>NC_140586.1:456769172-459281651 GCF_964204655.1 Triturus cristatus | reverse complement strand
AGAACAGGAAGAATAGGGCTATTACATATGTTACCTCTCGTTTCCTCAACCACATCTTTCTGAATTAAATCATGAATGATTTCCAAAAGCGCTCTTTCACCTTCAGTGGAAATTCTATATTGAGGAACACGTGGTAATTCAGCATTGGGCTTGAGAGTGACAACATAAGGTGGAATTTCAAGACAACCGACATCATTTGGACCCATAGCCCAAAGCGTTGCAGGAAGAGAGAGCAATTCAGGAGGAAATTGATCTTTAGACAAATACATTGGAGAAGTCAGTTTCTGTCCTAAAGTGAGATATACACCAGAAGGAGAACAATATATTGTTGCATGCAATCTTTTCAATAGATCCAAGCCCAATATATTCTCGCCCCAACCATTCGTTAAGAGAAGCGGAACTTCTAAATCATAAGGGCCAATTGAAATAGGCAAAGGGCAAGAAACCGGATTACGAACTGGGGCGCCAGAAAAACCTACAGATACATTTGTTAAGCCAGACAAAGGTGCCCCAGGGAGTTTTGAATGAATGATAGAACTTCTCATCGCACCAGTATCTAAAAGAAATGGCTCTGAAACACCCATTGCAGTGACATTAACATAAGGTCCATTCTGATCTACTGGAATCGACACAACTCCCTTACTTTGTCCATGGCTGTCCTAGTTAGCATGAAGACTTTCATTCTCGCCTTCAACATAACAATCCTCATTGTAATACTGTGTAGACCGAACATTTTGCTGATCAAAGTAGTTCATGGAACTAGAGGGAGGAAGAGAACGTTGTTCTTGGGTCAATATACCTCGACCTCTACCTCTGTTTGCTGACTGGAGGCCAGCACGACCTCGTGGAGCAAATAGTGTCCCATTTCGCTGCAATAAAACCAGACAACTATTCTTAAAATGACCTTACTCTCTACAATAGGCACATTGATTAGGACCTAGCAAAGGTCGTGAAATATATGGCTCAGGCTTTTTATACACCCTCTGAAACTGCGGAGGCTGTTGAAACTGGGGCTGAGCATAACGAGGTGGATAAGCCTGTTGCAAGAGAACCTTAGTTTTCAATTCTTTAGTCTTTAAATCTTGCTTATCTTTTACTTCTTTATCTCTATTTTCATAATATTGAGCAGTAGCCAATATCTGGGCTGAAGAAGAAACAGCCCATGAACTTTCGGAGTCTTTCAACTTATGCGACAGCTCGGGAAGCAAATTAAATACGAACTTATCTACAAATAACCGCTGTCCACCCTCTGTAGTCATGTCCTGACCACTGTGATCAATGAATGTCTCCTCAAAATGAGTGAAGAAATCGGAGACACTCTCATCTTTCTTCTGCTTACACGCGGCTAGTTTATCCCAGTTAACTCTCAAGGCAGGCATCATCGTTTTCATTAATGTAATAATCCTACCAGGGAGTTCTGAAAATCAAAGCATCAGGCTTCGCACCACCCACTTGGGCTGCATCTGCGGCAATTATAGCATCCCAGTTTCCACCTAATTCTTGGGCATGATTCTCTTTACGAATCCTAGCCCATAACGCTTGTGGAACTACATTCCCCATCAACATATCGATATCTGCTAAATTCATGATGCAGGCTTCAACAGTTTGTGACAATTCTTTATAATAACCTGCAGGGTTTTTACGAGGATCTGGTAAAGACTGTTTAAGAGCCAAAACTTCAGATCTTTTCCAGGGCACATGTACCCATATTCGCTGGAAGTGAGCAGGAATAGCTTGATTGCCACCTGCTGCTGGAACCTCTTCTCTCCATACCGGAGGAATCTCTCTCATTGGATAATTTTTCAGTGTCAACCTAACTGAAGAATCGGAATCTAGAAAAGTCTGTGAAGAAAATAAGGTTCTGAAGGTAACAAGTGTCTTTACAGCGTCCTCAACCTTAGAACCCACAATGAGTCCCTTATCAAAATCAGCCTGAATATCTAACAGACCCTGAGGAACCGAACCCAAGTCCATATCCTCCCAACCTTTAATAAGAGTATCACACATAGCATTGAAAACATATCTCTGCGTAGGCGCATTCCACTGTGAGAAGGTAGGCATAATGTCAGGTACACTATACCAAGGACCTTTCTCAATCCATTTGCGAGTGAGAGAGTCCAACCTTTCTCGTTCTTCGGAAGCTGGGAACTGACTATGAGACTGTCTTTGAGAAAAAGCCGGAGACACATTTAACGCCTCAAAGAAAGGTGATAAAAGACCCGAGACCGTTTCTGTGAGTCGTTTACGCATAGACGGAGAATTGGACATAAGAATAGGGGACAAGGTATTAGGCGAACTAACGGAAGGGAAATCAGCAATTACCGGAGAAGCAGAGGGCAAAGAAGATGAAGGTAAAGGAGTCGAAGGTAAAGCTGGCAAAGTCGGCAATACTTGAGGGGGCAAATGTGGAAGAGCCGGAGCAGGCGGAGGCACAACTGGCGGCTGAACAGGCTGTAACAACGGGGGTGCATTAGCACCTTGTACATAGGGCGGAGGCAATCTCAATAGGTGAGACATCAAGGAATCCTCCTCTAAATCCGTTCTTTTATCAGAGGGGGAAGCTGGCAACATCGGATAGCATTTATCTATCGCCATACGATGCTGTCTCTCTGAAATTTCCATCGCATTATCAACTTCATTATCTTTAAGTTGCTGAGCAGCCTGTATAATTGACATACCCTGTGCTTTCTTATCTCGTTTTTCTTGCTTTATTTTTCTCTGTTTGGCTTCCTTACGCCAAAGGCGGAAAGAGTCAAACATTGCCGGCCGGGCTTTTCTTTTGAATAAAATAGCTTCTAAATTATCTAGTATGTCAGGTTCAAAGCTACCATTTTCTGTCCATTTTAAAACACCATCATTCTTTGTGTATCGAATCCATGTCTCGTTAAAGGCAATGGGGCCATCACCATGTTTAGAATAGAGCTCATAAGTGGGAGTTCCAACCGAAGGAATCGGACAAAAGTCCTCCAGCCGGGAATCCCTATTACAACCAAAACAACAAAGTTTCTCAAACTTAGTCAGACCAGGCATCTCGTGATTTCACTGGACTGTTCACAAACATCAAGGGGGTTAAATACTTAACACAGCACAAGTGTACTTACCCCTCGGCTTCGGTTATTGCAATACCCGAATCAAAGAACCTAAGAATCAAAGAACCAAAGAACCAAAGAACCTAAGGACCAAATAACCAAAGAACCAAATGTGGGAGCGACCCACCAATACTTAACTAAGATGACTTCTTACACCAACAGAGGCCCCGTCTATCGTCTCGCTTTACCATACATCATCGAAAAGAGGGCCAAGGCAGGGCGGCAGTCAGGGCAGCAGTCATCAGTAGCCATCAGGAAGGAGTAACCGCACTGCAAAAGACCTTCGGACCACTTTCGACATACAGGGGTCGCTTGACGTGGCTCGCGATTCCTCCAGAATGTTCTTGCGGGGTTCCTCACGACCTTCAGGCAGAACCACTACCTCTGAAGCCGCCCACGTTGGGCGCCAGTTGAAGAACCAGAACCTTTTTGGACCTGGCGGCGCAGGGTACGCCTTAATCTCCTGGGTTCTCCTGCTTCAGCTAACAGAGACACGGGGACACTCTGTCGGCGTAAAAGATCAGATTTTATTAGCTGCAGCTAGTACAGTTGTCCTAGAAGTACACACGGTATGTTCTCAGGAGACTGCCACTTCACTCCGTGGCGCACAATCTTTTATAGTATACAGATAACATATACATTAACAAAGAACACACCTAAAACATACATAGAGGACCAATAAGATAGGGTTAAAGACAGAACATGTCCAATAGGAAAGGTTGAAAAAAAAAAGATATCGAGTAACTCGAAGAAGCCTCTCCTCCAACGGTGTTTGCCATCCCTCCCACAGGTTAAGGTATTAACATGTTTGTAACTGGTTTGCAGGTGGTAAGATATGTTTGTGTGTTTTGGAGGACAGTTGTGAAACAAGAGAATACAAGCGGAGGACTGCGAAGGCCAGAAGATAAGATAAAGTCAGAAGAGAATAGTGTGAACCAACAGATAGTCAAGACAGGGATTAGAGGAACCAGACAGGGATTAGTGTACTCGGCCAGTCTCTAACACCAGCTGCGAAAACAGAGGCACAAGGTTATTTCGACACCATATTGCAGGAAAAGCAGAAAAGACTTTGTTCGTCGTGCTGCCTGAGTGAGGGAAACACAAAATGGTGGCGGAGCACAAAATGGCGGCTCAATGCGATCGTGATCGAAAATCGAATTTCCTCAACAGCTGCGCATTTAGTAAAGTACTGCATGGTCTGCATGATGCATAATCCAGGGGAGGGTACCCCGACACCGCCTGGTAATTTCGCACCACCAACATTTCCTTTTGAAGTCCTTCAAATGGATTATATAAAATTAGAGAGATGCAATAATGTTAAGTAAGTTTTGGTGGTTGTATGTACATTCAGTAAATGGGTTGAGGCCTACCCCACTAAAGATAACACAGCCATTACTACTGCAACGGTACTCCTTAAGGAGTTCTTCCCTCGTTTCTGCTCGCCCCGAATTATCTGGAGTAACAATGGAAGTCATTTTAATGGGAAAGTGATTCAATTGATTTGTGAAGGTCAGCATGTAAAACAGAAATTTCATGCTGCCAATCCTCCGCAGTCAGCGGGTTTGGTTGAGAAGTACAATGGTACTCTCAAACTGAAACTGGCAAAACTTCAGGAGACTACAGGTTAAATGTGGCCCAATGCTTTACCATTAGCTTCTCTTGTCAACAAGAACAACAGCTCATTCTGGGACAGGATTGTCTCCTTACGAGGTTGTGTTTGGGCACCCGGCAAATGTCTGGGGTGTCCAACGTCCTCGTAAACACTCCGATATTGAGTACCCTGTGTTACTTGATTACCTTGACCAGTTAACAGAAAGTTTGCGTTCTATTCACCACAGGTGTGGGAATCCCTACCTTCCACACCAGAGAGACCTGGACATGCCACCCAGCCTTGTGATTATGTATTGCTTTATAATTTTCAGAGCAAGAAACATTTGGAGCCACGCTGGAAAGATTCTGAGCAGGTTTTGTTGGTGACACGTACGGCTGTAAAGGTTGCTGGTCGAAAGAACTGGGTAAATGCTACCCATTGTTGGAGGATTACTTTGCCGCTACGATATGATCAGTCGGTCAAAGACGGCATAGGGGATACTGAGTGGGAACAGGTGCCCAGGTCTGTTCCTTTCAGCAACGCCCAGTTGACCGAGAAGCAAACGGACAAGAAGAATGAGGGTGTTTTGAATGAGGCTGTTCCCCCAGAAATAAGATCGATTCAAGAGCCTTTGTTCACTGATCACACAGTGCCTGGGGCTACCAGGTACAATTTGCACCCCCGGCGAAGGACACTGAGTCTAAGGAGAAAAAGATTATGGATGAACTGTGTAGGGTAGCTACTACTGAGTTACAGTACCAACAGAATTAACAGAAACTAGTGGAGAATTTTCTGTTTACTTTATCTTAGTTGTTCCAACATTATTTAGGGTAGACTGAAGTATACGTTGAAGGTATAAACAACAGTTGATGGACAGAATGCAGAACAATGTCATACATTCACCCCGGTACAGAGATATGGGCCTAAATCCATCGTTTTTTTGCTCACCATGCCATTCCAGTTTGAACCCATATGCAACTCAGTCTTGACCCTGTGCCTCATTGGTACAGTCCAGTCCGAACTGCCAAGCCAGGTCCTCCCTGGACTGGAAAGAAGCATCCTAGGACCGGTTTCGGGGTTTCACCCCTCTTCAGCCAGGATAGCTTGATTCCAGTGGCATAGAGAGCACGGGACCCACGTCTGGGCATACCCTTCCCACTCAGGGTGACAAATGCAAAACAACAGTTGATGGACAGAATGCAGAACAATGTCATACATTCACCCCAGTACAGAGATCTGGGCCTAAATCCATCGTTTTTTTGCTCACCATGCCGTTCCAGTTTGAATCCAGCCATATGCAAATCAGTGTTGACCCTGAGCCTCATGGGTACAGTCCAGCCCAAACTGCCAAGCCAGTTCCTCCCTGGACCGGAAACAAGCATCCTAGGACCAATTTCGGGGTTTCACCCCTCTTCAGACAGGATAACTTGATTCCAGTGGCATGGAGAGCACGGGACCCACATCTGGGCATACCCTTACCACTCGGGGTGACAAATGCAAAAACAACAGTTGATGGACAGAATGCAGAACAATGTCATACATTCACCCCAGTACAGAGATCTGGGCCTAAATCCATTGTTTTTTTGCTCACCAACATTAAAAAGCTTATGACAGAGCAAGCTCCACCGCCGGTGCTCAAGAGCAACAAACTTATTGATGGACAATAGGAGCCTGTACCAGTGAGGCTCAGACGGACATTTGGAACTTTGAAAACTTTTTTGCATTTTGGCCCCCTTTATTATAAGTTATGTATCCCTTCGGTAGACGGGTTGCTGAGGAAGAGCAGCCAATCGTTCTTGTTGCTCAGAATGATATGGTGTGGACGCGAAAATGGAAAACAATATGTGTTGTTCTGTTGGTTTTGCTGATAATAATATTGTGTGGAGTGTGACGGGTTTTGGAAAATGATCAAACTATGCCTCTATGCAGTAAGGGTAAGGTTACCCCCTGAAAAGAAGTAAAATACCAGCCCCAAGGAATGTATTTCTAGACACCCACAAGAGATTCTTTGGAGACGGGACAGCTTGTTACCCCACTGAATCTGTCACTAGTTTATGGACTGCATATCTATTGTCACTTGTAAACTATACATATACTTGTCCACCGCACTTTACAGAAGTGAAAGAAGTTTTTGGTTTTGCCTATCCAGGACCTTGTTTATATTATAGAAAACCATTGGGAATGGGTTATCCAGGTTGTGATAATAATACAAATTGTGACAATTTTTATATGGAAGAACAGAATGTTACTTTGGTGGGCTGGCGTTATAAGGAATTGATAGTCACCCGAGAGGCTGGTTATTATACTGCTTGCTGCCCTATCGTGAATAGCACAGGCACTTCTAGGATAGGATAGGATAGGATATGTGTTTATAAAGTGCTCGAATGCCGAGGCGTCTTGGCACTAATGTAAGTGAAAGTGGTGCAGCCTACGTTACAAAGACTATGTTGAGGCAAACAGCCAGGTCTTTAGTTCTTTCCTAAAGGATTGTCTGTTAGACTGGAATTGCATGGCTGCTGGCATTTTATTCCACAGCTTTGCTGCACAACTAGAAAAGGTTCTTCCACCCCATCTCACTCTCCTAATCCTATAACTGTGGAGAAGACCCAAAGTGCTGGATCTTAGGAAACGGGCTGAGGTATAGGGCCTGGACATTTTTTGGATATCTTTAAGTCCCCCACCATAAAATGCTTTGTGGACCAGGCATAGCAGCTTGAATTCCACCCGTTGCTGAATGGGAAGCCAGTGGAGTGCTTTGATTCCAGAAGAGGTTGGTTGACCTCTAGGTATATTTAGTAGCAACCTCGCGGCGCCATTCTGCAATGACTGCAGCCTACTCATCTGGGTTTTGTTAATCCCCAGCAGCAGGCCATTACAGTAATCAAGCTTAGATAGTAGGAGAGCCACCACCACCATTTTTGTAATTCCTTCCCAATGAAAGGAAAGGTCTTTTTCAGAATTTTTATTAAGAAGAAGCAGTAGGAGGTAAGACTATTTACCTGAGTGGAGAAATTTAGCTGGCAATCCAAAATAACTCTGAGGTTTCTAACCTTAGGGACAGGGCTGGAACATTCTCCTGCTCTCACTGGCCACCATGAGTCGTTCCACAGGGGTTGCCCCTGACCAAACTCAATGACCCCCGCCTTTTCAGTATTGATTTTTAGGAAGCTATGGTTCATCCAGGTCATAATCTCAACAAGGCACGCATGAAACCTGATAGCTGTATCTTCAGGCTGTTTGGCTATTGAGATTATAAGCTGGGAATCATCTGCGTATGACACCAGGGCAAAACCATACTTCCTAATAAGTCTGGCCAGGGGCATAACATAGATGTTAAACATTGTTGGTGACAACACTGATCCCTGTGGAACCCCACAGGGCAGATGGAAACTATCTGACTGCATGCCCTCTCAATGCAGACTCTGCTCCCTCCCCTCCAAAAACGATGATAGGAGGGACAAAGCTGAGCTTTGAAATACTTCTTTGTATTTTAACTGTTCTGGAATAGTGCTGAACAACAATATGATCCCTTTAGTGAATGACAAACATCTGAGTACTTTTGGAATGAACACTAGATATGCTGCAGTAGATTATGAAGGACCTATTTCTGCACACCCGGGGTTTTACTGCTTGTCTAACAGTGCATATTCCAATGTTCATAATGGTACAGACAATGTAGCTCTTGGGATGGTGTTACCCTTAGTTGTGCCCTGTTAATATGCTAAGCCTAATGTATGCTGGGTCAAGCAGACTTTAACAAAGTAATTCTGTGAAGGAGTGACCGATATAGAGGTCAATAATTATAGTAAAGGGATCACTTTTGGATACAGCCTCTCCACCATTTACATTGGGTGGTACCTCTATGGCTCAGGGTAAGAAGGCTAGAGAATATTTTGGGTGCAAGCTGCAAATTTTATCTATACTACCTTGGCAGCTTAACGCAACATCACCACTCAGTTGGAGAATATGCGAATATATTCAGAACAGACCAGAAACGCAGTTGATTTTATTTTAGCCAAGAGTGGTGCTGTATGCGCAGTAGTGGGAGACCAGTGTGCAGTCTGGATCAAGAATATGGAAAAGAATATTACCAAACACATCTTAAACATCCTCGAGAATGTCAAGGGAATGGAAAGTAGACGCTGAAGTTGGTCTCTTTTTGGTAGCTGGGGCTGGATTCTTGAAAAAGTGATTTACCTGATTATGATATTGGTGCTTTGCTGTGCCCATATTCAGTGCCTCTGCTTCTGTTGCTCCTATTGCACCACTATTCTCACCCTCACAAGGGCATTTTTGAGAATTCTTCTCTCCTTACTGTTTCCTTTCCTGATGTTGATCAAATGGAGTGCTCCTAAGGATTTATTGTGTGAATTTGCATTACTGTTTATGGTTTCCTGTTTTTCTGTTGCTGCTAGAAAATGTTTAAGATCATTCTAAAAGGAGGGTCTGTTAGAATATTTATTTATTTATTTTATTTATTTATTTATTTATTATGTTTTGGCTCTCAAAGAGGGCCACATAAACATGTACAGACAAAGCAACACAGTCATCAAAAGTACAAGAATTATAAAAACATAGTATTCGAACCGTAATAGGTACACTGCAAGCCATCAGTCCCACAAGGCCGGGCCGGCACAATCTTCCAGAAAATTTAATAAATAGCTAAAAATCCTTTAAAAAAGTTAAAAACATAAGCACAGAACATTTCATTTGGTGGGCAATAAAGTGCATGAAGAAAATCTTGTAAAGTGACAATGCTGAGGCGTAGACAAATTACTTTAAGCCATCGCTTGCGCAAGCTACGTAACATAGGACAAATCAAAAGTACATGCATACAGTCCTGGTTATTTAATTTACATAGATTGCACAACGGTGAAGTGCCATGCCATTTGGACAGCAACACGTTAAGAGGGATTAAGTCATAACGTAATAAAAACCAAAACCTACGTATCCCATGTGGCAAGTTCCACAGGGCATACGGTTGGGGCTGTTTCAACCTATAGGAGGAGATCAGCGGCTCCACATTCCTTTTATCTCCAACTGTTTTTTTGTCGGATAGAAAACAATACTCCCACGAAGCCTCCTTAAGGACCTGCTTTAACTGCGTGGGAGAATAGGAGAAAAGAGCGCTTTCATCCAGTCTAAGGATTTTCACAGCCCCTCTAAAATTACTAACAAGTTTAGAGAACTCCTTAAAATTGCCCAAAAGTTCGTTTTTGAGTAAAACTCGCAGGGTTCCTTCTCTCGCTCTGGCTAAGCTGGCTACCCACCTTATTAAGGCGCACAGCCCCTGAACCCAGGCACTCCTGAGTCCGAAATCCAGCCTGCAGGCAGCCAGTGGACAGGCATTGTTAAGAGTCGAGAGGGATCTTAGGAGTTTTCCCTCAGTCTTGTGGCAAAAGTCCCAATATTTTATCTCTATTATTTCTATACCATACAAGATGGTTGCGGGGATTTTAGCTCTAAATACTTCTAGAAGGCTAGAAAAATGTCTTTTCCCCGTTGCCAGGTATAGGGACTTTAACCCATTACCATGGGCAAGAGCTTTGCGAGAGCAATGCTCTATATGAAGATTCTCGCTCATATTGGCCGAGAATATTTTCCCTAAAAAGGTATAACAAGTTACGACCTCCAATCTAAGCCCTCCAATAGCCCAACCAAAATTTGTCGAGCGGCATTTCTTCCTACCAGCAATACACATCACTTTACTTTTATTAATATTGATCTTCATATGATGCTCCCCAGCAAAGTCCTGAAGAGCCTGAAGCCGATTTGCCAGACCCACGGGAGTTAAGTCAAGCAATAACACATCATCGGCATACATCAGACAGGCTATTGGCACCCCTCCTATCAACGGTGCGATCCCCTCACTATGGGACACAGCAGCAGGGAGGTCAGTTGTGTATAGGGAAAACAACAGGGGCGCCAATAAGCAGCCCTGTTTAAGGCCATTCTGAGATGGTATTTTGGCCGACAGCCCCCTTTCGCCCCCCATTAAGACCCTGCACCAGGTCTCAGTGTGCAGAGCCCGCACCAATTCCAGCAGGGGAGTAGGGACACTCAGCATCGCCAATTTTCTCCACAGCGTTCCCCGATCTACTTTATCGAACGCTGTGGAGAAATCAATGAAGGCGGCGTATACAACACCCCCTCTCACCTGGACATATTTATCAGTAATAACCTGAAGGGCAGTCAGGTTGTCCAGAGTGCCATGTTCCCTTCGGAAGCCAGTCTGTTCCAACGGCAAGATGTTGCGCTCCTCGACCCAATCAGAAAGAGATCTCAGGAGGCATTTCGCAAAGACCTTTCCGATGGAGTCGAGGAGCGCAATCATGCGATAGTTACTGGGGCTGTCCCTTGCTCCCTTTTTGAAGATAGGGACCAGAATGCTTCCTCTCCACGATGCAGGGACACGTTTAGAAAGATGGCATGCCCTAAACAGGGAGTACAAGATTTTACTCCAGGTTAAAGGGTCTTGTTTTAGGACCGTCATCGGAAGCTCATCCGGTCCCATGGCCCCAGAGGATCGCATATTTTTTATAGCCAACTCGATTTCCTTCTCAGAGGGAAAGAAGACCGAGTCATCAGGGGCAGCGTACATGAAGTTATCCACACCTGTGGTCCCGTTCCCTGCATATAATTCTCTGATATGAGAGGACCATAGATCTTCTGGTATAGCTATGGGAGTAGGGGAGTGGCGTGTACCACATCCTTTCCCGATTATTGCCCAAAAATCTTTAATGTTGCCATAAGCAGCAGATTCCCTTAATTTAATCCATACTTCATCCTCCCTGTCCCTTTTAATTTTTAGCTTGAGTCTGCTTCTCTTTCTTTTTAACCTAGCGATATCTTTCCCACGTTCCGGTACCCTTTCAACGTACTGTGCACGGATTAGTTTGTTTAATTCCCTATTCAGATTACGGAGAGTCAGAGGAACTACCTCTCCTTTTTTCCTAGGGGGGACAGTTTTTTTAGCATTCAATAGAATCTTTACCATGAATTCCTCAAAACAAACTATTTCATTTCCGTTCCACTCTTCTATTTCCCTAAGGGTATCGGTCAGTAGCTCCTGCACCCCATTAATGGCAGCATTATTCCAGAAGCATCTTCCAGATGTCGAGTGGAAGGTAGCCTCCCTGCCATTTAGCGACCAGGATACCGTATTCATAGAATTTAACGAAATTGATAGTAACAATATACTGTGGTCGCTCAGAGTCGTGGGTGTGATCTTTAAGTCAAGAATCTGGGGAAACAGACTGTAGCTGGCGATAGCATAGTCCAAAATTGATGACCCAAAGGGGGATTTGTGGGTATAATTTGCGGGGACGTCAGATGGAAATCTTCCATTTAAGATAATACCATCCCCGATCGCTAGTTCTTTTAACAAGATCTTCCCCCTTTTATTTGTCCTTAAGTTTTCAGGGAAGAGCGTCTGGGGGATGCAATGTGCTTCCTCCTTAGCTTTATCCCTGAAGAGTTTTAGACTAGCGTTTGAAACTTTACAATTCAAATCACCGATAAGCAAGATTACAGGAAAAGGAGGTGAATTTTTTATCTTATCCATATACTGGAGAACCCGCTGCAATTTATCATTAAAACATTCCTCAGGCGGAATATACACATTAAAAATTACCATGGGGTATTTTACATTGTCATGGAACATATTTTCTAATGTTATTGTGTGGAAAAGTCTACTGGAGTCAATATAATGGGAAAATCTCCATTGAAACTTATTTGACAGTAAACAGGCGAGCCCCCCCCTAGCATGCCCTTTCTTAGAGGGCGCAGCCGGAACTTCCAAAACATAAAAATCTTTTAAAGGCGTTAACCTATCTATGCACCATGTTTCCTGGATGCACAATATATCAGCCTCCAGAGTGGATAAAAAGGTCATTTTCTCCGGGCTGCTATGGAATCCGGCCGCGTTCCAGGAGATTATGTTTAAGGCTGGGTTAAAGATGGTGGAACAATTTGGGGTTATCCTTATTTTTTGTTGATAATGCACTATGGAGCCAATTCCACCGGTTATTGTCATCATTGAGTGTGGAATTCTCAACTAGTGGGAGAGGCTTCACGTGCGATACTGAGCGTTTTCCCCTGGAAACCCAAATTTTCAGGTCTCTCAGAGGAGAGGTTACCCCGTTTTGCTCACCACCCCTCAACCCCTGCTTATCGAAAGAGTTTGGCTTGCCTGGGGTAGAGATAGGTAGAATATCAATACCTAAGCGTTGAAAATTTTCAGCCTGTTCTAGTATCAAATTTGTTATGATAGGGGAATAAAATTTCACCCGAATACTCAAAACCCAACTTCCACCCAACAGAGTCACCAGTTCAATGTCTCTGGACTGAATGTGGTAGAGACATTCAACCTCACTGAAACGCTTGAGAAGCCAGGCTCTATTTAATAAGAGGTCAGTATCAAATAATGGAACAAAATCTAGTACACGCACATCCACAGGGGCCTTTGACGTACTTACAGGCCGGGCCGGAGGGCGAGAATTTTCAGAATCAATTGTTACCACAAAGGGGGGGGCCAAAGGGTTTAAAATCCCGGATGGATAAGAAATTGGTCCTCCAAGTGCACTCCGAGAAGGAGAGCCTGGGAGAGAGCCCCCAATTTGTGGTAAATCTTCCTGGGAAGGCAGGCTGCCTTGTTCATTTTCCTCCTCCACTGAGGTTGAAGTGGTTAAGTTCACATCCATGTCCACTTTTAAGGAAGTAGATAAGGATTCCCCATTCCTTATTTCATTCTCCCTTGGCTCTGTGCATTTTTGGAAAATGATCCTCCGTTGCTTCTTCTTTCTATACTTTCGAATTGGTTTCCTCTTACTGGCTTTGGTACTTTTTTGTTTACCATATTTTCTCTTTTCTTCATTGACCTCAGATTTGTCGGCCGGGAGGTCTTTTCCGCCATCCGGGACAAAGATAGGAAATAATTCCTGAACCGTTTTGGGGCCTGGCAAGACTTTATCCTCCTCCTCTATCTCCAGGACTATATTCTTGATACAGTTAGAGGCTGCAGTATGAGGCATCTCCTTATGAGGGACCATAGAAGACTCTTCATTTTTCCTAACTAGTTCGCTTCTAATGGCTTTGAATTTCCCCTCAGATACAGATTGTTCAGGCTTAGGGGGAAAGGCCTTACTCGCATCCGGCACTTTCTGCAGCAATAACTTTAGGATCTGGGTAACTGATTCAAGGATACAGTCCGAGCTGCCTACAAATTTCCCTAGAAGCAGCAAAATTGAAGCAAGGCGTTGTTCCAGCGCGATCATGGACTCAGAGATCGGCTTTTCTCGTGCTTCCGCAGTGCAAATATTATCCAGGAGATTGAGGTCGGGGCTCTTGGAGGAGTTTAGCAAGTCAGATATTTCATGTCTATTTAGCGACGGGGTGCTACTATACAGCATTAACCCTGATGGGGTGGCTCCCCCCTGAACTTTAAATTGCTCCAGAGATTCCACTTTAGCAGGGCTTACGTAGCGTCCCCATAGTTCCAAATCAATGGATAGTGCAGACAGGTCATCCCCCGGCCTGTCATTCATGGGTAACTGAGGGATCGATGGTATGTGCACTGGCTCACTTATAATCGTCAGTTTCCCGTCTGTAGGGTCCCGAAAGGGAGACCCTCCTACCATAGTTTGGGGGGCCCCCTGCTGGACCTGGGGAGATCGGGGCACAGAGGTAGTTGGTACGTGTACTTCCAGGGCTTTAGTATCTGGATTATGTAGAGTCACACATTTAGTTTTTTTTATACCAGATAGATCCCAGAGTTCAGATAACTGACATTGTCCTTTCAAAGGTGGGTTGTTTACTGACTTGTTTCTTGTGCGGATGGTAGTTAATTTCCGGGCAGGTTTTTCTCCCACTACCCTTCCTGATCGTAAAGTTTTAGACATTTTCCACAGTAATAAAAAAGAAATGTAGCAATATAAAACGTATTGAGTCAGTCCCTGGCAAAGCAGGTAGGACCAGGGTGCAGTATAGCTATCACAGTACTTGCATCAAGTTACCCTTCTACTCAAGTGGGCACGAATGCAGACAAGTAATTACAATGTATACAAATGAGAAATAAGGGACCGGGCCCAGCCCGGCCTACCTCGGTCACTGAGGGCCACAGAGGGCCCGCCCTTTGCCCGGGCTTCGCCCGGCGTCCCGCTCGCGTCCCGCGGAGCTGGGGCTATGCTTTAATTTATGCGCCTCCAGACGCGCTGCTCGACGATGTCACTTCCGCCCCTGGGAATGCTGGGAGTTGTAGTTCCAGCGTCCCTCCCCACTGCGGCCGCTCATGTTTGCACATTGCCCTATGTAAGTTCGCATTCTCTAAAGGTGCCATTTTCAGTTGATTGAAACTGATCTTGTTCAATTTCCTAGAAATACTCCCATTAGAGTTTTGTTTTCTTCATTTCTGTTCTGTTCTATTAATGAATACACTGTTCCAATTAGCGCATACCTTTCTCACTAGATTGAGGCCCTCTCCCACTTGTCTAGTGGTGGGACCAGATGGAACGAGCTTGGAATTGCGATACTTTGTGGATGATAGAAATACTGAAACTGTTTACTTGTATTTCATTGTTTAGCTGCACCTGCCTGGAAAATTCCACTGTGGATGTGTTCTAGCTTAGTTGCGAAATGTACATAATGTATCTTTATGCTTGTCAATTTCAGTCCCCTCTGCAGTATTCCTAGCGACTGGGCAGACTGGGCTTCGCTCTGAGTGTATATTAATAAGCAGTAATTGGTTTGTATTTTCTACTGCCTGACCGACTCTTCATTTGGTATGCAAGGCTGAGAAGTGGTCATTAGTGACCCCGATGACCCTAATCGGGCCTCTTCCTTCCTGCTGGGTGTCTTCAGAGTATGATGTTGATTCTGTGGGTGTGGATAATGCTGGTGAGTGTGGTCATGTAGGTATTGAACTGAGTGATGCTGAGTGAGGATCCATGTGCAAGTCTGTAGATGAGGTTGCTGGCGTCCAAAGTGAAGGGAGCTGGGTGACTGACTGGGCACGGCTTGTCAGGAAGGTGCAAATCTAGCGAAGTGCAGGACATTGGATGCCGTCTTTGTGAAGTTGTTGGATAAGGATGGGGGAGACGGTGTCAAAGGCTGCAGAAAGATTTAGTAGAATGAGACCCATAGCGTCACCTCTGTCCATGATCATCCAGATGTTATCCATGGCAGCGATGAGGGGGGTCTCTGTACTGCGATTGGGCCTGAATTCAGATTGAGTGGTGTTGAGGAGGTGGCTGTCAGTGAGGTGAGTAGCTAGGATTTTCCATGACTGTTGCCGGGTAGGGTAGCAGGGAGACAGCTGGAAGTTGCTAGCATCTTTGGGTTTGCTGAGGGTTTCTTGAGGATGGGGAGGACAGAGGCGTGTTTCCAGGTGGCATGTTCAGTGAGGGAGGGAGTGGTGAGGAGAATGTAGAACGCAGAAGGATATAGTGCTGTGGGCGGTCGGACATGTGTGGTTATGTGTGTCGAGTGTGTTGGGTGTGTGAGGTGCCTGGGGGGAGTGAAACAGATGCAGAAGGCTGCATGTACAATGGCACGTGGCACAGCAGAATGCACATTCAGGGTTGGGTGGTGAGATGCAGCAGCAGTGTTGGGGATGCAGCCGGAGTTTATGTCACCGAGGATCCTGGTGGGGTAGTCACGGGGGTGGAAAGAAAGAGGGCCGGGGTCCTGGCACTGGGTGCGGGGCACAGACAGGAAGATACAAGCTTGAACGATCGGAAATTAATTGGTGTTTCTTCCTGTGCAGATGGACAATGGGAATTGAGTCCTCTTGCTTCTCTTCTTACTTTCTGTGGAGATGATGAGAAAACCAAATGATGTCACCTCCTATGCAGACAGATAATGGGAAATGGGTCTTTTTGCTCTGCTTTTTTTTTCAAAGGCGGTTTTGGCGGGACTAGTAATATGTCTTCCTGTACAGATTGATGATGTTAAATCCAGTGATGTGATTTTCTGTGCTGATGGATGATGGGAAAATCAGTGATGTTACATCCTGTGCAGATGTATGATAGTAAATGATTTCTCTTTCTTGGCTTCTTGTTTTAAAGACAGTTTTGATGGGAAACCATTGATGTCATGTTCTGTGCAGGTGGATGATGTGAAATGCAGTGATGTCAATTCCTGCCACAATGACATTTCTCTGGTTTTAGTGGAAATATATTAATTATAGCCAATTTTGCTCCATAGAACTGAAAGATATACAGAGTTTAGCACCACTACAATTTGCAGCGACTGTCAGTGTAACCCTCAAGGTTCCCACAGACAAAAGGCAGCAAATTACAAATGTAATCACAAACCTATGGAAAGAGCTTTAACAATAAGTTATGAACCTAGAAAATTAGAGGCCTGATTCACGAAAGTAATCTGAGACAAAATCCTAACTTTATGACTTTCTATATTCACAAAGCACATTTAGGAGTAGTAAAGTTAGGATTTTGTTTAACTTAAGACCAAAACTTAGGTTTAACTGAGACAAAGTTTTGGTCTTAAGTTTAAGTTTTGGTCTTAAGTTTAACTTAAGACCAAAACTTAGGTTTAACTGAGACAAAGTTTTGGTCTTAAATTTAACAAAATCCTAACTTTACTACTCCTAAATGCCCTTTGTGAATACCAAAAGTCATAAAGTTAGGATTTTGTCTCAGATTACTTTTGTGAATCGGTCCCAGAGTTCACTGCAAGACAGTTCTAGAAATACTGAAGAGCATCAGCATAATCTATTTTAATATCCACCACAAACTCTTCCATTCACTCACTAGGTGCATTTCCAATGAATGGCTATTTTTTGACTATCATATCAAAATAGATGGGAATTCTTTCTGAATGAAGTTAGGTAAGTAGAAGCTCACACAATGGACTAAAGGCCTGATGTACAATCTAATGAATTGGTGATTTGAAAATGACAAAATTTAACAAATCACAGTTTCCTAATCGTAAAATATTATGTATAACACCTTTACATTAAAATATGTGATTTCTTAAGAATCACAATTTCTTAATATCAACTTCAAATTTCCAAATCTGTATGTTTTTGCAAATTGCAATCTTTAAGTAACACATTTTTAATCTTAGATATAATTTGTGAACATCGCACAGGCAGCAGCTGATAAAATCTGTGGCCCATGAAGTCAGCTGAGACCACTGTTGCAGAGGCAAGATCCCAGCAAGAGGAGCAGTAGTCTAATCAAACAGCAGTGTAAAAACAGAAGTGAAAGAGATTGAAACCCAGACATCACATACAGTGGAGGGACTCAAAGTAAAAAAGAGAATTCAGTGATCAAAACTGAAGTTTCTGGTTGAGGACTGTGTAGGAAGGTAGAATCCTTCTGCATGGCTTCCCCCACTTTTTGCCTGGTGCTAAGATTTTCTTTTGACTAGTCTGACTGGGATCCTGCTAATCAAGACCCCAGTCTATCTGCCTTCTCCCTAAATTGTTGTGTTCAGTACTTAGGTACACCCCAGATTGGATACTTGGGTACCCTTATAAGTCCCTAGTAAATGGTACCCATCTACCCAGGGCATAAGTTACTCCAGAGATGTATTATGCCACACATTAGAGAACATTCAAAATGGAACTACAGGCCTGCCATTGCAGCCTGTTTAAGCTGGTGCTAGCACCACGTACTAAAGATATAGGATTCCTTTATCTATGGTCACTGCACTTAAAACCTATAAGTCATCCCTATAGCAGGCCTTTGCAAATCTGAAGGCAGTGTGCTTGGTTCTAAGTGAGATGGTACCCCTGCATGAGCAGGATACTGATGCAGCTTATGGAGTCCATTCGCCCGGGTTTTCAGTGAAGCAGCCTCATACTATATATACGGGCACCGCTTAATTACACAATGACCATCTTGAAAATGGCTGCAACAAATCCTTTCATGTTTGGAATCAAACATGTTGGAATCATACCCCCACACCATAAACGGTGTGAGAGATATGATTCCAATTCCAGGAAGAACCCTATGTTAGGCTGTCAATGTCCCCCTTACAATTACCAGCCTTATTTACCCAGACAGTGCACAATGATTGCTGCCAAAAGGAGACATGATTCTGCCCTCCTTCCGCTGAGCCAAGCTTGAGCAGGGGAAGGTAGAACAATAGCATCCTGTCGCAGGGAGGTGTGGCCACCTCCCAGACAGGATTTAGTGTATTGGGGTGTGGTGGGTGTGCTTGCCAGCACCGCTCAGTCTGCATGAGGGGCACTCTTGGTGTCCCTGTGCATAGTCCAATTCCAACCAGTCCTGGGAGCCATTGGCTCCTGCTCTGGCACAAAATCTGGACAATGGACATGGGAGTAACCTCCCCCCTGTCCAGACCTTCCACTTGGAGGGTCCCCTGAATCTTCCCAACCCCTTCCTTAGGGTACTCAAGGGCTTACCTGGGTGTAGGTCCCTGGATTCATCCTGGGATAAGATTCAGAGCAGACACCATTGCATTTCTACCGTTTGGGTACTCTGGACTTCTCTGGATTTTGTTTGGGCCTGACTTCATCTCCCTTCCAGTCTGCTGCATTGTCTGTGCCTGTGCCTCATACAGGAACCTTCCAAGGCCTGTGAAGCATCAAAGACACTTGAAGAAATCTCCCTTGGAGTGAAGGATTAACTTCCCTGCATTTGCAGGCACCCCAACTAAGTCAACCGGTCTGCTGATCCTGAGCTCCTCCAGACTCTAAAAGGTTCTGCAACACAGGTGGTGGTTTTCCACAGCTCCTGAAGCCTGCCCTGCCCTCTCACTAAGTTTGAGGCCAGTTTTCCTTGTGGAGGTTGCAATAACCGAACCCCTGTGCACGCATCAACTTGCAGTTGCAAAGGCTTGTTGACTTCTTTCCAAGAAGATCTTCGGGCTCCTGGTAGCCCCAATCATGAGCACCTCCAGTGACTAGAATCTTCAGTCACACCAAATCGTGTGCATCATGGCCTGCATCTTTTTGTGAGCTGCTTGAAGTCCTCTTGTGACTCCAGTGCCTCCAACCTGTGGGGCCATTTGAGGGTTACCTTTGCTGTTCTTGGACTCCCCTGATTGCTCACGGCCTGCCATGACTCCCCTGCTTTTGGAGAGTCCCCTGGACCTTGCTGGTCCCACCGTATAGTCAGTCAGGCATGCCTAAAGCAGGGGCCTCACTCAGACTATTTTGTAACTTCACAAATGCTTATACGCACTCATCATTCCAAACAATTGGATCTTTTGCCTTTTACAAAGTCAGCAGTATTAATGGTTTTGCCAGCAGGGAAAATCCTAAAATCCACTGCCTACAGTACCCAACTGCTCCAAGGAACATTCTCATCTCGCTTTGTGTCTTTGGTATCTGCATTTGCTTTATTATCTTTATTCTATCTGGGGTGACTTTTCTTACTCCTCTTTCTATTTTGTGGCCCAAAATTTTACTTCTTGCTGACCAAAATGCATTTTTCTGGAGACACCTTGTGTCCTCCTTCAGCCAAATGGTTCAGTAATGCAATTGTGTCAGTGACACAATATTCTTGTGATTTTGATGCCACTAGTAGGTCATCAATGTACTGAACCAGAACTGAATTCTTGGGCATGACCAATGTTTCTAGGCACTTTTTCAAGATTTGATTAAAGATTGAGGGACTTTCTGTTTACCCTTGAGGAAATCGGCACCATGCCAAGATACGGTCTTCGAACTTAAATGCAAACAAATACTGACTGTCTGGGTGTAAAGGAATAGAGAAAAAGGCTTGGCACAAATCAATTACTGTAAACCAGCCTACATTCCAGGGTATTTGATAAAGGATCACTGCTGGATTTGGCACTACTGGACAACAAGGCACTTCAATTATATTTATCTTGTGCAGATCCTGCACTATTCTGTACTTCCCACTAGGCTTTCTAAGTCCCATGATTGGCGATTTACAAGGACTACTCATTATTTCTTTCAAAATGCCTTGTCTAATCATTCAATCAATTTCTGGAGCAACTCCTGCTGTGGTAAACTGCTCCTTCTTTCTCTGTTACTTTCACTTGGTCTATATTGGCCATGAGCCCAATATCTTTTCCTGTAAAATCCCATACACCGGGATTCACTGTGTCTCTCAGTTCCTCTGGCAATTCACTTTCAGTCATTAATGAAAACATTCCATCTACTTCTGTACTTTGCTTGGCTAATAGCATTTTATATACAATATCTTCATTAGGTGGTTTGGAAAGCGACACCATCCGGTGTACAAAAAATGTTGCAGTTCATTTTGCACAGCAGGTCTTGCCCTAACAAATTTACTGGACTAGAGTCACACACTACAAATCGATGCATGTCTTTAAAATTCCCAATATGTACTTCCATTGGCTTTGTGATTGGTGTTCTAATCTGTTGATTTGACACTCCAACTACTTGGATGCTTTCTACCGAAAGGGGTAGGTTTGGGATGTCTGCTGTTCTCACAGTAGATCGGTTAGCACCAGTATCCAATAGAAAAGTGATATCATTACCTTCCACTTTCCTGTCAATAAATGGAACTGACTGATCTACCGGTAAGGATGCGCCAAGCACGCACTCCTCTTCCTCCCCCCTCAGGCACAGTCATTGCTCGTTTTCTGATTCTTCGTTATTGTTCTCTAAAAGATACTGTGAAACCACAGAATTACCACTTTGTCCGTGAAATCCGGCATCCGTATTGTACCTTTGAGGGTTCACAAAATTTGGCATAGGAGCTGGCGGCACCTGATACTGTGGAGTAACTACCTGCTGCGGCTGATTCAAAGTCACCTCATTCTGCGTCTGTGGATTTAAATTTTGATTTGGCCCATTATTATTCTGAATACTCTCACACTCGTTCTTCCAATGTCCAAGCTTTCCGCACGCATGACAAGGAAACTTCTTCTTTGCATCCTCTCTTTTAATTTGTCCTCTTAATTTACCACCATTCGCCACTTGATCATTCTGATTCTGTTCTTTTACCTGACTATCAGTCTGGGTATTCAATTTATCTTCCTGTTATTCTGCCAACGTTACTTGTGCCCACATAATTTTCTCATTTAACTTTGTACGCCTTGCCTCAATATTATCTCCACAATACTTCACGTACTTCACAATGTCGTCGATCGACTTGCTCTGCTCGCACAACATGTGTTGTTGAATCCTCTGACTAATCTCCGGTTTCAAACCCTACACAAACCGATACACGAAATGTCCCATAGCCCTATCACCAATGTTCTCAAAACCACTGCATTCGATCTATCTTCACCCAATCTGTTTCTTTAGGAGGAATTTTCCCTTTCAGGAAAGTAATCACTTGGTGATATTTCTTCATCACGTCATCTGAAGGTGCCCCTGTTTTAGAATCTCTGGGGTACTCCTCACTTGCCCAACCAATGGTAATCTTACATTCTGTCCATAAATCAGCAGGCACCACAATACCAAACCGACCATCCATATTCTTCAACAGAACCTTTGAAACTTTCACAAATCTTTCAACCTTTGTATACCATTGCACTGGTTTCTCTCTTAACCTAGGGAAATCATTCGTAAATGACAAAATATCCTGTCTGCTCCATGGTACATGAACATATCCATCTCCTGGAACTTCTCTCATCGGACACAATCTTTCTGCCTTTTCTGATTCTTTTAGTAAAATCCCAGATGAGTTTTCCTTTGCTTGTGCTTCCTCCTTTTTCCTTATCCACCTAGTTTTCCACCTGTCGATGTCTCCCCATTTTTTCAAAATGGCCATTATCTCTTTTATCTGTAGTTTTCTACCAGACACATTCATATTCTCCAAATCCTTATCAGTAATTTCTACTCCATGTGGTTTCTGCAATAATTTTGATCTCCCTATTTCCACTCCAATCTCTGAAGCCATCTCTGTCAATCTCTCATGATACAACTTTGCATTTCTGGTTATACTCCAACGTACGAACAGCAATTCTTCCTCACTGCAATGGTTCAACCTGTCTATTCCCACATTTCCAGCTATCATCTCTTCCAGCTCTACTTTCAATTTGTA
Source organism: Triturus cristatus (assembly GCF_964204655.1). Lineage (NCBI taxonomy): Eukaryota > Metazoa > Chordata > Amphibia > Caudata > Salamandridae > Triturus > Triturus cristatus. The sequence goes on along the minus strand of NC_140586.1, from coordinate 459,258,999 downwards.
AATTTCTGATCTTCGTCCTTCTATTACCTGTGCCCACCTTTACAAATCTTCCGGAGGAACCGCAGTCGAGCTTCTAGTCCTCATAGGTACCATTGACTCCTTTTCTCTCAAAATTACAGGTGTGACTCTTTTTGGAGTTTCATTTATAGGCTCCCTTATAGGAAGGTCGATTAATGAAATGACTGAATCACACTCACTAGCTTGGTCTTCAGATATTATTGTCTCTTTTCTGGGATTACTTAAAGGATTAGTTACAGTTTGTTGTTTTGGGCAACTCATTATATCTCCATATAATGGAATGACCGGGCCTATTGTCTCTGGTACTGTCAAAGCTTCAGCACCCAAATTCAACTGATTTATTTTCTGTATTAATTCATCTCTATTTTTCTTCAATGCCTCTCTTTCTTTCTCATGAAGTACCCTATTGACTGAGGTATTCTGTAAAATATTGAGGAACTAAGGGTGTTCCTAATACTGGTGCACTTGGGATGACTCTACAGGGTCCTTCTTCATATGGGGGAGGATCTTTAGTCAACATATCCTTTATTAATTCATCTTCTGACTCACCATATCTTGTCACATTCAGGTGTTTTGTTTTCTCCCTACACTTACTTCCAGCCTGTTTCTCAGCCATTAACACTGGATATAACCCCTCTGATGCCATAGCTCTTCTCCATTGTTTCATCTGACCTTCACCTGACTCATCCAAATATCTTGGGAAAAATCATTTATATCTCCCACCTCTGCACTTCTCTCATTCATATCACTCAGTCTCCCATTCTTCTAAAGCCTCATACTGAGTTAATCTAGGTTTCGGTTCTAAATCATTCATTTTCATTCTCAAATTCTGAAGAATTATTCCATTAAACGCACCATGTTCAGGAAAAGCTAGCACTCCATCTTCTTTTGTATATTCTATCCAATTCTCCAACAATACACAAGTATGATATCCCCTTTCCATCATCATAAAGGAAGCAGGTGTTTTCGGTGGCGGAATGGGAATTCCCTATCTAGTCAACACTGGCTTATCTTTCTTAAAGAAATTCTTAATTCTCTTTATCAATGACATTTTTCTCTTTTCTCCATACATTCCGGATGAATGATATATAAAGTTGTATTCTGCAAACCCTGAAAATATTCTATCTGTGCATCTCACACCAGCAGTCAAATCAGAATCCAACATACAATTTCTCTTTTGACCAACCTAGGGCGGTTTCTATCTTTTCAACCAATCAGACTCAGGCTCACACTTTTCATTTAACCAATACAAGCATGGCCTTTTGTGATGTAATTTTTACTCCTCACTACTGACCCCTCCTTTACAAGCTGTTTCTTTCTCATGCCCACTGTTTCAACCTATCTCAGCGCGGCTCTCTGTGAAGTCAGCATAACTCCAGCGACTGACCCTCCCTTCACAACATAACACGAAAACGTATTTCTCAATACTTTTCATTAAATTCTTCGTTAATAACAGCATAAAAACATTTGCTACTCTTCCTGTTCCACAAAACAAAATGATAGATTTCAACTTTTTCTGGAGTTTCAGAATTACTCCTCTTTTACTGCGAGTAAAAACCTCTGTTTACCCTTCATCCAAGCTCGGAAGAACCTGTTACTCCTTCATTGTTACCCTTACTAGGAAATATAAGACCAAAGTTTCACCAGCGAACTCTAAGCTATCAATCGCACTCTACTTTTACATGATATAGTCCCTAGTTTAACACTGCCATCCCTATCTAGCTTCTCAGTGCTATTCCAACAGACGAGTAACCTCACTGCAGTGTTGTTTCTGTCACCACCCGCTATTCAATTTCCCGGCAATTCTGGACAACATAAAACAAGACGCTAACGCTTTTGTTAAACATAAATCATTAATCAATAATCAATATCACCAAACTAGTCAATAATAACCATAGCTCTGCTACCAGAAAACTGATCCAGCGGTTTACCAACAACAGATATTATTATTATTATTATTATTAGGAGCGTATAAAGCGCACTTATACCCGAGGGTGTCCTGGCGCTAGAATACTGAGCATCCCTGGAGAAAGGGGTCTAATCCCTGAATAACCAGGTCTTCAGCCCCCTCCTGAAAGAGAGAAGTTCATCCGCTTTCCTAATATGTGCTGGCAAGCAATTCCATGCGGTGGCCGCCCCATAGGAGAACATCTTTCCTCCCCAGCTGGCCTTTTTTGCCCTGGGCACAACAACTAGATTGCTCTCCGCGGAGCGCAATGCTTTCCCTGGCACATACCGCTTGAAGCAATCCCTCAGAAACTCTGGGCCAATGCCTTTCAATGCTTTGAATACCCACCCACAGTACACAGGGCCTTAAATTGAGAACGTCTGTGTATCGGCAGCCAGTGTAATTTCCTTATTCCTTCTCGAACTGAGGCATACCTGGGAGTGCCAGTCAGCAGTCTCGCTGCCGCGTTTTGTACCATCTGCAGTCTGTACAGATGTTTTTTTTTCAAATTAAGGTACAGACTATTACAGTAGTCTAGACGCGACAGAATAAGAGCTGAGACTGCTAGCCGGAAACCATCCGAGGGAAGAAATATTTTTACTTTCCTCAATATCCTGAGGATATGAAAACACGAAGAGACCACTCCACTGACCTGTCCTCCAAATTCCAGTTTCTGGTCCATGATGACGCCCTGATTCCTTGCTTTTGGTGTAGGCACTGGCGGCTTCCCCAGAGCCTCGGGCCACATATCTGGAATCCAGATATTCAGATTATTCCCGAATATCATGACCTCGGTCTTCCCGGCATTTAGTTTAAGGCAGTTTGCGGCCATCCAACTCGCGACGTCTTTGAGACAATCATGACACCTCGCTATCATGTCCACTTGGGACCCTCTTTGTATGGATAGCACGATTTGCATGTCATCTGCGTGCAAGGTGAGTTGAAGGCCAAAAGATCTGATCAAGGCACCCAGCAGACTCACATAAATGTTAAAAAGAGTGGGGCTCAGGGATGAACCTTGAGGAACCCCGCAAGGGAGGGCAAAGGGTTGGGACCCCTCAGCTCCCAAATCAACTGTCTGGATTCTGTCGGCCAGAAAAGACTTCAGGAGGCTCCAGGCCGTGCCTTCCACCCCTGCCCTTGACAACCGGTCCATCATCACTCCATGATGGACCGTGGCAAAGGCCGCCGACAGATCTAACAAAATCAGAACCGCCTCACCCCCCTGATCCACCGCCACTCTAATCTCCTCCATCTCCTTAATCAGGGCCAGTTCCGTGCTATGTCCTGCGTGAAACCCAAACTGCGTGGGATCGAGGGTCTTAGTTCTCCCCAAGAAGGAGCTTAGTTGCCTGTTGATAGCCTTCTCAAATAGTTTCGCCAGAAGTGGGAGCCGCGAGATTGGTCTATAACTATTTGGGTCATTTTTATCTAGAGTGGATTTTTTTATTAATGGTAGGATAGAAGTAACTTTCCACCTCCTCGGATAAATACCTGACTCAATAATAGAGTTAAACAGTTGGGTAAGCGTGGTGGCAATGACTTCGGGGCAACTTTTAAGAACCGCCACCGGACATGGATCACTGGGAGCTCCCGAACGAGCAGCCAACAGAAGACCAGTGACCTCCTCCGATTGTAGCGGGCTAAAGCCCCTTAATCTGTCCTGCGACCACGCTGACCCAACTTCCAAGCTCAGTACTGCATCTCCCACCTCTCTGTAGACTTTAGAAAAGGAGGAGAAAATCCCCGACACTTTATTCTGAAAAAAGGTGGCCAATGCTTCACAAAGATCAGAACTAGTCGATGTAATAGGTTCGGCTGGAATCGTAAGCTTAGTTATGGTCTTGAACAATTCTCTGGAGGACGAACTGGCCATCTCTATTTGCTCCGTGAAATATGATTTTAGCCTCACTTATTAAGTTTTTGTAAATAGAGAGGCTCTTTTTATATCTTTCTTTATTAGTTGGACTATACCCATTCCGCCATACTCTCTCCCATCTCTTACAGTCAGTTTTAAAGGTCTGCAGAGATTCTGAGAACCACGGGGACGAGGGCTGGGCCCTTCTAGGCGTAAAAGATTTTACTGGCGCAAATTTATCGCAGGCCCTCTCAATCCACTTAGAGTACAAGTCTACAGCTTTGTTCATGTCCAATGGGATACAGGGGGCATTAGATTTTAGGTAATTTCCCATCTCTGACCCATCTATCTTTTTCCACGCCCGGCTAACAATCTTATCCCTTGGCTTGGGATTCGGCTGTATCTGGGTCCCTAAGGAAAGTGTGAAAATTATTGCAGCATGATCAGACCAAGAAAGTGGCAAAATTTCCACAATGCCTAGATCCGATTTGTTCATAAAAATGCCATCAAGGGTGTGCCCTGCAATATGCGATGGTCCCCCCACCCTTTGATGCAGCCCTCCCGCAGCCATAAGGTCCATAAGTTGCTTACTGTCTGGGTCAGATTTATCATCCAGATAGAAATTAAAATCACCCAGGACGGTAAACGAGTGGGCACAAAGTCCATCCTCTACCAAGGTGCTGAGTGACTCAAGAAACGTGCCTCTGGGCGCAGGGGGACGGTAGATCAAAAGTGCTTTAAACGTGTTGTGGGGGAAAGGTGGACACTGATAGATAAAGCCTCGCATGCTTGGTTGGAGGCTGTGGAGAATAAAGGCTCCAAGCTGTTGTGATAAATCACAGCAAGCCCACCCCCCCTTCCTGAGGGTCGGTCCAGCGAGAAACAGACAAAGTTTGCTGGGAGGGCCTTCACAATATCGGGGCCTGAGGCACTATTTGTCCATGCCTCTGTGATAAAAGCCATTTTAATCTGATGCTGTTCCATGAACAAACTACATTCCATGCTATGCTTGACCAGTGACCTAGCATTCACTAGCAAACATTTCCATGGTGGAGATTTAATCCCTCAGTTAAGTGAGCCCTTCCCCTCTCTGCCCCCTAATCTACCCTGACAAGCAAATATATCTTGCAATGGGTACTGACAGATCCTACAATCAGTAAATTATTCTTTAGGAGTTATACCGGGAAGGAGCCTAGGACAACCAGCCTTCCCCCCCCTCTGGGTCCATACTTCTGAGCTGGTCAAATGAGTACCTCAGCACCTCTGCTGTGCCAGAACCAGGGGGACCAGCCCTAAGCCCGGACCGAGCGCGGACGGGCGCAGACAGACTTGCCTTAGGCACGCCTTCAGCACGCCGGCGGCGTGCCGACTGCGCGCGTCCACTGCGCGGCCGCAGCATACTGGGATTTAAATGTCCTGCCAGCTCCCGCGCCCAATCAGAGCCCCGTTCCCGCCTCCCTCTTCCACCAATGAGCCGCCTCTCACTCGGCGTCACTGGGGGAATCTGAAAGAGCGAGCAGCTCGAACCCCAGCCACCCGGTAAGCCCGTGCAAATAATGCCCTACTTCGCAGCGTAAGCGGTATTAAAACCTGAATTAGCAGCAAGTTTGTTTGTTTAAAATTCAGTTAAAAGCGGCATTAAATATAAAGGAGCGTAACCTGGTGGGTATTGAACACAACCCGATCTCCAGGGATCAGCTCCGCGCGTTGAGACAGCTGGGATTAAATGTCCTGCCAGCTCCCGCGCCCAATCAGAGCCCTGTTCCCACCTCCCTCTTCCACCAATGAGCCGCCTCTCACTCGGCGTCACCGGGGGAATCCGGAAGAGCGAGCAGCTCGAACCCCAGCCACCCGGTAAGCCCGTGCAAATAATGCCCTACTTAGCAGCGTAAGTGGTATTAAAACCTGAATTAGCAGCAAGTTTGTTTGTTTAAAATTCAGTTAAAAGCGGCATTAAATATATAGGAGCGTAACCTGGCGGGTATTGAACACAACCCGATCTCCAGGGATCAGCTCCACGCGTTGAGACAGCTGAGATTAAATGTCCTGCCAGCTCCCGCGCCCAATCAGAGCCCCGTTCCCACCTCCCTCTTCCACCAATGAGCCGCCTCTCAATCGGCGTCACCGGGGGAATCCGGAAGTGCGAGCAGCTCGAACCCCAGCCACCCGGTAAGCCCGTGCAAATAATGCCCTACTTAGCAGCGTACGCGGTATTAAAACCTGAATTAGCAGCAAGTTTGTTTGTTTAAAATTCAGTTAAAAGCGGCATTAAATATAAAGGAGCGTAACCTGGCGGGTATTGAACACAACCCGATCTCCAGGGATATTCTACTACCATATACTCACCTGGGCCCATCAAACACACAATTGAATAAAACCGCTGGGTGTCAAGTTTATATGTTTTACAAATATTCAGGATTAGTCTAGAATACCTTTACTAACCCTTAACAGATTCAAAAGTTAATTGATGGTGATAATGACATAAAGCTAACTTACTTATACTTTAAATTGAAATAACCACAGACTCCTTTAGCGTTTTACATTTTTTATCTAAACATTGAACGTGTGAACCACTTCAAAAGTACAATAGACACCCTCATTCGTTAGGAGAGAAAATTCAATTAACCATCAACACATACTTCGAACACTTGCAATGACTTGTGCTCAGAAAGGTAGAGGACTGAGAGAAAAGATCATCTGCAAATATCATGAAAATAAAATTACCAAGAATGGTGTGAATACCAACCCCCCTGGCCAAAAGGCTGGTAAGGACCCCCAGGGATAGTTCAGGCGACAAAGACTTCAGGACAGGTTTCAGGACAGAATAGTTACCTCTCTAACACTGACAATTGCGCCGCACCCCTCTCTGACACTCTCATCCTCCACGAGATTGTTCTGCAAGTCTTCTTCTAACCCAATTAAATTAGGAAAGTAAGCTCTGCTTCAGATTCTGCATTTGATTCTTCATCAGCATCTCACAGCATCCCTCCCAGCATCAGCATCACCCGCTACACCGACAGCATCTTCCCTCTTCAGCATTCAGCAATTCGCGCTGACTGACTAACTAAAGTTACCTCAATTATACATTTCGTTCAGAATTGTTCCACCCATTAATGTTTCAACATCGTAAAAATTCAAAATCTAATTGGTCAGGCAAGGGGAAGATGATCATCACACCATGCTTACACAACATCAATTTCTATTAACTTATTGTTCGCAAACCCATCCCCTTAATTCTTTATTCAAATGTTATTTCCCACCCGCATTCACATTATATTTGCAACATTTGTAATAACTCAGACGTGTATATTCAATATGGTGAACTCTTCACCACGGGTTTCTCAGACCAGGACATTCTGCGACCTTGTCCTTATTCCAACCTTTACGTCATCCTTCTGGGTCCACTCTCAATAGGCATGCGCAGCTTTTACGTGGTTCATCTTATTTCAGCCACATACAAGAGGCCCAAATAAGCACTATTGATAAAGTCAAAAGACAAATATTAGTTAAAAAAATAAAGTGGTCAAACTGTGTACCACCCACCTCTACTCTATTCCCTTTTACTTATTATTACTTTTCCTGCATCAGCGTTAGTATAACAGCTTGTTTTCTTTTCAGCAAAGCAGATGGCATGCACGCGAGCCTTCAAACCTCCATATTAGTGCCTTCTGCTCATGCACAAGAATTTCCATCCAAGCATTGGAACGTCATACTATGTAGATTCAGTTGACGCATGTGCAATAAAGATTCCCGGTTAAGAGCATTTTAGTACTTTGTTCATTCTGTTAACCTTAGTAAACACATAGGCAAGCTTCACTAACCCGCGTGTTTATGTGGTGCGCATTAGTTTTACACAAAACAGACTTAATAACTGGTTAGTAAGTTAAAGGAGCAGATTGCATACGAGCAAGTCTCTTTTCTGCGAGTCCTTGCTCCATCACTACTACGTCAATATCTTATGGGTGCCTCACAGCAGGTGTAAAACTGACGCAGGCCCTTCACATGAAGCTTGCACCATGTGAAAGGACACATTGCTGGAGTTGTGTCTGTTTTCAGACACACCCCAGCAATGTGTCACTTTTGCACCAACAGATATGTCAGTAATACTGACGTGTCTGTCATTCCTTGAGACATGAAGCGTCATACAGTAAACATGATGCATCCATCATGTCACAAGGAGGGAGCTGTGAAAACTGCTGTATCGCTGTGGTCACGCAGTGATGCAACAGTTTTCATAAATGAGGTCCACAGTTGTTTCCAAATGCCTGCAGCCGATCCATTCAGAGTTTTAAGACCAAAAGCACATGGGGGAGGGGGGCGCAGTTTAACCCACATGATTGTGCAGTGAGTTGTCATCTATTTATAACGTAATGTAATGACTTAACAGCAACTTCTAAAATTTTTGTAGGTGACAGCACATTTGCTTCAGTAATAAGGCTCATGCCACGGCATGTGTGTGTGCGTGTTTTTGAACACATTGTTCTGAGCATGACTTTTACGAGTAGAGTTCTAGGTAGCAAGCCACTGTCCACTGGTTTACAATAAAATCAGTTTTAACTTTACTGCTTGGCAGTGCATCTTAGTAAGACACAAAACAGTAAATCTTTTGTGAAATATAATGAACTTTAACACAAGCCACCAGGAAAGGTAAATTCGTCTTATAATATAAGCATTACAATGCCACAATAAGCAACATCGCCTATATTTAGTAACTCATAAAATAAACACAATGACATGTATAGAAGGTATTACATTTTAGACCTGATTTTGCCTTAATTTGTAATATTATAACGCCCAAACATGTTCTCTTTGATACTCCCCTTCTAATAATAATTATTTTGCTGAGAAGATTTAAAAGTACTATTTTAATATTTTGCCGGTTAAAAATAATATCCCCTAGGAAGAGAAGCGATCACGCCACAGCTGAGAATATTGTCACAGTAACTTACTTGAGCGAGGTTAGCTGAGGCAAGGTGACATTTTCATAGTAGAAAATATGTTATGATATACTGCTTATATATCAGTTTTATCTGGCACGTTGTGTAATGGAGCGTGTGTCGCATCACTTTCATGGCCCTTTTCAACATTTTTGTTTTGTTTGTATTTTGCAAACCGTCAACAATCGAAGGGCTGCACTTTGAGAGAATTGTAATGTCAATTAAAATCGCCTGGATTCAACGTTAAATGACAGGCTTAAAAATACTAATAGATTTTTTAAAGTTACTCCACCAGAAAAGTAAAAGTATTGTTTTTTCTTTAAAGAAAATGCATTACGACAATGGGAACAACCCAAACTATAATTGCTGCTAAATTGTTGCCTTTATACAGATGCTGTTTTCATTTGCTAAAAACTGTGGGTAATGCACAACATTGACTATGGGTGGTTGAGAAGATTCAAACGCAGGTAAGAACAAAAATTGTCGGTCTTTGCATAAAGGTTTATTGCAAATTTTGTAAGCAAAATTGAATATCAGAATGGGCGAACTTTGAGTAAAATGTACTGATAAAGATAGGCAAGGGTGTGTGCCTTCTGTCAAGCATAGGTTTTACACTGGAGGAGGAGCCCTCAAGTACAAAAAGTATGGTTCAAAACATTTTCTACTTTATATGTGTTCTGTACAGTGCAACACACATGCAACATTGTTACACCAGCCTCGAGGAAGTACATGTGTTTGGCGCAAATTCCTGCCTACATATATTAGTAGGAATTGCATTTAAACCCCTGGGTGGTTGCATGGGAACCTCCATGTAGCACCCATGATAAGTTCCCTTGATGCAAATTAGCATATAGTGCTATTTAGCCTTATTTTAGACTCCTTTCAAATGCAATTCATGATTTCTATTTGAAAGTAAATCCAACAACAACACTTTACATTAGGTCTGTGTCACTTTTGTGATGCAAACCCAGAGCAAAGTGTTAGTAAATCTGAGCCATTATTACAAGCTAGTAGGCCACCATACCCCCCTCCCCCCAAAAGGAAATTGTTATTAGGATAACTTTCATTTTTGAATATATTTAATTTAATGGTGACATTTGAAGATATGTCTTTTTTAGAGTCTTTTTTTATATAGCTTGAACTAGACCGGAAAATATCAGAGCACTTTACATTTAAAGTGCCAGTTTCATTACACAAGGACACAATCCTTTTTTGTTAGGCACGGGGAGATTAAGTGATTTGCCCAGAATCACAGGATGTTGAGTGTCATTGCCGAGACTCGAATCTGGTTCCCCAGCTTCAAGGTCAATCGCTCTAGCCATAAGACTACATCCTCTCCCCAATTGTTTTGTACGCAATATGATTCTACTAATTTAGAAGACAACTCAAGTAATACTATAAGATAAGGAGTTGCATTATCACCTAGTATTGGGCAAACTATATCAATTGCCACTTCCTCCAAGAGATAGTTTGGCGGTTTTCTGCATACATGAACATTTGTCTTACCAAAAACATTTTTATCAGAGTTATTGTATTCTATATAATCTCTAACAACTCATTCAACTTCGAGATCCAAACCCGGCAAACACAGACCTGTTCTTAATCTCTCCTTGGTTTTCAGTATTCTAAGATGTCCTTTCTTGACCAAATTCTAAAAGTCTTTTCCTTTCTTCTTCTGTGGGTACCAACCCAGAAACTATATATACTATTCCTTTGGTCACAGAAAACTCATTCCTAATTATGTACCAAATCTTGAATCTTCTTGACCTGCAAGAAATAACATCCAAACCATGCCTCATGAACACCTCTATTAATGGCTTATATAACCTGTACAAACCTTGAACTTCATGCCCCATGTTAATTTTCTAAATTTGTTGAAAGCTCAATAGATGGTAAGTGCTTCTTTTTTAATCACTAAATAATTATTTTCTAGTCCGCGCAAAACACGAGAGGTATATGTAGTACATTTGTCTTCTTCCTTGTTTTTGTATAACAAAAGCACTGCAATTAAATTAGGTTATAAGCTGGGGCGGGGGTGGGGGGTTGGACTACCTGCCTCCAATAATAACTACAATCCTTGTCAGGATGAACCACTAAAGTCACTAAATTAATCTTAGTTCAGCCCACTGGTAGCTATGACATAGCGCAGAGAGGTTTAACTTAGAGGCAATGTTTAAAGTATTTATGCAGTACTCAAACAGTAACAAAGAGAAAACACAAGAAAAACCCCATACCAATGTAGAAACATAGAGTAAATTGTACCAAATAAAATTATACTGGAATCACCAAAATCTATTAAATAGAACCGTGATTATGATTTTTTAAGGTTTGAGGTTCATAATAGGGCCAAAAAGAATTAAGCACCAAACGTGGTCATCTGGCTGTGCTTGACTGGGAAAAGTGTAGGTTTAAGGTCAACTGCGAAAGAGACACATTAGATACCAGCAACTGGTGTGTCCCAGAGAAGAGTTTTACCTTCAGATTATGGAATGAAAGTAAAAAATCCTCAGTGGTGCAAGGCAGCAGGTTGTGGCCAAAGAGGGCTTCACATCATAGAATAGTCACAGGACGAGGACTTAGTTGAGGAGTTGACTTTTGATGTGAAAGCTACGAGAGAGAAATTAAAATGTTGTGCCCAAAGAAGACTCTTCACCAGCTGGATTTATGTATTGGTGGTATGTATGCTCCATCACAACGGCTGTGCATAATGACCAACACTAGATTGAGTGATTGCCTCCCCTTTCTCTCCAACACACTTCCTCAACGTGAACACCAAATCAGAGGAACAACAGTGAGGTGGTGAGCAAACAGCGGGCATGTGTGGACAGTAGCAGCCGGCATGCCTTGCGGGTGGGGGGCAGGCACGGGGAGGGAAAGCGCGGGGAAGGGGGTCGCATGGGGAGGGGATCATAATTTTTAAAAAATTATAATAAATCTACCTTTCCTCCAGGTCCCACATCTTCACTGCTCCTGCTCTCCTACTTCCGACAGGAAGCAGGCAGCCAGGCTCTCTCCTCTAAGTCAATAACAATGCTGCTAGCAGCATTGACATTGGTCGGGATGGCGCCCAGCCAGGGGCTAATTGGGTGGCCATGTTCTCCACGCAGGCTGTAATGCAGCCTGCATGGAGAAGGGCAACGTGCGGATGACTGGTTTGGGCGGCCCGAGAGTGTCAACCAAACAGTCTTTGTGCTCTCAGTAGTGGGCAAACCACTCCTCCCATGCCCTGCTCAAAGAACAGAGCAGCCCACCAACCCCCCCACTCACAATGCACAAAGAAAACATAAAATGGTAATAACTAAAAGTTATTACCATTTTATGTGTTGGCTTTCTCGCACTGCAAAAAAGCAGTGGGGCGATGCTCCTCCGTCGTAGTGGAGAAGCCGCCCCTGTGTGTGGATGAGATAGATGGTGAGCAGCCCATAATATGAACAGAGAGAGGTTTGAATGCACTCCCTCACCCAAAATACTTTTTTTCAAGATGCAGCACTGCAAACCCGTTCCACACTGGAATGCAGGGGTTAAGCAGTCACTTCTAATAATGTCCCAGGCCTAATGATCCAGACTAGTTCCCCTCCACCACCTAACCCACAAGCAGTCAACAACAGGTGTAAAGATTGAATAGGCATGCAGAAGAGGAAGGAGAACCAGAGGAATTTTAGCAACCCAAAATTAACAAGGACAGTGATACCTCCTATACATTGAAGACACCCCTGTGTAAAATTTGAAATGTGAGACATTGAAAAGAGGAAAGTCAGACTCAACCCACACAGCTGTATGATTGCTTGTAGAAAACAAACCTATAATATCAGTCTCAGTTATGTGCTCTGAAAGTGGTATCTGGAGATAATATTTGAAAGAGAACACTGCTGCCTGTAAAATCAAACAAAGAGGAACATCCATTGCCTTATAAAGGTAATTGCCATAGGACACCTGCAACAAGACTCAGAGAACTCACTTGGGGGTCCATTAGGATGTCGGGCGATGGTACCACCGTGGTGCTAGCAGTGCGGAAAAATGCATTTTTCCGCCCGCGAGCAGCGGTCCTCACGTCCGCATCATTAGTAAGGCCAAACATAGCCCATTTTCCGACTGCCGTGGTCTGACGTGCACCGCCATCAAAGTGCGCCCGCCACCGCGGCGGTGGGAGCCAATGGAGACTCTCCGTCGTGCGGAATGACGTCCACCCCGCTCCACAAATTAGGATGACTCAAACAAGCAGATGCACCGCAGCGGAGATACCGCCCAACCAGAGACGGCAGAAGCTCGACAGCGGAGTGCGAAACCAGAGTCCCGGTCCACACCACCCGGTCATGACTGTCATGGACCCAGCTCTACATGTCTTTCTAGTGCTGTACCTGCTACATCACCAGGAACTCATGGACCGCCGCAGACGCCGCCACAGGTATGCAATAACACAAACACAACACACAACACTGGAGCAGACACAGGGTCCAAATCCACATCAGACTCTCTGGTGGGGACAGTGACACATCCACAAGGGCACCCACACATCACCCACCTGCCACAAAGTCACACCTCTGCATCCTGGACACACAGCTACCATCACCTTGCAGCAATGTCCCGGTCACATCACTGCAGCGGCGAACACAGGGGACTACAGGCGCACTATGCAGAAGAGGCAGGGCCAGCGCCAGGCATCGGCAGGGCACAAAGACTTCAGGGACTCACCTCCACCCACCACACACTAGCACACCCCCTGAAGGCACATGCCATGTGCCACTCCTGTGCACCCCATGCACAGCAACAAGCCAGGTGAATACACACCCTGCACCACATACCAAACAATCATAGAGACAGACACTGCAGCAGTGGCTGCACAGGGACACACAACACACAGCACTGTAGCACAGGGCCAGGGAAACACACACACCACCACAACACCACACTCAGGGAAATAAAAATGAGGACAAGCACCAAGTGAACACATACAAGGAATTAACCTCCAAATTGACACACAGCGTGCACAGTCACACATACATACCACAGACTGACACGCAAGCACATACACACCAAACATGCCAACAGCAATGGAGCACAACAAATAGGGGAACCAAAGTGGGCTGCACACAAATGGAATGCCATGGAGAGACACAACAAGCATGTGTACATCACTGTAGGAAGGTGGAATCTGACTATAAGTTTGCCCCCACTTTTTGCCTGGTGTTTTGCTGGTTTATGACTTAGTTGGACTGGGATCCTGCTATTCACGGCCCCAATCTATCTGCTTTCTCTGTAAAATGGTTTACATGTACATTAGGTACATATCTAATTGGATTATGGAGTGCCTTATAAGCCCCTAGTATATGGTATACTATGTACCTAGGGCATAGGTACCTCAAAGGCCTACCAGCGGCTGAAGCATGTATTATGCCACCCCTGGGAAGCACTCCAAAATGGTACCACAGGTATGCTACTGCAGCCTGGGTAAGGGTGTGCTTGCACCCCTTACAGTGATATAGGCTACCTATATCACTACCATTATACAGACACATATATATTTTTTATTTTTGCAGAGTTTTATATTGCGCAAGCTTGACACGAATCCAATCAGGTATCAGAGCGCTTTACATAGCACCAGTTACATTACATGAGGACACACATTCATATTTTGTTAGGCACGGGGAGATTAAGTGATTTGCCCAGGATCACAGGATGTTCACATATAAACCTATAAGCCACTCCTATGGCAGACCTTGACAATCCTGAAGGCAGAGTGCTTGGTTTTATGTGAGAGGGTGCCCAATCATGAGCTGAGCCCCTCTGCAACTTTCGGAAATCCTTCCTTATAGCTGTTCTGTGATACAGCCACACCATATACTCTTAAGTGCATTAAAACCTCGCGGTAAATGCTAACTTTGGGATGGCTGCATCAAAACATGTCGTGTTTGGTGTCATACACTTTGGAATACTACCCACCACCAGTTCTGGTGGCGGGGGTAGCATTCTACCCTTCTAGAGGGAAAGACATGTTCACACTGGTCAAACCCGGTAGGACTTTCGTGAGCCCTGGCATCACAAAATGGATGCCTTTGCCACAGACACGGGTCTGGCCTCCTGCTGCTGACCGAAACTCTGACAGGGGAGGCCTGGACATTAGGTTTCCTGTTGAAGGGAGGTGTAACCACCTCCCCAGACAGGCAGATGTGTATTGGGGTTGGGCAGGAGCACTCTCTGGTGCTTTGAAGTCCTGCACTGGGGGCACGTTTGCTGTCCCTGTGCAAAGTCCAGTTCGAACTGGTTGCAGGGGCTACCTGCCCCTGCTCTGGCATGAAACTGGACAAAGGAAATGGGTGTAACCACCCCTCTTTCCAAGCCCACCCATAGGTGAGGCCTTAGAGTTAGTCCATCCCCTAAACTTGGTATAAGTATAGGAATCCAGTCCCTAGGACTTTAGGTTACCCTGGACGAAACTCTGCAACATAAATCCTGGACCTTCGATGTTCTATCCTGACTAGAAGACTGAAGAAGTCTCCCTTGGGGTGAAGGAGTGACTCCCCTGCTTGGCAGGCACCAAAGAAGCAACTGACCGGTCTGCATCACTTAAGCTCCCACCAGACGCCGAAGTCTTTTCATCACCAGAGGTGGATTTCCGACTTCCCAGAGGATACCCTGGGTCCACTGCAAAGCTGAGGCCCGTGGCTATCCGTGGTGATGTCGAACCATGACCCCTGGACACTGTGCTCTTTTGCAGCAACAGCATCTTCCTAGTTCTCCTCGAAGTTGTGCTTTGGGCTCCAAGTAGTCTCAGCCTTGAACACATCCTGCACCGAAGATTGTTGGCCTCCACTCCACGAGTGACCCGTGGGCCAGCTTCAAGTGCGACCACTTGAGGCTCCGTCACGATCACTAGCCTATTGGCTAGCAGGTCTCCACGAAGGCAACTCCTTTTCTGATTGGGTGTTACTGGTTGCACCAGACGTGCCCTGACTTACCCTCGCTGGGTGAGTCCCTCAGACCTTGCTGGTCTGCACCGCAGTCCTTTCTCTGAATTCCAGTGACTTGCGGTTGCCAAGGTTTGTTGGGTCCATTCTGGTTGCCGACACAGCAGCACTCGACAGACTTTGTGGGACAGCTCGAATCCGGCTCGTGGACTTTGTCGATGCCTCCTGGACCTCATGGCTGAAGAGTCAAGTCACCCATCAACTCACCTGAAGCACCCGACATCTGTGGGCATTGGTCCATTCTGCCCTTGGTCACTGGCTAGTGACCCAGACTCTGTCCCCTCTGCTTTCAGGTTCCTTCTATCCCAGATCCAGGCTTGGATCTCTTCAGACACTTCTTCCTCTTCACAGCAGCAGCAGTTCTTTGCAGGCTTCCATTGAAATCGACGACGTGACTCAACACCAAAAGACACCTATGCACCCGGCTTCCCTGGGTGAGGTAACTCGAGTACTCCGGTGCTCCCTTGGGTGCTAGCCCTAGAACTTCTTAAGTCCAAAAGGGTTTGGTCCTGACTCGATTCTAAGTGTCCCTAATCTTTAAATTTCCTACCATGACATTGCCCATAGAAGATAACGGGAACTCACGGTTGTGTTTACACACTGCATACAGTCCCCGTGGGTCCCCTGTGTCACTACCTTGGGTGGTTTCTTGGGGTCCCAGCGATTCTACAGGCCCTAGGCCTTGTGTCTATTCCAGTTGTGGTTCTTATACCACCTTTATATGGTTTGGTACGCCCCTAGGGCCCAAATGTGTATTTGTGCTATTACTGATGATTGCTAACTTGAAAACAAAGTACTTTGAACTCCAGTCTCTTAACCCCTTCGGTGCTCATGACGGAACGGTTCCGTCATGAGCCACGGTTGAGCTGTGCTCATGACGGAACCGTTCCGTCATGACCACGCCCGCGCAAGATTCCGTCAGCACAGCGGCGGAATCTGCGCAGCATGGAAGGGGTTAAAGAGACTAGAGGGGTGTGTTCTATCTTAAATACATATATTTTTAATATATACCTGGTGTGGTTGTCTTTCATTTGATCATTCAAGAGAGTATAGACTGGTAAAACAAGCTGCTTTACATTCCTTCAAGACTTAGCCTGAAGGCTGCTCTCCATAGCTGCCACTAGGATAGCTTTCAATAAAGGTTGTCTTTAACCATTCACCATAAGGGGTTGTTTGGACTGATACAAGGTGCCCACTAGAACTAGTGGACAGGATATATCAGGCCACCTTCTCACAATCACATCAACACAAGGAACAGAGAACAACACCCTCAGACCATCAAAGCACACATGGCTGGCACAGTAAGTGAACTCAAACCACAGACAGCGCAGTGCAATAACACAGGGAGACAGCAAGGTAAACCACGTATAGGCACAAGGATGAAAGGAAGACCCTGAAGTCAAACTGCCACACATCTATACAACTACTTCAGAGGAGTACACCTGCAGCACTACACACAGGGCCCATTGGCACACCCCAGGACTGACAAATACCATTAGGAATCTCCAAACATACCCCCCTCACACCAGCAGCACACCACACAACACCAGTGCCAAACACACTGAAGAATGGCAATACTTGCCAGTCAATACACACACAAACAAACACACACCCTGGGGTCAGCCACAAACATCACACACACACAGGGATGCCACAACAAATGTCTAAACAAAAACATCACACAAACACATAACCCAACAGAAACATACACAGAACCACAACAACAACAGGCATGCCCTGTGCAGCTAAACTGTGGAAAGGCAATGGGAGCACAGACACAACAGGAGTGCACAACCTCATCACTCAGGAACGATGCACAGACAAAATACCACAACACACACAAGAAGTGCACCATCACAAAACAACACAACCACACCAAACAAACAACAGATGCACAGGCAGAAAAATCACAATGCAAACACAGCAGGACATCAGGGGATGCACACCAGGCAATGACAAGCCACCATATACACACAGCACTGCATGCACAACAAGCTGTGTGCACACCAAGCATACCAGACACTCACAGACATCAGTGACGGAACAGCAACCCACACAACTCCAATCTGCACAGCACAAAGACAACAGCACACCCAGGAAGTGAATCAATAACACAGCCAACACACTTACATCCAGCACAACACCAACAGATGCACAAGTCTGGGGCACAAAGGTGGAAACAACTTGACCAGAGGACTGGGCAGCACACACAGTTGAACTGCATAGGAGCAACCATGACTGACAAACAACACCAGAACATCACATACTACCCATTTGGGAAATGCCCTGAGTGACACATTGACCCCGGCCAAAGACCTGCCCCACAAAGAACAGTGTCACAAATGAAGTCATGGGGAGGCACACACACATGTAAACCAAGGGGACAGCTGACACCAAAGTGAAGTTTACTGCATGTTGGTAGGGGTGGGCATGGCAGGAGTATACCATACACAAAGAGAGTGAGTGCAGACCCACAATTGGTAGGCAGCTGAAGCACAGATAGGGGTGAGGAACTTCGATTTTTGATCACGATCGAATCGACCCGCCATTTTGTAACCCGCCGCCATTTTGTGTTGCCATCACTCAGGCAGCACGGCAAACGAAGTCTATTCTGTTTTTTCCCGTAGCTTGGTGTCGAAATCCGTCCTCGGCCTTGTTTGTGAAGCTGATGTTTGAACTAGCCGAGTACACTAATCCGTGTCTGGCTTTTCTAATCCCTGTTTCAACTATCTGTAGGCTCACACCATTCTTTCCCGATCATATTTTATCGACTGGCCTTCACTGTCTCCTGCTAGCATTCTCTTGTGTCATGCCTGTCCTCCAATACACACAAACGTATCTCACCACCTGCAAGTCAGTTGTAATCTGTTAATAAATTAAGTTCGGGGGTGGGATGACAAACACAGTTGGAGGAGAGGTCTCTTCGAGTCATCTGATCTTTCTGTTTTCAAACCCTTCTTACTGGTTCCGCTTTGTTTTCCACTTACCCTATTGGCTCATTTCTTCTTTGCTTGGGGCGTGTGTTTTGTTAATAATTCTGTATTGTATGATATTTAATCTGATGCGCCACAGAGTGAAGTGGCAGTCTCCTGAGAACCTACTTTGTGTACTTCTAGGATAACTGTACTAGCTGCAGCTAAATAAATCCAATCTTCTAACGCCGACAGAGTGTCCCGTGTCACTGTGTAATGAAGCAGGTGAACCCAGAAGACAGAGGGCGTACCCTGCGCCGCCAGGTCCAAAAGGTTCTGGTTCTTCAGGGGATGGTATGGCATCACACACAACATCCCACACTGGAGGCAAGAAGGTACCATGGGACAGCAATGCATGAGAAAACACAACCACAGTGGCAGTGTGGAACAGCAGGTCTGCACAGTCTCCACAAACAGCAACAAGACACATGGATGTGCAACAAAACACAACACCGACTTGCCAGTCACACACTCTGCATACTCACAATTGACAAAAACAACAAGTAGGAGTCAGACAGAACTGCAAGGACACACCAACACACTACACAACACTGCACAACATACAACTCACACATGGGCATACAACAAAATCCACAGGGCTGAACAATCAAAACAACAGACACACAACTCCTGGGTGACACATTTGTGTAGTTAACAATGCAGAGGCATGTACACATCAACACTCCCCATAAACTCACCACCTTCACACTGCACACTACCTGGCCATCCAAGAGCACAAATGGAAAGTAAGCCATGGGACGAGGATGACTGGCCCTCACAAGATGACCACACACATACACCACTGGGCACACATAAAGGAACAACACACATACATGATGACCCTGGCCAGCCTGCCTGCAATACGGTGTGGAGAAACCCACTCTGTGCTGGCAGTGCCCCCAACCTGACATGTCTACAATATAGCCAACATGAACAAATTAGGTAAATGACAACTGCTTCCCATTGAAAATTGACACCATTGCCCCCACAAGTATCTGGGTCAGGAAGAACTGAAGACCCTGTCACCCCTGAAAAAAACTGAGCAAGTGAGCCCAAACATTGACTATGTTGAAGTGGCACACAGACCATGTGGCACAGTAAACCATATACACACAGCAAAAGAACTTTATTCAGTAAGGACACTGACAAAATAGACAACACGAGCAACTGTCTTTATTCACATATTGCACAGATATATTACCATGAGAAGAGAAGAGCAAGGCACAAGATGCAGAGCATGTCCATGAGAAGCTGCACAGGCAGGGGGCACACATCAGTGAACGGCAAGGCCAGTGGGCAGGACAAAAGGCAGAGGGAGACCATGAGAAGCTGCACAGGCAGGGGACACACAGCAGTGAACAACAAGGCCAGTGGGCAGGACAAAGTGCAGAGTGAGTCCATGAGAAGCTGCACAGACAGGGGGCACACAGCAGTGAACAACAAGGCCAGTGGGCAGGACAAAGTGCAGAGTGAGTCCATGAGAAGCTGCACAGGCAGGGGGCACACAGCAGTGAATGACAAGGCCAGTGGGCAGGACAAAGTGCAGAGTGAGTCCATGAGAAGCTGCACAGGCAGGGGGCACACAGCAGTGAACGACAAGGCCAGTGGGCAGGACAAGGTGCAGAGTGAGTCCATGAGAAGCTGCACAGGCAGGGGGCACACAGCAGTGAACGACAAGGCCAGTGGGCAGGACAAAGTGCAGAGTATGTTCATGAGAAGCTGCACAGGGAATGTGTGCGACTGTACCTTTCCATGGTCAGCAACACAGTCAAGGGCTAACAATGCGCAGTACAGGCCCACTTGTGTGAGAGACAGGTGTGTGAGGCTGACTAACACTCAGACTTGGCTATCAGGCAGACTGGGAGCTGGCTGTGTCTCGGGGACTGTTGGGGCACTTGACTGGGGAGAGAGCGGAACAGCTGAGGTAGAGCTATCAGTGGCTTGGCAAGCCGGAGGGCTCCTTGGACTAGGTGGTGTAGTGGCACGTGGAGGTGGAATCATGCAGACGGGAGACACGGTGTGGCTGGGAGATTGTGGAGGGGTGCCCTTCCACTTCTTAGGGATTCTAAATGGCTTGCCTGACTTTGGATCAATGGGAAGTGGTGTGGGCACAACAGGTACACTCACCACCAAAGCTGCATCAGGTGCAGGCACTGGCACCCCCTCTGGTGATTTGCTGGACCCAGCGGAACGCTTTGCCTGGCTTCACCTCTGTCCCCCTTCCCCTGTTTACTAGGTGTTACTCCAACAGTGCCCTCCTGCCCCTGCTTCACTGGGCTTGGAATGGAAGTCGAGGTGGTGAGTGAATCTGCCTTGGAGCCCTTCCTAGGTGTACCCTTGGCATGCATCACCTCCTTGGTGGGCACAGACACTGTATAATTCTCTTTGCACAATGCTTTAGGGGCAGGAGAGTCCTTGGATGGGGATGCCACTGAGGCATGTGTGCCTGAAGTCTGTTGCTTTGCTTTTTGTCCACTGGTGTCGCCTGACGGGCTTTTCTCCCTGCGCTCTGGGGTGGCTTTGGTCTTCTGTGGTGATGGTGTCTGAGGCCGGGGCCGCTTGTGTTGCTGCTGCTGTGTGCTTTGTGTGCTGTATTGTGACTTTGATGTATGTGGACTGTGGTCACTATCGTCAGACGTGGCCACTGCCAGGGGGGTAGATAAAGGGACCGGAGCTGGGCTGGGAGTATGTGCCTGTTGTATGGCAGACGTCACTGTTGATGACAAAGCCTGGACGGTCCGGTGCAGCCCACCCACGTGTGAATGTCTGCCCTCCATGAAAGCAACCACCTGGGCCAATTTCTTGTCATGGTCAATGAAGGCATTGAGGAGAGCTGTTTGGCTTAAACACAGCTGGCGCAAAAGGTCCACAGATTCAGCACTGATGGCAGCAGGGGGGGCAGGGGCAGCAGTGCCACGGGTGAAGGGCACTCTTCCGCTCTTACTGAGGCAGACACGGGCAGCACCAGAGGAAGTGGCTGGGAGGGTGGGCACTGGCTGCTGTGTGGTGGAAGACGATGCAGAGTCCCCGTTCCTTGTGCCCTCCAACATGGATGCGTTCCCGCTGGCATCAGATAATGTGGTGCTTTGCGTCTCAGGCTGGGATTCCTCGAGCAGACTCCTGTCCCCCTCTGATGCGCTGGTGACATCTGTGTCACTGGGCTCCTGTGCAGCTGTTGTGCTAGTTTACCCCCACTGGTGTCCGTGTCCTGTCCCTCTGTGACCACAGGTGATGCTGCATGAGAGAGAGAGATGTAGGGTCAGGTCAGTGACAGCAACAGAACAAACATATGCAAGCAATACATTGCAAAAGATGACCAAATCTACATGTTGCACACCACCCTGTGCAATCACATCATACCAACTCACTATATAGACTCAAGCAGTGTGGAAACTGGAAACTGAGGCATGAGTGAGCCATGTGATGACCACAAAGCACAACACCCTGCTTGTGGCTCTGTTCAAACAGACAAACAACTAGCTCTAAGCACACCTAGGGATATGATGGGGGCACAGTACTTGTTGCCAATGAAAGATCTGGATGCAACAGGAGGGGACAACACAGACCGAGACTACAACATGACAGTCCACAATAGACATTAGCACATGCCACCCACCATGTCGTACCTTGGGAACAATAGAATGGTGCACATTGTTGTCATATGTGTAGGCCTCCCCAATCTGGGTGCATGCAATGGACGCATTGATGAAGGCACAGTTAGATCGGGCACATTGCCGTTCCCTCCCATGAGATTCCCAAGACTACCCCAATGCAGAAGAAACCTGAAGAGCACAACTCAGAATGTAATGTGAAGGCACAGCATCTAAATCACCTTTGTAAGTACAGGTAGGGCAAATGCATGCCACCGGCATCCAGGCCAGCAGCCATTTACATGCCACAGCATCACACTACCAACATCACATAGTCCAGCGCTGGCACAGGCTTTGTACACATGCAGCCACTCCCAGCCAAAGTTAGACTCCCCAAATGCTCACCCCTGGCTTGCTGCTGATGCTCCTTCAAATGAGCATCCAGCTCAGGCTGTGTCACTGCCAAGATGCGCCCCATTATAGGTGTCATGCTGCGCCGTGCCAAATGCCCAGAGCAAGGAAGCAGCCCCAAGGTCATCTCCACCACATTCTTTGCCAGCCGGCTGATGTTGTCCCATCTCTTGTGGCAGTGGGTGTGCTGTCAGTTTGAGACCCCCAGAGCTCGCACCTTCGCTGCAATGGCCCTCCACACAGCCTTACACTGGTATACCTTGAGCTGCAGGCATGGGAGACAAGAGGGAGAAATGATCAGTGACACAGTGTTATGTACCGACATCTATCTGTATAGCAGCAAGATACAAACGCATCACATATCCAATGATATGTCAATCAGAGACTATAGTACAGCTCACATGGTACACCTACATAGGAAAAGCTGATGTAAAAGCATGCAGGTGTGAGGGGAACACAGTCCCTACACATCTCACGCACATGCAGGATGACAGCACTGAAACACCTATGATGCCTGCCCACATCTCCAGTCCATTGTTGGCTTGAGCAACACATACATCACATGTCAACCTGTGTTTGGGGGTGCACTCACTGTGTCCAAGACTGCGCAGCCCTCAATGTCCCTGCCCTGTGAATAGATGAATGTGTCATGGTGGTCACATTGAGGGACATGATCTCATAAATACAAAATGCCATTCACGAGGGCGGTTGTGTGCAATCTACAGTGCTGAGATGGCCCATAGCTGGAGTGCAATGTGAAAAGACTGATGACATACTCTGTAAGTGAAGTGAGGTGTCCTTGTCTTTGTAGACGGGGACTGTGCTGCCCAGCTGGGCTCACACTGAGATGGACTACAGGGGCACACACAGCCATCCAGCCAAGCAATCACTGTCCTGACTTCAGCATGAACAACCTTCTGTGTCACTGTATGGCTGACAACACAACACAGGTCAGTCATACATACATGTGCAGGGAGGCAAACCTGTGGCATTGGGTACACACACCCTTCCCCTGCAGACAGCATGTCAGGCAGTGCATGACACTACCCCACACTCCCAGGCACATACTGCATCAGTCCAACTACATGTGTGGCCCCCCTGCCCTACCCCACCACTGTTGAAGACTTATCACGACATTTGGGGCACCATATAGCCTTGGGTACTGTGTGAGCACCTCGTCCACCAGGACCTCCAGCACCTCACTTGTGAAGGGACTGGCACGGATCTTCTCTGTCCTGTGGACATGAGACAACAGCAGTGGAATTGTGTGGTGAGGGGTCTCAGTCAGCAGTCCCTGGAGGCAGCTGCAGGTGAGGGGTCTCTGGCAGCAGGCTCTGGGAGCAGCCACAGGTGAGGAGTCTCCGGCAGCAGTCCCTGGAGGCAGCAGTAGGTGAGGGGTCTCTGGCAGCAGTCCCTGGAGGCAGCAGCAGGTGAGGGGTCACAGGCAGCAGTCCCTGGAGGCAGCAGCAGGTGAGGGGTCTCAGGCAGCAGGCTCTGGGAGCAGTGGAAATGTGAGGCTCACTTCCACACATATATAGCCCCCTGGGGTCATTCCAAAGGTGTCAATCTGCAGCAATTGGTGGTCCTGGTCAGCCTCTTTCAAATGCATCCAAAGACCACCTCCGTGGTGGCAGAGCATGCCTACCACGATCTTCATAATTGCATCATGCCACCGCAATGAAGGTTACCATTGGCTGTAAGGGCATGCTCCATGGCGGTGACACACCGCTGGTGTCCGGTGTGTGCTACCGTGATGGTGCATCTTTCAAATGAAGCCAATGACCGCCTCCGCGGTGGAGGAGCACGCCTACCATGAACTTCAAAATTGTATCATGCCACCACTATTGAGCTTCGAATTGGCTCTTGGGCAAGCTCTATGGCGGTGACACACCGCAGGGGCCCGGAGTGCGCTATCATTTGCGGCGGAGCATGCCAACTGCCATCTCCCCATGTCTTCATGCCTATCACTACTGCACTTGTGTGAATGGGGGTGCTGGTGATACACCGCTGTGGCCAGGCAGTAGCAACCCCGATTTGGGTGCCATACAATCGCAATGGCCAACTGTCAAACATCAACAGGGCACAGTGCCAACATGGTCAATGGCACATCATTGTGCACACAATGCCAATGTTCCATTTACTCCACTGATGGCTACACATGCCATGTTTGTGTGTGTGTTTCATAGATTGGCCTGTACCCACTCACATGTCACTTATGGATTTGATGTTGGTGTAGGCAGGACAGTGGTTTATTTTTTATTTTTTGCAGAGTTTTATATAGCGCGAACTTGACCCGAATCGGGTATCAGAGCGCTTTACATAGCACCAGTTACGTTACATGAGGACACACACACACACATTCATTTTTGTTAGGCACGGAGTGCTTTGCCCAGAATCACAGGATGTTTAGCATCATTACCGAGACTCAAACCCAGTTCCCCAGGTCCATGGTCGAGCGCCCTAGCCGTTAGGCCAACTCCTCTCCCGTGTTGTTCTGGACTGTACAATGTGTACACATGTCAATGTGTTGAGGTGCAGTGACAATCACAGCGATGCTCGTCTCAATGAATGATGATCTATTTTGCATTGCCTCTCATGTCTGCTCATGCACACATTTGTCATTCCAGCGCCAACTGTGGTCAGTGTGTGGTGGATGTGTGCCAGGTTGTAATGACGCATTAAGGAGTGACAGGTACAGCAGCTAGGTATGAGACAGTGGGTTTGATTAGTTACACATATTCTGGATGCTATACTCCCAGGCGTGCCCATGTGAAATGTGGCCATATCCCTATGTGCATTCACACTGACCAAGGTGGTGTTTGAGGTACTTGTCTTGTGTAAGTTGACAGGTGTGCCCTATGTGTAGCTGAAGGTGTCCCTATATGTAAGCTGGTCTGTTAGTCAAGATTGATGTCAGTCATTGTTGTTGTTGTGTCCTCCAGAACGCGATATGCTGTGCACATCCCATGATGTATTGCATTGACATGTGTCCACTATCATCTCAAATAGGAGGAGGCCAAATTTGATTTGTCACTTGACGGTGCTGGAGGACATGGAGGATGTTGCGATCATATGGAAATGCCGTCTGGACAGAGCCACACTTAAAACCCTGTGTGATCTGTTGGAGCCCCACCTGCAGCCTCGCCGGACATATCAAACAGCTTTCACCCCTACTTATAAGGTGATGGCGGCCCCGCATTTTTTTGCCACTGGATCGTTCCAAGAAACAGTGGCCAGCGCTGGTGGAATGTCACAACCGATGTTCAGCATGGTGCTGCGTGATGTACTTTCTGCCATGATGATATACAAGGACAGACACCTCCATTTCCCCAGGGGTGCTGAATTGCCAGTTGTGAAGGGATACTTCTATCCCCTTGGACACATCCCCAATGTTGTTGGTGCCATTGATTGCACCCATGTTGGGCTTGTGCCACCACAGGCAAGTTTGCACATTTACCGCAATCGCAATCATTACCACTCCATAAATGTGCAGGTGGTGTGCCTGGCAGATATGATAATCTCCCACACGTGTGCCAAATTCCCAGGCTCAGCCCATGACTCCCACATCCTGCGGAACAGCATTGTGCCCCATCTGATGGCTAATCTGCTTCCCGAGCGTGCATGGAATGTAGGTGAGTATGCCTAGTCGTATGGCGTGCTGGGTGTGCGACCTGCTGCCCTCAGCCTCAGCGACATTGAAATGTCTATTTGTGTTTGTCATACCTAGGTGCATATCCCAACCGTCCCTGGTTGCTGAGCCCACTTAGGAATCCCAGGACCCCAGCTGACGTCTGCTACAATGAGGCCCATTGGAGGACATGTTGTGTGGTGGAGCGTACCTTTGGTCTGCTCAAGTCACGTTTCCGCTGCCTGGACAAGACCGGAGGAGCACTGGCATACTCGCCCGGGAAGGTGTGTCAGATTGTAGTGGCATGCTGCATGCTCCACAACCTATCCATTCGCAAGGAGATTCTCCTGCTCCTGGATGATGGTGAGGACCCAAGGCCGCAACCTGCAAACCAACCTGTGTCCAGTGATGAGGACAGTGGAGAGGAGGAAGGTGTTGACCTGCATGAACAGCTCATCACACGCTACTGCACTTGAAGGTGGGTAACAATGTGCAACATACCCATTGTCTGCTGATATTGCTGTTGTCGTGAAGGGGCATGTGTGAATTGTAACAGCAGTCAGTTGTAGACTCAGCGGTGGATGGCAATGTTTCTGGGACAGGACATTTAGGAACATCTACAGGACTTGTATGTTGACACTTGTTGCCCATTGTGACGTGTGGATGTTGGGTTATCCTGATGGTAGGGGTTGTGTGATGTCTGTGATGCCACACCCAGACCAGTGAAAGTAGTTCTGTTGTGTTTTCCTAGGTGCCTTCAACTTCTCCTTGCCTACATACAGCCCATGCTCCTGGTACATTGTGATCATGTTGAAGACTGTACATCATGCAGTAAAGACGGAGCAGACATGACAACATGTGTGTAAGGATATTTTATTTGCAATGGTGAGATGCGAGGGGGGGTGTACATTTCCACGGGGGGTGGAGCAGTGAGTTGACAGTTGTGGTAAATGAGATAATCGAGTAGTCACCACATTGATGTGGTGAACCAGTCCAACAGACAGATGCCATTCACAAGGCAGTGTGGGGAAGGACAGTCCAAAAAGTCAATGCAGTGGTGGAGAGGGTTGTCATCATGGCTGGCTCCGTGACTGGCGTCTGGCAGGTGCTTTGCCTCCAGATACTCCCAGGGTCTTCTTAGGACGGCCCCTTCATCGTTTGGCAGGGGGGGCCCTGCTGCAGGGCCGGTGGGGTCTGAGGACTCACTCCTCTCTGTGGGCGCAGAGGAGGATGGTGAACTCTCATCCTGCGGCCCACCAGAGGGAGATGGAGGTGTTGTTTGTGATGCAGGCCTGTCCCTCAGTACAGCCACTTGCTGGCCCAAGAGGTCGACGATATGTCCAATGGGGGTGTCGATGGACCTCACCAGCAGGATGAGCTCGTGTAACAGTTCGTCCGACCGGCCCGTTCGTCACTGGGCCTGTTCTTATGCACCAAGGACTCTGGTGATGTGTTCCAGGGATTGGGTCCCAGCCTCCTGGTGTCTCTGGGTGACACTGCCCTGCTGCCACAGACCTGTTGCCTCACCACTGTGGGCACCCGCATCTTCTCCCTACCCTCTTCCGACGGTGGTGTGTGCTGGTCATCCTCTGGGACATGGAGGGTGTTGCAGGCAGCCCTGGTGGTGGTGGTGGTGGTGGTGGTAGTGGCAGTGGCCGCACAGACCGTGACAGCAGGGGTCTGCAGTGAAGTTGTTGTTCCCGCAAATGTAGTGGGGGGGTGATGGGGTCCTTGGACCTGTTGCACCCTGGCACACCAGATGGGCCGGCTCTGAGCTCATCGTCCATGGCATCCTGGAAGTCGACATACGAGAGTCCATGTACCGGGGGGAGACTGGCTCTGCAGGGTGCTGGTGTTGTCCTCTGCAGTGAGTTCTTGGTCACCTGTGGGTCAGATGGGAAATGGTCATTGTAGTGCACCTGGCAAGCTTTGTGTTAGCGGTGTGTCATTCACTTTTTGTACACTGCACAATTGACAGATCATCACATTGTTTACTATGTGCACTACTGTATTTCCTGACATGATGCAGTGGTACATGCATTACTTGTCCATGGTGTGAGGTGTCAAGGCATACCATGCGACCCGTGCACAATTAATGATTACAGGGACTTGTTGCCATCTAGGGCCTGGCACAACATGTTTTTAATTGAGGACTCATTGTTGATTTGTGTGACATGGCAGGCGTCACATCTGGCCATGTACTGGCCTTTGTCATCTCCTGTATACCTTTGTCCCGTCATGTGCATATCTTGATTTGTGCCACCACACATACTTTCGTATTTTTTTAATCCTCCTTGTTGCACTTGCCCCATGGCGATGCACATGTAAATAGGTGCTGTGCATGATTGTGCCCTGACTTTCTTCTACTTGTGCATTGCTGTGTCACACTTTGGTAGCTGTGACAGTTTCCTTACCTTACTTGTGTGCACACTGTGCTTGGCAATGGGGTAGGTGTGCCTCTTTGTGCAATGAGAGGGCTGGTGTTGTCATATGGCACCACTTAATTTGTGATGAATGGGTGGGTGCACGTACTGGCTACTTACCTGTAATGTGCTCACATTTGTGGTTGTGATGTCACACATGTGTGTGCGCGTGGTGGCGGGTTACATCCTGCTCAGTGGGGTCACAGGACAGAATCATATGTCTACCTACCTGTAAGTTTGTTTGGTGTACTGCAATGGCTT
This sequence comes from Triturus cristatus, assembly GCF_964204655.1. Lineage (NCBI taxonomy): Eukaryota > Metazoa > Chordata > Amphibia > Caudata > Salamandridae > Triturus > Triturus cristatus. The sequence goes on along the minus strand of NC_140586.1, from coordinate 459,229,988 downwards.
CCAACTGCTTCTGGGGGGGGTGGGGGGAGGGCTCCATCCTGCAGAGGTGAGGGAGAGGGGGCCTGGTGGGAGTTGTAGTGCTGGCCTTCCACCCACAAACACCCTCATTGTGAAGATGGCTACCTACCTGTAAGTTGACGTGGGTTATGTAATGGCTGACACATGCTTCTGGGTGGGGTGGGGGAGGGCTCCATCTTGCTGTGGGACAGGGGGAATGGTGGGAGTGGTAGTGCAGGCCTCCCACCCCCAAACACCCTCCCAGGGAAGATGTCTGCCTACCTGTAAGTTTGATGAGGGTAATGTAATGGCTGACACATGCTTCTGGGTGGGGTGGGTGGAGTGCTCCATCTTGCAGATGCTGTGGGACAAGGGGGCCTGGTGGGAGTTGGAGTGCTGTCTGTCTGTACACGTGCCCCCATGGTAATGTTGGTAGCTACGTTTGGAGTGAATGGGAGTGGGTGAATGTTGGATCTGTGAGACATGTTTTTGTGAGTGTGTGGTGCCGATGGATGGGATTGGTCCTAGGTGGTGTAGCTTTGTAGTTGTACGAGACAGTACATAACATAGTGGTGGTAGTCATATGTTTGTACTTACCAGCCTCCACTCCCCCGGCTACTCCTGTGAGACTCTCAGGATGCAGTATGGCAAGCACATTCTCCTCCCATGGTGTGAATGTTTTTTGTGGAATGAGAGGGCCACCGCCAGTCCTCTGAGCCCTCTTCAGATCATGCCACCGCTTCATGATCTCCTTTTTGGATCGTGGGGTGGTCCCTACTGCATTGGCCCTTTGCCCACATTTGTGTTCTTGTGGCTAATGGTGTCTGTTGGACCAGGCTACCAAGCTGTGGTTCCACTCTGACTATCTCATCTACCATGACTGTCAACTCACTCTCTGTGAATTTGGGCATTTTCTGTGTGGCCATAGTGTGTGGTGTGCAAAGTGGTTGTGGGTGAAGGAGTGTGAGTGGTGGGTGTGGTTGTGATGTGTATGGTGTGTGTAGTGCATGGGAGGTTAGTTGTGCAGGTGTGGAAGTGTGGTGGTGTTGTGTGTGGTGTGGCTAGTGATGTTGTGTTCTTAGCCTCTCCTTTCAGCTAGGGAGTGTGTCCCTTCTTTCATGGAGTATTGGAAAGGATTGTGGTCAGGGAAGGGGCTGGTTTTATACTCAGCTATGTGGGTGTGTCCAATTGGGGTATTGCTGTCAGGTGTGTTGTCCTGGGATTTGTATATTCCTCTTTTGCCATGTGGTTGTGTCAGTGGGGTGTGTTTTGTGTGTTTGGGGGACATTGCTAGTTTTCTGTGTTTACTTTTTGGCCTTGTTGTGGATTTTTTGCTTTGTCCGCCATATTTGTCACGGTACGTCCGCAGCAGTGGCTATGCTGCAGCTCTTCTGCTAACTCTCCCATTCATCCCATTGTGTGACCGTGGCGGTCGAAGACAGCGGTACGTACCGCAGGACCGTTGGGGATATACTAACTTCCCATGCAGTGTCTCCACTATACTTGCGGCGGGTTGGTATTTTTCCGCTGCGCAGCCGACTGCCGCGGATGGATTTTGGCCATCTCCGCCTTTTACGGTGTTGTTTATCTTGGCCCCGTTCCACCACGGTCGGTGTTTTTTGGCAGTTGATCCTAATTTGGCTGCGGTTTTTTCCACGGTGCCGGCGGGCGGTTGTTTTCCGCTTCCATGGCGGTCGGGTGGCCGTCATCCTAATAGACCCCTTGTTGTTCTAAACAAACTGGTGACATCAAAGTACCGTATCATTTCCATACAGAAATGTAATCCTGCCAGTAATTACAGATGTAAGACACTGAAGCAGATAACATCGCATATACTGGGCAACAAATATACCTTAAGAGTCAGCAAGTTCACATTGATGACACACCATCATTAAGCATGGTGCATAAGACATCAATTGTGATTTCTAGTGGGTGCTGTATGCAATTGTCTGCACAAGCAACACATATAGAGTGTGCTCATTGGACAAATCACAGTTCAGCTTACCATTTTTTGTATCAGTCATTTATTTGTAATGCCCCCACTGGCCTCAGATAGAAAAGTATTTCAGATGCTACAGCTACTTCTGTGTACGTATTGGCCATGCTGAGTGCTTCAAATGAGGTCAGGGGGGTGAGCAGTGGGAAGGTAGGCTAAAGGATCATCAGCAAGGGGGTTTTAAACATGCTTCTCACCAGCAGCAAATGGACAACTCTCTGCACCATGTTCTGTAAGTACATAACAGAAGGGTATGTGCAGGTTATTGTCCAAGCAGGTGTTTGTCCATGAGATTTTTACCAAGCCTGAGCAACCTTTAATTTATAATTCTGAGTTCATGCACTTAGACCATGACACACTGCCAATCAGAGTTAAAGCATATTCAAATTATGAAAGGTCCACCAAATCAGACCAGGTCAGGAGCCTCTCCAGGGAAGCCTTTGGGAAGATCCTTTCCCCAGAACGCATTGCAGTTGCCACAGCCAACAAGCTGATGTTCAGGCCTGCATTGCAAGGACTACCTTTGTTCATTTCCTCCTGATGACCCTGCACACAAAGAGTCAGTATGGAGAGCACATTGTGAAGGAGTTGTCTTGTGTGGGCTCCTTATCTCCCATCTGTCATCAGCAAACAGCTATGGTTAAACCTTGTCATGGCTGCACCACTAGACATTGTGATGCATTTAGTATGCACCCATGTTTCAAGGATGATTACCAATATTTCAAAGGTTACATTAACAAACATCACAAACTCACAAAAATATCAACACAAAGGGATGTAAGTCTTTCTCGGGCATGTATGGTTAACGTATATAGCATGGCCAGTAGGCAGCTTCCGTGGGAGCATCTATTGAATCCCCTCCAGATGCCACCAGCCATTGCTTGTGCAGTGAAGATCCAGGCGGTATCCCCTTGAGACTTGAGGGTGCAGAGTCAAATAAACGGTTTTCGCAAATCACTACATAGCAAACTTCAGAGCTTCAGAAATTCAGGGGACCCCAGAGATTAGTATCCATACAAACTGTGCCCGAAAGCAAACATTTTGTAAAACCTTAGTATGAACAATAAAAAACAATAAGTGTTTGGGGTGCACAGCTGCAGTCATGATTCTGGACCTTCTATAACTACAGTTTTACCACTTCTCATCAAAGGCTATTTTAGCTAGAAGTATCTGCTGCCACAGGAGAGCTTTCTGAGGCAGCTTAATACTTTGACAAAACCTCTAAAGAACACAGTGGCAGAAATAAGCTGGTTTAGGTATCAGAAGTATACATAGTCCCCAATCATTCATATATCGATCTAATACAATTTCAGATGCTACCAAATAAAAAGTCTGCAAATATATACATTGCACAAATGAACATGACACTATATAATCATAGTGCACAATTGTTGATGAGAGGATTGACTCAAGGCACATCCTTATCGATTTTCAAACTGTAAATGTTGACCTCAAGTTTGTTAGCTAGCTAAGAAGGCAGCCTATTGGGCTTCTGCTATCTATACATGGGGGTTAATGGGGGTCCCCGCTGTCGCCTATGTGGCAAGGCGTCTGAAGACATGGAACATTTGCTGTGTTCCTGTGAGAAGCTGTTGGAGGAAAGGAAACGGTGTCTGAAATACCACTTCAATCAGCGTGGAATACGCTCACGAAGACAGGCAGTTCTTACCTGCTTTACACCTAGTGACCCGCAGTTGAACTGTAGCCTGGTGAAGTTCCTGAAGGAGGTAGAAACAAAGATGCAGAAGATTGACCTATCATCATGTTTTTAGAGGCTCTTAAACTAAGCAGAATCCTATCTATAAAGTATCAATTATGGAAGGTGGAAGAAGAGTGAATACTGGAACTTGTCCCCTTGCCATAAGTTACAGAGGACATTTAGGACAATACGTTTATTATTTTAATTTTATCAACATATTAAATCTTATGAATTTTTGAAAGGAATTATAAATATAGATTTTATGTGAAAGTAATTTTACTCAAGTGATGAATAATGTGTTGTGTACACATAAGTGTTTTATCTTTCTAAGGATGAATTGCAATGGTTTTAATTAACTATGTGTTGTAATAATTCTCGTACAATAGAAGATTTGTAATGAAGCTTTATTTACACATCCCAAAGTGCCTAGCCTGTGCTCCTCAGTCACCTCAACATTCCAAGGTGCACTCCTCGTCCCTAACCAGGCTATACCAATGACGCATAAAAAGGGGGGGGGGGAAATGGAAGATACCAATAAGAGATTTTAGGGAAACAGGTAAATTACAACACATCTTCTTTCCCATAAAAAAAACTCATGGACAGTTGTGGGGGTACAAAAGGAGATATGAGAATGGCAAGGATTTTATAAAAATATACCATACAAGGAAAAAACTTAAAACCCCCACAAATGAGAGAACCAATAGAAGTTACAGAAATCTGATAGTTATTTCATGACATAGTCCCTATGCCAACTGGGAGGTTTTGTGTTCCTGTCACTGTGCTTAACTACAGGATTACTGTCATGTATTCTATTTCCTGCACCTGAGTTGTTAACATGCTTCTGTTCTGAATAAGGAACTAATCTATCCTTACTCCACATTTTCTCATCAGACATGGTGACTACATTTTTCTTGACATTCTTTATCCTGTTTGGTCCATAATATCTATTGTACTTGTTGGTACCATCAACAGGTCTTTTAACATAAACCATTTGACCAGCTTCCCAATCACGTGACTTAGCTCCCCATCTGCGATCATACTCACTTTTATACTTATTTTGGTGGCACTCAATTTTTTGTTTGATTGCAAGGTCATCTTTTACAAAAGAACTGTCTTCAAATAACCAGTTGGGAGTTAGCTTCGATCCTGGTTTGCGACCTCTTAGCAAACAAAAAGGGGAATACCCCGATACACTGTTAGGCGTGATGTGGTATGACCATATCATGTCTTTGATGGACTGAACAATGGGTTTACTATTAGCCATGGCCAATTGTATAGACTCTTTGATCATTCTGTTCCACCGTTCCACCAATCCATTAGCACGTGGACAGTATAAAGGGGTACGGATATGACTTATTGCCAGACTGTTAAGAAAATGTTGCATTTCTTCAGAAACCAGCTGTACCCCATTATCCGTGATGAGGGTATGGGGAATCCCTTCATTTGCAAACACATCCGACATGAAGAGTATGATCGATTTAGTGTCTACCTTGTTGACAAATTTAAGATTTATCCATTTGGAAAAATAATCTACTAGCACAATGATAAACCTCTCTTGCAAACCTTGAATATGCAGTGGGCCAATAATATCCATACCTACTTTTTCCCATGCTTTTATGGGCACATGAATCGGTTCCAAAGGTGTTCTCCTTGTGCTCTTGGTTTTATCACTGAGACCACAAGCATGACATCCTTTGACCAATTCTTCAATGGAGTTGTCCATGCCTGGAAACCAGTATCCACAAAAAGGGGAATACCCTGATACACTGTTACGCGTGATGTGGCATGACCATATCATGTCTTTGATGGACTGAACAATGGGTTCACTATTAGCCATGGCCAATTGTATAGACTCTTTGATCATTCTGTTACACCGTTCCACCAATCCATTAGCACGTGGACAGTATAAAGGGGTACGGATATGACTTATTGCCAGACTGTTAAGAAAATGTTGCATTTCTTCAGAAACCAGCTGTACCCCATTATCCGTGATGAGGGTATGGGGAATCCCTTCATTTGCAAACACATCCGACATGAAGAGTATGATCGATTTAGTGTCTACCTTGTTGACAAATTTAAGATTTATCCATTTGGAAAAATAATCTACTAGCACAATGATAAACCTAATGAAGGGATTCTGGGTGTAACGCCACTTGGTGATATGCCGAAGTAAGATCCAGCACTGAAAAGAACTTGGCATTGTTTATTACTGACAACATTTCATTTATTTTGGGAAGGGGATACCTGTCTACCCAAATGTTGGCATTAAGACTCCTAAGGTCCACACACATGCAAATTTCATTACTTTCCTTTTTAGAAGTGATAACAATGGGGGCCAACCATTCTGAACTCTCCACTGCCTGAATAATACCCAACCCTTCTAGTCTCTCCAACTCCTTTCTTAATGGTTCCCGCATCACCAAAGGAATAGACCTAGTCTTATGGGTGACTGGATTGGCATCTTTTTTTAGTTTAATTCTGTGCATATAATTTTTTAACAGCCCAACTCGTTCCGTAAACACTTCTGGGAATTCACTACATACCTCCTTTCCTGTGAGTGACCTATCAACCAACATTACTTGTTCTGTATTATTAGGGTCTAGTCTGATTCCCAACTCTTTCTGGTGTTTCCACCCCAATAAATTACTGCCTTTTTTTGTAATGTAAATTTTTCCACACGTATGTCTATCTTTAAATGATATACACATCTTCAACATTCCTACTCTCCGGATGTACATCTGGAACTTCCAATACATATTCTCTACCCTTAAACATACTGTGAAAAGTTTTTTCCTCTATGAGGGTGTACGGTGAACAGGAATCGGCAAAAGCTCTGACCTCTTTACCATCCAATTGTATCTCACACATTGGATAGCTGATAGTCTCTTCATCACTGTGTACCTGAAATATGTACTTATCTTCACCACCATCTGAAACTTGCTCCTGGACAATATGTACAGTTTTCCTTACCTCATTTGCGTGACAAACTTTAGAAATTGTCCCACTCTGTTACACTTCCTGCATTGTACTCCTTTTGCAGGACATTTAGGCGAGTTTGCTAGATGATTGGGGTTACCACATCTGTAACATTTGAAAACTTCTTTCTTACTCCTAGTTTTATCCACACTGCCCTTATACTCAACTTTTAAAATTTCATTCTCCTCTTTAACCTCATTAATTTGTTTCTCTCCAGATGCCAAATCTTTACTACTCTTCATTTCTTTGACACAAAAAGCCGTGTGCTCTATACTTTTTGCTATAGACACAGCTTCATCTAATTCTGGACTAACCGTTAACAACCTCTCTTGCACTTTGTGATCATTTGTGCAACGAACCAATTGGTCTCTAATAAGCGAATCAGTAAGTGCACCAAATTCACACGTGGCAGATAGTCCCCTCAAAGTGGCTATGTATGATGTTACTTTTTCATTCTTACCTTGTGCCCTTTGAAAAAACTTATGGCGCTCTAGGACCACATTTACCTTGTCTTTAAAATGAGCACCCAATTTCCTTAAAGTGATAGTGAAAACATCCGCATCACCATCACCATCCTCCTCCCCTGTGTCAGCCAAATCCTCATAAACTTTCTTCCCTTGTGTGCCCAAGTTATGCAATAATATGTGTTGTTTTCTAACTGGAGAACATGTTTCCCCTCCTATCGCAATTAAATAAGAATGGAGCATTTTAACCCATCTATCCCATGGAATTTCAGGCTCCCCTTCATCATTTAGGAATGGAGGCGTTTGATTCATATTTGATATAGACATCACAATGGAGAAAAACACTTATATGACTCAGCAATTTCCTTATACTACAAATGACCTCAATGCACTATGAAAAGCAGTATCATAACACAAAAACATAAAACTTGGATACTACAGTTCCTTGTGGTAAAATTGTTACACTACCAATCCTTGATGATGAAAGGATTGCCCAAAACCGCAGGCAAGCTGTGCCTATCAGCGTGGGTGAAACAACCTGTATAAAAGAAAAATATTGCTGATACTCTGAGAATTGAGGCACTATTTGGAAGTACTGTACATCCAAACTCTTCCTGCAGATATGTGATGAAACACAAACACCGATTACACCAAACAGCATTTGAAGGGAAGAGAATATAGTTGAACTTCCAGCAGACAGTAGTGTCTGAAGCAAACAATCCTTACAGTGTAGCAGTGGGAAAACTGCAGAAACGAAGTTATTGGTGTTGCTGCACGCTCTGAGCAGAATATGACATAAGCGACTACTTCCAGTGAGGGATCGATCCTTTCAATGTGCAGTTAACAGCTTTATGAAACGCAGTTAATAAAACTCCTGCGCGCTCAAACTGACTAAGCAGAAAGAGCACTTTTAGTGAGGCAAGAAAACGGTAAAATTTCATTTGATAGTAAAGTACCTCTTCACGCTGGTTCCTACCTTGACACGCAGATGGAAAAAAACGAAACTTCCTCTCCAACACACTGACACCACGGATGGCAGAAGCTCAGCTCAAGGTGTGTAGCATTACACTACCACAGAAACTCACACCCCTCTACTTACTGCCAAAATCGGGGAAAACTTCGTGAGGAGCAGCGAAATCCCGCGAGGGAGACGATCACTGCTGAAGAGAGGTTGCTTCAAGGAGGAACACTACCTCCTAGAAAGAAGGCGTGACAGAAGCTGATCAGAGGCGGAGCTGGTGTCAGTTCCAGCAGGGAGTGGATCCCGCGATGATACGGCTGACGGGAAAACTCTACAGGAGGACTTCACAGACTCCAGAAGCAGACACTACCTCAGTGAGTAGAAGCACACGGACACCGCCGAGCAGCAGATGTACAAGGAACAGGATCCAGGTCCCACGAAGCAGTAAGATTTTAACGTCACTGACAGAATATTGTACAAAAATGAAAGGCTGGCATAGAAGACAGGGGTAGGATGTGTAGCTGTCCCCTGCGCAGCTCCTTAACTCGTCGCCAATTTCTGTTGTAATAATTCTCGTACAATAGAAGATTTGTAATGAAGCTTTATTTACACATCCCAAAGTGCCTAGCCTGTGCTCCTCAGTCACCTCAACATCCCAAGGTGCACTCCTCGTCCCTAACCAGGCTATACCAATGACGCATAAAAAGGGGGGGGGGGGAAATGGAAGATACCAATAAGAGATTTTAGGGAAACAGGTAAATTACAACACTATGCTAATAAACTATTACTTACTTACTAACTATACATAGAGGTCAAACATTCAGCCACCCTGAGACATTGATTGCTTTGTCACTCACATATTGATAAATCCCCTAATGTCAAACACTGGTTGAGTTCAGCTCTCAAGAAGAACATAGGGGCATAATATCAAGCCAGGCGATAAAATTATCGCCGCTTTAGCGGCAGAAAACTGCAGCTAAAATGGCGATAATGGGCTTGATAATATGCTCTATGGAATTCGAATTGAAGCCCATGTTATATGTCCTTCACATCTAACATGGGCTTCAATTGGAATTCCATAGAGCATATTATCAAGCCCATTATCACAGTTTTAGCCGCAGTTTTCTGCCGCAAAAGCGGCGATAATTTTATCGCCTGTCTTGATAATATGCCCCATAGTGAATTTTGCTGACGCACTAAGGAACTTGGCAACATGAGGGTGGACGGAATGCATTTTTAATTTACATTAGACCTTCGAATAGTGTACTATATCAGCTATGTAGATAGTTGAGTATATTGTATAGATAGTCATATAGACTCCTATTTCGACCTATGTATTTCTCAGCCACTGCCCAGGAGATCCACACAGTAGATATTCTATCCCTGTTACGTAAAAATGCCTACCCCCCACATGCCCTCTTACCAAGGGTGCAGCTACGCCTGGGCTAGAGTCACCATGACCATACCAGCACTGGTCTTTGAAATCCAACAATGGATTGTTCTGGCAAATGCAGGAGGCAGTCAAGTCGAGTTTGCAGTCTAAATGAAATGCAGCCGATGGCATCACAAAAAAGAAGTTATGTGGCACTCACTTAACACAATATTGCACCTCCAGTTGACTCATCCTATGATTATTTTACGTATTGAGCATACAATCAAAATTATATTGCATTTTGAACACTAAAATGTGTTATATGCCTAAGCACTCTGGGGCAGATTTATGAGCCCCTTGCGCCACTTTTGCGTCACTTTTAACATGGGAAAAGTGACGCAAAAGTGGCGCAAGGGGCTCATAAATCTGCCCCTCTGATTCTCTTTCTGCTCTGAGTTCAAGCTAGGCCTAGCTTTAAAGTTGGATTATTTTCTTACATTCGGAGACGTCCGTTTCCTTTTCGGTAGGCCATTGTTTGTGTCACTTGATGTAAAAAAATGTTAATTAAAAGACTATTTTTGTGGCAAGTTTAACCTCTTGCTGAAACAGAAGGTTTTCGTCTCGAAAGGGGTCCTATTTTATTCAACCATTGGGGAAAGCTTTAAAAGTCCTCATCCCAGCAAACATATGCACTTGGAACCCTGGTTAGCAACATTCCTTGTTCTGATGGTGCCCAGGGGTCGTTGGCAAGCATGTCCACTAACAACTAAATACAATACAATACTCATAGCTCAGTCCAACTCAATCCTCCAGAGCTTTGAAGTAGAGACATGAAATGTGTGGAAATTCATAACCTGGACATTTTTGTGAAGAGATGAAGATTTTTAAAGTTGTGTTTCCTCCATTAAAGCGTAATGTAATCCATCCAAGGGAAAAACATGCTCACATTGCCAAACCACTGAAACTAACCCCAAATAAATCTGTGCATGCCTTATTTTTTTCAGTTATGGAAAGCTGTCTTTTTCGGGGCAATCAGACTTCTGTATCTGCTCAGAAATATACGCCCCACAGATTCAAGCAGACAGCACAATATGCATAAGTATATTTTCATATTTTTTTTCCACATCTAGTCTCATTTCCTTTCCTACAGAAAAAGGAAATAGGCTGAAAATAAGTCACACTATTTCGTCAAGGTATTTTCTGTGTGAGGTGCAATGTCTAATTACATCTGGGTTTCTTGGACATTTCTCAGATATGAGAATCAAAAGCCGTAGGGAGTTGCCTATTATAAGATGTTATTGTTTGAAAAGTAGGAAAAACCTGGCATTTCCTTGTTCTGTATCACGCCGCCACATTTTAGGACGGCGAGAACTCTTCAGGCATGAGAGCACTTTTCTCTGAAGCAAAACATTATTCAGAAGCGCCCGTTTCATAATTGACAAAAAGAAAAAAAAAGCAAGACAAACAGCGAAAATAAGCTAGTTGTGGAAGGTTCTTTAGTGTGTACCTGCAATCATCCGATGCGGTGTTTATCCAAAGGGAAAAAGGGGATGATGCGAAATGACAGGCTAGCACCGCGCTCGAGATGCTCATTACAAGCTCACTTTAGTGTTTCAAATTTCAGATGATTTGACACTACAATATGGAAACAATCTAATCTGAACAAGACTGGAATTTCCAAGTGCTCTTGGAGCGGGAGCAGGCAATCTTTTAAGTTTTCGTCTGAAGCACGGCGCATTTCTTTTTCTCCTTGTTTCAAACACACTGTTTCTGCTGCTTAGAACGTAATTAATATTGATTGGAGCGCTGGGGTTTGACTTCGAAAGGTTTCCTCGTGCTGTCGCGGAATGGATCGTGTACCTCCTCATCACACTTGGCCAGAGAAACGTTTTATGACTACCAATGCAGCAGTCCTTTCCCCGTCTGTTCGGCGTCAAAAGAAGCACGGCTATTATGCAAAGACGGGGGTCTTCAATTTCTAGGGTGATGGTGGGGTGCGGTGGGGAAGGGTGGAAAATGTGGAGCTCTTGCCCGTGCGCGTGCCTTGCTTTTAAATTTCCATCCTAAGTAGCTATTACGCACTCATGAAGGAGATACTGACGTGAAATACTTTTAAACAAATGGATAATTACGTTACAACGTCTGTTAATACGCATGCTATGAGACAATTTAGCTGGCACGTTGTACGGTCTGTATATCAACACTCTGCCATGTTTCCAACAGAGCTGCTGAAAGAAAATTTTATGTGCGTGAACTAAGGCACTACAAGCAATCACCTTTCAGGTCAGGATGTCTCTAAGCTTGTGACGCATTTACTGAAATCAATTGCAAACATACTAGGACTAATTGGTATTCACGTACGGTATTCCTCCATACCCCAAACTTTCGGTATCTTACACATTTTGGCAAATTAACGAGCACATTAATGTATCATTTCATGTGCATGATGTGTTTGAAATATGGGACATTCCAGTACAGACCACTTTGGTGGCTGTACCGTGTAAGAAAGTGCCTTCTTTTTGCATGATTGCCCCCACCCTTTATTCTAAACTGCTGATGTACTTTGACTGACTGTGCCCTGGGCTCCTGCCAAACAGGTACCCAGAGTCTATGTTTTTTCCCTAAACTGCATTGAAAATAAAACCCAACTGGCACTCTTTGGCCATAGGTCAGTCCCTTGTCATTGTACCACAAGTACCAAGGGCACCGTGGCCAGGGAAGGCCTGTAAGGGCTGCAGCACTTATTGTGGCACCCTTAGAAGCCCTGTACTGTTACACACACACTGCCTTTGCAGCCTGCATGTTTTGGTGCAGAACAAGTGAAAAGTCGATATGTGTGCCATGCCTACAACCCACTGTCCTGGCATAGGTCAACCACCCCTCTCGCTGGGTGCACCATACCAGTGGTGAGGTTAGAGGTGCATGAGCCCTGTATCCCTACAGTGTCTAAGACAATTCTTAGACATTGTAAGTGCAGTAATGGCATTAAGAGTATATGGTGCTGGGAGTTTGTCATTATGAACTCCACAGCATCATAATGGCTTTACTGAAAACTGGGAAATTTGGTATCAAACTTCTCAGCACATTAAACCCACACTGATGCCAGTGTGGGATTTAATGAAAAATGCACTCAAAGGCGACCTAACACTAGTGTCCAGGCAAGTGGCTGCTCACCAGCTGCCACCACCAGACATGTTACTGGACACCTGGGTTGAGAGCCTGCTGCTCTCGGAGGTTTGAAACAATACACATCCTGGGATGAGGTGCCAAGCCTCCTCCTCCAGGATGGGAAGGGTCAACGAAGGGGAAGCTTCAAAGGCTTGCCACCTATGTGAGCTACCCCAGACCTTTGCTGATTCCACCAACTGGCCCCCACAATTTTTGACCACCACTTTGGGCAGGGGAATCAGCATATAAACCAAGTGAGGAAGGGAGGTGTGCCCACATTTGGCAATCCTACCCCTCAAGTGGGGGAGGCGAGGTGAAGCACAACTCTCAGTTCCTGCGATCTAGCAGATGGGGGGACCCAGCCAACCAGAGTGAGACATATGCCCCCTCCCAATGGAGGGTTGCATAATAGGGGTGTACCCAACCCAAGGAAGGGACCCATTGGTCTCAACCTTTATCTACCTGTAACACCCCTAAATCTAGTATTTAGGAGCAACCCTGAACCTTGCCACCTCAGAAAAGAACCGACCAAGAAGCAGTGAAGAAGAAGGACCGAAAAGCTGTGCTGAAACTAAGAAGATGAGAACGTCTGCTGACTTGTCCCCAACCCTACTGGCATGTCCCTACTCAAACCTGCTCTAGCAAAATCCTGGTGTGTCCTGCAGCCAGCAACCTCAAGAACCCAGAGGACCTGTCCTGCCTTCCAAGTCAAAGACTTTGTTTCCAGTGAGCACCGGATTTGCTCACCCACAGACTCTGGCTCCAGCCAAATCCATAAGTCTGCACCACTCTGCACCTGATGCCTATGGCCCGAGTTTGAGTGCCCAACACCACGAGGAGGTCTCCTCTGTGATCCTGACCTGAGATCTGGTGATCTCTGACCTGCCTCGAATCTCCAAGCAAAGCCTGCAGCCTCTTTCTGGAGGATGCCCCCCAACTGCGGCCGGAGCTGCGAAGAAAAACGCGATGCCTAAAGACACCACTGCACGTCCCACGGCCTTGTGTGGCCCAACCGACGGTGTCCCAGCATCCCCAGGCACCCCAAATTACCTCGCCAACTGGTGGTCACGTCCAGAAGATCTTTGTCCCTGAGCCTGCAGTCTTTATTGCAATCGGAGAATCCCCATTGAAAACAACAGGGCACCCGAGACGTCAAACCAGCACCCTGCACCCAGCCACCCCTGCACCGCTGTGGGTGTACTTTAGATGCTAACTTGGATCCCCCTTTGCCCTGAGCCTAACACCAGGAGCTTGTTCGTGAGCAGCCACCAACCGGAGGCCCCCTACCGCCCGATGGATAACATTGGGCCTCAGCACTCTGCACCCTGCTGCCCTAGTGCCGTTGAGGGTGCTTTGAGGGTGCATCCTTGACCCTGGGGAAACCCTGGTTCTTATCCCAGAATACCAACTCCCATAATGAAGTACTTACCTGTTAACCAATAACCCCATTTTCTCTATAGGAATACACTGACTGTTGTTCCTTGAACATTGTTCTAAGTGTGGAGTTCGTTTTGTATGAGAACTTGAAAAACTGCAAATAATTGAAAACTGCTTTACTTACCTTTTCTCTAGGAAATGTCCCAGCGTGATACCTAGGCATATCACACTGAGTAGAAAAATGTATCCATTAAGTAATCTGTAAAGTAATCAAAAGTAATCTAACAGTAATTTTCAATGTATTGAAAATATTTACAAAACTGTAACAAATACATTTTCATTCAGCTTGCTTGTATTGTTCAACCTGCCTTGAAAAGTACCACTTACCCCAAACAGTACCAGGCTTATTTGGCTCTAGAAAATAAACACAACTAAATAATATTTTTATTCATATAAACAAATTTATCTGAGTTCAGTCTTAGAGTGTGTGACATCATTTGCTACCTGAGTGTGCACAAAAAATGCTTAACACTACCCTCTGATAAAGCCTCACTGCTCACCCACACTACCACAAATAGAGAGTAAGGGCTATCTACTTTTACCTCTGCCTACCTTTGGGGTGCCACTGGACTCTGTGCATACTATACCGCATTTTGGTATAGTATATACAGATCCAGCTTCCTACATACCGGTCCTGAATAATGGAAATGGGTGGATATTGAATGCAAAAATCCCAGTTACCTACATTTTTAGAGGGATTTGCTCGACAGGCCTTCATTTTGATGTGATTTGGGTTCTTGCATTGGAACAGGGGGAGCAGTGCAGAATATGGACCTATTTAGGACACTCATGGAAAGGAGGTTCTGCATGGTAGTGATGCACATTAAAAAAAATGTTATATGTGAGATGATGTCTCTGCCCTTTGTTCAGAAGCAGTTAAGATGACATGAGACTCTGATGTACACAGCTCATAAGCATAGCCCCCATTAACATGCAAAACCTTCAGTGCTTTAGAAGATATCAGACCTAGTATGACAATTTACACACAGGTAAGCAAAAACCCACAACCTTGTTCCATCCTCGTACCATATTCCATCACAAAAGCACACAATGTACACGTTCAAATCAAGTATCTTGAGAAAGTAGTCTATCAGAAAATAATTTGGAATGGTCACATTATACTCAGCAAATCGAGGGATTGATGTGGTAAAGACACCTCTATGATAATAATGTCACCAATTCTACAAATAGTTTGAATAAAGAAGTGTTCATCATCCTTCTCAATTCAAACAGATCAATTTTGTTAATTTTACACCTTTGAGTCAGGATATCTTCAGTATTTCTATACGTTGAACAATATTCTCTTTAATAACGGTCACCCAAACGGTTTCTGTGCCTCTCAAACTGCTGGAGGACTGGTCTTTGTGTCACATATAGCAAGGCTCAGTGGTCCTCTTTTAGAGTGGGACTGTGAATCAAGTGGTAATAGCCTAATACATTTACAACACTTAAGTCAGGAGATATGGAATTCATTCATTCAAAAAACTTTATTGCGATTGTTTAAAATCATAAAAGTACAGTCTTAATGTCACAATTTTCAAAATAAATACATATTCCAGTCAATTTGAAGGTACTAATATCAGTGAATAATAATGAAATAACAATGTGGTTTGGCAGTATGCTAGCCACGCATGATACCAAGATATCAGTGGATAATATTGCTAGTTAATTTCCTGCGAATTAACCACATTGAAAATTAAAACTTGGAGATTGAAACCACAATAAGTGGGTTTGTGTCGCTTCTCAGAATCCTAAAAAAATCAAGGTAGCTCCTAACGCCCAAATTTAAGCATAACTGTATAATCCATTTTTTCCGGATACCAGCATAAGCCGGACAAAAAAGCACAACATGAATCATGGATTCCTGTTCAATTGAACAACCAGGGCATGCATGATGTAATCCAACCGCCCATCGATCTGTAAATGAATATAAGGGGAGGGTTCCGTATCTGAACTGTACATATAGCTTCTTTGCTAAGATTGGCTGGATAATATCAAGTTCAGGTACAAAGGCATAATATGGCTTAACATCAAAGAAAGCATCAGTCAAACTTGATGGTTTAGCCGAGCTGTAAGCTTTCATGAAAAAATAATCTTTGAGTGTTGTGGCAAGATATTTCTTGGTAATGCCTGAGATTGAATCCTCTGGATTGTCCCAGAGGTGTGCAAGACCAAGATCTGATTAAGTATCTGCCTAACATACTGGAGCCAGGGAATCTTGTCGGCTCCTAGTATACCCAGGATTACTTTCAGTTCGTCTCTATAGCATGTCAACTCGGTTGTGCTCCAAATCCTCCTCCAATACATCAAAGGCCTTGAAGCAGCAACCTCTGAAATAGGGCGAATGTTTAGATCCAACCTCAATGGCATGAGCGGCGTATTATTTGGGAGAGTTAAGAGTTTCCTAATAAAATTGTTTTCGGTACTGACTATATCATTTGTAGGAGTATGGCCCCATAATTCAGCCCCATAGAGTGTCGAGGACCTGGATTGCACAGTGTAAATTTCGAGGGGGGCACTTATGATTTTTAAGCTACATTTTTTCTGAACTTTAAGGATGCCCCCTATGGCCTGGTTGAGTTTTAGGTTTGCTTTTAACTTTTGAGGGGACCATCCCATTTTATCATTCAAGGTCAGACCTAGGTACTCAAAAGTAGAAACCCGATCCAAAGGGATACCTTCCATCATGGGGTGTGGATAGTTGGAAGGTTTTACGTTAAAGGCCATATATTTTGTTTTATCTATGTTGACCACCAGATTTCTTTTGTTGCAGAAGTTGGTAAACTGGTTCAACACCCGCTGCATGCCCATCGGCGATTTTGACAACAGCAAGGTGTCGTCTGCAAACATAAGTGCAGGATATCTTCGAGAGGCCAATTTTGGGGCATCAATGTCTACAGTTTCCAAAAGTTCATCAATGAGCCCATTGAGAAAAAGTGAAAATAGAGTTGGGGCAAGGACACAGCCCTGGTGCACACCCTTCTCTACTGAAAAAGGGCCGGTCAGGTGACCATGTTTCCCATAGCGCACTCTGGCATATGTCCCTTCGTGGAGAATCTTCAACTGGTAGCATAGATAAGGTGGAACCCCCATAGCTAGCAATAAATTCCAGAGCTGATTGCGGTCCACCATGTCAAATGCAGATTTCAAATCCACGAAGGTCAGATATAGACTGCCCCCCTCTAATACAACGTGTTTCCAGTAGAGGATCTGGAGCCTAAATAGTTGGTCCATAGTTGATATTTTGGACCTAAATCCCGCTTGAAGTGGGGTTAAGATGTTATTCTCCTCGATCCAATTCTGCAACCGTTGCAGGAGAAGTCTCGAATAAATTTTCTGGCTCACATCTATGAGGCTTATAGGCCTATAGTTACCCGGGTCGAGGGGGGATCCTTTTTTAAAAATTGGGATAATTTCCGCACCCAACCAGGTAGGTGGAATCGGTAAGCCCAGCAGAATAGCATTGAAGAGAATTAGGAAGTAGGGTGCCCAAACTGTCCTTTCATCTCTATAAAGGTCCCCAGGAATCCTACCTAACCCAGGTGCTTTATTTGGTTGAAGATTGTCCAGTGCCAAATCCACTTCCATTATCGTCCATGGAGGAGCATCCCAGGATGGATCCAGGGTCATTAAAATTGCAGGGGGATCATCTCTCCTAGTTATATTATTGGAGTAGAGTTTTTTGAAATGCGATGCCCATGCATCTTCGGAAACATTGGGGTCAATCGTGGTTTTACCTTCCGATTTCCCAGTGTGGACAAGGTTCCAAAAGGACCTTGAATCTTTTACCATAAGGGCTGTTCTAATAGCAACCCATCTTCCCTCTTCCCACTCAGATTTGGCACTAAGGATTATCTTTCTATAGGCCCTCCTTACTTCCAGAATATGTTGGCGATTGCCTGCCTTGATGGCCTGTAATAGTTGCTGTTTAACTACCCTACAGCCCTTTGTGAACCACGGGTTTGTATTCCCTTGCTTCTTTGGGTTTACTGTACCTACTTTATAAAAAAAAACACACAGTATATCAACAAGATCCTGATGAGTTTTAGCCAAATCCATAGTTCTACCAGTCACAGGGCTATTAGCTTCCATTTTAAACACCCTTTCAAGTAGAGGAAGAATATTTTGGTACATACTGGCAATGACTGGGTCAGACTGTTTTACAGTAAGCCAGCGTATCTGCTTCCCCCCTCTGATGACTCTTGTATTCCCTACTGGGAGAGTATCTTTGTCTGGCCCTGCGTTCAACAGTTTGAAGTTCAGATCTACTATCAGGGGATCGTGGTCGCTCTCCATGCGCCTAATTATTTTAAAATCCAGCACTTTGGGCCACAAATCTAGGCTAACCAAAAAATTATCAATTACAGATTCATGTCCCATTCCCCTATAGGTTGGCTGCCCCGGCGTATCCCCGTTGAAACGGCCATTACATGCTCTCAAGGAGAATGAGTAGGTGAGAGAGGTGAGTTGGAGGACCAGGGGAGTCCAGCGTTTAACTGTATACATACTGGTGGGTGGAATAGATCTAACCTCATCTTCCTCATGTGAAATTGGGGTTTCTCCACTTAGGGGCTCGAAGTGGCAATTAAAATCACCTCCAATCATCAAGACGACATCATCTGGGAGAGATTCCAAAAGAGATGACAAAGACTCGAGAGTAGATGATATACCCCCCCGACAAGTGAGACGCGAATAAACATTAATAAGTGCAATCTTAGGGGTCCTCCTGTGGGACAAAAGAATACATATTAAGTCTCTGCTATTGGTTTCAACCCTTTTGATTTTGAAGCCAAGGTGAGTGCCCACCCAAACACACAAACCCCCCGAGGGTCTACCTTTTGGGCCTTTTAGGGCTGGTTGCATAAAGGTAGTGTACCCCAATCTATGTGTGGGTTCCACTGTCCACGTTTCCTGTAATAAACAGATCCCAAAGAGGTCCATAAAGGAACACCACTCTGGGTTGTCGATATTGGTAGCCAGGGCCGCGATGTTCCAACTAAGAATTTTAAGCGTTCTATCATGACAGGACAAGTCGTTTGCAGAATTGATCTGGGTGAATAGAATATCAATAATTACAGATAGATTATTGGGTGTATCCACCCAATCAGGAGGTTGGATGGAGTCATCCCTCCTAATGCTTACGCCAGTAGATGAAGTAACCCCAGCGTCCAATGGTTCTATACCCATAGGTGAAATCACCATTGGAACTCCATGACCACCATTATCACTATTCTCAACAACAGGAGGAATGGAAGGTAGATGATGATTACCTTGCGTCCTTAGTCATTCTACCTCATCCAAGTAACTATACCTATTATTAACTGGAAAACCTAAAACTTCATTATCGGTCATCCTACCCCGCATGCCATCAACAAATTGCCCTCGATCATAATGGTTACGGGGCGGTACAAGAGGCCTTGGACGAGGAAAGGAGGGTTTATTAGGGGGAGAATAAAAATAGCCTAAGTTAAATGTTTTGATGTTGGAGGTTACATTATCGAAGATAGGACTACATACGTGATCAACTACCTCTGGGTTTTCAAAATTTACAATAACACAGTCACCTCTCGCATCCTTAGGTTTGTGACCCACCCAACCAACTCTCCTAACAAACAGAATAGGTGAACATACATTCCTAGGCAGTGGTCTATTAATATTCAACCAATACATTACTTTGTTTTTAAGTTCCTGAAATGATTCATGCCTCTCAGTAGTCAATTTGGGGACACCAGTCAAAACGACCACATAAGGGGCACTTTCTGGAGGAAGATCAATGCGTAGAAAGTCCATGGGAGAAGGGGCCTCATCAGGAGGTTCTAGACAATGATTGTTTGTTGATAAGATAGTATCAGTCACATTTGCGGCATTTGGCAAAGTTATCCCCCGCTGCAAACTTAAGTGTGGATTACATGGTACTTCCCGTTGTTGGATCTGTTGAGTATCAGATGGTTTTTGTGCAGTAATAGGAGGACTAGAAGTTATAACTTGATTTTGACATGAATGTGAACAAGGTTTCAAGTCCTGTAGAAGTTTAGCATTTTTATCCAATGCAACCTCCAATGCAGCCAACCTGTTCTCAATTGCTATTAATCTATGCTCAAGCGGTTGAATGGCTGATGTTAACATTGTAGACATTTTCCCAAGTAACAGGTCTATATAAAGTGACTGTGGAATTATATCAAGAGGAGATCGCTCTGTACAAGTTAACTGGGGGGGAGCTGTAGCTGTGGGCAAGGAAGAATCCAAAAAATCAGAATTCGGTTTCTGTTGTTTTTTCCTCCTACCTTTTGGCGAAGTCCCAGTTCGTTTCCTTTTAGGGATGGTACCTACTTCCCGAACTGGGATTATAGACAAGGTGGAGGAAACCTGTTCAAAGAATGGTACACTTGGTGCCAAGTCAATAGAACCTTTAGCGGGAGCAATAGTTGGAGTTACTAAAGATGAATGACCACTATGTAAGCTCATAGTAGAAGGAGTGGGAGCAGGGACAACAGTAGAGCGACTATGCGCAATTGAGCCCAGTGAAGAACGTTTAGAAAAGACCGGCTCCATGGACAACCGATTCTCGGTAATTGCTATTTCATGTTCGAGTATTGAGGAAGCCCTTACGATAAATTTATCGAGCGTTCCCGCAACGTGATCTGTGATAGTAGGTTTGATACCTTTTTTGTTCACCATTATTCACCAGCCAATTAAACAAGGATTAAAAGTACTCACTGTATGGGTGGAAGTAAGAGAGTGGGCCCGGTCCGGTCTCTCTCGGGCACGAACGGGCAAAAACGGGCCCGCCCTTGGCCCGGGCTTCGCCCGGCATGCACCCCGCTCGCGTCCCGCTAAGCGGTGAGATAGGCCAGTGATATCTGGAGAGGAGAAGGCGGGTCCTAGCGGGAAGAGGACACAGGTGGAACAGGCAGGGGGTTGTGGTCCTCGCAGTCCCGCAACGCTGTCAGCCCAGGAATCAAGGCACAAAGTCCACTCCTACCACCGGCTCCCGCGAAGCAGGGGCCGGGAAAAGTTATCCGTGCTCGGGGGCAGAAGGCGGGTCCTAGCGGGAAGAGGACACAGGTGGAACAGGCAGGGGGTTGTGGTCCTCGCAGTCCCGCGACGCTGTCAGCCCAGGAATCAAGGCACAAAGTCCACTCCTACGACCGGCACCCGCGAAGCAGGGGCCGGGAGAAGTTATCCGTGCTCGGGGGCAGAAGGCGGGTCCTAGCGGGAAGAGGACACAGGTAGAACAGGCAGGGGGTTGTGGTCCTCGCAGTCCCGCGACGCTGTCAGCCCTGGAATCAAGGCACAAAGTCCACTCAGGAACAAAGTACTAACATCAGCAACGCCACAATTTCAGCCTGGGAACCATCCATGCTTCCTCGCTTCTCCTTTCATGCCCCCTCAATCCCTCCTGCTCCGCCGCTCTCTGGCCACACCCGCAGCGCTGCTGCTACAACCGGAATTATGGAATATGGAATTACTGATGTCGTCATCCTCCATGGCCGCTTGGAGCAAATATTTGTCCTTTTACAAATGGTTTATAGCATTGATTTGTATCTTTTAACACAAACCTATAGCTGGTCGTAACTTGAGTGGAGGAATATATAGGCCGATTCACAAAAGTAAACTGAGACGAAAGTCTAACTTTATGACTTTTGGTATTCACAAAGGGCATTTACTACTCATAAATATGCTTTGTGAATACCAAAAGTTGAAATTTACGACTTTCAGTATTCACAAAGGGCATCTACGAGTAGTAAATGCCCTTTGTGAATACCAAAAGTAGTAACATTAGACTTTCGTCTTATTTTACCTTTGGGAATCTGGCCCTCAGTATTACAAAATTCCTCTGAATATTAGAAAATGGCAGAAAAATGCAGATATATTACAACACACTTCAGGCATTTACCTGGAGTCCTCAAATACACTACTAGTGTACAAAAATACATAGATTATCTCTCCAAACAAATTAGTGAGTTGGTTAAGGAATTTATCTAGTGGACTCTTGTTGGCTAAACATACATGCAACACTATGAAAAATGCATGCTACTTCACTCCTACAGAAACTAGGATTCATCAACATCATCATCATCATGTTTTCTTTATTCAGTTTTGACTGGAAAATACAACAATAATAAGCAGTATACATCAACCACATCGTAAAAATGACCTTACTGAAGAGCTCCTGATAAAAAAACCAAGCCAAAATAAAAACAGGTATGCACGTCAGATAGTAACTGAAAATAAAACAAAGCAGGTCAAACTTGTTTAAAATGTGCGTTTGTGTATTTAACTTTTGAGGTCTTATCCAATCCTTTATTCAAAATTAAATTAAAATCACCTCCTAATATATTGGGGGCTGTCGTCTCCAATAGATAGGACTCGAGTTTTTCCAGGGCCTTTGAATTATAATTTTTCGGTCCGTAGTATACTGCACACACCAAAGGCCTACATAGAACTGAAAGGGTTGCCACTAACCACCTACCCGACAGATCTGTTTCGAACGTAACTACTCTTATTTCATTATTTATTTATTTTTTTATCCTCATTTGCCTCTGAAAAAGACAACATTCCATTTGCACACGTAAATGGAGATACCGTGCCCCTCTGTGCCTATGTGCTGGAAAACAGGGGGAGGGGAGGGAGGGGACATTCGCTTCAAGACTTTGCGTCCCAGGTTTTCATGGAGCATCGTCGACCAACCTCCACCTCCCCACTATCACTCCACTGCATTCCCCCAAGCGCCTGAGCACAGATTGGGAAGCATAAAGGGAGAAAGACCAGGATAGCTAGACGAGGCATAGCAGGCATAACCATTGGATATTAATATTTGTTTGTTGCTCACACCACTCCAGAGCGGGAGACCAAAAATTATGATTTTTAAAAGCCCTCATATCTAGACTGGCCACATGTTTAATAGAGGACACCCAATCGGAGAACCTGGGAGGAGATGTGGATATCCATTGCTTACAGATCTCTCTACGTGCCAGCAGCATAGTATAAAAGAACAGCTTTGATTTGCTCTCTGTGATTCCTTCAAAGGAGTCAACACAGCCAAAGATAACCGACGAAACACTTACCTTGATAGCAGTGTCCAACATCTTAGACAATGCCGTACTCACGTCATTCCAGAATGATTGGATATCAGGACAGTCCAGGAACATATCCACGTCATCTTCTTTCAAACCCCCGCACTTAGGGCATGCCACGTCACCTCTTCTTCCGAACCTTGACAGCCTCTCGGGTGTCCAATAGGCTCTGTGGATGGAGAAAAGGTGATTTCTTCTTAAGTGCGCAGATTTGACTATTTTAAAAAGCGTAGACATTGATACTTGCCACTTATTTTCCAGCGAGGGCCCGGCAAGCATCTTCCCCATAACTCTGTTGGCAGAGTAAAAGTTCCATCCTCCAACTCAACCATCAGCGAATAGATCATTGCCAGCTCTTTTTTGGTGGTTGCCTCTTCCGTAAGTCTATCTTCCAGATCATTTTGGTTTCCTATCACCATAGTGGGGTCTTGAAACCAGCATTGTATTTGAATATACTTGAATCTGGATACTTGTTGGTTCGACAGCTGGTTGCATATTTCCCAGCTTATTAATTGGGCTTCCAGTAAAATATGGTTCCATCTAGTTAGACCTGCCTCTTTCAGTGGTCTGGCTAAGACATCTTTTGTCCAACCCGGTGAGCCTGGTGAGTCCCAGATAGGAGCCATGGAGCTGTAATATGGTATCTTTAGAGCTTTTCTGACCCTGTACCAGGTCTCTGCCAGGCCTTTCAGAATCTTCAGCCTGACTTTCTTAAAGTATTTGGGGTCTGCGTATTTAAACAAAAAACCCCGACTGGCTCCAGGCTCTTGTTTTGACATAGCATCTAGCAATCTCCCAAGTTCCGATGTTGTGGGGGTATTGAACAGCATTTTTCCATTTTTTAATAGGAATGCCCATGAATAAAAAAGTTAATGCGGCAGAGCTAGGCCACCTTTATCCACCCTCCGTCTTAATTTCTTCCAGGCTGTTCTTGGGCCTCTGCTTGACCAAATAAAACTACTTATTTGGCCTTGCAGTTTTCTAAGTGCTTCACTTTCAAAGGGGAGAGGGATGGTATCAAACAGGAAAGTACATTTTGGGAGAATCATCATTTTTATTAAATTAACACGGCCTAGCAGAGTAAGCTGAAGATGTGCCCAGATTTGTAGGAGCCCACTAATCTCTTTTTTTGCTTTCTCAAAGTTTATTTTTGTTAGTTTAGAGATATCTTGTGGAATCAAGACTCCCAAATATCTCATTACCTCCTTTTGAGCACCTTCCCCCACTTCTAGATTCCAGGACATAATTTCGGTCTTGCTTCTGTTTACATCATATCCCGATATCTTCCCAAAATCCGTTGTTAATGCATTAATACGACCTATAGTATTATGCAGATTGGTTGTATAAATAAGAATATCATCTGTATAAAGGCCCAGTTTCTTATTCCAGCCCTGAAATTGGAAAGGTATAATCTCAGAGACTTCCCTAATTCTGCTATCCAGGGGCTCTATATAAAATTTACCAGGAATGGCGATAAACGGCACCCCTGCCTCGTGCCTCTGGTAATAAAAACCGGGTCTGTCAGAGAGCCAATAATCAGTAATCTGGCTTTTGGCGATCTATATATGGCTTCCAATATTCTACAGAAGTTTCGACCAAGATTTACAGATTTTGCCACCGCCGGTAGAAAGACCCAGTTAACTCGGTCGAAAGCTTTGGTGGCATCTAAAGCAATTACCGCTAGTGGAAGCACATAGGTGGATGCAAGGTCTATTGAGCCTATCAATGAGTACGTTAATCCCTTTAGATACCTTCTACGAATAAAACCTTTTTGGTCTGTATGGATCAACTCAGTCATGGGACCATTCAGCCTATCGGCCAATATCTTAGCAAAAATCTTGTAATCGCAGTTTAATAAGGATATTGGCCGATACGAATCGCAGTTTGTTGGACTTTTACCGGGCTTCAAAATCAAGGAGATGTTTGCCTCATTCCATGAAGCTGGCATTTCGGCCCCATTGATGAAAAGATCATTAAAGATTTCTAAAAGAATGGGTATTAGTGTATTTGCCAAAACTTTATAAACCTCAAAGGGTAAACCGTCGGGGCCTGGGGCTTTGGCCTTCTTTCCTTGTCTTAGTGCAAGCTCAACTTCCCCTTCCTTACTCTCCTGATTCAAAAGCCTGGATTTATAAGCTGTAAGACCAATCTTTGAGCCCTGGTGCAGCCATACTTGGACCTCCTCCTGAGTGTGTTTTAGATCTTCTTGATAGACCTTGCTATAATATTTATGAAAACTTGCTCGATCTCCTCGTTGTTACTGATGAGGGCATCTGTACAGTCACATTTGATCTGGTCAATCCTATTCCTCACCTCACTATATTCAAAGTGGGCCAATTTGCTGGCCTCACACTTTTTTATGACCCTGTCATGTAAAATTGTTGACATTTTAGATTTTTCTCCCTGCACCTCTTGGAATAACGTTCCCCGGGCTTCTTCCTCCATCTTAGGGTCAGATAGATCCTTCTCTAAGGACCGAACCTTTTACTCAATTGTTAACACCTCCTTATGATAACTACGCCTTTTTTCAGCCACTAATGTCCCAAACCTGCCTCGCAAAAAGGCTTTGTAGGCGTCCCAGACTACACCATGTGTGGCTGAACCCTGATTAAACGAGAACAACTCTTCTGTTTCTCTAGTTAGTGTAGCTATAACATCATCTTCCTGTAGAATTGTACGGTCTAAAGTCCATCTTGATTGGAAGACTTTCTCATATAACTCTAGATGTATAACCACTGCCGAATGGTCTGACAAATGGGCACCCACATGTTCGACCTTTTGAATCCACTTAGTTAGATTGCTATCGGTGAGAAAATAGTCTATTCTAGACTGATGTCTATATTAATGGTTATAGAATGTAAAACCTTTTTTTTGGTTTCCGGCCTTTAGTCTCCAAATGTCGCAAAGTCCCATCTGGGTCAAAAATTGTTTTGAATGAACGTTAACATTTTTGGGTTTACACAGGCTCTACTACGAGAAGTCCTATCTAGAGTATGATCCAAGACTGCGTTAAAGTCACCAGCCATGATGATGGGATCAGAGGAGTCCACCAATTCAGCTAATAATCACCCAAAGGGGAGACTTTGTCATTATTGGGGCCACAATATCCCACTAGAGTGAAAGGGGAGCCTAAAACCTTTGCCTTAACCACAAACCATCTTCCTGCTTTGTCTGAAATGTGGGCACCAAACACCACTTGCGATCCTCTTTTAGCAAAGATCGCCACCCCTTTTGTAACAGCTGACTGAAATGAGCAAGCTGCTTCGGAGATACAACTTTGGCATCTAAAAATATCCAGACCCTCCTTTTCTGATTGCTGGGTCTCTTGCAATATAATAATCTGGGCTGGACAGTCTCTTAAGTACTGTAAAATTTTATTTCTCCTCCCTCGTACCCTAAGGCCATCTACATTCCATGACAGAACTTTTATTACAGCCCTACTCCTCTCAACCATCTCTCTTGGAGACTTTGACACAACACAGAGGTAGAGAATAACTAATAAGTGTTAAAAATATTTCAGTGGCTCTGGAGGATCTTTCTTTTTTCATTTTTTCCCACTGCTCCCCACCCTGTGTCACCCCCAACCCCCCCACCCCTTGGAAACCCCCCCCACTTCTACATGGCTCACTGCCATATGAGTGCCCCCCCACTTGAAACGTACACGGAAAAAGAAATATAGTGTCATTCTCGATTAAACAATAGATTATTTTTGTATTAATTTTCTTTGAATTTTTTTAATTTATTTTTTAATAAGTTAATTAGGTTTAGTTTAGTTGGTAACCCTTAATTTCGCCTTAATTTCTAATTCACAAAATAATTTGTTTTCCATTTTGTTTATGAATGCTATAGTACTGTAGCAGAATTAATAGCTAAAAGAAAGAGAGGCAAGGCCCTGATTGGAAACCTTTAATAAAGTCATCCAACTTCTCCACAGAATAGAAAATATGCATTTTATTGTTCAGCATAACCTTTAAATAGGTCGTAAATCTTAACTGAACTGAGGCACCCAAGCGTTTTAAACTCTCAATACTTTGCCTCATCTCCCATTGCCTGTTAGAGGTGGTGACATAGACATCCGATCTTATCTCATATCTGACTCCATCTTCCTCCATTGACTTCACCCCCAAAGCTTTTGAGAGGATTTTTTCTTTCAGCGAATGAGTTAAAACATTTTGTAAGATTTTCCTAGGCTTGGACCTATTTGTATTAGGTCTAAAAGTATCTCTGTGGACGCGTTGTATATCTTTTGCTAATTCCTCTTCTGATTCTTCCAGCTGGAGCTTGTTTTTAATCAACTTTACAACATATGATTTGATGTCGTCGCCATCTCTGCCTTCAGG
This sequence comes from Triturus cristatus, assembly GCF_964204655.1. Classification (NCBI taxonomy): domain Eukaryota; kingdom Metazoa; phylum Chordata; class Amphibia; order Caudata; family Salamandridae; genus Triturus; species Triturus cristatus. Next base: position 459,202,501 of record NC_140586.1, on the reverse strand, counting down.
CACCTTCAGAATTTTAAGATTATGGCGTCTCTGGAAATTTTCGAACCTCTCAACTCTATCCATACTCTCTTTTTCTGCGGTCTTTAGTTTGACAATTTCAGCACAATTCGCCTGCACCGTCTCCCTAAGTTCCTTGACCTCTTCCTCTAGTCATGTTGTTCTACTGCTGAGGTCATCTATCTTCCTTTCCATTACTTCGCAGGCCTTTTTTATCTCCAGCTGGATGGACTCTGATATTTCAAATCTGTTCTTAATTTCAGCTGCTAACCCTGCTAAAAGTGCTGTGACTGATATGTCTTCTTTATCTGAAGGCTTGTGGGCTGGGTCAGATTTTGCTCCAGAATTAAATGTTAAAGTTTCTGAATTATTGCTGGATGTTTGTTTCTAACGTTCCTGCTCCATTTTCCATCCCATCTGGAGAGTCTGGGAAGGCTTCAGGGGGTGTAAGCTGTCTCTCGGCATCCTTCTCCAGAAAATTATTTGAACCTGCCATAGTGTTTTCACCCAAAATTAATACTTTAGGCAGGACTCTAAAATAAGTTTTAAGAGAGGGGGTGATTTTTACTTTAGGATCCTGCGAGCTATTTTTTAAGGATCTTTGTAGAGATTTTTTATGCCTTAGTTTTGGAGCAGAGGGTATTGTTTTTTTAACTATGGTGCATAAAATTTCAGGGACCTCTGCTCTTATTTCTTTCTCTATTTTCACAACCTTCTCTGTTTTTTCTACCTTCCTCAACTCGTTCTCCTTTTTTTTTCTTCTCGCCTTTGCTACCTTCGTCACCCTTCATGCCCTTCTGCCTCCACTTTTGCCCAATAGAGATCTCTCTGCATTTCAAAAGCTCACACTCTACCCTGTCTCCCTTTCCAAACGTTTCTGTCAAGCTGCGGAGAGCATATCTAGATACTCTCTCCGCCGTGCCCCCAAAGAGAGCTTTTCTCCTACCTCTCTTGGCCTCTGTATTGAAGTGTTCCCTTTGCAGGGGCGCTGTGTCCTCCTCCTCGCCGGCACCTTGGTTCTCAGAAATCCTCGAGGGGCTGCCTTTCGTCAGAGCTTCCTCTCCCCGTTGGAAGGTATCGCTAACCTCTTTCTGGAGGAAGCCTCCTTTGCCTCCTCCCCCCTGGAAGGAGATTTTCACCGCTGCTCCTCTCCCTTTTCGAAGCTCCAGGGCCGCTTTGTGCCAGACCCGCTCTGACGCCGTGATGATACGTGGAGTGCCTGCGACTCTGCCAGGCTTGCACGCACTCTCTGCTGAGCCACGTCAGCCCGCCTCCCTTCGCCGCCTCTCACACACAGCGCCTCCCACAGCACACCTGGACCAGCTCCTCTCATCGTGCCCCAGAACAGCTGAGAACCGAGAGCTTGAAAACAAGGTATGCGGAGGACTTGCACGACATGCACAACGTTTTCTTAATCCTCACGGGCCCGTTGATTAATCAAGCATTTCCTTCTCGAGGGCAAACTCAAGACATTTTCCGCTCCTGTATTTACGGGTCTGTTTTCAGATACCACAGTCGTTTCCGGGAGCTCACCCATGACCGGCTATTCACTGGCCGCCATGTTTTCCCGCTCTAGCTCTCTTATTTCATTATTACTCTTAATAATTATGGCAACCCACCTGGTACTCCCTCTCTGGTCTGAGCATAAAACTTTTTGCACCCATTTTAGTTTTTCAAAACCTTGCTAACCTTCCGTTCTTTTCAGGTGGGTCTCTTCTAGTAATATTATTTGGACCTCACTATCTTTTAGGGTTTCAATGAACCGCGACGCTTTCTTCCTAGATCTTAACCCATTCACATTCAAACTTAATAAATTGATCACTTTTATGTTATCCATACTCTATTCATAGACTCAAATGTTCCAAGACTAGCTTAATGAGGACAACTTTTTTAAAATTTTTCTCCCACTGCAACCCACACCCAGTGCCCCTGTTCCCCCTCCCTCCCAGGAAACCCCTTTCTACCTCTTGGGCGATAAAGTCTGCCCTTCGTGACACCCCATTTCAAAAAGAAAGAGAAGAGAGAGAAAGACCTAAGAAAGAGATAAACCAAAAGAAAGCAGCCTATCTATACCACACAAACATCTATTCATAGTGCATTTTATCGCTATATACATTATAGCGCTCCTGCAGACATCAGCTCATCTATCCATTTGTGAAATAAAAGTGTCCACTTCCTCTGGATAGCTGATGTTATGCATTTTGTTCAGCCACATTGTTTTCAGCATGGCTGGAAATTTTAGTTGAACCTGATCTCCCTTACTACATAACTGATCTATTCTGGTGCCTAGTTCCCACTGTCTCTGGGCCGTCCTCCTACCTAAGTCTGATCTAACTTGATACGAGAAGCCCAAATATTTTAAAGATCCCGCCTTCAGCGCCCTTCCCAATACAAACTCTTTCACAGTGTAGGTCAGAAAGTTTACCAACATTTTTCTCTGAGATTTTCTGTCTGGATTCAGCCTGAATGTGCTCTCAGGACCTCCTTATCCCAATCAACATCTGATCTATCCGTCACAATTTCTCACAGGAGGTCACATATGAGAGCCTTTATATCTCCCTTCTCGGCTCCCTCCGGGATTTTTAGAAACCTCAAGTTATTCAGACGCGAATGTGTTTCTAATCCTTCCAGATCTTCTTGCAAAATTCCATTCTGTTTCTTTAGTGTTTCAATGTCCTTAGAATTTTCCGACACTGCCACTGATAGTGTTTTAACTTCTTCGTCTTAAGTGCAAGTGCATTGTGCAATATCATTGAGCTTCTCCTGAAGTACTTCACACTTGTCTCGAATCCCCTTCTGATTGGACTCAGATATTTATAACTTCTCAAAGATACCTTGCCTCAATTTCAGGAGCATCTTTTGCATAGAATTTTCACCTTCTCCTCCTTGAATACCCCTAAAACTCTCACCATTGTCCGCCTGTTTAGAAGTCTGTCTCAATCACTCCTGTTCTGCTGCCACTACCTTGAATAAGTTCTGTGCTTACAGGCAAAAAGAGAGACGGAATAACCCCAGAACTAGGACCAGGATCGGGATTGAGGCTGCTACTAGAACCAGAGCAAGGGCAAGAGGTGATACCAGGGCTAAGACATAAACTATTGCTAAAGCTAATTACCACCCCTCCATTTTCAACAAGCTGCTCATGTTCATCATCATTCAGGGGTAATTCATCTAACAAAGTACATCTGTTCTCTAAAAGAAGTAGGACAGTTTGCGCCTGCTTAGTAGACTTTTTCCCCTTTGTTAGTAAGCTTTCAGCTTGCTCCATAATTTTAAAGTACGATCTTAAGGAGGGATAAGTTTATACGATACGATACGATACATACTTTATTCGATAACAAGGTATCATAAAAGTAAATACAATACAGCATAAATAAAAAACAGAAAAATTAGTAAAAATATAGATAAATACACCTAAAATTTCTTAAAAGTGCATAGCTAAGAATAAAAGGCACAATGAATAAAAAACATAACAAGACTAGAGGAATATGACAAACAAATACATATCAATGATAGGGCGCTATTTCATATAAATGGCACAGTTACACAGTATAGCTGTCTAGCCGGTACTTGGTACAACTAGCTTGGTTCGCAATTGCCATGCTTTTCCTAAGTATTTAGCAACCCCACAAATTACCAGCATGGATGTGGTATCCGTTGTTAGGATACGAAGGGCTACTGAGCACTGCCTAGTTCCCAGGTTTCTACATACTGGGCTTAGCCAACGTTTTCTAGGCGCCCTGTATGCTTTACAAGCAAACAGGAAGTGACCCAGTGATTCACTTGGATTAGAACATCCCGGGCAGGCTGTTTGATGGAATTTAGAATTTTTCCAGCTATTAGTAAAAACATTCAAGGGTAGCGTGCCTAATCTCATTGTAAGGAACAAGGCTCTGTCCCTTGGTGAAGAGATAAAATCAAGAAACGGCTCCAGCTTCGGTACTGGTTTGTAAGTCAGAAATATGTCAGTTAAAGTGCTCAACTTTGGATTTTTCAAATCCGTTGCTTCTATACTTGCCCAGTATAATTTCTTGATAATATCTTTTGGCAGAGGCTGCTGTGAGAACCATTCTTCTTTTAGCCCCAAGTTGGTAACCAAGTCCCTTAAATTTTTCAACCATGAGATCACCCCAAAACCATTTAGAGCAATGAGTTCGTCAAGGACTGCGGCATAGTTACTAAGTTCTGAAGTCCTTCTAAGACGAACCCAAAAAAGTAGGGGGCGAAGCCCAACAATATCTTTAATTGAGCGACGTCCCAAATCATAAAGTAATGGTTTGATAGGGGTTGAGACTGGAAGGCCCACTAACTCTCTCATGAATTTATGTTCTGCTGTAACTAAATCAGGAACTCTTTCTGATCCCCACAATTCAGAGCCGTAAGTTGCGGCAGACAGTGCCTTGCCCTCATATACTAGTAAAGCGGGGCTAATAGGCTTACTAGAGGTCAGGCGGTGGTCTCTAAAGATTGTTCCTGTCACTCTCTTAAAATTTAAAGACATCTTAGCGATGTGGGAATCCCATTTCATTTTAGAGTTTATCCTGACCCCTAAGTAATCAAAGGCATCCATTTCCTCCAATAAGGTGCCATTTAATGCAATATTGTTTTTCTTATATTTTTTGTTTCTAGACAGTACCATCAATTTGGTCTTAGTAGTATTGACAGTAAGGCCACGATTATTGCAAAAGACACTAAACCTGTCAAGCAGATTCTGAAGGCCGGACGGAGTTTTAGACATGAGGAGTGTGTCATCTGCAAAGAGGAGGGTAGGTATTTTTTCCCCCGCCAGGGCGGGGGCATCCGCTGGGTCCTCCCTCAGATGGTCTGCCACACCATTAATAAAGAGGGAGAACAAAGTCGGAGCCATCACACATCCCTGGCGGACCCCCCTCTGAACAGGTATTCGATCAGTCAATTGGCCTTCACTCCCCCATCTAATTCTTGCGTACGTGCCATCATGCAATCTTTTTATGAGTTCCAAAAGATATCGTGGAAGCCCCATATCATGCAGTACCTGCCACAATTTAACCCGGGGTACGAGGTCAAAAGCGGTTTTAAGGTCTATAAAGGCCAAGTACAGAGAACCCCCGCCAATCAGGACAGTCTTCCAATAGGTGGCTACAAATCTGAATACTTGGTCCATAGTGCCTATTTTCTTCCTAAAACCAGCTTGTAAGTGTGTTAGGATGTTTCCCTCTTCAAGCCAAGTCCCCATTCGTGAATTAAGATCCCTACCAACCACCTTTTGGATGACGTCAATTATGCTTATCGGTCTGTAGTTGGCAGGGTCCTCTCTCGCCCCCTTCTTGTGTATTGTGACCACCTCGGCGCCCTTCCAAGAATCTGGGACAACATGGCCCCGTAACAATAAATTCATCATATTAAAAATAAGACTTGCCCATGCTAAGGGGTCATGAAGAATCAAGTCTCCTGGCAGGCCATCTGGGCCTGCCGCCTTCCCAGGTGCTATGCTTTTAATGGCGGTCTGTACCTCCACAAGTGTAAAGAAATCTGTTAATTCAAGCTGTACAGAAACTGGGTTAGGGTCTGGGCTGGCAGTCGCGAGGTAGTCGGGCTCTACGTCGCTACAGTATAGGTTTGAAAAATGCACAAACCACTGCTGCTCGGTAATATTATTGGGGATTGGATCAGAGTCTCTTCTAGTTAATTGGGTTATTAGGGCCCAGAAGGTACTAGAATCTTTTTTAAATGCTGCCTTCTTTAGTGCTTGCCAATGGTCCTCCTCCCAAGCCCGTTTAGCAACTTCGATGGATTTTTTATAAACTTGTCTGGCCAGCCTAACAGCTACAGAATCTCTTTTGCGTAAGGCAAGTGAAATGGCCTTCCTCTGGGTTCTGCATTCAGCAGTGAACCATGGATTGCCTCTCCTAGCTGCGGGGTTCGTACCAGCGTTTGACCCTTTAATTTTAAAATGAGTGCCTATGTCCTCAATAAATACTTTATAACAATTGTTAAGCTCTACACAATTCGTCTCCACCGACGTAGAATTAAGGAGAGCAAATTCTGCAGCCTTAGCGGCCACTTGAAGGTGTATGGAAGATAAGATGTCCTCATGACATGATACTTTGTGCCATTTCAGCCTTCTGTTGCAGTTTGAGGGGATTACTGCTTTTGATACTAAATTCGAATTTAAGGAGTTTGTCCTTGTATGCCATTTTATAACTGCACAGAGAGGGTTATGGTCACTATCTGGCATCTGTTCTACCTTCATATCAACCACATACCCCCAGGATTTTATATCTAAGATGATATAATCAATGCGCGATGGCCCATTTAATCTATTAAAAGTCATAGCCCCATAAGGGTCGGAGAGGGTTCTTCCATTTAGTGCTCGAAGATTGAATTCCAAAGTGAGACCGGTGATCTGCAGTGCCCTCACTGTCCATCTCTTGATAGGACTCAAATTTAAGGGAGGGATACAGTTTTTAATGTCATCCTCACTGAACCCTAAAAGATCTACGTCTCTTAACGGTTCATATGTGCAGTTTAGATCACCGCCTAAAATAATATTGGAAAGGGGAGGGATGCCTGTCAAGGCATTTTCCAGGGAGGAAATGGTGACAGAATTTTGATTAGGAGGGCCTCCTCTTGCGTATACATTAAAAAGATCAACTCTAGAGCCATTCCATGGCCGTTTAAAAGATAGATGAAGAATGTCTACTGACTTGGCATTATGGACTTTGATATCCAAATTTAGTGCTACCTTAATCCATATGTGTAGGCCTCCCGAAGGGCGCCCCACACCCTGGTGCACTGCCGGTATATAGAAAGTAGAATAGCCAGAAATATAGAGGGGGTCCAGGCTCCAAGTCTCCTGGAACATGCAGATTTCATGTTGGTTAACAAAGTCAAGCCAGTCCGGGCTAGTTAGGTGCTTCTTAAGGCCTGCAATGTTCCACGAGAGTATATGGATTGTTCCAGAGTTGCCCCCCCCACTATCTGATACAGCCTTGGTCGAAGGAAGGAGACAGTGGTCACTAGCTGATTGTACCTTCGATAAATCACAGAGAGAATGCTGAATGTTGTCTCCTGGGGAAAGTCAATCGACTTCCTCTAGTCCTCTTAGTGGGGAAAATCGATTACAAGTAGGTAAATTAAAAGTAGGGGGCCCTGCTTGTGGCCGAGAGGACATATTAGGGTATGTTGGGTTCCTGGTTAATGTCTGCGGGTAAAAGTAAGTTAGGTCAAAGGTTCTAATGGCACTATGATATTGGCCTTGGAACCAGTTAACTATGTGTCTAGTTGCTCTATGATCTCTGAAGTTAACAATGACTACATCACCTTCGATGTCCTTTGGCAGTGAGCCCACCCAACCAAGCCTACGGACATTCAAGAGTTCACCATTTATGTTAAGAGGTAAGGGCCTATTCTTTCCCAGCCAGTGCAGGACCTTATTTTTTAAGTCATAGTAGCCCTCTTTCTTGCCTACCTCTAGTACTGGGACTCCTGTCATAAGTACAACATAAGGAGCTGCCTCCGGGGGCAGGTCTATATGATGACAGCTAGCACCATGCATTTTATTTGAAAAGGTGCCAGGGAGAACATTACTTGTAGAAGGGTGGGGACCATTAAAAGACAGGGTAGCAGTTGTCTTTCGGTTGGGTGACAAATTAGTTACGTTTGGTGATGATGGAAGAATTTTGGCTTTAGTTATCTGTAAACCATATAGCCCAACATCTGGCGCGGAAGCTGGGTTAGGAGAAGAGTTACTATTTGATGGTGCCAAAATCTTAGCTGATGTCTCTTTTGAATGGTCGATGTTTTTCAAGATCATCTGCTCAATTAACCCAAGATGGTTCGACACACCCTTCATCCTTTCTAGCAATGGGAGAAGAAGTGATTTGACAAGTGTCTCAAGTCGACACATAATGTCGTTTGTTAAAGAATCATAATTATAAGTGTCCGACTCCGTTGCTATGTCTATAGGCTGTTTAGCAACTGGAGGGGGACAATTTGCAGTATTTTCTACTTGGTTACACTTGTCATTGCCAAAATGGTTCACTTTATTGTATTTCTTTTCTCCCTTCTTCCTTTTCTTTAGAGGGGGAGGACCTGTGTTATTACTTCTCCTTCCCTTCTTTTGTGGGCTAGGAATAATGGCAATGGGCGTAGCCCTATGAGCTTGCGAATTCAATGATATACAGTCCAAAGAGTGATTAACATGAGGATTAGGAACGGGGGATGTTAAATGTGTATGAGGTTGTGTCACTATCTTGCTGACACGAATAGGCGAGGAAGATCTACAGGCAATCTGGCTATTATTTAAACAGGAGGTAGGTGGAACCATCGACGGTGAAGCGGCCGTCTGGATAGGGCCGAGCGAAGAACGTTTAGATTGTAAAAGTTCGGCCGATAGACGCCGCTCCACCATGGCAATCTCCTTTTCAAGAACAGAAGCTGCTCTAGTGATGAAATTGTCCAGCGTGCCTCTAACTGAGCCTCCCAGCATAGATGATTTCGTGTTGGTGTTCGTGTTGACATTATATTCAATAGTCAGATGGGCGTGCCCGTCAATGGGAATTTACAATATCACAACCACAAATAAACAGAGCACAAAAGCGAAATCGGTAGTCAGTCACGGTGTACCACTTAGCATAAACAGATGTACAGACAGTACCTTTGAGGGTGATGTAATGATCTTAGGGAAAGGGCCCGGCCCTGCCTCCTCCTGCCCCGGACGGCCACAGACGGCCCGCCCTTTGCCCGGGCTTACCCCGGCGCCGCCCGCGCGCGTCCCGCGACGTGGAGGAAGCACCGGTCTTTTTGAGCACCTCCTGGCGCGTAAGCGGCGTCAGCGGCTCCCCTGCCGCACGGGATGTTGGGAGGTGTAGTCCGTCCCCGCACAGCGGCCGCGGCTGGTAATGGCAGCAGCGGGGGACGAAGAGCAGCAGGACAACGAGGCGAAAAGCACAGAGGTGAGTGGCTTCACAGGCGCTCAGGACACAACCACAAAGTCCACAAACAGGAGCCCGCTCTGCTGAGGAAGCACCGGTCTTTTTGAGCGCCTCGTGGCGCGTAAGCGGCGTCAGCGGCTCCCCTGCCGCACGGGATGTTGGGAGGTGTAGTTCGTCCCCGCACAGCGGCCGCGGCTGATAATGGCGGCAGCGGGGGACAATGAGGCGAAAAGCACAGAGGTGAGTGGCTTCACAGGCGCTCAGGACACAACCACAAAGTCCGCAAACAGGAGGTTATACAGGAACTCGTGCTTCTTTCAAACTGCGACACCACGGCTTACCCCCACCCTTCAATATTTTCTTTTTTGGGGAAACTGCTACTACTTCCCTTACCACCTGCTCTCTACCTTCTCCTCCTTACCACCTCTACCTCTGCCTCTGCTTCTGATATCCGGGAGTGATCTCATCTGATACCAACTCCTCACCCCTCAGGATCCATTGACACTTTTTCCGCAGGGTTTTCAATCCTCTTATAAGCCCTCTCCACAGAGCGCGTCCCCCCTAAGAGTTTCGCTGGGGTGAGGTTGGCTTCTTCACCTTCGCTGCTTTTACCACTTTCACCTCCTTCACCGCCACCACCCGTGCCTTCAGTGAGACTATTGTCGCTCTCAGCCCCACCCCTTACATTGCTGTTAACATCGGGGGGATTCATCCATCAGCCTTAACACCTCCCATAACCTCATCTTTGCCTGTACCTGTGAACCTTTTGCCTTCCCTGACTTTTTTATGACTATCTGCCACTCTTGCAGGTCTTCTTGTACACTTCGGGGCATGGGCTGAGCTTTCTTGCTGCCGCAAACTCTTGCTGTGTTACTGGCGTCTCTCGTCCTTGCCGGCTCCCGCACTGTCCTTCCACCTCCGCTGTTGACCCGGAAGCCGACCGCCGCAATCACTGCCTTAGTCCTCCGCAGGAAGCCTGCCGCCCGATGCCAAACCCCGTAACGCGTCTCCACCGCCTCCACCGCTAACCCCATACACGCTGGGGCCCAGGTATACTATTTTATCTCAAATTGTTTATTTATTCCTCAGTTCCATAGTTGTATTTAATGCTCATCTATTCATTGAAAACACTGCCTCGCCTCGCTCATTATCGTAGACTCCCGTCTTTCTCGTCTCCTCTCCTCTCTCCGTTCAGGATCTCCCACGACCAGCGTCAGCCCACCGCTATGTTTCCCCTACCTCTCTCCTACATTTTAAATGCACTAACCCACCAAAATCATTCTCTCGATTGATAACTATTATGAAAGAATTTAATTTAGTTCATGTATGGTGTATAAAAAAAAGGGAGGAGAGGGAGTTTACATTTTATAGCAAAAAACATAGGCATCACTCCCATATAGATTATTTCTTATTGGACCAGGAGTTATGTGGGGAGGTGGTGGAGGTGACCCACATGCCAGCGATAGTGTCGGATCATTCTGCTGTAATGTTATCATTGAGGTTTCAACAAAAAGAAAAGAAGAGAAGGTGGACTTTTGCTTGGACGATGCTTTTGGATGAAAATGAGGTTGGAGAACTGAGGGAAAAATCTGAGGACTACTTTTGCGCTAATAGGGGCTCGGCAGAAAGGCATATAGTATGGGATGCTTTTAAAGCATATTTAAGGGGGTCCTAAAATCCATAATGATAGGGAAAAGTAGAGCGGAGAAACAGCAAAGGGAGAATAGAATGAAAGAGATTAGGAAAAAAAGAAGGTGAACTACAGAGGGGGTTCTTGGAAGAGTCGGATAGAGTCCAAAGTCTGATTAAGGAGCTGGAGGGGTTACAAGTGGCAAATGTGGGTCGTTATTAGCCTGGAAGGCGAAGGTAGTTAAGGCTAGGAACATAATTTGGGAGTTAATCAGTAGAGAAGATGGTGAACAATTAACTGCTAACTCAGATATATGTGGAGTGGCTTGTAGCTTCATGAGAGATCTGTATAGAGATGATATTAAACCTGGCCAAGAAGAGATAAAGGAATGGCTGGGATTGACGACACTTCCACGGTTAACTACAGAGCAACAGAAAGTTTTAGAAGGAGAGATTAAGGAAGAGACTAGAGCTCAGTGCAAGAAAATGGTCAAGGGAAAGGCTGCAGGACCAGATGGTTTACCAATTGAGGTTATTCTTTTTATTATCGATGCAGTAACCCCTATTCTACAATTTCTATTTAATGAGTTATATATAAGTGGAAAGAAAGTCCCTAATTCGTGGTTAGAGGCAACAGTCACTTTGATTTTGAAACCAAATAAGGATTCACAGAAAGTGGACTCATATAGACCAATATCCTTATTGAATGCGGATTATAAACTCTTCTCAGGAATCATAGCATCTCGGGTAGCTCAAGAGGTTATCCATCCTAACCAAAGAGGATTCATACCAGGGAGGCAGTTGAACGAATTAATGTTTCAGTTGCTGGGAGTTAAGGATATTGCAGTGGCTCAAAACTTACCTTTGACTATAGTGGCTGTGGATGCTGCCAAAGCTTTTGACCAGGTACATTGGCCCTATCTTTGGGAAGCTCTGTTAATCTTTCGCTTTCCACAGAATATGGTTAGGGCAGTAAAAAATGTATATAGTGGTCCTAAAGCTAGAGTGTTGATAAATGGGGGGCTGTCAGACTTGTTCAAAATCTTTAGAGGGGCCAGGCAGGGATGTCCTCTGTCCCCACTTCTTTTTAATATATATATCGAGCCACTAGCCAATTTGATTAGGACAGACACTGATATTCTCCCTTTTAAAACACAGGGCTTAGAAGTTAAATTAGTACTATAAGCAGATGATCTGTTGTAGTATACAAGAAACCCGCAAGACGCATTTCCCAACCTGATGAGGAAAGCAGAGAGGTTTGGGGTAAACTCTGAGTATGAAGTAAACGTAGGTAAAACCGAGATTATGGCCTGGAATCAGGATATGTTAAGCCATGGGGTGAAAACTCAAATAGGGTGCCTGGGAGTTTTAATAACTCAGAGAATAGAGGATACTACTTTCAAAATGGACGAATCTACCTCTGAATATCTATGGAAGGGTAAACCTTATAAAAAATAATTATACTTCCAAAGGTGACATTTCTTTTTAATACCATCCTGTTGGTCTTTCAGAAGAAGGCTATAGCAAAACTTCAGGGGAAAATAGGAAGTTTTATTTGGCCATCAAAAGTCCCTAGGATCGCATGGAAAAAGTTGTGTAGGAGGATTGAAATTGGAGGGTTGGCACTACCGGATATATTGGTTTACTGCTATGTTATCCAATTTAAGAATGTCCGCATGCTTGCTAATAGGACTGATAAAACAATGATAGGCCTACTCTTTGAGGCAATGTTAATGGATGTCCCACAAGCTCAGACTCACTTTCTTTTTAAATACGGAAATCCCCCCAAAAATTCAAAAGTGAGGCTTAAGATTTTGAAGTCTGCATTATATACGTGGATGTATGTATGCAAAACCATGAGAGCTCCATATTTTTCATCATGGGCACCCATATGGGACTCGCCAGACACCCCGGAGTGCTTGAGGGACCAGCTAAGCCAGCCTTTGAAATCAGGGGAATTAGCTATTGGGCAGATTTTAAGGTAGGCATGAATCTGATGAGCTGGGAAGCATTATCCAACTGTACTAATGGTAGGACAACTTGGTTTAAATATTATCAACTAAGTTCCTGGTGGGCAATGCAAGAGTGGGTGGAGGAGGAGGAATCTAAATTTGATCAAATAATGAGAACTGGTCAGTGGAAAAAGGAAACATCCTTTTGGTATTCGGCCTTTTTGGAGATGGGTCTGAAGATTGAGACCAAAATTCTAAAACTGTGGTGTGAGGAGTTTAATGGTGAGGATTTGACACAAATATGCAGCAATTCTTTTAGAATATTAAGACAAGTAGTAAATCCGGCATCGCTTAAACGAAACCACCTTTTTACTACTCATAGAGTTTACTGGTCCCCAGCGAAGCTCTTCAAAATCACTGGTACCATCTACACTTGCCCTAGGTGTATGTTAGTAGCGGCTGACGATATACACTTGTTTATGTCATGTCCAGTAATAGTACCATTTTGGAACTCAATATGTGACTGGGTGGGAGATATTATCGGGACCTGAATCAAAGTAAGCCCTTGTGTAATTTTCTTTGGACTTATCTTGGGACAAGATGTGCAAATCAGAACGGTCGAATCAAAGTTTTTGTTCTGCGTAATTCCATTGGCAAGGCCTGAGATTTGCAAGTTATGGAAATCTGAAAATCCTCCACTTTTTTCGGAATGCCTTAGAAACGTTATTTATACATCGGAATCAGAGATGGTATGTGAACCAAGAAGCAGAGAAAGAATTTGGGCTCCATTATTGAGGTGGAGAGAGAAGGAAACGTGAGTCCTATGATTATGCCACCTACACTGTTGGCCATGGTATCTCCCAGTGCTTTAAATGGGCCGGTACTCACCGGTACTGAGTACCGGCACTTCTACATTTTCGGCTCTTAAGTACCGGAACTTCTCTTTGTCCTAAGAGAGTACCGGTACTCATGGGGATATGAGCCAAGCTCAGTGAAATTGGCAATTTCAAAAAGAAGTGCAACACAGCTTACAAGGAGTGGATCTGTTTACATGAAACACTCTGATCGAGTGCTAATCTCGCTTTACTACAATGTGCTAATGTCGCGGCCTTCAGAAGGCATTCATTCAGAGCTGGCAGGAAGTTTGGGAGGGGGCCGACTCACACTGTGTCAGAGGCGCAACTAGAGCCAAATCTTGGGGGGGGAGCGGGGTTCGGCTAATTCTCCCAGCAATAGTCAGAGTGGAGATGCAGGGGCTCTAAGAAATGGTGAAAAAGAACAAAGCCTCGTTAGCAAGCAAATGGTCTTCTAAAGACCTGTGAAGTACTTGGGTGCGGTGCGGCTGTGTGTGTGCCCCGGAGCTGTCTCAGCCCGGGCTCGAAAACTGGAACTTTGAGTCTGCCTTTCTTTGGTGAATGAAGTAAAGGGATGAAGCCTGGGGAAGGATCGCAATGAATACCTTAGCCCCTACCGCCGCTGACGTGTTTCATTGCGCTGTAAACAACAGGAAATGTCGCCAGGGACTGAAAGCTGTGCACACACGAGCAGCGGGCGCTTAACCCGTTGAGCTGCTGTCACAGTGAGCCAGTCCTCAGGCAGAGGACGGAAGTGGTGAGCAGATTGAGGGAGAGGGCAGGGATTAGCAGGTAGAGAGAGAGGGAGAGACGGTGTGCATGAGAAGGAGCCGCCAGGCTTTGATTCATCAGTGATACACAGTGCTTAATTTGTAAAGCAATACATGCCAGGGCCCTGGTCAGGAGGCTACTGCAGCATGCCCTTCCCATTGCCCCTGCATGTGCTGCCAAGGACAGTACCAACACAACTAACCATCACACTCCTACAAGTGTGACATTTCAGATTATTCCAGATCCTGAAAACTACAAGAATGGCTTTGGTGGCAGGCAAGAGTAATTTTCTATGTATTTTGAATTAAAAAACAACTTAGTTGTGCTCATCTCTAAATCAGAAAAACAGTGCTAACCTGTGGCAGACTCCCATAAGTCCTGGTGCTGACAGTTAAGTGCCGGTGCCAAGCACTGGAAACCACCAACACAAATTGAGCACTGGGGATACATGGCATGCTCTGTCTAGCCGCGAATGACAGATCTACAGTTTTTAATTCATTCTGCCTGAGGGTGTGCCAGGGAAGCTGTTTTAGCCCGGGCTGCCACACACGAGGGGGGGGTAGGGGGGGCTGAAGCCCTTTGAGCTCAATGGGCATTGTGTGCCTGCCTGCACAGTGTCCACTTAGGCTCTGTGGAGTGCATAGAACTGTACGTCTGTGAGCAGGGCCTGCTAACAGACATATTTTGTTACTCTCGGGAAATCAAAGAGAAGGCTTCCTGCTGGCAAAGCAGAGTACAGCAGCACTTGTTTGCAACCAGACAGAGGAGGAAGGTGGCGATAGTAATGCATTAGCAGAGAAGGTGGGAATCAAGGTTTATTAATGTGGGCAGCAGCGAATGTAAGCGTTTCTAAAATCCATCTACTGAATGCCCTGTCTGCGTGCATCTATGCTTAAATGGGCGCCTGGCCAGATCCCTTTGCGCTGCCCATAGCTCCGCCCCCTAGCCCCACCACAAGCCCCGCCCCTAGTCCACATCTCATTTTGGAGAGTACCTGCACTTATTTTTTCCATTTAAAGCTCTGGTATCTCCTATCCTTGGGCAGTCTCAGTTGTTAAGGAGATGGAAGTGGAAACAGTAGTACGCTTGCGGGTCAACACTCTTCCTATTCCTCTTAAGGTCAACGGTCTGGTTTCCCTCTGTAAGACCTAGAGGGTGTAGAGGTTAACCCGGCAAGAAATACGGCAAAATGAGGACACAAAAAAAAATGTTTAAAATGCTTTACAGCCAGCAAAGGGAAACCAAAAGACTTGCAAATTTTTGTAAGAAAAGGGCAAAACATGACAAAGTGAAGGCAGGCCTGGATGGAAGCCCAGTCACATCTGCATGGAACAACTTTGGAATCAACCAAACTCTCCCTAGGTTTAGCCAACTGGTGATTAAATAACTGAAGTCTAAAATAGGTCAAAAGAAATTGATAGTGACTTGCATATCAAAAGTTAAGTATGGCTCCATTGCCAAAATGGTTTGTAACGGCATATAAACTGTGATGGAGAGCATATCCATTTCAATTAAGGATCGCTTTTTTGTATTAAAAGCCTTAAATGCCACCTTGCCCCATGCAACATCACCAGTAATTATAGAACCAGGATTGCTATAAATTTCAGGTTTTACCAATTTACTAAAGCACACTTTAACAAGCTATGTTAGATACTCAATCAAGGCACATAAAATCCTTCAGCATAAGAAGGATTAAGACTTTTTTCAATTCTCAGCCATACAGATAGGCAAAGTAACAAAGGTCGCATCTGCAAGATATCAGTCAAAAACCCTAACCCAAGTTCCTCATGAATAATATAGGAGGAGGAGTTTTGAGGGAGACATAAAAGCCTTCATAAGATTTTGTTCTCAATAACATTTAAAGCTGAAAGTTTGGCAAAGCCCTAGATAACGCTGCACAAAGTAGTCAATGGCAATATAGTTGGATTTGTAGACGTCCAACATTACCTTAGGAGATTTGTTCCCCAACCTTGTAGAAAAATCATACACAGAGTCAATCATCCTGGCAAGTGACCAAGGGGGACCTGGTCATCGATGAATTGAAAAAAACTTTTAAATAAGGAAAAGTGTCAACATGACTGATAATATTACCTTAAACCTGAAAGCTTCTTGTTTTCGTAAACTGTGGGCCAATCACCATAACATGAGGTTTAGTGAAACTGGTGCTCAGGTCAAGGCTGTCCAAATAGTGGAGAAAAGAGTTAAGCAAGCAGTCCAACCCCAGACTGTGATAGAAATAAGGTCAGCGTCATCAGCAATGAGCAATGCTGGAATCCATCAATGACCAGTCTGGGGTTTGAGGTATAATAATAAGATCTTTATTGATTGATTAATAAAAAACATTGCGATCAAAACATCTTCACAATCACACTATATTTAAAAACTGTACCACAAATATTATTAACAATACATTCATAATTATGTTTTAAAACCAGACCAATTCACCATACATTGTGCATACAAAAATGAGATTGTAAAATCTATCAAACATGGGCTAAATCATACAGTAAATAGTAATTCCTTTATAAACACATATTAAAAATGCATCAATAATTACTATAACAGGATATTGCACATATTGCATATTAAAGTGCCGACGTGCCACAATTAGTAACTCCATTGTAGAAAGACAATAATAAAATGCATCAATAATTACTATAACAGAGTTGCTTCAATTATTACATTTCTAAATATTACCCTAGCAGCATGAACACTAAGTTCTACAAAATATCATACTGTGCAAAAGGGTCTTAAGTTCAATGGGCATAAATATAATACATCTCAAACTGATTATACCGAAAAAAAATTACCTACATGTAAAAATGCTATCAATTGGCATCACAACGGGATAGATTTGCCAAATAAGGACCGAATAAGTGCCTGGCGAGCTGATCTAAACTCGATCTTCAAAAACAGGGGTTTCAAGAAGGTACGCATAATGTTAATCAATTTAGGATACACGCATACTGTATGTACTAATGATTCTTGTGGCCATCCGCATAGTCTACATTTAGAATCCGGCCACTGCTGAATCCAAGGCTGCGTGCCCTCTTTTATTTTATTTATTCATATTTGTAGATTAAAATTTTTTTTTTTTTTTTTGCAAGAAATGAGCATTCAGACATGGCTGAATACGTAAAAATTGGTATGAGTTAGTCACATACCATGCATAATTTTGCTAGTGCGTTTTTATCCAACTTAAGGGATTCAGATTTGATATATTTTTGTAAGATTAACTAATAATTGGGCATTTTAAATTCTTGGAGCTCTATTTGCAGACCTATATCCCTTAGCCAAGTTAAAATATGAGATCTCCATTTAACAGCATAAGCAGACTTGTTTATTTCTAGCCAGCATTTATTCCCTAGGGAAGCAGGAGCCAAAGAAAACATAGAGTACATACAGTTCAAAAAAGCTCCTTCTGACACCAAGCACTGTCTTTGGAGACCAAACTCTAATCTTATTCCTGCTTGGCCTATTGATCTGGGGATCCCAAAAGTTGATTTGAAGGCCTTAACTACCGGTACATCTAGGAGCTTCGCATCTTTCCCTCTGGTAATGGGTGAGCCACATAAAATGGTTGGTTGTAACTTGGCTTTCATGTCTTTTAAGAATATGATCATATGATTGACAATTCAGCGATTTCCTCAAACATTTAAAAGCATGAATTAAAATCACAGTTTTTGCCCTTAGGTCCTTAAAATGGTATTTAAAAGAGACTCTGTTATCAAACACAACCCCTAAATATCCATATGTTTTAACAACTTCAATTGGACCTGCTCTGGCTCACCATGTATTAAACTTCTGTTTTGCATGCCCAATTTTCATGATTTTAGTTTTTTTAATGTTCAGTTCCAGGCCATTTATTGTATGGCGTCACCAAAAGCATTTTTGAGTCATTGTAGGCCAAAAGGAGTGTGGCTCAGAAGGACAGTATCATCAGCATATTGGAGGTAGCTGATTTGCATCCCTCCCAACCTTGGGGTTTGGGCATTAACAAACTCCAGATGCTGAAGAAGATCTGATAAAAATAAGTTATAAGGCAAGGGGCAAGAACACAACCTTGCTTTAGGCCATTATATGTTTTGATTTTCCTTGATAAAG
Source organism: Triturus cristatus (assembly GCF_964204655.1). Taxonomy (NCBI): domain Eukaryota; kingdom Metazoa; phylum Chordata; class Amphibia; order Caudata; family Salamandridae; genus Triturus; species Triturus cristatus. The sequence goes on along the minus strand of NC_140586.1, from coordinate 459,184,279 downwards.
AACTATCATCACCCAGCCTGACTTGAACCCAGGTATCCCTATTCCAAAGTATAATAGCCTTCAACAGTTTCCCTGGGATACCCCAGCCAAGCAATTTTTTCCATAACAAAGTTCGAGGCACTGAATCAAAGGCTGCCTTTAGATCAATAAAAGCAATATATAAATATATCTTTTTTTAAAGACAGACCGGCCGCAAGTAAAGTAAGTGCCAACAGGTTGGTAGTGGTAGATTGGCCCTTCCGAAAACCAGTTTGGTTAAGCGGAAGGATGCTTTCCTGCAAGCCCACTTTTCCAAATCTCTCAACAGACTAGAGGTAAAAACTTTTGCATCAACATCAGGTAAAGAAATTTAACTGCAGTTAGCGAGATTGTCAAACGTACCATTTTTATAAATAGGCTGCAGTATGCTACCTTGCCATGATGCAGGCACAATTTCCAATGTCAATACTTCATTGAACAATTTATATAAAATTCCAGCCCACATGTCAGCGTTGGCACGGAACAAGGCATTAGGCAGTCCATCAGGACCGGGAGCACCATTTGTGCGAAGCCCACTTAGAAGAGTTTGATTACAATTTATACATTCTATATTAGTGCTCAAATCAAAACTGGAATCACTAAGTTTCACAAGGGTATTCATCCCCTGGCACATGCCAGCCTTGGGTGTGTTCCTCCGCCCCCTGGCGAGAATCTTCTTTAAAGGATTTAGGTGGTAAATAGGAACCGTTCAAGAATACAGCCTTGGCGTACCCCTCCATTCAATGTAAAGTGCTCAGTGTGTTCCCCATTAATCCCATAACAGACTGAAGCAGGCAGGTGAAAATGAAAATCACAGAAACAAAGTAACTATATTAGCCTCTACACCAAGAAAAAGCATAATATACCATACTTTTTCTGAATTGACCCTATCAAAGGTGAGACTCAGATCCATGAAATTCAACTGTATTGCACTTTGCTTTACAACTGTATATTTGTTGATGATAATGATGATAACGCATAGATTAAGACATTGATCAATCGTACCAAGTTCTGGCTAAAAGCCACATTAGACTTCAGAGAGTTCTTACAGTCCTCGGCCCAGGTCAATAACCTATTCAAAACCCCCCACCTGAAGAGTTTAACCACAGAGATAATCAATGAGATAGGATAATAGCATCTGGGATCAGCACAATTACCCTTTTTGAAAATCAGGCAGTATCACAGAGATTGACCATGTCCGAGGTACGGACTTGTTTAACAACCGCATTAATGTATAAAGTTATCAAGTGTGGCAAAAATTATAAATTGGAATTAGATATATCCAAGGGCACCCCGTCAGGATGGGGGCCTTCTTCAGAGGTAGCTTTTGAATAGCATTGTAAACTTCTCACAAGAGAAATCAATGTATCCCAATGAACTTTCATTTGCTGGGCGATAACATGAACCAGGAACAAGGTTAGGCAAGTCATATATGGGTTTAAAATGACTGACCCAAAACTCAGTCAAAATTGAAGAGAATAAGGCAGGCCTTAAATAAGGGTTAGTTCGTAATTTCCCAAAATCTGGAGCTATCCCTGAGTCTGCTACCACACAGAAGTTGATCCCAAGGTTCCTCATGCAGAAACCTTTTACAATCTGTTAAAGTTCTCATTTAGGAGGCAGTGCAAATAGCAATCCATGTACGATCTCTAGGAGTGGCCTTGACTGCCTCCAACAATACTCAGTGAGGCCTGGAACATTGATTATCCAACCATTCATGGGACTTAAAGCATGAGGATGTGATTTTACAAGTCAGCAAGGATTTGATTACTTCACAGATAACAGCAAATTAATTGATAATAGAAACATCACAAGAATTAATATATCGAAGCTAAGCTGACACTCTCTGGAAAGATCAAGATAAAAAAATATCAGAAGGACCTTATTCCACCTAAGGCGTCGCCTTGTGCATGAGATCTAGCTTTATCCAAAGCGAGTTGGACAGGGTAAGCTTTTTTAGAGCCCCAAATGAAAGACGCTGTTAAAGGATTATGATCACTCAGTGTAACCCACACATCCTCAAAATGTTAGAGAGAATGAGCCATGGCTGAAAAGATAAAAAGATATTCAATCACACTGGAGCAACCTCTACCTACACAAGTGGGTTTATTTTGAACATACAGGGTCTCAGCATGAGAAAAATAAGTTGATGATAAATTATAATTACATGTAATCAAATTCATAATTTCCCTCTGTGGAGTATGAGTAAAATGCAAAGCCTCAGATGTAGCAGAGTCAACAAGACCGTGCAAAGAAAAAGTGTCCGTCTATCAAAACATCTCAAGGGACGACCTGAGCTTGACGAGGAGCTTCAGACTGAGAAAAAGAACTGTAAAATGTGTTATAAATAAACTAGAAAAGATAGAAAATGTCACCAAAACAGCATCCAGTTTGGGAGAATTGGTATTAATCACTTTGGCTTTACAGCCTAAGTTAAAAGCAATCGAGAAGGTCATCTCTGGATCGCCCATGGGTTGACTGTAGCAGGAACAGGGAAAGAGTAATCATCAAAATGGAAAGTTGAACCCACATCCGGAGTTTCTTGAAAGTAAACACTTTAAAATTTCTGCAAGAAAGAATTGAAAACCTCATTACCTACGTTTTCGGAAAGCCCAGCAATTTTCCAACTTAAAACCATTAAGGTGACAGGACAGTCAGAATGCAGAGGGTTACCTCCAAACTAGAGGACAGGCTCTCATCGTGACTGATGGGCAGTCAGTCATTGTCCTCAAGGGCACATATCCATTAGAAGTAGATACACTGCATTTAACCGAAGGCCTGGTGTTGGAGACAGTTGAAACAGTTGGGATAACTTGAGCCATGATGTTGTCTAAATCACTTAATGGGAGGGGTTTGTACAAGTAACCCAGAGGAAGTGGAAAAATGCCTAATATCAGGCAATAAATTGGATTACAAGGAGCAGGGAGAATTAAGGTTAGCAAACTTAACCACAGCGCAAACACCATCTAGAAACTCTGGTGCAATCGGTGGCACCAGACTGCAGCCCTCACAAGGAAAATGACAAATAAGATTAGTAGGCTTCTGAACAAATGTGATTCCACTGGTGTATTTGGACTCCGAGCATCTACACTCAAAAGTGAACCACCCACTTATGAAATGTGCTCAGAAAGGCAAGTGGCAATAGATAAGAGCATCATGCCAGCAGACGGGCAGGTGTAACAGGCAACATGGGCAGACTTCTCATTAGGCAATTGGATAACAGGTAACCCTCCCCTGTATCACCATTAATTAAAAGGGTCTTAAGTTGGAATGGACATTTGATGATAGTGTCTTCAATCCTTAACAGTCCCTGTTCACATCATGAAAAAGAGAGAGCTCTACCTCCACTGGACTGATTTCTGCAGTGATTGCTCCCACACCACATGTTAGGAGGAATATAGTACTTAACAACGCAGATTTTACTCCACGATACAATCACAACGCGGTGCCCTTACAACAACTTGCGCTAGATGCGTGCTGGACTTAGGAATAGTATGATTTACTATTCCAACTCCAGTGTGTGCAACACTAGGGAAGACGTTGGGATGGTAAATCATACTATTCCTTAGCCTAGAGCGCCATCTAGCGTAAGTCGTTGTTACGACTTGCATAGTAATGGCACTGCCTTGTAACAACACGGTCGTTGTGTTTGTATCGCGTTGTAAAATTTGCATTGTTAAGGTTGTTTCCCGTTAGGGGCATCATAATGTTTGGATCATTGCGATGGCAATTAACTTCACCCGGTACATTATTTAATTTATGCTCACTCATAGTGAAGAGGAGCAGAACACACAGCCAAGAGGGAAAGCTCAGTCTGGTCTCAGCTGGCCATGGACAGGTACATACAGGCCCATTCTTGGCCTGGTCTTGGCTCGGGTATGCATCAGGGCACATCTCGCGTGTATCCTGCAGCGCGGAATAAGGCACCAAACTAAATGCACCCACATGACTCTACAGCCCCTCCTCTTCCTCCTACCTATTGCCTTGTGGAAGTGAAGTCCTTCCCCCACCAACTCAGTGGAATGCATCCTGCACCACGGGCTTAGGTGCCACACTAAATGTGCATGCATAGCGCTACAGCCCCTTCTCCTCCTGCCTATTGCTTTCAGGGGGTGCTCTGCGGAATACGTCGGGTGCTGCGGGCTAAGGAGCTGAACTAAATGCACCCGCATGGTGCTACAGCTCCTCATCCTCCTCCTCCTGCCTAATACCTTGTGTGGGGTGAAGTCCTACCCCCAGCAGCACCTTATAATATGTACCAAGCTGTGAGCTAGGGCGGTAAACTAAATGCGCCTGCAGGGTGCTACAGGTCCTCCTGCCTATTGCCTTGTGGGGGGTGAAGTCCTTCCCCCAGCCACTCCATGAAAAACGTCTCAAACTTCAGACTAAGGTGCCACATAGATTATTTCTTTACAAAAAATGAGTGACGTGGTCAAGGAATTTATGTAGGGGACTCTTATTGACTATCCATACATGTAACAGAATCAAAATACAGGCTACTTCACAACTACAGAAGCTAGGATTGATCACCGTTTTGGCCTTTCACATTACTAACCCATGAATCATTCATGAAAAAAAAACCCATAAGCTTAACAACCAACAGCAGAATCATTGATGTTGTTTAAGATTCATTTTGTGATATGTGTTGTACATGAGGTGTAAATTTAGCAACTGGATCGATTAAAGAATTGTGAGTGTCAACATTCAGTTTAAATGTTATTCTAGCTCTTTACGAGCTTATATTTAGAAATAGAAGTTGGCTGGTCTTGCTTCTTGGCTAACACAATTATGCTGCACAATAGGTCGCTCCGCATAGTGCCCTGCTACTCTTATTCAGAAAGACATTTTTGACAGTAAACTATGAATCATCCTTGAAAAATACAGATTGCAAGTGGGTTCTAAAGATCTGCAGCACTTCACCATCAAGGACAGTTGATGACATTATGTATGTGTTGATGTGGACTTACTGCCTAATGCCAATGCTGCTGAACATTCAGCCCCTCACCATGTAGTTTCAAGTCTCATTGATGCAAAGATTAATGCTTGCATTTAACCATTCAAAGACTATTTTGAGAAGTTTGAATATACTGTTAGTGCTACACAATAGTGAACTCCATACGTCAGAGTTCGGCAATCACGGTGAAAGATGAAGGTTGCAAAAAAAAATGACTTGATGATTCTGAGATGTTATATTGTGGGCTACGAAAAGCTAGGAAAAAGAGGTGATGTAGAATTCGATCTTTAATCAGACTTTAGGAAAAGCATCCACCATTGTCTGCCTGATGCTATGGGTTCCTCATCTCCCAAAAAATATAAAGGAAAAGACCTCCATATTAATAGAGTAACTAATAGAGTAACTCCTGGAACACAGCACAACTCACACATGAGTTGTTTTATTAACATATTAAACAGGGTTATTGCAGCTAAAACAGAGGCCTTGTGGACCCCTTTTGTAACTCTGAACAATATTGTTAGATTTAATTTTGGTCATACTAAATCTGGAAAGAATTGTTTGTAAACCATTAGAGGGATATTTGTCAAGGGTTTGATTCAGCCTGTATTGTGGCGCAAGGCTGGTGTAAGCAGAAAGTCATCTAGTAAGGCATCTACACAAATGCATCATTTTTTAAGTATTGTATGGTGCAAAAGCTGTGCCGAATCAAGCAGAAAATAATGCATGCAGCATAGGCGTTCCTTCCAAAATCCAATGCAATCCTAAAGCAGTGGTATTTCTAGTGTAGCAATGTGTCATGCATTATGTAAAATTGCAATGCAAAGCTAGCAATAGACCAAAATTGCTGCACATCAGCAACCAAGGCATAAGAAATGATGCAGTGGCTGTAGTACAAATTCCTCTTTATCGCAGGAAACTCTCTACTACAGCATGGAGGTTGTTATACTACAACTGGAATGAGCTAGGAGACAACCATGTAGGCAGTGAAGGGGGAAGGAACATGTTTTCCAGCAGTGCATGTCCTTCATAGTAGTAGTTTTTATTATGCATAATTAATTAAAATCATTGCATATGGTGATCATACAAAGCAAACACAATTTCTTGGTACTATAACATCTGTACATTTGAATTAAAAGAAATACTTTTCTAAAAATCAGAAAATATTATACAATATAAAAAGAGAAAAGGTTAATATTCATAAAACGTGCAAAATAGGAGGAATTTGCCGATCATCCGAAGAATAATCGCTGTTTCTTTAAAACATTAGCGAATCTGATTGGATATTTAGTCTTTTCTCTGTGATGTCCAAAAATTTTGTAAGGCGACAGTTTCATTGAGTAACAGTCGGATTAAAACATAGAAGTATTGCTTGCCTGCAAGTCCTCACACCATGCTGTATAAAAAACGGTTTTAATAAGGATACCCTTATATCTTTCAATTTTTCGCATAAACAGATGATGTCCTTCATAGAGTTCTACAGACTGAAAAGGGAGTCTATCATTGAATTGCTGGAAAAGATAGCGCCAGCTCTCCAGCCAGAAACTGGAAGGACCACTGCCATCCCACAACACGTCAAATTGATGGCTGTGCTACACATGTTGATATCAGGATTCTTCCAAACCACAGTGGCCAGATTGGCAGGCATCTCACATGGAGCATGTTCTGCTTTTCTCCCATCTGTGTTGGATTCCATCATAAAACTCACACCCAAGTACCTTCTCTTTCCAAACACTACCCAACGGCAGGATACCAAGGAAGGCTTCTACACCATTGCTGGATTCCCCAAAGTGCTTGGTGCCATTGATTGCACATGTGCAATTTGTGCCCCCAGTAGCAACATCGCATCGTACAGAAACCAACTCCATCAATGTGTAGGTGATAGTGGACCATCATGATATGTTCATCAATATACTGGGAAAATTCCCAGAAAGCAACATCTTCCACCACTGTACCATCAATGAGCGGTTTCAGAATGGCAGTTATGGGAATGGCCTACTCATTGGTAAGGAAAGCAGAAATATACCTAACACTGTCCAAGAAGTAACGCATGACATAATAGCCATCTCTGTCTTTGTGTCTGGATCTCGTGTCAAGTGCACATAGTGGGAAGAACTTACACCACCATGTAGTCAATGTAGTCCCATTGTGTCATTCCCTCACTAATCCTGTAATGGAAGTATGAAGAAAGAAGCACTGTGTGAGTGGACACAGACCCCTTTTATGCAATGTTGAACAAATCAAACCACAAACGATGCAGTCCTTAATTAAATTCAATATGAGTGGAAAGGCTGCACCTTAGCTAAGTATGAGATATGTGTCAGTGCAATGATGTTGCAAGTTTGGATTATTAGTTAAAGTTCCACTAAAATAATGGTTGTGGAACAAATTGTGCTCTTAAGCTGTAGGCTGACCAAAGTATCCGGATCACACATAAAAAAAGCTCCTAAATTCTGTGAATGCAATGCACTGAAAGTTTAGCATCAAAGTTTGTGCAACTGTCAACACTAGGTACATATGTGATACCAAAAGTACAAAGGTCACCTCTTTTTCAGGCATCCCAACATTCTAGGACCAAACATTCACATAGATAATAAGCCACATTGACAGGCCTCATTAATGTGATAGATGTACAATTTAGCGCCTCAAGTTGCCTACATTACCTGCATTTCCTTACATCAATGTCAAACTGACACAATCAATAAATAGGCCTTGAAAGATGTTATACACTAGGAAATAACCAAGGTTTAAATGAAACCATGGTCACAGTGCACTCATGATCCAAATCTGAACTCTCTCATGCTAAATTACTGATTTCAGAATCAAGGCATATTAGTACAGAATCACCTACAAGGCAAAATAATATACATACATGTGAATACAGGTAGGTAGCATAAAGTAATGAACATCTACATCATGCTGTCCCATATGAAAAAGAGCTATATTCCTATATCTATGTGTCAATCTAAGTTCAGCAAAACAACTTGCCATTCAAAAGCAGTAGCTGATGTATTAATAAATGTAATTTAAATATTCATGTCAAATGTTGAAAATTGGTTACATATACTTAGCAAATAGCCATGCTAAATTAAGTGAACATATCAAAGATAATGCATATGTCAAGTAGGCAAGCAAGGACATCATAGGTGATAAAAGGACAAATGTATGTGTGAGTGTCAAAAATGCAGGCACTGTCACTACCTATATAGAGTTTAATGTCTGCAAGATAATCTGATCATAAATGTGATACTCTGCACACATATTGAGCACAAACCTCATATGACTTTTAACATCATTCTAAATAACTTATTATAGTAACCTACTGCCTAAACATTAAAGTTAGCATGTTGATGTGTTGTATGTTTCACACCATGGACATTATGTGCAATTACACCTATAAGATGAACATACATGTGTAAACCAATGGTCAAGAGTAACTAAGACATATCTGTTAAAAGTTAAATAAATATACATGGGTTTGCCTGCATACATAACACAAATAGTTACTTGTGTCTAAGTAAAAATGTACCAAACCATTGACTGTTGGTATTTTCCACTTTTCAGGTGACCAAGGGTATGGTTTGCAACTAAGACTCATGACCTAAATCATGATGTAAATCATTTTCCACAGTGCACAAGGTTTTGGATACGTCTGTGTGGCAAGAATAGTATGTAAGTACGAAGAGACACAGCTATCAAATCTTCCTACATCACAGCAAGTCACCTTTCTGTTTTGCGCAAAAGTGAAAGGGCAGGAGTGTGTTGTATTCAACAATTTATGGTGAAATCCTGTCTTTTCCTAGTGCTGGCAAACCTTTAGCTGCCCAGTTCAATGCTTGCTCCCTTGTGTCATGGTGCAAGGGGGACAGTGATGACATTGGGCAGCAGTTCTGGCAACAAAACATGCATTGGTCATGATTTTGACATATGATGTAAATATTTCTGACCTTTCACCTCCAGTCAGATTAGCCCTGTGAGGTGACGAGCTGTATTCCATGGTCTAACAATGTGTACATATGTTGGAAAGGGTGTCTAAACATGCATCATTGTAAATACCGGTTGCAAAGGGACGGATTTGCAGAATCTGCTCCTTTGCGGCCCGTATTTTTGCATTTGGGATGCATCAACCCAAATGCAATCTCGCAATTAGGTTATTGCAAATTGCGAATCCCTAAATGCAATGAATGATGCACTTTAAAATTTTGCTATTTAGGATAGCAAATTACCATCAATTTAAAGTTAATGGTAATTTGAGAAAACTTTGCAAAATGCACAAAAGTACATTTTTCAAAGTGCAATGTTGCCCTTGGGGCATGTGTGTGTGCAATATGTGATCACATGCAAATTTGAGGGGTGCATCAGGGTGGCCTTTTGGCCCCCTTGCATGCTTAAAACTGCATGCGCAATTTGCGAGGACCTATTTGGTACTCTAGGCCCATAGGAATGAATGGAAAGCTGTTCCTTAATCGAGAATTGCAATTCGCACTTAAGGAATATGTAGGAATGGCTACTATTTTAGCGAAACCTACATGCATAGGCAATTGTATTCCATAATTGCGATTCCTTAATAACCGCAACTATGGAATTCCAATTGCCTACAAAGATGCATGTGCCCCATAGTTCTTAATTAAGAATTGGAAGTGTATGCAGTTGCTCTACTTTTCTTACAATGCCTCTCCAATGTTGGACATATACCATTCATCCCGTTGCCTGCATAAACACGCTCCTGATATGCTTTTTGTTACTCATTTGTGTAATGCAGAACACAGCACAGGGTGAATGAGGTGACAGAAATGTGAAATCTGATAGTATCTCCTGGTTTAGGTGCACCTTTAGACTTGATGCATCATGACATGTTTCAAGGTATAGCTTTGATGCTAAATCTGTGATGCCATAAATCGGGGTTTTGATGCAGTAAGACACCCACCCTCCATCTATGGAATGAATCCCTGCTGCAGAGTAAGGCATGTCAGCAATGTGTGCTGCCTTACGCAACTCAAGATTACTTAACACATGCAGAGCCACACAAGCTGCCATTGCTTAACTTTACACATATCACTTAGGATTTACCTTGAACTTGCCCCCCCTGCATAAGACCAACTGCAAAAGTTTACATATTCGACCCATGGGTATTATTTACCATTGACACATCAAAATAAGTGAAGATCACTTGCATGAGTGAAATGCATGGTTCTACATTGTGCCTAAATAGATGTTTTCTACATCTACACTGACCGTACCTGGATAACTTTAACATATTGTACTTGGAATTATCATAGTAATGAAGGTATATTGGACATTTCTATATTCTACGAATAGGTGTAGATATGGTCAGGCACTTATGATTGCACAACAGTGTCAGTTATATGTTGTAATATGTTATGTACATGTTATACTTGCCCTAATCTGAGGTAACATTTTCTTCCTAGCTAACATAACACCAGAAATGGAACAACGCTTTGCCATGAGAGGGGCATGCTATTTACACCTGTGGAAAATTACACTGGGCCACATATACTACAGCGCAAAGTATGCTGGTGTTTGCAAGCCATCCTCATCCACACAGGCGTCAACAACTAATTCCGCAACAGCTATCCATTGTGGAAGTCAGCAGCCAGGCACATCCCAACCCACCTTTGGACATAGTTATAGGCATAGTGTAGGTGTAGGAGTAATTTTAGATAAGTAAGTAGTTTTGATGTAGTAGTTTTTTTTAATGCTTTTGTTATGTTAAGCTTTTGAGTGGGTGGGGGTTGTCTAAAAAACACGGCGGTCAGAGGAAGTTATGTGGGGGAAAGACCGCCCCTCAAAGAGCCCTTTAGGATGAGGGTCAAATTCCTAATCCCTACAATGAGGCAGTGCCTGTGCAGTCACTGCCGTAGAATAGAGGATAACCCTTTCCGACTGCCCCTTCATGGTGGTCCCACTACCATAAACAGGCAACCGGAAAGGGACTTTGGGGGCCACTGGCAGGGCCCCGTCCCTGTGGGCATCTGCTCTAGGGCGAGATGGCACATGTGGTGCCCCCAAACACCCATGCATCATGTGTCAGGCAGCACATGTTTGCAAAGATGCCCTTTTCTGTTGTAACCTGTGCTGCATAGAAAAGGGGATGATTATGACTGCCTACAGGGCGGTTGCATCGTAATATGTCAGGTAGAACAGCCAACTACTAATTGGGCGGTTAACATCCCGCAACAATGGCGGTAGGACGCCCTTCTTATCACCATAATAATAAGGCCCTATATGTTTAGGATGTAGTTGATGTTTGCATTGTACTGAGCTATGTGTATAAATGGGGGTGGGGGCCTGCTGTTTAACTTGTCATGTGTCAATAGTGGATAATATAGGTGAAGATTGAGATTAGGTAGTAAAGGAAATTTTTAAGGATAGTGTAAGTTAGTTATGCTTAGTTGTTGTTTTTGGATTTAAAGTTTTTTATTTTAATTAAAATATTTATATTTGCCTAGTTGGATAATATTTTTTTGTCATGAGTTGGTACTATTGTGTCAGGTGAGTATATGATGTTCAACTTGTAATGAGTACATTGTAGGAATATGTGGAATTGTCAGAGTACTCTAGACAACTGTAAGGCTTCCTCACATTTGAGTTATGTGTGGAATCATTTCCATAGTTTAAACACTATTAGTGGGGCTCAGCATTTGATTTTACGCACAGCACATTATAGGCAGTCTCCTTACTTTACGGCCTTAAGTAAAAGGGAGTGGGAAGGTAAGTGTTGCATTTGACATTTGACTACAGATTGCTGCTCCCTGTCTATGGTGACACACTGACTGCTGTCTTTAATACAGACTGCTGCCTTACACTAAAGGAGACACCGTTCCACCATTATGCAAAGGGGTCTATCTTGTTGGCTGATTGATACATGTGCATGAAGTAACACCTCCCTGGACAGCATCCATCATCATTGACATTTAGTACCTGCTAAGTGTGGCACATCATGCAGCTCATTTAGAAGATAACTAACAACACAGACTGTTGGCCATATATCTCCCATTTTACCCTCCCCTGGGGAGGTGTAGCATTGTTACAGGTTCTGTGGTCTGCCACTTGTACAAAATAGAATGTACGAATGATGTCATGTGTCGATGCACTCACACTCAACACATGTAAGTCATCTCTGGGGCAGAATTACATAATTTGGCAATATCAACCGGTGTTGGATTACTCAGTATTTATCAGTTTACACAGGGCCAAGCAAGATGCCTTTGCATGCCTTGGTTACTATCATTCAAGGTACTGGGCTGCCCTTGTACATCCCTGTGTATCACAAGTACAATGCAAATCCACAAAGAATATAGGCATGAGTATGTGGCTAGTATTGGGACAACCATCAAGATTTATGTACTCTTGATAATGTATGATGTGAGCAGTGACGTTTTCACATTAGGCAATGATATTGTCATATTTCCTTTGCTAGATATATGTACATGATTGGAACAGTGTATTGGCCTCATTTTGGCCACCATTTGTGGGTGGTAAGTATTTGTGTCTTTTACAAAAAACCTAACTGTGCCTCGATGAAGAAAATGCAGCTTGTTGATACACTCGGACGTTACATGGGCATACTACACATTGCTCATCAAATCATTGTAATATATGTAAATGGTGTAGGTGCACACACAAAGACAGTATATGCAATTGATTTTAGCTCACTCTTTACATGCAGTAGTTCAGAATTATTGAGTTACATATTATTATGTTGACCTTTAAGAAACAACCATGCAAAACTCATTTTGGTTTTGTGAGAGGGACAGGTGGAAGGAGAATCTAGGAGGCCGAATTCGGGGATCAATTGTAATAAGATCTTTAATGATAATAGCAAGAGCCAAAAGTCAGCATAGCCAAGTAGTATATGCTCCTCCTCCTCTCTGTATCTTCGGCCGTGATTTTCCCAGGAGGTTTGTCTTTCTTCTTGTTAGAGAGATACCCCAAGAGGCTCAGAAAAGAGGAAAAGAGAAGGGTGGTAAGTTATAGTGGTCTTTTTATGTTTATGTCAGAATAGGGCCCTCCACCATCCCCAAGTGAGAGGCATGCATGCAGAAAAAGCAAAGAGAGAATGTATACGAACTGCACGTAAGACAGTCTCCAAAAATGACAACACTACTGATGTGTTATCCCATTTTAACAGTCCCTTAGCTTCAGGGCACCTAGGATGCACCAGTATCTGGCCCCTTCGGTATTCATTCACCAAAGGACAAATGAGGCAAAAAGTAGGGGTTGTAAATGCTGTTTCATCTATCAGCTTCCACAAGGGTCAGGTGCTCTAATGAGGAGGAATGTGCAAAATGCAGGACTCATGCAGAGGGAGCGTGTGGGTTTAGACGAAGTGCAGGATGCTAATGGCAAGGATAACACACAGTGCATATAGTGGTGTGGCCCGGTTCCCTTCCTTCACTACCTCCCCCTCCCGATTCACGTACCGCAATAGCCAGAGTTGCGGTGGCTAACAGGTATCCTCCGGGGGTATTCACCACTCCTCGGACCGGGTCTTTTATCTGTCTTCGGTGTCCGGCTATTGAGGGGTGACGGCTTCTGGAGTCTCTGCATCGTCGGTCGAGTTGGTCTTTCTCTCTTCCCGGACAGTATCCCTTGGTGCGGCGTCCTTGTTCCATCCAGTGCTCCAACTTCCTTGTTCCTCCGGAGTCAGCACGTCTTCCGAGTTCTCCAGGCCCTCCTTAGGCGGCGTTGGCACCACCTCTCCTTTATCCCATCGGTCCAGGCTTTCCGCTTATGGGACTCCCTCCTGCACATAAGAGTCATCAGGTATAGCTAATCCTTTCTCTCCTGGCCTCAGGGAAAAGATTTTGGATGGAAATTACCCCCAGAGCATAAAGGAAGGAGAGGTATGGTGGACAGCGAGTCAGCCCCCTCACAGCTTTCAGCAAATTATTTTTTAAATTCTAGAAATTCATATCCTCACATTACAACATGTGAGTAGTTGATTTGTTAGTGCTGTCAACACGTATCCAAAATAATGATGTATTGTGCTTATACATTTGATTCGTTTACACAGGAATTCACATTTGCATGTGATTATTCTGATTAGTGAGGAGGAACACATTACCAATAGCAAGTGTAGCTTTTCAGTTTGGACCACAAGTGGACAAGATGAACTACTGCACACATAAAAAGTATTAAACGTGGTTCCAAAGAAGGTGGCATGATGTCCAACATATACAGTCAGACAAATTAGCCAGGGGGCACTCACAAATGTTTATTGAGAGTTTCTTCTTTGGAAAATGCGTGTGTGGCCTCCCCTGCAAGTTGTGCTGTCTGGATAGGTTTGCAGTTAAGAAAATATTACCAGCTTCAGGCACACACACACACTTCAGAGGAAGAGGATGTAACTCCCAAGTTCCCAACAATAATTGTGGGTTCAAGTAAGACAGCATGGTAGTCCCTTGACAAGGATTACCTGGTTAACCAACAAAGCAGTGTTGCTATTGAGGACAATTGTTGATACTATAAAGGAGTCAAGCCTGCTTTCCAGTAACTGGATGGATGTATTATCCCTTTCGCTCCTAGGCCTTTTCCCCCTCTTTGCTAATCTGTTTTTTGGCTTTTTGGGGTAGCTTGCACTATGGGGTCTGTAACCTTTTGTCCAGATAAGGTATCCATGCCAAATTTGCACCCTTTTCTTCTAACATCATGTAAATAAAGGTACCCAGGGTTTTGTTTTCCCTTGTAGGGGTCACAGAAATTAGCCAAAATACAGCTACATTTCGTTTTTGGGGGAAAAAATGGGGGAAAAGTGCTGCAGAAGTAAGTGCCTTGTTTTCCCCAGCAAATGGTATCAACCCAGGGCTTGTGGTGATGAAATCATCATCTTCACACCTTTCAGAAACAAGCAGACTTTTGTCAGAAAACAAAAATATTTTACACAGTTTTGGCATTTTATCGGGACATAGCCTATTTTTGCTACTTTTTGGGCTTTCAACCTCCTTCCAGTTAGTGGTAGAAATGGGTGTGAAAACAATAATGGATCCCCAAAAGCTACACATTTCTGCAAAGGAGACATAATTCTAAATTCAGCAAGGGGTCATTTGAGTAGATCCTTCAAGGATTTGTTATAGAAACTAACAGTTGAAAATAAAATACATTGAAAATGAGTTAAAAAAAACAGTCATTTGTGCCAACGCTTTCCCCAGTAACTTCTTCTAAGGATGACATATGTTTGAAAGCAATATACTGTTACATCCGTTGGACCGTTATGGTTGAGGAGATATATAGGACTTGTAGGTTCATGAAGAACCCGAGGAACCGAGAGCCAATAACTGAGCAACAGCTTGCAGTGGTTTTCATTGTGTATCGGACATATAGTAATTCATTTAGTAAAATATAAAAATAGATATCTAAGACACCTATGTGATTCTAAAATGTGAACAAAATATAGAGTTAAGCAACAGTAGCTATTTTCACATCTCCGAAATTGTGGGTACCCATACTAGCCTGTCAATTGTAGAACATTTTTCAAAGTTACTTGGGGGCATATCAGCAAGGGCCGGCGATAATTATCACTAAGCACGCTTAGCGCATGGATAATTATCGCCGGCTATTGCTGGATTTTATCGCGGAGATAGCGTGCTATCAGCAAAGCTTATCTCCAAAGCGATAAAATTTCAAGCGCAAACTGCCAAAAGTGCGATTATCGCTGGAAATCTAGCGATAATGGCACAACGTTTGGCGATAGCTTGATGATAGGGCAGGGCAGATTTAGCCATAATATCCACCTTCCATTGGATATAATGGCTAAGTCAGACTGCAAGCAGGTGTAAAGAATCCTGCGTTAAGCGTGGTTAGCGCTACTTTTATGATCGCTAACCAGGTTAGCAATTACCTTGTTAATAGGAGAAAAGGCGGTTAGCAACATTTCTCACGTTATTTTGGGGAGGAACGCCCACTTTGCATCTCATTAGAGATGCAAAGCTGGGTGTTAAGGGAAAGGGAGCTGAGGCAAGGATTCACGCAATAGTGTGACCTTGCTGATAGTGCGATAAAATTATCGCCGCTTTTCGCCCAAAAACAGACGCTAAAGCGGCGATAATTTTATCTAGGGCCTTGATGATATGCCCCTATATTTTTACACATTGTCTTACATTAGGAAGGCAGAAATGCATAGAGAGTCAATAGGTAATAAAAGCTGCTCTACAATTCTAAGTTCCCCTAAGTCTCCAAATAAAAATGGTACTTCACTTGTGTGGGTAGGCCTAGTGCCTGCAACAGGAAACAAACCAAAACGCAATGTGGACACACAACATTTTTACATTGAAAAAAAGACCCTTTTTTTGCAAAGTGCCAAGCTGTTGATTTTGAACCCTAGCTCAGCCGGCACCTAGGGAAAAATAGCAAAGCTATACATTTATGAAAACTAGACACACAGAGGAATCCAGGATAGGGTGACTTGAGTGGCGCTCACCAAGTTCTGTTACCCAGAATCCCTTGCAAACCTCAAAGTTTGTAAAAAAAAAACAAATTTTCCTCATATTTCTGTGAAGGAAAGTTCTGAAATCTGCGTGGGTCCTCAAAATTCTAGCCACCCCACCTTCCCCAAATCTGAAGATGAAAATGGTACATCACTTGTGTTGTTAGGCCTAGTGCCCGAGACAGGAAACGGACCAAAATGCAACGTAGACACACCACATTTTTACAGTGAAAACGGATTCTTTTTTCGCAAAGTGCCCAGCTGCCGGCACCTAGGGAAACCTAGCAAACCTATACATTTTTTAAACCTAGACACCCAGAGAAATCCAGAAGGGAGTGACTTGTGTGGCTCTCACCAGGTTCTGTTACCCAGAATCCCTTGCAAACCTCAAACTTTGTAAAAAAAAAACACATTTTCTTCACATTTCGGTAATGGAAAGTTATGGAATCTGTGTAGGTCCACAAAATTCAACCCACCCCACATTCCCCAAAGTATTCTGATAAAAATGGTACCTCAATGGTGTGGGTAGGCCTAGTGCCAGTGACAGGAAACGGCCCACAACACAATGTAGACACACCACATTTTTACAGTGAAAACTGACACCTTTTCCGCAAATACCCTAGCTGTGGATTTTAGACCCTAGCACTGCAGGTAACTAGGGAAACCTAGCAAACCTATACATTTCTGAAAACTAGAAGCCCAGAGGAATCTAGGAGGGGGTGACTTGTGTGGCTCTCACCAGGTTCTGTACCCAGAATCCCTTGCAAACCTCAAACTTTGTAAAAAAAACACATTTTCCTCACATTTCTGTGGTGGAAAGTTCTGAAATCTGCATGGATCCATAATATTCCGCCCACCTCACGTTCCCCAAAGTCTTCCAATACAAATGGTACCTCACTTGTGTGGGTAGGCCTAGTACCCATGACCGGAAATGGCCCAAAATGCAACCTAGACACACCACATTTTTACAGTGAAAACTGACCCTTTTTTGGCAAAGTGCCCAGTTGTGGATTTTGAACCCTAGCTCTGCCGGCATCTAGGGAAACTTAGCAAACCTATACATTTTTGAAGACTAGACACCCAGGGAAATCCAGGAGGGGCTGACTTGTGTGGCTCTCACCGGGTTCTGTTACCCAGAATCCCTTGCAAACCTCAAACTTTGTCCAAAGAAATATTTTCTTCAAATTTCTGTGATGGAAAGTTGTGGAATCTGCGTGGGCCCACACAATTACACCCTCCCCGCATTCCCCAATGTCTTCCGATACAAATGGTACCTCCATTGCGTGGGTAGGCCTAGTACCCGCGACAGGAAACGGCCGAAAACTTAATGTCGACACACCACATTTTTACAGTGTAAACTGACCCTTTTTTGGCAAAGTGCCTAGCTGTAGATTTTGAATCCTAGCTCTGTCGGCTACTAGAGAAACTTAGCAAACCTATACATTTTTAAAAACTAGACACTCAGGGAAATCCAGGAGAAGGTGACTTGTGTTGCTCTCACCAGGTTCTGTTACCCAGAATCCCCTGCAAACCTCAAACTTCTTTAAAAAAAACACATTTTCCTAACGTTTCTGGGATGGAAAGTTCTGGAATAGGCATGGATCCAAAAAAGTCCACCAACTACGCATTCCCCAAAGTCTCTCAATAAAAATTCTACCTCACTTGCATGGTTAGGCCTAGTGCCTGTGGCAGGAAACGGCCCCAAAACGCAACATGGACACACCACATTTTTACAGTGAAAACGGACCCTTTTATTGCAAACTGCCTAGCTGTAGATTTTGAACCCTAGCTCTGCCAGCACCTAGGGAAACATAGTAAATCTATACATTTTTTAAAACTAGACACCCTGGGGAATCTAGGAGGGGGTGACTTGTGTGGCTCTCACCAGATTCTGTTACCCAGAATCCCCTGCAAACTTTGTCAAAAATACACACTTTCCACACATTTCAGTGATGGAAAGTTCTGGAATCTGCGTGGTTCCACCAAATTTCACCCACCCTGCACTCCCCGAATTTTTACGATAAAAATGCTACATCACTTGTGTGGGTAGGCCTAATGCGCGCGACAGGAAACGTCCCAAAATGCAACGTGTAACCACCACATTTTTACACTGAAAACTGTCCCTTTTTTGGCAAAGTGCCTAGCTGAAGATTTTGAACCCTAGCTCTACAGGCACCGAGGGAAACATAGCAAACCTATACCTTTTTAAAAACTAGATACCCAGGGGAATCAAGGAGGGGGTGACTTGTGTGGCTCTCACCAGGTTCTGTTACCCAGAACCCCCTGCAAACCTCAAACTTTGTAAAAGAAAACACATTTTCTCACATTTCTGTGATGGAAAGTTCTGAAATCTGCATGGATCCATAAAATTCCACCCACCCCTCATTCCCCAAAGTCTTCCAAAAAAATTGTTCCTCACTTGCGTGGGTAGGCCTAGTGCCCATGACAGAACACAGGCCCAAAACACAACGTGGACACATCACATTTTTACAGTGAAAACTGAACCTTTTTTTGCAAAGTGCCTAGCTGTAGATTTTGAACCCTAACTCTGCAGGCACCTAGGAAAACCTAGCAAACATATACATTTTTGAAAATAGACACCCAGGGAAATCCGGGAGGAGGTGACTTGTGTGGCTCTCACCAGGTTCTGTTACCTGTAATCCCCTGCAAACCTCAAACTTTGTAAAACAAAATGCATTTTCCTCACATTTCTGTGATGGAAAGCTCTGGAATCTGCGTGGATCCACAAAATTCCACCAACCCTGCATTCCGCAAAGTCTTCCGATGAAATTAGTACCTCATTTGCGTGGGTAGTCCTAGTGCTCTTGACAGGAAACGTCCCAAAACGCAGCATTGACACACCACTTTTTTACAGTGAAAAATGACCCTTTTTCTGTAAAGTGCCTTGCGTATGGGTGGGCCAAGTACCCACGGCAGGCAAGGGTCCAAAACGTATTTAAGGTGACATCAAAATTACCTATCACAAAACAACCTGGTTTTGCAAGGAGGGGTCACCTGTGTTTTTGGCCCCGGACTCAGCGACCATATTGGAAAACTACCGAACCCACACATTTCTAAAACCTAGACACCTGGGGGAGTCCAGTGAGCTGTGAGCTATGGCTTGCTAGACCCCCCAACGTTTTCCTACCCAGAATCCCCTGCAAATCTCAAATTTAGCTGAAAAAAAATAAAAATAATTCTCACATTTCTGGGTAGGAAAGTTGTGGTATCACTGGGCTGAAACAAATTTCCTACCACCCAGCATTTCTCCTGGTCTCTCGATAAAAATGGTACCGTGGGCTAAAGTACCCACGACAGGGTAGGGCCAAAAACGTATTGAGGAGACATCAAAATTACCTATCCCAAAACAACCTGGTTTTGGAAGGGGTGGGTTACCTGGGTTTTTGGCCCCGGGCTCAGCAGCGATCTTGGGAGACTACCAAACCCACACATTTCTGAGAACTAGACGCCCCCAGAAAGTCCAGGGAGGTATGGCTTGCATTGAACACCCCAATGTTTTCTTACCCAGAATCCCCTGTAAACCTCAAATTTAGCTGAAAAAATCATATTTTCCACATATCTTTGTGTGTGATCACCGTGCCGGCACAAATGTCCTACTACACAGCGTTCCCCTCTGTCTCCCGAGTAAAATTATATCTCACTTGTGTGAGTGGGGCAAGGGCCTGTGACTGGGAAGGGCCAAAAACACATGCATAAAGGGTATAGCAGAGCAAATTCTAAGTGAGGTATCATTTTTCTAGGGAGATCTACGCAAGCCATACCTCCCTGGACTCCCCAGGGTGTCTAATTTTCAGAAATGTGTGGGTTTGGTAGGTTTCCCTAGATGGCTGCCGAGCCTGGGGCCAAAAACCCAGGGGACCCCACTTGCACAACCAGGTAATTTTGTGATAGGTAATTTTGTCTCCACAGTACGATTTGGCCCTTTCCTGTTGCTGCCACTATCCATACCGACACAAGTGAGGTACTATTTTTATTGGGAGACCTGGGGGAATGCTGGGTGGTAGGAAATTGGCCAGTGATCCCACAATGTTCCCTCACAGAACAGTGAGGAAAACTTGATTTTTTAGCTAAATTTATGGTTTGCAGGGGATTCTGGGTAGACAATTGTTGGGAGATCCATGTATGCCGCACCTCTCTGGCCTCCGCTGGGTGTCTAGTTTTAGGAAATGTGTGGGTTTGGTTGGTTTCCTTACATGGCCGCTGAGCTCGGGACCAAAAACCCAGGTAACCCCCTTGAAAAACCAGGATGTTTTGTGATAGATAGGTGGGCACCTGTGTTTTTGGCCCCGGGTTCACAGACATCAAGGGAAACCTAAAAAACCCAGACAGTTCTGAAAACTACACACCTGTGGAAGTCCATGGAGGTGTGTCTTAAATTGAACCCCCAACATTTTCCTTCCAAGAATTCACTGCAAACCTTAAGTGTAGCTAAAAAGTCACATTTTCTGTGTGGGGAAGTTGTGGGATCACCATACAGCACAAATTAAATACCACTCAGCGTTCCCCTCAGTCTCCCAATAAAAATGATACCTTTCTTGTGTGGATGGACCAAGTGCCATGACATGGAAGGCCCAAAAATGTTTAGAGATTGAAGGGGGCCCAAAGCGAGTCCAAATGGGCAGTTTGTTTACACGTTTTTAGGCTGATGCTACTTTGGGCACCCACACAAGTGAGACATAGTTTTTCTCAGGAGACCAAGGGGAATGCTGGGTAGTAGGACATTTGTGCCTGCATTGTGGTACAGGAAAATATGACATTGTAAGTAAATTTGAGGTATGTGGGGGATTCTGGGTAAGAAAACGCTGAGGGATCCATTCAAGCCACAGTGCCAGCCAAGAGTCAGTACACGTATACCACATTCACACACACCACCAGCCAAGTACCATCCACGCACATAGCCAGCCAAGCGCCATCCACTCAAACCACCAGCCAAGCGACATCCATGCACACCACCAGCCAGGTGCCATCAATGTACACAGCCTGGCACATGCTATAAATGCACACAGTCAGCCAAGCAACATCCAAGCACACCGCCAGCCAAGCGCCATCCACGCACACTGCTAGCCAATCACCATCCCTGCACACCACCAGCCAAGCAGGGCCAGACTAGGAACAGCAACCAGCCCTGGCAGATTGCTGCTCGACCGGCCCTGGGAGGTAGGGGGCGTGCTAGTAAAAAGCACCATGCCTGCTTGTGTTGCTGGGGCCCAATATTGCACCACTGCTGCAAATCTGGCCTCCAGTGACAAAACCACCCCCCACGGCCAGAAAACCAACCACAACCCTCTGGCACACTGGGAAAATGTCCTGTGCCTGCTACGGCCAGTCTGGACCTGCAGTACAGCACTGTCCATGCAGACAGCCAGCTAAGCACCACTCCACACACACACCATCAGGCAAGCACCAATCTACACACACTGTCATCAAGCGCGAGTCCAACAACACCATCAGCCAAGTGCAGGTCCACACACACTGCCAGCAAAATACCAGCCAAAGGTCAGTACACGCAGAATGTCAGCCAAACTCCAGTTTACACACATACAAATTCTCCCTGGTTTCTAGTGGATTTTTGCCCACGCCTGGGTGCATATGACAATAAACAGCTGAAATGTGTGCCTAATAAAAAGGGAGCGACCCTTGCCTATGGGGTTTCTCACTGGCATGTCCATAAATATATCCATGGATTCTACTGGGCTTTCTGCCCCTGTGCAGAGCAGATAGGGGGCTAGTTATTGATCCGATCTGACTTTCAGAGGCAGAAATCCTTTTTCAGGGGTGGTGGCATTATCATGCCCATTCTCAGCAGCCCCCACTCCTACTTATAAAAAAAAATGCCTGGCGCCTAGTGGGCTTTCTGCCCCCTTGGGGGGCAGATTAGAGACTAATACCCCATCTGCCTCCCGATGGAGGCAGAAAGCCTCTGGCAATTATTTGAGGGGAGGTTGGGGGCATTGGCTTGCCCATTTTGGGCAGACCCCACCCCTACATTTTCAAAATAAATCCCTAGTGCCTAGTGGGCTTTCTGCCCTTCCTAGGGGTCAGATCAGGGGCTATTCCCCAATGCCTCTGGGGGGGCAGAAAGACTGTGGATTTTTTTGGGGGAGTGATGGCATTGGAATGCCCATATTGGACAGCCCCCTACCCTATACACATAAAAAAAATCCCTGGTGACTAATGTGCTTTCTGCCCCCCCTCCTGGCAGATCGTGGGCTATCACCCCATCTGCCTCCCAGGGGGGCAGAAAGACTGTGGAATTTTGTGGGGGGCATTGGCATGCCCATCTCGGGCATGCTTCACCCATAAGTAAAATAAGACAAATCATTCCTGGCATGTAGTAGGCTTTCTGCCCCCGGGGGGGCAGATTAGGGTCTACTGCCAACATCTGCCACCCAGCGGGGCAGAAATACTAGAATTTTGCAGGGGGGCAGATTGGGGGTTACTGGGGCAGAAAGACTGATCTTTGCTGGGGAGGCTGGTGGGGGCATCAGCATGCCCATCATGGGCAACCACAACATCATATAAATAAAAAAGCCCTGGCTTTTAGTGGCCTATTTGCCTCCCCGGGGGGGCTGATTGGGGACTATTACCCCGCTCTGCCCCCGGGGGGGGCAGAAAGACTTATTTTTCCCCAAAATATTTTGGGGGGAGCAAAGGCCCTTCCCAAGTGGCTGCTCCCCTGTCCCTGGTGCCTAGTAGGTGGATCCCTGCTTGGGGATCACCCTACTGGGGTGATCCAGTAGGGAGGGATACCATTGGAAAGGGGAGAATCTTCCCTTTCCAATTATTCCTCTCCTGATTTTCTACATGCTCAGAGGGCTGAGATATCCATTGCACAGAAAACAAAGAGACAGCCATGGGACCTGGGGAAGCCTTTCCCCAGCTCCTGAGGCTGCTGGGGGGAAAAGGGAATCACGCACCAGAGGGATTCCCTTTGCCATGTGATCCGACGGCCGGGGGCAGTCCGACGCACATCAGCACTGGTGCGTCAGACGGCCCCCGGCCATCTGATGCACCAAAGGGGTTAATGGCTCCCAGGTGCTCGGCAACTTCACTGGTGTCAGGTGTAAAAGGCTGGTGTTGTAGTTACTTCTGCATCATGACACCAACAATGACAGCTAGGGACTCACCAATTCCATGGCAATAAGATTAGGTGTATGTGATAGCCGTGGTCAAGCCCTTATTAGATCTAAAACACCTATAAATAGAAACAACTTCCCCCTGCAACCTATCTATTCAATTCAGCAGCTCAATAGTCACTCAAAAAAGGTTTGTGTGTAGAACAGAAAGCAAAGATTGATCCACTTTAGCATGGATTTATCCTCAAAATTATTCGCGCATCACATTAAAAATATAATAGACATTTGCATTTCTTGCCAAACTTGGACAAACAATGACAAACATATTGTTATAATATTTCATTTGGCTTGCACCTGAGAGAAGTGTGCTATTACAGTGTATAACAACTCATGCCTACATCAACCCATCTGAAGTGTAGGCTCGCAGGTCCACAAAGGGAGTAAATGACTACAGCTAAACCTGAAATGGATCTGATGGGATCCTTTTTACAGGACCTCAAGGTTAAATTTTTGTAGAATCAGATATTTTTTGAATTCGTCCTTGAGATGGCCCAGTGTGATGCCCATACATTGAGAGTTCTTCCTGTAGTGGACCTCAGGTGCTAATACTGCCTCTTCATGTCTGACACCAATTTACCTTTGAGGTCCTGTAACTTGGAACCCATCAGATCCATTTCAAGTTCTGTTATATTTATCCCATGATTTTTTAGCAAACTCACTGGCTGATCTGGCATCCTTGGCAGTCCTAGTCTTGTCAACTGGTGGTACTGAAGGTCTGGTTCCCAAATTATTGCATCCTAAAGATGAATATACATTAGCAATAATTGTAGGCAACTCACGTTCGTGGTCTGCTACAGGCACCGCTGTAAGTCACTGGCGTACAGCCAGAGCTACTGCATTACCTTCAACATTAGAACGTATAATTTCGGAGACGATAAGGAAATTACCCATATGTTTAATCCCCAAATATAGGGCAGGACCTGCCCCATGTTCATTCTGTTTCTATTTGAGGATGTTTGGTAAAATGACCATCAAGGGAATGACAAGACAGATAGTATAGGTTGCAGCAAACATTGTCTCCCAGGTGTTGCAGGCTCCAAGAGTGGTTGTGCTTGTCTTATGGTCCCAAAAGGGGAAACACAACTTTAAGTTGATTGATTTGTTTGGGGCGATCCAAAATGGAATATCCTCATGAGTAGTGGGTCCTTTGCCCATAACTGAATGAACAACCACAAGACTAATAACAGGCGCTGCAGGCAACTGGACTTGAGCTTGCAAGCCAAGTGTAGACAAACCAGTTAAAAATGCACTTGAAAGTGCCTGTAGAAGAAAAGACATGAAGAACTTTGTGCAAATCTGGTGTATATCCAGCTAGTGCTTGCCACATAGCCCCATCATACTGAGAGGCCCTATTTGAGCTGGCCAAGACACATGGAGAAGGGTGCCATTGAACCAAGTCTAATGTTTTCAGATCATTAGGGGAATATTAACAAGTACATAAGGTCTGTGTACAGTAGGTGCCTGTGGGACAGCCTATTCGTAAAAAGGGTTTGTGTTGGCATCCACAGCAGGAAATATGACACAAGAATAAAAAACTTCAAAGCAGTATGCAGTGCCTGCTTTTATAACAAATATCACAAGAGCAGATGCATTAGGGATCTCATTTTATGTTAAATGTGTGTATACTCCAGGTCGGTAGTTAGCCGCACAAGCAATAGGTTAGGCCATTAAAAAACAAAGATGGATTCAAAGTGTAAAACAAACTGGGTTCTAACCTTTTACTATAAAAGCTTTAAAAAAATGCATAATTAGGTACTCCCTAAACACTTTTGATGATAGTTCTTCAACACCATGGACATCTCCGGTAAAAGGTGTGGAGGTATTGTGGACAAGCACAGGAAGTACTCAGACTTCCTGCAAATAAGTTCCTGACCAATCATTGGGGACATGTTGCAGAGATTCTGCTCAGGAACAGAACTATGCTTGGGACCATAGAACAGCAGCATGTAGGGACCAAGTCACCATACCAACCCGTGCCTGAGTCCGACTAGCTATGGTGCCTCACTTGCCCTGCTAACCTTTTCAGAGCGACAACTGAGTTGGCACCCAAGGACACAACACTCCCAATCCTCTCAGGGATTGTTGTAACAAGACAAAGGAAGTTTACAGTGTTCATTTAAACTATCATGCTCTAAGATGCAATAATTGTGCAGTAACTAGAAAGCAAATTCATATAAATAATACCATCAGTATGGTTATTAAACCATATACCATGGAAAGCCCTGTCATGTTATCTGACAGAGCTGTCTAACCCCTTCCGTACTATTGAAGCAAACTGATGATATAGTATAGATATCTGGGTTTAGTGGTGGACTCCGTAACTTAGCATGCATAGGTGGATATTCCTCATCCCAGCTGATGCAGCACTCTTGTCTCAGGACCCTTGCTGCGTGTGTGTTTTTCTAGAATCCATGTTCTCAGTTATATGATAAGATATGTGTGTTCAACTACAGTAGCTGCATTCCTTTATTATGTCTAGATGCTAGTGCCTGATCAGAGAGAATAACAAGGGGAAATGTTGTTTGAACTTGTCTAGGCTGTTCCCAGGAAAAGAGCAAAATACAAAAACATGTGCTGGTTTCGTGTAAAAATATAATGTGGCACAAAGTCAAGCATGTTATTAAGTAACGTGTGCAAAATGAAAGCTGACCTACAATGTGCATAATTAGGCTACCATAGTGAAAATTACAATGGGCCACATGAGAAACACACAACAGTAGTAGCAACCTTCTCTCAGGTGCAATCCAACTGAAATGATATTATAATAATGTGCTCTTCATTGTTTGTACAAGTTTGGCAAGAAATACAAAATGTCTATTACATTTTCAATATAATGTGTGAATTATTGTATGAGTATAAATCAATAAAGAATAAAAAAATAATATGCTAGAGTTGATCATACTTTGATTTCTGGGCTGCAGATGTACCTTTTTGTGTGACTGTTGAGGTGTTGAATTGAATCGATAGGCTGCTGGGGGAATTTTTTTCTAACTAAAAGTGTTGCCCGGCCCCAGGAATCATTACCTTAGTAGGAGGTGGTCTTTTTTGCTACATATGGGGCTAAGACACCAACAGACTCCTTCTAGGGTGCCCCCTAAGGTATCCATCCCAAATTGAACCTCATTGGCCATTTGCTACTGGACTCCTACCCCTCATTGTTGAAAAGCAACTTGGTTGTCCTCAGATTCCTCAGCTGTAATGTCATAGTTTGAAGGACAATGTCTAGTGTCTGCTGGTTCATTTGGAGACTCAACAACATTGTTTTACCCTGCCAGTACTGGAGAAGTATCAAAGGTGTTGGGGAGCTGTTGGAAGGTGTCTTCGCTCATGGGGGGCTGAATGGGGTACTCAACAGGTTGGCCATCATGGACAGGCTAATCTCCAGGAGGTGATGTTTACTTGTTTGTCCCGCTGGAAATTAATATAAATAATGAAGAATCCTTGATATAATATGATGTGTGATTTCTGTGACATTCAGACAGTATTTTCTTCACTTTCAAGTGCAGAGGGATATTTGGAACATATTTCCACAGGTCTATATGCCAGGTTGTACTATTGTTGCTTTTCACATGGAAATACCTATACATTGATCCCACAACCTCACATTCACCAGGGGGACTATTTGTGTAGATTTCACACAATGCAACACAGCTGTAGGCAGCATGCTTCCCTGCTTGAAAAAGTGAGCACTGGAATGGGCCACATTTTACCTGTTGAGGTACATTTCTGCTGTCTGCCGGAACTGATGTAAATGTTGCTTCTAAGCACCACTGCAAAGACCATTGCACCATGTATCAAGGGTCTCTGCATTTGCTCTAGCCATCTGTTTGCAGCCCAGCACTAGCCAAGACATGTCAAATGTTTTTATACATCTCAAAATCCTGCACTCTGCCTTTCACACAGCACAACACACCAAGCTGCCTTGCTGTACGGTCTTGCATGTTGTTTGTGCATTACTGGATCCTAGGGTTCATATTTCACAAACAGACACAACACTACATGGCAAGCCACCTTGCTGTATTGCATGAAAGACCTGTACATGTGACAATCCCAATTTTTCTGGATACTCCTGTAGTTTTCTAGCATACACAGAATTAACTCCACACTCGAAAACATTAAGAACTAATGAGATTCTCTGAAGTGGATAGCCTCCTTCATAATTTGTAGTATGCAACAGCTCATGCTCACTCCATTCCCTCAGAACCCAAGAAGCTCATCCGCAGAGTCTGGCAAATCTCTTCAATCTGCAGTCTCTTGGACATGATCATGACCCCTCCAGCAATCATCATTCAGACCCAGGGACTTTACATCATCTCTTACACTGATGACATCCATATCATATAATAACTCTTGGGAGACACCAACACCACCACCAGTAGTTACATTATGCCATTGACCAACGTGGCTACCTGTATATGAGATTATTTGTTAATACTCAACCTGACACAATATAGGAAATGTCATTCTGCAATATGTGCCCACCCTGGTTGCCCACATGAGTGTGTCCGAAACCCTCACCCTCCATCCACCACAGACACCTGTCCATCATCCTGGACACTTACCCCACCATGAGACGTAAAATTGCCAGGATCACCTCCACATGCTTTCACTTCATTTGCACAGTCAGACATTTCTTGATATCTATCCCTCCAGACACCTGTATAGCCATCATCCAGGCCAACATCATATGCAGACTATAGTACAGCAAGGATCTCTACTACAACATATCTGCACACTACTGCCAGACAATTATTCAGCTTACATTGCGGTACACACATCACATGTCACCTCAGAAATGTACATTGCCTCACTACTCAGACACACTGGCAGTTCAAGATGCTCAACGACACCTGCAAGGCAATACTCTACCAGGTAACCACCTAGCTCACCCACCATCTTTACTTCCACCAACTAATCATGAACGTCTGCTCTGCAGCACTTTCTCTCACCCCCCCCCCCCCAGTATCCATATTTGCAAGGCAGGAGGTAGGTTGTTCTCATGCGTGGCAGCCTACACCTGCGAACATTTCCCCCAGCTCATCAGGACAACTGTGTCAAATATGGATATGTACTAGAAACTGTCCATCTCACCCTTTGAGTGACATTACTTGAATCACAAGTACCTCATCAGCACCTAGAGACCCTCTTAGGTGACACATTGACCCCCTACAAAGACGCATTGATTTTACATGACAGTACACTTTTGGCTAAATGGCCCCAGCAAAAGTACAATCGTGTCATGGTGCAAGGGGACCTGCATGGGCACTGGCATATCTGCCAGGTTTCCAAGCAACATGTATGATTTGCTGTTCCAGCCCAGGTTTTGTACTTTGTTTTCTGTAACCTGTAGTCTTGTTTGTGAAGGGATAAATAACACTACAAATTCCAGTACTGAGAGGTAATACTTTCACTGGGGCAGCACATCACACATTGATCTGGGAAACTTGGCAGGTTTGGAGTGGGCTGGTAAAATTTGTGTTGATCAAGGAAAGGACAGTTATGTGAAGGATGAGTGGGCATGTGAAGCATTCCTGCCCTTTCCCTTTCACGGATCACAGTGCAGCAAAGTGTCTTGCTGCTTTACCCTGCTTACCAGATAGCTATTATATGGTCCCTTGTTTTCACTCACCCTGAAGTTGTTGCTGGTCATCTACTTCAGCACTGTCCTGCCCTTCCACTCCAGCTACAAACTCTGTTGGAATGAGGGCTGCTACCTGCTCCTCAAGTGTATCCAACTCCTCCTGTACATCAGATCCTCCTCTGGTCCTCATGACTGCCTTAAGGTTCCTGGCCAGTTTTTCTTTGGTCCTGCACTTGTAATCGTGCCACCTATTCTTTCAATCCAGGATGGCCCTTTTTGTTTGTGCTACACAATTTACTTTGTCCATTATGGATTGCCAAAAGGCATACTTCCTCCCTAATGGCAATTTTGAGGTGACAAATAGTGGGAGATGTTAATGTTTTTTTCACCTCACTTATTATTATCTGGTTCTCCTCCTCATTGAAGTTAGCCTTCATCTTCCTCTGGGATGATGGCGAGTCTCTGTGTTGGGGTAAGTAACCCCGTGGCTCCTTGAGGCTCTTTCAATGCTTCTCTGTAATGAGGAATACTGCTGTGTTAATTGTGGTGCTTTTTCAAATGCTCCTGTGATGCAAAGCACTCCTGCGTGACGCAATACTGTTTTAAGTCACATAGAAGTGCTTTACGACATGTAAATAAGCTTTGTGTCATGTAGCACCTTGCCCTATTACCAACACGGATGCGTTGGAATTCCAGACGCATCTTTTGTCCTTGCATGTTGATGGGCCCTCCCATAAATACTGAACATCCATGGCACAAGCAAATGACAAAACACAGCACACATTTTCTGACTCAAAGTTGCACAGCATTGCGTTAATGTTGATAAATAGGGCCCTAAAGATGGCAAAGAATACTGCTCTCAACATTCAGATTTTCCAGTTCTACCCATAACATTATGTGGGTTGTATCAATGAAAGTTGATGTGAAATGCACGAAAATTACAACAAGGAGGATAGCCAGCTAGCAAATAGAAGAAATGTTTGGGTTCTGTCATCCAGGGAACCGAAAAGAGATGGTCCGAGAAGAGGGGCAGTTCAACCACACTAGACAAAGCTAACCTGGAATGAATACAGGATACACTATTATTCATCCCAGGTTAGCTTGGATGGTATTATACCAATCCAAAGCTGTTATGCAGTGCATGGAGTGGTAAAAGGTTTTTACCATTTTACAGCTTGGCATGGATGGCTCTATCTAATCCTATGCTTAAAGATTTTGCTTTAGAAATGGCAAATGTTTTTGGGACACATGTATAAACATTGAGCTCAGCAGGGCACCATCCCTATGATTTTAGTGATTCCCACTGGGTCGTAAACCATGACCAACCTCATTAATATTCACGAGGGAGGTCTATTTGTGACCAAATTAATGACTAGCTACAGTGGTATGTTTGTTGTAGGTGCTTATGCGCCGCTAAGGAAAATATCACAAGTTAATTATTCAGGGTAGTAATATCTGGGTGACGGTGGTCGCAGGGTGGGGAGAACCACCAACCTCCTCAAAAATCTTTGTGACCAAGACCACCAAATACATTCAAAACTTTTAGCAAATCCCCAGCACACATCAAAACAATAACTTTTGGATCAGAAATCAAAGCGAAGAAGTAAGCATAAATTATCTTGGACATATGTAAGTGTTCTTGTTTTTTATTTCCTGTGTATCTCCAGGCTGAAAAATCTCCTTGGACAGTAGCAGCTGACACGTGTTTCGTCGCAAAAGGGCAATATCCCGCGAATATTTCAAGGCTGCAATGTACAAACAAACCAATGTATCCCCTTACAACATCGGGAGAACATAGGGGCATATCAGCAACAATTGACGATAATTATCACTAAGCGCACTTAGCGCTAGGATAATTATCTCCGGCTAACTTGGATTTTTATCACTGAGATAGTGTGCTATTAGCAACGCTTATCTCAAAAGCAATACAAATCCTAGCGCTAACTGCCTAACGTGAGATTATTCCTGGAAACCCAGCGATAATCTCACGAAATGTGGTGTTAGCTTGTTGATAGGGCCAGACAAACTTATCCATGATATCCACCTTCCATAGGATATCATGGCTAAGTCAGTCCTGAAGCAGGCGTAAGGAAAGTAGCGATAACAGGGGTTATCGCTACTTTTCTTGCTACTATGCTTCATAGCGTGGGGCTTGATTATAGGAGAAATGTCGCTTAGCGACATTTCTCCTGTCATGTCAGGTCAGGAATGCCCACTTTGCATCTCATTAGAGATTCAAAGCTGGGCGTTAAGAATTTGTGCGCTAATGCAAGGTTTCACGGGTTAGCGTGACCTTGCTAATTAGACGATAAAATTATCGCCGCTTTTCGGCCGAAAACGGCCGCAAATACGGCGATAATTTTCTATCGCCGCCTTGGAAATATGCCCCATAGTCTTCATCATGTGTAAGTCAAAACGGCATAATGTCTGAGAGGCCAGCATGCCCAGGAAGAGAATTCAAAAAAATATATGAAATGATTGGAGATTATCTCAAATGGGACTAAAAAGCCCTGAGTAGAGATGGAGAATAATACTAGAGACAGACAGAAATGTATCCACACGTGATAAGTGATAATCGTGAATAGAGATTTAACTGAGATCAGAAATGATCTATTTCTGATTAAAGAAAGGAAAACAGGTGAAAAGAGCAGTCAAACAAGCTGCAAGGAAAAATTATGATCAGTCTGAATTCCATTGTTATAGAGTCTGTCATGCAACGGTGTTAATTCGAAAAGTGTCATACAAAAGCAATGTGCACGTGTGCACCCTAAGTGACCCAGATTGTCATTGGCTATTGAGAGTGGTATCAATAAATACCTCTGTCCTTTCAGATGGAAGCCTATGTAAAGTAAATATATTTATAGGATCAATAATGAGTAATAAGGCAAGAATAGCTATATTCTAAATAATAGGGTGCCCAAAATTGAGTCTGATACCTACATAAATCATGGTTTTAATTCCCTCCCACGAGGGATTCAAAATCTTCCCAATCCTAACCGTATAGTGTTCATAGGGTCCGGATAGGCATGAATGATACAATTAGCGGATCTGGGAGAGAAAATATCAAAACTAAATAACTAACGCGTGATATAAAAACAACCGCTAAAAAGGATGCAAGAGCTATCAATGCGTGACCTCAATATATCAAACAGGCAATGGCTGAAAAATCTAACCGGTTAGTGTGCCTTTAATAATATTGTTGTCATTGCCATATATATCGTATAGTAAGCAGATTCATATTTATAAGAAGCATTGACTGAAAAGGGCCACAATTCCACATCAATCATTACAAGCACGTTTAGCGTTAAGTAACAACTGAGTAATAGATAAAATACTCCAGCTAACAGTATGTGAACTATGCGCCTAAGTCACCAAGCGGGCGTCTGAAACTACGAACAGTATCCTAACAGTATGCCATCACAAAATACAATTACTCTGATATCGCGATTACCTTGTGTGCGATGAATAGACGTCGTGGAATCTAGGACGGTCTGTATGTGAAGTCGAGTGCGGTAAACAAGATGCTGCTTCCTAACCAGCGCTTTTTAAGATTACCATCCCCTTGCAGAAACGTCATAGCTGGGGACCGAATCAGCAATAGAAGAGGGACTGAAATGCCAAAGACTAATTCGGCGGCCATCTTAAGTAGGGTTTAATATATCGAAGGTGTAATGACGTTTAAACAATCTTTCCTGGCATAATGCTATTTGTGAGACACAGAGGCATGCAAAGAAATTAACGTGATCGAACATAAAGGGTGCTTGGTAGTGCAAATAAGTGAATGCATGCCTGCTATGTGTGTACAGTCAATGGTTCAGATCAGCAAATAAATGATCTGATGAGAGTATGTGGTCATTATTAGCATATGCTCCATCTCTCCCAAATTTGAAAGGATAAATAATTGGAAGGAACAGAAAAAAACAATATTGAGATAATACGCAGTAAGCAACAAGAAACCAGGCATAGTATTTAGTTATGTAAAACGAGTGGTAATCTGTACATTTTCAGCACAATCATATTTGTTTACATACTTTAAATGACAGTCATTTTGAAATCTTGAAAATTGTACATGGAGAGTGGCTGCTCCATCTCTGCTATTTGCCCAAGAAATAATTTAATTCCTGGTCAATGTTAAGCCCTATGTCAGTGCTACGTAATCTCAGTATTCACATCGCCTCTTTCTTGCGCAGGGCTAGTTCTCTATTGCCACCCCTTGGATGTCATAGTGTTTGTTCAATGCCAAAATACTCAAAGGATTTGTGGGTCAATTGGGCAGGGCACTGTGTAATGTGCGCTGAGATAGGATACCTCACATCCCCTTGTTTGACAGCTCGTATGTGTTCATTTATTCTTTCTCTAAGTGTTCTTATTGTGCTGCCCACGTATTTCCTCTTGCATTTACATTCTATGATATATACAACATACTTCGTAAGGCAGTTGATGTTAGTCTTTATATCATAGGTTCTGTTTCCCGGTCCATCAAAATGGGTCTTTTTCTTGCACGCCCATTTACAGGCTGCACAGTGTCCGCATCCATAGAAGCCTCTAGTGCGTTCTGTGAGCCAATTGTCTCTTTGCTCCTCCCTTGGGTAACTTGGACTCAATATGTTTCTGAGGGATTTTCCCCATCTGTATGTGGTTAGGTCTGTCACTTATATGTTTACTTAGATACTTGTCAGCCCTCAGTAAATGCCAGTGTCTATTAAGACTCCGCAGTAATATACTGGACCAGTTGTTGTAACCTGTCACCATCCTCAATTTATTGTCCGAAGTTGTGGGATTGGTACGTTCTTTGAGGGTGTCAATTCTTTTGATTCTGCTTATTCGTTGATCTGCTTTTTTAAGAGTGTTGTTGTCGAAACCCCTATGTCGGAATCTAGTCATTACTCTTTTTTTGCATTCCTTATACTCAGGTTCAAAGCTGCAGTTACGCATCACTCTGACCAGTTCGCCAAAAGGGATAGATTTAATCTGGTGTGAGGGATGGGCACTGGAGGCATGCAGAAGTGCATTGCAAGCTGTTTGTTTTCGGTATAGTCTGCTATGGATAAGGTTGTCCATGATGTACAATTAGACATCCAAAAAGAGGATCTCACTCCTGCTGTTTTGGAATTTGAAGGCAATGTTGTAATTGTTACAGTTCAGGTGTTCAATAAAACTCATCAGTTTGGCAGAAGAGCCTGTCCAGATCATGAGGCAATCATCTATGTTTCTGCCCCAAAATAGTATCGAATCATTCCACTCGGATCCCATGTGGCCCCAGATTCTCATCTCCTCGAACCAATCCATGAAAAGGTTTGCATACAAAGGAGAGAATCTGGAGCCCATGGCAACTCCTTGCTTTTGTCTGTACCATCTGTCCTTGAATAGAAACACCTTGTTATCCAGAATGAGCTCTACCATTTCGATAAGCATCTCTGTGTGGTCCCTTGCACTTGCTGATCTAGTATTCAGTATTTTTTAATGGCCATGAGGCCATCATCTCTCCTGATGCTGGTATAAAGTGGAGACACATCTAGTGTCACCATTGTCATGTTTTCATCCCAATTGAGACCAGACATGATCCCTAGGATATGTTTCATGTCACGAATATAGGATGGTAATTTCACCACCATTGGTTTCGAAAAGTTGTCTACATATTCAGAGATCCTCTCGGTGGGTCCATCATTTCCTGAGATAATCGGTCACCCTGGTGGGAAAGGGAGATTTTTATGAATCTTAGAGAGTGTGTATATGCATGGGTATCTAGGTCGGTCCACCCTAAGGTATGTCATTTCATTGTCATCTAATAGTCCCTGTCTGTGCCATCGTTTCAGTTGTCTGTTAATGTGGTCTGTCAGTGTCCAGTTAGGGTTATTGGGAAGGAGCTCATAGCTAACCCTGGGCGTAGTGGGCATAGTGGGGCTACGCAGAGCATCACGAAGTGGGGGCAAATCTATGCACACCCACACACTCCGCGTAGCCCCACTACGCGCCACCCGCCTCCCTCCCGCCCGCTTTTAAAGTGTAGTAAGAATGATTCTAAACTTTTGAAAAACAACCTTAAAGTAATTTAAATAACTTACCTGAGCTGCGGCATCCCGGGGCTCCCTCTTCCTTCTCTAGCCGACTTCTTCCTCACAAATGCGCATGCGCGGCTGCTCATGCATGCACATTTATCAGTAAGTTCTTTTTCCCAAGCTACTAGTAAATCTGCCTCTAGATCTTCATACGTAGGTATGATCTGAGATCTAAGGCCCCTCGGAATCCTCTGTACCTTAAGATATTGTTTAAGAGTGGCAGAGTCCCACCACCGTGACATCTCGTTCTTACTGAGCCTCTCTAGCTTGATGAATTGTTCTTGTGTAGTAGGGCGTCCATTTTGTGCCAACGAAATTGTGGCAGTTTTTCCTGAGATATTGTTAAAGAGATCCTCAGCCTCGCGATCTCTGTTAATTTTTTCACTAGTAAAGCTTGTCATAGTGTGACCCACTGGGAATTGCAAATAAAACTCAAAAGAGTTCCAATCATTTGAAATAGCAATTTCCTAATTGCGATTCAAAGGAAATCACAATTAGGAACTCATTATTTTAAAGTTTCAGACATGTGGCCCTTTGTCCTTTTCTAGATCAGTGCAGATGGTACTGTGCTAATCCTATGCTGAAAAACTTTTCTCTACAAACAGATATTTGAGGTTAGCATATTCAGTGTGTTGCTGGTTTGATAG
The DNA here is from genome assembly GCF_964204655.1 of Triturus cristatus. Lineage (NCBI taxonomy): Eukaryota > Metazoa > Chordata > Amphibia > Caudata > Salamandridae > Triturus > Triturus cristatus. The sequence continues at coordinate 459,148,420 of NC_140586.1, read as the reverse complement.
GATGCTCCATCTAGGAACTGCTCTTCACCTAAACTGACAGTCGCCAGTAGGTAGTTATAGTTAAGATGTGGTTTCCATAGGAAGAGTTTTTTTTCAGTTATCAATAACTTTGACATTGTTTGACGGATCCTCATGAGATTTTTAAATCTAATTTGCCACTCACTTCAGCTGCTGTGGTGAAAGTTTCAGAGTGATCCTTTAAGCGGGGGCCAAGACAAACTGGGGTCTCAAAACACAATGTTCCCATGCTAATTCAAATAGGAATCTTTAGACAGCGCTGCAGCCTGAACTGCTGAACAGAATTATACCTAATTTGGCAGAACGGTAGTTCCTGGTCCAGAAAGCGCTTTTTTGTTACATTTTGTAAATCTGTTGAGTAGTTTTGGAGTTATTTGAGGAAATTTCCAATTACCCCTCATGTTACCTTCAGTAAGTCCAACACTGTGGGATTTCTAAGAGATCTTTGGAGGCCACAACCCCTTTCTCACCACTCTGCAACGCAGCTCCTGGCACACTACTGCTTGGGGGACGAAGTCCACTTAACTCCTGAGGGACTTTGGGGGCCAAGAAGCCATCTTTGTACCACCTGTAAGCCCTACACTGCATGATTCCTGAGAGCTAGTTGGATGCTCTGCCCCCTTTCAACACCATACTGCAAATGCGACTGTTACTTAAAAAACTATACAAATTCACTATGAAGGTTACAGGGACATTATAGTTAGGAATTAGCATTTAAAAAACCTTAGAAATTCACAGGTAGAAAACAAAGATTGCAAGGACGTTATAGTTAGGAAATGGAAAAGAAAAAATAGATATTCACAGAAAAAAACACATGTTGCAGGGACATTATAGTTAGGCTCAGGTTTCACCTGTACATAACCCATTAAATTCTGCAGTTATATTTAGCTGAGCTAATTATAACTTGTGTCCCCCACAATGAACTGCTGATAACCTCACATATTACATGTCTCATGACATCGTCAGTAACATCCCTGATCACTTCACTGATGACATCTGAAATGATATCACCAATGACATCACTGATGACATCATTCGCAGAATCACTGATGCACCCACTCACACTCCATGGAATATTTCATGTACCCATGCCCATGCCCACTCCCACACATCCATTCACAAACCCAATCACAGACCCATACCAGTACTTACATACCCACTCACTGACTCATAGATCTACACACAACACACATATCCACTCACTCATCTGTGCAGCCACTCATACAACCACTCAGTTGCTAACAGAGCCACTGACATATCCACTCATACACCCATACAGCCCCTCACACACTGAGTAGGTCACCAATAGAGCTACTCACATACCTAGTCACTCACCCATACAGTCAATCACATAGCCACTTATGCATCCATACAGATATACACACACACACATTCACTTACTCATACAAATTCCTACTCACTCACCTATAGTGATTGAGATAAGCACAAGTTAACCCATACAACCACTCTCACGTTCACTCACTCACCCATACGAACACTCATAGACCCATCACTCAACTGTGCTCCCTTGTGTCTGGACAAAACTATACCTCCCTGAGGAGCTCTAAGTAGAGTGAAACACTGTGTCAGGGGATGCTTTTACTCATTTCAGGTTGGCTTGGTTGGTATTTTACCAATTCAAAACTGTAATACTGTGTTGGCTTTTGTCGTTTTCCAGCTCTGCATGAACAGCTCTGTGCTAGTCCTATACTTAAAGACTTTGCTGTAGTAATGGCAAAATACTTTGTCCCTTTCTATCTTGGAGTGGATGGCACTGTGCTAATCCTATTCTTAAAGACTTTGATAGAAATGTAGACATTTGAGGGGAGCAGATCTACCTAACCTTGAACCTATACCTAAACTTGAATACTACCCAGAGTCCTCTGCTTTTTTTTGCATAATTTATGTGTCACTCTATGCCTGAAAGGGTATTGTTTTGACTTATAGATATATATATATATATATGTATATATATTTCCTACTGGCAGCCGCCAGTAGGTAGTTATAGTCAGGACCAAAGTATCCTTAGGAAAAGCGTTTTTCGTTTTGCCCATAACTTTGGGGCTGCCTGACTAATTTTCACAAACCTTCCCCTTTTCGGTTAACCTGCTGTGGTGTAATCTGTCAAGTAGGAACCGAGATGTAAAGGGGTCCCAAAACATGTTTTCCCAATGTTATGGGTATTGTTTTATTTTTTCAACACGACCTCAGCCCGAACCGCTGTGCGGTATTATACCTAATTTGGCAGAAAGCTAGATATTCATTCAGAAAGCATGCTTTTTGTAATGTGGTGCAAATCCATTCAGAAGTTTCAGAGATATTCAAGTTAAAAAGAATATAGATTTATGGGGATGCGAGTCCTTGCAGTGGACTAGCGAATTCAACTAAAATTTGATTGGCTGCCAACACTTCAGCCAGGAAGTGTTGGCAGCCATCTTGGAACTCTCCTTGAAGCCAAGTCCCAAAAAACATAAACAATTATGAAAAAGAGCATGTTAGGAAAACCCTGACCCCCTAGATATGGCGGGGGCGGTTCCACAGGGACCATGCCGGTGGTAAAAAGTGTTTTTTTAATTTAATTTTGCGGTGAATTTGCTGGTGTACCCACGGGTCCACTGCACATTATTTTAAAAAAAGAGAATCCCAGACTCCTGTGTGTTTTTTTAAAGCCCCTGGGTAGGCCAAATCCCGGAAGAAATTTCCTAATTGTCAGCTCTTGAACTCCCACCCTGACCCTCACCCCATAGAGGACATACATGTGGGCAGCAATGGAACATGCATGCACAAACAGCCCAAGATCATGGTTGACTCAGATGCCATTGCTCAGAGCCCTGCCAGGGCCAGCAGCAACCAGGGGATGACAAGTCCAGCTTGGGGCATCCTGGGCCAGAAATACCAACCACCAGAGTCAGCAGCAGAAATCCTCAGAAACGGCCAATCTGCAGACCCAATGAGCCCCAGGGGTGGCGGGGTCCTAGATGTGCTGAGACGCCGTATGCTGCCTTGTTGTGTAGTTCCTAAACATACATAGGATCTGCGCATTTAGACAACATAAACTAAGGGGTTGGTGTCCAGACTGATTCCAGACACCCCCAAAGGATATGATAGCCTTTAGACCAGCTAGCTTACAGTGTCGCCATAAACCCCCTAACCTTATCAAGGAGCAAATAGTTTCTTGCTGCTATCTAACATGACAACCCTTGATCCTTCAGGGATCGTGGATACAGTACAGTACTTTGCATTCCGCCAATTGTGGTCACTTAGTCTCAGAAACATTCATAGAATAAGCGATGGGGAAGTTTTCAATATCATTTATTGAGCCAGCGTCATTCTAGTATAAAATATGTTTGATGCAACAACCATTAGACAGAAACAGATGTATAAGATTACAAGCACCTACCCAGTAAACAAAAGGTAGAATTGTACCATGGTGCTAAAACAGTGACTATATGCAGGCATATAGATACATGACTGTAATCAAGAGTACTCCTACGATTCAAACCCTACCTAAGTGTACCTTGTATGTATGTAGGTGTAAAGCTGAGAATCTCCTAGGAAAGAGCCAACCCCATTACCTGATGGGAGAGAATGAACCATCCCATCTTGGTTTCAAGTTGGACACCCCACAAGGGATATCAGACTGCAGGGTGTTCTAGCCGCCTCAGGCCAGGACCTCATTGTCTAGTGTCAGTGTGGAAGCTTCTCCTCTGCCTATCTAGTCTTGGTATGGTTCTTTTATACCATAAAGATAGCCTTGGGGTGCCTTACACAATCAATATGCTTTAAATACGATTATGTAAATGAGCCTAAATCAATAGCTGCAATTATGCTAAGTAGTTCTTTCTTTCGCCCTAGGAAGAAGATGACCATGACTTTTGTACAGAAGTGGTTGATCATGTTATGTACGTCATGTCTGTGGACTTTTCAAAGAATCCTCATGCATAAATAAGGCTAGTTTCACGGAAACCAATCAACATTTATTCAGCACATAACTGGGTAAAAGTTCAGTGCTAGAACTGTTATGCAGATCAAGGTAACCTTCAGTAAGTCCAACACTGTGGGATTTCTAAGAGATCTTTGGAGGCCACAACCCCTTTCTCACCACTCTGCAACGCAGCTCCTGGCACACTACTGCTTGGGGGATGAAGTCCACTTAACTCCTGAGGGACTTTGGGGGCCAAGAAGCCATCTTTGTACCACCTGTAAGCCCTACACTGCATGATTCCTGAGAGCTAGTTGGATGCTCTGCCCCCTTTCTACACCATACTGCAAATGCGACTGTTACTTAAAAAACTATACAAATTCACTATGAAGGTTACAGGGACATTATAGTTAGGAATTAGCATTTAAAAAACCTTAGAAATTCACAGGTAGAAAACAAAGATTGCAAGGACGTTATAGTTAGGAAATGGAAAAGAAAAAATAGAAATTCACTGAAAAAAACACATGTTGCAGGGACATTATAGTTAGGCTCAGTTTTCACCTGTACATAACCCATTAAATTCTGCAGTTATATTTAGCTGAGCTAATTATAACTTGTGTCCCCCACAATGAACTGCTGATAACCTCACATATTACATGTCTCATGACATCGTCAGTAACATCCCTGATCACTTCACTGATGACATCTGAAATGATATCACCGATGACATCACTGATGACATCATTCGCAGAATCACTGATGCACCCACTCACACTCCATGGAATCTTTCATGTACCCATGCCCATGCCCACTCCCACACATCCATTCACAAACCCAATCACAGACCCATACCAGTACTTACATACCCACTCACTGACTCATAGATCTACACACAACACACATATCCACTCACTCATCTGTGCAGCCACTCATACAACCACTCAGTTGCTAACAGAGCCACTGACATATCCACTCATATACCCATACAGCCCCTCACACACTGAGTCAGTCACCAATAGAGCTACTCACATACCTAGTCACTCACCCATACAGTCAATCACATAGCCACTTATGCATCCATACAGATATACACACACACACATTCACTTACTCATACAAATTCCTACTCACTCACCTATAGTCATTGAGATAAGCACAAGTTAACCCATACAACCACTCTCACGTTCACTCACTCACCCATACAATCACTCATAGACCCATCACTCAACTGTGCTCCCTTGTGTCTGGACAAAACTATACCTCCCTGAGGAGCTCTAAGTAGAGTGAAACACTGTGTCAGGGGATGCTTTTACTCATTTCAGGTTGGCTTGGTTGGTATTTTACCAATTCAAAACTGTAATACTGTGTTGGCTTTTGTCGTTTTCCAGCTCTGCATGAACAGCTCTGTGCTAGTCCTATACTTAAAGACTTTGCTGTAGTAATGGCAAAATACTTTGTACCTTTCTATCTTGGAGTGGATGGCACTGTGCTAATCCTATGCTTAAAGACTTTGATAGAAATGTAGACATTTGAGGTGAGCAGATCTACCTAACCTTGAACCTATACCTAAACTTGAATACTACCCAGAGTCCTCTGCTTTTTTTTGCATAATTTATGTGTCACTCTATGCCTGAAAGGGTATTGTTTTGACTTATAGATATATATATATATATGTATATATATTTCCTACTGGCAGCCACCAGTAGGTAGTTATAGTTAGGACCAAAGTATCCTTAGGAAAAGCGTTTTTCGATTTTGCCCATAACTTTGGGGCTGCCTGACTAATTTTCACAAACCTTCCCCTTTTCGGTTAACCTGCTGTGGTGTAATCTGTCAAGTAGGAACCGAGATGTAAAGGGGTCCCAAAACATGTTTTCCCAATGTTATGGGTATTTTTTTATTTTTTCAACACGACCACAGCCCGAACCGCTGTGCGGTATTATACCTAATTTGGCAGAAAGCTAGATATTCATTCAGAAAGCATGCATGCTTTTTGTAATGTGGTGCAAATCCATTCAGAAGTTTCAGAGATATTCAAGTTAAAAAGAATATAGATTTATGGGGATGCGAGTCCTTGCAGTGGACTAGCGAATTCAACTAAAATTTGATTGGCTGCCAACACTTCAGCCAGGAAGTGTTGGCAGCCATCTTGGAACTCTCCTTGAAGCCAAGTCCCAAAAAACATAAACAATTATGAAAAAGAGCATGTTAGGAAAACCCTGACCCCCTAGATATGGCGGGGGGGGGGTTCCACAGGGACCATGCCGGTGGTAAAAAGTGTTTTTTTAATTTAATTTTGCAGTGAATTTGCTGGTGTACCCACGGGTCCACTGCACATTATTTAAAAAAAAGAGAATCACAGACTCCTGTGTTTTTTTTTAAAGCCCCTGGGTAGGCCAAATCCCGGAAGAAATTTCCTAATTGTCAGCTCTTGAACTCCCACCCTGACCCTCACCCCATACCCCATAGAGGACATACATGTGGGCAGCAATGGAACATGCATGCACAAACAGCCCAAGATCATGGTTGACTCAGATGCCATTGCTCAGAGCCCTGCCAGGGCCAGCAGTAACCAGGGCATGACAAGTCCAGCTTGGGGCATCCTGGGCCAGAAATACCAACCACCAGAGTCAGCAGCAGAAATCCTCAGAAATGGCCAATCTGCAGACCCCAATGAGCCCCAGGGGTGGCGGGGTCCTAGATGTGCTGAGACGCCGTATGCTGCCTTGTTGTGTAGTTCCTAAACATACATAGGATCTGCGCATTTAGACAACATAAACTAAGAGGTTGGTGTCCAGACTGATTCCAGACACCCCCAAAGGATATGTTAGCCTTTAGACCAGCTAGCTTACAGTGTCGCCATAAACCCCCTAACCTTATCAAGGAGCAAATAGTTTCTTGCTGCTATCTAACATGACAACCCTTGATCCTTCAGGGATCGTGGATACAGTACAGTACTTTGCATTCCGCCAATCGTGGTCACTTAGTCTCAGAAACATTCATAGAATAAGCGATGGGGAAGTTTTCAATAACATTTATTGAGCCAGCGTCATTCTAGTATAAAATATGTTTGATGCAACAACCATTAGACAGAAACAGATGTATAAGATTACAAGCACCAACCTAGTAAACAAAAGGTAGAATTGTACCATGGTGCTAAAACAGTGACTATATGCAGGCATATAGATACATGACTGTAATCAAGAGTACTCCTACGATTCAAACCCTACCTAAGTGTACCTTGTATGTATGTAGGTGTAAAGCTGAGAATCTCCTAGGAAAGAGCCAACCCCATTACCTGATGGGAGAGAATGAACCATCCCATCTTGGTTTCAAGTTGGACACCCCACAAGGGATATCAGACTGCAGGGTGTTCTAGCCGCCTCAGGCCAGGACCTCATTGTCTAGTGTCAGCGTGGAAGCTTCTCCTCTGCCTATCTAGTCTTGGTATGGTTCTTATACCATAAAGATAGCCTTGGGGTGCCTTACACAATCAATATGCTTTAAATACGATTATGTAAATGAGCCTAAATCAATAGCTGCAATTATGCTAAGTAGTTCTTTCGCCCTAGGAAGAAGATGACCATGACTTTTGTACAGAAGTGGTTGATCATGTTATGTACGTCATGTCTGTGGACTTTTCAAAGAATCCTCATGCATAAATGAGGCTAGTTTCAAGGAAACTAATCAACATTTATTCAGCACATAACTGGGTAAAAGTTCAGTGCTAGAACTGTTATGCAGATCAAGGTAACCTTCAGTAAGTCCAACACTGTGGGATTTTTAAGAGATCTTTGGAGGCCACAACCCCTTTCTCACCACTCTGCAACGCAGCTCCTGGCACACTACTGCTTGGGGGATGAAGTCCACTTAACTCCTGAGGGACTTTGGGGGCCAAGAAGCCATCTTTGTTCCACCTGTAAGCCCTACACTGCATGATTCCTGAGAGCTAGTTGGATGCTCTGCCCCCTTTCTACACCATACTGCAGATGCGACTGTTACTTAAAAAACTATACAAATTCACTATGAAGGTTACAGGGACATTATAGTTAGGAATTAGCATTTAAAAAACCTTAGAAATTCACAGGTAGAAAACAAAGATTGCAAGGACGTTATAGTTAGGAAATGGAAAAGAAAAAATAGAAATTCACTGAAAAAAACACATGTTGCAGGGACATTATAGTTAGGCTCAGGTTTCACCTGTACATAACCCATTAAATTCTGCAGTTATATTTAGCTGAGCTAATTATAACTTGTGTCCCCCACAATGAACTGCTGATAACCTCACATATTACATGTCTCATGACATCGTCAGTAACATCCCTGATCACTTCACTGATGACATCTGAAATGATATCACCGATGACATCACTGATGACATCATTCGCAGAATCACTGATGCACCCACTCACACTCCATGGAATCTTTCATGTACCCATGCCCATGCCCACTCCCACACATCCATTCACAAACCCAATCACAGACCCATACCAGTACTTACATACCCACTCACTGACTCATAGATCTACACACAACACACATATCCACTCACTCATCTGTGCAGCCACTCATTCACCCACTCAGTTGCTAACAGAGCCACTGACATATCCACTCATATACCCATACAGCCCCTCACACACTGAGTCAGTCACCAATAGAGCTACTCACATACCTAGTCACTCACCCATACAGTCAATCACATAGCCACTTATGCATCCATACAGATATACACACACACACATTCACTTACTCATACAAATTCCTACTCACTCACCTATAGTCATTGAGATAAGCACAAGTTAACCCATACAACCACTCTCACGTTCACTCACTCACCCATACAATCACTCATAGACCCATCACTCAACTGTGCTCCCTTGTGTCTGGACAAAACTATACCTCCCTGAGGAGCTCTAAGTAGAGTGAAACACTGTGTCAAGGGATGCTTTTACTCATTTCAGGTTGGCTTGGTTGGTATTTTACCAATTCAAAACTGTAATACTGTGTTGGCTTTTGTCGTTTTCCAGCTCTGCATGAACAGCTCTGTGCTAGTCCTATACTTAAAGACTTTGCTGTAGTAATGGCAAAATACTTTGTCCCTTTCTATCTTGGAGTGGATGGCACTGTGCTAATCCTATGCTTAAAGACTTTGATAGAAATGTAGACATTTGAGGTGAGCAGATCTACCTAACCTTGAACCTATACCTAAACTTGAATACTACCCAGAGTCCTCTGCTTTTTTTTTGCATAATTTATGTGTCACTCTATGCCTGAAAGGGTATTGTTTTGACTTATATATATATATATATATATATATATATATATATATATATATATATATATATATATATATGTATATATATTTCCTACTGGCAGCCACCAGTAGGTAGTTATAGTTAGGACCAAAGTATCCTTAGGAAAAGCGTTTTTCGATTTTGCCCATAACTTTGGGGCTGCCTGACTAATTTTCACAAACCTTCCCCTTTTCGGTTAACCTGCTGTGGTGTAATCTGTCAAGTAGGAACCGAGATGTAAAGGGGTCCCAAAACATGTTTTCCCAATGTTATGGGTATTTTTTTATTTTTTCAACACGACCACAGCCCGAACCGCTGTGCGGTATTATACCTAATTTGGCAGAAAGCTAGATATTCATTCAGAAAGCATGCTTTTTGTATTGTGGTGCAAATCCATTCAGAAGTTTCAGAGATATTCAAGTTAAAAAGAATATAGATTTATGGGGATGCGAGTCCTTGCAGTGGACTAGCGAATTCAACTAAAATTTGATTGGCTGCCAACACTTCAGCCAGGAAGTGTTGGCAGCCATCTTGGAACTCTCCTTGAAGCCAAGTCCCAAAAAACATAAACAATTATGAAAAAGAGCATGTTAGGAAAACCCTGACCCCCTAGATATGGCGGGGGGGGGGGGTTCCACAGGGACCATGCCGGTGGTAAAAAGTGTTTTTTTAATTTAATTTTGCAGTGAATTTGCTGGTGTACCCACGGGTCCACTGCACATTATTTTAAAAAAAGAGAATCACAGACTCCTGTGTGTTTTTTTTAAAGCCCCTGGGTAGGCCAAATCCCGGAAGAAATTTCCTAATTGTCAGCTCTTGAACTCCCACCCTGACCCTCACCCCATACCCCATAGAGGACATACATGTGGGCAGCAATGGAACATGCATGCACAAACAGCCCAAGATCATGGTTGACTCAGATGCCATTGCTCAGAGCCCTGCCAGGGCCAGCAGCAACCAGGGCATGACAAGTCCAGCTTGGGGCATCCTGGGCCAGAAATACCAACCACCAGAGTCAGCAGCAGAAATCCTCAGAAATGGCCAATCTGCAGACCCCAATGAGCCCCAGGGGTGGCGGGGTCCTAGATGTGATGAGACGCCGTATGCTGCCTTGTTGTGTAGTTCCTAAACATACATAGGATCTGCGCATTTAGACAACATAAACTAAGAGGTTGGTGTCCAGACTGATTCCAGACACCCCCAAAGGATATGTTAGCCTTTAGACCAGCTAGCTTACAGTGTCGCCATAAACCCCCTAACCTTATCAAGGAGCAAATAGTTTCTTGCTGCTATCTAACATGACAACCCTTGATCCTTCAGGGATCGTGGATACAGTACAGTACTTTGCATTCCGCCAATCGTGGTCACTTAGTCTCAGAAACATTCATAGAATAAGCGATGGGGAAGTTTTCAATAACATTTATTGAGCCAGCGTCATTCTAGTATAAAATATGTTTGATGCAACAACCATTAGACAGAAACAGATGTATAAGATTACAAGCACCAACCCAGTAAACAAAAGGTAGAATTGTACCATGGTGCTAAAACAGTGACTATATGCAGGCATATAGATACATGACTGTAATCAAGAGTACTCCTACGATTCAAACCCTACCTAAGTGTACCTTGTATGTATGTAGGTGTAAAGCTGAGAATCTCCTAGGAAAGAGCCAACCCCATTACCTGATGGGAGAGAATGAACCATCCCATCTTGGTTTCAAGTTGGACACCCCACAAGGGATATCAGACTGCAGGGTGTTCTAGCCGCCTCAGGCCAGGACCTCATTGTCTAGTGTCAGCGTGGAAGCTTCTCCTCTGTCTATCTAGTCTTGGTATGGTTCTTTTATACCATAAAGATAGCCTTGGGGTGCCTTACACAATCAATATGCTTTAAATACGATTATGTAAATGAGCCTAAATCAATAGCTGCAATTATGCTAAGTAGTTCTTTCGCCCTAGGAAGAAGATGACCATGACTTTTGTACAGAAGTGGTTGATCATGTTATGTACGTCATGTCTGTGGACTTTTCAAAGAATCCTCATGCATAAATGAGGCTAGTTTCAAGGAAACCAATCAACATTTATTCAGCACATGACTGGGTAAAAGTTCAGTGCTAGAACTGTTATGCAGATCAAGGTAACCTTCAGTAAGTCCAACACTGTGGGATTTTTAAGAGATCTTTGGAGGCCACAACCCCTTTCTCACCACTCTGCAACGCAGCTCCTGGCACACTACTGCTTGGGGGATGAAGTCCACTTAACTCCTGAGGGACTTTGGGGGCCAAGAAGCCATCTTTGTACCACCTGTAAGCCCTACACTGCATGATTCCTGAGAGCTAGTTGGATGCTCTGCCCCCTTTCTACACCATACTGCAAATGCGACTGTTACTTAAAAAACTATACAAATTCACTATGAAGGTTACAGGGACATTATAGTTAGGAATTAGCATTTAAAAAACCTTAGAAATTCACAGGTAGAAAACAAAGATTGCAAGGACATTATAGTTAGGAAATGGAAAAGAAAAAATAGAAATTCACTGAAAAAAACACATGTTGCAGGGACATTATAGTTAGGCTCAGGTTTCACCTGTACATAACCCATTAAATTCTGCAGTTATATTTAGCTGAGCTAATTATAACTTGTGTCCCCCACAATGAACTGCTGATAACCTCACATATTACATGTCTCATGACATCGTCAGTAACATCCCTGATCACTTCACTGATGACATCTGAAATGATATCACCGATGACATCACTGATGACATCATTCGCAGAATCACTGATGCACCCACTCACACTCCATGGAATCTTTCATGTACCCATGCCCATGCCCACTCCCACACATCCATTCACAAACCCAATCACAGACCCATACCAGTACTTACATACCCACTCACTGACTCATAGATCTACACACAACACACATATCCACTCACTCATCTGTGCAGCCACTCATACAACCACTCAGTTGCTAACAGAGCCACTGACATATCCACTCATATACCCATACAGCCCCTCACACACTGAGTCAGTCACCAATAGAGCTACTCACATACCTAGTCACTCACCCATACAGTCAATCACATAGCCACTTATGCATCCATACAGATATACACACACACACATTCACTTACTCATACAAATTCCTACTCACTCACCTACAGTCATTGAGATAAGCACAAGTTAACCCATACAACCACTCTCACGTTCACTCACTCACCCATACAATCACTCATAGACCCATCACTCAACTGTGCTCCCTTGTGTCTGGACAAAACTATACCTCCCTGAGGAGCTCTAAGTAGAGAGAAACACTGTGTCAGGGGATGCTTTTACTCATTTCAGGTTGGCTTGGTTGGTATTTTACCAATTCAAAACTGTAATACTGTGTTGGCTTTTGTCGTTTTCCAGCTCTGCATGAACAGCTCTGTGCTAGTCCTATACTTAAAGACTTTGCTGTAGTAATGGCAAAATACTTTGTCCCTTTCTATCTTGGAGTGGATGGCACTGTGCTAATCCTATGCTTAAAGACTTTGATAGAAATGTAGACATTTGAGGTGAGCAGATCTACCTAACCTTGAACCTATACCTAAACTTGAATACTACCCAGAGTCCTCTGCTTTTTTTGCATAATTTATGTGTCACTCTATGCCTGAAAGGGTATTGTTTTGACTTATAGATATATATATATATATATATATGTATATATATTTCCTACTGGCAGCCACCAGTAGGTAGTTATAGTTAGGACCAAAGTATCCTTAGGAAAAGCGTTTTTCGATTTTGCCCATAACTTTGGGGCTGCCTGACTAATTTTCACAAACCTTCCCCTTTTCGGTTAACCTGCTGTGGTGTAATCTGTCAAGTAGGAACCGAGATGTAAAGGGGTCCCAAAACATGTTTTCCCAATGTTATGGGTATTTTTTTATTTTTTCAACACGACCACAGCCCGAACCGCTGTGCGGTATTATACCTAATTTGGCAGAAAGCTAGATATTCATTCAGAAAGCATGCTTTTTGTAATGTGGTGCAAATCCATTCAGAAGTTTCAGAGATATTCAAGTTAAAAAGAATATAGATTGATGGGGATGCGAGTCCTTGCAGTGGACTAGCGAATTCAACTAAAATTTGATTGGCTGCCAACACTTCAGCCAGGAAGTGTTGGCAGCCATCTTGGAACTCTCCTTGAAGCCAAGTCCCAAAAAACATAAACAATTATGAAAAAGAGCATGTTAGGAAAACCCTGACCCCCTAGATATAGATATGGCGGGGGGGGGGGTTCCACAGGGACCATGCCGGTGGTAAAAAGTGTTTTTTTAATTTAATTTTGCAGTGAATTTGCTGGTGTACCCACGGGTCCACTGCACATTATTTTAAAAAAAGAGAATCACAGACTCCTGTGTGTTTTTTTAAAGCCCCTGGGTAGGCCAAATCCCGGAAGAAATTTCCTAATTGTCAGCTCTTGAACTCCCACCCTGACCCTCACCCCATACCCCATAGAGGACATACATGTGGGCAGCAATGGAACATGCATGCACAAACAGCCCAAGATCATGGTTGACTCAGATGCCATTGCTCAGAGCCCTGCCAGGGCCAGCAGCAACCAGGGCATGACAAGTCCAGCTTGGGGCATCCTGGGCCAGAAATACCAACCACCAGAGTCAGCAGCAGAAATCCTCAGAAATGGCCAATCTGCAGACCCCAATGAGCCCCAGGGGTGGCGGGGTCCTAGATGTGCTGAGACGCCGTATGCTGCCTTGTTGTGTAGTTCCTAAACATACATAGGATCTGCGCATTTAGACAACATAAACTAAGAGGTTGGTGTCCAGACTGATTCCAGACACCCCCAAAGGATATGTTAGCCTTTAGACCAGCAGGCTTACAGTGTCGCCATAAACCCCCTAACCTTATCAAGGAGCAAATAGTTTCTTGCTGCTATCTAACATGACAACCCTTGATCCTTCAGGGATCGTGGATACAGTACAGTACTTTGCATTCCGCCAATCGTGGTCACTTAGTCTCAGAAACATTCATAGAATAAGCGATGGGGAAGTTTTCAATAACATTTATTGAGCCAGCGTCATTCTAGTATAAAATATGTTTGATGCAACAACCATTAGACAGAAACAGATGTATAAGATTACAAGCACCAACCCAGTAAACAAAAGGTAGAATTGTACCATGGTGCTAAAACAGTGACTATATGCAGGCATATAGATACATGACTGTAATCAAGAGTACTCCTACGATTCAAACCCTACCTAAGTGTACCTTGTATGTATGTAGGTGTAAAGCTGAGAATCTCCTAGGAAAGAGCCAACCCCATTACCTGATGGGAGAGAATGAACCATCCCATCTTGGTTTCAAGTTGGACACCCCACAAGGGATATCAGACTGCAGGGTGTTCTAGCCGCCTCAGGCCAGGACCTCATTGTCTAGTGTCAGCGTGGAAGCTTCTCCTCTGCCTATCTAGTCTTGGTATGGTTCTTTTATACCATAAAGATAGCCTTGGGGTGCCTTACACAATCAATATGCTTTAAATACGATTATGTAAATGAGCCTAAATCAATAGCTGCAATTATGCTAAGTAGTTCTTTCGCCCTAGGAAGAAGATGACCATGACTTTTGTACAGAAGTGGTTGATCATGTTATGTACGTCATGTCTGTGGACTTTTCAAAGAATCCTCATGCATAAATGAGGCTAGTTTCAAGGAAACCAATCAACATTTATTCAGCACATAACTGGGTAAAAGTTCAGTGCTAGAACTGTTATGCAGATCAAGGTAACCTTCAGTAAGTCCAACACTGTGGGATTTTTAAGAGATCTTTGGAGGCCACAACCCCTTTCTCACCACTCTGCAACGCAGCTCCTGGCACACTACTGCTTGGGGGATGAAGTCCACTTAACTCCTGAGGGACTTTGGGGGCCAAGAAGCCATCTTTGTACCACCTGTAAGCCCTACACTGCATGATTCCTGAGAGCTAGTTGGATGCTCTGCCCCCTTTCTACACCATACTACAAATGCGACTGTTACTTAAAAAACTATACAAATTCACTATGAAGGTTACAGGGACATTATAGTTAGGAATTAGCATTTAAAAAACCTTAGAAATTCACAGGTAGAAAACAAAGATTGCAAGGACGTTATAGTTAGGAAATGGAAAAGAAAAAATAGAAATTCACTGAAAAAAACACATGTTGCAGGGACATTATAGTTAGGCTCAGGTTTCACCTGTACATAACCCATTAAATTCTGCAGTTATATTTAGCTGAGCTAATTATAACTTGTGTCCCCCACAATGAACTGCTGATAACCTCACATATTACATGTCTCATGACATCGTCAGTAACATCCCTGATCACTTCACTGATGACATCTGAAATGATATCACCGATGACATCACTGATGACATAATTCGCAGAATCACTGATGCACCCACTCACACTCCATGGAATCTTTCATGTACCCATGCCCATGCCCACTCCCACACATCCATTCACAAACCCAATCACAGACCCATACCAGTACTTACATACCCACTCACTGACTCATAGATCTACACACAACACACATATCCACTCACTCATCTGTGCAGCCACTCATACAACCACTCAGTTGCTAACAGAGCCACTGACATATCCACTCATATACCCATACAGCCCCTCACACACTGAGTCAGTCACCAATAGAGCTACTCACATACCTAGTCACTCACCCATACAGTCAATCACATAGCCACTTATGCATCCATACAGATATATACACACACACATTCACTTACTCATACAAATTCCTACTCACTCACCTATAGTCATTGAGATAAGCACAAGTTAACCCATACAACCACTCTCACGTTCACTCACTCACCCATACAATCACTCATAGACCCATCACTCAACTGTGCTCCCTTGTGTCTGGACAAAACTATACCTCCCTGAGGAGCTCTAAGTAGAGTGAAACACTGTGTCAGGGGATGCTTTTACTCATTTCAGGTTGGCTTGGTTGGTATTTTACCAATTCAAAACTGTAATACTGTGTTGGCTTTTGTCGTTTTCCAGCTCTGCATGAACAGCTCTGTGCTAGTCCTATACTTAAAGACTTTGCTGTAGTAATGGCAAAATACTTTGTCCCTTTCTATCTTGGAGTGGATGGCACTGTGCTAATCCTATGCTTAAAGACTTTGATAGAAATGTAGACATTTGAGGTGAGCAGATCTACCTAACCTTGAACCTATACCTAAACTTGAATACTACCCAGAGTCCTCTGCTTTTTTTTGCATAATTTATGTGTCACTATATGCCTGAAAGGGTATTGTTTTGACTTATATATATATACATATATATATATGTATATATATTTCCTACTGGCAGCCACCAGTAGGTAGTTATAGTTAGGACCAAAGTATCCTTAGGAAAAGCGTTTTTCGATTTTGCCCATAACTTTGGGGCTGCCTGACTAATTTTCACAAACCTTCCCCTTTTCGGTTAACCTGCTGTGGTGTAATCTGTCAAGTAGGAACCGAGATGTAAAGGGGTCCCAAAACATGTTTTCCCAATGTTATGGGTATTTTTTTATTTTTTCAACACGACCACAGCCCGAACCGCTGTGCGGTATTATACCTAATTTGGCAGAAAGCTAGATATTCATTCAGAAAGCATGCTTTTTGTAATGTGGTGCAAATCCATTCAGAAGTTTCAGAGATATTCAAGTTAAAAAGAATATAGATTTATGGGGATACGAGTCCTTGCAGTGGACTAGCGAATTCAACTAAAATTTGATTGGCTGCCAACACTTCAGCCAGGAAGTGTTGGCAGCCATCTTGGAACTCTCCTTGAAGCCAAGTCCCAAAAAACATAAACAATTATGAAAAAGAGCATGTTAGGAAAACCCTGACCCCCTAGATATGGCGGGGGGGGGGGGGTTCCACAGGGACCATGCCGGTGGTAAAAAGTGTTTTTTTAATTTAATTTTGCAGTGAATTTGCTGGTGTACCCACGGGTCCACTGCACATTATTTTAAAAAAAGAGAATCACAGACTCCTGTGTGTTTTTTTAAAGCCCCTGGGTAGGCCAAATCCCGGAAGAAATTTCCTAATTGTCAGCTCTTGAACTCCCACCCTGACCCTCACCCCATACCCCATAGAGGACATACATGTGGGCAGCAATGGAACATGCATGCACAAACAGCCCAAGATCATGGTTGACTCAGATGCCATTGCTCAGAGCCCTGCCAGGGCCAGCAGCAACCAGGGCATGACAAGTCCAGCTTGGGGCATCCTGGGCCAGAAATACCAACCACCAGAGTCAGCAGCAGAAATCCTCAGAAATGGCCAATCTGCAGACCCCAATGAGCCCCAGGGGTGGCGGGGTCCTAGATGTGCTGAGACGCCGTATGCTGCCTTGTTGTGTAGTTCCTAAACATACATTGGGTCTGCGCATTTAGACAACATAAACTAAGAGGTTGGTGTCCAGACTGATTCCAGACACCCCCAAAAGATATGTTAGCCTTTAGACCAGCTAGCTTACATTGTCGCCATAAACCCCCTAACCTTATCAAGGAGCAAATAGTTTCTTGCTGCTATCTAACATGACAACCCTTGATCCTTCAGGGATCGTGGATACAGTACAGTACTTTGCATTCCGCCAATCGTGGTCACTTAGTCTCAGAAACATTCATAGAATAAGCGATGGGGAAGTTTTCAATAACATTTATTGAGCCAGCGTCATTCTAGTATAAAATATGTTTGATGCAACAACCATTAGACAGAAACAGATGTATAAGATTACAAGCACCAACCCAGTAAACAAAAGGTAGAATTGTACCATGGTGCTAAAACAGTGACTATATGCAGGCATATAGATACATGACTGTAATCAAGAGTACTCCTACGATTCAAACCCTACCTAAGTGTACCTTGTATGTATGTAGGTGTAAAGCTGAGAATCTCCTAGGAAAGAGCCAACCCCATTACCTGATGGGAGAGAATGAACCATCCCATCTTGGTTTCAAGTTGGACACCCCACAAGGGATATCAGACTGCAGGGTATTCTAGCCGCCTCAGGCCAGGACCTCATTGTCTAGTGTCAGCGTGGAAGCTTCTCCTCTGCCTATCTAGTCTTGGTATGGTTCTTTTATACCATAAAGATAGCCTTGGGGTGCCTTACACAATCAATATGCTTTAAATACGATTATGTAAATGAGCCTAAATCAATAGCTGCAATTATGCTAAGTAGTTCTTTCGCCCTAGGAAGAAGATGACCATGACTTTTGTACAGAAGTGGTTGATCATGTTATGTACGTCATGTCTGTGGACTTTTCAAAGAATCCTCATGCATAAATGAGGCTAGTTTCAAGGAAACCAATCAACATTTATTCAGCACATGACTGGGTAAAAGTTCAGTGCTAGAACTGTTATGCAGATCAAGGTAACCTTCAGTAAGTCCAACACTGTGGGATTTTTAAGAGATCTTTGGAGGCCACAACCCCTTTCTCACCACTCTGCAACGCAGCTCCTGGCACACTACTGCTTGGGGGATGAAGTCCACTTAACTCCTGAGGGACTTTGGGGGCCAAGAAGCCATCTTTGTACCACCTGTAAGCCCTACACTGCATGATTCCTGAGAGCTAGTTGGATGCTCTGCCCCCTTTCTACACCATACTGCAAATGCGACTGTTACTTAAAAAACTATACAAATTCACTATGAAGGTTACAGGGACATTATAGTTAGGAATTAGCATTTAAAAAACCTTAGAAATTCACAGGTAGAAAACAAAGATTGCAAGGACGTTATAGTTAGGAAATGGAAAAGAAAAAATAGAAATTCACTGAAAAAACACATGTTGCAGGGACATTATAGTTAGGCTCAGGTTTCACCTGTACATAACCCATTAAATTCTGCAGTTATATTTAGCTGAGCTAATTATAACTTGTGTCCCCCACAATGAACTGCTGATAACCTCACATATTACATGTCTCATGACATCGTCAGTAACATCCCTGATCACTTCACTGATGACATCTGAAATGATATCACCGATGACATCACTGATGACATCATTCGCAGAATCACTGATGCACCCACTCACACTCCATGGAATCTTTCATGTACCCATGCCCATGCCCCCTCCCACACATCCATTCACAAACCCAATCACAGACCCATACCAGTACTTACATACCCACTCACTGACTCATAGATCTACACACAACACACATATCCACTCACTCATCTGTGCAGCCACTCATACAAACACTCAGTTGCTAACAGAGCCACTGACATATCTACTCATATACCCATACAGCCCCTCACACACTGAGTGAGTCACCAATAGAGCTACTCACATACCTAGTCACTCACCCATACAGTCAATCACATAGCCACTTATGCATCCATACAGATATACACACACACACATTCACTTACTCATACAAATTCCTACTCACTCACCTACAGTCATTGAGATAAGCACAAGTTAACCCATACAACCACTCTCACGTTCACTCACTCACCCATACAATCACTCATAGACCCATCACTCAACTGTGCTCCCTTGTGTCTGGACAAAACTATACCTCCCTGAGGAGCTCTAAGTAGAGTGAAACACTGTGTCAGGGGATGCTTTTACTCATTTCAGGTTGGCTTGGTTGGTATTTTACCAATTCAAAACTGTAATACTGTGTTGGCTTTTGTCGTTTTCCAGCTCTGCATGAACAGCTCTGTGCTAGTCCTATACTTAAAGACTTTGCTGTAGTAATGGCAAAATACTTTGTCCCTTTCTATCTTGGAGTGGATGGCACTGTGCTAATCCTATGCTTAAAGACTTTGATAGAAATGTAGACATTTGAGGTGAGCAGATCTACCTAACCTTGAACCTATACCTAAACTTGAATACTACCCAGAGTCCTCTGCTTTTTTTGCATAATTTATGTGTCACTCTATGCCTGAAAGGGTATTGTTTTGACTTATAGATATATATATATATATGTATATATATTTCCTACTGGCAGCCACCAGTAGGTAGTTATAGTTAGGACCAAAGTATCCTTAGGAAAAGCGTTTTTCGATTTTGCCCATAACTTTGGGGCTGCCTGACTAATTTTCACAAACCTTCCCCTTTTCGGTTAACCTGCTGTGGTGTAATCTGTCAAGTAGGAACCGAGATGTAAAGGGGTCCCAAAACATGTTTTCCCAATGTTATGGGTATTTTTTTATTTTTTCAACACGACCACAGCCCGAACCGCTGTGCGGTATTATACCTAATTTGGCAGAAAGCTAGATATTCATTCAGAAAGCATGCTTTTTGTAATGTGGTGCAAATCCATTCAGAAGTTTCAGAGATATTCAAGTTAAAAAGAATATAGATTTATGGGGATGCGAGTCCTTGCAGTGGACTAGCGAATTCAACTAAAATTTGATTGGCTGCCAACACTTCAGCCAGGAAGTGTTGGCAGCCATCTTGGAACTCTCCTTGAAGCCAAGTCCCAAAAAACATAAACAATTATGAAAAAGAGCATGTTAGGAAAACCCTGACCCCCTAGATATGGCGGGGGGGGGGGGTTCCACAGGGACCATGCCGGTGGTAAAAAGTGTTTTTTTAATTTAATTTTGCAGTGAATTTGCTGGTGTACCCACGGGTCCACTGCACATTATTTTAAAAAAAGAGAATCACAGACTCCTGTGTGTTTTTTTAAAGCCCCTGGGTAGGCCAAATCCCGGAAGAAATTTCCTAATTGTCAGCTCTTGAACTCCCACCCTGACCCTCACCCCATACCCCATAGAGGACATACATGTGGGCAGCAATGGAACATGCATGCACAAACAGCCCAAGATCATGGTTGACTCAGATGCCATTGCTCAGAGCCCTGCCAGGGCCAGCAGCAACCAGGGCATGACAAGTCCAGCTTGGGGCATCCTGGGCCAGAAATACCAACCACCAGAGTCAGCAGCAGAAATCCTCAGAAACGGCCAATCTGCAGACCCCAATGAGCCCCAGGGGTGGCGGGGTCCTAGATGTGCTGAGACGCCGTATGCTGCCTTGTTGTGTAGTTCCTAAACATACATAGGATCTGCGCATTTAGACAACATAAACTAAGAGGTTGGTGTCCAGACTGATTCCAGACACCCCCAAAGGATATGTTAGCCTTTAGACCAGCTAGCTTACAGTGTCGCCATAAACCCCCTAACCTTATCAAGGAGCAAATAGTTTCTTGCTGCTATCTAACATGACAACCCTTGATCCTTCAGGGATCGTGGATACAGTACAGTACTTTGCATTCCGCCAATCGTGGTCACTTAGTCTCAGAAACATTCATAGAATAAGCGATGGGGAAGTTTTCAATAACATTTATTGAGCCAGCGTCATTCTAGTATAAAATATGTTTGATGCAACAACCATTAGACAGAAACAGATGTATAAGATTACAAGCACCAACAAAGTAAACAAAAGGTAGAATTGTACCATGGTGCTAAAACAGTGACTATATGCAGGCATATAGATACATGACTGTAATCAAGAGTACTCCTACGATTCAAACCCTACCTAAGTGTACCTTGTATGTATGTAGGTGTAAAGCTGAGAATCTCCTAGGAAAGAGCCAACCCCATTACCTGATGGGAGAGAATGAACCATCCCATCTTGGTTTCAAGTTGGACACCCCACAAGGGATATCAGACTGCAGGGTGTTCTAGCCGCCTCAGGCCAGGACCTCATTGTCTAGTGTCAGCGTGGAAGCTTCTCCTCTGCCTATCTAGTCTTGGTATGGTTCTTTTATACCATAAAGATAGCCTTGGGGTGCCTTACACAATCGATATGCTTTAAATACGATTATGTAAATGAGCCTAAATCAATAGCTGCAATTATGCTAAGTAGTTCTTTCGCCCTAGGAAGAAGATGACCATGACTTTTGTACAGAAGTGGTTAATCATGTTATGTACGTCATGTCTGTGGACTTTTCAAAGAATCCTCATGCATAAATAAGGCTAGTTTCAAGGAAACCAATCAACATTTATTCAGCACATAACTGGGTAAAAGTTCAGTACTAGAACTGTTATGCAGATCAAGGTAAGACAAATGTAGGTAAAAGGTTGTATAGCTACCTAGGCCTAGATTGGGGTACATTGGGGTATATAACAGCCTCTAAGGTCCTGGGTGTGTAGAGACTGCATGCACTGTCCCCTAGATCCAGGGTGTGCACAGACAGGTTGTGCGGTTCCCTAGGTCCGGGACGTTTTGTGACAGAATGTATAGCCCTCAGGTTTGGCATGCACTGTCCCCTAAGTCTGGGGTGTGCTGTGGAAGAGTCTGCAGTCCTCCAGTTTCTGCGAGTGTTGCCCCCTAGGTCCTGGTGTGGAGAGACCATGCGCACGGACCCCTAAGTCCACATCCCCCAGTCCTCAGCCATGGATTCTTCCTCCGGTGCGCCTCACACTTGTTCCCCTCAAAGCCTCACTCTTCTTCTCCCACAGCAGAGCCAATAATACAGACCACCTCTCTTCTGAGCCTCAGCAAAAAGGTGCAGGCAGGTTCCCAGTTGCCCTGGAGAGGAGGGAATAGGAAGAGGTCAACGACAGCTGCATGCTCCTGGACAGTCCCTGGGGACCCAGCAGCTTCCTCTACTTCCCTACTACCACCCCAACACTCAGCCAGTACATGTGGAGAAGAAGCAGGCTCTGGGATCTCCTACCAGCTCTGGGTCCCAAGAAATGCTTCTGTCGTGGGCCCCCACCCCCTCAGGGCACTAAAAGATGCTGACTACCAGGCAGGGGTAAAAGTAGGCTTGGCTACATAGCACTTTGTCCAAGACAGTGACTTAATTCACATGGGACTTGCACTTCCCACAGTCTATTTCAACATGGATCTGTGGCTTCAGCCTTACCTGCCTTACTGGTGGGGCATCCCACACACTCCCCTTGCCCAGTCCACACTGAACCCTGGAGAGGGAAAGCTCAGGGGGCACCTAATTTCTTCTATAAAACACCTTGACTGGGGAAGGACAACTGTGCCTTTGGCAGCTGGCGCCTTGCAGGGTGGTGTCAGCTGCAACTGCTCTTTTTTGGCATGCACAAAGCGGGGCAGGACCCCTTCAGGACTTTGACACCAAATATTGTTTTAATTTCGGGACATTGAAGGCGCATCCACTAGGAGTCACGGCAGTGCACTACATCACCCAGAAGCCCCTGATGGCCGCGCCCACTGAGGCAGGTGTTGGTAATAACTTGTGTGCGATCAGCAGCGCTTCTTTATACCCATTTCAAATGCCACTGAAGAAGGGAGCACATAATGAAACGCGTCTGGCGAAATGGAATGGTGTTTTTTGTTCCATGAACTGGGTCCTGCTGGCAGGGTGCCAAATTTGAAATAAAGAAAAATGAGCAGCATTATTCTCTGAGAGGCTTCATTTATGGGTTCCTGTTCGATGGACTTATATGGCCTACCCGGTCTTTAAGTGAAGCTCACCGCCTGTTTTGCGGGTCCGAGACGGCACCACGAAGGTGCTGCCACAGTCGGGACAGAGAGCAGCTGGCGCCTTGCAGGGTGGTGTCAGCTGCAACTGCTCTTTTTTGGCATGCACAAAGCGGGGCAGGACTCCTTCAGGACTTTGACACCAAATATTGTTTTAATTTCGGGACATTGAAGGCGCATCCACTTGGAGTCACGGCAGCGCACTACATCACCCAGAAGCCCCTGATGGCCGCGCTCACTGAGGCAGGTGTTGGTAATAACTTGTGTGCGATCAGCAGCGCATCCTTATACCCGTTTCAAATGCCACTGAAGAAAGGAGCACATCCTGAAACCCGTCTGGCGAAATGGAATGGTGTTTTTTGTTCCATGAAATGGGTCCTGCTGGCAGGGTGCCAAATTTGTAATAAAGAAAAAGTGGCTTCTTTTATGGGTTCCTGTTCGATGGATTTATATGGCCTACCCGGTCTTTAAGTGAAGTTCACCGCCTGTTTTGCGGGTCCGAGACGGCACCATGAAGGTGCTGCCACAGTCGGGACAGAGAGCAGCTGGCGCCTTGCAGGGTGGTGTCAGCTGCAACTGCTCTTTTTTGGCATGCACAAAGCGGGGCAGGACTCCTTCAGGACTTTGACACCAAATATTGTTTTAATTTCGGGACATTGAAGGCGCATCCACTTGGAGTCACGGCAGCGCACTACATCACCCAGAAGCCCCTGATGGCCGCGCCCACTGAGGCAGGTGTTGGTAATAACTTGTGTGCGATCAGCAGCGCTTCCTATACCCGTTTCAAATGCCACTGAAGAAAGGAGCACATCCTGAAACGCGTCTGGCGAAATGGAATGGTGCTTTTTGTTCCATGAACTGGGTCCTGCTGGCAGGGTGCCAAATTTGAAATAAAGAAAAATAGCAGCATTATTCTCTGAGAGGCTTCTTTTATGGGTTCCTGTTCGATGGATTTATATGGCCTACCCGGTCTTTAAGTGAAGCTCACCGCCTGTTTTGCGGGTCCGAAACGGCACCACGAAGCTGCAGCCACAGTCGGGACAGAGAGCAGCTGGCGCCTTGCAGGGTGGTGTCAGCTGCAACTGCTCTTTTTTGGCATACACAGAGCGGGGCAGGACCCCTTCAGGACTTGGACACCAAATATTGTTTTAATTTCGGGACATTGAAGGCGCATCCACTTGGAGTCACGGCAGTGCACTACATCACCCAGAAGCCCCTGATGGCCGCGCCCACTGAGGCAGGTAATAACTTGTGTGGGATCAGCAGCGCTTCCTATACCCGTTACAAATGCCACTGAAGAAAGGAGCACATCCTGAAACGTGTCTGGCGAAATGGAATGGTGCTTTTTGTTCCATGAACTGGGTCCTGCTGGCAGGGTGCCAAATTTGAAATAAAGAAAAATGAGCAGCATTATTCTCTGAGAGGCTTCATTTATGGGTTCCTGTTCGATGTATATATATATATATATTCACATAAAAAAACTATAGGTTTCACACATGTTATAGTTAGCTGGACATTTCCCTCGTAAAAAAACAATGAAATTCCCCCGTTATAGTTAGTGCAGGCAACTATAACTCACGCGACCGCAATCCTCTGCTGATGACGTCAGATATTACATCACTGTATTTAGACACCTATTTACCCATGTCTTCTTCCATTAATCTTTAGCTATACATATATTACAAATATTTATTTTTCAGAAAGACACATATTTAATCAGTGATGTAATATCTGACGTCATCAGCAGAGGATTGCGGTCGCGTGAGTTATAGTTGCCTGCACTAACTATAACGGGGGAATTTCATTCTTTTTTTACGAGGGAAATGTCCAGCTAACTATAACATGTGTGAAACCTATGGTTTTTTAAGTGAATTTGCAAGGTTTTTTAAATGCTAATTCCTAACTATAACGTGTGTGAAACCTATGGTTTTTTAAGTGAATTTGTACGTTTTTTAAATGCTAAGTTATGTATTTATCAATATTTTTTTTTTCAGGTTCTTCACCATGCGCGCACCGTGCGCGCACTGTGGGCGCTCGGTGCGCGAAGCGCACCGAGCATCCACGATTCGTTGTCCGTGCCGTGCCGTGCGCGCACAGTGCGCGCACCCCGCGCTTTTAAAAAAAAAAAATTGTTTTTTTCATCCTTGGGGGTCCTTCAGTGACCCCCTGACAAAGGCTAGGGGGTCAGGAACTGTCCACCCTGCCCCCTTTTCACATTCTCCACCTTTGTTTTTCACTGCCTCAGACTGCGAGAGACAAAATGGCGGCCGACACTTCCTGATTTCGACCGACTGGAATGTTTACTGTCATGTAACCACCAATCAGAATTACGCTTGCGCACGTCAGCGTGCGCGTACGGTATGCTTACCGTACGCGCACGGTGCGCGCCTATAGATATATATGTACTTTTAACTGAAATTTTCTCAGGAACTACTGAACAAATTGACTCCAGATATTCAAAAGGCACATCCCTGACCTGATGACATTCTCTTTGCCAAATTTCAAATAATTCTGTTCAGCCGTTCGGCTGTACCTTGGACTAAAGGTCCCTATGGAAAAATGCATGGGGAAAACGTGTTTTGGGACCCCCCTTTTTTCTCGGCCCCCGCTTTACTAATCACCCCCGAGACTTTCAGGGTAGGAGCGGAGCGCCCCACCTATTTTAAAAAATTTGCGAGGATTCGTCAACCGGCGCCAAAGTTATTCAAAATAGAATTTTCAGATTTCCTATGGAAACACGGTCCTAACTATAACTATCTACTGGCGACCGCCAGTAGATAATATATATATATATATATATATATATATATATATATGTATATATGTATATATATATATATATATTAATTCACTGAAAAAAACATAGGTTTCAGGCACGTTATAGTTAGAAATTAGCATTTAAAAAATCCTTTGAAATTCACTGAAAAAACCACGTTTCAGGGACGTTATAGTTAGTTGGACATTTCACTCGTACAAAACCAGTGAAATTCATCCGTTATATAACTCGCGCCCCCGCAATGCACTGCTGATGATGTCACATATTACATCACTCATGACATGGTCAGTGACATCACTGATGACATCACTGATGACATCTCAATTGACATCACTGATGGCATCACTGATGACATCATCCAGTGAATGTGTGTTTCTGTAAAGTTTAAATATGTTTTTATAATATATATATATATATATATATTATCTACTGGTGGTCGCCAGTAGATAGTTATAGATAGGACCAATTTTCCATAGGAAATTCACAACATTCTATTTCCAATAACTTTGGTGCCGGTTGATGAATCTTTGCAAAAGTTTCAAACCTCGTGGGGCGCTCCGGTCCGCTCCTATCCTGAAAGATTTAGGGTGATTTTGCAAGCGGGGGCTGAGAAAAAAGGGGGTCCCAAAACGTGTTTTCCCCATGCAATTTTTCATAGGAAACTTTAGACACTACTGCAGCCCGAACTGCTGAACGGAATTACACCAAATTTGGCAAAGAGGTAGTTCTTGGTTCAGAAAAAACCCTTTTTGTTAAATAGTGTAAATCTGTTCAGTAGTTGCTGAGAAAATCAAAAGTAAAAACACATCTATATCTATGGCTGCAGATGATCCGCATACCCTCCCGATCACAAGCTGTATGCTAATTGGCTGTCAACACTCCAAACCAGGAAGTGTTGGCAGCCATCTTGTGCCGCGGTAGAACCAAGGCACAAGAAATCATTCATACAAGTGCGCAAAACGCAAAAAGGTGGCAGGGTAGAAACACCCTGACCCCCTTAGGCCTGCTTAGGGGGTCCCACAAGGACCCCCAGGGCCCCGCCAATTTATTTTATTTTTTTAAAAGGGAAAATCCGCGGAGTATCCGCAGATCCAGCCGCAGAAAGAAAATGAAGCGTGGGCTCCCACGCTTCGATACTAATTAGCCCCCGGGGGCCAAGTCCCGGGGCAATATTTTTATGTAATGGGGTCCCAGAGGGGCCCCCCAGCCCTGGGGACCGCCACCCCCCGGGCTTCTTAGTTTAATGTTGGAGGGCCTCGGGACAGCTACCCCTGGGGCTCTACTTAATTGTTATTGTGGGGCGCACACTGCCCCCCCACAGCCCCGGCAACCGCCATCCCCCGTGGCTTAAAAAAATAATAAACTGGGGAGGCTCAAGCCCCCCACACGCCCCAGGGACTGCCACCTCCCCAGGGCTCTAAATAATCAAATTGGGGGGTCCGTGTCAGACCTCCCAGCCCCGGGGACCACCACCCCCCAGGGCTTTGTAAATTTTTGGAGGGGGTCCCCCCCTCCTGGAGCCTTGTCATGGCCCTGGGGACCGCCACCCCCACGGCCAGCTCCTGCAATGTCCCGGGGTGCCCACCCCCGGGACACTTTAGTTTGCTATGGCAGGGCTCACGGCTCCCGCCCTGCCATAGCAAACTTGGTTTGGATTTTGAAAGAGAGAGCAGGGAAACCTGCTCTCTCTTTCAAAATGCAAACCAAATTGATTTTCCACAAGGGGAGCTGCATCTTAGCAGCTCCCCGTGTGGAAAAGCAATGCCGGCTCCCAAGAGACGCAGGGAGCTGGCGGGAACCTGGGGGCTTGGGGACCCCCCCACAGTCCCCAACGGAGAGGGCCAGCCCTGGGGGATGGGGTCCCCAGGGCTACACGTGGCCCGGGAGGGGGGCAAGGCAGCCCCCGCCTAAAGAATTTTAAAAAAAGGCCATGCCCCGGGGGTTGGGGTCCCTGGGGCCGATTAAGGCCTCGGGAGGGGGGCCACGCAGCCCCCTTCCAAATTAAAATATATATATAAAATAAAATTAGGGGGCAGGCCCTGGGGGATGGGATCACCAGGGCCAATAAATTAGAAAAAGAAGGGGAACCACACAGCCCCCTTCTTAAAAAAATTAATTAAATAAAAGACCGGCATTGTGCCAGAGGCCACGCCCCCTCCTTGCAGCACTCTGCAAACACACCCCCTGGCGCGTTTGCAGATGGGGAACAAATTCCCTATGAATACTGGGGGTCCCTGGGGGCTAACTAGCCCACCAGAAACCTCCAGTATGCGCCAGGGGGCTGCATTGCAGAGAGGTGTTCTGAGGCCACGCCCCTTTTTACACCTCTCTGCAACTCAGCTCTCTGGCGCATACTGGAGGTACATGGTGGTCTAGTTGGCCCCCAGGACCCTCAGGGTTGGGGAGGAATTAATTCTCCAACTTAAAATGCACCACAGGGCATGTTAGCAAACATGTCAGCTCAGCTCACGACCCCTTCCTTCACCATTGTGCAAACGCCCCCCCTGCCAAGTTGTAAGTTGGGGAATTAATTCCCCTTCAAAACTAAGGGTCCTTGAGGGCCAACTAGCCCAACAGGTATCTCCAGTATGCGCCAGGGAGCTGCGTTGCAGACAGGTGTTCTGAGGCCACACACCTTTTTACACTTCTGCAACGCAGCTCTGTGGCACTTACTGGAGGTACCTAGTGGGCTAGTTTGACCCTAGGGACCCTTATGATTCAAGGGGACTTAATCTCTCAACTTAGAACGGCCACAGGGCGTGTTTACACAGTGGTGAAGGGAGGGGACGGGGCCTGAGGTGTCGTGTGCAAACACACCCTTGGCGCGTTTTAAGTTGGGGAAATAATTCCCCTTCAATCATGAGGGACCCTGGGGGCCAACTAGCCCACCAGGTGCTTCCAGTAAGCGCCACTGTGCTGTGTTGCAGAGAGGTGGTGCAAGCCGAGCCCCTTTTTACACCTCTCTGCAATGGCGCTTACTGGACGTACCTAGTGGGTTAATTTGCCCCTAGGGACCCAAAGGATTCAAGGAGACTTAATTTCCCAACTTAAAACGGCCACAGGGCATGTTTACACAGTGGGGAAGGGAGGGGATGGGGCCTGAGGTGACGTGTGCAAACACGCCCTGTGTCGCATTTTAAGTTGGGATAATAATTCCCCTTCAATACTGAGGATCCCTGGGGGCCAACTAGCCCACAAGGTGATTCCAGTAAGCGCCACTGCGCTGTGTTGCAGAGAGGTGGACTAGACCGTGCCCCTTTTTACACCTCTCTGCAACACATCTCTGTGGCGCTTACTGGAGGTACATTGGTGAAGGGAGGGGACGGGGCCTGAGGTGATGTGTGCAAACACGCCCTGTGGCGCATTTTAAGAGGTTTTTTTAATCCCTCTGCACTATTATATACTAGGGGCTTACAGAGGAGGTCATGCTAATCACAGGGGGACCCCAACGCATAGTGTTCCCTAGTGTATGTTGGTGTTTTCACTGTATTCTAAGTGTCTTTTAACATAGCACTGGCTCTAGCACTGGTTAGTCAGACTCAGTTACCACCAGTATCCGTCTGAAAAAGTTGAGGGTACTGGATGATTTTGCGACAAGGCTTCTTTCTGCTCTTCTGTTTGTTCTTTCTGCATGTTTTCCTTCTTTCTTTGTCTTTGAGGACTTCTGTTGCTTCTTTCTGCATTTCTTTTTTTCTTTCTGTGCGTTTTTTCTTCTTCCTTCACATGTCCTATCTCTGTAGGCATAGCTAGAAATTAGCATTTAAAAAATCTTTGAAATTCACTGAAAAACCATAGGTTTCAGGCATGTTATAGTTTGGAATTAGCAATTAAAAAAACTTAGGAATTCACTGAAAAAAAACGTAGGCTTCAGGGGGGTTATAGTTAGCTGGACATTTCACTCGTACAAAACCACTGAAATTCCCCCATTATAGTTAGTTCAGCTAACTATACCTCACGCACCCGCAATGCAATGCTGATGACGTCACATATTACATCACTCTTGACATGGTCAGTGACATCAGTCATGACATCACTGATGACATCTCAAATGACATCACTGATGACATCATCCTTGTGATAGAGCGGCAGACCTCCTCTCACCCTAATATAACCTTTGATACAGACATTCAAAAATAGAAAATAACATTTTCAAGACAATGGACATACCAATACCAGTTACAACAACCTATTCAGTAATTCTAAGATCCACATACACATCCACTCATTCACCAACAGCCCTATACAGTCACTCATACATGTACTCACTTACACATCGCCACTCATCCATAGAGTTACTCACACACATAGTCACTCATGCTAATTAAGGATCAAACATCCATTTACTTGTATATACAGTTATACACACACCACCACACTTACTTCTACAGAAACTTACACATATTTACTCTTTTAAACAATCACTTATAGAAACACATACTTATTCATACAGGAGCTCTTCCAATCTCTCACTCTAACATATACTCACTTATATACACCAATAGTCACATATACTAGTTTAAAACATATGTAGTTACTCATAAAGACACTATTGAGATAGTCATTCACACACCCATACACACACTCATCCACCCATACAGTCCTGCACACATACTGTCTTCAACACATACAAACAGTGAGTCACTCATTCAGGCATCTATGCACTACGTAATACCCACCACCGGACCATAAAGACACTCATACTGATACTCAAAAAGCCAACTAATAACCTATATAGACACTCATGTAGCTACTCACCAACCCATGCAGCCACTTACACACAAACTGAGAGACTGATACAGATATTTACATATTTAAACATTACTCACTAACCCATGTATTCACTAAGATACACTTAATCAGTCAGTTATACAATCAATTTTTCAACAAAAAAAATCATCCATTTAGACACTTATATACCCATTTATTCTTCCATTGACCTTGAGATGTACATATATAAAACATATTTAATTTTCAGAGAAGCACACATTCACTAGATGATGTCATCAGTGATGTCATTTGAGATGTCATTAGTGATGTCATTAGTGGTGCCATGAGTGATGTCACTGACCATGTCATGAGTGATGTAATATGTGACGTCATCGGCAGTGCATTACTGGCGCACGAGTTATAGTTAGCTGAAGTAACTATAACGGGGGAATATATATATATATATA
This sequence comes from Triturus cristatus, assembly GCF_964204655.1. Classification (NCBI taxonomy): domain Eukaryota; kingdom Metazoa; phylum Chordata; class Amphibia; order Caudata; family Salamandridae; genus Triturus; species Triturus cristatus. Next base: position 459,116,768 of record NC_140586.1, on the reverse strand, counting down.
GGTGTTTTGAAGAATGAGTGGGTGTATAAGTGTCGGAATGGATGATTTAGTAGGTGTGTGACTGATTGTATTATTGACTGATTAATTGTATCTTACTGAATGCATGGGTTAGTGAGTAAAGTGTGAAAATGTTTGTATCATTCTGTCAGTTGGTGTATAAGCGGCTGCATGAGTTGGTGAGTAGCTAAATGACTGTCTATGTTGGTTATTGTTTGGTTGTCTGAGTATCTGTGTGGGTGCCTGAGTGTCTGTGTGAGTGGGTGGGGGGTCGGTGACTGTGCATAGATGTGTGAGTGGCTGATTCACTGGGTGTATGGGTTCAACAGTGCATCTATGAAGGGCTGTATCGGTTGGTGAGTGTGTGTATGGGTGTGTTGGTAAGTGAATGGATGTCTCAGTCATATATGTGTGAGTAACTAAACATGTGAAAGGCAGTATATGTGAGTGTTGGAATATATAAATGACTATATGTGAGAGTGAGTGATTGTGAGAGTGGCTGTACGGATGAGTATGTGCTTGTGTCAGTGATTGTATAAGAGAGTAAGTATGTGTTAGTATTAGTATAAATAAGTGAGGTGGTCTGTGTATAACTGTATAGGTGAGTAAATGGTTGTGATTGATTCTTTGCATGACTGAGTAGGTTTGTGAGTAAGTCTATGGATGAGTGGTAGTGTCTGAGTGTATGTATAGGTGTATGAGTGCATATGATAGTAAGGTATTGATGAGTGACTGCATGTATGAGTTACTGTATGGGTAAATTGAGTGGATGTGTGTGTACACCTTGGAATCAGTAAGTGCGTGTGTACTAACTGGAATTGGTGTGTCTATGGTTTCAGAAATGGTAGTTTGTATTTTAGAGTGGGTGTATCAAAGGTTATATTAGGGTGTGAGGAGGTGCATCAGATTATCACATGGATGATGCTATCAGTGATGTCATTTGAGATGTCTTCAGTGACGTCATGAGTGATGTCACTGACCATGTCATGAGTGATGTAATATGTGACGTCATCAGCAGTGCATTGCGGGGGCGCGAGTTATAGTTAGCTCTTCTAACTATAACGGACGAATTTCACTGGTTTTTTACAAGTGAAATGTCCAACTAACTATAACGTTCCTGAAACCTGTGTTTTTTTCAGTGAATTTCTAAGGTTTTTTAAATGCTCATTTCTAACTATAACGTGCCTGAAACCTATGGTTTTTTCAGTGAATTTCAATGGTTTTTTAAATGCTATTTTTTAACTATAACATCCCTGAAACCTATGTTTTTTTGTGAATTTCAAAGGTTTTTTAAATGCTAATTTCTAACTATAACATAGCAGTTGCATTTGCAGAGTGGTGGAGGAAGGTGAGCGTGGCCTACAAACAACTTTTAGCAATCCCTCTGTGTTGGATTTAGCAGAGGTAACAGGAGTGATAGTTAGCCCCCAATGTCAACATTGGGGGCCAACTACCCCTCCTATTACCTCCAGTAAGTCCCACACAGCAGGATTGCTAGCTTGTTATAAAAGGGCCCGTGCCCTCCCTGCACCACTGTGCAAACGTGCCCCCTGGCGCGTTGTAAGTTGGGGGATTAAGTTCCCTTGAACTAGCCCACCAGGTACCTCCAGTAAGCACCATAGAGCTGCGTTGCAGAGAGGTGTTCTGAAGCCATGCCCCTTTTTAAACCCAGTTTCAACCCTAAAAAAGATCCTTGGAAGATTCATTGGATTGAAATATAGGAACAGCATCCGGGTGCAGATTGCTTTCTGTAGTATGTGCTTAGAATTGTTTTTATACTTGCTGCTGCATTGTGTGCAGTCTAAAGAACACATGCAGAGTTTTAGCACAAATGTTCCAATTCTAACATACTACATACAGTGTGCATGCTAACATTATCAAACTGCTGCTGTAACTGTGCATGCGATATTTCCATTTTTGTGGTGCATGCAAAACCTAGTGTTCCGGTGCATACCTGTACAACAGCATGCCTGCATACTACATGCCCACTTGGGATCTTAACTGTGCATGCAATATTTTAATTTTGGCGGTGCATTCAAAACCCAGTGTTCCCTTGCATACCTTACTAGATGCCCCCTTGGAATCTTGGAGTGTTGTTTAGTGGTGCATGCTCGCATTCCTAGACTCTTGCTGCCTGCTTCGCTGTATGTGCTGACTTTTTCCGATGCGTGCAGCAATAGCATCTCTCCTAAAATATCCAGGGCATCTGCTAACATGTTTAGGCTGTTGTTGCAGTGCCTGCAAGGATTTCCAGCCCTCTACATCAAAGTCTGACCACCAGTTTTACACAGCGTCTAGACTATGTCGAGTAAGGCTTCCAGGCAATTTATAGGTACAACGTTCTGGCCTTTGTTATTTATGCGCTGCCTAGTGACCTATCACGACTGCCTCTTGGGCGAGTTTGCTGACCCTTGCAAACTGTGGCTACAAAAATTACTACTCTAACACGTGTATATTGAGTCGCCGCCTCACTTTATAATTTCCAGTCATTTCGAACTGTCTCATTTCAGACTGTGGCTGTGTTAAGAACATGGATGGCACAGTGTGCCCCTTGGCATTCGTATTTGGCGCGAACCCGACTTGAGTGCTCCCTTTACAGGAGCAGCAGATACATCGCACAAGATCAGATTTTTTTAACACATGTTAAATGATCTGCCCAAGACCACAGGGTGTGGAAGATTCGAACTCGGTTCCACAGTTGTAAAGTCCACAGCTCCGCCACATCCTCTAGCCAATTGCAGTTGGCATACACAGTTGGCAGTGTCCAGTTGCTGGCATGGCATGCCTGTACTCACCCCCTTACTGGTCATGCATGAATCATGCTTCTACGCAATTCCAGGTATGATCACTGCACATATATGCACCTTTTCAGTTCTTCGAAACCCTAGGTTCTGTGTCTTAAGCATACGTTCCTTCCATCTCTACCCTCACATGTGGCCCTGGATTGACTGTCTCTGAATTCCCTCACTCCCAGACTTTACATGCTTCCTGCAATGTCCCCTGGGCGGCACATGGAAAGAAACCGATTGATTTTTACGCACGTGTTTTGTTTAGCCCCTCACCTTACCCACTGCAGCCCCCACCCCCAAGACACACGATAGGGGCGAAGTGCGCACTAATACACATCTACAGAAATGAGGTCCTCAATATAACTACCTACTGGCGACCACCAGTATGTAAAATATATATATATATATTTTAAATAAAGGGTTTCCATGTTTCCCCGAAGTGGCCTCTTACCCTTTCTTCACGGAGGTGTTTTCTTTTGGATCTACTATGAGTGCTTGCCAGTGGTACTCATGAGGCCCCGTTATTTCAAGTGGCGGGAGTAATGCTGGCACCAGCGGCAGCAGCCTGCTTTCTTTTTTCTTCCAAGATGTTGGATTGACTCCTGCCCGCCTCGACTGCAGACAAAGCCAGGGACTGCTGCCAGGTGCAGCTTGTGATTTCACAAGGAGTCAAAATCACTGTATCTTCCACTTGCAGCCCGACGACAGTCTGCACCAGGGGCTGGAACGTTTAGGGGACACGAGGAAGCCTGTAAACATCATTTTAAAATCGGGACTTTCCATTTAACATTATTGCCTTCCCCATGCAGCACTCAGTCACCAATAGTGCTTTCTGGGTACTGTAGTCTATGTTGGACTGCAGTGAGAGAGCATCCATGTGACCTGGGGTAGGAATACTCGCTCCAATGGGGGTCATGCAGGACACTTAAAGATGAGGGAGGAGTATATACCTGGTAGCAGCCGCAGCAGCATCTGAGGAAGGCTATCATGCCGAAATGCATCATGCTTGTGCTGTTTTAAATAAAGGGTTTCCATGTTTCCCCGAAGTGGCCTCTTACCCTTTCTTCACGGAGGAGGTGTTTTCTTTTGGATCTACTATGAGTGCTTGCCAGTGGTACTCATGAGGCCCCGTTCTTTCAAGTGGCGAGAGTAATGCTGGCACCAGCGTCAGCAGCCTGCTTTCTTTTTTCTTCCAAGATGTTGGATTAACTCCTGCCTGCCTTGACGGCAGACAAAGCCAGGGACTGCTGCCAGGTGCAGCTTGTGATTTCACAAGGAGTCGAAATCACTGTATCTTTGACTTGTGGCCCGACGACAGTCTGCACCAGGGGCTGGAACATTTAGGGGACACGAGGAAGCCTGTAAACATCATTTTAAAATCGGGACTTTCCATTTAACATTTTTGCCTTCCCCATGCAGCACTCAGTCAGCAATAGTGCTTTCTGGGTACTGTAGTCTGTGTTGGACTACAGTGAGAGAGCATCCATGTGACCTGGGGTAGGAATACTCCCTCCAATGGGGGTCATGCAGGACACCTAAAGACGAGGGAGGAGTCATATACCTGGTAGCAGCAGCAGCAGCATCTGAGGAAGGCTATCAAGCCGAAATGCATCATGCTTGTGCTGTTTTAAATAAAGGGTTTCCATGTTTCCCCAAAGTGGCCTCTTACCCTTTCTTCACAGAGGAGGTGTTTTCTTTTGGATATATATAGAAATTAAATTAAAAATGTACTAAAAGGAATGTAAAGAAATGGGGTGGATATGCCAGTCACACGTTTTAAAATATAGATATATATAGTGAAAGAGAGGGAGAGGGAGAGACAGACAGACATACAGACAGACAGACAGACAAACAGATAGATAAAAAGCTTTCTGACTGGCAGGCAGCAACTTAAAAACATTTGGTGCAGCTGCAATTATAGGGCACAGGACTCACTTCTCACATCCTTAAACAAAGAAATTAAAATTTCAATAAGTTGACAAAGTGATAAGGTGGTGAAGCCGCAAGAGGAGCACACATTAAGTTACAATTAAAAAATGTAGCTTTTACCTGGCGGCCTCCCTCTCCAGCGGATGAGGCCCGACCCATCCCAGCACCGATGTGCCTAGCCTCTAATGCGCCAACATGACCCTAGACCCGTGCACCGCAGATTGCCACTGCACGCAAGGTACCACAATAGGATATACCCCCTAACACACCCATCCACCATGGGACACATCCCCTCCTCACCGAAACCAGTAGAGAATCTTGATGCCCTGGGGACGATCCCACGAGTACTACGCTCAGTGTGGTACCCTGACCCACTGAGGACCACATCGCCTTCACTGCCTATGACATCTACCACTCTGCCCACAGAGTCCAACCCCACGGACACAGGAGGCACATGGTGAGGTGCAAAATGTACAGGATCATCGCACACCCTTACTCCACACATATCAACACCCCCTCCCATTTATAGGCAAGCAAAGTTTTCTGTCAATACAATGCAGCTGATAGTCATTTGTGGCTCTCCTACATTGCTGTATATCGGACATGTTATATTGATGACTGACCGCTGAAACCTACAACTATGTAACTTAGTTCTGCATGTATACCCTGTGAAACTTTAATATAAAATGACAACACAAAAAAAAATTAGGTTTTGTTCTAGGATTTGCCAAACCTGGAACAGTTGTCAAAGACACTAACAAGGCTCTGAAGTTCACAAATCCTGCCAAAGGATCTGCAAATCCTTGAGAAAGAGCTCTAGAACCCTTTATTGTGCCCTCTTTTGTGCTTGCATACCTGGAGTCAGGTGTGTGAACTAGCGAGGGTGGTCGAACATGGGTCCAAAATTATATATCAATCAGAGCTTGTTAAGCACGGCTACTCACCCATGAGCATCTCAAGGAGATTGGTTGTATGCAGGTCCGACTTGTCACTGTGGTTCATTCAAAGAGCCAGATCTTGAGATCCTTCTTGAATTTTGTCAGAGATGGGGAGAGCCTGAGGTGAAGAGGTATGGAGTTCCAGGATTTGGCAGCGAAGTAGGAGAAGAATCTTTCTCCGGTCCAGGTCTTGCAGATCTGAGGGACGGTAGCAAAGACCAGTTGAGCAGAGCGTTCACTAAACATTTATGATATGGCAGTGATAATAATTGTGGCCCAATGCAACATGGTATTTAGAGCAACCATACTAATAAATGCATATTCACTCATTTTTAAAGTGCAAAGGTCAAAATGCTGTTTATTTCCACAGTCAGAGAAGTAATACAAAAAATTGACAGCATGGCTTGGCTGTCCATGGTAGGTTGGGCACTGGGTCAGCCGATGCTGCTTATGGCCAAATGTAGCGTGGGTGGGTGCTGGCCTCCCCAGCTGTGTCAGACTTAGACCCTGGACAAAGGTTAGCCCCAGGGGCCATACCCAACTGTGCATGGCTGAAGACTGAGAGCAAGTGGGTTTAGAATATCAGGCCCTGCCTCCAATTGTTGGATATGTTATGTAATCAAAATAAACAGAACTCTTTGCAGTAAGTATTAGCAACCATAACTGAATTAGGTTGGTTTTTAAGTCAATTTCTAAGGTTTTCAAACATGGATAAGTGTGCTATGTTCAGACCTAACCATAGCCTCACTGTAGCCATTGCTTTGAATACATAGATAGATAGATAGATAGATAGATAGATAGATAGATAGATAGATAGATAGATAGATAGATAGACAGATAGATAGATAGATAGATAGATAGATAGATAGATAGATAGATAGATAGATAGATAGATAGATAGATAGATAGATAGATAGATAGATAGATAGATAGATAGATAGATAGATAGATAGATAGATAGATAGATAGATAGATAGATAGATAGATAGATAGATAGATAGATAGATAGATAGATAGATAGATAGATAGATAGATAGATTCATAACATGCTCCATGCACCAAAGCATATCCGGACATAAAAGGAAGCACAAAAGCAGACATCAAACAAACTAAAGTCAACGTTGCAGGAGTCGTTTTAAAGTAAGCCAGAGAGCAGGTTACCTTCAGTACGGAAAAAAAGATGAGCCCACTTGATTCTTTTGGCATCACTAGAGATGCAAAGGGTGGCGGGGGTAATATTCAATTATCCCGTGTGCAAGGCGTTTCAGAATGTTTTCAGTCAAAGTTAGAATTGTGTACTCTACCCCTGCTTTGACCAGTAATAAGATCATTATATCAACAAAACTGTCTTCTTGGTCTGCTATGACCTGGCCCAACGCCTAGTAATTCAGTGCAAGAACTATGTAGTTATGCTAAATTGTTTCAATTACCATGTCGATGTAGTGGTTTGTCGATGTGATGGCTGTCACTTTTACTGCTCTTCATCTGATTATGTTGTGCTGTCTATGACACGTTCTTCCATATCTTTATATGTTCAATATCAACAACCGTCTTCATTGTCTTTCACTTTGCTTTCTTTAGCTTGAGTTACAACCCGGTCTTTACATCACAATACGTTTACAACGTGGCCATTACAACGCAAATCGTTACAACGACTTGCGCTGGATGGCGCTATACACTAAGGAATAGTATGATTTACTATTCCAACACCTTCCCTACTGTTACGTAGCCTGGAGTTGGAATAGTAAATCATACTATTCCTAAGTCCAGCGCCCTCCAGCGCAAGTCGTTGTAACAACTTGCGTTGTAATGACTGCGTTGTAGACGTATCACGGTGTAAGGACCGGCATGTAACGTCATACATTCACTTAGGTATTGTAGGACTGTAATAAAAGAATAAAATAATTTTCAAACTTTTAAATGAATGTTGATTATAGGGAGCATTAAACAAACTAGTTTTGGTTACTTGCTCCAGGATCGAATTAGCCTGTGGGTCAATCAGGCAGTTCCTGAAAGGCTAGTCTGACACGTTAGTTCGTTAGTCGTTTTTTTGGCAGTTTGTGGCCCTATTTTATGGTCTGCTGGGCTGGTTTCTATTGTTAAGTTCCCTGATATTAAAACAAACATTGCTCGCGGCAAGCTCAAATCCATGCAGTCTTGGCTTTAGTGCGGTTCGACCGATGCAGCCTCAACTGGCGTTGACCTCGGGTGGCGATGTGTTTAAAAATAACTGATGGGTTTAAAGTATGTGCTGCAGAGTTCCTTGTGTGTCCAGCAGTTTTCAGGCAACAATAAAAATGTGAAGATATCTCTGGTGGTTAATGTTCCAAATGGAGATTGATCACAGCTTTGCCTAGTGGGATTTTTGACTTATCATAAAGTATCTCAGAGGGCTAATTTGCCCGTTGCAAAGACAGTGTACCATTCAGATCACAGAACGGAGTGTGAGTGAACTATGAGTACTGCTATAAAACATCAAATCATGTCAGTGAGGGGCTATGGAGAGATGAGAGGCACTATTGGAGGGTGGTAATGAGGGAAAACGTGGAGAAGGAGGTCATTGGGGAGGGGCACCAAAAGAGTTGTTGCACTGGGCGCCACCAGTCCTAAAGCTGGCCCTGCATGCAGTCATTCATAACTTGCAAAACAACTACACATCTTTTCTTTACAAACTTAAACCTTACCCAATCGGCAAACATTAGACGCTTTATACTCTTTTAGCTGTCTCATTCACTAATGGGAACCACTTTTATTATGGTGACTGGGCCTATTTTCAGTCTCAGTCCGACCCTGATTCACTCTATTAATTCCTAAAGATGGAGGATGTCACAGAAACATATTTTATTGTTTTTCCTGTAAGAAAGACTCTTGATTTAATAATCTTCAGCCCAGTAGCCTCAGATTTTGCCTAGTTTGCTTTCCTTTTGTGGGCATGAGCATCTAAGATGTGGACAAAGTACGAACTCCATATTGTTTCCACAGCAAACACATACCTTTCTTGGTATTGTTTCTATGTGTTGCGTCATTGTAGAGACATCTTACTTCATTTTAAATTATGAACTACTTGGGTTAGAGATGCTTGTAAACACTCTCTTGGAGAGGGAACGTGAGATATGCATATTTCGATTTAGAAACATATACTTTATTTACTTTGTATTTTGAGCTTGCATCCACATTTTGCTACAGTTAAAAAAAACATCAAACATGATGCAATACTTTGAAAAATGTAATCTAATGAGTGCGGGAAAGCAAAGGACATTTCATCCAATTTTTTAATTTGCATTGAATGAGTAAGTAAGTAGTCTTGTATATTACCAGAAGCGAAGCCAACTGCATCAATGCACTGGATTAGTAATTAGGACTTTGCCTGCTACTAATTACCATCGGTAATTCTATTCTGTGTTGATGGGGAATGCATTCCAATGAAAGCAGAAATGGAAGTATTCCATGTAGAACATTAATTTCATATGGGTAAATACAGGATCAGCAGCAGCAGTCTAACTTGTTCTAGAGGGAAAGTGCTTGGCAAAAAGTGTGATTTCAACAAAACAATTGTTTCAAGGGAAACAGTCTCGTAATTATTTGGCACTACCTATGGGCTGGCTAATGAACTACGGGGCAATTAATCTTTATTTTTCAAAGAACATTTAATGAACATTCTTTATCTAATATATGTAAATTATTGGATGCGGAAATAATTGTGTGTAATGAAGTTTTCTTTTTTCAGGAAAACCAACCTGCCTTTAGTACAAGCTTTAAACCCAGTTATAAATCTTGTTTCGTTTGTTAATTATTTAGTGCATAAATTATACATTACATAGCAATCCAGAGCATATTTCATGGCAGAATTATATCGGAATACATTATAATCCCATTTAAAAGCAACATAAAGTAGAAAATGTAATATAATGCTATTAAAATGGAAACGGCTACTGACAATCTGCTAAAAAGATAAATGTTTCAGTTGGGACTTATTTAGAAAGGCGATTTAAAGGAGATGGGCAGAGAAAAAGAATATCCTGCAGAAGAGAGAGCAGGTTTACATAAAGGCCATTAAAAGAATTATCAGCTGCCGAGGAAAGGGTACATCTACCTTAGACGAAAAGTACTGTATAGAAGCAATACCAAATGGAAAGACCTAAAGAAAGCGCACATTAAACAATGACAAGCTAATTTTAAATCAGTAGTCTAGTTTAAATAAGGTAAATACTTTTTCTGAAGCAGGCAATTTATATTTTCTCTGTAAGTCTCAGCCACATACAGCTTTATCTGTTTGTTGGCAGGTCTATTCTTTGCAATGCATATACTTAAGAGTGTGCTTTGGGCCGGTTCTTTCTCATAAGCGGATGGCTTTGTTGTCTATCTCATTTGTCCACTCCTGATGACCTTCCTCCTTAATCTTGTGCTTGGCCCACCCGCAACCAGCCCATTTTGCAATGTTTTGATGAAATGAATGAATGAACAATTTATATAGCGTGAACATATACCCTAAGGCGTGAAGGCGCTAAAGAGGTTAACAGCTAACTGGTTGGAGAAGAGCTTGAAAGATCACATTTTCAAAGGAAAAGGCCAGGTTTTCAAGGCCTTGCGAAAAGGAAGATGTGATTCTATGCATGATATAGATAAAGGAAGAGTGTTCCAAAGCTCAGCCGCTGCGACCGAGAAAGCTCTTCCTTCCCATTGTGACCTTCTGTATCTCAGAACAACTAGCCGATTTTTATTGGCTGATTGCAATTGTCAGATAGGGACATACCGGTGAAAGATGTCCCTGAATCTTTCTGGTCCGGAATTGTGTGGTGCCTTATGGAACAATACACAAGGCTTTAAATAAAATTATTTTTCCTGCTGAGAGCCAATGCAAATTCTTCATGGCAGACAAGATTGAATGGTATTTTGGAATATCTAGTACCAGTCTTGCTGTCGCATTCTGTACCAGCTGGAGTTTATTGATTGAAACCCTGTTGGATTCTAAAAGAAGGGCATTAGAATAATCCATCTTTGATAGAATTAGTGATACAGCAGCTTGCTTGCGTGCGCCAAGAGAAAAAAAATGGGAATATCTTTCTGAGGGTCCTTATGATCCAAAAGCAGGATGACACAGTCCTAATAACCTGGTGGTTGAAAGATAGACTACTGTCAACTATGACACCAAGGTTTCTTGAAGATTCAACTAGAGTGGGACATGATCCCAATGTTTCTGGCCACCAAGAGTGGGTCCATGCGGGGTGATGATTACCAAACATAAAAAAAACTCAGTTTTTGTCACTGTTTAACTGAAGTTAGTTGTCTCTCATCCATAGAGCCACTGACTCCATACAGTTATTAGAATTGGTGGCTGAGGCGTCTATTTCATTTGTGATAGACACAATTAACTGTGTGTCATCGGCATAGGATATTACCTTCAGCCCAAAAGAACTGACCAATTTTGCCAGTGGAGAAACATATATATTAAACAGTGTAGGGATCAAGGAGGACCCCTGAGGGACACCACAACAAATTAGAATGGGGCCTGAATAGATTTTGTCCATCTTGACTTTTTGTGATCTGTCAGTTAAAAAGGAAGCCAGCAGCTTCAGTGCATATCCTGAGACCCCTATTTCTTTTAGCCGGTTGAACAGCTTATTGGGGGAGATGCTATCAAATGCTGAGGACAAATCCAATAAGATCAACAACACAGTTTGCCCAGCATCCACCAGATTGCGTATATTATTTAGTTCAGTTATTAAAGAAGTTTCCGCCCCATAGCAGAATCTGAATCCCTACTGAGAAAGATCCAGTAGATGAAGTTGCTCCAGATATGCAGTCAGTTGTGAGTTTAGATGTTTCTCCATAATCTTAACCGGTACCGGGAGTAAAGAAATTGGTCGATGATTTTTAAAGTCTGTAGGATCAAGACTTTCTTTTTTTAATAGAGGCTTAATGACCACTGTTTTCCAAATATGTGGGTAACATTCCGAATTAATGGTTAAGAGTCTCTGTCAGATGCGGAAAAACAATCTCCCTGCCTAACCTCTTCAACTTTGGGGAACACGCCTCTAGAGGGGAGCCAGATTTAATCCCTTCTAGAAGATGGTCGGTCTGTTCATTTGAGAGGGGAAGAAAGGCCGTAAGGCAGTGGTCCCTTCCCAAAGAATGGGGGAGGCTAATAGCTGAAGGATTAGTCTTTTGGTACCCTTTGGGGGCCATGGCATTACTCTTCTCCAGAGAAGAGTACATTTTAACAATTTTAGAGTGAAAATAGGTAGCCATACCATCACAAGAAGCCAGTGAACTCTCATGATGCCCCGAGGTGGAGGGGATTGATAAATTATCAATCAGTATGAAGAGATCTCTAGAAGACTTGAGAGATAATGTCATCTGAGTATCAAAGGCCGTTTTTTTATGCTCTAATGGCTAATTTATATTCTACCAGCGTAACTTTTTTTTCCCCGATATATCATACTGTTTACGCCAGATGAGTTCTTGGTGATGACAGGATTGCTTGAGTAGCTTGAGTTTTTCTAAGAACCAGGGGGAAATGGGTTTGTTTCTACCTACATAACTTTCTTTACGACGGGCCAGAGAGTGAACTGCTGCACCCACCCAGTTAGAATATTCTATGGCCGCCAGAGGGGAGTCACTACATTCTGTCCATTGTTTTTGTTTCAGGGCCTGAGAGAAGGTTTCATTATTGACTTTTTAAAAGTTTCTTTTAAGCATTTTATTGTTTTCATTTGTGTCAACTGTTTTAGTTATCCGTATCAGCAGTATCAAAGAAAACAGTATTGCATGATGGTCTGACCATGACAGAGGGAGGGATTTCCCTACCTTAATAAGCTGCTCGTTGGTAAAAATGGAATCCAAAATATGTCCAGCACAATGGGTGGCAGTGTTTAATAATTGCAAATAACCACAACTCAGCATAGTTTCTTTGAATGTTTGTGAAACCTTGCAGGAGGCATTATCAATATGATAATTAAAATCTCCCAGTAGGGTAAACTTATGTTTACCCAGATAATGTTATGTTATGTTATTGTAAATTTATAACGCGCTCAGCTACTCCAATGAGTGTCCCGGCACGAGCCACGAGGACAGTAGAACAATAGAAGATTAAAACAGATGAGTTTTGAGATGTTTCCTGAACAGAATGGAGTCCTGAATAGCTCGCAGAGATAGTGGCAGGGCATTCCACAGCCTGGTGGCCATAAAGGCAAGAGATCTACCCCCATACGTTGAAGGCGAATGCCGGGGGTAGAGGCGAGAAGCTGCGATGAAGATCTCAAAAGCCTGGTAGGCTGAAGTTTTTTCAGCAAGTAATCGGGCAGGCCGATGTAGAGACCATTAGCGTAGTCAAGCCGGGAGAGTATCAAAGCCCGGACTACCGTCTCTTTGGTTGATCTAGGCAACAGAGGCAGAAACTTTCTCAAAGATCTGAGTATGCCGAAACAGCAGCCTGTGAGCTTATTGATCTGGGGCAGAAAGGACAGCTGCTCCTCAAACCAGATACCAAGGTTTCTTACTGGAAGACCCGTGCAAACTGGAGGAGGAAAAGCTGGGGGCCAAATAGAATCCCTAAAATTGGGAGGAAATTTGCCATAAAGCAGAATTTCAGTCTTTTCCTCATTACATTTCAATTGGGCGGCCGATAGCCATTGAAAGACGGCTGACAAACAGCCCTGCACTCTGGAGGTAGAAAAGTCAGTCCTGTCCCATGTAAACAGGAGCTGAGTGTCGTGTGCATATGCAACGACCTTAACCCCCCCTTCCTCAGCCAGCTGAACCAGAGGCGTGACGTATATATTGAAGAGCAGGGGGCTCAACGAGGAGCCCTGAGGGACTTCAGTGGAAACAGGCTGAGGAGGAGACGCAAAAGGTGGAAGCCAGACCTGTTGGGAACGTGCTGTGAGAAAAGATTCCAGCCACTTCCAGGCCTGGCCTGTTATGCCGATAGCAGCTAACCGGGTTAGTAACAGAGCATGAGGAACGGTGTCGAATGCAGCCGACAAATCCAAAAGGATAAGGGCTGCACTCCCCCCTGAATCCAAGCACTCACGGATAGCCTCTGATACCTCCACTAAGGCAGACTCGGTGCTATAGGACGCTCTAAAACCCGATTGAGCTGGATGGAGAAGCCTCAAGTTCTCAACAAAATCCGTCAGTTGTTTGTTTACTACTTTCTCACAGATCTTAGCCAGGCAAGGAAGTAAGGAGATCGGGATGATTTTAGCTTCTTTCCATTCCCGTGGGACAACCGCCTCAGTAAGGGACAAATTAACAAGAGTGTTAACCTCAGGATTAATTGTCTCAGCAATAGCAGCCAGAAGCCTGGCCGAGCAAGGGTCAGACGGGGAACCTGACTTTAAGGATTGCAATAGTTTCAGGGAGTCAGAGAGCACTACCGGGGAAAAGTCAGAAAATAGCACCATAAGGCCCCATAAGGTAAGTGAATTCCATGATAAAAGCGGATCTAGGTCCCGGTGGCTAGTAAGTTAAAATTCCTGCAAAAGAATCTGTTGAGGACATTTTAATAGTGAAGGATAATGCTTCGCAGATGTCTGAGACTGTTGACAGGGGTTTTATATGACAGGAAAAAGCATCCTTATAAATAATTGCTTGCCCACCTCCACTTTTACCTAATCTATCTAATCTTGAAAGACTGTAATTCTGTGGGACTGCCTCCAACCAAGTCAGGTCATGATGATTCCTTGGCCCACGTTTCTGTGATAAATACACAATCTGGCTTTTGTTGGGAGACGAATTCTGAGAATTCGATTTTGTTTTTAATTAGAGATCTGACATGAGTCAGGAACCCTATGTGGGTAGTCCCACTTTGCCTTTGAGAGAGGGTTGGGGTCAAAACTTGAGTACCATCTTATTTAAAAGATGTACATTGATGCTGGCAGCCAGTGCATGTGAACCTACCTTCCTAGGTGAGTGGTTTAAAATTCATGGGGAGTGTTCATTCATTTTTGTTTTGTCATTCCCTCGCAGGGCAAGAAGTTGTTCTTTAGGATAACTGCAGGACTGTAGATATTTTCGAAGGTGAGAGCCAGGGCTTCTGGTGCTGAGCACAGACCGGAAGCGGAATGGGCGCATATGGGCTTGCCTCTGGCGTGCCTTCGACGGGCTCGCTTAGCACATCCGCAGTGCTTCCGGGCCTTTGGTGCAATTTATAGGTAGTGCACAACTCTGCTAACCCAGCTGAAAGTGCACTCCGAGTAGCAGGTGAGTTCCGCTTCCCTCCACTCAAACGGCAAGCTGCGGTGGACTAGAGAGGCGGAAATGCAAGCACCAGCAAATGGCAGCCTTCAAGGACAATAGGCAAAACCCCCGACGCAAAGGTAACAAAAGGTTAAAAAGGTTAAGAATTGTTTAAAAACAATCAGCAGTTAAGTTCTACGTTTTTCGCACAATATAAAACTACGTGTGCCCGCACCCTACCAGCAGCTTCAACCACCCCAATGAGTTGCATCCTTTCACTGAATGCTTTAGGGACTGAAAGCTCTCATGCTTCTGCTGCCGACCCACCATCCCTGTTATGTTGTACTCCCTGCCCTACACACAATTATTCTTCACCTCTGACTACTTGTCATCCATACCTTTGCTTTCTTGTTTGCAGGCCCGCCCTCTCCCTTCCATCCCCTTCTTCCCTTAGACAGACATTGCCTACTTCTGACCCTCTCCCTTGCTTCCTGACCAAATTATGTCCATTACAGGAGTACAAATGGATGAGAATACTACACAAGTTGGAATACGGTGCAGGAGTACAGATGGATGTGAATACTACACAAGTTGGAATCCAGGGTAGGAGGGCAGATGGAAGAGAATTCTACACAAGTTGGAATCCGGTGCAGGAGTACAGATGGATGCGTATACTACACAAGATGGAATCTGGGGCAGGAGTACAGATGGAAGAGAATACTACACGAGTTGGAATCTGGTGCAGGAGTGTAGGGATGCGAATACTACACAAGCTGGGATCCGGTGCAAGAGTGCAGATGGATGCAAATACTACACAAGTTGGTATCTGGTGCAGGAGTGCAGATGGATGCAAATACTACACGAGTTGGAATCCAGTGCAGGAGTGCAGATGGATGCAAATACTACACAAGTTGGAATCCAGTGCGGAAGTGCAGATGGAAGCAAATACTACACAAGTTGGAATCCAGTGCGGAAGTGCAGATGGATGCAAATACTACACGAGTTAGAATCCGGTACAGGAGTACAGATGGATGTGAATACTACACAAGTTGGTATCTGGTGCAGGAGTGCAGATGGATGCAAATACTACGCGAGTTGGAATCCAGTGCAGGAGTGCAGATGGATGCAAATACTACACAAGTTGGAATCCAGTGCGGAAGTGCAGATGGAAGCAAATACTACACAAGTTGGAATCCAGTGCGGAAGTGCAGATGGATGCAAATACTACACGAGTTAGAATCCGGTACAGGAGTACAGATGGATGTGAATACTACACAAGTTGGGATCTGGTGCAGGAGTACAGATGGATGCGAATACTACACGAGTTGGAATTTGGTTCAGGATTGCAATTAGATGCGAATGCTGCTCAAGATGGAATCCGGTGCAGGAGTCTAGATGGATGCAAATACTACACGAGCTGGAATCCGGTGCCTGAGTGCAGATGAATGGGAATACTACCCAAGTTGGAATCTGGTGCCGGAGTGGAGATGGATATGAATACTACACATGTTGCAATGTGGGGCAGGAGTGCAAATTGATGCAAATACTACACGAGTTGAAATCCGGTGCAGGAGTGCAGATGGATGCGAATACTACATTAGTTAGAAACCGGTGCAGGAGTGTAGATGGATGTGAATACTACATGAGTTGGAATCCGGTGCAGGAGTGCAGATGGCTGGGAATACTACTCGAGTTGGAATCCGGGGCAGGAGTATAGATGGATGCGGATACTACACAAATTGGAATGCGGGGCAGGAGTACAGATGGAAGAGAATACTACACGAGGTGGAATCCGGGGCAGAAGTGCAGATGGAAGATAATACTACACAAGTTGGAATCCGGTGAAGGAGTGCAGATAGATGTGGACACTAAACAAGTTGGAATCCGGCGCAGGAGTACAGATGGATGTGAATACTACACAAGTTGGAATCCGGGGCAGGAGTACAGACGGATGAGATTACTACATGAGCTGGAATCCGGTGCAGAATTGCAGATGGATGCGAATACTACACAAGTTGGAATCTGGTGCAGGAGTGCAGATGGATGCAAATACTACACAAGTTGGAATCCTGTGTAGGAGTGCAGATGGATGCGAATACTACATGAGTTGGAATCCGGTGCAGGAGTGCAGATGGATGCGAATACTTCAAGAGTGGAGCCCAGTGCAGGAGTACAGATGAATGCAAATACTACACGAGTTAGAATCCAGTGCAGGAGTACAGATGGTTGCGAATACTATGCGAGTTGGAATCCGGGGCAGGAGTATAGATTAATGCAAATACTACATGAGTTAGAATCCGGTGCAGGAGTACAGATGGTTGCGAATACTATGCGAGTTGGAATCCTGTGCAGGAGTACAGATGGATGTGAATACTACACAAGTTGGAATCCGGGGCAGGAGTACAGATGGATGCGAATACTACACAAGTTGGAATCCGGGGCAGGAGTACAGATGGATTTGAATACTACATGAGCTGGAATCCGGTGCAGAATTGCAGATGGTTGTGAATACTACACAAGTTGGAATCTGGTGCAGGAGTGCAGATGGATGCAAATACTACACAAGTTGGAATCCTGTGTAGGAGTGCAGATGGATGCGAATACTACATGAGTTGGAATTCGGTGCAGGAGTGCAGATGGATGTGAATACTACAAGAGTGGAGCCCAGTGCAGGAGTACAGATGAATGCAAATACTACACGAGTTAGAATCCGGTGCAGGAGTACAAATGGTTGCGAATACTATGCGAGTTGGAATCCGGGGCAGGAGTATAGATGAATGCAAATACTACACGAGTTAAAATCGGGTGCAGGAGTACAGATGGATGCGAATACTACACGAGTTAGAATCCTGTGCAGCAGTACAGATGGAAGAGAATACTACACGAGTTGGAATCCGGTCCGGCTCCTTGAGTAATGTTATTACTACAGCTTTGAGTGGCAGGGCCGATTAGAGTGCCACTTGGCACCTGTGCACATTATAACTTTTGAAGCCTTTCTTGTGTGATATCAAATACCTCCGGGTGCATTGTGTTGGGGTAGTCAGGGGGGTAGGAAGCCAGTTGAACATTGCTTTTGCTTCTGGGTATTTCATCGGGGGGGGGGATGGATAGCCAGTTGTGAACATTGCTCTTGCTTCTCGGCTCCTTGAGCTAGGCCCAGTGAGCTGTGAACAGGACGATATTGTGCTCACCTCATAATGGTGGCATTAGTGCACCTAGGTCCCACCGGCCACCCACTAGTGGCCATTAAACAACCTCAGACAAACTGGCTCATGCTTCAAGGTGGATGACCCAGAAGCCACTCTTTCTAAAAAATATCAGTTATAGCCAGGGATTTCCTAATAGGCACACCATTTTCATTTTTTTTTGCCCCGTTTTTTTTAAGCTGAGGGTTTTATGGACAGTGCAAGAACAAGTAGCCTACAATAAAGGATTTTTGTGCGGTTTACATGATTCGAAAACGTTGTATTCGTTGTCTAAATCTGTTACCGTTTTCTTGCGTTCTGTTTCAGTTCAGGGTACATCGAGGGCATTTCGTGTGTATTTTATTCGATGCACTCTGTTCTGGCACGCTGATAGCACAATGCATGTGACACACCTGTACAGTACACACAGTTACTGAAAATCGCACATGTATACACACCTGTTCTTGCACAAATATTTAGATCTGTGTTTAAGTCCGGATTGAGGTTGGAAGTGAAGAAAGAAATCTGCTCTATTGAAAGACTGAACCCGAGTTTTCACTTTTTGTACATTTGTCGCTCGGGTACTGAGGAGAGCTGCATCATCAGCAGGGATTTGCTGCACAGAAGCCACCACACAAGGCGATTATACGCCTGAGCACTTTGACCTCCTTCTATTATTACGTTTAGAATTGCACAGATTAGCGGATGGGCCCACTGAATGCATCCCCAGAACAAACGCAATCATGCAAAAGGCCAAAAGTGCACATCTCGTACGTGTAACCTTTCACGGATGCAAACAAGTGTGCCACAATAATAAGCCGTTGTAACAACGTGCAGTCTGTCCTCTCAGTTATGTACTACATGCAGCCCATTCAAAAGAACGACACTGCAGCTGTTAATGATGACTGATCAAGTCAAATACAACAGCCAATTGAAATAAAAGATACCATAACAGCTGACACAGTAGTATTTTGAAACTGCTTTCTAATATAATTACCTATATTCCATTGACTCCAGAAGTTCCTACTGGCTTTACTGACATCAATCCAAAGGCAGAGGTGGTTGCTGTAGAATTGAACAACATCACTGTTACTTCATATTTTTTATTTCTTACGACACCTAGTAACAGGCAGCGGTAGTGAAGCGTTTTGCTACTCACTCTCGGGGATGTAGTGACAGGCTCAGCTCACTTTATACTATGATATCTGTGTGGCTATATTTAGTTTTTTTTTGCATTGCTGAAATGATGGGGGATAGGTACTTATACGAGGTATTTAATATGCCTAGTCTTGAGCACTAACCACCGTGTTCCCCATTTGCTGCTATGGTCGGATTTTTTTTTTTCTACTTGTAGCTTGATCTTTTGCTCTTCTTCAGATTGATTAAGTTATTTTGGTTGATTGTCTGCGCTCATGTTTTATGTTTATGGTTTTTATTAACTATTAAACTTATACTCTGTAACAGACTTTGGCACTCCAGCCTTTTACTGCTCACTCCAATGACATCTAATTTCGGTCTGTGTGATAGTGGATGCTTGTGCTGCTCACTCTAGGAATACCTAATGAAAGGCTGTATTATTGCAGAATACTGCTCGATCACTGTATGCCTAACATCGTTAAAGCCAATGGACATGGGTTTATTGTGCTACTGTATGCAAATAGCATCTAATCATTTCTGTGTTTGCATGCATTAGGATCTAGGAAATCTTTTGACTCTTTTCAATGAAAAGGGTGCAACTTATTGGATTTGTCAATGCTTGTTCATGCCTAGGATTGATATTGCCATATTCTCATACTAATTTGCACATTAAGGGGCTGATTACAATGGAAGAAGGCCTGCCGAATTATGACGGCGGGGGATCCGGACTACGACCGTGGTGGGCGTGAAGACCGCTCGCCGTGGATCCGCCATAGGTAATCATTCCGATTGCCTGGCGGAGCGGTCATGATGCGTAATATGGTGGCAGTACCTAGCAGGCACTGTCTGCCAAATTACGATGTTGCTCCAGCCTTTCCATGATGACGAACCGCCATAGAAAGACTGGCGGGGATTGGTTTCATGGGCCTGGTGTGGGCCCCCCCTTGTGTTGGGGGAAGTGTTGGTGCATTGGGGGGTACCCCCCTACATTTCACTGCACTAAGTGGCAGGCACCGCACCACATGCATTTTTGGCATTGCGGCAGGTGCTGCAGCCAGCAGCACCCGCCGCAATGTTAAAGTGCAGGATGCGACTGCCATGGTGGCGGTTGCATCATTATTTGGAGTGCAGGACCGCTGCATGACTGTAAGGAGGTCCCAATCACCACTAAAATGGCGGGTTGCCTCAAGTCCGCTCGCCATCATAATCAGCCCCTAAGTTCAACCTGCATGCAAAAAAAAACATTAGGACGTATTCATACTAGATTGTCATTCTCAAAATATATCTCTGTATATATTTATGTCCACCCATGCAATGTAGAACTACGTTTTTCCTGCTACACTGCTGGGGTGGGACTACATCTGCCACAGGAACCTCTAAGCTACCTTTGAACCAGCAGCCAGGAGGAGGGGCTACAGCTGACTTTGTTGTTATCATAGTGCTCAGGGAGACCCGCTGCATGGGACGCACACAGGATGTGCCCGGGAGAATACCGGGCCTAGAGCAGGTTCGTCTGCACCCTTCCGAGCCAGGAGGATGCTGGACTGCGCCACCTTCTTTTCGGCTGCGTCTTTTGAAGGTACTTTTTTCATTTGTTCTTTGCATTTGTGTGCTACCCTTTCTTTGTGTAACTTGCATAGTCGGATCTTGCCAGCAGAGGTTATCCATTCATCCTTGTGGACATACAGCACCAGCACCACCTATCCAGTACACACCCCCGAGAAATATATTTCTTGTGATAGGATGTTGGAAAGGTCCATGAGGGTTATCAGTACTGAAATTGCCCTAACTGAAAGAAGACTCTTTCTGAGCTCGGGCCCTGCATTAGCTTCTGCAGTGGACATCCGGCCTTTCGGCTCAATGCTACCCTCTGCCCTTAACTCCTCCGGTGCAGGTGCCACCATTACAGCCAATCCAGCCATAACTGACACTGATAGTTTCCAGTGAGTAGTTAACAACAAGAGGGTCAAGTGGGACACCCCGAAACAAATTGAAAGAGGTCACCAGTTAAATATGTCCATCATAAACTCCGGACCATCCCATCTTCCTCCCCCAAACATAGCAGGGGCTGAGGGTGTCTCAAAACCAAGTTCTTTCAGCATTGAGAGAGTTATGGAGGACAGTTTTATCAAACTCAAGGTGCTTTTATAGGCTGAGCTCAGTGACGGCTCCCCCGCTAGGGTGGAGGAGCACAACCCACTGCATTTTGCACAGTGGAAAAAGGAAAAATAAAATGATAATAACACTGTGTTATTATCATTTTATTTTTCCATTGTCGAGCAGGTGTGCCGGGCGGGGCTTGGCTGGGTCTTGGCTGTCGTCCCAGCCAGCAAGGGGAGCAGTGGTGGGCACTTACGTGAGCATGACGATTGGGCCGGCCATCCTGGGCAAGTCGAAACAGTAATGCTTACTTTGCATGTTCCTCAGCCAGCGTAATACACAGCCTGGTGAGGAACATCAACAGGCTCCAACTGCTTGTTTGAGGGCTAAACCAGAGCGCTCAGACTAATCACAGTGCTGCATTGCAGTGTTGTGACTGGCTTAGGAGAGGTTAGGTGTGCTTCCTGCTTCAAGCAGAAACAGAAGACGATGACGCTAGGCGAGGCAGCGGTCCGGCAGTAAGGTAAGTAATATTTTTATTTAATTTCTATCCTCACACGCTCACCCATGCTACTCGGTGGCAGGCACCACTGACTGAGCTTTCTCCTCTTATCAATCAATTAAACGTCATCAAGTCTCTGCTTGCTACCTTTCCTCAACAGTCACATACTATTTCTAGGGCCACAAATGTGGCACTATTGTACCAATGTTTGTGAACCTAATTCTCTCAGTTCCAATTCTCCAGAACAATCAGGAGTATACCATTGAGTAGCAGTTGTCTCAGCCTTTGCTGTGAGGCACCTGTGCCTCTTTCCTTACTTGGGGTCCCAACCCCTTCATCCAGTAGATACATGGGGGGCTATTTCCTCAGCTAGCTCACATTTAGTTAGAAATGAGGCCAGAAGTTCTGCTTTTTCCCCTTTTCAGCCAGTTATCAATTTTTTTCTTGTAACTTGCCCTTATGTGGTGATTCTTATCGAGTTGTCCCTCTATGCGAGACCAGGAGGAGACCCAAGAGGAGATATATAAGAGCGTCTTGAACTGGCTTGTTCGTCATAGAGGTGTCCCCTTTCCTACGCAGGCCAAACTTTTTTAATGCACACGATTTGTTGGATCAGGTCCCGTCTAGTCAAAACCCATGACAACTGTGTTATCATAAACTTCGGATCCTCAACACTTAGTGAACATTTTTTTGTTTGGGAGCTCAAGGAAGATTTTGCCAGGAGCAATAGAATCCTAGGACCACTAGGTTATTTTTATAGGCCTTGCCCTTCCCACTTGTTGACCCACAATCATCAGTTACCCAAGTCTTATGTCGGTGGCACCAGTAGACAAGCGGACTTGTTACCTGAAGTTCAAGCTTCAGTTTGGATCAGCTCTATCCCTCCCCTGTCCTGTGAATCAGTTTTGTGCACCAGTAGCAAACCGCTTCAAAGTCTTATTCAACATAGACTGACTTCCTGATGTCCATCCAGTACTTCTCCTATTGACAATTCCATTGACAAACCTGAGGGGATAGATACTCTGTTGAAGGGTCACAGTTCAGAGGTTCTAACTGTCCTTTCTGTTTGCTGAGCTGGAACATTGCAGGTCTGAAGGACAAGATTATCAATCCAGCCTGGCGTAGTTTTATTGCTAATTATGACTTTATTGCTTTGCAGGAAACTTGGGTCACTACTGCTATTTTGTGTGCTGGTTTCTCTTGCTACTCCTGTTCTACAATTCCTTCTTTACATTGCAGAGCTAGGGTGACCTCTCTGAGTTAATTTAAATCTCAACGTGGCAGTGCTGATTTTTTACATCAAAAGATCTGCCTACTAAGCTATCCAATCAAACATAACTTGAGTTCTTTCTGTTTTAATTGGGTTCATTTTTATAATAATGATTTCATAAATTCTGCATGAGTTCATTTTACACAGCTGGTTTCCTTCTTAACCCATTTGAAGCCAATTGGGGTGGAGGTTTGCTCACAATCAAACTATCTTCTGTGAGGGGATTTTATTGCCATATTAGTGGGTTGTCCTGAGGAGCAAGGGTTCCACATTCCCCCAGATAATAGAGGGAAGGAGTTAAGTTATTACCTAGCTGCACATTATCCTATGAGGGCTTATTTACAAGGAGCTTATGTCCCCAATGGGTTAACATTTTTGACACATTGGTGGTGCTGTCAGTACTTCATATTTACAAATTGACGTATCTTGGAGGATAGGTCACTTTTTGGAGTCCTGTGTCATAAGGAACCTGTGTATGAACTGCAGCGTCACATAATTATTAATATATGCAAGGTAGGCATTCCATCTCAATTTTAACACAAGTGACGCATTCGTGAGTCTATCAGAGGCCCAAAGGGTCAAAATTCCTGTGTTGGTGAAACCCACACGTCGAAAATGGCACAATGACATTGGTATATAAAGAGATGCCAGAGAGATCAGTGTGGCAAGCACAACTACACCATGGAGGTGCACCTTTTGCAGCTGAGAATTGTTAAGAGACAACCACCAACACCCGCTTACCACTTAGTCTTCCCCCTCACCACCACAAAGGCAGCACAGGAGAACAGAGCAAATTTATCACCAGTGGACTACCATAATTGATCTCAGGTAGAATGAGGTCATCACTTACTACCGGCCCAAGAGGGAGTCCATAGCCAAACTGCTACACCAGATCGTGCTGTGTAGTTCCTACAAATCTGTAAAGGATCTGCGCATTTAGACAACATAAACCACGGGGTTTGGTGTCCAGACTGATTCCAGATAGCCCCAAGGGATATGTTAGTCTGTAGACCAGCTAGCTCACAGTGCCAGTAAAAGCCCCCAACTTTACCAAGGAGCAAATAGGTTCTGCCCACTATCAAACATGGCAACCCTGACTCCTCAGGGATCGTGGAAACAGTGTACTACTTTTCGCTAAGTCACTCGCTCTCAGAGAAATATTCAGAATAAACAGAGCGGACGCTTTCAATAAGTATTTATTGAAACAGCATCATTATAGTATAAAAAATGTGTGCTGCAACAACCATTAGACAGAAACAGATGTATACGGTTATAAGCTCCAACAGAGTAAATAAAAGGTAGAATTCTTACATGGTGCTATAACAAGGAATATGTGCATGCATATATATACATGACAGTAATCATGAGTACTCCTCGATGCAAACCCTAGCTTGATGTACCTAAGTGTACCTAGTATGTATGTATCTGTATAGCTAGACTATGGGAATGCAGTCCTCTCAGGAATAGCAAAATCACAACTTGCTCCTCTCAAAGCAATTCTCTGTGTGGCAGCCAGAATGGTCACCAGAATTAAGAAATTTGATCACATTTCACCCGCACTCAGAGAACTAAAATGGCTCCCAGTTGAAATGCGGGCAAGCTTCAGAACAACCTGCCTCACGCACAAAGCCTTGCACACCGGCAAACCGGAATATCTGGCTTCCAAACGCAAAAAAGCCGGTCAGACCAGGAACCTCAGGAGTTCGAACACTCTTCTACTCATCCCGCTGAAAACACGCAAAGAAAAAAATGTGGCCCGGTCCTTCGCTGGGAATGCCCCCAAAATCTGGAGTTCTATTCCTTCTCACATCAGAACTATCCCCTCTTTTGCAAAATTCAAAAGACAGCTTAAAGTCCTGTTCCTCGACTGTTCCCTAGTGAACTGATAGGAGCCACCGGAGCGCTGAAGCAGGCACCTCGCACCGCTTTGACTCTGTATCCTTAAAACTTCTACCTCCGCCTCGTCCCTGACCCCGTTCTCGTCACTCCTCCCCAAAAGTGGAGCTCTGCTCATAACATCAACTTTCCTCTAAGACTTTCCAAGACCCCAGCGCCTCATGGTTATGCTACGAATTGGAACTCTCCGTTCATGATCTATACTATTAATGTATTATGTGATTTTCTGCAACGCGACTGTTGTAAAGCGCTCCGATACCCTTGGGTCAGGCCAGCGCCTATAAAACTTCTTAAATAAAAATAAATAAATAAACTAGCCAAGAATCCCCCTAGGAAAGAGCCAACCCCATTACCTTAAGTGGAGAGAACATAGGACCCCGTCTTGGTCTCAAGTTGGACTACGGGCAGGGACTTCAGCGTCTTGTGTCAGCATGGAAGCTTCTCCTCTGGTTTACCCAGCATAGATGTGGGACTTATGTACCCAAAAGGTACCCTTAGGTGTTCTTCCTAGATTTGTCATGGTACCGTGGGCCTATCAGCCAAGGATGACGATAGTGGTGACTCTTGTACAGAGTTATTATACAGAAGATGGTAATCCGGCTGTAATACTAAGAATCCTCATGCATAATAAATTAGGCTGGATTTTGAAGAAAACCACACAACATTTATTCGGCACCTAACTAGGTAAAAGGTCAGCACCAGAGTCGTAGAACAAGGAAGAACAAATGTAGGTAAAAGGTCATGCAACTACCTAGGCCTTTATTGGGGTACATTGGGGCTCATAACAATAGCGTCAAGGCTCTAGACACAAACTCCCATGGTCACCAAAATCTTTCCTCAGGTGAAGCTAATGGCTGTCCTATACATGTTGGCATCAGGCTCATTCTAGATCACAATAGGTACAGTGGCAGGAATCTCCCAGCCATCTTTCTTGGCATTTCTACTCTCTGTCCTGGATGCCATCATCTGCCAAATGCCACAGCGCCTCCTCTTTCCCATCACAGATGGAGATCAAGGAAGGCTTATATGCCGACGTCATTTTCCCATGTGTTGGGTGCCATGGACTGCACGTATGTGCAACTGCTTTTCCTGCAGCAAAATCCCAGCTGTACAGGAACCGGAAGCACACCTACTCCATAAATGTCCGGGCCATTGTCGACCATCAATCATCAATGTGCTTCCCAAATACCCAGGGAGTGTGCATGATGCATACATCTTCAGGCATTCCATCATAAATGAATGCTTCCAGAATGGCCAATATGTGAATGGCCTACTTGTAGGTAAGCAAACCCAAGTACCTAACAGACCCACTAACAGTCAGAAATTGTTTACAGAATACTCATCTCTGTCGGAGCAGTTCGGCCCATAAGTATGTGGGATGTGCCACAGACATATACCATGCATCGTGCCACATGTGTCAAGCAAACCTACAACTCACACATGTCAACACACCTAAAGTCATCAACATAGAATAATTTCTAACCTGGATAAGGCACCACAGTGTACTCAGGACACCAATCTCAACATAATCTCCCGCAGCTGTGAGAATAAATGTAAAGCAAACACTTACACAATCACCTGCAACAGCTCCTCATGACAACATCAGTCTGTCTCACATGAGCATGGCCCACATTGCAATACATATGTGTGAAGCAATGTGCACCATGATAACTATTATGCCCATAAATATAGTGGAAGGCAGACTATGAATAGCTAAAAATCCATGTGACGTGTGAACTACACCACATGTATGACCCAACATCACAAGAGCAAGTAAGTGTACCATGAAATGCCTGTGCCAATGTGATGTAGGCCACTAATGACAGCTGTGCATTACCATGGACATATGTCTGTGTCAGTGTAAACCATGTCAGTCATGTTACAATCTACGTCGCAAAGATCAACTAGCCAATTATCAGATCTCCAATCTGGCACTTCACACATGTAGTGGGAGCACATAACATAGAGTGGCCTCGACCATCTCCAAATAGCCATCAGAGAAAGTTGCAGGATCAAAATGTAAGTCATGGGGTATAAGTATACTATGTCTCAACTCATGCTCAGCATTTTTCATTACACAGAGTAATGGAGGAGACATGTGTACACCTTGACCAACTCCATGAGTAACACATATTGTGAAAAACTATTAGAAATAAGTATGACCATTTAACTGCACATTACACACATGGGCCAGAATGTATCTGTAACAGTGACCCAAAGCATTGACAGCTGTTGTATCATCTCCTATTTCAGCTGACCAAGGAAATGGTTTCCAGCTACGGCTCGTGACCCCATATGCACACCCCCAGACCGAACCGGAGAGGAACTACAATCAGGCACTCTGCAAGAGTATAGTATAGAGAATACCGCTCGTAGGCGCAGAACGTGGACACTTTTAAAGACCCTGATTTTAACGTGGTTGGAGCCGAAGGAAATTGCCGGCGGAACAAACCCTTGAAGGCTGCTCTTGACTACTCGCTGGGACTGCGAGGCCCAGGGTGCCTTGCCTCGCCATCATAGGACGCACCTGGTGCCTCTTCCCGGCCCCTCCTCCCATCAAGCTTTCCCTTCAAAAACGCCTCGCGGCCCCCGCTTCGCGGGAGCCGCTCGTAGGCGCAGAACGTGGACACTTTTAAAGACCCTGATTTTAACGTGGTTGGAGCCGAAGGAAATTGCCGGCGGAACAAACCCTTGAAGGCTGCTCTTGACTACTCGCTGGGACTGCGAGGCCCGGGGTGCCTTGCCTCGCCATCATAGGACGCACCTGGTGCCTCTTCCCGGCCCCTCCTCCCATCAAGCTTTCCCTTCAAAAACGCCTCGCGGCCCCCGCTTCGCGGGAGCCGCTCGTAGGCGCAGAACGTGGACACTTTTAAAGACCCTGATTTTAACGTGGTTGGAGCCGAAGGAAATTGCCGGCGGAACAAACCCTTGAAGGCTGCTCTTGACTACTCGCTGGGACTGCGAGGCCCAGGGTGCCTTGCCTCGCCATCATAGGACGCACCTGGTGCCTCTTCCCGGCCCCTCCTCCTCCCGCTATTTGACTTCCGCCCCTCCTCGCGTGAGCGGGACGCGAGCGGGGCGCAGACTGGGGCGAAGCCTGGGCAAAGGGTGGGCCGTCTGAGGCCGTCCGAGGACGATCGTGGACGGGACGGGCCACCCCCCTAACCTTCCTTCAATGGTGAGAGCATCTATCACACACTGATCTAAACTGTTTGAAACGTTCGCCTGTTGTGGACACTGACTTACTGTGGTATCTTTGTTGTTGTAGCTCTACCGCATTATAACATCATGTCACAAAGTGCTGATAAATCGCGTACTCTAACCATAAACACCTCCAAAGGCCCAGTATCTGGAACTATTGACCAATTCTTCAAGCGTGTGACTACTGTCTTGGAGAAGGAGATAGCGGATACGGAAAAACGACTATCTTTAGACCTCTTAACAGGCAAGCGTTCCTCACTGGGCACAATTGGTAAAATCCTATCTCCAGAGGTGGTGAATGTGGGTACCGGAATTTCTAGATCCTATTCAACGCCTGGAATAACAAAAAACACGTCTTATGTTAATTCCCCTGGCGAGGTCCCCCTGCCCGATGATAATATTACCACACTTACTTTATCGGGGCTCTCAGATTCACCCAATTTAGCTATCTCCTCCCCCCAGTGGTAAATAGACAATCAACAAGAAAGAGACGAGGTATACTTACTAGACCACTCTTGACGAAAAAGAAAAAAGCTAAATCGCTCACACAAAAACAGAATCATGTAGGTTCCGTAGCAACAAACACTCCTCTTCCATGCACAAACACTCCAGGATTGTTATCCAGCCCGGATATCTTGAGCGACCTACTTGCTAAATTAGAGACAATGGTCAAATCCCTTCTACTTCCTCTTCTTGAAAGGTCCAGATTAATAACCCTCCACCTAGAGGATTTAAGTAAACAAGTGGGAATGAATAATCTACTTATATCTGAATTTACCAATACCCAGATTAAAAATAATATGAAGGAACACGTTCCTCCTCCCATGGTAGCGCGACCTCTTACGGATGATCACTTGACAAATTCGCGCACCATCTCGGGGGTAAACTCTGCGGATATACCATCTAATAATACCGCAGATCAAGGTAGGACACAGCACGTAACAAATAGCAGAGACACGGAAGGGGTCAATAAGGTGGGCAATAGACAGAAATTTGCCACTCATCGGGACACCGAAGAACAAAAAAGTAAAAATAGAACTCATTCTTCGGTAACACCTATCACGAAGAAAAAGGATATAACAGATCAAGAGAAGCGTGATTGGTTAACCCAGCCACAATATATCCCAGTAAGCAGAAGGGTGGACCTACCCCCCGAATCAGCCCCATATACAGTTATTATGACAGGGGTCCCAGAATTAACATCAGGTGCAAGGGAGGACTTCCATGCGTTAAAAAACAAAACCATGCATTGGTTGAACCAAAATAGACCCCTCCCTGCACACATAAATGGGGAAATTCTTATGGTGAGACGTACATGTTGGGTAGGTACTAGACCGAAAGATAAGAAGGGGGACGTGATAATTATAAATTTTAGAGATCACAGAGCGGTCAGATGTATAGGTGATTGGTTCGAGGCTAGAGGGGAGGTCGCAATTGCTACACACCTGGTTGACTACTTCTACCCTAGAGAACTGATCGCTTACTCCACTCCAGATGTTAAACAAGATCTTCTTATGAATTGGGGCAAAATGGATCATCGTTTCTCTCTCCAAGCTGTACATAACCATGCTTTTTATCCGCAGCTGAATAGTAGACCTCTGAGCAATAATTACCAACCATTTCAAGCTCTAAACCAGGCTCCAATGAATAATAATTCTCAGATATATCAGAGATTTAATATTCCTACCTCTAATCCTTATGCCGCTTTGTGCGGTTTGGAAGATGTAGATTGACTTAACATCAAAGAGACCCAAACTAGAAAATTCATTGCATCTCACCATTCGTCTTCCAACGATTCGGACCAATTATCTGAACCCGTGGAAACTAGTTCTAAAGAAACTAGGACCCCCCCTTTTGTACCAATCCCCCTACACCATAGGGATTCTGATTCTTTTCCAACGAGGTCACATCAATTATCACCCGAACAGGCGGGGGTTACAGATCTAAGAGTGGTAGAAATTTCGCCTGTAGAGAAAGTACCTAATATTTGTAAAAGCTCAGACCCAAGAAACGCTTGCATCAATGTACAGTTTATGTCATGGAACATTGCGGGTTTACGAGACAAAGTATTGGATGGGACTCTCATGAAGTTTGTTGAAGATCACCATGTAATTTGTCTCCAAGAGACATGGTCTACCAACGAACAACATCTGTTGGGATACAAAACTTATTTTTCACCGGCTATTGCAGGCTTACATGGCAGGGCGAAGGGGGGTTTGACGATATTCATAAAAAATACCATACCTGGGTTAAAAGTCACTCCCCTGAGATTACACACTAACCATCAGATCCTAAAACTTTCGCTTGAGGGGAAGGGGGTTATTTTTCTAGTAAATTCCTATGACAACCTTCCAGAATCAGAGAGACCAGAACTACTTGAGGCCATCCGTAACAAACTTTCTACATTGATTAGTAGAATACAAGGGACAGATGTCCCTAGTATTGTGTGGGGCGGTGATTTTAATCATCACCCCTGTAACGTGTCAAACTGTTGCTCTTGTGGGGATGGGGAAGAAACTGATAATTACGAGACTCATTTCAGTCATACAAAGTTAGGAGAATTACTCAACGAAATGATGTCGGAACTAGGTCTAATGATCCTAAATAATTCTAATACTTTATCAGGACAATTGCAGGCTACATATCTGGGGAGAGGGTGGGAGACAACAATTGATTATATCTTGATCACAGCTACGCTGGGCAGTAGAGCACAGAATTTTAGATTAATAATTAATGCATTAAGTGACCATGCAGCGTTGGTTTTTAACCTAATCCTTGATGTGGGGAAATTTAAACCATACTCGCTGATGTCTGCTCTTGCCCAAAACAATATTTGCTTGGCAAAACAAAATGGTTATGCCATAAGTTGGGGCAAGATTGAACCAGAAACAATAACCAAGAAGGTGGTCCAAGCGGTTTACCCGGCGATTATGAAATGTCTAGACAGCAATACCAACCAAAAAGAACTGTTGATTAATTTTAGCTTAATTTTGAAGAAAGTAAATAATTTTTTAACTTGTACTAATAAAAGGAAAAAAGGTGATAAAAGAGGGTGGTTTAGTCACGAATGCACCGTAGCTCATAAACTTTTGAAAAAAGCACTGTCAAAATCTGTAAGAGACCAAGACGAAATTCGCCGGCTAAGGAGCTCTTACCGTCTAGCTTGCAGATTAAGGAAGCGGAAAATAAAAGAATCCCTATGGGATCAACTGCACGAGAGCTCTCAGTCTAAAAATGGAGAGCTGTTCTGGAGGATAGTGAAGACTCCCTTCCTGTCCGACTCCAGTGATCAGCCTTCAATCGAAGTAGCGATTGATGGCCCGACATGGGTAAACCATTTTGCTAAAGTGTTCAGTAAAACTCAAACAACCGATTTAGATGAGAAGAAGGAGGATAGTCCTCAAGACATTCTATTTCCGATCCCCCTAAGCTTTGAATTACACGAAATAATTAAGGCAGTGAAAGCCAGTAAAGGAGGAAAAGCCCCCGGTCCAGATGGTGTCCCAGTTGACTTTTATAAATTTAAACTTGACCTATGGGCACCAATTTTAAAAAGGGTGTTTGATGCGACAATGAGGCATGGGCTATTTGAAACTTGGACTCAATCAATTATGATCCCGATTTTTAAGAAGGGAAATAGAGATGAGGTCTCCTGTTATCGGCCAATATCATTACTGGATTCCCTCGGTAAAGTCCTGGGTAGAGTGGTCTTACAGCGACTTCAAGACTGGGCAGAAGACCACAATATACTATCAAATATTCAGTTTGGCTTCCGAGAAGGATTCGGAACTATAGAACAGGCACTGAACTTAAGCCTATTGATGGGGAAATACGTAACAGCAAAAGAAGGCAGATTGTATATGGTATATGTCGATCTTTCCGCGGCCTTCGATTGCGTCTCCCACTCAAAGCTCTGGTCTGTCCTAACTGACATGGCAATAGATCCAGCCCTTGTAACCCTCCTTCGGGCATTATACTCTAATCCTTCGTCGAGGGTCCGTTTTGGTACACAGGGCGAAGTATCTGATTCCTTTCGGGTGGAACGCGGTGTGAGGCAGGGGTGTGTCCTGGCCCCCTTCCTCTTCTCTCTGTATACCAACGGTCTGGAGGTGGCAATGTTGAGGGGGGCCCAGGACCTCCCTCGAGTAAAAGACCGCCTTATTCCAGCGCTTCTCTACGCGGATGACGCAGTAATTTTAGCGCGCACCCCGCGAGAGTTGCAGAAATCCCTTGATAGGTATGCTCAGTTTATGGATACTCTGGACCTAAAAATAAACATCAAAAAAACTTATGTAATGGTGGCGGGAAAGGGCAGGAAAAGGGGAAAGTCCATATTCCTAAACAAAGAGATGTTGGAATCCACTAACCAATACTCATACCTTGGAGTATTGATTGATGAAAAACTTAATTGGAAAGCGGCCATTAATGCTAGAAAACATTATCTCTTGCGTGCAATAATGGCACTTATAAAATTTTCCCAGAAATTAGGGAAAAGACCACCCGTAGAACTTCTTCGCATTTATGCAGCAAAATGCCACTCTATCGCACTCTATGGGGCAGGTTTGTGGGGCCATAAAAGCACGAACGTACTCCAAATCGCAGAGAATGTTTTCATGAGATTTCTCCTGATGACCCCCAAACGTGTGTCCACGTTTTCTTGTCATGCCGAACTTGGTATGGCCCACATCGAAGACTTGACTAAAGTCCAACCTCTTCTACTGTGGCGCCGTATTTGGATGTCATCAAAAAATCTACTCACAAAGGAGATTATAGCAGATTGCATGACGCTGGAGCACGCAGGAAAAATAGAATGGCTACTGTACATAAAAAAGTTTTTTAATGACCTAGATCTGATTAAATATTATGTTAATCCCGAATTAATGTCCGAGATTTCGAAGAAAGATCTAAAAATAAGAGCCCTTTCTCATCTGGAAGAATTACGGATCACAAAAGAGTCAAGTAAAACATCGGTCCAACATTCTTTGATGGTTAAGACTTCTCTCACCATTGAACCATACCTGACCTATGTTGAGTCCCAATTTGAGCGCCTCTTGCTGACGCGATTCAGATTGAATGTCTTCCATAGGCTTGTAGCCTTTCCAAAATGTAACTCCTGGGAACGAACTTTAGTGATGTGCCCTTGCGATGAAATTTCGACACAAACAACTATGCACACTGTTTTGTTTTGTAAATATTATGTTGTCCATCGCAATTTATGGTTGACCCCGTTGTTAAGAACGCTTGGTTTTAGAAGATGTCGTCCTGCTATGCTGCACCTACAATTTCTGAATACTACACTGATCACAAAAAGTGTAGCTATGTTTTTAAAGTGCATTTATAATCATAGATCTAATTTGGGTTGAAAGTATTTATGTTAACCTAAACAATTTCACATTTTGTGTATACTGAGGATGATATGTTTTTTGTAAAAGCTTTTATGGTTATAACTGTTTTTATATAACCGAATAAAGATTATATTATTATTATTATTATAGAGAATAATATTGAGCAAACCTTTGGTCTGCTCAAGGCCAGGTTCCGATGTCTTGACATCTCGAGGGGAGATTGCTGTACTCACCCCCAATGATATGCAAGATCATACTTGTCTGTGCCATACTGCACAACATATGTGTGCAGATGAATGTCCGGTGGGATGGGGACCAGCAACAGTAGGACCCCAATGGAGGAGAAGGAGCATGATGAACACATCCAAAACTCTGTGGCTGGAAATAGGCGATGCACGTATTTTGCAACAGCTCTTCATCTGAATCACATGTACAGTGATGGAGCTATAACTACCATATCATGAATGTTCAACTGGCAAACAAATGGTCTTTGTGTTCATGTCCCAGTCCCTGTAGGCATGTGCACACCTACATCTTGTCAAGTAGAAGTAGCCCTAAAATGTGTACTATCATGTCCTCAGACCTGTTGACCAACATGGGCCTATGCTACACATCTATCAATTGTACATATATGGAAATGCTACATGAAACTGTGTACTGCACCATGAACACAAGGAGTCACACATGTGCACATCATTAACATACACATGTGACATATTCATTGGGGTAGATTTACAAATATTTTGCGCTAGGATAGCATCACAAAAGTGATGCTCACTAGCACAACATTTTTTTTTCCTAATTTAATTTCAAGCTCAAGACATGTTATGCACTAGAAAGTACCCTATAATGCAAAGCACTGCTTTGAGTTATTTGGCGCCAAGGGGGTGTATATGGGTGATACACGGGTTACTGATCCCATGCAACCACCCATGCCTTTTGAAGGAAAACCCTAACTACAAACAATAGTAGACAGCATATAGCGCCAAAAGGTAATGCCATTTAGAAGGGGAAATGTTATTTCTCCTTTCATTTCTGACTTTGCATGCATGCTGCACTGTGCAGTACTCATACAAAGTAGGAAAATTGTTTAAACTTCACTAGCCATATTACTTTGTGAAGGAAGTGTCCCCTTCCTGTACAAAACCTATGGTAGACTCAGGCACGCACCCTAGCTCTATGGTGCCTGGAACAGGGCAGCTGAAATCAGAACTGGCGCTATGGAGAGGGGAGAAGAGAGCCATATCTCTGTAGATTTGGTGCTCTCTTGCTCCTCCCTGTCACGCAACGCAGTGCAGAATTTTTTGGCTGCTGTACTGAGTTGGGTGACAGCTATGAAAATCTGCCCCAAAGTTTTCAAGCATGTCTGCCAAAAACGTTTGAGCAGGAAAAGTAATCCTTGTGAGAGTTTACCGCATTGCAACAATCTATACACTGTCCCACACACAAAGGCCTATGTGCATCAATTAAAACAAACGCATTGCCCATTTCACTACCGTGGCATCAGTAAAGAACAACAATTTAGTCGGAAAGGTGATGCTTCATACCGAAAGATGATGCTCAAGTTGGAAAGGTGACGCTTCAGAGTTGCTTGATTAGTAAAGTGAGACTTGATTAAGAAAGTTGACGCTTTAATCGGATAGGTGACGCTAGAGTAAAAAAGGTGACTCTTAACCCCTTCGCTGCGGCGGAAATTCCACCGCAGCGCTGGGGGGGGTTTGGGGGCAGCGCGGTGGCGCTGTGCTCATGACGGAGCCACTCCGTCATGAGCCACGGTTGGGCTGTGCTCATGACAGAGTAGTTCCGTCATGACTCCGCCCACGGCGCTAATCGCCTGCACAGGCGGGGAATTAGCGCCGCGTGGGCGGCGCGGCCGCCAACGGCCGCAGCATGACGGAACCACTCCGTCATGAGCACACGGCAACCGTGGCTCATGACGGCGTGGTTCCATCATGAGCACGGAACGAGTTAAGGAAACGAGAATCTTGAGTAGAAAACGTGATGCTTGATTAGGAAAGTTGACACTTTAGTCAGAAAAGTGGCGCTCAAGTAGGTAAGGTGACCTTTAGGGAAACAAGATGCTTGGGTAGTAAAGGTGACATTTGATTAGGAAAGGTGATGCTGAAGTAGGAAAGGTATACCTTCAGGAAATGAGAGGCTTGAGTAGTTAAGGTGCCGCTTAAGTAGGAAAGGTGACGCTTAATTTGGAAAGGGTGATGCTTTAGTAGTAAATACCTGCTTCAGTACGAAACATGCCACTTTAGTAGGAAAAGGGACGCTGTAGTAGGAAAGGTGACACTTTAGCAGAAAACATGATGCTCTAGTAGGAAGCATGAAACTACAGTCTGAAAAGTGATGCTCTA
Organism: Triturus cristatus; assembly: GCF_964204655.1. Taxonomy (NCBI): domain Eukaryota; kingdom Metazoa; phylum Chordata; class Amphibia; order Caudata; family Salamandridae; genus Triturus; species Triturus cristatus. Next base: position 459,080,936 of record NC_140586.1, on the reverse strand, counting down.
GTCGGAAAACGTGATGCCTTCAAGCAGGAGCTGACACAATGGCTAAGTCATGCTGCAAACTAGGAAGTGTGAAGCTCCTTTCACCTTCACTTAATGTTGTTTTGAATGTGCTGACTGGTGGACATGTTTGATGGGAGCTCTTGTGATTTGGTGTGTGATTTGATCTTGTTGGTGTACCTGCTGTCCCTGTTCTTTAAGTTTACTGTCATTTTTGTAATGTTTTTGTATTTAGTAAAGTATGGTCCACTGTATTGTCAGGTGTTTGTCTATTTAGGGGTCAATATTTTCAGGGGTAGTGGTAGTATTTGTTTTTCTTGCCTTTAGAGTGGCTAGTGTGGGTACGATGATGTCAAGCAGGGCCAGATTGAAGAACCTGTAAGAGGAGGAGATTGTAGGGCTGCTGTGGCTGCTGGAACGGTACCTGCCACACATGATCGGCAGTGGAGGTAGGGTGAGTCAAGGCTACCCTGCATGTGAGAGATGGGAGTGGTGGCAGAAGGTGCAATAGCAAATGAATAGGATCTTCAATGCCCAGTGAAGCATCCGCCAACTAAAGCACAGATGGGCCGATGTTGTCACCCGGGAGGCTAATCTCCTTGATCACTTAGGGATTGAAGTTGGTGGGGCTACTGATAAGTCATATACCATGAGCTCATAGGTGTGTGGCTTTTGGAGAGATCTTTTAAAGTTTTTTCTTCATGAAGGCCCAAATATGTATATGGGTTAGCATAGCATGATACGGACCAACTCAGTTTAATGAACAGAGCATGCAACAGGAGCCTGTTGAAAGAGGCATGACAATAGAACAAAATGCAATGCAGTCCAGGGGAGGGGCGTAGGTGCAGTGGGACCCATCCAGCATCATTCAGGGAGTACTGCCACTCTGTGTGCTTGGTCATTACTGAATCCAAACTGTGTGGTCGCCACCCACCATGTATGTTGTACTGGAGTGCACTCATGTGTCATCAGGCCACAGGTTACACAGGGTTTTTGGTTTAACCCCATGATGGGCACATATACATGTAAATAAAGAAAAATTTTATTAATTCTTGCTTGAGCCTGTAAGGCCTTGGATGATCATTGTGCATTCACAGTGCATTGGTCACATGTAAGGAGTGTGATGACAAGCATTCATTAGGCCTGGGCGAAAATTTCGTTCAGTTCGCGGAAATTGCGATAATTTGACATTTTTGCATTCCGCGGAGAGCGCGAAAATGTCAAGATTTCCGCATTCCGCAGCTTGGCGATAATTTGTTTCTTGCTCGCGCTGTAAAATAATACATTCTCGCACGCGCGCGATCGCCTTACCTGAATCCCTGCGTTCGCCGACAAGTTTTCTTGATCCGGTCGCGTTCTTAATGAGGTGTTGTATTGTTTTTAGCCATTTGCGCTGTCTCGCGACAGTTCGCGCCCGCAGTGACGCCATGCGTCGCGCGATCACGTCTTTCTTCTCGCGATCATGCACCGCGAGACAACTAAAAACAAGATGGCCGCGCCCGCGAGCAACCACATGGGTAAGTTGGCGAGCCGCAACCATGCAGAAAATCTCGCGAACATGTGGGAAAAAAACTTCCGCATCTTCGCGATATTTCCGCGTGTTTGCGATAATTTTTAACATTTTCGCGATAATTTGCGAAAGTGGATTTCGCAAATTCCGCCCACCCCTAGCATTCATACTGCCTGATGTGTGTAGCATTGTGTTAGACCTGGCATCATTGGCATGAGTCTCTCCTCCATTTTTTTCTGTTTGCCTCCTCTGTTTACGATGTTTTTGCTGGATTATTGCTTTGGGCACTGTGCCACTGCTGATCAGTGCCACAGTGCAAGTGCTCCCTATGTTAAATTGTTACATTGATTGGTGTTACCATGATTGGCTTGGTTGACTTACTGTTCAGACCCTAGTCTAGTGCACTGCGTGTGCCAAGGGCGTGTAAGTTAACTGCTGCTGGTGGGCTTGCAGCACTGGTTGTGCCACCCACAGAAGCAGCGTGTAAAATGTGTCTCAGGCCTGCCACCGCAGCGCCTGCGTGCAGTCCCTGACTGCCATGTCGACTTGGTAAGGAAACCTACTTACCAGTCTCTAAACCTTCACTTTGCCACATTTCAGACACCTATATGGTAGGCCCTAGGGCAGGGTGCATTGTTGGTAAAAGGTAGGTCATGCCCTGATGTGTGTGGCATGACCTAATAGTGAATTACAGCCATTTTCGTTTTTCACTATTGAAGGGCTACCTGCCTCCAATAGGCCAGACTGGGCAGACTGATTATTAACTCCATTATAATCTATCTGACTCAGGGAGCATGGTAGCAAGTCGAGTTTAGTATCCCCGAACTCAGAATTTAATAACACACCCTTTAGGATGGATGGTTTTTAAATTCTATGTTTGAAAATAGCACTTTTAGAAAGTGGCTATTTTCTTGTCCAACTATCTACCGGTCTCTGCTGGTTTGGTGTGTGTGTCAGGGGCTGGGTGGCTCCAGAGGTCTGAATGAGTCAGTGTGGGGTGAATGGGGCATTTACACATAGAGTGAGGGAAGAGTAGCCTGCCCTGCCTGACACAATACTGGCTCCACCTCCTGCTGGGCGACTGATAGCCCTGCTCCTGCCAGTGACAATACTGGCTCCGCCTCCTGCTGGGCGGCTGAGGACTCTGCCCTGCTCAGTGAATAGGCCAGGTGCCTCTGCCTGGCAACACCCACAACAAACCTGAGATGGTGGGAATCTCCCTGCTTGGACAAAGGGAACAAAGGGAAAAAGGGGTATAAGAGAAGGACCCCTGAACCAAGAACTCAGATCACTTCTGACAAGGAAACCTGTACCAAGGACAAGAAGCCTGCTGATCTAAGGACTTGCCTCCCCTTTCTGCCAGAGTGCTGTTTTGCTGTGGAGGAACCTGAAAGCTGCTTCTTTATTTTTGCCAAGGAACAAGGAGAGAGGAACTTGGTGTGTACTCTCTGAACACTTGCTAGGAAATCTCCAAGGACTGGAAGAGTGCCAGTCTCCTGTTGAAGTCACAGGGCCAAAGGACTTCACCATCTACTGAATTGCTGAATTGCTGGAAAGTGTTGTTTCCAGTACACAAGGGAAAATCTGCAGTCTTGACGCCAGCAGCAACGCCAGTGAGCAGTGGGTATCGGCCCCGGCTCCAAGTGACCCCGTCTCGACGCCGGTATCGACGCCAGTGAGGAGTGAGTATCGGCTCTACCTCCAAGCGACCCCGTCCCGACGCCGCTGCTGATCGCATCGACTCGACGCTCTTCTCGACGCCGTGAGCGCTGCTCCGGCCCGACATCCCTCGACGCCGCTGCGGATTGACCCGACTCCGAGGCACGATCGACGCCGACCTCGACGCCGACATCTCGACGCCGTGGATCATCGTTTTCTTTGTTTCTCAAGGTACTGTACTTGTGGGGTCTGTTGCAACTCCAGGCTCGACGTAGCGCTCCTCGCGGTCGACGCCGAACCTTGGGAATCTTGTAGACTCGACGTCGTGTGACTCCTGTGGGGGTTACATTGTTGCCAAAGAACTGTGCTCAGAAGAATACTTTGCTAAAGAACTATTTGCCAAGAAGAAACCTTACTTGAACTATTATTTTTCCTTCCAAAGAGTATTTATTAAGACTGTGGTATATTTTTGTCGTTATTTGGTCTTGTGCTAAGCCTTATATAAAAATCCTATTTTTATAATAACTTCTGTGTCGTGTCCATCTGTAGTGTATTCACCTTATTACTGTATGTGGTCATAAATGCTTAACACACTGCCTCTGAGATAAGCCTGTCTGCTCTGCCAAGCTACCAAGGGGGTAGCAGGGGTTATCTGAGTGTGTAATCCCCTTTCCCTGACTAGAGTTGGTTGGTCCCTATTTGTCAGAAGTGTATACCTCTGCCAACTAGAGACCGCCGGTTCTAACATTGGTGGTCAGCGGTGAGGATTGAACTTTGCATTTATGACTCATGTGCAGTGATTAGTGTACGCTACATAGTGAAAGCAGACCATAACGCAGCCACAGTCTGTTTGGTAGGATATCCTATTTTTGTTCTCCGCTTTCCTGGAGCTTATATTTTTAAACACTGCCAGTTTTGACCATGAAGAATGCCGGAGCTGCTACACCTGTGGAGAATGTTGTGGGGGAATTCGATAAGGAGAAGATAGATTCCTACACGCTAAAAGATCTAAAAGGATTTTGCAAGCAGTTTAAAGTTCCTACCACAAGTGTCTCAAAGAAAGAGGGCTTCCTCAAAGCGCTGAAGGCCTGGTTAGAGGCCAGAAATCCCTCTGATCCGGTGGTGGTACCGGAAGAGGAAGAAGAAGAGGAAGAGGAAGAGCCCACAGGTGGGCCAGTGTCATCTCCAGGCAGTAGTGCGTCCTCTAGGAGCCTTTCCCCTGAAGAATTAGAAGACAGGGAGAAGGAGAGGGGGTACAAGTTAGAAATGGCAAAACTTAAATTAGGAGGGCAGTTGGAATTAGAGAATGCAAGAAGCAAGAGAGAAGCTGAAATGGAGAGAAAAAGATTAGATTTTGAGAGAGAGAAATTAGCGTTTGAACGTGAGAAGATGGTGAGGGAGATGGAGCTTAAAACTAAGAGTTTAGAGTTGAATCCCTCTGGTGGCAGCACTCCATCTGTGCCTGCAGAAAGTAGGTTTTATTTTCCTAAAGATGTGATCAAGGATTACAGTAAGAATGAAGATATTAGCCAATGGTTTAAAGCGTATGAGTTAGCATTGTTGGCCCACCGGGTCCCTGAGAAGGATTGGGGAACGGGGTTGTGGAGCCGCTTTACAAACGAGGGGAGAGATACCTTGTTGAGCCTTCCTGCTGAGGATAGGATGTCTTATACTCATATGAAAGATGCTTTAATGCTGAGATATGGCTTAACTCCAGAAAAGTACAGACAAACCTTTAGAGAATGTAAGAAGTTGCCTGGTACTACGTGGGTTGAAAATGTGTCTTTTTTCTGCAGAACCATGGATGGTTGGATAAAGGGTAGCAAGGTTGATAGTTATGATGCTCTTTATGATTTGTTTGCTTGGGAGCACTTGTCTAATAACTGTTTTCCAGAGCTACGCCAGCACCTTGTTGATAGCAAGATATCTAACCCTAGAAAACTTGCTGAGGAGGCGGACCGCTGGGTCAGTACCAGGGTCCACAAGGGTCCAGTGGGAGACTCAGCCAAAGGTGGGCAGGGTCCCCAGCAGAAGAGTGGGGGGGACAGGGGTAAACAGAGGGAGTTTCAGAAAGGGCCCCAAAGTAGTCCCCAAGGGAACCAAGGGAAGGGTTCCCAGCCTCCCCCTGTAAAGAAGCCAGAGGCCCCGACAGGTAAACCTGTTCACAGGGGCCCCATGACCTGCTATGCCTGTAAGCAGGTGGGACACCGTTATTATGATCCCCAGTGTCCCATGAAGGATTCGAATGCACCGCCGCGTGCACCCCCTCGTCAGGTAGCGAGTGTAGCCCTGGGAGGGGAGGAGATGGGTGCCCCCGGTGGGTGGGGTCCCGCAGAAATGTCCCTGGTCTCTTTAGGAGACGTGGAAATGGTCCCTCCAACCCCTCTGCCTAGTAACACTAAGAAATATAGGCAGTGGGTGACCATTAATGGCCATAGGGTGGAAGCTCTCAGAGACACCGGAGCGAGTGTGACAGCTGTCAAGTGTCACTTGGTGTCCAGAGAGCAGGTGGTCCCTCATGCATTCTACCCCGTTGTAGCTGCTGACAACTCACAGAGTCAGTGTGAGGTAGCTCAAGTTCCCTTTGAGTGGGGGGGGGTCTCAGGTACTCTTCAGGTTGCTGTGAGGCCCACCATGCCTGTTGATTGTCTCTTGGGCAATGATTTGGAGGACTCCCCTTGGGCTAAGGTGGAGAGAAAATCGCATCTGGAAATGTTGGGTCTGCCTGAGTGGGTGTGTGCGACCACCCGGTCCATGTCAGTCAGTAAGGGTGTTGATGGGGGCCCGGAGCCTGAAAGTATGGCCCAGGTCCCAACCGTGAAGAGAAGAGGCAGGGGGCGCGGGAAACCGACCCCCATCGTTCCCGCGGTCCAGGAGGGAGCAGACCCTGAGGGGGATGCCCTGGAACCGACAGGAGAACAAGTGGCCGAACTGGGAGACCTGCCCGAGCTGACCCATTGGCAGCAGGATGGTGGTCCCTCCAGGGAGGAATTTTGTGCTGAGCAGAAAGTGTGCCCTTCTCTTGTGGGTATGAGGCAGCAGGCCTCAGCCCAAACGACAGGTGATCAGTCAGGATCACATTGGGTCTACTGGGAGAACGACCTCCTGTATAGCGAGCCTAAGGCTGCTGAACCTGGGTCAGCCCGTGTGCTGGTGGTACCCCAGCGCTTCAGAGCCTTCCTACTGGGGTTGGCTCATGACGTTCCGTTAGCTGGACATCTGGGGCAGGACAAGACCTATGACAGGCTTGTCACCCATTTTTATTGGCCTCAGATGAGAAGGGATTCAGATATCCATTGTAGGACCTGTCAAACTTGCCAGGCAAGTGGGAAAAGTGGGCGGAAGCAGAAGGCTCCCCTCCAACCTTTTCCCGTCGTCAGTACCCCCTTTGAGCGAGTGGGAATTGACATTGTGGGGCCACTGGACCCCAAGACAGCCATGGGCAACAGGTTTATCCTGGTCTTGGTGGACCATGCCACCCGGTACCCGGAAGCCATCCCTCTCTGAACAGTGACGGCCCCCGTGGTGGGACGGGCACTGATGGGTGTTTTCTCCCGCATGGGGTTCCCCAGAGAGGTGGTGTCAGACCGGGGCACCAACTTCATTTCGAATTATATGAAGTCTCTGTGGAAGGAGTGTGGGGTAACCTACAAGTTTACCACTCCTTACCACCCTCAAGGTAATGGGCTGGTTGAGAGATTCAACCGGACCCTAAAAGGCATGATCATGGGTCTTGAAGAACCAATGAGGCGTAAATGGGACGTCCTCTTGCCATGCCTGCTGTTTGCTTACCGTGAGGTGCCACAGAAGTCTCTAGGGTTCAGCCCCTTTGAGCTCTTGTATGGTCACCCGGTAAGAGGACCTTTGAGTCTGGTCAAAGAAGGCTGGGAGCAATCTCCCAGGAAACCTCCCCAGGATGTATATAGTTACATGCTGGCCTTTCGGAACCAGACTCGGCGCTTCAGAGATCTTGCTCAGGCAAATCTGGAGGCCAGCCAGGAAGAGATGAAGCGGTGGTACGATCAGAATGCCACTCTGGTTGAGCTTCAACCTGGTCAGAAAGTTTGGGTCATGGCCCCTGTGGAACCTTGTGCGCTCAAGGACAGGTGGACCGGACCATTTGAGGTTGTGGAGAAAAAGAGCGATGTCACCTACTTGGTGGACTTGAAGTCTCCCAGGAACCCCTTAAGGGTCCTGCATGTCAACCGGTTAAAGCTTCACTTAGAAAGGTCCGAAGTGGGCATGCTCCTTGCCACAGATGCTGGGATGGAGGAGGAGAGTGAGCCTCTTCCTGACCTCCTGTGTGCAAAAGAAAAAGATGGGTCAGTGGATAGTGTTGTCCTCTCTGACACACTGACCCCTGAGCAGCAGCAAGATTGTCGCCATCTGTTGGTACAATTCCCTGATCTGTTCTCCTTAATCCCTGGTGTCACTCAGTGGTGTGTCCATGATGTGGACACTGGGGACAGCACTCCTGTGAGGCACAAGGCCTACAGGGTGACTGAAAAGGTCAGAGCATATATCAAGGAGGAGGTCTCCAAGATGTTTGCCTTAGGGGTGGTTGAGTCCTCTAGCAGTCCTTGGGCCAGCCCAGTGGTCTTGGTCCCAAAGGCTGCAGCGCCTGGTGCTTCACCAGAGCTTCGGTTCTGTGTGGATTACCGAGGACTCAATTCGGTCACCAAGACGGACGCGCACCCCATCCCCAGAGCTGATGAGCTCATCGATCGGTTGGGGGCTGCCCGGTACCTTAGTACGTTTGATCTAACGTCTGGGTACTGGCAGATCGCCTTGACTGATGGGGCAAAAGAGAGGTCTGCATTCTCCACACCAGATGGGCACTACCAGTTCCGTGTGATGCCCTTTGGGATGAAGAATGCCCCTGCCACATTCCAGAGGTTGGTTAACCAGGTACTGGCCGGGCTGGAAGATTTCAGCGCCGCCTACCTGGACGATATAGCAGTGTTCAGCGCCAGCTGGGAGGAACACTTGCGCCACCTCCAGGAAGTGTTGTTGGCCCTGCGCAGAGCAGGCCTCACAATCAAGGCTAGTAAGTGCCAGATTGGGCAGGGTTCAGTGGTGTACTTGGGGCACCAAGTAGGGAGCGGCAAGGTGGCCCCCCTGCAACCCAAGATAGATACCATCCTGGCTTGGGAACCGCCCAAAACCCAGACTCAGGTGAGAGCCTTCTTGGGTCTCACGGGTTACTACAGGAGGTTTGTCAAGGGGTATGGCAACATTGTGCACCCCTTGACCTCGCTGACTTCCAGGAAGCAGCCGAGACTTGTGATCTGGACTGACGCCTGTCAGAACGCCTTTGACACCCTGAAAACTGCAATGTGTACAGCACCGGTCCTCCAGGCACCCGACTTTTCAAAAGAATTCATTGTCCAGACAGACGCTTCAGAGCATGGTGTGGGGGCTGTTCTAGCACAGATGAATGAGGAGGGCCGAGACTTACCTGTAGCCTTCATCAGCCGGAGGTTACTTCCCAGGGAACAAAGGTGGAGTGCGATAGAGCGTGAGGCATTTGCTGTGGTCTGGGCGCTGAAGAAGCTAAGACCCTACCTGTTTGGGACTCACTTCCGGGTTCAGACAGACCACAGGCCCCTCAGATGGTTAATGCAGATGAGGGGTGAGAACCAAAAACTGTTGAGGTGGTCCATTTCCCTACAGGGGATGGACTTTACGGTGGAACACCGCCCTGGTACAGATCACGCCAATGCTGATGGTCTGTCCAGATTTTTCCGCCTTAGTGATGAGGACTCCCTGGGTGAAGGGTAGTTCTCCCCACATTTCAGCTGGAGGGGACACGTGTTAGACCTGGCATCATTGGCATGAGTCTCTCCTCCATTTTTTTCTGTTTGCCTCCTCTGTTTACGATGTTTTTGCTGGATTATTGCTTTGGGCACTGTGCCACTGCTGATCAGTGCCACAGTGCAAGTGCTCCCTATGTTAAATTGTTACATTGATTGGTGTTACCATGATTGGCTTGGTTGACTTACTGTTCAGACCCTAGTCTAGTGCACTGCGTGTGCCAAGGGCGTGTAAGTTAACTGCTGCTGGTGGGCTTGCAGCACTGGTTGTGCCACCCACAGAAGCAGCGTGTAAAATGTGTCTCAGGCCTGCCACCGCAGCGCCTGCGTGCAGTCCCTGACTGCCATGTCGACTTGGTAAGGAAACCTACTTACCAGTCTCTAAACCTTCACTTTGCCACATTTCAGACACCTATATGGTAGGCCCTAGGGCAGGGTGCATTGTTGGTAAAAGGTAGGTCATGCCCTGATGTGTGTGGCATGACCTAATAGTGAATTACAGCCATTTTCGTTTTTCACTATTGAAGGGCTACCTGCCTCCAATAGGCCAGACTGGGCAGACTGATTATTAACTCCATTATAATCTATCTGACTCAGGGAGCATGGTAGCAAGTCGAGTTTAGTATCCCTGAACTCAGAATTTAATAACACACCCTTTAGGATGGATGGTTTTTAAATTCTATGTTTGAAAATAGCACTTTTAGAAAGTGGCTATTTTCTTGTCCAACTATCTACCGGTCTCTGCTGGTTTGGTGTGTGTGTCAGGGGCTGGGTGGCTCCAGAGGTCTGAATGAGTCAGTGTGGGGTGAATGGGGCGTTTACACATAGAGTGAGGGAAGAGTAGCCTGCCCTGCCTGACACAATACTGGCTCCACCTCCTGCTGGGCGACTGATAGCCCTGCTCCTGCCAGTGACAATACTGGCTCCGCCTCCTGCTGGGCGGCTGAGGACTCTGCCCTGCTCAGTGAATAGGCCAGGTGCCTCTGCCTGGCAACACCCACAACAAACCTGAGATGGTGGGAATCTCCCTGCTTGGACAAAGGGAACAAAGGGAAAAAGGGGTATAAGAGAAGGACCCCTGAACCAAGAACTCAGATCACTTCTGACAAGGAAACCTGTACCAAGGACAAGAAGCCTGCTGATCTAAGGACTTGCCTCCCCTTTCTGCCAGAGTGCTGTTTTGCTGTGGAGGAACCTGAAAGCTGCTTCTTTATTTTTGCCAAGGAACAAGGAGAGAGGAACTTGGTGTGTACTCTCTGAACACTTGCTAGGAAATCTCCAAGGACTGGAAGAGTGCCAGTCTCCTGTTGAAGTCACAGGGCCAAAGGACTTCACCATCTACTGAATTGCTGAATTGCTGGAAAGTGTTGTTTCCAGTACACAAGGGAAAATCTGCAGTCTCGACGCCAGCAGCAACGCCAGTGAGCAGTGGGTATCGGCCCCGGCTCCAAGTGACCCCGTCTCGACGCCGGTATCGACGCCAGTGAGGAGTGAGTATCGGCTCTACCTCCAAGCGACCCCGTCCCGACGCCGCTGCTGATCGCATCGACTCGACGCTCTTCTCGACGCCGTGAGCGCTGCTCCGGCCCGACATCCCTCGACGCCGCTGCGGATTGACCCGACTCCGAGGCACGATCGACGCCGACCTCGACGCCGACATCTCGACGCCGTGGATCATCGTTTTCTTTGTTTCTCAAGGTACTGTACTTGTGGGGCCTGTTGCAACTCCAGGCTCGACGTAGCGCTCCTCGCGGTCGACGCCGAACCTTGGGAATCTTGTAGACTCGACGTCGTGTGACTCCTGTGGGGGTTACATTGTTGCCAAAGAACTGTGCTCAGAAGAATACTTTGCTAAAGAACTATTTGCCAAGAAGAAACCTTACTTGAACTATTATTTTTCCTTCCAAAGAGTATTTATTAAGACTGTGGTATATTTTTGTCGTTATTTGGTCTTGTGCTAAGCCTTATATAAAAATCCTATTTTTATAATAACTTCTGTGTCGTGTCCATCTGTAGTGTATTCACCTTATTACTGTATGTGGTCATAAATGCTTAACACACTGCCTCTGAGATAAGCCTGTCTGCTCTGCCAAGCTACCAAGGGGGTAGCAGGGGTTATCTGAGTGTGTAATCCCCTTTCCCTGACTAGAGTTGGTTGGTCCCTATTTGTCAGAAGTGTATACCTCTGCCAACTAGAGACCGCCGGTTCTAACACATTGTAAAGAATATTTATTGACTTTAGAAGGCCCCATCATCATCATACTGTGCAGAGTATGGTCAGGCAAATGGGTATGTTCACATTGCCATCAAAGCCAGGCTCTCTTGCATCATGTAGCAAGCTTGGCTGGTCTTGTACATTGTCTGCACTCTGTGCACCTGATAAATGATGTGCCAGGTATTATCTTAATACATAGCAACATGACTTACACAGTTCTCTAATTTGGGCAGTCCAGCTCAGTCTAACATTACAATCCCAATGTACAGACAATACCAGCCATTTGTGAAGTCAATGTACTGTGCTTCATATGTATATAATGTATATGTACAGCATTCACAGAGCAATGTATCATCTTTTTGTCTTGTAGCTGGACCAAACCCATACACCTGTGGTGAGGTGGTGACATTCAGAGATCCCGAAGCGATCAGTGAGAATCAACTGATTGTTCCTGTGCTCTGTAAGGAGTGTTGTGTTTCTGTACATTTGCTGCAGTGAGATGTGTAAGGGGTCTCATTAGTCAGCAGAAATAAGCTTTACTTTTGATGTACAAATACAACAGAAGTAGGACAAAGTAGCATATTCTAATCTCAGGGCCAAATTACTCTGTGAAATAAATCCCCATGTTTGCTGGCAGACAGAATCCTTGGCTCAGAATCTGCTGTGAGAATGATGAGCAAGCTATGGAGTGGATGTTTATGGGACATGTGCCATCAGCTGCCCCAAACCCAAATGATGATAATTAGTTAAAATGTCCCTCTCACATATAATATGGACAGAAAGTGCCAACATCTAGGCAAAGTTGGAACTCCAATGGACTTGGGTGACCATGTGAGCAGGCTTGACATAACAAAACCTGATTCCTCACTAGTATAGATGCTGCAGTTGTATTTTGTGGTATGCCATAGTTCTAATGTACAATTCCAGTGCTCAAGTTACATATCCCTGTTTGTGTCAGTGAGTGTGCCAGTCCATTGTCCATACCAGTGACTTACTGGGTTTACTCCTTAGCCCACATTTATCATGATATGTGGGAACTGTCATCCATCATCATGTGCAACTGTGCATCTCTCAGGGTACTGCATATGGGTGACATGTTGGATGGGGTGTCATAGGAGCATTTGCCAAACTGGCATGGTGGTATAAAGGATGTTGTCATGAAACTCAATGATTTGCAGGGATGAACTTCAATCTGGCTTCCTGATACACATTGCTAGTGTACGAATGCAGTTAGAAATGGGGGTTTCTAGTTGGCAGAGGTAGGTACCTTTGTCCAAGTAGGGACCCTTCCTCATAGTCAGGATACCGGAGTTACACTCCTTAAATAACCCCTGCTCACCCTCTTGCTAGCTTGGCACGAGCAATCAGACTTGTCTCAGAGGCAGTGTGTAAAGCATTTGCACATAGCCAACAGTAATACAGTGTAAGCACTACATAGGGACACCACAGCAGTTTAGAAAAAAATCCAAGATTTTTATATACTTAAGACAAGACCAAAATGATAAAAATCTACAATACAGTACTTAGAAATCTTCAGTTATCAAAATAACCTTGAAAAACAGTCCCTTGAAATCGATAGCTCCCTCTGGGGCTATCATGGCATCGTGAAATCCAAACAGTTCTGCCAGATCGCGGTGTCGCGGCATAGCTACGGTGTCGGGAAGACCCGCAAAACAGTACCTTTAGAAATGCAGGGCGTTGGCAACCCCTCGTTGAGCTTCCGAAAGTACAGCATCTGCAGGCGTCAGTTCCAGAGGTCGGTGCAAGAGTCATCTGACCCTTGAAGACACACAAGTTGCAGATCGAAATCCTCGTGGTTGAAGTCAGGAGCGCTGGTGTCGGCAGGCTTCGGGTGCTGGGGTGTGAAGTGCAGCGGTGCAGCGTGCGTTGCTCTCAGGTCGCAGTGTGAGCAGCAGCTCAGTGGCAGCATCTGATGGCATCGTCGGTGTTAGACCTGGCACCTTGGCATGGGTCTTCCTTCCATTTTTGCTGTTGCCTCAGGTGTTTTTGCTGGTGTTAGATGCTCAGGGCACTGTGCCACTGCTGTCCAGTGCCACAGTGCAAGTGCTCCCTATTGTAAATTGATGTATGAATTTGTGATTCCATGATTGGTTGGTTTGGTTTACCTGTCAGACCCTAGTACAGTACACCAGGAGTTCCCAGGGCTGGTAATCCAAATACTGCTGGTGGGCTTGCAGCACTAGTTGTGCCACCCACAGAAGCAGCCTGTAAAAGTGTGCCTAAGGCCTTCCATTGCAGAGCCTGCGTGCAGTCTGGTACTGTCATGCTGACTAGGCAAGTGCACCCACTTGCCAGTCCCTAAACCCTCCCTTTTCTTCATATCAGACACCCCTATGGTAGGACCAAGGGCAGGGTGAATTGTAAGGATAAGGTAGGACATGCCCTGGTGTGTGTGGCATGTTCTAATAGTGAATTACAGCAATTTTTGTTTTCACTATTGCAAGGATACCTGTTCTCCATAGGCCAGAATGGGGAGTTTGATTATTACATCTTATAATCCCAACTGACTCAGGGAACATGGTAGAAATTCGAATTTAGTATGCCTGAACCCAGGATGATAAAATACATATTTTAGTGAAGTTGGTTTTAACATCCTGTGTTTGAAAATGCCACTTTTAGGAAGTAGGCATTTTCTTGTCTAACCATTCAAACCTGCCTCTGCTAGGCTGTGTATTCCTTGTCTGGAGTTTGAGTGACAGGGCTGGGGAATTCCAGGAGACAGGGTGAGGTTGCCCAGTGGTGAATAGAGAGATCTGCATCTAGATGGGAGAGAGGAGTTGCACCTGGGACCTGAATAGGGCTGTGCCTTCCCTCCACAATGCTGGCTCCACCTGCTGTGATGCGTCTGATGTCTCTGCCCTGCACTCTGAAAGGACAGAAGGAGTCAGGTAAACAAAGTGCTCCATGACTGACCAGAACCGGTTTGAACAAGGCAAAGGCCACTCTGCCCTCAGAGGACAAAGGATGTTGGGGTATAAGAGGTTCAGGGGTTGCAAGAAGATAGAGAACAGTACCTGGGTGGAATATGTCACTTTTTTCTGCAGAGCATTGGATGGTTGGGTGAAGGGTAGGAAAGTTGATGATTTTCAGGGACTTCTTGATTTGATTGCATGAAAGGTCTTGTCATGTAACTGTTTTCATGAGCTACGCCAGCACCTGATTGATAGTAGGCTGACTAATCCTAGGAAGCTTGCTGAAGAGGCGGACCCCTGGGTCAGTACCAGGTTCCACAAGGGTTACATGGGAGACTCAGACAAGAGTGGGCAGGGTCCCCAGCAGAAGAGTGGGGGGGACAAGGGTAAACAGAGGGAGTCCTATGGAAGGCCCCAAAGTAGGCCCCAAGGGAACCAAGGGAAAGGTTCTCAGCCTCACCCTCAGAAACCAGCAGGGGTCCTGACCTGGGTCATTTAGCGAATGATCCCAAGTGTCGCCTGTTTGGAAAACCAGCACCCCATGGTGCAGCCCCCCGGCAGATGGCTAGTGTAGCCCTGGGTGTGGAGATGGGTACCCAAGGTGGGTGGGGTACCGCAGGGATGTCCCTTGTCTCATTAGGAGACTGTGAGGTGGTCCCTAGGACACTAAAAAATACAGGCAGTGGGTGACCATTAATGGCCATAGAGTGGAGGCTCTTAGAGATACAGGGGCTAGTGTGACAGCTGTCAAGTGTCACCTGGTGTCTCAAGAGCAGGTTGTCCCTGGTGCATTCTACCCAGTTGTTGCCGCTGACAACACAGAGAGTCACTGCGAGGTGGCTCAGGTTCCCTTTGAGTGGAGGGGTCTCTGGTACTCTTCAGGTAGCTGTGAGGCCCACCATAACTGTTGACTGTTTGTTAGGGAATGATCTAGAGAGCTCCCCTTGGGCGAAGGTGGAGCGGAGTGCTCATTTAGAAATGTTGGGTTTGCCTGACTGGGCATGTGTGACCACCCAGTCCATGGTAGCGAGTAAAGGTGCTCAAGAGGACCTGGGGCCTGAGAGGGAGGCCCAGGTACCTTCCGTCAAGAGTAGAGGCAGGGGGTGCGGGAAACTGGTCCTCGAAGTTCCCACGGTCCAGGAGGGAGCAGACCCTGAGGGGGATGCCCTGGAGCCTACAGGGGAACAGGTAGCCGAACTTGGGGACCTGCCTGAGCTGACCCATTGGAAGCAAGAAGGAGGATCCTCCAGGTAGGAATTCTGCAAGGAGCAGAAAGAATGCCCTTCTCTTGTGGGTCTGCGGCAACAGGCTGCAGACCAGGCAGCAGGGGATCAGTCTGGGTCACATTGGATTTACTGGGAGAATGACCTCCTGTATACTGAGCCTAAAGTTGTTGAGCCTAGGTCAGCCCGTGTGCTGGTGGTAACCCAGCGCTTCAGAGCCTTCCTACTGGGGCTGGCTCATGATCTTCCATTGGCAGGACATTTGGGGCAGGACAAGACCTTTGAGAGGCGTGTCATCCACTTTTTTTGGCCCCCAATGCGCAGAAGTTCAGACACTCACTGTAGGACATGTCAGACTTGCCAGGCAAGTGGAAAGAGTCGGAGGAAGCGCAAGGCTCCTCTCCAGCCTTTCCCTGTAGTCAGCACCCCCTTTGAACGGGTGGGTATTGACATTGTGGGGCCACTGGACCCCAAGCTAGCCATGGGCAACAGGTTCATCCTGGTCATGGTGGACCATGCCACCCGGTACCCAGAAGCCATACCTCTGAGGACAGTGACGGTCCCTGTGGTGGGATGAGCACTGATGGGAATTTTCTCCAGAGTGGAATTCCCTCACGAGGAAATGTCTGACTGAGATATCAACTTCATTTCCAAGTATATGAAGTCCCTGTGGCAGGAGTGTGGGGTGACCTACAAGTTTACCACTCCCAATCACCCCTAAGGAAATGGGTTGGTTGAAAGGTTCAACCGAACCCTGAAGGGCATGATTATGGGTCTTGAGGAACCCATGAGGCGTAAGTGGGACTTCCTCTTACCATGCCTACTCTTTGCGTACCATGCGGTGCCACAGAAATATCTAGGGTTCAGCCCCTTTGAGCTTTTCTATGGACACCCAGTGAGAGGACATCTGAGTTTGGTTAAAGAAGGCTGGGAGCAATCTCCCAGGAACCCTCCCCAGGATATATATAGCTACATGCTGGCCTTTAGGAACCAAACTCGGCGTTTCAGGCAACTCGCTGAGGCGAATCTGGAAGCCAGCCAGGAGGAGATGAAGCGGTGGAAAGACCAGAATGCCACTCTGGTAGAGCTTCAGCCTGGTCAGAAAGTGTGGGTCATGTCCCCAGTGGAGCCCTGCGTGCTCCAGGATAAGTGGACCGGACCATTTGAGGTTGTGGAGCGCAAAAGTCTGGTTACCTACTTGGTGGACTTGCGGTCTCCCAGGAACCCCTTGATGGTCCTGCATGTCAACCGCCTGAAGCCCCACTTGGAGAGGTCCCAAGTGGGCATGCTCTTAGCGACAGATGGTGGAATGGAGGAGGAGACAACCTCTTCCAGACCTCCTGTCGGCGACAGAGCAAGAGGGGTCAGTGGATGGTGTCAACCTCTCTTCCACCCTGACCCCTGAGCAACAGAATGACTGCCGCCAGTTGCTGGGACAGCTTTCTGATCTGTTCTCCCTGGTTGCCGGTGTCACTGATAGGAGCGTCCATGATGTGGACACTGGGGATAGTGCACCTGTGAGGCACAAAACCTACAGGGTGACTGACAGGGTGGGAGCTTGCATCAAGGAGGAGGTCTCCAAGATGTTGGCGTTAGGGTGATTGAGTCCTCTAACAGTCCTTGGGCCATCCCAGTGGTCTTGGTCCCAAAGGCCATACCGGGTGCCACACCAGAACTCCAGTTCTGTGTGGACTACTGAGGGCTCAATTCAATCACCAGGACTGATGTGCACCCCATCCCCAGAGCTGATGAGCTCATAAATCGGCTAGGGGCTGCATGGTGTCAGTTCCTCTGTTTTGATATCCTCAGGGCTGTGCTGATGCTCTAAAGGGGCCCACCTCTGGACGACCCCAAGTCCGGCTTACAATATAAGATGGACTGTTGGGGTAATCGAGCGGGGGAAGGAAAGGGTAGGGACTGCGGGGAGGGAGATCTGAAAAAGATACAAAACGCAATATGAGCCCAGAGTCTGAATTATACTAGTGCACTAAAAGTCTTAACGGAAACAAACATCATACACAATGTCTCCCTCACCTCACCTGAAAAGCAAAGAAGGTGTAGCCTAGCGTACAGAAGAGAGCAAGGGGCAGTGGCAAGTTCACTTCAGGCAACTAGTGTTTTAAGACAAAAGAAACAGAAGAACATATGCATTTGATAGCCGCTGCAGTGATCACAATACAGTAGACAATGCCGGATTCAGTCTCTTCTAGTACACCTACCAACTCATACTTGAAGCGAGGCTCATATGCCTAGCCTGTGTGGCAACACCCCCTCTCTGGAAGCTCTCTCCTATAATAGGTATAGAACACAAGTAAAACAATAGTGAAGGATGGCTTCTGGACCTTGAAGCAATAAACGCCTTGCTTCCGTCAGAGTGTGCCAACATTTGTTATACATCGCCAGCATCACATGTGTAAAGTAATCCACTTAGCAGCTGTTCCCTTACTGCTCAGAGACGATACTCGCCAGGGAAAGAAGTTGCCAATAATATCGATATTATCTTTTTCTCTGTTAACACACGAAATGCCGAGACTTTAGAAATACGAAACAAAATGTTCCTCCGCACGAGACCACCAAAACAGGTCTCAGCCAACGGAGGAGTTACGAGGCTTTGGGGAATCCAAACAAAATGCTCCTCTGCACGAGACCTCTCAAAGGGGTCTCAGCCAACAGAGGAGTAGTGACGCTATGGGGAGTTCGAACAAGAACACCCCTCTGCACGAGACCGACGAAACGGGTCTGGTTAATGCGGTATGTACGAGTGCTTTATATATCGTTCTAGCTATGAATGCACTGTGTACACGCTATTCTGCTTCACTACGCGGGTTCCATTTTGGAAGCAGTGGCCATCTTGTCATTGCCCTCACATAGGCTATAATGGAGTAAATACGGGCCTCACAGTACATGGGCTTCTCCTCTGACTTCTCTATGACCTGGGCAGCTGGCTCTGCTGCCCCGGGTCAAACTGGTCTCACGAGCTCCCCTTCCTCCGTCCACCTTTGATTAGCATCAGGGCTTGACCCGTCATAAAACCCTTTCATTCTACACAATCCTCCGGCTAATCTCTTTCACACCTGCTTGTTCCTGCTTTATGACTTGTTTCCCAAAACAGGAGATGCTCATGTTTATTGGGGGGGCCTATTGATATCAAATGTGGGATCTGAACCTTACTGTGTAAATCATTGTGGGCTGGCCGAACTGGAATGTGGGATGGTCATCATGACTCTGCCTTTTCTTTGAAATGTACACTTATAATGGCCGTATCATAAAACCTAGGAATGTATGCTTGAGGCAAGAAAAAGGGTATTTAAGATGAAGTCCGTTCCTATGATTTTCAGCAGTCTCCTGAGAACATACACGCTGTTGTACTTCTAGGATACCTGTAATTGGTCTGCAGCCAATAAACGTATCTTTGACTTCACCCAGAAGACTCTGTGTTTCTGTAGGTCTGGAACAGGGTGAACCCAGAAGTCATAGGGTGTGTGCCCCTGCACCGCTGGGACTAAAATACCCAGTACTTCAGTTTGGCGCCCAACGTGGGGCGATTTCAGCGGTACCAGTCCAAGCCAGAGGTTCGTGAGGAGCTTCGTGTGAAAATTCCGGAGGAAGGCCGCCACTTCATCGACCCCTGCATGTCGACGTGGTCCGAAAGTCTTTTCTGCGAGGTTCTCCGCGTCCCGACGGCTACGAAGGACTGCTGCCCTGATTAATCGACCTGTTTTGGACCCTTGACGAGTTTGAGAGAGCGAAACAATCGAGAGAGTCTTCTGGTGACGTTATCGATCGGCAATATTCAGTTAAGTATAAGTGGAGCGTCTCCCATTTGTTTTTGGTATCCTTCGGGATCGTTTGATTTGGTAATTTGGTAATTTGGAGTTTGCAAACGCCAAAGCCAGAGGACTCGTGTATTCACGAGACTATCGTAATCGATAATCCTTTGACGTTTGGATCTAGACTAGTGAGCGAAGATGCCTGGTTCTGGAATATTTGGTAGATTATTCTGTTTGGGTTGTGGAAAAGATTTCCAGCTAGAGGAATCATGTCCGGTTCCTCCGGTTGGAACTCCAACTTATGAGCTCTATGTAAAACATGGCGTAGGCCCCATTGCATATAACGAAGTGTGGATCCACTACACTAGGAAAGACGGTGTTTTAAAATGGCCCCAAAATGGTAGTTTCGATACCGATATTTTAGATAATTTGGAAATTAAATTGTTTAAGAAAAAAGCCCGGCCGGCGATGTTTGACTCTTTCCGCTTATGGCGAAAGGAAGCCAAACAAAAGGAAATTAAGTTAGCGAAAAAGAATAAAAGAGAGAGAGGTATGACAGTAATGCAAGCAGCTGTACAATTTAAAGACAATGAGGAGGAACAGATGAATGAGCAATTGCACAGACAGCGTAAGTTAGGGATTGACAAATGTTACCCAGCTTTACCACATTCTAAGCAGAATGAGTTAGAAGAAAAGGAGAAAGATCCCCTGATGTCGCATTTGTTGAGTTCGCCACCCCCATATGCTCAAAATGCCATGGCACCTCCCCAGCTTGTGAATATGCCCCCTCCAGTCAATATACTGCAAGCCTTGCCGCTACCGCCAGTTGCTTTGCAGCCGGCTCCTATCCATATAGCGCAGCCCTCTCAAGGGCTGCCAGCTGTGTTCCCGACTGCCCCTGCGCTTCCTGTGACTTTGCCTAATTCAGCAGCTGCCTCCCCTGACATTCTTCCTTGCACCACTCCAGTACCTGTTTCTACATCCTCTTTTCTTCCCTCTGTTTTTCCCCCTGTTTCCGCCTCAACTTCTCCTTCAGCGCGACAGCGCTTAGCTAATGTGGTTACTACATTAATGTCGCCTCTCTTTGAGTCATCTGGTGCGACTCCTGGTTTACAGCGGAAGCAATTGCGTAGCCAATTGCCTAACCCTGATGAGAAAAAGGTAATAGACAGCATGGCGCGTAGATGGATTGTTTTCCCTTCATTGTATGATGTGGAATCAGTTGTCAACGTTTTCCATCAGTGGGATGCCCCAAAACAGAGATATGTGTTCGAGAAAATGTGCGAAATTCTCTGTGAAGAATTGGAAGATAGTGGTAAAAATCTGAGCCCGCAGGAATTGTGTAGAGTGAGGTTTGATTTTGGAACTGGTATAATTGTGGACCGCGAAGTAGATAAAGCCGTTGCGGTTGTATTGTCCTTCAGGAATGATGATTGTCAACAGTCATTGTTTGAACAAGATGTCCTTGTGGGGAAAAAGGTAAAAGCGCGACAATACCCCATGAGAGAAGTTCCCCCGGTATGGAAGGAAGCAGTTGCAGCTGGTGCCGGTATCGCCGCTGTGCCAGCGCATTTCCAGTGTGTTTGGGTGCATGTTCCATGGAAGCGCTCTGAGGTGTTAGCACTTAAGCAGTCCTTACCTGATCCCCGTAAAAACCCAGCAGGTTATTATAAAGAGTTGTCACAGACGGCAGGGTCATGCGTTATGAATCTGGCCGACATAGACATGTTATTTGGTAATGTTGTTCCACAGCCTCTATGGGGATCAATTCGTAATACAGATCACGATGCAGAACTAGGGGATACATGGGCTAACATCGTTGCTGCTGATGCTAGACAAACTGGTGGCGCGAAACCAGAACCTTTAGTAGCTGAACTGCCTGGTAGAATCATCACGTATATGAAGACAATAATGCCCGCGATGCGCGTAAATTGGGACAAGTTATCTGCATGCAAGCAGAAGAAAGATGAGACAGTGTCAGACTTCTTTACTAGGTTTGAAGAAACATTTATTGACCACAGTGGGCAGGATATGAGTACTGAGGGTGGCCAACGGTTATTTGTGGATAAGTTTGTGCAGAATTTACTTCCTGACCTGTGTAAAAAGTTGAAAGACTCAGAGAGTTCTTGGACTGTTTCTTCTTCAGCGCAAATACTGGCTACTGCACAGTATTATGAAAATAGAGATAAAGACGAGAAAGATAGAACAGAGAAGAAAACGAAGGAATTAAAGACAAAAGTCCTTTTACAGCAGGCTTACCCACCACGAGGAGGTCAGAATAATTATAGACAACCCCAAGGTGTCTATCACCAACCCCAACAGTTTCAGAACAACCAGCAAATGAATGGGTATTATCAACCACGTGTCCCTGTAGGTCCCAACCAATGTTCATACTGCAAAGAGGAAGGTCATTATAAATATAGTTGCCCTAAATTAATGCAGCGGAACGGTAATGCGTATGGCGCAAGAGGTAGAGGTGGTCAGCAAGCTCCTAGAGGCAGAGGGCGTGGAAGTGTTCCCCAGAACGCGCGTCCTCTTCCGCCCCAAAGCGCCATTAATAGCTTTGATCAGCAAGCTAACGCGACTAGTAATACGGCCGAGTATTATAATAATGATTATTATGCAGAGGACGGTGATGTAGAAAATCATGATTATTAGGACAGCCATAGACAGAGAGAGGGAGTTGTTTCAGTGCCAGTGGATCAGAGTGGACCGTATGTTGAGGTGACTACAGCAAATGTAACGGAGCCTTTTCTGCTAGACACTGGTGCTGCAAAGAGTTCAATCATGCATTCAAAACTCCCTGGCGCACCTTTGTCTGGCGATATAAATGTTTCAGTAGGTTTTTCTGGCGCCCCAGTTAGGAACCCGATTTCTAGTCCCATGTCACTCTCTGTTGGACCTTGCGAGCTGAAAGCACCCCTGATTCTGACAACAGGTTGTGGTGAGAATTTACTGGGATTAGATTTGTTGAAAAGATTGCACGCTACACTGTATTGTTCTCCTTCAGGAGTACAACTTACATTAGGCAAGAAAGTGATTTCCCCAATGTACTTGTCTAAAAACACAATGCCGCCTGAATTGTCATCCCTTCCGGATGCCCTTTGGGCTACTGGTCCCAATGATGTGGGCCTCTTGGAGATACCGCCATATGTGGTGACTTTAAAGGCTAATGTCAGACTGCCACGTATTCCCCAGTACAAGATCTCTAATGAAGGGCAAAAAGCATTGTTAGACATTGTCAGCGACTTGATTAATAAAGATGTGATTCAGGAAACAAGAGGCAACGTTTGCAATAGTCCGATTTTACCTGTCTTAAAACGAACGGACCCTTCACAGCCATCTGTTTACAGATTTGTGATCGATCTTAGAGAGGTTAATAAGATTGTTGTGCCACAGTTTCTGGTTGTCCCTGATATAACTGCCTTGTTAACGATGATTCCAGCCTCTGCTGCATGGTTTTCAGTGATTGATTTAAAGAATGCTTTCTTTAGTATCCCAATTGCAGAAGAGAGCAGAGATATTTTTGGCTTTAGTCTGGGAGGCCGAAGCTTCCGCTTCAAACGCGCTCCCCAGGGCTACTGTGAAAGTCCATCAATATACAGTCAAGCTTTGAAAGCGCAGCTTGATGCACTTGTTTTACCTAGTGGCGCTATCCTGATTCAGTACGTGGACGATTTACTAATCGCTGCGGATACTGAAAAGATTTGTAAAGAAGCCACATTGTCATTGTTGCGCCATTTATCTGCTTTCCATCACAAAGTGTCTCTCTCTAAGCTGCAATATTGTCGACAAGAAGTGACCTACTTAGGTCATCTCTTATCGAAGGAGGGAAGGAAACTGACCCCAGAAAGAATTCAAGCCATTGCACAGTTGAGTGTGCCGAAAACACAGAGAGAAGTGCGTGCTTTCTTGGGCATCACTTCATACTGTAGGCATTGGATCCCTAGTTTTTCTTTGTTGGCAAAACCTTTAGTAGCCTTAACATGCAAAGACACACTGAATCCTATCCCATGGTCTGAAGAGTGCCAGAAAAGTTTTGTGGAATTGCGTAATGCATTGTGTTCGGCTCCTGTGTTGGGTACCCCTGACTACAGTAAGCCTTTTACATTGTATGTTCACGAGAAAGATGGTTGTGCGTTGTCAGTGTTAACACAGCCTTTTGGCGACAGACCGCGCCCATGCGCATATTTTTCATCAACCTTGGACCCTGTAGCGAGGGCATTGCCAAGCTGTCTGAGAGTGACAGCTGCTGCAGCAATGTCTATCCGACAATCTGCTGGTTTGGTAATGGACAATACATTGATTGTTATGGTTCCACACGCTGTAGACACATTATTAAATAGGACCAAGACACAACACTTGACTAGTGCGCGATTATCAGGCTATGAGCTTACACTGTTAGCAAATCACATACACATAAAGAGATGTAATACGCTGAATCCAGCTACGTTATTGCCAGTCCCAGCAGACTCAGACGAGATTGAGCAACATGACTGTCTGTTCAGGACAGAAGAAGAGACGAAAGGGAGAGTAGATCTAAAAGATACTCCCCTGACTGAGTGTGATGGTACTTTATGGGTGGATGGTTCGTGTTTCAAACTCCCTAATGGTGACACGACTGCTGCATATGCTATCACGACTTTACATACGGTCGTGGAAACTGCACGAGTGCCACATAATTCGGCCCAAGCAGCAGAATTAATCGCCCTCACGAGAGCATGTGTGTTATCTGAAGGAATGAGAGTAAATATATACACAGATAGCCAGTACGCCTTTGGCGTGGCTCATAATTTTGGGAGTTTGTGGAAAGAGCGTGGGTTCCTGACTTCGCATGGAGCTAAAATTCAAAATGGCAAGTTGGTGAATGATCTCCTTGAGTCACTGACCCTACCGTTGCAAGTTGCAATCATGAAATGCAGTGCGCACAGGAAAGTCACAGATGATGTTGGACGTGGGAATGCGTTTGGTGATGAGACGGCGAAAGAAACAGCACAGAATGTGAAGACTAGAATGTATGTTGCAGGCCCCGCAAGATGGGTTGACGATGTTGGGATGTGTGAGAACACAATAGAGAGCGTTAAGTCGCTTCAAGCTGAAGCCACAGAGAAAGAGTTAAGCAAGTGGAGAGAAAGTATGGGTAAGTTGGATGAGAATGGTTGTTGGATTGATCTGACAGAACATAGGCGATGGTTGTTGCCTGACGCATATGTGCTCCCAGTGGTTACTATGGCACATGGAATGGCACACATCAGTACGAAAGGAATTTGTAAGTTGTTGCCTCCAGTATGGCAGAATGCTGGGATTCCCAAGTGTGCAGAGAATGTGGTCAAGAATTGCATAGTATGCTTGAAGTATAACCCTGGTAGGGGAACCCCAACTCCAGCTGGTCACTTTGCACCCCCATCATGTCCATTCGAAGTTTTGCAGCTGGACTTTATTCACATGGAAAGATGCAACAACCTGAAATATGTACTGGTGGTTGTTTGTGCTTTCTCAAAATGGATAGAGGCTTATCCTCTGAAAGATAACACTGCCCTATCCACAGCCAAAGCCCTTGTGAAGGAATTTTTCCCTAGGTTTGGGATGCCAAGAATGGTGTGGTGTGATAATGGAAGTGAGTTTGTGGGTAAAGTGATGAAGAATGTATGTGAAGGGCTAGGGATAAAGCAGAAGTTCCATGCTGCAAATCACCCCCAATCAGCTGGACTAGTAGAACGCTACAATGGAGCCTTAAAGCTCAAGCTGGCCAAAATCCAGGCGAGCACCGGTCTTAAATGGCCTGACGCTCTGCCTTTAGCACTCCTGTCCACCAGAATGACCATACACTCACGAGTGGGACTTAGCCCTTACAAGGTCGTCTTTGGCCGCCCGGCCAACGTATGGGGTGTACCGAGGCCTACGAAGTTTAGTGAGATTGAGCATCCAGTACTACTCGATTACTTGTATGATTTGACTGTTAAACTGCGTGTTTTGCACCAACAGGTACATGATACTCTTCCCCAAGCTTCTGAACATCCCGGACACCCTATCAACCCTGGCTCGTGGGTCCTGGTCCGAAATTTCCAGCGTAAGAGCAACGACAAGCCTCACTGGATCGGCCCTCACCTTGTACTTCTGTCGACAAGGTCAGCGGTGCGAGTAAAAGGGAAGAAGCACTGGATCCATGGTACCCACTGCAAAGTAGTCCCCTTGCCTCTGCCATATGAACAGTGGGTCCAGGAGGGTATCGCCGACTCTGAGACAGACACTGTGCCTCGTTTTGTACCATTCAGTGACGCCCGCCTAAAAGACACAGTTTCAAACCAAGAGAGTGACAATATTCTGCAAGAAGCTGTGCCACCATCAAATCGACTGGACACCACTGAGCCTGAACTTTTGTTTCAAGACCAAACAGCACCTGGCCGTCTCCGCTATAATTTGAGACCAAGACCCATGGACAAATAAAGATTTCCTTACTATTTCCTTTTTGACATTTTTTGCTCTCCCATCTGAAGGACTTTTTTGATTTTTGTTTTTCGAACCACCATCCGGGTACTGCCGCAGGGTCGCGATGCCAAGACTTTGGGGTACAGGCCGAAGACGTTAGGTCAACGGTTCTGGTTTGTCTAGGGCGTTTCTCTGGACTGACAGGCGTACTCCTTAGCAGAAGGAACTCATCCGCCGCGAGCGGCCCGATTAGAGGATGGAGTTTTTTAAGATGGAGAGACCCGTTGAGGAAATGAACTTCAAAGCAAGGATGTGTAGAATTGTAAAAACGAAATGTTTTGTATTTTTGTGCCTTTTTACACTGTGTAGTATCATGATGTTTATTGTAGGATTTGTGTCCTTCTCCGCTCAAAAGCCCATTGAACCCACCGAACAGCCTATACCCCTTTCTACTGCCTCCTCTCACTCTTTTCACCCTTTGCCTGAGCACGAACAGACCAGACGATCAGAGTTTGTAAATAACTCGTTTATCCAGCTCTTGCACCAGCACCAACTGGTAATGAATACGACCAATTGCTGGGTGTGCGGGTTAATGCCACATACCATTAACAAGGGTATTCATTATTTGGTGCTGCCGTATAGTTACAATGGATCGTCATGGGCATTCCAGACCATGTTTCTCTATGCTCTAGATACGTACTCCCCTCGCCAACCGCGTTCCATTAGACCTATCACCAATAATAAGGCTTTGATGAAAGGAGTTGCTGATATGAGTAGGGATATTGATGCATACTCATCCATTCCCAAAGAAGAGCTGAGACCTTATGTAGGATGGAACGCAACGGGGTATAGTATTAGTCTGGGTGAAAGACAGCGAAAAATCTCATCTCCAATCTGGGTCGTACCCCACATGGGTCGGTTCTGCTTACAGGGTAATGGTCAGAATCCTAGAGCTCAACTGGGAAGAAGTGACTGTACTGAAACGTACACTTTCCCGTCACAGTTCTCCCCTGCGTTTTTGGCTGCCAAGGGCACATATTTCATCTGCAATGACCGAGCATATACATGGTTGCCCCCTGATTTCTCGGGCACATGTTATATTGCGAACTTGCTACCGCCTACATTTACTGCTGCCTCTGACTATCACAAGACCAGAGTTGTGAGAGGTGTGATTAGTAAGCAGGATACTGCCGGTCAGGAAGCGGGAGACTTCTTCTTGGGTTTCCTGCCGTTTTGGGGACCTATGGTCAATAGTAGGAACCTGAGACAGCTGACACGTGTGGTTGAATCCACTGTCAATGTAACGGCTGGTGCCCTTGGTAATCTGACAGCTGAGCTCCAAGCGGATCGCCTTATGACTTTGCAGAACCGCATGGTTCTAGACGTTATTCTCGCAGACCGCGGTGGGGTATGTAAGGTTATTCAATATAGTTGTTGCATTTTCATACCAGATAACGCTCCAACAGTCTATCAAGCCATCTCCAAACTCCATAAAATATCTGAATCCATACACGTGGATAAGGGAGACTGGTCACTGATGGGGTGGTTCTGGGAATTGATATCTGCCTGGGGTTGGAAAGTTCTGATGGTCATTGGAATGATCTTAGCCATTCTTTTCCTGTTCTGTCTGTGTATACAGTGTGCTCCTACGATATGTGGCCTCTGTGCTACCTTATGTGTAAGGAAACCTGTATCGAGGGACGAGCTAAGTAATAGGATGATGCTACAGCAGCATCTCCATGACTTCGTGAACATCGACCTGGACTCGGATTAAGATGAGTATAGTGATTGCCTATGTAAGGGCAAAAGGAGGGTCTGTCGTACTTTAATATTCGGGACCGCGTAGGGGACAGGGCCCTACCCCTGTCTATCTTGGTATTAGCAAACCGCAAATGGTTAATGCGGTATGTACGAGTGCTTTATATATCGTTCTAGCTATGAATGCACTGTGTACACGCTATTCTGCTTCACTACGCGGGTTCCATTTTGGAAGCAGTGGCCATCTTATCATTGCCCTCACATAGGCTATAATGGAGTAAATACGGGCCTAACAGTACATGGGCTTCTCCTCTGACTTCTCTGTGACCTGGGCAGCTGGCTCTGCTGCCCCGGGTCAAACTGGTCTCATGAGCTCCCCTTCCTCCGTCCACCTGTGATTAGCATCAGGGCTTGACCCGTCATAAAACCCTTTCATTCTACACAATCCTCCGGCTAATCTCTTTCACACCTGCTTGTTCCTGCTTTATTACTTGTTTCCCGAAACAGGAGATGCTCATGTTTATTGGGGGGGCCTATTGATATCAAATGTGGGATCTGAACCTTACTGTGTAAATCATTGTGGGCTGGCCGAACTGGAATGTGGGATGGTCATCATGACTCTGCCTTTTCTTTGAAATGTACACTTATAATGGCCGTATCATAAAACCTAGGAATGTATGCTTGAGGCAAGAAAAAGGGTATTTAAGATGAAGTCCGTTCCTATGATTTTCAGCAGTCTCCTGAGAACATACACGCTGTTGTACTTCTAGGATACCTGTAATTGGTCTGCAGCCAATAAACGAATCTTTGACTTCACCCAGAAGACTCTGTGTTTCTGTAGGTCTGGAACAGGGTGAACCCAGAAGTCATAGGGTGTGTGCCCCTGCACCGCTGGGACTAAAATACCCAGTACTTCAACAGAGGAGCAAATGGAGGTAATAGTTAGGTTTGTCTACCTCAATGTAAGGTGATAACACCAGGGGTGCGCTTCCACTCTTACCTCCCAAAACATTGGAGGTGCAAAGGAATACGTTACCAGCTCATCCGAAAGGAATTATCGGCAACGAAGAAGTCGTCCGTCGCCCTTTTACTTCCGTAACGGGCATTACGCTCGTCTCGTGAGGTGTGCCTCGCAAAGCCTGCCGGGACGTGTAGTCTCGGCAAGACTTTGTTCGGAAGCCGCTTCACACGTGAAAACAGCAGTCAGTGTACTACCGGTAACGCGATCCTGACACACGGTACCTCAGCACGTTTGACTTTACGCCTGGGTACTGGCAGATCACCTTGACTGATGGGGCAAAGGAGAGGTCATCATTCTCCACACCAGATGGGCACTACCAGTTCTGCCCTTTGGGATGAAGAATGCCCCTGCCACCTTTCAGAGGTTGGTCAACCAGGTGTTGGCTGGACTGGACTCGTTCAGTGCCGCCTACCTGGATGACATCGCAGTGTTCAGCGCCAGATGTGAAAAACATCTGTGCCACCTCTGGGAAGTGTTAATGGCGCTGTGGAGGGCAGGCCTCACGATCAAGGTGCGTAAGTTCCAGATCGGGCAGGGTTCTGTGGTGTACTTGGGACACCAGTTAGGGAGCGGCCAGGTGGCGCCCCTGCAGCCCAAGATTGAAACCATCCTGGCTTGGGAGCCGCCCAAAACCCAGGGCACTGTGTCACTGCTGTCCAGTGCCACAGTGCAAGTGCTCCCTATTGTAAATTGATGTATTAATTTGTGATTTCATGATTGGTTGGTTTGGTTTACCTGTCAGACTCTAGCACAGTGCACCAGGAGTGCCCAGGGCTGGTAATGCAAATACTTCTGGTGGGCTTGCAGCACTGCTTGTGGCACCCACAGAAGCAGCCTGTAAAAGTGTGTCTAAGGCCTGCCATTGCAGAGCCTGCTTGCAGTCTGGTACTGTCATGCTGACTGGGCAAGTACACCCACTTGCCAGTCCCTAAATCTTCCCTTTTCTTCATATCAGACATCCCTATGGTAGGCCGAAGGGCAGGGTGCATTGTAAGGATGAGGTAGGACATGCCCTGGTGTGTGTGGCATGTTCTAATAGTGAACTACAGCCATTTTCGTATTTTACTATTGCAAGGCCGCTGGTTCTCCATAGGCCAGAATGGGCAGTTTGATTATTACATCTTATAATCCTAACTGACTCAGGGAACATGGTAGAAATTCAAATTTAGTATGCCTGAACTCAGGATAATAAAATACATATTTTAGTGAAGTTGGTTTTTAATATCCTGTCTTTGAAAATGCCACTTTTAGAAAGTAGGTATTTTCTTGTCTAACCATTCAAACCTGCCTCTGCTAGGCTGTGTATTCCTTGTCTGGAGTTTGAGTGACAGGGCTGGGGAATTCCAGGAGACAGGGTGAGGTGGCCCAGTGGTGAATAGAGAGATCTGCATCTAGATGGGAGGGAGGAGTTGCACCTTGGAGCTGAATAGGGCTGTGCCTTCCCTCCACAATGCTGGCTCCACCTCCTGTGGTACGTCTGATGTCTCTGACCTGCACTCTGAAAGGAAAGAAGGAGTCAGGTAAACAAAGTGCTCCAGGACTGACCAGAACCGGTTTGAACAAGGCAAAGGCCCCTCTGCCCTCAGAGGACAAAGGATTTTGGGGCATAAATATTGGGACCCTGATCACTTTGGGAAGCAAGAAGAAACCTTTGCTGAGGAGAGAAACCAAGAAGAAACTGAGGAGAGACTATCCCTGAAACTAGGGGATTTGCCTGCAGGGGTTGCCTACTGCCAAAGAGAGGAGAAAGGAACTTTGTGGGTACTTTTGCTTAACTTGTGAAGGATCTCCAAGGGCTTGGAAAAGAGTTTGCCTCCTGCTGAAGTCTCAGGGACAACAGACTTCAACCACCAGCTCCCCAGAGTACTTTGGAAGTAGCTACTGCTGTTCTGGGCCTTCTGAGGGACTGCGTGTCGTAAGGAGCTGGAAATGCGACTCACGGAGAAGAAGCGTGTCGCCGTCGCAGGCGCTGCCATCGCATCACTGAACAAGGGTATCGCCGCTGTAGCTGTCGCATTGCACCGCAACATGAGAAGCTCCCCGCCACACCGAGGAAGCGTGTCGCCGTCGCAGCCCTCCTAGCTGACGCATTGCACCGCATCAAGCGAAGAGTCTTGCATCTAGGAAGAAGCGTGTCGCTGTCGCAGCCGCTGCCGTCGCATCTTGGATGACGCAGCTGTAGCTGTTGCATTGCACCACATCAAGAAAAGCACCACACATCCACGGAGAAGTGTGCCGCCGTCTGAGCTGCTGCTGTTGCATCTCTGAACAAGGGTGTCGCCACTGTAACTGTCGCATCGAGCGGAAGCGTCTCACATTGCTGGAGAAGAGTGTCGCTGCCAAAGCCGCTGTCGTCGCATCACTGTACCAGGGTGCCACCGCTGTAGCTGATGCATCGAGCGAAGATCTCTCGCAACATCGGAGAAGTGAGCCGCATCAGGAAGATCTTCACGTCTTTATTTCTTTGCACCAAACTTTCATCGCATCAACATCGTTGCAACACTTTCGTTGCCCTGCGTGTCGCATCTAAAGGTACATTGACTTAAAGTGTCGCATTTAAGAACTAAAGAGAGCTAAGCTAAACTCTACCATCTTAAAGTAACAATATTGTGGATTTTGGTTGTTTATGGTCTTGTGGTAAATCTATATAAAGAATACTTATTTTTTATAAAAAACTTGTGTGGTGTCCATCTGTAGTGTTGTCATTTGATTACTGTATGTGTTCACAAATGCTTTACACACTGCCTCTGAGATAAGACTGTCTGCTCATGCCAAGCTACCAAGGGGGTGAGCAGGGGTTATTTTAGGAATGTACCCCTTTACCCTGACTAGAGGCGAGGGTCCCTATTTGTCACAAGCTCATACCTGTGCGAACTAGAGACCCCCAAGTCTAACAGTCGTTGAGACCAGGGTCGTGGTGCAAAGTGATGCAATGCAATGCTCGTCGCGGTGCTGGCAGGTCATGGTACAAGCAGCGGTGTCTTTGTTGCTGAAGTGCTGTCGTCGGCTGACGCACTATAGTAGATGGTGCCAGTGTCGGTAGGACAAGGCTGCGATGCGGGATGAAGGAGGTGCGTTGTGTAACTTTACGAGCGATGTCCTCGAGCCACAGTGCAAGCAGTGGTGTTGATTTCGGCATGGAGCGGCGTCGTTGAGATACCAAGGCAGCTCTGTGAAGCGAGGCGATGCAGAGTGCAGTTCTCACAGCTCATGGTGCGAGCAGCGGCTCAGTGGTGCCATCAGCAGGTATCGCTGGTGAGACCAGGGTCGTGGTGCGGTGTTGTTGCCCTCTGCGATACCTTCAGGAAACAGAGTCGGCAGTGGCATCATAGATGGCATCAGGTTGCTTTTTCTTCTGTTGGAGCACAAAACACACAGTCCCCAGTGTTGAAGGCAGAAGAACTTGAAGTATTTGCTGTTCCTGAGACCTCTTGAACAGAGGGTAATCTCTACCTCAAGCCCTTGGAGATACTCAAAGGAAGAAGTTGCAGAAAGTTCAGTTCAGTCCTTTCACTTCCCAAGACAGAAGCAGCCACTGCAGGCCAACACAGCAAAGCACTCAGCAAAGTTGTAGTTCCTCCTCAGAGCTTCTCCAGCTCTTCTTCTTGGCAGTCTTCTTGGTCCAAAAGAGTTCTAAAGTTCAGGGGTTTGGGCACCACTTTTTTTTAGCCCAAAATCCATTGTCCACTCACGCAGAGAGTGTCTGTGCCCAACCAGAAAGAGTTTTGTCCTCTCTGGTGCAGCTTCCCAGCAGGCGGCGGAGACAGTATTCTCAAAGGCAGACAGGGCCTATTCAGGTCAGCCGCGGCCAGTGGAGGGAGTTCCGTGGGGCAGAGAGGCGGGGCGGGGGAGGGGCAGGGTGGGGGGTACTAAAAACCGGAATATGGATAATTGGAGGTAAGTAAACAATTAAATAAATAAAATAAATTCCGTAGCGCGCGCGCTGCATCGCAAAGTGCAATGTAGCGCGCGCTACGAAATTCGTTTTATTTATTTAATTGTTTATACACAATGCCCTATAACAGACAAGTTCCGTTCTGGACCTCCACATCATATTGCTTGTTATTATTCCTTATCCTTATACCATAGGTTAGGATGGGTTTTAGAAAAGTGATGGCTTGAGTTTGTTTTAGGGTTTATATAGCTTTTAAGATGTATCTGTTTATAGGTGGGGACATACGATTTAAAGCGTCCACTCAGAAATTCAGGGCCACTACCCATCAACGACTTAAAAACAATACACAATGCTTTGAATTGTGTTCGTTTTGTTACTGGGAGCCAGTGCAATTGCTGAAGTCCATCTCTGGCTGAGACAAACCTTGGTATGCCTGTTAGCAGCCTAGCCGCCTCATTTTGCACTAGCTGGAGTCTGTACAAATGTTTTTTTTCCATATTCAGGTACAGACTGTTGCAATAATCCAGCCGTGACAAAATGAGGGCTGAGACTGCTGTCCTAACAATCCTCTGGAAGGAAATTTTGTATTTTCCTCAGGATTCTAAGGAGGAAAAAGCAAGTCGAGACAACTCCGCTGACCTGATCTCCAAAGTCAAGTTTATGATCCAAGATCACTCCCAAGTTCTTAGCTTTAACTGTGGGGGCTGGAGGCTTGCCCATTTCTTCGGGCCACAGGTCCGGTGTCCAGAGATTGGGATTGTTCCCAAATATAATGACCTTGGCAGGCCAGAGTTACATTTCAGGGCTACTTCTGTGGGATGCACAACCAGTGCTGCAAGCCCACTAGTAGCATTTGATTTAAAGACCATGGCGCACTCAGTGCACTTTACTAGAGACTGACAAGTAAATAAAATATGCCAATCATGGAAACACCAATTCATAACACAATTTACACAGAGAACATATGCACTTTAGCACTGATCAGCAGTGCTAAAGTGCCCAGTGGCCTAAAACCAACAACAGCAGGTCAGGAAAAAATAGGAGGAAGAAGCAAAACGTTTAGGGATAAACCTGCAAAAAGGACCATCTCCAACACATGCACATGGCAATGTAAAGGTAAATTCTATATGGCTGGTCCACATAAGCTGTGATAATTCCTACCTCAGTGCAGACTGAATAGGTATAAGTCAATGTGGGACATGTCACCATTCCACACTGCCAATGCTGTTACATGCCTGCCTCATTCCCTCATATACCCAATGCCCTATAATAGACAAGTTCTGTTCTGGCCCTCCACACATCATATTGCTTGTTCTTATTGCTTATCCTTTTACCATAGGTTAGAATGGGATTTAGAAAAGTGATTGCTTGAGTTAGTTTTAGTATTTATATAGCTTTTAAGATGTATCTGTTTATAGGTGGGGATACCGGTGGGTAGGTTGTTAAATGGGTGGGTGTTAATGTTTAGTATGTGTTTTTAAAAAAAAGTTTAAAATACATGGCAAACACATATATATGATTAGGTTTTAATGCTTAGTTAGTAGTTCATGTAGTTCAAGCTGTAGTTCCACTAGTCGTTACTTGATGTCCCTCACGAGTCAAATGCAAAAGCATTGAAGCCCTTTCATGAAGCTTTTGCATTTGACTTGTGAGGGACATCAAGTAATGACTAGTGGAACTGCAGCTTGATGTAATAATAATTTCAATGCTTTTGCATTTGACTTGTGAGGGACATCTAGTAACGACTAGTTGAACTGCAGCTCTTTGTAGAATTATTTTGATATTAGATACTATAATATTCACTGCCCACTGCTAATCTCGTCCCATAATGCTTTGCAGGGCCTTTGGTTGGGATTGTATTTTTGCCAATAACCGTGCTTGGGGTGGTCCTAAGAGGATGGGACACACACCATCTTTTGTTTTAACACACATGGTCCTCTGGTCCATGGTCCTCTGGTGTGCATCACTTCCATTCACACCCACACACTGTCTGATTTTGGTATTGACAGGAGTTTGGCAGGTCCCTACCACTGGAACTGACACCTTTTTTGTCACCCCCACGTTGGGACAGCTGCGTGCTATGTAGTTTCATGCATTTTACTATACATGTGACTCTTGGCAAGTTCCTATGTGTTAATCCTCACATGCCCAACACCTGACCCCCTCTCAGGTGTGAAGATTCTCCTCTGACAATCCCATTGCATTCCATTGGTTTACAGTTCAGATTTGTGTGCATATGCCCAGGTTACTCATAGTGGCATCATGCTGCAAGATGGCCTGCATTGTAACAGTCAGGCTGGGCAGGGTTAATGTGTCCATGCATGTTGTGCTGTTCCATTCCAGACCTCATTTAAGAATTTTGAACTCAGAGCAGCACAGCAAAGTGACTTGCTACCCTGCGCCCACAACCCATAAATGAAAGGAAAGGGCAGGATGCACACTATTGATGATATACGGTGCATTAGTCCTTTCTGTCTGCTGCAGCACACAAATTGGTGCCTACTGACAATGCAGGCACTCTTACACCATGGTGCAAGGCTGTCTGCATTGTAGGCAATATTGTTTTTGTGCAGGAAGCGACACCTTCCTGCAGGAAAACAATCCATGTAGGCATCTTTCTCCTTCTATTTGTGTTGCAGAATGCAGCACACATAGAAAGAGGAATAAAGGAAGAGAAACAAAATTATTTCTCTTCGTTACACCTTCCCCGGAGAGGCCCACATTTTTTTATGTATTCCCAGATTTACAGATCCTTGTAAATCTGGGAATGTGTCAAAACCCATGGGTGTTACATGAGAAAACCTACTGCAACGCCCATGGAACACCTACTTGCTGTAGAGTAAGGCAAGGTAGCTCAAAGTCATCTCTATGAAGCCATGCAAAGCCACACAGGGTGGCTTTGAGTCACCTCAAAGCTAGGATTGAGAGGCCTGCACCACGTGAGCATCATAAAAAGCGATGCTGCGGTGGTGCCATCCTCTTTTAAATGAGGCCCCATGTTTTACGCTTTGTATTGTGGGACTTGTAGTTCTGGTGACACATGTTTCACATTTGACTACAAGTTCCAGTATACAAAGGTGAACCTGGGATGGTGCTTGACTTCATACATGGAAGGGATAAAAGTGAGGGGCAGGAGTGAGCTGTGCAACATGTGACTGGGCAGTGTGAAGTACACTTATGTGCTGTTTAACTGCACATGACCCAGATTCCTGCCCTTTGCCCTGCACACAGTGCATAGAAAGCGCTGGGACCTAGCTAGCTGCTCTGCACAATATGACACTTTTTCCCACATTGCCCCATGTTGCGACTTACTCTGTAGGTCCTGTTGTTCCTCATGGGCTGCACTGTCTTCTCCCATAAATCCTGCCACCATCTCCTCTGGGGTGACAGTTGCCACCCTGTACTCCAAGGCATCCAGCTCCTCCTGTGGTGCCAGGCATCCACCTCCGGTCTGCATGGCTGACCTCAAGTTGTTGGCCAGTTTCTCTTTCGTCCTGCACTTATAGTCGTGTTAGCATTTCTTGCAGTCGGTGACTGTCCTCTTGGCTTGTCCCACACGGTTGTTCTTGGCCACTGTGGACTGCCAAATGGCTTCTTTCTTTCCTAAGGGCGATTCTGAGGTGACAAAGACCTGATGTTGATGCTCTGTCACCTCACTGATCAGATCTCATTCTCCTCCTTGCTGAAGTTGCACTCCCTCTTCCTCTTCCCCTGGGAGTCTGTCTGAACATCCTGCCTGTTACTGAGGTTGTTGGGTTTGTTGTCGTGCTGCTGCTCTGTTCTCCCTGCTCCGTGACTGCCTTCTGTGAAGAGTGCCAATGTCTTTTTTTTCCCAAAGCATCATTTTTTAAACATTTTGTGATGCTTGATGTAATGAAAACTGACTCTAGGGTGGTTAACAACGATTTATGTTCTGCTAACCAGCGTTATGTCAGTTTTTCACCCGATGCGGCAGTTTTCATTGTGATAACATGCCCATGGCAGCATCAATTTTGTTTGACACTTTCTGATCCTTATAACATGGCACACTATACCGTCAATATGGTGTATCCATAGTGTTTAAAACTGAATTAGCGAATCGTAACTCATTTTTATGCATCGCTGACTCAATGCAGCAATGAGTCAGCTGTTGTAAATGAGTACCAAAGGGGCCTTTTTTCAAATGGGAAACACCCCCTCTGGCTACATTCAGAGTGTTGATTCAGGCCTCAATTATTGACTACGTATTTGTAACCAGGGACTTTCTCTCATGGTTTTCACAGGCTTACTTAATGGAGACAGAGTGGGGGATCATAACGCTCTAGTAGCAGTAGGGCACTTCCCAGTGTTTAATGCTACATCCTCTGTCATTTCTATACCGGTTTCCCAGCATTCAAGTGATGATCTTAGAAACGTTTGGCTAGTATCACTGAATAGTCAATAATACACCTGTCCTTCCAAAGGATACATTTTAGGACAAGAGGCTGTAGCTTGAGGAATGACAGGCTAGGCAAGGGTTTGAATATGACAAAAATGGTGGCTGTGTAGACTTTCTTATACGTTCCTAATTGCTGTTATCACTCTATATACACACCTGAGTGTATAAAAAAGAATGAAAAAGATTCCACAACACAGCGTTTTTTCAGGTGGTGTAGAGGATGGGTATTAGTTTCAGACAAGTAGATTTTGTGAAGAAACAAGGAACAAGAATCACATGTTCTAAGGATCTTTTTGTGGTAATTTCTCCTCCACACTGTCCACACTGCAGACAATCCTTTTTGTGTTGAAGAGTATGCATGGTACCCAAAGATCCACAGAAACTTCACATGTAAATTTAGGCATACACATGCATCATCAGAAATTTACCAATCTGCCCAATCATAATTCTAAAATTTTAAATTAATATATTTCTAAATTTATTGTACATCTATGTGAACTGGCCTCTAAATCCTAGCAATATTATTAATTACGGAGTTTAGTCTCCCACTGTACAGGTCACCTCACTGCAAATTCAGAGCATTAAGCTGTTTTGAGCTGTGTACCGTTAGGGCTTCCTAAAATTCATGGAAGATGTTAACTGTCTCATAGATGGAACAGCATTATTTCCAATGATCAGGCACTTTCGAAAACACATTACACTAGAAGAAAAGAAGTCATATGCACAGAATCCCTTGGAAAGTTTTTGTTGCCTACTTGGAATTGGCCCCTGAGGTCGGTGAGGGAGGTAGTTCCATTAAGACAATGATAGAACAAAAATATCCTTATAGAGTGTTGTCTTAAGGTCTTTTATTAGAGTAAATGACATTTGTTTGGCATTTAAAAGTTTGTCAGTTCCTCTACAAGGCATATTTTCATGTTTATTTATTTGTTATCCTAATTTTCTTGAATTTGAGATTCCTTCAGTGTATGAAAAAGGAGCATTGTCAAAAACAACAGATACTAGCAATAAAATAAGTGATTTCAGAGTAAGGTCTAAATGCCCTTTGTGGTTTGACATCCAAACACATCCTGGCTACTAAATTAACATTCTTTGCAGATTTTTTGTATACATGACTTAGGCAGGACGGCATAGATGATGTTAACATAGACTACCTTTGATCAATTGTATTGCTGGCCTGTCACTGTGAAACAAAATAGCAAGGACATTTGATAGTTTGTATTTTTGACCACATCTGTTGGATGACAGACATCTCAGTAGCACATAGGATTCCAATCGTTCTTTTTATGCTGGTGTTGAGTCCTTATTTATCTGAAAGACAGGAAAATGTGGTGAATGGGGCGGACTCCCACTGATTAAAACCTTGTTTTTTCTCCATTTGACAAAAGTATGCTTTCCTTCACTGAAGACCATAAGTGCTCATCGCACCTAGTGATGCACTTTTTCTCCAAGTCAGACTCTATGCAAGAGGTGCTTCGGGATATGACCGCATATGTCTGAAAGTGCAGGCAGCAGAGTTTGATCATGTGGCCAATGGGCATGAGGACACATTTAACAAGAGTGGTGGCAACACAGAGCCGTGAGATAACCCACGCAAAATTGTTTTCAATCTCGATTCAGTTGAGATACTCTTGATTTGTTGACTCCAGCTCATGAGGAAGAAGCTAGCTGAAACCAGTGATTTATCCCACATGTTGCTCATGACTGCAGACAATTTGATGGAATTTTCTGGTCCACTCTTGCCTTAGGCACTAGAAGAGTTGAAGAATGTAATAAATGGGGTTGTTGGCTGACTAGGGTGTGAGCTCTGGTCAAGCAGCAACCACATACCTAGTCAGGATGAGGCACAAGCCAACCTGAAAATTAACCTGTGCTCAAGCCTCTGGTAGCTCGGCACAGAGCAGTCAGGCTGAACTTAGATGCAATGTGCAACACTTCTAACAGAAATAAAGTGAAATACTCCAGACACCTAGGATCCTGTACCAAGTTCTTTTTAATAAATAAATCAAAGCCAAAACTAAAAAAATCCGATCAGTAGAACTGAATGTATGTAAGTTAAAAGATTTTAGAGAAAATAGTGCCAAAAACCACAAAGCGTCCACTGTGGATATCTAGTTGCATCTGACCGTGAAGAAGTCACAAGTTCATGCTTGCTGTGATGGAGTGCAGGCTGGCTACAGGGACCCAGTTAGGCCCACTAAACAAAGTACCTTAAATCCTGGGTTGCAGAGTGTCGCGATGATCTGCATCAAAGATGTGTTACACAGCCGAAGCTATGCATCAGTTCCATGATGCGGCTAGGCTGCGATGCATGGTCCTGCATCGTAGCCTAGGATCCCACTGACAAGGGCATGCAATGTAAAGTCTGGAATAGAGGAAGTGACGAGCAGTCACAGGGATGAATTGGTTTTGAGGAGCTGCAAGGCTGCAATATGGAGTCTGTAATTGAGGCTGCAGTCGATGTATGCGAGGGCCTGCGCCGAGCATGCATCATGCTGAGGCATTTCTGAACTGGCTGCAAAGGCAATGAGGATCTTTACAAAGAAGCCAATCCATGCAGCAGCATGCTTTGGGTCTGCTACAGGATGCACCCAGCAGCAGAGGAGATAGGTCCAGAAGGTTGGCAGAGCACATTAGGCCCTCTTCCAAGGGTCCAGTACTGGAGGGTCATCACTTGGCAGGGTAGACTCATAGATGGGGAGTCTAGGTGCATGGGGCGAGGTTGTTGGGGCCTTCTGTCCCTGAGGCTCCAGTCTGGAGGCCAATCAACTAACCCTTGGAGTCACTATGGGGTACTGTGTTCAACAGATGTAGGTGCAGTCCTTCTCATCCAGGCAAGAGGGCAGCAGGCAGAAGGCTATAAAAAGTGTTTGCACTGAAACTTATACTTTAGAAGCACGTTTTATCTTTAACCTAAATTTATTGTTATAAAGTGTATAATGACTTCAAAATGTACAGTGCTTTCAGGGACCTCCTAGCACTAAAAATACACAAGTGCCTTTTCCGTATTGCATCAAGAAGGATTCAATTATGTCGGCCTCTGGTTGCACACATATACATCTGAAGTGATTGCATTAACAATGCAGGTTTCAAAACATAAAATAATGCATTTCCCTCTGATTCATTTAACTTTTATTTATTTTCAGTGCATTATTTTATATGTAGTCACCTGACAATGAGAGATCAATAAAATAGTTACAGAATATTTTGCTCTTTTTAGCCTCACCTTTGATTACGCCTCTGTATCCCCAAGGGAGTATCCATACTTTTTTTTAATACACTTCAACCACTGCATTGAATAGCTTTGAGGTAGGTGAGCCAACAAATTAACAAGGAGAGCTAGCCAAGGGTCTGGCTCAGATTTTAGAGCCCATGCACAAGCCAAGCCTTGATATGTTTGCTGTTTAAATCATATGACAAACATCATGTAAAATATGATATTCAAGAGAAGTCTATTTAAGGCATTAGCATTAATAAATCACATTAAAGTCTATTAAATCAAATACAATGGACCTGATTCACAAAGGTAAACTTAGACGTTTGGTCTAAACTTAGACCAAGCGTCTACGTTTATGACTTTAGTCATTCACAAAGGGCATTTACGAGTAGTATCTTTATGTCCACACTAGCGCGGATCTCAAGCGTATTTTAGACAGTTCGAAATAAGTAGCTGAAATAAAGGTAACTGAAAAATTATCAAAAGCCTTAAGGTAACTATATCCTAGCATAGAGTTGATTTATAATAGGACTGGGTTGAGTATCCTAACCACATATGCAACATATGAAACTGAGGCCCTCATTTACATGAGCCCTGGACAACCAAAGCGGCAGTTTTTGGGACGCTCCTGGCGTAGGCTTCTCAATCATTTCGATGAGACAACGCAAAACCACCCTGCGTGGCTTTGCATGGCCTCACTCTACATCAAGGAGGCATTCCATAGGCGTTGCTGCTAGTGTTCACACTCAACACCCATGAATTTTGACATTGCCTCAGATTTACAAAATCATGTAAACCTGGGGCATCGCCAAAAACGTAAGCCTCCCCAGAGCAGACATAACTAGGAGAAATGGTTGTTTGTTCCTCTTTCCATGTGTGTTGCATTTTGCAGCACACATGGAAAGAGGAAATGCCTCTTGTAATTATTTTTATGCAGGAAGGTGACCCTTCCTGCACAAAAACAATCATGCCAGCGCATACTCCCTTTAACTGCGCTGCAAGGATGCCTGCGTTGGTGCTCAGCTGCAAATTGAGCACCGGTGCTGGCTTAAAGGGCCGGAATGCACTGTATTTTGTACAGTGCATTCCTTCACAAGATACAGTGCATTCCTGCCCTTTCTACTTGACTCGTGTCACTGTCATAAGCCAATTCTTTGTAAATGAGGTCTTCAAGCTTTTCAAATAGAATGAAAGGAAGGGAAAGTATCAGAAGAATGAGGCAAGCAGAAAAGGAGAAGGAGATAGACAGTGAGAGAGAGAAAGAGAAAGAGAGAAAGACCGAGATATAGAAAGTTTCAGGGAGAGCGAGACAGAGAGAGTTCATTAAATTGAATGAATCAGAACTTCGTACAGTAATGTTTGAATAAGTTAATGAGCTCGATGATGATTTTATTTTAATTTGAAGAAGTAAAAGGATATGCATTATTATACTCAGCGTCCACAAACCTCAAGATTGTGGTGTCCTCGGGTATGCTGGCGTGTAACTGTGTAACTAGCCTCCAAGCAGAAGGAGTTGGGCAAGAGCGAGCAGTATCACGGAGCAGCATCATAGCGCTGACATCCCCGACGTGGAACTGTGAATTGGCAGGGATGATAGACAGTGACTTTAGAATCCTGAAAAAATAGTACATTCAATGTGATTGTATTTATTGGACAAATTAAAGACAATAGGCATTTCGACAGGGTGGCCCCGTATAGACGTGCGAACAAATTCAATGCCAGAATTAAGATGATCAGCATTTAAAATAGTGAAAGAAACATTGGAAAATTACAATGATGAACAAGAACTGAACAAAGATATATTTGCATTTTAATCTTCTTTGTCGGCACTGAAGATTAGCAAGGTTTCCTGGAACCATTTTAACGACAATACCTTTTTAACCTTCTGGTGTGAACTTTAACAATTTCAATAAGTAAATGAGAATTGCTGTATAACTGGATCTCGTTAATAAGAATTTGATTTATAACATTTTAAACATTCAGAATCACGTGGCTGATGCAGGGGATCGCTCCTCTGCTAATAAATGCTATGTGGTTTGTTGGCTCTTCTGCATAAAGATAAATGTGTTGGTGTAATATACCGGGGAATGCCTCTGTGCTGTTCCACTGGAAATTCTGTACTCTCTGCAGTGTTTATTATAAAACCAATTAAAATGCCTTAAGTACAGCTGAACACACTAGCCTAATAGCTACTTCTTGTAAGTAAATTTATGATAGCACTAATGTAATTCTACATGCAACACATATAAACAATCATTGATTGTATTTTCATCGATGAGTAAGTGGCTTTTGTTGACCTCTCAGCCGCTTTTGATTGTGTGATTCATTCGAAACTATGGATGTTAATGGAACAAATTGGGGTTGAAGAAAATATTATTTATTTTCTTAAATGTTTTTATAGTGGAGTATTTGCTCGCGTACGTTATGGTCGTAATGGGGAACGCACTGGTAAAATCCCAATCAGGAGTGGGGTTAGGCAAGGTTGTGTTCTAGCCCCATTCCTTTTTAATTTGTACATAAACGGTTTGGAGAAAGCCTTGTGCAATAACAGTTTTGATCCCCCATACGTAGCTGGTCGCCCAATTCCACTATTAATGTACGCGGACGATGCAGTCCTAATGTCTCGTACTCAAATGGGTCTACAGCGTGTGGTGGCTAGTTTTGCTCTCTTTATGAAAGAATTGGGCTTAAGAGTTAATATTGTAAAAACCTTCATCATGCACTGTGGTAGAAATGTAAAAATTAAGGAGGCCATTTTTATTGAAGGCCAGTGGCTGGTTCTAACTAAGCAATTCTCCTACCTAGGTATTTTGTTTACCCAGAAGGACTTATGGGGTGAGTCAATGGAAGCAAAAAAACAGGCGATGATTCACTCGACTGCTGCCCTTAGGTCCTTCGCGGGAAAATTAGGCACCAGACCACCCGCAGAAATAATTAAAATTTATAAGGCTAAATGCGTATCTGGTGCAATGTATGGTAGCGGGATTTGGGGGTTTGTGGATCCTATCCCGCTCCAGGTAGTTGAGAACTCATTCCTGAAGTTTATCCTCGCAGTTCCTAAGAGTTCCTCTAACTATAACTGCCATGCAGAATTGGGACTCTCTTTTATATCGGACCTTATTAAGCTAGAACCTGTGCTATTATGGCACAAGGTGTGGTCAAAAGAAGGATGCTTGTTTCCAGTCCAGGGAGGACCTGGCTTGGCAGTTCGGGCTGGACTGTTCCCATGGGGCACAGGGTCAAGACTGATTTGCATATGGCTGGGTTCAAACTGGAATGGCATGGTGAGCAAAAAAACGATGGATTTAGGCCCAGATCTCTGTACTGGGGTGAATGTATGACATTGTTCTGCATTCTGTCCATTAATTGTTGTTTTTGCAGTGGTCAAAAGAAGAACCTAAGCTTAACAGAGATATATTGCTAGATGTCTTAAAGTTAGAAGGATATATGAGGATACCATGGCTGAGTTATGTACGAAAGTTTTTGACCGATATGGGAAAGTTGGATTATTTTTTAAATCCTCTTACTATCTCAGCAATTTCACGGAAAGAGCTTAAAAAAGAGGGCCTGGCCTTTTTAGAATCAACAAGAAGTGCTGTGGAGGTCTTAAAACCCACTGTTTTACACCATCAATTAATTTTAACATCTTTTAATATTCAACCCTACTTGATCCATGTCCCGGGCAATTATGATAGATTTTTATTATCCCGTTTTAGATTTGGACTTTTTCATAGATTGGTCAGTTTCCCAACAATCAATGATTGGTCTCATGAATTGTCTCCCTGCCCTTGAGATGAAATTTCTCCCCAAAGTACCATGCATGTTGTTCTGTTCTGTAAATTTTATTACCAAGTTAGGCGAACTATTTTATTGTCGTTTTTAAGGGTGATTGGGCATCGGCAATGCCGTCGTGCCATGTATGATATTCAATGTCTGGATAACCACCTTTGTGTTGCAACAATTACCCTGTATCTGAAAAAAGTGATATTTATCAGGAAAAGGATGATTTTATAATGTATTTTTCTGTAACCCTTGGGTATTATGAAATTTTTAATTGCAGTTTTAATGATTCAATGTTTTTCTTTTTTTTTTTTTTTTTTTTTTTTTTTAATTTTTATTGAACAATAAATCAGTTACAAGCATGGGCCTACAACCACCAGGGCCGGCCGCTAGATGCAGAAAGGATCGTACATTAGTTAAGGCAGTAGGCGACTCCTGGGGCCCAGCCCCGTAAATGGCTCCGGATAGTTCGAAGGAGGCAGGAGACATAAATTTAACATAAATAACAACTAAAAAACAAAAGGCGAGGCATAAGGGCAAAAAACGTGGGTCAGGCTACATCCGGGGGACTCTACTTCGGACCTTCAATTAGCTATCAAGAGGAAGGAGTACTGAAAGATCGGGGGGGGGTAACGGGAGAGGAACATCTATATTCGATTATTACAACAAGTTGCAAGGAACTATCAAGGGTCAGGGGGACAAGTCAATATCGATGTCCACAAGGGGGGGAGTACAGATACCCCCCCGATACGCGTTCCATTGCCCCCAAATTCTACCCCATGCCCCGGGTTTACCACGGGCCACATACACAGTCTTCTCCCTGAACATACACCAATCCATGTTCTCCTTCCATACTGACACGGTGGGAGGCCGCTGGGAGCCCCAAAGCTGTGCTATATCCCTCTTGGCAATCATGTTCCCCAGGGCCGCCCACCGAGTCTGAGCCGCGTTATAATCATTGGGCTCCCACACATTCAGGACACAGCGACGCACCTCCGGCAGCAGCGCAACTCCGGTGACTTGTCCCATGACCCCATGAACCCGACGCCAGTATTCCGCCACCTCGCGGCACTCCCAAAGGATATGGAGAAAGGTGGCACTGAGCCCACATCCCCGCTTACAGAGCCCATCTTCCGAGAATCCCATCGAGACCAAACGGGGACCCGTCACATACACCCGGTGGAGAATCTTTAACTGGACCAGGCGGAGACGGGCTGGAATGGCTACTTCCTTAGGGGACGAC
This sequence comes from Triturus cristatus, assembly GCF_964204655.1. Taxonomy (NCBI): domain Eukaryota; kingdom Metazoa; phylum Chordata; class Amphibia; order Caudata; family Salamandridae; genus Triturus; species Triturus cristatus. Next base: position 459,036,056 of record NC_140586.1, on the reverse strand, counting down.
AGTGCGGACTGCCAGTCCTCGTCGTCTAATTCCACCCCATCCCCGGTCCACGCCTCCCGAAGGCGCACCAATAGGTCAGCCCGATTATTAATAAGTTTTTTATAGATTAAAGAGATAGTACTGTCGGGGACATGACCATCGAGTATGCGGTCCTCGAGGGGCGAAGAGGCGGGGATCTTAGTCCCCTCTCCAAAGACGGAGAGCAGGGCGTGCCGAACCTGGGCATATCGGAAGAACTCCCTGTCCGTGAGTTCGTATTCGCTCTGGAGTGCCGCGAAGGTCTTAACCGCGCCCTTCCTCCATAGGTCTCCCACTCTACTAATACCAATCGTGTCCCAACGGTCAAACCCTTTCGTCGTCCAGAGGCTTCCCAGTCGGTCGGAGGCAAATAAAGGAGTAGCACATGTTAGTCGCTCACTCCAGCCCATGGCTACATTGGCCGCCTTCCAGATCCGCACCGCAATCTTAGTAGGGCCCGTCAGGGTCCGTCCAGCCGAGCGAGAGTAAAGCGCCCTGTTATAATTCCCGCCGGGAAGCAAGAATTTATCCATCTCATACGCCGGATTCAAGCCAGGCGCATACGTGGCATGGTTAATGGCCGATAACTGCGAGGCCCAATAATACCTGCGAATGTCGGGAAGCGCGATGCCCCCATCGTACCAGGGGAGAGTAAGCTTGGCCAGGGCGATACGCGCCCGTCCGTCCCACACCAGTCTCCTCTGCAGGCTCTCCACCTCCCGAAAGTAGGCCACTGGAATGACATCGAAGGAGTTCTGAAGTGCATAGAGGAATCTGGGAAGGGACATCATTTTAAACAGTGCTGCCCGACCCAGCGGGGACAAGGGCAGCCTACACCACCGAGCCGTGTCTTCCCTCAAACGCCGAAGTGGAGGCAGGAGATTTTGCTCATAGCGAGCCACCGGGTCCAACGAGACGTATATCCCCAGGTATTTAAAGCCGGCCTGAGATACTTGGATCGGAAGCCGAGGCGGCAAGAGAGGAGGGCCACCAGAGATAGGATAGACACAGGATTTAGACCAGTTAATCGTGAGACCCGAATTTCTACCATAGGAAGTCAGAACATCAAAGAGAACGTTAAGCGACTGCCGCGGCGAGGTAAGATACAGGAGAATATCGTCAGCATATAACGAGACCCGATCCTCGAAGCCCGGGGCCCACCGGATCCCCCTGATCGAGGGCTCCCAGCGGAGCCAAGCAGCGAGTGGCTCCAGGGCGAGAGCAAAGAGCAGAGGGGACAACGGGCACCCCTGCCTCGTACCCCAACCGAGCGCGAAGGGCCGAGAGACCCGCCCATTAACCACCACCTGAGCCGTGGGTCCCGTGTAGAGAAGCTTCACCCAGCCAAGAAATCCCTCCCCAAAGCCGAATTTGGTCAAGACAGCCCAGAGGAACGGCCACTCGATGGTGTCGAAGGCCATCGTGGCGTCTAAAGAAACCAGCACGGCCGGTTCGGAGAGGTACTCCGCCCTGGCGAGGGCGCCATGAAGACGCCGCAAGTTGAGGGCGGTGTTGCGATGCGGGATGAAGCCGCATTGATCAGGATGAATCAGATCGCAGATGACGCTCAACAAACGATTGGCGAGGACTTTAGCCAGGATTTTAGGCTCTGCGTTTAGCAGTGAGATAGGCCTGTAGGAGGCACAGCGGTCCCGCGGCTTACCTTCCTTGGGGATCACGACTATCGTGGCCAGTCGCTGGTCGACAGGAAGGGAACCTGCCTCAAGGGACTCCTGAAACATACGACGGAGGAAGGGCGCTAGTTTATCCGGGCGCAACTTATATAATTCGATAGGTAGACCGTTGGGACCCATAGCCTTGCCCGAGCGAAGGGATCGAATCGCAGTTGCTATCTCATCTACCGACAAGGGGGCATCCAGCTGCTCACGGTCCTCGACGGACAGGCTGGGCAAAGCAATATCCCTCAGTAGAAGGCAAGAGTCTTCCTCATCCCTATCAGTCACCGGGGAGTACACGGCCCGGAGGTGGTCGGCGAAACATTCCACAATCTCACCAGGCTCAGTCACACACACTCCATCCGAGACACGCAGCTCCGGGACCACACGATTCACTCTCTCCTTCTTGTCCAGCCACGCAATCAACTTACCCGCCTTGTCCCCGGCATCATACAATCGACCCTGCTGCTCCCTATACATAGTTTTGGCAGCGTCAGTGACAAGAGACCTGTATTCAAACTGTTTCAAGCTGAGGGCATGGAGCCCGTCCGGAGTGACACCCTCCTCCAAGGCCGACTCCAGCCCCGAGATGTCAGTCTCCAGCTTCACCACTGCCTCACTATTAAGCTTCTTAGCCACCACTATCTGGGAGAGGGCGTGTCCGCGGATTACGGTTTTAAAGGCTTCCCACAGGGACATTGCAGACAACACCGACCCCTCGTTTTCAAGGAAGTATTGGTCCATAGCCTTAACCAGGCTATCGCGAGTCGTAGGGTCTCGCAGGTACCACGGGTTAATGGGGGCGATCCGCCCTGCAGACCGCGACTCGGTGTCAAAGAGCAGCCACAGCGGGGAATGATCAGAGATACCCCTCGCCAGGTGCCTGACCTCTCGAATTCGACCAGTCTGCGCCGCGGGCATAAGGAAATAGTCTAACCTAGAAAGACTCCCATGTGCCCCAGAGTGAAAGGTGTACTGACATTGGGTCGGATGCATTAATCGCCAACTATCCACCAGGCCGAAGGTCTCCAACAGACCACCTAGCCATGCCTGGGCAGCGGGGAGGGCCCTGGGTGGGTGACGATCCAGGTCACCCGAGACCACCGAATTAAAGTCCCCGCCCATAAGCAAGAGACTGTCCGGAAGTTCAAGCAGCATTCGACCCAAGTCCGCGAAGGTGGAGTTCTGGAGGCCCGGGGGGACGTAAACTGAGACCAGGGCAAGGGAATGCCCCTCCCACCTCCCAGTCAGACACACATAACGCCCTCTGTCATCTGAGACTACCCTGGTGATCTCCAACGGAAGTGAGGATCGCAGGAGAATGCCCACCCCCCTGGAGCCAGTTGTGAAACCAGAATGAGCCACGAGGCGGTATCCCCCCCTATTCATTGCATGGCAGACATTACCAACCAGATGCGTCTCCTGGATAAACACCACATCAGGAGTCAGACGACGCAAATACTGCAGTACTACACCCCGTTTGATACGGTCCCCCAACCCATTGACGTTCCATGACATCAGCTTCAACCCGTCCCCCCCATCCCCTCCAAGAAATCAAAGGTCCCCCAGTAAGCAGCACAGTTCCCGATGGTGGACAAAAATCAATACCTCGCCCTGCAAACAAAAAACACACAACAAAACAACCCCTCCTTCCCCCCCACCCCCCCCAACGTCCAACTCCCCCCACCCTGCACCCCTGCGGGCCAAAAAACCCCCCCAACTTGCAGTGTGCCTGTCGCCCAACTAACCCCATTCTATGAAAAGACCCCGGAGGAGGAAAGGGACCCGACCCCGCCCGCCCCCCACACAGGTCCTAGCAAGACACAATGAACCAAAGAAGTACAACCCAGCTGAACAGTACAAAATGGCAAAATCAAGGACCAAAAGTCACTCCAAAGGGGACCCGTCACCGTTGGCACCTGCAGAGGGCCCGGGACGGCCACCTCTGCCCGGCAGCGAGTCCAGCCAGTCACTCACGGCCACAGGAGAGTCAAAAAAGGCAGTCCGATCCTCATGTTCCACTCGGAGTTTTGCAGGGTAGAGCATAGAGTACTTTAGGCCCAGTTCACGAAGATGACGTTTCACCCCCTGGAATCCCATCCGCTGTTTCTGGACAAGTTGGGTAAAGTCCGGATAAAAGTTAATGGATGAGTTCTCATGTCGAACCGGGCCATGGACACGTGAGGCCTGCAGAATCGCATCCCGGTCTCTGTAGTAAAACAGCTTGGCCACGATAGGCCTCGGGGGGGCCCCCGGCCGTGGTCGACCGCCCGGAACTCGATGGGCCCGCTCCACGGCAAAGAACTTACTCAAGCCAGCAGGGGTCAACTGTTGGAGGATGAGCTCCTCGACCAGGAGGTCAACCGGGCGGTCGTCGGAGGACTCCGGTACGCCTATGACACGGATGTTGTTGCGTCGGGCCCGTCCCTCGAAGTCCTCCAGCCGCCGGGCCATCTGATCGTTGACCACCTTGATGTCACCAAGCGCGGCCTGCAGGCCCGACACATCCGCCCCAAGGGTAGAGGTCCGCGCATCGAGAGCCTGAACCCTCTCGGTTGTTTTGGAGAGATCCGCCCGTATTAAGGTGACATCAATTGCCACCGTGTCGATTTTACGGGCCAGGGCCTCGTATTGCGTGGCGATGGTTTCCCTGATGCCATCAATGGCGCCCATGATGTCCTGTAGGGAAAGTTCCGAAGAGACGGACGTGCCACCACCGGTGGCGTCCGGGGGGGGACCGGCCGCTCCAGGGGAGCCTCTGCCCTGAGTGTAGCGGTCCATGTTGTTGGTCTGGACCGATCCCCCACGGAGGGAGGCCTTAGTCTTACGCCCCTCGGGGCCCCCCTTGCCCCCCATGCAGTCACGGACACCGAAGGGGACCGCCGATCAAAGTAGCAGAGGCACCGGCACCGGAGACTAGCGCCTCATCCGAGACCACAATATGGCGGTGCGGGGGGACCCAAGGCGATAGGCACTCTAGTGGCAGGTGGAGACAAAGCCTTGTGCAGAGGCCAAGGATACACCCCGCCACCTCAAGCGCTCCACCGGCCAGCCCCCTAATCCGAAAGTGAAACCGAAAGTGGTCGAGCGGCCCCTGGCACCGCGCCGCAGCCGCTGTTGTTCAATTGCGACACGGCTCCACGGTTCACCTTCGCCCCGGGCACCTCCGTCGGGTGGGTCCCAAAGGTTCTAACAACGATAACTCAGGATTCCCAGGTCCGATTCAATTTCTGAAAAGAGATACGTGCTCAGCCGGTCTTCATCTCCCAGATTCCATAAACCACATCAGGATATTATCAGGATAGATTCCGAGGAGCAGCGAGGGTCCGGGGAGCCCTGTGCTCACGCGACCATCTTGGATGCGCGCTAGGCTCCTCCCCCAATGTTTTTCTTTTTTATGTATACTTTTATGATTGTTGTTTACAATCGAATAAAGTTTTTTCTGATTCTGAATTGGTCATACTTAGAATGATTTGGAAAATAATGCGGATTTCAAGAGCAGAGATACGTGTTATAGTAATTGTGAATATATGTGTTAAAATGTTGCGGATGTGAGCTGTTCCCATTACCCAACAAGCAACTCTATTAATGAATGATATAACATTGAAATGAGCAACTAACTAATATGTGTCTCTGTCATCATAGGTGGCAACCCGGGTAACAAACACAGTTATTACAGGTGGCTTACACATCAGCATTATTGAGGTTTTATTCACTATTTACATGCTTCCAATACAACAGTAATAGATCACATTTAAAGTTGACAAGTAAAAGGTCAGGAGGTGCATTTACAAACCATTTTAGATTCAGCTTTTCAAGCCCCAGGATATTTCACATCTGGGGCCATATTATCAAGAACGGCACAAACATTAAAGCGGTGATAATGGGCTTGATAATATGCCCTAGAGAATTCTAATAGAAGCCCATGTTCTGGTGTCAAGGACATCAAACATGGGCTTCTATTGGAATTCTCTAGGGCATATTATCAATCCCCTTATCGCCGCTTTAGAGGCAGTTTCCTGCCGCTAAAACAACAATAATTGCATCGCCGTTCTTGATAATATGGCCCCTAGTCTTTTTAAGGACTGGGTCAAATGTGGGAAGAGGGATATATATTTAGGATATTTCCTGTGAAGAATTGAGAAGAACAGAAACAGATTTAGAGCTCCGTTAACTGAAGGGGTGTGTCAGTCCTTGAAATGAAATGAACAAAAGTGATTAACATGCGCTTGAGCATTTCTCTTGAGAACTGGCATTCAAAGGAACGAAGAAGTCTATAAGCCTGCACCCACATTATTCTGTGCTGGATGGCTGAAATATGTCCCAGGTAGTGCATTTTATATTACAGCCTGTATCCTATATTACATCCTGCATTTTGAAAGCCCAATAAAATCTACCAAGTTCTCAGATTTTACAGCATACTTGCTGAATGCATTATACATCGGTTAGTCAGCAGTGAGTACATTGTTAAGGCTGAAATTGCATGCAATATCGAGATTAGATAGTCAAACATGAAAATTTTTCTAAAGACCGGGTGATGTGTGGGATGTTTTTAATATGTGCTTGAATAACGTTACATACGAGACACCTTGATATATGATTACATGGCCGGTGGTTGTGAATAGAATGCATAGAGGTGCATTATAGAAGTCTTGGGTTAGAATACACCTGTTCAAAACTAACGTTGGCCTTTCACCTTTATGCAGACTTGCAAATCATCTATGTTTAATTATCACAAACATTTCTGTTGCTCACATAGCAAAAGAGGGATTTTTCCACTCTCAGCAGTATTTTACATTTCATAGTATGTGTGAGTCTGTTATAACATGGTTCTGTGCCAGAGAAAATGGAGAGGGTGAATAGCAGTGGCTTCCATATGCTTCCTAAAATCTGAAAAGCTGTATTGTTTACTGGTCTATGTAAATAAAACAGGAACTGAGCATGGATGAAACCCTCTTTGCTCCTTAGTCTAAGATATATGTAACATATACTGTGGCAAGTAAAGAAAGATGGACCGGTTGCTAGCGGGATACAGAAAAATGGATGTGGGACATCAGGCCTTATGACATAATGGTATGTGATAGGTGTCACATGACTTGGTGCAGAATATTCTGAAATAACTGGACTATGATTCAGCTATTATTAACACTGGTAGGGTGAAGATTAATTGTTTAGAAATATGTTAAGAAATACTATTGGGGTGTACCTAAGGTTCAGCTTTTAACCCATTTTGTTCACTAAGTTATAAATAGTTGTAGTGATAATTCTTACTTTTAATATATTTAGGGAAAAAACACATAATAACAAGTAGTATGCCATTAGATACTAATTCTTGTTTGTGTACTTATTTGGATTTCAGGGAAGGTTCACCATTACCACTTGCAGATGGTAGGGGCATATCAACAACAACCGGCGATAATTATCGCTAAGCGCACTTAGCGCTAGGATAATTATCACCGGCTAGCGTGGATTTTTATCGCTGAGATAGCGTGCTATTAGCAACGCTTATCTCAAAAGCGTTAAAAATCCTAGCGCTAACTGCCTAATGTGAGATTATCGCTGGAAACCCAGCGATAATCTCACGAAATGTGGCGTTAGCTTGTTGATAGGGCCTGACACACTTAGCCATGATATCCATCCTCCATAGGATATCCTGACTAAGTCAGTCCTCAAGCAGGCGTAAGGAAAGTAGCGATAACAGGGGTTATTGCTACTTTTCTTGCCGCTATGCTTCATAGTGTGGGGCTTGATGATAGGAGAAATGTCGCTTAGCGACATTTCTCCTGTCATGTTAGGTCAGGAACGCCCACTTTGCATCTCATTAGAGATGCAAAGCTGGGCGTTAAGATTTCGTACGCTAAAGCAAGGTTTCATGCGTTAGCGTGACCTTGCTAATTAGGTGATAAAATGATCGCCGCTGATTGCCCCGTAGTTCGTTGATAGATTTATCTCATCCCTAGTGCCCTGACCCATAACTCAGAGGGAAGAGTGAGCAACACCAGCTATTTTCATTTTCTACCAAAAAGTCCAAGTTTCCCTTTGGGGCTTAGAATCCTAATAATTTAATGGAGCATGTAGCAGTATCCTAGTGGGAACAAGTATCACAGAAGCCAACTTGAAGACTGGAGACAGAAAGTACACGCAATACTGAAGCATGGAAGGCAGCGAGGATGTGCAAGCACGAAGGGTTCTAAAGATATAGGTTTGAAAGATATACTCTATTTTAGGTGGATGAACTTTCTTGAATCCTTTAATATATATTTCTCCACAAGGAAATGTCCATCGTGAAAACAGGCTCACGTTTATTATACCAGGGATTCCAGGATTGATAAAAAGCTCTCTACTTCCGGTGAATCTTAGAAAGTGAGTTCAAAGTCACAGCATGTCTCTCAGAATTCTGAGGATTGTGGTTCTTAGAATGCTCTTTTAACTTCCTATTGTTCAGAAAGACTTTTAAGTGCATTGTGGGGACTGTAACAAAGTAGTCAAGTTCAGAATGCTGACTATGAGCTTTCCAAAAGCTCTAAAAAAGTATTTTGACATAGGCGGTCAGTTCAGAATTCACATTGGTACACATGGAAAGTGGAAGTATTGAGGAGAAAGAAATACATTTCTCCTCGTTACACTTCTATGAGGTCGGCACACCATTTTAGATTTGTAAATTTGGGTTTCCGTCAACATACAAGGGAGGATGCATGGGAACGCCCATGCTTCACTCATGTAATGCCTATCTGATGCAACATAATGCAAGGTAGTGCTATGGCATCTTGGAAAAGAACCAGCAGACCAATTGGCACTGGAATCTGTGCTGGTGTCCTTTATGATTGGCACTGGAATCTGTGCTGGTGTCCTTTATGATTTGTGTGATAAACCCTGAGTTCCACTGCTGAACTTTGACTCCCCCCCACACACCCTTAATCTTTAAATATGACCAGGGGAAGTTATCCAGCATCTAAAGTAATGGGCACTCTTGGCAATAGAGGGAGGCAGAGCCAGGGTGCTCTATCTCTCCCTTGGAGCAGTGGGGTCCTCTAGAAAAAGAAAAAAGGAAATTTACAGAATGTATTTGCACCAGCTGGAAAGGTGTATCATACAGTCCATGCCCTCTGTATTTGTGAGGTACAGCGTTTCACTTTTATTGTTTTTGGAGAAATAGTGGGGCTTCTGGTAATGTTTATAGACTAGCATTTACAATATCCAAGTTGAGCAGCTGAGGTAATTAGAGATCTCAGCACTCCCCAAATCAGTACTTTAGAAATTCGAAGGTGCATCTCCATCCAGCACCCATCTGCAAACAGGACTCCTGCGATCCATGCAGAGAAGTCCATCAAGCAACGCTGTGAAGAGTACTCTTTACACTGAGAAGTCAATAGTATAAACACAAATATCCAATTAAAATTTTCCTTTAATCTTCACTGATAATACCCATAGCAGGAAAAGAAAAAGCCGGCACGTTTCAACCCAAACAATGAGGAACTCCTTCACAACTGCAAATACGCAGAAATAATTAATATTTACACAATTGTCAAATTCCCATCATAATACAAATAGAATGAAAACATGAATTAAAACTATACTTTTTATGCAAATAATTTTTGGGCTCAGCAGCACAAAGCAGTGACTTCTAAACGTATTAGGGTGCGAGCCTCAAATTATATATCTGTACGCTGGCAGCAGAGTTCATAACATGAGATGACAGTAATGTCTATATTGAAGTGGCCCCTCGTTTTGAAATGTTCAGGGACTGCATAGCAATTCAAAAAGGGATAAGCGATAGTGTTATTAATGATAGGCAAAATGGACATCACACATACTGATATGAAAATTTCAGCTCAAGGTTGACTAGATTTAGATTTAATTGTGGACTGACCTCAATGGAGTGAAAAATAGGTAAACTAAGAGGGTCACACTAGTTCAAGTTTTAACTTTGAACATAGTCTAATTGTTGGTTTTCAAAGTCTTTCAACAGGCTTCATGGTTTGCCCACGTGCATCCAGATCATCCTAAGCCACCCGAGTAGTTAATCATGCTATGACATCCTAAAATCAAAGGATTCCACACACTTTGTCTGACATGACCCCCTAGGCCTCTCGCTTTCTTCTATGTGCACATTTCTTAATGGTTCCCAGTTGCTGCCTCCCCCACCGGCCAACAATCCTCTTTGTGCCCAAGGGGTCACTGCTCAGTAGCAAAACCTGAAACACTTTATCTCTAACTAGAACTCATGAGCCAAGGGGTATTTGGTGTAGTGTATGTCCTGGGTTGGGTGTGGTCCTTGGGACTGGGTTGGGTGTGATCCACAGCCTGGGTGGGGTCCTTGGATGAGGTCCCAACTGCAAAAGCTGCTGTAGAAGCTCTCAGTCATCTTACCTGTTCAGGATCTCCTCGCGGCATGGTTTTGGATTAAACCTGCCTCTTGAAACAAAACTCCACAGCACTTCCTCCTGGAAGAAAAGACATGATTCAAAAAAGCAGATAACCTGAGAATAAGTTCAGTGCTCAGAACCAGAACTAACAAATTCTTGTGGATATGTACATAGTTGAATGCAAGTAGTGGCGCAATTTCTGGATTTTGTACACTGGAATTTCGTGAACTGCGATTACACTGCTCTTTGGCAACATTAAAAAGAAGACTTAAAGTTGAACTATTGAAAGTGAATGAGCCTCTTTTCTCTATGATGTAATAGAGGAGGCACATGTATATTGCTAAAGATTGAAAAAAACTCTTATTGCTACACAGATTGCAAGAGACTATTTGTTCTACAGAGATTGCAAGACAGTATTATATTAACAGAAATAGCAAGAGACTGTTTAGTGAGCGTTACAGGGCCAGACGGTTTTTATGTTGTTAACAAACTAGAGAAATCTGGAAACACCAGTCAGTAAATATTGCTTACATATTGTTTGTTTGTTATTCACTGTTTAGAGGAACCATAATCCCTGCATGGTACCATGGAACTTGAAGCGAAGCCTATTGTCAACCGTTGAATCGTGAATCCCTCCGAAGGTCCCTGCTTCACTTTGTACTTCTAGCCACTTCTTCCCTCCCTATTGAACTGACAGAACACCTGAAAATTCTTGGGCTGATGGTTGAATCATCCGAGACTGATATCTTCACTCCCGCAGACACAAGCTTCTCAGGTGAGTGGACCTGACATAGGCAAAGATCCAAGGATGAAGCTGGCAAGAGATTTTCGAAGTCAGAAACATTGTTGTCAAGCTGCTTATTAAGTTCTTTGAGAGACAAAGCTACACTTTGCTGCCATCTTGAATGCTTCACAACTGGCATATTTGTGCCACCTCCCATCCTCCAAGATTTTAATTTTAGAATTAGTCACTTATTTGGCTCTCAAAAAACAGTGACAAAAGACTGCAAGCTGTAGTCAGACCAGGCTCCACGGAGCTAGATTTCTCAGCAAGTCAAAATAATCCAAGTGGTATGAGCATACTTTTCTCCTCCACCAAGGATACACCTTCCGCTCTGAAGAAGATTCAGCACTATGTCCCAGTCCACCAGAGGTAAAAACATCTCTGAGTGCTTGGAAAACAACTCCTGGTTACTCTTGAAGTCCTAAGATTCTTTGGTAAGTATTTAGTCACCAGGTCTCTCTCTTCAGACAGGTAGGGTGACTACCTCCATTCAAGTTGTTATGTATACAGGTTCCATTCCTCAATGCTTCATCTACAAACCATTGATTTCAAGTGTATTGGTTTAAGTATTTCAATGCAAGTAATACAAGTCAACAATATACATAATTATTTTGTCTATCAGTAAAGTCCAGGATTGGAAACAGTGTAATCATCTGGTGGAAGGTGGTCACCCTACAACCATTGCTTTCGCACGGTCTAGTCCACAGGAATTAGCTAGTCTTTCTAGGAGCCAGGACTCCATTTGTTTTTTGCTCCTGGAGCAGGCAAGCAGGAGGGGAGCCACCGGACACTTGTTCCAGTGTCTAGATGCCAGCATGAGTCAGGAGAATGATGAGGTTAATGTGGAGAGGTTCATACAATATGTTTTATAACATGAGCCAATGAGGTAAGAGGAAATGTTTTTGTCCATGCTAGGCCTTTAACTTACAGCAACAGTAGGTACATCTTGCCAGGGCCACATTCTCCCTCCAACTGTCCCCATATCTTAGCTTCAACTCAACAGAAAAACACCAAGATTCATTTACATCTTCACTCTCAGCATTCCAGACATGAGCTTAGACATATGGATTTATGGAATGGTTGCACGCAGGATACTACGCAATCCCCTTTCTCATAAAAACCTAAATAGAATAGTTGTTCCCTTGCATAGAAAACACAGGGATATTCATTCACAATCACTTAATCTCCAACATTTGTAACATACATATTGACCCAAGAACAACTTATTAACTTCTCAAATACCCCAAAACACACATCGTCAACAAATAGCAGTCATGGGAACTCTTCAAGAGGTCAAGACATGAGGCCCATAAACACAATGTCAAGCAAAAAACAAGAAAGCAACTAGGTTGTGACTAACATTGCACAACGGTCTGAGATCTGCCCATCTTGCTACTTCCTCATACATGAGGTTCTACCGCCATATGCCTGTACACTCACAGTGACACCATATAAAACGTATGCATGCAACACCAGTAGTCAGGGTCACCCGGTCACACAACAGTCAGGGCATGGTACCCTCAGGTTTCTGTCAACAACATTTCGCCATTATCCCTAATTCTACACATTTAATAAACAAAACACGGAAAGTTTAAGTATTTTTTGCCTCAACTCAAAATTCTCTTGAGCAGACTCGAAAACAAAAGCTGGCATTACAACTACACTCATATGCAATGTCCCCAGATATTCATGTCACATTAAAAAACTACACAGCACAACATACTCTCCTACCGTGTCATTCTTCCAGAAGGAGCAACACATCCTCACAAGGACAACTAACTACACAACACATTTCCACACAACAGTGTAATACAGCAATCAAAAGTGTCTCACACACATTCACACTAGCTGGCCAAACCAACATGGCCAAGTGACAGGCTGAAGAAAGGACCAAATCTGCCCCCAGTAGGATGCCTTCTGAAAACTGTACTAGAAATAGTTTGGATTGCTTCAGAATGTGATGATGACTAACTAGATATAATCTAAACTATGTTTTTTTTCTTTAGGTGACAGTTCTTTTTTATAAAAAAACATTTTAATTAATTTTTGGAATCCAGCAAGTAAAACAGCATCTCACCTTAATGTTATAACCAACCATTTGACAAATCACAGCCCCAAACCATAGTATGCCCCTCACATGCCCCATATCTTATTATGATTGTGTGGACAGCCTCATTCAGTAGAAATAGGCTTTTCAAGTTGAGCACACCAGTCCACTCATACTCTCTATTCTGCCCGGGACGGGGCACTGGGGGAGTTCCATCCTATGATGTAAGCGGATTGGGGTGAGGTACGTCGTGTGTAGGTTATTTCATTGAATCAGTCAGGGGTGTGTGGAGATGGTCAACGTGTAAGGAGCTAGCCTGGCCTCCCTCCAATCTGCCTCATTGAGCTGATAAAACCAGCCCTCCCAGTGGAGTCGGAGTGCTTAAAACCATGTGCGCCATTTGCAATGAGCGATCGATAAATGTGGGAGTTACACCTTTACCAATAAGGCCTTAAGGCAGTTTGATGGCAATTTACTTTTTAATGTACACATCAGATAAATAATTTTAATTTAATGTATTCCCCTTAATAAATATTTAGCTAATGATTAAGCTAATGGTGCTCTAAGATTATTTTGTTCTACATTTAAAATAAATACATAAAATAAATGTTCATTAACGTTTAATGCATAATTATTCCTAATATTTATATTTAGACAAATGAATGTTTAAATGTTCCATGGGGTTTGAATAAGGAGACTCTGTTAGCCTCCGTTAAAAGTGTTTAAATTAATTAATAATTATTAAAAGTGATGCATACATTTATTTAAAATGTATTTAGCTATATTTTAATAAAAATGATTGCTACATTTATTTTTAAATTTAAAATAGGGTTATAAAATATTTGATAATTAGTTAATAAATATGCGCTTTTTGATTTAATTTTTTAATATTAAATTATATCTATTCATATTATTACCTATTTTAAAAAATTTAATTTAATTTAACATTATTTCTTATGTGGTTTTATTTTAATTGCCTACGTCCATTGTTTTCTATGGGAGCGTGTTGCAGTGCCAATGATTGAACATGTTTGGTGCCTAAATGACTATTGTTTTTTTAGTAGTACCTTACACTCTGATTTTGTGATGTTATGCTACGTTATGTTGTTCTGTTATGTTATGTTATATCATGTTATGTTATTTTAGAAATACATATAGAGCACATGTACATACAAGGATTTCTTGGCGCTGTGACAAACAGAAGAGAAAAGAGAGAGGGCTCAGGCCAATCAAAAGCTTGCTCAAACAACCAGGCATTCAAAAGTTTCCTGAATCTCAGGAAGTTAGGCCCTAGCATAACCGAGGCAAGGAAGGGAGAGAGTCCTATAGGATGGGGGCCAGGACAGAGAAGCTCCTGCCCCCTGCTCCAGAGAGTAAGTGACATGTCCACTGGGCGCTTGTTCTGCCCTGCACAATTATAGTTCTTCTAGTTAGCAGCGATTTGGAACTAGACTGTTAACTTTCCAGATTGTGTCCAAAAATAATCTAAACAGAGCAAGTAAAGCAGATAAAACAAACTTTTGAATCACACACTTAAAAAATAGCCAGATGCAATCATTTCATTGATTTAGTGCCTCAGAGTGCCAAACAAATAATCTCCCAGAATGTTGTGATGAAGGTTTTCACTGGATGGGTCTAATAGCAGGTAATGTGAGTGGTATCCTCCTATGTCTGGTCGATGTTGTGACTCAGTGAATGAAGTTTTGCTGAAATGAGTTCATGAGGCATGTTGTGTTGGGGTGGAAAGTAGTGTGTGGTATTGGAAGCTAGAGTGGTATAAGTCTTGACAGTATGAAGGCACACCTTGGACTCAGTGAATGGTGCAGTTACCTATAATGCCTGGTTCCGGATTGCTCTTCAGAGGACGAGATCAGACAAGTGGGACGAGAGGAGATTTTTAGTTAATTTAATAAATGGATGGCAGTGTTAGTTGTGGGAGTCAGCCAATCAGCTGGGATGTTTCTGTGCTAGATTACTGTTTGTCATAACAAATGAGGAATATTACATTGACAGGTTGGGCATTCTGCTCCCTGCAATCATGATAGGGAATGATTAGTACTAGGGGACTATTGTGTGATTTCCAATTCGTGGATAATGATGTGTAGGATCAGTATGTTGGGACAGCTTGTGTGGTAGTGCAAAGAGTTAGATATGGGGTGTGTACCCTGTCTAATTGAGGCATTCAGTGGTTCACATTGGTTAATGTGGTTTTATTGGGTTGCGCTGAAATATGTTTTAGAAATAAGTGTTGGGGTGATGTCCTCTGATTGTGGTGTAGTAGGCAAAAGAGTGTGTGATGTGGTCGATTAATCTGTGGTCATGGTGGGTGATACTCTTCAAATACTGGTTTACATCTTTCTATTTTTGGTAGTTTCTTCCACTTACAGAGTAGTGGGGATGTTTTAAGGATGTTTTGGTACTGAATGAAGTATCGAGAGCAGAGAATGATGTATTTGTCTGTCAGACCTAACATCCTTGGGGGGCGATTCTCCCTAACCTTTTGCCTTTGCTCCCTCACTTTTGTGAACTTATTTTGTTGGCATAAGGACTCTCTGCACTTTATCACTGCTAACCATTGACAAATTACTTGTGTTCTCTCCTTAAATAATGGAAATATTGGACTACATCTTGGGGCATGTCCAGCCACACACAATGGTGAACACATTGCAAGTTTGTTCCGCTGTGCCTACCTGAATCCTGTAAAGCACTGTTGATCCAGTGCCTCTATCAGTGTAGAAAGTTGCTCTTCTAGGGCAGTAAAACACCCTTCCTCAAGGCCGTAAAAGGCCAAAAGTACAGTGCCTACAAGCGCCCCATGCTGTGAGCTACGACAGGAGCAGGACAAAACCTGCTGCGGACGATAAGGGCTATTTGCTGAGACCTGGCAGCGCTGACTGCAGGGAGGTGCTCTAGCCCCTGAGCCACCGAGGATCCAAGGTCGCGGAATGGCCGGGTGAAGTCTTGACAGGTCGCCGACACTCCCTACAAAGGTGGGCTGTAGGGGTAGGAACTCTGTGTACCTGCCTGGGGTGCTTGCACTAAATAAATAAGGAGAAAACACCTGGGGGCCTGGAGATTGCTTTAGTTATCTGGCACAGCTGAACACCCAATGGACTGTGGGAGAAGATCGGACAACCACGGCACCCAAGGTGGTGCATGGTGAAGTCCTCATCTGCAACAGAGGTGAGCCGGGTGCAAAGACTCTGTGGCCACAGGGACTGACCCAGGAACATAAGAGTGGCCTGACACGGGGCCTGTGGAGCCACTCCCCTGCCCTGTGGGGAGAGCCACATGGTGCCTGGTGGTGTCTGGTGGGTGTTAAGCGGCCCTCCTTGTACATGGGATCCCTGCCCTAAAAACTGTAATTAATGCATCAACAGCCATGCACATGCCCCCCATTCCTCGCCCAATTCTAATGGCATGAGGGGGAAAACTGAGGAGAGGCTTGGGAAAGAGAAGGAGGTATATAACATGCTCCTGGACATATTTGATAATGATCACCCTGCCCAAAAGGTTCGCTTTTTATAACCCGGTGAGACAGTTGCGTTCATCCTCCTTACTTTTGATGCAGACCCCCAGGTTCAAACGTCAAATGCTGTGTGGGAGTTCTTTTGTGCGTAAAGCTGCTTTGGCATGGAATGCTTTACCCTTGGCGCTGCGCAGTAGTCAAGATTCTGTAATCTGTAGAAAAAAGTTAAAAACCCTTCTCTTTCAATAGTGCTTTGTTTTGTGGTTCCTTCTCCCAAGTACGCGCCGGGACTCTCTGTTGAGTATCTGTGCGCGCTATAAATTTATATAACATAACATAACATAACAAATGATGGGAAAACTCCAAACCTCCACCATGCAACAGAAAAAAGTTGACAAGTATGCCCAAATCACTGCAAAGACTCCTGACAGGGAGACCTCGTTAAGGGATACTGTAGATAAACATATTACTCTGGAACAGCTTTTCCAAACCATTTGTGATCTACCCATTAACATGGAAAGTCATATTGAAGGGGTTGGTGTGGAGTTTGAACTGCCCCACCGGGACATGAGAAAATAGCAGGCAGAGTCACAAATAAGGACAAGGATATCCACTGCAGAGACCCTATCCGCAGATATAAACAACTTACTGGAAAGAGTGGCCTACTTAGAACACAGGTAGAAGATGTGGAGGGCAGGCCTGAAGTAATAACCTCCACTTTGTCAGCATCCTGGAGGAAGCAGAAGTGTCAAACCCGGAAACCTCCTTAACTACATGACTGAAATCATGGCTACCTGTAGAAGCCCTATCAACTTGAGTTGTCATTGAGGGCTCACAAATCCCTGGCAGCGTGGCTGCCCTTCTGCGAATTCCCCATGACCGATGATTGCATGGATTCTAAACTATATGGATAGGAACACTATTCTCCAACAAGCCTAACTGCATGCCACCCCACAGCTAAATTCTACACGTAACAGTACCTACCTAAACTACACCATCAACGTACAGCAGAAGAGGAAATCCTACCTAGCAGTCAAACAATAGCTTTAGGAGATGTAACTGATCTACATGCTAATGTTCCAGGTAAAACTGAAAGTTATGCACCATGGAAAAACTCATTTGTTTGAAACACCCCAAGCAGTTTTGGTTGGCTGAAATTATGGAATCTGAGACAATGGAATGGGGCCACAGACGCCCCCTCGGAGGACCCGGGGGGACTTTACACCCAAGAAGACAGAGCAGATCAAAGAGTTCACGATGGAGACTAAGCCCATGAAAAGAAGGCAGTAAGGACCAATCTCTTCAACATCACAGCACCAATGACAGGGCCAGCAGCAGCGAGGGCTACTCCACTGCTGAGATAGATATTAGAGAGGATCCTCATTTGACCTTGCAACTAACTGATGTCTATATATACTTTTGCTAAAGACACATGTTTGGCAGATCATGGGGGGGTGGCACGGTGCAGTGAACTTGCAGGTCACTGGGACTGAAACATTAACTGTACTTTACATCAGCTTGACCAGCTGTGCAAAACGCTACACATACTCACTACTAAGGTTCAAAATAATGCAAGGGCCACACACATAAACAATAAGCAAAAAAGTTGGGGATAGCAAAGGATTCTTCAAGTGTTAGGAGAGGAGAGTTAGAAAATTGTTTAGTTTAGCTAGTTTGAGTTTTCATTCACACTTTACACCACAGCACACAGACCATCTCTCCCTACTTTTGATATATTACAAGCCACCAGGACAGACTCCCGATACTCATTCTGAATACTTTTATGGAATGTAAACAGATTGAACAACAAAACTAAGAGTGGCAGTTTTTCAACCCCCAAAAGACACTTACCATCGATTATATTGATACAAGAGACTCACCTAATGGTCAATGGGTGCCTCATCCTATGCCACGGTGGCTTTACTGTAATATATCACACCGGCTACACCAAAACCTCAAGAGGGATGGCTATTTTCCTGCACAAGAAATTCCCACTGCAAGTTATGAAAATATATCATGATGAGCTTGGCAGACTTGCAGTACTAGAAGGAAGCATGAGAGATGGACACTGGACCATTGCATCAGTGTGCACCCCAACCCAGGTAGCGGACACATGGCTACAATCCACAACAGGTCAGACAGTAGTGATCAGTAGTGTCTCTTGTATAAGAATATGATTTGCCCTCCATACAACATTTTAAAAGTCCAGACTCACATGACTAATACAGGGATCGTTTCCCTGCTAATAAATGTAATGCCGTTTGTTGGCTGTTGTTGTAAAAGATTGGGAATTTGATCAATCAGTATGGAGCACAGCTAAACATCCATGAAGGTATCCTTGCACTGGCATCCTGCTGCTATAGGTTGCAGAGCCATGTCTTGAGTCCCTTTCTAAATTCTGTGAGCAAGGATGCTGTTCGGAGGTGGAGACTAAGGTTGTTCCAGGTCTTAGTGGCGAGGTAGGAGAAGGCTTCGAGTGATGCGAGGAGTGTGTGAAAGGGCGAGGGCAGCGGATCGCAGGTGTCTGGAGGGTTGGTGGTAGTTCAGGCGTTGGTTGATGTATGCTGGTTCTTGATTGTGGAGGGCCTGGCAGGTGTGGGTCAACACCTTGAACTGGCATATTTTCTGGCTAGGGAGCCCGTGAAGATTTCTGAGGTGGGGGTGATGTGGGTCCTTTTGGGGAAGTCCAGGATGTGTCTTGCTACTGTGTTCTGAATAGTCTGGGGTCTTTTCAGGAGTTCATCAAGATTCCTGCATAGAGTGTGTTGCCATTGTCGAGACAGCTGGTGACTAGGGCTTGGATGACAGTTTTCCTGGTGTTGATGGTGAGCCATCTGAAGATCTTTCAGAGCATACAAAGGGTATGGAAGCAGACGGAGGTGACTGCATTGATCTGGCAATTCACTGTGAGTTTGCGGTCTAGGATAATGCCAAGGTTGCGTGCCTAGTCTCTCTGTGAGGATGTGGGTCCCATTTTGGGAGGCCAAAAGGTATCGTTCCTCAGAAAGGTGTTGTTGACAAAGATTAGCACTTCGGTCTTGTCCATGTTGAGTTTCAGGCAGTTAGTTTTCATCCAGACGGTGACACTCTTTATCCAGATGTGGAAGTTGGTCCTGGAGTTGGAGGGATCTTCTGAGAGTGAGATGATGAGCTGGCTGTTGTCTGTATAGGAGATTACATTCATGCCATGGGTTCTGATGATGTTGGCCAGGGGCGTCATGTAGGTGTTGAACAGGGTGGGGCTGAGGGATGATCCTTGTGAAACACTGCAGATGATGATCTTGGGCTCTGACATGAAGGGAGGTAGGTGGATTCTCTTGGTTCGTCCTATGAGGAAGGATGTGATCCATCTGAGGGCTTTTCCATGGATCTCAGTGTGGTGGAGCCTCCTGATGAGGGTTTTGTGGGATACTGAGTCGAACGCTGCTGGGAGGTCAAGGAAGATCAGAGTTGCTGTGTCTTCCCAGGTAACGAGGTTTCTGATGTCCTCAGTGGTGGTGATCAGGAATATCTTGGTGCTGTGGTTGGCACAGAAACTGGTCTGAGATGTGTCCAGCAGGTTGCTGTTCTTTAGGTGTTTGGAGAGTTGTTGGTTGATGGCCTTCTCAGGGAATTTGGCGAGGAAGGGGAGTAGAGAGATGGGACAATTCTACATGAATTCACTGGAGTTGGTGCAGGGTTTCTTCAAGAGTAGTCTGACCGCTGTGTGTTTCCACTGCTATGAAAATGTGGCCCTGCTGATGGATGCGTTGAAGATGAACATGAGTTTGAGGATGATTTCCTTGCTCCCGAGATTGAAGAAGTGGTGGGGACAGGCTACTGTGGGTGCTCCCGAATGGATGGAGTTCATGATGGCCATGGTGTCCTGTGTGGGGAGCTCCTTCTATGTGGTGAGAGGAGTATTGGCGTGATATCTGTTGTCATGAGGAGGCTGTGGAGCTATGTGGTTTGGGGTTCGAAGTTACTGTAGATGGTGGATATCTTTTTGTAGAAGTAGTCCGCCAGGGTGTTGCAGAGATCCTTGGATGGAGAGATTACATTTTTGGTGGCCAACGGGAAGGAGAAAAATGTTGAAGAGTTCCTTGTTGCGGATGGAGTTGGCCTCAATGTGGTCTGCTAGGGTGCTTTTTTTCAGCTGCTTTGAAGGTGGCTCGGTCCATGGGATCTTTACTGGTGTGCCACCATCTCTCTAGATGTTTGCAGTTGCAGTTGCGTTCGGTGGTCCTGAGTTCTGGTGTGTACAAGCTGGGTTGTTTCTTAGACCTGATGGCTTGGAGGGCTTGATTGGGCTTACTCTGTAGGTGCCATTGGCGATCCAGGTGGTGAGGTTCTTGATGGTCTATTCAAGGTTGTTTGAGGGGTGAGGATGTTTGGTGTTGAGGGGGTCCATCCATTCGATTTCTGTCACTTTGGTCCAGCTGTGGTGGGAGGAGATTGGGGTTTTGGTGGTGGTGCATGGTACTCCTGCGATGGTGAAGTGGACGATGGAGTGCTCAGTCAAGGTGAACTCTGTGATATGGCTGTACTTGATTCTGTTGCTGGCCATGAAGACTGGGTCAAGCCCGTGGCCTGCACAGTGTGCTGGGACCATGAACAAATGCGTGAGGCCAATGTTGTTCTTGCTATCCAGGAGGTTGGCAGTGTTGGTGTCTTGGAGGTCATCAAGTTGGAAGTAGAGATCGTATGGGGAAAATTAAGTGTTTAGAGTTGATGGCAAGCTGGAAAAATGAATTTGGGTAATGCTACTGTAGAGTTCCACTGAAGATTCTGTACTCTATACAGTGCTTATAATAAAATCAGTACTAGCCAAATAGTTACTTCCGTGTAAACAATTTATGATACACAATAATGTAATTTGACATGCACAAAATAACAACAAACATTGTTTGTTTCTCCAGAACAGTTCATTTTAGAGGTATTTACATTGATTAATAATGGGCAAGCCTAAAATGATTTGCAAGGTTGAGGTTTATAGTAATTGGGAATGCGTGTGTTAAGTGTTGTGGATATGAGCCACTCCCAATACCTAAGAAACAACTCAATTAAGGCAAGATGTAGATTTGTAATAAACAAATAAGTATAAAGTGTCTTAGGTATCACGGGACGCAACCCAAGTATTACAAGTGGCTTATGCACCAGCAGTTATTGGGAATGTATTCACTATTCTACATGCTTCTGCTACAACAGTGATAGATCAAATTTAAAGTTGGCCACTAACAAAATGTGCGCATTTATAAGGCATATGATCACCCAAGAGTATCTCGGTGCTGAATAACAGATGATCATTGTTACCCAACTCAATAGTGCTCATTTTATCAACCTCAGAAGGGTGAAAGGCTGAGTGAACTAGCTGGGATTTGAACCTGTGACGATGAGGTCGAACAGAGGCCCCTACAGTGGACGCATTAATCCACTAAGCCGCTAGTTCAAAGCAATATTAAGTTCATTTATATAAGAATTTAGGTTTAGCTTTTCAAGCTTTAGGATATTTAACATCTAGTCTTTTTTTAAAGCTCAGATTTTTTCCTGCGAAGAAATGAAAAGAAGAGAAGGACTGAAATGGCCAGGTCAGTAAATACTAACTTTCTAAAAGTAGTATTTACAAACACAGGATATTAAAATAAACTTTACTAAAATAAGCATTTTATCATTCTGAGTTCAGGCATACTAAACTTGACTTTCTACCATGCTCTCTGAATCCACTGGGATTACAGCATGTAGTAATTCCAGCAGCCCATTCTGGCCTATGGAGAGCAGGTAGCCTTCAATAGTGAAAAACGAAAATGGCTGTAATTCACTATTAAGACATGCCACACACATCAGGGCATGTCCTACCTTATGCCTACAATGCACCCTGCCCTTGGGCCTACCAGAGGGGTGACTAATATGTAGTTAAGGGAAGTTTTAGGGACTGGTAAGTGGGTGCACTTGCGCAGTCAGCGCGACAGTACCAGACTGCACGCAGGTTCTGCAGTGGCAGACCTTAGACACATTTTACTAGGCCGCTTCTGTGGGTGGCACAACCAGTGCTGCAAGCCCACCAGCAGCATTTACAAGCCCTGGCACTCCTGGTACACTTTACTAGGGGCTGATAGTAAACCAAATAAGTCAAACATGGACACCAATCAATGTATACATTTTTCAGAAGGGGGAGCATATGCACCTTAGCACTGATCAGCAGTGGTAAGGTGCCCAGAGTCATAAAACGGCCAACACCAGGTCAGAAAAAATACAGGAGGAAGGCAAAAAGTTTAGGGATGACGCTGCAAAAAGGGCCAAGTCCAACACCTATTAATAACACTGGTAGGGTGTAGATCAAATGTTTAGGGATATGTGAAGAAATACTTTTGGGGTGTAGCTAGGGTTCACTTTTAACCCATTGTGAACACTAAATTGTAAATAGTTCTGTTGATAATTCGTATTTATATGTAGGAAAACAACACATAATAAATGTTAGTATGCCATGAAATACCAATGTCTGTGTGTGTACTGATTTGAATATCAGAGGTTTCACTATTATCACTTGCAGATAAGAAGTTGTATGATAGATTTGCCTGACGCCCAGTGCCCTGGCCCATAAAGCATGACTCAGGGAAGAGTGAGAAACAGCAGCCATTTTAATTTTCTACCTAAACGTCACAGTTTCCCTTTGGGGCTTAGAATCCTAATCTCAGAACATGTAACAGTATCCTAGTGGGGACAAGTAGCAGGAGCCAACATGAGGACTGGGAGAAAGTAGAAGCAAACACTGAAGCATGCAGAGCAGGGAGGATGAGCAAGCACAAAAGGTTCTAAAGCTATAGTGTTGGAAGAAATACTACTTTTAGGTGGATTAACTTTCTGGAATCCTGGAATATACATTTCCTCACAAGGAAATGTCCCTCATGATAACCAGCTCAAATTTATATCAGGGTCTTCAGGGTTGATAAAAAGCTCTCTACTTCCAGTGAATCTTAGAAAATGAATTAAAGGCCAAAGCTGTCTCAGAATTCTGAGGATTGGATTTCTCAGAATGCTCTTCGGGTTTGTATTTTTCAGAAACATTTTTAAGTGCATTGTGGGGACTGTAACAATGTAGTCAAGTTCATAATGCTGACTATGAAATATGACTCTTTGAGCTTTCCAAAGGCTCTGCAAAAGCATTTTCACATAGGCGGTCAGTTCAGATTTCACTCTGGTAATAAATTGCACATCTTGTTAGTCCATTGATGGCTCCCACTAGTGAACAACTACCAGAGGTGTGGCAGAGCTATAAATAGCTCGTATTTAGACATGTGCAGCAGTTCTTCATTCCATACATATTGTCTGTTATTCCGACTGGCATGTAGGGCAGTAACAAAGGACCCCCACTTTTGTCTGTCTTAGGCAAGTTTCTGTACGGTGCCCCAGCTGTAGAAGTCCAGAACGGGAACATTCTGTATTAAATGATAATCCATGTCGTATGCCCTCATATCAAGACATCTTTCTGCACCAACAGAAGTCGATTTCACCAATTTACTGAAAACTTGCAATTTACTTTACAAATGTTGAACTTTTTATGCTGATGTTATGCAAATTGTTTAACTGTACATTGTTATATCTTTTATGTTTTCGTTAACAAGACTGTTCTTGTCTGGATGATTGCAGAACTCAATTTTTAGACACTGCTGCATGTGCCAGTCACCTTCAGACTTGTTATCTCTGGGCACAATCTGCCTGCACTACTTCCAGAAAGTACTTGAAATGTTTTGCATACCAACTGTGGGGCACATTTCTATTATTTTATGCAACACGGCATGAAAGGAAGAGAGCAGAAATGCTCCATATTTACAAACATGTGGAACATCTCTTCTCTCTCCTTGCGCTGGTGCCCTGTGCATGAGCGAGTGTGCCTGTGTTACGGACAGGATTGATTTTACTCCAATAAGTCAATAGTATTAACACAAATATCCAATTAAAAGTTTCCTTTAATCTTCATTGATAATGACCATAGCAGAAAAAGAAGCAGCCAGCACGTTTCATTCCAAACAATGAGGAACTTCTTCACAACTGCAAATATGCGGAAACGATTCATATTTACACAATTGTCAAATTCCCATCATAATACAAACAGAATGAAAACATTAATTAAAATCCTAATTTATGCAAGGAATTTATGGGCTCAGCAGAACATAGCAGTGACTCCTAAATGTATTGTGGTGCGAGCCTCAATTTATATACCTGTATGCTAGCTGCAGTCTTAATAAATATGTTTAAAAACATGAGATCACAGTATACTCAATCAAAGTGGCCGCTCTTTTTGAAATGTGCAAGGACTGCATAGCAAATCAAAAAGAGAAAAACTATAGTGCTATTAATAATCAACAACATGGACATAACATACTGATAACAAAATATCAGATCAAGGTTGACTAGACCTAGTTCCAAATTAAAAAAAGGCAAAAACAACAGTTGATGGACAGAATGCAGAACAATGTCATACATTCACCCCAGTACAGAGATCTGGGCCTAAATCCATAGTTTTTTGCTCACCATGCCGTTCCAGTTTGAACCCAGCCATATGCAAATCAGTCTTGACCCTGTGCCTCATGGGAACAGTCCAGCCCGAACTGCCAAGCCAGGTCCTCCCTGGACTGGAAACAAGCATCCTTGGACCGGTTTCGGGCTTTCACCCCTCTTCAGCCAGGGTAGCTTGATTCCAGTGGCATGGAGAGCACGGGACCCAGGTCTGGGCATACCCTTCCCACTCGGGGTGACAAATGCAAAAACAACAGTTGATGGACAGAATGCAGAACTATGTCATACATTCACCCCAGTACAGAGATCTGGGCCTAAATCCATCGTTTCGGCTAGACTGTTCCCATGAAGCACAGGGTCAGACTGATTTGCATATGGCCATGTCTGAACTGGGGTGGCGGAGTGAGCTAAAGAATGATGATGGATTAAACACAGATCAGTTGACTGGGGGTGAGTGCTTGCAATGTTCAACACTCCGTCCATCATCCCCTTTGGTTTTGCTTTGTTCGCCCTAAGTTGGCAGGGTATGCCCAGACGTGGGTCCCTTGCTCACTTTGCCACTGGATTCAAGCTAGCGTGGCTGATGACAGCTGATTAGCTAGAAACCGGTCCCAGGATGCTTGTTTCCGGTCCAGGGAAGACATTGCTTGGCAGTTCGGGCTGGACTGTTCCCATGAAGCACAGGTTCAGACTGATTTGCATATGGCCATGTCTGAACTGGGATGGCGGAGTGAGCTAAAGAATGATGATGGATTAAACCCAGATCAGTTGACTGGGGGTGAGTGCTTGCAATGTTCAACACTCCGTCCATCATCCCCTTTGGTTTTGCCTAGTTCCAAATTAGCCTGACCTCAATAGAGTGAAGAATAGGTCAACTAAGAATGTCACACTAGTCAAAGTTTTAACCTGGAACATAGTCTAATTGCTGGTTTTCAAAGTCTTTCAACAGGCTGTCATGGCTTCCCCACGTGCCAGCCTGGCCATCCCATGCCACCCCTGTAGCTAGTCATGCTGTGAAGTCCCAGGATCAAACGTTTCCATACTCTTTGTCTGTCTTGACGCCCTAGGCCTCCCACTCTCCTCTATGAGGGTCTTACTTAATGGACCTCAGTTGTGGCCACCCCCACCGGCCTTCCATTCCCTTAGTGTTCGTGGTGTCAATGCTCAGTAGAAAAACCTGAAACACCTGATCTCTCTCAAGAACTCATGAGCAGAAGGGTATTTGTTGGGGTATATAACCTGGGTTGGGTGTGATCCTTAGACTTGAGTTGGGTGTGGTTCTTGAGTCTAGTGTGGGTGTGGTCCTTGGGCCTTACATACCACACCCTAAATGCTAAAGCTGCTTGGCTTCAATAATTGCTCCAAGGCAGAGCTCACTGTAGAAGCTCCCAATCATCTTACCTGTTCAGGATCTCCTGCGACTGGATATGTATATAGTTGAAAGCAAGTAGCAACACAATATCTGGATTTTGTAACCTGAAATTTCATGAACTATGATTTCACTGCTCTTAGGCAACATTAACAAAGAACAGTTACTGTTGAACTCTCAAACTTGAAAGAGCCTCTGTTTTCTATGATTTAATAAAGGAGGCACATGTGTATTGCTAAATAGATCACCCTAAACACTTTTATTGCTGCACACCTTGAAAGAGATGCTATAGGGATTGCAAGAGATTATTATTGTTACAAAGATAGCAAGAGACTATTTGGTGAGTGTAACAAGGCCAGGAAGTTTTTATGTTGTTAACAAACTAGAGAAATCTGTAAACACTAGTCAGAGTAAATAGCTTACATAGTGTTTATTTGTTGTTCACTGTTTAGAGGAACCAGAATCACTGACTGGGACCGAGGATCTTGAAGTGAAGAATACCTTCAACCCTTGAATCATGGAGCCCAAGAAGGTCCGTGCTTCCCTGTGTTTTTATAGCCCTACATCTCCTTCGGTGCTGATTGAGGTACCAACATACCTGGAAATTCATGGGTGAGGGATGACTCATCTGAGAGTGTATCTAATATCTTGGCTCTTGAAGACACCTGCTTATCAGGTGAGTGGACATGACACAGGCTAAGATTCAAGGCTGAAGCTTGCAGGTAGAGTCAGATACAAAGTTAAACTTTGCTCCAATCTAGGATGCTTCACCACTGGCATATATTTCAAATCTCACGAGATTTTACTTTTAGAAATAGTCACATTTTTGGATCTCAAAAACAGTGAAGAAAGACTGGAAGCTTGCTTTTCTTGTCCACCAATGATGCACCCTCCTCTCTGGGAAAGACTCAGCACCATGTCCCAGCCACCCAGAGGTGGAAAACAATCTGTAAGTGTGACTTTTATCTAGGTACTTTGAAAACTCCTCCTTGTTACTCCTGAAGCCATCCAATTCTTTGGCAGTCATTTAGGCACCGGATCCCTCTCTTTAGACTGGTAGGGTGACTTCCTCCATTCAAGTTTGTACAGGTACTGGTTCCACTCCTCAATGTTTCACCTACAAACCATTGATTTCAAGTGTAGTCCAGAACTGGAAACAGTTCATTGATCTGGTGGGAGGTGGTTACCCTATTGCCATTTCTTATGAAGGTTCAATTCCACAGCAACTAGCTAGTCTTTCTTGGAGTCAGGAATCCTTTTACTTTTTTGTTCCTGGGGCAGGCAAGCAGGAAGTTAGCCATCTGACACTTGTAGAGTTGTTCCAGTTCCTAGGTGAAAGCAGGAGTCAGGAGAAGGTTAAGGTTAATGTGCGGAGGTTCATACAAGTGTATTGAGCCAATTAGGCAAGAGGAAATGTTTTAGTCCATGGTAGGCCCTTAGCTTGCAACAAGAGCAGGTACGTCTCGGCAGAGCCACATTCACCATCCAACTGTCCCTTTCACTTAGCTTCAACTCAAAACAACAAACCAATATTCAATTACATCATTCACCCTCATCATTCCAGGCAGCAACTTAGACATATGGAGTTATGGAATGGGTGCAAACAGGGTATTATGCAACCCCCTTTCTCACAAACAACAAAAAAGAACAGCCATTCCCTTGCATAGAAAGTTGAAAGTAGAAGTAGAAAATTACTCAATCTCCAACATGTGTAAAGTACATCTTGACCCAATGACGACCTACTAAATTCTCCAATACCCCAAAACACACAAGGTCAACAAATAGCAGTTGCAGAAACTCTTCAATGGGTCAAGATACGAGGCTCCATAAACACAATGTCAAACAAAAAAACAAAAAACAACTAGGTTGTGACTACCATTGCACAGTGATCTTAGACCTGCACATCATGCTACCTCCTTGGACATGAGGCCCTACCACCACATGCCTGCACACTCACAATGACACCATATAAAAGGTATGCATGCAGGACAAGTCTTTATGGACACCCTTTCACACAACAGCCAGGGCATGGAATCCACAGGCATCCATTAACAAAAGTTTCCCCATCATTCCTAAGTCTGCACATTTAAGCATTAGAACAAAAACAAAACAGAAAGCTTAACCATTGTTTACCTCAGCTCAAAATTCCCTAGAGCAGAGTCCAAAACAAAAGCTGTCATTACAACTACACTCATATGCAATGTCCCCAGTTATTCATCTCACATAACAAAATGAACAGCTAAACAAACTCTCATACCTTGTCATTCATCCACAAGGAGCAACACATCCTCACAAGGACAACAATCTGCACCACACATTCACAAACAAAAGTGCAGCCCAGCAATTTAACGTGTCTCACACAGTCGCACTAGCTGGCCAACCCAACATGGCCAAGCATTAAATCTGCATCCAGTATGATGCTTGCTGAAAACTGCACTATACAACGCTGGGATGCCTTCTGAATGTAATGATGACAAATAATATATAATAAAAAACATGTTTTTTTCATTAGGTAGCAATATATTTTTTAACATAAACTTCAATTTAAATTATTTCTATTAATAAATATTTAGTTAACGATTAAGGTAATAGTGCTGTAAGATTTTGTTTGTTCTACATTTAAAATAAAGTATAAAGTATAAAGAAGCTTCTTAAGCGCTCGAATGCCGAATGGCGTCTTGGCGCTGGAGTGTGAGAGGGACGACAAAGATGGAAATAGGTGAGCTACTGGACATTAAACAGTCTATACTTCAAAGCTTTCGTGAATGAAAGGAGGTCTGGCTGAAGGCGTAGGGTGACAGGGAGCTTGTTCCATAGTTGGGATACACAAGTAGAGAATGAACGACCGCCCCATCTAGCGCATCTGTATCTGGAAGTGCAAATAAGGCCACGGTTGGCCGAACGTAGGTCTCATCGGGGGACGTAGAGTCTGAACAGATTCTGACAATAGGTGGAACCACCACCATAACGTGCCTTGTGCACGAGGCAAAGAGCCTTAAACTCGATTCTCTGTTGAACAGGAAGCCAGTGTAATGATCTCCTAGTGGAGGAGGTGGGGTGGCCCTTCGGAATTTGAAAAAGAACACGAACAGTGGCATTCTGCAAAGATTGGATTTTGCTGATCTGGAACTTATCGATGCCCAAGAACATAGCATTGCAATAGTCAAGTCTTGACATGAAAAGAGCGGCCATTACTGTCTTCTGAAGGGCCTTGGGAATGAAAGGAAACATTTTACGGAGGGATTTAAGCAGAAAAAAACAGGCAGAGGTTATGCTATTAACATAAGCTGACATGTTCATTTTATTGTCAAAAATCACGCCAAGATTTCTGACCTTTTCCACAGGTAGAGGACAGACTCCTGCCTCTAACGGCCACCAGAGGTTGTTCCAAATAGGTGGTCCGTTGCCAAATTCCAAAACTTCAGTCTTCTCAGTGTTGATTTTTAGGAAACTTTGCGTCATCCAGGCCATGATGTCCTTAAGACAAGCATGGAACCGTACAGCTGTTAGCTCTGGTGTGTCAGATAGCGAAATGACCAATTGCGAGTCGTCAGCGTAGGACACAAAAGCGAAGCCATGCTTTCTGACAACGGCGGCCAGCGGTCTCACATAGAGATTGAACAGGGTGGGGGATAAGAATGAGCCTTGTGGAACACCACAGGGCAGATTGAAATTGTCTGATTTTAACCTCCCAATTCAGTGATTGCTGTCTATCCTGCAGAAAAGAGGAAAGAAGGGCCAGGGCCCGCTGACTGATGCCTACCTCCTTTAGTCGTTGCTGTAAGACCGTATGATTGACGGTGTCGATAGCAGCCGACAGATCGAGGAGGACTAGAATAGCCCTCCCACCTCTGTCGATTTATAAATAAATATATAAACATAATTTACTTTAACGTTTATTGCAATGTAATTGAACCTAATTTCTTATGGGGTTTTCATTCTAATTCCCTGCATCAAATATATTCTATGGGAGCATATTGCTGTACCAGTGGTTGTCCATTTGTGGTGCCTGACTGAATTACTATTGTTTTTATAGCAGTACTCTGATTTTGTAATGTTAAGTCATGTCATTTCCTGTCAAGTTACGTTAGAAAAACATATAGAGTGCATGTACAGCCAAGAGTTTATTTGCGCTGTGACAACCAGGAGTGAAAGGAGAGAAGGTTCAGGCTAATCAAATGCTTGCTTAAACAGCCATGTCTTCAAAAGTTTCCTGAACCTCTGAAAATTAGTTTCTAGCCTAACCGAGAAGAGGAAGGATGAGAGTTCTATAAGATGGGGGCCAGGACAGAGAAACTCCTGTCCCCTGCTCTCTTTCACTTTAACCCAAGAAAATCTCAACTGGTTGACAAGAGGAGATATGAGAGCTCAAGTTGGAACATATCTCTTAATGTTGCTTGTTACAAAGACGGAGCCTGGTCATGAATTGATTTGTAAATAATAATGCAAGATATTTTAAAAAGAGCACTGTGTTTCACAGGGTTAAGCTTCATTAAGACATGAGAGACAGGCAAATGGCACATGTCTATGCAGTTAACAGGTTATCCTTGTTGCTCTAATTTGAATGACATAGTTTTGTGTAAAGACTTTACAGGGAGACCCAAATACAGGGATTTTGCATAGTCTACGTTGGACACAATTCCTCCTGCAATAGACACTTCCAAAGCCTCCAGTGACAGAAGAAGAGCAAACTTCCTAATGGATTTTAGTAGGCTAAAGCCTTTGCCCTGACTGCTTTGATCTGGGGAATCATGGACAGCTGATTTCCTACTACGACGCCGAGGCTCTTGCCAGAGGCTGCTGGCACAGGAGGGACTGTGAACTCAAAGGGCCAGTAAGTTTTGGCACAGAGATCAGTCCTGAGATAGAGAATAACCAGCTTGCTCTTATTGCTGTTTAGTTTGAGGGAGTTAGCACCCATCCAATTCAAAATGAATCCTTATAGAACTGGGCCGTACACTCAAGCCAAACGATGAGCTGGGAGTATTCAGCGTAGTTGTATAATCTACAACGAGGACTAGCCAGAGCTGAGATCATTGGGCAGATGTAAACATTAAGCAGCAAGGGTGATAATGCTGAACCCTGGGGGACACCACAGTCGACATAGGTCTTAGAAGAGGGAAACCAGCCTAATTCCACTTCCCATGCAACTCAGAAGCCTGAACTGATAGACCAGCCACCTTCCGATGATTCAGCGGAATCACGTAGTCAATAGCATCGAAGGCGAGTGATAGAGCTAAGAGAACTAGTGCTTACACCAGTCCCTAATACAACTCCCATTGTTGATCATCAAAGACAGAAATCATCACTGCTTCTGTACTGTGGGCTGGGCAGAAACCAGCCTGCAATGCATGAAGAAAGTTAATGAATAAAGGAATCTGCTTAGCTCTTGAGTAACTAAACTCTGATTTCATGGGGAGAAGTGACATGGGTGATAATTTTTCAGCATCTTAGGATTGTCGCCCAGCTTCTTCAGCAAAGGGAGTATATCTGCACTTTTTAACATGTCAAGAAAAATGCCCTGAGCTTGTGACTTATTCAAACGTCATAATTTGGAGGAGGGTGCCTGCTAGGCACCACCACCATTTTATGGTCCCTGGTTTCCGTCCACCGCGAGCAGGAAATGATTCCCCCCACCATCTTAATTCGGCAGGGGGAAACTCGCGGTCGGCAGACGGAAGGATTGCCACTGAATGGCTGGCGGTGGAGGTTTTTTCACCATCCTAATCGACCCCTAAGTCCAAATGCTGCTCCTGAATATCTCCAAACCCCTACTTAATGCACAGGGGTCTACGAATCTCCAGGGGGATGGGGGGATTGGATAAAATCAAAAATCAAAAAGAAGAGTCAGCCTCATCCCTCTGTTTCTTGGTAGTATGAACTTTCTTGGTTGAATTATTCAGGTAGAAATATTCACACTCTGTAAGAGAATGCAATGGTAAGCATAGTACTTTTCTACCCTAACTACAAGCCCTACTCTCACTGTAAAAATTATGCTTCAAAACTTACCCCTTATTAGACGGACAAGAGGTTCTCTTCTTATTCTCCTGATGGGAGGTGATTATTCTTAGTATTGTCCTTTGAATGAAACAACTGGGTGTTGAATACTCAAGCTAAGATAGAACAGAGTGCTTAGCTCTATTGACTGTACAAATATCTATGGGGCATATCAGCAACACCCGGCGATAATTATCGCTCAGTGTTCTTAGTGTGAGGATAATTATCGCCGGGTAACGTGGATTTTTATTGCTGAGATAGCGTGCTATTAGCAACGCTTATGTCCTCTGCGATAAAAATTCTCACGCTAACTGCCTAAAATGAGATTATCGCTGGAAACCCAGCGATAATCTCACGTAGTGTGGCGTTAGCTTGCTGATAGGGACTCACAAACTTAGCCATGATATCCACCTTCCATAGGATATCATGGCTAAGTTAGTCCTGAAGCAGGCGTAAGGAAAGTAGCGATAACAGGGGTTATCGCTACTTTTCCTGCCGCTATGCTCCATAGCGTGGGGCTTGATGATAGGAGAAATGTCGCTTAGCGACATTTCTCCTGTCATGTTAGGTCAGGAATGCCCACTTTGCATCTCATTGGAGATGCAAAGCTGGGCGTTAGGAATCCCCACGCTAAAGCAAGGTTGCACACGTTAGCGTGGCCTTGTTAATTAGGCGATAAAATTATCGCCGCTTTTCGGCCGAAAACGGCCGCAAAAGCGTCGATAATCTTTTTATCGCCAGCTTGTAAATATGCCCCCAAATCCTTTTAATGGACAGCATAGAATTACCCTTGGTTCAAATTTACTAAAGACCTTACCTCAAAAACAAGCCCACTAGCTTAGAACAGTAAGCTACAATGTCTATAGTAACTCTCGTAATTTACTGTGCTAACTGTCAAATAACAATTCAGATTAACAATTAACTGTTGTTTTTTTTTCTTTCTCTTAGGTACTTGCATGACCACACAGATGAAGATCATCAAGGAAGATTGCGTCGTGAACGCTGGAATGTATTTGGGTGAGTACCTTGATGTTACTAGGTGATACTCCTTTCTGATTACGGACTGGAATATTTACTCCAAAATATTCCACTGAAAATACACAAAAAATACTATGGACCGACGACCAGACGCTAATCCTAACTTTCTGCCAAGCATTCGCAATGAAAACTATCGCTAAATGCTATTCTAAAGCGACACTCTGCGGGCAATCTAAATTGAGACACTGCACTGATAGGAATTCTTGGTGAAGTGCGCGGTTTCAGCAGTTGCGCGTTA
The DNA here is from genome assembly GCF_964204655.1 of Triturus cristatus. NCBI lineage: Eukaryota > Metazoa > Chordata > Amphibia > Caudata > Salamandridae > Triturus > Triturus cristatus. The sequence continues at coordinate 459,002,558 of NC_140586.1, read as the reverse complement.
GCTTGCTACTGCTCCCTGCTCAGGAGCGCCGGTTGGCAAGAACAACTAGACCGCTAACCTGAGTATCATGGAATGCAGTCATCTTGCGGATTCTACTTCTCATCAAAGCCTACCAGTATAACTCTTTGAGTAATTTTTTGAACCTGCGAGAACCAATACTGTTCTTCTTTCTCTCTTGGCTCACCACACTGACATGATGGGGAATCTTGTAGCTATATCTGCTATGATACCAGACAGCTACTTCCCCTGACGAAGCATCGATGCGCTTATTGGCGAGTAGCACGCTTCTCCGGAACACAAAAAAGATTAGTGGTGAGTTAGTATAGGGAAATATTAATTAATTGAGCAGTGGACATGTGAGTCTGTTAGTTTGATAGACAAGGATAATGGAGGAATAGAAGAAGGAAGGGTCTAGAAAGGGTTTATTTGGAGATCATGGTCATAGTAGGATGTTTGGGATAAGTAAAGGAAAGATTGAGGGAAGAAGAGTCTCTAAAAGGGTATTAGGGAGAAAAAATAGGTCTCAGATGAATCTAAGGAGAGATACATGATAGAAGGGTTTAGAAAGGGTTGTTTGGGAGATCTGAATACTAAAATGAGGTTTAAGGTGATGTAGGGATGGATAGCGGAGGGAAGAGTCAGAGAATGGAGGTAGAGGATATGTTGAGATATGTTAGATATAGGGTAGTGCATTGGAGAGGGTCTTCTTTTGTTTGCAGAAGGAGTAAAGTAATACATATATAGGTATATAAGAACATGGAAGGTAATATATCAAAGTTTAAGTTGTATTAAATAAACTCAGACATTCAAGGTTTGCTGCACCTTAGTTTAATTAATTTGTGTGGCAGTGGTTTATTCTTTTTTTTCTTTTCTTTTCTTTCAATAATTCAATAGTGAAACAATTGTCAATAAATAGTTATGATAACATTTACATACTTTGCTAAATAAATAAATGGAGACGCATAAGCATCTAATCAAATAACTTATGTGAAAACTATTCAGTGACATATATACATGTTAAGCATAGAATAATATAACCATAAGTAATATGTACATTTCCTAAGCAGACCTAAAGAGTATCTATATATTCATAAACATAATTATTATACCTATTTATATGAAGGAATACACCGGTCTAGAGACGTATATATTTCTAATAAATGCTTAAATGCTTGTAGACACAGGGTTCTGAAGTACATTTATCTTTAAGTGTGCTGGTTACTCTTGAGTAGTCTTCTTAAGATAAAATAGTTTTCTGTGGACCTTATGTATGGGGGTAACAAATTCCATTGTTTTGTTACTTTAAAAGAGAAAGATATGCCACCTAGAGTTATTTTTATTGTATGGTGGGATTTTGAGGTAAGGTGCCAATCTGGAGTGTAGGTTCCTTTCTTGAATGTATTTTGTTATATTTCTCCTGATGAAGAGCGGCCATGTTCCACGTATTGCTTTGTGGGTGAGACAAAGCAGCTCGAATGTGGATCTTCTGGCAACCAGTAACAAATGTAGGGCCCTCAAGGCATGGGAGATGTGGATTTGTGGCTTTACGTATAGAATTAGACTGGCAGCAGAATTCTGAATACATTGCAGTCTTTTCTTAGTTGATAAAGATGATCCATGGTACAGGCCTTGGGCATAATCACGTTTGGACAATATAAGAGAGATAGTTCCTTTGACCTTGTGAGGAAATTCCAGGTGGGAGAAGATGCAGCGCAGCGTTTTCATAGTAATGAAGATTGATCTTGCTAATTTGTCCACTTGGACATTCATTGATAGCTTGGTGTCCATGTTTGTTTTGAGCCAGGTGAGTTGCATATTTCTAATGTGCTGTGTTATCTCTTTCAGTTCTGTATTTCTCCAAGGTGCCTATTTTCATTTGTCCTGTTTTGTTGTTCTGAGTGGTATTTGGATATCAAATGCTTCTTGTAGCCAGACATACATATTTTGAACAGTCTTTATTGTGTCTTGATCTGTGTTGGATATTAGTTGTTCAAAATTCAGTTTGTTTCATGGTTAGAAGGTGGATGCATGATTTTAGGTGTGCTGCTTTGTGGTGTATCTCTGTTTCAAAGCTAGCAATTGGTGGTCTGACCATGTGACTGGAGTAATCATTTGAAAGATAACTAGTTTTGGATTTGCAAAAAAGAAATTAAGGATGTGTCCAGTGATGTGTGTGGGGTTGTGGACGATCTGATGTAGATTAAGTGTGTCTAGGCCAGTGATGATGGTTTTTGGGTGGGGCATATTGGGTTTGTCAAACTAAGGGGTCTATCACCATAACGGAATGTGGAACCGTCCACCAGGGGTGTGGCGGTCCCGCACCTGCAATTAGGATGCAACTGCCACTGTGGCGGTGGCATCCCCCATTCCCAGCATTGTGGTGGGCGGTGCTCACAGCACCACCCACCACAATGCTGGGAATGCACATTGTGCATTGGCATGCACAAGGTGACAGGCACTGCACGGTGCCTGCCACCTTGTCCATGCCAATGCAGGGGGTACCATAGGTACCCCCCATGTGCACCCCACAACCCCCCAACATCCTGGTTGCCTGCTACAGGCCCGCAACAGCGAAGACCACATGCCTTTCCATGGCGGTGTTGCCGCCATGGAAAGGCTCATCTACGCCCACATTATAATATGGATGGCGGTGTCTTGCAGACACTGCCACCTTATTATTCAGGTTTTACGCCCTGTTGACGAGTCGACCGGCGGAAAAGTGGTTGACGGTCTTTCCGTCCGCCGCGGACCACCCAGCCATCCTAATGTGGCGGGGGGTCATTTATGGTAGGATGGCGGGCGGATCACCCCCACCGGGCTGGCGGTGGCTACCGCCAGCCCAGTGGGGGCGATCTGCCTGCCATCCTAATGAACTCCTAGATGTTTAGGTCACCAAAAATGCGTAGGCTGGAGTGTAGTATTATGAAGATTTAAACTCCATCTAGAAATGTGTCTGGGAAAGTTGCATTGCTAAGGGGAGGTCTGTAAAGGAGTAGGAAGTTGCAAGATGGAGATGATGTAAGGTTGCATCTGATGAAGAGAGCCTCACAACTTTGTATGGAAACATTGTCAGGTTTTAGTGAGATTTATTGTTTGCTTGAATAAAACAGCTGGGCCACCTCCTCTTTTGCCTATACGATTTTATGCATTAGTTTGATAGCCTAGAGGAACGGCTTCATGCAACACTGAAGCCATGTCATCTCCCAACCATGAATCAGTTATGAAGAGTAACTCAGGTTGTGTGTCAGTGAATAGGTCGTAGATGTGATGTTTGTTTTTAGAGAGTGATCGAGCATTTATTAGTAGGCAGTTGAGAGATTGTGTTTTGGTGACTATACAACCTTGTTTTGTAGAAGAGTGAGCAGTTTTCATCCACCTTGCAGGTGTTTTATTAGTAGTCGTATTAACAGCATGAGGAAAGCAATAGTGCTGCTTTTCTGTATTGTATTCCTTGTCCAGCAGTCTAAGAAGACAGTTTGATGGGACTGAATGTGTAAGTGGTGTAGATGGTGGCTGAGAATGACTTGGTGAGTTGTGTTGTTTTTATAGAGTAACATTTTTTGTGCAAAAGACATGCAAAGTTGTGAAGACTGGCATGTTGTTTATTTTTTCTACCTCTGTTTAGGGTGGAAGGTGTATGAGTTAGGGGAGGTGGTGCCACATGTGGGTCATGCTGTAAGGGCCTCATTTATGATATTTTGCTCCAGGTTTACAGAACGTTGCAAAACTGGGACTGCGTCAAATGTCATGGGTGTGACTTGGGAACACCCACCTTAATGCCCATGGCACGCTCCCTATCACAGAGTGAAGTGGCTCAGCTACTTGCACTGCGCTGCCTCACACCTTATTTACAAGGCCACAAAAGGCCATGCAGGGTGGATTTACCTGCCTTCATAGATATGGCACTGCAAAGTCACGTTCCAGTGGCTCAGGAAGCCTGTAAATAAGGCCCTAAATTGTCCAATGGATGAGAAGCAGTTGAATGGGAGTTGTTGGGTTGATGTGGGGGAAGAGAGAAGGCTTGGCACTAATGATGGTTTAGGATTTGTATTATTGTAGGCCTGCATGGAGTTTGCTGAGTTCCATGTAGCGGACATCCGCAAATTGACCAAAAAACTCTGCCACACTACGCAGAGTTCTGCAAGCAGCGGAGTGCATTAGGTTGTGCCGTTCATGCTGATTTTTAGCACTGTATGTTTGTCCCGGCACGAACGACACCATGTGCAGTGCAAGAGGGCGATGCTTCTTTCTGGCGCTCAATGACATGTTCTACTCAAAAGGTAGCTTCCTCAACTTGAACAGATGGTTTCCCAATGCAAGCGGTCGCCCACGACCACCGCATTTAGAAATCTTGCTGGGAGGTAGTCTAGCATTGGATTTTCCTCACTTGCACTCACCAACTTAACGTTGGCAAGTGTGAGTGAGGAAAAAACTATGTGTGCGAAGTTCACCGCTTGGCCTATTTATTTGTGAAATTACGAGGGTGGGAAAGGGTGTAAGCTTCTACTTTGTAATTGAATGTATTATGAACTAGTGTGTATGTGAATTTTCATTGAGCTGGTGTGTGTGTGTTATGTTTTATTTTTGTGGAGTAGTAAGAGGAGATGATGATGTAGTGGTTTTCTGAGAAGGCTTTGTATGTAAAGTAATAATGGTTAGTGGAAGTTGAATGGTAAAGGGGTGATGATGTCTTTTGGAAAAGAGTGTCTGTGGTGTGTGATAGAGGCCGGACAAGAGTTATGAGTGTTTGCGTTAGATGTGATAGTTGGAAGAGGTAATATGTGTGGTGGTGTGGAATGCAAGGGTTGTGTTGTGTTGTTTTTTGGTTAAAAGAGGAGGAGGGTGTTGGTGGTCAAAATGATAGCGGGCTGAGTATAGGTTTAGTTGTGACAAAAATAGGTTTGTTAGGTGTAAGTAAATGTCAGAGCTGGTGCTTTGTATGAATAAGGAGTGCCTGTCTGTATGAAATACAGTTATGTATAGTGCAGCTTTGTATTGGCGATGTGTAGATTTGTTAGTGGTATAGGATACAGTGGTGCTTTGTGTGAGAGTGATGTTGCCAGTGTGTGGTAGTTGGGGTAGAAGAGTGTATGGCTATTGTTTGTGGAGTTCTGTGGTGCTTGTTGAGATAATGAGATGTGGGCAGGGTTTGTTTGTAGTAAATGAGTAGAGTGCAGTTGCGTGAATGTGTTAATATGTTTGTGGATGTGCTAAGGTGGTTGCTACTGAATGGAAAAAGGGCAGCATTTCTGGCCCTAGACCTGATCAGCCCTGAATAGGCCCAAACAGGCAACTGCCCTTGATCTCTCCGCCCTTAGCTGAGACACCCTGAGCTCTATGCTAAAATAGACCTAAAGATCAGATGACACCTTCGTCCAATGAGAACCCTAACCAATCAGAACACTAGCCCTAAGCCCTAGGACCAACAGCATACCAGGCTCTTACAACCACTAACAGCCAAGTCCTATCAGCCAATCAGAAACCAAACCCTACGCCATATACCCAACAGATACCATAAACCTAGGAAATCAATCAATAACTCAGACCTATCTGCTAATCAGAACCCTATCCCTAACTTCAATAGAAACTCTAGCCTCTTGGACCAATCACAACCCCAGACCTATCAGCCTATCAAAAAGCTAACCCTAAGCACAATAGAAACACGCAATGCAGGAATCAATTAGAGCACAGATGCAAAGTCCAATAGCAACTTAATAAGGGGTGCGACCTCAAGCACAGGCTTATGGCCAGCAGAATCTTCTTGGATTCAGACAGGCTCAATCCACACTTTGCTTGTCCTGGTTTACCGTGCAGGTAGGCCCAAATCTAAGCCACTTAAGAAATGCAATTGTCAAAAACAAGGGTTACTTACACTTTCCTAACACAGTTTAGCTTAAAGCAGATACAGCAGTCTCTTAAACACACAATGCTTAGCCTCTGAGGGTCTAGTTTGCTTTTTTTACTTTTAAAATACTCAAAGGGTGTGTTGGATGGGTTGCCCCTGCTCACCTAAGCGCAACACAGTGGAAAACTAGGATACAAATTCTTACAGTCACCAGTAGAATAACAACAGTTTTAACAGTGCCATTTGCACAGAAGACACAAGATACATTTTAAACAGTCACAGATAGAAAACCAGGATTTTTAAAGTTTCAAAAACACACACGTCTGTGTTCTTACCACCTTCTATGCCATTGTTGTCAATGGGCTGTTTAGGGCACAGAGAGTCTGGGGCTGCAAGATATAGGTGGCTGTCTTGGGGTTCCCTGAACAGGCCTTAACCAAACCTCCTGCTGGAGGGGGAGGGCTCTGGGTTGCTTGGGAGCTAGAGGGCCAATCAGAGAGGTCTACTTTGATGGCCATGTAGCAGTGAGTTGCTCCTGAAGATCAGAATCTCCTTGTATACAGACAGGCTCAATCCACACTTTGCTGGCCCAGGTGTATCCTGCCGGTGGGCCCCAAATGTAAGCCACTTAAAATGCTGTTTTTCACGCACTTAAAGAAATCTCTTTTTCTACCCAAAAAGGAGTGTTTTATGCACCATCCAAACACAGTGTGAAAGCAGATTCAGCTGCATCTTAAACACCCTCTGCTTAGCTTCTGAGGATCTAGCTAGCCTTTTTAACTTTGAAAAGACCCAAGGGGGGGGCTGGAGGGGTTGCCCCTGCATGCATGCGCGCAGTAGAGGGTAAAACTAGGACAGAAATTCAAAGGTAGATAAGCACTACAATCAATAGAAAATCATTTCAAGCTATCTACTTATGTTTTCCTATGGAAAGGTCTAACCTGTTCAGTTCAACAGCAGCACATTCTCGCAACTTTCTTCCTGGACAACATATTAAACATCAGACAGAAAGACTACAAAATGGAAGGAAACAGAAAAATAAAATTGCTGCTAAATTAAATTAAAAAAATACTTTCGTCCCATAGAAAACAAAGGGAATATAAGGATAAATGTTTAAAAAATATTTACAAAAATATAAAAATATTTTAAAAATATTAAATTCATAAAAACTCTATGTAAAATATGTGAAATAAATGGAAAGTATAGAATAAATATTAATATTAAAGTTATATAATTCAATTTTTTAATATATACTAAACATATTATTGTAAAATTATGTGTCAGAATATAATTGAAAAACTGTATTTATTTAAAAAACTTCTACAACAATGGGAAAATTGCAGAAAAATGTACATGGTTTATTTAATACTAAAATTGTTACAATATTGTTTATATGTCAAAATTAAAATGTTTTTCATGACTACAATTATATATGTTAAAAAATGTAAATATATACAATAAATAGAAATGAAAAGAAAATGACAACTGTGTTATGTAGCTTTTTTATAATAAAACAATCGAAAAATAAATATCTTATATAACAAGTGCAAAACCAACTCCTAATTAAGGGGCTTATTAAGATGTCGGTCGGCGATTACGACCACCTGATTACAAGGTGACCGAAAACTGTTCGGATGGATACTCTGATTTCTCCATGGGAGCTTGTGTTATGGCCGTAAACTGGCTGCAATACAGTCTCCCATAAAGAAATGGGTGTGTGTGTAAAATGCTGCACCCTGCAGTAGGCACCCCATAGTGCCTGCCACACAGTGCACGGATTTACAGGGGGGCACCCTAGGTACACCCTCTGCCACCAACCATAGATCACGGAAGCAAGTGGCAAAAGTCACTTTACGACAGCCATTCCATGTCAGAAAAACTAGCACAGAAAGGCTGTGGTATACTGACATCGTAATCCCAACGGCAAAAATGCCATCTATAGGGGATTACGGAGAGGGTCCCACTGGCCAGAAGACTCTGAGAGCCAGTCGGAACCGCATCGGAATGACTGCCGACATCATAATTTGGCAGTCCGACCATGTTGGTGGGAAAGCCTCTGTTTTTCTAAAATCTAAAACACTAAATAAATTACATTAACTACTCCTAATGCTTACTAAACCATTTTAAATAATGTATTGGAAACTGAGAGGTCTACATTTCCTACTCCCACTCTGACCTAGACCATTTTGGGAAAGGGGTTGAACACTAAAGGGGTCATCATGCCTATTCCCAGTCCAATGTAACCAATTCTGGGGGAGGTGTTGGACACTAAAGGGGTTGCATTTACTATTCCCACTCCAATCCAAATCATTTTGGGGAAGGTGTTGGACACTAAAGGGGTCACATTTACTATTTCCACTCGAATCTGAATAATTTTGGGGAAAAAGTTGGACACTTAAGGGGTCAAATTCACTATTTCGACTCCAGCACAAACCATTTTTGGGAAGGTGATGATTACAATCTTGGTGGGAAAAGCTCTGACATAAGGAGGTTTTGCCACCAAGATCGTCTGTTTCACTTCTGACTTCCTAATTACAATTTATGTGGTCAGAATTAAAACTGGCCAGTCATTCTGGCTGGATTCCGATGGGCTCAAGGAGCCCGTCAGCAAGTCAGAGACCGGCCCGTAATCCATATGGACGCATTTTGCACTGTCCAGATTGCGATGCTAGGTTTCCAGCAGGCTTTCCATGCCGGGCTTTCCGATTTGGAAAGCCTGTCTGAGAGCCAGTTTGAGGGCCCCTGGCAGGGCCCCCTTCTGTGTGCTGCCTCTGGTTGGGGACCGAGGTCGATCCCTGCGATGTGTTGCAGGCACCCAGAGGTGCCTGCCATGTGATGCAGGGATGAACAGAAACCTCCCATTTCCCTATGGGAGCTTGTGCTACAGCCAGTTTACGGATGGAGCACATGCTCCCAAAGGGAAATGTGAGTATGTAACAGTACCATGTGCGGTTGCATCATAATTAGGTGATCAGGACCACAGACAGGAGGTTGGTTGGACCAGTATCCGCGATGAGGGTGTCCGCCCGACATCATAATAAGCCCCTAAATGGGATACATTTACTATTCCCACTCCAATCTAAGCCATTTTAGAGTAGGTGTTGTACCCTAATGGGTTAACATGCACTATTCCCACTCTAATCAAAACTAAATGCAAAAAGGAGGTGGACACTAAAACAGTTACATACTAAATAAATATGCCATAGAATACCTAATAGCTATTTATCAATAAAGTAAATAAAAAATACTTATATTACACTATTCCCGTAAACATCTATAAGTATATTTTGAACTAATAATATACTAAACAATTTGTTATAAATTGAAGTAAAATATAAATCATTCAAAATATATTTAGTAATGTAGCAACATGTAAATAGAAAAACTAAATATAATTAAATACATAATTCAAATAAAAAAATTGTAAAATACATATAAAAAATTACAAACATTATACACAAATTATAAAATATATAAATAGAGCAGAACAAGAGGTATGTTCCCAATTTTTGGTTTTATATTTAAATATAAATCTGTTATTTCTATACTATAAACCCTATGAAACATAAAGATAAATAGAATTTATTGTAAATACATCATAATGAATAAATATGGAGTATAATTTAATAAAAATATACATATGCATAATTATTCATAAAACTATTAATTTATTTACATATAAAATAAAAACAGAACATATTACAAATGGAAAGAAAAGTTTTGGATTTTAAAACTAAAAACATACCAGATAAAATAGACTAAATTTCATGTGAGTTTTCAAAATAATAATTAAAATAAATAACACAAATTGTACATAAATATTTACACTATAAACTGTAAAATTAAAATGTTTGCATTGCATTTTTTAAATTAAGTAAAGATTATTACAAATGGACATTATGGTGCCGATTCCGATCCTGTAAAACCCGGTTACAAATGGTCGTACGGAGCGTTTTCTCCGTACGACTCGCACCCGGGTATTCCACCGTACAAACCAGCAAGTACGATTCGTACAGAAATACCATTTCCGTACGAATCGTAAAAAACACCGTACGGCTAAAAAATACATACAATTCCGATCCTGGACAGCGCGTACGCGACGTCCGCATGGACTCAGGCAGCATTTTACAGACCAGCAAGTATGATTCGTACCCACTGCACTCCGCACGGCTATATTTTTACAGGATCCAAAAAGTGCCGGAAAAGCTAGGTACGCTGCGATGCATGAGGAAAAGGGGGCCCGGTACGTGCCGTACCCCCTCCCGTATGTACGTGCCATACCCCCAGCCCCCCCATATGTACGCGCCGTACCCATAGCCCCGTATGTACACGCCGTACCCCCAGCGCTATGAACTGGGGGTACGGCGCTTACATACGGAGGGGTTGGGGGTACGGCACGTACATACGGGGGGCTGGGGATACGGCACGTACATACAGGGCTGGGGGTACGGCACGTACATACGGGGCTGGGGGTACGGCGCGTACATACGGGGGGCTGGGGGTACGGCATGTACATATGGGGGGCTGGGGCTCCGGCACGTATATAGGGGGCTGGGGATACGGCGCATACATACGGGGGGCTGGGGGTACGGCGCATACATACAGGGCTGGGGGTACGGCACGTACATATGGGGGGGCTGGGGATACGGCGCGTACATACGGGGGCTGGTGGTACGGTGCGGACATACGCGGGAGGGGTGGTAGGCTTGGGGGGGCCGTACGACTCGTACCCCGGGCACAAATGTACCCGGGGTAGGGGTCATGCTAGGTTCGCTCCGTACGGGAAGTTTTCCATACGCTTGTGTATTCGGGACGCCGGTATGGATCCGACTTGTACGTAAAACTGTCCGGGGACGTCTCGTAGACTTTTTCCGAGCTCATTCGTATATATTTTTCACATACAAATCATACTTGGCCGTTTGTACGGGACTTGTACGATTCGTACGTAAAAAAATACGGATACGAGTCGTACGGGAAATATTTTTACCGGATCGGAATCGGCACCTAAATGCACATATTCATAGTTATCAATATATTTAACTTAATACTATTAAATATTTTTAAAATAAATTAACTCATTAAAAAAAATAAAAACAAATGTCCAAAGGATTAAATAATTTATTTGCATGATAATAAAAATTAAACATGAAAACAAATTGAAATATTTACATTATTAAAAATCTCTCCACACTTATCCCCTAAAAACCCAGTGTTTTTCTACTATAACACAATAATATAAAAAATATTTACCCAGGTTAATAAAACTTACAAATTAACAATTTACATAAATGATGCAATTATTTTGTTAAACACTAATCAAAAAAATAAACAAACAAAAATTAACAACAATGTACTATAAATAACATAAAAAACACATAAAAACTATATTCTATACATTGATATTTTATCTAATGATGTTTTCTTACAGCAATATTAAAAACAACACTTAAAAAATACTCTTACTTCGATATTACTGTCCATGATTTCTTTTTTTACATCCCAAAATTCTAGATACAATATTTTGGTATCACAATATTGTTTAGTCAATATTTTGTGGAAGTTTACTACTTTTTGGTACACACAAACTACATGGTGAGGTTTACAACACTACACTCTCTATACTTATGTGTGCAGAGTTCTCTGCCCAGACTGCAGAGCACTTGTTCCAGAGTCTTCATACATAGCTAGAGATGATTGACTCTTTGTCTTTTTGTCTTACTTGCTTCTGGCTAAATGCAAAATGTTATCTGACCGGTTAACACATCTGAAGGTATTGGATTTTTAACTGAGGAAGATATTTCACACTTGGACACCACTGGCAGCAAACAAACAATATCAACACACAAGAGCTTTAAAACTCAATTTTGTGAAAGATAGCAATCCTATGTAAGTATTCCCATGTCCCTAAAATAATTCCTCAAAAACGCAACCTATCTCTGTCCCAGAAGCCAGCCCAATCAGAATAATGTGAAAAAAGGTTTGAACAACAAGCACTAACAAAGGAAGTACAACACTGAAGTAATATAGGCTAACTCCGGGGGAAAGTCATCCAGGTAGGGTAGCACCTCTCCCCCAGTCTCAGGTTTAGCACTGCAAGGACAGTTTGCTTTCTCTTTGTCCTGGGATATCTTTTGTTTCTATCTGTAGATGACGCTCAGTTTAGCAGAAAGCCTTGCCTTATAGGCCCAAAAATAGCTTCTCAGGCCCCTCTAGATCCATTCTTCTCTTCTCCATTGCACCACTCACATCCAGAAGAATCTGACTCTGAGAGACCGATTACAAGGAATTTCTTCTCTTTCTCACTCAGTCTAATATATGCTACCTGGACAGTTTGTCCCTGAGCTTAATGATAATCATGAGCCTTGTTTGGCTGCTAAAAGGTTCAGCAATCAAATAAGGAGCAAGAGACGAAAAATAACCAGGTAGCCCTCCACTCACGTATTTCACACAATAACAAAACCTGGTTATAAAGAACACACTATAATCTTTGAAAGATCTGTCAGACGGGTATTATAATTTACTCCTAGGTATGGCTCTGCTTAATTATATAGTCATGCCCACCTATAAGTGTTCCTCATTGTTAAAAAGTCATCAACCATCCACAACTGTTCTCACACCCAACATAGAAAGATTATGAGAAAAGTCAGAAAGTGCCTCACGTAAGGACCATCCATACAGCTACTAGTTGGTACTCAAGAGTTTGCTCATTCTGTCATCATCTGCACTTTCTTGACAGAAATAAACGTGTGACCTAACTCATAGACTCATGTGAAGAGGTGAAAAAAATAATGTGTAAATGATGGTGTCATCTATCAACCATCTAAGCCCCGTAATGTGAATTGATCTCCTAAAAAAAATTGAGTTGTGAACAACTATCCCACACATTCTTTAATTTAATAGTGTCCACACTTGATCAAAAGAAACTGCATGCTTTAGACCATCTTAACTTGAACGGTCGATATGATTCATTGCCCAAAGGATTTCTGGCAATTTCATCAGGGCACGCAGATGCATCTCCACCTCAATGATGCAATGGATCTGTAGTGATTGATAAAGATAAAGAAGAAGTGGTAGCACCAGAAACAAACAAACAGATATTGTAAACAGTTAGCATGTGTTGACACATTCATTTTTTTGACAAATCTCATGTTTATGTCTTTGCAATGTAGCATAGTTACCCGGTGGTTGCCAGGTGGACTCCTATCAGCAACTCACCCAGGGGGGACTCTAAGGGTTGGCTACCCCCACGGAACTAAATGTAACAGAAGTAAAATATACCAGTGAATTAGACATATACACCTTACCATTCACATCGTAGAAGCAGAATGGTAAAGTCGCATTTGGCCTCCAAAATCTTTTTCGTGTTAAGGTGTATTCAAATTTAACATGCACTTAATGCCATCTTTACCTAGAAATATTTTTCTTGGAAAATGGACCAAACAAACAGTGGCATATCGGTATCGCTAAAGTTATCCTTGTGCTTGTGTACTCGGGCTTCATACAGACCGCCCCATTCCCCAAATATTGATACCGAAACTGTCCATGCAGCATTTCTAAAAGGAAAAAAATATTCAAATCACTGGGAGGACAGGGAGATGATGGATTCAGCCCAGATCTGTGACGGGGAGTGTCTGAAATGTTTCAGCGCTCCGTCCATCATCTCCTTGTGTTTGCTTTGTTCGCGCTAAGTTGGCAGGGTATGCCCAGATGAGGATCTGTGGGTCCCTTGCTCACTTTGCCACCGGATTCATGCTCGCCTGGCTGATGAGCGGTGCAACCACAAAAACGGTCTCAGGATGTTTGATATCCCGTCCAGGGAAGACCTTGCTTGGCAGTTCAGACCGAACTGTTCCCATGAAGAACAGGGTCAAGACTGATTTGCATATGGCTAGGTTTGAACTGGGGTGGTGAAGTGAACTAAAGAACGATGATGGATTCAACCCAGTTCTGTGACTGGGGGTGAGTGTTTGGTAAGTTTCAGCGCTCCAACCATCATCTCCTTGCGTTTGCTTTGTTCGCCCTAAGTTGGCAGGGTATGCCCAGATAGCGGTCCCTTGCTCACTTTGCCATTGTATTCATGCTAGCTTGGCTGATAAGGGGTGTTACCCAGAAAACCGGCCCCAGGATGCTTTTTTCCAGTCCAGGGAAGGCCTGGCTTGGCAGTTCGGGCCGACTGTTCCCATGAGGAACAGGGTCAAGACTGATTTGCATATGGCTAGGTCTGAACTGGGGTGGTGAAGTGAACTAAAGAATGATGATGGATTCAACCCAAATCTGTGACTGGGGGTGAGTGTTTGAAAAGTTTCAGCACTTCATCCATCATCTCTTTGTGTTTGCTTTGTTCGCCCTAAGTTGGCAGGGTATGGCCAGATGTGGGCCCCTTGCTTACTTTCCTACTGGATTCAAGCTAGCCTGGCTGATGAGGGGTGTTTCCTTAAAACCGGTCCCTGGATGCTTGTTTCTGGTCCAGGGAAGACCTAGTTTGGCAGTTCGGGCTGGACTGTTCCCATAAGGAACAAGGTCAAGACTGATTTGCATATGGCTGGGTCTAAGCTAAAGAACAATGATGGATTCAACACAAATCTGTGACTGTGAGTGATATGTCCGAAAAGTTTCAGCGCTCCGTCTAGCATCTTGTTGTGTTTGCATTACAATGAAAACAATCGAGATGCTAAGTTTCCTCTTTAAAATTTGCACAATCATGTGTAAGACTCATTTGTTACATAGATCGACTGCTTTATATTAATAATGTGGGTTATTTTGCATCATGAAAAGCTTTATCATCAATAATATTTCATAACGATTTTGTTAAATTAATAAGGTAATTTTTTAATAAACATGTTAAATTAATTATTCTGAAAATTCTTCTGTTTTTACCAATTCAAGCACACTTTTACAGTGCTGGTACACTACCTTTTCTCAGTGTTATTATTCTAGATGTGTGGAAGGGGCACATTAGAGATTCATTGTCAAAATAGGTTTTTATGTTGTGTAAAAAAGGATCAGATCTTACACTGCATCATATGGATCTAATATTTCTGTATTTGTAGAAATTGTAAAATTGGTATTTAAGACTAATGAATTAGTATGTTTTCAAAAAATGACTAACTAATATTAGAGTGCTAATCTATTATGATCACACATGACTGATTTGGGTCATAACTTCTATGACCAGGATGGGAATGTTGGGTCTTATTTAGAGCTTAGCAGACTGGTTATCAGCCACATATGTGCAGAAGTACATAATGCCAAAAACTTCAGGCCACCTGCTCAATTTGGATGTGTGCAAACTGTTATGTTTCTGGTGGATCAGTGGAAATCATTGACTGGCAGCCCATTGGATATTAGGCCTTCACTCACAGCAACTCCCTAATTGAGTTTGGACTTTCTGCCAATAATTATTCCTTTCTGAAGCCACCAAACAAGTCATGTCAGTCTTAGGAAGGAAAATGTAAAAAAATAACTGATGCACAGAGAGAAATTACAATGTGAATTGGAAATATTTTTGATTTGAGTTTTAGTAACAAATGACAGTGATCAGTCAGGATATAGAAATGTTATGACTCAGGTAGGATTGGTGGTACTCGGTACATACAGAACATAGAAATGAGGCTTTAGATCAGGGTTCCTCATAGTATGGCCCGCGGGCCACTGGCGGCACGCCCAGCCTTCATTGACGGCCCGCGGACCTTGATCGATGCCAGTACACTTCCTTGGAGGGAGTAAGCGGGGAAGATGGCTGCAGGAGCAAACGCTGTGAATACGCTTTAATACGTATTCACAACGTTTCCTCCTGCGGCCATCGCCTCTGCTTACTGCTTGCATCGAATCGGCCTGCCTGCCTCTGACGTCACACGAAGCTCACGCCCTTTAAAAGTCAGCTGTAACTAGCGCAAGTTACAGCTGACTTTTAAAGGACCTTTTGGTGAGCTTCCTGTGTCCCTCTTCACGACGTCCATCCTGCCCGCAGCCCCAAGGAACCTTCAAGCAGCGCCTGCACAGGTATGTTTATTTTCTTTAATCGTTTGTATGCGAGACCTATGAACGTGCTTTTTAATATAGTGAAGCCATGCGACCAGGAAAACGTGTCATGTTTATTTTCCTACAGTTACTCCATATGGCTCCTGCGCGCAGCCTCCCCAAGTCCCTATAACTGTGAGTGCATGCACCGGTGACGGCCTTTAAGCCTCCGAGTCTTCCCTCTCTTTCGGTCTCGCTCCTCAGTTAGTGCAAAACCAAGATTTCAGCAAACAGGTATTACCTTCTCTTTCCTCCTTTCCTTTATTTGCTCCCCTGTGAAAGGATCCAAAAAAGAAAACATTTTTGCTGGAAACGTCCTTTTTCTGACACCAGTGCAGCCTTGGGGTGGAGAGGAATAAAAGATTCCAAATGTCAAAAATACATAACTAATTAAAGCAAGACAGAGTGGTTGCAAGGTGGTCAGATTGATTTATTTGCACGTAAACACATTAGCGCCACGTTACAGTGTTTGCCAGTGAAGTGATACTTTTGTTTTCTCCAATTCTTTGAACAACATTGTTTTCCCTGTGTGGGAAAGTGCACCTTGCCTGGAGGTACTGAATGGGAATTGGAATTGGGAAAACAAAATGTGTACAGCGTCTGTGTGTTTACGAATGTGGTCTTTTTAAGCCATACCGCCTATGTTTTGAAAGGATATATGCAATGGGCACTGAAACGGGTCCTTTCCGGGCCCTGTATACATGGCCTTACCTTTTCATGCGAAAGCACTCACTGCTTACATTTCACATGCTTTACTTAATCTTGCATTCCCTAGGAGTGTTTGCGTTTTCTAGCCTGCCAATAGATAGGTGCATTGCGGATTTTGATGCCCAGGCCTGCCAATAGATAGGTGGATCATGATGTGGGTTTTGTTTCTATTGGATTGTATCCCTATCTGTGTCTGTATCTGTGTTTGAATTATCTTTAATGTAGTTTAGTATAGTATTCTCAATTATATTTTTTGCAGCTGCAGTTTTGATGGTCTCATCGTTAAATCTCGTACATTAAGGAAGTGGCATAAGTTTGTATTTTTGGAGAGTTTAATCAGTATCCATTTACCGTCAACATCTTCAGGATGGTATTCTACTACAAGGCCTAATTTCTTGGATACCAAGCTTAAAACACCTCTTTTTTTGTTAATCGCTGGGGAGAAAAAAGCATCACTAATCCAGCAACGTCTCAGTGAGGATAACATCGGTTTGAGCTTGTACAGATAGTTTTCGATTTATTTTTTTGCCCTTGTTCGGATAGTTGAGATCTTTCGCATTTAATGAGACCAATTTGAGTTTTTTGTCAGGAGGGATGTTAGTCATTGTGTGAGTGCTGAAGGGTGGTTGTAAGTAGTATGAGCAAAGATTGTGGATGGTAGCAAGACTTTGCTCTATAATGATGGCACTGGAGCTTAAAATAGAGTCGTACTATCTCCCTAAGAGGTCTATCCATATATAGATCAAGCCCTGTGGATCTGCCATGCATCTGATCGCTAGTCATTTGTCGCCAGCCGATGGATAATAAAAATGTAAAAGGCGCATATGTCATGCCATAGTAAGTACACAATGTCAGAAAAAAAAGAAAAACAATAAAGTATATCAAAACATGCAAAGTAGTAAACACAATCCCAAGACCCACTCCTGCACCACCCTGACACCCACCCACCCAACCCAACCTTAACATTGAATGTGAGGGAGACAACCGTGGGGTGACATCCCAGACATTGCACGGTTGAATTAATCAAGGAATCTAGATGTCTGCAGTTGAAGTCGTATAATGAAAAAGTAAGTGTTAGTTATAATGCAATAAACAGCAACATTCAGGTTGTTAACCATGAACAATGGTGGGAAGAATGTGAACCTGCCCTTGTATAGTGGAACACAGTTTAGGCGATCTAGATTCACACATGAAAGTAATTACTGAAACCTTGGACATTTGAGATATATCGTAACTATCTGGTAAAAGTTGTAAGTGCTGAGAACCTCATATAACATGAGTTAATAGGTTCAGGCCATAAGAGATGGAATCGAGACTGTGTTTAGGATGGAATAATCAGACGAGCGGGAGCGTGCAGTACCAGTAGGAAGGAGAGTGAACCATAGTTAGGTATATGAACAAGACTAGGAGACCCACTTAGGAGATGATTCGAAGTCTATGACCATAGCCCCAAAAGGGCGTACATGTGTTTAAAAGCATGGGGAAATAATGGGAAACCCACAGTGAAAACATTTGTCTGTGCACAGGCAACCTGAACCTGTATACATAGTTGTACAAACATATTGCAGACCTAAAGGTATCAGGCCCTAAAACAATAAAAAGGTAGTGAACTCATGATAACAGGAGTGTTCAGAGCTTTGACATCATCTAATGCGAACACATGTTGGACATAATACATATGATGTTATCCGAATAGGTCACAAAAGGTGCCCCAGGCTAGTGCCAGTAGATATAAACAGTTGTTAACCTGTAGAGAAAAGGCACAGATGACAGAGAGAAGACTGAAGAGATCATTGTATTTGGAGTAGGTCTGGGCGGTAAATTTGGTTAATTTCGCATTCAGTGATGTCATTTGAGATGTCATCAGTGATGTCATCAGTGATGTCACTGACCATGTCATGAATGATGTAATATGTGATTTCATGAGCAGTGCATTGCGGGTGCGCGAGTTATAGTTAGCTGAACTAACTATAACAGTGGAATTTCTATGGTTTTGCACGAGTGAAATGTCCAGGTAACTATAACGTCCCTGAAACCTTTTTTTTTTTGTGTGAATTTCAAAAGTTTTTAAATGCTAATTTCTAACTACAAGGTCTGTAAAAGGTATGGTTTTTTCAGTGAATTTCTAAGGTTTTATAAATGCTAATTTCTAACTACAATGTCCCTGAAACCTATATAGTTTTTGAGTAAATTTTAAAAAGGCATGCATACTTTTTGTAGTGAAAAACTAACTGTAAAAGTTGTCTGTTATAAGTTATAATTTAACAATGTTTGAAACGTAATTAGCAGTAATTAACATATAAGTATGGTAAAAGTGTGTCGCGCAGCAGCTATAATACCTGACTTTGAACAACAGCGTTCACAGTTCGATTCCCGGCTCCAGCGAAACGTTAGCCCACCACTATCTCACTGTGGGCAACAGCTTGCTTAATCTTTCCGATGACCTTGAGTGCCGGCACACCTTTCCAGGGGTAGCTGTACGCTTTACAAATGCTCCCTTTTATTTTATTTAAAACCATAGTGATGAGGAATATTAGCACGTTTTTTTCCCTCTATTTTCAAAGATATTTTTTTTATGTCTTCTGTTTAGAATTATGGCAATTAATAAATGTATTTAGTCATGAGAATGGAAGTGACACGGTTTGCTGGGTATCAGTTTTTAAGCTCTCCAATGTATCTACATATTAAAGACATTATACGTGTTACGATGGAAATCGAAACCTTTACAGCTTCACATTTTGTAACTTTTCCCAACACGTGCACAAGTTAAACAGTTAAAACGTGAGCACGTGTAAACAATAAAACGTGACATCTAAATAGGCGGAGCCGCATCTTCCTTCCATAGACTACTCAATAACCAAAAAGTATATAAACCACACCCGTTGTTCGATTAGTTTCATTTTCGCGAGCTTTTTATCCGTGTCCATTCTGTGATGCAGGTTCCCTTTTCTACCGTCGGATTCTTGTTTTGCGGCAAAAAAACATATTTCGGAGTTGTAAGTTGTTTGATTATGGCATAGTTGATATTTAGAATAGGTAGCTATTTGTCAATATTCAAACACTTATATCTAGAACAAAGTGTTATTGCATATTTCTTTTTTTCTGTAACGTCAGCAGCTTGTTTTCAGAAACAGACAGATTACAGCAAACATTGCTCCTTTTCTGGCTCCTTTCAGCTTATTTATTGTGACTTTCTATATTATAATATTGACACTGTACTTCACTTCAGAGGTGTTGGTGATCCGTCGGCGCAAACCCTAAACATTTATACTTAACGTCACCAGCTTCCAGTTGTTAGTCTGTTTTCCCCTGGGGATCATATACTGTCAATATGTATTTTATAATAGCAACAGTCATGGTGATCTCAGAGGAGCTCATGACCCGTCGGCGCAAAGAGTAAAGATATATAAGCAACGTCACCAGCTTCCGGTTTTTAGTCTGTTCCCCCTTTTGATCATCTACTGTGAATATGTATATAATTTTCACAGTCATAATGATCTCAGGGGAGTTTATGACCCGTCGCCACAAAGATCAAACATTTCAAAGTCCCGGAGAAAAGAAGCTCTGAAAATATTCACAGCTTGAATGTATTTCTGTATTGATCTTCTGTTCTATTCATAACTTTATTTTCCTTTTCTTTTACTGTAACAATGGGGTCACTCGTTATATTGTAATAGACTGTCCTATTGTTACAGAAGAAGAATTGGAGATTTGTCGGCACCATCTGAAATACAGCTTACTAAGCTTTATAACTTACTTGATCAGATATTTTTTCATTGAGCATATTTTACAAAATTGAAGTCTAAAAAAATATAGCTTTTATACATACTTTCTTACCTTAAACATTTGATAAACCCTACATTTCTGAATGTTATTTTCTCATTTCTATTTTTCTCTGTTGCAGTTTCTATTCACATTCTCCCTATAGAATATATAGGACCAGTAGTGTATATTATTATACTACTATCCTAAATATTCTTAAAAGAGTATGTGATTTGTTAGCGGAACAGTGTGCGACCTCTAAGCACTAGGACAGAACTTTCCTGAATTCTACAAAATACAAACTTGAAAAATGATAATGCATACATTTCTATGAAATATGAAGTCATTTGTTATAAACAGTTTTTTTCTTGTTCTTCTGACCTCCGATGATGTAGTGCAGGAGTGTTTGTTGCAGCACTTCTTTTCTACTTTATCTAAAAGTAACTGATGCCCTCTTATATTATCAAGAATATGGGGCAACACTTTTACAAACTATAGCAGAAAAAAGGAGGGTGTGGCCACGCTTAAGGGATATTTTAGGAAATTCCATTTTTGTCACCCCTTTAATATATATGCGTCAGTATCTGATAAAAGTTGATTTATAATTGTTAAATAAAAACAGTTTGAAACCTAAACTGTATTTTTGTTGCACAACCACACATCCCTGTCAGAAAAGTAAACACAACATTATAAGTAAATAGTGACCCTGGGAAGTATCCCACCCGCAAACTAAATAAAAAGAAGACCGCAACACACTCTGTTATTTTTCCACCATGATTTGCACACCCCAAGGCAATTATATAAATGGTCCTTAACCCCTTCGATGCGCATGACGGAGCGGTTCCGTCATGCACGTCGTTTGCGCTGTGCGCATGACGGAACCACTCCGTCATGGCCCCGCCCGCGCTCAGAACCTTCAGCGTGGTGCGGAAATCCGCGCCGCGCTGAAGGGGTTAAAATATATAAAAAACAAATTTTACCTTCACAATCCCTCTCCACCACCTTGTGACCAATGTACAGATTTAATAGTGTTCCTACCCTCCCCTCTACTACTTTGTTTTCCCGTACTCCTTCGGAAGTGCATCACAAAATGGTTAACAACAGTGAATCGTTCCCACCCAATAAGGAGCAAACTTGTACTCGGAACACTTTAGCCAATAACATGTCCATGTTGTTCCGCAGAGGAGGAGGGAATGGCTGCCAACACTTCTACTTTTAATGCTTCACAGCCAATGAACATTATGCTTGGGAAGGTCCCGCTTGTTACACGTTACCCAATCAGATGTCCCTCCTACTCCGCAGAGGGGAAGGAATCGCTGACAACATTTCTACTTTCAATGGTTTGCAGCCAATCAACATTAAGCTTGAGAAAGTCCTCCTTGGAACACGTCAGCCAATCAGATGTCCCTCCTACTCCGCAGAGTGTAAGTGAATGGCTGCCAACACTTCTACTTTCAATAGTTTGCAACATTAAGCTCTGGAAGGTCCTCCTTACAACATGTGCGGCAATTAGATGTCCTTGCTACTCTGCGGAGGGGAAGTGAATGGCAAGAAACACTTCTACTTTTGATGGTTCGCAGCCAATGAACACTAAGCTTGTTGTTAGAACACCACAGCCAATTAAACGTTAATTTTGTTCCGCGCACAGATACAAAACACGCCCTCCCACATATTAATACATTTCCTGTAACAAAGTGACTCTATCCGTGATAAAAGTGAACACTGCATTATAAGTAAACATTACTCTGGATTACATTAAAAGAAGGCCGCAATACGGCGCATTGTTGTTTTCCCAATATAATTTCCACAGCATACTGAACCCCCCTCCCAACATAAGTGAAGCCCCGGGGCTCCGTAGGCCCCAACGGGCCCCCGCTGTTATTTTTTAAGGAATGCCCCCGGGATAGAGTACACTCCCTGCCACATATTAATAAAATTCCTGTAACAAAGTTACTCTATCCGTGATAACAGTGAACACTGCATAATAAGTAAACATTATTCTGCATTATATTAAAGGAAGGCCGCAATACGGCACATTGTTGTTTTCCCGATTCAATTTCCACAGCCTACTGAACCCCCCTCCCCATAAGTGAAGCCCCGGGACTGCGGGGGCCCCAGCGAGCCCCCGCTTTTATTTTTTTAAGAAATATCCCCGGGACCTAGCCCACCCAGGGGCTTCATTAAAATAAAACGCGAGAACCCGTGACCCCAGTGCGAATTGCGCCTATTTAAAAACAATGTTTTAAAAATTTTGACCCTGGGGGTCCTCCTAGGGGGCCAGGGTGTTTCTACCCTGCCCCCTTCTCTTGTTTTCTACCTTTGTTTCTCTGTTTTCTAGCGACTTGCTTCTACCGTGCAACAAGATGGCTGCCAACACTTCCTGGTTTGGAGTGTTGGCAGCCAATCACAGTGAGGCTCGTGCACGGGACTTAGGCTCCGCCTAGATAACAAAACTTTTATTTTTCTAATTTCTAAGCAACTACTGAACAGATTTACACCATTTAAAAAAAAAGGTCGCTTTCTGGCCCACGTACTACCTTTGTGCCAAATTTGGGGTAATTCCATTCAGTAGTTTTGGCTCTAGCCTTGCACAAAGAAATTGATTTTTTGACTCTTATTCTTTGAATTTATCAAAAACTACTGACCGGATTTACACCATTTAAAAAAAATCGCTTTCTGAACCAAGCTCTACCTTTCTGCCAAATTTCAGGTAATCACGTTCAGCAGTTCGGGCTGTAGCTCGTTGAAAATTTCCTGTGGATATTAACATGGGGGAAACACTTTCTGGAACCCCCTTTTTTCTCAGCCCCTGCTTGATAAATCACCCCCAAACTTTCAAGATAGGAGCTAACCTAAAAAGTACAACTTTTTGAAAATTTCATAAAGATTCGTCAAACAACACCAAAGTTATTAGCAAATCAAAAAAAAATGTTATATGGAAACTAGGTTGTAACTATAACTACCTACTGGCGACCGCCAGTAGGTTATATATATCTATATATATATTCACTGAAAAAACCATAGGTTTCAGTTGTACAAAACCATTGAAATCCCCCCGTTATAGTTAGTTCAGCTAACTATAACTCGCGCGCCCGCAATGCACTGCTGATGATGTCACATATTACATCACTCATGACATGGTCAGTGACATCACTGATGACATCACTGATGACATCTCAAATGACATCACTGATGACATCATCCAGTGAATGTCTGTTTTTCTGAAAATTAAATATGTTTTATATATGTATATCTCAAGGTCGATGGAAGAATAAATGGGTATATAAGTGTCTAAATGGATGACTTGCTTTTGAAAAATTGATTGTGTAACTGACTGATTAAGTGTATCATAGTGAATACATGGCTTAGTGAGTAATGTTTAAATATGTAAATATCTGTATCAGTCTCTCACTTTGTGTATAAGTGGCTGCATGGGTTGATGAGTAGCTACATGGGTGTCTATATAGGTTATTAGTTGGTTTTTTGAGTATCAGTCCGATTGTCTGCATGGTTCGGTGGGGGGTATTACGTAGTGCATAGGTGAATGAATGAGTGACTCACTGTTTGTATGTGTTGAAGAGAGCATGTGTGCACGACTGTATGGGTGGATGAGTGTGTGTATGGGTGTGTTAGTGAGTGAATGACTGTCTCAATTGTGTCTTTATGAGTAACTACATATGTTTTAAACTAGTATATGTGACTATTGGTATATATAAGTGAGTATATGTGAGAGTGAGAGATTGAAAGAGTTCCTGTATGAATAAGTATGTGTTTCTATAAGTGATTGTTTAAAAGACTAAGTATGTGTAAGTTACCGTAGAAGTAAGTGTGGTGGTGTGTGTATTACTGTATATGCAAGTAAATGTATGTTTGATTCTTTATTAGCATGAGTGACTATGTGTGTGAGTAACTCTATGGATGAGTGGCATTGTGTAACAGGATGTATAGGTGTATGAGTACATATGATGAGTGAGTACATGTATGAGTGACTGTTTAGGACTGTTGGTGAATGAGTGGATGTGTATGTGGATCTTAGAATTACTGAAGAGGTTGTTGTAACTGGTATTGGTATGTCCATTGTTTTGAAATTTTTAGTCTCTATATTTGAATGTGTGTATCAAAGGTTATATTAGGGTGAGAGGAGGTCTGACACTCTATCACAAGGATGATGTCTTCAGTGATGTCATTTGAGATGTCATGAGTGATGTCACTGACCATGTCATGAGTGATGTAATATGTGACGTCATCAGCAGTGCATTGCGGGCGCGCGAGTTATAGTTAGCTGAACTAACTATAACGGGGGAATTTCAATGTTTTTGTACAAGTGAAAAGTCCAGCTAACTATAACACCCCTGAAACCTATGTTTTTTTCAGTGAATTTCTGAGGTTTTTTAAATGCTAATTCCTAACTATAACGTGACTGAAACCTATGTTTTTTTCTGTGAATTTCAAAGGTTTTTTAAATGCTAATTTCTAACTATGCCTACAGAGATAGGACATGTGAAGAAAGAAGAAAAAATGCACAGAAAGAAAAAAAAGAAGTGCAGAAAGAAGCAACAGAAGTCCTCAAAGACGAAGAAAAGTGTAGGAAGAAGGATAACGTGCAGAAAGAACAAAAAGAAGAGCAGAAAGAATCCTTGTTGCAAAATCATCCTGTACTCTTAACTTTTTCAGACGGATACTGGTGGTAACTGAGTCTGACTAACCAGTCCTAGAGCCAGTGCTATGTTAAAAGACACTTAGAATACAGTGAAAACACCTACATACACTAGGGAACATTATGCGTTGGGGTCCCCCTGTGATTAGCATGACCTCCTCTGTAAGCCCCTAGTATATAATAGGGCAGGGGGATTAAAACTACCTCTTAAAACAGGCCACAGGGTGTTTTTGCACACGTTAACTCAGGCCCCGTCTTCTCCCTTCACCACTGTGTAAACACGCCCTGTGTCCGTTTTTAGTTGGGAGATTAAGTTCATTTGAATCCTGAGGGTCCCTAGGGTCCAACTAGTCCACTAGGAACCTCCAGTAAGTGCCACAGAGCTGCGTTGCAGAGAGGTGTAAAAAGTGGCACAGCCTGGGCCACCTCTCTGCAATGCAGCTCAGTGGCGCTTACTGGAAGCACTTGGTGGGCTAGTTAGCCCCCAGGGGCCCTCAGTATTGAAGGGAAATGATATCCCCAATTTAAAACGTGCCATGGTGCGTGTTTGCACACGTCACCTCAGGCCCCGTCCCCTCCCTTCACCACTGTGTAAACGCGCCCTGTGGCTGTTCAAAGTTGAGAGATTAAGTCCCCTTGAATCCTAAGGGTCCCTAGGGTCAAACTAGACCACTAGGTACCTCCAGTAAGCGCCACAGAGCTGCGTTGCAGAGAGGTGTAAAGAGGGGCTTGGCCTCAGAACACCTGTCTGCAGTGCAGCTCCCTGGCACATACTGGAGATGCCTGTTGGGCTAGTTGGCCCTCTGGGACCCTCAGTATTGAAGAGGAATTAATTCCCCGACTTACAACTCACCAGGGGGCGCGTTTGCAGAGTGCTGCAAGGAGGGGGTGTGGCCTCCGGCACGATGCCAGTCTTTTACTTATTTTAATTTTTTAAGAAGGGGGGCTGTGTGGTTCCCCTTCTTCTTCTAATTTATTGGCCCTGATGACCCCATCCCCCAGGGCCTGTCTCCTAATTATATTTTTTTGACCCCAATCCCCAGGGCCGGCCACTGTTTTTTATTATTTTTAAAAAATATATATTTATAGACACACCTAGGACATGCTGGACAAACCGTACGTACCTATCACCATGACGATTTGCGTGATATTCATTAAAAGGCGACTATGCATACAATGAATCCACATGGAATGTATTTACACCACTAGTGAAGCTCTGACATGTCTGATGCCCTACCATGCCTAATCCCGGTAGACACCCTTGTTGTTTATTTATACAAACATGGGTAGCTATTGATGGGCACATTTAATACACATGCACACCAAGCCATTCGAAGGGGATTCGACAAAAATTCGACCAAAACTATGTAAGAAACCCCCCTCACGGTTAATAAAACACACATCCACTGCCGGATGTGTAATACTTTTTATTTTACTCTCTGGAAAGGGGACGAACATCACTTGAGAGTCACAGCGCGCTCCTGGCAGAGCCCAATGCTGTGTTACACCCACCATTGCCTGCCGAGTGCCACACACCTCTGTGTTGTATTCCACCAGCTAGTGCATATGCTATGACACTCTCTAGTCCATGTGCACTGTAACACCACCCCGTGAATATGTCATGCCACACTTGTCTTCGCACGGGTTATATTACCCCATCTAACGTGCCTTCCTCGATGCCTATGTTATAACACACAGTGCTATGCCATACATATTACAATCTGGGATCCATATCTTTGTCACAGTGCATATGCAACGTTACACTCCCCAGCACATATTTTATATTACAACTTTAGAGACCAGTTAGGTTACACCACACTGCCCTGTGCATATTACACTCCAAGGCGCACATCGAATAGCACGCGCCAGTGCCTGTGCTATCTTGCGCTCTCCAATGAATCTGTCATTGCGCACAATGTATTGCATATTATATTTCACGCCCGGTTCATCTTATATCACACTTTTTGGTGCATAGTTTATACCATACACTATATCTAGTTTTCATTTTCAATCGTGCTCTCAGGACTATGTTCTATATAACACTGTGTTCACCTACCCTTTTCACGGGCATTACATTTTGCGATAGGGGGTGGAGGGTCAGGGGGTGTTTCTGCCAAGTGAGCCCGTAGTCACAGTCACAAACGTCCTCTTCTTCCTGAATAAAAGTGAGATTATGCTGCATACTTGTTCATATTTTAAGTAGTTCGCACAGACAAACTTTTGAAAAACAATAAAGTTCCTAATACCCGCCTTCTCTGAACAGTTAGCTTGCTGCCCCATCCCCCTCCTCCCTATCCTCTGTTGTGTGAATCCATGGACTAGCCTCCTCCCTCCTGCCATGCATGGTCTGATGTGCTGCCACTGCCCTCAATTTAGTATGATGTACCAGTCCCCTCCTCCTGCCCTCCATTGCCCAATTCTATGCCCCATCATTGACCTCCTGCTTAAACTCTGTGCTTAGCTTGCTGCCCCTATTCTCCTTCCAACTGCCCTCCGATGTCTTTGTGCATGCCCCTGCTCCATCCTTGTTGCCCACCATGTTCCATGGACCTGCCACTCCTATCTACTCTGAGTGTTCTGTTGAACTGCCACTCCCCTCCCACCTGCCTAGCATTGTCAGATGACTGTAACCTGTCCCTGCCACCTCCACCCTGCCTGTCCACATGCCATGCCCCTATCCTCTTCCTCCTGTCCTACATGGTCCATTGTACTGTGACACCCTTCTGCCCTCCCTGGTCTGTTGTGCTGCAACTGCTCCTCCTGCCTGCCCCGTGCGGCCTGTTGTGAGGCCCCTTCCCCTGAAATTTCTTGCCTGTGCACAGGTACTGACCCTCCCTTCTATCCTCCATCGTCCTTTGTGCATGCCCCTGCACCCTCCTTCTTGCCCATCATAGCCATTCTGCTGCCACTAACTCTCCCACTTGCCATGCATGGTCTTCTGTGCTGCCATGGCCCCTCCCACCTTCCCTGTGTGGTCAGTTAGCTGCCCCTGACCCCCTCCCACCTTCCCTCCATGGTCTGTGTGTATGCCATCACAGTCTCACTGTTGCTCTTCATGGTGTGTCTTGCTTCTAGTGCCCATCCTGCCTGACCTCCATGGCTATCTTGCTGCTCCTGCCCTGCCCTGCCCCCTTGCCCCCAGCCCTCTGTTTACATGTGCAGACCCCTACTCCCTCCCTCCTGGCTTGTCTGTTCCCTTGTAATGCCCCTGATCCATCCCTCCTGCCCTTTATGGTCTGTTATGCTGCAGCTTTCTCTCCTGTCTGTCCATTATGGTCAGCTAGCTACCATTGCCTCTTGCCCCTCTGTTCTCTGTTGTCCATGTGCATGGTCCTGTCCCCTCCCTCTTGCTTTCTATGGATTGTTGTGCTGCACTCCCGTCCCGCATGCCCTGTGTGGTGTATTGTGCTCCTGCAAACCCTGATGCCTGCCCTGCAGGGTCAGTTTGGTGCACCTCTCCATGTCCCTCCTGTCCTCTGTTATCCAAGTCCATGTCCATACCCCATTTCCTTCCATGATCCAATGTACCATACTTGCGAACATTTTGAACTTGGTAAGAGGGAGATTTTGAAAAAAACTGGGGTATTGATTTTCCCCTTTGAGTTACATTGAAAAAGAGGAGATTGTAGACAGGAGACAGATCAAATAAAGTCCATTTGAGCTTAAAAACATTGGACGTTTCCTGGCTGAATCGGGTCTGTTGGCATGTATGGTTGTACTACCATTGCCTCTTCCTTCTGCCCACAATGGTCTATTACATTGCCACAGCCTCTCTTGCAAGTCCTGTATTGTTGGTTTGTTGCCCCTGCTCCCCTTTCCACTGCCCTCCATAGTCTGTTGTGCTGCCACGGCCCTTCCTGCCTGCTCAGTGTGGTTAAATTGTTGCCTCCTACCTGCCTTCAATTTTCAGAGTCCGTGCCCCTGGCCTCTGCCTCTCAACAGTATCCTAATGAACAACTAGATTGCTAACATTCTATATTTATTACAAAAGTGTGGAACGCCTGACGTCATCTTGATGTAATCAAAACTGTAATACCTAGAGCATTTCCTTTAGAAATTACATATATGAGAGGGTCTTATTGGCATCAAAATTATGGTTAGTGCTCCAAAAGACTAAAATAAGGACATATTTTCTGAGTTTTCAAATAGCGACATAGCACTTTTAAATTATTTGTTATCTTTCTGTTTTTTTATCCAGTTGACCACTTGATTAAATATTGCACTTAGGGGAGAGGATGTGGTGTTACTTCCAGAACTGCAGACTTTGCAACTGGGGAACCAGGTTGGAGTTTCTGCTTCAGCTCGACATTCTGTGATTCTGGTCAAATCACTTAGTCTCCCCATGTCTACAACCAAAATGAAGTTGTTCTTGTGTGATGTAACCAATGCTAATGTAAAGCACTCCAATACCTGACAAGTCTGCACTATATAACACTGCAAAAACACAAAATAATAAGTGTTTTGCACACTTCTGTCATTGGGCTATATTTGGGCTACATCTGGGTGATTTTGGGGTACATTTGGGCTCTTTTGTCTCCGGTGGCCATCTTGGGAGATTTATTTGTTATGAAGTTTCCTAATTTCCTCATGTACTGAAGTCTCCTCAGTAGGAAATGCTTTCAGTTTTTTACTTTGATTCCATCAAGAAGGCATTCAGATGTGTCACACATTTGCCATAAATTCAGAATGTTAGCACTCTTTTTGCTCATTAGATCACTGTAGTAAAGCTACTGCTCACCAGGGAAAACTGCTGCTGGTATTGAAAGTGCATGTTTCAGTCTGCATGTCAGAATTTTTTAATGAAATAAAAGAGGATTTCAGAAGTCAAAATGTGCCCTAGTTTTTCTTTCTGCAGCACTAATCATACTTGTTATGGAAAAATGAACCCCCTCATTTTGTTCCTTTTTAAATTAAATGTTTTAAGAGTTACCACTTTAATCCAAGCAAGATGGCTTCAGGTGTGCCATACGTTTATCATAAGTAGGACTGTTAGCGCTCTAGTTGTTCTTTGGAACACTCTGGGAAGCTGCAGTAAAACACAAAGGAATCAACTGACAGTCTCTGCCCTTGTTGGATGTACATGTTTGACTTCATTCTCACATGACTGAGAAAGATAATGTGAATTTACAGAAAATAAGCTCTCAGTTTAGCTTATAGATCACCTTCCAAACCTCTGTGGGAAAAGCATGAGAAAATATTTTTCTCTCAATCATGATATCCCAGCAGAAGGCTTTTTCACATGGTGAAATCCCCTTAGAACATACCACAATTCCTAAAATGAGTATGGTACCATCAACAAATGATTTATAATGTAACTAAAGTCTTAAAACCTTCTATTAACTGCAATGCTTTTTAATGAAGTGCTATCATGTATATTGGTCCCAAGATGGCTGCCAACACTTCTTGGATGAAGTGCTGACAGCCAATCAGATCTCAGGATGAGATGTGTGGTTAGGCTCTGCCCACATATATATATGATTTTACTTTTGATTTTCTCAGGAACTACTGAACAGATTGACACCAGACCTGCAAAAGGCACTTCCCTGAGCTGAGGACTACCTCTCTGCCAAATTTCAAGTAATTCTGTTCAGCCGTTCGGGCTGTACCTTGGACTAAAGGTCCCTATGGAAAATTGCATGGGGAAAACGCGTTTTGGGACCCCCCTTTTTTCTCAGCCCCCGCTTGACGAATCCCCCCGAGACTTTCAGGGTAGGAGCAGAGCGGAGCGCCCCACCTATTTTGAACATTTCGCGAGGATTCATCAACCGTCGCCAAAGTTATTCCAAATAGAATGTTGCGGATTTCCTATGGAAACACGGTCCTAACTATAACTATCTACTGGCGACCACCAGTAGATAATATATATATATATATATATATATATATATATATATTACCTACTGGCGGTCGCCAGTAGGTAGTTATAGTTAGGACCACGTTTCCATAGGAAAACCTCAACATTCTATTTTGAATAACTTTGGCGCCGGTCGACGAATCCTCGCGAATTTCTCAAAATAGGTGGGGCGCTACGCTCCGCTCCTACCCTGAAAGTCTCGGGGGATCCGTCAAGCGGGGGCTGAGATAAAAGGGGGGTCCCAAAACGCGTTTTTCCCATGCATTTTTCCATAGGACCTTTAGAACGAGCTACAGCCCGAACGGCTGAACAGAATTACTCAAAATTTGGCAGAGAGGTAGTCCCTAGGTCAAGGAAGTGCCTTTTGTAGGTTTGGTGTAAATCTGTTCAGTAGATTCTGAGAAAATAGCCTTTAAATCAATATATATATCTGAGCCCGCTTACGGTACGCTTACCGTACGCTTACGGTAAGCGTACGGTGGCGTGCGCGAGCGCGATTCTGATTGGCTCTTAGATCTTAGTAAACATTCGAATCGGCCGAAACCAGGAAGCGGCGGCCGCCATTTTGTGTATTTCACTCTGAAAAGAAAGAGTGAAAACAAGGAAAGGGGGCAATGAGGAGAGTTACAGACCCCCTAACATTTGTAAGGGGGTCAAAGAAGGACAGAAAAGTACAAAAAAAACATTTATTGATTTTAAAAAAAATCACGGGGTACGCGTACGGTAAGCTTACGGTAAGCGTACGGTAGAAAAAAAAAAAAAAAAAATGAAAATCAGATTTAAGTGTTTAGATATTAGGGGGCTCTAAAAAGAGCCGTTGTGTTTATGAAATGATTTTTTAGTGGTACCTACAAGTAAGTACCGATGCAGAGTCTAAGGTTCAAGAGGAAGACTCTGTTCCCTTCATCATTGAAGTGCACACCATCTCCTCTATAAATGTCTTGCATGTCATAACGCAAGTTGTTGTGGTAAATGGCACCCATACCATAGTCACGGAGGAAAGCAGAAACAGATTTGTTGACGTGCTTTCTTGCTTTGTCATCGCACCGCGTGCCCACCGTGCGTGCACGGCACTAACTGCGTAAAGTGGGCGCGCGGTGCGCGAAGCGCACCGTGCGCGCACGGAACGAACTGCGTTAAGTGGGCGCGCACGCCACGAATGGCGTAAAGTAACTTAGCATTTAAAAAACCGTACAAATTCACTGAAAAAACCATAGGTTTCACACACGTTATAGTTAGGAATTAGCATTTAAAAAACCTTGCAAATTCACTGAAAAAACCATAGGTTTCACACATGTTATAGTTAGCGGAAATTTTACTGATAAAAAACCAATGAAATTCCCCCGTTATAGTTAGTGCAGGCAACTATAACTCACGCGACCGCAATCTTCTGCTGATGACATATGTGTCTTTATGAAAAAAAAATATTTGTAATATATGTATAGCTAAAAATGTATGGAAGAAGACATGGGCAAATAAGTGTCTAAATACAGTATTAGCATCAGCAGAGGATTGCGGTCGCGTGAGTTATAGTTGCCTGCACTAACTATAACGGGGGAATTTCATTGATTTTTTATCAGTAAAATTTCCGCTAACTATAACATGTGTGAAACCTATGGTTTTTTCAGTGAATATATATATATATATATTGTATCCCGAATGACATCAGGGGCGGAGACAGAGAAAAAACCTTACAACGTCTGGAATCCAGATATATTATCAAACTCCAGACTAAATCACCTGATGGCTTGAATGCTGGGGAAGAGTTGATAACTCATTTATAATAAGGAATGATGTATACTTTGTGCAGCACTACTTTTGCTTGAGTTGTAGATAGGGAGGACAAAATAAAGATCACAGCCCATCCAGCGTTCTATAATGTAAATTGTTAACAAGTATATGGTATTCATCCCGCCTATTCTCTTTAATTCAAGGCTCTAAACTTGAAACGTTTAAAAAACAAGATGATTCACCCGGATTTAACAAATTATTTTAACTGAGGCATATGTCACCAGCATTGAATTCCTTGAACAATTATGTTGGTTTGTATTAATTTTTGATGGACTATCATGCAATGTCCAACATTTTGAATTATTGTAATGAATTGTGATGGAAAACGTCTGAGGACAAAACAAATGCACAATGTTTTGTAAATAGAATATGATTTGCACATTCTAAGATGGCGACCATAATAACGTTACTGGGTCCTTCGTCTATGTTAATGAAATACAATGTATATATGAACTTCCGCCTCCAAACGCGAGCCGACACTGACGAAAGCTACGGCTGAAACGCGTCTGTTTCTTTATTTGCACTAATAAAATCCGAATCGGGATTTAACCTAACCTGAGTGCTGGTCCTTCTGTTCTTTGAACACCGGAGCGTTATATATATATATATTAATATATATATATGTATATTTACTTTAAAACAATTAATAAACTATTCATTTTAATTCCTGGTATGAGTTTAAAATGATATAACAATTAACAAAATTCATTCATTTATAAATGAAAACATTAAACTATTCAAAAATCTATAAACTTAATTTTCCCACTCCAGTCAGTGCAACAGTAGAGAAAGTGTTGGATAGCGGAGGGGTAAAAATTACTTTTACCACTCCAGTGATTGCAACAGTAGGGAAAGTGTTGGATAGCCGAGGGGTAAAAATGACTATTCCCACTCCAGTAAGTGCAACAGTAGGGAAAGTGTTGGATAGTGGCAGGATAAAATGTACTATTCTCACTCCAATCAGTGCAACAGTAGGGAACGTGTTGGATTACAGAGGGGTAACGTTAATGTTCCAACTCCAGTCACTTCAAAATTAAAAACAAACAAAATATTAACAACAATAAAAAATTGAAAAACCAAATTAATAAGAAAATAAATATGTTAAAAATCTAAATACAAATATATTTAATATTAAAAATTAAAAAACAAAAACATATTATGTTTAATACATATAAAAATACCTACAAATATTATGTTGAATACAATTAAAAATTATTTTCAAACAAATAAATATTTTTCATTAGAAAATATTCAGAAACATAAACATTAATTATTACATACATTTTATTTTGATTTCCTACCCTATAACACCACACAATTCACAACCCATATCTAAATTCTAAAAAATGTACTTCCATAATTAATATCATTAATGACCAATGAAAGAAATATTATTAATTAAAAAACAATTAAAACTCATACAATTTAATTACCTTCCCATACTTTACCCCTATAATCACCACAACCCACACATAGAAATGAACTGTAACAAAATGTATTACACAATTAAAACATATTTTCAATTAAAAAACTAACAGTATTTAACAACTAATTATAAAGTAAGTAAAATTTATGTACTCCCCACCCTTTACCCCTATAAAATTAAAACCCACACAAAAAACAATTACCCTAATTAAATATCAATTAATCAATGAATAATAATTATCAACTAATTATGAATTAATTAAATATAAATTACTTCCCACCCTTTACCCCTATTAACCCCATAACCATCACCTGAAAATAATTACACAATTTTGATATTTAATTTTCAATTAATTAATTAATATTAATTACCGGCTAATTATTGATTAATTAAACATAAATTACTTCCCACCCTTTACCCCTATAAACCCTACAAACCGCACCTAAAATTAATTACACTGGGGCCGATTCCGATCCGGGTCGGAAGGGCACCAAACGTGATCTTGAAGGCAAAAATACGAGTCGTACGCGTGTTTTCCACCCAACTCCTACAGCTGTACGAGCGAGCAACTACGATGCGAGCTACGTGAAATTCATCGACCGAGTCATTTCCGGGTCTGAACCGCTCCGTATGTCTCGGTCGGAAGCTAACCGTGGCGTGAAATGGATGCGATTTACAACCGAGCCAGTACGATGCACGCGTCGGACAGCATGTGCGAGCTGGAGTGTCCGGCTCGCAAAACGTCTGGGTGGTTGCCTTTGGGGGTCCGCGTCAGACCCCCTGTCACCCGCAGCCCTGCGACTCGGACACAGGGGAGACCCAAGGGTCCACCAACACAGGCATGTACGGTGCGGATGGCGCCCTTGCGCGAGACATACCCATTCAGTCAATTGGAGCCCATGTACGCGTCGTACGACCGGCTCCCTTTGACTTCTATGGGAGTCCGACCGAACAAAGTCTGGCAGCATACGGCCGCATCGTACTCGCTCGGTCGGACTCCAGGACTCCAGCTCGGTCAGAAAGCACTCCGGATCCGGCTCAGTCGGAGTGCTTTCTGACCCGGATTGGAATCGGCCCCACAATTTCCATAATTAATTTTCAATCAACTATTTAATATCAATGAACAACTCGTTATTAATTAATTAAAAATAAATGACGACCCTGCCTTTACCCCCATATACCCCGCAACCCACACCCAAAAAATTACACAGTTACCATCATTAATTAGCAATTAATTAACTAATATTAATTAACAACCAATTAATAATTAATTAATAATAAATTACTTCAACACTATAAAATCTCAATTAACCCCTTCAGCGTGGCGTGGATTTCCGCGCCACGCTGAAGGTTCTGAGCGCGGGCGGGGCCATGACGGAACGGTTCCGTCATAAGCACAGCCCAACCGACGTGCATGACGGAACCGTTCCGTCATGCGCGTCGAAGGGGTTAAATAAATATTAATAAATACAAATAATCATACAATTAAATAACCTCCCACCCTATTCCCCTATAAACCCGCAACCTGCTACAGAATGTAAATAAAATAAAATTGATATCTACTAAAAAATGTAACAAATATATTAAAAAATATAAACAATTCTTGTACAAAAAATACATCACATACATTTAAAACACATACTAAAATACATAACAGCAGTTAAAAAATCGGTATTTCAAACGATATTTCTTACCTTAAAATCGATATTCTTGACCACGATATTCTTGCTGTCGATATTTCAGACTCACGATATTTAGGACGCGATATATCAGTAGTTCGGCATTTACAACTCAATATTCTGTCTGCACACCCCATGCAGCAAAGGGTTTCTGCCTACAAGTGCTAAATCAGAGATACCCGGGCAAAAGAAATCATTACAGAGCCTTTGCTTCTTCTGCCTGAGCATTACAAAGTTGTACAGATGCATTAAATAACCATAGTAGTAGATAATTGTGCTGATTTTAATCAGTTGCAATTCAAGCTTGGTAACATGGTTCATATCTTTAGAACTCCTATGTATTGAAGTGGCATTAGTCTGTATTTTCAGTTGGAAAAGGATACACTACAGATCAGCTCAGGAGAGGTAAGTTATTAAAACCATATTCAGCTTACTTAAAGTGGAGACAATTAAGTATAGCATATGTCTCGACTAATGTGTTGGTTCCAAAATAAACTGTGCAAGCCCCAAATAAGAACAAATGCAAAGGAGATGTATGGTCTCTTTACCAGAGTAATCTAGAATCTACAGCTTAGAAGAATGCAGGCAAAGTGAAGTAAGGCAGGTAACCTGCTCAGTGATAAAATCATCTGACCAAGAGGCCCTTGGAGTACATTGTACAATTCCTCTCCTCCTGACTTAAATCCAGACTTAAGTACTATTGATTCAGTGCTGAAAGAAAATCACGGATCTGGAGAATTAGATACGTTTAGTACAGTCACCCTTCCATCCCTTTTCCCAACATGATCAACATGAGTATTGTTATAAATAGCTGGGCCTGCTCTTTCGATCTCAGGCACTAAAAATGTTTCTAGCCAAGTTTTTGTAGCAAACGTTTTCTCCAGATTTCTATCATCACTTATGTCACCAATGTCTATTCTATGTCTAGTCAAATAACATGCACTAAGTTCCATACATTAAAATGGAAGCATAAACTTACTGGCAGACTGCAAAGGGGAAGATTTATGGATACCGAGGGAGACCAACACCCTGTAGAAGCCCACTGTAGCAGGAGGATGCTTTTGTCGCATAGAGGCACATAGATGTACACCAGTGAGGCAGAATCCCCCTCCATAAGCCTTGGTTTGAATCCCAAAGAAATCCTTAGGCATGCTTCGGATGTAAGTGTTTTGTACTACCATGACTCTCCCAGTCTCAATTTGGACCTAGCCAAAACATGAAAAGTTCAGAAAAAATACTAATCCATTCTTGGCACAAAATGGCAGCAGAAAGGGCACAAATGTCAGAGCATTCAGGATGACACATAAAGTTCAGCAAACTCTCAAAATTGTAAGACTGCTGAATTACAACTTTGGGTGAAAGGGGGAAGAGGAAAAAGTCCCACATAATAATGTGAGAATGTCACCCCAGTGGCTATCAGTAAGGCAGATCAAAAGAAGACATGCAAATGTATATTTCATTTTAACTGACTAAACCAAATAGTTGATGAGCTGAATATTGGAGTTAATCTCAACCTCTGGGAATTACTCAAAGGTCCATTGCAGTTCATTGTTATGTTGCCTACTGTTGTTTCCCTCTACATAGAAAGTGGTCATATGTATAGCAGCCTGTGCCATACTCCAGTCGGAACAGTCTTGCCAGACCCACCAGCCCTGGTCTCGTTCAGAATGGAACACTAGCAACACAGACTGTTTGTGGCTTGTTTAGGCCTCATCAGTGAGGTATAGCTTGATTACTATGGCACAGTGGTACCATCACCTTTTTGGATGTTAACCATTCAGTCAACAAACATACTTGTACAGAGAAAGAGTCAGACAAGCACAATTTAATTACGAGCAAATATCATCTGAAGATATATAATTATTAATTTATTTGTATTACTTTGAGTCCCAGGGTCTCAGAATTCAAAGCACAAACTCCTGGTACTTTGTAATACAGATATCAATTTCCGTTCATATTTCCAGAATATGCAAGACAGAAGTAAGGTTTGTGTCATTGCTTACGCATACAACACATTCCAATGTAAAATCCATCAAAAATGTTCTTAGTCTGTTTTTAATACTAATTGATATGTGAACGCCTTGCCATTTTAAACAACTTTGAAACTTGCTGCTTCAACAGGCCGGAACTCAGCTATCGAACATGGGGTCTATTACGATGGTGGGCGTGAAATGGGACTACCCGCTATAAGTGGGGCGGTCCCGCATACACAATTAGGATGCGCCCGTCACACTGGCGGACGCATCTCGCATTTTTTACATTGTGGCGAGCGGCACTGTCAGCAGCACCCGCTGCAATGTAAAAAAGGCATTTGCGCATTTGACCCGGGCAGTGCCTGCCACGTTGTGCATGCAAATGCAGAGGGGTACCATAGGTACCCCCCATGTGCCCCCCAACATACTGTGGGCCCACAACAGGCCCCCAAATTTGAAAAACACATGCCTTCCCATGGCGGCGTTGCCTCCATGGAAAGGCTGTTTCCCGCATGCATTGTAATATGGATGGCAGTGTCTAGCAGACACCGCAACCCTTTTCCGCCCAGTCGACTCGTCGACCGGGCAGAAAAGCGGCGGACGGGAAGACCCCCGCGATCATAATGTGGCAGGGGGAAATGTGAGGCGGGCGGGATATAATGTCGGGTGGGCGATCCGCCCGACATTATAATAGACCCCTAAGAATTGATTCTCAAACCATATATTAATGTGTGAATTGCTAAAATAAAGATGCACTTGTGTTGAATTAACACGTTATTTATTGCAAAGTATAACTGAGCTTCCACAAGTTACACTTCTAAATTCCAAATAAAAGGATGACAATAGAGCTCTTGCTAAAACTAAAATAAAAAGATGAAAAGAAAAAACAAGCAACCCAAACTTTACAATGTTCCCTCAGAAGTGGAGTATCAGGTGGAGTTTATTACCTGATTATTTAGCCTACATACTTTAAGGAAGCAATTAATGAAGTGATTACAAAAGTACAGCCATAACTTACCACTTCAGTTTGAAAATGTTGATACTTTTCTAATGAGAAATCCAAAATAGCCATCCAGACTTCCGAATGAGGCATAACTACAACACTTTATGCAAATCAACAAAAACAAGAAGGAAGTAAATATTAACAGATGTTACAGACCTAAAGTGCAAAAGGAAACAAAGAAAAATTGTAATTGGTTAATCAAGTCATGTTGTAGGGCAGTAGTCTTTACAAATATACGAAGAAAATTAACTGGAAAACATATGCTATAGAGATATGAACTAGATATTTAAACAATACAGGCTGATATGAAATCAATAGAGATGGAACAATCTGGGGAATTTATCAGAGCAGATGTGCTAATTCGATATTGAATCTCTCACCAATATTTCATTGTATTTCTGTCTTGATGTAATGATCAGACCTAACGCAACTGTTACTCAAGGCATATAGTATGATAATCACTTTAAAATAAAGATTTTTACCGGTATATATGGGCTAATGCTGAGTTAACTGTAATCAATCAATGAGTCATCTGTAAATAATCATTCATTTACATGTAGAATCAAGAGAACAGAACAGTAGACAGACACAAACGTGTCCAATTTAACAAAGTCAAAAAGGATTTAAATTACCCGCAAAGTATAACATTGAGATTTGAAGTGCTAAGATTGCAATATATGTCAAGTAATTTAGCTGCAAAATAAACGGCTTTTCCTAAAAAAATAATATGTCATGGGGTAATCCAGGACAAACAAAAACAATGATTTAATACATTTTTCCCAAGTTTAAATACGCTACATATTCGGTAGACCTATTCCATGCTCTGCAATATCAAACAATAAATAATCTTTCTTTTTTAAATTATAGGACTAACATGTAGAGGTTGGTTCCATAGGCGTCGATTCGTTAAAATGCCATGGAAAGTGAAAGTGACATCATGTGCCCTTTGACCCCGACATCATAGCTCTTGAATGAGGTGTGCAGTCATTTATTACTTTAAAATGCACATACTGTTTGATAGTTCATTACGTTAGACATATGGGCAAAATTAGGACATGTGCTGGTTTGCTTTTGGTGATCACCGCCGGGTATCAAGAACATGAAGTTGAGAAGGAAAAACCTTTTGTTATGCGTGACAAGACAAACATGCCTCCTTAAAACGTTGACTGAAAGGATAATATTAGTGAGATGCAAAGATATGGGAGAGGTTAAATCAGCCAGGGCAAGGTATAAAGCAACTCAACTAAAAGCTAAAAAGGAGTGGGATGATAATCGCTGTTTGGACTTGCTTTCAGCCAGCAACGAGAAAGACATGGTAACATTCTGACAGTCAAGTGGGGGAGTGGCAGAACACCCTATACACCTACTAATTATGTTCCGCCGGAACAGTGGGCCTCGTATTATAAGGCCCAGTTCTCTGCCCCTATTAACAACGCGGTAGATTTTTAAATCCCCCCTCGATACCCACCCTATTATTTAATAAATCCGAGGTAGAGACAGTCCTCTCCCTAATTCCGAGAGGAAGGACCCCGGGCCTCGATTATGTACCGGCGGACCCGTTTGTTTACAATAAGGACAACTGGGTGGTCTATATCACCTATCTTCCCAATGCCATTGCTAGTGGTGTGTGCATCCCCATCACCTGGTCTGGAGCAGCTATAATACCTTTATATAAAAAGGGGGACCACGCACTCCCTGGCACCTATAGGCCTATCAGTCTTATAGATTCCATTCAGAAAATAGTTGCCAGGTTGGTACTGTGTCGAATTCAGCTGTGGATAGAGGAGTCTGAGATTCTATCACCATTGCAGTCAGGTTTTCTCCCCCATACCAGCACTATTGATCAGGTGCTTAGGTTTAAGATGATTTACTGGTGGGTTGTTATCATAGGAGGGGGCACACTATATGCGGCTTTTATCGATCTTAAGTCCGCTTTCGACTTGGACCCTCGTAATAAAATGTGGAGAGCATTTACTGATGTGGGAATGCCATTGGAGTTACTAGCAATGCTAGTCAAATTACATGACTCCAATTACGCACAGGTTCAATGGGGCACACATGGAAAAGTAACAGATAGATTTCCTGTGCTAAAGGGCGTGCGTCAAGGATGTGTCCTCGCTCCTACCCTGTTTACTTTGTTAATTGACAGGGTTGTACAGTATTATTCCACATGCTCCACTGATGCCCCAACTTTGGCAGGCTTGAAGATCCCCCTACTCATGTTCGCGGACAATACCCTGATCCTATCTAAGACCCAATTAGGGTTAAAGGTTGCCCTGTCCCGTTTTGAGGAGTTCTGCCATGACCATGAGTTGGTGGTCAATGTGGACAAGACAAAGTTCATGGTTCTTCACAAATACAAAGCGATTAAGGGTAAAGTATACATGAATAATGTTCTTCTAGATCAGACTGAAGTGTTCACTTACCTGGGGATAACTTTAAATAGGAAGCTAAACTGGAAGCCACAGATTGACATGCTGGCTCTAAAACATGCGCAGTTGGCTGGGGCTCTTATAAAAGAGCATAGGCTTTCATTTTCCAAACACATATCTCCCACCCTTAAGAAATACAACTCTAAAGTCGCTAGTGCAATCCTACACGGCGCTTCACTCTGGGGCCATGAGGATATTACTCCCCTGGTTATTGCCCAAAACAAATGTATAAGGGGACTAACTGGTTTGCCGCAATCTACTCCATTGCTGCCTTTATTTTGGACCTGGGTTGCTTTTGTATTGAGGATCTGGCTCGATTCAGGCCCATAGCTCTTTGGAGAAGGCTTTGGGTTACCCCTGAGCTCTCTCTGTATGCCAACGCTCTCTTGGATTTTAAGGGGGTAGGGTGCTTAGGTAAGATCAAGTGGCTCCAGTATATAAAAAAATCCTTGACAGAAATGGGGATGAGTACATTGTGGGAGAATCCTGAAGCCAACCCATTCCCGACAAAAAAGGAGCTTAAGGCAGTTTACTTGGACATGGTGAAGATCAAACGCTTTTCCTCTATCACAAGGCCAACTATGA
Source organism: Triturus cristatus (assembly GCF_964204655.1). NCBI lineage: Eukaryota > Metazoa > Chordata > Amphibia > Caudata > Salamandridae > Triturus > Triturus cristatus. Next base: position 458,960,823 of record NC_140586.1, on the reverse strand, counting down.
CCAGGAATTTCTTGACGATCAAACACGAGCTTGAGTTTGAACCGTATTGGGATTTTATTTCAAAACCGTTTGATAGAAAGCTATACCATCAATTTAGGGTAGGCTCCCTTCCTGTTAAAACTTTTACTAGCCGATGGTATACGTCTATGACAGAAATGTGCCCTTTGTGTTTAGCACAGATTGAATCAATCGCTCACATCTTATTTGTTTGCCCGGCATATAGGTCACCTAGGATGAAATGGCTCAAGCCCACTTGTTCCTGCCTAGGCACAAGATCAGCCATGGAGGCCCTTAGGATCCTGCAGACTTGTACCCAGGAATCCATTGTTGTTGCCATGGCTAAATTCTTGAGTTGGGCATGGGCGATTCGGGCTAACAAATTAAGGGAACACTCATTTGTTTCAACCCTTTTTATACCACTTTTAAGGGATGTGTGGTAGATTGAATATGCTACCCTGTCTAGTCTTGATGCAGGGCTTAGTGATTTCACCAAAGACCGGGGTAGTTGTCTGCCTAAACCAATGCCATAGGTGTTTTGGCCTTATAACATTGTTTTGCCAACAAACCACTGCTGGGTGGATATATCTCATATCACATCTCTCTAAGGTACCGATTCCGATCCTGTAAAACCCGGGTACGAATGGTCGTACGGAGTGAATTCTCCATCCGACTCGTACCCGGGAAAACCACCTTACAAACCCGCAAGTACGATTCGTACAGAAATACCATTTCCGTACGAGTCGTACAAAACACCGACGGGCTAAAAAATACCCACAATTCCGAATTCGGGACATCGCGTATGTGACGTCCGGACGGAGTCAGGCAGCGTTTTACGGACCAGCAAGTACGATTCGTGCCCACGTCACTCCGCACGTAGCATTTTTTACGGGAGCCAAAAACTGCCGGGAAATTGAGGACGACGCGAACAAGGAGCACCGGTACGCGACGGACAGCCATGGACCCCATCCTACGTGTCATCCCGGCCCTCCTAGCCTACGACCTGGTGCACCGAAACCGATGCAGATGCCGCAGAAAGTTAGAACAACACCCAGGGGCAAAGGGGGGGGGCGAGGGGCAGGAAACATAATCCCCCCAAGTTAAAACATATATATCCTGCACATAACTTACCCCCATGGTCTGGTAACTTCGGGGGGCGTGTCCACCAATCCCACGTACCGCCACAACAGAAGTGGACGTGGACGCGTACCCGTCACCACTACAATGGTGGTACGGGCCGTACCCACGCTCTGGGGGGCGTGGGTACGGGCCGTACCACCATTGCAGTGGTGATGGAGGTGTACGCGCCGTACCCATGCTGTGAGGGCGTGGGTACGGCGCATACCCCTCCATCGCCACTCCACTGGTGGTACGGCCCGTACCCACGCCCCCACAGCGTGGGTACAGCGCGTACCATCAGTGTAGTGGTGATGGAGCGGTACGCGCCGTACCCATGCTGTGGGGGCATGGGTAAGGGCCGTACCACCATTGGGGTGGTGATGGAGGTGTACGCGCCGTACCCACGCTGTGAGGGTGTGGGTACGGCGCATACCCCTCCATCACCACTCCACTGGTGGTACGGGCCGTACCCACACCCCCAGAGCGTGGGTACGGCCCGTACCACCATTGGGGTGGTGATGGAGATGTACGCGCCGTACCCACGCTGTGAGGGCGTGGGTCTGGCGCGTACCCCTCCATCACCACTCCACTGCTAGTACGTCCCGTACCCACGCCCCCACAGCGTGGGTATGGTGCGTACACCCTATGAATGCGGTGTTAGGGTCCGTCCCACCTGCACCCCTACAGCACCAGTACAGAATATATACAAGGCATACACACGCCACGAATGTTGGCATAGGGCCTGTTGCAGCCTGCACTCCCAGCAGTGCCCAGACATATGAGGGGTGGGTGCATATCACTCCCAGCAGTGCCCAGACATATGAGGGGTGGGTGCATATCACTCCCAGCAGTGCCCAGACATATGAGGGGTGGGTGCAGAGGCCTCCCAGCAGTGCCCAGACATATGAGGGGTGGGTGCATATCACTCCCAGCAGTGCCCAGACATATGAGGGGTGGGTGCAGAGGACTCCGAGCAGTGCCCATACATATGAGGGGTGGGTGCATATCACTCCCAGCAGTGCCCAGACATATGAGGGGTGGGTGCAGAGGACTCCCAGCAGTGTCCAGACATATGAGGGGTGGGTGCATATCAATCCCAGCAGTGCCCAGACATATGAGGGGTGGGTGCAGAGGACTCCCAGCAGTGGCCAGACAAATGAGGGGTGGGTGCATATCACTCCCAGCAGTGCCCAGACATATGAGGGGTGGGTGCAGAGGCCTCCCAGCAGTGCCCAGACATATGAGGGGTGGGTGCAGAGGCCTCCCAGCAGTGCCCAGACATATGAGGGGTGGGTGCATATCACTCCCAGCAGTGCCCAGACATATGAGGGGTGGGTGCAGAGGACTCCCAGCAGTGCCCAGACATATGAGGGGTGGGTACATATCACTCCCAGCAGTGCCCAGACATATGAGGGGTGGGTGCAGAGGCCTCCCAGCAGTGCCCAGACATATGAGGGGTGGGTGCAGAGGCCTCCCAGCAGTGCCCAGACATATGAGGGGTAGGTGCATATCACTCCCAGCAGTGCCCAGACATATCAGGGGTGGGTGCAGTGGACTACCAGCAGTGCCCAGACATATGAGGGGTGGGTGCATATCACTCCCAGCAGTGCCAAGACATATGAGGGGTGGGTGCAGAGGACTCCCAGCAGTGCCCAGACATATGAGGGGTGGGTGCAGAGGCCTCCCAGCAGTACCCAGACATATGAGGGGTGGGTGCATATCACTCCCAGCAGTGCCCAGACATATGAGGGGTGGGTGCAGAGGCCTCCCAGCAGTGCCCAGACATATGAGGGGTGGGTGCAGAGGCCTCCCAGCAGTGCCCAGACATATGAGGGTTGGGTGCATAGCACTCCCAGCAGTGCCCAGACATATGAGGGGTGGGTGCAGAGGCCTCCCAGCAGTGCCCAGACATATGAGGGGTGGTTGCAGAGGCCTCCCAGCAGTGCCCAGACATATGAGGGGTGGGTGCAGAGGCCTCCCAGTAGTGCCCAGACATATGAGGGGTGGTTGCAGAGGCCTCCCAGCAGTGCCCAGACATATGAGGGGTGGGTGCATATCACTCCCAGCAGTGCCCAGACATATATGGGGTGGGTGCAGAGGACTCTGTGCCCAGACATATGAGGGGTGGGTGCATATCACTCCCAGCAGTGCCCAGACATATGAGGGGTGGGTGCAGAGGACTCCCAGCAGTGCCCAGACATACGAGGGGTGGGTGCAGAGGCCTCCCAGCAGTGCCCAGACATATGAGGGGTGGGTGCAGAGGCCTCCCAGCAGTGCCCAGACATATGAGGTGTGGGTGCAGCAGTGCCCAGACATATGAGGGGTGGGTGCAGAGGCCTCCCAGCAGTGCCCAGACATATGAGGGGTGGGTGCATATCACTCCCAGCAGTGCCCAGACATATGAGGGGTGGGTGCAGAGGACTCCCAGCAGTGCCCAGACATATGAGGGGTGGGTGCATATCACTCCCAGCAGTGTCCAGACATATGAGGGGTGGGTGCAGAGGCCTCCCAACAGTGTCCAGACATATGAGGGGTGGGTGCAGAGGCCTCCCAGCAGTGCCCAGACATATGAGGGGTGGGTGCATCATCCTCAGATGACCACAACTCCATGGGTCCATGAGCGCATCCCCAATGTGCGACTATGTTGAGAGTGTCATATCAACACATCACTGACAGCAGTGTCCCAGTCCCATGAGGATGGATGTCATTCTCCCACTGCATGACACACCACATGTGGGTGCGATGACAAATGACACATGCATACCCACCCCTTGCGGAGGCTGCACAATACACACACTGAGATCATGTCACAAGACTGTATAGTCATGTGAAACCCACTAAACTAAGAGTGCCAAAGGGAACACACACTGTCACGCACATTCCAGGACTGATAGGAATGTACAGGTGCTGGCACAGCCACCAAGTTGTTGTCTCCCATGGAAGGAATAGGTTGGACTTCCCACAGATACAATGCCCACAATTGTCAGTCAGGTGAACAAATACCCTGCAGAACAAGTACCATATGTGTGCTAGGCTGGGAGTACACACATGCATAGTGCGGAAAAGGAACCATTTCCCCATGGAGGCATGGCAACACAGTCTACACACAAGTACAGTGACTACCAAGGATGGCACAGACGATGCAGCCGGACACATTGGTGAGCAGGCATGGACATAGTTGAAGGGATCCATCAGCCACCAAGAAAATGTAGACACAGGTCAGCACAACAATGGTGCAACTCCCTGCAGGGAAGATGTCAGGTGCCACAGAGGAAGGAACACTCCTTGGGACAATGTCTCAAAACACACAGAGCATACACGACCAAAGAATCATTGCAGAGACCATGTGATTCCACGCAGATACCAGGGTCCACCCCATGAGCAGCAGACTACTACATTTCCCAGATACCCAACACATGATCACCTCCCCAACGCATGGAGCATCAGCACCAACATCAATACCTGAAAAGCAGTTGTGTGCAAAGGAAAAACAAAATGCTGTATTCAGCATGAAAACAAAAAGTAGACAAGGACACTGTTAGAACCGGCGGTCTCTAGTTGGCAGAGGTATACACTTCTGACAAATAGGGACCCACCTTCTCTAGTCAGGGCAAGGGGAATACACACTCAGATAACCCCTGCTCACCCCCTTGGTAGCTTGGCAGAGCAGACAGGCTTATCTCAGAGGCAGTGTGTTAAGCACTTATGACCACATGCAGTAATAAAGTGAATACACTACAAATGGACACAACACAGGAGTTATTATAAAAATAGTATTTTTATATAAGGCTTAGCACAAGACCAAATAACGACAAAAATATACCACAATCTTAATAAATACTCTTTGGAAGGAAAAATAATAGTTCAGGTAAAGTTTCTTCTTAGGAAATAGTTCTTTAGCAACAAAAGTAAGTATTCTTCTGAAAACACAGTTCTTGGCAACAATGTGACCCACACAGGAGTCACACGACGTTGAGTTTACGATATTCCCAAGGTTCGGCGCCGACCGCGAGGAGCGCTACGTCGAGCCTGGAGTTGCAACAGACCCCACAAACACAGTACCTTTGGAATGAAGAAAACGATGATCCATGGCGTCGAGGGGTCGGCGTCGAGGGGTCGGCGTCGATCGTGCCTCGGATTTGGGGCGATCCGCATCGGCGTCGAGAGGTGTCGGGCCGGAGCAGCGCTCACGGCGTCGAGAAGGGCATCGCGTCGAGCTGGAGCCGAACTCACTACTCACTGGCGTCGATATCGGCGTCGAGACGGGGTCACTTGGAGCTGGAGCCAAACTCACTACTCACTGGCGTCGCTACTGGCGTCGATCGGGCCCGGCGGCCGGCGTCGAAGGCTCGTAACACTGGAGCCGTACTCACGATGTCGAACTGGATTCGGCGGCGCCCGGCGACGTCGAGACTGCAGATTTCCCCTGTGTACTGGAAACAACACGTTCCAGCAACTAGCAATCCAGCAGAGGGTGAAGTCCTTTGGCCCTGTGACTTCAACAGGAGGCTGGCACTCTTCCAGCCCTTGGAGATTTTCTTGCAAGCTTGAGAGTACACACCAAGTTCCTCTCTCCTTGTCCCTTGGCAAAAATAAAGAAGCAGCTTCAGGTTCCCCCCAGCAAACAGCACACTGGCAGAAGGGGGAGGCAAGTCCTTGGGTCAGCAGGCTTCTTGTCCTTGGTAGAGGTTTCCTTGTCAGAAGTGATCTAAGTTCTTTGGTTCAGGGGTCCTTCTTTTATACCCCTTTTCTGCTTTGTTCCCTTTGTCCAAGAAGGGAAATTCCCCCCATCCTAGGTTTGTTGTGGGTGTTGCCAGGCCCAGCCACCTGGCCTATTCACTGAGCAGGGCAGGGTCATCAGCCACCCAGCTTAAGGTGGAGCCAGTATTGTCACTGGCTGGGGCAGGGCTATCAGTTGGACAAAAAAATAGCCACTTTCTAAAAGGGCTATTTTCAAACACAGAATTTAAAAACCATCCATCCTAAAGGGTGTGTTATTAAATTCTGAGTTCAGGGATACTAAACTTGACCTGCTACGATGCTCCCTGAGTCAGATAGATTATAATGGAGTTAATAATCAGTCTGCCCAGTCTGGCCTATGGGACGCAGGTAGCCCCTCAATAGTGAAAAACGAAAATGGCTGTAATTCACTATTAGGTCATGCCACACACATCAGGGCATGACCTACCTTTTACCAACAATGCACCCAGCCCTAGGGCCTACCATAGAGGTGTCTGAAATGTGGCAAAGTGAAGGTTTTAGAGACTGGCAAGTAGGTTTCCTTGCCAAGTCGACATGGCAGTCAGGGACTGCACGCAGGCTCTGCGATGGCAGGCCTGGGACACATTTTATAAGCAGCTTCTGTGGGTGGCACAACCAGTGCTGCGAGCCCACCAGCAGCAGTTAACTTACATGCCCTTGGCACACGCGGTGCACTAGACTAGGGTCTGAACAGTAAGTCAACCAAGCCAATCATGGTAACACCAATCAATGTATCAATTTAACATAGGGAGCACTTGCACTGTGGCACTGATCAGCAGTGGCACAGTGCCCAAAGTAATATTCCAGCAAAAACATCGCAAACAGAGGAGGCCAACAGAAAAAAATGGAGGAGAGACTCATGCCAATGATGCCAGGTCTCACAGACACTATTTACAAAGGCCATAGGCCAGTCCAGACACGAAGTCCTGGGGGGACACATGGCCATGCGTCTCCCCTAGCTTGCCTACACATCAGATACCTTTGGTTGATCGACTGGGGTGGGGGCATCATGTGGGGAAGGACCAGGCACCACAGGGACAGGAGGGGGTAAGGCAGGAGTTGGGGGTGCAGGGACGGACGACTCCACCACAGGGGGTGGGGCAGCACCAAAGGTGGAGGTCAGTACTGCGCTGCACACGTCTGCAAGATCTTGCAGCGTCTCCCCTGCACCCGAAGGAACCACAGGCCCCAAGGAGGGGGGGGGTCGGAGGGATGGGTTGCAGTGCTACTGGGGGAAGTGGTGGACAGGGGGAGGGACTCTACTCCCTCACCGAGTGCCTTGCCCGTTTGCGCGCAGGTGAAACAGTGGGGCTGAGGCACAGCACAGCCAAGTAGGTCTCCTTCTCAGACTGTGGGGCAGGGGAGCCGAGGGGAGTGACATCAGAGGGACTGGGAAGTGAGGCATGCGGACTCCTACTGTGGCTGCGTGTCCGCCTGTGTGCCCTAGACCTAGTGGGTGTGCCTACTTCCCCCTGAGTGTGCGTGACAGGAGGTGTGCGCTTGCCCTTCCCTGTTGGTGTGCTGCCTGTGTCTGGTGTGGTGCCTGCCTGGGAAGGTATGTGTGTGCTTGGGACAGGAATGGGAGTGGGAAGTGTGGATGGCACAGGGGTAGGTGGGGGGATGAAGCGCTGCAGGAGACTCACTGCTGCCGTCAGTGACGAGTCCATGGACCTCAGCAACATCCATTGGTCAGACATCGCTGATGACATGCCCTCCATGTACGACACCATCTGTGTCAGCAGTCTGGTGTGGCCATGGAGGACAGTCAGGATCGATGTCTGCCCAACCTGCAACTGCCGCTGAATGTCCACAGACTCGGCAGTGAGGGCAGCAGGGGAGACAGGGGCAGGGGGTGCGGTGCCTGGCACGAAGGAGACACGTTGTTGCCCTACACGGACAGAAGAGACTCGAGCAAGTGGGAGGGCGGTGATGGGAATGGAGGGTGCATGACAGTTGCAGTGCTGCTGCCAGCTGTTGGAGCAGCCTCTGCCTCCTCAGGGAGTTCAGCCTCGGACCCATCTGCGTCATAGTCGGTGGTGGTAGTTCCCAGGTCCTCCGCCACACTCCCCTCGCCCTCTGTGCCACTTGATGCTGCCGACTCGCCAGGTGTGGTGGCACTGGTGCTGGATCCCTCCTCCACGTCCGTGCAGGTGTCTCCCTCGGTGTCCCCCGATGATGCTGTGGGCAAGGTGAAGAGACATGTAATAATCAGTCACCTGTGTACATCTGACACATGAGTCCAAACTAAATAGGTCACAGTGCATATCATGAAAAGCATCATGAGGAACATCTAGAATACCCAGCACACATGTAAGCCCTGCACTCCCCAGTTGGTTCACCCAACATGCCCCCTGAAATAATGAAAATCAGGACACCACAGCAAATAATAGGATATCCAATTATACAGAGAAGCTAGTGTCTGTGAACAGTGGAGCACAGGCAGACCATGACGGCATGCCACCTCCTGGTCACTGTGAACAAAATAGTATTGGTGCACCCAATGCCAAATAACAGCCGCCAATGCTGAAGGGGTCCCCACACTCATAGACCTGTGAGTACTGTAGAAAAGCAAATGTAATACTATCTGATCCATTGGGAAGCACAAAACTTTACACAATTGACATATTTGGAATGTGTGAATGTCCCACCTGTGGAACAGAACACACATGTGCATGAATATCAGAAGTCACACAAGGAGGTGCACACAAAACTACATTTACACAGTCATAGTATGAGCTGCCCGCCTAATGGCAAGAAGCCAATGTTAAGAAGAAATGTGGTATTAGGAAGTACACATACATGGCACCACGGTGGTCGGGATGACTTGACATCGGTAAGTTGCCTTCAGCAACAACCAAGGACTAACCCAAATGCTAACACACTGTGGGAACATGGATATGTATAAATCCTAAACAATTTTTGGCCTGAAATGTGCCCATGTTCTAATTGTGAAGCGTGTTCTACAAAAGTGTAAAAGTGGTACTTGTGCACTCCCTTGGGAAACCTCTGTCATGCAGGCACATCATTGTCCTTCACAAAAATCAAAGTGAAGCATATAAACTATTGGGACATGTTGACAAGTGTAGTGAGTGCCAGGGCACATGCCTTCTTGAATAACAACTTAAAACATGCCACCTGTCACATGGCCATCCGTACCATGATGACACAGTTGGCAACACATCTGACACACTACCTGTCATGTGGAGTGGCACACATGTCCAAACACAGGACAATGCATTGGCTAATGGGCCTGCAGTGTGTCGGGATAAGGAGCACCTGCACTGAGGAGACACCCTGATGTGAACAAAGAATGTCCACACAGATGTCAGCACACACAGCCCAAACCACATAGCATCTGGAGCACACACCGTGCCGTATAATTTTGAGCAACAAAAATTAAAAGGAAAAAACACAATGTTGTGATCTGCACACTCTCACATGTGTGTCCATTGGTCCAAACTTGTTTTGAACGGAAGCAGAAGAGCCTGTATTTGTAGTGCATGTACAATACTTGTCTTAACACTTCACAATAAGCAAATTCTTAATTAACCTGCATTGAAAAAACTGTTAGTTTTGCTCAAGAATAATTTTGCCAAAATTACTTTGACAGCTCCAATCACTAAGATACCGTTGGATCCAAAGCTCATGACAGTTTTGATCCATCATTCGCTTTTGAATTTCTATCCAATAATGTTGACATATATGCTGAAAGCAATTTGCAGGACGAAGTGATGTATTATTACAGTAAAGATCACACCAGTTATATTCCTGATTGATATTGAAAGATGTCAGAACCAACCTTTAGACTTTAAATTGAAGAAACAATTTCTGATGTTATTCAAAAGATTTATCCTTTCCCTAGTAACATTACTCACTAGAATCCATTGCTGCTTCGGAAATAATGTAAAAAAAAAAGGCACACAGGGACGTGTCCTTATGTCGAGGTACTCTCGAGAGAGAATCCTTAATTAACTGCACATCAAAAAGGGCTATCACCTTAGTCAGCACAACAAAACTGTTTAATAATGGCCAGCAGCATGTTTTCCTGTCAAAAAACAATCATTAATTATAACTGCCTGAACAAAATAACAATAGGTGGAAAAATATGCTGTAATTCTCTCTTACCATAGTAAAATCACTAATTCACATTTTCTGAAAGTTTCTTTCACAACATTGACTGAGAAAAAGCACATTCACCTGATGCAGAAAAACAAGGGTGCACCACCGTTAGGGTAGATGTCCCGTGTAAGGGAGAGCCTGTAGTTTCTGAGCCTCCACATACTGATTTATAAACACAAACCATATGATCAATGGCAATTCTGGCTCAGAGCAAAGCTTAGTATCTGTTTTGGTTTGCAGTGACCAAATTACATACCCAACTCTAAATTAATACATAAACAGCAGAAGACCTTCGAAAAAACCAAGGCCAGACTGGCAGTACCAGGCATCTGGTGTTTCCTCGGGAGTCTGGAAGGGTGAGGGGGGGCTTTTGTTACTGGGGGCTGGTTTTGTAGCAGTGCAGCAGTTTTAAAAGCAGCGTAGTGTTCCTTATATATTAAAAAGGTTTCAGGTAACAATAAAAGTGCCAACATAACTCTGGTGATTAATGTTCCTGCTGGAGAGAGATCAGAGTTTGGTATAATGGCAGTTTTGATTCATCTAAGGTAGCGCTGTTGCAGTTCAAGTATACAACTTAAATGCAGTAAATGAGATGTGCACGTCCACAGCAGTACCTCCACAGTAAGGAGGATGCAAATGCCTCATCCTCTGCACAGTGGTTAAAAAGCCTTCTGGTGCTGGCACCAGAAGGATTTTCTTTTTTTGGTTTTGAATCTTCAGAACATGAGGGGAGAGCGTCCCTCAAGCCTTATAGTTATTTCTTTTTCATTTGTGTGATGATCAGGGTATACAGCGCACTGACATCACACAAATCGAACTATAAGCAGTCAGTAGTAGTAGTAAATGAACTTTATTCGGTATCCAAGTACCATCAAAGTGCACATATGCATAAACATTACAAAAACATTTCATAAAACCAATATAAAAGATGTTACAGCACAGTTCATTGTAAGAGAGTCAGCACCATTCAGAATTCCATTTTCTTTGAACATTGTTAATATGCCATATCAGACAAAACTATGTGCAAAATTGAGCAATGGATAATAAAAAGATACATATAAAGAGCTTAAAAAAATATCTTCAGCAATATCTATATAAAATCAATGTTAAAAAAAGAGAGGAACATTAAAAGAAGACCTAATCACTTGGGGGTACAGGCAATAATCTATCAGGTTTGTGCCACATGCCGGTCAAGTACTAGCACCAAGAGACTTTTGCCATTGGCTCGTTGCAGATCTTAGAGGCAAGGTGCCAAGACGAAAACAGATGTAAAGACTCTTCGCTAAAGGGGAGGAAATAAAATTGAAAAATTCCTCAGGCAATAATCTATCAGGTTTGTGCCACATGCCGGTCAAGTGCTAGCACCAAGAGACTTTTGCCATTGGCTCGTTGCAGATCTTAGAGGCAAGGTGCCAAGACGAAAACAGATGTAAAGACTCTTCGCTAAAGGGGAGGAAATAAAATTGAAAAATTCCTCATAATGAGGGAACAGCTTGATATCTAAAAATCGGTTTCTTAGTTTGCCAGTTGAGTGGTTATTTAAGTGGATATCTCGGATATGGATCCAATAGCTAGATTTAAAATAGTTAAGATCAGTTTTGCATAGTCTTTCTGGGTAGATTCATAGCCTTGCCAATCCTAATTTCTTTAACCATCTGACCCAAATTTGACCCAAGGGATTAGTTTGGCACCCCTCATACCCAACAATTCTACAAGGCAATCTCTAAATTCATTCAGATCAGGAGTGACCCATAATCTGATTCAGTAGACAAGTGTTCTAAGGGTGGCCATGTCAGCAATTCTTTTGAGCCCAAAGTCATAAAACAAAGGAATTAAAGGTGTGCTATTGGGAACATAGACCAGCCTTCTGACAAATCTATTCTCTGCAGCAGTGAGTTCATCAGTGCACCCCCAAGTCTCAGCTCCATATAGAGCTGCCCCTTGAGCTTTGCTGCAATAGACTTCCATGGCAGGCAATACTGCACAAGAGCTTGTTTGCCTATGCAGGCTACTAATCGCGTTGGCTCTGTGCTCTAATAGTTGTGAACTTTTTTTAGATGGTCATTCCACTTCATGTTCCCCATTACCTTAACTCCTAGGTAGTCAAAGCTACTAACCCTCTCAAGTACCTCATCCCCAGCCCTTATGATTGAGTTTTTAACTGCTCCCTTACCAAGTACCAAATTTGTTAGCATTGAGCTCCAGGCCCCTTGCTGTACAGAAGTCAATATATTTGTTAACAAGGAGCTGGAGCCCCATTGGGGTCTTGGAGATGATAGGGGAATTGTCTGCAAATAAAAGAATCGGTACCTTATTACCGTTCTGCAGAGGGGAGTCATTTTTACAGTTTTTCAAGACATCTACCACATCATTTATGTAGAGGGTGAAGAGCGTTGTGGCAAGAACACATCCCTGGCGTATACCCCGCTGTATGGGGATACGCTCGGCTAATTCTCCTGCATGCCCACACCGTACCTGGGCAAAGTTATTGCTATGTAGCTGGGACATAAGATGGGTTAAGTTCCCTGGGATCCCCATTGCATTTAAAACAGACCGCAAATCTGTACGGGATGAGATCAAAGGTGGCTCTCAGATCAATGAATGCCACATAAAGATTCTGCTGTTGTAGTAGGGTATATTTACAGTGTAGTGTGGTAGATATGAAAATTTAGTCTACAGTGCTCATCTTCGAGTGAAACCCTGCTTGGAGGTTTGACATTATATTATTAGTGTCTATACAGTGGTGTCATTATCAAGGATTTATTTGGCAAAAATCTTTTGGGCATTATCGATTAGGCTAATTGGCCTATAATTGGATGGTACACATGCATCACCCTTCTTGTATATAGCAGCAATCTCAGCCCCCTTCCAGGACTCAGGTATCTCTCCACCTCTCGCTATGGCAATAGAAAGTGACCAAATCTGGGGTTCCGATTTATAGAGATCCCCAGGAATTTTATCAGGTCCTCAGTCAGTATCAGTAGGCGCTGACTGCTTGGATTTTGATTGATACTCTGGCCCACGTGCGGACATAAAGATAGTAGTTGTAAATGCCCTTCTTGAATTCCCAAAGTCGTAAACTTAGACATCTAGTCTAAATTTAGACCAAATGTCTGAGTTTACGTTTGTGACTCGGCCTCTAGGACTAAGATCTCCTCCTGCATTTCTCCTTCTCTACTTTCTTGGGCACAGAGACCAATGCTGATCTAACAATGACAGGTGAAGCTGGGACAACTACTGAAGCACTCTGGTAATTACCTGTGTCACTCCACTCCTGTGCTAGTCCATTCTTTTGGGCTACCCCTTTCACTCTGCACATTGGCTGACCTCTTCTGGGCAGTCTCCGCCTGCAGGGGTATCTTGACTTCCCTTCTGTCAGCACGCCAGGCAGTCTCCAGTGCTGAGTCAGTCCCACTGTTTCTCCAGCAGCTTCCTGAAGAATTTCCAGGTACTATCCCATCATCTCTGAGAGATTGGCTGTGCAAAATCATAGCAACACACAGATATGATGGGTAGAATACTGAACATTGTCAAACATTCACCCCAGTAGAGAGATCTAGGCCTAAATACATTTCTTTTCTGCTCACCATCCCATTCCAGTTTGGACCCATCCATATGCAAATCATTCTTTACCCTGCCCCCTATGCAAACAATCCAGCCTCAACTGCCAGACTAGGTCCTCCTTGGTCCAGAAACAAGCATCCTGGACCGATTTTAGGGTATCACCCCTCATCAGCCGGGCTAGCTTGAATCCAATGGCATAGTGTGCACGGGGTCCACGTCTGGGTGTACCCTTCCAACTTGGGGCGACTATAGCAACACAAATATTTGATGGAAGGGATGCTGAACATGGTCAAACGTTCACCCCCAGTTAGCAAAACCAGCCTTGGATTTCAAGAATACCTCTAGCATTGTGTGGCCTACCACTCCTTCAGTTAGTGGGATATTTGGAACCAAGTGAGGAATTTCCAGTTGAACCTTAATAGTCAGGCTGCATTCAGAAAATCTTGATTCCTCTTTCACTGTCCTGGAACCAGCCCAAAGTGGTTATTTAGTGTCTATCCAGTGCAGAACAGAAACAGTCTTCAAATAGTTTTAGAACACGAGAACAATCACATGTCAGGAACTTGCTTTAGACGGCCATTGAACCTCAGGAGAAGCACCTTTAGGAGAGACAGAGGGGCAGGGCTTGCATAGATGATTCTCTCAGCACAACAAAAGGGATTGCTGTGTCCATCTCCCCACATACTGCATCAAGCCAACTGGTGGTGCCCATAAAATCATCTGGCCTCTATATTATAGCCCTCTCTCACTACTCCCTCACCTCACTGTCTGACACTAAATGCATACCTCAGGAAAGCCAGCAATAACGTTGCCATTCTAAAAAGCTTTCCCTCAGCCTCCATCTCGTGATTTGATTACTAAGGGTGGATCCAAAATGGATCACTGGCCTCATAGTCACAAATTATTCAAGATGGAGATGCAGTACCAGTCACCATAAATATTCTGCTTGCACACAGAACAGGGAAAAGGTATGTACTCTGTTACAAATCAGAAAAAAATATTGAGCTGCAGTCAATGCTCTGTGATTATATCCCGAAACACAAACAGCAGTCTTGCGCACTAGGGAGGCTCGCTTGTTGGGCCCTTCAAGACAACAAAGCCACTTTTTGCATCTCAGAATATGGACGCGACAGCCCAGACACATGATTGCTGTGCATATTGGACTCAAAATGTTCATCATACCAGTGAAAACTGCAGTTGAGTTACTCAGGGCTGGTGGGGCTGGTGTGCTCATTTGTAAAGAAATGTTCTGTCCATAAACCTCCCATCTGCATTATATAAAATTGGCAACATAATGTTGTGAGCATTTTAATTTCTTGCAAATAGGACATAAAGAGAAAAAAGGCAACGTAAAGAAATGTATCTGACAAAAATAGTGGAATTATTAGATATTAGTGTATCCTTCAATAATGCTGGAGTTATGAATTACTCTACAATTTTGCACTGCTGGCAAAAAAGCCAGTGATACAAGAGACAGGTCTAACATATGCCAAATATCTCTGTACTTGTTTCATTTTTAAAGGCCTGATTTAGTTTTAGGCCGAAGGGTTACTCCATCACAAATGTTAAGGATATCCCATCCACTGTTTTACAAGTGCATTATATCCAATGGCACTTGTAATTTGTCTACCAAACTCTAAGTAAGGCCCTAAGATTGTTATTTATATCTGTAGCAAAATCTGTAAGTGCTTGTATGAGAATGCCCCTCTTTATCCTCTGCTCAGCACCCTGTTTTTCCTCTCCCTTCTCTTTTCCTCTGCATTTTTTCCCTGTTTGAGCTCATACTTCGCCCAAACCCCTAAAATATATTGCATTTACTGTCTATGCTCCCCTTCTTTGCTGTGCTTTGCCCCTACAGCCTCGGTTTCCCTTTCTTAACCCTCCACTCTCCTCCCCATTTTTTTCTCCCTGTCTCTTTCCCTTTGCACTTTTCTCTTGTGTGATCTTCATCTGCCACCACACCCACCTCAATATATATATACCATTTACTAGCTCTGCTGATTACTTGAGCCGTGCCCAGCAACTCAATGGCTGTGTACTCTGTAGACTATAATAAAAGTTATTTTTAGGGCTTTATGGCTGCATTTCTTTTTGCAAGAAACTGTGCTTCTGTTAATTGTAAATGATTGTGGTTTTTGTGCAATATTGGCCACCATTATTCAAAGTTTACTGCTACAAGATCCTTTTTTTCTCTTGCCCCCTCCATTTTCCCTATTCCCTCTCTCCCAAGCATAGCTTCCGGATAAAAAAGCTGACTACACCCCTGCTTCATTAGCACTCATTTGTTTGTTGTTGGGCAACAGCTTGGCTGGGCCTTCAGCTGAGCCTAAGAGGCTAAGAAAGGGTCAGTTGTCCTCACCAGCATCACATCAAGCCCTTCCTGCAGGATGTCTCAGCCTGGATGTCAATTTTATGTGCTCAGTACATGCTCAAACATTTCCCACTCACTCACCAAACTCTACCCAGTTGTATAGCACACACTTACATACCATTATCCCTACACCCACACACTCATACACAAATCACTCTCTGTACTACAGCACAACCAAATACACATTTTGCTTACATACCAATAAAACTAAAACTTGCACATTTAATCTCACAAACTCCCTCTACCTACACCTAGCATTGCCAATGCCACCCCGTGATCCTTTCTTCAGCTAGCTATCATACAAGCATCCTCTTCTTCTCGCACAGAACCAATGACAACACTCTTTCAATACCCCACTGGCAATAAGGCAAAATCATCCCCCTTCTCATCCTAAAATTCTCTCTCAAATGAAATATTTTCCCATTCTCACACTATACAGAGATTCTACTCTTGAGCTCACTCCCACCCCATGCTTCTCCCATCACACACAACTCACCAGTCCTTCATGCGCAAATGCTATACCTCAAGTCACTCCCAAATAGCAGAAAATACTACTCCACAAAAACAAAAACAAACACACATACACAATTTTCTGAACAAAATCTCAAAAATTCAAACACTCCTTACCATCTCTATATACCTATACACATCAACGCTTCCCCGAATTCTAGCACAAATAGCACACATTTCAAACCATCTCTACCTCGTACCTCTATGCTGTGAACACACCAATTGCTCAATCCACAAAAACATGACAACACTCCCTCACAAGTCTATCATCCATCACTCAATTCATGGCCATACAACATGACCCTCATTCACCACCACCACCTCTCATCCATAAACCTTCCAGGTTACACATACGCACAAGATGGCACCTCCATAACACTCTTTGTAACCTCAGGTCCCCAAGTCTATCACAAAAGAAGCCTATCTTTCACACACAACTCCATAGTCCAACCTCTCTGTTTCAAGTAGACTCACTACCACCCACACAACCACACCCAAAAAGCCATTTAAAAGAAGAAAACAATAAACAAAAACAAGACTTTCTCTGTCCTCCAATAGTTAACATCACCCACAATAGCATCCCTCCCACAACTTAAAAGGATATTACTGACTCTCCTGCAGCACAAACTCACACCACCTCCAAAATCTAGTCTTTAGACTGCCTACGATCTAGGACCACTGCCTGGACTGAGGGTCTAGGGCCATTACACCAATAATATCTAAGTGGGTAAGAAACCTCAGAATTGCCATGGAGATCAAGCTCCATCTTCCCATACCTAGGATTCCCCCACAAGGTTCAATCTACTATCTGATCTTGTCCTATTAAAACTGGATTACACTAATGGTCTCTATCACAGCTCACCCTTATCAACTATGAGAAGATTAGAGATGATTCAGAATGCTTCTACTAGAATGACCCTACATGTAAATCCACAAACACACATCTCCCCTGCCTTGAGGGTCACCAGTTGCCAGAAAATCCACCTTTAATCTATGTGTCACGCACAAGGCAATACATTGCAAAGAATGACTCTTCATCAGGAAGAAAATCAGCAAATACATACAGCAAAGGAACCTACACTCCAAAATGGCTCCCTGCCTCAAATTACTTTTAATATACATGTACAAAACATGGATGCAACATTGTTCAAGCAGTCAAACTATGGAATTTCTTACCCATAAACATAATATCCAATGTCAATCATCTCAACTTCAGACAATTAGTCAAGAGCTGGCTCTTCCCCACTATACTCACAACACAACAGTGTACCACAACAATATACCTCACTGTATGGAGATGAGGTTATTGTGATGCATGTTTCATTGTACATTGAACTATGCTTCCAGTTATAAGCAGATACATTTACGTAGGGGAAAAATGCATATTACGCCACAAGATACGTGTGTATATCAGACCATGTCATGCTGCGTCTATGTGCATATAGGTGCATATATTTTGAGAGGTGATACCTGGAACTAAAAGTTTAAGAAATATTGTGCATATATGCTTGCATGGGTTAATAAAAGACATATGACAAATATGTGCGCAGATTAGCACAATATAAATCTGCACTTCAGACCATGTAAATATCGCTGCTTCTATTTACATATTAATATTTGCATAGACTGGTTCACTCCAGCCATTGCAACTTTAACAAGTGCATAAGTTCATTTCAGTTATGTTATAAAACAAAAACTCCCTTCAACCTTTGTCCCATCCCTCCTCTCTCTGACTCATCTCAAACCTTTTATGAGCTCCCAACCATCCTTCTCAATGATCAGTCTGGACAATGCAGCTGACGCTAGACAATTGTGTGAATATTACCATGAGAGATGCTTTGTTTTTACCCACTTGTTGGGAACCAGGAGTACATGTTTTGATTGGTCAGAAGTTGTTGGTCTGCTGCAAAAACGTGCTTGCCCTCCACACAGCTATGATCATTTTGCTTTTTTATCCAGCTGACTGAGGTTGAAATGACATTGCCATACTATTTAAGTATCATAGATAACTAGATAATTTAAGTTGTTTTTCTGTGACAGCAGCACAGATGCATGAATGAATGAAGGCATTTATAGAGCGCACAGCTACTCAACAAGAGTGTCCCGGCGCTAAAAGGACTCCCCATCCACCCAACTGACGCCTCTCGCAGCGGCAAACCAGGTTTTAAGCAGCTTCTGGAAGATGGATAGGTCAATGACAGAATAGCCAGGTTTTAAGCAGTTTCCTAAAAACGGCAAGCTTGGTCACAGTTTTAAGAGACAATGGAAGCAGGTTCCAAGCCTGGGCTGCCCGACCGGGAACGGTGTATTCTGGGAACGGAAGCCAGGCTGAAATTGGATGATCTCAACATTCTTGGTGGCGCGTATTGGGTAACTCTCTTTCTAAGGTAGCCCGTGCCACTCCCATGCAGGGCCTTGAAAAATAGCACCAGAGTTTTAAACCTAATACTTTTTTTTACTGGTAGCCAGTGTAAGGCCTTGTGGTGCGGGATATGTTGGTCCTAGGCTTAAGCATAGGAACCGCTCTGCCGGTTGCGTTTTGAGCCACCTGCAAGCGACTAAGCAGACATACAGGAAGGCCCAGGTACAGGACATTCACATAATCCAGTCTAGAGGTGACCAGTGCCTGGACCACGGTCTTCCTAAAATCAAGAGGCAGAGGAGAACTCATCCATCATAATGGTCAGATTCTTTTACCGTATTTTGTGTAGAGAGTGGAGGTGGCATATCTTCAGTCCACCAGCGTCTCCAATCTTCCGGAGGTAGGGAGCCAAAGAAGATAATTTCAGACTTCTCCTGGAGGAGAGCAGTCATTAACCTGCAATTATTTTTAAGTCTGGTTCAACAGTACGTTTGTCCTATGACCTTTTAATTGCACCAATATTATTTTAAAGTTCTTTGCTTCACTTCAAATAAATAGCAATTCCCATATTTAATTGTAATGCTTCGCATTACCAGACAGCATTCCATTGAAGTGAGACCTGTTGGGATCGATGATGCTTGCTAAGCCATGTCACGCAGCTATTAGTCACATACTTCCTCTGCTTACTAAATAAACATACTATTACCCCTTTCAAATCCATTCCCGTCATTGTATCCCAACTCTAAGCTCTAATGAGCACAGATCTAACACAACTAGTGCAAAATAAACTTACTGCCAATCTACTAGCAATAAAGCTCTAATATTGGGTTACATAGTAGTGTACTACTTGCCAAAAAATGCTTCAACGCCTTAGCAGGGGTAGTAATCGCTTTGTAACTATAATTTACAATTACAACATAATTTATTGTAAAACTGGGAAGCTTAAGAGGGATTGAATTTAAATTTAGTATCTCCATTAAATATTTCTCGTTCAGAACAGTTCAAAATAAATGGCAGATTGTTATTTGTTTAGTCAAAGAATGATTGATGCTTTCAAAAAGAGATTTATTTTGACTGCTGCTCTGAGTTGGAATAAAACAAAGAAAAGCTTATAATGCTAGTTTATAATCGCTTGTGAAGGAATTAGACTCTGCTTGCGAATTATACGACTGTTTCAGCCTTGCCAATCAATGAAAGCATTATGCAAATTATAATTGGAATATGATGCCAAAAAACCTTGAGGCCACAGTCTTTCCACGAGATAATTGAATGCCAATAATGATCCAGGAAAACATTGCAAGCAGCACCTTAGATTGAGTACAACAGTTGTAAATTGTAAATTTTGTGCTCTGATGTGCTTAGTATAACATGAAATGTATACTTGTTATCCTGAATTCAGGTTCTATTGCTGAACAATCACGTTGAGGAGGCTATCTGATTGGTCCTTGAAAGGATACCACAATCTTCTCAATGAAAACAACTAAAGAAAAAAGAATATTGGGAAACAGAAAATACCTTATGATAACGTAGAAACATTTTTAATCCATCTGGCATGCTGACAATGATTAACATATTACTCACACGTACATTTCTGTATTTCATTGTTGCACTTATTAAATGTCCCAGGGTCAGACTGGCCTATAGGGCAGTCAGCAGCGGGTGTAGTAAATAGTTGGGTACAAGTGCTTTTAGTCGGGTATGGTGAGGTGTCTGTCTAATTTCACCTGGGAATTTTACATACACAAAGACAAAAAAAACACACTCGCTCTCTCAACTCTGTTTTGAAGGTCTTAAAAAACATTGTTTAGTTTGAAAAATATTGGAGCATATTCTCAAGCATCTATCACCAAGTTATTGGCACATTAGTGCAGCCAAAGTCACACTACATATATAGCTCCATTCACAAGCTGGTGCTAACTGCCGATATCACCAGTTTACCAGCGATAGCAGCAGCAAAAAACATTGCCACGGATGACCCCAGCAACTATCGCTAATGAGATGCAGAGTAGGCGTTCCCGAGCAAAAAGCCGCGACAACACCAAACCACAACATTCTCAACGACCAGCCAGATAGGCGATAAGATCACAAAACATGCGATAAGGCGCGTTAGTAGCAGGAAATTAACACCTGCTCTGACCTGGTGCAAAGTCAGATGACAACCGGCACTAGAAAAGGAAGCCCGGCCCAGAGCCACACCTGAAGAACAACAGATGCCATGGAGCTACTCATAATGCAGCTCGGAGCCCCAATAGGGCCACAACACCAACTGCCACCACCCCCCAGGACCGCCTCCCCCCCGGGACCCCCACCACCCCCCCTACCACCACAGAGCCAGCGCAGACAAAGACGCAGACCTTCAGGAAACGCACCAGCCTCACAGACTTAACACCAGAGTATGTCATTGCCCACTACAGACCCAAAGGACAATCATCTTCCGCATCCTGAACATCATTGCCCACAGGCTGACGGCACCAACACAGTGGACAACCAACATCCCTCCGCAGACAAAGCTGCTGGCTGTGCTGCACCTGTTGGCCTCTGGGACATTCCAACCAACAACCGCCAGAGTCGGAGGAGTCTCACAGACAACCCTATTCAAGTTCCTCAAACCTGTCCTTGATGCCATCCTCAGCATGGTACCCCAGTACCTATACCTCCCCCAAACTGCGCAGGAACAGCTAGAGACCAAGCAAGGCTTCTGCGCCATAGCTGCATTCCCGCACGTGTTGGGGGTAATTGACTGCACACATGTCCTACTTGTGCCCCCTGCCAACACTGCACACAATTACCGCAACAGAAAGCACATGCATTCCATCGATGTGCAGGCAATAGTGGACCACCGGGGACTCTACATCAATGTCATCGCCAACTACCCAGGCAGTGTGCATGACTCAAATATCTTCTGACAGTCCATCATCAACTGGCACTTCCAGGATGGCACCTATGGAAATGCTGTGCTCATTAGTAAGTACCAAATGAACATACCACACACCTCCAATCCACAACCATGCAACTCACATCTCTGGCAATACACACGTTACAAACCCACATGCAACATGCCAAACAACATGCCCATCCACCAGACAAGACAGCACAACTTACTTTGGCAACCTGGGCTAGCCATGTACATGAGCGATCAACGGCATGGCACCTCAGTCACACAATAGCAGAATGTGGGGAGAGGTGGGAACCAGGCATGTGCGAAGGAGGCAAGTGAACCATGAATGAGAATGTACACAATGCAAAGTGTGGCGTGGATGTGCTGGACAGACTGCAGTATGCAGACCACAGACATATCCATGTCGACATATAATGCTGGTGTTGGTAGTGTTGTGGACAGTGGACGCAACCATGTGACCACAGCCACTGGGGAAGATCATGGAAATGTACTTCCCCCTGTAAGCGTGTGTGGAGTGGGCTGGCCCAGCACACGCCAGGCTAGTGTAGGGGTGTGAATAAAAAGCACGTAGCCCTGGGAGTGGTTCTCTTCCGGAATACCAGACATGTCTTCCAGGGCAGCGCCTCTCACCCTGCCATGAGGCCAACACCGTGCACGGCCGTGCCTGCGATCCAGCGATCCTGTGCGCTTGCCACAGCCCAGGCCACTGCTCCCCTAACCAGTGTTGTCTGCCCCAGCGCATTCCAGGCCTAACTGCTCACCTGCCGACACAGGCGTAACTCCAAGAGTGCCCACCACGTGCTTCTGCCAGCTACAAGCCAGAGGCCCGCGACCTTGGCAGCCTCCTCAGACCATTGCGGCCTTCGCAAGCAAGGTCCGCAGTACTCCTTTCCCATTGAGGCACTCCACCGTCATAAACAGCGGACAAGTAGGTCACACATTTGGAACCGAGTCTTGCATACACGATGGCAGAATACATATTTGTGGCATTGTTTAAATCCCTATACCCCCTTCGATGTGGTGCCACCAACTCTGTGCATAACATTCCGACAACACAAGTCTGTGGGCCCCTGAGGACTTCTGCCTTAGGCCTACACACGGTCCAGCAGGCCTCAGACAAATCCAATCTAGTCCGTCCTAGGCAGGACACGGCTTGGTTGCAGGGTGCACACCCGCTCAGCTCTGGTGTCCCCACCTCTGTCAACCAGGAATATTCTCCACATGCCATTCCAATGCTGTGTGTTAGAGATCCAGGAGGAGCTGACTGCACAGCGGTTGCCCCAAACTGACAGCTGCCTCGGGCACATACTGCGGTCTGGCCCTGACAAAGAGGTAACTGATGCGTGTGTCTCTCGTGTAGTGTCTTCGCCACCCGTCACGCAATGTGCAATTTTGCTGAATTGTAGCAGACATTGGGTGTGTGGAGAATGTTCTAAACAATTTAATCCAGACTAAGTTTAAAGAAGTGTGGAATCGGGATGGGCATCGCCTGAGCAGCCTCATGGAGTGAAATTGATTCCCCTGGCAGTGAGGCGCCAAATACTGACTACAGTCAAGCTGTCAGTACAACTTTGTAAAGTCTCTGTGGCAACTGGGATTTCTAACTAAAGATTTTTCGTTACATCTCATGCAAATTGAACCATCAGGCACATAGAAGAGGTTTCAACTATTCCTCTACACACAGGGCGGACGCACATAGTGCCACTTTTAAGATATCAATCATGTCTAAGTCCTGAGGAGAATCCGTGAATTGTGTGGATTCAAAACGCGTTGGCTCTTGTGAGCCCGGGGGATTGTGTATATATTGTGCCTTAAGGAATGTAGTAATAATTTTTTCCTCTTGTGTAGGCAACATTGGTTTGAAGATATAACCCCCGGTCTCTTGGCCTAGGCAGGACAATTACCAATGTCTAGTTAAGAATTTAACATCCGCTTGGTGCCTTATGTAAAAACTAGGACTGGTGTTGTACTTTCAATGTTAATGTTATTTCACATGATTGTCTAAGTTTGTTTCACTTGTCATTTTTGTCTTTGAATTTTTTCGCTTTTAAGTGGAATATAACTTTGTATCTAAACGTGTTTTTGTAAATGTGGTGTTCTGTAAATGAATGGTTTCTTTTCTAAGACATGAGAAAATATTTATTTGCTTCGCTAATCTAAATAATTGAAAATAAGCTAAAAAAAGCAATAAGAACCCTAGATTTGATAGTCTAGGGTATTCTCTTTAAAGTGTGCAAACTAGTCCTTCTGGACATACTCTTTTCTCTTGTATGTTGCTATGTAGCATGCCCACGGAGTGCGGCCTCGGCCGAGGGGTACATGAGGGTGAGCAAGCCCGCTCAGGTTCCGGGACCAAACATGCCAACTTCTGTGTGTCGCTATTTCCGCAGCATAAGCCAAAGGTCTACCCTCAACTGCAGGGCGAGTTCAGCCAGGCATGACCTCTACATCTGTGTCCGCCCTGTCCTTACCATAGGCCTACACACATGTTGCCGCCCACCTTCAGCGCACAACATCACTGTGTCATTGTCAGGCTTGTGGACATGCGCAGACGGGCATGACAATGGTGTGCTGTAGGGGTGCAAGTGATGCAACCGCGCTGCACACACTAGCGAGTAGGCTCAGGGGGAGTGAAGAGCAGCAGTGATGCTATGTAGTACACATTGATGCCGCTCATTTGCAACAAGCAGTACGTCATTCAGGAATCACAAAGTCACACATATCACACACCAATGAACCAGTGAGCCTGCCAACACATCATGCACAACCAACTATTGACTTATGTCTCTCTGCACTGTCACAGGTGACCAAGGATATGCACTCTGTGCTTGGATGATGACACTCCTCTGAGCCCCAAACACAAAGGCCCAGAGGCAGTACAATGCGGCCCACAAACACACCAGGGGCATCATGGAATGCACATTTGGCGTGTTGAAGTCACGTTTCAGGTGCCTGGATGTCACAGGTGGAAGGCTCCTGTACAGCCCAGACATCATGTGCAAGATGATCATGGCATGTTGAGTGTTGCACAACATATGTGTACGCAGCAAGGCACCATGGATACCAGTTCCAGAGCCACCGGACGATGATGATGAAGATGAGGCAGGTGGACCACACCCCACTGCAGCTGCAGCAGGAATAGCCCGCATGGACACCATCATTGCAAATTTCTTCAGATGAGCACGTCACATTGTGACAGTCCATGGCAATCATGGGACAGTACAGAATAACCACAGGCACAGCATGTGCAAATAAATGCATTCCAAAATAACATTCCCTAAGTGCATGTCACTAATCTGTTCGGCACATCACTCAGACAAGTGTGAGTGCGACATAAGTTGATACGATTTTATGATGTGTTCATGGATGGTGGGTGTGTCACCTCTGTGCAGAGGGGCCGTTTGGGGTGTCACGTATTCGAAATGCCAGTTCTGTGTGTCACAGTTAGTAGGGTATCCCACTCTTTGGCGTTTCACATGTGTCCAAGATCATTCCATTTTGGCTGCCATTTGTGACCTACAGGTGACAACAGGGCTCTTTTTGGGGTCAGTTATGTCCCACTAGAATGCAGGGATGCCCCCTGTGACTCAGGACCCACAACATGGGCAACATGTATGTAAGCGGGAGTCACTGCCCCTACATTCATCCACGCTGTCATTATTGATTGATCATGGCAATGACACGTCTGTGTGCAGGAGGGGTTGCTTGTCCCTCTGCAATGTGAAGGGGAGATGCGGTTTCACTGTGTGTTCCATGCACGTGTCTGCATTGGCGCAGTTGACATGCAGACTGAATGTCAATGTACATTGTGACTGTGAGGAGGGACAATGGTCATTTGTTCTACGTCACAGATGTGGGGTTGTGCTCGTACATTGTCATCTTACCATTTTTGTACTCTGTTTTTATGGTGCTTTTACCCGCATGACGCGTGGGAATTGCAGGCCTATCGCTGGTTATTGCTGATTTTTGTATCGCGATTGGCCTCATCGCAGCATTTTTTGCGTTTGTGTGTTTTTCATTTTTGCGGCATTGCTTTGGTTTTAACGTGGTCATTTGATGCGTTGTCGTGGCACTATCACATGGTGCCGCAGGCTTGAGAATACCACATTACCACGGTGTTATTTTCCCTCAATAGACTGCTATGTGAAGAGTTGCGTTAAGATAAATTTGCGATGGTTATCATACGTTCTTGAGAATATCCCCCATTGTGTTTAGGTACTCCTAATAATACACACTGCCCCTTAAGCTCCACTTATACTCTGCTTCTCATACAATACATTTTCACAAGATATGCCAGCTTGATTGTTGGGAAATCTGAAGTTCACACCTCCTCATTCTTACTAAGTTATGTCCCTGGCATTCAGGCAGACACATTGGTTGAGTCAGAGACGTAGCATCACTTACCTTGAATTGTTCCTGTTGTTGTGGGTGTATTCAGTGTGGGAAAGTGAACTGATGAACAGGGCGTTGTTGTTCGATTATGAAAACATCATGGCCAGGTGAACAGAAAAAAAGAGCGAGAGATACGAGACTTTTGATACTGCTGTGGAGATTCATGCTACTTTTGTTTGCATCTGAATTTTGTGTTCAGGACTAACCATTTTCCTGTTGCCAACAATAATATAGCAGACTCATTATGTTCTTTGCAGTGGCATCACTTCCGCAGGCTGGCGCCAGGAGCGGAAGAAGTCAAGATGCAATTTCCTGCTGACATCTGGGCCTGGGGGAGTGAGAATAGTGGGTCTGGTCGAGACTTCATTGGCTGAATCCACCAAAAGGAGCTACCGGATGGTGTGGAGCGAGATTTAGGAAGTTTAAGGGATGCTCAGCAGAAGAACTGACACAAGACCATCAGGAAATTGAAGGGAAAGTGTTGTGTTTTGTTTGTTTTGCAATGGCAAGGGTTTATCGCCCATGACCATCGTGGGCAAGTTGGCTGGTAATTTGTTTTATGGCAAATTGTACTGCGGTTTAGACCCTGCGAGGGATGAAATACTGAGATGAGATACTGGGTTGTGTTCTGAAAGGGTGGGGCAGAGAGAAGGGTGTGGGAAGGTCAGCATTGTGGGAGGCTAATACATTTGAGTTTCTGTAGGAATTGTTGTCATATCAATTGTTATGATTGCTTTGAGGTGGCTGTTTTTGGGAAGTGTGTGATCTTGATGTTTTTGGAGCTTTTTATGTGTCTGAGCTTATGGGTTCCACTCAAGAGTTGGGGGTATTGCATGATGAAGTATGTCTGGAACAGGGGCGAATGGGTATTTGGCTGCGATGATCCAAGATGGATCAGATGGGCAGAGAAAAGGATGTATGGCTGTGCAAAGGGAGTAGTCTGAAGGTTTGTCCCTTGCGGAAATGGGGCAGGTTCAAGATGTGACCTGGTTGGGGACCGAAGGTGGTATTCTGGCATGAAGGTGGCAGTAGGGTTACTGTTTTCCAATTGTTATTGGTGTTGTGCATGACCTTGCAGAGGCTTGGTAAAGATCTGGCCAACTTTGCCATGCATTAATTTAGGATCTGGTCAGCAACCGCAGACGCACGTTTGGGGTGGTCTTGGGGCCAGATTCTGCAGATTGGCATGTGAAGGTAGAGGTGCTGTGAGCTCTATGTGCGGAAATTATGGGGTTACTAAGAGGGATCTAGGGGTTTGGGAAGGTTTGCCAGCACTAATAGCCTTTTTTCCACTACAGGGTGTGTGAGAAGTCCAGGAACCAAGACGGTGACCTTGATTGTGCGACATTCCTTTGTGCACTTGGTGGCAAAGTATGTGGACCAGCAAGTGAACAGGCAAAATCAGGGATTGCTGAGCAGCTGACAAGGGGCGCTATGGTGAGGAAACAGGGGTATGCATTAGGGTAGTGTGCTACCATGTTTGACGAAGTTGGTTTGATGGAGCGGGTAGTACAAAATGATGTTGTATACCCCCCAATTTCTGCATGTTTATATTAATTCAAATAATCTATTAATTGTAATATTATTAATCTGTTTGAAGTGATAACTCACCAATTATATTAATGAAAGAATTACATTGGGATTTGCATTTGCATGGCTAAACTATCTGTATACTAATATATGCATACTAATGGTAGAAAATTAGAATATTGCATGATATATGTTGCTTTTGTGACGTAATTGTAAGTTGCATCAGATGACATCGTTGGGTGAATGTTGCTATCATGCTAGATAATTACTTATACATAGGGGAATTAGTGAGGGGTAGTTTTAATTACGTTTTGTGTATGATTTGCTTAAGTTGACCATTTGGGCCTAAGAAAAGATGGGTGACCGAGACACACAACGTGACTACTACCGTTTCACGAGGTTTTGGGTGAAGTGCGCCTGCGCCACCGCCAACAACAAGTGGCCTCGTCCTGACCCAGGCAAGATGTACCCATAAAGGTCACACTGGGAGAATTGCCAAGTTCACGAAACAAAGGACTGTCTTTAAAACCGGAACCAGCAAGTGTGATGACTTAACCTAACGGACTATGTGAGAACTTTACCGAATGACCCCAATCCAGCCAATCAGAACTGCCTAAAACTGATTTTTGTTACATTTTGACGTTAGTTTCATTATAAAAGTTGGTAGACAAAGCGAATTATAAACCTTCTCTTTGAGCGAACGTGTCCTTTTCCTAACGGTATGCTGATGGAGAGGACGGTGACACTGCTGGATAGCTGTTATCCTGAATCTTTGAAAGACTGAATTGCTGCCTGACTTTGATGAATTAAAGACTTTTCCATGACTTGATTGACTTAGAGGACGTCTAATTGCCAGATTAGGTAAATATGATGTTCGGTGATTTAGTTGATGACTTATTGAAATTGAAATTGATTAGATAAACAAAATTATTATTTTAACAAACAAATGTGTTGAGTGATTTATTTGAAGAGACTAGAATCAGATTAAATGTAGATTAAAGAATTGAGTCACTAAATATCCAAATTCAACTAACTGCTCTATCGATTAAATGGAGGGAATATCTCGAGGTTCTGAGTTTAATAAAGGTACTTAATGTATGTTCAGGTAAATTAGGTTCTTTAGTTGAAAAGGTAATCCTTTCATGTCAGCGTTTGGACAATTTATCACTCCCGTGAGAACGGATCAATGAAGTGTGAGTGTTGGTGTTATGGGCCCCACCAATGAATGTATTGAATGAATGAGCTAATGTGATATTTGATCTGTGAAGAAGGGAGGATTTAAAATTCCACGCTGCATCAGTTTTTCTGGTAGCAGAATGATGGTTGTTATTGTTTCGGTTTGGTGATTATAGCTTGTAAATTGCTTATTGATTATTGGTTATTGATTGATATTGGTTTATGAATTAACACTATATTGAGTCGCGTCGAGATCTATGTTGTCTGCACGGCTTCTGGGATGTAGGAAGTCGGAAGTTTGTAACGGTTCCGTAGTAGGGCAGAGGTAAGCGCTGCTCTCGGGATAGACGGAATTGTTGTTGCCCTGTAGGTACACAGGGAAAAACGTGTAACGATTGAAGTTGCACGATGCATTGTTTGTGTTCGATCCGGTGACATCGTCGCGTGTTGCCATTAGAAATAACTCCTGTATGAAAGAAGTGTATGGTAGCGAAGGTCACCTGTGAAGTTTTGGTCTTATGTACCAGGAGTCCAAATGGCACTCTGATAACGCCTATCACTAGAAAGGTAATAGGTGCTCTCTAAGCTTGTTAGAAGGATAAGGTAGAGGGAAGTGCTACTTTATCAACGTATGTCATAATTCTGTAGTAGGACAGACTGTTCGCTGTTCTCGGGAAAGACAGGATTCTGTGTGAATGTACTACATTTTCTCGTGTGAAAGTGCGTGAATGTGCAGGCATTCGGGTTAATTGTGAAACTCTAGTTTTATTTCTCAGGAGCATTGGGTCTCCAACCAAGTGTCTTAAATCTGGAGAAACGGTTAGCTAATGCTTGTTAGAAGGGTATGGTAGAGGGATGTGCTACTTTATCAACGGAAGTAATGATTCCGTAATAGGGCAGAGGTAAGCGCTGCTCTCGGGAAAGACAGAATTCTCGCGAGAAAGGTCTATTGCTATTCCTTGGTTAGCGAAGCGGACAATGGTGGTGTTTTTGTGTTGTTACTAACAGAATTGTAAATTTGAAACAAAACTTACCGAGTGAGGGGTAGACAGGAGCAGGAGTTGCGGCAGCGGCTGCTGACGTCAGAACGACCGCGCTGGGATTGGCCAGTCAGTCAGAAACGTAGAACGCCCCGGATTGGTGCATTAGTGTACGCCGCGCTAGGAGTGGAGAATCACAGGGTGACGTAGACGCTCCGGATTGGTGCGTTAGTGGGAGTCGCACTGGGATTGGAAAATTACAGAGTGACGTAGACGTTCCGGATTGGTGCGCTAGTGTGAGTCGCGCTACAATTGGACAGAAAAGCGGTACGGTCAAGAGGAGAAACTTGAGATACACGAAAAGACAGAAAAGATGTATTACGACCCCCCCCGAAAAGGAGAAGAAGTCCTGGTTCGGTAGAATTAAAAAGTGGTTTAAAAAGGACAAACCGATTGTAACTAGGGAAGGACAATTACTTCCTCCACAGAAAACCCCCGCAACCTTTATGGTTGCAAAATATGGATATCACACCTGTATTTGGTTAGACAATTGGGTCAAGTATACTGAGAATGACGGAGTTTTGGCTTTTCCAGAACATGGTTCATTTAATTTGGCAGTTTTTAGAAATTTAAGAGAGAAAATTATGAATTTAGAACCATGACCTAGACCGACACAATTTGAAGCATTGACAGAATGGGAAGATGAGATGCATGTCCGAGAAAGACAGAGAAGTGGCGGAAGGTATAGGTACATGTTTGGTAGGTCATACGGACATGAGAATCATGATCATCGAATGAGAAGGTGGCGGAATGCGAGTATGACTGAGGGTTTGTTTCCCGTAAGAACTGCAGGAGAAAATGAAGGAAGAAAATGTGCGGAAAAAAGACATAATGTGGAATCGAGAGGGTATGGAGTGAATGAATCAGAGGACGATGTTCTTGATGACATGTTCTGTAAAAATCCACCACCATATCGGCCAGAACCAGAAATATTAACACCTAGTACCCCAATGAAAGAAACTTTACGAATCTTAAAAACGGAACCAGAGTTCCAAGATTTGGGAAAAAACTATTCCATTAGAGAGGTAGAAAGGAAGTACGGCAGTAGAATAAATGGTGAAAATTCAGCTGAACTGGCAAAGACAACCTTAGAATTAACAGAGAAAATAAGATAATTAACCAAAAATTTGGAAGCTGTAACAGTTCCAGTAACGATAGGTCCAGTAATGCCTATTTTCGATAAACAAAAAGATGGCGAACATTGTTTAACGGTCCCTTATAAAAGCAATAAACAGATTGAACAGCCAAAACGGAGTCAAAATGACAATCCATGGAGACAGACAATAAGTATGATTGAACCAAATGTTTCAAATAATCCGTTTGTAGGCCAGAATTGTGCAGAAAGACGTATAACAACAGTGGAGTCAATATCAGAAACACAAAAGGATTCTGGACAAGGTAATGTAGAGAAGTCAGTAGGGCCATCTACAGAGGAATTAAGTGAATGGTTGAGAAGCTTGCAGAAGAAAGACAAAGAATCTCAGTCAATGGATGTGGCCAAACTACGAATGGTACTGGAAGAGTTAATAGTAGGAACTATCCCTACAGAGAAGTTAAAAACCTATCAGGATGAGGAGTTGTTATTTCTGTGTAAAAGCATAACTTGGAGAGCAAAAAGTCTCCATGAAAGATTAGAAGAAGTGGCAAATGAAATGGGTATAGATATTGAAAAGGTAAAAGCCCTACAGAAACCATATCGAATAGATTTCACTGAAAAGGACATTGAAAATATGAATACCACAGGACGAATGAGTCAGATTAAGGAAATAAATATTTTGTTGAGAAAATGGGGAGATGTGGAGAAATGGAAAAGAAGATAGTATCGAAACGAGATGATGCTTCAGATAAAACCTTTTCAGCTTTCCCTGTTAGAGAAAAAGAGAAGGTAGTAACAGAATGCCCTATGAGAGAAATTCCAGGAGGAGGATATGTACATGTCCCATGGACTAGGCAAGATATTTTGTCATTCACAAATGACTTCCCTCGACTACGTGAGAAACCCGTCGAGTGGTATAGACAGGTAGGCAGATTTTTGAAATTGTCCAAAGTATTATGGATTGATCTGAACAGTCTGTTTGACATAATAGTACCAGGAGACCTATGGACATAGTGTAAAATAATGATAGATTGGCCAACACAGGAATACCCAAGAGATCCAAAAACAGGGGCTCCAGACCCTGAGGTAATGAAGAAATACGAACAGGTTATTGCCTTTCTGAAGAATAAGGTTCCACCTAAGGAGACAGATTGGGTAACAATTGACAGAACGCATCAGGAAAGCAAAGAGTCAGTACATGCATATTATGAGAGGCTGATCTTGGCCTTTAAACAGTTTAGTGGAGATGAAAATCTGAGTGAAAAGGATCTATGTCATTTTGTATACAGGTTCGTATATGGTCTTTGTCCAGAAATTAATAAGATGATCAAACGGCATACTGTAGACTGGCAGAATAAAAAAATAGATGAAGTATTGAGACATGCTAAATATTTCAGTGATGAAATTGAAGCTAAACAGCGAAAATTGAAAGAAAAAGCTATGTGGGCACAAGTGAAGGTAGCAGAGAGACAGGAAGCACAATTAGCAAAACAAGCGAATAATACAGGATCAAGACAAAAATTTAGTCCTGGGAAAGGTAAAGGAAATATAGAGGAAGCTAAGAAGAAATTCCCGTGTCATAATTGCGGTAGGATAGGGCATTGGAAATCCAAGTGTAAATTTCCCCCAAGTACTAACGATGAAAATGCATCATTGAATCCACAGGTGCAGAATGGGGTAAGTGGTCAACCGCAGCGACAGCAGCAGGTTGTTACCCAACAGAATCAGGTGCCAAAACCGCCTTTTCCACAGAGCAAAAATTCCCAGAGGTATAGTAGTGAAACGGGATTCTACAACGGAGTACAGGTAAATAAACCGCCGCGTGCTGGCGCTGCTTCGCAGTATTGGCTGCAACGCGATGAGAGTGTTTCAGAAGAAAGTTATTGACGGTGCCGAAGGGAGGAAGAAGAGTGCTTACTTGGCGCAACTCTAGAAATAGACCAGTCAGGCCCATTTGTAGATGGAAAGATTAATGATGAAAGCATTACTTTCCTAGTTGATACTGGTGCTACTCGATCAACTGTCAGATCAGCTGATGTTAAGAATCTTCCTCTCTCGGATGAAACGATACAAGTAGTTGGTGTATCCAACAGGCAGATTTAAACTTACCTTACAGACCCAGTGAAAGTTAGCATAGGGAAAGTTTCTGAAATGCACCGCTTTGTCGTGTGCGATACCAGTCCTGTGAATCTGTTAGGTAGAGATTTGTTGTGCAAAATGAACTGCACTATATTTTGTACCCCGGATGGGATAGCATTTGAAACCCCGGATGAAGATGTGCTGTATAAAATGACAATGACAAACAGGGAAAATAAGGCTATTGAAACCTTTGCTGTATTTAACCCTGATGAATTACCTAAAGAATTAAAACAATCTGTTAAGGCATAAGTTTGGGATTTCACAGGAGAAGACGTGGGATTAATGAGAAATGTAGATCCAGTAAAAATAACAGTAAAAGAAGGAGTAAGTTATCCAAATGTCCCATAATATAAATTGACACCTGAAATAATTGAAGGAGTGACTCCTGTAATTGAAAAAATGATAAAACAAGGTATTTTGAGAGAAATATTGAGTAGTCCATGTAATTCACCAATAATGGGACTGAAAAAGCCTAGTGGGAAGTTCAGGATAGTACAAGATCTGAGAAAGATAAACCAAATTGTTGTGTCATGTTGTCCCATTGTACCACATCCATCTGTGATTCTATATCAGATTCCCCATGACGCAGAATGGTATACAGTAATTGATCTATGCCATGCTTTCTTTTCCATCCCATTGCACCATGACAGTCAGCACATTTTTGCATTTCGTTTCGGCAAGTGTATTTTGGCTTGGTGCCGAATTCCACAGGGATATACAGAAAGCCCCTTGATATTTAATCAGCTATTTGGAAAGTCTAGAAATGCCCGAAAATTCAGTATTAGTCCAGTACTTCGACGACCTTCTTGTGGCGTCAAAAACCCGTGAGGCTTGTGAACTTGACACAATAGCCTTGCTGAATCATTTGGCGGATGGAGGACTTAAAGTGTCACCGTCAAAATTACAATTTTGCAAAAATAACGATAGATAGAATTACGATCATAAAAAGAATGAATGCACCCATGACCCAAAGAGAGGTGAGAATGTTTCTGGGAAAGGTTGGATATTGTCGTCAATGGATTATCAATTTTCCGTTGATAGCAAAACCTTTGGTACGACTGACAAGAAGTGATGTGAAAGATCCCATTGATTTGACCAAAGAAGAATTGGCACCATTCAAAAGATTGAGAGATAGGTTGTGTGAAGCACCTGCATTAGGTATGCCTGACTATGAAAAGGAGTTTGAGGTGTATTGCAGTGAGAGAAATGGATGTGCGCTCTCTGTGCTAATACAGAAGCATGGAAAACTGAGGAGACCAATTGCATATTTTTCATCAATGTTGAACCCAGTACCTGTAGCCTTACCTGGGTGTTTGAAAGCAATAGCTGCTACATGTCTAAGTTTGGAACAGAGTGAGGGAATTGTGATGGGATATCCTGTGAAAGTGTTCGTACCTCATGATGTGGCAATCCTTTTAACAAGGAGTCGCACTCAGTATATGACACATAGTCGGCTGACTAAGTATGAAAAAGTTATACTAGGTGCCACAAATGTAAGTCTTGTGAGATGTTTGAATGTGAATCCTTCAACATTACTGCCTGATGCTGAGAATGTGGAAGTCAGAGATGAAGCAGATCATGACTGTCTGGATGTACTTGATTTCTGTACAAAACCTCGACCTGACATAAAAGATGTACCCTTACCAGAAAGTGATTTTGTTCTGTTTGTGGATGGGTCTTGTTTGAGAACAGATGATGGAGTGTTAAGTGCAGCCTATGCGGTATGTACGATTGCAGCAGTGATGGAAGCATCATATCTGAAAGGAGTAAAATCAGCACAAGTAGCTGAACTTGTCGCTTTGACTAGAGCATGTAAGATTAGAATGAGTGTGAGAGTGACTGTGATGACTAACAGCCAGTATGGATTCTGAGTCGTACATGACTTCGGTCAAATATGGCTGCAGAGAGGCTTTTTGACATCAAGTGGAACTCCCATTAAGAATGCTGAAGTGGTTGGAAAATTGCTTGAGGCGATACAGTTGCCTAGGCATTTGACTGTTGTGAAGTGTCCCGCCCATAGTCAAAGTGGTGATTATATCGCCACTGGCAACGTATGCAAATGACATGGCACAATACTGTGCCCAAAATCAGAATTTCATTAATCGGGCTAAGGAAAGAGAGGTGATTTCTTGCTCTTTGATGTTTGCTAACATTGTGGGAACATGGGAAGAAGTGAGACAATTACAGGAAGAAGTAGGAGAAGAGGAAATGAAGCAGTGGGTAAGAGCAGGATGTGCTCCAAGAGAGAAGGATCATGTGTGGGTCTATCGTGATGGGCAACCAGTTATGCCTGATAGCATGATGTCTGCCATGGCAGGGATGTATCATGGTCAGGGACACATAGAGAGAGATGCTATGGTCAGGTCATTTAAACAAACCTGGTATAATGCAAAATTCAGACTTGTAGCAGAAAGTCTTTGTCAGAGATGCCTAATATGTCAGCAATACAATCCAGGAAGAAAGACTGTAGTGGGTCTAGGAACAATAGGTCGAGAAGGAGGGCCTTTTACCAGAATGCAAGTGGATTTCATTGAGATGCCTCCCTGTAACAGACTGAGGTATGTTTTGGTTATGGTCTGTCTGTTTTCCAGATGGGTAGAGGCATTCCCGACAAGAAGAAATGATGGGATGACAGTGGCAAAATTACTTTTGAGGGAATTCATCCCTAGATGTGGGTTCCCAGTGACAATTGAATCAGACAGAGGAGGACATTTTCATAATGAGCTCATAAAACTGATTTGTGAAGCATTGAATGTACAACAAAAACTACATTGTGTCTACCGACCAGAGGCTTCTGGTGTGGTGGAACAGATGAATGGTACTATCAAAAACAGGATAGGGAAAATGTGTTTAGCCACAGGTATGAAATGGCCTGATGTCTTGCCTCTGGTACTTATGACTATTAGATCAATTCCAGATAGAACTACGGGGTTAAGTCCCCATGAAATCATCATGGGACGAGCCATGCGGCACGTGTTTATACCAGTCAACAAGCTGATGACTATAACTGATGACATGGTGTTGGAATATTGTAAAAGCCTGGCTGACGCAGTTCATTCTGTGTTTCATCAGGTTGGAGCGGATGCCACCACCCTTGAAAAGAAGCCAGCCCATGATCTAAGCCCAGGGGACTGGAACTTGTCCAACTTGTAGGACAAGTGAGCTCACCTCTACCTGGTCACAACTCAGGGAAGGGAGCCCCGCTCTCTCCGTCGGTACTCCGTTGTAGTACGAAATTATGACCGGTCATAATTTCGTACTACAACGGAGTACCGACGGAGAGAGCGGGGCTCCCTTCCCTGAGTTGTGACCAGGTAGAGGTGGGCTCACTTGTCCTACAAGTTGGACAAGTTCCAGTGATACCGATTCTGTACTTGGATTACTGGTTTTGTATCAAAAATTCACATATTTATATTTTTCACTTTAGCAGCAGCTTTTGTTCATTGGTCCTGAAGAAAGCCAAACATACTGGTTAGATGGTTAATGGCTGAAACATGTCGACCTTTCTTTCATCCTAGCAGTTTTAATACACACTGCATAGCACTGCGTTTTAACTCTGCCAGTATAGATGAGTCAATAAGGTTTTCTTTTTATCTGCACTAGGCAGTTTTAGATTCACTCTTTTTCACTCACTTGCAGCGCTGCACCCTCACATCACTATTTTGCTTGCTTTTGGGATTTTAGCATCCTTATCTGAGGTTTAACATCAAAACATCCCAGAGAGTTGGTTGTAGCCCTCAGTGGGACCAGGTTTTCCCACTGGGAGGAGAAAGCCCAAATGATGAAGCATGTCACCTTTGGTGAGTGAGGGCATTCATCCTAAGAAGGGATTTCTTGCCCCAATTAGATTTTCATTAAAGAGACACTTTTGTTACTCTTCTCTCCTTCTTTTTCTGTTGCTTCGTTCTACTACTTTTAAGCTGTATTAGACCCAAGAAGTTAATTGTGTTTAGAGTGTATTGTTATAGGGGTATAACTTCTTGCAGGTCTTTAAATATCTACATCCTTGGACCCCCCCTTCAGAGTATCTGGTGTGTTATGAGAATAAAAGTACACAGAAGAAGAAACTGTTTGGTCCCAAGGTATGGAAAACCAAGACAAGTCATCTTGACCACAACAACAGCTTAAAGTGTGCTGGATTTAAAAACTGGATCCATGCAAGCCACACATTGAGAATTCCAAATCCAGTAGATGGCAAGGAGAAAGAGTATTTTGATGAATCAGAATCCAGTACTGAGTCAGATGATGGAGAGCCAAAAACAAAAGAAAACCCTGAAAGGGGGGAAGCAGAACAAAGTCTAACATATGTTCCAAGAAGTATTTCCCTGAGAAGGAGGTTACAGATTTCTGATACCAGTGCAGACTCATAGACTTAACAAGGAGCGAAGTGTTCAAAGGAAAAACGAGAGAAAACCAAAGAAAAAGACAATGAAGAGACAATGAAAGAGATACATGAGAAGGAAGTGCCAGATGAAAGAGTGAGAGAAATTCCACCTGAAACAACACGTTTAGATGGACAGGTGCCAGATACAGAGAGAGAGGGAAAGATTATTGCGGAAGACCCCCGAGGAGGTGTAGGGAACTCCAACATCCAGTTAGAAACAGGGACAAGTAGTCAGCAGGAAGATTGGGTGACTGAGATTTGAGGAGGGACAGAAATAGGGAAAACTAAAGAAGTGGTGGAAAAAGAAAGTGTTGAGAGTAAAAAACAAGTTGAAACAGAGTCAGAAGAAAGCGAAGATGAAATACCTGAAGGTCGAGTTCTAAGAAAGAGAGCTTGGAGAACTGAAAAGAATGATAAAGGAAGTAGATTAAAAAGAGCAGCAAAAGATGATGTTTGGCCGAATAAAATAAAAAGGTTGAGATACCAACTGACACAAGTAACTTCACCAAGAGCTGAACAGGTAAATGAAGTGACAAGTCAGGTGAAATCAAAAGACGAAGAAACCACTGAAATTAAAGAGAGCAAAAGAACCAGAAAACCTAACCAGAATTATAAATCACCAGAATGAACATATGGGGCCCTGCCTGAAGTAAAAGATAGCCATGGAAATCCAGAGGTGGTTGTACCAGAAGTGTTTGAGGAAGACGAAGAATAGGAAATACTGAGAGTTATCTTGTCCGATATTGGAGAAGAAGCGGATGTTCAGGACATTCTGTATACCGATCACGAAGGAAAAGTGAAGAATGATGAAATGCCAAACTGAATGAGACAAGAAAACCACTGATAGAATGACAATAAAATACCGAAAAAGACAAAAACTTGTAGAACCAAGTAGGTGCTTAGAGCCTTGGGTTAGAAAACTAGTTGTGAAGAAGAAGAGGCTAAGTCAAAAGACACAGTCCATTTTAGCAAAGATGGCAAACATAGATAGTAGACAAGGTAGATGTACATTTTTGAAGAGATGGTGTAAAATGTGTTGTTGTTGAACAGGATTATTAATGCTTCTATGGAGTGTACTTGCTCTCCTGATCTCCTTTAAAGTTACTATAGATACATTAGAAGAACATAGTGAAAATATAACTAATATAGGGAAGATTCAAAAGGTAGTTCCGATTAGAATTGATAAAAACTATTTACATAAAGACAGGTCTATAACTAATTTTTCTAATAATGTGTTTTCAAAATTGTTGTATGAATATGTAAAAACAATGGATGTAAGGGACTGCTATGTCTGTATGCAGTTACCTGCTTCTGTATCGGAGGGAGTGACTTATCACCACCTTCCAGTGACTTATGGAATAACATGTAGTGTAATAGCTAGTTTATTTTATCAGACAGGAAAATTAGAATATTATTTTTCAGATGTAGATACTATAGTTTCACAAGTACCATCAATTAAAAAGTTAAATAAGGTAAAACCTGCAAAGGTGTTAGGTGAATCTTTCCTTGAGACTAAAGAGCTAACATTAGAATACATATTTAAAAACAATTTGACTTGCAGTTTAAGGAAAGAGGAAAAGACTTTTTTAGATATGGTTGAAGAAAGGAGACTGAAAATGCAAAGAAAGGCTTCAGAAGGAAAGGTGGAGAAAACAGAATGGGATGTAGAGATGGAAAAACACTTGAAAGGAGAAACAAGTCTAACTATGGCTTTAGAATGGCTTCAGAAAGGGAAATTGTGTATTAGAAGGAATCAAACCGCATATGAACATTATTTTGTAGGGGATAGCGAGTGCCATGATACATACCAAATCATGGGTGGCTGGGGATTTAAAGGTGGAAAAGATCCAGTTTTTCCTGGAATATATTTCATTTGTGGGAACAGGGCAGATTATCGTTTGCCAGACCATAGGTATGGCACATGTTATGTAGGCCTGGTTTTTCCAAAGATTTTTCACATGGATAGAGGAGAAGATGGTGTACATAACTTAGGTAGTTATTTAGTATGTAGTAAGAGAGAATCTTGAGCAGAAATTGTAGGTGATATTTTTGGAGCATTGATACCGGCAGTGGGAATATCTCTGAATGCAAACAAAATTAGAAGACTTTCAACAGTAGTGGATCGCTTGTCAACAAGCACCGCTGGAGGATTTTTATTGGTAAACACTGAAATGGTTGCCATGTGTGCTATGGTAATGCAAAATCGACTTGCCCTTGATATATTATTGGCAAAAGAGGGTGGAGTCTGTGGAATGCTGAAAGTTCAACATTATTATACTTACATTCCTGACGAAAGTAAAGATTTGAACATTTTTATTAAAAATATTATAGAATTGCATGAAGAAATTGTACCACTGGAGGTTGAAGGTGTATGGGAAAAGATTGGAAGGAAGATATCAGCTATTAAAAATTTCTTAGTAAATTTAGGTAGTACCTATTTAGGTAAGATATTATTTCCATTAACATGTGTGATTTTTATAGTATTAATGATAAGATTAGGGTGTATTTGTTGTAGAAAGAATAAAAACCAGTAAAAGTCAAAAAGAGAAAATTTAAGGAGAAAAGACGTAAAACAAGAGAGAGAATTTGATGAGATAGAATTGGAGGAAATTAAGGAGAGTATGTACAAATCAGCAAAAAGAGAAGAGACAAGGGAAACTGAATTATGAATAAAAACAAGAAATCACTTTGAAATTCCGTAAAAGGGATACAAAATTTTGATAGTGTGGTAATATAATCACCAAAGGGGGGATTGATGGAGCGGGTAGTACAACATTTTGTATACCCCTCCCATTTCTGCATGTTTATATTAATTTAAATAATCTATTAATTGTAATATTATTAATCAGTTTGAAGTGATAACTCACCAATTATATTAATGAAAGAATTACATGTGGGATTTGCATTTGCATGGCTAAACTATCTGTATACTAATATATGTACGCATACTAATGGTAGAAAATTAGAATATTGCATGATATATGTTGCTTTTGTGACGTAATTGTAAATTGCACCAGATTACATAGTTGGGTGAATATAAACGCTTTGAATGTTGCTATCATGCTAGATAATTACTTACACATAGGGGAATTAGTGAGGGGTTAACATTTTATTAGCCATTTAAATGTTTTAATTACGTTTTGTGTTTGATTTGCTTAAGTTGACCATTTGGGCCTCAGAAAAGATGGCAGACCGAGACACACGACGCAACTATTTCACGAGGTTTTGGGTGAAGTGCGCCTGCGCCACCGCCTACAACAAGTGGCCTCGTCCTGACCCAGGCAAGATGTACATATCAAGGTCACACTGGGAGAATTGCCAAGTTCACGAAACAAAGGACTATCTTTAAAACTGGAACCAGCAAGTGTGATGACTTAACCTAACGGACTATGTGAGAACTTTACCGAATGACCCCAGACCAGCCAATCAGGACTGCCTAAAACTGATTTTTGTTACATTTTGACGTTAGTTTCATTATAAAAGTTGGTAGACACAGCAAATTAGGAACCTTCTCTTATGCTGACGGAGAGGACGGTGACACTGCTGGACAGCTGTTATCCTGAATCTTTGAAAGACTGAATTGCTGCCTGACTTTGATGAATTAAAGACCTTTCCATGACTTGATTGACCTAGAGGACGTCTAATAGCCAGATTAGGTAAATATGATGTTCTGTGATTTAGTTTATGTTTTATTGAAATTGAAATTGATTAGATAAACAAAATTATTATTTTAACAAACAAATGTGTTGAGTGATTTATTTGAAGAGACTAGAATCAGATTAAATGTAGATTAAAGAATTGAGTCACCAAATATCCAAATTCAACTAACTGATCTTTCGACTAAATGGAGGGAATATCTCGAGGTTCTGAGTTTAATAAAGGTACTTAATGTATGTTCAGGTAAATTAGGTTCTTTAGTTGAAAAGGTATTCCTTTCATGTCAGCGTTTGGACAATTTATCACTCCCGTGAGAACGGATCAATGAAGTGTGAGTGTTGGTGTTATGGGCCCCACCAATGAATGTATTGACTGAATGAGCTAATGTGATATTTGATCTGTGACGAAGGGAGGATTTAAAATTCCACGCTGCATCAGGTTCTGCAGAGGGGTTGCCCGGATATACTACTAATAACATAATTAGTAAAGCACACTTTCAATCGTAGGCCTCTTGGTTCTGAATTACAGATGTCTATTGTTACCTAACTCAATGGTTCTCATTTTATCAACCTCAGAAGGATGAAAGGCTGAGTAGATTAGCAAGATTTGGACTTGTGACCATGAGGTAGAGCACAGACCGGATCCCTACAGTGGATGCATTAGTCCACTAAGCCACCAGACCCTAAATCTAATGGGTGAGAACAACCATGTTCAGTTATTGTGCGTGATGCTGCTTCAACATATCCAGCGGGACTTGGAGGCAATTAAGGCAAACATTTTGGGTACCTCATTGGTTTGGACTGAATTTGTGCTGGGCAGAGTTTGGAGAGGGGCTGTGAAGCATGCTGCGATTTATAAGCTCGGAGGATGCTTAATTGAGCCATGAGGGGTTTCTGCATGGCAAGAGACATTAAAGAAATATTGCATGGCGGCATTATAGAAGGGAAGCGGTGTCTGTTTCTGGGAGGATGGGGTGCAGCTTTCGCAAATTAGGGAATGCGTACTAAATGATGGAGTGGAGGGATGTTTTGAGCAAATTGTGGAACAAAACGATCAGTTGCAGGAGAGCCTATCACTGAATTGCAGAAAGGTGCCTGAAATGGGTAGGCAGGAAAAAGCCTATAGGGTATTCCTTGTTGGCGGTATTTTGGGGGGTGGTGAGTCACATGCAGGTGTATCAACCACTCAGCAGAAAGAAAGGGAGCACAAGGGACAAAAGACGTGAGCAGAATTCGCCAATTGGGGCAAATAATTTCATCACAGTATGTTTGGTAGGGCAAGTGAGGGAGTGACTGGGTGTATGGATCGAGCTCAGTGAGTGAAATGGGGAAATAGAATGAAGCAAGGCATCAGGGCTTTGGGATGGAAGTTAGCGTGAGGTGTGAATACTGTGGGAAGGAACGGGACTGTCATATTTATGAAGCTTGAGGTTATTGTTAAACATTAATACATTTGAATAAATGTTGCAACCCTGTCCTACAAAATGGCCCTTTATGCCAAACCACAGACATGGCAAGTGGTTATTGCATGAATGTCACTTCAACTCCTCAAACTGAAAACACAGAAAACAGAGATTCATCTATTCTCTCTGCCACACAGCCACTCACCTGTAAAAACCTGGGTAGGCTCCGCAAGCATACCTGACTGTAAACCATCTTCTGTAGACAATCTAAATTCCTTGGACTTTAGACTTGAAATTACCCTTAATCTACATGCTCATCATATTATCTCAGCCGCTAAGGGTGCCCAACTCCAAACCAAACTCCTTAAGGGGATCGAGCTGCTGATTTCTGCAGATGACTTCAAAACGTAGTTCGGTCTATGGTCCTCTCTAAATGTCTCAATGGCAACTCACTAGTAACTAGCATTCCCTGAAAGCAACTAGCCACACTGAAGGCACTGTAGATCACTTACCATTGTACTCATAGAACACAAAAAGACAAGTTCCTGCACCACATTGTGTGACAGGATTAGAGTAGGAATGCACCATATCTGCGGAGAATTGATGCATTCTTGCTCTATTCCTGCACTTCCTGTCTCCACTATATGTTTTGGGCCCTTCACTGTTGCGGGTACTTAGCCCACCTACACAAGTGAGGTACTATTTTTATTGAGAGACCTGGGGAAATGCTGAGTGGTAGGAAATGTGTGTCGGCCTGGTAATCCCACAACTTTACCACACAGAAATTCAAGGAAAAATTGTTTTTTTTAAGCAACATTTAGTTTTGCAGGGGATTCTGGGTAAGAAATCATTGGGGGATCTATGCAAGCTACACCTCCCTGGACTCCCCTGGGTGTCTGGATTTCAGAAATATCTGGGTTTGGTAGCTTTCCGTAGATGGCCGTCAAGCGCGGGACCAAAAACATGGATAACTCCCTTGCAAAACCAGGTTGTCTTGTGATAAATGATTTTGATGTCTCCACAGTACGTTTTGGGCCACTTCATGTGCCAGGCACTATGCCCACCCACACAAGTGAGATACCATTTTTATCAGCAGACTTAGGGGAATGCTGGGTGGATGAGGTTTGTGGCTCCCCGCAGATTCCAGAACTTTCTATCAAAGAAATTTGAGGAAAATTTGTTTAGTTTTACAAAGTTCAAAGGTTTGCAAGGGATTTTGGGTACCAGAACCTGGTGATAGCCACTCAAGTCACCCCATTCTGGATTTCTCTGGGTGTCTAGTTTTAAACAATGTACAGGTTTGTTAGGTTTCCCTAGGTGTTGGCTGAGCTAGGACCCAAAATCCACAGCTAGGCACATTGCATAAAAACTGGCAGTTTTCACTGGAAAAATTTGATGTGTCCACAATGTGTTTTGGGCCGTTTCCTGATGCGAGCACTAAGCCTACCCACACAAGTGAGGTACCATTTTTATCGGGACACTTGGGGTATGCTGGGTGTGTGGAAGTTTGCGTTTCCTCTAAGATTCCAGAGCTTTCTGTCACAGAAATGTGAGGAGAATAGGTTTTTGGGA
Source organism: Triturus cristatus (assembly GCF_964204655.1). Classification (NCBI taxonomy): domain Eukaryota; kingdom Metazoa; phylum Chordata; class Amphibia; order Caudata; family Salamandridae; genus Triturus; species Triturus cristatus. The sequence continues at coordinate 458,916,733 of NC_140586.1, read as the reverse complement.
CAAAGTTTGAGGTTTGCAAGGGATTTTGGTTAACAGAACCTGGTGAGAGCCACACAAGTCACCCCATACTGGATTCCTATGGGTGTCTAGCCTTCAAAAATATACAGGGTTGCTATGTTTACCTAGGTGCTGGCTGAGCTAGAGTCCAAAAACCACAGCTAGGCACATTGTAGAAAAATGGTCTGTTTTCACTGGAAAAATGTGATGTGTCCACATTGCGTTTTGAGCTGTTTCCTGGCTCGGGCACTAGGCCTACCCACACCAGTGAGGCAACATTTTTATTGGCAGACTTGGGGAAATGCTGGGTGGGTGGAAGTTTGTGGCTCCCCACAGATTCCAGAGCATTCCATCACAGAAATTTGAGGAAAATGGTTTTTTTTTACAAAGTTTGAGGTTTGCAAGGAATTCTCGGTAACAGAACCTGGTGAGAGCAACAGAAGTCACACAATACTGGATTTACCTGGGTGTCTAGTTTTCAGAAATGTACAGGTTTTCTAGGTCTCTGTAGGTGCCGGCTGAGCTAGGCCCAAAATCCACAGCTATTCACATTGCAAAATAGGGGTCCATTTTCACTGGAAAAATGTGATGTGTCCCAGTTGTGTTTTGGGCTGTTTCTTGTCGTGGGCACTAAGCCTACCCACACAAGTGAGGTACCATTTTTATCGAGAGTCTAAGGGAAACCCAAAATAGTAGATCAAATGTAATTACTATTTCTCTTTCCATGCATTTCTCTCTTCCAAATGTAAGATAGTGTGTAAAAAGAAGTCAATGTGAACAATCCCCTCTAATTCACATGCTAATATGGGTATCCACACATTCAGTGATGCACAAATAACCACTGCTACTAAATTTCATGTATATTTCCAATTTCAGAAATACATAGGTTTAATTGATACCAATTTTTCACACCTTATATTTTACCAAATTAATTACTGTATAACCAGTACACAATGAAAAAACATTGCAATGTGCAACTCAGTTATTGGCTCTGATAACTGGATTGGATTGGATTGGATTCTTGGTGAACCTACAAGCCTCATATAAGCCCGCAACCAGAAGGGTCCTGCGAACGTAACGGTATAAAGCTTTCAAAACTCTACTGTTACTTTCCATAGGAAAACCTTAAAGGATCCACACAAATGACCTCTTGCTGAACTCAGAATTTGGTCTACTTTTCACAAATGTATAGCCTTTTGGGATCCATTATTGGTTTCACACCCATTTCTACCACTAACTGGAAATAGGTTGAAAGCACATAAAATTGGAAAAATAGGCTATGTCCCAGTAAAATGGTCTGACAAACGTCTGCCTGTTCCTGAAAGCTGGGAAGATGGTGATTTCAGCACCACAAACCCTTTGTTGATACCATTTGTAGGGGAAAAATCAGATGCTGTCTTCTGCAGCACTTTTTCCCATTCCCCCCCCCCCCCAAAAAAAAACAAATTTAGCTCTATTTTGCCTAATTTCTCGATCCCCTCCAGGGGTATTCACAAACCCTGGGTACCTTTAGAATCCTCAAGATGTTGGAAGAAAATGACGCAAACTTGGCATGGATACCTTATGTGGACAAAAAGTTATGAGGGCCTTGATGCAAACGACCTCAAATAGTCAAAAAAGGGTGTGGCACCGGGGGTGGGGGGTGGAGGCCCTGCAGCGAAGAAAGGGTTAAGGTACTCAGGATGCTCACCTGAACCACTGACTGTCAAAAAATATGACTAGAAAGCTATGGAAATGCAGATTTCAGATTGGAAGTATGGTTTCACTTCCATTCATGCATCAATGAATGACTGTCAGTAGTAAAGCAGCAAATAGCTGCCTGCATAATATATCTGCACTCAGCAGTTATCTCACAGAACAAAGCACTCCTGGTGCAGGTGGGTAAGAGATGCCTACTTGCAATCATTAAAAGAATTAGTTCCCACTAAGTTCTGTTTCCTGTTTGCCAAATGTTGCTTAGACTTTTCATCCAGAGGTCTATTTCTTTTAAAGTACAATCTGATATGTTGGAACATGCCAGAGCAACAACTTATTGGTCAATATATGTCTTTTGAGACAGTCAATATGTTTTCCTGGCCAGCTTAAGAGGACTGTCCAATTCCTTATTCTACTCTGGAAAACATCCAAGTGCCATTACCCCTCCCTCTCATCCTGAAATGCATATTTGCTAATCTTTCATGAAACATAGGTCAGCAAGAAAGGTTGCTGCTGTGCTTTGTGTGAAAGGGAGAGAGCAGAAATTTTCTGAGATAGGGGCCATTTCAGCTCTCTCCTTGTGCTGGTGCACCATGTGCTGCCTAGCGCCAAAGCAGGCTGCTTTGCGTCATAGTGAAAGGGTGCCTATGTTAAGGGCAGGATTATTTTTGTGCTGGAAGGGATACCTTCCTTCACAGAAACAATCCTTAGAGGCACTTTCCTCTTTCTATCTGTTATACAGTGTATGTGACTCATAGAAACAGGTGATAACAAGGAGAAACACATTCCTCCTCATTATGCCTCACTGGGTAAGGAGTAGCATTTTTTTTTTTTTCCTTTTTTTTTTTTTTTATTGTTCTTTATTGTTTTAAAACGGACACAACCCCAACCCACCCCCACCCCCTTCTCAGACAAAATAATTCTTTATGATAATATTTACACAAAAAAAAGGAATATACATACACACATATATTAAGTACTTAATTCAGTATCTTTAAGATTTTAACCATTGTGTTAGAGGATCCCATATCTCTCATCCTTTTGACCTCTTATTTTTCCCTTTTCTCCTATATATAGCTAATTCCAGGCTATGTGTCGCTAGCATGCGATAGCGCCATTGTTGAAATTCTGGTGGAGTTGGATCTAACCATGCCGAGGCTATACATAATCTTAGAGTTGACATTGAGACAAATATTAATCCTTTTATTTCACTCGGTCGATTATTATCATCGATACCCAGCAAGATTTCCCTCACAGAGATTTCAATTTTGATATCAAGAATTTCTGATAAAAAATCAGAAATATCTTTGATCAGGCCCTGTAGGGTGTTACATGTAGCGAATATATGTACAATATCTGCTTTGTAGAGATTGCACCTAGGGCATCTTGTCCCCTTTCCGGTCCCCCATTTTGATATTCTACTAGGTGTATAATATAACAAAAAAAATGTTTTGTAATATTGAGCTTGTAGTCTGGTGGACATTAATAATGTTTGAGAAAATTCGAATGATTTAATCACTGTGGTGGCCGACATATCTAAGATTTCCTGCCATTTTATATAATATTTATCCAAATCATCCGGACACAGGCCCAGGAGGTGATTATATATTTCTCCTATTTTAGTCCACTTTCCTTGATTTACAAAATCTATACATTGAATCTTTTGAAATTTCGATCTGCCACCACCTTTCCTTAATATAAAGTCCCTGATTTGAAGATATTTGAAAAATTCTCTATAACTGATCATATATTCTTTTCTAATTTCTTCGAAGGATTTTATACCTGTAGATGTAGAGAAACAGCCCAGGTGTGTGATCCCTGCTTCTATCCACTTTTTCATATATATATCTTTGAATAGTTCTGGTAGGTTGTTGTTATCTGATAGTAATGTATAATATGAAAACCTTCCGATCCCCAATATTTTACGAATATTACTCCATGCTTTGAGTATTCCTAGAAGAGTTTTAAATCGTACTTTTTTATAGTAGCTGTCGTATAAGTGTAGCCAGAAATACCCCCTAGTGCTATCCCCTAGTATTAATTCTTGTGGTGTTGGGATTCCGGTAGTTGGTCTATTTCCTTGGGTGATAGATAATAGCTCTCTACAATATGTCATTATAGCTGACCAATAGTATAGTTTAATATTAGGCAGAGAAAGTCCCCCCCTATCTTTAGGTAGTGATAAAAATGTAGATGTCCTACGGGATCTCTTGTATCCCCAGATAAATAGCGAGAACATACTTTCAATGCATTTAAACCATTGTGGTTGAAAATCAAGACAGATGGTTCTGAATAAATATAAAAATTTAGGCAGATAAATCATTTTAATCATGTTGCACCTACCTATAATGGATAGATGAAGATTATTTAATCTTCTTAAATCTTTATCTGTTCGTTGTATTAGTGGGTCAAGATTAATTTGAATGAGGTTGTCTAATTTCGCTGTAATATTAACCCCTAGATATATGGCACTATCCACTACACGGTTGTCGTTTATTTTAAGTTTATCATTAAGTACTATCTGTGTTTTGTTTTGGTTCAGTTTGTATCCCGAGATCTTGCCAAACATTTCAGCCTCCCTTTCTATGGCCTGAATAGAGGCTGTAGGATTTGTTGTTACCACCGCTATGTCGTCTGCATAGGCAAGTGTTTTAGTTTCTATATTTCTTATCTTGATTGGGTTGATTAAAATATTATTTTCGAGTCTGTTAATAAACGGATCGATGAATAGTGCAAATAGTAAAGGGGAGCATGGGCACCCCTGTCTTGTCCCTCTAGTTATACTAAATTTTTCAGAGGCGGATCCATTTACCATGACTACCCCCTGAGGTTTAATATACATCATTTGAATTGCCTTAATAAAGGTTGCCCCGAGTCCGGCTCTTGACATGACTGACCAGAGGTAGGTCCAGGAGACCCTATCAATTGCCTTCTCAGCGTCCAGCAGTATAAGGGCCATAGGGTCTCCTGATACCTCAGCCATGTCAAACAAGGTAATTACTCTTTGTATGTGATCCACTGTGGATCTTCCGGGAATAAACCCATGCTGATGGGGGGACACAATCTTACTGATGATCGGAGCTAGGCGACTAGCTAGTAATTTTGAGTATATTTTAGAGTCGCCATTAATCTGGGTGATAGGGCGATACGATCCGAGCTCTTGGGCCTCCTTATTTTTTTTCAAAAAGACAACAATTTTTGCGTTAGACCATGACTCAGGGGGCCGTTCACCTTGAAAGACATGGATAAATAGATCAGTTAAAATTCTCTTTAGGGGTGCACTAAAGGTGACATAAAATTCTGTAGGGATTCCATCAATTCCAGCTGCCTTTCCATTAGTCAAGTTATTCATAGTTAGTAGTATTTCATCCCACGTTGGTAGATAATTAAGACTATCTAAATCCTCTTGTTCTATCTTGGCAATGGGGAGTTGATCTAGGTATTCATCGATCTTATCTTGTAGTTTACCCTCTTCTTTATATAACTCTTGATAGTATATTTGAAATGCATTTTTTATCTTATTTATATTTGTTGTGAGTCCTTCTCTGGGATCGTTTATTTCTTTTATTAGATTGGCAGAATTTTTTTGTCTGGCTTGTACCGCTAGTTGATGCCCTACTTGTTCACTTAATTCATATACTAATTCCTTATTTAGCGTTGCTTTGGTTATTGCTTTCTCGGTATAAATATCTATGATAGCATTTTTAGCTATTGCCACTTGTCTTATTTGGTTTTCAATATCTTCTCCTATTTGTGCTGCCATTGTTAGCATTTTGATGCTTTCCCAGATATACTAGCTTTCTTAAATCAGGGAATGCACCAAAATCCATGGATGGCTGCATGGGAATGCCCATTATCCTTCCAAAAATATGGACCCGCCTTTTGTAGATCCAAAAGGGTTGCACAGCCTTATGCACTAGTGTTTGAATTTCATCCACTTTAACCACAGTAATTAAGTCTTTCTTCTTATTGATCATGCTTTTATACACAGGTAATCCATCACGCCAAAGACTCAGAATTCCACAATCTTATGCATGTTGTTTATTCCAAAATTGCCCATCCAGGCCTATTCTTGAACAGTTAAACAGATTTCTGAGTTCTTCTATTTACGATCTTTACACCCAATGCATTTTGGTTTATTTTAAGACTTCTTCAGGGGTATCTGTAGTATGTCTGTCAGCCACAAGTTCATAATATTAATAACATCCAATCACTAATTTAATCATATGACAATAACATGGAAAAATCATCTTAAATAACCCCGTGATAAACTAAAACATAATGTGAATTAATCCACACCTCTGCTCCCGCCTTTGTAACATCCAACAGACAAAAATGCGTTTATACTTGTGTCATTATTAATGTGCCCCACTCTTTTAACCTAAATTGCTCGACACCAAACAATCCCATGTCTCCACCAAACTCATATAGTGCGCTCATCGCTGTATGTAAACTCACCCCCACACCCAATTCTTGTCACTTCTCCCATTATCCTTTATATATACTCTTACATACCTGATTATGTGCATTATAAGGGTGCATGCATGCTGAACTTGATGAATCCAGAAAAGAACAAGTGAGAAATAATATGGGTGTGCTCCAGGCTAGTCAAGTAATGGCCATGATCCTCCCGTGGAACACCTCCCAGCTTAAGCAGCGCAAGCCACCCTGTTGCCTGAAATCTTTTCACAAAGCCATGCAAGCAAGCGCATATGGCCCTTGTGTGGCTTTGAAAATATTACTGAAGCATTAGTGTTGTCCTTATATCAGCAAATAAGGGTGAAGGTAAAGTATAGGGTGTGCGCAAACTAGACGTCAAAGCCGGAAACAGCATTTACAACGCTGTCAATACCACGCAGGTAGGTAACAATGCGGTCGTACCAACGACCGCATTGTTACCACGTGTGGCATTACATTGCAAGACATTTCAACGACTTGTGCTAGGTGGCGTGCAACACCAGGGAATGTGTTGGATTTTAAATCCAACATCTTCCCTGCTGTAGCGCTAACTGGAGAAGGAATAGTATTTAATACTATCCCAAAGTCCAGCTCACCACCTAGTCATTGAAACGACTTGCGATTTAATGCCACACGTGGTAACAACACGGTTGTTGTAACAACCGCATTGTTACCTACCGCATGGTAAAAGCACGCGTTGTAAAGTGCTACATTCGTCAAAGCTGAGTAAAAAAAGAGGAATCCATCAATTCGTGATTTCACCTCACATGATGAAAGCCAAAAATCACCTGCATGGCATACTACAGAGGCCTGATGCACGCTGCAGAGTTTCACAGTGTCTTTCATCTCTGTTTCTCTCCCAGTGGCTGCCAAGCTGCTCTGATCAATGCCTGAACACTAACTCCTGCTCACCAGAATCAGTGGACTTGTTAAAATAATGAAATAAAAAATATTGCTCCTCTCACATTCACTGCAAATCTGTGTAACTCCGCCTGCTAGAGTAGCTGACACACACTCCTGCCAAGTAGTTCTAGGTTTTCATTGCCATGTGAAAGCATCTACCTAGTGAGAATGGTAAGTGGCCAAGTTGCAGCCCTATGTTTAATGATTGAGCTTAACGTTTTTTGTTTAAAAAATACAAAAACAAAACAAAAAAATTTCAAAATGTGATAAATCATGCAAAAATACCCACATTTGGTAAGAACATATTTCCACAGTTTTATAGGTAGTCATCATTGTTTAGCAATTGTTACAATCCTGAAGAGCAGTGCATTATTCACAAGTGTCTCTCCTCAGGAGTAAAGTTCAAATTCATGTGTTTAAATTATTAGTGTTTATAAGCTAGCATAATATTGTTTAAATTGTTCTACTATATCTTCGGGTCTAGTATAATCAGATTCATCTATCCCCTTGATTAGCTTAATATTAGACCTAGCTCTGGAATCGGCTATCTGATTAGCCAGTAACCGTCCGACCTTATCCCCATACTCATACTGTTTAGACTTGAAGTTGTGATAGGTGTTGGCAATGTTGTCTCTCATATTTCTTCTAAGTTTAGCTCTTGCTTGATTGACTAACTGATATATCTGCGGTTCGCCAGGATCTTTTGTAGCAATAGCAGTAGCATGTTTTTGTTCCAAATCTAAATAAAGCCTATATTCCTGTACCCGTTGGCATATCCCCAGCCGATTCTGCTTTATAATGTATTGCAATGTAACCCCCCTAACAAAAGCCTTCATGCAGTCCCAAACTATCGCTATGGGTGCCGTGCCTAAGTTTATCTCAACATATTCACCCAATGTTCCTTGCATATGTCTCACATATTCTGGATGACCCAAAAGGTGCCTAGGGAATGTAAATCCTCACCCTACACCTTTGTTCCCAGATTGAGCCCGTATTGTCAGCATCGCTGGATTATGGTCAGATGTTATTTTGGGGCATATCTCAATATGTAAATTTTCAAGAGCCCTACTATTTATAAAAATCATATCTATTCTATTATGCTAGCTTATATGGCGACCCTACCTGTTTTAACCAGCAAATGGCAATGGAATATATTCAGGAAAGTGCTATGTCCAGTCTGAATCCATTTCTTTCTGAGCCACTGCAAAGAGATGTTGAAATTGAGGAAATTGAGGAAGCAATTAGTACATTGCCTACAGGTAAAGCGGTAGGTGAGGATACAATTCCTTTGGAATTTTATAAGATTTTTAGGGACATTCTAGTACCAACCTTTTTGGAGCTATGCAATGCAATTTTGGGTGGGGAAAGTGCCCCGTCCTCTTGGAACATTACTAATGTTATTGTATTTCCAAAAAAGGGGAAATCTGTAGAAGAGATGACTTCATATAGGCCAATATCGTTTATTAATTCAGATGCAAAAATCTTTTCGAAAATGTTAGCTTCTCGGCTGGCTCCTGTCATACATGTTTTAGTTTCAGTGCAGCAGCATGGCTTTGTCCCTGGGAGAGACACGGCTGCCCACATTAACACAGCTATTGCTATTTTTGATGTTTCTGGGCAGTTAAAATCTCGGGTTGGAATACTGATGCTAGATGCCGAGAAGGCTTTTGATCGCATGGTCTGGGGGTGTCTATGCTTAACAATGACAGTATTTGGTCTAGGACTGAAGTTTATCTCAGCGGTACAGAAACTGTATATTAATCCCACAGCCTCTGTTAAGCTCGATGGCTTCTCGTCATCATATTTTTCGGTTCAAAGGGGGAGGTGTCAAGGCTGTCCTCTATTCCCGTTATTGTTTTTCCTATACATTAAGCCTTTTATTCAACATTTGATGTAAAACGCTTGGATTTCTCCGGTATCATTTAATGGGCTTTATCTGAAGCTAACCGCATCTCCAGATGACATTCTTCCCAAAATTTTGTATTTATTTCGGGCAATCCCATTGAGGGTCCCAATGGCATTTTTTAAACATCTTGATAGCGCAGTAGGAAGTTTATTTGGAGCTATCGGTGTGGACGGAGAGCGCTATGGTACATTAAGCTGTCATATCAGCAGGGTGGTTTTAAATTACCAGACTTTAAAATATATTTATGGGCCGCATTTGCGGGTCGAATACAAAGTTTAGTTCAAGGACCTGATTTTGGGGTAACTTGGTTCTCGTATCAGGTAGCCAGTGGCCCTGATACGGGGTTTCTACTATATAAAACAGCCAACCCTAACTACTATAAGAGGATTCGTTTTAAGGTGGTCAGGGATATTGTTAGGATTTGGCAGGATTTTGCTAGGGCATATTCTATTCCTAAACTACATGTGCTTACTAGGCTGTGGGGTAATCCCATACTACCAGAGATATTTCATGACGGTGTTGGGAAAGGGTGCCAAAGTAAGGGGCTAACGCAGCTTGGGCCGCTGTACGATGGGCTAGGGTTTCGGGCGTTTATTGCCTTAAAAGAAGAGTTTGGAATTCCGGACAATGCAATTTTTAAGTATCTGCAAACTAGAGACTATTTTACTCTGGGTCTTGGTTTATTACAGATGCTCTTTTCATCTGAGGTTTTGTCTGCATTTCTGCAGATTATAGGATGAGGGCAAATAGGTAAAATAATCAGGCATTGCTTGCCAATGTAATTCACGATGGGTTGCAAATTGCGCTGAAGTTAAGTCAGATGTTCAATACAGCTATAATTAAAGAAGATATACAGGAATCACTGGGAACGATAGGCGTAGCAGTGGCATCTGTGAGTTTGAAATTGCAACAGCATTGGGTCATATTTATGCTATATTATACTCCGGAAATTATATCTAAATGGGCAGTGAATCAGTCACCTTCGCCTAATCATACTGTCTGAAATTTTAGGAGTATGCTGCCGATTCGAGACACATGTTTATTGAGTACCTTTTGGTTTGGTATTAACCTTGTTTTGTCTTTGTTAGTCGGTCATGATATTAACATGACTGAAAGGGATATAGTTTTGGGGACAATTGAAGAACAGGGCTGTCTTACTGGGCTATTAGTCTCCATTATAATTATCTGTGCTCGTTTGTGTATTGCCCGACTTTGGATTGAAACTAACAGCCCTAGTATTAGGAATTTTTAGGTCTTGCTGAGAGACATATACGAAATGGAGATGGCACTTGCCAAAGCTAGATGCCCACGTTCTTGGCTTAAATTTAAAAGAGTGTGGTCATGTATTCAATGGGATTAATGCTTGTGTTTATCTTAACAAATCCAATTTCATGCTTAATTTTGATTGTTTGTGCTTTTTATGTTTTTGTCCGCTGTGCTTCTTTACATTTCTGTTGGATTGTGTTAATTGTAATTAATTGCGTATTTGTTTGTAATGTAATGAGTTATGCTATGGCTAAATAAAAAATAAAAAAATTAAAATTTGTTTTTCCGTAGCACAGATATTCCATCTTTAATGTGCATTCACATTTTGCAGAGGGAATTTTAAAAATGCAAAGAGGATGAATTTCTTTTTTCCAGAAAACAATTCTTTACCATCCCCTTGACCAGGTCTTGTAGAATAACTCTAAATGCATAGTAGCAGGGGTTTTAGGTTTTGAAAAGTGAAATTTGAGTCCTTGGTGCTATGTCAGTGGGTCACCTCTCACTCCTCGTCTAATTTCATAGTTTTGTTTGGTATACGGTTCGTATTGACCTGGGAAAACAATGTCACAAATGCTGCATTATATTCCTATGCTATTGGCTTTGATTAGAAATTTTTAACAATGATTTATCCTCTAAAAATCAGTGGTCATTTTATTCCCTCTAGAATTTCTTTCCGAAATAGGCTTCCAAACTTGGGGCCCAATTTATGAAGGAATTGTGTTGCCCTTGCATGGAATCTCTTAAGTCAGATTTTTCTATGCATTGCAGAGCCATCGTGCGTGGCTCTGAGTGGCATAGTAAATATGGAGGAAGCAAAATGGTGTTTGGTGCATTCCCAAATTAACTAAGACTAGTAAACCTAGTAATGTGTCAAAATGCTAAGCCTTCCTAGGTGAAGTGTAATGAGGAGAAATACATTTTTTTCTCCTTGCTACTTCCTCCTTCAATGTGTGCTGCAAAATGCAGCACATGTAGAAAGAGGAAAATGCCTCAGATGATTGTTTTGTGGAGGAAGGTGCAGATTAGGCCAAGTACCCGCGACAGGAAATGGCACAAAGTGTACTGTGGAGACTTCAAAATTATCAATCGCAAAACTACCTTGTTTTGCGAGAGAGTCACCTGTGTTTTTGGTCCCTGGCTCTGCAACCATTTAGGGAAACTTACCAAACCCAGATATTTTTGTTTGAAGTCCCACAGTATGCTTTGTGCCATTTCCTGTTGTGGGCAATAGGTCTACCCACACAGGTGAGGTACAATTTTTATTGGGAGACCTGAGAGAATACTGGGTAGTAGGAAATGTGTAGCCGTCCATTGATTCTACAACTTACTCACACAGAAAAATGAGGAAAATGTGATATTTGTAGCTAAATGGAATGTTTGTAGGTGACTTTGGGTAGGAAAATGTTGGGGGATCATCGCAAGCCACACCTCCCTGGACTCCACAGGTGTCTAGTTTTCAGAAATATCTGGGTTTGGCAGGTTTCCCTAGATGACTGCTGAGCCCGGGACCAAAAACACTGGTGACCTCCTTGAAAAACCATGTTGTTTTGTGATAGATATGTGGGCACCTTAGTTTTTGGTCCTAGGATTTCATACATCTAGGGGAAACTAAAAAACCCGGACATTTCTGAAAACTAGAGACCCGTGGGAGTCCAGGGAGGTGTGGCTTATGTGTATCCCCCAACATTTTCATTCTCAGAATCTGCTGCAAACCTCAAATTTAGCTAAAAAGTCAAATTTTCCTCCAATATCTGCATGGGAAGGTTTTGGGATCACTGCATGGCTCAAACTTCCTATCACTCAGCATTCCCCTTAGTCTCCCAATAAACATGATACCTTACTTGTGTTGATGGGCCAAGTGCCTTTGACATGGAAGGGCCAAAAACGTGTAGAGATTGTGGGGGCCCAAAGCTGGGCCCAAAGGCCAATTTGTTTATACATGTTTAGGCTGACACTACTTTGTGAACCCACACAAGTGAGGTATCATATTTCTTGGGCGATCAAGGGGAATGCTGGCTGGTAAGAAATGTGTGTCTGCTCAATGATCCTACAACTTTCCCACACATAAATGTGAGGAAAATATGACTTTTTAAGTAAATGTGAGGTTTGCAGGGGATTCTGGGTAAGAAAACACTGTGCGTTACATGCAAGTCACACTGCCAGCCAAGAGTCAGACCACGCCCACCACCATTTATGCACACCACCACCAGCCAAGCACCATCGATGCACACCGCAGCAAAGCCCCATCCACACATATCACCAGCCAAGTGCCATCCATGCACACCACCAGCCAAGTGCCATCCATGCTCACAGTCAGCTTAGCACTATCCGTGCACACTGCCAGCCAAGCACCATCCCTGCACACCACCAGCCAAGCACCATATATGCACACCATCAGCCAGGTGCCAGTCCACATACACTGCCAGCCAAACTCCACTCCACGAACACCACCAGGCAAGCGCTAATCTACACACTCCATCATCAAGCGTGCAAGTCTACACACACAATTAGCCAAGTGCAAGTCCCCGCACACTGCCAGCAAAATGCCAGCCAAAGTTCAGTACACGTAGACCATCAGCCAAACGCCAGTTCACACACACTCAAACTCTCCCTTGTTGCTAGTGGTTTTCGGCCCCTGCTTGGTAGCAGATGAGACTAAAAATATCACTGAAACAGCCAAAATGTGTGCCTAAAAAAAGGGAGTGAATCTTGCCTATGCCATGCCCATGAACATATCCCTGGTGCCTAGAGTGCATTCTGCCACCTTGGGGGGCAGATAGGGGGCTATTGCCCCAATCTGCCTCCCAGGGGGGGCAAAAAAACTTTGTTGGGGGTGGGTGTATTAGCATGCCTATTCTGAGCAACCCCCAACCCAACGTATAAAGAAAAACAGCATAATCCCTGGTGTTTAGTGTGCTTTCTGTCCCACAGGGGGCATATCAGGGGCAATTGGCCAATCTGCCTCCTGGGGGTAAAAATACTGTGGCATTGGGGGGGGGGGGCATTGACATGACCATTTTAGGGAGCCCCCAACCCTGTATACATGAAGTAACTAAATCATTGGTGCCTAGTGTGCATTTTGCCTCCCTAGGGACAGATCGGGGGCTATTGCCCCCTTCTGCCTATCGGGGGAGCAGAGAGACTGTTTGCAATTAGATTTGGGTGGGGGAAGACCCCCATCCCTTCTTTATATGTAAAAAAGAAATCCCTGTTGTCTAGTGGTATTTCTGCCCCCATCTGCAGTAATATCTCCCATCTGCCTTCCAGGGAGGCAGAAAGACCGTCCAGTTTCTTTGGGGAGGGTGGGGCCATAGGCATGCCCATTTTATTTTATGCAGCCCCCACACCTATATGGTGGATGCCTGCTTGGGGATTGCCCTTCTGTGGTGATCCCCAAGCAGAGATTCCCTAGGGACAGATACCATTGGAAAAGGGAGATCCTTCCCTTTCTAATGATACCCCTCTCGTCTGCCTCAGTGATAAGGGGGCTGAGACAGTGAGCAAGAGGCAGTGAAACTGAAATGAGCCAGTGTGAAAAAGAAACTGAACCGCCTTAGGAGCTGGGAAGCTCTTCCCCAGTTCCCAAGGCTGTTTGAGGGGAAAGGAACTTCCTCTGATGCCCGCACTGGAGGGATTTCCAGTGCCATGTGCGTGACTGTCAGGAGCTGTCTGACACACAGAAGCACAGTAGCATCGGATGGCTCTGGGTCACCCGTTGCATGCAAGTGGTTAATGTCTGGTTTTCAGAGCAACAACTGAAGTAGGTATTGCAGAAAGTAATAATCACAAGTTTAGAGCCAGAAATAAAAAGTGGAACAACTGAATGTTTTACTCCTGATTGTACCTTGTAAGTGGAGGTTAGGAAATGTATAGTATACTCACTTACAACAATGCACTGTCTTTTATGAGACCGAACTCACAGAACAGACTACCTAAAGGTTTCCAAAGAAATTTAATTATAATTCTTAAACAAGAGGAAGAGGTAATTATTTTTGGAATTTCTGCATGCAGGTGCAATAGACATAATAGCAAAGATTTTAATAAATGATAAGACTTTGAGGGTCATTTAGACTCTGTCAGGTGATCCACCAGCCTGTTCAGTCAGAGAAGGATATGACTCCTGCCACCCTAGGAGAGAGCTGGCTCTCATATTTTGAAATACACATATGCTGGACGAGGCTTTCTAAAGGCTTCAATGCAACCACAAGTGTTGCGATTATAGTGTCAGCTGTGAACTTTGCCAAGTGAGCACCATGCTTGTTGCAGTACTTTTCAAAACTTTTATTTTCTCACCCAAACACAGAAAAGGGAGAGGTCCTGATGAGTATGACATTTTCTCCCAGCGCGTGAAGGCCATAAATGATTTTCCAAACCGGGACTGTCATGTGTCACCTGATTGCCTCATGCAGAGAAATCTAGTGACAGTTGACCCACGTTAAATTAGTCTGGTGGCAGATTCACTATTGAGCCAGTATAGTAGTGGGGCCACAAAAGGAACACTATCACCAACCTGCTGAAATCTCTGAAACCAAGTGTGGGGCCTTATGTTCTAAAATGAGACTGACTTTGCAAATCGTGAAGATTTTTGGATGCAGTGATTTGGAGAATCTGGATCAGCAATGAGACTTCATGTTACAAAAGGGATCAGTTGAGCCAATCGATTCTGACTAGACATGATCTTCCCTGATTCTTTTAAAGTAGGCACATGCAAGTTTGAATGGAAGGAGTTATGAGTTGAAATATGTGTCTCTGTATTTAACCCATCCCCTACCCTATCTGTACCAGATTATATACCCTCTGATTGTGGAATAGTTTGTGATCAGAGATGTAGGAGGTGTTTAAAGAAATCTGATGGACAGTATACTGACAGCCAGAGTTACATACTTACCATAATACCTGTGAATTATAACTGATGATATGCTTCCTATTTATTACGATGTAAAACACTTAGGCTGTCACTATGATTAGCCTGCTAATTGCAATATGCTATGGTAATTCTATTACTGCACATATTTCAAAATTAGTTTTGTGAGAACCTGATGATATTTATGGGAGATAAAGTGCTCAGTATTTACTTGAACATGGTCATTTTGGTGAAGTAATCACCAAAATCTGCATTCTATTCTCAAAAACTCCAAATTGGCCAGTACTTATTACACCCGATAATTTCTGTCATGACGGACTCGGATTTTATCAGGTACCATAAATATATGAGATCAAATATGGGGGCACTTATTGAGGACTGAAGGCATTATGATCACTTAGATCAGCACTTTGTGAAGTGCCCAAGCATTCCTCAATTGAAATTACTGACATATTGCTTTTACTATATTTTTTATGGTCTACATTATTAACCCAGAAAATAGATGTGTCAAATAAAGTGTAACCTAACATTGACACTTTATTTTATATCTGAACATATTCACATCATCTTGTTTTCTATAAGGATAAGAAAATGCAAATACATTTGACAGTGTGGGAAGTAATGACACATTTAGGTGAAAAAAATGTATGATTGGTAACTGAGCCATAAGAGATAAATTAGAAGGCAAAGTCCAAGGGTTAGGTTGCTGACCTTTGAATCTAAAGGGATGTATAAGCAAACAGAACAGTGTGGTGTCTAATGCAGATCCCTTTGCATAGACACATTTTAAGGCATGGGCAAAGCTAACAATTGCCCAGGGCCTCCACCTTCGTAGGGTCCCCCTAAGAAGGTAGATTTAATATTTGGCCTCAGTCTATTATATTTCCTTATCTAAACTTCTCTGCCTACATTTGTTTCTGACTCAGGATTTGTCCCTCCAACCAGTGTCATCTTAAGGCTTTTGGGGACCAGGTATAATATATTCCAACGAAGTTTAACATATAATTTAGTTTTTTTGGCATTACATAAGCTTGAATTAACAAGAAATTGATCATAAAATTGAATGTTTTTCAGAACAGAGATCCCCAAAGTTTGTCTTGTCCGGGGCCCATGCTGTCACTCCCTTTACATGCTCACAAACTACCTGTTTTTTTGTCAAGATTTCAGCTCTCAAAAACATTGATGGAACAGCTAATGAGTCTAAAAGTTGAGCTTGGGAACATCTTTTTCATAGTGTCGGCAGACCTTAACATCTGTCTAATGGGAACTGCATTTTCCAAGGACGTCTTGGCAGCACAAGACCAAGCCTGGGGCATACAGCATCAAGTAAGCTCAAAATAGCAAATCAATGATAAGAAAGGACAGCTGCTAATAGGAAACCTGGAGCATCTTTGGCTTAGGATCTGAACGGCCTCTTTGCTGGTAAACAATCCCCAGGGCTATCATACCACTCTAAAACTGGAGCCTCCCTGATCGACTACACCTTGATGGATCCACCTCTAATGCAACAGGTAATCTTGTTTGGTCTGAGACAGGAGAATGAAAGTGATCACCATCCTCAGCAGATAGTTCTAGGAGGAGACTGCTTCTTACACATTCATTAATAATAGGATGAAATGGCTGCTGACCTCCTTGCTAAATCTCATTCAAGGGGTGAGAGAACTACTCTATACTTCAGATGCAGTGCATGACCCAGTGAGGAGCTGGAAACACTTCATAGCCGAATAAAGACTCTTTACAACAATAGTAGTTACTCGTAGTAAAGGCCCTTAAGGAGAAATGATCATATCAGTTAAACAACAATGTGGGTAAACCAACTTTGGAGAGCATTGAGGAAAGTTCCAAATGATTAGAATTAGAATTTTTGTCACGACTTAAAGAAATCAAAACAAATATTTACAAATGCAAAAGTGGGAGCTATTGAAGATTAGTAATTACGTTTCTGGGCACAATTAGTATGTGATGTACCAAAGAAGTAACTCAGCCAACTTTTGGTCGACAGTACATAGTATCAACAATCCCTCACTGCGGATGCGAAGCTCAAATATCTCAGAAGCTACCTGGGCCAACTTTCTAACCACTCATTTTATTACATGGGCCTTTAATTTACTCATACAGAATGGCACACTTACATTCAAGGTCACAAGTGAAAAGGCTGGGCCCAAAAGGTCTAGAATCACAATTTGATGGTTCTTTTTCACAGCATGAAAGTGTAAAGGGGAGAAATGTCACTAGGTGGCCAATCAACAAATTAATAATCCTCATGAACACACAGTAACCATAGGTTAGTTGATTTATTACAAAGCCATGAACATACAGACACCACAATCTGAGGATGTATAAAAGAATTCGGATTTAGCATGAAGCCAAATCAGCGTATCAAGGTTAGACGATGCTGCATGTATAATACTATTAGTTCAAGAAGGAGAATGCAGAAGATGAGAAAGCATGAATCCAAGTTTACCTGCATCGAGGGTTGGTGAGTGAAGAGCATTACATCTATCCCCACTCTAACACTAAAGTGACATTCCTACTTAAGCATCTTCAGGGAACAAAAAGATAAAATGTGTCAGCATGTGGAGGCTTCTTAAGAAGTCTCTCCACAATCAATGGGTCATGTAGCATAAAGCTAGCAAGACCGAGCTTGCTCTAAGATTCTCTCTGAAGGCAAAAGAGAAGTGGGGCCCTTTCCATACTCCCATCAACACATTATTCGTAGGTAATAGTCCCAGAATGCAGTTCTAGTCACGTATCTGCTCTGTGTATAATCCTGAAGGTGGTTTTCCATGGGGCAACTTTGTTCTTTTCTTGCTACATTTTGTCCTTGGTTCCCACGCCTTTTCTGGTGTGAAACAATGACCTTCCTTTATTGACTCAAACCACAGGATTCTAACTTCTTCTCTCCTTGCCTGACTAGTAAAACAAAGAAATTATTCTAACTAACAAGAGCTCTTCTTTCACTTGCAACACAAAACGTGGGAAAGAACAAATTCCACAGCACACATAACATTCAGGGCCTCATGTAGGTAGCCAAATACCGGTCGGTAACTGCCGATTTTCGGTAATTATACCGTTACCGACCGGTATTTTGGCCATTGGTATGTAGGGGGACATATTTTGCTTTCGGAATTTACCGAATCGGAAAAATTACCGATTCGGTAATAATACCGAATCGGTAATGTTACCGAATCGGTAACTTTTCCGAATCGGTAATTTTACCGATTCGGTAAATTCCGAAAGCAAAATCGAGATGTAGGGGGAGTGTGTGTGTGTGTTTATGAGTCGGTATTTACCACCAACTTATAGTTGGTGGTAAATAATGAATGTATGTGTAAATGCATTTTTACGCGCGTAGCAGTGTGCAATGTGGCAGACATACATGCCCTTAGGGCATGTATGTGTGCCACATGTGCACACATGGCCGAATCAGGGGTGCAACAGGGTGTCAATGTGACACCCTGCCACCCTTGTATGTGTTCCCCCCATTATGAGGCATACCTTCCCATCAATGGGAAGGTATGCCTCATTACCGAATCGGTAAATACCGAATCGGTAATTACCGACTAGTAACGATTCGGTAAAAAATACCGACTCATTACCTACATACCAGTTACCACTTCTAAAATACCGATTCGGTATCGTTCGGTATTTTAGAAGTGGTAACTGGTATGCTACCTACATGATGCCCTCAATCTTTTAATTCTAAAGCAAGAGTTTCCAGGGAACTGAATTTCTGGCCTACAAAATTCAGCCAACATAAAAAAGCATCATGTGAGCTTTGCGAATTTGCATGAAAAATAAGGCACTTTCAATTAATGCATTTACTTATATGTAAAATGATGCAATTAATAAACATATTTAGTAAATGAATAATTGTCAGTTGCACATAATAAATTCTTCATGTTAATCTTTTATGCGAGTTACATTGACTTTCTACTTTAAATCTCCAAGTTACTTCTCAAAGGCCTAAAACACATCACCTTTCCATGTTAGTACATTTCACAATTCTAACACTTCACGTTAATACAACAAACGATTATATGCAGGTGTGCTCTATGCGTGATTATGATGCACCCTTACAGATGAGATAAGATCACCGCGCTATCACAAGGAACAACTTTGGAACAGGAACATTAGCTCACACATCCTAGAAGTATTGCAGAAAGGGAAAAAATGGCATGAATGGTTGAACAGGGCAAGAGAACAATGCTCAAACATTATCACTACTATAACAATAAGGCGAAACGGTGAGTCAACCATCAATCCAGTTATCATTTTGAAAGCTAAACGGAAATTGTGCAAACAATCACCACACAGAACATCAAGAGGCACATCACTGAAGGGCGTCTAGGGGTCCAGGGCCAAACCAGAATTGGCTGGGCAGTCTTCAAGGAACACATATTGGGCCTAGAAGTTAGAGCCACTCTTGAAGTTGTGGCTGAGGATCACTACAATATCCCATCAAACCATACTGGTTTTACAAAAAGAATATGGGGCCATATGTAGAAAGCAAAATTGCGATCGCAAACGCCGAAATTCGCCGAATTTCGGCGTTTGTGATCGCAATTTTGCTAAGTGGGATGTAGGAAGAAAAATCTGCATGCAAAATAAGGAATCGCAAAATTTGCGATTCCTTATTTTGCAAATGCATTTAAGGAATCCCAAATAGCGATTCCTTAAATGCAATGTAGAAAGCACCCAAGTTGTGCTATTTTGGCTTAAGGAATCGCAAATTACCACCAACTTCAGGTTGATGGTAATTTGCGATTTCTTTCAATAATGCAGTTTTTTGCATTATTCAAAGTGCCAAGTGGCACACATACATGCCCTTAGGGCATGTATGTGCGCCACATGTGCACCCATGCTCATTACAAGGGTCCAAAAGGTGTCATGTTAACACCCCTGCACCCTTGAAATTGCATTCTCAATTTGCGATTCTCTAATTGAGAATTGCAAATTGAGAATGTCTTCCTATTCATTCCTATGGGCCTTTTAGCCCATAGGAATGAATGGCAAGGTATTCCTTATTTGCGATTCTCAATTAGAGAATCGCAAATAAGGAATAGGTGGGATTCGCAAACAAAATTGCTAATCCTACCTACATAGCGTTTTGCTATTCTCTAATTGCGATTCCCTAAAAATTGCAATTAGAGAATCGCAAAACACAGCCTACCTACATATGGCCCATGGTCTATAAGCAACATCGTGGCCTTTTCTCTGCTAAGCGACTTCGCAATGTCATATAAACAGCCCGTTCACCTATGTTTTATAGACTATAAATCTGTATTTGACAGATTGAGCGATAGTAAATTATGCCAAAAACTTGCTGGGTTAGAAAGGCTCTCGCTTGTCCAGGCGCATATCTACAACAGGGGTCTAAAACAAGTATATGTGCTGGTATTACCCTTTTTAATCTGTTTCTTTTGGATCTACCCCCTTTACGAAATAAGTAAATAGATAGCCATGTGCCAAAATTGGGGGGATTCATGACAGCAAACCTCTTATATGTGGAATATTTAGTTCTGATAAGCAGGACAAAAGTGGGAATGCAGTGACTCCTTGATGCAACGTTGGAATATTTTAACAATAATGTGTTAACTATTACATGAAAAAGACCCGAACCCTCACATTTCAAAGCAAATAGTAGAAACAACATAAGTGGCGCTTGGGTGCATACAAAGTGGAACAAACCAATGTGTATAAATATCTGGGAGTCCTCATCAGTCCTAATGGGAGACTTGTAGCTCAAATGGAAGAAATTAAAAGGAAAAGCAAAGCACTGGAGCCGGCCTGGGACTGCTCCACAGGAAAATGAAGGGGTCCTCTTTCTGTCCAATCTTGCAGGTGGCACAATCCAGATTCCTCCCAATGTTAGTTTATGTGAGTGAGGCCCTGAGGGGCAGGGACAGTGAGACGCTCAAAGCCACAGTCTCAAAAGTTTACAAAGCAGTCTTCTGTCTCACGGCATAAGTGTCTCCTGCACAAATCAGGCTGTAGTTTGGATTGGGAAAACAATGTTTGGGCAGATAGGTGGCTTTTGTGAGCTGTTGGGAAAACTTTATATTTGTAAAGGAGGGCTCCTTGGGTCACTATCTCTGGCTAGAAATAAAGGGGGAGGATAGATCACCCATGAGAGCTTTCTTACAAAGGTCACTCAACACTATAGACCTCTCATCTGCCACGGCCGAAATTCTGAGCCTCAGCAAGTTGAAAATAATTGTAAAATCAAACAATAAAGCAAAGTCTCTACTGGAAGACAAGCAGACTTTGGCAAGATGGAGCCACGGGTAGCTAACTATCTACAATGACAAGAAACTACCTCATCCACAAGGCTACAAAGCAACATGCCATAGTATCGACATAAAAAAACAGATCTTAAAACTTAGGTAAGGGATAATGCCAGCACTAGTGCACTACCTGCCCTGCTGAAGAAAGGACCATAGGACCAAATGTAGGCTCTGCAAGGAGGCAGCCGAGGACGTCATACACATGTACATCTGCAAGGAGTTCCTCAAGAGAGGGATAAGGTTATGTAGGTAGGCTGCGATAGCTTACTTTAACCCTTCGAATCTTACACTTAACTGCAAACTGGTCAAATTTGTCAAGTTCGTGGAGAAAAGGCAATGGCCACAGAAGCCGGGGAGAATCAGGGACGCCCAAAATTTCATTTGAAGACATTCCAGAGGCACTAAAGAATTTAAAATTTGAATCACTGGTAAATTTTTCCTCTTTAATGGGTTTTTGCAGAGGTATAGTGGGGCACCAGCCTATATGACAAGAACCAGCTTATCCAGACAGGACTTACTTTGCTTGTTTCTTGTGCGTAAGGTCAGACCATATTTTATAACTAGGAGAGCTGAAATTTTAATTGACAATTTGCTGATTGTATTAAGCAGGTTTTAGGAAAATGAATTTGAATGCTTGCAAACAGTTTTGCAGTGGTGAAATAATTGTTTTCCAATGGTTTTAATTACTAAGCAAATAAAATGAAGCTTGAAACTTTGTCACGTCTAGTGCCAACCATGCTCCATGCCACCATACTCTTTCATTAACTGCACTCCAGTTCGAGAAGCTGTTGCCAAAATAATGTTCCTTTTACAACGCTGCTGTTCGTTTCTGTTAAGTTCACATATCAAATACCTAAGACAAAAATAGAAGATTTATGATACGATTTATATAAAACGCTACACTAATAAAACAGAAATTGTATTACATTGCAGGCTGGGGAGAAAGCATTTTGTTTATTTTTATTGCTAAGGCAAGAGAAAAATAACTTTGATTTAATAAACTTTGCGCCATGATCTTATATGTTTATGTTTTCTGCGACCCTAACCAATATTTCCTCAAGCCTTCTGTTATAGCAAACAATGGGATTGCATTGTACTGTGCTGTACTTGAAGACCTTGCTCCCTACTTGACTGAGAGGGGGACACTCCGAGGGGCGTTTGGTAGGCAGCAGTCTGCGGCATTTCCCACCTGTGCCAGGGCATCCCGGGTGCCAATTACAGCGCATTCCCTGGATCCAGGCCTCCTGCTGTATGACAGTCCATTAACACTTCATTGAAGTGAGGCGCATGAAATCTTAAAACCCTTCAGCTGAGACATCATCCATTGGCCCCATGGACTTGATGAAGTTGCCCACTGAGACGACCACACTTCAGCTAACTTGAAAAGAATGACTACCATGCAATATTCCAATTAATGAAGGTATTGCAGAAGCCTCTATTAACATACCAAGCAATATATTCAATGAGGATGCCATTTATTTAATTATAAACATATTTAATGAAATAAAGCTTTAAATTATTAAACGAACATTGAAAATATTCAATAAAGAATTTACAGAGAATAAGATGAAATATAATGTACTCTATATTAGAGGGCTTCAAGCTGTTTTAACTTCAATACTGACTTTTAAGCAAGGAATGTATGAAAGCTAAAATAAAATGTGCGGTCCATCTCTTGATCAATGAAACTTCAGATAGCTTGCCACGGAATGTATTTTCGTTTAATAGTTCACATCACTAATGATTCTGGGAAGCATATGCTAAAACTTTGCATCTTTTCCTTTCTAAAAAATAGGCTGCACATACGACCAGCACCTGCAAACAATGGGGCAGATTTACAAGCCCCTTGCGACAGTTTTACGCCACTGTTGCGTCACTTTTGTGACGTAGCGGCGTCACAAAACTGGCGCATCCCTGCTAATATGCAGGGATGCGCACGTTATTGTAAATCTGCCCCAATGTTTATAGTAAAGAGTGATTCCAAATGATAATACATCAGTTAATGTATGAACACAATAATACTGGTTTTCCCAAAACAATAACAAAACTAGCCCATCCTGAAGAGTGCCCATCATATTGACCAAAGTGTGCAATGCATTTTACGGCCAGCCTTGCCACATTATTGAAATTGATTTCTGCATCCTGAATATCTAGCTGCTTCCAGGAAACAGGACAATGATGCCCAAATCCAGCTCTCACTTCATTCCATCATAGACGTTGACTCTTTGTTCTTGTAACCACCCTCTTCCCTGTGCACACTCGATCTGGTCACCGTCCTCTCACAGCGAGAATTCTCCATACATGAAATGAGACGCAATACTAATCATACTTTGTGTTTTTTTTATTTATTTAGTTTTTATATAGAGCTATTTAATCTAACTAGGTTGTCAGAGCGCTGTGCATACATATGTAGATACAGAATAAGGAGCTAGCTGGCTATGAATGTATCCTGTACTAAATTATATACAGCATCAAGATATGCAGGGAAAATAGAAATGAGTTATTTCAGCAAATTAACAGATTTCTAGAAGGTGTTTCTTTATGATAGAATTGAACTGCGAGAGGGAGGAGGCTGTGCATATCCTGGTATGCAGTTGGCAAGAATTATGTATTGGTAAGGACGGCTTCTTACCAGACAACAGACCAAACCTTTATTCCCCCACATAATATAGCCACTCACAATGTGACTTTTCTAATTAACTACTTTCCTGGGTTCCTTTCTTTTGTCTTACCACTGTCAGTCCGCTTCCTTTAGAGGATCTTGTCTCAGATTTACATAAGTATCATTGCTCATGAGTTTCCTTTCCCATCCATTCTACAATGCCGCTAATGTCTACTCCTGCACCTCGTCCATGCCATATCTCCACAACCCCAAGATCAGTGTCCATTAACACACCTTCCAGGGCATCCTCTTCACTCCCTACGTGATATCATTCTAGTTGACTAATGTATCATAATTGATAACCAGAACTTCCTCTGTTCGCTGGCCTCCACCAGCGGCTAACATTGGCGTTGTCCAATATGCTCTGACCCACACTTTAGATAGACCCTCTCCACCACATGAGGGCCTGGTTCACAAAGGTAAACTTACACTCTTGTGTATGTGTGCGATTGTTTGCTATTCACAAAGGGATTACGAGTAGTATCGTTACTTGTGCGGAGTCTCCACACACTAAAAGATAGGTGTTTTTATGTGGAGAGACTCCGCATTCCTAAAGATACTACTGGTAAATCCCTTTGTTAATCGCAAGAAATGTTAAACTTACATGAAAGTGTATGTTTGTCTTCGTGAATCAGTCCCTGAGTGACATTTGTCAGTCACAAAGCGTGTTCCTAACAAGGACACATGCCTAACCTTTCCTAGTGAAAATTGGCTGTTATTTGATGCCTGTTTGCTTTGCACTCAGAGACGCACAAGACTCAATCTGATTGGGACAAAGACTTGGCTGATCAATGAACTACGTGATACCAGCTGAGAGAGGTGAAAGAGCTGGGGCTAACAGGGAGAAATGGAAGATGAAAGAGGAA
This sequence comes from Triturus cristatus, assembly GCF_964204655.1. Lineage (NCBI taxonomy): Eukaryota > Metazoa > Chordata > Amphibia > Caudata > Salamandridae > Triturus > Triturus cristatus. Next base: position 458,891,829 of record NC_140586.1, on the reverse strand, counting down.
GAAAGGAACAAGATGGAAGTGAAAGAAGTAAAAAAGATTGAAAGGGAGAATGAGAAAAAGCAAGAAAGAGGGCCAGAGGTTCATATTGTTTTAAGTAAGAGACGTTTAAGAATTAACCTCTAGGACACAAAAGTTGGGAAAGAGAGTGTGAAGAACAGAGAGAGAGAGAGAGAGAGAAAGAGAAGACAGAGAGGACAGAGAAAAGGGAGAGAGAGAGAGATAGAGAAAGACAGACAGAAAGAGAGAGAGAGGAAAGAAAGGAAGAAGAAGCAAAGCACGCTGAGGCAGAGGGAGCAAGGGAAGGATAATGAGAAAAAGGGAGTGTGCATAGAAAAGAGAGTCAATACCATGATGAAAGGGATTACTTTTGCACATGATGGTTGTTTAAGAGTGATTACATTTGTGAGGCAGTAAAAAGTGTTTTAATCATGTCACTATTCCTGCACTGTGGTAGTAAATTCAAATTTGACCTTCGCACATGAGAAATAAATATGAATGCACGTTTATTAGTACAGTTGCTCTAAATTCCACAAATTATTCGGCTATATTTATCACTAGGGAAAGTGGCAGCTTGCTTAGAGGCATCAGATCATGGCGGCTGCACAACAACAAATAGGTGTAGCTGCAAACAAAACACAACTACAAAAATTAAAAGAATAACATGTGTTTACTGAATCCTCCATAGTTATGTGAATTCATTCTGAGGTAGTTCTAGAAAATAATTTTAGCAAGAAATGTATATACATCAAAATCATTTTTTTCCGTTACAATCCTATTTTACATCCCAAGATCGGCATCCAATATTCACCATCACCTTTTCTTCAGGCTGGGCTCACACTGATGCCTGACAAGGGTTCAGGACTCACTCCTGTAGAGGCCTGCAGCAGGGCTCAGGCAGGTCCAGTTGATGCTTGTCAGCTGGGCAATTGCATTGCACGGAGGCCTCTGGAAGCTTATTGTGTCCCTGTATCTCAAACAGTAGGTCAGCCAACTGACCCTTAGTGTCACTGTGGAGAGCCTGGGTTCAAGGCAACAAGGTCCAGTCTTCCTTCTTCAGACAGCAGGGTTGTCCTTCTTCCTCATATAGCAGGGCAGTCCTTAATCTTAATCAGGTCCAGGAGTATTCTGGTGGGAGGTACTGAAAGGTTCCACTTTTTACCTGGTGCCAGCCTTTGTGTGGGAGCGTTCTTTGACCTACCTCCAAAAGTGGTTCTGTTCAGTTTTTCCTCTTCCCCTGACCCTGGGGCGACAATGGCAGGGACAGACCTCGTGACAGGTTCCTTTGGGCGTGCTGCAAGTAGGGTCCTTTGAAGTGTAATCAGGGCAGGGAATAGCATCTCCCAAGCCATCCTGTAAATGAATGAAGAGTTTTATAAAGCATGTGAATGTGTAGGTGTTTTAGGACTGGAAGTTGCCAGTGTCGTCATACAGTGAGGGCAGGCACTGGCTTAAGACCTGGGTAAGAATAGCTATGTTTTGAGGGATTTTCTGAAAGCCTGTCCAGTGGTTTGGGTCCTCAGGGTAAGTGGTAACATGTTCCATTATTTACAGGCGAGGTCACAGAAACTTCTACCCCTCAATTTTACAGTCTGTACCCTGGGAATGTCCAGAAGGGAGGCCAATGATGATCTAAGATGACGTCATGGAGTGTAACGTCTGATGAATTTATTGAAGTGAGCAGGACCAGCACCGTAAAGTGTCTTGTGAACAATGCACAATGATTTAAATTGAACCCTCTCCAGAACAGAAAGCCAGTGCAGATCACAAATAGCTTTTGACACTGGACTAAACGTAGGGATTTTAAGTAGTAGACATGCTGCTGCATCTTGGAGTGACTGTAACTTCTGTAAAATTGTTTCTTTTTCTCCCAGGACCACAATTAGGCCTGGGTGAAAATTTCGTTCCGTTCGCGGAAATTGTGATAATTTGACATTTTTGCGTTCCGCGGAGAGCGCGAAAATGTCAAAATTTCCGGTTTCCGCAGCTTGGTGATAATTTGTTTCTTGCTCGCGCTGTAAAATAATACATTCTCGCGTGTGCGCGATCGCCTTACCTGAATCCCTGCGTTCGCCGACAAATTTTCTTGATCCGGTCGCGTTCTCCATGAGATGTTGTATTGTTTTTAGCCATTTGCGACAGTTCGCGCCCGCAGTGACGTCATGCGTCGCGCGATCACGTCTTTCTTCTCGCGATCATGCACCGCGAGACAACTCAAAACAAGATGGCCGCGCCCGCAAGCAACCACATGGGTAAGTTGGCGACCCGCAACCATGCAGAAAATCTCGCGAACATGCGGGAAAAAAACTTTCGCATCTTGCGATATTTCCGCTTGTTTGCGATAATTTTAAACATTTTTGCGATAATTTGCGAAAGTTATTTTCGCAAATTCCACCCACCCCTAACCACAATCACTGTTTTCTGTAGATCTATTGGGATGAACGGGAGGACCTTTCTTAGAAGCAAGTTGATGTGGTGAGGTTGACCTGGTCCGAGAAAGTGAGTTGATCAACTAACATAACTCCCAGCTTCTTTACCTTTCTCTTTGGGGATGGACATTGACCAGCAAGGCGGCGTTCAAAAATATGGAATTTTTACCAAATAGTAGTACCTTCATTTTTTCTGTATTAAGTTTTAAACAGTTATCATGCATTCATATGATGATGTGGGCCATGCAGTTATTGAACATCTTTGCCCCATTATCTGATTCTGATGTTAATGTCACCAGTAGTTGTGTATCATCCGTGTAACAGATTCTGGTGAATCTGTAAGACAGAAAGGTTTAGTAAGTGGGACAACCTAAATGTTGAATAGAGTTGGGTATAATGAGGTTCCTTTGGGGCACCCCACATGGCAACGCGAAGAGATGTGATTTATGTCCTTCCAAAATTAGGGTTTGCTCTCGATTAGCTAAAAACGAGCTGATTATTTTTGAGGCCTTACCTGTAATCCTTCATTCAGTTAATCGCTGCATGAGTACTCGATGGCACACCGTATCAAATGCGGCCCAGAGGTCCAGCAAAATGAGTATTGCTTTCCCTCCGCCATCTGCTAATATGCAAATCTCCTCAGTGGCTGCAATTAGTGCTAACTCTGTACAATGTCGTGGCTGGAAGCCATATTGCGAGGAGTCCAGTTTATGGTTGGACTCTAGAAAATGTACCAGGTCTTCATTAAAGGCTTTTTCCAGGATCTTAGATGGAAACAGAAGACATGAGATTGGCCTGTAATTTCTGACCTCAGTCAGGGTTTTTTTCAAAATAGGGTGTACTAGTGATTTTTTCCAGCTATCAGGGAAAGACCCTTAGTCAAGAATAATATTTAGGAGTGGTGCGAGCTGGCTTGCTATGGTGGTAGGAACCAAGTGGAGTGCTGATGCCGGACAAGGGTCCGATGGAGATTAGGATGTCGTAGTTAGTATAAACCTTTCTACTCTTTCCAGGGCCATCTGATTAAACAGGCCTGTGTGATTTCAAAGTTATTCTCAGAGCACGCCTGCTCATCTGAACTAGACTCCTTATGATGGTTAGAGAACTTTTTGTATACAGTATTTACTTTGTTGTAGAGATAATCTGCCAGTTTATTACAGAAGGCTAAGTCAGGAGTAAATTGTTTTCTTTCATCAAAGTTGGATAGTGAGCTAACTGTTATAAAAAGTTCTCCGAATTTTTTGCTGAACTAATTTTTACAGTAAAGAAATACGATTTTGCTTGAACGATTGCCCGTTTATATTCTTCGATATTTCTCTTGTAGATGTTTTTTTTCCTCTATGGAGTAATCTTTCTTCCATCTTCGTTCCTGTGCCCTGAACTTATTTCTTAACTCCTTCAGCTCAGCTGTGTACCACGGCTGATAATTTATTCCTAAGATTACATATGAGTTTTTCAGGAGCAAGCTTAGTAACCGTCAATTTGATACAGCAGGCAAAATTGAGGGCAACCGAATCAGAGTTAGAACCTTAGCATGGTTTGTGAGAGTGTAGAGCTGCCTCCAGATTGGGTGTATTTATCATTCACCAAGTGTGTATTGTTACCACATTCTCCCTAGATCATACTTTTGGGGTATCTCCAGGGGTAACTAACTCAAAAAACACTTCACTGTAATCAGTCAAGGGCTTGGCAGTTCGGGCTGGACTGTTCCCATTGGGCACAGGGTCAAGACTGATTTGCATATTGATGGGTCCAAACTGGAATGGCATGGTGAGCAAAAAAACAATGGATTTAGGCCCAGATCTCTGTACTGGGGTGAATGTATGACATTGTTCTGCATTCTGTCCATCAATAGTCCTTTTTGCATTTGTCACCCGAGTGGGATGGGTATGCTCAGACGTGAGTCCCGTGCTCTCCATGCCACTGGAATCATGCTATCCTGGCTGCAGAGGGGTGAAACCCCGAAACCGGTCCTAGGATGCTTGTTTCCAGGCCAGGGAGGACCTGGTCTGGCAGTTCGGGCTGGACTGTTCCCATTGGGCACAGGGTCAAGACTGATTTGCATATGGCTGGGTCCAAACTGGAATGGCATGGTGAGCAAAAAAAGATGGATTTAGGCCCAGATCTCTGAACTGGGGTGAATGTATGGCATTGTTCTGCATTCTGTCCATCAATAGTTCTTTTTTAACTTTTTAAAAGTGGCACTTTCTGAACAGCAACTTAAAACCCAACTTTACCATTAAAGAGGATTTTAAATTAATTTTAAATTACAATTGATTTAAGTGTTAACAACATCTCTGTTCTCAATCTGAAATTAGCACTTATTAAATGAAGTGAGGCAACCCAATGTTAGTCTATGGGTGAGGTAGGTGTACAGCAGTAAAAACTACTTTAGGAATTATACCCTGCCATACACTTTGCCCTATTAGCCTTGAGGGCCTAGCTTAGGGGTGATTTTCAAGTATTAACTAGTAAAACGGAAGGCTTAGGCCTGGCAAAAGGTTTATCTTGCCATGTCAAAATGGCAGATAAAAAGGTACTACAGTCTGCAGTAGCAGGCCTGAGACATGTTTTACTGTCCTACTTTAGTGGTTGGCACAATGTGTGCTGCTCTCTACTAGCAGCATATAATTTACAGGCCTTGGGTTCAGGTAGTACAAGTAAATTAAATGTGGTAATTTGGTGTAAGCCTATTTTACCCTGTTTTAAAGAGAGAGGACATCACTTTAGCACTGGTTTGCGATAAAAATGAGTTCAGCCATGTAAGGAAGCGAAAACAAAAAGTTTGGTGGAATACCACACCAATGATGTGAAGTCTAACAGCTGTTTGTTATTTTACAAGGTTGAGTACCATATCTACCATCCAGCAAAATTTAAGGAATGAAAATTAAAACTGAAAATACCTGCTTAGATTTAAGCATACTTTTGTGCTATATTGGTGAGAAGTAAATGCTTTCTACCTTTGCCCAAAGCCCAGGACAGCTGTGTATAAATCCCATTTGTAGACTCAACTAAGAGATCCTGAATCACGTAATCATGAAGTGGAGACATTGCTAAAAAAACTTGGTAAAACCTATTGTCACTGGAAATCTGACAGTAGGGTGGATTTTCAGCAGCACTTGTTTAGGGTAGGGATGGCAACAAGGGTGTTTCCTGGACAGGGGAAGTGGGTGGTCATTAGCATGATGCATAACCTGTCCACCGTTGGTCCTGTCAGTGAGTCCCAACCATCAGCTTCTATGGTGTTTTCACAGTCTTTTCCTCATATCTGGTAACTCTCTCTAACCCCCTTGGAAAAGTCCAGTAATGCTGTGTTGTTTGTGGATGGCTTGCTAACTCTCATATTGATGGAGTTGCATTGTTTATTGAGAATTTGCCAGTGTTCATGCTGCTGGAACTGTAATCAAATAATCTCTCCAGCCTTGTTTATTGCTTACTGGCCCCCATGTTACTGTGCAAACTTGGTAAAAAGGAGAGACATCTGCAAGACCATTGTTGTGAAAGTCGGAGCATGGAGGCATTAAAGTGCTGAAGGATACTGCTGTTGTGCTTGCCAGATACAAGTAGGATAGTAATGTTAACATCCTGCTAAATATTAATCACACAGCAAAAGTTATGAAGGTAGTTTTAATAGTACTTGCGAAAGTTTGCATAGCCATTGTGCTTGAGCATGGGTACTGATTTGAATTTAAATCTGTCTCATGCCCATGTCCCTAGTAATATACCCCTAATGAAAACACATGCATCAGAAGAACCACTTCTGAAAATCCTGCAGAATTAGAAAATCCCAAACTGTAGAGCACATAGACAGAAATATACAATTGAAAAACTCATAACAAGAGATTTCAATACTGTGCCAGAATGCCCTGCACAATTTTGGTTTGCATGTGTGTTCTTTGTTTATGTTTCCTGACAACGGATGTGTAGACCTTCAGATGTCCTTTCATGACAAACCAACCCCAGAAGACAAAGGTTGAAAGTCAGCATAAGAAAATGCCTTTGGTATATTCCCTGCACCAATATGTTCTTTCTCTTATCCTATTCCCATTTCCATTGTTCAGAGGTGTGTTGATCAGCTCCCAGTTCTAGTGCCCCACCTCAGACATTGGCATGGTGGGGCAGAAATAATTCCCGACTAACACTGAATACACATGTGGGAGCATTTGTGACTTTTGACACTTCATAAGCACATGTACCAAACCGGTAAATTTGTGTTTATTCACATGCTTTCTGTGGTGTAGGGGTTCTCACGCATGAAGAAAGTAGTCAGGAAATGCAGATCATGCAATGCTCAAAACCCAGTACTGTTCCTATAACATCCTTAAACACTCCAGGGTACGACGTAACCATGCTATTCACAACATCACTCTCCACATCCAGTGATAAAAAAATCAATAGATGACACTACCAGCACAGTGGAAGGATCTTGCAGTGGGCGTAAAATATACCCAAACTGGCAAGATCCTTCCAACCCTCTACATCATTACTGTTCACAACCACATACACCTTTGTTCTAATGGACCTTCCCAAACACACCACAATAGAACAGAAGATCCCAGAAGATCTATATCTTGTCCCCAAATGCTTTGGTAATGATGTCAGGAGCAGACAAGATTGTTTCTGCTGCCCACAAATTATATAAAAGGTACAATCTGCTAGGATCATGACAGTTGCTCCAGAATCTGCCATTACTGTGATGCCCCTTCCATCAATAATACCATCAACCATTGGTCCTTTGATTTTCTTCCCTGGATTAACACAAGAGGTATCTGGTGTATCCGCAGTTGGAAAATTTGTTGCTACAATCCCATACCTCACTCTCTCGGAATCAACCACACTCACACTGCTTATTTTAACCTTACTAAAGATGTTGCCAACACCAGCTGCCCCCTACAGACTCCTTGAAAATGGCCCATCTTATGACAACAATTACATTTCCTAACAATTGCAGGGCAAAATGGATTATTCCCTATGTGATTCTTTGAACCACTGCGAAAACTAACTTGTTGTCCACATCCTGGCTGGTTTCTCTGAAATTTCTTCTCATTCAACTGTTTGCTAATGACCGCACAAACAACATCCTCATCTACGGTTCACTGACACAACATCGATGTAAAAATATCAATGTTAAAAATATCGAGTAAAAAATATAGACAACAAAAAATATTGGTTTCTATACTTAAACAGGTAAATGCAAACATATTGACTAAAAACATTCGATGTAAAAAATATAGGTGTATAAAATATCAACTTTTATATAAATATAAAATAAAATATTATATATTAAATATATTGAATATTGAATATAATTTATACAAAATAAAATACATTTAGGGGTCGATTCCGATCCTGGATTTTTTTTTCCCCGTACGACTCGCATCCGTATTATTTTACGTACGAATCGTACAAGTCCCGTACAAACGGCGAAGTACGATTCATACGTGAAAAATACATACGAATCGCCTCAGGAAGAGTCTACGAGGCGTCCCCGGACAGTTAGTTTTACAGTTAGTTTTACATACAAATCGTAAAACTGAAGTCCAAGCGCGCAAGTACGATCCGTACCGCCCGTCCGAAAACACAAGCACATGGAAAAGGCCCCGTACGGAGCGAACTTTGTATGACCCCTACCCCGAGTACACTTGAGCCCGGGGTACGAGTCGTACGGCCCCCCTAGCATCCCACCCCTCCCGCGTAAGACAGCACCGTACCCCCTACCCCCCGTATGTATGGACCGTACCCCCAGCCCCCTGTATGTACGGACCGTACCCCCCACCCCCCTGTATGTATGGACCGTACCCACCAGCCCCCCCGTATGTACGGACCGTACCCCCCACCCGCATATGTCCGCACCGTACCCTAGGCGTACCCCAATCCTCGTGTATGTACGGTCCGTACCCCAGGCGTACCCCCCACCCGTGTATGTCTGCACCGTACCCCAGGCATACCCCCCCACCCGCGTATGTCCGCACCATACTCCAGGCATACCCCCCCACCCGCGTATGTCCGCACCGTACCCCAGGCGTACCCCAATCCTCGCGTATGTACGGTCCATGCATATGCGAGGATTGGGGTATGCCTGGGGTACGGTGTGGACATACGCAGGTGGTGGGGTACGCCTGGGGTACGGTGCAGACATACGCGGTGGGGGGTACACCTGGGGTGCGGTGCGGACATACGCGGATGGGGGTACGGTCCGTACATACGGGGGTGGGGGGTACGGTCCGTACATATGCAATGTGGGGTACGCACCGTTCATGATGACACGTACGATGTGGGTGATGGCATGTACGTTGCGTACCGGGCCCCCTTTTCATCGTGCTTCTCAGCGTACTTACCTTTTTCCGGCACTTTTTGGCTCCCGTAAAAATATACCCGTGCGGAGTGCTGTAGGTACGAATCGTACTTGCGGGTCCGTAAAACGCTGCCTGACTCCGTGCGGACGTCGCGGACGCGCTGTCCAGGATCAGAATTTTATGTATTTTTTACCCGTACGGTGTTTTTTACGATTCGTACGGAAATGGTATTTCTGTACGAATCGTACTTGCTGGTTTGTAAGGTGGTATTCCTGGATACGAGTCGTACGGAGAAAATGCTCCATACGACCATTCGTACCCGGGTTTTACAGGATCGGAATTGGCACCTTAATGTGCATTTTAATAAAAAATAAAAAATAAACCTAATAAAAAATAAACACACAAGCATAATTATTTATGCATATATATATATTTACTTTAAAACAATTAATAAACTATTCTTTTTAATTCATGTTAAAAGTTTAAAATAATAAAAAAATATGACTATATATGAATGATATAAAATATTTTTAAAAAACACATTTATAATAAAAACATTAAACTATTAAAAAATATTTAAACTTAAATTTCACAATACAATCAGCGCAACAGTAGGGAAAGTGTTGGATAGCAAAGGGGTAAATTTATTCCCACTCCAGTGACTGTAACAGTAGGGTAAGGGGCCGATTCCGATGGATGGTCGTGCGACCGACTCGTACCCGGAGCCGGTCCGTCCTGTAGAGTAAGTACGATGCGCATAACTGCCAAAAACACGACCAACATGTAGGCTGTGAATCAAGCCCCATTATCCATCTGAGCCGTAACTCCTAAAGATGAACCGAGTTGCCCGTAAGCAGTATCCATAGCAGTTTCCAGCATGACAAGTACGATGCGTTCTTCTTACGCGCCGGACGGGTCATCACGCACGGGATGTCACAGCATCCGGAAAACAAGCATATCAGCTACGATTCACGCCACAAATCAATACACGGCTACGAGACGGAACAGCTTGCAGCGGGTACGAGACGGAGAAACAAGCAGCATGTACGACACAAACACATCATGAATCCCATCACGCAGGTCACACCAGTACTCTACATCTATGACCGGATCAGGGGCCGACGCAGACAGCGCAGACGGTAAGTCAGACACCTACAACACAAACAAACGACACGTACCCGCAAAATGACACACACACACAGGGGATCCACATCCTGGCCACTAACAACAGCCCACCATAGGGGTTGCATGGCCAGCACCACAAACACCCCCACCCATAGTGGATCTGTTGCCCATCACCCCTGTCACCCCCACTCACAGGGGATCTGTTGTCTATCACCCCTGCCACCCCCAGCCATTGGGGCCTGTTGCCCATCACCCCTGCCACCCCCAGCCATAGGGGACCTGTTGCCCAGCACCCCTGCCACCCCCAGCCATAGGGGACCTGTTGCCCTTCACCCCTGCCACCCCCACTCACAGGGCTTATGTTGCCCATCACCCCTGCCACCCCCAGCCATAGGGGACCTGTTGCCAATCACCCCTGCCACCCCCACTCACAGGGCTTATGTTGCCCATCACCCCTGCCACCCCCACCCATAGTGCTTATGTTGCCCATCACCCCTGCCACCCCCACTCACATGGGACCTGTTGCCCATCACCCCTACCACCCCCACTCACAGTGGACCTGTTGCCTAGCACCCCTGCCACCCCCACTCACAGGGGACCTGTTGCCCAGCACCCCTGCCACCCCCAGCCATAGTGCTTATGTTGCCCATCACCCCTGCCACCTCCACAGGACCTGTTGCCCATCACCCCTGCCACCCCCACTCACAGGGGACCTGTTGCCCAGCACCCCTGCTACCCCCACTCACAGGGAACCTGTTGCCCATCACCCCTGCAACCCCCAGCCATAGGGGACCTGTTGCCCATCACCCCTGCCACCCCCACTCACAGGGCTTATGTTGCCCATCACCCTTGCCACCCCCACCCATAGTGCTTATGTTGCCCATCACCCCTGCCACCCCCACTCACAGGGGACCTGTTGCCCAGCACCGCTGCCACCCCCACTCACAGGGGACCTGTTGCCCAGCACCCCTGCCACCCCCACTCACAGGTGACCTGTTGCCCATCATCCCTGCCACCCCCACTCACAGGGGACCTGTTGCCCATCACCCCTGCCACCCCCAGCCATAGGGGGCCTGTTGCCCATCACCCCTGCCACCCCCACTCACAGGGCTTATGTTGCCTATCACCCCTGCCACCCCCACCCATAGTGCTCATGTTGCCCATCACCCCTGCCACCCCCACTTACAGGGAACCTGTTGCCCATCACCCCTGCCACCCCCAGCCATAGGGGACCTGTTGACCATCACCCCTGCCAACCCCACTCACAGGGGACCTGTTGACCATCACCCCTGCCACCCCCACTCACAGGGCTTATGTTGCCCATCACCCCTGCCACCCCCACCCATAGTGCTTATGTTGCCCATCACCCCTGCCACCCCCACCCATAGTGCTTATGTTGCCCATCATCCCTGCCATCCCCAGCCATAGGATGGGTGATGGGTAATGCGCAACACATCCAGCATACGCAAACATCAGGTATGTCCGCAAAATACATCCCCCATAACATCATCACAACAGTGTGTAGTCTGTGACAAATGCCCACAACAGTGATTATGGCTACGAGCATACAATGTAAGTGACAGCGCATATGTGACCAACACATGAGTGTGACATACACAAGGCAAGCATCACCATAGCACTATGGCAATGTAAAAAGAACACCCCCTCACTGTGTCGAACAGAAGTTAAGTGGGGGCTCATAAAATGCAGCAGATGTGGAGGATTGTGGTGATGGGGACCAAACCCCCCTCATCACAGTGACCAAAAGGTAAGTTTCATCATGGTCAAAGCTGCAAATAACAAACAGCATGTATGATCCCTGCTCCCAACACATCAAACACTTCTGGGGCAAACTAGTGGTTGTGTCCCATACACACAGAGATGTGCTGTGAAAACATAACACTCTCAGCCATGTGCAGACAAGCACCACACATGGGGGCTGACAATGCATACAGCGTACAATGACACAACAGCAGAAGTGACCATTACCAAGCATGCACACATCTCGAAAATAGACACACCAATCAAAACAACATGTGTAGACTAGGTGTCAGCTCACAAACTCACATTCCATGCCAGCAATGGGACCCAACAACCAGGATGAATGTGCACAATGATGTGAAATGACTCACAGGGACAGCATGCAACATCACAGAAACAGCATCTAGACAGAGGCCCACAACAGCAATACCAATGCACTGGTGCAGATGCACAAACACAAACAGGCAAACTCACACTGCACATTGAACACAACATGTGGGTGTGTGTGTCACAGTATCCCCAGGCAACTACACAACACATGAGGGGGGCTGAACCACAGTGACACAGATGTGGACACAGTGCCATACAAAAGTAAACCATCATTGGGACACCCTCAGTGGGCAATCAGGAGTTGGGAGATGAGAGGGAGCACAACAGACACATGTGACACAATCTGGAATGAACACCAACTAACACAGCAAAAGACTGACACACAACACCACTACCCCCAGGGACCAGACAGTGGGGTGACACAAGCATGCATGACACCTCTACTGTGATGACAAAGGCAGATGTCATACAAACTGGGAAACCCAGACATGTGTCCTGTGTCACAAACGTACATCACACATACACAAACACAAATCATTCAGCATGGCCCCTCATCCATGGACAAATGGGAGATAGGGGACCATCCATGCAAACATTCACATCAGTCCACCCTCAACACCACACACCTGAACTGCAACAATGTGTATCTGTGAAGTCCACATGGACAGGTGACATTGCACATGCACCCATGACAAACACAGGAATGTTGGGATGAACTAAGGTGCACAGACACATCACACAAGGACTGTTTACAACCCTGGGGAATGACAGACATACTGCACAGTATGCGGTACATGGCCATGACCTCAAAGCTCATGTAACCTTCAGAATCCCTGCCACAGTCCCAGGACAATGCAGATGCCAAGGAGAAACACAAGGCACCCATGCTGACACTTGCCAGCATCGCAGCCGTGAACCCAACAAGTGGAAGCAGTCACACACACATACAAATGTCTCAATCACTGAAAACTGCCACCTAGGGACAACTACATGATATTGCAAACAAACAAGTGCCTTGAGGAACCCTGACTATGTCCCATCTGTGTCTGACAACATCATCACCACTCAGAACTGACAAATCACAATGATGATGCACCAATTAACAGTAGTGTGTCATGCACCCACACGTCTGGTAGCCCATTGGAAAAGTAGTGGGATGAACCCAGTACCACTCAACAAGCATCAACAACAGGAACATATCAAGGGAACACTGTCTGTGTATGAACAGGGATGTGGACACACACACATGCTCATACAACACACACCATGGGCCCAGGTCATGTCACTGGACAACACACTAACTTGAGGGGACACAACTCCTGTGGGAGCCCAGCTGTGCCAAACATATTCACCGCAAGTCCCACTCATGTCTGCAGAACACTTGGTCAGTCAGCCATCAGTTACCACACAATGAAGGCTCTCGTCACAACAGCCTGGGTACGTGAGTCTCCCCTAAGTCATCTGCACATACCCAAAACATATGTCTAGCAAGTTGCACAGAGGCCCCAGTTGCTCCTATTACAATGATGCCCACACCTGTAGGTCCAGTCTTGATGAGCACAAAGTATGTGGAAGTGACAAATTGGACAATGGGAAGCACATCATATGTGCAGGGGTGCAAGCCACTGATGTGACCATGCCAATGAAATGCTCACAGAGAGATGTACACAAATAGTTGATCCTGACACACCCAGGTAGCTGCAAAGGATGACATGGATACCCACCAGAATAGCATACATTGCTCATGGACCACAGGGAGTACCTCACATCAACACATCAGTATGCAACATTGTAAACCAAGCATTACAGGTGCAAGGGTATGTAAAACAACATCAACATGATGTACAGCTAAATCAAGTTCACAGGGACAAAGAAAAAAGCTTTATTCAGCATATTAAAAGTGAAACGTCTGTTCTAACAAAAGGCCAATGGCCAGTCCATGTCCAAATGCCAAGGAGTGAACTAGAGTGACAACTGTCACACCTTGCTTGCCTGCACTGCTAAGGACCGGGGTCATCCCCTCGGAGGGGCATCCATGGGGGCAGGCCAGGCCCCACAGGGACAGGATCAGGGCGGAGCAGAAGGAGGCAGTGAAGAGGTGGTGGATGCAGGCGAGACACTTGCAACTGCAGAGGAGCTGACTGAAGTGGTAGGTGCTGTCACAACTGTGGGGCACAAGTCAGATGGGGTGGGTGCCGGCACAACTCCAGTGGGCAGGTCAGATGGAGTGGATTGGTTCACCACTGCAGTGCCCAAGTCAGACGGGGTGGTCGTGTACTCCAAAGCAGTGCCTACATCCATGGGAGCAGAATGGGGGACAGGTGAGGTCGGCAGGGTGGGGAAACGGTCCCCACATCAGTGGCACCAACTGTCTGACCAGGTGTGGAGAAGCAAGTGCTAGGGGGGGATGGCCTTAGCATTTTGGGGATCTGTGTGTGGGGGAACCCGGGGCAGGGAGTGGCGGGGGAACCTCTGGAATGGGGGCCTGGGCGATGGAGGACGGAGACTTTGCCTTGGAGCTGCGTGGTGGCGGGGGGTCTTGCTCTTCTTGCGCTGGGGGGACTTGCGGGTGGGCGTCTCGGTCTGACTGCGCCTGGGGGAGAGTGTCCGGGTGTGAGGGGCACTCCCTTCTGTGTGTGGGGACTTCCTCTTCCCTTGTAATCAGGATCTGCAGGGTCGGTGGGGAAGAGGTCAAGGTCACAGAGGAAGAGCTTCTGGGGAGATGCAGTGCGTGTAACAAAATTTGTTTTCTTTATTTTTTTCGTAACTTACCTGCAATCGGCCGTATGCCGCATTTTACAACCCCCCACCCTGCTCCTCCTCTGCCCCACGTCACCCCCCCGGTAACACGCCCTATACGGGCCGTCACTGCTCCTCTGTGTGGCTCAACTCGCCCTCCGTGCCACTGGGTCCACCCGACTCCTCTCCTTCTGTCCCTGTAAGGCTCTGTGGCTCCTTATGGTCCGTGGAGCTGTCCCCTCCTGTGGCCGTGGATGTATCTGGATAGGAATAGGAAGTAACACAACTACATCAGTCACCTGCACCGACTGCACACAGCACAGTGAGTACATCACATCACAGGGCAAGCCCTGGCATCATCAGCTGAACACAGCTCAAAGTGCCAACACTGTTTAGGATAAGACAATTGTCATTCTCAACATCAACCATGGCACACGTATCCCTCCTTGACTTTCACACATATGTCCGTTGCATGTTGGATGCTAACACACCAATGTGCCAACATGCACCACCCACACATTAGTTGTGCATGCAAGTGAACATGTAGGAGTATGTCACTATACTAAGGGTGGGCGTAGTTCGCGAAGTAGCACTTCGCGAAGCTACGCAAAGTGAAGTTCGCACTACGCGAGCTACGCGTAGCACTTCGCGAACTGCGTAGTAACATGTTCGCACTGTGCAAGATGTTGTTTTCAATGATTGCACAGTGCGGACAAGCAACCGGCACTGTGCAATCATTGAAAATGGCATGGCATCTTGCACAGTGCGAGCTGTAGTTATCTGCTGCTCGAGTAGATTTTTACTCGAGCGGCAGCTTTCTCAACGCGAACTGGTAGTTTCTCATCGCGAGCGGTCGCGAGCATACGCGACCCCTCGCAATGAGAAACCTGACCTCCTCGCGTTGGGAATCTCGCCCGGAGGTTTATTTTCCATGCTCGCGATCGCCAACTTGATGTTGCTGATCGCGAACAAGGAAAAAGTCTCGCCGGGATGTCATTTTGCTTGCTCGCGGTCGCCAACTTGATATTGAGGACCGCGAGCAAGCAAAAAATCACCGCAGCACTACGCAACACTACGCTACGCGTGTTCGCACTGTGCTACGTGCAGTTCGCGTAGTGCGAAGTAGCGCGAACTTCGTAAACTACGCGAGCGTAGCGTAGTGCTTCGCCCAGGCTTACACTATACACACAGCACATCTCTTGCTACTGACTTAGTTCAGGTGTCCGGATGAAGGGATGGGCAGAGACTCATTTCACATGCTTGTGATGCATCCCAGCAACACACGCTATGATGTACTCATGTCCTGATGGGCAAGGCCAGAATGGGGTGTATGGTGCACACATGAACACAACACAGGCTCACTCATAGCAAGTTAAATGCCATGGCACTGGGATGCCCTGAAAGTCAGTCAACACTGTCTCCTGTCACAGGGGCAGGGCATCCAGACAACAACAATATGCACTGACTCACAATCCTAGCTCAGGGGTAAAGCTAACTCTGCAGATGACTGGCACACTTGCCCATCCCATGCAAACAACATATCCAGGACCCAGAAGACCCCACATCATGCAAATCATTCATATGAGTCTCTGCAAACACAAATCCCTGTACATTAACACATCACAGTCTGCCATGCATGTAACCCAAATGCATGAAGGACACAGTTGAATACACCATTGTGCGCTGTCAGATGATCACACACCTATATGTCACACAGGTCTTGTCTCTCACAGTCACATCACAGATTTCATGCTGACCCTCTGAATCATGGACACCCCAGTTGTATGTAGCAACAAGCCACACCCTAATGACACAGAGGCAGACACCTGAGGGCACATGTCACTAAGCACAACCTGCAATTTCATACACAGGAGTGGGATTACAGAGTGTTTCTGAATACCCTTGAGGGGGCATGACTGGACAGGACTAAGTGAAACAGTGTTTTGCCCCGGACAGTAGTCAGGTGGCTAAGCAAGTGTGACATACTTGATATGCATACTCCTGATGCCCAAATATTGGAGTCCCCTGCTGCATGGGTTTGTTTGGATTACCCCAGCCACACGTTGCGAGTCAGACCAGCAATTGGTACACATCTCAAGGGCACACACAGATCACATGTCATATCTCAGGCATTGTGTAAACAATTGACCCACCCATGAAACACACAACAGATTCACAGGAACTGATGCTGACCGGTCCCTGAAGCATAGCTGACTGCAGGGACACAGTGCCCTAGTGACACAAGCAACAGACTGGAGGGGCCACACCTGTGGAACAAATGAGGAGGGTGCATCACACAAATGAGGGACCTGAGTTTGGGACTACAAGACCTATGTAATGTGGACTGGAACAAAAGACTGCTTTTTGCATGTCAGACATAGTACACAGATCAGACATGGACTCACTACCTTCCTGCTGCTGTCTGGCCTTCAACTGCCTATCCAGGTCCGGGAATACCACCGCCAGGATACGGAGCATGTGGGGAGTCAGGGTTCGGTGTCCACCCCTCCTGCGTGGAGGTGACAGCTTCAGCTGGACTCTAGCTATCCTCCGGGTCCAGCCCCGAAGGTCCTGCCACCTCTTCTGGCAGTTGCGGATCCTGCGCTTGTAGACCCCCACAGAACGAACAGCCCGGGCGATGGTCAACCAGATCTCCTGCTTCTGGTGGGCATCCACCTGTGAGGAGGACAAAGTGAAAAGTACATTAACACACATGCCCCAGATTTGTGCAGCACACATTTGGATATACATGTCATCATCACAAAGGGAAATAAATTACACAGGTAGAGCAACCATGGGGAATGAAAACTCACATGCATGTCTGACATGTTAACAATGCCTGGATAGTTTAAGCTATCAATAATGCACTTTAGCAGCACGAAAGCTATTCATTACATGTACCTACACACTTTGGGAGATGAAAGTAGGCAGTGAGAATGCTTGCCACTGGTGTACACACTGCTAGTACTGCTAGTCAGACAACATGCATAATTAGGAAGGCAGTGGACAGCACACTCACCTGCTCCCCTGGTGTCCCATAAAACTTTCTGTACTCTGGAAGGAGCCCATCAAGCAGGGCCTGGTTCTCCTCCTCAGTGAAGGCTGGGGCCCTCTCCAGAGTACGTGCCATAGCTGGAGGCAGAGGATCCATAGACAGCAGCAGTGGTAGCAGGGATGTGGTCCAGTAGCATGTAGTGCAGGCAAGTGAGCTCCCCGGGGGCCAGCCAGCCTTATATCTGTGCTGCAGAGGCAGACTCTGTACCATGTGTCCCAAGTGATAGGTCCAACACGTTTGCATTCTATGAATCTGGCCAATCCATTCAAAAGTACGACTCGTACACGCCTTCCTCATCGTTCAAATCTTCGCCTTCATGGAACACTTGAAATTGCAACATTGTTGTAGGCATCCAACTGAATTTCCAGTGCACAACTCGTACAAGTTTTGTGTTAGAAGGCGACCTCAGAGGAGCCCGGAGGGGGCCCTGACTATCCTGAGACCAACC
Source organism: Triturus cristatus (assembly GCF_964204655.1). Lineage (NCBI taxonomy): Eukaryota > Metazoa > Chordata > Amphibia > Caudata > Salamandridae > Triturus > Triturus cristatus. The sequence goes on along the minus strand of NC_140586.1, from coordinate 458,873,649 downwards.
CTCGAGGTATCGTAGCCGGGCACTGGCGGGAGACTCCTCAGGGGAGGAATCTCATATCTAGGATCGTACACTCGGCACCACACGACAAAGAGACGCCACACCGTGAGTTCTTAAGAACAAATCTTTATCAGATCGGAGTCGTAGGGTTTTTATGATCAGCAAGGCAAATATATACAAGTAGAGCACGGGCTCACAGAGTCTCGGGGTGGGTAGGAGGTAGCGGGACAGTCTTTGGGGATATGGATCAAATGCAGGGGCGTACCCGGCGCACAGCTCACAATCCTCAAGCTGGGGGATACACTTGTCGTTGTCGGGGTCCGGCGGGACCAGGAGAGTCTGTGGGAGCCGCGAGTCACTCAGCAGGGCTCAAGCACAAGTTCGGAGGTCTTACGATCTTCGGGGAGCCGCGAGTCACTCAGCAGGGCTCAAGCACAAGTTCGGAGGTCTTACGATCTTTGGGGAGCCGCGAGTCACTCAGCAGGGCTCAAGCACAAGTTCAGAGGTCTTACGATCGTCGGGGAGCCGCGAGTCACTCAGCAGGGCTCAAGCACAAGTTCGGAGGTCTTACGATCTTCGGGGAGCCGCGAGTCACTCAGCAGGGCTCAAGCACAAGTTTGGAGGTCTTACGATCTACGGAGAGCCGCGAGTGACTCAGCAGGGCTCAGGTGTTTCCAAAGGCGAATCTGCCCCATAGTCCCAGAGCACCCCTTGTTATAGGTTGACTCCTCTTTGATGTCCGGAGTCTGTGCAGGCAGGGGTCTTGTCACCTGGGGGTCGCTTGTCGGGGTTTCCTGCCATTGTCTTTTGATCCTTTCAGGGCCGGGTCGGGAAGAGTCCCAGACACCCAGCAGGCTTGGAGCCAGCCCTCGGGGAGGCCGGAGGGCCGATCGAAACCCATCTTCCCAGGGGAGCTCAGAGGTGTGATGGAAACTGCTCCTACCTCTCTCATCCCAATGGGAGCGCGATGTCCTCCAGCTGGAGTGGCGCCTCTAGGCCAGGGTCGCGCTGGGGCCGGGCGGCCATCATGGTGCATGAAGTGGGCACGCGGGCCCGGTGTGGCTGAAAGGAGGAAGGCCACGGACGGGGAAGTCCGGGTCGGGTGTGTGTGTGGTCTGGTGGGAAGGATCGGCTAGGCCGTGTGCTCGGGGGCTGCATGAGGTGCGTGGGTCAGGTTATGTGGTGCGGGGACAGGGATGGCCATGCCACGAGGCCGGGTCTAACACGCGTCCCCCCCAGCTGAAAGCCGGAGACAACTACCCATCTTCTTGGGGGTTCTCTTCGCTGAGGCGGAAGAACCGGGAGAGGCCATCGACATTGGCGTGGTCAGTACCAGGGCGATGTTCCACGGTGAAATCCATCCCCTGGATGGAGATTGACCACCGCAGTAGTTTGGGGTTTTCTCCTCGCATCTGCATGAGCCATCGCAAGGGGCGATGGTCGGTTTGGACTTTGAAATGGGTGCCGAACAGATAGGGGCGTAACTTCTTGAGGGCCCAGACTACGGCGAACGCCTCGCGCTCGATGGTGCTCCATCTCTGTTCTCTGGGCAACAGCCTTCGGCTGAGGAAGGCTACGGGCTGGTCTAGGCCTTGGTCATTCACCTGGGACAGGACGGCCCCAATTCCATGCTCGGAGGCGTCCGTTTGTACCACAAACTCCTTGGAGTAGTCGGGGGCCTGGAGGACGGGGGCAGTGCACATGGCCGCTTTCAGGGCATCGAACGACTCTTGGCAGGCAGAGGTCCACTGCACTTTCTTGGGTTGTTTCTTGGACGTGAGTTCCGTAAGGGGACCGACTAGGCTGCCGTACCCCCGGATGAATCTCCGGTAGTAACCCGTGAGGCCCAGAAAGGCTCGAACCTCCGTTTGGGTAGTGGGGGGTTCCCAGGCTAGGATGGCGTCGATCTTGGGCTGTAGAGGGGCGACCTGGCCGCTTCCGACCTGGTGCCCCAGGTAGACTACCGAACCTTGCCCAATCTGGCACTTGCTGGCTTTCACGGTGAGGGCGGTTAGCACCCTCCGGAGGTGCTGGAGGTGCTCACTCCATTTGGAACTGAAAACTGCGATATCGTCTAGATAGGCAGCGCTGAACCTTTCCAGCCCGGCCAGGACTCTATTTACCAGTCGCTGGAAGGTGGCCGGGGCATTTTCCATCCCGAAGGGCATCATGCGAAAGCGAAAGTGCCCATCCGGGGTGGAGAAGGCGGACCGCTCCTTGTCTCCTTCTGTGAGCGCAATTTGCCAGTAGCCGAAGGTGAAATCGAAGGTGCGGAGGAACCGAGCAGCCCCGAGTCGGTCAATGAGCTCGTCGGCTCGGGGAATGGGGTGGGCATCGGCTCGGGTGACTTCATTGAGTCCCCTGTAGTCCACGCAGAAGCGGAGTTCTGGGGCGACACCGGGGGCAGCTGCTTTCGGGACCAGGACCAGGACCACGGGGCTGGCCTAGGGACTGTCTGAGGGTTCGATCACTCCCAAGGTCAACATCTTCGAGACCTCGGCTTGAATGCAGGACCGGACCCGATCAGGAACTCGGTAGGCTCTGTGTTTCACCGGTGGGCTGTCTCCGGTGTCCACGTCATGGACACACCAGTTCATTCTGGGCCAGTAGAAGTGAGTCATGAGGCGACTGTAGGTTTTGTCCTGGCCCAAGTGGCCTGCGAGGGGGACGTCGTGGGCCAAGCCCAGGAGGAGGTCTCGGAAGCGTAGGGGTACCACCAGCACCCGGGCGGATCCTAGCTCCACCGACTTCTGCTCGCTGTACAAAAGGTCATTCTCCCAATACACCCGGTGCGTTCTAGTTTGGTCGCCCGCGGCCTGGGCCTCTGCTTGTTGCCGGGGCCCGACCAGGGAAGGACAGGTAGCTTGCTCCCGGCAGAACTCCTCTCGGGAGGGGCCCCCCTCGTGGCGCCACTGGGCCAACTCGGGCAGATCGCCTAAACTCGGTGACCTGTGCGGAGTCGGAAGGTGGGGGTTCGTCGCTGGCGACCGACCCTCCTTGTGGGGGGATGTGAGGACCCTCGGCGGGGACCATCCTGTCTTCTGTGGTCAGGGCGTCTTCGACTTCCCCAAGGGGGGTCAGTGGGGCTGCCATAGATCGGGTGGTGGCGCACACCCACTCAGGCAGACCCATCATCCCTAGGTGGGTCTTGCGCTCGACTTGTTTCCAGGGGGAACTTTCCAGGACGTTCCCCAGGAGACAGTCGACTGGCTGGGAGGTTCTCACTGCGACTTTTAGTTTACCAACCACCCCTCCCCATTCAAAAGGCACCAGGGCTATCTTACACAGACTTTCGATATTGTCAGCGGAAATTACCGGGCAAAAGACGTTGGGGAGGACCTGGTCTTCGTTGACTAAATGACTGAGGACACCGGTGATGCTGGCCCCGGTGTCACGAAGGGCCTCTACTTGGTGGCCATTGATCGTTACGAGCTGCCCATATTTCTTCGTGTTGGAGGGCAGGAGGCTTCCAGGGACCATTTCTCTATCTCCTAATGATACTAGGGCCATGGCGGCGGGTTCCCACTCTACGGTCTCCTCAACCTCCTCCCCCAGTGCTACATTGGCTATCTGTCTAGCGGGGGGTGCTGTCGGGGTGATGTGTGGGGCCATGGGGCATTCAGGGTCGTTGGCGTAATGCCCGGGTTTCTGACAACGGAAACAAGTGATGGTCACCCGGTGCCCCCGTCTCACGGGGGGGCCGGATACAGCTGGTGGGGGCGCCGGGAAAGGCGGAGGTTGGGTTTTCGGGGGACTGGCCTGGGACTCTCTCTGCCCTCACTGGTTCCCCCCCCCTCTCTGGCGGGGTGGTCCCTGACTGGCTCGGGGGTACTCTCCTATGGGGCCCTGGGAGACCCGGGTGTTGGTCCAGCGATCCGCCTCGATAGCCAGCTTTCTCGGATCCGTGAGCTTGCTGTCGAGCTGATGCTGGCGCAGTTCCACAAAGCAGTTCGCAGCCAGGTGTTCCCACAACATGAGGTCGGTTAGTTCTTCTAGGGTGGTTACCTTGCTGCCCTTGATCCACCCATCGAATGCACGGCCAAAGAAGTTTACATACTCCACCCAGGTGGTGCCCGGGATCTTCCTGCAGTCCCGGAACCGCTGGCGGTACATCTCTGGGGTGAGGCCGTACCTGGTGAGGAGGGCCTCTTTCATGTGGTTGTAGGAGGTCTGCATGGAGGTTGGTAGGTCGAGCAGGGTGTCTCTCCCTTCGCTCAGAAATCGTCCCCACAACCCGGCCCCCCAATCCTTCTGCGGGACCCGATGGGAGGTCATGCGACCTCGTATGCCCTGAACCACTGTTGGATGTCATCGTTTTTGTAATATTCTTTGACCACATCCTTGGGAATGTGGACCTTCTGCTCCGCCGGGGAGGCCGCCTCTCGGTTTCCCGGGGGCCGCGCTTCTTCGCTTTTTGCTTTTAGCTCGATTTCCTTCAAGCTGCGTTCGTGCTCCAGTTGAAGTCTCCTTCCTTCGTGTTCCCGTTGGAGTTTCTTCTCTTCTAGTTCTCCTTGTACACGCATCTGTTCCACTGCTAGCTTTTTCTCGGCTAATTTCAACTCGCCCTCGATTTTAAGTTTGGCCAATTCGAGTTCGTGATGGTGACTTCTTTCTCTGTCTGCGAGTTCCTCCGGGGATAGGCCCCCGTCTGGTACGAAGCTTCGCACCTGGTTGCTGCTGCGTTCTCCTTGGGAGGGTCCAGCTTCGTCGTGGTGCTCCACCGCTCCTTCTGGGCGGGGGGCTCCAGAATCCACCCAAGCTTTCAGTGCCTTCTGCATATCTTCTTTGGTGTTGAGACCAGTGGTAGCGATTTTTAGTTCTTTGCAGAATTGCTTCAGTTCTCTGTGTGTGTACTCTTCCAGTTGTTCCGCCTGGAACACGGTACTGGTGTCGTTTTCTGTGAGAATCATGGCGTTTCCTTCTGCCATCTTTGTTGGCAGTGCGTCAGCCATTCACGGTACGATCTCTAGATTATGGGCCCGAATCCCGTCGCTTGCCACCAATGTTAGAAGGCGACCTCAGAGGAGCCCGGAGGGGGCCCTGACTATCCTGAGACCAACCCTCGAGGTATCGTAGCCGGGCACTGGCGGGAGACTCCTCAGGGGAGGAATCTCGTATCTAGGATCGTACACTCGGCACCACACGACAAAGAGACGCCACACCGTGAGTTCTTAAGAACAAATCTTTATCAGATCGGAGTCGTAGGGTTTTTATGATCAGCAAGGCAAATATATACAAGTAGAGCACGGGCTCACAGAGTCTCGGGGGGGGGGTGGGAGGTAGCGGGACAGTCTTTGCTGATATGGATAAAATGCAGGGGTGTACCCGGCGCACAGCTCACAATCCTCGAGCTGGGGGATACGCTTGTCGTCGTCGGGGTCCGGCGAGACCAGGAGAGTCTGTGGGAGCCGCGAGTCACTCAGCAGGGCTCAAGCACAAGTTCGGAGGTCTTACGATCTTCGGGGAGCCGCGAGTCACTCAGCAGGGCTCAAGCACAAGTTCGGAGGTCTTACGATCTTCGGGGAGCCGCGAGTCACTCAGCAGGGCTCAAGCACAAGTTCGGAGGTCTTACGATCTTCGGGGAGCCGCGAGTCACTCAGCAGGGCTCAAGCACAAGTTCGGAGGTCTTACGATCTTCGGGGAGCCGCGAGTCACTCAGCAGGGCTCAAGCACAAGTTCGGAGGTCTTACGATCTTCGGGGAGCCGCGAGTCACTCAGCAGGGCTCAAGCACAAGTTCGGAGGTCTTACGATCTTCGGGGAGCCGCGAGTCACTCAGCAGGGCTCAGGTGTTTCCAAAGGCGAATCTGCCCCATAGTCCCAGAGCACCCCTTGTTATAGGTCGACTCCTCTTTGATGTCCGGAGTCTATGCAGGCAGGGGTCTTGTCACCTGGGGGTCGCTTGTCTGGGTTTCCTGCCATTGTCTTTTGATCCTTTCAGGGCCGGGTCGGGAGGAGTCCCAGACACCCAGCAGGCGTGGAGCCAGCCCTCGGGGAGGCCGGAGGGCCGATCGAAACCCACCTTCCCAGGGGAGCTCAGAGGTGTGATGGAAACTGCTCCTCCCTCTCTCATCCCAATGGGAGCGCGGTGTCCTCCAGCCGGAGTGGTGCCTCTAGGCCAGGGTCGCGCTGGGGCCGGGCGGCCATCATGGTGCATGAAGTGGGCACGCGGGCCCGGTGTGGCCGAAAGGAGGAAGGCCACGGACGGGGAAGTCCGGGTCGGGTGTGTGTGTGGTCTGGTGGGAAGGATCGGCTAGGCCGTGTGCTCGGGGGCTGCATGAGGTGCGTGGGTCAGGTTATGTGGTGCGGGGACAGGGATGGCCATGCCACGAGGCCGGGTCTAACATTTTGAATCTGCATCCATCTCCATGACAGTCCTGAGCCAATGGGTGCACCCGGCTCGTTCAACTGACTGTACAACGCGTATTTTGATTATACACATGCACCCGTCTCCATACGATTCAATGGCCAAGGCGTACGCCTGTCTCGGACCATGCCTGTCCGACGCGTATGCATGATAGTCATGGATGCAACACAAATATACTGGCCATGGACACCTGTGCACACCTGCCACACTATAGCATTGGCCACACAGTATCCCATGGCATGTAAGGCTGCATTCCCTGGGTGTTTGGGGGGCCACAGCTGTTTTTTTGGCTGGAACTTTGTGCAGCCACTCCCAGGCTGTGCACGTGTACATGGGGGCAGAATCCTTTGTGTGTTGTGCACATTACCACTGTGATGTGCAATTGGACAGTAATGGGCATGAGTCAAGGCCACAGTGTCAGGTTGAATATGTTTAAGACATGTCACATACACCCTGAGTCCTGGGGGTGATGGCATGTATGTCACATTGAGACCTGTAGCCCCAATACTGATGTGCACCCGCAGTATGTGAGCATGTTGTGTCTCAGATGTGTCTGATCATGTTACAAATGGGTGACAGTATCCACATCCATGTGGTATATGCATCAACCTTGATGGGGTGTGTGTCTAAGAGACGTACTTGTAGGGCCGGCAGGAAAAACAGTGGCCACTACCTGTGGGACTTACGCTTGCCTTGTGGTGTGTACGTGTTACGCCATGTCCATTGCTGTGTTGATGTGGCAATACAGGGAGCCTGGGTTTCTGCGTGGCAAAGATCAGTGATGCCTGGGAGACATGAGCGGATCAGTTGGCGCCACAGCCGCTACCTGGCCGGACATACCCTACAGCACTGACCCCAGAGGTGAAGGCGATGACAGCCCTGCACTTATTTGCTACCGGTACCTTCCAGTACACTGTGGCTACTGCTGGTGGTATGTCGCAAACGATGTTTAGTCGGGTGCTACGCGATGTCTTGGAGGGGATGTTGCAATTCCTCGACCAGTATCTCAAGTTCCCGAGCCCAGATGAACTACCTGAAATTAAGGATGCCATTTATACACTGGGGAGGATGCCGAACATCATTGGATCTATTGATGGGACACATGTTGCCCTGATACCACCACAGGCACATGAGCAGGTATACCGGAACAGGAAGCACTGCCATTCGATCAATGCTCTGGTGGTCTGTCTTGCTGACATGTCGATCACACATGTTTGTGCATTGTTCCCTGGTTCGGTGCACGATGCCTACATTATGAGGAGTAGTCGCATTGCAATGCTGATGTCACAGATGCCAGCTCAGCATGCCTGGCTTGTCGGTGTGTACTGACTGTTTTTCATTGTGTGTGTTTGTCACTGTTGTATTCCGCACTCCTACAAATCTCAGCTACTTGTTCATTTTTGTGTGTGTAGGTGACTCCGGATACCCTAACATGTCATGGTTGCTGACACCCTTCAGGAACCCTGTGACACCAGCCGAACTGCACTACAATGAGGCACATGGTCAGAGCAGGAGGGTGATTGAGCGGACATTCGGCCTCCTGAAAAGCCGCTTTCGCTGCCTGGACAAGACCGGAGGGGCCCTCCACTATGAGCCTGCAAAGGTGTGCAAAATAATACTGGTCTGCTGCATGCTGCACAACATGGCGGTGTGGAAGGAGGTGCCTCTCATCCAGGATGACGATGACGACGACCAACCTCCGGCACCTGTTGAGGATCCCGGCCTGGGCCAAGATGCCAGTGATGATGAAAATGATGGTGACGTCTGCTCCCAGCTCATCAACAACTTCTTCACCTGAATGTGAGTTTCCAGGGTTGTTATGTGAATGTATTAAGGTAGCCTGGAATGTGTTGAGCCAGCTCTGTTGCTGTCTGAGTGTGTCTGTGTGTCACTTGACTGGATGCGTGCTGTGATGTTTCCATTCAGCTGGTGTGTACTCCACAATAGGGTAGTACTGCTAACTAGTGTTTGTGTAGGTGTTTTGCAACATGTTTTGTGCATGTGTATTGCATTTCTCTCCTGTTCTTCTGTGCTTTTGACTGCATCTTGTCTGTCCTTCCCAGGGTACTTTGTCTGTTGTGTGGTCAACACTGACCCCCAACACCCAAAAGCCAACACCAGTGTGGAAGTTGACAATTCAACTGATGTACCCCACATCCCTAGACTTCCATTCTCCAACACATTGTGAGCGTGTGTCCACTGTTACGTAGAATTACCGCGCAACTAGTGTGGAATAAACGTGTTGCTGATGTGCAATGGACCTGTGCTACGCTTTGTTATGTGCGTTGTCTGTCTTCCCACATCTGAGTGACATCTGCTTACCTCACCTGTGGACTTGTTACCACTGACTGGGCTTGGTGTTGTGTCTGTGCATGCCAATGTGTTTCAGGTCAACATCATTGTGTGTGATGAGTAACATGGCCATGGTGAGTATGTTTTGTGTTGCCATATTGGTGTGTCTCCCTCACATGTGTCACATCCCCAATGACTCACCTTACGTTGGTCACATTGTTGCAGTATTTGGCATGCACTGTGTTGTGTAGCAGATCGACATCTCCCTGAACATGACAAGTTGGAATCACAACAGAGGCAAGTATGGTGTACTGGTAAGTTTTTCTTACAATCATGTGTGAGGGAAGTGCACAGGATGGTGAGTGCTGTACAGTGGTTTGGGAATCCAAAGTTCACATTGGAGTTGGAAGTGCTGGTAGATGAAATGTCCAGAGTAAAGTCCACAGTCATCTGATACATTAGCCCAACATGAACCCTCCATGTCATGTGGGCGAGTTGTGTGCGATTGGACAAGGTGTACGGGTTGCGCACAAAGAACATTGTCCAGAACAGGTTTGGAGGCCCTGGGGGATGTGCTGGGACATCTGCCTCTCACATGTCCTTCTTTGGATGACCCCTCTTCTTCCGGGGGGGGATCCTCATGTGCAGGCCTCTGCGGTGCAGGGGACTCTCCGCCAGAGTCCTCCTCCCTCCCTGTGGCGCTGGCAGATGGTGTTGCAACAGATGTTGTGGGCACAAAGGGGGGTGTGGAAAGGTTGGTGTTGATCTGGCGGAGGCATTGTAGTATGTCCCGATGCACCGCAGTGATGTCATCCCACTTGGCCTCTATGCGGGCATGGTGGGTGACCTGCTCATGTTGCATGTCCTTGAGGATCCCCACTACCTGGCCAAATCCTCCGGTGCTATCCTGGTACGCATCTAAGATGCGTGCCAGTTGGGGGTCATCATGCAGTCCAGACCCCTCTGCAAGGCGTGCCCTGTGCCTCCCACCCCTCCCAGCACCCCCTCCACATGGGCAGGACCAGCGGCGGTACGCACAGGTGACACTGGGACCCCTTGGGTGGTGTTGCTGGTAGTGTTGGCTGTAGCTTCCGGAGGGTCCTGTGTCCCTGTGCTGTGGGTGTTGATTGTCCTTGGTCTGTCCGTGTTGGTGGGGGTGCCCTGTCAGTGTCCAGATGCTGGAGGCGTGGGTACAGGGGGGCAGATGTTGATGCTGCTGGTGCTGCATGATGGCTCACACCGGAGGGGCCAGGTTGGTCGTCGTCATCCGAAGAGGACAGTGAGAGAGTCAGACCAGAGAGCTCAGTGTCCACCAGAGTCTGGGTCTGGGTATCCTCGTCATTTGGTGCTGGGTGCCCAGCACCACCTGTGTTTGGAAGAGACACACAATGTGATTTATGTTTCTACATGCATCGTTGGTTCACAAACATGAAATTTTCTACTTTTCAAACAGATGCCTGCCTATACACTGCTTTTTCCCAGCTTGTCACAGACAGAGTTTGATATTGTTGTTGGCCATTTCCCAGCATGGCCTTGTGCTCCCCACAACAGAGCCCAGTGTCAGGCATCTTGTCAGTCCCTTCCCACTCCCTGTGAGGCGAGTATGTTTCAGTTTGATCTTGCTGGGCCATGTGGGTGGGTGGAGGTTGTCTGTGACTGAGACTCCCATCATACTCTTGGCTACACCCCCCTTCCCAGCATGCCCATACTTCCTCCCTCTTGACTCTGCTTCCCTGTGAGGGGGTGTGACAGCAATGGCAAGATGGCTGACTGTGAAATCCTGGTGTTAGTTTGGCTACAAGTCCCAAGTGAGCCCCTGTGCTTCACACAGCAGCACCCAGTACAGGGTATCTTTTGCTGATATTTCAATGAGGTGTGTGTCAATGCATTGTACCTGGTGAGTTGTGTGGTGTTCGTGTTGAAGGGGGGTGTCTCCCCATGCTGAGTAGTCTGGTCAGGGCTGCCAGTTCTCCTTCCCATCATGAAACGTGCTTCCATTGTATGGCATGCAAGTTGTCTTTCAGGATGTCAGTCAGTGGTGTCCTGCTTCTGATTTGCACACATGCCCTAGCAGGGCCTTGTGCTCCCCACAGCAGGAGCCAGTGTCAGCCATCTTGTCAGTAATTTTCCACTCCCTGTGATGTGGGCATGTTTCAGAGAGGTCTTGATGGGCCAATCAGGAGGGTGTGCATTATCTGTGACTACAGGCCCCATCATGCTTTTGGCTACACTCACTTCACCTGCAACCCCACTATTCCTTCCTGACAGTCAGCCACACTTTGAGGTGGTGTGTTTGTGGTGGCAAACTGTCTGGCAGGGTCTATTTGGCTTAGTGCCACTGGCTTGCTCTATTTGTTTGTAGGTTGGTGCATGTCATGACACAGTCCCCAGTCACTATGAGATGGCAGGTATTGTGTGTGTCTGACTGGCATACACATCGTGGTATGATTATCTATTGGTTAGTGTAGCTTTGCTTGGGTGCATGGTTTCCCTGTCCCCTTGCCACACAATCTTGGGTATGTTGGGCCATGGACGCTCTCTGGTGGTAAGATGTCCTGCACCTTCTCCTCCCAGGTCCTGAAGTAGACTGGTTTGGCAGGAGGGCCAAGGCTGGTGCACTGACTCAGGGCGTGATCTTTTTCGATGAGTTTCTTGACCCTCCTGCGCACGTCATACCAACTGTTCGGGATGTCGTCCTTTGTGCGCCTTGCTGGTGCTTGTGCGTTTCCCTTGTCCACAATCCTCGCCCACATCTTGGTTTTCTGTGAGATGGGGGTCCTTTGAACCAATGTACCAAACAAATGTGGTTCTACTCTGATGATCTCGTCTACCAGCACTTCTAACTCACTATCTGTGAACTTTGGATTCTTGTTTGGAGACATGGTGATGGGTGGTGGTGGTGAGGGATGTGTGTGTGAGGGTGCACGTGATGTTGGGTTCGTGTTGGTTTTGCTGTGTGTATGTGTGTGCTTGTGTATGAGGTGCTGATGGTGTGTGAGTTGTGTGATGGGTGAGTTGTGAGTGTGTCTGTGGTTGCTGTGTACTGGTTTTTGCTGCTTGCTGTGTCTCCTGTTTACAAGGGATGATGGTAGTGATTGTAGTCCTTTATATAGTTGGAGTTGTGGGTGTGGATGTATCTTTGTTCCATGTTTTTTTTTTGGTATTTATTTGCTTTGTCATTGCTTGTTTGGTCCTTTTTTGGTCTTTTATCCTTTGTGTTTTGTAGGCATGAAGGAGACGTTCATGTGACGGAAACGGACGCTGCTGTTGTCTCGTGCAGGCTTCTCCACCTCATTCACATTGCCTATCTTCTGTGTTTGGTACGCGTCGTTTGCGGCGGTCTCTATTGCTTGTGTGCCCGGTTGTCTGTGCGTGTCGGTCGTGCGGCTTGGTCTCCGTGCGAGTCGGTCTGGTTTTACACGCATTGCATTGTACTGCGCTAATCGTACATCGCGGGTACGGGTCGGTCGGGTTCATTCCGGGTTTGTGTCGGTCAATGAATGGATTTCCGGTCGGATTACTATTTTCCCTACGGCTCAGTCGAACCACTTGTATTCCATACGTGTCGGTTGTAATTCACACGCGTTGCATCGTACTGCACGGGTCGTACGGCGCTGGTCCGTGTCGGTCGGTATTTGGTCCGGGTCTGTGTCGGTCGGTTCGTTTTGCGTCCGGAATCGGAATCGGCCCCTAAGTGTTGGATAGCAGAGACATTTTATTTACTATATTCCCACTTCAGTGAGTGCAGCAGTAGGGAAAGTGTTGGATAGCAAAGGGGTAAACATTACTATTCTCACTGCAGAGAGTGCAACAGTAGGGAAAGTGTTGGATAGCAGAGGGGTAAAAATAACTATTCCAACTCCAGTGAGTGCAACAGTAGGGAAAGTGTTGGATAGTGGAGGGGCAAAAATGGCTATTCCCACTCCAAAGAATACAAAAGTACAGAAAGTGTTGGATAGTGGAGGGGTAAAAATTACGATTCCCACTCCACTGAATGCAACAGTATGAGACGTGTTGGATAGCGGAGGGATAAAAAAATGTATTCACACTCCAGTGAGTGCAACAGTAGGGAAAGTGTTGGATAGCAAAGGGGTTAAAATTACTAATCCCACTCCAATGAGTGCAACAATAGAGAAAGTGTTGGATAGTAGAGGGGTATAATTGACTATTCCCACTCCAGTGAGTGCAACAGTAGGGAAAGTGCTTGATATACGAGGGGTAGAAATTACTATTCTCACTCCAGTGAGTGCAACAGTAGGAAAAGTGTTGGATAGTGGAGGGGTAAAAATTACTATTCCAACTCCAGTGAGTGCAACAGTAGGGAAAGTATTGTATAGCAGAGGTGTAAAAATTACTATTCCCACTCCAGTGAGTGCAACATTAGGGAAAGTGTTGGGTAGTGGAGAGAAGAAAATTACTATTCACACTCAAACAGTTATAAAAAAATATATATTAAAACATTTTAAAAAATCATAAAAACAAATAAACAATGACAAATCAAATATATTAATTATATAAAAAGAAGACATAGTATAATATTAATTACATATAACAAAACCTACAAACATGATATACAATAAAATAATACCTATTTATTTTTAATTACACTAGGAAATATTGTCAGACAAAAAAATGAATTACAACATAAATGTATTTATTTTATTTCCTACCATATAACACCACAATAAAAACAAAACACTTCAACATTTTAAATTAGATGTACTTCCATAATTAACATAATTAATAATCAATTAAAAATAATAATAATGAAAAATCTAATAAACATTAATTGACTACACACATTTTAACACTATAATATCAACAACAAACACCTAAATAAGAATATAAAATATTAAAACGCAATTAAAACTTATTTTTAAATTAAAAATGATTACTATTAACAACTAATAATAATAAAGTAATTAAAATGTATTTAAAATACCCACCCATCACCCCTTTAAAAGTAAAAACAACACACACAGAAATAAACAATTACCCAAAATAAATATCAAATAACTAACATTAATTAACAACTATATATTAATTAATTGCACACAAATTACTTCCCACCCTGTACTCCTATGAACACCACAACACACACCTAAAACTAATTACACAATTACCATAATTTTAGTTAACATCAATTAACAAAAAATGAATTAAAAAAAATAAGTGAACTACTTAACACCCTTTACCCCTATACCCCTAAACACACACCTAAAATTAATTTGACAAATACCGTAATTAATTACCAATTAATTATTTAAATTAATTAACAAACAATTAATAATTCATTCATTAAAAATAAATTACTTTCCACCCTTTCCACCTATAAACATCGCAACACACACCTAAAATTAATTACACGATTACCATAACTAATTACCAATTAATTAATTAAAATTAATTCACAACCAATTATTCATTTATAAATGAAAAATAAATTACTTCCCACCATTTACACCTATAAACACCACAACACACACCTAAAATTAATTACACAATTACCATAATTAATTACCAATTAATTAATTAAAATTAATTATTAATACATTTATTTACAGATTTAAAACTATAATATCTCAATTAAACAAATATTAGCATAATTAAATTACTTCCCACCCTTCTCCCCTAAAGACACATAACTCGCTACATGACTAAAACGCAAAATTCAAATTTAAAAAAAATAACTACTAAAAATGTAACACATATATTAAAAATTAAAACAATTCTTATACAAAAAACATACATGACAGACATATAAAATTTATACTAAAATACATAACAGTAAAAAAACTATATTTTTAACAACTATTTTTTTGCGAATGATATTAAACACTTGGATATTTTTAAAATCGATATTACTTGCCTTAAGTTGATATTCTTGATCACGATATTTTTGCTATCAATATTTCTGAGCCACGATATTTATTACTTGATATTTGTGTATCCTGATATTTTTTACTCAATATTCTGCCTGCACACCCTCATCTACCACAGAGTTAACTGACAGTTGGGATTGCGAGGCATGATTCAACAGAACTTTGGAAGTAACTATCGATCTCAATGCTTTTGGCAACATCAATCGTCTCAGCTAGCGTGGGATTACGACAAGTGAGCAACCTCTCTTGCATTTTTTGGGGGAGAAGCAATAAAAAACAAACAGATCCCTAATGTATGAGTCAAGATTTGCACCAAACTCACACTTTTCTGCTAATATATTCTTCTGCATACTCATCACAAGACTGCTTACAGATTGAAAAATTATATCTCTCTTAGAAAACAATAGATGTGTCTGAGTATTGTTTCCTCATCCACTCATTTGCTTCCAGGCAAACGTCCCAAGGAGTATATTCAGTTGCCGGCAAAGGAAAGAGAGGAAGGTTGTCAAAAACTCTCTGTCCATCAAGCCCCAAGTGGTTAAACAATAATGCCATTTTCCTGGAAGGTGAATACCCATCTCCATCAATAGCAGTCAAGTAGTTCTCAAAAATGCAAAGCCACTCCAACCATTTGATGTTGGGTTTCCCAGCATGAATGGTGATGGTTGAATGACGCCTTGGCTGCTGGCCATAATTCAGAATAATATGTGAAGCAAAAGAAACAGGTTACCCTTGTAGACAGTCAAGAAGCAGTACACAAGTAAATAAATGTTACCTGAGCCCAGGGGCGTAGGAGACACTAAAATTCTGGGGGGGACAGGGACAACCTTGTGCACTTTCCAGTGACCCTATACAAATCACCGCCAGTTAAACAAATACAATCGCATACTTTCGAAGTGAAATATTGAGAAAAGCAGGCATGTAGTCACAGTTTGCATGTATGCTTTATTGTTATTTACATTCATATAGTAATGAGACCAAATGTTTAAAAAAACATATATATGAATCTTGCATCTTAATGCACAAAGCAAACAAAGGCCGCTGACTTAGGGTGGGGGCGTCGTGTTTGCAAGTGCATTAGGGTTTGAAAAGTACCTGCTGCTGCATTCCTGGTCTCCAGCAATTTTCAGGCAACAATAAAAATGTGAAGATAACTTTGGTGATTAATGTTCTTTTTTTGAGAGAGATCGAAGGCTTGTCTAGTGAAAGTTTTAATTCAATAGGTCAGTGAGTTACTGCTTTTGTCTGAGATATTCTTTTGGTATTTGAAGTTTATAAGTTAAAATCCTAACATTGAACAGTGAGCTATTAACCGTCATCAAAGAGCTGCATTAAAACTTCAAAGTATAGATTAGAACGTCATGATTTTTCCCCAGTCTTTCCCTATCCTAATGTTGGAAAATGGGTTCATTAGGATAAAAATCAATTCTGATTATTGAAGAGAACCCCCCAACCATGGTGTTATGTTTTACATTCTGAGTTTGTGTTTCTCTAGTGTTGCAAAGCCGCCCTGGGCACTCCCCGACTTTTTGCTGACTGGTACTGGTGGTATCTGACTGACTGACTCTGGCCTCTGCCTAAACAGCCAGTGCTATTCTGAAAGAGGCACTTAAAAATACAGTGAAAACACCTACATACACTAGGGTGCACTATGGGTTAGGGTACCCCTTAAATTGGCATGACCTCTCCTATAAGGCCCTAGTACATAATAGGGCAGGGGGATTAGAACTACTTTTAAGTCCCTAGAATATAATAAGGCATGGCAGTTTAGAGGCCAGCAGCCCTTTCTGCGCTTGCATGTGTGCACTGCTGAAGCCTGAGGTCAGTTTAAAAGTAGCCCTGTGTTATAGGGCTGCTTTTAAAATGCAAATTGTGCCCAAACTCGACTTTTGGGTTTGGGGAACTTACGAATTGATCAACTACAATGTTGGGGCAAAATTAAGTGGAAAAATGTTTTCCACTTAACTATGGCTGTATCATATTTGCCACATAATACATCATCTGCTGCATAATCTAACGATTTCCTCCAAAACAATTTTGTAGCTCAAACGGATCCCAAATTACTAAAAGAAATGTGACTTGTGTTGCTGTGAAGTTTAGGGCCCTTTGCAAAGGTTAGTAAAGAAAACAATTCCTAAGAAAACAATTGGTCCCAGACACTCCTAATGACACTCAAATTAATACCTGTAGGAGAGTGTAGTATGCAATCAATTCATACAACCAAAAATGTATAATGTAAAGGCACATTCAACAGGGAAATCTCATAGATAAGGGGCCAACCAAAGTCAATTAAATTGCAAACATCAATTTATTTCCTGCTGAATCATATTCATAAAATGCAAACTTAAGGGCTGACTACGATGGCAGGCGGACTTCAGTACCACCGCCATCGAATCGGGGAATGGGACCGCTGGCCTTCAAGGTGGAGGCCCCACGATAGGCATTACAATGCGACTGCCACTACGGTGTCCGCAGTGCCTATCTTTTACATTGCAGCAGGTGCTGCTGGCTGCATCATCCGCCGCAAAGTAAAAAAAAGGAACATGTTAAATATATCGGTGCCTGCCACATGGTGCAGTGATATGTTGTGGGGCATCATAGATGCCCATACATTAGTGGCAGGGGATGCACACCTGAAGTTCCAAGTTCATCATAATTTGTACACGAATTAATTCGATGTTGCGTGCTCACTTGGTGTGGTGCCTTGCCCTGGTGGCACCCGGGTATTAAATACATGTTTGCTGGGGCAGCGTTCTGCCCCAGGACCAGTGGCACAGCAGAATGCGGCTTGTGCCATTCAACCTGTATATGCAATTTTCGTCTCCTTTTCCAAACTCTTCATTTATTTCTCTCAATTCTTAAATCCTTCTGTTTTAATTCCACACGTCCGACATCATGCCAATTTCCTAAGTTTTCTCATGTTCAGGTTTGTCCATACGGACCTTATTCCAAGAACAAGTACAGACGCATAACTTGATCATGACAGTATTTTATTAACCCAATGCATTTCGGGCAATTTCAGCCCTTCGTCAGGGGTAACTAAAAATATCAATGAAAAACATATTTTAGTAGAATACAATTACTACATAATCAGAAACAATCCACAATAGTAATTTTAGTGCACTTCAACTCCCTTTAAAAACAAAGTTTCTAAGAATATGCTCCTCTTCTTTGTGCTTAACAACATTCTGTAACTGTCACATTTGATGCCTGGGTGGTTCTGGCAATTTTGATGTATACAATTCCTATTTCCAACACCATTAATTTTCATTAACAAGCATCGAAACCCCCAACATCTTTCTCCTCTACCTCTCTGTTAAAACATTTCTTGCTTTTACTAACGAGTTAGCCTACCCTCACCCTCTACCTTATAAACAGTCATTCACCTCGCAAAACTGTCACCCCACCACAATTCTTACCTCATCACATTTTAACCATGTGCTCTTTACCCCGATACCTCAACACAATCATTCCCCATCCTCACCCTTACGCATGACTTCATAACCCATCCCACTTCCATGTCCTAACCTACCACTTGCAACCCTACGACTCAAACTATTTCTTAACTTCACACTACGTAACTCCCAATCTTTCCATTTTCCTTATACCCCAAACTCTCCCATCACCATCCACACTAACTCCCCGCTGCTCCCCCAGTATTGCAAACGTCAAACCAAACACTGTGCCATTCTACATACCTGCCTGTGTTCAAAAACATATTCTTTTTCAACTCGCTGTTCAAACCGAAATGTTTTGCATGTGTTAACCTCACCCGCTATTTGAACACACTCATGTGACGAGACTCCTCCTTCATGACTCATACCTAATTAACCAACTCGTTGACTCTCCTCCTCTAATGCCCCACCCTTCTAGCCTAATAACTCCCTTTCCCATAATGCACTGTAACGGAAAACAACTGAATTTAAAAGGTGAACATGTGCGCACGCTTTTTTAGTCAGATCGTTATCATTTAAATGAATGCCTTGACAAATCTCATTGATGTATTTCAACAAAACCCCATTCTCGATCTTCTCTTAAAACGTTGCTTGATGAAGGGGATCTTAAGTCGTGCTTGTGGAAATAGCACTTATTTTTCAAAATAGATGCCCCCCAGGACCCATGTCTGAGGGCCAGGGGTAAAGGGGCCTGCTACGGGCCCCCAATGTCCCTTTCGCCAGCATTTCCATGGCAGGTGAACCGCCATTGATAAGCTGGTGGGTAAGGGACATCGTAATCCCTGCTGCGGTGCATGGTAGGCACCACCAGCATTGTAGGAACCACGAGCCCCTCCACCACAACGGCGGGCTCAAGAAGCCCATCGGGTGCGTGGTGGTTGGTCTTTCCGACCGCCAGGTAGCCACCCGCCATTGTAATATGGCGGGCTGTGATGCAGTCACCAATGGTGGTGGGACCGCCACCGACTGGGTGACGTGGCGGTCCCACTGCCATTATAATCACCCCCTAAGTTTGGTGTGCATGCAAATCCTACATTGCCAACCCCTGGCAAGTTGCCCTGCTAGTGCAGGAAAAAGGCCAATGGAGGTACCAATGGGTGAGGTGGACTGGCCTCAAGGGTCTTGTGACCTCAGTGACAGATTCACTGTCGATCTAGGATGTGCTTCTTCATATGCCTGCCCGTAAGACTGGAAGTGAACTGCAGTATGGATTGTGGTGGACAGGTCCACCTGTGGGTGCTAAGACACCTGGGCTTCTAAGGTCTATCGGGCCTTCTAAAGTGTAGCATTGGAATAAGCTCTGTCAGGAGTGTGGTATGGTGAACTGGTCATGAAGGTCTGAACATGGTTCTCCAGTTCCAAATTCAGCAGCTCTGGCCAGAGTGCCACATTCTCTCCCACACTGAACACCATACTGCCCCACTGAGAGAAACTCGCACTGCCTTCAGCACAACTTAATTGTGCTGCGACTAAATTCAAATTATGCACTAGACAACAGTAAAATGATGCCTGAAAAAAATGAATAACACCCTGAAAAAGGAAACACTCATATGGAATGCAAGAATAAGCAAAGCATGTGAACTGTAATCAGAAAAGAACATGGTTACCTTAACGGTTTTAAACTCATTATTCAGAAATCAGTAAGTGAGTTTGCCTGAAAAGATCAAGACATGGCTACAGGACCAGGAAGGGACCCCTTTCAATGTCCATTGCTTATATCCTTTAAAAATGTATGCAGTTTGGTTTAAAAAAGACCACATCCCCAAACACTGACCACCATTTTATAAGCTAAAATAATTAAAAAGTTGAAAACGATCATATTAAACGTTTCCACTCTACCCATCAACCAGGTATTGCAGTCCCTTTAGGAATGGCGCACTTACCCACCCTGGGAAAACAATGTTGTTCAAAGAAAGAAGATAAAAAGAAAGTAGCGCTTTCACTGGCAAACTCTGAACAGTGGCGCTAATGTGTGTGGGTGTAAATAACAGTCTGGCCTGTCTGCTGTCCACTCTGTATTGCTTTATTTAGGTATTTAACTATTTTTTCTCTCCATTCCTAGGTTTTTCTTTTCAATAGAAAACGGTCAGAAAATGAGGACATTTACAGCCAAAGTGTTCAGCCTTTTTTGGATCAATTTCACAGGGGAACACATAAAGAAAAGGAGAGGCAAGAGAGAGTACCTTAAGAGCTGCCTCTTGAAATCAGCACGTAAGCAGGAGCGAGACAGAGACAGAAATAGATGGAGGAATAAAGAGAGGAGGGCAGCCGCCAGAGGCAGATCAGGAGTAGTGGACACGGTCCTTGCCATGAAGGAAAAGAGACAGCGTTTATTTTTTCTCCGTTCTCTGCCCTTCCCAGAACGGCTGAGCCTTCCTGCAGCATAACAAAAGGCAGAAGGCGGGTGGCCTCTGGCTCCAGGCAGGTCAAGTGCAGGGCCATTAGGTAGCGCTTTCGCGTGCTAATGGCCCTGCGATAACAGAAGGGAGAGGGGAAATTCCATTGTCCCCTCGTCCCCCCCACCCTTGTCCCCCGTGTCCCCCCCACTCCAAAATCTGGGGGGGATATATCCCCCGCGTCCCCCACACTTCCTACGCCCATGCCTGAGCCATGAGCAAAGACTCAAAAGAAGCAAACGCAAGACAGAATAAACAAAGTTATATGACGTTGAGGGAAAACTGCAGACCCCAACACGCTGTTAAACTTCATTCCAATGCCTTATGACGCATGAAAACACTTGTGAAACAGGCTTTCAACACCCGGTTAAACTCCGATCTTCCTGATCCCAAATGGCCGTACTCTGGTGTGGCAAAATTACATCAGTAAGAGCGTGCGCTCATACGTGAACCTTGACGTTGATGTAAACTCTGCTCTTCCTGTTCGTGAGCAGGAGTGAAGGCTCACCCCACAGCACACATCAGCACAGCTCCGGAACCTCCGTTTGAGGGTCACGAGCTTTGGCTCACTCGAGGTCACGCTCCAATCTTGCGTCGAAGGACATGACGCCTATTATAGAAGTGCTATCTTGGCGGCAATGTGATAAACTAGTCGGTGGGTCCGGAACAGCACAAATAAAACAACCCCACTCCTGGTACCAGATGTGGCGTAAGGGTTTTCAACCATGAAAGAAAGTAGTCAGGAAACACAGATCATATTTCCGGATGAACGATTAATCCAGCCCGTTAATAATAATGGACCCACGACCAACCCAGCTCCTCCTGTCCAGCTGCAGAACAGCAGGCAACTGCCGAACTGGTGCGAACATGAGCCAGACCGTCAGCCGGTCAGTCAGGATTCCAAACAGAATGAATTGAACAATAAAACATTTTAAAAGGAAACATCAGATACTGCATGAATACAGAACAATAATAAACAACCATTGGCAAGTACAAACAATACTTGACCATGCCACACTTTCCTCAGGCTTTTGCCACTGTATCTGCATAAGTGTCTTAATTACCCCAAAATTGTAAAATACCCTGCCTATTTCTTTGGGAGAAGAGATTTCTCTTTTAGGGAAAATAGACGCAGGGCTGGGGTCCTGGACTAACCAAATAGAAAGGTGTATTTAAGTTTTCAAACTGACCACAAATATGACATTAATTTCCTTTTTTTTTAAAGTCCTGAAAACATAACTGGATTTTACTATTCAGTCTCCAACACACCTATCTTCTAGAGGAAATTTCTGAGTCCCCAAAAAAGCAGGAAACTGCTCATTATTTTGTCATTTGTAATAATCACTCACCGGTCTCCTTGTGTCTATTTTGGTTAGTAGGAGGCCTGCTTAGGAATGTGCATGATGGCCCACACTGTTCACATATGGAACAATTTTGAACTGCACGGATTTTTCGACCATGTCCAATTCTGTGAAAAGGTTCACAATGCTTAACCCTGCCTAACACACTGGGCTCTCTACAAAATAGCTCACTTAAAATGATAGAGAAGGTTTCTTTCTTATCGCCACAATATCGGATGTGCTATTCGTTTTGCTCTCAGGATCGCCTGCCTTTTCCCCCTCGGCTCCTGCAGATTATTTTGTTTGGAATATGTCCCAAAATAAACTGCGTTTGTCTTTTATCTCTCACCTGCCATTTGTTGGCGGCAGAGTGTAGCTATTTTGACTGAATCAATGATTAAAGTAAATATCAACCGAGAGCTGAGATGTTAATTTCAGTAGCACTGTTTGTTTGGAAATCATTAGCATTTTAATTCCCTTCGCAACTGCCTGCTAAAAGGAAAACGATTTTGTGAAATCTTTAACTCGCATGCACGTTGACATGCATTTCATAAGATATCCCATCTACAAAACATAGGGAAAAACGAATGATGGTTTAAAATCTTTAATTGTGCGTTTGTGTCGAGATTGGTACAGAGAACAGGAAGAGCTAATTCAACCTGTTTAGATCTGAAGGCAGAATTGTGCTCAGCTGTAGGCCAATTATGAAATTCAAGCATTTTCAAGACTCCTGAATGGGAAGTGTTGAACAGCTCTTGTCTGATTAGCTCCATTGATATCGACTGGAGATGGCATTCTTAACTTCAATCAGTTTGCATTTCAGACAAGGGAGGTGTCGCCGCTAATGCTCATAAGAAATATGCAAATCCGACTGCAAAGAGGTTCAGTTTTGTATTTGTCATGCTTATAGAACTGCAGAGAGCAACTGACACCCTAGATCTCTATGACAACCTTTACAATCATCTAATCATTTTCATCTTATCATACCGGCAGTTTTAGGCCTAGTTTAGTTTCTGTTTGCAGCAAGCAGTTTTAGGGCAGTAAGTAATAATACATCATATGGAACTGAGAAAGCCAATGATCTGGCGTATGAGTGCAGATGAGGAAAGCGATGGAGCGAATTATTTTGTACCATTTATTTCATAGAAGATCAACAAAGGTTTCTTTTTTGTGCAATGTTTATTTATTAGAAATTTATTGTGCAGTGCCATTGGAAGAAAAAGGAATATAAAGACCAGCCTGCAAAGAAGAGCATACAATGGAAAGCAGCATTGAGGACCGTCGCGAAAGACACAGTCAGCAAACATGTGCAATATAGGGTAACACAGGTTGTGCCTGTAAACAAATAAGCAGGAGAATCCACAGCAGTGCAGAGTCACCCAATAAGGTGCCGATTCCGATCCGGTAAAACCTGGGTACGAATGGTCGTACGGAGCGATTTTTCCATCCGACTCGTACCCAGGAAAAACACCTTACAAACTCGCAAGTACGATTCGCACAGAAACACCATTTCCGTACGAGTCGTACAAAACACCGACCGGCAAAAAAAGACATTCAAATCTGAATCTGGACGGTGCATACGCGACGTCCGGACGGAGTCAGGCAGCATTCTACGGACCAGCAAGTACGATTCGTGCCGACGTCACTCCACACGCAGCATTTTTTACGGGAGCCAAAAACTGCCGGGAAATTGAGGACGACGCGAACAAGGAGCCCCGGTACGCGATGGACCCCAACCTACGCATCATCCCGGCCCTCATAGCCTACCACCTCATGTACAGAAACCGCCGCAGACGCCGCAGAAGGTCAGAACAACCCCCAGGGGCAAAGGGGGGGTGCAAGGGGCAGGAAACATAACCCACACCCCACAAATTACTAATACATCCTGCACATACATTACCTCCATGGTCTGGTCACTTCGGGCGGCGTGTCCACCAATCCTACATCCCGCCACAACGGAAGTGGAAGTGGACGCGTACCCGTCACCACCACAATGGTGGTACGGGACGTACCCATGCCCCCCAGAGCGTGGGTACGGGCCGTACCACGCATACCCCTACGTCACCGCCACAATGGTGGTACGGCCCGTACTCTCGTTCCCCAGAGCGTGGGTATGGGCCATACACACGTACCCCTACGTCACCGCCACAATGGTGGTACGGCCCATACCCACATTCCCCAGAGCATGGGTACGGGCCGTACACGCGTACCCCTACGTCACCGCCACAATGGTGGTACGGCGCGTACCCACGTTCCCCAGAGCGTGGGTACGGGCCGTACACGCGTACCCCGACGTCACCACCACAATGGTGGTACGGCCCGTACCCACATTCCCCAGAGCGTGGGTACGGGCCGTACACGCGTACCGCTAAGTCACTGCCACAATGGTGGTACGGCCCGTACCCACGCCCCCAGAGCGTGGGTACGGGCCGTACCACCATTGCAGTGGTGATGTAGGGGTACGCATGTACGGACTGTACCCACGCTCCCAGAGCGTGGGTACGGGCCGTACCACCATTGCAGTGGTGAGGTAGGGGTACGCGTGTACGGACCGTACCCATGCCCCCAGAGCGTGGGTACGGGCCGTACATGCGTACCCCTACAGCCCCAACACATGATGGATAAAAGGCATACACACGCCACGGATGTAGGTGTACGTCTTGGTGCAGCACATCAGCTGTAAATTGGGGTGGTGTATGGGCAGGACAGCAGTGTACCACAGCAAGAGCGCAGGTGGGTGGTTGGGTGCAGAGGACCCCCAGCAGTACCCAGACATATGAGGGGTGGGTGCCTATCACTCCCAGCAGTGCCCAGACATTTGAGGGGTGGGTGCCTATCACTCCCAGCAGTGCCCAGACATGTGAGGGGTGGGTGCCAATCACTCCCAGCAGTGCCCAGACATGTGAGGGGTGGGTGCAGAGGACTCCCAGCAGTGCCCAGACATGTGAGGGGTGGGTGCAGAGGACTCCCAGCAGTGCCCAGACATATGAGGGGTGGGTGCCTATGACTCCCAGCAGTGCCCAGACATGTGAGGGGTGGGTGCCTATCACTCCCAGCAGTGCCCAGACATATGAGGGGTGGGTGCCTATCACTCCCAGCAGTGCCCAGACATGTGAGGGGTGGGTGCAGAGGACTCCCAGCAGTGCCCAGACATATGAGGGGTGGGTGCCTATCACTCCCAGCAGTGCCCAGACATGTGAGGGGTGGGTGCAGAGGACTCCCTGCAGTGCCCACACATGTGAGGGGTGGGTGCAGAGGACTCCCAGCAGTGCCCAGACATATGAGGGGTGGGTGCCTATCACTACCAGCAGTGCCCAGACATGTGAGGGGTGGGTGCAGAGGACTCCCAGCAGTGTCCAGACATATGAGGGGTGGGTGCCTATCACTCCCAGCAGTGCCCAGACATGTGAGGGGTGGGTGCAGAGGACTCCCAGCAGTGCCCAGACATATGAGGGGTGGGTGCCTATCACTCCCAGCAGTGCCCAGACATGTGAGGGGTGGGTGCAGAGGACTCCCAGCAGTGCCCAGACATATGAGGGGTGGGTGCCTATCACTCCCAGCAGTGCCCAGACATGTGAGGGGTGGGTGCAGAGGACTCCCAGCAGTGCCCAGACATTTGAGGGGTGGGTGCCTATCACTCCCAGCAGTGCCCAGACATGTGAGGGGTGGGTGCCTATCACTCCCAGCAGTGCCCAGACATGTGAGGGGTGGGCACAGAGGACTCCCAGCAGTGCCCAGAGATATGAGGGGTGGGTGCCTATCACTCCCAGCAGTGCCCAGACATGTGAGGGGTGGGTGCCTATCACTCCCAGCAGTGCCCAGACATATGAGGGGTGGGTGCCTATCACTCCCAGCAGTGCCCAGACATGTGAGGGGTGGGTGCAGAGGACTCCCAGCAGTGCCCAGACATATGCGGGGTGGGTGCAGAGGACTCCCAGCAGTGCCCAGACATATGAGGGGTGGGTGCCTATCACTCCCAGCAGTGCCCAGACATGTGAGGGGTGGGTGCAGAGGACTCCAGGCAGTGCCCAGACATATATGGGGTGGGTGCCTATCACTCCCAGCAGTGCCCAGACATGTGAGGTCTGGGTTCAGAGGACTCCCAGCAGTGCCCAGACATGTGAGGGGTGGGTGCAGAGGACTCCCAGCAGTGCCCAGACATATGAGGGGTGGGTGCCTATCACACCCAGCAGTGCCCAGACATGTGAGGGGTGGGTACAGAGGACTCACAGCAGTGCCCAGACATATGAGGGGTTGGTGCCTATCACTCCCAGCAGTGCCCAGACATGTGAGGGGTGGGTGCCTATCACTCCCAGCAGTTGACAGAGACATGTGAGGGGTGGGTGCCTATCACTCCCAGCAGTGCCCAGACATATGAGGAGGTGGGTGCCTATCACTCCCAGCAGTGCCCAGACATGTGAGGGGTGGGAGCCTATCACTCCCAGCAGTGCCCAGACATATGAGGGGTGGGTGCCTATCACTCCCAGCAGTGCCCAGACATGTGAGGGGTGGGTGCAGAGGACTCCCAGCAGTGCCCAGACATGTGAGGGTGGGTGCAGAGGAATACCAGCAGTGGGCAGAGACATGGGGGGTGTACATCATAATCAGATGACCACAGCTCCATGGGTGAATGTACGTATCCCTAACTTAGGACAATGAGGATAGTGCAATAACAACACATCACAGACAGCATTGTCCCACTCCCAGGAGGAAGGAGGTCTAACCCCCACTGCGTGACACACCACATGTGGGTGTGAGGACAAATAACACATGCATACCCACCCCTGGCAGATGCAGCACAATACACACACTGAGATCATGCCACAAGACTGTATAGTCATGTTACTGCCTAACAAACTAAGAGAGTCAAAGAGAACACACACTGTCACGCACATCCCAGGACTGATAGGAATGTTCAGGTGCTGGGCTAGCCACCAAGATGTTGTCTGTCATGGAAGGAATAGTGTGGAGTTCCCACGGATACAATGCCCACAATTGTGAGTCAGGTGTTCAAATACCCAGCAGAACAAGTACCATATGTGTACTATGCTGGGATTACACACATGCATTGTGCGGAAAAGGGACCATTTATCCATGAAGGCATGGCAAAATACTCTATACACAAGTACAGTGAGTACCAAGGATGGCACAGACAATGCAGGCAGACACATTGCTGAGCAGGCATGCCCAGAGTTGAAGGGATCCATCACCAACAAAGGACATGTAGACACAGGGCAACACAACAATTGTGCAACTCTCTGCAGGGGAGATGTCAGGTGCCACAGAGGAAGGAACACCTCTTGGGACAATGTCTCCAAACACAAAGAGCATACACGACAAAGAATCTTTGCAGAGATCGCGTGATGGCACACAGATACCAGGTTCCACCCCATGAGCAGCAGACCACAACATATCCCTGAAACATAACACATGCCCACACCCCCAACTCCTGTAGCATCAGCATCAACATCAATACCTGAAATGTAAGACTGTTCCAAAGAAAAAGAAAATGCTTTATTCAGCATGAAAACAATAATGTGTAAACGAGACTATTCACAAAGGCCAATGGCCAGTCCATATAAGCAGTCCTTGGGGGGACACATGGCCATGCGTCTCCCCTAGCTTGCCTGCACATCACAAGAGTGTTTCGTCGACTGGGGGGGGGCATCATGTGGGGAAGGACCAGGCACCGCAGGGACAGGAGGGGGAAGGGTAGGTGTGGTGGGTGCAGGGACGGGCCAAAGGTGGAGGCGAGCTCGGCGCTGCACACTTCTGCCAGTTCTTCAAGCGTCTCCCCTGCACCCGGAGAAACAACAGGCCCCAAGGAGGGGGGGGCCGGAGGGATGGGTTGCAGCGCTACTGGGGGAGGTGGTGGACGGGCTGGGGGACTTAACTCCCCTACCCGTGGAGTGCCTTGACCGTTTGCATCCAGGTGAACTAGTGGGGCTGAGGCTCAGCCCAGCAAAGTATCTCAGAATTTGGGGCAGGGTAGCCAAGGGGAGTGACATCAGAGGGACTGGGGAGTGAGTCATGTGGACGAGGACTGTGGCTGCGTGCCTGCCTGTGTGCCCCAGACCCAGTTGGTGTGCCTGCTACCCCCTGAGTGTGCGTGTCAGGAGGTGTGCGCTTGCCCTTACGTGGTGGTGTGCTGCTTGTGTCTGGTGGGGTGCGTGTGTGTGGATGTCTGGGTGTGCTTGGGAAAGGCATGGGTGTTGGACTTGTGGATGGGCCAGGGGTAGGGGGGGAGGCAGCGCTGCAGGTGACTCGCTACTGCCGTCAGTGACGAGTCCAGGGACCTCAGCAACATCCGTTGGTCAGACATCGCTGATGACATGCCCTCCATGTACGACACCATCTGGGTCAGCAGTCTGGTGTGGCCATGGAGGAGAGTCAGGATCGATGTCTGCCCAACTTGCAACTGCCGCTGAATGTCCACAGACTCGGCAGTGAGGGCAGCAGGGGGGACAGGGGCAGGGGGTGCGGTGCCTGGCATGAAGGAGACATGGTGTGGCCTAGCATGGACAGAAAGGACCCGAGCAAGTGGGAGGGCGGTGATGGGAATGGAGGGGGCGGCGAGAGATGTTCTGCTGCTTTCAGCTCTGGGAGCAGCCTCCGCCCCCTCTGGGAGCTCAGCCTCAGACCCGTCTGCCTCGTAGTCTGTGTTGGTACTGGGCAGGTCCTCCGCCTCACTCCCCTCGCCCTCCGTGCCACTTGGTTCCGCCGACTCCTCAGCAGTGGTGGCACCACTGCAAGATCACTCCTCCACGTCCGTGCCGGTGTCTCCCTCGTTGTCCTCCGATGATGCTGTGGGCAAGGTGAAGAGTCAGGAAAAAATCAGTCACCTGTATACATCTGACACATGAGTCCAAACAAAATAGGCAACAGTGCATATCAGGAAAGGCATCAGGAGTAACATCTAGGATACTCCCCACATATGTAGGCCCTGCACTCCCCAGTTGGTTGACGCACCATGCCACTTGCAAACAATGAAAATTAGGACACAACAGCAAATGACTTGAATTCAAAGGATCATGAGAAGCTAGTGTCTGGGATCAGTTGAGCACAGCAAGACTATGAAGGCATGCCACCTATTGTTCACTGGGAAACAAACAGTATTGTCGCACCCAAGGCCAAATACCACATGCCAATGCAGAAGGTGTCCCCAGACTCAGAGACCTGTGAGTACTTTTGACACCCCAAAGAAATACATTGTGACTCCTGGAGAATCACAACCCTTTCCAAAATGGACATGTCTAGCATGTGTGAATGTGGCACTCTGTGAACACAACACACATGTGTCTGTATAGCAGAAGTCACACAAGGAGGTGCACACCAAACTACATGTACACAGTCATTGTCTGAGCTGCCAGACTCATTCAAATCAGCCACTGTTAGGAAGAAATGGCGTAGCAGTAAGTACATATACATGGCACCAGGGTGGCTGGATGACTTGACGCTCATAATTTTGTATCAGCAACAACCAAGGACTAACCCAAATGCTAGCACACTGTGGGAACATGTATATGTATGAACTCCAAACAAGTGTTCTCCAAACTGTGCATTACTTTTAAATGTGCCAGCGTGTCCCTGGAAAGTGTAAAGGTGGTGCCTTGTCCACTTCCCTGGGAGACATCTGTCATGCAGGCACATCATTGTCCTTCACAAACAAACAACAAGGTCAAGCATATGAAACATTGAGACTTGTTGACAGGTGTAGTGAGTGCCACTGGACATTTTCCCAGAGTAACAACTTGAATAATGGCATTTGTCACATGGCTGTCCATCACCTGATCACACAGTTGGCTACACATATGACCTACTGACTGTCATCTGGAGTGGCACACATGTCCACACCCAGGACAATGCATGAGCCAATGGGCCTGCAATTGTTTAGCAAAAAAGCCTAGCTGTACTGTGGGTTCCCCCTCATGGCAAGCCAGAATGTACCCACAGATGTCAGCACACAAAGTCACAACTGTGTAGCACCTGAACCACACACAGGTGCCAAAAATGTCCAAGCAGGATACATGATTGCCAAGAACTGACACAGGCAATGAAGCACCAACAGCAAGCACTGGCCAACATCACGGGGGCACTGCACGATGACTTTCTGTACTGCGAATCATCACACACAAGTCAGAACTGGCAATGAAACATCAGGGTTGAACATGTACGCCCCTCCCGAAAACACCCACCCATACCTGAGTCAATGTGACTGATACCAATCAAGAAGTGAGAGCTCTTATTCAGGGTTACAATAACTGTGCTTGAAAACTAGCTTCATTAACACGACATCACCTTGTAGGGCTGCAAAAACATATTGGTCACAAACAAACATCAACAGATTGTTGTGAATAGCCACACAGGCACTGCCCAGTGTGAGTATGCACAAGCAAACTGCTGTATCCCTGTCCAGTGGGCAAATGTATCACACATGTGAAAACTACTACCCAGGCCAGGGAACAATGCCACAGAGGCAGAGCCATTTTGAACCCACAGTGAATGTGCACAGTGTTGGATGACACACATGAGTAGGAGGGCAGGCTGTGACAGGGGACTGTAGTGTGCACACTGCTCCATGGTCCTGGAATGAGCTGACTGTTACAGGAGCAACCGTCCCGGCACTATGCATATATCCCACTCATGCACATCATGTCTGAGGCCACAACATTGGTAATGCATGCAGCAAGTCTGTTAATTTGAAACCTCACACTCCTATGTTGGGACTCAGCATCAGTGGCAACAAATATGCACCCCTAATGACTGTACAGGACAGGGCACAGGCAGACCACCCCCACACATGATGCTGAAAGCAGTGTGCACCTTGATAAACTGGCAGCCTAGATGACCATGTGCAATAGTGATCACACACAGACCAGGTAACACATGTCAAGGAGGGGATGAGAGGAAGAACAGCACAGGTTGACAGTGGGGGAACAGGATATGCACTGCACATATATACCCTGGCAGTGTCTCCAGGCGACTGAGCAGCATCAAAAGCTGGCGACACACAACAAACACACATGTACCTACCCCCTTCCTGCTGCTGTAACTCCTGTATCCGCCTATCCGGGTCAGGGAAGACCACCGCCAGGACACGCCGCATCTGGTGGGTCAGGCGCCGGCGCCCGCCATGCTTGCGAGGAGGTGAGTCCTTCAGCATGACCCGGGCGATCCTCCGGGTCCAGCACCGGATGTCCTGCCATCTCTTCCTCACTTGTGGCAGGCGCCGACTGCGACCCTCCACCGATTGCACGGCCTTGACGGCGTCCTTCCAGATCTTCCCCTTGTGGTAGGGGGATACCTGTGTGGATGACAAAGTGGGACAACATCACTACACCTGCACCATGTCACAGAGAAACACAGTTGAACATCTTAGATTTGTGGAACGTGGCATAGTTTGCTGGCAAGTAATAGCACCTCAGTCATAGGGACTTTTTCCACTGGGGACTCAGCAATGCACTACATGGCATAGTAAGTACACAGGTGGCATGAGGGGTGCGAACCAATCCCTGATCATGGCACACACTGTGCATCCCAAGCAATACAAGGCTGATGGACAGCAACGCTAAGCAGTCACATGCGCCAGGCCAACTGACGAAACATCAGCAGAGTACACAGACACACACAGGCACACATCAATCACCTGCCATTGGCAACAGCGGATGCAAACCTCACTCTGCACATGGGCCACTTGCCAGGGGGGGGGTCACAGGTGTGGGGCTAGCTCAGCAAGTCAGACACACAGCACGGCTTACTTCACACATCAGATGGATTGAGCAGTTGCCTCCTCCATGCAGCTTTGGTGCAACACTCCACATAGACACTCATCCACATGACAAGAAACATTCACACACATCAATGTCCAGGGGGCGTACACATCATTTGGACACTCTCACTACAGCTCCACTCAACTCTCACACACTTCTGTGGGTGCAGTCACCTGTCACACCGGGGTGACCACTGAATCACCGCAGGACAATAGAACAAGAATGCCCAAGAGGATTTGACTGGCGGAATGTGCCATGCACTATGCAGTGAATGTCACAGTAAGCACAATGCAAGTGAGGAGTGCACACATGAACTACATCAAGCCCTGCATGAGAGACATAAGCCACCCCCCCCCCCGGGACCCACTCCACCCAACATTGCATGTCTGTCACACCTGGCCACAATGCCAGAAGTGACAGACACAATAAAGGTGCACAGGCAAAGGTACTGGAGTCAGCACTCACCTGCTCCCCTCGTCGACCATACAGCATGGGGTACTGTGGGAGGATCACATCCAGCAGGGCCTCGTTCTCCTCCTGGGTGAAAGGCTGGGCCCTCTCCACAGTCCTTGACATGGTGCCAGAGGGAGACAATACAGCAGCAGTGGTATCGACTGACATGTTGTGCAGGCAAGTGCCCTCTCATGGGTTCTGCCTGCCTTATATCTGCCTTGCTGGCCTATTTCATATACAGGAGTACAGAGTGATTGGTCAGACTCATTTGCATCCTATGTTTCCTCCAATCCCTTTAAACATACACCAGTGACAGCCTTTGCATCTTTCGATTTAGCAGCATCATGTCAAGTCAACAACCACTTTGCAACATTGTTAAATGTGGCCAACTGATTTTTCCAGATCACATGGTGTAAAAATGTTAACTTGAAACTCGGTATCCATGACAACCAGCATGCATTTAGGCCCTAATACTTGTCCCTCATGTCTCACCATTGTAATTCTTTAATCCCCACACAGGTATGGCGCTTTTCACATGTACCCCTAGGGCACCATCACTACAGTGATACGGGCCGTACTCACGCGTGTACGGCCTGTACACGCGTGAGTACCTCCCTATCACTATGGTTGGGGGTACCGTAGGCCCTAGTGATATGCCACGTACTCACGCGTGTACGGCCCGTACACGCATGAGTACGTTCCTATCACTATGGTTGGGGGTACCATAGGCTCTAGTGATACGCCACGTACTCACGCGTGTACGGGCCGTAAACGCGTGAGTACGTGCCTATCACTGGGGTCTACGGTACCCCCAACCATAGTGATAGGCACGTACTCACGCGTGTACGGCCCATACATGCGTGAGTACGTGCCTATCACTATCGTTGGGGGTACCGTAGGCCCTAGTGATACGGCACGTACTCACGCGTGTACGGGCCGTACATGCGTGAGTACGTACCTATCACTATCGTTGGGGGTGCCGTAGGCCCTAGTGATACGGCACGTACTCACGTGTGTACGGGCCGTTATGTTATGTTATGTTAAAATAGCATTTATAGAGCGCACGGCTCCTCAAAAAGAGTATCCCGGCGCTTTTATTTAAGGAAGACTACAGTATGGTAACATAATCCATTAAAAGAGAAAAAGGAACACGGACAGAAAGAAAAACAACACGCGTGAGTACGTCCCTATCACTATGGTTGGGGGTACCGTAGGCCCCAGTGATACGGCACGTACTCACGCGTGTATGGGCCGTACACGCGTGAGTACGTGCCTATCACTGGGGCCTACGGTACCCCCAACGATAGTGATAGGCACGTACTCACGCGTGTACGGCCCGTACACGCGTGAGTACGGGCCCTACACACGCCCTCAGAGCGTGTGTACTGCATTTCACTGCTTACACTGGTGATAGGAGGCGCACACGAAAGGAATGGAGGTGTCAGACTCGCACAAGGCTGTACATCAAGTCATTGTCAGTGCAGTCCTTCATGTGCAGGGCCTAGGTGTGTCAGGCAGTGATGTGGCACATGTCTCCTCATGTTGTGGCACAATAGATGTGTGATGAGCTGTTTACACATGTTATGTGTGATGGGGCACTATGTGGCACACTTCCCCTTCACACTTTGCACATGTGTGCATGTGCGACACACGTGTCAAGCACTGCATCACTGGTATGGCACAGTCTGCAACACCCGCAACTGTCCCCTGATGCCAGGTACACGGATAATTACACCTGACACGTGACTATCAGTGTGCCACGATGTGACTATGTCATGTGTGTGTCATGTGTTCCCATGAGCTTTCCGCTGGTGTTCTGTCAACTCCATCTGCTGTTGCAGCATCCAACATGTGTATGTGTGCATTAGTGCATGCCACACACATACG
Organism: Triturus cristatus; assembly: GCF_964204655.1. NCBI lineage: Eukaryota > Metazoa > Chordata > Amphibia > Caudata > Salamandridae > Triturus > Triturus cristatus. Next base: position 458,839,812 of record NC_140586.1, on the reverse strand, counting down.
CATACCATGCCACATGTGGACTCACACGTTACATGTGTCATGATGTTTTGCAGATGACTTCCTGATATGAGGCAATGTCTGCGTTGTCTCAATGTCTGTGACATAAGTTTTTGACATGGACCCCTTAATGGAAATGTGAGTAAACTGTACATTCCCAGATAACATGTGACCTGTGCGTCTAGACTCCCGCCAGCTGTCTGTATGAGATGACATCCTTCTAATGCTGATATGTGGATTTCTGTCACTCATGTAATGTGTCTGGCTTGTCACTTACACTGTCCAACAGCTATTTCATGGCATGTCACGTCAACATTGCCATGCAACTATTGTGGCTGGCTGTTCGTAGGAGTATCACCTCGCTGGCCCACGTGTCCTGGATGTATTGCACAGCACAGACTCTGTATTAAGCAGATGTGTATTAGCTGTTGAACATGTGCTCACCTCAGTGGCATTGGTGTGGTAATGTACTCACTCTTCGTTATTCCTTCCAAATCTCTGCAGGGCACCGCCTCTCCCCAGATGAATGCCAGACCTGGATGCCATGCGTGAACATGACTGCATACGCTGATACAGATTCTCGCAAGAGTTGATAGAGGACTTGACCCGCCGGCTTGCACCACACCTCCAACCACAACACAGGTATCCTACAGCTCTGACTCCCAAGGTGAAGGTGATGGCAGCCCTAAATTTTTTTGCAACCGGCACGTTTCAATTGACCCTAGCTGATGTCGGTGGCATGTCCCAGACTATGTTCAGCCGTGTCCTGCATGATGTTATAGAAGCCATGTTGTTGCACCTGGATGAATTCATCCATTTTCCCACTTGTGAGCAGTTGACAGGTGTCAAGGGTGAGTTCTATGCCCTGGGAGGGATGCCTCATGTAATTGGGGCCATTGATGGGACACATGTGGCTTTGGTACCACCACAGGCACAGGAGGTAGCCTATAGAAACAGAAAACATTACCACTCCATTAATGCCCTTGTGGTGTGTCTTGCTAACATGCTGATTTCCCATGACTGTTCCCGTTTTCCAGGGTCTGCACACAATGCATACATCATGAGGCGTAGCAGGGTGCCAGAAAGGATGCTGCAGCTGCACGCGGAACGAGCATGTTTTGTTGGTGGGTATACTCTGTTAGTCCTGTGTTCAGCACTATCTTTGTTTCTTACGGCATCTCCTGACCCACTTCTTCACATGATGTTTCCATGTAGGGGACTCTGGCTATCCCAACATGCCATGGCTGATGACGCCTCTCCGCAACCCCAGAACAGCCGCAGAACACCGGTACAACGACACCCATGGGCAGAGCAGGCGCGTCATTGAGAGGACGTTTGGACTCCCATATGCCCCGGTGAAGGTCTGCAAAATCTTCATTGTGTGCTGCATGCTGCACAACATGGCAGTGGAGAAGGCCGTGCCACTCATCCTTGATCCGGATGAGCAGGATCATCCACCCGTGGAGGATGAAGGGCTCGGGCACGGGGCAAGTGAGGATGAGGATGAGGATGAGGACATCCGGAGTCAGCTTATCCGCAACTTCTTCTCTTGATGGTGAGTCCCTGTGTCTGAGTGTGCACGCTTTGAGCCTTGTGTGGCATGTGTTGCAATGTGTGTGTCGAGCTGACTGTGTGCTAAGTGACTTGGAGGTGTGTTCTGATGTGTCATTCAAGTGATGATGTCATTCCACACATATTAGCTGGGACACTAAATTTGTTAAGGGCATGGTGACAACATCATTCCTGTAGAGTACATGTACATGTCTGCGGATTACTGGCTCTTCACTGACTTGTTGTGTGTCTGTCCTTCCCAGGTTCTTGCGACTGTCGTCTGCTCATGTCATCATTGCCCTCCTGCTATTCCTCATGAGTATAGCAACGTGTGCTGGATCAGAGTTACATGCACAGACATGGTGACAAGTAATTTGGGGTAAGGAGTGCAGCAAGGCATTTTGGGGGTGGTACGTGTTTGTGATATGTGGGGACTGCTCCTGTGCATGTTGTGTTACCATGCATACATGTCGACTCACTATGGGCCACATGACGTGTTGCATGGCTCCCATGAATTGATGGTCACCCTTCCTGGCAGTCATCTGTAATGGTGTGTGGATTCTGATGGAGGCATCAAAGTGTGTATAACGGCTCCAAGGAACATACGGGATGCTAATGGTGGACATAGTGTGGGACATCCCCATATGAGGCTCAATGGGGAATTGTAGACTCTCCGTGTGCAGCAAGGGGTGTTAGGCTCAACCCCTTCACTTGTGTGCCAGCTCAGTAGGATTTACACATCTGTGTGTTGAAGGGGGTGTCCAGTGTAGGTCACACATGGTCAGCCAAATGACCTGTGAGTCTGTTCCAATTGATGCATTTCCCTTAGTGTGCGGCTGAGTAATAAAGGTGTTTGTCACACTCCAAGGGGCCTCATCTCTGTCAATGCAGGTCTCTTGCCACTTTGCATGCGGCATATCTGGCATAGTGGTGGAAGATTATGCATAGGAGTCCATGTGTAGTTTAGCAACATGCATGCAGTTGTTCATGGGTTAGGCTCCCTATTGGGCATGAAGTACATGGTCGTGTATGTTTTTTGGCATGTTGGTCCTCACAATGGGCCACCAACATCTGCTGAGGGTGTGTCTCCTGTGCGCAGGACGGCCTTCAGTTTCCTGATCCGGTGTCATGCTTCTTTGGTGATTGTGCATGCATTGTCTCTGGGTGTGCCATGTGACACTGGACACTCCTTACTTTACACACGCGCCTGTTGCAGTTGTCCTTCTGACATCCTAGTCTATGTGTGGAAATTCTGTCATTTTGCGAGGAGATGCCGCCTGCTGCTGCGGCCCCTGCAGCAAGGGCCAACAGAGTATCCAGATTTGGCAACACACACGCCTCCAGGATGCTCCTCACTTCCTCCCTCCACCCATTCATAATGCTGTCCTCAGCTTGTCTATGCCACTGTTGCCGCCATGCGGTGCCAAAGGCTGGACCATCAGCACATGCAAGGTGCACATTGCACCACCATCCTGTCCTTGCATTACCCACATCACACTACAGTCTGATGTATCAGCCACACTCCGAGCTATGTCCATCCGCACATCTAACGTCTGCTGTCAGACATACCCTGGGCACACACACGACACCTTTGCATGCTGAGTGTGCAACTCCAACTGCCTACACTGCGCTGCCCCGCCTTCCAGGCCCTGTCACACCAACCAGGTCACGTCCCTAATACTCCCCACCGGCTCTGTGGCCCAGCAAGGGCATGGGAGTGGGACTCAAGGCTTCAGCATGTAGTATGATGTCATTGTCTGGGACATGGCACAGGTATCATCTCTCAGCATGTCAATCTACACAGTGTCCAGGACCCCCCTCTCCACCCTCACATGCGCCCAGCACCTCATCATCAGCTCGTATGCCATTGACAGCCAGGTGCTCCTCACCATCAACAAAGACACAGACATTGGCAGTTCCGTCATTCAAGTATGCATGAGATCTATTGATGGATGGCTGCACACGAGCACCCTGAGGCTGGACTTGTACAGGACTGAGGTGCACATCTAAGGATTGTCCCCTTCCAGCTGGGTCAAGTGCCTGTGTCCCACCCGCAAGAGACCTGCACAAGCACCCAGTACCACACACACAAGATGGTGTGCATCATGTTTGGCTCGCTCACATATGCCATGCTAGTCCACAGCATCTGTACCTCATGCTGCAACGCACTCTGCATTATGCACATGATCCACAGATAGATCCACTCTGAGAAAAGACAGACCATCCCCCAGGTCCATGACAACATCCGTGTCACATACTGCCCTGCCCTCTATGGAGCAAGTACATCCAAACTCCCAGGAAACTGGTCCACTTGCAGGGTGCATCTGCACACCTCAGATTCAACAGCCTGCGCCCCAGCCACCTCACTGTCCACCATGGATAGATGCAATGGATCACTGTCTGCTGCAGGGTGACCTCCACACTCCCCATCCACACTCAGGAGGCATTCCACAACCTCAACCCCAACCAACCTTGTACGTCTGTCATCCTAGATCCCATTGGGCCATCTCCATGCATCCAACCTTGCCCTGGCCACCGTTCTTCACATCCACCGTACTCCAGCATACATGACATTGTTCTCCCACCTGGCCACACATACCTGGGACTACCTCCCCGGGAACCTCCACATGAGCCATGACCTCTACGCCTTGATGATAATCTCCCAAATAGGTCTCTCCGCACAGTTTACCAAGCCCCCCCTCAGCAGCCGGAGGCCATCACAGGTGAGTGTTGTGCTCCATGCCTACAGTGAATGGTACCTTGTGACCCATGTGTGTCCTGTACCAGACTCTGATCCCAGGGTATGGTTGGCTGGAGTTAGTTCAACACTCAGGCATAGTTTGACATTTCCACACACATATGTCGTTGAAAGATGCAAAATGACAGGAACGTCTCATGTCCAAAGTGAAATATTTATTTAAGGTGGGGTAAGTGGTTTGGTAGATACAATTGGGTGCTGTACCGGGGGAATAGAATCCAAAGTTCACAGGGGGAGATGGTATCCTTGGCATTGGAAGTCATCAGAGTCCAGACCACAGTGTTGGTCATCATTGGTCAGACTGTAACCAGCAAGTCCATGTGGCAGAGAATGTCATTGGATGAGGTGCTGCTGTTGCGCCGGAGGGCCAGGTGCCAGGCCAGGTGACCTGGGAGATGGGGATGGTCCGCTGACGGTCTTTTCCGTGGACGACCCACCTTCCTCCGGGAACCCTCATATGCAGGCCTTGACGATGCTGGGGACGCTCCGTCAGATGAATCCTCCTCCTCCTCCCTCCCTGTGTCTGGTGCTGGTCTACACCTGGTGGAACAGGGAGGGTTTGCCAGGCTTTGGGCGATCTGACGGAGTGATTGGCTCACGTCCCTGTGCACCGCCAGGAGCTCAGCCAGTCTTGCCTCCATCCGTCCTTGTTGTTGATGACTGGCATGATGCTCGACCTGCAGGTTCTTAATGTCATCGAGGGTCCCCTGCATCTCGGAGAGTCTTGACACGACCTGGTTGATGCCTCTGGTGTCACGCCGGTATGAGTCCAGGATGTTGCGTATGTGTGACATACCGGGGTCCTGAGCTGGCTGGTCAGGTTCGCGCCTCCGCCTGCCTCCACTCCAACCACCCCTGCCCACGTGAGCCTGGCCTGCCGTTGTGGGCACATCGGGTCTACGGGACCTCTGAAGGATGGCATTTGCAGGGTTGCCTGCCTCCTCCTGGGTGCCCGGAGAACCTTGTCCCTCCTGGTCAGACTGGCTGTGTTGTTCAGTGTGAGCAGGGCTCCTGGGTGTGTCCTGGGATGTGGCAGGAATGGGGGTGGTGGTTGGCACAGATGTACCTGACGCAGGTGCTGCAGGGGCTTGGGCACCACAGGGTCCATGTTGGTCGGGGTCATCCACGGAGTGGTGAGAGTCGTCGCTGCCAGTGGGATCGTCTTCACGCGGAGCCTGGGACTGTGATTCTTCCCCCCCCAGTGTTGGGGGGAGATCAACGACGTTGCCCTGTGTGTGAGAGAGAGACAATGTTAATGGTGTTTCATGCGACATCTATGTTTCATACATATTCAAGTTGACACATTTCCTCCAGGTAGTTAGATGTGCCTAGCATTCCTCTCAATGTCCACTTGGGGATGGGTATGTTGCGGGGGACAGATTGGTATGTTCTCCTGAGTGTTTGACCTGTAGATTGTTTGCTCTGATGCTTATTTGGCTCTGGATCGGTCTTGTTGTGTCACATGTCCATTGTGGGAGTGTGTAAATACGTTGCCTGCTCCGGGTGTGTGTGCTTGTGTTAGGAGGGGGGGTTGTGACCGGGCCTGCGGTTGTGTGTAGTGTGATTTGTCATTGGGTCTCCCAGGTGATGTGTCTGTCCCCTCATGGTGCATGCTGGCATGATAGTGGGTGTGAGTTCCTGTGCTAGATAGCTGTGCTTGTGGAGTTGGTGTTTGAGTGTACAGTGGTCCCAGGAGGGCCTTGTGCTGCATACAGCAGGGCCAAGTGTCATCTACCTTGTCAGTACTTTGCCAGTCCCTGTGCATTGTGCATGGTTATGTACCTATGCCATATGGGCTGAGGGCATTGGTGTCTGCATCTCATTTACACAATGTGTTGCATGGGGCCCACCCTCCCAGCCTCCCGGACATCCAGTCTTGTGTTTGTGGTTGTTGTAGGCTTGGACATGGCCTTGCCTTGATTTGTGAAGGGTGCATGGTGACGTTGGTAGCATGAGCGTGGTTTTTGAGTGTGGTTGTTTGCGGTGAGTGCTTGGGGGACGTTGGGTGCATTTGGTGTGTATGTGGTGTGGACCCCATTGACCCCATGTTACGTAAGTTGTTTGTGTACTCACCAGCCTCTGCGACTCCTTCGACTCCGTGTACTCCCACCGGCGGTAGCAGGGCCATCACCTTCTCCTCCCAGGGATGGTAGTGTATGGGTCTGCGGGGCGGCCCACCTCCAGTGATGTTAGTCTAGGCATATTCTTCATTCATTTTCCTCTTGACCGCCCTGCGCAGATCGTACCACCTGGCTTGGCATTCATGCCTGGTCCTTCGGATGGGCGCAACAGCATTCACCTTGTCGACAATCCTCTGCCACATGGCAGATTTTGCAGATATGCTGGTCTGTCTGACCAATGTTCCAAACAGCAGTGGCTCGACTCTGATGACTTCGCTGACAAGGAGGTCCAGCTCCGCCGTTGTGAACTTTGGATTCTTGTCTGTGGGCATGGTGTGGGGTGTGGGTTTGGGTGTGGATGGTTGTGGGTGTGTGGGTGTGAATGTGACGGTGTGTGTGTGAATGTGAAGAGGGGGATGTTTGTGGATGAGGTTGTGTGAAGGTGTGTGATTGAAGGTGTAGTGGAGGTATGAGTGATGTGGAGTAGTTTCTCTGTGGAGTTGTTTCTCAGTGGGGTCTAGCAGCAGTGGGTCTGTTGCAAAGGCTCATGGGTTGTGTGTGTGGGCCCTTTTTATTGGTCCATTTTTGGGTGTGGCTGTGTTTGAATTTTGGTGGGTGTGTTATAAGTGGTGGTTGTGATTTGGGGCCTCTGTTTGCCTGTTTGGATGTGCCAGGTCAGTCATTGAGATGTATTTTGTCATGTAGACGTGTTTTGTGGTGTTGTGCGAGTCGAATTGACCCTCCTTGTGCTGTTTTACAGTGTTCTGGTTCTGTAACAGTCATTTTCGCGTAGGTACGATCTGTACATACGCGATGCTGGGTGAGGGTGCTGGGGTACGGTATTGGAGTGCGGTGCGTACATGCGGTGGGGGTTCGGTGCGTACAGTTGCGGCCCTGGGGTATGGCATGTACATGCGGGGGGGTAAGGCGCGTACATGTAGTGGGGGTACGGTGCATGCACGTGCGGCCCTGGGGTATGGCACGTACATGCGGGGGTGCGGCACGTACATGGCGGGGTAAGGCGTGTACATGCGGTGGGGGTATGGTGCGTACACGTGCGGCCCTGGTGTACGGCGCGTACATGCGGAGGTCCGGCGCGTACATGGGGGGGTACGGCACGTACAGGTGTGGTGGCTGGGGTACAGTGCGGACGGGGGGGTAAGGCGCGTACATGGGGGGGTACGGCGCGTACATGGGGGGTACGGCGCATACAGTTGCGGGGCTGGGGTACAGTGCGGACAGGGTGGTGTACGGTGCTGACATATTTGGGGGTGGGGGGGCTGTACGGCTCGTACACAGGCATGAGTTTACCCGTGTACATGTGTGCACCAGCGTTGGCTCCGTACGGGCCTTTTTACGTGCAATTGTGTATTCGGACGGACGGTCGGGATCGTACTTGCGCGCTCTGACTTGTGTTTTACGATTTGCACGTGAAACTGACCGGATCACTTTCGTACACTTTTCCCGACGATATTCGGACGTGAACACTTTCCGACGCACCTTCGTAGACTTTTCCCTACTCTATTCGTAGTTATTTTTCACGGACGAATCGTACTTGGCAGTTTGTACGGTACTTGTACGACTTGTACGTGAAAAAAAAAAGGATACGGGTCGTACGCAAATTATTTTTACCGGATCGGAATCGGCACCTAAGTCAGTAGATCACACCTTATACCCCAATATCCCTTTGTCCTGCTGCCGAGCATGGCGCACCCGGTCTCCCACCAGACAGAGTCTCAATCGAGTGATGCACAAGCGCTCGCCATTAAAGGACCCCACACAGCTTCAAAATATGTGACTGGCCATTTAGCCTAAATATGATTTTCTCATAGCCCATTAAGCAGCACAGTTTAATTAGCCACTCTGTGAGTGAGGATAAGGAGCAATGCCGCCAATGTGAAATTATGCACAGTTTGGACATGGCTAGTGATATTTATTAAGCCACGCAAAGTCACCTTGCATGGCCCTGAGTGGTTTGATAAATCTAGAGTAATGCAGCACAGCGCAAATTGATGCGATGAGTTACTCTGCCCCAGGGAGGCATTCCATGAGTGCAGCATGATTGTTCCCTTGCATCCACCCATGGATTCTGACGCATTCCCAGATTTACCATTACTGGTGGAATGCATCAAAATGCTATGCTTACCCAGGTGGGGCGTAATGAGGAGAAATATCTTTATTTCTCCTTGATATTTCCTCTTCTATGTAATCTGGATTATGCAGCACACATAGAAAGAGAAAAATGCCTCAAAGGATTGTCCCTCTCTCCACAAAAACAGTTCTGCTTACAACACAGACACCCTTGCACCATGATGCAAGTGTGCCTGAGTTGGCGCTAGGCAGCACATTGTACGCCAGTGCAAGGAAAAGACAAGAATGAGTCTTATAATGTAAAATACAGCAGATTCCTGCCCTTTCCCCAACATGCAGCGCAGCAAGGTGGCTTGCTAAGGTGCACTGTGTGATTTATTGATAAATGTTCCACATAGAGTCTGTTTTTTTAGCTAGGACAAAGCCATAAAGCTACTGCCAGTCGTGTTTCAGCTCCCTTGCGGTCTGTATTTTCAGAACAAATGTAACCATTCAAAGGTCCAGCAAAGTCACTGGTCAACCATCAGTGATCTTTTCTGTGATGTTATCAATGAGGTAATTTGGGATTTTATTAGCGATGTCATCAATAAACCTGTTTAACATGTAATGACAGAGGTCAAATGTGAGGACGTACGCAGGACATGACAGGGTGCAAGTTATGGTTAGGTTATGTAGTTATGAATTGTGAATTTCAGTGTTTTTAGGCTTTGTCTTGTAACCATAAAAACACTTTAAAAGTGGTTTGTTCAATGAATTTCTAAGTTTTAAAAAAAAATACACGTCAAGTCCTTTAAATCAAAGCATACCGTAACTTAATTTTAGCTTTTATTTTGGTAAGTGATTTTTTTATATAAGATTAAAATGTTCTTTGCACTAACCTCCAATTTAATGCCAACATCACTTTGCACAGCATAAAGCTGTGAGATGCTGGGATTGGTCACTGTAGAAGACTTCAGGGGGGGCTGGCCGCAATGGTGTACAACCAGGCCCTGCACCTAAACCTCTGTTGGTGGCTCATTCTGTTTTTTAACTTGGTTCTTTGAGGATTCTTTAGGGGCCCTCCCACCTGCACCAGGGGATCAGGAGATACTACCCCTTTTGGTTCTTTTCAATCTACTTCACAGGGCTCGCTGACTGAAGCATGGAGTCCTGTATTGGCAACAGTAAAATATTTTTCTCAGGGTATCCAGGCAATCAGAGATCTTCTTTAAGTTTTTGAACCTGACTTAGGAATTTAGGGAAATGAAATGACCATACAGAGAAAATGTTCCCTTGTCCAATCAAATTTGAATATATTTTTAACTTTGCACTCACAGAACGTACAAGAAAACAGATTTGATGACATACCTGGATGAATGGCCCAGATATTTCTAGAATGTTACCTCTTCATGCCCAGTTCAAGAAGGTTATTACTTGACTAAAGTTCTACTTACAAATCCAGTTTAGTGAAATTTCATTATGTCATTTAGTAGGGTCAATCCTATGTAGGCAGCTTGGGGAGCAATACAGTCTATTCAGAAATTTAGACAAACTATGTCTGTAATTTATAGTGACAGATACAGTTTTAGAACAACAGCATTTCCAAATCCCAGCAGCTATTGATTTTCCCTAATCCAGTTCTTATTGTTGCAAGTGTTGGAAAGAGCAATCTTTTTCATGATGTGTCCCCAGATGTTTGCCTTGATTGTTGTTGCTGGCTGTAGAACTCTGTGTACTTTACCCCTGATAACCTGAGGTAAAGTGTATCTGCCTCCTTCCAAGATGATAAAGTTAGCATACCCATTATTGGAACATTTAAATTATCTAAAGGGTCCTAGGCATATGGTATCTAAAGTGTACATATGGCTTGTAAATTAAAGGTCACCAGTGAAGTGCAACATTCATTTTGCCATGCCCAATAGCGGCAAGGCAAACATGACTCCAGGCCTGCCACCAGTAACCTGGCTTTGGAGATTTAAACTGCAAATTTGACATCCCAAAATTAGCCCTTTTTGACAGGCCTAACCCCATTTTTAAATGATTAATTAGTCACCAATATATAGTCCTAGCTCTCAACTAAGGCAGGATGCATTAAATTTAACAGAAGGACATGTACACGTTTAATGTTAAACAGGTCATTATAGTGAAAAGGTCCAAAAGGCTATTTTTACTCTTGCAGGGTTAGATGTGCCATAGAAACCATCTGGATGCAATATTAAAATTAATAGTGCTATCTCCACTTAGAATACAGCTACAGAATACATTTTTGGACTTTTTAACATATTTCTTACAAACCCAATTCACTGGTAAAGTAGGATTTGCTATAAATCGTTTAGAATAGATACTTGTAAAAGGGCACCTGTCTAAAGGCCTCTAGGAGCTCATTTGCATGAGCTTCCAACTTTCATCCAGTAGCTAAATAGCTTCCTTAAAGAGGTGTGAACTTGCTGCCAGAGCTAACACAAAGGTCTTTGGTGTGGGAAGATATCTTCTTTATCTGGTGGTTGACACTCTGGGCTGTGGCCAGGAACTTAATTAACTTTAAAGGGGCCTATCCTATCACTGGCAGATGTAGTTAACACCTTGGCCTGTTCCCTTCTTTTTTCCTACCTAGTCAGTCAGGCACAAGGCCCAGTGGGAAAGGAGCTATCCCTAGAACCAATGTTGAGTGTCCACAGAGGAAGGGTTGATCATTTCCCCGGCCGCAACTATAGGGTGGGCACAGACACTCTGTGCAGGAAAAGCATGATTCTGTCATGTTAGTACTGGAAAGAGAGGGGCTCTGTGGGATCGTTTGCATGTAAAACATACATGGAGTGCTGAAAAAGTGGGTAGCGTCACTCCTAGAAATGTCTAACATAATGTGGCATTCAAGGTACCGGTCTCAGAAATTCTGAACCTGTGGAAGATCTGAAGAGAACTGAATCAGCTATCTGAGACCTGAGAAGAGCCCAAAATGATTAGACCTGCTCTCCGTCTTTTACCCTGGACAAATAAGTGAACTCCCAGCGTCTTAAGGCTGACCTCTTGCTCAAGCTACATGGATACAACAAGCTACAAAATGCATTTCGTACAACTGCCCAGCTGATCTGTGGCAACTCGACCTGGACTTGACTCTGCTTCCATTCCTGTGAGTGTCTAAGTACCTCCTCATAGGTCCTGGAGGGCTTTAGATGAATACTCTTGTAATGGATTGGGACTTAAAGAACTAACGTCAGTCTGTAAAATCTTAGACCAGGACAAACCTGGTTACTGTATTCAACCCCACTCCATCACAGTCAGCGACAAATTGTGTTGAGATGTCTTGTTTTTTTCTCATTAAATGTTCCCTGCATGTTTTTTATTGTCACTGAATTTCCATGCAAGTATTACCAAGCAACATGTGCTTTCATGGAAAGGAATGTACCACCTTTGTACAACATGATATCACTCATTGTCAATTCCATTAAATATTATCATCAACATGAATATGTGAAGAAACATGTATTTCCGCTTCATGAGAGCAGCAACAATAGTGTGGAAATACCTAGTTCTTTGTGTGGTACTTAATCAATGTTTAACCCTTTACTAACCATAATCCAGCTGATGTCGTAGAATTTTGAGGTCATCCCTTTACTGTCTAAGTGTGTTTGTTAACTCTAGCTGAGGTATTCTCAGACTTCATGGATTTGATAATGCTAGTACAGTTTCAACATGTGTAAGATATATAGTTAGCAAGGCTTATTTTGTTGCTGACATGTTTACAATATTATTTTTGATTTGTATATGTCATTTATGCACTTCTGATTTCCATTCACACCCACCCCTTACCATACTACATGGTTTTGAACTACATAATTTTATAGTGTTACAATAAGGACATAGAAAACTTTATAGACGTAAGAAATAAATCATCTAAACTGATCACACTTTTGCTTGTACATTTTAAGACTGCACATGATTAAAAACATTGGCATGTTGGTGGTTTTTGCTAGACCTTCTATTTTCAACATCTAACTAATTCAGATTAGCATGGATAAATAGGTCTAATAGACATTTATTTATGTATTTATTTATTTCATACTTACTTTCGTATTTAGGTATTTTAAATTTCCCTTCATTTACACTCTACCTAGGACTCTTTTACAGAGAACAAACATTAAAACTTCTCAAATTACAGTGGATAAAGACAGGAATGAAAACTAAACAACAAACATGTAAAAGGGAAAAAGTATTGCAATTTATGATGTAAGAGGAAAGAGAGAAGAGAGAAGAGTGGGATGCTAAGGAAAAGAAAAGATGTGGGTTAATTGATGGTGAGGTTTAGGAGGGGACAGGTCAAGAGGGGACAGGGTTAGACAATAGAGGGAAAAATGGAAAATGGGTAAAGGGAAGACAAGGGGAACCTGTAGAGTTGGTCTAGGTGGAGGAGGGAAGGGGGAGGTGAGAGATGGGAGGAAGATGAGTGTGGTGAGAAAGGATGTTTAGGTGGAGATAGTATCGTGAGAGAGGGGAGACTGGCAAAAGCAAGGAGGGAAGGGGGAGAGAAGAGTCTTGGGAAGGTAGGGAGGAGGAGGACAGAGGGTGAAATTGGTAAGAATGGTACTGTGGCCAAAAAACCTCTTACTTATACCGCATTGTGTGCGGTCTGTTCTTCTGTGACCACATATTTGGCAACGATATGGCCACAATGAACAACCCACGATGTGTGTTCCCGCCTTCGAGACATTCCACCATTCATGGATCCTTAATGCGTATAGCAATTTTAGATACTGTGTCAACCCTCTCTGAGCACCTGAATTTAGACAATCCTTTGGAAACATAAGTAGGATCTTTCACACATACCCAGTTACTAACATTGATCCCACATCTTTCACCATCTGCTTGACATCATATTTCTCTTTTATTTTGCTCTGAGAACTTTGCACACAAGGTTGTACGATTACATCCAGTTATTTGACATGTTCTGTCTTCTGCTGACATTCTCTCAACCAAGCTTGGCACAGCAAGTAGGCTGGATCACAACCCCCCATAATTTCAAATGGGCTCACAGCAGTCACAGCATCAGGAAACATACGATGTGCCCACAACATGCTTTCCAAAGCACCTTCTATCTCCATCTTGTTCTGAATAACCAATTGTATACACTCAATCAAAGTACAATTCATTTTCCCTACTAGACCATTTGCCATGGATGGTACAATGCTACTCTTTTGTGCTGAATAGAGTTTTTTTCCCAAAAATCCCTCATTTCCTTGGAAACAATCTGGACACCATTGTCCGAAATAATCTCGCTTGGACAACCTTCTCTTTAAAACAGTTTCCTTAAACATCTAAAGACCCCCGTAGTGGTGGGATCTTCCATGAAAAACACCACCCACCATTTACTGTAATATTCAACAATTACAAAGGCAAATCTTGACCTGCAAGCAAAGTGCTAAACGGACCCATGAAATCAATTGCCAATTTTCACCACTCTTTACTTGGGAGAGTACTAGGCTGAAGTAGTAAACTTCAGTTGTTATGCTCTTTTCACTATTAGCGCAAATAACTCATGATCTAATATTTGACACAATCTCTGTTTCCATGGCGGGCCACAGGTAATTCTCTCTGATCTTTCTTTTAGTGATGGTTTGCCCCAGATGACCTTCATGACCAAATGAAATTATCCTATTTCTCAACCCATTAGGAGGGATAAAAATGTCTTGTTTCAATAACATGCCATTATTTTCAACTGAGAGCTCAGCTGCAATTTTCACGTAAACTTGCAATTCAGTTGGTACCCTGCCTCTTTAGGCCACCCTTTCACCAAATTTTTCTTAACTTGAACCACATCCTTGACCTCCGACATTCTGGCACACCATTCATCTTCTGTGAATGTGTTACCATCACACACATCCACTGTGGCAATCAAACATTCTTCATCCTCCCAATTTGAAGACTCTTCCTTAGCAACGATTGGGTTGCGAGATAAATAATCTTCCCTAACATTTTTACCTCGGGTATGTACTGGGTGTCAAAATAATATTGCAACAACTTAGAACTAAGAAAAGCCAATCGAGGAGTGTAATCTCTGATAACTGTTCCACTGAGAATATTCACTAACGGCTTGTGGGCTGTATTAAGAGTACATTTTCTACCCCAGATGAAACAATTAAAATGTTCAACTGCCCAAAAACAGGCTAGCAACTCTATAACCCCAAAACGTTTTCATTATCCTTCAATGACCTTGACGCAAAACCTATAGTCACTTCACTATCACTTCTGTTAAATTGGGCTAATGTTGCACCTACACAATAAACCATAATGACACATTCTTTAGATGGATCAAAGGTGCCAAAATGCCTGCAAACCCAATCTCTCCTTTAAGTGAACCAAACTCTTCTTGTCAAGTGTCACTCCAATCAAACACCTTGTTTTTGAGCAATTATTGCAAGAAATTTCTTATAAACTTTGCATAAAATTCACAAAGCCAAAGAGATGATGCTATTTGTTCCTTGGAATTGGCTTCAGGGGCCAACATAATTGCATCAACCAAACTGGGTCTTGGTTCAACTCCTTTTTCTGAAATCACATACCACAGGTATTCAACACTATACTGAGCAAATTCCCATTTTTTTACATTGGCTACTACACCATTCTTTTGCAACCTTTTTAACACACAATGCATTAATTTGTCATGACTGTCAGAGTAATTTTCTGCTACTAGTATATCGTCCTGAAATGTCACAACTCCTCTGATGCCCCGCAGAACATTATCCAGCACCCTCTAAAACGCTGATGCAGCCGATGCCAGTCCAAAATTCATCCTCTTGAACTGAAAAGTCCCGACTGGTGAAACAAAAGCTGAAAAACTGTTTCAACGATTCATCCAATTCCACCCATTGGAATGTGGATGCTAAATTGATTTTACTGAAGACCTTTGCTCCTGCAAATGGCTGATAATATCATCAATATGTGGTAGAGTATCTGAACCTACCCAGATTACCTTGTTTAGACTACATAAATCAGTACAAACTTTCATTTGGCCATTTCTTTTCCTCACTATAACCAATGGAGAAAGTCATAATGAAGATTCTATAACCACATCTTCACACATTTTCTTTAGAATTTCTGCTATCTCCTCACAGACACTACATGGTACATTTCTTAACTTATGCTGTACAGTCAGAGCACCACTTTGCACCTTCATTTTGTGCTTGGACCTAGTAATCTTCCCAAGTTTGTCACTTAATACATCTTCATATGCATTCATACAAACCTTCCCTTTTTGTTGACCGGTACGTTCCTGACTCTTTGACTCACCATCGGCTCAACTGGTCAAAGCACACATAGGACACCATCTCTCTATGGGAAAGCATTTTCAAGCTGAAGTTGTACAATTATTTGCTTAGAGTCTATACTGCAGAAATCTCCTCCCATATCACCTTCATCTCTGTTTTCTCAGATTTTGTAATATGTGAAGTAACATACCGAGCAACAGCGATGGAGTTGTCTGCAACAACTTGTATATCCATATTTGCATTCCACACTTTGAGAATTGCATGGTTATAGTCAGTATTATAATTGGAGTCCTCTGTTCATCTCAGGTTGTGTGTGTTTTTCAGTGATTTCCATGTTAGTGTATGCCTGACAGCAGACAAAAAGCTGTTCACCTTTCCTTGAAAATGACAGGTTGTGGGAATACAAATCGATATTTGTAGTGTAAAATGTTCTTTGGCATCTGTATATTTGATGGCAGTACTTCCATCATCTATGTGGATGCAAGCACAAAACTTGTTGTCTCAGGATTTTTTCACTACTGTCTTTTGGGATGGTGCATGCCAAATACTGTTCTATGAAAGACAGTACAGACTTATCATTGTTGTTCCAACTTTCGATGCATCTTTTATCTATAACAGCATGTGAATATGAGAAGCTTGGTATTCGTTATGTCAGAATAAATCAGTTACTTGACCAAGAGGAGGATTTTTTTTGTTGTAGATGAAAGTCTGCATGGCTTGGAACCTGTGATTAAAATATCCATGAACATTAGCAGAATCCAGCAAGCAAAGTTCTTCTGTTTTCATATTGATATCCCTAATGTTTGAGTTTACTTCTAAAAAAATTCAAGCAGGTAATACCATGCACACTCAGCACAACTGAGCATCAGAAACCAAGTACTAGATTTCTCAACATACATTTGAGTTCTCCATGACGATATCAATACTCTTTGGTGCCATATTGGCACAACATCAAAGTAATCAAGTTGTATTCTAATGTTTTATCCTTTCTATGAACTTTGCCAACAAATTCCTTTGCAGAAAGATTTTGAAGAAGAACTTTTGTCTTTATTATGTGGTTTACATCATATGAAAGTCCAGAAACTCTCAAACAGAATATGGAAAATGTATGGGATTCACTGGTGAAATCTTGGATCCTCTGAATATAATCTGGTTAACTGGTATTCAACTGTTATTAACTGTATGGGGTGGTTATCATAGTAGCCACCTGCTCCAGTGGGAAACAGTTGTGGAAAACAGCAAGCCTCTAAACCTTTGTCCCACACTCTCAGGGGAGCTCCTTTTGCTTGTTTCATTTGTAAGAGATCAATAGTATCACCAATGACATCTTTAAAATTCAGGGTATGGATGCTGTAGTGTTTATAAACTTCTACTGATCTGAATCGATCCACTTTTTAAATCAGTTCACTAGATGGTAATGTTTAAACCTCCAAATCTGTTATATCTTGAACAACATCAACATTTTTATACAGAACACCGCCACCAGACTCATCCTCGACATCCCGTGGCACGAATACATCAGCCATCACCTACTTGCACTTCACTGGCTCCGCGTGGAGAAAAGAGTCACCTTCAAGCTCCTCACTCACGCCTACAAATGCCTACAAAACAACAGACCCAAATACCTCAACTTCCATGTACCCAAAAGAAACCTCTGATCCGCCAACCTCGCACTGGCCAAAACCCCGCGCATCTAAAGAGCCAGAGCAGGTGGAAGATACTTCGCCCACATTGCAGCCAAGGCATGGAACGAGCTACCAGCAAACACGCCCCCTCCTTGAACAGCTTCAGGAAGACCCTCAAGACCTGGCTCTTCAGCTAATGGATCTGCTGACCCCCCTAACCCCAGCACCTTGAGACCCTCACAGGTGAGTAGCGCGCTTACAATCCCCTGTTTGATTGATTGATTGATTTATAATAAATATTATTCTATACCAGGTATAATGTTTCTTTTTTTCATTTATTAACATCTACTAACACTTGCCAGAATGTTTTGCTCTTAGTAACAACACCATTTACAAAAATAATTAGTGGTTCATCAACATGTCTGTGTACACCAACAGTTTCAATATTCCATTTAAAATCTACAGGAAAGTAGAAACCTCTTCCTTTAAGGCCGTCCTGGAGCTCAATTGTGGCAAATTCCCTGTCATTGGCTCCATATGAACTATAGTCTGAATGCGTGTATATATTGTACAAGAACTGGTTCATAAACATTCAAATTCTTAAAGTTCTTCTGAAAATATTTTGTATTGGCATTTTGTTATTCTCAACTTGTCATAGCAGTACTTACCTTTAATTTACTATGTGGATAACTCAAAGCGCAAGTTCTTGCCACTTACTCTGTTCACCTGTTCAGATTTTGAGAAAACAACTACATTGCAAGTTTGTCTTTTGTAGTGACTGAGTAGACAACTAATACAGACAGTTTGATTTCTCAGAAAAAACTTTATTAAACTTACTAACCCCTTATGTAAAGTTATCAACACTAATTCCTTTGTCTTGTTCCTCCACACTACACATACCAACTCCACATTCTCTCTAGATTCCTGTTCAGGAACAAAGAAAGGAACCTAAACATCTTCACAAACTGTGTCTACCTCTGCTACTGTACAATGCAAAAGAGCTCTTTTCCATTCTCTGAAACACAGGGCAGGAGCTTTGACGTAGTAAAGCCTCCTAACTAAATTGCACATTTTAGAGTGGTGAACAGCTCACATTCTGAAGT
The DNA here is from genome assembly GCF_964204655.1 of Triturus cristatus. Taxonomy (NCBI): domain Eukaryota; kingdom Metazoa; phylum Chordata; class Amphibia; order Caudata; family Salamandridae; genus Triturus; species Triturus cristatus. Next base: position 458,821,326 of record NC_140586.1, on the reverse strand, counting down.
GATAAAAGCTACTATGACACACTTTCTTTGATAGATATGCTAGTGAATGTCTCTGTACATTTGTATACTTCCTTACTTTGCATGGATCTGATTCTTGAAAAATCCCAATTTTCTGTTTCAGACTCTTGCATAGAAAGATACGTAAGAAATGTCTCAATATATCAATTGAGTCCTACAAAACACTGCAAATACTGGTATTGTTCCATTTGTATACAAGGACTTGTCTATGCCTTCCTTCTATCTCTTCAGCTCTTGATTACTCAACAATCCTAGGAGCATCTCCTCCTTGGAAATGGGAGTACCATTCTCCACCTCATAACATCGACCAGTTGTTTCAACTGCATACAGTAAAGTGTTCCCTTGCCAGTAGCTTTCTTCATTAAAGAAGGGCTTAGTATTTGAAGTATTTTACTATTCACCAATGAAATGTTTGCAAAAATTACTTCTATTCTTTTTTAGCTGCTTCACCTCATAGACAGCACTGTTTTATCCAGTGTTCTTATTCTGCTCAGAATCAAGATAAATAGCTTACTCTTCACCTCAAATGCATTATCAACTACAAACTCAAAACATTTATTTTGCCTCACTGCTTTTGTTCCCCTTTTATACTGCTTCATAGGTTGTATGAGATTCTGAATGACCCTACTGCAAACATTCTGGCTCCTATTGCTTCAATATGCCTCTCTATTCTTCAACTATTTGCTTTCTTGTATGATTTATTTCTATTAATGTCAGTTTCTTTTTGTCCTTGCTTTTTATTCACTTTACAGTTTTCCATATACTATTTTCAGAAAATGTTTAGTTTTTTTACAAGCAGCTCTTTTCTCTTTAACCACATAGACCACATTCTTTCCCTTATATTTCTATGATGTGAGAAGATAATCCTTGCTTCTGTTTCTTTTTTGCTTAGGTTTTTTTGACATTGTAATTCTCTTGTTGTAAGAAGAAATAGATCTCTGGAAAGAAAAAGCAAATCAGTACACTTAGCTTCTCATTACATACTATTAAATTACATAGTTTTAAACATTTAAATACTGAAAAAACTGTTACTGCATTATAGTCACTCTTAGTCTATTGATTTCTATGTTTATATCTGTCTGTCTCTACCTGTCTCAGCATATGAATCAGTCTGTGCCCGGGCATACAAATGCATATGCATCAGTGTGTATTAGGGAGTATCACTGTATAAAACAGTGTATTACTCATTCTGTTAGTGTGTCATTGATGTGTTAGTGTATGCATGAATATGTACCTTGATATGTATGTGTATCAATCACTGTCTGCTGGGGTGAGCTTGTGTGTTTATCAGTGTCTGTGAAACTCTATCCATCAGAATATACATGGGTGCGTTAACATATGTATCACTGTCTGCCTGGGTGTGTTAGTTTATGGATCAGTGTGTGTCTGAGTTTTTTAGTGTATGGTCAGTGTGTGACTGGGTGTGTTAGTGTGTACATCAGTGTGTGCCTAGATGTGTCAATGTATGCATCAGTGTATGTCTATCTGTGTCACTATATGCATCAAAGTATACCTAGGTATCTTAGGGCCTCTTTTATCAAAAGTGTTGCATCGCTGTGTGAAAACAGCGATGCAACAGTTTTCAAAATTTCTACACCATAGATGTACTGTATTTACTGTACAGCGCTCCATGTCACAAGGATTTACAGATACGTCAGTGTTTCCGACGTATCTATAGGCACAGTAATGACTCATTGTTGGAGTGTTTTGTTGAAAGTGACTCTATTCCAGCAATAGGTAATTACACATGGGCAAGTTCCATGTTAAAGGCGCCTACATCAGTCTTGTACCTGCTGTGAGGCAGGCATAAGATGTTGATGCAGTGGTGTCCTCGAATTAGTGTAGTGAAATCTCATATATTTTACTGCACCACTTCTACAACCCTTTTTTATGGGGGAACGCCCACCCAGCATACATTATACCTGATATAGGTATAATGTAGTGCAGGGCTTTACAAAGTGACACACCTGATTAGATACGTTGCTTTGAAAATATGGCACAACGTGGTGCATTTATTACGCCACTGTAGCAACACAAAAATGACGGAACACTAGCGCAAAGGGCTCATAAATACGCCCCTCAGCGTATCCATAAATATGCGCCTGGGTATATCAGTGTATGCACCAGTGTCGGCCTGGCTGTGTCAGTGTGTGCATATGTGTATGCCTGGGTGTGTTAGTATTTACATGATTGTCTGTTTGGGCATGCCAGTGTATGTATCAGTGTGTGCATGGGTATCTTATTGTATGAGTCAATGTGTGACTGTGTTTGTCAGTTTATGTGTTGGCGTATGTGTGGTCATGCCACTATATGCATTAGAGTGTACAAGGATGTGTCAGGGTATGCATAAGTGTGTTCCAGGGTGTGACAGTATATGTTTAAGTCTGTAACAGGGTGTATTTGTGTATGCATAAGTGTGTGCCTGTATGTCTCAGTGTATGCATGAGTGTGTGCCTGGGTGTGTCAGATAATTTAAAATGTCTCACTTGTAATAAGGAAAGCATAGGTGAAATTATGGGGAAATGTACCAGCCTACTGGAGAGACTGAAGAGCTTCAACGCCGAACCATCAAGCATAAAGGCCTGGGAGTCACTTATTTATGGACCAAATACCACATTTTCCAGACAGGGCAATGGCCACAAAGCAGGCAGACCAATAGGGGCAGTTTGGTTCACTAACAGCTTAAGGACAACAACAAAAAACTTCTAAACAAGCTCCTTAGACAATTGCGAATCAGGGGTTCGCGAACACTCCCAGGAAATCCTCAGCTAATAGCAAGAACCAGAAAAGATCTAAAAAGGAACATCATGATGGCCAAGAAAGAGTATAAAGAACATTTCTGGGCAAAACTTCTCCATGCCTGCAAACAAAAAGACTCTAAGATTTTCAGGGAAAACATCAATCAACTATCAAACGACAAGAACCGTCACTACAATTTGGACATAATGGAGAATACTTGGAGAGCCCACATCGAACTCATATACAACGTTATTCCACTTTCAGACACAATAAATCATGGAGCACCAACAGGGAAGGGGGAAGTTTCAGCAGCAACAGTCCAGAATACAACTCAGTTACTATCGATGGAATCCCACCAGCGGATTTCACAAGCGCAGGTCGTTAAAATCCTAAAAAAATCTAAGATCTGAAGTAGCTCAAGGGCCCAACAGACTGCCAAATGCCCTCTTCCGGCATGATCCACCATTCTGGTCCGGCTACCTTACCCCCCTTTTTTAACAAATTCTAGAGTCTTGCACTATCCCTGGTTTCTGGCGAGGAAGTATCTTACACCCAATACACAAAGCAGTTGCATGTTCTGACCCATCCATTTACAGACTGATCGCATTAAAAGATGTCGAGGTGAAAATGTATGCATCAAATCTGTTGTTAGAATTAGAGGATTGGGTCAGTCGAACAAACCTGATACCAAATACGCAAACTGGTTTCTGGGCAGGGATGGGCACACTTACGAATATCTCCGCAGACACTCTCTTAGCTAATCATGCCCACGCAAAATCCATCACCGTATGCGTGTTTCGTAGACCTTAAAGCGGCTTTTGATAAAGTACCGAGAGCTAAGCTATGGGCCAAAATGCAAAGTTGGGGGCCCCACCAAAACTTTTGGTGGCTATTGTCCTTTGTGGCAGACCTGAATTGAGAAATTAACTTGTTGAGATTTGAATTGAGAAATCAAGTTGTTAAACATTGAATTGTTGACTTTGAATGTACAAACATTATTTTGAAATTGTCCATAAAATTTTTTTGGTGTGCTTGTCCCACACTATTGATCCATCCTCGCCCTGATTAAGGTGTAGCCCTGGCTGGGGCTTGACACTGAAACGCGCGTTGGCGTTTTTTAAAGGCTACGGGTAGCTGAAACTTCACTACCCATTCATTGTGGATGCCTACTGCCACTGTGTTATTCAATTAATATATGGCAGGCTCATTATGTTGATGTCTCTTTTATCTCATGAATATAATTTGTGTGTTTACGATATAAAGAATGATGTTGTTGTGGAATGTATGATAGTATGATTGCTGTTTTTGAATGAGATGTGTGGGACAGAAGTATTATATTCAGTTGAATTATGGAATGATATTTTGTAATACACCAATGTATACATGATATAATGGGTGGGAAAATACAGAAAAATAAATTTAACTGATCAGTTTGATTAAATCTCACCTGTAATGGACGTTTGCTTGTCTCAATTCTTGTTGTCGGTCTGCCACTCTGGGTGGCCATTATTATTAGGACCCAAAGTAGGGCCTTTCTTCAATTACCTTGGCAGGTATTTTGTTTGTTGGTATTATCAACCTTTATTCACAAACATGGGTTTGAATTCGGAAAGGAGATGGGCGCAGATTGTCAAACAAGATTCCAACAATCAATGGACTAAAACAGGGGTGCGTGATGGCCCCTTGTTTATTTAACTTCCACACAGCCGACCTCGAGCAGCACCTTCGTTCAATACAAACTGATCCCTCAAAACTAGGTATAACACCAATATCTAGCCTTCAATACGCGGACGACATTGTCCTCCTTGCCCAGACACCCATAGGCCTCCAACGATTGATTACTCAGTTAGGAGTGTACACCATCTCTGCTCAACTGACGATTAATCATCAAAAAACGAAAGTAATGTGCTTCTCTAAACACCGTAAAACAAAGAACAAATGCAGTTTTACCTGGATCTTACATGACAAACCACTGTCCCGGGTAGACTCATATAGATATCTAGGGTTTCAACTTGACTGTAACCTTAATTTTAAGCAACACCTGGAACTAGGAAAAATGAAATCCAAACAACTGCTTTTCACATTTAGAATCCTACAATAAAAGCTTAATGGCTGCTCCACAGGTCACCTGCTTACGGTAATCGACACAAAATTCCTGCCCTCTGTATCATACGGATTGGAAATACTGAGTACAAATGACGCCATAGTTTAAGCGTTTGTTCCTAATTTCAAGACACATCTCACAGGCACAAATCCGACTGGAGTATGGACTAAAAAAGCAGAAACCAGCCAGACGAGGTGCATTGGCCAAATATTATTGGAGGATGAGGGCAGCAGAAGATAAAACCTTAGCCCATTACTGTTGGCAGGAGGTCCAAAAACAAGCCACTCTACTTTTAAAGCTTTTCAAGAATCTCTCGCGGCACTACAGTTTGATGAGGCCTGGCTCACAATTCCTACTTATTCTGGATTCAAAACCATAGCGAATAACGCAATCAAATGGACCTCACTACTAATGGACAAAACAGCATTCTCGAAAAAACATCATGCATGGGCTGTGATACAATCTTATCAGACATTGAAACCCCAGACGTACTTGTCTGAGCATTTTTCACACCAGAAAAAGTATTGCTTGACGCTGTTGAGGCTGGGTTCATTCCCTATAAAAGACCTGACCCTGAATTGGAAGCAGACATGGCCGACAAAAGAATGCTGCCTCTGTGGAAAAGGTGAGGAGTCCTTACTCCATTTCTTATGCATTTGCTCATCTTTATTAGAAACTCGTAAAATCGTTCTTTGGGAGTCACTAAGGAAAGCACAAATAAGTACAAGCAGAGCGGCAGTTATCAAATGCCTTGGAGGCTCATTGATCCAATTGTCCTGCAGAGCCATTACATTCTGGAACATTGCGGTAAAAGAACTGGACAAAAAAGAGAAATCATTTGTACATTTTTTAATTGAACTTTTTGTACCTTTTTCCATCCACACTTTATACAAACTGTGGTTTTATCTAACTAGTTCTCTATCGATAAAGGATATGACTTTGTTGTGTGTTTATCTCTAGTTTTTTTATCAATGTTTATCCAATTAAACATGATTTTTTACGAAATCAAATAAAAGTATTATTGATTGATTGATTGATTGGGTGTGTCAGAGTATGCATAAGTGTCTTTCTGCATGTTTTACTGTATACATAAGTTTGTACTGGATGTCTTAGTGTACACTTGAGTGTTTGTTTTAGTGTGTTAGAATATGCATCAGTCTATGCCTGGGAGTACTACTACATGTATTAGAGTATATATAGGTGTGTCAGTGTATTCATTACTGTATGTCCACCTATGGCCTACCTTAGGGGTGTCTTACATGTAAAAAAGGGAACTTTATGGCTTAGCAAGGGATTTTAAATGTCTACTCAACTTAGCAGTAAAATTGGACACATAGACTGTGTAGTAACAGACCCAAAGCATCTTTAAAGAGCTATTTGTCTACATCGGTGAATAGGAATATCAATACTTAAATACATATCTAAATAAGTATATCAGTCTTCCTCTAAGTGTGCAACTGGATGTGTGAATGATTACGTCTCTAAGTGACTAGCTTTCTTATTATCTCTATAGGTCTCTGTATGTGTATGTAACTGGCTGTATAGATTACGTACTGGTTATATTAGTGAGTATTGGGGTTAATAATTGTGTGTGCAACTGGTTCTATCACTGCTGGATACATAACTTTCTCAATGGGAATATGACTGCATCTGTAAGTGCCTCTGTCTGATTGGCTGGATGAGTGTCTCTATACTTCTGTAAATGCGTATGCAAGTTGCAGAATAGCTGGGTCACTGGATGTTTAGCTTGGAATTTGAGTATGAAAGTGCGCATGTGAGTCAATCAGACTTCAAACTACGTCTTACCTTCTAAAGACATAACACCCTATCATATGGCCTACATACACCCCACATTAGGGGAGAGTTATATATACTAAAAGAAATGTTTAAGGCTTGGTAAGCAGTTATCAATGCCAGCTCAACCTAGCATTAATAATGCCGACATAGGGGTCGATTATGATGTCAGTCGGAGTTGCTTCCGACCGACATCACTGCAGTTTCGGAACCAACCGACCGCGGGTCAGCAGTCTGAAACCGCAATTATGATGCGACCACACATGGTGCAGTCGCAAACTTCTATTTACCTATGGGAGCTTGTGGCGTGGGCGGAAACTGCCTGCAGTACAAGCTCCCATAGATAAATGGGAGTTTGTGTAAATCCCTGCACCGTTTTTGAAAAGGTACCTCATGGTGCCCGCCACACGGTGCAGGGATTTACAGGGGGACACCAAAGATACCACCTTGGCCCCCAACCAGAGGCAGCAGAAGTAGGGTGGTCCTGCTAGGGGCCCCCAAAGTCATTTTCTGGCAGACTTTCCATGTCAGAAAGCCCGACATGGAAAGCCCTGTCGGAAATCGACATCATAATCCCGACGGCGGAAAAGTCATTCGTAGGGGATTATATGGGGATTCCGACTGGAAGCCAGTCAGATGGACCAGCCAGTCTCAAATTCAACCGCTGTCATTGTAATATGGCTGTCTGATTTGAAACCTTGGATGTCAGTTGGAAAGTGGAGGCTTTCCGACTGACATCCAAATTAGGGCCATAGTCTCTGAGCAGCAGGCCCAATGCATGTTTAAAGAGATACTTGTATAGATTGCTGACTAGGAATGCCAGTACTTCTGTACAAATCTAAATAAGGGTATCAATTGCATTCCTTGACGTGCTCCCGCATGTGTGAGTAACTTATAGCTATATGACTAGTTGTCCTAGTTTCTCAATTGGTCTCTAAATGTATATGTTTATAACTATATAATTACTTACTTGCTCTAATACTGAGTGTTGATGTTTATAATTGTGTGTGGAACTAGCTTTTTTACTGCTGGATATATAAGTGCTGTTTGGGCCTCTGAATGAATGTGTAAGTGCCTCGGTCTCTGTGTGAATGACTAGATAAGTGACTCTGCTTTTGTAAATACATATGTGAGTTGCAGTATGAGTGGTAGACTGCATGTTTTACTGGGTAAATGGGCCTGGATGTTCACATGTGACTCACTGAAACATCAAAGTACATGTATTACCTTCTAAAGACATAGCACTCTACCCTATGCCCTACCTATACCTTACATTAGGGATGGCATATCAAGAAGAAGGAATATTTAAGGCTTGGTAAGGGGTTATTAATCCCAAGTCAACCTGGCAGTAAAAGTGCACACATAGCACAGTCGCAGCACCAACTTATGTTTACTGGGCTACTTGTCTGGATGGCTGCCTAGGAACACCAGTACATATGTACAAATCTAAACAAGTGCATTGGTCCCTCCCTGGGTGTGTTACTGCATGTGCAAGCAACTATAAAGCTATATGACTAGATGTCTTAATTTCTCTATAGGTCTCTGTATGTGTATGTAACTGCCTTTATATAGTACTTATTGGCTCTATTACTGAGTGTTGAGATATATAACTGTGTTTGCAAGTGGCTTTATTACTGTTGGACACCTAAGTACTGTATTGGCATGTGACTTCATGTGTAAGTGCTTCTGTCGCTGTCTGACTGGGTGGGTGAGTGCTGCTATGCTTTTGTTAATAAGTATGTGAGTGTCAGTATGAGTGGTAAGCAGTTTAAAATGGCAACTGAACCTGGCAGTCAAACTGCATACACAGCCTCTGCAGATGCAGGCAGGCCACATATTTAAAAATCCACTAGTCTTGATGAGTAACTCGGAGTATCACTACGTCATTACACATCTAAATAAGTGTATCAGTCCCTCTCTGGCTGTGTCAATGGATGTGAAAGTAGCTAAGTCACAATCTTTTTATGTCGATAAACGTGGCTGTATATATTAATTACTGCCTCTATTACCGACTGTTGGGTTTTATACATGTGTATGCAAACTGTCTCTGTTACAGCTGCATACATCAGTGCTGTATGGGTATGTCACTGAATATTTAGGTGAGTAACTTTTTTTGTAACTATGTAAATAACTTCCAATATGGGTCAAAGCCTGTATTTTTCACTATGCCTAGGAGTCTCAAATTACACATGTGAATCAGTGTGAATTTAGAGTGCTTTTCTAAAATTCTAAGCACATACCACCCTACCCTATGACTTACCTACTCTCTACCTAAGGGGTAATTAGTACATAGAAGATTTAAACTCAGCAATAAGTTTTAAATGCCAGTTCAACCATGCAGTAAACCAACACACACACACACACACACACACATATACACACATACACACACACACACACACACTACAGTTCCAGGACATCACATGATTAAAGGACATCTCACACACCTACTCTCTGACCCAGACTGACAATCACATATTCACTCACTCACCCATAGAGACACACACACACACATTCATAAACCCAAACAACACTCAAACACCCACTCACAGATTCTCTCAATCACTCAAAAAGTGTGTTTCATATACACTTTTGTTAATTTAATCTATACACATACCTTTAAAGCATATTTGTTTTAAACTACACTGTAATTCACATACCTGTAAAATGAGTTGTTTGATCAGGTATTTTTTTATGCTCTCAGTTAGACTGTCTGCTCAGTGAAAATGTATAAACTAAGCATAACAATGGAACACCACTCTCATATAAAGCAACCATTAATGGTAACCTTTTCAACTTTGCTCTCAGTGATACTTTCAAAGGTCAGTGCTACTCAACCGTTTCTTTCTCCCCAGTAAAGAAGCCCAATGTGGTGGACTGTTTGGTCGTATTTGTGAATGTGTTGTGACTCTTAGCACGGCCTGTGAAACTTTGCAACAAATTTGTGTACTCTTCATACTTTGAAATTGCCCTAATGTTTGTTACATACATTCCACTAACAAAATAAACCCTCCTTAATAAATACATTGTAAACCACTACAATTTGAAGAAACAGGCTACAATCTATTGGATGCCCTTTCCCCACAGTCTCTTAGCACAGTTATCATAGCAACCCTCTTTAAAACACTCTTTAAAACACCCTCATAAACTAGTAGAATACAAGGTCACAACAACACATTCTAGAAGTAGGATATAACTTTCCAACTCAACTGGAGCAGGTTTGGTTGACTGTTTGCAGTTAAAAGCATATCCAAGATTGCATTACATTTTTTTCATTAGAGCCAATCTCTGATCTTTTTTAAAATATGCCCTGTCCTTCATATTAAATGCCTTTCAATTTGAAAACTGTCTCATTCTGCTCCACCTTCCTCCTTTGTGCTAGATTGTGGGTCACAACTTTTTGCTTTGGGCTAGAAAGTGTGCCAGAAAGAGTGGCATTGGCAGGGACTTGGGTTTGCCTAATGTGGAAATTAGTTGGATTGGCCAGAGGTGGTTAAAGTGGCATCAATGCTTCCTTTGGTAAAAAGCATTGTGGATTGCCAACACCTTGACCTCATGATTGTGCACTGTGGTGGCAATGACCTAGGTACACCTACTGGGGTAGGACTGGAAGTCCTAATGAAGGATACCTTTGCTCAACTAATGGCACTTTTCCCTCAAACTGCCTTTGTATTTTCCAACATATGCTAAAGGCAGAAATGGAAGTGGTCAAACTAGTTCTATCCACAGATAGACAATGGCAGGAAATGTCAATAAAACTATTTCTGCATTCCTCAGAGACCATAACATGGTCTCTATCTACAATAGCTTATACATTAACATGGAGGGTATATTTGGAAGTGATGGAGTTCATTTCATAGAGAAAGGCAACATGATGTTCCTCAGAAACTTGAAACACTGCATCCTGTTATATGTGCAGTCATCATCAACACATAATGAACACAAAGGCTCTTCTCAGAGCCACCGTATTTCCCAAACACTTGTTTGTTTTCTTTTTGAATACCTTTCTTTTTAAAACTCATGAATATATCATGAATGTGCAAAACAAAAGCAATTAATATATAAACACCACCACATTTAAAAATTCACAATTATACAACTGTCTCTTTGCCTCTGACTGGGTGTGTTAGTGAGTAAATTGGTCTGTAAGTGGGTGTAAAGGATTCTTAGTGGGTCTGTCAAAGGGTGCATTACCCTCTGATTGAATCTGTAAGTGGATACACAAGTGTATGTGTGGGTCTGTGAGTGGGTGTATGAGTCTCTCAATGGGTCTGTAAGTCAGTGTGTGAGTTTCTGAGTGGATCTGTGAGTGGGTACGTGAATGTCAAAGTGGGTCTGTGAGTTGGTGCATGAGTTTCTAAATGGGTCTATGAGTGGGTGCATGAGTCTCTGAGTGGGTCTGTGAATGGATGCATGAATGTCTCAGTGGGTCTAAGAGTGGGTGAGTGAGTGTCTGAGTGAGTCTGTGATTGGATGCATGAGTCTCCGAGTGTGTCTGTGAGTAGAGTGTGTTAGTCACTGCATGGATCAGTGAGTGGGTGCATGAGTCTCTCAGTGGGTCAGTGCATGGATGTGTGACTGTCTGAGTGGATCTTTGAGTGGGTGCATGAGTGTCTGAGTGTGTCTGTGAGTGGTGTTCAATACTGAGCATTGCTTACTCCATGCATACCGTCCTTTAACATTGAGATCTACTTTATATCGGCACGTATTATTTATTATTTTGTATTTTCCTAGCACTGGGGCATGTGGTCTCTCAGTGGGTACATTAGCATCTGAGTGGGTCTGTCAGTGGATGAGTGAGTCTGTGAGAGGGGCTTTAAGTGGGTCTGTAAGGGGGTGCATGAGTCTCTGAGTGGCTCTGTGAGTTGCTGTATGAGTGTCTGAGTATGTGTGTAAATGGGTGCATGAGTGTCTGAGTGGGTGCATGAGTGTCTGAGTGAGTCTGTGAGTGAGTACATGACCCTCTGATTGGGTCTTTGATTGGTTGCGTGAGTCTATGTGTGGTCTACAAGTGGGTGTGTGGATCTCCAAGTGGATGGGTGTGTGAGTTTCTGAGTGGGTCTGGGTGTGAGTATGTCAGTGGGTCTGTCAATATGTGTGAGAGTCTCTGAGTGGGTCTGTCAATGGATTTGTGAGTCTCTAAGTGGGTGTGTCAGTGGGTGCGTGAATTTATGAATGGCTCTGTGAGTGGATGTATGAGTGTCTGAGTAGATCTGTGAATGGGTGCGTGAGGGTCTGAGTGGGTCAGTGAGTGGGTGCATGAGTGTCTGAGTGGGTCTGTGAGTGGGTGCATCAGTCTCTGAATGGGTCTGTGAGTGGATGCATGAGTTTCTGGTATCAGTGTTGCTGCCTATCCAAGCAGAGTTTTTGACTTAGACGTGAGATGCAAGGCATGAGGGAGGAGTGTATAGGACCACGCACAGGACCATGCAGTGTGGAGCCCCGTAGACCGCACTCACCATTTACCCATCATTTACCCATTATTTGCCACCAGATCTTGCCAGATTTGTGCCACAGTTCTGGCCGCCCCACTCAGCATGGCAACTTTGGCCTTGCCCTCACACACCGCTTGGGGGCAAGGATTCTAACTTGCATTTTGTTCCAGGAGCCGAGCAGGAGCTGAGTGGAGGGTGGAGGTGGTAGCGGTGGAGGAGCACGGCCCGAGAGATCGGTGGGCTGTGTGTGAGCTTCGTGGTGGAGTTGAGTGAGGCAACCCATAAAACAGTGGCTTTGGGAACCCAGTGGAACCCTGCGGAACCCAGTGGAGTCTTTAGAGCCTGCAGAGCAAAGTGAGTGTGCATGCCAGAAGGAAGGAGGGAAGAAATCTGGGGCTTGGGACTTGAACCTGGACCTGGAACCTGGAGAGAGCTACAACAAAGCCACAACAAAGGCAAACAAGAACAAGAGTTGAGAAAAGAGCAGTGAGCTTGGTCGTCTTTAGTGGCGGCCACTGAGTGTTGAGCCCAGCAGACTGCAGAAGCAGCCCAACTAGGTTGAATGAGGCTTGCAGTCTGCCAGAGTGCCCTGCTCCTGCTCGAGTTAAGCTTGCTCCCTCTGTTTTCCACTGCTTTCCACTCACCTACTTCCTCCCCCTACCCCTGAGCCCTCCCCAACCTTTACCTTCACCTACTTTTACCTTCTTGCAGTCTTCAAGTTGGAGTGAAAACTGCAAGTGTGGTCAAGGGACATTGCTCGAGCACTGTTGGCACTGAATTAGCTTGAGCTTTTATTTACTTGAAGATTCACCCTTTGCAACCAGTGAATCTAGAAGTTAAAGAAGCGTGATCCTCTGTGGTAGCTTCTAGATAGGACATCCGAAATGAGATCTGGGAGAACTAGATCTGAGGTCAAGCCAAAGGAAAAAGCTCTCCGTAAGACCAGTAAGACCAGTAAAGGAGTCCCTGCCCAACCCACAGAAGTGACACAACTGGAAATAATCTCAGAATTGTCGCCAATAGATTCACCAACGCAAAGAAAAAAAACATTTGGCAGAAACCTAAAAATCACTGACTTCCTAACCTCTCCAGGTCCCCGATCTCAGGAACCAATTAACAGTTATGTCATCTTCAGCTGGATCCACACCAAATTTTGTGTGTGTACGAACCAGTACCCCACTAGAGGACAGCCATAGTACCACAAAGTCTTTGAAAACACCTGGCAATCAAGTAATTGTGACAGCTCAAATAAATGCAAATGTAAGCAAAGCACTACAAACAATGCAATCAAACATAATGAACGAGGGGCCAGATGCACCAATCGAGCAACAACTTGAGAGTCTCTCGTCATCCCCCCGCACCCTCGGTGCTAGATTCGGCGAAAGCCAGGCACTTGTTACGTCCAGGGTCAGCAAGGATAGCATGGTCAAGCACTCTGTTGAAACTGAAGATGAAATTGATTTAGGGTGTGAGTTAGAGATTCTGCCCAAACTTGTTTTGAAAACTCAGGAATGCTTAATAAGTTCTTTTGGGCCAACATATGAAGCCCAAACTGTCCTTAGGGCCCTTCTATGATTACAACACTATTCTCTCCCCAAGAAAGACTAGTTCAGGGTTTGGCCTTACCACCCAATCAAGCAACGGACTGGTGGAAGGCGTCATGGACAAAATCGCAATAAAATCTGGAGATGATAATCTAGTAAGCCAGCAAACGGATGACCTGGCAAGTGGTGTCATGGATAAAATGGAAAACAAATCCGGAGAAGATATCCTCTATAGCCGGTAAACAGATGAGCACCAGGCAGATCATTTTTCACTCCTACAAGCTCCGTTATGGTCCTCTTTCATTAATATCATGGTGACCATTTCTTCAGCATTCAGAAAAACAAGAGTTGCAAGTCGACCTTCTGCAAGTCCTGGCGTCACATGTCTCTGGCATAGAAAGAAAGCTTCAAGATTTAAATTCCATAATTGAGCGAGTGCAAAAAGACCCCCAAACAACATATCACGAATGCCAATGTTCCAGCACTATGACTCAACTGATGTCCATCCCGGTGATTTTGACGGACATCCTGGTAGAAGTAAAAAAAACAACGAACACCTTCACAACTACTCGCGCTGTTGGTGCTTCAGCCAAAAGCAGTTCAAGTCGACAGTACCTTTCCATCCTTCCGGGTACTCCGGAAAGCATAACTGAACTAGACGGTACCCTGAGAGACTTCAAACAATACTTCTCGGGAACACAAGAGACTGAGAAAGTCAAGGAACAACAAGCAAAAGAGGCCAAACTATAGTACAGACATCCCTAAATCAGGCACAAGGTTTAACTGCTGAAAGTGCTCAGCGGTAGGCCCTGGAAACGGGCTCACGGGAAATAAGGCAGACATGTGTTCTCTCGAGAAGTCATCTGAACACAGACATGAACCTGATCACGATGGAACAAATAATCTCCCGTCAGTTTCAACATCATCAGAGACAAGCAGCTATAAAGTCTTCCAGCCAGCACTCATCCCCATAAAAGATTAAAAAGAAGATGGCCACTTAATGCACGCATCTCGGTCAGAACAACCAAGTATATCTCAATACTTTTCCAAACAATTATATGTCCATAACAGCAAACCATCGGCTGAATTGCAGCAACCACTAAAAACCAGACATCCCTGGGTAACCCAGTCTGATCAATCCCCTCTATTGGGAGACCAAACCAAACCTCAGAACATAAACACAGATTTGACTAAAACAACCTGCCTTCAAATTCCAAATGAAGGAAAAACTCTTCCAGGAAAAAATAAATCCAGTGGAATTTTTGCAGGGTTTTGTTACCACAGAGCTGATCCCTCGCTAAGTAATGATGGTCAAAAATTCCCAGAAGGCATAATAACGTTAGAATTGATTCCACACTATAATTCAAGAGGATGCCATGACATTCTCAACTGCAGCGAAATACTCAAACTCACAATTTCCATTGAAACACTAAAACATCTAAATACAAATCATATTGAAAGTGTACAATTCAAACCACTCCAAGTGCAGAAAGGAGAGAAATGACGGTCGTAACTTGGAGCGACCGTAAAAATCACGATGGAATTTTGGTGCCATAGAGATCTCTTTGCTGAATGGGGAATTAAAATAAAAACCATGGAAATAGAACAGAATCCTGGCCTGCTATGCCCAACAGACAATCTAAAAGTGGCAATGGCCAGCAGACTACTCCGGGGAGCAGTGGGATCCACCATTACCACCCAGGAGAGCTGGTCTAATATGCTCATTATCCACCAGGTAGCAATCGAAGTAGCCAGCAAAAGCCGGAAGGTCCTTTCTCCAACAATCAGGAGCATTGAGACCAGGAAAAATGAGGCATGAAAAAGCAACTTTAAAAGTGTGCTCCTGGAACATCAATGGGCTCGGCAGCAAGACAGAGGAGGCAGACCTCTTAATTTTTCTAAAAGAATTTGATATTTTACAATTTCAAGAAACTTGGTCCATGGCACCCACATCGATTAATGGCTCTAAAGAATTCCATCAATATGCCACCAAGAGAAAAGCATCAGGCAGAGCATCTGGTGGATTATCAACGTATCTCAGTACTAGCCTACCATGGATCCATGAATTGATTGAGTTAGAGCAAACCTGGACCCAATGCATTAAAATGTTATTACCAGAAAATCCTCCGAATGACTTTCTAGGCAACCATGCGAAAAATTCACTATTAATATGTAATTTACATATTCACCCAGGATCAAAGGCAAAACATGAGAGATTTGTGACCCTTAAAGCCCTGCTCAGATCATTGCAATCCACCTCCTGGATAACAACATTCATGCCCGCAAAAGATTTAACCCCCTACTTCTCGGTAGAGAGGGCCCACAGGGTCCCGGCACGCCGACCACCGCCGGGCCTGCCCCCTCGCCCATTCCTGTTGAAGCTCCTACATTATCAGGACAGAGACACCATTCTCCGTGCAGCCAGGCAGCAAGGACGGCTACAAGTAGAAGACAAACAGGTCATGCTGTTCCCGGACTACTCGCGTGCTGTCCAACAACAAAGGGCCACCTTCCTCGCATTTAAGCGCGCTATGCGCCTAAAGAACATACAATATGCTCTCCTCTTCCCTGCCAGACTCAAAATCATATACGACGGTACGACTCACTTTTTTACGAACCCAAGGACGCGGAAACCTGGGTGGAGCAACGCATACGGCACCCTAGGGACGGCACCAACCAACAAGCGGCTGAAAGGTCACCCTCACGCAGCTCAGTGCGCGGTCCAGCCACTACCAGCTCACCGGACGTTGTGCAAATCATAACAGAACGCAGGAAAGCACTACAGGCGGTAGCCACGTTGAGCCCCGCGGAGAGGGGGTCGTACATAGAAAGAGGCCCGCACTTGTTCAGTTCGAAAGACGCAGGCAGCGATACACCCATGTCTCGGGGGGGCTCGGTGACACCTCCGATAGTGACCCCCCAGACAGCAGACACACTGATATAATGGGACAACAATCATCTGAGATACGAGGGGGAAGCAACACGGCCCCGGCCCGAAAGTGGATGCCGGCGGAGTGGCGCCCGGGCTCGACGGCGCGGGGTCGGGACTGTCCAGGCGAGCTGCAACCAGGGTAACAGTGAACAATAGCCCAGCCGGACACGGATAACTAAGTACAGACATGGTGCTAGCAGGCACATTTTTGATATCAACAACAAACGGGCGGCCACAACGGCGAGAGCCGGGATGAAACGAACCCACCACTCCCTCAGTAACGAACTAAAGTCTACATATGAAAACCAGTTTGGGCGTATCGCCTCGAGCGATAGGCCCCTTGAATTGGGACTGTTCCCCAGTGTTTCAGTTTATCCCCCCTCCCCTTTCGTTTATCCCCCAGGTATCCTCAAGTGGGCGAGGAGGCGGTAATGGACAATGCAGATTAATGGTAAACGGTGAGTGGCAGGTGGTAGGGTGGGAACGACAGGTTAAAGAGGTGATGTACATCACGAATACACTTCTCCAACCTCGCACTACATGTCCTACAGAACCCCTAATACAGACATAAACTTTATCACGTTGAATGTCAGGGGAATGCACACAGCCTGCAAGCGGTACTCTATCTACGCATACATTAAGATACAGCAAGCCCAAGTAGCCGTCCTACAAGAGACACACCTGACAGCAGGGGAGGTAGACCATCTGCACAAAAAATGGCGGGGCATTATCTGCGCCACGACGTATTCCGCATTCGCCAGAGGTGCACTTATATGGATTAGGCCAGGGGTACCTTTCAAAGAGCAAACACGAGTAATAGACAAAGAAGGGCGGTATGCACTGCTGACGGGGCTGTTAGAGGGTCAACCGCTACTCATAGGAAGTATATACGTCCCCATTGTAGAGCAAGAGCAATACTGGGATAGACTCACAAGAGTATTGGCGCACCATACGTCGATGCCGTGGCTCCTAGGGGGAGACTACAATTGCACACTAGATATATACCTAGACAGATCGCACCCCCCACAGATGCACTCACCAGCATACAAACAAGCTGAGCGCTTCCGAAGATGGGTAGATAGATGGGCACTGATGGACACCTGGAGGGCTCGGAACCCAACCACTAGACTCTACTCCTTTCACTCCATCCCACACGATTTGAGAGTCAGGCTCAACAGGTTTCTGTGCTCCGCGATACTTCTGCCCACAGTACAGCAAGCGGACTATTTGGGCAGGATAGTGTCGGATCATGATGCGCACACAGTGACCCTTAGATGGCGAGAGCCCCATCCCCCAGTCCCAACGTGGAAGCTACCCCAAGAATGCCTCACTGACCCGGCATTCCGCCAAATTCATGGGGAATATATTCAGGAACACTTTCTTCAGAACGATGGCACGGCATTCTCCAGATCAATAGAATGGAACGCGTTTAAAGTCAGCGCCAGGGGACACTGTATCCAACAGGTGGTGGGGGTGAGGAGAGTGCTGGAAAGTGCCTTGCAAAATGCAGAGACTAAATTGGAGGAACTGTCGAAAAGCATAGACCAAGGGAAAGCCACACTAGCGCAACTGTCTGCAGCAAAATCCTCCCACGCTGAAAAGATGCGAGACCTGCGCAAATACAACTCTCGTGCCTATGCGGCTAAAACACACCGGGAGGGCAATAGGACGGGGTCATTCCTGGCTTGGTTAGTCAAACAGGACACAACGCCACACCTCATCACAGAACTTATAGACACAGACGGACAGCCCAAACACTCCCAAATTGACATATTGTGCATATTTCATGAATACTACGCGGAAATATACCGGGCTCCACAGACTGAGATGCCACGAGAGCTAGCCCGATTTCTAGGCCCATCGCCCATGCCTGAAATCTCCCCCGCAGACAGGAAGGAATTGGACGGGAAGATCACACCCGTGGGCGTAACGCATGCGATCAGGTCTTTAGCGTGCAAGAAGGCGCCGGGAATGGACGGCTTTCCACTCGAGTATTATAGCACGATTATGACCCAGATGGCGCCTCGGTTGGCTTCTGTATACGAGGAGGCATTAGGCGGAGGGATGCTCCCAGAATCGCTATGGACATCGATCCTGGTGGCATTCCTGAAACCGCACAGAGATCCCGCACTACCAGCGTCCTAAAGGCCGATAACGCCCTTAAATGCAGACTGCAAAATTTTAGGGAAAATCTTAGCTGATCGCTACAGTCAAATCCTTCCGGCTTTAGTGCACCCTGACCAGTGTGGGTTTGTCCCCCGATGCAATACCTCACATAACTTACGTAGACTGTTTCATATTCAAGACAGAGCAAAAGACCGATTCCCGCGAGCAGCGTGCCTGATCCTGGATCTAGGAAAAGCATTCGATACCCTACTGTGGCCCTATCTGTTTGCGGTCCTCCGGAATATAAACGTCGGCCCCACGCTCATGGCATATACTCAGCTCCTCTATAGAGACCTCACTTCTAGGGTACGTGTCGGCAAATTTATATCAGCCCCATTCCCGGTGGCACGAGGGACCAGGCAGGGGTGCCCCCTTTCCCCTCTCCTTTTCGCTTTAGCGATGGAACCTCCGGCCATAAGCTTGCGACGAGAGGGGGAGGCATGGGGGATTCCCATAGCAGATACAATCCATTGCGTGTCGCTATACGCAGATGATCTCCTGATCTATGTTTGTGACATTTCGGACGATCTCACCCCAATCTGGACAACGTTACAGGAGTTTGGAGAGGTCTCGGGACTTAAAGTAAATTGGGGGAAATCGACGATCTTTCCTCTTAGCGCCCATCTGGCGCCTCTGGAGATCACGGTGGGCACCCAGACACTGATGTGGAACGCGACGGCCCCCAGATGTCTGGGAGTGCGGCTGTATCACTCCCCCGGGGTCCTCTATGAGGGCAACTATCGCAAAGCACTAGCGAGCTTACGAACGGCGGTGGTCTTCTGGAAGACGTTACCATTGGCACCCATTGGGCGTGTAGCCATAGCAAAAATGATTATGGTTCCGAGAATGCTATATTACTTTGCAAATCTCCCGATAATCCCACCAAGTTCCTTTTTTCAGGAACTAGACGTGCTACTAGCAGCTCTGATTTAGGGCGGCAGTCGTCATAGAATTGCACTGCGTACGTTGTATCTGCCCACGACGGGCGGAGGCCTGGGAGCTCCATCCTTCAAATCATATTTCCTCGCGGCACAACTTCAATGGCTGTCCCACTGGACAGCAGAGAGGCATGTGGGAGAAACAATAACCGAAGATGGCAGAATACCCCTTCCTGCTATCAGACGAATGGTACTGCCAGGCACTAAACCGGCGTGTACACACCCGCTACAGGTTTCTGTAGCCCGCAAGTGTATGATGCGGGTGCACTGTATGTCGAAGGTGCGACCATTATACTCTCCGCTGCTCCCCCTGGTGGGATTCCCCCAGAGGAGTGATTACTACACCGCGGGAGCCCTACGGGTATGGACCGATCACGACGTAACAGAGATGGAGGCGCTGTTTCATGAAGGGCAACTGAAGACCTATGCCCAGATGGTCGAGTGGTATGACCTCCCACAAGGACAGTTTTTGCGGCACAGACAACTCTTAGACAGTGAACGTCAACACTGGAACCTTCAGGATGGGGAGCCCCCGACACACCCAGTGTTACACACGATATTGCGAATGGGCGCGGGTAGACACTTAATCACGTGGCATTACAAAGCGATCCGGGAACTGACGGATGTCTCCCTGGACAGACTCTGACGGGCATGGGAGGATGACGTGGGTCGGGCATTCCACGATACGGAGTGGCACAAAGCTTCGGAATATCCCAAAAAGGTATCCAGAAACGCGCGATTCAAAAACATACAGTTCAATATCCTACACCGGGCGTATCTCACACCGGATAAGCTACACCGGTATTACCCCGATACACAATTCACGTGTCCACGCTGCCAAGCACCAGAAGCGGACTTTAAGCACATGTTTTGGGTTTGCCCCTCCATACAGCTATATTGGGACAGGGTACATCATACACTCCGAACAACGGTCAATCTCCCGAACATTTCCACATGGGAAGCATGCACCCTGGGGATCTTCCGGAAAAAGAAATCTGCCAAATTACAATGGAGATTTGCATCCTTCGCCATCCCCTTAGCAAAGAGGAATATAGCCATGCATTGGAGAGCCCCTACTGGGCCTTCAGAGGCAGCTTGGGCAGGGGCACTACTCAAGTGGGGGGCAGTGGAGGAAGAGACCCTAAGAGAGGACGCAGTAAAGGGCACGCATAAACATCCAATATCTATGGAATGGGCGCAGCTCTTAATCCACTTTAAACAGGAGCGGACAGCAGGGGAAACACCGGAAGTAATGCAACCCCCACCCCACACCCCCCCATCCCCATCTCCCACCACGCAGGACCCAACAATAGCGGTACAATAGGCAGGTGGGAGGACCGACTGGAGGAGATGGGCGGTGCCCCTAGGTCTATCGCTAACCCCTACGACGGCTCGTTTCCCCCCACGATTGCCCCAGGACACACCTGTCGGACATGTAGCCAGTCAACACACCACCCGCCACAGCCGATCTTTTCTTCCCACGGTTCACAGTTATATCCCTATCAGCTGTTCTGAAGCCGATTTACTCACCAAACGGAATAGATGATCAGACACATTATAGATGAATCCATATACAGATAGAAGAGGAGGGGACATGCTCACCCTCGCTACCATGTAACACAGCGGTTCAGTTGCAGCGGAAAACACATTACAGTCCACTGGAGCAAAACAGTAGTAGATTTATGATCTAAACTATGTCAATGTGTTCTGGGGACTAGACAATCAATGTAATTGCCCTTTGTAAACAGGGACGATACTTCAAAGTGACACAAAAGGTGGTTCATCTGTGAAATATCTGATGTATCTCATGGAATATTGTAATGCAAAACCCTAATAAAAAGATTTAAGCAAAAAAAATATTTGCAATTCACCTTTCCACATGCAGGCATTGTGCTGTCAGGTGACTTCAACATGTTTTTATTACAAGAGTACCAAGATCAAATCAAACAACAAAACAAATTTAACCCGGTCTGTGCCCATGACGAGATGGTCTCGTCATGGAGCACAGTCGCGCTGTGCCCATGACGAGACCAACTCATCATGAGACCCTCCCACGGGGGAAGCGCTGGCGCTCCCCCCGTGATTGGTCGATCTTTTTTTTTTTACTGGGGAGGCAGGGGAAGACCTTCCCCTGCCTCCCCCCGCACCCCCTGCCCGCATCATCAATGACGTCAGCGCGCGAGGCGCGCTGACGTCATCGGAGGCTTCCCCTTTGCTCTCCGTGGCACAGGAAGCCATTTGCTTCCTGCGCGTCGGAGAGTAAAGGTAAGTTTTGGGGCTGGGGAAGGGGGATATATTGCGATCGGTGGGTGCTGCTAGCGTAGGGGGGTGGGGGGTGAAATAAAGTAAGACAGAGGGGTTGCAAAGTGCCCTGATTGATTTTATTTGTATACAAATAAACCAGCATCACAGAGTTTGCCAGTGAAGTGCTACTTTCGTTTTCTTGTCTAACTTTGAACAGCTTTGTTGTTCCCAGGGGGGGCAAAATAAAGTAAGACAGAGGTGTTGCAAAGTGGCCAGATTGATTTTATTTGCTTCCAAGTACACCAGCATCAGAGTTTGCCAGTGAAGTGCTACTTTCGTTTTCTCATCTTCCTTTGAACAGTATTGTTGTTCCCAGGGGGGGCGAAATAAAGTAAGACAGAGGGGTTGCAAAGTGGCCAGATTGTTTTTTTTTATTTTACATCCAAATACACCAGCATCACAGAGTTTGCCAGTGAAGTGCTACTTTCGTTTTCTCGTCTAATTTGAACAGCATTGTTGTTCCCAGGGGGGGCAAAATAAAGTAAGACAGAGGGGTTGCAAAGTGGCCAGATTGATTTTATTTGCATCCAAGTACACCAGCATCAGAGTTTGCCAGTGAAGTGCTACTTTCGTTTTCTCGTCTTCCTTTGAACAGTATTGTTGTTCCCAGGGGGGGCGAAATAAAGTAAGACAGAGGGGTTGCAAAGTGGCCAGATTGTTTTTTTTTATTTTACATCCAAATACACCAGCATCACAGAGTTTGCCAGTGAAGTGCTACTTTCGTTTTCTCGTCTAACTTTGAACAGCATTGTTGTTCCCAGGAGGGGCGAAATAAAGTAAGACAGAGGGGTTGCAAAGTGGCCAGATTGATTTTATTTGCATCCAAGTACACCAGCATCAGAGTTTGCCAGTGAAGTGCTACTTTCGTTTTCTCGTCTTCCTTTGAACAGTATTGTTGTTCCCGGGGGTGGGGCGAAATAAAGTAAGACAGAGGGGTTGCAAAGTGGCCAGATTGATTTTATTTGCATCCAAGTACACCAGCATCAGAGATTGCCAGTGAAGTGCTACTTTCGTTTTCTCGTCTTCCTTTGAACAGTATTGTTGTTCCCAGGGAGGGCGAAATAAAGTAAGACAGAGGGGTTGCAAAGTGGCCAGATTGTTTTTATTTGCATCCAAGTACACCAGCATCAGAGTTTGCCAGTGAAGTGCTACTTTCGTTTTCTCGTCTTCCTTTGAACAGTATTGTTGTTCCCAGGGGGGGCGAAATAAAGTAAGAAAGAGGGGTTGCAAAGTGGCCAGATTGTTTTTTTTTATTTTACATCCAAATACACCAGCATCACAGAGTTTGCCAGTGAAGTGCTACTTTCGTTTTCTCGTCTAACTTTGAACAGCATTGTTGTTCCCAGGGGGGCCGAAATAAAGTAAGACAGAGGGGTTGCAAAGTGGCCAGATTGATTTTATTTGCATCCAAGTACACCAGCATCAGAGTTTGCCAGTGTAGTGCTTTTTTCGTTTTCTCGTCTTCCTTTGAACAGTATTGTTGTTCCCAGGGGGGGCGAAATAAAGTAAGACAGAGGGGTTGCAAAGTGGCCAGATTGATTTTATTTGCATCCAAGTACACCAGCATCAGAGTTTGCCAATGAAGTGCTACTTTCGTTTTCTCGTCTTCCTTTGAACAGTATTGCTGTTCCCAGGGGGGGCGAAATCAAGTAAGACAGAGGGGTTGCAAAGTGGCCAGATTGTTTTTATTTGCATCCAAGTACACCAGCATCAGAGTTTGCCAGTGAAGTGCTACTTTCGTTTTCTCGTCTTCCTTTGAACAGTATTGTTGTTCCCAGGGGGGGCAAAATAAAGTAAGAAAGAGGGTTGCAAAGTAGCCAGATTGTTTTTTTTTATTTTACATCCAAATACACCAGCATCACAGACTTTGCCAGTGAAGTGCTACTTTCGTTTTCTCGTCTAACTTTGAACAGCATTGTTGTTCCCAGGGGGGGCAAAATAAAGTAAGACAGAGGGGTTGCAAAGTGGCCAGATTGATTTTATTTGCATCCAAGTACACCAGCATCAGAGTTTGCCAGTGAAGTGCTACTTTCGTTTTCTCGTCTTCCTTTGAACAGTATTGTTGTTCCCAGGGGGGGCGAAATAAAGTAAGACAGATGGGTCGCAAAGTGGCCAGATTGATTTTATTTGCATCCAAGTACACCAGCATCAGAGTTTGCCAGTGAAGTGCTACTTTCATTTTCTCATCTTCCTTTGAACAGTATTGTTGTTCCCAGGGGGGGCAAAATAAAGTAAGACAGAGGGGTTGCAAAGTGGCCAGATTTTTATTTTTTATTTTACATCCAAATACACCAGCATCACAGAGTTTGCCAGTGAAGTGCTACTTTCGTTTTCTCATCTAACTTTGAACAGCATTGTTGTTCCCAGGGGGGGCGAAATAAAGTAAGACAGAGGGGTTGCAAAGTGGCCAGATTGATTTTATTTGCATCCAAGTACACCAGCATCAGAGTTTGCCAGTGAAGTGCTACTTTCGTTTTCTTGTCTTCCTTTGAACAGTATTGTTGTTCCCAGGGAGGGCGAAATAAAGTAAGACAGAGGGGTTGCAAAGTGGCCAGATTGATTTTATTTGCATCCAAGTACACCAGCATCAGAGTTTGCCAGTGTAGTGCTACTTTCGTTTTCTCGTCTTCCTTTGAACAGCATTGTTGTTTCCAGGGTGGGAGAGTGTACCATTCCTGGAGGTACTGCAATACCTGGTTGATGGGTGAAATGGAAAACACAATGTGCACCATGGTTCTGTGTTTATGGATGTGGTCTACCATACTGCTTATGTTTTGTAAGGATGTAAGCAATGGACAGGGAAACGGTTCCCTTCAGGGCCCTCTAGTCATGTCCATAACTTTTCAGGTGAAACCACTCGCTGATTTCTGAATAGTTAGTGAGAGATCGTTTAGGTAACCATGTTGTTTCTGCTTACATTTCACATGCTTTGCATTCCCTAGGAGTGTTTTTTTTATTTTTTTTTAGGCAGCGTATTACTCTTATCAAGTACATAATTTGAATTGAGCCACATCCAAGTGTTTATAGCGGGCACAATTAGGTTATAGCTGAAGGCAGTGCGATTTTCTCTCAGCGGGCAAGTATGGCGTTCAGTGGGGATGTGGCACTATGGCCGGAGCTGTTGAATTCTGAAATGGGGAACCGGGTTCAGCATTCATGGCCAGTCCACCACACCACTGTACTGAGGGAGCACATTCCCATGCTAGACCGTAGAAGGCCCCACTAGACCTTAGAAGGTTTGATGTCTTAGCACAAGCAGGTGTACTGTAGTGGTGTCAATTGTGGGTTATCCTTGAAGGCCTGTCCACCACAATCCATACTGAAGTTCATCTCCAGTGTTGGTGACAGGCCTACGAAGCAGCACACCCTAGAGCAACAGTGATCCAGTCGCTGTGACTGTCACTGAGGTCACATGAACCTTGAGCACGTTAGGGCGATGCGAACAGTGTGACCTCACTGGGTACCTATTTCGGGTGGGTGTTTGCACAGTGATGAGGGGATTACCAGGTAATTATTCACGCAGCTCTCTGATGGATGTCACATGAGGTAAAATACTGCAATAAATGGCAGACACTCTGAAAACAAGAGCAAACGTTATGTTACATGAGGCAATGGTGGTAATTGTGCATGTATCAAAAGTAAACAAAATACAAGAGGTAGCAAACAATACGTTACAAGAGGAAAAGTGACATGTGTGCAACTTACAAAAGAGTACAAAGTACAAGTAGAGGTATAAAAGTGCAATAAATGGCAGACACGCAAAAACACAGGAACACACTGGGAAGGCCCTTCTAGGGGCATGGAGAACAGAATTTCCTATAATGTAAAGACTTCCTTCACACAATAGAGAGGGTGTGAATTAAGTTTGGAAGTGTCTTTGCAGGAGGAGAACTTTGAGGTCAGTTTTGAAGGTCTGGGAAGAGGGAGGGGGTGGTCCGGAGCTGAGGCTCAGTTCCAGATTCTCGCCGCGTTGCTTGTAAAGGATTGGGCCATCGATCTTTCCTTTTTAAAAGTGGGAGGTTCAAGCAATAAATTTTGCGCAGTACGTGATGGTCTAGAGCATTATATGCATATGTTACAATACAGTTTTTTTTCTTCTTTTTATTCTAGTCTAAAGCTTTTCGACAGTGGCTGTTCTGCAGTTTTGTGTAGTTGCATTGTTTTGGTAAGAATTGTTTTGTTGTTGTATTTACACCAAATGAGTAATAATATAATGTCTGAATGAATTTTTTTGTAAGTGATGTCATAATGGCGGCATATTTAGTTAGTGGTTTGAGCATGAAATTCTTTGCGATGTGTTTTGCATAGTCTTATGTGTAATTGCTTTTCTCTTTCTTTTTTAGTGGGATATTGTTGATCCATACTGTGTCTGTACAGAGTTGGTGGTGGTGAGTAGTTTAGCTGCCTCTGGCAAGTGAGTGGTATTGTTTTGGAGTATATTTGAGTTTTTGATAAAGGTGCTTTTTGTTTATTACTTATTTTACAAAGAGTTTGTTGTTGTTGACTTGTTTGACAAGTTACCTTTATTAGTAAGCAATATGGCTAGCCGTAGAATGACTGCTCAACAGGTGGTCGGTATGCTTCTTGAATCTTCCTCTGAGCATGATTATGAGACTGACAGTGCGTCTGAGGGAGAGGAGGGAGGGGAAGATTCTGGCGGTGAGTTTTCCCTCAACATGGAATCATCGGATGATGAAGGTACTCTCAGTGCAGATGAAGGTACTCTTGGTGTGGATGAAGCAACTCTCAGTGCGGATGAAGTGCCTGTCTTAGAGGAGGAAAATGCTGTGCCGATGGTGCAAGAGGCATCTGGATTGCAGTCTGAGGCTGCTAGGCTTCCCACTGGAAGTGCTGGACTTTGGGTTGATCCGAACATGATGCAGCCGGTGTTGCCTGCCTTTAGCGGTGATGCAGGGTGTACAGTGAATTGTGAAAACTTTTTGCCTATACAGTTGTTTCAGTTGTTTATGGATGATGTATTTTTGGGTGAGATTGTTGAGCAGACGAATTTGTATGCTGAACAGTTTTTGAGGAACAACAGCGACAAACTTAGGCCCCAGTCTAGAGCTACCCGGTGGACTCCCACATATCTGGAAGAGATTAAGAAGTTTTTGGGTTTGACTTTATTGATGGGTGTGGTAAGGAAGCCAACCTTGGCTTCATATTGGTCTACTAGCCCCTTGTTGGCAACTGCCATATTTCCTGCAGTTATGACTCGTAATCGGTATTTAATTTTGCTACGTATGCTGCATTTTGTTGATAATTCTATGGCGTTGCCACGAGATCACCCTGACGGTGACCGTCTTTTTAAGATTCGGCCCGTTCTTGATCACTTTGTAGATCGATTTTCTGAGATCTATACTCCAGGGAAAGAAATATCTATTTATGAGTCTTTGGTCTTGTTCAAGGGCCGTTTGTTTTTTCGGCAGTACATCCCTAGCAAGAGGGCACGCTATGGAATTAAGCTGTATATGTTGTCTGAGAGTAGGACAGGATATGTTTTTAATTTTCGTGTGTACACTGGTAGAGATTCTACTATTGACCCCCCAGGTTGTCCGTCCACTTTTGGAGTTGCAGAGAAAATTGTGTGGGATCTTGCTAGAAGACTGTTTAACAGAGGCCACCATTTGTCCCTTGATAACTTCTATACTGCTGTGCAATTATTTGAGGAATTGTATAAAGTGGACACTTTTGCATGTGGCACAATCCGCTCTAACCGTAAAGGTTATCCGAAAGAGCTTGTTTGCAAAAAACTTCAGAGGGGGCAGTGCAGTTCCTTGCATAGTGATGAACTACTAGCTGTAAAATTTGTGGACAGGAGGGATGTGTACATGCTGACTACCATCCATGATGAGAGTACTTCACCTGTGGCTGTTTGGGGTCAGGTTGCTGAAGTGCGCAAACATGTGTGCATTCTAGACTACAATAAGCACATGGGTGGTGTTGACAGAGTAGATTAGAGGTTGGAACCTTACTCTGCTATTCGGAGGGCTTATGTTTGGTATAAGAAGTTGTCCATCCATTTCTTCGAATTAGCAATGTTCAATGCTTTAATTGTGTTCAAGGAGTGTTCTCCTGCATCAAAGTTGACATTTCTTCAGTTTCAGCACTCTGTGATAGCTAGGCTTGTTGTTGTGGAACAGGCAAGTGTTCCTAGATTTGGAGTGGTGGAGGATGTGGTTCGATTGAAAGATCGCCACTTTCCTGATTTCATCCCTCCCACACCGGCAAAAGATTTTCCCACTAGGAGATGCAGAGTCTGTTGGCGAAGAGGTACGCCGAAGGAGATTCGTATGTACTGCCCCGACTGTCCATCTAAACCTGGGCTGTGTGTCCCTGCTTGTTTTAGAGCGTACCATACGCAAAAGAATTTTTGGGAGCATTCATGGGTGGTAAAGTTAACTGATTGGTTTGTATTCTTTGAAAAATTTGATTCTGTTTCAAGGTTGGCGTTAGTGCAATGTGTTTAGTTTCTGATTTTGTGTTTGTAGCTTTGTATCTATTTGTGATTTGTTTGTGTTTTTATTTTTGTCTAAAAAAATCCTAAATGTGTTGGCAGTGTGTGTGGACTGGCACTTCTTTGGCGGTGTATGTGGAATGGTGCTTGGCTGGCGGTGTGCATGGACTGGTGCTTGGCTGGTGGTGTGCGTGGACTGGTGCTTGGCTGGCGGTGTGCGTGGACTGGTGCTTGGCTGGCGGTGTGCGTGGACTGGTGCTTGGCTGGCGGTGTGCATGGACTGGCGATTGGCTGGTGGTGTGCCTGGACTGGCGCTTGGCTAGCGGTGTGCGTGGACTGGTGTTTAGCTAGCGGTGTGCGTGGACTGGCGCTCGGCTAGCGGTTTGTGAGTAGTGACTTGCTGCTGGTCACTACACACACTGCTAGCTGAGTGCCACTCCACGCAATCCATCAGCTTGTGTAGTTGCTGTGTCAGGAATGTGGGCGTGTGAAAGTGATGGGCCCTTGAATGGCGCTGTGTGCTGGTGTGAGTTTTGTTATGTGATGGGCCCGCGGCTGGCGGTGTGAATGGTTTTGTATGTCTCACGCGTATGAAAGGTGTATGAATAGCCTGTAAAGAGGTTGGTGCCTTGTCGTGGCTTTACAGCTCACGAGCTGTGACTCAATGGTTCAGTTTCTCGCCCTTTCAATTGTTAACAGTGCATTTCATTTTTGTGAAATCACTTGCTAATACAATTGTATATTCTGAACCATCACTCACCCTCGTGCCAAATCCAACCAGTATGTGTGTGTGCTTGAGGATTAGATGGCTGTGCAGTAATATTTGCCTTTCTGAAGCAGGGTGTACCTTGTCCCTTTTGTGAATTTTGTAATGTGTTGTTTTTGTGCCTGGTGGTGCGAATGGTCTTGTGTGTATCACGTATGAAAGGTGTGTGAATGGCCTGTAAAGCGGTTGGTGCCGTGCCGTGGCTTTACAGCTCACGAGCTGCGAGTCATTGGTTCAGTTTTTTCTCCATTGAATTATTGACAGTGCATTTCATTTTTGTGAAATCTCTTGTTAATAAAATTTAATATACTGAACCATCACTCGCCCTCGTGCCAAATCCAACCAGTATGTGTGTGCGTTTGAGGAATAGATGGCTGTGCAGGAATCTTTGTCTTTTTAGTTTCTCTGCCAAGGTGTATGTTCCATGTAAAAATAACCCACCAACTGTAGATATTGTCGTAAACCCATGGGAGTTCATGGTGATGTCTCTCTTGTGAATTCCAAAAAGTTTTTCATCCTCAATGTCCTGCAAACCTCAAAATATCTGTCACATTGTCCATGCAATATTGTGCCGAAATTCTCACGTTGTAGAAACAATGTCAAAACGTTCTGGTTTTGGAAGGGGGTCAACTGTATTTTTGGCCCATGCTCGGCGGCCATCTAGGGAAACCTACCAAACCCATATATTTCTGAAAACTAGACACCCGGGGGCTTCCAGGGAGGTATGGCTTGCATGGATCCCCCAACATTTCCTTACCCAGAATCCCCTGCAAACCTCAATTTTAGCTGAAAAAATTACTTTTTTCACACTTTTTTGTGTGGGAAAGTTGTGGCATCACTGGGCTCACTCAAATTTCGCACCTCCCAGCATTCCCCTGGGTCTCCCGGTAAAAATGGTGCCTCACTTGTGTGGGAGGCCCAAGTACCCGCGACAGGCAAGGGCCCAAAACATAGTGATGCGACATCAACATTGCCTATCTCAAAACCACCTGGTTTTGCAAGGGGGGTCTCTTGGGTTTTTGGCCCAGTGCACGGCGGCCATCTAGGGAAACCTACCAAACCCATACATTTCTGAAAACTAGACACCCGGGGGCTTCCAGGGAGGTATGGCTTGTGTGGATCCCCCAACGTTTCCTTACCCAGAATCCCCTGCAAACCTCAATTTTAGCTGAAAAAATCACTTTTTTCACACTTTTTTGTGTGGGAAAGTTGTGGCATCACCGGGCTCACTCAAATTTCACACCTCCCAGCGTTCCCCTGGGTCTCCCGGTAAAAATGGTGCCTCACTTGTGTGGGAGGCCCAAGTACCCGCGACAGGCAAGGGCCCAAAACGTAGTGATGCGACATCAACATTGCCTATCTCAAAACCACCTGGTTTTGCAAGGGGGGTCTCTTGGGTTTTTGGCCCGGTGCACGGCGGCCATCTAGGGAAACCTACCAAACCCATACATTTCTGAAAACTAGACACCCGGGGGCTTCCAGGGAGGTATGGCTTGCGTGGATCCCCCAACGTTTCCTTACCCAGAATCCCCTGCAAACCTCAATTTTAGCTGAAAAAATCACTTTTTTCACACTTTTTTTTGTGGGAAAGTTGTGGCATCACCGGGCTCACTCAAATTTCACACCTCCCAGCGTTCCCCTGGGTCTCCCGGTAAAAACTGGTGCCTCACTTGTGTGGGAGGCCCAAGTACCTGCGACAGGCAAGGGCCCAAAACTTAGTGATGCGACATCAACATTGCCTATCTCAAAACCACCTGGTTTTGCAAGGGGGGTCTCTTGGGTTTTTGGCCCGGTGCACGGCGGCCATCTAAGGAAACCTACCAAACCCATACATTTCTGAAAAGTAGACACCTGGGGGCTTCCAGGGAGGTATGGCTTGCATGGATCCCCCAACGTTTCCTTACCCAGAATCCCCTGCAAACCTCAATTTTAGCTGAAAAAATCACTTTTTTCACAATTTTTTGAGTGGGAAAGTTGTGGCATCACCGGGCTCACTCAAATTTCACACCTCCCAGCGTTCCTCTGGGTCTCCCGGTAAAAATGGTGCCTCACTTGTGTGGGAGGCCCAAGTACCCGCGACAGGCAAAGGCCCAAAACGTAGTGATGCGACATCAACATTGCCTATCTCAAAACCACCTGGTTTTGCAAGGGGGGTCTCTTGGGTTTTTGGCCCGGTGCACGGCGGCCATCTGGGGAAACCTACCAAACCCATACATTTCTAAAAGCTAGACACCCGGGGGCTTCCAGGGAGGTATGGCTTGCGTGGATCCCCCAAAGTTTCCTTACCCAGAATCCCCTACAAACCTCAATTTTAGCTGAAAAAATCACTTTTTTCACAATTTTTTGTGTGGGAAAGTTGTGGCATCACAGGGCTCACTCAAATTTCACACCTCCCAGCGTTCCCCTGGGTCTCCCGGTAAAAATGGTGCCTCACTTATGTGGGAGGCCCAAGTACCCGCGACAGGCAAGGACCCAAAACATAGTGATGCGACATCACCATTGCCTATCTCAAAACCAACTGGTTTTGCAAGGGGGCTCTCTTGGGTTTTCGGCCCGGTGCACGGCGGCCATCTAGGGAAACCTACCAAAGCATACATTTCTGAAAACTAGACACCCGGGGGCTTCCAGGGAGGTATGGCTTGCGTGGATCCCCCAACGTTTCCTTACTCAGAATCCCCTGCAAACCTCAATTTTAGCTGAAAGAATCACTTTTTTCACACTTTTTTGTGTGGGAAAGTTGTGGCATCACCGGGCTCACTTAAATTTCACACCTCCCAGCGTTCCCCTGGGTCTCCCGGTAAAAATGGTGCCTCACTTGTGTGGGAGGCCCAAGTACCTGCGACAGGCAAGGGCCCAAAACGTAGTGATGCGACATCAACATTGCTTATCTCAAAACCACCTGGTTTTGCAAGGGGGGTCTCTTGGGTTTTTGGCCCGGTGCACGGCGACCATCTAAGGAAACCTACCAAACCCATACATTTCTGAAAAGTAGACACCCGGGGGCTTCCAGGGAGGTATGGCTTGCATGGATCCCCCAACGTTTCCTTACCCAGAATCCCCTGCAAACCTCAATTTTAGCTGAAAAAATCACTTTTTTCACAATGTTTTGAGTGGGAAAGTTGTGGCATCACCGGGCTCACTCAAATTTCACACCTCCCAGCGTTCCCCTGGGACTCCCGGTAAAAATGGTGCCTCACTTGTGTGGGAGGCCCAAGTACCCGCGACAGGCAAGGGCCCAAAACGTAGTGATGCGACATCAACATTGCCTATCTCAAAACCACCTGGTTTTGCAAGGAGGGTCTCTTGGGTTTTTGGCCCGGTGCACGGCAGCCATCTAGGGAAACCTACCAAACCCATACATTTCTAAAAACTAGACACCCGAGGGCTTCCAGGGAGGTATGGCTTGCGTGGATCCCCCAACGTTTCCTTACCCAGAATCCCCTACAAACCTCAATTTTAGCTGAAAAAATCACTTTTTTCACAATTTTTTGTGTGGGAAAGTTGTGGCATCACCGGGCTCACTCAAATTTCACACCTCCCAGCATTCCCCTGGGTCTCCCGGTAAAAATGGTGCCTCACTTGTGTGGGAGGCCCAAGTACCCGCGACAGGCAAGGGCCCAAACCGTAGTGATGCGACATCAACATTGCCTATCTCAAAACCACCTGGTTTTGCAAGGGGGGTCTCTTGGGTTTTTGGCCCGGTGCACGGCGGCCATCTAGGGAAACCTACCAAACCCATACATTTCTGAAAACTAGACACCCGGGGGCTTCCAGGGAGGTATGGCTTGTGTGGATCCCCCAACGTTTCCTTACCCAGAATCCCCTGCAAACCTCAATTTTAGCTGAAAAAATCACTTTTTTCACACTTTTTTGTGTGGGAAAGTTGTGGCATCACCGGGCTCACTCAAATTTCACACCTCCCAGCGTTCCCCTGGGTCTCCCGGTAAAAATGGTGCCTCACTTGTGTGGGAGGCCCAAGTACCCGCGACAGGCAAGGGCCCAAAACGTAGTGATGCGACATCAACATTGCCTAGCTCAAAACCACCTGGTTTTGCAAGGGGGTCTCTTGGGTTTTTGGCCCGGTGCACAGGGGCCATCTAGGGAAACCTACCAAACCCATACATTTCTGAAAACTAGACACCCGGGGGCTGACAGGGAGGTATGGCTTGTGTGGATCACCCAACGTTTCCTTACCCAGAATCCCCTGCAAACCTCAATTTTAGCTGAAAAAATCACTTTTTTCACACTTTTTTGTGTGGGAAGGTTGTGGCATCACTGGGCTCACTCAAATTTCACACCTCCCAGCGTTCCCCTGGGTCTCCAGGTAAAAATGGTGCCTCACTTGTGTGGGAGCCCCAAGTACCCGCGACAGGCAAGGGCCCAAAACGTAGTGATGCGACATCAACATTGCCTATCTCAAAACCACCTGGTTTTGCAAGGGGGGTCTCTTGGGTTTTTGGCCCGGTGCACGGCGACCATCTAAGGAAACCTACCAAACCCATACATTTCTGAAAAGTAGACACCCGGGGGCTTCCAGGGAGGTATGGCTTGCATGGATCCCCCAACGTTTCCTTACCCAGAATCCCCTGCAAACCTCAATTTTAGCTGAAAAAATCACTTTTTTCACAATGTTTTGAGTGGGAAAGTTGTGGCATCACCGGGCTCACTCAAATTTCACACCTCCCAGCGTTCCCCTGGGTCTCCCGGTAAAAATGGTGCCTCACTTGTGTGGGAGGCCCAAGTACCCGCGACAGGCAAGGGCCCAAAACGTAGTGATGCGACATCAACATTGCCTATCTCAAAACCACCTGGTTTTGCAAGGGGGGTCTCTTGGGTTTTTGGCCCGGTGCACGGCGGCCATCTAGGGAAACCTACCAAACCCATACATTTCTGAAAACTAGACACCCGGGGGCTTCCAGGGAGGTATGGCTTGCGTGGATCCCCCAACGTTTCCTTACCCAGAATCCCCTGCAAACCTCAATTTTAGCTGAAAAAATCACTTTTTTCACACTTTTTTGTGTGGGAAAGTTGTGGCATCACCGGGCTCACTCAAATTTCACACCTCCCAGCGTTCCCCTGGGTCTCCCGGTAAAAATGGTGCCTCACTTGTGTGGGAGGCCCAAGTACCCGCGACAGGCAAGGGCCCAAAACGTAGTGATGCGACATCAACATTGCCTATCTCAAAACCACCTGGTTTTGCAAGGGGGGTCTCTTGGGTTTTTGGCCCGGTGCACGGCGGCCATCTAGGGAAACCTACCAAACCCATACATTTCTGAAAACTAGACACCCGGGGGCTTCCAGGGAGGTATGGCTTGCGTGGATCCCCCAACGTTTCCTTACCCAGAATCCCCTGCAAACCTCAATTTTAGCTGAAAAAATCACTTTTTTCACACTTTTTTTTGTGGGAAAGTTGTGGCATCACCGGGCTCACTCAAATTTCACACCTCCCAGCGTTCCCCTGGGTCTCCCGGTAAAAACTGGTGCCTCACTTGTGTGGGAGGCCCAAGTACCTGCGACAGGCAAGGGCCCAAAACTTAGTGATGCGACATCAACATTGCCTATCTCAAAACCACCTGGTTTTGCAAGGGGGGTCTCTTGGGTTTTTGGCCCGGTGCACGGCGGCCATCTAAGGAAACCTACCAAACCCATACATTTCTGAAAAGTAGACACCTGGGGGCTTCCAGGGAGGTATGGCTTGCATGGATCCCCCAACGTTTCCTTACCCAGAATCCCCTGCAAACCTCAATTTTAGCTGAAAAAATCACTTTTTTCACAATTTTTTGAGTGGGAAAGTTGTGGCATCACCGGGCTCACTCAAATTTCACACCTCCCAGCGTTCCTCTGGGTCTCCCGGTAAAAATGGTGCCTCACTTGTGTGGGAGGCCCAAGTACCCGCGACAGGCAAAGGCCCAAAACGTAGTGATGCGACATCAACATTGCCTATCTCAAAACCACCTGGTTTTGCAAGGGGGGTCTCTTGGGTTTTTGGCCCGGTGCACGGCGGCCATCTGGGGAAACCTACCAAACCCATACATTTCTAAAAGCTAGACACCCGGGGGCTTCCAGGGAGGTATGGCTTGCGTGGATCCCCCAAAGTTTCCTTACCCAGAATCCCCTACAAACCTCAATTTTAGCTGAAAAAATCACTTTTTTCACAATTTTTTGTGTGGGAAAGTTGTGGCATCACCGGGCTCACTCAAATTTCACACCTCCCAGCGTTCCCCTGGGTCTCCCGGTAAAAATGGTGCCTCACTTATGTGGGAGGCCCAAGTACCCGCGACAGGCAAGGACCCAAAACATAGTGATGCGACATCACCATTGCCTATCTCAAAACCAACTGGTTTTGCAAGGGGGCTCTCTTGGGTTTTCGGCCCGGTGCACGGCGGCCATCTAGGGAAACCTACCAAAGCATACATTTCTGAAAACTAGACACCCGGGGGCTTCCAGGGAGGTATGGCTTGCGTGGATCCCCCAACGTTTCCTTACTCAGAATCCCCTGCAAACCTCAATTTTAGCTGAAAGAATCACTTTTTTCACACTTTTTTGTGTGGGAAAGTTGTGGCATCACCGGGCTCACTTAAATTTCACACCTCCCAGCGTTCCCCTGGGTCTCCCGGTAAAAATGGTGCCTCACTTGTGTGGGAGGCCCAAGTACCTGCGACAGGCAAGGGCCCAAAACGTAGTGATGCGACATCAACATTGCTTATCTCAAAACCACCTGGTTTTGCAAGGGGGGTCTCTTGGGTTTTTGGCCCGGTGCACGGCGACCATCTAAGGAAACCTACCAAACCCATACATTTCTGAAAAGTAGACACCCGGGGGCTTCCAGGGAGGTATGGCTTGCATGGATCCCCCAACGTTTCCTTACCCAGAATCCCCTGCAAACCTCAATTTTAGCTGAAAAAATCACTTTTTTCACAATGTTTTGAGTGGGAAAGTTGTGGCATCACCGGGCTCACTCAAATTTCACACCTCCCAGCGTTCCCCTGGGACTCCCGGTAAAAATGGTGCCTCACTTGTGTGGGAGGCCCAAGTACCCGCGACAGGCAAGGGCCCAAAACGTAGTGATGCGACATCAACATTGCCTATCTCAAAACCACCTGGTTTTGCAAGGAGGGTCTCTTGGGTTTTTGGCCCGGTGCACGGCAGCCATCTAGGGAAACCTACCAAACCCATACATTTCTAAAAACTAGACACCCGAGGGCTTCCAGGGAGGTATGGCTTGCGTGGATCCCCCAACGTTTCCTTACCCAGAATCCCCTACAAACCTCAATTTTAGCTGAAAAAATCACTTTTTTCACAATTTTTTGTGTGGGAAAGTTGTGGCATCACCGGGCTCACTCAAATTTCACACCTCCCAGCATTCCCCTGGGTCTCCCGGTAAAAATGGTGCCTCACTTGTGTGGGAGGCCCAAGTACCCGCGACAGGCAAGGGCCCAAACCGTAGTGATGCGACATCAACATTGCCTATCTCAAAACCACCTGGTTTTGCAAGGGGGGTCTCTTGGGTTTTTGGCCCGGTGCACGGCGGCCATCTAGGGAAACCTACCAAACCCATACATTTCTGAAAACTAGACACCCGGGGGCTTCCAGGGAGGTATGGCTTGTGTGGATCCCCCAACGTTTCCTTACCCAGAATCCCCTGCAAACCTCAATTTTAGCTGAAAAAATCACTTTTTTCACACTTTTTTGTGTGGGAAAGTTGTGGCATCACCGGGCTCACTCAAATTTCACACCTCCCAGCGTTCCCCTGGGTCTCCCGGTAAAAATGGTGCCTCACTTGTGTGGGAGGCCCAAGTACCCGCGACAGGCAAGGGCCCAAAACGTAGTGATGCGACATCAACATTGCCTAGCTCAAAACCACCTGGTTTTGCAAGGGGGTCTCTTGGGTTTTTGGCCCGGTGCACAGGGGCCATCTAGGGAAACCTACCAAACCCATACATTTCTGAAAACTAGACACCCGGGGGCTGACAGGGAGGTATGGCTTGTGTGGATCACCCAACGTTTCCTTACCCAGAATCCCCTGCAAACCTCAATTTTAGCTGAAAAAATCACTTTTTTCACACTTTTTTGTGTGGGAAGGTTGTGGCATCACTGGGCTCACTCAAATTTCACACCTCCCAGCGTTCCCCTGGGTCTCCAGGTAAAAATGGTGCCTCACTTGTGTGGGAGGCCCAAGTACCCGCGACAGGCAAGGGCCCAAAACGTAGTGATGCGACATCAACATTGCCTATCTCAAAACCACCTGGTTTTGCAAGGGGGGTCTCTTGGGTTTTTGGCCCGGTGCACGGCGGCCATCTAGGGAAACCTACCAAACCCATACATTTCTGAAAACTAGACACCCGGGGGCTTCCAGGGAGGTATGGCTTGCGTGGATCCCCCAACGTTTCCTTACCCAGAATCCCCTGCAAACCTCAATTTTAGCTGAAAAAATCACTTTTTTCACACTTTTTTGTGTGGGAAAGTTGTGGCATCACCGGGCTCACTCAAATTTCACACCTCCCAGCGTTCCCCTGGGTCTCCCGGTAAAAATGGTGCCTCACTTGTGTGGGAGGCCCAAGTACCCGCGACAGGCAAGGGCCCAAAACGTAGTGATGCGACATCAACATTGCCTATCTCAAAACCACCTGGTTTTGCAAGGGGGGTCTCTTGGGTTTTTGGCCCGGTGCACGGCGGCCATCTAGGGAAACCTACCAAACCCATACATTTCTGAAAACTAGACACCCGGGGGCTTCCAGGGAGGTATGGCTTGCGTGGATCCCCCAACGTTTCCTTACCCAGAATCCCCTGCAAACCTCAATTTTAGCTGAAAAAATCACTTTTTTCACACTTTTTTTTGTGGGAAAGTTGTGGCATCACCGGGCTCACTCAAATTTCACACCTCCCAGCGTTCCCCTGGGTCTCCCGGTAAAAACTGGTGCCTCACTTGTGTGGGAGGCCCAAGTACCTGCGACAGGCAAGGGCCCAAAACTTAGTGATGCGACATCAACATTGCCTATCTCAAAACCACCTGGTTTTGCAAGGGGGGTCTCTTGGGTTTTTGGCCCGGTGCACGGCGGCCATCTAAGGAAACCTACCAAACCCATACATTTCTGAAAAGTAGACACCTGGGGGCTTCCAGGGAGGTATGGCTTGCATGGATCCCCCAACGTTTCCTTACCCAGAATCCCCTGCAAACCTCAATTTTAGCTGAAAAAATCACTTTTTTCACAATTTTTTGAGTGGGAAAGTTGTGGCATCACCGGGCTCACTCAAATTTCACACCTCCCAGCGTTCCTCTGGGTCTCCCGGTAAAAATGGTGCCTCACTTGTGTGGGAGGCCCAAGTACCCGCGACAGGCAAAGGCCCAAAACGTAGTGATGCGACATCAACATTGCCTATCTCAAAACCACCTGGTTTTGCAAGGGGGGTCTCTTGGGTTTTTGGCCCGGTGCACGGCGGCCATCTGGGGAAACCTACCAAACCCATACATTTCTAAAAGCTAGACACCCGGGGGCTTCCAGGGAGGTATGGCTTGCGTGGATCCCCCAAAGTTTCCTTACCCAGAATCCCCTACAAACCTCAATTTTAGCTGAAAAAATCACTTTTTTCACAATTTTTTGTGTGGGAAAGTTGTGGCATCACCGGGCTCACTCAAATTTCACACCTCCCAGCGTTCCCCTGGGTCTCCCGGTAAAAATGGTGCCTCACTTATGTGGGAGGCCCAAGTACCCGCGACAGGCAAGGACCCAAAACATAGTGATGCGACATCACCATTGCCTATCTCAAAACCAACTGGTTTTGCAAGGGGGCTCTCTTGGGTTTTCGGCCCGGTGCACGGCGGCCATCTAGGGAAACCTACCAAAGCATACATTTCTGAAAACTAGACACCCGGGGGCTTCCAGGGAGGTATGGCTTGCGTGGATCCCCCAACGTTTCCTTACTCAGAATCCCCTGCAAACCTCAATTTTAGCTGAAAGAATCACTTTTTTCACACTTTTTTGTGTGGGAAAGTTGTGGCATCACCGGGCTCACTTAAATTTCACACCTCCCAGCGTTCCCCTGGGTCTCCCGGTAAAAATGGTGCCTCACTTGTGTGGGAGGCCCAAGTACCTGCGACAGGCAAGGGCCCAAAACGTAGTGATGCGACATCAACATTGCTTATCTCAAAACCACCTGGTTTTGCAAGGGGGGTCTCTTGGGTTTTTGGCCCGGTGCACGGCGACCATCTAAGGAAACCTACCAAACCCATACATTTCTGAAAAGTAGACACCCGGGGGCTTCCAGGGAGGTATGGCTTGCATGGATCCCCCAACGTTTCCTTACCCAGAATCCCCTGCAAACCTCAATTTTAGCTGAAAAAATCACTTTTTTCACAATGTTTTGAGTGGGAAAGTTGTGGCATCACCGGGCTCACTCAAATTTCACACCTCCCAGCGTTCCCCTGGGACTCCCGGTAAAAATGGTGCCTCACTTGTGTGGGAGGCCCAAGTACCCGCGACAGGCAAGGGCCCAAAACGTAGTGATGCGACATCAACATTGCCTATCTCAAAACCACCTGGTTTTGCAAGGAGGGTCTCTTGGGTTTTTGGCCCGGTGCACGGCAGCCATCTAGGGAAACCTACCAAACCCATACATTTCTAAAAACTAGACACCCGAGGGCTTCCAGGGAGGTATGGCTTGCGTGGATCCCCCAACGTTTCCTTACCCAGAATCCCCTACAAACCTCAATTTTAGCTGAAAAAATCACTTTTTTCACAATTTTTTGTGTGGGAAAGTTGTGGCATCACCGGGCTCACTCAAATTTCACACCTCCCAGCATTCCCCTGGGTCTCCCGGTAAAAATGGTGCCTCACTTGTGTGGGAGGCCCAAGTACCCGCGACAGGCAAGGGCCCAAACCGTAGTGATGCGACATCAACATTGCCTATCTCAAAACCACCTGGTTTTGCAAGGGGGGTCTCTTGGGTTTTTGGCCCGGTGCACGGCGGCCATCTAGGGAAACCTACCAAACCCATACATTTCTGAAAACTAGACACCCGGGGGCTTCCAGGGAGGTATGGCTTGTGTGGATCCCCCAACGTTTCCTTACCCAGAATCCCCTGCAAACCTCAATTTTAGCTGAAAAAATCACTTTTTTCACACTTTTTTGTGTGGGAAAGTTGTGGCATCACCGGGCTCACTCAAATTTCACACCTCCCAGCGTTCCCCTGGGTCTCCCGGTAAAAATGGTGCCTCACTTGTGTGGGACGCCCAAGTACCCGCGACAGGCAAGGGCCCAAAACGTAGTGATGCGACATCAACATTGCCTAGCTCAAAACCACCTGGTTTTGCAAGGGGGTCTCTTGGGTTTTTGGCCCGGTGCACAGGGGCCATCTAGGGAAACCTACCAAACCCATACATTTCTGAAAACTAGACACCCGGGGGCTGACAGGGAGGTATGGCTTGTGTGGATCACCCAACGTTTCCTTACCCAGAATCCCCTGCAAACCTCAATTTTAGCTGAAAAAATCACTTTTTTCACACTTTTTTGTGTGGGAAGGTTGTGGCATCACTGGGCTCACTCAAATTTCACACCTCCCAGCGTTCCCCTGGGTCTCCAGGTAAAAATGGTGCCTCACTTGTGTGGGAGCCCCAAGTACCCGCGACAGGCAAGGGCCCAAAACGTAGTGATGCGACATCAACATTGCCTATCTCAAAACCACCTGGTTTTGCAAGGGGGTCTCTTGGGTTTTTGGCCCGGTGCACGGCGGCCATCTAGGAAAACCTACCAAACCCATACATTTCTGAAAACTAGACACCCGGGGGCTTCCAGGGAGGTATGGCTTGTGTGGATCCCCCAACGTTTCCTTACCCAGAATCCCCTGCAAACCTCAATTTTAGCTGAAAAAATCACTTTTTTCACACTTTTTTGTGTGTGAAAGTTGTGGCATCACCGGGCTCACTCAAATTTCACACCTCCCAGCGTTCCCCTGGGTCTCCTGGTAAAAATGGTGCCTCACTTGTGTGGGAGGCCCAAGTACCCGCGACAGGCAAGGGCCCAAAACGTAGTGATGCGACATCAACATTGCCTATCTCAAAACCACCTGGTTTTGCAAGGGGGGTCTCTTGGGTTTTTGGCCCGGTGCACGGCGGCCATCTAGGGAAACCTACCAAACCCATACATTTCTGAAAACTAGACACCTGGGGGCTTCCAGGGAGGTATGGCTTGCGTGGATCCCCCAACGTTTCCTTACCCAGAATCCCCTGCAAACCTCAATTTTAGCTGAAAAAATCACTTTTTTCACACTTTTTTTTGTGGGAAAGTTGTGGCATCAACGGGCTCACTCAAATTTCACACCTCCCAGCGTTCCCCTGGGTCTCCCGGTAAAAATGGTGCCTCACTTGTGTGGGAGGCCCAAGTACCTGCGACAGGCAAGGGCCCAAAACGTAGTGATGCGACATCAACATTGCCTATCTCAAAACCACCTGGTTTTGCAAGGGGGGTCTCTTGGGTTTTTGGCCCGGTGCACGGCGACCATCTAAGGAAACCTACCAAACCCATACATTTCTGAAAAGTAGACCCCTGGGGGCTTCCAGGGAGGTATGGCTTGCATGGATCCCCCAACGTTTCCTTACCCAGAATCCCCTGCAAACCTCAATTTTAGCTGAAAAAATCACTTTTTTCACCATTTTTTGAGTGGGAAAGTTGTGGCATCACCGGGCTCACTCAAATTTCACACCTCCCAGCGTTCCCCTGGGTCTCCCGGTAAAAATGGTGCCTCACTTGTGTGGGAGGCCCAAGTACCCGCGACAGGCAAGGGCCCAAAACGTAGTGATGCGACATCAACATTGCCTATCTCAAAACCACCTGGTTTTGCAAGGGGGGTCTCTTGGGTTTTTGGCCCGGTGCACGGCGGCCATCTGGGGAAACCTACCAAACCCATACATTTCTAAAAGCTAGACACCCGGGGGCTTCCAGGGAGGTATGGCTTGCGTGGATCCCCCAAAGTTTCCTTACCCAGAATCCCTACAAACCACAATTTTAGCTGAAAAAATCACTTTTTTCACAATTGTTTGTGTGGGAAAGTTGTGGCATCACCGGGCTCACTCAAATTTCACACCTCCCAGCATTCCCCTGGGTCTCCCGGTAAAAATGGTGCCTCACTTATGTGGGAGGCCCAAGTACCCGCGACAGGCAAGGACCCAAAACATAGTGATGTGACATCAACATTGCCTATCTCAAAACCACCTGGTTTTGCAAGGGGGATCTCTTGGGTTTTTGGCCCGGTGCACGGCGACCATCTAAGGAAACCTACCAAACCCATACATTTCTGAAAAGTAGACACCTGGGGGCTTCCAGGTAGGTATGGCTTGCATGGATCCCCCAACGTTTCCTTACCCAGAATCCCCTGCAAACCTCAATTTTAGCTGAAAAAATCACTTTTTTCACAATGTTTTGAGTGGGAAAGTTGTGGCATCACCGGGCTCACTCAAATTTCACACCTCCCAGCTTTCCCCTGGGTCTCCCGGTAAAAATGGTGCCTCACTTGTGTGGGAGGCCCAAGTACCCGCGACAGGCAAGGGCCCAAAACGTAGTGATGCGACATCAACATTGCCTATCTCAAAACCACCTGGTTTTGCAAGGGGGTCTCTTGGGTTTTTGGCCCGGTGCACAGGGGCCATCTAGGGAAACCTACCAAACCCATACATTTCTGAAAACTAGACACCCGGGGGCTGACAGGGAGGTATGGCTTGCGTGGATCACCCAACGTTTCTTTACCCAGAATCCCCTGCAAACCTCAATTTTAGCTGAAAAAATCACTTTTTTCACACTTTTTTGTGTGGGAAGGTTGTGGCATCACTGGGCTCACTCAAATTTCACACCTCCCAGCGTTCCCCTGGGTCTCCAGGTAAAAATGGTGCCTCACTTGTGTGGGAGGCCCAAGTACCCGCGACAGGCAAGGGCCCAAAACGTAGTGATGCGACATCAACATTGCCTATCTCAAAACCACCTGGTTTTGCAAGGGGGGTCTCTTGGGTTTTTGGCCCGGTGCACGGCGGCCATCTAGGGAAACCTACCAAACCCATACATTTCTGAAAACTAGACACCCGGGGGCTTCCAGGGAGGTATGGCTTGTGTGGATACCTCAACGTTTCCTTACCCAGAATCCCCTGCAAACCTCAATTTTAGCTGAAAAAATCACTTTTTTCACACTTTTTTGTGTGGGAAAGTTGTGGCATCACCGGGCTCACTCAAATTTCACACCTCCCAGCGTTCCCCTGGGTCTCCCGGTAAAAATGGTGCCTCACTTGTGTGGGAGGCCCAAGTACCCGCGACAGGCAAGGGCCCAAAACGTAGTGATGCGACATCAACATTGCCTATCTCAAAACCACCTGGTTTTGCAAGGGGGGTCTCTTGGGTTTTTGGCCCGGTGCACGGCGGCCATCTGGGGAAACCTACCAAACCCATACATTTCTAAAAACTAGACACCCGGGGGCTTCCAGGGAGATATGGCTTGCGTGGATCCTCCAAAGTTTCCTTACCCAGAATCCCCTACAAACCTCAATTTTAGCTGAAAAAATCACTTTTTTCACAATTTTTTGTGTGGGAAAGTTGTGGCATCACCGGGCTCACTCAAATTTCACACCTCCCAGCGCTCCCCTGGGTCTCCCGGTAAAAATGGTGCCTCACTTATGTGGGAGGCCCAAGTACCCGCGACAGGCAAGGACCCAAAACATAGTGATGCGACATCAACATTGCCTATCTCAAAACCAACTGGTTTTGCAAGGGGGCTCTCTTGGGTTTTCGGCCCGGTGCACGGCGGCCATCTAGGGAAACCTACCAAAGCATACATTTCTGAAAACTAGACACCCGGGGGCTTCCAGGGAGGTATGGCTTGCGTGGATCCCCCAACGTTTCCTTACCCAGAATCCCCTGCAAACCTCAATTTTAGCTGAAAAAAATCACTTTTTTCACAATGTTTTGAGTGGGAAAGTTGTGGCATCACCGGGCTCACTCAAATTTCACACCTCCCAGCGTTCCCCTGGGACTCCTGGTAAAAATGGTGCCTCACTTGTGTGGGAGGCCCAAGTACCCGCGACAGGCAAGG
This sequence comes from Triturus cristatus, assembly GCF_964204655.1. Lineage (NCBI taxonomy): Eukaryota > Metazoa > Chordata > Amphibia > Caudata > Salamandridae > Triturus > Triturus cristatus. The sequence continues at coordinate 458,777,060 of NC_140586.1, read as the reverse complement.
GCCCAAAACGTAGTGATGCGACATCAACATTGCCTATCTCAAAACCACCTGGTTTTGCAAGGAGGGTCTCTTGGGTTTTTGGCCCGGTGCACGGCGGCCATCTAGGGAAACCTACCAAACCCATACATTTCTAAAAACTAGACACCCGGGGGCTTCCAGGGAGGTATGGCTTGCGTGGATCCCCCAACGTTTCCTTACCCAGAATCCCCTACAAACCTCACTTTTAGCTGAAAAATCACTTTTTTCACAATGTTTTGTGTGGGAAAGTTGTGGCATCACCGGGCTCACTCAAATTTCACACCTCCCAGCATTCCCCTGGGTCTCCCGGTAAAAATGGTGCCTCACTTGTGTGGGAGGCCCAAGTACCCGCGACAGGCAAGGGCCCAAAACGTAGTGATGCGACATCAACATTGCCTATCTCAAAACCACCTGGTTTTGCAAGGGGGTCTCTTGGGTTTTTGGCCCGGTGCACAGGGGCCATCTAGGGAAACCTACCAAACCCATACATTTCTGAAAACTAGACACCCGGGGGCTGACAGGGAGGTATGGCTTGCGTGGATCACCCAACGTGCCTCACTTGTGTGGGAGGCCCAAGTACCCGCAATAGGCAAAGGCCAAGGGTGTTTTTTTCAGCTAAAATTGAGGTTTGCAGGGGATTCTGGGTAAGGAAACATTGGGCGATCCACGCAAGCCATACTTCCCTAGAAGCCCCCGGGTGTCTAGTTTTCAGAAATGTATGGGTTTGGTAGGTTTCCCTAGATGGCCGCCGTGCACCGGGCCAAAAACCCAAGAGACCCCCCTTGCAACACCAGGTGGTTTTGAGATAGGCAATGTTGATGTCGCATCACTACGTTTTGGGCCCTTGCCTGTCGCGGGTACTTGGGCCTCCCACACAAGTGAGGCACCATTTTTACCGGGAGACCCAGGGGAACGCTGGGAGGTGTGAAATTTGAGTGAGCCCGGTGATGCCACAACTTTCCCACACGAAAAAGTGTGAAAAAAGTGATTTTTTCAGCTAAAATTGAGGTTTGCAGGGGATTCTGGGTAAGGAAACGTTGGGGGATCCACGCAAGCCATATCTCCCTGGAAGCCCCCGGGTGTCTAGTTTTCAGAAATGTATGGGTTTGGTAGGCTTCCCTAGATGGCCGCCGTGCACCGGGCCAAAAACCCAATTGACCCCCCTTGCAAAATCAGGTGGTTTTGAGATAGGCAATTTTGATGTCACCTCACTATGTTTTGCGCCGTTTCCTGTCGCGGGCACTAGGCCAACACACACAAGTGAGGTACCGTTTTTCTCGTAAGACTTTGGGGAACGCGGGGTGGGTGGAAATTTGTGGATCCACGCAGATTCCCGAACTTTCCACGACAGAAATGTGGGGAAAATGTGTTTTTTGGACAATTTTGTAGGTTTGCAAGGGATTCTGGGTAACAGACCCTGGTGGGAGGCAGTCAAGTCACCCCATCCTAGATTCCCCTGGGTGTCTAGTTTTCAAAAATGTATAGGTGTGCTAGGTTTCCCAAGGTGCCCGCAGAGCTAGGGTTCAAAAACTACAGCTAGCCATTTTGCCAAAAAAGGGTCATTTTTCACTGCGAAATTGAGGTGTGACCAGGTTGCGTTTTGCGCCGTTTCCTGTCGTGGGCACTAGGCCGACCCACACAAGTGAGGTACCATTTTTCTCGTAAGACTTTGGGGAACGCGGGGTGGGTGGAAATTTCTGGATCCACGCAGATTCCAGAACTTTCCACTACAGAAATATGGGGAAAATGTGGTTTTTTTGACAATTTTTGGGTTTGCAAGGGATTCTGGGTAACAGACTCTGGTGGGAGGCAGTCAAGTCACCCCATCCTGGATTCCCTGGGTGTCTAGTTTTCAAAAATGTATGGGTTTGCTGGGTTTCCCAAGGTGCCCGCAGATCTAGGGTTCAAAAACTACAGCTAGTCATTTTTCCACAAAAGGGTAATTTTTCACTGCGAAATTGAGGTGTGACCAGGTTGCGTTTTGCGCCATTTCCTGTTGTGGGCACTAGGCCGACCCACACAAGTGAGGTACCGTTTTTCTCGTAAGAATTTGGGGAACGCGGGGTGGGTGGAAATTTGTGGATCCATGCAGATTCCAGAACTTTCCACGACAGAAATGTGGGGAAAATGTGTTTTTTTGGACAATTTTTTAGGTTTGCAAGGGATTCTGGGTAACAGACCCTGGTGGGAGGCAGTCAAGTCATCCCATCCTGGATTCCCCTGGGTGTCTAGTTTTCAAAAATGTATAGGTTTGCTAGGTTTCCCAAGGTGCCCGCAGAGCTAGGGTTCAAAAACTACAGCTAGTAATTTTTCCAAAAAGGGTCTTTTTTCACTGCGAAATTGAGGTGTGACCAGGTTGCGTTTTGCGCCGTTTCGTGTCACGGGCACTAGGCAGACCCACACAGGTGACGTACCGTTTTTCTCGTAAGACTTTGGGGAACGTAGGGTGGGTGGAAATTTGTGGATCCACGCAGATTCCGGAACTTTCCATGACAGAAATGTGGGGAAAATGTGTTTTTTTGACAATATTTTAGGTTTGCAAGGGATTCTGGGTAACAGACCCTGGTGGGAGGCAGTCAGGTCACCCCATCCTGGATTCCTCTGGGTGTCTAGTTTTCAAAAATGTATAGGTTTGCTAGGTTTCCCAAGGTGCCCGCAGAGCTAGGGTTCAAAAACTACAGCTAGTCATTTTTTCCAAAAAAAGGTCATTTTTCACTGCGAAATTGAGGTGTGACCAGGTTGTGTTTTGCGCCATTTTCTGTCGCGGGCACTAGGCCGACCCACACAAGTGAGGTACTGTTTTTCTCGTAAGACTTTGGGGAACGCAGGGTGGGTGGAAATTTGTGGATCCACACAGATTCCGGAACTTTCCACGACAGAAATGTGGGGAAAATGTGTTTTTTTTGACAATTTTTTAGGTTTGCAAGGGATTCTGGGTAACAGACCCTGGTGGGAGGCAGTCAAGTCACCCCATACTGGATTCCCCTGGGTGTCTCGTTTTAAAAAATGTATAGGTTTGCTAGGTTTCCCAAGGTGCCCGCAGAGCTAGGGTTCAAAAACTACAGCTAGTCATTTTGCCAAAAAAGGGTCATTTTTCACTGCGAAATTGAGGTGTGACCACGTTGCATTTTGTGCCGTTTCCTGTCGCGGCCACTAGGCCGACCCACACAAGTGAGGTACCATTTTTCTCGTAAGACTTTGGGGAACACGGGCTGGGTGGAAATTTGTGGACCCACACAGATTCTGGAACTTTCCACGACAGAAATGTGGGGAAAATGTGTTTTTTAAAATAATTTTTTAGGTTTGCAAGGGATTCTGGGTAACAGACCCTGGTGGGAGGCAGTCAAGTCACCCCATCCTGGATTCCCCTGGATGTCTAGTTTTCAAAAATGTATAGGTTTGCTAGGTTTCCTAAGGTGCCCGCAGAGCTAGGGTTCAAAAACTACAGCTAGTCATTTTTCCAAAAAAGGGTAATTTTTCACTGCGAAATTGAGGTGTGACCAGGTTGCGTTTTGCGCCGTTTCCTGTCGCGGGCACTAGGCCAACCCACACAAGTGAGGTACCGTTTTTCTCGTAAGACTTTGGGGAATGCGTGGTGTGTGGAAATTTGTGGTTCCACGCAGATTCCGGAACTTTCCATGACAGAAATGTGGGGAAAATGTGTTTTTTTGGACAATATTTTAGGTTTGCAAGGGATTCTGGGTAACAGACCCTGGTGGGAGGCAGTCAAGTCACCCCATCCTGGATTCCCCTGGGTGTCTAGTTTTCAAAAATGTATAGGTTTGCTAGGTTTCCCAAGGTGCCCGCAGAGCTAGGGTTCAAAAACTACAGCTAGTAATTTTTCTAAAAAAGGGTCATTTTTCACTGCGAAATTGAGGTGTGACCAGGTTGCGTTTTGCGCCGCTTCCTGTCGCGGGCACTAGGCCAACCCACACAAGTGAGGTACCGTTTTTCTCGTAAGAGTTTGGGGAACGCGGGGTGGGTGGAAATTTGTGGATCCACGCAGATTCCGGAACTTTCCACGACAGAAATGTGGGGAAAATGTGTTTTTTTTGACAATATTTTAGGTTTGCAAGGGATTGTGGGTAACAGACCCTGGTGGGAGGCAATCAAGTCACCCCATACTGGATTCCCCTGTGTGTCTAGTTTTCAAAAATGTATAGGTTTGCTAGGTTTCCCAAGGTGCCCGCAGAGCTAGGGTTAAAAAACTACAGCTAGTCAATTTGCCAAAAAAGGGTCATTTTTCACTGCGAAATTGAGGTGTGACCAGGTTGCGTTTTGCACCGTTTCCTGTCGGGGGCACTAGGCCGACCCACACAAGTGAGGTACCGTTGTTCTCGTAAGACTTTGGGGAACGCGGGGTGGGTGGAAATTTGTGGATCCACGCAGATTCCAGAACTTTCCACGACAGAAATGTGGGGAAAATGTTTTTTTTTGGACAATTTTTTAGGTTTGCAAGGGATTATGGGTAACAGACCCTGGTGGGAGGCAGTCAAGTCACCCCATCCTGGATTTCCCTGGGTGTCTAGTTTTCAAAAATGTAAAGGTTTACTAGGTTTCCCAAGGTGCCCGCAGAGCTAGGGTTCAAAAACTACAGCTAGTCATTTTTCCAAAAAAGGGTCATATTTCACTGCGAAATTGAGGTGTGACCACGTTGCGTTTTGCGCCGCTTCCAGTCGCGGGCACTAGGCTGACCCACACAAGTGAGGTAACGTTTTTCTCGTAAGACTTTGGGAAATGCGTGGTGGGTGGAAATTTGTGGTTCCACGCAGATTCCGGAACTTTCCACAACAGAAATGTGGGGAAAATGTGTTTTTTTGGACAATATTTTAGGTTTGCAAGGGATTCTGGGTAACAGACCCTGGTGGGAGGCAGTCAAGTCACCCCATACTGGATTCCCCTGGGTGTCTAGTTTTCAAAAATGTATAGGTTTGCTAGGTTTCCCAAGGTGCCCGCAGAGCTAGGGTTCAAAAACTACAGCTAGTCATTTTTCCAAAAAAGGGTCATTTTTCACTGTGAAATTGAGGTGTGACCACGTTGCGTTTTGCGCCACTTCCAGTCGCGGGCACTAGGCTGACCCACACAAGTGAGGTACCGTTTTTCTCGTAAGACTTTGGGGAATGCGGGGTGGGTGGAAATCTGTGGATCCACACAGATTCCGGAACTTTCCATGTCAGAAATGTGGGAAAATGTGGTTTTTTTGACAATATTTTAGGTTTGCAAGGGATTCTGGGTAACAGACCCTGGTGGGAGGCAGTCAAGTCACCCCATACTGGATTTCCCTGGGTGTCTAGTTTTCAAAAATGTATAGGTTTGCTAGGTTTCCCAAGGTGCCCGCAGAGCTAGGGTTCAAAAACTACAGCTAGTCAATTTGCCAAAAAAGGGTCATTTTTCACTGCGAAATTGAGGTGTGACCAGGTTGCGTTTTGCACCGTTTCCTGTCGCGGGCACTAGGCCGACCCACACAAGTGAGGTACCGTTGTTCTCGTAAGACTTTGGGGAACGCGGGGTGGGTGGAAATTTGTGGATCCACGCAGATTCCAGAACTTTCCACGACAGAAATGTGGGGAAAATGTGGTTTTTTTGACAATATTTTAGGTTTGCAAGGGATTCTGGGTAACAGACCCTGGTGGGAGGCAGTCAGGTCACCCCATCCTGGATTCCTCTGGGTGTCTAGTTTTCAAAAATGTATAGGTTTGCTAGGTTTCCCAAGGTGCCCGCAGAGCTAGGGTTCAAAAACTACAGCTAGTCATTTTTCCAAAAAAAGGTCATTTTTCACTGCGAAATAGAGGTGTGACCAGGTTGTGTTTTGCGCCATTTTCTGTCGCGGGCACTAGGCCGACCCACACAAGTGAGGTACTGTTTTTCTCGTAAGACTTTGGGGAACGCAGGGTGGGTGGAAATTTGTGGATCCACACAGATTCCGGAACTTTCCACGACAGAAATGTGGGGAAAATGTGTTTTTTTGGACAATTTTTTAGGTTTGCAAGGGATTCTGGGTAACAGACCCTGGTGGGAGGCAGTCAAGTCACCCCATCCTGGATTCCCCTGGGTGTCTAGTTTTAAAAAATGTATAGGTTTGCTAGGTTTCCCAAGGTGCCCGCAGAGCTAGGGTTCAAAAACTACAGCTAGTCATTTTGCCGAAAAAGGGTCATTTTTCACTGCGAAATTGAAGTGTGACCAGGTTGCGTTTTGCGCCGTTTCCTGTCGCGGGCACTAGGCCGACTCACACAAGTGAGGTACCGTTTTTCTCGCAAGACTTTGGGGAATGCGGGGTGGGTGGAAATTTGTGGATCCACGCAGATTCCGGAACTTTTCACGACAGAAATGTGGGGAAAATGTGTTTTTTTTGACAATTGTTTAGGTTTGCAAGGGATTCTGGGTAACAGACCCTGGTGGGAGGCAGCCAAGTCACCCCATCCTGGATTCCCCTGTGTGTCTAGTTTTCAAAAATTTAATGGTTTGCTAGGTTTTCCAAGGTGCCCGCAGAGCTAGGGGTCAAAAACTACAGCTAGTCATTTTGCCAAAAAAGGGTCATTTTTCACTGCGAAATTGAGGTGTGACCACGTTGCATTTTGTGCCGTTTCCTGTCGCGGCCACTAGGCCGACCCACACAAGTGAGGTACCATTTTTCTCGTAAGACTTTGGGGAACACGGGCTGGGTGGAAATTTGTGGACCCACGCAGATTCCGGAACTTTCCACGACAGAAATGTGGGGAAAATGTGTTTTTTTAAATACTTTTTTAGGTTTGCAAGGGATTCTGGGTAACAGACCCTGGTGGGAGGCAGTCAAGTCACCCCATCCTGTATTCCCCTGGGTGTCTAGTTTTAAAAAATGTATAGGTTTGCTAGGTTTCCCAGGGTGCCCGCAGAGCTAGGGTTAAAAAACTACAGCTAGTCATTTTTCCAAAAAAGGGTCATTTTTCACTGCGAAATTGAGGTGTGACCAGGTTGCGTTTTGCGCCGTTTCCTGTCGAGGGCACTAGGCCGACCCACACAAGTGAGGTACCATTTTTCTTGTAAGACTTTGGGGAACGCGGGGTGTGTGGAAATTTGTGCATCCACGCAGATTCCGGAACTTTCCACGACAGAAATGTGGGGAAAATGTGGTTTTTTTGACAATTTTTTAGGTTTGCAAGGGATTCTGGGTAACAGACCCTGGTGGGAGGCAGTCAAGTCACCCCATCCTGGATTCCTCTGGGTGTCTAGTTTTCAAAAATGTATAGGTTTGCTAGGTTTCCCAAGGTGCCCGCAGAGCTAGGGTTCAAAAACAACAGCTAGTCATTTTTCCAAAAAAGGGTCATTTTTCACTGCGAAATTGAGGTGTGACCAGGTTGCGTTTTGCGCCGTTTCCTGTCACGGGCACTAGGACGACCCACACAAGTGAGGTACCGTTTTTCTCGTAAGACTTTGGGGAACGCGGGGTGGGTGGAAATTTGTGGATCCACGCAGATTCCGGAACATTCCACGACAGAAATGTGTGGAAAATGTGTTTTTTTTGACAATTTTTTAGGTTTGCAAGGGATTCTGGGTAACAGACCCTGGTGGGAGTCAGTCAAGTCACCCCATCCTGGATTCCCCTGGGTGTCTAGTTTTCAAAAATGTATAGGTTTGCTAGGTTTCCCACGGTGCCCGCAGATCTAGGGTTCAAAAACTACAGCTAGTCATTTTTCCAAAAAAGGGTCATTTTTCACTGCGAAATTGAGGTGTGACCATGTTGCGTTTTGCGCCGCTTCCAGTCGCGGGCACTAGGCTGACCCACACAAGTGAGGTACCGTTTTTCTCGTAAGACTTTGGGGAACGCGGGGTGGGTGGAAATCTGTGGATCCACGCAGATTCCGGAACTTTCCACGACAGAAATGTGGGGAAAATGTGTTTTTTTTGACAATTTTTTAGGTTTGCAAGGGATTCCGGGTAACAGACCCTGGTGGGAGGCAGTCAAGTCACCCCATCCTGGATTCCCCTGGATGTCTAGTTTTCAAAAATGTATAGGTTTGCTAGGTTTCCTAAGGTGCCCGCAGAGCTAGGGTTCAAAAACTACAGCTAGTCATTTTTCCAAAAAAGGGTAATTGTTCACTGCGAAATTGAGGTGTGACCAGGTTGCGTTTTGCGCCGTTTCCTGTCGCAGGGCACTAGGCCAACCCACACAAGTGAGGTACCGTTTTTCTCATAAGACTTTGGGGAATGCGTGGTGTGTGGAAATTTGTGGTTCCACGCAGATTCCGGAACTTTCCATGACAGAAATGTGGGGAAAATGTGTTTTTTTGGACAATATTTTAGGTTTGCAAGGGATTCTGGGTAACAGACCCTGGTGGGAGGCAGTCAAGTCACCCTATCCTGGATTTCCCTGGGTGTCTAGTTTTCAAAAATGTATAGGTTTGCTAGGTTTCCCAAGGTGCCCGCAGAGCTAGGGTTCAAAAACTACAGCTAGTCATTTTTCCAAAAAAGGGTCATTTTTCACTGCGAAATTGAGGTGTGACCACGTTGCGTTTTGCGCCGCTTCCAGTCGCAGGCACTAGGCTGACCCACACAAGTGAGGTACCGTTTTTCTCGTAAGACTTTGGGGAATGCGGGGTAGGTGGAAATCTGTGGATCCACGCAGATTCCGGAACTTTCCACGACAGAAATTTGGGGAAAATGTGTTTTTTTTGACAATTTTTTAGGTTTGCAAGGGATTCTGGGTAACAGACCCTGGTGGGAGGCAGTCAAGTCACCCCATCCTGGATTCCCCTGGGTGTCTAGTTTTCAAAAATGTATAGGTTTGCTAGGTTTGCCAAGGTGCCCGCAGAGCTAGGGTTCAAAAACTACAGCTAGTAATTTTTCTAAAAAAGGGTCATTTTTCACTGCGAAATTGAGGTGTGACCAGGTTGCGTTTTGCGCCGCTTCCTGTCGCGGGCACTAGGCCAACCCACACAAGTGAGGTACCGTTTTTCTCGTAAGAGTTTGGGGAATGCGGGGTGGGTGGAAATTTGTGGATCCACGCAGATTCCGGAACTTTCCACGACAGAAATGTGGGGAAAATGTGTTTTTTTTGACAATATTTTAGGTTTGCAAGGGATTCTGGGTAACAGACCCTGGTGGGAGGCAATCAAGTCACCCCATACTGGATTCCCCTGTGTGTCTAGTTTTCAAAAATGTATAGGTTTGCTAGGTTTCCCAAGGTGCCCGCAGAGCTAGGGTTCAAAAACTACAGCTAGTCAATTTGCCAAAAAAGGGTCATTTTTCACTGCGAAATTGAGGTGTGACCAGGTTGCGTTTTGCACCGTTTCCTGTCGGGGGCACTAGGCCGACCCACACAAGTGAGGTACCGTTGTTCTCGTAAGACTTTGGGGAACGCGGGGTGGGTGGAAATTTGTGGATCCACGCAGATTCCAGAACTTTCCACGACAGAAATGTGGGGAAAATGTTTTTTTTTGGACAATTTTTTAGGTTTGCAAGGGATTATGGGTAACAGACCCTGGTGGGAGGCAGTCAAGTCACCCCATCCTGGATTTCCCTGGGTGTCTAGTTTTCAAAAATGTATCGGTTTACTAGGTTTCCCAAGGTGCCCGCAGAGCTAGGGTTCAAAAACTACAGCTAGTCATTTTTCCAAAAAAGGGTCATATTTCACTGCGAAATTGAGGTGTGACCACGTTGCGTTTTGCGCCGCTTCCAGTCGCGGGCACTAGGCTGACCCACACAAGTGAGGTACCGTTTTTCTCGTAAGACTTTGGGAAATGCGTGGTGGGTGGAAATTTGTGGTTCCACGCAGATTCCGGAACTTTCCACAACAGAAATGTGGGGAAAATGTGTTTTTTTGGACAATATTTTAGGTTTGCAAGGGATTCTGGGTAACAGACCCTGGTGGGAGGCAGTCAAGTCACCCCATCCTGGATTCCCCTGGGTGTCTAGTTTTCAAAAATGTGTAGGTTTGCTAGGTTTCCCATGGTGCCCGCAGAGCTAGGGTTCAAAAACTACAGCTAGTCATTTTTCCAAAAAAGGGTCATTTTTCACTGTGAAATTGAGGTGTGACCACGTTGCGTTTTGCGCCGCTTCCAGTCGCGGGCACTAGGCTGACCCACACAAGTGAGGTACCGTTTTTCTCGTAAGACTTTGGGGAATGCGGGGTGGGTGGAAATCTGTGGATCCACGCAGATTCCGGAACTTTCCATGACAGAAATGTGGGGAAAATTTGTTTTTTTTGACAATTGTTTAGGTTTGCAAGGGATTCTGGGTAACAGACCCTGGTGGGAGGCAGTCAAGTCACCCCATCCTGGATTCCCCTGGGTGTCTAGTTTTCAAAAATGTATAGGTTTGCTAGGTTTCCCAAGGTGCCCGCAGAGCTAGGGTTCAAAAACTGCAGCTTGTAATTTTTCCAAAAAAGGGTCATTTTTCACTGCGAAATTGAGGTGTGACCAGGTTGCGTTTTGCGCCGTTTCCTGTCGCGGGCACTAGGCCAACTCACACAAGTGAGGTACCGTTTTTCTCGTAAGAGTTTGGGGAACGCGGGGTGGGTGGAAATTTGTGTATCCACGCAGATTCCGGAACTTTCCACGACAGAAATGTGGGAAAATGTGTTTTTTTTGACAATATTTTAGGTTTGCAAGGGATTCTGGGTAACAGACCCTGGTAGGAGGCAGTCAAGTCACCCCATCCTGGATTCCCCTGGGTGTCTAGTTTTCAAAAATGTATAGGTTTGCTAGGTTTCCCAAGGTGCCCGCAGAGCTAGGGTTCAAAAACTGCAGCTAGTAATTTTTCCAAAAAAGGGTCATTTTTCACTGCGAAATTGAGGTGTGACCAGGTTGCGTTTTGCGCCGTTTCCTGTCGCGGGCACTAGGCCAACTCACACAAGTGAGGTATCGTTTTTCTCGTAAGAGTTTGGGGAACGCGGGGTGGGTGGAAATTTGTGTATCCACGCAGATTCCGGAACTTTCCACGACAGAAATGTGGGAAAATGTGTTTTTTTTGACAATATTTTAGGTTTGCAAGGGATTCTGGGTAACAGACCCTGGTAGGAGGCAGTCAAGTCACCCCATACTGGATTCCCCTGGGTGTCTAGTTTTCAAAAATGTATAGGTTTGCTAGGTTTCCCAAGGTGCCCGCAGAGCTAGGGTTCAAAAACTACAGCTAGTCAATTTGCCAAAAAAGGGTCATTTTTCACTGCGAAATTGAGGTGTGACCAGGTTGCGTTTTGCACCGTTTCTTGTCGCGGGCACTAGGCCGACCCACACAAGTGAGGTACCGTTGTTCTCGTAAGACTTTGGGGAACGCGGGGTGGGTGGAAATTTGTGGATCCACGCAGATTCCAGAACTTTCCACGACAGAAATGTGGGGAAAATGGGTTTTTTTGGACAATTTTTTAGGTTTGCAAGGGATTCTGGGTAACAGACCCTGGTGGGAGGCAGTCAAGTCACCCCATCCTGGATTTCCCTGGTTGTCTAGTTTTCAAAAATGTATAGGTTTGCTAGGTTTCCCAAGGTGCCCGCAGAGCTAGGGTTCAAAAACTAGAGCTAGGCTAGGGTAAATTTTCACTGCGATATTGAGTTGTGACCACGTTGCGTTTTGCGCCGTTTCCTGTCGTGGGCACTATGCCTACCCACACAAGTGAGGTACCATTTTTATCGGGAGACTTAGGGTAATTCAGATTTGTAAAGGACCTGTTATTATCTATTGACTTTCGATGCATTTCTGCTTTCCAAATGAAAGATTGTGTAAAAAAGAAGTCATTCTAAAAAATGACTGATAATTCTCATGCTAGTATGAGTATTCCCAATTTCAGAAATGTGCAAATATCTACTGTTTCTAAACTCTATATTTTGTTCCCATTTCAGAAATACATAGGTGTCTTTCATACCGATTTTTCCATGTACACTTTTTTACGGAATAATTACTATATACCCGGTACATAATAAAAAACCATTGCAAGTTACTACTCAGTTTTTGGCTCTGGGTTCGTCGGGTTCTTGGTGAACCTACAAGTCCTATATATCCCCACAACCAGTAATGTCCAGCGGATGCAACGGTATATTGCTTTCAAAGAGCTGTCATAAATAGAAGAAGTTACAGGTGAAAACGTTGACACAAAAGGCTGTTTTTTTCAACTAATTTTCAATTTATCCTATATTTAACTGTTTGTTTCTATAAAAAAACCTTGATGGATCTACACAAATGACCCCTTGCTGAATTCAGAATGTTGTCTTCTTTTCGAAAATGTATAGCTTTCCAGGATCCATTATTGCTTTTGTACCCATTTCTGCCATTAACTGGAAGGAGGTCAAAAGCACAAAAAATAGCAAAAATAGGCTATGTCCCAGAAAAATGCCAAAACTGCGACCGCCAGTAGGTAATATTCACCATGAGCCCAATTCACAAAGGTAAACTTAAGCGTTTGGACTAACTTTAGACCAAACATCTAAGTTAATGACTTTGGGAATTCACAAAGGGCATTTACTAGTACAATGTTTATTTCTGCACTCATGGTGTGTTGTCAAAACCGCAAGCACGCACATGCTGCTTTATAATGTATAAAAGGCTTGGACAAAAACAGCACAAATTACAAGCTCGTGACTCTGGCACACTCTTTCTGTGTTGCTCTTCCTGTATAGGTAACATGCAGATTTAGTGGTCATTGCCCAACCTAGATTTACAAGTACAAACAACAATTTAAAGACTAGAACATGCCAAATCGGTCTGGACAACTTAAATGGGATGCAGTTAAATATATAAAGCTGGATTATCATCTAATTTTCTGAGATGGTTTTTCTCCAATAAAAAGACTCTGAGCCTGATATACAAAACTTTTTTGCGGTCACAAACACTCCAATTCAGAGTTTGAGACCACAAAACAAGTGTTTTCCTGTGTCCCAAACCCATTTCAGGAGTCAGTATACTTTTACAACTCCTTAAATGAGTTGGAAATTTAAACCAATTTTTGTATTTAGAAAGAGAGTGGTTTGGTATTCCTTCCAAATTCTGAATTGGTACCAGCTGTATTAACAGTTTGTGAGTAGAATTCCAGTCCTAAACCATAGAAAACGTAGTGACTCTCAAGAAGGGGTGCTGACTTATTTGCACAATGGAAGGGGTCCCTTTGGAACCCGTCCTATTAGTGCATTGCACAGAGGGAGTAGCCAGTGGCCTAGGAAATAAAAAAAGAAAACTTAGGAACTTTGCTAACGGACCTTTTAGTGCATTGCTATCAAAATTACATCATTGATGCGAAAAACTGGTCATAAATTGAGACTACTTCTTGCAACCGCATCTTTGTACATCTGGCCCTCTGTTTTTGTAATGCCATTTGAAGTAGATGTTAAAGACATTCATCTTGAGCTCACAGTTACAGTCTAAGCCACTATTTGGTTAATTCTTTTTATAAGGAAATTACATTATCAATTTGTTGAGGTATGACAACAGGTAGATCTGCACATCATGTACTCTGTGTCTCACAAAGGCTTGCCATGTAGTTCATGGGCAGTGCAGGGCATGGATCAAGGCAGATTATGTTTAAACTCACAGGCTCACACAGAGATTGCAAACCATCATGTATTTTAAAGTTAATGCATTCCATCTAATCTATGGATTTAAGATCCTTAGAAGAGCACTCCACAAATTGCACTCAGTCATTTCTCAAATATTAACATTGTGGCTATTCATGTATTCTTTGTTCAAACTGGAGTTAAAATATTTTTTGTAAATTGTGTTTTCTGTGATTTAAGTATGTATGTGTCAATTATAATGTATACCAAAGGGGACAGTACGATTTGGTTCCAAACCAGTGCTTTGATTCTTAAGCTGCCTGGGCCCTCTTCACAAAATGTCATTGAAAAAGTTGGACATTTTCTCCCGTAAGGTTTCTCTTTCATAAAATGAGATGCCTTTTCTAACTCAAAATATGCATTCCTTCTGGGATTTCACGGCTGTAGCAGATTCCTGGAAAACGTTCATACAAAACTATTGCCACAGAATGCAGGAGGTGTGCATTTGTGCATGCAAAACCACGGCACTAAAGTGCGACTTTTTTTCTAAATTCTGAACAATTAAAATATTTCTCTCATTTAGAAACCCTTAAACAATGTTTGGGGTGTTGCCACCTTAGTCCCAACTTGCAATCACATCTACCTGCAAATGTTTGATGAGTAATCATAAACGTACGCTTTGATGAGCATCGCTCAAGCTTTGCTAGTGTACCGAACCAGGAAATTCTGCAAAGTTCCTCTTGCCAGTAGATTTACTGAGACTTATATTCTACTACAGATTCAATATAAATAATGTTTTTGCAAAAGTTAATTGTACTCCCCAACGTTTGCAGATCAGCCACTACAAGGATTTCAGCATGTGATAAATGTAGCAATTCTATATCATAACATAATTTAATCAACTGCAATTGATAAATCTTGTTAGTAGAAGAGCCATAGGCATTATTACCGGCAAATGTACATATACAATTAAAGAAAGTGTTTTTTTACCCGCATGAGGGCATCACCAACCCCAGACTCTTACTCCCTTTCCCCTTAATATTTCAGTATATATTTAGGCACATGCATCAAAGGAAAAACCGGTCGCAAACGGGCAGATTCTCAGAATCTGCCCCTTTGCGACCGGTATTTTTGCATTTGGGATGCATCATCCCAAATGCAAAAATAGCAATTTAAGGAATCTCTAAATTGCGATTCCTTAAATTGCGATTGCATTTAAGGAATCCCAAATTGAGATTCCTTAAATGCAATGCATTAAAGTTAAAAAATTAGCGATTTCGCTAATAGGGGGAGCAAATTACCATGAAGTTGAACTTCATGGTAATTTGCAAAAACTTTGAAAAATGCACTTTTGTGCATTTTTCAAAGTTTCATGTTGCGCACACACATATCCTTAGAGCATGTGTGTGTGAAACATATGTGCACAGATCAATTTCAGGGGTGCAATAGGGTGTCATTTTGACACCCTTGCACCCTTGAAATTGCATGAGCAATTTGCGAGTACCAACTGGTACTCACAAATTGCTCATGCAATCTCCAATTCATTCCTATGGGCCTGCAGGCCCATAGGAATGAATGGGACGGCATGCCTTAATTGCGACTCGCAATTTGCGAGTCGCAATTAAGGAATTTGTAGGAATCGCTATTTTTATAGCGATTCCTACATGCATAGGCTTTTGCAATTCCTTAATTGCGCTTCCTTAAAAATCGCAATTAAGGAATCGCAAAAGTCTTTGTTGATGCATGTGCCAGATTGTTTGCTCATTTAGGGCCCGATGTAGGTAAATATGAAATACCGATTCCTAAATACCGAATTTTACCGATTCGGTATTTAGGAATCGGTATTTCATATGTAGCTAAAAATTCGGTAAAAAATACCGAATCGGTAATATTCGTTATTACCGAATCGGTAATACCTATTCGGTAATAAGGAATCACCTTCCCATTCATTCCTATGGGCCTGGAGGCTCATAGGAAAGAATGGGAAGCCATTCACTATACTGATTCGGTAAATACCGAATCGGTAATAGGGGGAGCATATTCAAGGGTGGCAGGGTATCACATTGACACCCTGTTGCACCACTGATTCTTGCATGTGTGCACATGTATGTCTGCCACATGGCACTTTTAAAAAAGCACAAAATTGCTTTTGAAAAGGTATTCAGTATTTACCATCAACTTGTAGTTGGTGGTAAATAACGAATCCTTAAACCAAAAATGCACTCACTTGAGTGCTCCCTACATAGGATTTAAGGATTCGGTAATTTACCGATTCGGTATTTTACCGATTTCTTAAAATACCGAATCGGTAAATTACCGAATCCTTCAATCCAGCCTCCTACATCTCAAAGGGCTAAATACTGGTCGGTAACGGAAAATTTACCGATTTCCGGCCGTTACCGACCGGTATTAGCCCACCTACATATGGCCCTTAATGAATTGTTTACCACTGACCAATACAAATTGGAATCAGTGAATTTAGGTAACAGGAGATCATTTATTAAGCAGTAAAGGAAGTTTTTGAGAGATTAAATTTACGGCTTGTCATTTAGTAATCAGGGCTAAGCTATTTTTTAAGTCTTTAGTAAAGCATTCCAGATCCTCGGAGCTTGAAAGAAAAATGCTTGATATGAAGTTTTACTTATTAACATTCACAGCACCTAATCCTCGTTTTGGGTGATCATGATGGGTTAGGCCAGTGGCTCTTAACCTGTGATCCACAGACCCCATGGGGTCCACAATGCCTAGTATTCAGGGGGTCCACAACTGTTTAAAAAATAAATATTAGAATATTTAAAAAAAAAAAAAAAATTTCAAGTTTTAAAACGATCCGTAAAATGTGAAGGTATTTAAAATTGACTGCTTAATGTTATGTTGCTGATTCGTGGAAGTAGAACAAGTGCAGCAATGGAATGTGGTATGGACGGTTAGGGGCATCTTTTGAAGTTGCATTGATATTTGACGACAAAAAGAGAGCATGTATTAGGAGCAAAAAGGTAAAATAATATACTAGAGTTTAGAATATCATTTTTGTATTGTAGAAATACAGCTACAATTTGAAAAGCTTCAACCTTCTTATTAAAATTAAAATGTTGCTTTTAGTATTTTTTGTTGTTCTACTAAATAATTAAATACAATATTTCAGAATTTGTGTCTTTGTTTGATGTATACGTGCTTCTGTATTTTTGTGAGTTGTTTTGAGAGTTAAATCATAGACATTGCATAGGCGGAGGTTCCTGGTTTCCAGTAGTGATTCAGTGAGGGTCCAAAGAATTCAAAATGTTAAGAATTACTGAGTTAGGCGTTTTTGTGAGAGGCAATAGTTGAAGGAAATAGAAAACTCTTTTTAAAGTGCACAAAGTTCAGAAATATTATCTTGCTTCCGTTGGTAGCCAAAGTGTCTACTTAGGAAGGATGTTATGTGCTCCTTTCACCAATCTTCCAATGTATGCAAGCTTTCCATTGGCAGAAAGCGTTGAACTTGGCTAGATCTGTGACAATGCTATTTACAGTTTCACAGATGACACAATTTACCGTAGTGAATTTTGTGCTGATTTGATCAATATTGTAATATGACTACAAAGGTAGAGGTCCATGTGCCAAGAGGAACTCTAGGCACTTTGCTGCTTGCATCAACGTAGATGTATATTCCCGAGCTTCTGTTAGTCTCGGACACTTGTAGGTTTTGAGTAGGTTCTCTATAGATCAAAACCCTAGCAATCAGGAGTACTCACTGTTAGAAATAGGGGTCTCTAGTTGGCAGTGGCTGGCACCCTCTTCAAGTAGGGACCCTGCCTTCTAGTCAGGATAAGGGAGTTACACGTCTAAAATAACCCCTGTTCATGCCCTTGGTAGCTTGGCATGAGCAGTCAGGCTTATCTCAGAGGCAATGTGTAAAGCATTTGGGGCCAGATATACAAAGGTTTGTTGCGGGCAAAAATGGGTTTAAGACCCATTTGCGCCTGCAAAAAAACAGTGGCCCATGTACTAATCCTATTTTGCGAGTCGCATATCAATTTGCAGCTCACAAACTAGGATTAGCGACTCGCTATTAGGAAGGGGCGTTCCAAGGGTGACCCTTCCTAATAGCGACTCCTTAAGCTATGAAAGAATGTTTTGTGACCGAAATTGTGGTCGCAAAACACTCGCATTTTACCACCCTTTTCAGAAGGGTGGCAAAGCACTCGCAAATAAGAAGGGGTCCCCAGGGGACCCCTTCCCCTTTGTGAATGCATGCGCAAATATTTTTTAAGGGCAGGTAGTGGTCCCAAGACCCTTTGCCTGCAGAAATCCTAAAGATTCAGTCCCTTGTAATCGCAGTTTGGGTACCTGACAAGAGGACCTCTTAGTCTGTTGAAAGAGGGCCCGGATAAAGCTCCCACTAAAATCCCCCCAGGATGTATTTAGCTAAAAAATATTTTAGCATCGGAATTGATTAAAGATATTGGTCTGTATGAACCTAATATGTCCGATGGCTTATCCTTTTTAGGAAATACGACTATGTTTGTCTTGTTCCAGGAAGGGGGGGAATCCCCACCCATGAGTATCCCATTAACCAAATCTAGCATAATTGGGGTTAGAAGATCCTTGAATGTTTTATAGAATTCAAGAGGAAGCGTATCCTCCCCTACTGCCTTACCCGAAGGTAATGCCCCAATTGCGAGATTGAGCTCTGCCAGATCAGCAGTTTTTTCCAGTGTCAACATCTGAGAAGTATCCAATGTGGGTAAATCACTCTCTTGTATGTAGGTGGTAGCTAGCTGAAAATTAAAACTCGTCGTTTCACTGTACAAGTCAGTATAGAATAGACAGAACTGTTCCACAATCTCCTGTGGTTTTGAGAAGATATTTCCATTTACCCCAATGATTTTTTTTATGTTTACCTTTGCTTTGTGATCTGCTAACTGATGGGCCAGTACTCTTCCAACCCGTTCGCCGTACTCATACTGTCGATTTCTATACTTGATATAGTTCGTTGCAACTTTATCTTTAAGCCTTCTCCCAAGCTTTGCTCTTATCTCCAAAACCTGTAAGTAGATATGATGTTCTTCTACACTTTTGAGATATATGGATTGAGCATGCCGCTGTTCTAGCTCCATATATTTCTTATGTTCACTGTCCATTAAATTAAAATTAGACCGATTTTGTTTGATTATATATTGAAGTGTGATTCCCCTTACATATGCCTTCAAGCAATCCCAAACAATTGCTAACGAGGTAGAATGGACGTTACTGGCAATATATTCCTTAAAGGCATCTTGCATAAATGTGATAAAGTCTGAATTTTTAAGAAGATGTTTAGGAAATGAGAAATCTCTCTTCTTAACGCCCTCATCGCTGTCAGAAACTAACGTTAACATAATGGGATTGTGATCCGAGGTGATCTTGGGGCAAACTACCATACTGGATTTCTCCAACATATTATATTTAACAAAGATCATGTCTATTCGTGAGTAATGTTTGTGTGGGTGAGAGAAGTAAGTAAAACCTGGCTGTGTGGGATGTAACACTCTCCATGCATCCTCTAGTTGGTGCAGATAGAGTAAATCTTGAATTGCTGTCCTTGCCTGATTCATTCTATTTCTAAATTTAGTATTTGTAGTATCAATTTTCTTATCCAAAATACAATTTAGATCACCCATCACAATAAGGTCCCCAGACCATTCTAATATTTCCGAATTAAGAAAGGTAAAAATATCAGAGGAATCATTGTTCGGACCATATACTGTACAAATTGTCAAGTTACGATTAGACACTAGAATCTGAGCTATAACCCATCTTCCATTAGGGTCAGCCATGGTCCGTAGAATTTTGACCACAATGTGCTTGGCTTTTAACATTGCTACTCCCCGAATAGATACCGTCTGTGATGTACAGATAATAAAATCATAGCCCAATTGTTTAAGATAGTTTCTATCCTTGAAAGCCACATGCGTTTCCACTAGACCGATAATGTCTGGCTTAAAAACCTTCAGCTCTTCCGCGACCAACCTCCTTTTATTAGCTAGGTTCAGTCCACATATATTCCAACTCATAATTTTAATTTTGTTACTTAGCATAGAGTAAGTTTTTATTGGCTCTAAAATTTACAGCTCCATCTATGATAAGACTGACATAATGATTTTGCAACCAGCATTTTTTTACTTTGACCAGTGTACCATGACCTTTTAACCCCCCCCTTGCCCCACTCACTCTACCAAATCGTCCCTTCCCACCCCGCCTCGCTCCTATGATGCATTATCTAGTGTCTGAAGAGCAGCACGGTTTCATACCTGGCAGGGACACTGTAGCCCACATCAATACTGCTATAACTGTATTTGATGTAGCAAATCAATTGGAGCAACACATTGGGATGATTATGCTCGATGCCGAGAAGGCCTTTGACCGGGTGGCCTGGGGCTCCTTGTGGTGTACGATGGGCTCCTTTGGCCTCGGTCAGAGGTTTATCACGGTCATTAAGAAACTCTACTATAAACCCACAGCCATTATTAAGTATAACGGTTTCACTTCATCTGTGTTTAGTATTGCTCGTAGTACACGGCAAGGCTGTCCGCTTTCTCCCTTATTATTTGCCTTATATATTGAGCCCTATATTAAACATCTATTCCACAATATGTCTATCCCACCAGTTGTTTTTAATGTTATCTCCTTGAAAGTCACCGCATACGCGGATGATATTGCTGTCTTTTCCACTAGGCCAGTAGAAACTATTTCAGAATTAACTCATGAAGCACAGCGGTTCGGATCTTTTTCAGGATACAAATTGAATTTGAATAAGACACAGTCTATCTTAAATTTTATACCGATATTAGATACACCCTCATTAGGTATCACTACTTTGGCTAAATACTTAGGGGTGTGTCTCAGTACTTGTACTGATGACATATTTGATCTTAACTATACACCGCTTCTGAAAAGGATCACTAATGACTTACGCAGGTGGCAAAAGCTGCCGGTATCTATTATCGGGAGGTGTAATATAGTAAAAATGAATATATTGCCTAAATTTCTTTATTTTTTTCGAGCCATTCCCCTTAGAATTCCAGCGTCTTTTATTAAGCGTTTAGACAGTATTATTGGAAGTTTTATTTGGAATTATCGAAGAGCAAGACGGGCACTTAAATACATTAAACTATCTTACAAGCAGGGAGGTTTTAAACTACCTGACTTCAGATCCTATTTTCTGGCCGCCTTCATTAGCCGAATCCAGTCCCTAATAAAGGGACCTGAGGGAAGGGAATTTTGGGTAGCGTTTCAGTTGGCACATGGTCCAAATACTGGCTTTTTGTTACAGTCTATGTCAGATCCTAACTATTACAAAAGAGTCAGATTCAAGACTATTCGACATATTCATTTTATTTGGCAAGACATTTGTAAAAAGTGCAATATTCCTGACTGGCACGAATTTATCTATCTTTGGGGTAATCCGAAGCTACCTGATATTTTTTCGGATTCATTCACACACATATGGCAACAACAGGGAATTACAAAGTTGGGGCAGCTCTATGATGAACACGGATTTAAGTCCTATCAGTCACTACTTATGGAATTTGGGCTCACGCATAATTCTTTTTTTAAATATCTACAAATTAGGAACTTTTTTATGCAAGAAATAGGAATGTTGACGCTCCCCTTAACAACAGAAATTCTACGTGTAATCTTTAAGAGAGATAGTCGTGGTCTTATAGGGAGAGCATACGGTTGCTTTATGGACGAACTCGATGATGATATATTACAGATTACAGCCAAATTGAATATTGTGTTCGATATAGAGGTGACTCCCGACAAAGTGTCAGATTCACTTGTTAGAATAAGTTCCTCTGTCACTTCAATTAATTTAAAATTACAACATCATCGAACTCTGTTTATGCTGTACTACACTCCTAAACGGATTGCTAAGTGGGCCATTTCAATTAATTCTATTAAATGTTACTGCCCCAAATGTAATGAATTTGCTGTAGATTTACGGCATATGTTTGTGATATGCCCCAAGTTAGCTGAATTTTGGTGTAGAATTGCCCAGGAACTGAGTAAGCTAACTGGTAAAACAACGTCTATATCAGAAAAGGAAATCTTACTTGGGCTATTATTGGATAGTGGTAATGTGCCAAATGCTTTTGTATCAATCTTTATGGTATGTGCTCGCTTGACTATTGCTAGGGTATGGATAGAAAAATCCAGCCCTACTATTACTGAATTCTGGTTGATACTGAGGGGAGTCTACGAAATGGAATTAGCTTTGGCAAAAGCGAAGGGTTTGAGATCATTGGCTAAATTTAGACGGCTTTGGTCTAGTCTTCAGTGGGACTAAAAATATTCTGGTTCCTACTGTTAAAATTCTATGTGACATGATTTGATACGATACTTATACAAGTGTTCAGTCCATTTATCCATCTATATACTTCTTATTCGTTTATTTGTAATTGTTTAGAATGCTACAGAAGAATGTCGCTCCGAATTGTGTTCCTTTTTTCTTTTGTGAATGACGAAATGATATGCACCTTGGGTATTTGTTTTTGTTGCTGTTCTATATCTATGACCAATAAAGTTAAATATGAATTAAAAAAAAAAAAAAAAGGATGTATTTAGCTAAATGCTGGCCTTCAAAAACCAGACTGCCCACTTGAGGAAACTCACTCAGGCGAACCTGGCAGCAAACCAGGAGGATATCAAACGTTGGTTTGACCAGAATGCCACTCTGGTAGAGTTTCAGCCTGACCAGAAATTGTGGGTCATGGCCCCAGTAGAGTCTTGCGCTCTTCAGGACAAGTTGACTGGACGTTTTGAGGTGGTGGAAAACAAGAGTGAAGTCACCTACCTGGTGGAATTGCAGACACCAAGGAACCCCTTGAGGATCCTGCGTGTGATCCACCTCAAGCCTCCCTTTGAGAGGTCTCAAGTGAACGTCCTACTAGCCACATATGATTAAATGGAGGAGGAAAGTGAGTCTCCTCCTTACCTCCTGTTTGCCCAGGAGCATGATAGGGCTTTGAAAGGTGTGAATCTCTCCCCAACACTGACCCAGGAGCAGCAGAAGGACAGTCTCCAGTTGTTGGGGCGGTTAGCCTCAATGTTCTCCTTGAACCCAGGAGTCACCAATTGGTGTACCCATGACATGGATACTGGGGATATGCCATCTGTGGAGAACAATATTTACAGGCTGACTGACAAGGTCAAAGCCAGCATCAAGGAAGAGGCTTCCAAGATGCTGGTGCTAGGGGTGATAAAGCCCCCCAGCAGTCCCTGGGCCATCCCAGTGGTCTTGATCCCAAAGGCTACTGCACCTGGTGCTACACCTACACTTCGGATTTGTGTGGACTACAGTGGGCTCAATGCCATCACCAGGAATGACACGCACCCCATCCCTAGAGCTGATGCGCTCATAGATCGGTTGAGAGCTCCCGAATTTCTCAGCACGTTTGATTTAACGTTTGGGTACTGGCTGATTGCCTTGACTGATGGGACCAAAGAGAGGTCTGTGTTCTCAACACCAGAGGGGCAATGCCAGTTCTGGGTGATGCCTTTTGAGCTGAAGAACGCCCTCATCACCTTTCAGAGGATGGTCAACCAGGTGTTAGCTGGAACTGAGGATTTCAGCACTGCATTCCTGGATGACATTGCAGTGTTCAGCTCCAGTTGGGGAGATCACTTGCAACACACCTTTGGGAAGTGTTTAAGGCTCTGCAGAGGGCAGGCATCATGATCAAGGCCAGAAAGTGCCAGCTCTGGGAGGGATCTGTGGTGTACTTATGGCACCAGGTAGGAAGCAGCCAGGTAGTGTCCCTAAAACCTAAGATTGACACCATTCTGGCTTGGGAGCCATCCAAGACCCAAACAGAGATGAAAACCTTTTTAGGTCTCACCAGCTATTACAGGCGGTTTGTCAAGGGCTATGGCACCATTGTTGCCCCTTGACCAAACTGACTTTCAGGAAGATGGTTAACACAAATGAGGGATGAGAACCCAAAACTGTTGAGGTGGTCCATTTCCCTACAGGGGATGGACTTTATGGTACAACACTGCCCTGGTACAAAACAAGCCATTGCTGATGGTCTGTCCAGATTCTTTCACTTTAGTGATGAGAAAACCCAGGAGATAGTTTGCCCCACTTTTCAGCTGAAGGGGACATGTGTCAGACCTGGCATGCTTGGTGTGGTTTCCACTGACTTTTTGACCCTGCCTCCTGTATTTTTTACTGTGTGCTGGACTTTGTTTTTGTTGGTTTAGAAACTCTGGGCACTTTGCCACTGCTTCTCAGCACCAGTGTGCATGTGCTCCCCTTGTAAATTGTGATTATGATTGGTTATCCATGATTGCCATATTTGATTTACTGGCAAGTACCTAGTAAAGGGCACTGAGTGTGCCAGGGCCTGCAAATTAAATGCTACTAGAGGGCTCACAGCACTGGTTGTGCCACCCACATGAGTAGCTCTGTAAATGTGTCTCAGACATGCTACTGCAATGTCTGTGTGCACAGTTGTCAACTTCTATGTCGACCTGACAAGTGCACCCACTTGCCAGACTGTAACCTTCCTTTTTTCTTTCATGTAAGGCACCCCTAAGGCAGGGGCAAGATACCTCCATGGGTGGGGTGCAGTGTATGTGAAAGGTGGGACATGTACTGATGTGTTTTACATGTCCTGATAATGAAATACAATGTATTTCATTTTTCACTGTTAAAAGGCTGTCTGTCCCATAGGCTCTCATGGGAACTGCACTGTACCATCTTACACGTGGAAATTTCCATTGGGACGAATTGAGAAAAGGAGTTTAGGCTCTCTGAACTCAGAATTAAATAACATACATTTTAGTGGAGGAGGTTTTAACATTTTGTGTTAGAAAATGCCACTTTGAGGACATGGGCATTTTCTTGCTTAACCATCCTGAGTGCCTCTGCCTGTTTGTATATTCACCGTCTGGTTTTGTAGTGACAAGATCTGGTGAATTTCATGCACTCTAGACAGTCACAAGGGGGGTTGAGGTGTGTCCTGCCTTGCCTGGGTGACTCATAGCTAGGCTGAATAGACCTGGGCTACATTTAGAGTGGTGAATAGAGATTTTTGCTAGAACCTGAATAAGCTGTGTCTCCTTTGCACAATGCTGTCTCTATCTCCTGTAGAGGACCTGGATCAGGAGAGACATAACTGGTTTTGCTGAGTTCAGAGACTCTGAAAACAAAGACTACAAAGAGAAAAAGGGGCATAAGTAGTAGACCTTTATCCACAACAGTTAAATCACTTCTGGAATCAATAGGAACCTCTGCCAAGGAGAAGAACTAAAGAGCTGTGAAGAGGAGACTGCCCCTTTGCTGTGTGTTGCTTTGCTGGGTTGGCCTGCAGTTTCTGCTTCTGCCAAGGAAAGGACAAAGAGTGGACTTTGCTGTGAACCTGCTTCAGAAGAATCTCCAAGGGCTTGTGTGTGTTTGCTTCCTGTTCTGAAGTCTCAGGGAAACAAAGACTTCGCCGACAGCTTCCTTGAACTCCACTTCTGGGAATTTCGAACTGCCAAGAGGTGCATGTTCCAGTTTTGAGCCTCTGGATGTTGTTTTTCCTGCTACAGGAAGCTACCAAGAACTAAAGTTCTAAAAGATATCAATGTTTCTCTCTCCTTGCGGTTGAATTTTCCAGCGCAGCACTGCCGTGTGGTAGGAATTCACAAAGCTCAGCCCCATGTGGCCAAACATTGAAGCATTTAGCCTTTAGCTCTGCGGCTGCACGCTTATGGAATAGCCTCCCTGTGGAGCTACGACTGGTCCGGGATCTGACCCTTTTCCGCAGACAGCTGAAAACCTGGCTATTCCCCAGAACCTAATCCTTAGTCCCCCACTGTCTCCTTCTTCACTCTGTCTTTCAGCGCCAGGATGCCCGTTGGGTTGCAGTGCGCTCTATAAATTTAAATACATACATACATACATTACTTGCCTGTGGTCCAAGAAACTGCCACACTCCAAATCCTGTGCACCGATCTCCAATGACGAAGATCACTACACTGACTCCGACACAGGCCCTGCTGGACAGCAAGAAGAACCAACGCATCGACAGCTGGAGAAATCAATACAGCACCTGATTCGCTTTCACCGCATCGCCTCCTGCAGTCCAGGTTTTCCACGCATCTCACTCGGGTGCTGAATCCATAACAACGCTGGGGCTACAGTGATATATGGGCGCACCACCTCCCCTCACAGTAAGAAACCGACACATCAGCTTCTTTACAGTAAGGAACCGACGCATCAACTCCCATGCGTGGCAGTAAGAAACTGCCGCATCACCTCCCCTGGAGCAAGGAACCAATGCATCACGTCTCCCGCACATAAGGAACTGACGCATCACCTTCCCTGTGGCTGTTTTTGTTTGTGATTCTGAAGCATCTCATTTACTTTGTGCTTAAAGTGTTGCATCCATAGTTTCCTATAGACAGAACAGTGTATACCTTCCAAAAGTCATATTTTGAACTCTGTATGATGAAGTTTTGCCTGTTTGGTTTAGATAAAGATACTTTATTTTTCTAACCTGGTGTGGTGTCCATGTGTGGTTGTTTCCCTGTGTTACTGTGGGTTTTATACAAATGCTTTACACGTTGCCTCTGTAGTTTAGCCTGACTGCTCTGTGCCAAGCTACGAGAGGGTGAGCACATTCAAACTTAGGTGTGTACTTTACTCATCCTGACTTGAAGGAAGGGTTTCTTCTTGGACAAGGTGCATACCTCTGCCAACTAGAGACTCCTGATTCCAAAAGCATTTGAGCAAGCTGAGAGCTCGGATTAAGGCAGTGCGCTCCCTTCCTCCTTTGTTTGATAACGCTCCCTTGAATTGACGAGCTCTGAAAAAGGCACATGCGCTCTGTGAGTGATACAGTGACCACTGAAGACTGTGAGAGGCCTTTTCAACACCTCTAAAGCAACCTTTTAGTCTCTACTGGAAACTGTTAGCACTGGTGGTGCTAACAATGGTGAAAACTAGAGACTTTTACTGAAGTGTTCAAATGCACTGCATTTACTATAATGCATCTGAGCAAACTGAGTGCTGGGATGTAAGGTGGTGTGCTCTCGACTCGGCCTGGGCAGTGAACTCCACTCCATTCGGGGAGTTTGCAGGGTTTTCTGCCCTCTACGCACTGTGGAGCTCACGGAGTGCAGAAAATTCCACTCTGCATAGTGCAGCAGAGTTTTTTCCTCGCACGCAAACTGTAAGTTGGCGAACTCGAGCTACCGCTCGGGTACAAGGGGAGTAGATTTCAAAACCATGAACATTTGTCAGCAGCTTAGTAAAGTTATAAACTCAAATAATTCATACATAATCACAAATCAATGATTAGCATTTTAGTATGTTCAGTATGGTTCAAAGTGATTCAAATATAGCAATTACAAAGGCTGACTACTTAAAGTCGTCATAACCACATAGAGTACATTTAAATTTCTCTTGAAAGGAAAATTCTTGAATGTGCTAAGCTAAGGAGTCAGGCAGATTGGGGAGAAGTCAAGCGGAATGTGTCAGAAAGTAAAGCCACTAAAATGTTGAATCAAGCTGAGATTCATACAGGTAAATGACAGAGGATTTGCTCAGGAGATTTAACTCTTTGAGCAGGAGAGAATTTGGACATCAAGTTTCAGGCGAGTAGAAAGGAGCATCTGAATCTAACCAGCTCAGCAATACACAATTAAAACATGCAATCTTCAGTAACTATAAGACTCCACATAATTCCCAAAATGTGAGGGCCAATCAGAACCTAGCACTTCCCAATAGCGATCAGGCACCCTTCATCCCAGATGTCAAACAATGGAAGACTTCAGCTGCATAGCCTTCAATATGATATCTCCTAACAGAATGGTACATCGCAGTCAGCCTGCCCCAGCGCAAGTGTAGAAACTCATTATTCAGCTTTCAGTGAAACTCCCAATGATAAACGATTCCCACAGAAGCTAAAACAGTTGCAACAATTTTCTACATTCAAGCTACTACAGCTCAACTCCTGGAATGAGCGAAAGAGTAACAGAATCTCAACAGCCAAAATTTGCATTTTCAATGTTCGCATGAGTGGTTAAACTGAGGCCTCTATTAACTATGGCTAACTTAACTTGAACGCACTTTAACTATGGGCAACTATAACATGAAAATCACACCTTGAATATGCCTATATACAAAGTCCAGATTGGTATATGTTCAGTGACCCGACGTATAATAGCAGAGCGTCACCAGAGCATACTGGCCCCTCCTTAACCAATAGCGATAAACTCCCCAGTGGCAACCCTACCCACATTTGCTGCTTTTGCTGTGTGCTGTGCTGCACGCAATCCCACAGGGTCCCTCTGTACCTAAAATCCAGATGGTAGAACCTTTCTACCGCTGTGCAGGGCTCCTATACCCACGCCAGAGAAATATGTAACCCCTCCTCTGTGGTCACTCAAAATTAGTTCTGGGGAAGCTTCACTCCCACTGGGATTGGTGCCTGGCTAACTCGAGGGACAATGGTTGGAGCAGGCCAGAGTGTTAGGTACATCTGCAGGTCCAGAATGTTAGCTACATCTGCCTGTGAAAAGTCCATTCAGGCAGTGTCCAGGGTCATCTATTAATTAATCTCCTGTGGTGTTATGTGTATTGCTCCCAGACAGTGAAGAAAATGTTTTGGTCAGGAGTGGTGTTTTTCTTCCACGTGCAAGATGGCTTAGGGGTGTGTCCAGTCCCTTCCTGGGCTTCAGAAAGTCCCTATCTCCTTTTTTTTGCTTAGTCAGCTCATGTCCTAAGCCAGTGCAAAGGGGGAGCTACCCCAGAACTAGTTTACAGTGGCCATAGGAGAGGGTTTGCCTATTATCATAGCTTCACAGACAGGCTACAGTAGTAGCCCTGCTGTCATGTTTTGCACTGCCACTCTAGTGGTGGCACAATGAGTGTTGCCGCACACTTGTGACATTTAATTTATAGGCTCTGGATACACATTGAACCATATACCAGAGACTTATAGGTAAGTTAAATTTGATAATTAGGAGTATAGACAATTTGAACATATTTTAGAGGACAGAACACAAGCACTGGAGCCTGGTTAGCATTGTTTCAGTTACTATTATGTTTGATACATAATAGTAAGACCACATCTTCTATTCTTATCTTATTTCCCTTTTTCATAATGGCGGTATAGATTTTACTAACCGCACAATTCAGTACACTAATCTTATACATCCCTAAGCAATCAGATACATATTAATCCTTAGGAAAACAGTTTGCCATATTAGAGAATTATATAACAATCCTCATCCAGTCCTCTTTGGTATTCAGTTCCCTAAGTATAGTATCAAGGGTTGAGATATACCATTGTTCCCTGTTTTTTCTCATGATTTCTACAATACCCCCTCGTCTTGAGGAAGTAATTTTTTCGATGATGAACTAATCAAACTCAATATGTTTGTGGTTCATCGTCGTGTAGTGATCAACCAACGGAGCATTCTGTTTCATGGTTTCCAGTGCTGACTTGTGTTCTAATAATCTGAGTCTAAGCTCCCTTCCAGTCTCACCCACATATGCCAAACCACATGGGCATCGTAAAAGATATACTACATTACTACTCCTACAGCTATTTAAACTCCTGGATGTGATCGTATATTCACTGTAAGTCAATGTTTTAGTGACCAGGCAATTCTCACATATGGAGCAATTTCCACATTTGTAGTCTCCCATTGCTTTACCTCCTTGTATAGTACTTTGACCATTCATACCTATTTCCCGGTACATATGCACTAAATCTTTCCGTAAGTTATCATTGCGTTTAAATGCAAATGTGGGTTTCGGAAGTTTAACATCGTTGCCCTCATTCAAGATGTTCCAATTGGAATTTATTACATTTTTTAATCTGTTACTGATGTTAGAAAATTGACTTACAAAGACTAGTTGATTATCAGTATTCACCTTATTCCTTTTGTAGCTAGGGTCAAGATGTCAGGGCCTTGAATCCTCGGAGTCGTACGATGCTCAATGGGTTCCACCCCTTGATAGCCCCAAGGTCTGAGTGAACTAACAGACTCACTGGAGTGATCAAGTGAGGGAAGGAAAGGATAGGGACAGCAGGGAGGGAGACCTGTAACGAGAGTAAGGCACTATGAATATATACAACTTATTCCAGAACACATAGAGACTACTATGTATCCATATATATGTATATATACTACGCTTCGCACTATACCTGTAAAGGAAAAGAACAGTGCGGATATCCGTGAACCAGAATACAAGAGTGGAATGCAGCAACTAGAAACCTATGAAAGGAACACATGCATTAGAAAACAGTCTGCGACAATTCTCTCTGCTAGTACTGTAGTGTAACCACGAATACCACATACCTATATGCTCATAGGTGGCATTAAACAGGGGAGGAGGAGCAGAGCGACCAACTGGACTTGCTACGCTTTTCCCCTGATGTGAAAACAAAAGAAAACAAGCCAAGGCAATGGTACTTCACCTTTTGTAGAACATGAACACCTTAAATGCTCTAGCAGATTTATGGTTTACCAACAACAGCCTGGACCTTATATAGGTACGTTGTTAAGATAATGTTTTGTGCACATAAAAGAAAGGAAAATACCAGCACTCTTGGCCTTTCGTCAAAGAACAAAGTAAATATTCAAACTGGAAAGGTGAAGGGTTCTCAACCCCCACAATGAGGCCGATGTATCCCCTCGGCAAACACAGGGAACAATGTCATGCAAAAGGTCAATGAGGCTTAACAAGAGCTTATCCCAGCAGCCGCTGGAAATGCAAGCGACCGGGTCTTGGAGGATGAATATTTGCAGCCAATGAGTTCCGCTATGTTAAAGCATCTGCCAGGACAAGCACAATCACAAGATGTCACACGAAGCGCCCTGCAAGAGCCGATGCCAGCTCGTCCAACGGGGCATGGTCTGTGACGAATGTGTACATAGTGCGAAAGAAGCTGCAGAGGCTATCAGAAAATTCAGAAAGTTGCTAGAATATTTGGTGCTCCAGGCACCCCTACCAGCCCTCCTGGCGTTCTTCAGGTCCGGAACTCCACAGGAATCAACGGCACCGTCCGGTGCCCTGGAAGCCGTCATATCGGCTTCCGGGTTGAGGAAATATGAATTTTTATGGTCAATCGTGTCCCCTATCTTAGACCCCAACGGCTCCATGTACATGCTACAAGTACATGTATGTTCCCTCCAGTTCCAGCTATGAAGACGCAAATACATGTGCGTCCAACGTTAACATGTCCTCTTTCATATCTGCCATGAATGGGCCGGATATTCCATTCCTAAGTATGATTGGCCACCGACTTTATATGGTACACTTTTCACGTTTTACAGTTCAGGCGAGTAGGCCCTGAATGCTGCCATCGAGCTTTTTCTTGCTTCTGCCTCTGAATGCTCCAGCCTGGACCTGCATCTGTATCCATGAACTTTGTCCTACTCCCTGCGCGGCTAACGGTGCCTGACGCGGCCTGTTGCCTGCCAAAAACTGTATTTCACCTTCAAGTTATCTGCTCCGCTCCTCATCCAATGCATTCCTGTCTAGTAGTTTAGGTAAACATCCTTCCAGCTACCGAGCAAAGGGCCCGGCCTCACTGTCTCCATGCAAGTAGTTCATGACTCACGTTACCATGGTAGGCCCATGCCCCCCTCGCATCCCATGTAGACACTTAGACGCTTGTACACGCACTAACAGTCAGTATAGAGTAGGATTTGTCCGCGAAGACCTTTCCTTCTAGATAATATAGTTCCTTAAACACAAGATATTAGATATGATTTAGGACTAGGTTGTCCTGACACCCCAGACTTCTGTCTCCTCATGTAGGGCTAAATGTCAAGTTCCCTTCACCCTCTAGTTACACGTCAATCACACGTCATGCGGCTGCGCGCGCATCCCTGCCATGTATTTTTGCTGACTTTGCAGGATTCTCTTATGGATCCACCCATTTGTGTCACCATCATAATGACGTTTTTAGTATACGCCTCTATGCACGCCTATTATTACGCCTTTTCATTACGTATGTGTATTCTTATCTGTATTATCAAGCTGTTACGCCTCCTGCATCTGTCTTAATGTAATGCATTTCTTATATATACTATTACTTGTCAATAATCTATTGCTGATCCCTTCCTGAACCTTCGTGGTGACGGAACTCGATTGCCTGGTTCGAACCATCATTCCTTTGTAAAGGAATAAATACCCTATTATACCCTCGAATACCACGGATTCTGCCTCTTATTTTTACTGAGTTATTCGTATTGTATTTTACCGCATAAAAATAGTACAGGTAAATTAAATATTTACCACATAAATTGGCGCCCGAACAGGGACACCTCTCACACCCCACGCGCCGGAGGTGCGTTGCAGACCCGGTCTCCTGCCACAGCCGGACGGACAATTACGCGTACCCGCAGGATTTCCTGTATCTCCCTCAGGCCAACGGGGGCGACTGAGGCTGCGATCTACACCCAGACGAGGCGGTGAGGAGTGCGGAGAATCCCGACCAGAGCCTAGCTGAGAGAGCAAGATCCAAGGTATACAGAGGCCCACCAGATTCCGAATTTCCGAAGTATCTAAGTCACGAGTCGAGTCCAGTCCAGTTTGGTCTAGTCCAGTCCAGACTTCCGAGGCCTTCCGTTCCGTGCTTCCCGGTGAGTACCGTTGCTGAGGACGCATCTAGACGTGCACATTAGTTTGTGCCGGTCAAGACGGGTCTGGGTACACAGACCTGGTCTGCACTGTTTTAGCAGTGTATCTGTACTGTTTAGCAGTACATACAGTATATTTAGTATTATGCAGTTAACTAGTTTTATTCTAATAATTATTGTTTGTTCTAAAATGTTTTAATATGTTTTAAATGACGTGGTATGAGTAATTGTTCGATCTTCATTATTGTGTTTATTGTAATTATTGTGTTCAAAAACCAAGTAAGAATTAAGTAACAAGGTTCAAGATGCCGTTATTTTCGAAATTAAGACAGATAAAAACTAGAAAAGGGATACTCGAGGAAGCTGTTCCTATCCCACCTAGGGACACTCCGGGGTACTTTATGTACCATAAACATGGCCTAGATGCCGTATTATATCTTGATCTATGGGTGGACTACACCAAGGATTTAGCAGAGAGTCAGAGATGGCCCGCTGCCGGAACATGGGATGCAGATTGCATCATGAGAATAGAAGAAGCATTATGGAAAAAGAAAGCCAGACAGTCACAGAAAGATGCCATTGAACTATGGCGTAAAGAATCGCATAGGCGCACAGAGAAAGCGCTCAGAAAGGAAGAGAAAAGTAGGGAAGATTCAGAAAAAGCCCGAGAAAACATATTAATTGACGAAGGTACCCGAGTAAAATCAGAACAAGTAGACAGACAACGAAACACTCTTATGAATGGTATGTATCCTCTTCTGGCCGAAGGTTTACCTAAGGCCACTCCGGAAATACCGAAAGATCTGCCACCTCCATTACTCCCGATTAAAGTACATCCCAAGACCGCAAAAGATATTTTCCTTTCTTCCTATTTAGACGATGTAGCTCCCGAATATGTTAATGTTCCACCACACACACCACCTGTCGATGGTGCTCAACCCCAAGATCATCCGCCCTCAACTCCGCAACAACAAACTCCTCCTCACATTCCAACAGTTTCATCTGTTTCTACCACTCTTCCTACATCTACCGTCTCTACCTTACATTCAACGAATCCTTTCGCGCCTAGCACCTCAGAAGGTGCAACAGGAGGTGCGACAGCGATTTTTTCCACGCCACCGCAAGGAAATAAATTGTCCTTTAGAGATTTAGCATATCAACATACACCTCAAACAGTAAGATCCGGTATGTTTAAGGAACATCGTGTGGATTGTAGATATGATCCAGTGCCCGGTAAAAATGACAGAATGCTGCTGTCATCACTACGTATACGACGAGCGTCCACATATTTAATGACACTACCAGGAATGGTTGCTCATCTGGACAATATATATCACTTTGTCCAATCAGGGCAAGGCCCTGAAAGTATTGACAAGGCCATGGAATACCAGAAAGTAGATATACAGAAACTACTGTTAAGCTTCCTCATAAACTGCTTGATCAGAAACAGAGATAGGCCTGAGGTAGATCAGGATGAAATGCAAGTGCTTACCAGATGGGGTCAGAATATATCAGAAGGGAAACATGATAAACAGAAGTGTATAGTAGCTATGTGCCGAAAGATCAGAAAAGAAATAGAACGAATACATGAAAACAGATTAGAGGCAGACAAAACTGAATCAGAGGAGGAGGAGGAGGAAGAATCAGAAATGCCCACGGGACAATTAGAAACGATAGCTTATGTAGGCAGGGGAAGATCTTGTAACAATACCAGACACTTCAATGATCCAATGCGTCCGATACGTCCAGAATGTAGCAGACATTTTCAAGCCCCTATGTTAAATGCAAGGTCCCCTGAACACCTATTCCAGGCTGCTGATAAATTACTCCGAGACCGAAGGGGGTATCATATGCTCGATTCTATGGATGAACAAGAATTAGCCAGGTCAGCAGTACAATGGGCTGACAGTTCTGAAAAATATAGTGATGATGCGCTAGCACACACGTTTCTGAATCTTACCCCAGACGAACAGCGTTTAGCTGGTATATACATGATACAACACCTCCTTATATTGTATAGAAGCCAACACTCCGATCCTGGTCCCCTACCTGATATACTGATAGAATTACTCACGAATAAATGGAGAGGTTCAGGTACTGATTTAATTAAAGAAATTCTAGAATATCGACATCAGTACATTGTCTTCGTATGCCCAGAACATGTTTCAGTTCCCACCGTGGAAAGAAAAACGTATCACATAGACAGACAGAACCCCTTACGCGAAGTACACCCAGTCAGAAATGATGACAATACGTTTAGACGCGTGTTTGTGTACACGCCCATAACCAAAATAGAACTATTGGAAATGAAAAAATTAGTGCCCAGCCATGACAAAGATCCAGCAGGTTTTCACCGTGAACTAAAGGACATGTTACTCATGGGTGATTATACCTATCCTGACATTATGAAAATATTGAAAGTATTATTGCCTGCCGGTATTTATGAGAAACTCAAGGAAAAAGAATGGGAGGTGGGAGACCAAAAGATTGACTGGACCGCATTGGAAACTGAAGAAAATAGCAGAACTGCAGGCGTAGGGCTTGGGGCCAAAACAAAAGCATTGCCAGGGCTATTGGTACAAGTATTGCCACGTTTATTAACTACGAAAAAGGAAGATTGGGGAGCAATCTCAGCCTGTAAACAGAAACCCGATGAAGACACTAGTGATTTTTATTCCCGATTTGAAAGATGCTTTGGTATTAATAGCGGCCTGAAAGCAAATAGTGAGTCATATCCACACCTTTTTGTAACTAAACTAGTCGAGAATTCCCTGCCGCAGGTTAAAAACAGAGTATTGAAAGTTGAGAGCACTTGGCAAGCTAACACTCCTTCACAAATGTTGCAAATGTTACAGTATCACCAGAATAGAATTAGAGAAGAACAAGAACACGAAACAAGACGTATGAAAGACACGAAAATGAAAATGCTTGTCGCTCAGTCAGTTCCAGCTGACGGTCATAAAAAGGGTACGGCCAGTAACTCAGCGGTTCCCGTTAAAGGGACATGCAACTATTGTAAACAGCCAGGTCATCATATAAACGATTGTGCAGTTCTAAAACATAATATCTCCACGGGTAAAACGAAGGAGAGACCACGTCCGCCTAGACAGGATCAGATCCAACAACAAGTACCTCAGAATATACAGCCTATGCAAGCTGCACAACAGACCGTACCACAACAACAACAACAGCCACAGCCTATTGCTGCGACACAAAACACGACACAACAGATGTACCAGTATGCACAAAATGACTATCCAGAGTATCAGCGCTACACATGAAATAGCCTAGAGAGGGAAGTTGGCTTACCCCTTATTGAGGTTCCTGTAGACCAAGAGGGTCCCTATGTACAGAGTCAAGTATTAGGGAAAGACAGAAAGTTTCTACTCGATACAGGGGCAAGCAGAACAACTATAAGTCACGACGAAGTTCCAGGGGCACCCCTCTCAGGCTCACAAAATATTTCCCTTGGTTTTTCAGGAAAGCCCACTATTAACGAAGTATCGCAACCACTTGCATTTAAAGTCGGTCCATTAACACGGACTACAGATCTATTGCTTACGAAATCATGCCCCGAAAACTTGTTAGGTATAAAAACATTGAAAGCTCTAGGAGCTATAATATGTTGTTCTCCGGACGGAGTACGACTATTTTTGCGTGACTTTAAAGGTCACTACGTGTCTAGAGACATGGATCACCGGTTACAGAATCTACCTGCACATTTATGGGTGCAAGGCCCCACTGATGTAGGTTGTATGCACATTACACCATATCGAGTCACACTCAAAACAGGAGTGGTACTGCCACGAATGCGACAATACAAGTTACCGCCAGATGCTGTAGTGGCTTTACTGCAAATCATTGACGAGCTCATTGCACAAGGAGTGGTTGTAGAAACCGACTCCAATGTATGTAATTCTCCGATTATTCCGATTCTTAAACGAACTGATCCAAAAGCACCCCCAGTATATCGATTAGTTATTGATCTGCGCGAATTGAACAAATGCATTGTACCACAATACCCCGTGGTCCCAGATATCTCTTCATTACTGACAGCTATTGATTCAGAGGCAACGTTCTTTACTGTAATTGACCTTTAAGAACGCCTTCTTCAGCGTCCCAATCGATCCGGAAAGCCAATATTTGTTCGGATTCAGTTTAAATGGACGAAGTTTTAAATTCGCACGCGCACCTCAAGGATTTACAGAAAGTCCTAGCATCTACAGCCAAGCACTGAAAAGACAACTTGACAGTATCCACATGCCTTCTAACACTGCACTGCTTCAGTATGTCGATGATCTGCTGATCACCGCCCGAAGCGAACCCGAATGTGAAAAAGCATCACTGACGGTTTTACATTTCTTAGCCGACAAGGGGCACAAGGTGTCCCCTTCAAAGCTGCAATTTTGTGCCCAGCAAGTTGTGTACCTAGGGCACTTGCTGTCCAAATGGGGGAGACAGCTCACACCTGATCGTATCCAGTTAATTGTAAACATGCCACCACCCAAGACACAAAAGGAGGTACGGGCCTTCATAGGCCTCACTTCGTACTGCAGGCAGTGGATCCCCCAATATGCATTTTTAGCTAAACCACTTATTCAGTTGACAACCCAGGAGGCAGCAACATCAACTGTCCTCCCTTGGACTCCAGAACATACACAAGCTTTTGAAGACTTAAAGAAAGCTTTATGCCAAGCACCTGTTTTAGCGACACCATGTTACAGTAAGCCTTTTACACTCTTTGTTACAGAACGTGAAGGTACTGCTTTGTCAGTACTCACGCAGGAACAAGCAGGATCACACAAGCCATGCGCTTACTTTTCTAGCACATTAGATCCCGTAGCTCAGGCTCTTCCTGCGTGTCTGAAATCAGTTGCAGCGACAGCTCTAGCGATTAGACAAAGCGATTCCATAGTATTAGGACATCAATTGACAGTACAAGTACCACACGCAGTAGAGGTTCTCTTGAACCGGACACAGACACAACACTTGACTATAGCACGACTGACTGGTTACGAATTGACATTGTTTCAGCCACACATAGAAATCAAACGTTGTAGTACATTAAATCCTGCCACACTTTTGCCATTAAATGGAACAGACCCACTGGCACATGATTGTATTGAAGTCATTACTATTACGACGAAACCCAGACAAGACTTGACAGATGTCCCATTACCAGATCCAGACCTGACACTTTATGTAGATGGTTCATGTATGAGAACAAGTACAGGAAAGTTAGTGGCCGCCTATGCAGTCACGACAGACACCGAAGTCATTGAAACAAATTGTATCGACACATTATCAGCTCAAGCAGCAGAGCTTATCGCTCTGACACAAGCCTGTATTCAAGCCAAAAATAAGAAAGTCAACATATACACAGATTCACGTTATGCTTTCGGAGTCGTACACGACTTCGGAGTCCTTTGGCAAGAGAGAGGTTATTTGACTTCTCACGGTGCCAACATTCAACACGGTCCCCTCATTCAAGCTCTATTAGATGCAATACATCTACCTACTTCAATATCTATCATGAAGTGCAAAGCCCATACGAAAGTGACTGACATTATTTCTCAGGGTAACGACCTAGCTGACAGAACAGCTAAACAGACTGCTCAGAATCAGACTCATATAACTGACACGACAAAGACAATAGTTCCGACTCCAACACACTGCATGACAGTTAAGGATCCCGCCCTTGATGTAATTGACATACAGACACATGCTACACCAGAGGAAATAAAGAAATGGGCTGAACTCGGAGGGATCCAGACAGATCAGGGATGGATGACGAAGGGAAAATCTATATGGTTTCTCCCCGACTCAATGGTTCAAGTTATCATTAACACAATACATAGTCCAGCACATCTAGGAGAAAAAGCCATGTTAGACAGTATTCAACACATTTGGTTCAACAAACACTTACGAGCTGCAGCCAAACAGAAAGTCCGAACTTGTATGATTTGTTGTCAGTACAATCCAGGTAAAGGCGTACCTGTAGAGCAGGGTGGATTCCAACCTCCCGATCACCCTTTTGAAGTCCTCCAGATGGATTATATCCAGATGGAACGATGTCGAGGATTCAAATATGTCCTCGTAGTTGTATGCGCTCTTTCCCGTTGGACAGAGGCGTATCCCGTCTCAGATTACACTGCCCCGACTACTGCCAAACAGTTAGTTCGAGAATTCTTCCCACGGTATGGTTTGCCCCGTATCGTGTACTCAGATAATGGCCAGCCGTTCTCATCCGAGCTAATGAAACACGTTTCACTTCTGTTAGGCTATCAATGGAAATTCCACTGTGTCCGACATCCCGAGGCAGCAGGTCTCGTGGAGCGTCATAATCAATCTCTGAAAATTAGATTGTCCAAAATCTGTAGAGAAAAAGGTGTCGACTGGATAGTAGCCTTACCAGTTACGCTCTTTTACATGAGAATGGTAGCACATTCTCGAACAGGGCTATCCCCGTATGAGG
Source organism: Triturus cristatus (assembly GCF_964204655.1). Lineage (NCBI taxonomy): Eukaryota > Metazoa > Chordata > Amphibia > Caudata > Salamandridae > Triturus > Triturus cristatus. Next base: position 458,738,501 of record NC_140586.1, on the reverse strand, counting down.
TGATCTTCGGTAGGCCACCAAATATGTGGGGGACGCCTATACCTCGTAAAATCACTGATGTTGATTGTAATATGCTGACAGATTACCTGGCTTCCTTGATGTCTGCACTACAATCTTGTCGTTCACAGGTAGCTGCAGCTTTTCCCGATAACACTGAGGTGAAGCCTCATGAAGTGGTTCCAGGTGACCTGGTACTTGTGAGAAACTTCGACAGGAGGAGTCCGTTGGAGCCTCGCTGGCAACAACCGAAACTCGTTTTACTGACCACGAGGACAGCCGTGAAGATAGAGGGCCGCAAAGGGTGGCTGCACTCGAGCCATATCAAGAAATTTCATGGACTACCATCGGATTTAAACGTTCAGCCCTGCATTCCCTCACAGACTGACTCAAAACTCCCCCTGGTTGAAAAATCAGAAAAAGAGAACTATAAACTGAAACTAAGGTCTAGCAAGTCAGACAATTCGATTGTTTAAGTCCTCTCCAAGGTGAATCGGTTGAATTAAAGTCTTTGACATGTATCCTCTAGACCGTATGAGAGAGAAAAATAGACAGAAACAGCTCAAGAAACATGCATACTGTAAATCACTTCATAGTCACTGTATAGTGACATTGTTGATTATGTTTTTCCTAAGTCTTTTTATTATTGCTGTAAGTGTACTGTTACATATGTACTATCCTATTTTCAAGCGTGCTTACAATGTTACTGCCGAACATTCTTTTAGTGAACTACCTCCACATGAGTTGTCCTATAGATTTGCGCTGCGCAACAACACATTCATTAGTATGTTACATCATTCCCATCAGACCAGCAACGCTACAAATTGTTGGATATGTGGCCGACTCCCTCCCTATCAGAAATACAAGGGAGTTCTGCCTCTCTTTCCATATCCGTTTACACACAATGGTTCCTGTGGAGCATGGTTTAGTTTGATTAACTCTTTAGATTCTAACACTGTAGTTTACCAGAGCAACTGGGTATGGGGAAACCTGAACTTAGTTCTGCTTAAAGCCTGTTATCCTAACAAGGAGGGACTTCCCAAAAGAACAGGAACTGACCTAGAAAATGAAGTATATGGATTAGGTAATTTTACACTTAATCTCATGATTCTAAATGTTGAATCTGAAGCTACACTAGTCTTGCCTGCTATGTCCGTATTACCAGTCAAAGGTGAATTATGTGTAAGAAAGAATGGTTCAGTACACCTGGGTCATAGTAAATGTACTACTGTGATCGAATTCAGTGATAAAGGCAAGTCTACATTTAGAGCTTCCCGTCACTCCTACTTCATCTGTGGCCACACCGCATATATACGCCTACCCCTAGATTGGGATGGTACCTGTTACATTGCATTCCTTCTGCCACCTGTTTTCCTAGCCCCTCCTGATTATCATAGAAATACCAATCTAGTACACCATAGACCCCAGAGAGATACCCCGATTGTTGACTACACCGAAACAGCATGGGAACAATATACCGACTTCAATAAAGGTCTCTTTCCTTACATAGGTGTTGTCTCCAACAGTAAATTGATACGTAGATTAACTAGAACCCTTGAAGCAGTAGTGAATGAAACTACCTCTGCCCTAGGCAACTTAACAGAGGAGCAGTCTGCGATGCGGATTGTTGTTCTTCAAAATCGTCTTGTCCTTGACGTCATCCTAGCAGATAGGGGCGGAGCTTGTAGGGTCATCGGATCAAGTTGCTGTGTTTTCATCCCAGAAAACGCGCCATCCGTATATAAAGCCATAACTCGTCTTCACAAGATTGCAAACCAGATTCATCAGAATGCAGGCACCTGGACATGGTCCGGTTGGTTCTGGAGCGTGTTGTCAGCCTGGGGATGGAAAGTCCTATCCTTCCTAGGTATTGGCCTTCTCATAGTATTCAGTTGCTGCCTATGTCTACAATGTGGACCAGCGATTTGCGGCCTGTGTGCCACATCGTGTATTCCACATTCAAGTTTTCATTCAAGATCCCGGAAGAAGAAAGAAGAACAAATGATGTTACATGAACAGATTGATGGATTCCTGAAGATCGATATTTCATGAGGGTCCGTAGGGGACAAGGAGGGAATGAGGAAATATGAATTTTTATGGTCAATCGTGTCCCCTATCTTAGACCCCAACGGCTCCATGTACATGCTACAAGTACATGTATGTTCCCTCCAGTTCCAACTATAAAGACGCAAATACATGTGCGTCCAACGTTAACATGTCCTCTTTCATATCTGCCATGAATGGGCCGGATATTCCATTCCTAAGTATGATTGGCCACCGACTTTATATGGTACACTTTTAACGTTTTACAGTTCAGGCGAGTAGGCCCTGAATGCTGCCATCGAGCTTTTTCTTGCTTCTGCCTCTGAATGCTCCAGCCTGGACCTGCATCTGTATCCATGAATTTTGTCCTACTCCCTGCGCGGCTAACGGTGCCTGACGCGGCCTGTTGCCTGCCAAAAACTGTATTTCACCTTCAAGTTATCTGCTCCGCTCCTCATCCAATGCATTCCTGTCTAGTAGTTTAGGTAAACATCCTTCCAGCTACCGAGCAAAGGGCCCGGCCTCACTGTCTCCATGCAAGTAGTTCATGACTCACGTTACCATGGTAGGCCCATGCCCCCCTCGCATCCCATGTAGACACTTAGACGCTTGTACACGCACTAACAGTCAGTATAGAGTAGGATTTGTCCGCGAAGACCTTTCCTTCTAGATAATATAGTTCCTTAAACACAAGATATTAGATATGATTTAGGACTAGGTTGTCCTGACACCCCAGACTTCTGTCTCCTCATGTAGGGCTAAATGTCAAGTTCCCTTCACCCCCTAGTTACACGTCAATCACACGTCATGCGGCTGCGCGCGCATCTCTGCCATGTATTTTTGCTGACTTTGCAGGATTCTCTTATGGATCCACCCATTTGTGTCACCATCATAATGACGTTTTTAGTATACGCCTCTATGCACGCCTATTATTACGCCTTTTCATTACGTATGTGTATTCTTATCTGTATTATCAAGCTGTTACGCCTCCTGCATCTGTCTTAATGTAATGCATTTCTTATATATACTATTACTTGTCAATAATCTATTGCTGATCCCTTCCTGAACCTTCGTGGTGACGGAACTCGATTGCCTGGTTCGAACCATCATTCCTTTGTAAAGGAATAAATACCCTATTATACCCTCGAATACCACGGATTCTGCCTCTTATTTTTACTGAGTTATTCGTATTGTATTTTACCGCATAAAAATAGTACAGGTAAATTAAATATTTACCACAGGGTGGGTGATGACGTCACACGCGTCTTCGGCTCGGTGCCTCATGGGAAGTGTGGTTCTTCCCTGAGGCGATTATTGAGGCAACGCCGACGGTTTCTGCATTGTTCCTTGGCGGCTGCCGCGATGCGCCACGACACAGGATTCAATTCAATTTCAATAGACATGAGTTCCATTCCATTGTTGGCAACTCTGTTGGCACCTCTGTTTCTTCATAAAGTAGAATCTTCAAACGTTATTCGTCTTTCAGTCCGAACTTCCTGTATGGTAGCGAGAGGAGATCGACAGCTAACCAGGAGCCCATACAGCCTGCTATTCAGTATTGGCCACATAATGTGGTTTGATCAGATCATTGGAGACAAATATCTTTTCTTTCTTGCTGGCAAGGGGCGGGAGAAGTACTGTTCTTGTTCCTTCGACATCGAGGACAGGTACAGGCACTCTGTAAGATGGCCCAAATTCTTTTTTGTCCACAATATTTTCTCTGACCAGGGCCCTGATCTTTGGGACCCAGGCAGATCTTGCCAAAACAGCTTTAACTCCCCCAGTGAAGGTGCATTTTACCTGGACGTTGCTTTGTAATGCCCGGAATTTATTGAGTTCCTGTAAAACAGCCAAATGATCATTGATGTCAAATGCTTTTTTCAACCCCCACTGTGATGCCACCATTGAGGTCGGGAACCCACATTCTCTTCCCAAACAGGACCTTGTATGGAGTACAGACTCCCATGGAGCTTCTTGGCATGTTATGAAGTTCCCTCTGGACCCATAAAGGTGATTGACCCCACTGCCACTGAGCCTAATAAGCTTGCTGTTAAGATTGCTTTAAGTCCTGGTTTTCCCTTTCTACAATATAATTCCCCTTGGGATGATATGGAGAGGAGTACCGCAGTGCCACACCTAAACTTCCCATGGCTTCCTTGTAAGCCCAAGAGCTGAACGCGGGGCCACGGTCAGACTGTAATATGCAAATTGCTTATGTCACTATGAAGACTTGCAAATCCTTCATAACTGTTTTGGCGTCAGCTGTGCAAAGAGGCCAAACCCACAGGAATCTAGAGCATGAATCCACTGCCACCAAGATGTACTTGTAAGCCCTATCAGATTGTAAGGGGCCACAGTGGTCCAAATAGACACATGCAATAGGTCTGTCTAATAACAGGAACGGTGTCTGCGGTGGATATGCTATGGTGAAACCCTTCATCTGCTAACAGATGCCTCGCTTTTGTCTGTTTGGTTAGACCTGGCCACCAATAACGTTGTTTCAATAATGAAATTGTTGCAGTGATACCTGCGTGTTCTGAGCCCAGACCCTCGTGTGCAGCTGGTATGAAATCTAATCTGCGATCTATGTTTGGTATTACTCTATATGATCACAAGGAAACTCCACAGTGTGTGGAGAAGGGAACAAGAGGCCTGGTGTTCTAGGAGCTAGCAGCCTCCACTACTAAATGTTTACCACAAAAAGAGCTGCTCCTAGTGTGATGTCCCTAAAACAGTTACTGGACTGGTCTCACACACCACCTGGGTGTGAGACCAGTCTGTCACTTTTTGTGAGATGCCTTCACTCACAATGTTTTTGTAACTGTTTTAGGGTCATCACACTAGGAGCAGCTCTTTTTGTGGTATTACTCTATCCCCACTCCTGGAATTTGAGCAGACGGTATATTTTGCACATCTAACTAGTAGGAGTACTTGAGTGGAAAACCTTTTGGCAAGGCTGTGCTGTTTTTCGTGAAGCAATGACAGCTGCCATTATCTGTCCGTCTACACTTGTGCGAGAACGAGTGATTGCAGCTACAGCATCAGTTTGCACAGACGCATTGGTGGCTTCACTAGCCAATGAATTTGCTTCAACGTGCACACCAACACGTTGATGACTCAGCGTCTGAATCACGTTAGCCTGCGGCAAGCCTTTTTTCAGCTCTGCCACTTGTTCCCAAAGCAGTTTATGCTTTATTATGCAACCTTTTGGATCTCTGAATCCATTCTGGCCCCAGTAGTGAAGATATTCATTGTATGACTGTACACAATAGAAATTAGTCGCACACAAAAAGTGTGGGGAATTCTAGAGGTATTATTTCATTCGGGATAGGATATTCTTGTTCGTACTGCAGAAATGCTTGTTTTTAATTTAAAATCAAACTTGTACTCTACATCTGTTGCAGTGAGATCATTAGCCCATGGTATCCATCGTGGATGTAGTGCTTTAGCGTTAGGAACACTTGCTTTTGTATCAGCGTCTAAGGTTGGTACCGGAGTCACAACAATTATTTGTTTCCCCTGAGCCAGTGCTCTTTCTCTCACTACAGCAGTCTGTACTGCTGTTAAAAAAATGTCAGTGGATGCAAAGGGCATCTCAGCATTTGTGTACAAATGAGATTTTGTATGCAATTGGTACAGTTTCACCTTCATTAAATGTGAGGTAGGTATACCTGGATTGCCTCCTACTACATGGATTACCACATTTGTAGTGTTTACACATGTGTGTAAGTGCTTGGAAGCTATCATGTCAGCTTGTAGGGAATGGAGTATCTCTGTGTGTCCTGTGTCCAATGTACAACTGAGAAATCAGGTCTAATTAGGTCATAGAAATGTTTCCCTCTTTCTGTATAATTGTTAGACTTGGGGGTCTCTAGTTGGCACAGGTATGCACTTGTGACAAATAGGGACCCTCTCCTCTAGTCAGGGTAAGGGGGTACACTCCTAAACTAACCCCTGCTCACCCCCTGGGTAGCTTGGCACGAGCAGATAGGCTTATCACAGAGGCAGTGTGTAAAGCATTTGTGAACACATACAGTAATCAAGTGACAACACTACAGATGGACACCACACAGGTTTTATATCAATAATAAGTATTCTTTATATAGATTTACCACAAGAACATTAAACGACAAAAACACACAATACTGTTACTTTAGATGGTAGAATTTTGCTTAGTTCTCTTAAGTTCCTAAATGCGACACTTTAAGTCAATGTACCTGTTAGATGCGACACGCAGGGCAACGAAAGTGTTGCAACGATGTTGATGCAATGAAGTTTTTGGTGCAAAGAAATAAAGACGTGAAGATCTTCCAGATGCGGCACGCTTCTCCGATGTTGCGAGAAGACTCGACTCAATGCTTCAGCTGCAGTGGTGACACACTTTGCGTGATGCGACAACAGCGGCCTTGTCTCCTACGTTGCGAGACGCTTCCGCTCGAAGCGATGTTGCAGCGGAGACACCCCTTTACACGATGCAACGACAGCAGCCCCGACGGTGGCATACTTCTCCATGGATGCGAGGCGCTGTTCTTGATGCGGTGCAATGCGACAACTACGATGGCTGCGATGGCGACACGCATCTTCCACGATGCGAGACTCTTCTCTTGATGCGGTGCAATGTGTCAGCTACGATGGCTGCGATGGCGACATGCTTCTTCGGCATTGCGAGACACTTCCTGGATAATGCGAGACGCTTCCGCTGGTTGCGATGCTGCAGCGGCGACACATTTTACGAGATGTGACGACAACAGCTCTGACGGCGGCACGCTTCTCCTTCTTGAGTCGCGCTTCCAGCTCCTTGCGACATGCAGTCCCTCAGAAGGCCCAACAACAGCAGCAGGCACTTCCAAAGAACTCTGGGGAGCTGGGGGGTGAAGTCTGTTGTTTCTGAGACTTCAGCAGGAGGCAAGATATTTTCCAAGCCCTTGGAGATCTTTCACAAGTTGAGCAAAAGTACACACAAAGTTCCTTTCTCCTCTCTTTGGCAGTAAGGCAACCACTGCAGGCCAATCCCCCAGGTTCCGGGATAGTTTCCTCCTCAGCTTCTTCTGGTTCCTCCATCAGCAGAGGTTCTTCTTGTTTTCCCAAAGTGATCTGATTTCTTGGGATCAGGGTCCCAATATTTATACCCCAAAATCCTTCGTCCTCTGAGGGCAGAGGGGCCTTTGCCCAGTCCAAACCAGTTCTGGAGCACTCTGTTTACATGACTCCTTCTTTCCTTTCACAGTGCAGGGCAGAAACATCAGATGCCCCTCAGGAGGTGGAGCCAGCATTGTAGAGGGAAAGCACAGCCCTGGATAACTTTGTTGACATGATTCCTTCTCTCCTTTCACAGTGCAGGGCAGAGACATCAGACGCACCACAGGGGGTGGAGCCAGCACTGTGGGGGGTAGGCACTGTCCTATTCAGGTCCCAGGTGCAACTCCTCCCTCCCATCTAGATGCAGATCTCTCTATTCACCACTGGGCAGACTCCCCCTGTCTTACGGAATTTCCCAGCCCTGTCACTCAAACTCCGGACAAGTAATACACAACCTAGCAGAGGCAGGGTTGAATGGTTAGACAAGAAAATACCTACTTTCTAAAAGTGGTATTTTCAAACACAAAATGTTAAAACCAACTTCACTAAAAGATGTATTTTATCATTCTGAGTTCAGGCATACTAAATTCGAATTTCTACCGTGTTCCCTGAGACAGTTAGGATTATAAGATGTAATAATCAAACTGCCCATTCTGGCCTATGGAGAACAGGTAGCCTTGCATTAGTGAAACACGAAAATGGCTGTAATTCACTATTAGGACATGCCACACACACCAAGGCATGTCCTACCTTATACTTACAATGCACCCTGCCCTTGGGCCTACCATAGGGGTGTCTGATATGAAGAAAAGGGAAGGTTTAGGGACTGGCAAGTGGATGCACTTGCCCAGTCAGCATGACAGTACCCGACTGCACGCAGGCTCTGCAATGGCAGGCCTTAGACACACTTTTACAGGCTGCTTCTGTGGGTGGCACAACCAGTGCTGCAAGCCCACCAGCAGCATTTGGATTTACAAGCCCTGGGCACTCCTGGTGCACTGTACTAGGGTCTGACAGGTAAACCAAACCAACCAATCATGGAATCACTAATTCATACAATAATTGACAATAGGGAGAGCATATGCACTTTAGCACTGATCAGCAGTGGTAAAGTGCCCAGAGTCATAAAACAGCTAACAACAGGTCAGAAAAAATACAGGTGGAAGGCAAAAAGTTTAGGGATGACACTGCAAAAAGGGCCAAGTCCAACTATAATCTAAAATGTATGTTCTGTCAAAATTTAGGAATCCTAAAATGGATTGCTGATTTTTCAGAATTTTTGGAGGATGGAGCAGTGCACATTTTTCTAAAAAGGTTTGCTGCACGGCTTTTCCCTTCATTTGAGAGCTCATAGCCCAAAAATAGGACATTGATATGGGCAATTTTAGATTTTTTAAATCTACATTTGTAGCCCTCTGAGGTGAACCCCAAAATTATATTGTTCACCCTGGCCAAATGATCTAATAGTTCATCGTCCGTCAGATAAATATCATCCAAAGAGGGCAATGCCTCCTCATCAAAATTTGAAGTAACTCTGATACTCTCGCTGAGAACAACCCCGGGCTATTCTATACACTTGGGGCAGTCTGCAAGATTGATGCTGTGGCCCTGGCTGAGAATGCTGTCAAATATCTGCTCTCAGGCACTATATTTTGGCAAAAGAATCCATTTGAGATATCTAGTGTTATTTTGTATTTTTTCCGCACAATGTTATTCTTTACTGCGGCACTGTGTGGATTTCGTACTGCAAACAAAGTCTTATTCATAAAAGAGGTGCAATTTTCAATCACATCTTGTTATTCAAGTTGATCTAATATCTCACTGACTTGTTTTTCGCATCATATTTTATTGGGTACTGTCTCTGTGGAGTTGGAGTATTTTTTACAGGGATTTCATGGGGAGGTGACTCAGCATCCCACCCTACATGGTTGCGGTATAATGCAGGAGCTAATGCTACCGCCCACTCCTGTGTTTATGAGTGTTTTAGTGATTCTGGAAAGAGGTCAGAGAAGGCTGGTAAAATTATCATTTTTCCCTTTGGGCAGTCCATAACAAACTCAGGTGGCCAATCTTTTTCTGCGAAAAGAATTCTGTATCCAAAGGACATGTTCTCCCAAAAGAGACCACTAACTTTCCTGGGTATGTCTCCCTCCATATGGAGTGTTATTTAATATAACTGGTTTGGGACACTTATCCTAGTATCAGGTGTCTCCATAGTGATATGTTCATTCAATACCGCTGTCTCCAGAAATTCCATCATGTTCAGGTGAGCTATTGTTACTTTTGGATGTGCTGTCTATCATCGTCTTAGCCCATTCCCCTTTCAGATGTTGAGTCCTTAGCAGCCTGGGCATTCCTTATTTTAAGTGAAAGTGAGTAGGAACGCACTGCTTGCATGTAACAACGCCATTACCCCATTGCGTCTTGGTAGTTTTGGTTCAGTTTTTCACACAAAGTTCATATTTGTTTTCAGCTAAGGTTGTCTTTCAAAATCGTATCTCTAGACACCAGTGTTTCGGGATTCCTCTCTCATCAGTAGAGAATATTTACGGGCTGCTGAACAAGCTGTCAATTTTCTCAGGTATAATCCCACTCATAGCGTGCAGGTGTTCCAAGCTCGTCAGCATAGGGGTGGCTCACAAGAGCCTTTTATCAGTGAAAGTGGGTAGGAATGGACTGCTTGCATGTAACAACGCCATGACCCCATAGCGTATTGGTAGTTGTAGTTCAGTTTTTCACACAAAGTTCATATTATTTTTCAGCTAATGCCATCTTTCAAAATTGTATCTCTAGACACCAGTGTTTCAGAATTCCTCTCCCATCAGTAGAGAATATTTACGGGTTGCTGAACATGCTATCAATTTTCTCAGGTATAATCCCACACTTAGAGTGCAGGCATTCCAGAGCTTGTGAGCTTAGGGGCGGCTCACGAGAAATTTTTATCAGTGAAAGTGGGTAGGGACACACTGCTTGCATGGAACAACGCCATTACCCCATAGCGTCTTGGTAGTTGAAGTTCAGTTTTTCACACAAAGTTCTTATTATTTTTCAGCTAATGCCATCTTTCAAAATCGTATCTCTAGACACCAGTGTTTTGGATTCCTCCCTCATCAGTAGATAATATTTACGGGTTCCTGGATATGCTGCTAATTTTCTCAGGTATAATCCTACTCATAGCGTGCAGGCATTCAAAAGCACGTCAGTTTAGGGGCACCTCACAAGTGCCTTTTTTCAGTGAAAGTGGGTAGGAGCGCACTGCTTGCATGAAACAATGCCATTACCCCATAGCATCTTGGTAGTTGTAGTTCAGTTTTTCACAAAAAGTTCATATTATTGTTTCAGCTAATGCCGTCTTTTAAAATCGTATCTCTAGACACCAGTGTTTCGGGATTCAACCCTCATCAGTAGAGAATATTTATTGGTTGCTGGACATGCTGCCAAATTTCTCAAGTATAATCCCACTCACAGCGTGTAGGCGTTCCAAAGCTTGTCAGCTTAGGGGCGGCTCACGAGAGCCTTTAATCAGGGAAAGTGGGTAGGAGCGCAATGCTTGCATGTAACAACGGCATTACCCCATAGCGTCTTGGTAGTTGTAGTTCAGTTTTTCACACAACGTTTTTATTATTTTTCAGCTAATGCCTTCTTTCAAAGTTGTATCTCTAGACACCAGTGTTTTGGGATTCCTCCCTCTTCAGTAGAGAATATTTATGGGTTGCTGGACATGCTTCCCATTTTCTCAGGTATAATCCCACTCATAGAGTGCAGGCATTCTGAAGCTCGTCAGCTTTGGGACAGCTCACGGGAGCCTTTTATTAGTGAAAGTGGGTAGCAGTGCACTGCCTCTTGTAGTCTATAAGTCCCTTGTAGTTGACCTGCTGGGTTCAGCCTTGTGGATTGAAGTGTGAGTGTTCTCATAACGAACTGTGTCAGATTTCTGTAAAGTTTTATTATTTCTTTGTGTAGTGGATGTAAGTCTGTTATTGGCAATGTGTCATCTTCTAGATGTGATGTGTAAGCAGCCAGACCGGCCAAGTCGCTCCATCTCTGCTGATCGGACCAAATCTCACTTTTTCTGTTGCATGTGGGAGGGTGCCTTTAAACCAATTTACATGCTATTGGTATGGGAGTGGAACTTCTATGTCCTTGTATGGACAGTACTCTTCTTGTATTTCTTACGCAGTAAAGGAATAACATGTATTTGTGCATGCATCTGCAGGTGGGATAGCATACCTCTGTCCTGAATACTCATGGCCACAATCACAAATGCCTGGCCGATGAGGGTTGTTACCCCGAAACCAGTCCCAGGATGCTTGTTTCTGGTCCAGGGAAGACCTGGCTTGGCAGATCCGTCTGGACTGTTCCCATGAGACACAGAGTCAAGACTGATTTGCATATTGCTGGGTCTGAACTGGGGTGGTGAAGTGAGCTAAAGAGTGATGATGGATTAAACCCAGATCTGTGACTGGGGGTAAGTGTTTGAAAGGTTTCAGCGCTCCATCCATCATATCCTTGCGTCTGCTATGTTGGACATTCTCCACCTGGGTAGGCCCCAGATTAGCATCAAAATCTCCCCCTAGGACAATTTTAAAGCCATGCCGTAAGAAGACCAAGGGTTCCTCCAAACCAAATATGAAATACAGCATCTCTTCAATATTAGTAGCTTGATAATGCACGATAAATATTTACATTGAAGATAATAATAGAAAATTGACACCCAACTTAAGACACAATATTCATGTTAGGTGACCTTTTTAAAATTCTGACATACGACCCTCATCCTAAGGAACTCTGGGAGACAGCCTTAGTTCACAGAGGAGTTTATGATTTACAATGGTACCCGGGAGAACAAGCTGGAATTTTCCTTGTCTAGAAATGATGTGGAAAGGGTCTGATGAGAGATTTTAAGGTTGAGTCTGATCAATGACTTTCTTTATTGCGTTCTCAGTAATTTGGGGGAAGATACTCCTGCTTATGGAGGTTTTTTTCTTGGCAAAACTGCAATTTTCTGTATTCCACAAAGAGGTCACTTTAGTTTTGCCCTTCTGAATGCTGAGAAAGTGTGAGGCTAAAATATTGGCACATTGAATCACAGTGAGGAGAGTTAGGTAGAGTCTTTTAATTGTTTTTGTATGAGCTGAAAGAGCAATCTGGTGCCTGCAGTTTGATTCCTAAAAAGGAGGCTTTTGTTTGATATATAGGTTGCTTATATGCTATCCTGGTAATACCGACTTTTTCATTGCCTGGGTGTTTGCACACACTGTGGAGGAATATGTTTTCAAAAATCAGCATTTGGTCGTCCAAGCTCCTATATGTCTTTAGTCTTTTTGTGCACCTATACAATGTATATGATTTTTGACAAATTCAGGGCTGTGTATTGGTGGAAACTCAGCCTCATTTTAGTTCAATAATTGTATTAAAAATGTGGAGATATTTTCATGTTTTTAGTGAACTTTCTCAATATGTTATTGCATTCCTCTCATGGAAAAGCTTAGGAAATTTGCCTCTCAATAACTTTGGTCCAGCAACAAAAAATATGGATGAGTATTCCTCTGCACAATCAATTATGTAATATTTCCACGGATTGCAAGGTTATGGCAGTATTGCACAGTGATGCACTGCTTATTTGATGACAGATAGCAAACTCAGGATTGTTAAGGAAAGTGTGCAAAAATATATTTTCTAAATATAGTATGAACTAACAAATCTATTGGTGCAAGCCAGACATCCCTTCCTCTGACTGGCTGCCCAGTAGAACACTCTGAACATAACATTTGTCATATTTGTTATCAGGTTTCCAAAGCATCATAATTCCTCTAGTCCCCTTCACAGATATATCTACCAAGGATTAAGGTCCAACATTTTTCTCTGGGTCTCCTGAGCTTTGGGTAACGTGTATGGGGTTTCTATGGGTTCCAGGAGGCCACATGCTATAAAATCAGTAGATTGAATTTCAAAAATGAGCTGCACGTGAATTTACAGTTTACAGCACATTTCCTTTGGTCACAGATATCTCCCCTGGACTCTATGTAGTTTTAACATCTACACATTCTAAGGGTCCTATTGATGGGTTGCAGAACTCCCTCGCCCTGATTGTCAGTTCATGAAATTTTAATGTACATATTTGTCAAATTATTAACATTGTAATTCCCTACAGTCCCTCTCACAGTGGAAAGTATGCCTGCCAAGCAAAGACCCCCCACTTTTTTGCTTTGGGTCTCTTGAGTATGGGGGTACCAGAAATGTGTGGGCTTGTCCACAGGAAATAAACTGAATATAGTGCATTTCTTGAAATGTGAAAAAAGCCACTTCAAGTGCTATCTCTATTTGTTTGATTTTTAACATTTTCTTTTTTTTTAAATTCCGCTCAGTCTCCCTAATGCAGAACCATATCCTCCACATGACTTGACTGAAATATGTGTTCCCATAGGTCTTCTGAGAGTGAGGTTATGAGATGTGCGTGGATTTTCAGTAGATCAAAGAAAGGGTCCACAAATTATATATCAGGGAATGGTTTTAATGGGAGATTTCAGGAGGGGTAGCTGGCATTGGGCGCAAGTTTGGTCAGCACCCATAGGAACATATCAATCCCAGATATTTCTGAAAACTAGACACAAAGGGCAAATCCATGGTGATGTAGCATGGATAAATCCCAACATATTTCATTGCCCGGAATTGCCTGCTAGCATCTGTATGGTTAAAACAATGACAAACCTTCTTTTTCTGGAAAACAAAACTCCAGAACTTAAGGCAGATGGCAAAAGTCCTACCATCCAATATTTTCCTGTTTCCTGATGAAAACTACACTCCACATGTCTGTGTTGGCCTATTGCATGGGACAGGAAAAGGCTAAAATCATGACCATCTGAAGACCACTCTGACAATATATTGACGTCACGGGGTCAAATATTTGGCCTGCACCAGTCATTTACAACAGGCCAACCCACATAGGAGACATGGCTTTGATTAATAGAAGTATGGAAACGCTGAGTGGTGGGTGGTTTGCTGTTCCTCACAAATCCCAGAACTTTACAATACAGAAATGTGAAGAAGGGCTGCTTTTCAACCAATGTTTGACAAGTGCAGGATATTCTTGGTAAGACCCAGGACACAGAGGTTTGCTTCTGTGTTTGCCAGAAAGGATCAGGGTGCTGTTCTGGGCTCCTTCCTGTGGTACTGACATGTGTGTGTCTGAGCCTCAGTGAAGTCATGAGCCTGGGAAACTTTTGGAATTATTCTGAGGCTAAGAAAATAGTCATGCAGCATCCAGTCTCCTCGCTGTGGTGCAGACATCTGCATGATTCTACAGCCCAGCAATGTTTGATTTTTATGATGCTAACAGGAACACATGTGTCTGTGTGTTTATGTCTATCTGTGCAATAGAAAGCAAAATCCAAACAGCATCTGGTCTTCTTGCAGGAGCTCGGACTTGTACGAGTTTTCACTTCAACAAGGAGCCAGGTGCTTTTGTAGATTGGACTAATATCCAAAAATTGTCTGGGTTCATCTTTTTGCTACATAAGCATGTGTGTGTATGTGCCATAGTGGGCAGCCAGGCGCTGTTAATTTATTTTTGAGGATAAGAAAACATTAAAACAGCATCCCAGCATAGATATATGTGTGTGTGTGTGTGTGCATGCACTCCAGTGAGGAACGAGTTTCTTTTTGGATTTTTCCTGTGGACCTGCATGTCTGTACCCCATAAAGGAGCCTGCCATTGTTTATCTTTTCTTAGGATAAGGAAGAATCTGAACATTATCTCAGTCTTTCCTGGGGTGATAAACTGTGTGTCTGGGCCCCAGAAAGAAGACAGACACTGTTTTGATTTATTTCTTGTGTTACAGATAATCCAGGAAGCATCTGTATCTGGCTGGTTCTTGGGGCACAGGCACACAATTCATTTCTCTCCCAATGGTTTTCTAGGACATAAAAGCACTCGGAAATGAAGGGGTTGTCTGAAATTGACTCAAGAAGGGGAGATAGGGTGGATATTGAGTGGAAACAATCATACTCTATCTCTTTCAAATCTCCACTTCCCGCTTCATTTATTTCTGTTGGTGTGGTCATAGGGGTGATGGGACAGAGTAGCTTGCGCTTGTGGGCATGAATAGGGAAGTGGTAATGGTAGTTTTACCCTTCCATAACCCCACCAACCAGCTAGATCATTAGATGGGCATGGGGGAGACCTCAGGTCCATCCAATATGTGGATAGTGTCACTAGTGACCTCACAAGTATAAGAATTCGACAACCCAGAACTGGGCACTTGGTTGCCTCATTAATAGGTTTGCTGGTGTTGAGAAAGCATCAAGCATGGGCAAACTCTTCTCCTGACCCCCTGACAATGAAAGATGCTGTCCCCATCGGGGAGGGACCAAAACCTTTCTTTAAAACGGTCTCTGGAGGGGTCTTCTCCAATTGGTAAATCATAAGAGCTTCCTGGGGACACTATTACATGACACATATATAGAGTTTGAGTTTGAGTTTGAAAGTATTTATAGAGCGCACGTATACCAGCGGTTTCTTGGCGCTATGGCTGACGGGAAACTGAGGTTAAAAAACAAGGAGGGAAGGGGGAGTGTTTATACAAGAGATTTAGCGAATAAGTGGGTTTTAAGGCATTTGCGGAACTGTGAATAGAGGGTGATGGAACGAAGTTCAAGGGGAAGGGAATTCCAGAGGGTAGGGGCAAGGATAGCAAATTTAGATCCTCCCCACTTCTTTCTCTGGAAGCGTGGGATGGTGAGGAGGAACTGGGAGGAGGAACGTAAAGTCCTGGTGGGGATATAAGAGGCAATTTCAGAAGAAATGAAGGCTGGCGCCAAGCCCGATCGGGCCAAAAAGGTAATGGATGCGAGCTTGAATTGAATTCTAGCTCGCACGGGGAGCCAATGTAGTGAATTCAGAAGTGGGGTGGAATGGTGAAATTTAGGGAGATTGAAGACCAGGCGAGCCGCCTGGTTTTGTATCTGTTGTAGGCGACGCAAACTGTATGCGGGGATACCGGCATACAGGGCGTTCCCATAGTACAGGCGGGACATCACCATGGCCAAGATAATGAGTTTGAGGGCAGAGAAAGTGAAGAAGCGGGACACCCTGCGTATAGTGCGCAGAGAGAGGAAAGAAGAGGATACCACAGAGCTGACCTGGGAGTGAAGGGTGAGTTGAGAATTAAGTTTTATGCCTAAAGTTTTAACTGAGGAAGAGGGAGCAGGAGAGGGACCAAGGGCGGGGGGCCAGAAAAGAGGGGACCAGGGGCTGGATGAACCGCCCGTCAGCACCAACTCGGTTTTATCAGGGTTGAGTTTCAGGTGGTTGTGGTTCATCCAGTCCCTGATGTGAAGCATGACAGTTTGGAAGTTAAGGACAGCAGAGGGAGAAGAGAGATTAAAGACCAGCTGGAGGTCATCCGCATAATTGAAAACGGTGACCTCCATCTGTTGAAGAGAAAAAATTAAAGGGGCAATATACAAATTAAACAGAAGGGGAGAGAGAGAGGAACCTTGGGGGACCCCGCACTGAACTTTCCGGGTGTCCGCTGTGAATTCACCCAGGCGGACAGCCTGGGTGCGGTTGCTCAGGAAGGAGGATAGCCAGACCAGGGCAGTCCCCCTGATCCCCGCCGCCCCGATACGGGAAAGTAGAATGTTATGATCCACTGTATCAAAGGCGGCTGAGAGATCGAGGAGCACAAGGGCCTGGTGCTGATTGGTATCCATGCCCTCCCTGAGGGTGTCTAGAACCGACATAACAACGGACTCCGTAGAGTGTGCGGGGCGGAAGCCAGCTTGGCGGGAGGCAAGGGCTCCGTGCTTCTCCACAAAGGAACTCAGGGCGCGAGTGACGTGGCGCTCGAGCACTTTAGCCAAAAATGGCAAAAGGGAGATGGGGCGGAAATTGGCTGGGACAGAAGGGTCTGCCCCCGGTTTTTTCAAGATGGGCACAATTACCGCGGATTTCAGGGAGCTGGGGACTATACCTTGAGAGAGGGAGCTATTTAGGAGATGAAGGGGAGGGTCTGGGCAAGAGACAAAGATGTGGCGGAGGATATGGGCAGGACAGGGATCGTGTGGGGAGCCAGATTTGATCAAAGGGATCAGAGAGGTGAGATTTTCCTTAGTGATTGGAGGAAGGGTGGTCAGTGCGCCCTTGGGGGGAGGACATCGAGGAGCATCAAAAGAGGGGGAAGGAGGAGGGATGTTGGCCTTGATGGTTAAAATTTTGCGAATGAAATAATCATTGAGAGAGAGGCAAAGATCTTCAGACGGGACTGGTTTTAGAGTAATTCGGTCTGAGAACGCCAGGTTGTGAACGATGGTAAAAATCTCCTTAGACTGGTTCTCTGCTGCTAAAATCTTGGAGGAGAAATAAGATGTTTTAGCCTCCAAGATGTCTTTTTTGTACTGGCTCAGGATGTTAGAGTATTCCAGTTTCAAAGTGGGGCAATAGTTTCTCCTCCAGGCCCGCTCCGCGCGACGGACTGCTAATTTGGTGGTTTTGAGCTCTTTATTAAACCACCGATTAGCGTCTTTGTCGCGTTTGGAAGAGATGCGCTTGAGCGGGGCAACGGAGTCGCATCTATGGGAGAGCCACTGATCTATGGTATCAACCTGGGAGGCGGTGGTAAGGCCCTGAAGAGAGGGGAGAGAGCGGTTAAGAAGAGAGGAGAGATTCTCGAGGTTGACACGGCCCCATGAGCGGACCCAGGTGTTTTTGGGCCGGGGGGGCTTAGCTGGAGGGAGAATAGGAAGGAGGAAGGAGATCAGGTGGTGATCAGACCAAGAACAAGGAGAGATAGAAAGTGATTCCACAGGGCAGTTCAGGGACCAGATCTGGTCAAGCCGATGACCTTTAATGTGGGTAGGGGAGTGAACGTGAGATATAAAGTTTAGGGAGTGAAGGGTTTCGGAAAATTCCTTTGATGACGGACATTCGGCGGGATCAGAGGGCCAGAAATTAAAATCGCCAAGGAGCAAGATGGAGGAATTATTGACTGTGATGGTAGCCAGGGCCTCCAAAAAGTCGGGGAGAAACTGCAGGGGGGACTGAGGAGGGCGGTAGGTGAGGAAGCAGGTTAGAGGGGGAGAGATGGAAACTGTGCGAATCACCAGAAATTCGGTGGTGGCAATGGTAGGTAAGGAAAGAACTTGGAAAGGGAGATCGGTACGTGCGATGACCGCCACGCCGCCCCCAGCTCTACCTGAAGAACGATCCGCCCTAAGGGCATAGTAGGAGGCCGGTAAGGTGGAAAGGAGGGCAGGGAGGGAGTCATCGCCGAACCAGGTCTCGGTTAAAAAGAGAAGATCGGGGGCATGAAGGTCCAACAGGACCGAGAGTTCGTGCGCATGGGCAACAGCAGACCGAGTATTAAGGTAGAAGGCAGTGAAGTTTTTAGGAATAGGCAAAGGGACTGACTCATAACTCGTAGGAGAGGTATCACCTGTGGGAACAGGGCCAGACAGGGGGGTGGGGGGAGTTATGCCAAGAGCAGATATCCAGGAAATTGTTGTCGCCGGGATGGGCCAGTGGCCCTGGTAGCTACGAAGTTGGTCCGGGGTGTAGGTGGTGAGTGGGGCAGGGTGAGACGCCCCTAGTCCCGGCCAGTCGCGGACGGGCGCAGACGGGCTTAACTTAGGCTCAACTTCGGCGCCCATTCGTCGCGCCCGCTGCGCTCGCCCGCTGCGCGTTCTGAGAATGCACATTTAAGTAGTGGACCTTTAGGGCGGGGAGGGGGCGTGGCCACAGAGTGGGCGTGGCTAGCGGCGATGAAGGCAGGTAGAGGGTGTCCCGTGACAGCGCTGGGTCCGCTGCACGTCGCCCTGAAGTGCTTGAGTGAGAAGTAGCTATTTATAAAAACACACCAGTAAAACACAGAATAATTACAATCAGCGATGTCACCTCCCGGCTTTTCGGCTTACATCAATAGGGCAGGGCAGTGAAAGGGTTAAATGCTGGGGATATAGCAAAATGTCTCCAATGCCTAGCAAAGGTCCATAATGTATTTTTTTTTTCATCTTGTTTACATCACCGTTGCCATTTTAGGTTTTCTTAGATCATTTCTGGATGCAGGTATTTGGAGGCTACTTCATTCCTAAAGCTGGAAGGGTGATTATTGTGTGATGTTCTATGAAGCTAGAAAGATCCTGTTAGACCTGGCATACTAGGCGTGGTTACCCCTGACATTTTGCCTACTGACCTCCTGTTTTGCTGACTTTATTTTTGCTGGCTTTAGGATTCTGTACAGTTTACCACTGCTATCAAGTACCAAGGTGCATATGCTCTGTACTCAAAACATGGTAACATTGGCTTATCAACAATTGGCATATTTAATTTACTTATAAGTCCCTAGTAATGTGTACTGTATGGGCCCAGGGCTTGTAAATCAAATGCTACTACTGGGCCTGCAGCACTTATTGTGCCACCCACTTCAGTAGCCCTTTAAAAATTGCTCAGGCCTATCACTGCTGAGCCTGTGTTTGCAGTTTAAACTTCCATTTCGACCAGGCAAGTTAACCTACTAGCCAGGCCTAAACCTTCCCTTTTATTACATATTTGTCACCCCTACGTTAGGCCCTAGGCAGCTCTATGGGAGGGTGCAGTGTATTAAAAAAGTGGAACACATACTTTTGAGTTTTACATGTCCTTGTAGTGAAAAACTGGCAAATTCTTTTTTCACTACTGCAAGGCCCATCTCTCCCATAGGTTAGAAATGGGATTGCTTTAAAAAATCTATCATTTCCAATTGGGAAAAGATTGAGATGTGGAGTTTGGTGTCTCTGGACTCACTTAAAACTCAGAACTTATAGTGAAGTCAGGTGGATTTCAAATTGCAAGTAAGTAAGTAAGTAAGGATTTATAGAGCACATGAATGCCAAGGTGTTTTGGTGCTGGATAAGCGAGGAAACGTGTATAAAATTGGGTGAGAGAGCTTATTTCCTATTAGGGGAATAGCCAGGTCTTAACATTTTTCCTAAACAGGGGTCTAGTAGGTCGTAGCCTAATATTGGCTGGCAGTTCATTCCAAATCTTGGATGCTTGATAGGAAATGTATCTACCTCCCCATCTGGCCTTTTGGATTTTAGGTAACTGAACTAGTCCTTTATTGGCAGATCTAAGATTCCACCGTGGGGAGTGCCACTGAAAAAGATTCTGAAGGTCCGATGACCCTCCACCATATAATGCTTTATGCACCAGACTTAGAGCCTTGAATTTGATGCGCTACTTGACCAGAAGCCAATGACGCTCTCTTATGCTGCTAGAAACATGGTGGTATTTGGGTATATTGAGCAGCACTCGCACTGGAGTATTTTGAATTGATTGATGTTTTACCTATTGGCGTTTGTCTATGCCTAGGAAGAGTGCATTGCTGTAGTCAATTTGTGAGAGAATTTTTGCGACAACAGATTTCCTGAGATCCAGGGGAATAAAAGGCAAAATTTTGAGCAAGGCCTTTAGTAGAAAAAAGCAAGAAGATGTTAAGAGGTTGATCAGTCCTGCAAAGTTAAGTTGGTCATCAAACAAGAATCCTAGGTTCCTAGGTTTTACCTAGGGGCTTCTGCAAAGACCTGCTTCTGCCGGTTCCAGAGTGGCCCATTCCCAAACTCCATAACCTAAGTTTTGTCTGTATTCAATTTGAGGTAGTTCTGATGCATCCACCCCATAGTGTGATTCAGACAGTTGTGAAATCTCCCAGCCACAGTTTCCACACTCGAAGAAATAGAGATAACAATCTGAGTGTATTCGGCATATGATACCAGCGAGAAACCGTGAGCCTTAGTCAGCTTGGCCAGAGGTGTGACATAGATCTTAAACCGGGTTGGCGACAATGCTGAACCTTGGGGAACTCCACAAGGGAGGGAGAAACTCTCTGATCTAAAATTGTCCCAACGCACCCTCTGTTCCCTCGCAGTGAGGAACGAGGTGTGTAAAGTTAGGGCCACCTCTTCCTATTGCCTTCAGCCTCTTTGTTAATACCAGATGATTAACAGTATCAAATGCTGCTGATAGGTCAAGCAGGATAAGGACGGCTCTTCCTCCCCCATCTAGCTGTCTGTGTATTTCCTCAGTGGCCATAATTAGAGCTGACTCAGTGGAGTGCCGTTGTCTGAAGCCATGTTGGGTTGGATCTAGGAGGTCATTGGCATCGAGATAACCAGTTAGGTCTTGATTGATTGATTTTTATAAGAAGCAGAATATAGGCTGGTAATTTTTTGCCTCGGAAGGGTCAAGAGAAGATTTGTTTAGAGTGGGTCTAATGCAGGCTTTCTTCCAGGAAGCGGGGAAAGTCCCTGACCTAATGAAATTATTCAGAAGTGGAGCTAGTTGAGTACTAATCTTGTCCAAGACCAGATGCATAATAGCCGGGGGGACAGGGGTCTGTCGGGGACTCCGATTTTGTGGATAATAACAAGTTGTTTACTTTGTTCACTGTTAAAGTTTAGAAACTGGTCAATTGGCAAGAAATGATCTTCGGGACAGAGCACTCAGTGTGTGATGTAAGAGCAGTGATAGGGGCAGGGACACTCCCGGCAAGTTCGTCATAGACCTTTTGAACTTTGGTCTGAAAGAAATTGGCCACTTTATCACAGAGGGCTTGATCTGGTGCAAATTGGTTCTCCTGTTGCATTTTGGACAAAGCAGTGGCGATCTTAAAAAAACTCTCTCAGCCTTTTTAGCCACCTCAATTGTGTTTGTGAAATAATTCATCTTTGTGCTTTTAATGGCTTCCTTGTTTTCTGCTAATGCTAGTTATTAGGTAAGTTTACCCTGCTCACTATAGTCTGCCCTCCATGCGCGCTCTAAGTGCCTACACTTAGATTTTATAAGTTTAAGATCTGAGTTATACCAGGGGGCTGGAGCTTTATTTCTCCGCTGTTTATTTATTTTTTCTGGGGCCAACTGGTCAATAGCAGATCTAATTCATCCATCAAAGTTGTCGGCCGCCTTGGTGTTATCTGGCCCTAGCAAGGGTGGACTTTTATCAAGCGTCTCTACTAGATCCTCTTTGTTGATTTTATGCCAAGATCTAAATTTGGCACAGGACAGCCTCTTTGACTGAGACATGTTACTCTTGAAATAAGAACGTTTAAAGAAAATGGCTGTGTGGTCTGTCCATGTTAGGGGTAGTACTTTGTTCACTGTAATATTGGAATTGTTAGTGAAAATACCATCAAGAGTATGACAGGCCTTATGCATGGGTCTGAACATGCCGGGTTCAGAAAGCTGGCAGTTTCTTACTTTAACCATTCTGTGCCTCTGCCTGTCTCCAAATACAAGTTGGGTTGGGTGACAGCTGGGCTTTGTGTCTTATCTCTGTACAGTCACACAAACAGAGCTGCGATGGAATCTTTGAGTTCTGATGGCCCATCACCAGGCTGCTTTGGAGGGAGGGGCTGACACTTGCACCTGAATAGGGCTGTACCTGTCCCCACACAAAGAGATGCATACCCCCCTGAAGTGAGACTGGAGCCAGGGCAGGAAAGACAGGGACCATCTAATCTTTAAAGGCCTCTTCGAAGTCTCCCCCACTTCAAAGGCACATTTGGGTATAAATACTAGACCCCTACCACCATAAAATCAGAACTTTGCTGGAACCAAGGACATTCTGCATGGAAGAGCTGCTGTGTTGCAGGAGTGACTGCCACTTTGCAAACTGCTTTGCTGTGTTGGCTTGCTGCCTGCTTATTGCTGTGCTGTAAGAGGGACTGCCATTTTGCTACTTGCTCTGCTGTGTTGGCCTGCTACCTGCTGCTTCTTGGCTGGGAGTGAGAAGGACTGGACCAGCTCTCTACATCCTTGGCCCCAAGTTTTTCAAATGGCTTGCCCCCTTTTCGTGAAGTCTCAGGGCCATCAAAGACTTCCTTCAGCTCTGCTTCAGCTGCTGGACTCTGCCATCTGTGAGTCATACCCTGCATGAGGTGCCCCTCCAGTCATTGGCCTCAGAAATGGGTTATGCAGCTCTTTTGTTCCAAAATCGTCACATTATCATCTCTGCGCAGATTGGAACCGACACAGTGCCTTTCAACACCAACACAGTGCAGACCCAGAGACATCCCTGCACGGCTTGACGTCAATGCGAGACTCGACTGCGTGGTTTGATGACAACGCAGTGCCAATCAGAGGTCCCGACTGTGAAGCTTGACAACGATGCAGTCCCTGTATCGAAAGGGGTTCGACGACAACATGGGACATGACTGCATGAACCAGAATTGATGCACTGGGCCATCGATGCCTGTTCTATCCAAGTTACTTTTTCAGCAAACCCTACATGGGTCCTGTAGTCAGCCTGCCCTCCATCGCAGATGGCCTGTATTTTGGATTTACCCTGGTCTAGCGCTTGTAGAATTGTGCGTTAATAATTCTAAGCAATATTTTTCGATTTAAACTTTAACAATTCATATCTCAAGTTGTTCTTATTGGATTTTTGTCATTTTGGTCTCGTTTTACTTAGATGAACATTCTCTATTTTTATAAACTGGTGTGGAGTCTCTTTGTGGTGTTTTCACTGTGTTACTGTATTTAAGTGTTGCACAAATACTTTACACATTGCCTCCTAAATTAAGCCTTACTGTTCTGTGCCAAGCTACCAGACTTTGATCACAAGTTAATTTAGTTTATGTATCTGACTTACCCTGACTAGTATTGTGGTTCCTACTTGAACAGGGTGTAAGCCTCTGCAAATTAGAGAACACATTTCTAACAGTTCTCTTTTTACTTTTACAGTAGGGTGAGTTGAGATCAGTATTTTGGAAGGAATGAAGAGGGGTTCCATTCAAACCAATTAGAGATGCTTCGAGATTGATATGTGGTGTTTCTTTAAGAAAATGAGAGCCAGAGCAGAGTTCTTACTGTGTTCAGAGATGGTGAAATGCTTCAGAAGTTTTTATCCATTGCAAAGTTTTAAGGAGGGATGTTTGAATGCAACATCTCTTTCCCAGTGAAAGTTAAAATATTACAGGAAAATCTCAAACAAAAGCAAAGGTGCACCACCAAAAGACAAACAAGGAAAAATCAGATCGGTGTTCAAAGGTGTATTCTTTAAAGATCTTCTTTTATTCACAGAGGATTAAAAGCGATCAGGATGAACTAAACAGCCAACGCGTTTCATCATAAGCAAGGACTTCTTCAGGGCATAACTAAATAACTCATGAAGGTTGACATCAATGTGTCCATAACATATCAGAGCTGCAGGGGATATCGTAAATCTCATACACTTACGCTATTTGATCGAGCAAGTGGGGTACCCTTCACATAGGTTGAACAAAACGAATGTAGGGTGAAGTCATGTAGAGCTGAGACCTCGGTCCAACCAAGAAAAAGTGGACCCAATATTAAGGGCAAAGTGCCAGTTACAACCTCGATAAATCGCCAGTCGCGGCCGGAACGTCTCCTGTCAAGTAGCGTCAGGTTCATCCTGATGCTACTTGAAAGGAGACATTCCGGCCGCGACTGCAATTTGCCTTTAATATTATGCACCCAAGTTAAGTGTCGTGGATCAATTAAGGACAAAACCCACTTGAAAAGGGCATACGATCTTATCTACTAATAAAGAAAGATGGGTGGCCAGGATTTTGGCCAAGATTTTATAATCTTGGTTAAGTAACAACAACGGCCTTTAAGACGTGCAATTCTGGACCGCTTTTCCTTGTTTGAGCAAGAGCGTGATTATAGCTTCTCGCATATTAGGGGGGAGTGATCCTTCCTGCAAGGCCTCAGCGTACACCTCTTAAGGTCGAAGAGCCAATAGAGTCTTGTAAGCTTTGTAGAATTTATCTGTTAATCCGTTAGAGCCAGTGGCTCGGCTACTGGCTCGGCTACTGGCTAGGCTGTCAATCGCTTTCTTAATTTCGTCCTCATCTCTGGGGATGGCCAGGAATTGGCATCGTCCATTGTCCAAACAGATCATGGCCACTTCCTCCAGGTAGTCTACAAGGTCCTCCCCCTGCGGGGCATCACGTGTAGTATAAAGTTTGGTATAATAAGACAAGAATGCTGAAGTGATCTCTTCCCCCTTCAACAGCGTTTTCCCATTGTCCAAATCTAGTTGTGGTATGTACATCGATTGGTGTTGAGGGTGAAGTAATCTGGTGAGTGTCCTTCCAGGCCATTCACCTTCCCCGTATGCCCGTGCTCTAGTGTGCTTGCTCAAATAGTGAACCTTGCATGCTGCAAATTCATGGAATTATGTTAAGAGTGTTGCTTGTTCATGAAGCATAGTGAGGGTCAGCCATCTGTGCAACTATATCCATGTTCCGGAGCCTCCCCTACACTGTCTCAAGCTCCCTGCGTATGGACCTCAGCACCCCCTCCTGTTTCGCTATGCACACCACTCTAATATAGGCCTTAAATGCCTCCTATAGTGTTGTTCCACTGTACCTGTGTTTAACTGAAAGTATTCATGAATAACCTCCCCAACCTCACTAACTGCACCTCAGCAGGGAATTTCCAGGACGAATGGGGATGTGCTACACTGGGCACCTCCTGCGTTAGTAGGACAGTTGAGTGATCTGACAATGTACGCAGCAGATAATCGATTGAGATGGCCGTTAGCAGGAGACAGGGCATGAGATACCAGTGGTCTATTCTCGACCATGAGCCATGCTGGGGCCGAATAAACTGAGTTGCTTTTTGGGATATTGAGCCCTCCAGGGGTCCTTAAGAAGGAAGGAAGTGGTATCTCGGAAAGGCAAACCTGGATTGGCTGTCGGAAACTGTCATCGTAATCCCGACGGGGGAGCCGAGCCTGGCTCTACAGTCATTGAAGGGATTACTATTCTGCTCCTATTCCGACAGGCTCACAGAACCATCGGAACAGGACTGGAATCCCCTTATGGTTTTTCCTCCTACCACTGTAATCAAAATACGGCGGTCAGAGGGAAACCTAAGGATGTCAGACAAAAAGCCTCTGACCAGCGGTCAGAGGCTCTCCACACGACATCCAAATGGGGCCCTTTGTCTACTATTCATAAGTTGTAGAGAGAGCAGTATATGAATTAATTTTTAAATGCTGTAGTTTACTTTATATTGTTTAAATTTATATTTTGGTTATTTAAAATTATAATATTTATAATTATGGTTTTCAATATTTCATTTATTTTTAGTAATTTGTATATGTTTATTTTTCGGAGTTTTTTATTTGCAATTAAAATGGTTTGTTTTTAAATATTTTGGGGCCGATTCCGATCCTGTTTTTTTTTTCCTGTACGACTCGTGTCCGTATTTTTTTACGTACAAATCGTACAAGTACCGTACAAATAGTGAAGTACGATTCGTACGGGAAAAATACATACCGATCGCCTTGGGGAAAGTCTACGAGACGTCCCCGGACAGTTTTACGTATGAGTTGTAAAACTGAAGTCCGAGCGCACAAGTCCGATCCATACTGGCGTTCCGAATGCACGGGGTATGAATCGTACGGCCCCCACACCCCACCCACGTATGTACACTCCGTACCCCCACCCCACCTGCGTATGTACGTGCCGTACCCCCACCCGTGTATGTACATGCCGTACCCCCACCCCACCCGCGTATGTAAACGCCATACCCCCAGCCCCGTATGTACGCGCATACATACGGGGATAGTGGTACGGCACGCACATACAGGGCTGGGGGTACGGCGCGTACATATGAGGCTGGGGGTACGGCGCATACATACGGGGCTGGGGGTACGGCGCGTACATACGCGGGTGGGGTGGTGGTACGGCGCGTACATACGGGGCTGGGGGTACGGCATGTACATATGGGGCTGGGGATACGATGTGTACATACGGGGCTGGGGGTACGGCGCGTACATACGCGGGTGGGGTGGGGATACGGTCCGTAAATATGCAATGTTGGGGTACGCACCGTACATGATGACAGGTACGATGTGGGTGATGGCGTGTACGTCATGTACCGTGCCCCCTTTCCTCGTGCATCGTGGCGTACTTAGCTTTTCTGGCACTTTTTGGCTCCCGTAAAAATATAGCCGTGCGGAGTGCTGTGGGTACGAATCGTACTTGCTGGTCCGTAAAACGCTGCCTGACTCCATGCGGACATCGCGTACGCGCTGTCCAGGATCGGAATTGTATGTATGTTTTAGCCGTATGGTGTTTTTTACGATTCGTATGGAAATGGTATTTCTGTGCGAATCGTACTTGCTGGTTTGTACTGTGGAATTCCCGGGTACGAGTCGTACGGAGAAAACGCTCCGTACGTCCATTTGTACCCGGGTTTTACAGGATCGGAATCGGCACCTTTATGTTGTTGTAGAAATATATATATAAATGTTTATTTTGTATATTATTCCATTTGAACATATTATTAAAAATATTAATTCAGTAATAATTTTAAATTACATATATGTAAGTACAATATGTATTTTCAGAGCTGTGTTTGTTTTATTTTTTTAAATAATAATAATTGTTATATTTTTCACAACATTTATTACATGTATTTTATTTTGATTGTAGTAAAATTCTTATTTAATTTAATTAATGTTTATTATTTGAATGTATATATATATATACAAAAATCGATATTTTAGACATCTATGTTAGTGAAAATGAGATTTTGTTCTCAATATTTTTGTAATAATTATAATTTTAGGGAGTCGATATTTTTAAATTTGATATTTTTGGATCAATATTTATGTATGTAGATATCTTGGTAGTTGATATTTTGTCAGTAGGATTGTAGAATCGCATTTAAAAGCAAATCATGTTTTTATGCTAAATTAATGTCAGTTGCAAAATCACCCTTGGTAAAACACCAGGAGAGGGTAGAGGAACTTTTGGGAGCACAAATGACATTTAGGAGCAAAACAGATTGAGGGGCAAAATCACACTTCGGCCCTATTAAAATGCAAATCATTGGCAGGGAGCAACTCTGCACCCATAATTATGGTCAGTAAGTAACACCATGCAATTAGGATTTGAAACCCATGGAATGAGGAACAACTGCAGTCTTGGTTTTACCAGACGTTAAAGTGCACATGATTCCCTGTTCTGTATGGTGAATGTGGCAATGTCTAGCCTGCTGTCTAATGAGGTAGAACCTAAATGGTCAGATCCTATGGACATGAGGCAGAGAACAAGGGATGAGCCCCAGTGGCACAACCAGATGGAACCTGGTCTAATTGGTTGGGACCCTGTAAATCAGGATGTGTTGGTGCTAGACATCCCTGTTAGAGAATGCCACTCTGACAGGATGAGTTCAGAAACCCAGAAATTCCCATTTTTCTCAGATTTAAATGAAACAATGTGGTGTTGACTGTACAAAAGAAGAATACAAGATGAAAACACTGTAGAGGACATTGTACTGTTTAAAATGGGATTGCCTGGTCAGCATTTTACTTCAAAATGAAGCTGGAAAATGAGATGCAAAGCCTACATCTCAAAAAAAGTTATAGCTGGAGTTACTGAATTCCACCTTATCGAATGCAAATACCTGTGAAAAGATCAGTGCTGCTTTATTTGAGCACTACCAATATCTTTGGGCCTCATTACGACTTTGGCGGTTTTGTGACCGCCAGACTCACGGTGGCGCAAGAGTGGCGGTCCAACTTTTTTGCCGATTATGACTTACAAAGTCTTGGCCTGTCCACTGCACCAGAACAGTTCTTCACTGATGTCCGCGCAGGAGCACCATAACGCATTATGCTGAGCCGGGACTGGCAGAGTCCCGCTCAACATATTTTGAGTTCTTGCACCGCTAGCCTTTTCATGGTGGAGCCCTGCCATGAAAAAGCTGGCGGTGCAAGAACAGAGAGCCCCCATGTCTCCAACACCATGGGGATACATTCAGGGCGGAACAACATATGCCCCCCTGTCTGTATTCCCCAAGTTCCACCATGGCATGGACGTCACTGTCCATGCCGTGCTGGAACTTTTTGACCTTTCCCTTTGTGGTGCCTGTTTTCAAGGCACTGCCATGGGAATGGCCAAAGGACCACTGACTGTATTACGAGTTGCACATTTTCAAATCCTAATACGGTTGGCGATCCTTGTACGACTTTGACGCAGCGGAGGCGGCATTGCGCCGGTGCCGCTGCATCAAACTCATGATCAGGTCCTTTGTTTCTATTTCTAAACCTGTGGTCTGTGGGGCCAATTGTCTTTTATGAAAAGTGACTACCATGCTAGAAGAGTTATCTGGTTATTTTACCATTTAAATTGTTCTGCGTCACTCGAAGTCACCTCCTCCTAACAAGTCTGAGTTCCTGTGAAACGCTTGAAAGGAAGTGATAAATTATGATGTTAGAAAAGTGCTTAGCAAAAACTGAACTTTGTAAATGAAAGATTATTTCATTGAAAATTGGCCGGTATTTAATGCTAATGATAGAGATCAGGGTATCTAAAATATGCCCACTACCACGGATAGAGTAATCTCACAGTTACACGCACATACATTCATCATACGCTAGGGCCCATTTCACTAACATACGCTCAAATACTCTACCAGCAATAAACCTGTGGAAAGAAAACACCTAAACACCCTGCATCTATATCTAGGACGATAGGACCTGATTATAGTGGTTGTCCTTAAACATACTCTATACAATCTATACAATAATGATCAAAATGTACACAATAATTGACAAGAAAGGAAATTCAACACCATGTTTAAAAGTTATATTGCTTTATCTAAAATTAGTCAAAGTAAATCAGAATAAATCATTTCTCATAGTTACCTATTCTAACTAAGTGTCAGAACGGGTCAGGACAAGTCTCTCGGTAAAGTCTCTCAAGACGAAGACCCTCAGCATCGATCCTCAGCAACGCAAGTTCACGCCGCAAAGGTAAAATGGCAAGTGGCAAAGCCCTCCCTAAGCTAACAATTCTTATAGTGAAAATTACAATGGAAACACACATAAAGTTGGCAGAATAAACTGTATCACTGAGCAGAGCGAGAAGGAAGGGATGTAACATTGCTACATCTGAAAATCTTCGCTCAGGAAAAGTCACAAGACATGAACTACGGAACAGGAACCAAGAAACTATTAAAGTATCCAACTTGTTCAACTTCCCTTGGCAGCCGAGCCACAGTTCTTTGTCCGTTTCTGAAGCTCCTTTGTTTGCCAAGGACGTTCCATTTCTTTGGAGATCCTCCAAACTGCTGATGTCCTCATGGAAATTTACAACAAGGACGATGGTCAGTTGTCTTCGACCTTTTTCCAGCAGGGGTCTCCCTTGCCACATCACAGAATATGCCACAGCCAGGCTTCAAAATACTGTCAGCTCGGTTAAGGCCTTCATAGGTCACAATAGACCATCTTAATTAAAGAGACAAAATAAACGTTACTACAGCATATTAATTAAACAGTGTTAACCCCACTAATACCCTTATGTGTATGTATTTATCTAGCTTTGCGACATAAAAAGCATTAACTCAGACAGCGTTTTGTGCTTAAAATAAATAGCGCACAGCAACGTTTAAACATGAAAACTTGCACGTTATTATTAAACAGAAACAGCACAAATAAGCTAACCCTCGTATAACTTTCTCTTATGTTAGAACAAACGAATTAATTAATAAAATCACACTTGCACAAGACAAATAATTAATTGTTAATTATTAATAAATTAATAAAACGCATAGACATGCCAGAGCTTCAAAAGCCCGTGAATTTTCTAAAAGAAAACTCTGCTCCAGCAATCCCTCCTTTGGTGATTTTATCACCAAATAAACCCAAAAAAAAAATTAGTGAAAATTTTGTTCCATTTTAGGAGAAATCAGAAATGTCTTTTCCCCTTACACAACATTAAACACCAGTCACTCTTTCATCATCTCTCTTTGTCTCTAAATAAACACTCTCCCTCAATTCTTCTAATTCAATCTCTTGAGGTTCTCTTTTCAACTTCTTATTTTTCTTTTCCTTATTCAATTTCTTTCTCCCTCCCCTGTTTTTACAACACACACACACCAATCTTATTATCAGTAAAGCAAAAGTTGGACTAGCCCCATTCTTCAACTCTTTTCCCATCTCAATGTCCCAAATTGTCTCACTCACTTCATATTTTCCCCCTTTCTCATGCATGTTCACTCTCCTTTCTTCTACCATATCCAGGAAAGCTCTCTCCTCTTCTTTCAAACTGCAAGTTAAATTATTCTTAAAAATATAATCTAATGTTAATCCTTTTTCTTCAATAAAAATCTCACCAAAAGTGTTAGCTTTTTTAGCTGGATTCAGCTCTTTGTTCATTGGCAAGTGCCCAAAATACTATCTCTGTTAGACATCGAGAAAGTGAGTTAATTGGTGCATTTGCTGTGTTTAATCCGGAGGATTTGCCTCAAGAGCTGAGAGACACAGTGAAAAGAGCAGTTTGGGATTTTACAGGAGAGGATGTTGGATTGATGAATAATGTAGATCCAGTGAAAATTGCAGTGAAAGAGGGAATTACATATCCTAACATTCCTCAGTACAAAATGACACCAGAAATAATTGAAGGGATAACTCCTATAATTGAGAAAATGATTCAGCAAGGAGTTCTGAGAGAACTACTGAGTAGTCCGTGTAATTCACCGATAATGGGACTGAAAAAGCCCAATGGCAAATTTAGGATCGTACAGGATCTGAGAAAAGTTAATCAAATTGTGGTGGCATGTTGTCCTATTGTGCCAAATCCATCAGTGATTCTGTATCAAATTCCACATGATGCTGAGTGGTATACAGTGATTGATTTATGTCATGCGTTCTTTTCAATTCCATTGCATCATGACAGCCAGCCGATTTTTGCATTTAGGTTTGGCCAGCGTATCTTAGCATGGTGTCGAATCCCACAGGGGTATACAGAAAGTCCTTCGATATTCAATCAGTTATTGAAGAAATCGTTGGAGAGTTTGATTATGCCTGAAAACTCAGTGTTAGTGCAGTATATTGATGACCTACTTGTGGCATCAAGACACGTGAAGCTTGTGAAGTGGATACCATAGCTTTACTCACTGAATCATCTGGCAGATGGAGGGTTAAAGGTATCTCCAGCCAAATTGCAATTTTGCAAGAAAAAGGTTCATTATCTTGGACACAATATTGAAAAAGGTCTGAGAAAAGTGACTACTGACAGGATCAGAATAATCAGAGAAATGGAAGCTCCAAAAACCCAGAGAGAAGTGAGAATGTTCCTGGGTATGGTGGGATATTGTCGTCAGTGGATAATTAATTTTTCCCTGATAGCAAAGCCATTGATTAAATTGACAAAAAGTGAAATGACAGATCCATTGGATCTGGATGCAGAACAATTGGCAGCATTTGAAGAGCTCAAAAGTAAAATGTGTGAGGCTCCAGCTTTGGGTATGCCTGACTATGAGAAAGAATTTGAGCTGTACTGCAGTGAGAGAAATGGATGTGCACTTTCAGTGTTAATCCAGAAACATGGACAATTGAGAAGGCCTATTGCATACTTCTCATCGACACTTGACCCTGTAGCTGTGGGTTTACCAGGTTGTCTAAAATCTGTGGCTGCAACATGCAGAAGCCTGGAACAGAGTGAGGGGATCATAATGGGATATCCTGTAAGGGTATTCGTACCTCACAATGTGGCAATTCTTTTGACAAGAAGCAGAACTCAGTACATGTCACATAGTCGGTTGACTAAGTACGAAAAAGTGATACTGGGTGCATCAAATGTGACTCTTGAGAGATGTGTGAATGTGAATCCAGCGACACTCTTGCCGGATATTGAAAATGTGGGTATAAAGATGGAAGATGATCATGATTGTTTGGATGTGCTTGAGTATTGTACAAAACCGAGACCAGACATAAGGGATATTCCCTTACCTGAGAATGACCATGTGTTGTTTGTAGATGGATCATGCTTGAGGAATGATGATGGTGTGCTATGTGCAGCATATGCGGTGTGCAAAGTTTCAGAGGTCATGGAAGCATCACCATTGAAAGGAGTGAAATCTGCGCAAGTTGCTGAATTAATAGCATTGACAAAAGCTTGTGAGATTGGGAAAGATTTGAGGACAACTGTGTTGACTGATAGTCAGTATGGATTTGGAGTGGTGCATGACTTTGGCCAGTTGTGGCTACAAAGAGGTTTCTTGACATCGGGTGGGACTCCGATAAAGAATGCTGAGTTGATTGGAAAATTGCTTGAGGCGATACAGCTGCCTAAGGAGTTAGCAGTTGTAAAATGTGCTGCCCATGGTCCAGGGGATGATTTTATAACGGTTGGTAACCGTTACGCTAATGATGTGGCACAATATTGCGCCAAGACAAATCAATCGATTAATAAGGAAAGAGAAGGAGAAATGTCTTTCCTTTCTGTGATGTTTACTAATGTCCTAGAAACATGGGATGAAGTGAAGCAGTTACAAAATGAGACAGGAGAAGAAGAGAAACAAGATTGGGTTAAGGCAGGATGTGCTCCAAGAGAAACAGACCATGTTTGGGTCTATAGAGATGGCAGACCAGTAATGCCAAACTCAATCTTGTCGTCAATGGCAAGGATGTATCATGGCCAGGGACATCTGGGGAGGGATGCGATGGTAAGGTCGTTCAAGCAGACCTGGTACAATGCAAAGTTCAGGACAATTGCAGAGAGCATCTGTCAAAGGTGTTTAATTTGTCAGCAATTTAACACTGGGAAAAAGACAGTGGTGAGTCTAGGGACAATTGGCAGAGAAGGAGGTCCTTTTACAAGAATGCAAATTGATTTCATTGAGATGCCCCAAGTAAACAGACTGAGGTATGTTTTGGTGGTAGTCTGTTTGTTTTCAAGGTGGGTGGAAGCTTACCCGACTAGAAGAAATGATGGATTAACAGTGGCAAAATTACTGTTGAGAGAGTTGATTCCTAGGTACGGGTTTCCAGTTACAGTTGAATCTGATAGAGGTAGACACTTTCAAAATGAACTCATAGGTTTAATTTGTGAAGCATTGAAAATACAGCAGAAGCTACATTGTGCATACCGACCAGAGGCTTCTGGTGTGGTTGAGCAGATCAATGGCACAATCAAGAATAGAATTGGAAAGATGTGTTTAGCCACTGGCATGAAATGGCCAGATGTGTTACCTCTAGTTCTGATGACTATGAGATCTACTCCAGATAGAACTACTGGTTTGAGCCCGCATGAAATAATCATGGGATGTGCTATGCGCCATGCATTCGTGCCTGTCAATAAGTTGGTGACAATAACTGATGACATGATTTTGGATTACTGTAAAGGCCTGGCTGGCGCAGTTCATTCTGTGTTTCACCAGGTTGGAGAAGAAGCTACCACACTTGAGAAGAAGCAAGCCCATGATCTAAGTCCAGGAGACTGGGTGAGGATTAAGGTTCACAGAAGAAGAAATTGCTTGATTCCAAGGTGGGGAAGGCCGAGACAAGTTATTCTGACTACAACGACTGCAGTAAAGTGTGCTGGAGTGAAGCACTGGACTCGTATCACAGACAAAAAATCTGTGCATCTCTGAAAATTTCCCTATCTGTACTCTTACTGGTTCAGTAAGACGTGTTCTGATTTGTGTATTGGCTACACCAACTACTTGGATTGCTTCATCCGAAAGAGGAAGATTTCTAACATCTGTTGACCTGACAGTTGATCTTGTCGCACCTGTGTCTACCAAAAAAGTAACACTCTCCTCATTTATTTTCCCATCCACAAATGGTCCTGCCTGGTCTATTTCTAGAGTTGCACCAAGTATGCACTCTTCCTCCTCTCTTCGGCACCGTCAATAATCACCCTCAGACTCACTCCCTTCACTCTTTAACAAGTACTGCTGTACTTTGTTAGAACGTCTTGGTTTGTTTACCTGCTCATCATTGAAGAATCCCGAGTCCTGATTGTACTTTTGTACCCCTCTATTCTGCGGCAAGGGCGGTTTTGGCTCTTGACTCTGCTGTCTCACAACTTTCTGTTGCTGTTGCTGCTGGTTATTCCCTTCATTCTGCACCTGTTGATTTAAGGATTTACCCTCATTATTCACTAATGGTGGATTAGGACATTCCGATCTCCAATGTCCCAGTTGGCCACAGTTGTGACACGGGAACTTTTTTTTCGCTTCCTCCAGACTTCCCTTTCCTTTTCCTGCATATCTGGGTCTATTTCCTGCATTATTTCCTGGATTATTTGCCTGTTCCACTAACTGTGCTTCCTGTCTTTCTGCAACTTTCACTTGTGCCCACATTGCTTTCTCTTTCAGCTTTCTTTGTTTTGCTTCAATTTCATCACTGAAGTATTTTGCATGTCTCAGAATCTCATCTACTTTCTTACTCTGCCAATCCACTGTGTGTTCACGAATTCTCTCACCAATTTCAGGTCTTAAACCATATACAAATCTGTATACAAAATGACTCAAATCCTTGTCACCCAGGTGTTCATCTCCACTGAATTGTTTAAAAGCCAGTATCAGCCTTTCGTAAAAAGCATGAACTGATTCTTTTGCTTCCTGTTGTGTTCGATCTATCTTAACCCAGTCTGTCTCTTTTGGAGGAACTTTACTCTTCAGGTATACCATCACCTGATCATACTTCCTCATTACTTCTGGATCTGGTGACCCTGTTCTTGGATCTCTTGGATATCCCTCAGTAGGCCAACTCACAACTATTTTACACTCAGTCCACAAGTCTGCTGGAACAATTATATCAAACAGACTATTCAGGTCAACCCACAGCACTTTTGACAATTTCACAAACCTGTCTACCTGCCTATACCACTCGACGGGCCTTTCTCTCAATCGAGGGAAATCATTCGTAAATGATAAAATATCCTGTCTGGTCCATGGAACATGTACATATCCTCCTCCAGGTATTTCTCTCATGGGATAATGCTCCACTGGTTTCTCCTTTTCTCTCACTGGAAATGCTGAATAAGTTGTTCTATCTTCAGATTCCTCTCTTTTCTTATACCACCTATCCTTCCACTTTTCAACATCACCCCATCTTCGCAATAATGCCATCATTTCTTTAATCTGTCCTGTTCTACCAGAAGTATTCAAATTTTCTATGTCTTTCTCTGTGAAATCCATCCTGTAAGTTTTCTGCAAAACCTTTACTTTATCAATGTCAACTCCTTGCTCATTTGCTATCGCTCTTAGTCTATCATGAGTATTTCTTGCTCTCCATGTTATGCTTTTACACATAAACATTAATTCACCATCATGATGACTCTTCAGAATTTCTGTTGGAACTGTTCCTGTCACAAGCTCTTCTAATTCTATACGTAACTTAACCACATCAATAACTTGTGAATCCTTATCCTTTTTCTGAAGAACCTTCATCCAATCATTCAAATCATCAACTGTTATTTCAGCAGTTTTTCTCACTGGAACCACTCTTTTCTGCGGTTCTAAAATTGGCATCCCTGAACAACTAGGTTCACTAGTATCCAGTAGTTCACTACATGTGTCATGTCTTGTTTGTCTCAGGTCACTTCTTTCTGCTCTTTTATCTGAATCTCCTGAAGGACCAACTGAATTTGTCAGATTATTCCCAACATATGGAATCACCAGTCCATTCTCACCTGCTCTCTGTTTGTCAAACACAGGCATAACCGGACCTATTGTTACAGGCACCGTAACAGCTTCCAGATTCTTCGTTAACTCCCTAATTTTCTCAGTCAGTTCTGTTGTCGTTTTTGCTAATTTTCTAGCATTTTCCTCACTACTTCGATTCTCCCTGAAAGAACTACTATTTCTTGATTCAGTTGTCATTTTTTCTTTTTCAATAATACAGACTGTATCTCTTATCGGAGAAACAACTGGTGTACTCTCATCTGGTTCTGGTCTATATGGAGGTGGTCTCTTGTAAATCATGTCATTTAAGACCTCATCATCATACTCATTAACTCCAACTGCTCCCTCTTCAATTGTTCTCATAGGATATAATCCCTCTGACATATTAACATCTCGCCATCTTTTCATCCGATCATGATGTGTTTCACGATCATGTCTCCTCCCAAACATATTCCTGTAATACCCTCCAGACCTTTGCTTTTCTCGCTCATGAACTTCCTCTTCCCATTCCACTAAAGCCTCGAACTGTGTAGGTCTCGGCTTCGGGTCCAGACGTACCATCTTTTCCCGTAAATTTCTCAACACGGCCAAATTAAATGAACCATGTTCTGGAAATGCTAGAACACAATCTTCTTTAGTATACCTAACCCAATTCTGCAACCATATACAGGTATGTAATCCATATTTCGCAACCATGAAGGATGCAGGTGTTTTCGCTGGAGGTAGCAACTCACCCTCTCTCGTTTTAACCTCTTTATCCTTGGTAAACCACCTTTGAACTTTCCCAAAGAACGTTTTTTTCTTTTTCTCCTCTTGATAATACATTTTAGCGCTTACTAAAACTCTCTACTCTCTCCGTATTATAAATATACAATACGAGGTTCTCAACCAATAACACCGCGACTCACACTAACGCACCAATCCTGGAGCGTCTACGTCACTAAACAGCTCTTCCAATCCCTGCGCGACTCACACTAACGCACCAATCCTAGCACGAACCCTATTCTGATCCACTATCCAATCAGAGCGCGGACCTTCTGACGTCAACAGTCGCTGCAGTCTCTGTCTCCTGTCTCTGTCACTCGTCTACCCCTCCTTTACAAAAACTCTCAGTAGACTTCGTGTCAAAATTTCTTCAAAATCTATTAGTTACAACATAAAAACATCTCCATTGTCTGCTTCGCTAACCACAGGATAGTAAAAAAGAGACTATTTCTCAAGAGTCAACAAACTTTCATACATCTCATAACTGTTTCCTCTAGGACTTATCCAAAGAGTCTTACAATCAATTAATGTATATACATTCACGCACATTCATACAAGAAAAATATAGTACATGCACACAGAATCCTGCTTTCGGAGAACAGCGCACAATCTGTCCTATTACAGAATTATAACATACATCAACTAAGCAGCTTACCTCTGCCCAGTTCCTCAAACAAGCTCAGAGAATACCTATTACTCCTCCCGCAATAAGCTTTAACGGCAATCCTTACGGATCCCTGGGACTTAAGACCAGAGTTTCACAGATAACCTTCACTACGATACACACTCCTTATATACCAGAAATGTTTTCTAATAGTAACATACAATAATGTCACTGATTCCGAACCCAGACAATGTGAACGCGCAACTTCAATTGTCACACGTTATTCCTTACAATCCCGTCTTTCCCGAGAGCAGCATATACACCTTCCTCTGCCCTACTACGGAACTGCTACCAGCTTCCAAATTCCAGAAGCACTACATATAACTCAACATGACGACTCCAACATATAGTATTAGTACATATACCAACATCAACCAAAATAAATCAATAATCAATAAGCTAATATACAAGCAATCTTATCTTATCAGATCAAGACAACCATCTATAACCATCCTCTGCTACCAGAGAAATTGATAGAGATCAGGGTATCTAAAATATGCCCACTACCACGGATAGAGTAATCTCACAGTTACACGCACATACATTCATCATACGCTAGGGCCCATTTCACTAACATACGCTCAAATACTCTACCAGCAATAAACCTGTGGAAAGAAAACACCTAAACACCCTGCATCTATATCTAGGACGATAGGACCTGATTATAGTGGTTGTCCTTAAACATACTCTATACAATCTATACAATAATGATCAAAATGTACACAATAATTGACAAGAAAGGAAATTCAACACCATGTTTAAAAGTTATATTGCTTTATCTAAAATTAGTCAAAGTAAATCAGAATAAATCATTTCTCATAGTTACCTATTCTAACTAAGTGTCAGAACGGGTCAGGACAAGTCTCTCGGTAAAGTCTCTCAAGACGAAGACCCTCAGCATCGATCCTCAGCAACGCAAGTTCACGCCGCAAAGGTAAAATGGCAAGTGGCAAAGCCCTCCCTAAGCTAACAATTCTTATAGTGAAAATTACAATGGAAACACACATAAAGTTGGCAGAATAAACTGTATCACTGAGCAGAGCGAGAAGGAAGGGATGTAACATTGCTACATCTGAAAATCTTCGCTCAGGAAAAGTCACAAGACATGAACTACGGAACAGGAACCAAGAAACTATTAAAGTATCCAACTTGTTCAACTTCCCTTGGCAGCCGAGCCACAGTTCTTTGTCCGTTTCTGAAGCTCCTTTGTTTGCCAAGGACGTTCCATTTCTTTGGAGATCCTCCAAACTGCTGATGTCCTCATGGAAATTTACAACAAGGACGATGGTCAGTTGTCTTCGACCTTTTTCCAGCAGGGGTCTCCCTTGCCACATCACAGAATATGCCACAGCCAGGCTTCAAAATACTGTCAGCTCGGTTAAGGCCTTCATAGGTCACAATAGACCATCTTAATTAAAGAGACAAAATAAACGTTACTACAGCATATTAATTAAACAGTGTTAACCCCACTAATACCCTTATGTGTATGTATTTATCTAGCTTTGCGACATAAAAAGCATTAACTCAGACAGCGTTTTGTGCTTAAAATAAATAGCGCACAGCAACGTTTAAACATGAAAACTTGCACGTTATTATTAAACAGAAACAGCACAAATAAGCTAACCCTCGTATAACTTTCTCTTATGTTAGAACAAACGAATTGATTAATAAAATCACACTTGCACAAGACAAATAATTAATTGTTAATTATTAATAAATTAATAAAACGCATAGACATGCCAGAGCTTCAAAAGCCCGTGAATTTTCTAAAAGAAAACTCTGCTCCAGCAATCCCCCCTTTGGTGATTTTATCACCAAATAAACCCAAAAAAAAAATTAGTGAAAATTTTGTCCCATTTTAGGAGAAATCAGAAATGTCTTTTCCCCTTACACAACATTAAACACCAGTCACTCTTTCATCATCTCTCTTTGTCTCTAAATAAACACTCTCCCTCAATTCTTCTAATTCAATCTCTTGAGGTTCTCTTTTCAACTTCTTATTTTTCTTTTCCTTATTCAATTTCTTTCTCCCTCCCCTGTTTTTACAACACACACACACCAATCTTATTATCAGTAAAGCAAAAGTTGGACTAGCCCCATTCTTCAACTCTTTTCCCATCTCAATGTCCCAAATTGTCTCACTCACTTCATATTTTCCCCCTTTCTCATGCATGTTCACTCTCCTTTCTTCTACCATATCCAGGAAAGCTCTCTCCTCTTCTTTCAAACTGCAAGTTAAATTATTCTTAAAAATATAATCTAATGTTAATCCTTTTTCTTCAATAAAAATCTCACCAAAAGTGTTAGCTTTTTTAGCTGGATTCAGCTCTTTGTTCATTGGCAAGTGCCCAAAAATACTATCTCTGTTAGACATCGAGAAAGTGAGTTAATTGGTGCATTTGCTGTGTTTAATCCGGAGGATTTGCCTCAAGAGCTGAGAGACACAGTGAAAAGAGCAGTTTGGGATTTTACAGGAGAGGATGTGGGATTGATGAATAATGTAGATCCAGTGAAAATTGCAGTGAAAGAGGGAATTACATATCCTAACATTCCTCAGTACAAAATGACACCAGAAATAATTGAAGGGATAACTCCTATAATTGAGAAAATGATTCAGCAAGGAGTTCTGAGAGAACTACTGAGTAGTCCGTGTAATTCACCGATAATGGGACTGAAAAAGCCCAATGGCAAATTTAGGATCGTACAGGATCTGAGAAAAGTTAATCAAATTGTGGTGGCATGTTGTCCTATTGTGCCAAATCCATCAGTGATTCTGTATCAAATTCCACATGATGCTGAGTGGTATACAGTGATTGATTTATGTCATGCGTTCTTTTCAATTCCATTGCATCATGACAGCCAGCCGATTTTTGCATTTAGGTTTGGCTAGCGTATCTTAGCATGGTGTCGAATCCCACAGGGGTATACAGAAAGTCCTTCGATATTCAATCAGTTATTGAAGAAATCGTTGGAGAGTTTGATTATGCCTGAAAACTCAGTGTTAGTGCAGTATATTGATGACCTACTTGTGGCATCAAAGACACGTGAAGCTTGTGAAGTGGATACCATAGCTTTACTCACTGAATCATCTGGCAGATGGAGGGTTAAAGGTATCTCCAGCCAAATTGCAATTTTGCAAGAAAAAGGTTCATTATCTTGGACACAATATTGAAAAAGGTCTGAGAAAAGTGACTACTGACAGGATCAGAATAATCAGAGAAATGGAAGCTCCAAAAACCCAGAGAGAAGTGAGAATGTTCCTGGGTATGGTGGGATATTGTCGTCAGTTGATAATTAATTTTTCCCTGATAGCAAAGCCATTGATTAAATTGACAAAAAGTGAAATGACAGATCCATTGGATCTGGATGCAGAACAATTGGCAGCATTTGAAGAGCTCAAAAGTAAAATGTGTGAGGCTCCAGCTTTGGGTATGCCTGACTATGAGAAAGAATTTGAGCTGTACTGCAGTGAGAGAAATGGATGTGCACTTTCAGTGTTAATCCAGAAACATGGACAATTGAGAAGGCCTATTGCATACTTCTCATCGACACTTGACCCTGTAGCTGTGGGTTTACCAGGTTGTCTAAAATCTGTGGCTGCAACATGCAGAAGCCTGGAACAGAGTGAGGGGATCATAATGGGATATCCTGTAAGGGTATTCGTACCTCACAATGTGGCAATTCTTTTGACAAGAAGCAGAACTCAGTACATGTCACATAGTCGGTTGACTAAGTACGAAAAAGTGATACTGGGTGCATCAAATGTGACTCTTGAGAGATGTGTGAATGTGAATCCAGCGACACTCTTGCCGGATATTGAAAATGTGGGTATAAAGATGGAAGATGATCATGATTGTTTGGATGTGCTTGAGTATTGTACAAAACCGAGACCAGACATAAGGGATATTCC
Source organism: Triturus cristatus (assembly GCF_964204655.1). Taxonomy (NCBI): domain Eukaryota; kingdom Metazoa; phylum Chordata; class Amphibia; order Caudata; family Salamandridae; genus Triturus; species Triturus cristatus. Next base: position 458,696,609 of record NC_140586.1, on the reverse strand, counting down.
CTTACCTGAGAATGACCATGTGTTGTTTGTAGATGGATCATGCTTGAGGAATGATGATGGTGTGCTATGTGCAGCATATGCGGTGTGCAAAGTTTCAGAGGTCATGGAAGCATCACCATTGAAAGGAGTGAAATCTGCGCAAGTTGCTGAATTAATAGCATTGACAAAAGCTTGTGAGATTGGGAAAGATTTGAGGACAACTGTGTTGACTGATAGTCAGTATGGATTTGGAGTGGTGCATGACTTTGGCCAGTTGTGGCTACAAAGAGGTTTCTTGACATCGGGTGGGACTCCGATAAAGAATGCTGAGTTGATTGGAAAATTGCTTGAGGCGATACAGCTGCCTAAGGAGTTAGCAGTTGTAAAATGTGCTGCCCATGGTCCAGGGGATGATTTTATAACGGTTGGTAACCGTTACGCTAATGATGTGGCACAATATTGCGCCAAGACAAATCAATCGATTAATAAGGAAAGAGAAGGAGAAATGTCTTTCCTTTCTGTGATGTTTACTAATGTCCTAGAAACATGGGATGAAGTGAAGCAGTTACAAAATGAGACAGGAGAAGAAGAGAAACAAGATTGGGTTAAGGCAGGATGTGCTCCAAGAGAAACAGACCATGTTTGGGTCTATAGAGATGGCAGACCAGTAATGCCAAACTCAATCTTGTCGTCAATGGCAAGGATGTATCATGGCCAGGGACATCTGGGGAGGGATGCGATGGTAAGGTCGTTCAAGCAGACCTGGTACAATGCAAAGTTCAGGACAATTGCAGAGAGCATCTGTCAAAGGTGTTTAATTTGTCAGCAATTTAACACTGGGAAAAAGACAGTGGTGAGTCTAGGGACAATTGGCAGAGAAGGAGGTCCTTTTACAAGAATGCAAATTGATTTCATTGAGATGCCCCAAGTAAACAGACTGAGGTATGTTTTGGTGGTAGTCTGTTTGTTTTCAAGGTGGGTGGAAGCTTACCCGACTAGAAGAAATGATGGATTAACAGTGGCAAAATTACTGTTGAGAGAGTTGATTCCTAGGTACGGGTTTCCAGTTACAGTTGAATCTGATAGAGGTAGACACTTTCAAAATGAACTCATAGGTTTAATTTGTGAAGCATTGAAAATACAGCAGAAGCTACATTGTGCATACCGACCAGAGGCTTCTGGTGTGGTTGAGCAGATCAATGGCACAATCAAGAATAGAATTGGAAAGATGTGTTTAGCCACTGGCATGAAATGGCCAGATGTGTTACCTCTAGTTCTGATGACTATGAGATCTACTCCAGATAGAACTACTGGTTTGAGCCCGCATGAAATAATCATGGGATGTGCTATGCGCCATGCATTCGTGCCTGTCAATAAGTTGGTGACAATAACTGATGACATGATTTTGGATTACTGTAAAGGCCTGGCTGACGCAGTTCATTCTGTGTTTCACCAGGTTGGAGAAGAAGCTACCACACTTGAGAAGAAGCAAGCCCATGATCTAAGTCCAGGAGACTGGGTGAGGATTAAGGTTCACAGAAGAAGAAATTGCTTGATTCCAAGGTGGGGAAGGCCGAGACAAGTTATTCTGACTACAACGACTGCAGTAAAGTGTGCTGGAGTGAAGCACTGGACTCGTATCACAGACAAAAAATCTGTGCATCTCTGAAAATTTCCCTATCTGTACTCTTACTGGTTCAGTAAGACGTGTTCTGATTTGTGTATTGGCTACACCAACTACTTGGATTGCTTCATCCGAAAGAGGAAGATTTCTAACATCTGTTGACCTGACAGTTGATCTTGTCGCACCTGTGTCTACCAAAAAAGTAACACTCTCCTCATTTATTTTCCCATCCACAAATGGTCCTGCCTGGTCTATTTCTAGAGTTGCACCAAGTATGCACTCTTCCTCCTCTCTTCGGCACCGTCAATAATCACCCTCAGACTCACTCCCTTCACTCTTTAACAAGTACTGCTGTACTTTGTTAGAACGTCTTGGTTTGTTTACCTGCTCATCATTGAAGAATCCCGAGTCCTGATTGTACTTTTGTACCCCTCAATTCTGCGGCAAGGGCGGTTTTGGCTCTTGACTCTGCTGTCTCACAACTTTCTGTTGCTGTTGCTGCTGGTTATTCCCTTCATTCTGCACCTGTTGATTTAAGGATTTACCCTCATTATTCACTAATGGTGGATTAGGACATTCCGATCTCCAATGTCCCAGTTGGCCACAGTTGTGACACGGGAACTTTTTTTTCGCTTCCTCCAGACTTCCCTTTCCTTTTCCTGCATATCTGGGTCTATTTCCTGCATTATTTCCTGGATTATTTGCCTGTTCCACTAACTGTGCTTCCTGTCTTTCTGCAACTTTCACTTGTGCCCACATTGCTTTCTCTTTCAGCTTTCTTTGTTTTGCTTCAATTTCATCACTGAAGTATTTTGCATGTCTCAGAATCTCATCTACTTTCTTACTCTGCCAATCCACTGTGTGTTCACGAATTCTCTCACCAATTTCAGGTCTTAAACCATATACAAATCTGTATACAAAATGACTCAAATCCTTGTCACCCAGGTGTTCATCTCCACTGAATTGTTTAAAAGCCAGTATCAGCCTTTCGTAAAAAGCATGAACTGATTCTTTTGCTTCCTGTTGTGTTCGATCTATCTTAACCCAGTCTGTCTCTTTTGGAGGAACTTTACTCTTCAGGTATACCATCACCTGATCATACTTCCTCATTACTTCTGGATCTGGTGACCCTGTTCTTGGATCTCTTGGATATCCCTCAGTAGGCCAACTCACAACTATTTTACACTCAGTCCACAAGTCTGCTGGAACAATTATATCAAACAGACTATTCAGGTCAACCCACAGCACTTTTGACAATTTCACAAACCTGTCTACCTGCCTATACCACTCGACGGGCCTTTCTCTCAATCGAGGGAAATCATTCGTAAATGATAAAATATCCTGTCTGGTCCATGGAACATGTACATATCCTCCTCCAGGTATTTCTCTCATGGGATAATGCTCCACTGGTTTCTCCTTTTCTCTCACTGGAAATGCTGAATAAGTTGTTCTATCTTCAGATTCCTCTCTTTTCTTATACCACCTATCCTTCCACTTTTCAACATCACCCCATCTTCGCAATAATGCCATCATTTCTTTAATCTGTCCTGTTCTACCAGAAGTATTCAAATTTTCTATGTCTTTCTCTGTGAAATCCATCCTGTAAGTTTTCTGCAAAACCTTTACTTTATCAATGTCAACTCCTTGCTCATTTGCTATCGCTCTTAGTCTATCATGAGTATTTCTTGCTCTCCATGTTATGCTTTTACACATAAACATTAATTCACCATCATGATGACTCTTCAGAATTTCTGTTGGAACTGTTCCTGTCACAAGCTCTTCTAATTCTATACGTAACTTAACCACATCAATAACTTGTGAATCCTTATCCTTTTTCTGAAGAACCTTCATCCAATCATTCAAATCATCAACTGTTATTTCAGCAGTTTTTCTCACTGGAACCACTCTTTTCTGCGGTTCTAAAATTGGCATCCCTGAACAACTAGGTTCACTAGTATCCAGTAGTTCACTACATGTGTCATGTCTTGTTTGTCTCAGGTCACTTCTTTCTGCTCTTTTATCTGAATCTCCTGAAGGACCAACTGAATTTGTCAGATTATTCCCAACATATGGAATCACCAGTCCATTCTCACCTGCTCTCTGTTTGTCAAACACAGGCATAACCGGACCTATTGTTACAGGCACCGTAACAGCTTCCAGATTCTTCGTTAACTCCCTAATTTTCTCAGTCAGTTCTGTTGTCGTTTTTGCTAATTTTCTAGCATTTTCCTCACTACTTCGATTCTCCCTGAAAGAACTACTATTTCTTGATTCAGGTGTCATTTTTTCTTTTTCAATAATACAGACTGTATCTCTTATCGGAGAAACAACTGGTGTACTCTCATCTGGTTCTGGTCTATATGGAGGTGGTCTCTTGTAAATCATGTCATTTAAGACCTCATCATCATACTCATTAACTCCAACTGCTCCCTCTTCAATTGTTCTCATAGGATATAATCCCTCTGACATATTAACATCTCGCCATCTTTTCATCCGATCATGATGTGTTTCACGATCATGTCTCCTCCCAAACATATTCCTGTAATACCCTCCAGACCTTTGCTTTTCTCGCTCATGAACTTCCTCTTCCCATTCCACTAAAGCCTCGAACTGTGTAGGTCTCGGCTTCGGGTCCAGACGTACCATCTTTTCCCGTAAATTTCTCAACACGGCCAAATTAAATGAACCATGTTCTGGAAATGCTAGAACACAATCTTCTTTAGTATACCTAACCCAATTCTGCAACCATATACAGGTATGTAATCCATATTTCGCAACCATGAAGGATGCAGGTGTTTTCGCTGGAGGTAGCAACTCACCCTCTCTCGTTTTAACCTCTTTATCCTTGGTAAGCCACCTTTGAACTTTCCCAAAGAACGTTTTTTTCTTTTTCTCCTCTTGATAATACATTTTAGCGCTTACTAAAACTCTCTACTCTCTCCGTATTATAAATATACAATACGAGGTTCTCAACCAATAACACCGCGACTCACACTAACGCACCAATCCTGGAGCGTCTACGTCACTAAACAGCTCTTCCAATCCCTGCGCGACTCACACTAACGCACCAATCCTAGCACGAACCCTATTCTGATCCACTATCCAATCAGAGCGCGGACCTTCTGACGTCAACAGTCGCTGCAGTCTCTGTCTCCTGTCTCTGTCACTCGTCTACCCCTCCTTTACAAAAACTCTCAGTAGACTTCGTGTCAAAATTTCTTCAAAATCTATTAGTTACAACATAAAAACATCTCCATTGTCTGCTTCGCTAACCACAGGATAGTAAAAAAGAGACTATTTCTCAAGAGTCAACAAACTTTCATACATCTCATAACTGTTTCCTCTAGGACTTATCCAAAGAGTCTTACAATCAATTAATGTATATACATTCACGCACATTCATACAAGAAAAATATAGTACATGTACACAGAATCCTGCTTTCGGAGAACAGCGCACAATCTGTCCTATTACAGAATTATAACATACATCAACTAAGCAGCTTACCTCTGCCCAGTTCCTCAAACAAGCTCAGAGAATACCTATTACTCCTCCCGCAATAAGCTTTAACGGCAATCCTTACGGATCCCTGGGACTTAAGACCAGAGTTTCACAGATAACCTTCACTACGATACACACTCCTTATATACCAGAAATGTTTTCTAATAGTAACATACAATAATGTCACTGATTCCGAACCCAGACAATGTGAACGCGCAACTTCAATTGTCACACGTTATTCCTTACAATCCCGTCTTTCCCGAGAGCAGCATATACACCTTCCTCTGCCCTACTACGGAACTGCTACCAGCTTCCAAATTCCAGAAGCACTACATATAACTCAACACGACGACTCCAACATATAGTATTAGTACATATACCAACATCAACCAAAATAAATCAATAATCAATAAGCTAATATACAAGCAATCTTATCTTATCAGATCAAGACAACCATCTATAACCATCCTCTGCTACCAGAGAAATTGATAGAGATCAGGGTATCTAAAATATGCCCACTACCACGGATAGAGTAATCTCACAGTTACACGCACATACATTCATCATACGCTAGGGCCCATTTCACTAACATACGCTCAAATACTCTACCAGCAATAAACCTGTGGAAAGAAAACACCTAAACACCCTGCATCTATATCTAGGACGATAGGACCTGATTATAGTGGTTGTCCTTAAACATACTCTATACAATCTATACAATAATGATCAAAATGTACACAATAATTGACAAGAAAGGAAATTCAACACCATGTTTAAAAGTTATATTGCTTTATCTAAAATTAGTCAAAGTAAATCAGAATAAATCATTTCTCATAGTTACCTATTCTAACTAAGTGTCAGAACGGGTCAGGACAAGTCTCTCGGTAAAGTCTCTCAAGACGAAGACCCTCAGCATCGATCCTCAGCAACGCAAGTTCACGCAGCAAAGGTAAAATGGCAAGTGGCAAAGCCCTCCCTAAGCTAACAATTCTTATAGTGAAAATTACAATGGAAACACACATAAAGTTGGCAGAATAAACTGTATCACTGAGCAGAGCGAGAAGGAAGGGATGTAACATTGCTACATCTGAAAATCTTCGCTCAGGAAAAGTCACAAGACATGAACTACGGAACAGGAACCAAGAAACTATTAAAGTATCCAACTTGTTCAACTTCCCTTGGCAGCCAAGCCACAGTTCTTTGTCCGTTTCTGAAGCTCCTTTGTTTGCCAAGGACGTTCCATTTCTTTGGAGATCCTCCAAACTGCTGATGTCCTCATGGAAATTTACAACAAGGACGATGGTCAGTTGTCTTCGACCTTTTTCCAGCAGGGGTCTCCCTTGCCACATCACAGAATATGCCACAGCCAGGCTTCAAAATACTGTCAGCTCGGTTAAGGCCTTCATAGGTCACAATAGACCATCTTAATTAAAGAGACAATATAAACGTTACTACAGCATATTAATTAAACAGTGTTAACCCCACTAATACCCTTATGTGTATGTATTTATCTAGCTTTGCGACATAAAAAGCATTAATTCAGACAGCGTTTTGTGCTTAAAATAAATAGCGCACAGCAACGTTTAAACATGAAAACTTGCACGTTATTATTAAACAGAAACAGCACAAATAAGCTAACCCTCGTATAACTTTCTCTTATGTTAGAACAAACGAATTGATTAATAAAATCACACTTGCACAAGACAAATAATTAATTGTTAATTATTAATAAATTAATAAAACGCATAGACATTCCAGAGCTTCAAAAGCCCGTGAATTTTCTAAAAGAAAACTCTGCTCCAGCACCAACCTAGGACTGAAAATTAAATAGATGATGCTAGGACCACATCTATCATTATTCAATGGACCCTTGTTGAAGGTGGTCTTTCTGCAGGAAGACACTTGTTAAAATGTCTTTGCAGCTTTGCTTGTGCGCCACCTCAAACTGTTTTCGTGTTTTGGAGATTGAAATACATCCATCACATTTATTTCTACGTTTGCGCTCTTTACATGCGATGCTGGAGACCAATTCTTTTTTCAATCACCCCTGAAATATTTTTGACTGCACAGTACTCCCCTTGGCTCTTACATAAGGATAAAAACACTTAAAATAAGCAATGACTGAAGAGTAGTGTCTCAAACATGCTCAATACTGAGGAGGCTGGCTGAAAGCCCGCTACAGCAGCCGTTCGTAACATTTGTGATTTCTGTGGTCCCCAATCAAATGGCTGCTGAAAGATGGGGGCCGACCCAAGCAATTTATTTGATACAGAAACAAATATACATCAAATCCAAAATGTATCAAATATTTGAATTAATTCAAACAAAAGAAAATACAAAAACCATTTATTTTTATTTTCAAGTTCAAAATATTTTATCGAATTTTGTTCAAATACAACTAATAAAGACAATACATAAAATAATATTTAGCAAAAAAAAAACTAAATAACAATGCATACCGTATCCTAAGTCATTAAAAAATTATAATAGGCAGTGAGAGAGTACATATTCAAAAGATACATAAAGGGAGAAAGGGAGGTAGGGTAGGGAGGGGAGAAAGATTACAACCAATGCATAAGATGCATACAGAGCTACTATGTTTTATAATAAAAATAATCTGGTAGCGTAAAATTCAGAATTTAAAATTATTAATACAGTATTAAAAGGATAAATATACATCAACAGGTAACCAAAAACATTGATAAGAGAAAGAATTGTAAGTAATCCCCTTCATGGATATTTGAGCATCTCTTCTAGAAAAATTAACCCAAGACCACCAAGCATTAACAGATAACATAGAATCATCTTTCCAACAAAAAGTAATGGATTTTAAAGCAGCTGAAATAAGGAAATTGAAGTTTGCATTCTAAATCATGTAAATTTTGTGATAAAAGAGCAGATTTACAAATTATTAATTGATAAGAAGCCTCAATTTGAAGTTTAAAAATCTTTTTTATGATATCCCAAACTTCAGCCCAAAATTTAAAAACCGAAGGACAATCAAAAAGCATATGTTGTAGTGTACCTGGATGTAATTTACAGTGCCAACAATCCGGAGAGGGGAGAAGTTTAGCTTGGAATAAACATGATGGAGTCCATAAACGATTGTAGAGGATATAAGAATTAGTTTGGTAAATTGAAACAGGCAGCCAACCAGATATACTACTAAGCCAAATATCTTTCCACGTATCAGTAGATAAAGAAAGTGAGAGTTCATTGTTACAAAAAGTGGAAATCATCTCTATATTGTTACCTAGAGTAACTGATCATTTTTTATATAAAATAGAAACCCCATGGGAAGATTTTGAAACTGTTTGAATATAAATTGATAAATCAGCTGTAACATTAGAAGGAATGGCATTGGGAAGGGAATCTAAAATTGAATTACACAAGTATTGATACTTAATAAGGTCAGACTTAAATAAACCAAATCTTGTTTGCAACATTTCAAAAGAGATAAAAGTATTATTGGAGTAAACATCTTTGAGATAAGAAATACCAGCCTTAATCCATGAAAACCAGAAACTAATATTCCTGTTTAATTTAATACCATTACTATACCATAGTGATAACTCATCAGTATTGTTCATGGGAAAAAGAAAAATTAAATCAAGATCATTAAATATCATTTTAGTAGATTTAATAATAACTGATTTTTGAAAGAATTGAGTATTGTTATGCATAGACACCAAAGTTGGTAACGGAAATGGGTTTACAATTGATTTCTCAATACCGAGCCATGCAGGAGGATTATTTAAAAAGGAGTGATTAAACCATAATGAACTTTGTTTTAAAATAAAAGCTTTATGATAAAGAAAAAAGTCCGGAAAACCGAACCCAGCATTACGTTTAGGAACTTTTAATTTTTTATAATTAATACGAGGAGATTTGTTGTTCCATAAAAACTTTGACAATAATTTATCAGCATCTTTATAAAACTTTAATGGAAATTGAGTAGGAACCATGGCAAGGGTATAAAAGATTTAGGGGGCTATAGTCATTTTAATAGAATCCATTCTACCCCGCCATGAAAGGTGTAATGATGACCATTTAGATGTTTTGTCTTTAATATAATTTAGGATGAAATCACAATTTAAATTTATTGTCGATTTTATGGATGAGGAAAATAAAATTCCGCATATTTTAACTTATTCTTTTGCCAAATAATGTCATGCATGGGAAGCATATCAGGAGTGCAATAAACATTTAAGGGAAAAAATGTTGGTATTTAAAGTGTATCCAGAAACTGTAGAATACTTTGTAATAATATCCATTAATGAGGGGAAAGATGATAAAGGGTCACTAACAAATAAAAGCACATCATCCGCATAAGCAAGGGTTTTAACAGTAACATCCTTAATAATGATTCCTTTAATATTATCACATTTTCTTATTAAGGTAAGGAAAGGTTCAATTCCAATTAAAAATAAGAGAGGAGAAAGAGGACATCCTTGTCTTGTACCTCTAAAAAGCGAAAATTGAGATGAAACTTGACCATTAATAAATAAACGAGCAGTAGGGGAAAAATATAGAGCTGAAATCATGCAAATAAAAGTATCTCCAAAATTAAATGAGGATAACGTATGAAATAAAAATTGCCAATGGAGTTTATCAAATGCCTTTTCAGCATCTAAGGCTAAAATTCCAGATGTCATCGATAAAGTAGGACTTTGTTCAATAATATGTAGCAAAGTTCTCGTATTGTTCACAGAATATCTATTCTTCACAAAACCGGACTGGTCAGGGTATATAATAGAATCTAGTATGGGGCCCAATCTAGTATCAAGTATTTTTAGGATATAATTTACAGTCTTGATTAATTAAGGATATAGGATGATAATTAGACACAAGGGTGGGATCTTTCTCTGATTTCGGAAGTACTATAATTAAAGCTTCTGTAAAAGAACCAGAGTTAGATCCTGTAGATCCAAAAAACGTAAAAAGTTGATGTAAAAAAGGTAAAAGGAGTGTCTGAAATTCTTTGTAAATCTCTGCTGGAATCTCATCAGGACCTGGAGATTTGTTCTTTTTAAGAGATTTTATAGCTGATAAGATTTCATCTTTAGTAATAGGTGCATCAAGTCCAATTTTATCTGATTGAGAAATCTTGGGCAACTCACAGGAATTTAAAAAGGAATCGATTAAGGAAGCATCCTGAAAATCGGGTTTATTATATAATGTAGAATAGAAATTCAAAAATTCATTAACAATTTCATTCTGAGAGAGAGCAATTTTACCATGTGGACCATGAATTGAGTTGATTTGAGTTTTATCTTTTTTTATGCGCAGATAATTAGCTAATAGTCTTCCGGATCTATCAGCACTAAAGCTAAATCTGGCTTTGGCATTAGAGATTTGAATACCTGCTCTTTCACTAAGGATTGAATTAAATTCATAACACAATTTTTGTAGTTTAAATTTATATTGAGGATTGTTGGATGTAATAAAAAGTCGTTCAAATTTCGCAATCTGTTTTTGTATATTTTTAACATTAGCATGAAAGGTTTTATTTTTGTGAGCCATAATAGATATTGTTACACCCCTAATATACGCTTTGAAAGCATCCCATCTGTTAATCATAGAAATAGAGCCTTTAGGATTAAGTGTAAAATATTCTTGAATGACAGTTAAACGTTTAGGCTTGTTATGCTCATTTAAAATTATACTAGTGATTGTTTAGTATAAGTTGATTCCAAATTCAAAGCCAAAGAAATCATAGCATGATCTGAAATGTCAATGTTACCAATATTAGGAGCAGTTATTGAACTAATTAGTTGCCTGGAGACCAATAAACAATCAATTCTAGAATGGGAATTATGAGGGTTGGAGAAGAATGTTAAACATTTTTCTGTAGGAAAATGTAACCTCCAAATATCAACTAACTTAGTGGCTTGAATAAAAGATTTGAAAGCAAAATAAACTTTCAAAGGGTGAAACTTAGTAAGAGATAGTCTATCTAATAAAGGGTCAAAGATAACATTAAAATCACCTCCAACAATTAAAGGGGCATTACCGACCTTTAGAACCTCTGTTGTAAGATTAGTCCAAAAAACTGTGTCATCTTCTGTAGGACCATAAACATTTAATAAAAATAGAAATGAGTCATGAACTTTAATTTTAACGAGTATATATCTACCATCCGTATCAGAAGTTTTACTCAAAATTTGACAGTGAAGTTTTTTTGCCAAGAAAATAGCTACACCATTTTTTTTACCTTTGGCAGGAGAAGAGACAATAGCATCATCTCTTTTTCATATAATCTAAAATGTTATCATCTATATGAGTTTCTTGTATAAAGCAAACATCAGCTTTGCAACTACCTAGATATTCTAGAATTTTTGTACGTCTAACTGGATGGCACAATCCATTAACATTTAATGAAACTACTTTAATATTATGTATATTAGCCATAGGAGAAGAAATGAGAAAAGAGTTCAAAAAGAGGAAGATATAAGAAGATCAAGAGAATGAGAAAAAGGTAGCTCCAGATAAGGAAAAATGAAAAAACATGGAAAAAACAACAAACAGAAGACAGAAATTTGAAAGGTGGAACGCACACACGCTGCACAAGCATGACCGGAACCGCTGGAGCCCATTATAGAGAAATTTCAGTACTGTGTCAGAGAAGGCATAACTGGAAAAAATGAAGTAGCAGAGTCATTGGTATCCATAGAGTGCTGTGACTGATGATCCAAAAAATGCCTCAAATCTTCTGGACGCTGAAAAGATTTTGAAAAATTATCCTTCCAAATGCGCATCCTCGATGGATCAAAGATACCATATTTGTAGCCTAGACTGCGTAGTTGAGGACGAAGAGCAGTATATTCTTTGAGAATTGAGACAGTTTCTTTGGCAAAGTCTTGGTGAATATATATTCTACTCCCATTGACCATCAAAGAAGGTATTTCTCGAGCTGCTTTTCTGATTAGAACCAGATGGTGGTGTCGTAGAACTTTAAAAATTATTTGTCGTGGTTTTGTGTGTTGAGGGTTCCTATGTGAGGGAGTTCTATGAGCTTTATCAATTTCAAACTTTTCTGAAAATTTAATTTGTAAAAGACCAGGTAATAAGCTCTCCAAATATAGTCTACAGTTATCTCCCTCAACATTTTCAGGTAAATTAAATATGCGTAAATGATATTGTCTGTTACGATTTTCCAAGTCTAATAATGTTGAGCACATAGGTGAAATTTTTGCCACAAGTGGAATAAATGAGTCAATGTTGACCTTATTATCCTGTATTTTAATGGAATTATCCGATATTTTCGTTGACAAGCTGGCCATGTCTTTACGCACATTTTTTACTTCAGATGCAATAGTGTCTGTATTGACACGAAGTGCCTGAATCTCCTCTAATCTTAAAGAGAGTGAGGGTTCAGAAGACTCCACTACTTTAGATTTAGCAGGAGGTGAAGAAACTTGCTGCCTCCTTTTATTAATAGAACCTCTAATTTCCATTTTAAAGTGAAAATAAAAGTCAGAAATATATATATAAATAACAAATGAAGAAATGAAATCTGTGGAACTATCCAGGAAATAACTGGTGCAGCAGCTAAAATGGGCTGGGGGGGTGGCTAGGCCCAAGCCAGGCCCTTTCCTGAAAGCTCACTCCGCCCCCTTGACAGAAAGTCTGGCTGTACCTGAATGCTGTGCAGGGAGCAGGAGCCAGGCAGTGAAAAAACCCACTTCCGCTTTGTAGAAACGTCCAAATCTGCTCCACAATGCAGGTAAAACCTTTATAAATACAGCGACCCCCTCCAGGGCAATTTTCTGACAGGAATCGGCGTTTTTAGATTAAAAAATGGGCTTAAAACGCGCGAAGACTCTCACGCGGTGGCCATCTTGGATCGCGCGCTCGCGCGTCTCCCCATTTATTTTTATTTTAATAGAAAGATTGGAGCTTTTTAAATGTGTTTTTTTTAAAAAGGCGTAGCAATATGCTAGAGTATAGCATATCACTCTGTCTAGTTTGCAATTAAGGCATGCTCTCCTTTGTCACGTGTAACAGTATTCAGTTGTCCATACTATATTCTGTTTGCTGTGCTTCCACTGTTCTCACGAATCAAGCTCAGGATAAAATTTCATTTTTAGTCTCAAATTTCAAATTCCTGCAAATTAATAGGTCACTTAAAATGTTCAGTTTTCAGTTTAGCTTTTTTATGTACATACATTTTATTGATCTGCTAATATGTTTCATTTTCTAAACAGTTATGGGACCACTAAGTGGGTGTTGGTGACCACAAGGCATCTATGGACCTCAGTTTTTGTGTTTGTTCATTGCAGTGTTATAGACAGAGCTGTCGTTAGCCAGACCCAAACATGTCCAGGTCAAGTCAATGTGGGAATGATCCCTGGCTGCATACTGCAGCTGATACCGAAAAGTTAGGCACAGTATTTCTTGTATTTCGAACCAATAATTAACAGCATTACCTTTAAAAGAACATTAGGCACGTGACCATGAATAGACTCGACCTGCCTAACCAAGGAACAGTAAGCACCGACTCTAGAGACAGGGGGGCAGATTTACAAGCCCCTTGCGCCAATTTTGCGTTACTTCTTACATGGGAAAAGTGACGCAAAAGTGGAGCAAGGGGCTTGTAAATCTGCCCCAGAATTTGCACACAGAAGAGGAAAAAGAAGACAGCAAAATGCCCGATTAGTAAAACGGGTTTTGTTGATCTAATGGATTTGTGACCAGCAGGAAATGTTTTAATCAATTTTTCATGCTTTTTATTAGCACTACTAGTTTTGCCTAGGATGAGATTGGAGACATGTGAAGTGTCAGGGCCATGCTGGCACTGCTGGCTCTCGAAGGGAAGCACCTTAAGCACGTTCTACACTTGTTCAATGATGGGCCCATTTCAGGTTCTCCATTTCAATCCCACCAATGTGCTGGGGTGCCAGCACATTCTCCCTTTTTTCAGTGTCTCTTCAGACACTGCTGATACTTTCATTGTTCTAGTAAATATATTTTTAACATGCCTTTTTGTTGTCCATGAAATGTGAATGTAAGTCCTTAGCAGTGGGAATCTTCCCTTTGCATTTGAAATGTTCTCTCTGCCGTGTGGCCCATATAGCTGCTGAACTCTTGAGTGCCTACAGGAAGATATTCAGAAACTAAATTATATTTTGCAATTCAGAGGTAATTATTCCTTTTTGTGGCTGCAGCGTTTTCCTCATAATCATGGATTTTGTTCATTTGCTACATACTTCTCCATCTGCGGAATAATTTGAAGATTTCACCAACAAAATATGTTGTTTCAGGCTCAAACGGGTCTAAAGTTATTAAACAAAAATATTACTACTTCGAAGCAGTAGCAAATACTTTGCAAACATTTCCGTGGCTGATTGCTGCATTTAGATGCTAAACTAGTACTAACAATACTGCTACCGAACGTGCTGCGTAATTGTACTACATTTCCCTTTCCTTGCCGCATAATTGTGTCAATCCTGTCATGTGATGTGGTCCTCCACTGCTGCATAATCCCGGTGACCCTTCATATAATACCATCCACCATTCCTGGTTTATCAGCAAGTTGGATTGTATCGCTTATAATAGCTTTGCTTTTATGCTGCCAATATGGCCTCAAAACCTAGGCTACAATGCCATGTTTTGCATCGTAATAAGCCACTATGTCAGTTATGTTTTAAATGTTTACAAAGTCATATAGTCCATTTTGAAAATCTTCATGCTTTATACAGAAAACAAACATTAAGCTCTACTCACTTTTTGTGTAAGGGATTACTCTCAATTCCATTATGTAGTAAAACAAGCATTGGTGATGCAAAATCAGGTAGGAGCAGACTTTGCTTCCTAGATGTACATATATACGTACATGGTATTTCTATAGTGCAAACCAAGCCAAAAGGCAGCAGAGTGCTGTACAGAGTCAAAGATGAGCATAAAGTCAAAGGGTAATAGGCAGGGAATCATTATGGTGTAGTGTTCTTTAAAGAGGTGAATCTTCAACGCTTTCCTAAACTGGAAAAGCATTGGGGCGGCATGTTGGTTATGGAATGTTGTTGCAGATTCTGGGTTTATAGATGGAAAGAACCTGAAGCCTTGTTTTTCTCTTTTTTAACTCTTCTTACAACATGGCACCAACAAATTAAGCTTTCCTCTCTCACAGAAAACAGCAAGGGAAACCTCCCTTTACCCTCTGTAAGAAAGTGGGTTATTAGTTGAGAAGGATGGGAGTCCTTCACAAGTTATAAGTTTGAAACCTTCTTCTTACTAGGAACCAAGTACCTTATTATAGCATTAGACTCTCTCAGGAAAGTATGGAGAAAATTCCAATGGCTACACAGGGTACAGTTTGTTGGTACCCATCAAACAACATCCAATAATTAATTGCCCATCTAATTATTTTCCTCATAAAAAGGAAAAATACTTTATATGCACAAACTGCTGTATACTATGCATGTATTCACAAATATGCGCATGTAGACAGATGAAAATGCCTATGATGATTTTCTCCTAAACATTCACACTCCTAGCGAGCCTTGACACCTTATGATCAAAATGCACACTCACCTATAGTAGACCCATTAAAATGGGTTATAGTTGTCTAAGGCAGGCTTACTGGCTTTGTAAGGGTGTCCACACATTCATAAATACAGAAATATGTCATGCAAAACTAATGTCACATTATTAAAATCACTATGGATCATACCATCTTACAATTACATTCATTACGGCCCGTCATGACTCACTGTAACTTCGTAATTGTCAAAAAAGTATTTGAGGGGGGCGTGGCTAGGCGCCCGAGGAGATGGCGGCGTTGGTGTGAGGGCTCCGTCCATATCGGAGATTACGGGCGGTTCGCACACATGTTGCGAGTTATGAAGAGGAGCCTGCTGCGTCGGAAGGTCTCTGGACTACTTTGAGACCCTTTTCATTTTTGGAATGCACTTGCATCGCATTTTACCAGCTTTTTCCTCCCGCTCGCGGCTCTGCATCGGCCGCGACCGCCATTTTGTTTTTTCTCGCGAGTGACTCCTTCAGCAGCTCGTCCATGGTGCACTCGACGGAGCATGCCTTCAACATCCCTAGCAAATCACATGGAGTGAATCAACAGTGATGGGTGACTATTTCAATTAATTTTTTGACACAACTGTTTTTTGGACTTAATTTTCTTTCCCTTTTTTACTCTCCTCATATCTGGCGGCCATTTTGTGCTCTCTATCTGCATTTCCTGGCTTTTTTGACAGAACTGCCTGTCTGGATTGGCACCTCTTCACAACAAATCTCCCTGCTGCTCTTCTTCATACCTTGTGTGCTTTGGACCTTGCTTTATATCTGCCTTTGCACTCAGTTTGGTGGTTTTACCTACATTTTGCAGTCGCATCTATGGCCGAAAGCTCCGGCAAGACCCAAAAACGCAATTACATCAAAAACTCTAAGCTTTTTACGGAACTGGCTAATCTGGAAGCTTCTCAGCTTTCTCCCAGTAACGAGATGTCGCTGAATATAGATTCCTCCTCACAGTCCTCAGTTAAGACGACACCTAAGCGTTTAAAAAAAGACCCGCCTTCGCCTCCCAAGTCCTCTGCGGCCATTTCGATGGAACTAATTCTTGAGGAGATACGGGCCCTGCGCCCCTTCATGGAGGAGACCAACGCTAAGCTGCAGGTTCTCACGGACAACTGGACCCGGATGGATGAGCGAGTGTCATCGGTAGAGCGTAACGTCTCTTCTCTTCAGGATTCTGCCGCCAAGGTCACATTTATGCACACGCAAATTTCTTCCCTTCAGAAGCAGGTGGAAGAATTAGAAAACCGTAACAGGCGCAACAACCTTCGCCTTTATGGCCTTGCGGAGGGCTGCGAGGGAAACGATCCCATCACTTATTTCAAATCTTTTCTTCCGAAGGTTCTGCATTTACCTGACGATAACCCTCTCAATATCCAGCGAGCGCACAGGTTGGGACGAGCTCCCTCCTCTCTTTCTCCGTCAGTGAAGCCCAGAGGTGTGATAATGTATTTTTTGGAATACACTAACCTGCTGAAAGTTCTATCTGCGGCTAGAGCCTCTCCTCGCATCACTTGGTCGGGCTCCAACTTGTTTTTCGCGCAAGACTATGCCAGAGCAACTGCAAATCGCCGTAAGGCCTTCTTAGACATGCGACCTGACCTTCGTTCCATTGGTGCCAGATATGGCCTTTTTCATCCTTGCTTATTTAAAGTCACCCACAACAATAAGACTACGACCTATGAACAGCCTGAACGACTCCGAAGTTACCTAAATTCCTGCGGCCAGGCTGATATGGAACTTTCTGGTCCTTCTTCTTCCTTTCCACCATGACTTTTCTCTGAATTCTTATATTGATGCTCCAGTTCTTTATGCTCGTTTTTTTAATTTCTCTAATCCCGTTGATTCACTTTGTTTATTCTCTTGTTGAGGGCTTGTTCTTCATAGTAGTATCTCCTATTTGTTCCTTATCTCGTGCCCTTATTATTTGTTGACATTTAATCCTGCTCCCCTTTTTCTCCCACAGATTTATGTTATGCGTTCCGTCCCATGTCTCTGGTTGGACGTTCCCCTGCGTGTCCTGCCTCCTCCAGTTGGCCCTACCTCCCTCTCCCTGCATCCACGTGTACCCTTGTCTGTTCCTGTACCTGATCATACATTTCCTCAACCACCCCCTGTGAGTATTCCTCATTATTTTTATATCACGTTTGTTCTTGTTTTAGTTTCCCTTACTTTGATTCCCTTTCTCATACTTTCAGATGTATTGGTAGCAGCACTTTTTATGCGATCTTTTTCCTTACTCTTTACTCTTTCCTTTTTTATCTTCACTGCTTACTGGCTCCCTCGGTCTAGCTTCATTCGTTTTCATTACATTTTTCGATTTTTCCTTCTTCTCCCTCATTCACACTTGCTTACCGATTTTTCTGGATTTCATTTTCTGTTTTCTTGGATCTTAGCACCATCTTGTCTTTTTTCCATCTTCCCGACATCTATGTATCCTCTTTTCCTCTTCCTTCTTTCGTATATTTCCTCCTTTCTCCACGTCTATTTTTTATCTCTTTCACCCTTTCCTCACGTGTTTGTTTCTCACTTATATGCTTTACCCCTTCTCTGTTCCTGTTTCTTTGTTCCTTTCTCCCTCTTTCCTCTTTCCTTGTTCCTATCTTTGCTCACATGTTTAAATCCTATTCTCTTATCTCTGACTGACATCTTTCGCGTTTGTAAGAGTTACATCTCTTGTTCTTCTAGTCACGCTTTTCTCTCCACCTCCTTCTCATTCCTGGCTTTATGGGCTAATTTTGATACTGTTGCCATTTATTCTTTCTTCCTTACCATTGTTCGCACTGTCGATCATCTATCTCTGTTCCTTTATTTCAGCATGTCTTTAATGATTCTTCTTCTTTCTTCTTGTCTTCTCTCCTTTTCATGGGTTTTCCTTTCATTGGTTCTGGTTTTCATCTTTTTTGAAAATAAGCTACTGTTATGTCACTGAATATTTTGTCATGGAATGTGAAGGGTATCAACTCACCGATTAAGCGTCAACGGATTTTATCGTACCTAGCCAAATTGAATGTTGATATTGCATTCCTACAAGAAACGCATTTAACTGATGTAGAGTCTGTTAAGCTTAAACGTGGATGGGTGGGTGAACTATTCTATTCACAGGGTGATGGCAAACGAAAGGGTGTGGCAATCGTATGTCGCAAGTCTCTCCCCTTTCAGGTCCTTACCCACGACTCGGATGCTTCTGGTCGATGGGTTTATGCCAAGCTGTCACTTAGAGGTGTTCCAATTTCTTTGCTCAATGTCTATGGCCCAACCACGGGCGAACCTTCTTTTTGGGCTGGTTTCTCTCCACTTCTAACAAAATTTGTGGACCACAATTTTATTCTGGCGGGGGATTGTAATCAACCTCTTGATCCCTTTGTCGATAGGGCGTCCTCGGCCCCCCACATTCCCAATAGACCACACAAGTTGTTCAGCCATGCTATTTCGCAGCATAAGCTAGTAGACTCCTGGCACCTTTGTAATCCAAAGCTACGGGAGTACACCTTTTATTCTCCTTGTCACCATTCCCAGTCACGACTTGATTACATCTTTGTCTCACACAACCTCACTCAATCACTTCTACACTCTGAGATAGGCCCAATACTACTTTCCGATCATGCCCCTGTTCTTACAAGTGTTGACATACTCCCTAAAATTGCTGCCCCTAGAAGATGGCGATTTAATAATTCCCTTCTCGCTGATCCCAAGTTTACAACCATTTTACCTCTTTTTTTGACTAATATTTTTTGATTAATACAGACGATGCCCTCCCTGACCATATTATCTGGAATGCTTTTAAAGCAGCTGCACGTGACTTAATTATTCGCTACGTTGCAGATAAACGCAAGACTGCGCGTAGGTTCACTAAACAGCTCCTTTCTGGCATCAAGAAATTGGAACATGCCTACTTTACATCTCACTCAGCTGACAGCTTGAATGCAATTGTTGCTGCAAAAATGAAATTCAATGAGAAGTCCACGGAGGATGCCTCCCTGTATTTGTTGAAGTCTACTGCTAAATTCTATGGGGGAAGGAACAAAGCAGGGAAGCTTCTAGCTAACTACTTGAAGATCAAACATAATAAGTTAAATATTGAATCTGTATATGACTCTGATGACACCTTGAAACACACGGATGTTGATATTCTTGCTGAATTCTCACGCTTCTATAAGACTTTATACACATCTGAAACTCAACCCTCTCCCTTGCTAATTTTTTCTCCACCATTCACACAACACCTAATTTCCCCCCCGATCTTTCCTCTTTAGAATCTGACGTCACACAAAAGGAACTACTCACTGCATTGCAACACCTCAAACCCAATAAGGCTCCTGGCCCTGACGGTTTTACCGTTGAATTTTACCTCCATTTCTCTAAGTTATTGATTCCACGGCTCCATTCCCTTCTTCATACTTTTATTGATCGCGGCGCCTCCTTGGGGACGTTTTCAGATGCCCACATTTGCCTAATACCTAAGCCTGGGAAAGATGTAAAATATTGCAAAAATTACAGGCCCATATCCTTAGTCAATATTGATTATAAACTCTTCGCTAAAGCGCTAGCGATCCGATTGGATCACCTTCTCCCCGATCTTCTAGGCGAAGAACAATCTGGGTTTGTCAAGGGCCGACATATTACGGACAACACCAGACTTTTATTCAACATCCTGTCAAAGTCCTCCCGTTGTCAACACTCACTTGCAGCGATTGCCCTTGACGCCGAAAAGGCGTTTGATCGGGTCGAATGGCGTTATCTCTTTCACACCCTTACTTGGTTTGGCTTTGGCCCTAGATTTATCTCCTTAGTTTCCCTGTTATACTCTAATCCCAGGGCTGCTGTTTTTGCGAACGGTCAAATCTCCTCTTATTTTGATTTAGGTCGAGGCGTTCGCCAGGGCTGCCCTTTGTCCCCCTTTCTCTTCAACCTTGCTTTAGAGCCGTTTCTGTCCAAATTGCGTCAAAATCCTGCTATTTGTGGTTTTCAGATTGCAGATTCTCACATTAAACTTGCTGCTTATGCGGATGATATTTTACTCTTTCTCTCCAACCCTGCAGAATCCATTCCTGCCTTTCTGAACGAAGTCCGAAATTACTCCTCTATTTCTGGATATAAACTTAACCATGACAAATGTGAGATCCTTCCCCTGACCAAATTTACTTTCAAACAAGATTTCAGTGAATCTCAGTTTACTTGGTGTCCTTCCCACATCAAGTACCTGGGTTTATATCTCACCCCCTCTGTTTCGGACACTGTTTCTTTATGTATGTCCAAATGCGCACAAAAAATCGCTGATCTCACTGTAAGGTGGCATCCCTTATACCTATCCTGGTGGGGTCGTCTTGACACTATTAAAATGATGATTTCCCCTATTATTCTTTACACGCTTTCTAATATTCCTGTACCCATCCCAATGAAATTCTTTAAAAAGGTCAACTCAACGTTATCTTCATTTTTATGGAACTCTAAAAAACCCAGAATGTCTCTTGCCAGACTTATCCGTCCCGCCTCTGAGGGTGGTGTCAATTTCCCTGACTTCCCTGCTTATCAGAAGGCCTTTTTATTATGTCAAGCCTCCCTCTGGCTGCAAGATCCCACGTCTCCTTGTCCTTTATGGGTTAAGGTCGAACGCGCTCTCCTTTCTCCGTTTTCTTTTGCGGAATATCTTGCTTTTTCCCGCAAACCCTCATTGCTCCCTACTTCTATCCATAAATACACCCTTAAGCTTTTACTGTCTGCTACTCCCGGCCCCCCTAAAACTGTCGCTGATTTCCTTTCTTCCACCATATGGCATAATAAATATCTTTTAATTGGCCGTAAGCCCTTTTATTGGAAATCTTGGAGATGCCGAGGATTGATTTGGATCTCGCAGCTCTTCTCTTGCTCCACCTTCTACTCTTTTCCTGATCTCCGTTCTTCCTTTGATTTGCCTTTATCCTTTCTCTCTAAGTATCTTGTACTCAAGGCTGCGGTTTTGGAGGTTTCTCCGCCCACTCCTGCTCCATTCGACCCCATTTCTCAACTTCACTCTATCTTGCGTACTACTCCCAAAGCATCCCTTATTTATAAATACCTTCATGCGCACGAGCCACTCAGACCTAAGTCCAAGGTTGAATCTCAGTGGGAAACTGATCTCGGAATACACTGGCCGATATCTCTATGGGACAAAATATGGACAAAAATCCGTAAAACCTCTAGAGCAGCTTCCTTGACACAATCCCTATTTTTTATTTACAACAGACTACTTCACACTCCTTTTACACTGCACAAACGATTTCCCAGTACCTCAGACAACTGCTGGTCATGTGGTTCTCCCAGTGCTACATTACCTCATATGCTATTTCTTTGTAAGCATGTACATGATTTTTGGCTACAGGTGTGGGCTCAAGTTAATGTTATCTTCCACACTTGTATCCCCTTTTCTCTCACTCAACTTTTCTTGGGCAGTCTATCCCCTAGTTGGGACGACGTAGATATGTATGTTCGTATTGTTGATTTGCTACTTGCCATTGCCTTTCAACAGATCACTGTTAATTGGAAAAATACATCCAAAATTTCTTTCAAAGCATGGTGGTATAATGTCTGCCATAATCATAGACTTGATAATGCTTTTGTTTCTTCTGTTCACTCAGCAACCAAACGTACAGACTTATGGCATCCTATTACGTTATATTTAGATAACTGTGTTTCTCGTTCCTCTCGACCATCGCCTGCTCAACAAGAGGTTCCTAAACCCCCATGATACCCTTCTAATGTCCATAATTTTTTCAATATACTGTTTTATTTTTTACTTTTTTGTTTCTTTTTGTACCTAATTGTCTAGATAGGATTGATGCAATTTATTTACCTCTTTTAATATGCCCATGATTATTATTTTGTTGTAACTCTCTCTTACAAATTTTACTTTGTTGTAAACTTTCTTTGACATGTTGTATTCTGCAATCCCCTTCCTTACCCTTCCACCCCTTTCCCTTCCCCTCTCCCCTCTCTACCTGACATTCTGTATTGCATACTCATTTTCCTCTGCCTAATAAAATTCTTTTAAACTTAAAAAAAAAGTATTTGAAAATATTTAAATGACCTTCAATAAAATACACAATGAATGATCGCTAACTTTGTGACTGTCATTACAGACTTTTCCTCACCTTGATTAAACCATACAATATTTTTTAATCAAATTCGTTATTGTTAATATAGCATTACCAATTCATCCTGTACATGTCTTTTTTTTATTTTTAATATGCTACCAATAGAGTTTTATTACCAACAAATCCAAAGATTCTGAGCAAAAACTTCAGCTACAGAAGTGATTAACAAAGAGTCATTCACCTAACCCCCTAGGAAACTATGAGCAATTTCCATGAAAACCTTTCTGCAGCCCCCACAATGTGTTTCAACAGTTGGTGCTGTCCCTACCCGCTCTTGAGGCACCACAATGATAGGCTAATTTGTGAGCTCCCTAGAGGATTCTCTGGCACTCCTTTCCCTTAAGCCATGAATAAGTAGTTAGCAACTTTGTTGTTCTAATGATCTTCTAGTAATAGTTTTACATGTTGTATGTTGCCTTACGTCATAACTCTGCATTTTTCTAAAATGATGGGCGCTCCTATTCCTGTCATGGGGCAACCAGTGACCAACAATGCTTTTATCTGGAATGAGAGCTGGCATCTCGCTTTTTCCGCCCCACCCCTGCCCCAACAGGTAAGTGAACCTGGCAGTGTGCAACCCCCATTCACCCCAGGCACAGGAGCAGGGAAGGCACAGTGTGGTGATTTGTAGGTCTTACTTCCCTGGCAGCAAAGTGCTGCAGGAGTGCGTCAGAGCTCAGTTTCTGCTGTCCAGAGGAGCATTTTCAGAAATAGTAGTGGAGTTCTATGTACTCCGAATCTGTCAAGTTCCCCTGGGTGACCAATCTTCTTCAGATATTATCTTTCACCCAGATCAGCCATTGGCATGATTCTAGTCGTTTTGCTCCTTGTGACCTGTTGTAACCACCAGGTGGGGTCTCCTGGCCTCCAAGATTTTATATTTTTGGGGGACCTGGCTTTCGTTACTCTCTTCTTTTGGGTTCCTGGCACCTCTTGCAGCCCTGAGAACTTCCTCAGTACCACTAGAAGGCCCAAAGGTCGCATGCCTTCCCTCCCACACTCCACAGGCCTTTGGCCATCTTAGAGGGCACCTGTGTGTCAGCAGCTGTGTCAGGGCCCCCTCCTGATGGCATTCACTCATAGGCAGGGTCGATCTACAGAATATCCATGGGAACCCTCACGGGTACCCTCAAAGTGGTACATTTCCCTACTGTCCCTTAAAAGGTATAAGGGGGCCAGAGCCACTAGCCCTGGAGAAACACTCTTAGTCCCTTGGTGCCAGCTGGAGTCCAAATGCCCTTACACCCATTTACACGCCACCCCTGCCCCCAACCTTTCTGCACAGCATTCTGGGACATTGCAATATGGCAACTTGAAGTGGTCCTCTGAAAGACCTTCTCTGAAAGGGTCAGCTCTACCTTTCGCTGTCACAGCTGTCTCATCCCCTCCCTCAAAAACCTCAAAGAGCAGTTCCTCCAGTGATTGGCTCCAGAGGTCTGGCTGTCCTCCTTTGTTTTCAGTAGGAGTTAGCCATCTCAGGCCAAGTGCAGTGTCAAAAGTAATTAGCAAATGCAGACTCCATTCCCATCTCATTCCTTTTTTCCCTGAAAAATAGGTTCAAGCACTGGTAAATAGCCCTAATGTGTGGAGAGGTTTTTGCCCTCTCTGCTGGACAAAGAGTAATTACCTTGGCCCCTTAAGAGGGACAGAAGTTTGGATATCACAAAAGC
Source organism: Triturus cristatus (assembly GCF_964204655.1). Lineage (NCBI taxonomy): Eukaryota > Metazoa > Chordata > Amphibia > Caudata > Salamandridae > Triturus > Triturus cristatus. The sequence goes on along the minus strand of NC_140586.1, from coordinate 458,672,174 downwards.
TACATTGGACCTCAACTTGGGATACATTTTACCCTAACGTTAGCACCTCACGTGTATCTCTAGGCCTAAGTATGGTGAAACAGTACTTTGTCTAATATTTCACCCATAATGCATAATTCAGTGAAACACCAGCCTTTTAAGTAATCACTACGGATGTAGCCAAAAAATGCCCATTCACATTATATGGCTCACGGCGAACGACCTTTACAACGCGGTTGTTACACCGCGATACATTTACATTGTGGTCATTACAACGCAAGTCGTTACAGCGACTTGCGCTGGATGGCTCTCTACACTAAGGAATAGTATGATTTACAATTCCAACACCTTCCGTACTGTTATGCACACTGGAGTTGGAATAGTAAATCAAACTATTCCTAAGTCCAGCGCCTCTAGCGCAAGTCGTTGTAACGACTTGCGTTGTAATAACCGCAATGTAACGTACCGTGATCTAAATGATTGCGTTGTAAGGTCACATATTCATGGCCCACACCAGGTCAGCACCAATCACTGAAGGGTCTACACTTCATCAGTCTACCGTTAAGTAGATAGTGTGCTGAGCTAGACATTAGTCTTACATATTAACCCCGTACATGTGTGCACACAAATGTGTTTGCATGTTTCTCTGTAAGTCCAGAGCCTCCTTATCCTAGCTATGCTGCAGTGGGCCTTATCAGAAAAGGTAAACACTGGTGGTAAGCACTCTCAAGCCATTACAACAAAGTGTGCAGTGCATGAGACTCCATTGATGAGACTCACTCGCAGTAAAAGTCCAAAACTGAGTAGTCTAAAAGCAAAATATCTAGGGGCTTAAAAATGAGTAGAACCCTTTTGCTACTCCTGCGGAAAAGATTCAGCTGGGCATCTAGTACAAGCTTTCATTGCTCCCAGGACATTAACTTAAATGTATTATTCACAAAGTTACCCATCTCAAAACTACCCATCCTTTTATCAGTCTCACATACTGTCCTCATACACTTCTCACACTTTTCATTCACACCCATTTCTGTCCATCATATGATACAGTCATCTCATACACTCCTTTCTCCTTTTTTCCTTTTATATATCTTCTAGGTTCACCTTCTCACACCCTTCTCTCATACACAATCTTTTCTTTTCCACACAATTCTCTTACCATACCATTTTCACTCACACACACTCCCCCATCCTCCAAACTCAATGAAATGGTCCTCTCTCAAACACATGCACACATTCCATTCCCTCTTTCAAATTCTCCTTTCTCTCCCAAATCAAACGTATTTGCCTTGCCCATACGAATAGCAATCGTACATTGGGCCTTCTCTCGCTCCAGTTTTTCACCCGCGCTTTTGCTTTTATTCTCTCTGTGTTATAAGGACACACCCACTAAGGTATGACGGTGGGGGTTTATGGCATCTAGCACCAATTTGAATATTGAAAATTATGCTGTTGAAAATAAAGCTGTCTTCTACAGCTTGGCAATACTGACTTAGAGGCCCCGCTAATAAATCCCAAGCAAGATTGTACGCTTAAACCAGCAGTGATGATTTTAAGATGAACATGGTTATTTAGTTGAGATACTGGAGCAAAATGAAAGTTTGTGTTCATTTTTTGGTTTTCATCATATTAAAAAGTAGAAGTTTCCTCAGCCATAGCCTTGGTAACTATGTACTAGAGAGGATAATAGGTGCCAACCTCTTCAAAAAGGTTTTTAATATGCGCACACCAAGCACTTTGCAATCTTGGCCTGGATGCAGAACCCCCTCAAAATGTTAAAGGCCACCAGTGCATTCTGGTACCATAATTTGCAGTATAGTCCCAAACCAAATTGCCTACTCTGTTGTAGTGATTTAATCAACATGTTGAATGCAAGGCTGTGTTTTCTGTATGCAAATCATGAGTCACTATCATGAATAATTTGTAGAATAAAACCTGAACTCAGGTGTTCTGGCCCTAGACAACGGGGCTATTAAATAATAAGTCTTTTGAGGCATATTTACAATCACCTTGCGCCGGGGGTGCATCACTTTTCTTGGCGCCCCGGCAGCGCAGTGTGGTGCCCCATATTTACAAGGCCATGTAAAGCCACCCTGCATGGCTTTTTGTGTTCTTGTAAATACGGCCCCTTTTCACGCAGCACTTTGCGTTCAAGGGTCGTTTCATGGGTGTTGCAGTGGGTGCTCCCACGCAACACCTATGGATTCTGTCGCATTTCCAGATTTACAAGATTTGTAAACCTGGGAATGTGTCAGAATCCTACGCTTCCCTAGGGGAGGTATTAGGAGGAGCAACGAGGAGAAATACTTGTATTTCTCCTAGTTTTTTCCTCTTTCTATGCATGCTGTATTCTGCAGGACACATAAAAAGAGAAAAACACTTCTCCTGATTTGTTTTGTGCAGGAAGGTACCCCTTCCTGCAAAAAAACAATCCTCCCCACAACACAGTCACCCTTGCACCATGGTGAGCTCAGGGATATGTCATACTGTTGTAAATATGATGCATCCCTTTGCTTTGAAAGTAACGCAGCGCAGCCAAATGGTTTGCAGCACCACGCAGCATTATTTTCTTGAAAACAAGGCCCTTAGTGTTTCAGCGATTTCCTTACAATTTAAAACACCAAAAATACGTTTATAATATACAGTTAAAATGACATGTTGAATACAAGTCAATACCCTAAAGAGACTTGTGTACACCACTCAATGAAGTGCTAGGATTCGTGCAAAGTTGAGAGCTCTACATTTTCTCGAGTATCCATACTATATGAGTTGAGACATAACGACTCGAAGTGGCAAGGATCATTAGCAATAGGAGGTCAGTCGGGCCAGTCGCATTCCAAAGGGGGACAAGGCAGGGATGCCCTGGTTCCTCATTTTCTCTGTGCCTATACATTGACCCCTTTATACTGAGGTTTGACACCAATACCGCCAATTTTCTTTCTTCACGTGTGGGACACAAAGATCCTCGCACAGGTTGATGATGTAGCATTGGTTAATTCTGATTCTGAGATTGCTTTAAGAGGGATTGAAAGGGAGACCGACTGATTTGGGAGGGTCTCCAGAAATTCGCTGAACGAAGACAAGACCCAAGGGATTATTAATAGTAATATACATCTGAGGGATAATCAGGTGGTGGATAACGCTGCCTATCTGGGGGTTAGTATAATGGCTGATGTGGGCAAAATTGTGGCGTATATTCTTGATCCTTTGATTGAGAAAGCCAAAAAAGATTATAGCAGGATGAATAATTTACACCTCTCCCTAGTTGGTAGGAGTCATTTTGTTAAAATTATATTTCTCCCCAAAGTAATCTATTTTAGCAATTCCTTTGGAAGTGGAGAACCAATGGTTTAAAAGACTTGAGGACATGGTATAAAGATTTTTATTGGCATTCGCCAAAACTAGAAGGGTCTTAAAGTTCCTCACACTCCTGCAGGAGTGAGTGGGGTGATCAATAACGAATTTTAAATGATCATATTGGGCTATGCACCTTCAACAGATGATGATTCTGATTCAAGATAAAGATGAAGCACAGGTCTTAGAGAAAGGCTCACCCTCTTCTTTTGAACTGCTTTTGGGAGAAGAGGCATGGGCATGTCTTTGGAGGCAAACAGAATTTTTTTAAAGAACATTCAGAGCTCTTTTAAGATCTGAATGCCTGTGCAGAAAAACCTGGGGATTGGCCCGCTGAATTTTTACACACCATTGTATAATAATCCCCTACTGCTGGACATACTTCAGGATCCTTATCTTTCTAGTTAGGAGGGGCAGGGCCTTAGAAGGCTGGGGGGTTTCTATTCTGACAAAGGCATAGTCTCCTTTGAGAATTTAAAAAGGAATTTAATGTATGTCAAAGAGCGTTTTTTAAATATCTAGGGTGTCACTACGTCAAATCCTTATGCCTGCTTGAAGCAGGTATAAGGAGTGATGCAGGGCTTTTCACTAGGGGTGGGTGGAATTTGCGTAATCGTGTTACGCAAATCTCCGCGAAACGGTAAAAAATCTCCGCGAACACGCAGAAATTCCGCGAACACGCAGAATTGCTTGTTCGCGATACTTTTTTCCTGTTCGCAATCGCTGTTTGCGTGCTCGGGGTGAAATATCTCGCGAACACGCATATTGAGAACGCGAACAAGCAAAAAATTTCGCGAAGTCGCGGAACGCAGATTTTTGGGCAATTTCGCGTTCTCCGCGGAACGCGAAATTACCCAAATTCCGCAAATTCCGCTAACGGAACGGAATTTACCGCCCAGGCCTACTTTTCACATGGTGCCTGCCCCATGTGAAAAGATGCATTGCTGGAGTTGAGTTTGTTTTCAGACACACTCCAGCAATGCGCCAATTTTGTGCTACAAATACATCAGGAATACTGAAGTATCTGTAAATCCTTGCGACATGGAGCGCCGTACAGTGAATACGGCGCATCCATGGTGTCGCAAAGATGGTGCTGTGAAAAGTGTTGCATCGCTGGTTTTCCCCAGCGATGGAACACCTTTCATAAATGAGGCCCTTCATTTGTCCATCTGCCGCGAAGCCATTAACTCCACAAAATCCCCGGATCCATGCATGTGTTGCTGACAGCAGGTCTCTGAAACAGGCAAAGGCAATTACTTCCCACTGTTTCCAAGCTCTGCTTTAGGCAGCTCATGCACTGACTAGAGTTAATGTAAGGCAGCAATATCCGCAGTGTTGCATTACTTTTTATTTTACAAAGCAGTGGAAATCAGGCTTTGCTTGCTTTATAATTCCTGAAATAGATTTTGTGTCAGGATTGCGCCTATAAAAGTAATGCAACCCCGACGCAAAATGTTAGTAATCTGGACCTGAGTCTAAAATTAATACAAGAGCTGCAGACCACAGAAGTTAGAAACACAGGCCAGTAAATGACTCATACACTAACTTTACTATTTTTTAAGTTAATGTATGAGCTGCAGATGGAAAAAAGAAAAGCCGAGTCGTTCTCTTCATCAGCACAGCGCAAAGAACAGTATCACAAAACTACCCTGTTTGATTAATGCGGGGTAAATAGACGCCAGGCGCGGAACGCCCATAGATCTCAAAGGGCTACAGCCCCCCCCCCCCCTCCCACCCCGCCCCCTCATTGTGTGTGTCAGCCTGGGCTGAGACAGCTTCCCGGGCTGGCGACAGTCTTCTTGCAGCCGCACCCGAGGACGTCAAAGGTTTTTAAAAGACCATTTACTTGTTAACGAGGCTTTGTGTGTTTTCATCCCTTCTTAGAGCCCCTGCATCTCCACTCGGCTCTAGTTGCACCTCACAAGCGTCCACTGGATAGCTCTCTAAATATATCCATTCGCTCTGTTGTCAGTGGCAGAAATGCCTGGTCTAAAACTTTGGGAACCGGACACTTTAGGGATTACTTTATAATAAATTACTTAACTAAACATTGACCCTGAAGGAAAACCCCTCCACATATGTTGCCCCAGTCACCTCACAAACATTTGATTGGAGACCACCCACCTCAAAATGCTTTTAATGTCCCAGAGGATTGAAGCGCTATATTAAGACTTCCAATCCACGGTTATGTTACAGATTCACTGGAATCCTTGCTGGCAAAGTAAAACCTACTATGAAGAAGCCAGTGCACAGCAGAGAACTAAGAAACAGCAGCTGTGCCAGACACACGGAGTTGTTCCTCTCTCTCCAAAAAGCTTTAAAGGGTGAGTAATATTAATTGAATTCTGAGCATTCTTGCGAGGCAATGCTATATTCATCACTACAAAGGCCTGGGTCGTTGTTTGGGGCAAAAGACTCAATTAAGCTGCAAGGTTAACACAAGCTAATTAAAATGTCAGTAGAAGCTGCTGCCAGCAGACGTTGCGAGTCTGACGACTGCAAGGACTCTTATTTTAAACCCAGTATCTTTAACGCAGAGTTGCTGTAAAGGAGGACGGTATAAAATTGCAAGACACTCTGATATAGTAAAATGTGACTGTGGTTGAGGAGATGACGCACGTGGTGAACCCATCTGTGGATTGTATGGGTTCAGTGCCGGACTGGGAACCGAAAGCAGCTCTCGCAACAGTATTGAAACGAGCTCACCTCCCTTCATCCCTCCCTCACACTTTCCATCCATCCCCTGTCTGATTTCTTTTCGCTTCTCTGTTTTTTCTCTTTCACTCTCAGATGTCTCTTTGTCCTCTCTCTCCGTCGCCTGCTCTCTTTCTCTCCCCCATCTCTGCGCTCTCTTTATCCTGTCCTCTCTCCTTAGGTTCACCTCTCTGTCTATCCTTCTTGTTCTCCTGCACTCCCTCTCCCTCGCCCTCTTTCTCAGCTGTGCCTGCAATACATCCAGAGGAGCTGGAGAAGCTGAAAAAGACTAGCAGTGGCAATCGGTATTCAAAAATATATGTCTTTGGGCCTAATTACGATGGCGGTGAGACCGGCACCAGGCCGTCGGTGGCGGTCCCACCACCATCAGACCCTGCATGTCGGCCCAACACATTGTGATGGCAGGCGGATGGAGGGCGGGTGGAAAGACCTGATCGCCAAGCATCCCAGCGGACGGACTCAAATCCCTACGATGGTGGCGGTGCCTGCTCAGGAACCACTTAAGGGATTACAATGTCCCTTTCTGCTGGCTATTTCATGGCAGTGAACCCACCTTGAAAAGGCTGGCAGAAAGGGACTTGTGGGCCCAAAGCAGTCCCTCTTCCCCACTGACCCTCTGATATGGCCCCTACATATCCCTGCACCATGTGGCAGGCACCGCATGGTGGCTGCCACATACCGCAGTGATATGTTGGATGCGTTTATTTTGTACTGCGGCATGTGATGCAGTTCACAGCACACGCTGCAATACAAAATATGCACATTGCGACCACCTTCAAGGCTGTTGCATCCTAATCCCTATGGCGGGACCCCTGACTCCTAGTCGGGCCGTCCTTGTTCCACCACAGTGCTGGTCGGACGTAAGTCTGACTGGCATCGTAATGAGACCCTTACTGTCACCGGCCCAAAAGAAAAAATGAACCTGTTACTCCACTTCAAATACGGAGCTCCTCATTCCAGTTATGATATATTAGGCTCGCCAACCCACAAGCATCTTATCGTATCCATTCTTTCTTAAAAAGCAGTATTTTTTATTTTATCCAGCTACCCAAGGGGCCCCTCCCTACCCCAAGGCACTTCCTACTTCATAAGCCATAATTTATCACTGCCAAGGAAGTAGAGAGGGATGGGAACTGGACTGGGAAGAGGAGCTCCGGATTACTGATAAGTAATAGGTTCAATAATCATCCCTATGCATTTTTAATCTATGATGCGCTATAAAAATATTAGGCATGGACCAAGTGTCTGTCTACATATCTGCTGTACACACACCAGCTATCTTCATCCAGGACGTAGAAACTGCTGTGGTAGGGCACCTTTGCATATGTTTTGGCACAACACACCCAGCTGAAACATAAGCCTGAGTGATGGCCTGTTTTGCCCACCTACTCAAGGCAGCAGTTGCCACTTTCTTGCCCAGTGAGCAACAAATAAAGTTAGAAGAGAAAAACTCTTTTCTAGAGAAAATAAATCATCAAAACTCTCTTGACGTCTGATGTCTCAGGAACCCCGAGTTTGCTACATCATCCACCATCAGCAAGACAACCTCTTGCAAACAATAAAACTGATTCTGATTCTGGATCTTAGGTCTGATGAACATAGAATCATGTCTCAGCACGGTTCTTCTGTCCAGCGTAAATAGCTCCCATATCCCCCATATCTCTTGGTTGAGGTTATCACCACCTAAAAAGCCACCTTTGTCGACATCCAAGCCATATCTGCAGATTATAAAAGTTCAAACAGCTTTCCATATAACCCCTTAAAAACCACAGACAAGTCCCAGGTAGCTTTAGGTGTATGGGTAACTGTTCTCTTTAACCTAACACTCTTTAATATCTTGAAAACTAGAGGAATAATTTTAGAAACATTTCCAGATGCTTTTTCTGAAACCCCTAAGCGCTGCACAGTGGGCATACAGCATTGACAGACATAGGCCCAGCACAAAGCCATCTCTTAAAAAATCTGAAATAAGGAAGACTTGCATCTACACCCCCTCCCCCTTCTTTTTGCACCAACTTTAAAATTTTCTCCAGTGCCTTCAATACAGTACCAGAGTTGTAGGCTCCCAACAGATCTGAATATTATTTGCTACCTCCTTGTTGTGCCCTAATCTATGGGTTGTCTGCTGCTCAATCTCCAATTTGTGAGATGCAAAGTCTTCAACTGTGCTACTGATAGGAATGGATTTTGGAGAGGAGATGGTTTCAGAGGAAGCGGAAGATATCAACTCTCTGCTAACAGGGTCAGCAATGGGAACTAGGGACCCCTGGGCCAAAACAGACCCATCAGGATTAATAGCACCTGCTCACTAAGAATCTTCTACAATACCCTCAGAAGGAGGGGTTTTGGAGGGAAAGCATACACAAACTGAGGCCACTAACACAATATTGGGTCCACGGTACCCACATTCTGTTGCTAGGCTTCTGAACAGAAGGGAGGTAGGCATTGCTCAGGGAAGCAAACAGGTCCAACCATGGACTCCCAAACCTCTACACTATCAACTGTAAGGTGTTCCTGCTCAGATGATTTGAGATTGAAGTTGGTAGGTTGTAGTTCAACTTATCTAGCTAAATGTTCTCCACCCTGTGAATATACATTGATTACAATTCTAACAGTTGAACCTCACCCATGTGAAAATTTCCATGTCTATCTTCTCCAAAATCATGTTTCTTGTGCCCCCTTGTCAGTCCAGGTAGCCTTTCTTCACTTGGTTATTGTTCTTTACTAACACCAAGGGATTCTCTTTGTGTGGAACAAGCCTCTGAAGGGCATTCTATATTGCCATCAACTCCTTCTAGTTCGTGGAGTTCAACTTTTCTGACACTGACCAACTTTCCATTTCCTCCAGCCTATGAGGGTATTTCCCCATCCCCATGCACTTGCATCAGATGTTATGACTTGTGGACTTGGGAATTGAAAGTGCACTCCTTTCCTGAAATTCATCAGATTCAACTACTACTGTAATTGAGCTTTTAGCTCCTTTGAGGCTGGAATCAGAGTCTTGTATTCCTGTATAACTTGGGACCAGTGTTCTAACACCACCGGTTTCAAATGATGACGTGCTCATGGTACTACAGAGTTTGCTGCAGATATTAATCCCTGAATTTTCATCCGCTGCCTGACTGTCACCATCTGAAGCGACGGTATCTGGGAGACTTCTGTCTGTGATGCTTGAATCCTGGTTACTGCCAAGAACACTTGCCTCTTCTGTGTATCTATGAGTGACCCCAAAAATGTCTTTAATTGTTCTGGTGTCAGAAGAGATGTGGGATTGTTCACTATGAAACCCAGACATTCCAAACAGGCACACACCGTCTTCACACTGGACACCACCTTCAAAAAATAAGTCAGATATCAAACCGCCATTGAGATTAGGAAACAACTGGAAACCTTACAAATGTTAAAATGAAAACAACTGGTGCTAGCACCTTCATATACACCCTCGAGGTTGAGAATAGAAAGAAAGGGAGTGCCTAGAACTGAAAATGGTATTCCTGAATCACAAACCTCAGGTCTTGCTGACTATTCGCCCTTTTTGGAACCTGGAAATACGCACCTTGCAAATCCAACTTTGCTCGAAAGTCTTATTTTTCCAACACTGGAATAGCCATTTGTAATGTAAGCATCCTGAAGAGAGGTCACTGAACTAACTTGTTGAGCCATTTAAATGTCAAAACCGGCCTGTATTTCCCACCTGGCTTTGGTACCAAGAAAATGACTGAGTATACACTACACTTGTGATTGTCTGATACCATTACCATGGCTCCCCCTGGAACAATGTATGTTCTCCCGCCAGCATTGCTTGTTTTTTTGACAAACTCCTACTGTTCTATTTCAAAAATAATTTCTATGAAGCTGGCTTGAAAGCTCTATGGCTTATTTCTCTCTTATTAACTTCCAGACCCATTGTCCAGAATATATCTATTCCTACAGCCTTATCCATGTAGTCAGGATTTACTAAGCGGCTGGTGTCAAACTGTGGTCGGGATCTTGAGAAATGGACAGCAACCAGACCACAGTCCCTGTCTCAAAGCAGACATTTCTTCTCTTGCAAAGGGTGTCTTTCCTGAAAAAATCAATTCTTTAAAGACAGAGCTGAAAGGAGAAAGAGTATCTGCCTTTGCTCCCCTGACATTTTCACTATCTCATCAAGCTGACCAAATCCTTTGTCTCCCAAAAACGGAAGGTGGCGAAACAAAGATCTTTGTGACTGTCCCACCTTGGGCAATTGAAGCCACTGTAGCCTCCTGCAATCTATTGAAGCCCCTGATTCTGTGAACATTACCTACTAGGAGTCAAAATCAGTGTCCGCCAAAACCTGGGCAAGAAGCTCCATTTTCCCCAAAACCTCAGCGGTATCTTCACCTTCTTGTGAACACTCAAAAAGTATCTGTTGGTCTTTCAACAACGTCTGCAAAGCATACAGCATAGTTAATAGTTCTGACACTAAAAGGCAACACTGAATAACTCCTTTTAAGGGCACTTTCTACCATCCTGTATATGGCATCCAGGAGAGATGATTCCTCTAAAGCCAAAAATGAAGTAAATGCCACACTAGCCAACGTCGTATTTACCTTTTGCACCTGGGGAGAGTTCACCTCAAACTGTATCAAATGATACCTTTTTGATAACATTCTTAGAAAGGAGGGGGTTCTTTAAATCCTTCCATTCCTTTAGAAACATGACCATCACTACTTGTAATGGGAATGCATCCGCTTGGGGAGCTAGGTACTGCAGAAAAAAGCCTTCCACATCCTGAAGCGGCTTCTGAAATTTCAATAGATCCCTAATTTAGGATATCACCTCCACCAACTCCCTTGTATTTATTTTCCTTGTTGATCTCCATTAATGTCATCTCCAGATGGCACATTTGTCTTTTTTCATGAGGTTCTGCCAATACAGTGTTCACTGCTTATTTAATCAGAGACTCAAACTCCTTTCTTCTAGTAAAGAGCACCTTATCTGAATCTGCCTCAACAGGAGGTTGCTGGTGATTTGTTGTTTGAGAACTTTTCATGGGCTCCATTGTGACCTGTGGAGATTATTCCATCAGCATGCTTCACACTCATTTAGCTGCACTCTGTATGAAAGCTGGCTGGCTTCTCATAGAGGGCAAATAATCAACTAATTATTATCCTAATTATCAACTAATTTGATGAATGTGGCTATAAAAATAAGCCCTTCGATCAAGAGGCTTTCTTTATTTTATTACGCTCCTATCTATAAATGCATAAATACCATTGCAGCACTCACAAACTGCTTCATATATATTAGAGCACCCCCAGGACTATGCATAACTCTTCAGTCCAGGGCATTGTGAAAGAGCCGGAGTCTGAGTCACATGGCCCGCTCAGTACATTGGGCCTCTCATCTTATCTTACTCCCCACCCCAGACCAGCATATGGGTGCAAAGGACCACGATATTCTGAGGAAAGCAACCAGCCATGCTGGCCACATCATGCCAAACATTACAAACACCAGCTTCTCTCAACGACGCCAAGACACAACAATCTACATCAAGCAAGTAGGAAGTACCTGAGGGTAAGAAGGAGTCTTTTGATTGCCTGGGAAAATACAAAAGGACTACATATTGGGACAGAATGGAAGTGGGAAGGCTGGTTGGGAGCCGAGCTTCATGTATTATGACTGAGGCGAAGAGCTTTTTAATATCTACGTGGCTGCTTTAGTCAAGCATATCCATTCTTTTGGTTTTGCCTCAGTTGTGTATGCCAATGATACGCAAATCGTGATATCAATTTCCTGCAGTGTGACGGAGGTGGCTGATCCATTTAATAGATGCATGAGAAGAATAGATAGCTGGATGAGCAAAAAGTGTTTCAAACTGAATTTCCAGAAAACTGAAGTCCTCATCTTTGGGAATGAGATCAATTTCTGGGATCATGCATGGTAACCTGAGCTTCTTGACGCACTTCCAAAGCCAGTATCCAAAGTATGGAATCTAGGTGTCATTTTTGATGCAGAGTTATCATTTGAGGCCCAGATTATTACGCCATCTTCATCTTGTTTCTTTATCCTAAAAATGTTAAAGAAAGTGTTACCTTTTATTCCTTTTGAAGTGAAAAAGCAGTGGTCATTACTTTGGTCTTGTCCAGTCTTGACTACTGTAATGCCCTTTATCCGGGCATTACACAGAGATCACTAAACAAGTTACAGATGCTACCAAATGCTGCTTGTCATCTTTTGAAAAACATTCCTAAATTTAAGTCTGTAGCAGGCGCTTTGGATGAGCTTCATTGACTCCCGGTAAGGAAGAGGATTGCTTTCAAGGCTTGTGCTTGGCACATAAAGCGCTACATGCGTCAAGCCCAGAATAGCTCAGAAATTCAGACGATCCCTATGGTCTGCCATGTCCAGCTCAGTAACAGTTTCTAGAACAAAGAAACTGGCCTGGGACTTTGCCCGTAGTTATGTTCATGTTCATTTCACAGGTGCTCTTTGGAACAGGTTGCCCCATCATATAAAAAGCCAGACTAATCTGCTTTGCTTCCACAAGCATTTAAAAACCTGGTTGTTCTCCTCCTGCCCCTCATAAAACAGGTGGTCTATATACCTGCTATTAGTGTTTCTGTGATTGGATGTATAACTATGCTAGCGCCAAGAAGCTCTCGGTCATTTGCGTGCTCTAAACATCAGCAAGTCAAATCAAATCAAATAAAGAAGTAATGCCCAATTCATTAAATGGAGAAACCGGGCATGCGTGTGCCCTTGTCTATGGATAAAAAAAGCCCTGTCTCCATAGTGCTACCAAATTAGCAGTTTCAAAAAGTTATAAAACAGGCAATATAATTACCAAAATGAATGGTTCTTATTTTGCCGACCTCGGAAATGGGTAGGGTTGTGTTTTCGCTGCTTTAACTTGTGATACCGATTGTCACACACTGGTGGCATGAGCAAATACTTAGGGGCATATTTACAAGCCAGGCGATAAAATTATCGCTGCTTTGGCGGCAGAAAACTGCCGCTAAAACGGCGATAATGAGCTTGATAATATGCTCTATGGAATTCCAATTGAAGCTGAGGTTAGACGTCCTTCACATTTAACATGGGCTTTAATTGGAATTCCATAGAGCATATTATCAAGCCCATTATCGCCGTTTTAGCGGCAGTTTTCTGCCGCTAAAGCGGCGATAATTTTATCGCCTGGCTTGTAAATATGCCCCTTATTATGCTGGTCAATCTTATTGAATTGATGAGGGGTACTGGACATGGCAATGTGGACCAGAAGGAGGAGTAATCTAGTCCAAGATCGTCATGGGCACATCTGCTTGTTGTTCTCTCTATTTCATTGCATTAAATAAATCACTTTATGGTGGACTGCCTTTGTTTGTTCTTGGACCCAGAGGGAGGCCATGGGATCCCAGCCACTCCACAAAGAATTTAAGAACCACAGCAGCACTACCCCAATCTCTGGATTTGTCTTTAAAGATGTGTGAAGTGATCAGGAAGTGGTGACAAACAGCTACTGATTGATTATCAAAACTTCCTTCCAACAATGCAGGGTAATACTGTACAAAGGTAAAGAAAAGACATTCCTGTGAGGTCATTAAGAGCCAAAAACATATGCACGATTCATGTATGTATTTGATACTAATATAGCTCACATCTAGCTGAAAGACAGGAGAGTGCTGCCTTACTGCTGCACAAACAAAAAATTGTGAAGAAAAATGTGCACAATACAAGCAGCTTGCCAGCAAAAGAAAGGACATGTAAAAACTATCAAGGCTAAAACGCTGTAGGATCCTCTCAAAAGGTTAAAAAAGACAGTAAGCTTCATAACTGAGAAGGTCATTTAGACACTTTAGGGCGGTTCAGTTCAGTTCAGTTCAGTGCAGGCTACGGTCTTTGATTCCGTCATTTTAACTGTAGATGTAAAGGCTGCAGTGAAGGCTGTGAACTTTGACACGTGGGCATCACGTTTGTTGCACTGTCTCAGCAAACTATTATGCCTGAAATACAACCCCACATAACTGGAGATTTTTGTTCGAAAGAAAACTAATGGGCTTGATCCATGGGGAAATTTCAACCTGTGAGTCAAGACATTGATCAATTTCGCTGACTGGGTCTATTATGCTTTGCAGGATGGTCACAGACAGGAAAATCGAGCGATGGTCGCACTAACCTAAATAGGGCAGGTGAGTGTCACTATCAACCAGTGGCTGAATTTCTACTAGCTCAAAGATTACCACTGGTAGAGTTACTTGAGATCTGCCAGAGCAAACATGGCGCTCTCCCCACCTCTAAATGGGTCTGGTAAATCATAGGCCTCATGGGTCATATGAATAGATAATAAGTGCTTGCTTGGCCTTGCAACAGTCATCTCTGTACCAAGGGTGCCCGGAGAGTCCCTGCTCTCTATTTCTTTTAATAGGGAAAAAGATATTTGCCATGGCAGTTATAGGCCTTGGTGGTTTTCAGCAATTTCTGGGAAGGCGCTAGGAGGATCAGGAGTTCCGCTAACTTGATTTGCGGCCTGGAGAAATAGGATGGCAGTTCGATACAGGGAAGCTAGTTTTGACAAAGTACCCCCCATCTAACTCTCCTCCTGCAACTGGTCAGAATTATCCTAGAAGCGGATAGAGATTGGACTTCAGGTACGCTCTCAGGACATGGTGGAACTGTCTCAAGAATCAGGGCATTATGGTCACTATCGAGTCGAGGCACAATCTTAAAATCTATTACTGGAGTGCCAGTGGGGTCCACGCCCGAATTGGCGGGATATTAGGCTCTGGAATGGCCCAATGCTGGTCCTAGCCATTAAATCCAACCACAGGCCATCGATAAAAGATAATAGGACATCTTATAAAAACATCATTAAATTGGCAAAAAGAAGTTGGGAAGGCGACAAGTGGGAGAGACTGAGAAGTGCGCTGAGCATGCGGGACATGAGGACCTTCTGGAGTTTAGTAAACACTGGCTGCTCAGAGGGTAAAAGGGCAATAGAACCGAACATAAGGGCAGAAGTTTGGAAGGTTCATTTTGAGTCCCTATATATAAGGGCAGAGGGTGACGTTGGGCTAGCCACAAATGAGTGCCCCCGTTCCCAGTTAACCTGCTATGACGTTCCCATAATTACTTTGAAAGAGATAATGGCCACCCTAAGCAGGGTAACTCCATCCAAGGCTCCAGGCCTAGAAAAGATCCCTGGTGACCTTTTTAGGTCTCGCCTGACCCAGCGCATGCGCTGGTCTGGCGAGACTTTTTGTGAGGGCTCAAAAAAGCCTAGAGCTACAGTGCATGTGGGTGGGCGTGCGCGCCTCACTTTCGCGGCCGCACGACCGCTTTGATGTTTGATCGCGATCACTTTCACTTTCGCGGCCACACGGCCGCCCAAGTACCCCAGCAGGCATGAAAGCCCTATATGTTCACAGCAATTCTTCAGGCGGGTATACACCTTTACAAAGACATGAAGACATGAGCTTCACCTTCACAAAACCTTTTAATTCGACATGCACAATTCTCTATCTGCCAAGAGAAGCCTCATGTCAGAATATTCTAATAAGAAATATAATCGAGGCACACATCATGAGCAAAATATCGTTTACAAAAACATCGCCCCATTGAGTGCAGATTTTTTATTTACTAACTTCACTAGGGCGGTACTGTAAACAATAGTTAGATGCCTATTTTAGACGATATTCTGACACCACATCCCAAGATCTCTCTGATTTTCTATTCTACCACCTTTACTAGCAATCTAAGTGATAGGGCAAGTTGTGGCGACGTAAATGTTTTGTCACTGTCAAGCTATGTAACCGTAAGGATCTCGATTGGATGGAGTTTCACCCCTGAAAAAAGATTTTTTTACAAACATCAATAATTATCAAGGAAATGATTGTCGAGCTGGGTTCAGACTGTAGCACAAGTATGCACTCCATAATGCTGTGTGGATGTATCACTCCTGGTAGTTTGGCATAGGTGATCTACACTTAGTACACTGCCAGTATATCTTTTGTGACTTAGCAGGGTCTGTCTATTCCTGTGTGGCCCTTGCACAGATGCCCCCCTGTGTCCTGCACAATTTTGAGAGCGCAGGAAGGAGTGTTTTTGGTCACAACACCTAAACTGTAATGCTTAAAATTTCTTATATTGTAAACAAAATTCCCAAATGTCCATAGCTGTGTTTACAGACGATATTACTATAATCTCGAAAATGTAGGTCCGAAATGTATATAAAAAAGAAATAATCAATGAATACTGATAAAGCTATAAGTCCAATACTCACCCTGATAAGTCTAATATTCACCATTTGTCTGACCCTATGCAATGCTCCAGTCCTTATCTTTAATGGCAACTCTAAAACTAATCTTAGTTGTGCCCCCTCGCCATAAGTCTAATGCTAAATTTAAGCCTTAAGGAAAAAAGCCAAAGTAGAACCGTCATTTTAATGTTGGGATTTTTTTTTTAAATGCACAGTTTTTCATTATAAAATATATTCAGTATTAAAGTATTTTATCTTAAGTATTTGTGTTTTAAAAATGTATCTGTCATTACTGCATACAGGAGGAAGAATTACATTGAAGGAATACAGCCCAAATCTATGTTCTGTCTTTCAGGAATTGTTTGTAAATCAACCCATATTCTCAACAGTCAGAAACTATATAAAGAATCAAGCAGTATACAGAAATAGTCTAAACCTCCCATAATCTGAATTGGACAAGCCTCTTACAAGATAGAAGGATGGGTTGAGCAGCTTTTTGGAAATGATGCTCTATAAAGTGCGACAAATTGAACACTGTAATCTTAGACACTTGACCGACAAGAAAAAATGGAATAAGTGAGATCACAAACGCAGACTTTCCAACAACAAACAACATTTCGAAACATATTGATCACACAATAAACAAGCATTGGCATAGCCAATAGGTCTCGTCTTTGGAATCTTATAAGTGTTTAGCCAGCAACACTTGATGTTTTTGCACCAAGGATATTGTGCTGGATAACTAAACACTTATAAGGTCCCAAAGGCGAGACCTATTGGCTATGCCAATGCTTGTTCATAGTGAACCTATTGTCTGGGCCCCTTACCTATGGACTCTGTTTAATGCTAGCCTGAAGAGAATGCCGATTCCTTCTACTTGGTTGGGGGTGGAAATCATACCGATTTATAAAAAGGGCTCACCACTCCTACCTGCCAACTATCGCCCCATCAGCCTCATAGATGTCAGTCAGAAAATATATGCTTGAGTGCTGCTGGGCTGACTACAGAGTTGGATGGAGGAGTATACTATTCTCAGTCCCTACCAGGCCGGTTTTAGAGCAAGAATGTCCACAGTAGATCACATTTTTAGACTGCAACTTTTGCATTGGGAGACAGTGTACCTGGAGGGAGGTAACCTTTATCTGATCTTTGTGGACCTAAATCTGCATTTGATTTAGTACCCAGGGACAAATTGTGGACCATTTTTATCAAATTTGGGGGCCCCTTCATATCTCTGCTATCAACTGAAAAGGCTTCACGAACATAATTTTGACCAAATTAGGTATGGAAAAAATGGTGAGCTTACTGATCCCATACCTATAGACAGAAGTGTACGGCAAGGCTGTGTGCTGGCTCAGACCCTCTTTTGTCTTTTTATTAATGGTCTAGTTGAGACCTTGATCGTGGGGAGAGACATAGACGCACCCGGGCTGGCAAATACCCTCCTGCTATCCAGGTCCCCACTGGAAATACAGAGGGCCTTAGACACCTTTCATTCCTTCTGTAAAAGTGTGCTAGAGATCAATCTACAGAAAACCAAATATATGGTATTCAATGCAGGTAATAGCACACAACCAAATCCCCAGTTAGATGTCAAACCATTAGAGAGAGTGACTGTTTTTGAATACCTGGGCACCACATGCACCAAAAAAATGGACTGGGGCGTTCAAATAAAGAAAGCAAGTTTAAAGCTAGCACAGACAACAGGGGGTTAGCTAAGATGCTCAGGAAGTGTACTCATAAAACAGTTGGACCGGTGATGGAAATCTACAAAACCCAAGCCAGGGGCGCGGTGCTGTACGGGGCAGAATTCTGGGGTCACCGGCCACCTGACTTGTCAGGCAGCTTCTGGGTCTTCCCATAAGTACACCACTTATGTCACTTAGAATGGATGTTAGGGTTAGACCAATTGCAGAGGACGTTGCCCTTAGACCCTTCCTATTCTGGTGATGCTTATGGAGCACTCCAGAATTGGCTGCGTACAGGGAAGAGCTGAAGAAAGTGCTAAGCTCACAGGGAGTGAGTAAAATCCCATGGCTGTCTTACATTAAAAACGACCTAGCTGCAATAGGATTTGGTGTCTTGTGGGCTAGTGCTGAAGAAAGCTGTCGGACAATATCTAGGAAGGCCTTGACAGAGGACCACTGTGACAGGTGCACTGATCGCAGCATACTTAGAGATAAAACATCAATACAAGATGGAACCCGTACTTGATGATATTCAGCCAGCTCTTGCCAAAAAGCTCTGTTTACAGTTTAGATATGGGGTACTTCAACGACATGCTTTTACAAATAACTGGGGTGGTATATCAACACAGGGATGCCCGGCATGCAATAATACACCAAAGACGGATCAGCATGTATTATTTTTCTGTCCGGCATATAAGAAGGCGAGACACCGATGGTTACTGCAGCTATGCAGAAACCTTGGAATGAACCATTGCTCTCAGCCCTTTAGGATACTGTCACCAATGCGTCACACTCCTCGTGGGTAGAAGAAGGATATGGCTAGACAGTGTACTCGGTTTGAGGGTCTATTGACATATACAATCAAAGTCTTGGTTCCTCTCTCTCTCTCTCGAGGTGGGTAGGAGCGCGGTTATCTTCTCCTTTCCGGGGTCCTCGTCAGGTGGTATGCCTTTCCCAGCCACGCTCCTCCAGGCGCGTGGCAGGGCGCGACGCTGTGTAGGTGGCCTCCTGGCTCTGCAGCTCTCTCGTCCCGTCTGGTCCGGACCTCCGAATCGCCTCCTCCAGACTTCAGCTCGCGCTCCGTCTCACTCGCTCCTCGCACTACTCCGCTACCGACCTCCACCTCTCGTTCTCCACTCTTCAGCTCGCTCTCCGTCTCCCTCGCTCCTCGCTCTCCTCCATGGGCTTTCGCGCCGACTTCCTCGCGGGCTTCCGCCTTACGGGGGATGATCGCCGCTGATTGGCTCCCTGCCGCTAACGCACATGGGGTGTCTCCTCGTCCGCGATGAGCCAGCCGGCGTTAAAGGGGCCACCTGCACCCTGTAGGGGAGGTGTAAAGGTGTCGTCAAAGAGGGTTTTCTCGTACCCCTCCTCTTCTCCCGAGGCCTGGCGACACATCCCCAACCCCGGATTTTCCCAATCGGGAGAGAAAGTCCGCATTCCCCTGGTCCAGCCCTTTACGATGTTTTACTTCAAAGCGATAAGGCTGTAAAGCCAAGAACCAGCGGAGGATGCGCTCATTGTGGCCTTTGTTACGTTGAAGCCAGGTCAGAGGGGCATGGTCCGTAAAGAGGATGAAGGACCTGCCTTCCAAGTAATAGCGCAATTTCTCCACCCCCCATCTGACGGCCAAACACTCATTCTCTACCGTGGAGTAAGCCTGCTCTCGGGGAAAGAGCTTCCTATTGATGTATAAAATAGGACGCTCGCAACCCTCAGCATCCTCTTGGGAGAGCACTGCCCCTATCCCAACCCCTAATGCTTCCATCTGTAAGATAAAGGGCTTCTGAAAGTCAGGGGTCACTAACACTGGGGAAGAGGTGAGGGCATCTTTGAGGGCCTGAAAAGCTGTAGATTCCAGGTCCGTAGGTGCCCGTAGGCAGGGAGAGGTCTGGGACTTGCAGAGGAGATCAGTGAGGGGTCCAGCCAGATTGGCGAATTGAGGGATAAACCTCCTGTAGTATCCAACTAAACCCAAAAACGCCCCAAGATCTCTTTTTGTCCTTGGGTACAGCAAAGCCTGAACCGCTGCCACCTTTTCTTTCTGTGGTTCTATGTTTCCGTCCCCAAGCAGAAACCCCAGATATTTTACCTGTTGAAATGCCACCCGGGATTTTTTTGCGTTAATAGGGAACCCTGCTTGGCCTATGCTTTCCAGTATACTGCTCAGATGTTGGAGGTGCTCGGGCAATGTTTTACTGAAGACTACTATGTCATCCAGGTAGGCAGAAGCGTAAGGAAGATGTTGCTTTAGAAGGGTATCCATGGCCCGTTGAAAGGTGGCCGGAGCCCCATGCAGCCCAAAAGGGAGGACAGTAAAATGGAAGTGACCAGAAGGAGTCGAGAAGGCCGTTTTCTCCTGGTCAGCAGGAGCTAGGGGGATCTGCCAGTAACCCTTGGTGAGGTCGATAGTGGTTATATATTTGGCCTCACCAAGGCGCTCAACCAATTCGTCGACCCTAGGAAGTGGGTAAGCGTCCTGCTTGGAGACCCTATTGATGGCTCGGAAGTCTATGCAAAACCGGATACTTCCGTCCGGTTTCGGCACCAAGACTACGGGGGAACACCAGTTGCTATGAGAAGGAACGATCACTCCGGTTTTTAGCATCTGTTGAATCTCTGTTTGGAAGGCCGCTCGCCGTGCCTCAAGTATCCGATAGGGTTTTTGTTTGACGGTAACTCCTGCGGGGTGGGGATAGTGTGTTCCGCTAGGTGGGTTCTCCCCGGTAGATCGGAGAATACACTAGAAAATCAAAGAAGGAGAGAGTCCATAGCCTCCCTTTGATATGCGGACAATTCGGGATTGACAGGAAGGTCCTTAACGGTATGCACCAGAGGGGCGGTAAAGGAGACAGTTTGGGTGAACTCGGTGGCTTTCCTAACCTTTTTTCAGTATGTTAATGTGGTACAACTGGGTCTTACTGCGTGATACCTGCAGAACATATGAGGTTCTACCCACCTTCTTAATGACCTGAAAGGGACCTTGCCACTCCTTCTTTATCTTTTGAGCAGAAGTGGGTAACAACACCAGGACCCACTCACCCACATCGAGTGTTCTCCACTTTTTCCCTTTATCATAAAAGTACTTTTGTTTGGTTTGTGCGATGGCTAAGTGTTCATGGGAAAGGGTCCTCAGTTTATGGAGTCGGGACTGCAACTGGTGGGTGTAATCTAGCACAGCCTCAGCTTCTTGCTTCCCTTCTTGCTCCCAGCTGTCTTTCGTTATCTCAAGCAGAGTTCTGGGTTTCCGCCCAAAGAGAAGCTCAAATGGGGAAGCCCCCAAGCTGGACTGGGTCTGGCTCCTTAGATCAAACAGGGCGAAAGGCAATAATTGGTCCCAGTTCTTTCCAGCCCCAGACAGAAGTTTTTTTAGGGTCAGTTTAAGGCTTCCATTATAGCGCTCGACTAAGCCATCTGTCTGGGGATGGTACACCGATGTTTTTATGTGTCTGATGCTGAGCTGGAGACACACCTGTTTCATAAGTTTTGACACAAACGGGGAGCCCTGATTGGTGACTATCCCTCTAGGGAAACCCATCCTCGAAAACACTTCAACTAGGCGCTGAGCTATGGCCGTGGAAGTAGCTGCTCTAAGGGGGAAGGCCTCTGGATAGCGAGTCGCATAATCTACCAAAACAAGGGCATATTGATGTCCTCTACTGGACTTGGGCAAGGGACCTATAAGGTCCATCCCTAGTCTGTCAAACGGTTTACCTATGATGGGCAGAGGTTATAAGGGGACTGCAGGTGGTACGTACGGATTGCGCTGTTGGCAGATATGACATTCCTGACAATACTTCTGTATCTGAGCATATACCCCAGGCCAGAAGAAGTGTTGTAGAATGGCTTGTCCAGTTTTTTCTGCCCCAACATGCCCCGCCAAAAGGTGGGCATGGGCAAAAAAAAGTATTTGATCCCTAAAGTCTGAGGGAACAAGTAACTGAAAAGTAGCGTCTTCCTTGGCTACCGACCTCCGCCTCTCGTTCTCCACTCTTCAGCTCGCTCTCCGTCTCCCTCGCTCCTCGCTCTCCTCCATGGGCTTTCGCGCCGACTTCCTTGCTGGCTTCCGCCTTACAGGGGATGATCGCCACTGATTGGCTCCCTGCCGCTGACGTCACAGGGGGTGTCTCCTCGTCCGCGATGAGCCAGCCGGCGTTAAAGGGGCCGCCTGCACCCTGTAGGGGAGGTGTAAAGGTGTCGTCAAAGAGGGTTTTCTCGTACCCCTCCTCTTCTCCCGAGGCCTGGCGACAGACACTAAAATACGACACTAGTATGCCTATTGCGTTTTCAGTTTCTCTAGATTTATTTTCCATGTGGTGCGCACCTCGAGCCATTTTAAAGTTAGGGCCTGCCTGATTTGATCATTTTATTCGATTATTGTGATTGGTCTCTTTTTAATACTATTCTATAATATTCTTTTCTATGGTATATGTGTGCATTTTGTATCTATTTATTCTATTTTTATTCTCTATTGTTACAGGATTTTTATAAATATTATTGTAATGCACATTCACTTTATTATGCTATTTGTATCTCGAATAATGAAAGTCATATTGGGATATTCGAAAGAATGAATTGTATTGTCATTTTTATCTGTGCTTTTATGGCCGCAACGGCCGAAATAAAGAATTTCTGATTTCTGACTGATTTAGTAGATAATTTACAAGGGTTCTCCACATACCATACTCTAAATTATACACTCGTCCTAGAACTCCTTGTGTCACTCCTAAATAAGGAAGCAAATCCACCTTTCATACTGCTGGTGATCGTAAAAGTTGTCCCCATGCCCTCCCATTCCCAGAGGAGAATTCCATAAAGAATACTGCATAAGCACCTGGTGGTAGCCAAAGGCTCGAGAGCTGAAGGACATATTCTACAGACTCTGATGTGGAACAATCAGATTTGGAGATTTAAGATTATGAGAAAAAAACTTTAAGTATTATTTCCCATTTTTCTTTCATTAGAGTCCTAAATTATAAACATATCAGAGCAATATTTGATTTGTTTTGCTGTCCCCAAAACAGAACACTCCAGATAAGATTATCTTGCTGAAACAAATGACTTTGTGACCTCCAGAAATACGGACTCGCTTTTAAACTGGTCCCAAAACTCTTTTATCAACAGCCATAAAATATTCTTCCTTCAGGCACAGTCAGTAGTGGTGTGAAAATATTTGAAACACTACCAAATTATTGTGGTAACGCATAATTCAGCTGGTCTCCCTGCCCTTTTTGGGGCATGAGAGCATTACTCATTTTCTTTGCCTGTGACAGCTGTGCGATACTTTGTGGTATGGTGTAAGTAAAACACACAACCGATACCATAATCCCTGAGAAAGCTCCCTGCCTGTTGTGGCCACTGTTTTTTGTTTTCAAGAACCAAAATCCTGTTTTAGAAGTTTGATCTTAATAATAAAAAAGTTTGCTTACTGACAGCAACAAATATGATGACCCCCTTATCAAAATCTAGGGGCATATTCACAAGCCCTTATAGGCACAGGAACGTCACTTTTAAAGACATTCCAGTGGCGATAGGGGCTTCACCTTATTTCCAAGGCAGTGTTAAGCCAGATAACGTGGCTTAACGCTGCCTTGTAAATAAGGCTCCCTTTTATGCTATACTTAGCGTGAAAGGGGTGGGCAATGGGTTTTGCAGTGGTCATTGCACCACAACACCCATTGATTTTGATGCTACCCCATATTCAAAAGGGTGGCATAAATATGGTGCAGTGCCTAAATTAAGACTAGGGAAAACCTGGTCTCAACACAGCGAATACTTTATTCCTCCTCATTTTTGCTGTTTCGATGTGTGCTGCACAATGCACTTACTCTTGTAATAAGAGCTACCAATTTGTTCATCCAGTATGAGGGCCACCACTAGTTCAAATTTAGCTTATAATTAATCTTGATGTCAATTAGATTGTGGCTTCCTCTAACACATAGATGAGGCTTCCATATTTTTAATAAGTCCCACGTGACTACTCTTTTGATAATGCTATTGACCCTGGTTCCGTGGGTATAGAGGGTTGGCCTTGTTAAGTATACTCTGACTCCAGTGAAGGCACTACGGGCTATATTTACAATAAATCGGCGGAGAGCGTGTCAGCTCCAAACAATCATTCATGGCAATTTGCTGTTTGTATGTGTGCGGTATTGTGCAGCACACATAGAAACAGCGAATTGCCATAAATTATTGTTTATGAGTAGGAAGGTGTCCTTCCTGCACATAAACAGTCATTAAAAAAATGACTATTTGCAACTATAGTGCTGAGCAGCTCTAAAGAAGTATAAAACATAAAAACAGTGCCTTACATATAAAGCTAGATGTCTGAACATTTTTATCAGTTTGTGGGGGCTTTCCACAGTAATGTAGGAGTTTAGTCTTGAGGATACTAGGACGCGAAGACTGACAGAGCTGCTAGTAATTCTCTGTAGTGGATGCAAATATATTCCCTGGTCTGTCAAAGGGGTATGAGACTTAGGGCCCGATCATGACTTTAGCGGTGTGGGAGTGGGGCTGCCACACTGCTGTCCCGCTCCCACACTGCCAAAGCCGTGTGAGCACTGCCTGCCAGATTACAAGTGTACTGTGGGTGTTTCTTTGGCTGTTACATGGGGTGCCTCTGAAAAAGGACATCACAATGGGAGCGTCGAAGGCAGTTCCTACATGGTATGGACTCTGCAGTCCATGCCATGCCGGAACCGGGGTGCATGCACAAATGGGGCATGACGTGTGCTCCCCTGCATGCACCCAATGGCCCTGAGGCAACAGTCCTCTCCCCCACAGTTTTTATGGGGGGTTTACCGCCATGAAAACTGTGGCAGAGAGGAGACTCGTAATATGTTTGGCAGTGCCTCAGCGACACCGCCAAGCATATTGGAGCCTCAAGACTGCCGCAACAGCCAGGGATCTCTGATCCCATGGTGGCCCAATTGCCCAACTTGTAATAGGGTGCTCGCACCGCTGGTGCGGCGGTGCCCACACTGCCACCATGACTACGGCGCTCCAGCGGATTGACGTAGTGCTCCAGCGCAAATACAATCCGGAGAAAAGAAAGTGAGAGAACAACTATCCTCCCTGCGTCCTTGACCCGCCGTCACACTAACTCATTCACACACGCATTCATTGGTGGGGCCCATAACACCAACACTTGCACGTTTCTCTTTCACAGGTCTGCACACAGGAGGGGGAATGATGCGCTGGACATGTGGGTGAGAGTACCTTATAACCTACAGGGAAAGAAGAGTTATCTTACATCATATACATTAACATGCGCCACCTATAGATTCCTAATCCTAAACATCGAGGCACTCCGCCCACCTGGTCGGTCGGACCAAATAGTTGGATTGGTTGATGGTGATTTAGAACCAGCTAAAACACATTTAAGACTCAGAATCCTCTATTCTCTTTAATGAAGAACCACAAACTCATAATTCTTGTTAATCAATATTTGTTTATCTAAATATTGTTAAATTAGCATTTGTCTCTTCAAATATTAGAATTTCTAGATCAATTTAATTAAATCGCAGAACATCATATTTACCTATTCTTGCTATCTGGATTTTTCTCTAATTCATTTGGCTCTGCATAACCGAACTTTGCCGTTAATTGGCCAAATAAAGCAGGCCAAAGCTCAAAGTCCGAATGTTCTTTGCTCAGCACGTAACAGTCCCAAAGATCTCCAAAGGACCAGAAATCGTGCAAGCATCAGTCATCGCCTGTAGGGTCAAAAGGTCCGCGGTTATCAAGTAAAAAGGCAGCAGCTTGTTTCTCCCTATTCTACTACTCTTTTTATAATAAATTTCGGGATAACATGAAACATTTTTGGGCGGAGAAGGGTAATGATTGGTCGGGGGAAAACATCCGATTTTGTATAGTCCAGGTTCACATGGATTTTGCTGATATGTTTCCGGAGCTGACCAAATCCTGATTGTTGCAATATTTCGACTTCTAATTTAAAAGGTCCATTGTTCCTTTATACCAATTTTTGTCTTCCTGGGTTCTTTGGCAGTCCACCAATAACCTATCCTTGACAGGAACGGCATGTACAGAGATTGTTCGGTGGTTCACAGAGCCATCCGATTCTGCGCCTCATGAGACGGTGGCCACTTCTGAACTCAGTCTCTGCCGCCATGTTTTGAAAGGGCAAAATGCCAACTTAAGCGAAACAAACACAAAAGAGTAATTAATACAAAGAAATTATGCTTCTAATGTTATACCCTCACTAATCCCTTTCTGTATTAGTATTTTCCTAGCATATAGCGGCATTTAAAGCATCAGTCATCGCCTGTAGGGTCAAAAGGTCCGCGGTCATCAAGTAAAAAGGCAGCAGCTTTTTTCTCCCTATTCTACTATTGGTCGGGGAAAAACATCCGATTTTGTATAGTCCAGGTTCACATGGATTGTGCTGATATGTTTCCGGAGATGACCAAATCCCGATTGTTGCAATATTTAGTTTAAAAGGTCCATTGTTCCTTTATACCAATTTCTGTCTGCCCGGGGTCTTTGACAGTCCACCAATAACCTATCCTTGACAGGAACGGCGTGTACAGAGATCGTTAGGAAGTTCACGGAGCCATCCGATTCTGCGCTGTAGACTTCGCGCCTCATGAGACGGTGGCCACTTCTGAACTCGGTCTCTGCCGCCATGTTTTGAAAGGGCAAAATGCCAACTTAAGCGAAACAAACACAAAAGAGTAATTAATACAAAGAAATAATGCTACTAATGTTATACCCTCACTAATCCCTTTCTGTATTAGTATTTTCCTAGCATATAGCGACATTTAAAGCAGTATATTCACCTTTACGGTACTCAAAGGAAGATGCAAACGTCACAAAAGCAACATAAATCATGCGATATCTAATTATCATATATACTACTGTTAGTACGCGTATGTATTTTAGTTATTAGAGTTATTTTGCCAAGCAAATAGCAGGTTCCCACGTGTAATTTGTGTATGCAGGTTGGTTAATTTTAATATATCAAAGCATTCAATTAGTAATTTATAATAAGTAGGGTATTCGGTTAATACTTTCATGCAAAATAGAGGAGGTATACAAAATTTTGCACTACCTGCTCCTTCAATCCCCCCTTTGGTGAGGTTTAACATCACCACACTACCTTCAATTTTTGAAAAAATTTAGTAAAAGAAATGAATTCCATACACTTAATTTCTGTTAGATTACATTACTTTTTCCCCTGTCTCTTCTTCTGTTGTTTTTCTATACATATTGTCTTTTCACTCTTCTAATTCTATTTCTTCAAATTCTCTTTCTTTTCTTTTCTTTTTTCTCTTTATTTCTTACAGTTTCTCCTTTAATGTTTTTGTAATGTCCTTTTCTTGCTACATAAACATCCTCGTCTTAGAACTAATGCTAAAATAATCACACATGTTACTGGAATTAATATTTTACCAATAAAGGTACTACCTAGCTTAAGCAAGAAGTTCTTGATAGTAGAAAACTGTTTCCCAATCTTTTCCCAAATACCTTCAACCTCCAGTGGAACAATTTCCTCATGCAAATCAGTTATATCCTTAATATATGTCTTCAAATCTTGACTTTCGTCGGGAATGTAAGTACAACAATGTTGAACTTTCAGCATTCCATAGACTCCACCCTCTTTTGCCAAAATTATATCAAGGGTAAGTCGATTTTGCATTACCATGGCACGCATGGCAACCATTTCAGTATTTACCAATAACAATCCTCCAGCAGTGCTTGTTGACAAGCGATCCACTACTGTTGACAATTTTCTAATTTTGTGTGCATTCAGAGATATTCCCACTGCTGGTATCAATGCTCCAAAAATGTCTCCTACAATTTCTGATGAAGATACTCTTCTCCTACGTGTTAGTTGACTACCTAACTCATGTGCATCATCTTTTCCTCTTCCCACATGGAATATCTTTGGGAAAACCAGACCTAGATAACATGTGCCATACCAATGATCTGGTAACTGATAATATGCTTTATTCCTGCAGATAAAATATAGTCCAGGGAAAACTGGATCATTTCCTCCTTTAAATCCCCATCCACCCATGATTCTATAAATATCATGGCAATCACTAGTACCTACAAAATAATTATCATATGTAGTTTGATTCATTCTAATACACAACTTCCCTTTCTGAGGTCAATCTAAAGCCATTGGTGGACTAGCTTCTCCTTTCAAATGTTTTTCTCTTTCAACATCTCAGACTGTCTTTTCTTCTTTTCCCTCAGGTACTTTCCTTTGCATTTTCAATCTCCTTTCTTCAACCATATCCAAGAAAAGCTTCTCCTCCTTCTTTAAACTGCAAGTTAGATTATTTCTAAATATTGACTCTATTGTTAATTCTTTGGTTTCTAAGAAAAACTCACTTAACACTTTTGCAGGTTTTACTTTATTCAACTTGTTAATTACAGGTACTTGTGAAAAATATTATCTACGTCTGAAAAATAATATTCTAATTTCCCTATTTTGTAAAACAAACTTGCTATTACACTACATGTTATTCCATATGTTACTGGGAGGTGATGGTAAGTCACTCCCTCAGATACAGACGCTGGTAACTGCATACAGACGAAGCAATCCCTCAAGTTCATCGTCTACACATATTCGTATAATAATTTTGAAAATACATTGTTAGAAAAATCAGTTATAGACCTATCTTTATGTAAATAATTTCTATCTATTTTAGTCGGATATACCTTCTGAGTCTTTTCTACATTAGTTTTATTCTCGCTATGTCCTTCTATTGTTTCTAGTGTAACCTTAAATGAAACCATTAGAGCTAACACACTCCATAGAAGCATTAGTAATCCTGTACAACAACAACACATTTTGAACCATCTCCTAAGGAACACACATTTAGATTTTCTATTTTCTGTGTTTGCCATTTCGAAAAATGATCAATGTCTTTTGACTTAGCCTCTTCTTCTTCACAACTAGTTTTGTCTAACCCAAGGCTCTAACCACCTACTTGGTTCTTTCAGTTTTATGTCTTTTCCGGTAATTTATTGTTTCTCCATTTGATATACCTTTATCTTTTCAATTTGGCATTTGGTCGCCTTTCACTTTCCTTTCGTAGTCTTGTTGCAGAATTTCCTGAACATCCGTCTCTTTTCCGATGTCGGATAAGATAACTCTCAGGATTTCCGATTCCTCGTCTTCCTCAACCACTTCTGGTACAGTCACCTCTGGATCCCCTTGGCTGTCTGTCTCTTCTTTTATTTCGGGCAAAGCTACATATGACCATTCCTGCGACTTATACTTCTGGTTAGGTTTTCTCGTTCTTTTATTTTCTTCTACTGTGGTTTGTTCCACGTCTTTCAACTTCTCTTGGCTAGACACTTCATGTACCTGTTCAGCCCTAGATGAATTCACTCGTATCAATCTGTATCTTAACCTTTTTATCTTGCTGGGCCAAATTTCATCTCTTGCTGGCCTTTTTAACTTACTTCCTTTTTCAATTTTCTCAGTTCTCCATGCTCTCTTTCTCAGGACTCGACCTTCTGGTACTTCTTCATCACTGTCTTCTGATTCAGTTCCAACTTGACTTTTACCTTCAACTGTTTTCCTTTCCACCACTTCTGTTTTATTCCCTACTTCTGTCCCTCCTCGTGGTTCTTCCAGACAATCTTCCTGCTGACTAACCGTCCCTTTCTCTAACTGCATGTGTGAATTACCCACAACTCCTCAGGGGTCTTCCACAAAAATCTTTCCCTCACTCTCTGTATCTGGTACCTTACCATCTAATTTTATTACTTCAGGTGGAATTTCTCTTGAACCTTCATTCAGGACTGCCTTATCAAAAATGTATTTTACAGTTTCTTCTCTGTTTTTACTCTCTCTTTTTTGTGCTTGAACGGGTTCGATGTCTGATTCTGAACTGGTGTCAGAAATCTGTAACTTTCTTCTTAAAGGAAGATTTTCTGGTGCAGTAGCTGTGCTTTGTTCTGGTTCACCCCTGTCAGTAGTTTTCCTTGTTCTTATCTCTTCAGTATCTGATTTAGAACTCGTATCTGATTCTTCAAAGTATTCTCCCTCCTTATTATCCACGGGGTTAGGAATTTGCAAGGTGTGACTAGCATGAATCCAATTCTTCACTCCTGCACATTTTACTGCTGTTGTCCTCGTCAAGATCACCTGACGTGGTTTTCCCCAACGTGGGACCAAACAGTTTCTTCTTCTGTGCACTTTTATTCTCACCCAGTCACCTGGGCTCAGATCATGAGCTGGCTTCTTTTCAAGAGTGGTGGCATCCGATCCAATCTGATGGAACACAGAATGAACGGAATCTGCCAACCCCTTGCAATAATCCAACACCAAGTCATCAGGTATAGGCAATAGCTTGTTGACTGGTATACAAACCTGTTGCATTGCTCTTCCCATGACAATTTCATGGGGATTCAGACCTGTATTCCTGTCTGGAATTGATCTAATAGTCATGAGTACCAGAGGCAAGACATCAGGCCATTTCAAACCTGTGGCTAAACACATTTTTCCCAGCCTGTTTTTAATAGTGCCATTTACTTGTTCCACCACACCAGAAGCCTCTGGGTGATAGTTACAATGTAGTTTCTGTTGTACATTCAATGCTTCACAAATCAACTTCATGATTTCATTATGAAAATGTTTTTCTCTATCTGACTCAATTGTGACTGGAAAACCAAACCTAGGAATGAACTCTCTTAATAATAGCTTGGCTACTGTAATTCCATCACTTCTTCTCGTTGGGTATGCTTCCACCCACCGTGAGAACAGACAAACCATCACTAAAACATACCTTAACCTGTTACACGAGGGCATTTCAATGAAGTCAATCTGCATTCTGGTGAAAGGCCCTCCTTCTCGACCTATCGTTCCCAGACTTACCACTGTTTTTCTTCCAAGATTGAACTGCTGACATATAGGACATATCTGACAAAGACTCTCAGCTACAAGTCTAAATTTAGCATTGTACCATGTCTGTTTAAAAAGTCTGATCATTGCATCTCTTCCTATATGTGCTTGTCCATGATACATCCGTGCCATGGCAGACACCATGCTATCAGGCATAACTGGTCCCTCATCCCGTTAAACCCACACATGATCTGTTTCCCGTGGTGCACATCCTGCTTTTACCCACTGTCTCATTTCCTCGTCTCCTGCTTCTTCCTGCAACTGCCTTACTTCCTCCAATGTATTCACAGTGTTAGTAAACAACAAGGGGTATCAATTCATTTCTTTTTCTCTTCCCCAATGAATAGAATTCTGATTTTGTGCGCAATATTGAGCCATATCGTTGGCGAATTGATTACCAGCCGACACACAGTAATTGGACTTTGTGTGGGCTGCTCACTTCACAGCAGCTAATTGCTTAGGCAGCTGTATCGCCTCAAGCAATTTTCCAACCACTTCAGCATTCCTTATAGGAGTTCCACTTGATATCAAAAATCCTCGTTGTGACCAAATTTGGCCAAAATCATGCACTACACCGAAGCCATATTGACTATCGGTTATCACAGTTACTCTCACATTCTTTCCCAACTTACACACTCTTGTTAAAGCAAATAGTTCAGCAACTTGGGCTGATTTTACTCCTTTCAAACACGATGCTTCCAATACAGCTGCTACTGTGCATACTGCATATGCTGCACTCAGAATTCCCTAATCTGTTCTCAAGCATGATCCGTCCACAAACATCACATAGTCACTTTCTGTCAAAGGTACATCTTTATATCAGGTCGGGGTTTTGTACAGAAGTCAAGCACTTCCAAACAGTCATGATCCACATCATCTCTGACTTCCACATTCTCAGCATCAGGCAGTAACATTGAAGGATTCACAATCACATTCAAACATCTTACCAAGCTCACATTTGTTGCATCTAGGATAACTTTCTCATAATTAGTCAGACGACTGTGCATCATGAACTGGGTGCGGCTTCTTGTTAAAAGGATTGCCACATCATGAGGTACAAACACTCTCACAGGATATCACATTACAATTCCTTCACTTTGTTTCAAACTCTTGCAAGTGGTTGCTACAGCTTTCAGACAACCTTGCAATGCTACAGCTACAGGATCTAATATTGCTGAGAAATATGCAATTGGTCGCCTTAGTTTTCCATGTTTCTGTATTAATACAGAAAGTGCACATCCATTTCTTTCGCTGCAATAGAGTTCAAATTCTTTTTTTTAATCAGGCATACCAAGTGCTGGTGCTTCACACAAATTGTCTCTCAATTTAAAGCCGTCAATTCTTCTTTATTTAATTCAATGGGATCTTTTACATCACTTCTGGTTAAGCGCACCAAAGGTTTTGCAATCAGGGAAAAGTTACTTATCCACTGACGACAGTATCCAACCATTCCAAGAAACATTCTCACTTCTCTTTGTGTCATAGGGGCTCTCATTCCTTTTATTATCTTGATTCTATCTGCAGTTACTTTTCTCAGTCCTTTCTCAATTTTATGGCCTAAATATTGTACTTCTTTCTGACAAAATTGTAATTTCAATGGGGATACTTTAAGTCCTCCATCTGCCAAATGATTCAGCAGTGCAATGGTATCCACTACACAAGCTTCTCGAGTTCTTGATGCTACAAGCAAATCATCTATATATTGTACTAGAACTAAACTTTCAGGCATTTTTAGATCTTCTAGAGACTTTTTCAATATCTGATTGAATATTGAGGGACTCTCTGTGTACCCCTGTGGAATTCGGCACCATGCCAAGATTCGTTCGCCAAACCTGAATGCAAAGATTTGTTGACATTCAGGATGCAATGGGAAGGAAAAGAACGCATGACCCAGATCAATTACTGTATACCATTCTGCATCATGAGGAATCTGATACAAAATCACAGATGGATTTGGTACAATGGGACAACATGAAACAACAATTTTGTTTATTCTTCTCAGGTCTTGTCCTATTCTAAATGTTCCATTAGGCTTCTTCAAACCCATAATTGGTGAATTACATGGACTGCTCATTATTTCTCTCAGAATACCTTGCTTGATCATTCTGTCTATTATTGGAGTAACTCCTGCAATTATCTCGGATGTCAATTTGTACTGTGGAATATTTGGGTAACTTACTCCTTCTTTTAGAGCAACTTTTACAGGATCTACATTTTTCATTAGTCCCACATCTTCTCCTGTGAAATCCCATACCTCCGCCTTCACTGTCTTTTTCAACTCTTGAGGCAGCTCTTCAGGGTTAAATACAGCAAATGCCTCGGTAATCTCAGGTTCCATATTAGCCATAGTCATTTTATACAGTACATCTTCATCTGGAGTCTCAAATGCTATACCATCTGGAGTACAAAATATGGTGCAATTCATTTTTCACAGTAAATCTCTCCCTAACAAATTTACAGGGCTTGAATCGCACACTACAAAGCGGTGCATTTCGGAAAATGTCCCTATGCTAAGTTTTACTGGATCAGTGAGATACATTTTTATCTGTCTGTTGGATACTCCAACTACTTGGATTGTTTCGTCCGAGAGAGGAAGATTTTTAACAGTATCAACTAGGAATGTAATGTTTCCGTCATTTACCTTTGCATCCACAAATGGGCCTGTCTGTCTGGTCTACTTCTAGAGTTGCGCCAAGTACGCACTCCTCTACCTCCCCTCGGCACCGTCAATAACCTTCTTCTGACTCACTCTCATCGCGTCGTAGCCAATACTGCCAAACAGCACTAGTGTGTGGCAGTTTATTTACCTGTTCTTCGTTGTAGAATCCTGTCTCATTACTGTATTTCTGATGATTTACGCTCTGTGGAAAAGGCGGTTTTGGCGCCTCATTCTGTTGGGGAACAACCTGCTGCTGTTGCTGAGGTTGACAACTCACCTCTTTCTGCACCTGTGAATTCAATGATGCATTATCACCATTAGCACTCGGGGGAAATTTACAATTGGATTTCCAATGCCCCATCCTTCCGCAATTATGACATGGCCATTTCTTTTTTGCTTCATCTATACTAAATTGTCCTTTCCAATGTTACATTTTGGTTTCATACCTGTACCAGCTGCCTGTTCAATCAATTGTGCTTCCTGTCTTTCTGCTACTTTTACTTGAGCTCACATGGCTTTTCATTTTAATTTACGCTGCTTTGCCTCAATTTCATCACTAAAATATTTTGCATGTCTTAGTACTTCATCTATCTTTTTATTTTGGCAACCTACTGTATGCTGTTTAATCATTTCACTTACTTCAGGTCGCAATCGATACACGAATCGATATACAACAAAATGACTCAAATCCTTTTCACTCAAGTTTTCATCACCACTATACTGTTTAAAGGCTAAGATCAACCTTTCATAGTACGCATGAACTGATTCTTTCGCTTCTTGATGAGTTCTATCAATTTTTACCCAATCAGTTTCTTTAGGAAGTACTTTATTTTTCAGAAAGGTAATTACTTGTTCATATTTTCTCATTACTTCTGGATCAGGGGCACCTGTTTTTGGATCTCTAGGGTATTCTTGTGTAGTCCAGCTAATCATTACCTTGCACTCTGTCCATAAATCTGCAGGTACTATTATGTCAAAAAGACTGTTCAAATCAATCCATAGGACTTTTGATAATTTCACAAACCTATCTACCTGCCTGTACCACTCAACTGGCTTCTCGCGCAGTCGAGGAAAATCATTGGTAAATGACAAAATATCTTGTCTAGTCCAGGGGACATATACATATCTTCCACCTGGAATTTCTCTCATGGGACATTCAGTTACTACCTTTTCTCTTACTGGGTAAGCTGCAAACGTTTTATCCGTTGCATCGTCTCATTTTTTAAACCATCTACTCTTCCATTTGTCTACATCACCCCATTTTCGCAGTAATATGATTAAGTCTTCTATCTGAATAATTCGTCCTGTCGTGTTTAGGTTTTCAATGTCTTTTTCAGAAAAATCTACTCTATATGGTTTTTGTAATGACTTTACCTTTCCAAAATCAATACCCATTTCATTTGCCACTTCTTCTAGTCTTTCATGTAAATTTCTGGCTTTCCATGTTATACTTTTGCATAAAAACATTAATTCTTCATCTTGATAGCTTTTTTTTTTTTTTGTTTTTTTTTGTTTTAAAAACCTTTATTTTCAAAAGTCAGGACACAGCTATTCAGCCGACAACCCGGAGGTTCGGCAGCATCGATATATAGAAACAGAGATGCGTCCCCAATACCATGAAAGGAGAAGTGCAAAGGTTCAATTTTAATTAAACACAAAAACGCACAACAAACCCCAGCAAGGCAAGAACACTGAAAGCCCATGATGAGCCCCCCAGGGGAGGCCGGACCCCACTCATCTAACAGTTACAGTACAAAGTAAAGAGGAAGAAGAGGGACTGTAGAGGCCAAAAAGTCCATAAACCATACTGAGCTGGAAAGAAGGTTAGGAGGAAAGCTGTTCCTCGGGAGGATCCAGATCCGGGGCAAGACATATTCCCCCCCTGTATTGATTCCACCGCCCCCATATGGCGTGCCACTTCCGGGGGCGGCCTCTAGCGCAATAGACCGTCTTTTCCCTTAACATACTCCAGTCCATATTTTCTTTCCACGCGGTCAATGTGGGGGGCCCCGCAGAGCCCCACAATCGCGCGATATCTCTCTTAGCGACCATGTTGCCCAGAGTCACCCATTGGGTCTGCGCCGCATTATGATCAGTGGGCCCCCAGACATTCAGTAGACAACACCACGCCTCCGGCTGCATAGCAATGCCCGTCACCTCCCCCATCACTGCATGGACTCTCCTCCAAAATTCCGTGATGACACCACATTCCCAAATGATATGCATGAAAGTACCCACCATACCACAACCCCTCCTGCATAGGCCGTCCTCCGAGAATCCCATGTGAACCAGCCTTGGCCCCGTCACATACACTCGATGCAGTACTTTAAGCTGCACCAGCCTCAGACGCGACGGGATCGCAACCTCCTTAGGAGAGGAAACAGCAGACTGCCAATCCTCGTCATCCAACTCGAGGCCATCCCTGGCCCACTGGTCCCTCAACCCCAGAAGCATATCCGCCCGG
The DNA here is from genome assembly GCF_964204655.1 of Triturus cristatus. Classification (NCBI taxonomy): domain Eukaryota; kingdom Metazoa; phylum Chordata; class Amphibia; order Caudata; family Salamandridae; genus Triturus; species Triturus cristatus. Next base: position 458,636,213 of record NC_140586.1, on the reverse strand, counting down.
ACGTTGATCAGTTTCTTATAGATGAGCGAGATCGTGCTCTCGGGAATATGGCCATCAAGGACCCGGTCCTCCAAAGGAGAGGACTCAGGCACCTTCTCACCCTCTATGAGGACTGATCGGAGGGCGTGACGCACCTGAATATAGCGGAAAGACTCAGATGGCCCCAGTTCATACTCCTTCTGCAACTCTTCAAAGGGCTTCACCCTCCCCTTAATCAGGACATCTCCGACCCTGGAGATGCCGATCAAGTCCCATTTGTCAAAGCCTTTTGTGTGCCAAAGCCTACCCAGTCTCTCAGATTCAAATAGCGGGGTAGCGAGGGTGAGCCTATCCTTCCAGCCCAGCGAGTCAGTTGCCATCTTCCACACTCGCACCGCCACCGCAGTGGGCCCCGTGAGGGACGAGTCCAATGACCGCGAATACAACGCCCTGTAATAGTTACCACCACGCAGCAACCACCTGTCCATGGCATACCCAGGGCTGAGGGCAGGGCCATAAAACCCATGATTGATCGCACTCAGCTGGGTGGCCCAATAGTACCGACGGATGTCTGGGAGCGCAATGCCCCCGTCGTACCATGGAAGCGTCAACTTTGCGATAGCTATTCGCGGCCGCCCATCCCAAAGCAACGTTCGTTGGAGGCCTTCGACCTCCCGAAAGTATTTGGCCGGAACCCAGTCCAAAGTATTCTGCAGTGCGTAGAGGAAGGGGGGAAGCGACATCATTTTGAAAAGGGCCGCACGCCCAACGAGGGAGAGCGGCAGCCTCCGCCAGCCTTCAACATCCCGCCTCAGGCGTGCCAGGGGGGGGAGCAGGTTCTTCTCATATCGCACAGCAGAGTCCATGGAGATAAAAATCCCCAAATACACGAAGCCCTGCTGAGCGACCTGTATCGAACATGTTCTAGGGATCGGGGGAACCTCGCCACTAAGAACATACAAATATGATTTACTCCAGTTGATATCTTGATAGCTTTTTAATTTTTCTGTTGGAATAGTCCCTACTATCAATTCTTCTAATACTATCTTTAATTTAGACACATCTAAAGGTTAAGGCACAGCATCTTTTTGTTGTAAACTTCTCAGCCATTCACTTAATTCATCAGACGTAGGACCTACAGAAATCATTTCATTTCGTGTCTGTTCTAATCCTTTTGGTGATCCTGGTACTGACTGTCGTCATTATTGCTCTATTTACTAAACTCTGATTTACTGTCAAATTTTTGGGAGTACTTTGTTCAGAAATTCCTACCGTTTGTCCCCACAAATTTTCTCCAGTATCTTGTCTTGGTATTTCATTTTCTTTGTTTCCATTATAAGGAATTGTCAGACAATGCTCACTATCCTTCTGTTTATCAAAAATCGGCATTATTGGTCCTATTGTTAACGGAACAGTTACTGCTTCCATATTTTTAGTTAATTCTCTGATCTTCTCAGTCAATTCTAAAGTAGTTCTAGCCAATTCAGCTGAATTTTCATTAGGCATGCCACTATAGTATTTTCTGTTTCTCTAAAAGGATTATTTCTTCCTGCCTCATGTGGTGCTGTTTCAAATTTTATATTCTGTGGCGATTCTTTTACTGGGGCACTCGCTGTCAATGTGGAATTAGGTTGGTATGGGGGTGGATTTTTATAAAACATGTCCTCAGGCACATCATCCTCCGACTCATGCACACCATACTTATAACTCTCTGATCCTGTATTATTTCTCTTTTCCGTACATTTTCTACTGGTAGTTTCTTCCGCATTTCTTATAGGAAACAACCCATCAGACATATTTGCACTTCGCCATCTCCTCATTCTATCATCATGATTCTCTTGTCCATATGATCTACCAAACATATATCTATGCCTTCCGCCACTCCGTTGTCGTTCTCTGTCATACATCTCATCTTCCCATTCTGTCAATGCTTCAAACTGTGTAGGTCTAGGTCTCGGTTCTAATATCATCATTCTTTCTCTCAGATTTCTCAAAACAGCTAAATTAAATGAACCATGTTCTGGAAATGCTAAAACTCCATCATCTTTTGTATACTTTGCCCAATTGTCTAACCAAATACATGTACGATAACCATATTTCGTAATCATAAAAGATACAGGTGATTTCGCTAGAGGGAGCAACTGTCCCTCTCTAGTCACAATCGGTTTGTCCTTTTAAAATAAGTTCCTGATTTTACCAAACCAGGACTTTTTCTCTTTTTCTGGTGGATCATAATACATCATTTTGTCTATTCCGTGTAGCGCTAGATTTCTCCTACAACTATTTTGTTGTATTATCCAATCATAGCGCAACTCACACTAACGCACCAATCCGGAGCGTCTACGTTACTTTTGCAAATCTCCAATTTCGGCGTGACTCACACTAACGCACCAATCCGGAGCGTCTACGTCACCCTGTAATTCTCCACTCCTAGCGCGGTGCACACTAACGCACCAATCAGGAGAGTCTATGTCTCTTACTGTCCGTCCAATCCCAGCGCAGTCTTTCTGACGTCAGCTTTTCTCGCTGCTCCTGCTGACCACTCCTTTACAAAATTTATCGGTAAACTTTTTACATTCACTTTTTACTAAAATGCTGTTAGTAACGACTTACAAACGCCACCATTATCTGTTTCGCTAACAAAAAATAGTCTTGACCATTTTCACAAGAATTCTGTCTTTCCCGAGAGCAGCGCTTACCTCTGCCCAACTACGGAATCGTTACTTCCGTTGATAAAGTAGCACTTCCCTCTACTTCACCCTTCTAGCAAGCATTAGCTAACCGTTTCTCCAGAAATAAAACACCTGTTGGAGATCCAATGCTCCTGAGAATTAAAACCAGAGTTTCACAATTAACCTGAATGCTATTTCACTTACACACATTCATATGGAAAATGGGGTTCATTCACACAGAATCCTGTCTTTCCCGAGAGCAGCGCTTACCTCTGTCCTACTACAGAATTATTACATGTGTTAATAAAGTAGCACTTCCCTCTACTTTATCCTTCTAACAAGCTTAGGGAACACCTACTACCTTTCCAGTGATAAGCGTAATCAGAGCTCCTTTTGTACTCCTGGTACTTAAGACCAAAATTTCACAGATGACCTTCGCTACCATACATTTCTCTCATACAGAAAATGTCCCTAATGGCAACACACGACGATCTTACCAAATTGAACCCAGACAATGCGCCGTGCAACTTCAATCGTTACACGTTTTTCCCGTGTACTTACAGGGCAACAACAACAATTCCGTCTTTCCCGAGAACAGCGCTTACCTCTGCTCTACTACGGAATCGTTACAAACTTCTGACTTCCTACATCCCAGAAGTCGTCAAACAACATGGAACGCTATGCGACTCAACATAGAGTGTTAATACATAAACCTATACTTATCCACAGTCAATAATCAATAATCAATAAGCAATTTACAAGCAATCATCACCAAACCAATGCAATATAAACCATATCTCTGCTACCAGGAAAAAAACTGCTCCAGCGCAAATACAATCCGGGGAAAAGAAAGTGAGAGAACAACTATCCTCCCTTCGTCACAGACCCGCCGTCACACTAACTCATTAACACACGCATTCATTGGTGGGGCCCATAACACCAACACTCGCACGTTTCTCTTTCACAGGTCTGCACACAGAAGGGGGAATGATGCGCTGGACATGTGGGTGAGAGGACCTTATAACCTATAGGGAAAGAAGAGCTATCTTACATCATATACATTAACATTCGCCACCTATAGATCCCTAATCCTAAACATCAAGGCACACCGCCCACCTGGTCGATCGGACCAAATAGTTGGATTGGTTGATGGTGATTTAGAACCAGCTAAAACACATTTAAGACTCAGAATCCTCTATTCTCTTTATTGAAGAACCACCAACTCATAATTCTTGTTAATCAATATTTGTTTATCTAAATATTGTTAAATTAGCATTTGTCTCTTCAAATTTTAGAATTTCTAGATCAATTTAATTAAATCGCAGAACATCATATTGACCTATTCTTGCTATCTGGATATTTCTCAACTTCATTTGGCTCTGCGTAACCAAATGTTGCCGTTAATTGGCCAAATAAAGCAGGCCAAAGCTCAAAGTCCCAAAGTTCTTTGCTCAGCACGTAACAGTCCCAAAGATCTCCAAAGGACCAGAAATCGTGCAAGCATCAGTCATCGCCTGTAGGGTCAAAAGGTCCGCGGTTATCAAGTAAAAAGGCAGCAGCTTGTTTCTCCCTATTCTACTACTCTTTTTATAATAAATTTCGGGATAACATGAAACATTTTTGGGCGGAGAAGGGTAATGATTGGTCGGGGGAAAACATCCGATTTTGTATAGTCCAGGTTCACATGGATTTTGCTGATATGTTTCCGGAGCTGACCAAATCCTGATTGTTGCAATATTTCGACTTCTAATTTAAAAGGTCCATTGTTCCTTTATACCAATTTTTGTCTTCCTGGGGTCTTTGGCAGTCCACCAATAACCTATCCTTGACAGGAACGGCATGTACAGAGATTGTTCGGTGGTTCACAGAGCCATCCGATTCTGCGCCTCATGAGACGGTGGCCACTTCTGAACTCAGTCTCTGCCGCCATGTTTTGAAAGGGCAAAATGCCAACTTAAGCGAAACAAACACAAAAGAGTAATTAATACAAAGAAATTATGCTTCTAATGTTATACCCTCACTAATCCCTTTCTGTATTAGTATTTTCCTAGCATATAGCGGCATTTAAAGCAGTATATTCACCTTTACGGTCCTCCACGAAGATGCAAATGTCAAAAAAGCAACATAAATCATGCAATATCTAATATCATATATGCTACTGCTAGTACGCGTACGTATTTTAGTTATTAGAGTTATTTTGCCAAGCAAATAGCAGGTTCCCACGTGTAATTTGTGTATGCAGGTTGGTTAATTTTAATATATCAAAGCACTCAATTAGTAAATTATAAGAAGTAGGTTATTCGGTTAATACTTTCATGCAAAATAGAGGAGGTATACAAAATTATGCACTACCTGCTCCATCCATACTTATTGCAGCCTCAAGACTGCCGCAACAGCCAGGGATCTCTGATCCCATGGTGGCCCGATTGTCCAACTTGTAATAGGGTGGTCGCACCGCTGGTGCGGCGGTGCCCACACTGCCACCATGGCTACGGCGCTCCAGCGGATTGACGTAGTCATAATTAGGCCGTTAAAAATAGACATGAAATGGAAGCCATAAAGTCTGTGGTTTTTTCTGGCCTCTCCCAACCCTCCAACTGTGTGTTTTTTTTTATGTTTTTCAAAACCTAAAACATAAATACACATTTGGAGGAATTTTAAATGGTGTATGTCACTGATCAGGCTAGTCTTTCTATTTATAACTTAAGAAACGTTGTCCAAATGTTTCTTTCTAAAGAGGAAACTGTGTAAGTCGGTGTTTCATCAAGCAATTTAAATCAAAGTAGTTTAATAACCACATTATTTGTAATCAAAATATTTCTGCCAGTGCATAGTATTATTTCAGTACAGTGAATAATAGTCTGTGGAATGGGCGCAAACACCACTGGTGAAGGTGATTGTTGGGGAATCAGGCATTACAGTTGCATGACACATAATAAGCATTACACTGATTGACTTAATCGGTGTTTACTTTGTATTTATGTAAAACGCATGCTCAAAGCAATGAAATTATTAGGGTAGACTCACACTATGATCAATCAGATGCTGGTGTCAGTATTAGACTGAAGTATAGACCCATTTGAGGGGGCACGCAGTGGCTCCTGGGCCTCAGCTGTCTCTTTCAATCATTTGCCTCTTATGTCCCGGGGTGCATCCTACTATGGCTTTGCAAATTACAACCCCTTCTGCACTTAACACCAGTTCCGTGGTGTGCAACCAATCAACAATAACCCAGCAGGAAAATAATTGAATGTCTAAACATTTAAAACTAATACTTCCAAGCACATAAACAGCCGCAATTCTTGCAATGGTGCTTGTTCTTTTGTACATTGTATTTTGCCTATTCTCACACTTCTCTTGGGTGCACTCCAATTTGGTAGGTCTTTCCAATCAATCAATCAATCAATCAAAGCATTTATATAGCGCACTACTCACCCAGAGGGTCTCAATGCGCTGGGGGAGGGGGGTCCGCTACTGCTCGAACAGCCAGGTCTTGAGTTGCGTCCTGAAGGCGAGGTGGTCCTGGGTCAGGCGGAGGTGGGTCGGGAGGGAGTTCCATGTCTTGGCGGCGAGGTAGGAGAAGGACCGTCCCCCTGTGGTGGCTCTTCGGATGCGAGAGACGGCGGCGAGGGCGTGGCCGGTCGATCGAAGCTGTCGTTTGGGAGCGTAGAAGTTGAGGCGGCTGTTGAGGTATCCTGGGCCTTGGTTGTGTAGGGCTTTGTGTGCGTGGGTGAGGAGTCGGAAGGTGATTCTCTTGTTGACCGGGAGCCAGTGCAGGTCTCTCAGGTGTCCGGAGATGTGGCTGCGACGGGGGATGTCCAGGATGAGTCGTGCTGAGGCGTTCTGGATCTGCTGGAGTCTCTTCTGGAGTTTGGCGGTGGTTCCGGCGTAGAGGGAGTTGCCGTAGTCCAGACGGCTGGTGACGAGGGCCTGGGTGACCGTCTTCCTGGTCTCGGTGGGGATCCACTGGAAGATCTTACGTAGCATGCGCAGGATGTTGAAGCACGACGAGGAGACGGCGTTGACTTGTCTGGTCATGGAGAGGGAGGAGTCCAGGATGAAGCCCAGGTTGCGTGCGTGGTCTGTTGGTTTGGGTGCGCTGCCTAGGGCGGGGGGCCACCAGGAGTCTTCCCAGGCGGAGGGTGAGGATCCCAGGATGAGGACTTCCGTCTTGTCCGAGTTCAGTTTCAGGCGGCTGTTCTTCATCCATTCGGCTACCTCTTTCATCCCTTCGTGAAGGTTGGCTCTGGCGGTGGCGGGGTCGTTGGTGAGGGAGATAATCAGCTGGGTGTCGTCGGCGTAGGAGATGATGTTGAGGTTGTGCTGGCGTGCGATATCTGCTCATGTAGACGTTGAAGAGGGTTGGACTGAGCGAGGAGCCTTGAGGAATGCCGCAGATGACTTCGGTGGCTTCAGATCTGAACGGGGGGAGGCGGACTCTCTGTGTCCTTCCGGCGAGGAAGGAGATGATCCACTCCAGTGCCTTCTCCTGGATTCCGTCGTTGCTGAGTCGCTGCACTAGTGTACGGTGGCAGACAGTGTCGAAGGCCGCGGAGAGGTCTAGGAGGATGAGGGCTGCTGTTTCTCCATTTTCTAGCAGTGCTCGGATGTCATCGGTGGCTGCGATCAGGGCGGTCTTGGTGCTGTGGTTGGCCCGGAAGCCAGACTGCGAGAGGTCGAGGGAACCGTTCATCTCGAGGAAGGCGGGCAGCTGCTTGTTGACGGTCTTCTCGATGACTTTTGCAGGAAATGGGAGCAGCGAGATGGGGCGGTAGTTCTTGAGGTCGGTGGGGTCGGCTGATGGCTTCTTTAGTAGAGCGGTGAGTTTGGCATGCTTCCAGCTCTCCGGGAAGGTAGCGGTGTCGAAGGAGGTGTTGATGATGTCCCGCAGGTGGGGTGCGATGACAGCGTCGGCCTTGTTGAAGACGTGGTGAGGGCAGGGGTCGGTAGGAGATCCGGAGTGGATGGAGTTCATCGTGCGGACGGTGTCTTCGGTGCTGATCGGGGTCCAGGCGCGGAGGGTAGTGGTGGGGGGCGGTGGTTCGGTCGTGGCGTGCGTCGGTTGAGTGCTGAAGCTGTTGTGTATGTCCGCGATCTTGTTGTGGAAGTAGGAGGCGAGGGAGTTGCAGAGGTCTTGCGAAGGGGTGATGTCGTTGTTTCCGGCGTTGGGGTTGGAGAGCTCTTTAACGATGTTGAAGAGTTCCTTGCTGTTGTGTGCGTTGTTGTCCAGTCGTTCCTTGAATGCGGTTTTCTTGGTGGCATGGATGAGTTGGTGGTGTTTTCGGGTGGCGAGCTTGAGGGCAGTCATGTTGTCCGGTGTTGGGTCTCTGCGCCATGTTCTCTCGAGGGCTCGGCAGTTCTTCTTGGAGCTCTTGAGTTCGTCGGTGAACCATGGGGCTTTCTTGCTACCGGATCTGCTAGGCGGGGTCTTCAGAGGGGCGAGGTCGTCTGCGCAGTTGCTGATCCACTTCGTGAGGTTGGTGGCCGCCTGGCTTGGGTTTGTTGCGCTGGTGGGAGGGTTCATGCTCAGGGAGGTCTCGAGCTGGTCGGCTGTGATCTTGTTCCAGCTTCTGCGTGCAACCTGTTGCTGGTGGTGGTGGATCGTGGTCCTTCTGAAGCTGAAGTGGACGCAGCTGTGGTCCGTCCAGTGGAGTCCGGTGGCGTGGCTGAAGGCGATGTCCTTGCTGGATGAGAAGATGGGGTTGAGTGTGTGTCCGGCGTAGTGGGTGGGGGTGGTGACCAGCTGCTTGAGTCCCAGGTTTGCGAGGTTGTCCAGCAGGGTGGTGGTGTTGCGGTCGTTGTTGTTCTCCAGGTGGAAGTTGAGGTCCCCGAGGAGGATGTAGTCAGCGGAGAGGAGGGCGTGCGGGCTGATGAAGTCGGCGATATCTTCGCTGAATTGTGTGTGCGTGGTCCCGGGGGTCTGTAGATGAGGGTGCCTCTGAGAGTGGTCTTGGGGTTGATGTGGACCTGGAAGTGCAGGTGCTCGGCGGGTGCGAGGGTGTTGTCGGTGTTGATCGTGATGCGGATGGTGTTCCTGTGGATGATGGCGATGCCTCCTCCGGTCTGGTTGATGCGGTCCCTTCGGATGATCTTGTAGCCGTCTGGGATGGCTATGGCGATGTCGGGCGCTGAAGAGGCGTTCATCCAGGTTTCCGTGAGGAAGGCGACGTCTGGTGAGGTTGTGTCAAGCAGGTTCCAGAGCTCGATGGCGTGTCTGTGGACGGAGCGGGTGTTGAGCAGGATGCATTTCAGGTGGCTGCTATGGTGTTGATTGTCCCTTGGATATGTATCTCGGCTTAGGTGCAAGTAACCCTAGTGACCAGTTCTAGGACTCAGCTCTAAAGCACATTTCTGCTATTGTACAGTTACTTTACTATATGGGACTCCACTGGAGACCTCCAGCATATGCCTCATTTTACACCCGCTTCTGGGAGTGGATATGGCGACTGGGAACTTGACCTGCAATCTGGAGGAGTGAGGCAGCAGATTGATAGTGAGAGCTGCTTCCAGACCTCATCACAATTAGGCAGTGGTTCTGGCAAGGCTGGACTCTCTTCTTGGTCACCAGTGGGGTGCAGTAAACATGTTGCAGAGCTCAAAGTTCACTGCAGCACAAAGACAGCTGCAACAGGGTCTCAGTTGAAGTGGCATGGCACACTTCGGGCATAGGCTTGGTTGGCAGTGGCCCAGCCTGCCTAGGCTGTCTAGCAAGAAGTACTGGGTGGTGGGACATTCCTCCTTGGACACAAATGTCTTGGTGGCTCACTACACCTCAAACACAAACTTGTGAATGACTGCATGCTCTGCCTGAGGCATACATTTACCAATGGCACCAGTGGTCATGTTTTCCTTCCGGAGCCTCTTTCACATAGCGACTGCTGCCCACAATTCTCCGTGAATGAAGAGCCCCAATCATGGAGAAACTGGTCTTGGGTTGCTTGTGTTTCGGTTCAGGGAGGACCTAGACTGGCATCTCAGGCTAGATTTTATTTCTTTTGGAGCAGGGTGAAGACTGATTTGCATATGGCCTCATCAAAACTGGGGTGGCATGAAAAAGAAAACAACTATGCGGCTATGAGTAATTACCAGTGGCGTAGAATAAATCAAGCATTACACCTATCGACTTTTTGGATACTTCAGTAAAATGTCCTAAGTTCAACGGGTATGCCCAGGTGTGGGTCATCTGCTCACCTTGTCACGGGAGCCAAGCTATGAGACCAAACCAGGAAAAGCCAGTCTTGGGTTGCTTTGCCTTCGGGTCAGAGAGGATTCAACCTGGCAGTTCAGGCTGGACTGTTCCATTGAAGGAGAGTGAAGACTGATTTCTATATGACTAATTTTAAACTGAGGTGGCAAAGTGAGCTAAATAACCATGGAGTGTAATATCGCCATGAGTAATTACCAGTGTCTGAGATGTATTCAACCATTCCACCTATCACTTTTTTGTATAATTCAGTGCAATGCCCTCAGCATGATGAGTCTGCCTAGATGTGGATTCTGTGTTCACTGTGCCACGGAGATCTAGTTACATTCAACTGAAGAGCCCTAGCAAGGGTAAAACCGATCTTCCATGGCAGCTGGAGATAGAGATGGACTGTTCCTACCTGAGCAGGGTGAATAGTGATTTGTTTATGGCGGATCTCAAACTGAACTGGCATTTTGTGCAAAATAATTATGGACTTCAATGAAACCAGAGTAATTAGCATTGACTGCAATAAATTCAAGCACCCACCCTCCATTTTTTTGTTTATCTCAGCACCAGTCTCAGGGTACACAGAACATTTTTCCCAGTATTCCTTTTTCTGACAGACACAAACAGCACAGAGGGATCATTCTGCTCTGCCACTTCATGTCAGTCATGCCTCTGCAGGATTTGCAGGCTCTTTCCTTCTCTCAGCAGCAGGTTGACGTCAGGCCACAGGCTATGGACTGCTTTTTCCAGCAAGGTCAGACTCAAGGTCCCCTCCCCACTGGGCTGCTGGCTGCCAGGCATAAAGTAGCTTTGGTTACACATTGGTCCTCTGAGTTATTTGTGGAGCACTACCTTACTTGTTATGTTATGTAATGCAGATTTGTAGAGCAGTCTGTCACCTAGGAGGGTAGCCTGGTGCTGAGCAGGTGTGAGTCTTGGCACACCTAGGGTTTAGTGGAACTATTCGAAAAGCCAGGTTTGAATCTTCTTGCGGAATTCAAGAAGTGAAGAGGAGGCTCTTATGTGGAGAAGCAGGTAGTTCCATGCCATAGGAGCAATGTAGGAGAAAGCTTGGCTGACAGATCAGGTTTTTACATATGTGTGGGATTAGAGCAAGTAGGAGTCCAGACGAGTGGCGGTGTCTGGAATGTTAGTGAAAGCAGATGCGATTTTTGAGATTTGCTGGGCCAGTGTTATGTAGTGCCTTGAAAGTGTGGCTGAGGAATTGGGAACCAGTGGAGCTCCTTCAGGCATGATGCGATATGAGTGCGGCTTGGGAGTTTGCTAATGACATTGGCTGCTACATTCTGAATGGTCTGCAGCCTTTTGGTGAATTTATTTTTATCCTGGCATAGAGGGTGTTCCCACAGTCCAGCTGCATGTGATCAGGGCATGAATGAGGGTTTTCTGGGTGCTGACAGGAAGCCATTTGAAAATATTCCTCAGCATCTTCAGGGTATGAAAGTGTGAGGCTGTGATCGCATTGACTTGGGTGGTCATGTCGAATTTGCTATCGATGATGATCTTGAGGTTTGTGGCGTGGGTGATGAGGTGGTTGTCGGTCGTAGCTCTGTTGGCCACCAAGTGGAGTCTCATAGTGATGTGCTCTTCCAGAAGATTATGATTTTGGTTTTGCCTGTTATCTTTAGATAGTTGTTCTTCATCCAATAGGTGATTTCAGTCTTGCAGGCATGGAACATGATCTGGGTACTGGTGTTTTTTCCATGAGGGACAGAGTTTCATGTCGTTGGCATAGGAGAGCTGTTGACATCACGACGGCTAGCTAGATGGATCATACATGATTGAAGAGAGTCGGCCTCAGAGAATTCTTGCAGAAATCTACAGATGATGTCACACACATCTGCGGTGCACAGTGCCTGGTGACTGACCGGGTACTTTCAGTCAGGAAGGAGCATATCCATTGGAGCTCTTGTCCGTAGATTCCAATGTTGTGTAGGTGTTGAATGATGATGGGGTAGGAAACTGTCAAATGTTGCGGAGACATCCAGGAGGATAAGGGCCACCATGTCCTCTGCCCGGAGCCATGTGGTTGTCATCCGTGGCAACAATGAGGGTAGTTTTTGTGCTGTGGTTTGTTCTCAAACCAGATTGAGAGGTTAAAGAAGTTGGTAGTCATTAAGGTACTCGGGGGCATATTATCAAGACCCAGCGATAATTATCGCTGATTGCGCTTTTAATTATCGCCAGCTATCGCTGGAATATATCGCCAAGCTAGCACTATATTATCAATGCTTAGCGCTATGGCGATAAATATTCCAGCGATAGAGGGGTTTTTCATGGAACATCGCTGGTTTTCCAGCGATGTTCCATGGAAAACGGCGATAAGCTAAATGATAGGCCCTGTGGCCTTAGCCCCACAATCCACCTCCCATGTTAGGTATGCCTTAGTCAGGAATTTAACAGACGTTAAATTCCTGAGTTATGGCAGAGTCAGCGCAATTTAAATTATCGCTACGCCTCATTGTTAATATCGCGAAGCTGCCTTCGCAATAATTTCCCATGTTGTTTTCACAGCCACGCCTACTTTGCATCTCATTATTGATGCGAAGCAAGGCGTGTGAAAACGAGAGCTAAGTCAAGGAAACACGCGCTAGTGTGTCCTTGTAAATAATGCAATATAATTATCACCACTTTGCGCCCGAAAAACAGATGCTAAAGTGGCGATAATTGTATTGCTGGCCCTTGGTAATATGCCCCTCAGTGAGTTGTCTGTTGATGACTTTATTTAAGGCCTTGGCTGGCAATGCTAGAAGGGAGACAATTGTGACCCCAGCAGCCCATCTACAAAGAGCTAAATCAAGGTAGTGTGACCGTCAGGACCCATGCAGTCCCTTTGCCTGCAATGCACTTGCAGGTGATGAAACTTACTGTTGTTCTGTCCTGTTGAGGACTCTTGCACCAGCACTTTTGGGCATGGAGACTTTGTCCCCCTTTTTACGCAATACCTCAACCCCAAAGTTTTTGGGAATACTCCTCTCCCACTCCAGCCGGTAAACCATCCCATCACTGTTCCCTGGCGGGGATCATATTCAACACACGCAGACTACTGTATAGCCCTGAGTATAAGCACAGGCAGTTTCTGCATTTTAAGAGGGGCTCGTAACTTGTACAGTCCTAATTGGATTTATGCCATTTTGGTGGTATTTGAAGCATATAAAGTTTATCTGTTTTTCTAATCTGGTGGGCGGTCATTTTGTGTTGTCACTGTATTACTTTAACTCTTGCATTGCACAAATACTTTACGCATTGCTTCTTTTCATGAGCCTGCCTGCTCTGCACCAAGCTGCCAGAGGGAGAACACAGGTTATCTTTTGTGTGCATCTCATTGACACTGACTAGAGTGGTGGTTTCTGCATGGCTCAGGTGCATACCTTAGCCAACCAGAAACCCCATTTCTAACACTTTGGTTCTTTTGATTAGATCTGGAGGCGTTTCGCAAGGTCTGTTGGGTTTGGTTGCAGAATGAGGTTGCTGTAAATGGCAGTGATTTTGATGCAGAAGAATTGGGAGAGATTGTTGCATATGTAGTGCGAGGTGGTGATCGATTTGGAGGCAGCCGATGGTGAGGTGGAATCTTTCCCAATTGCAAAGATTTCTTTCCTTCTGTTGGTGTTGGCATCGATGCGGTCTGCCATAGTGGAGAGTTTGGTGGTTTGTATAATTTGGTTGCAGCATCTTAGGGTAGATTTGAACGTGCTCCTTTCCTGGTTCATTTTCCATTTTCTCTCTAATTGGTTGCTGTGGCATTTCATTAGTCTGAGGGCCTCCATGTACCATCTTGCCTGGGGTCTGGATCACTTTGTATTGCTGTGTTTGATGGGGGCCACAGAGTCGGCGCAGGCGGTGATCCAATTGTTAAAAATCTTGATAGGTTTGAGGAAGCTGTTGCTGTGTTCATGACAGTGGCAGTGGGTGTTGAGAGTGTTGTTTTAGTCCTTGTAAGTGATGCTGTTCCAGTTTTGGTAGGCTGGTCTGGTGGGGTGTGTGTACGTTCGAATGGCAGAGCTGAATTTGAAAAGGACGTGGTCACTCAAGGGTAATGGTGTCGGCTCATTGACTCAGATGCTGCTGAAGTTGGTACAAATTGGGTCCAGGAGGTGTCTGGTGCTGTGGGTAGATCCCTTTACTTGTTGGGTTAGGTCCAGACTTCCAAGGTCTTCCAAGAGTGCTCTTCAGTTGGTGTTGTGTGGTCTACAAGGTGGAAGTTCAGATCTCTGAGTAGGATGTAATTGAGAGTCTGTGATGGTGCCTGTGAAGTTAGTTTGCGGTCCTGGTGACCTATAGAAGGGAGTGCTGCTTAGGGCGAAGTTGGCGGTGATGTTCAGCTTGAACTACAGGTGTTCCAAATTGGAGGATGACATTTCCATGGATGTGGTGCAGCTGATACTGTTTTTGTGGATTATGGCGATTCCACCACCGGGTTTGTGAAGTCTGTCTCGACTGGCAATCTCGCAGCCAGAGCTGGTGTCTCTGGCTATCAGGTGCTGATGCAGGGGATCAGCCAGGTTTGCATGAGGAAAAGCAGGCCAGGGACATTGTTGTGCAGCAGGTTACAGATCTCTGTGGTGTGTTTGTGAAGTGTTATGTGGGCGGTTGCAGGACAGTGTAAGAGTGAGAGAGCAGGGTGTTAGGTGCTGTTGGTGCAGTGTGTACTGACAGTGGGTAAGAGCATGACATTTTCCAGAAGAGCTGGAGCATGCTTCCTCGGTGTCGTGTGGTACTGAAAGGCAGCAGCATGTGGATCAGTGGCTAGGTTTGAGAGTTCGGAGGGTCACAGCATAGTAATGGCAGGAGGGTGGAGGACCAGGGTTCCTGGCATTAGGTGTTGTCTAGGTGCAGATGGGCACAGACTGAGCTCCATTTGGCATGTGTTTGATGAGACACTGGTGCACCTGCTGCACGTGTCTGCTGGGCATCCACACTGTGGCAGCCATTCAGTAGATCCTTGGAGGGAAGGGGAGAGATGTCACTTCCTGTGCAGATGGATGATGAGAAATCCAGTAATGTCACTTCCTGTGCTGCTGGATGATGGGCATTTCTCCTCCTGCTTGTCTTCTTTTAAACACAGATTTGGCATGAAACCAGTGATGTCACTTCCTCTGCAGATGGAAGATGGGGAATCCTGTGATGCCACATCCTGTGCGGTTGGATGATGAGGAAACCAGTGATATCCTTTCTGTCTAGGTGGTTGATGGAACTTACTCCTCTTGCTTGGTATCTTATTTTAAAGACAGTTTTGACGGGAAACCAGTGATGTCACTTTGTGTGCACATGAATGATGGCAAATCCAGTGGTGTCAACATCATTTGCAGATGGATGTTGGGAAATCCAGTGATGTCACGTATTTTACTGTTCTTGATTAAAGAGATCTAGGAACTGGAGCAACAAGTGGGTCAGTAGTTTCCACGTTTATTTGGGTAAGGAAACATGTTATGTGGTGTCTCTGCACTTTCAGAACTATTTTGTCATGGTTCTCAATTAATTTATCCTCTGCAGGCTGTACTCCAGACACAACGTTTGTGCGGAGTGCTGCTTCTCACAGCAGGGTACTCTCCAGCCTATAGCACCCACATCACTGCACAAAGAGGTGTAAACTTTCTGCACCTAGCTCATCAACAGCCACATTGGTAGAGATCAGAAAAGAGACATAAGACTGGCCTCACTACAAGACCCCTCTAACCAACAGGAATGACAGTCCCACTCTTCACACCCGCCTTCTACCAAATATCGATCCTACATGCATTCTAATAAGCAGGTCCTATCACAAAATGAGCCTAAATTAATTTCTGAAGGAATCCTGTCTCCTCTCTCTCCACCTGTGTGTCTAGATCTCCTGGCTTCATTTTCAGGAATATCAGCAGTATCCTTCGTCTGTCTGGAGAAACAAAACTCGCCTTTATCTTTTCATAGAGGAGGGGCTTGGGCTTCCAAAATGATACCCTCAGGCCTCCATTACTTTTGCTCGCTCTTCCACACATTGTATGCATTGCATAGGCCATAAACACACAGATGCATAACACACACTTTGGATGCTAATGTAAGGATTTGGGTTGGCGCTTAGAAGCCTAAGTTTAAGTAAGTGGGACAGTAGGCCTCCACTCTGGGGACATAGATAAAAAACTCTTGCCACAACAGCTGATTTACAAAACAATATGGTGCCATCATCACTCTTCATGCTAAATCCATGGAAGGGAGAGTAGTCCACTGACAATCAATTGAAAACATGTGTTTTGCACCGCCTCCACATCATAGGACCACATTCATGTCAAGGGGAAATGCCTAAGCCATTGTGCACACACTAGTTTAGTGACAGGCTGGGCTAAAATAACAGGATAACAGCTATGCGTAGTCGGGCACTCATGGCAGGGCAGCATGACTTGACACAATGCAGGGGACATTCTCCGTGCCAACACGGGCCGCGAACTCCACAGCAGCAACATAGTGACTAGACCTCGAACCCCATACCCAAAGTAACCTGAACAACAAAACTCCAGAGTATTCTAGCATATTTATTTATAATTCAAAAGCAGCACTAAAGTATCAAAATTCATTAGTATGAGTACATTTCTTACTCGTATGCGATATAAATCTGTAACATTCATGGTAACTCCTAGTTTCTGGATTACTCGATGAGTGAATATTCTAAGGATTTATACCGTTGCAGTTGACATTTTGAACATCACATCTTTTCTCATGTTCCGTTATATTCCATTATCTGCTAGCTCAATCTGATGTATAATATATTGATATTAGGGAAACGATCATTTTAAGAACTATAAATGATGCTATTTTCACACAATTTGGCTGCATTGTATTTCAAAGGAGTCACAATTTCCTTCTGCCAGTCAGCCTATTTCATTCCGCTCTCAGTATTTCAAATGATTGAGTTAAGACAAGATTGAGACATAGACCTGAAGCTGGGGGTGCAATGTCATATTCCGATTCGTAGCTGTCTGTAAAGGACATATGGTCCAATGGGCTGGGGAATACTGAACGTTGAATAATGCCTGACACGCTGATAGTGGATATTAAAATTATGAAGCCAGATGATATTTGCAAATGTATTACAGTTATGCAAGTGTGCTAGTTCACAACAGATATCACACCTTTTCTTGCCTAACTTGCATAAATGTAGAACATGCAAATGGAAATGAATGTGATTCACAGAAATCAGTCAGGGACATCTCCAAACATCAGCAAAGGGAATTCTGGTCCTGGGTCAAACCTCTCAGCTGACCACAATTATACTCCTCAATTCACTGTTCCTCGTCTGTGCGTTGGATATAGCTCAGCGAGCTGCTCCTTGCATTTTTCACAGTCTCTATCAGTGCTTGTGAGTTTAAATGCACTTGCTGCATATCTCTGGTGATTAATGTCCCTGCTGGAGAGATATCATTGTGTCTAGTGACAGTTCTGAATCATCATAAATTAGAGTAGAGGGTTAATGCGCCTGCTTCAAAGAACGTGTACCGTGCAGATCACAGAACTGTATTTTGTGTGTATAGGTCAATGTGGGTTACAGCATTTGCCACTGACATACTTTTGTTACTTGCAGTTCGTAGTTTACAATCCTGATATTGCACAGTGGCCTATGAACTGTAAGCAAAGAGCTGCATGTAAACTGCATGGCATAGGGTTGGAACTTTATGTTTTTCCCTAGTCTTGCATTATCCTAATGTTGTTAAAAAAAAGGTTAGTTTGCGTAAAAATACATTCATATTAGTAAAGCTAACCCCAACTACTGTTTTATGTTTTAAATCCAGAGGGCCTTATTTATGAAAAGTGTTACATAGCTGGTTGAAAACAGCAATGCAACACTTTCAATGCGCCCTACTTGCGACACCATGGATCCGCTGTCTTTGAATTACGGCGCTCCATGTTGCAAGGACTGAACAGATATGTCGGCCATCCTGACATATCTATTGGCGCAGTAATGACGTATTGCTGGAGTGTGTCGTAAAACAGACGCAACTCCAGCAATGTGTCATTACACATCGGCAAGTCCCATGTGAAAGGCCCTGTGTCAGTCCATACGCCTGCTTAAAGTAGGTGCAAGGATATGACGCAGTGAAGTCGCAGAAGTGGCACAGTGAAATCATTACGCCACTTCAATGAGCCATTTTTGAGGGAGAACGCCCATCTTACATACATTATTCCTAACCCAGGTATAATGTAGCGCAGGGCTGTACAAAGTGACGCATGTGCCAAGATGTGTCACTTTGTAAATAACGTGCAGTGTGGCGCATTGATTACGCCACCGCAGCATCACAAAAAAGTTATGCAACAGCGGTGTAAGCCCTCTATAAATAAGGGCCAGAGTTTGTCATTTTCCAGACCAAACATTCTTAAAATGTTCTGAATACTCCTATGGATCACATATAATTCCTATACCTTGTTATCCTTATTGTCTTATGTAACATTTCCCATAGACTGATTTACATGTGTATGACTCATTGTCTCTGTATAATGTGCTTGTGATGTAAAGTACTGACACCCTACGCTGATATAAGTAGCTCTATAAAACACATTAACCTTATGTGTGAGAGGACTATAGAGAGATGAGGGGCACAGTTGGAGGGAGGTAGTGAGGGAGTCTATATAGAAGAAGGTCATTGGCTGGGGTCAAAAACGACTGCCTCACTGGGTGCCACCAGCTGTAAAGTCAGCCGTGGTGCTTCTTTTGAGTCAGTGGTTGCTCGTGGGAACCACCAGCACTTATTTCTGGAGACTGGCACTTGCGTTTCAGCATCAGATATTTGCTGAGCACAAGAGAGGAAAATCCACACTGAGTGGAAAGATGAAGGACAAGATATATGGCAAAACTGTCACAAGGGCGAAAGCAGTAACTCGCAAAAGCGACAAAAAGGGGCAGCTGTGTCTGGTATTGAATTAAAGAGGCATGAGGTGGATTTAAGATGATCAGCCATTGTTTACGGGTGCAGACTTTTAATTGCACATGCGAAAAACGTCTGATCAGAACTTTGGACACCGGCACTTTGTCTTTTATATATTAAGCACTGGATCCTATGTGTGAGTGATATTTGAAGTATTGTGCACTAATATACATGCATTGCATAAAGTCATCAATATGTGTTTATTAAAAAGTTGATGTTCTTTATAGTGTGTTCGCTTTTACACAGTGCTCAATAAGCCACTGATGCTGAAAGCTCCTATAGACTGCTTTACATGCCAAGATACTAGAAATTATTTGACATATCAATTCGTTTACAGTTGACATGCGTTTCATGGGGATTTTGTGACATAGTGCAGTTTTACTTCAATATGATAGCGTGTTTAATTAGTTGGCATATAAAATAGTGCTGGGCAAATCCATTCTGAACAAGATGTAGTAACATGAAGAATAGCGTTGTTGTTTGCCTGTAAAAAGGGCAGCATAGAGGATAGCTTCCCTGTCACAAGCCTAGGTCTATACAATCTCCAAAACCTGATTAAGGTTTCTACTGTCAGAAGCTTTAAACTGTAAGACCTCAGTGATCTGAAAACACCTTCATTGTCAGCTTATTAACTGTATGATGCCAGAAGGCTACACTTATAAGGCCTGCATAATTTAATATGTTTTCTCTCTGAGACCTCAGACCATAGTATCTGAGAACAATGAATACTAGGTTTGCTGTTCAAAGCCCAAACATCTTCATCTGTTTAACCTGAATTACTTATTTGCTGTTTGAGATTGTAAGAACCTTTAAAAACACTGTATTGTGGGGGATTTCCCTAAAGATATTTTGTAATGATATAAGGGGGCACAGTATCCAAGAGGAAACCCTCTTGGAGCTAAAATGAAAAGAACATCAGTAATCTTTGCTGCAATCCTGCAGGAGTCCCACGTGATTGCAACAACAAAAAAATGAAATGGCTCTTGGCCTTTTTCAATATATTTAAGGCTGGGAGCCGAAACGCGCAGACCGTCCGCTACCGTTCATGTCTGCACTCTGGTTTAAATAAACACTGCTTTGGTGATTACTTGCCGGTTGTGGTGCTGTGATCCTTTTGCCGAGTTCCAGAAGTGGGAAGGAGGTTTCTGAGGAGGCTTGAACACACACACATATATATATATATTCACTGAAAAAACCATAGGTTTCACACACGTTATAGTTAGCTGGACATTTCTCTCATAAAAAACCAATGAAATTCCCCCGTTATAGTGAATACAGCTAACTATAACTTGCGCGACCGCAATCCACTGCTGATGACCTCACATATTACATCACTCATGACATGGTCAGTGACATCACTCATGACATCACTCATGACATCTCAAATGACATCACTGATGATGTCACTGGTGATGTCATCCAGTGAACATTTAATTTGCAAAAAATTTTATAAATATAGAGAAAGGCCTGTTAAAGAATGAGTGGGTGTACAAGTGTGTAAAGGGATGATTTTCTGTGTTGTGTAACTGACTCAACAAGTGAGTCCTTTAACTACATATTACTTCAGACTAGTGCATAAACTGTATAAATGTTTTGTATGTGTCTGTGTGTTGGTGTATAAGTCGTGGCATGGTTTTGTGAATAGCTATATAAGTGTCTATATGGGTTATTGATTGCTTGTCTCAGTATCTGTATGAGTTCCTACGTGTTTGTGTGAGTAAAGTGTGTGTGAGTGTGCATAGATGAGTGAGTGTGTGATTCTATGAGTGGATGTTATTAAAAGTGCATCTCTGAAGGACTGTATGGTTGAGTGAGTGTATGTATGGCTGTGTTATGGTTTGAATGTATATCTCAGTGGTACATTTGTGACTAACTAAATATGTAAAAGGCATTATATATGTGTGAAAGAGTATATAAGTGGTTAGATGTGAGAGTGTGTAATTGTGACCGTGACTGTATGGATGAATGTGTGCTTGTGTCAATGATTCTAATTGAGCATAAGAATATGATACTATTTTTGTGAGTGAGTGAACTTGAGTGTGTATAACTGCATTAATGAGTAAATGGCAGTGTGATTATTTGTATGAATGACTAGGTGTGAGAGTACCTCTATAGATGATTGTTAGTGTGTGAGTGTCTATATAAATATATGTATAAATTCATATGATACTTTTTTATGGACTGAATGTAACTATGAGTGACTGTACAGGTGAGTGTGTGGAGGTGAATGAAGATCTAAAAGTTTGTTTTTGGGTATGTAGTTATTAGTATTGCATTATTTATAGATTTGAGAATGGAACTGTGTAATTTTCAGTTGGTATATCAATGGTTTTATAAGGGTGTGAGAAGATGTGGTAATTTATCACATTGATGTCTTCAACAGTGACATCATCAGTGATGTCATTTGAGATGTCATTAGTGATGTCATGAGTGATGTCACTGACCATGTCATGAGTGATGTAATATGTGAGGTCATCAGCAGTGGATTGCGGTCGCGCAAGTTATAGTTAGCTGTACTTACTATAACGGGGGAATTTCATTGGTTTTTTATGAGAGAAATGTCCAGCTAACTATAACGTGTGTAAAACCTATGGTTTTTTCAGTGAATTTGCAAGGTTTTTTAAATGCTAATTCCTAACTATAACGTGTGTGAAACCTATGGTTTTTTCAGTAAATTTGTATGGTTTTTTAAATGCTAATTTTTGAATTATTAAATTATTATTTTTGTTTTATAAAAAAAAATTCCTATGTATTCATTTATATATTATCTGTATCCTTTTATTTGTTTTTGCTCTTTTTTTGTAACTTTCAATTAGGATAAAGTTACAAGTTACAAGTTACAAAGTTACAAGTTACAAGTTTATTTAATTTTTGCAAATAATTTTTCTCCACTTTTTTTTTTTTATATATAAATTCTTGGGGTGCGCGCTCAGAGCGCGCACCGAGTACGTTTTCGTAAGTTTTTTATGAATACCGTCGTACGTTATTTACGTACGCATACATACGTTTCAGTGCGCGCTGGGAGCGCGCACCCAGTACGCATGCGTACGTACGTATGCGTACGTACGCATGCGTGCGTGCGTCGTACGCGCTCCACGCGGTTCACTTCCGCACACGCTTAAATTACGCGCGTGAACGTTCGCTTATACGCGTGTGCAACGTATGCGCGTTATGTACGCGCATATGACGTATGCACATGCGCTCATACGCGTTCGCGCATGAGTAAACACAAGGTGCGCGCTCGGAGCTTGCTCAGTGCGCGCACCTCGGGTTATATGCATAATAAAACAACACTTCTAATTGGTTAACATTACTTTCAGTTTCTGATTGTTTCAACACCACACCCAATCCCCTCATGGCAAGTCATGTGATCAAGAATCATCACTTTTGATTGGTTTGAAGTACTTTCAGTTCCAGATTGTTCCCAAACCACACCTACTCCCCTCATTATTAGTTCTGATTCCTTTGGAGAAGGAGCAATTCTGTTGTTGAGAGACAATGGCTGAACAGCAACCATCTTCAGACACTGAGCAGGACACTCTTGAGAGGCAGAGGAACAGGAAGCAGAAAGACAGCTTTATATGGCAGTTTTTTACTTTCCCAGAGGGCCAAAAAAAGGTAAATGCACCGAAAGTTACTTGTACATTGTGTCAAAAAGTCTTATCACGTGGGAATGCTAACAAGAAATATTCTTTTAGCATACACACAATGATGAGGCATGTTGAGGCAATGCATCCAGTATCTTTTCGTCGAGCTTCTGGAGCAAACCCTCCACCTGCTCAACCGACGACATCTGCAGCAGCTCAGCCGAGCACATCTTCGGCAGCTCAGGCGAGCACTTCTTCTGCAGTGGTGCCTTTGCCTTCTTCCACACCTCTTTTTGGACCACCTTGTTTGGCGAGGTTGTCCACACGCTGCACTGATTGCGGTCGACTTATTTCTGTGGGTGAGACCAGTCTTGATCTCATTCAGAGAAAATTTGATGCGCATGAGTGCAGTAGGCCATAGATATTTTTTCATTTTTTTTGTTTTTCTGTTCCTGTTTCCCTACATTAACTCAAGGGCTCTTTTAAGAGCCACTTAAAAACTAAACCCCCCAAAATTTTTGGGGGATTTATTTATTTATTAAATTTAATGTACAAAGAGAGGTGATGAAATGGAAGCATGAAAAAGGGGGATTGAGAAATACAAATATTTTTCACTTATTTTTTAAAAAAAATAACTTATTTGGAAAAAATAAATTTAAAATTTTGCAAGGGAACTGAATTTCGTTTTTTAAATTTTCTTTCTAGTTCTGCAAAAAAAGAAAAAAAGTATTAATATTCAATCATACATTTCAAAAAGCATTACATGTTTTTACATATTTTACAAACCAATTTTTTGCCCTTTTTTTGCTGTTTTCAGAATTTTTTAATTTTCACTTAAAATAGTGAAAAAAATTCTATTCATCATTTAACAGCGGGCAAAAAAAAATCAATCTGAAAGATTGTTTAAAAAAAGCCCAAAAACTATCCTCAATAAAATATACCTTGAAAGAGATATTACATATATATTACAAATACTTTTCTAGATGAATATAAATTTTCTAGATAAACAGTCTTTAAACCTTGTCGCAAAAGCACACATTCCAAAATAATTTCTGTCAAAGGAGTCCACAATTGTGATATCTTCAATTATAATCCTTTAAAATTACAAAAAATGCTTTCTTCAGATGCAGTTTTTAGTTTTCAAAATTTAGGTTTCAGAAAAATTAAGTAAGAATTTGGTAAATCATAAGGCAAACGTTGCTTGAAAATCAATTGGGAATCATTACACAGTGTCCAGCCTTTTTCACATTTAAGAAAAACTGTGGAATGTCCAGAAGTTACAGTAGGTCCTTCATGAAAAATTATTGCAACTGTAACAAAAGTTTTTCCAGAAATTGATAATTGTTGTCCTATAAACTTCTTTATTAAAGTATCCAATTTTGAACCATCAGCTCTACAACGTTGCATCATTAAAATTACATACTGACCATATTTCTGTAAAAATAACGAGGAAAACATGTCAGATTTACATTCAGAACATTCCATGTTGTGATTGGCATCTTTAACTAATTTACTAAAAGTCGCTGATTTACTTTGTGGTAATGGTAAAAATATGAACCTTTCTGAATCAACATTACTACTGCATGTGTTCATACAGTTTTCACAGCAATGTTCCCATTTGTAAGAGACACCAAATACGTTTTCTACTTCTACTCCTTCATCTTCAAGTACGCTCAGTATATATATTAAGAATTCCTGTGCATCTTGCTGGACATTTTCTTTAAACTGTGTAGATCCAGAACATACATCTAAAAGATTTCTAACATCAGAAGCACTTTGTATTTTAGTTTTATCATTACTCAGCTTCTCATAAAGGAGACTCAGCAGAGAACACAATCTTTTTCCATGATTTACTATTATCTGTTCTTGCAACTTTTCAAGATAAAATACAACATTCAGCACTACATTTGCATAGCAGTTGACACCAGAGCTATTTTCAAAATGGCAACCAACAACCTCTTCAACACTGTCCTTTTTCTTTTTCCTTGCTATCACATCACTGTCCTTTTTTTTTTGTTCTGTTCATCCACATTACAGATATTTTCAAATCTCCTTTTGCGAGAAACAACATGTTTTTCAATCACAGGATACTGACCTAAATGAGGAGCATAGGTTCTTCTTAATCTATTATACTCCTTTACACAGTTTGTATCAGCACTAACTTTTGAGTCATCAAAGTCTATCATAAATAAACCAGATAATGTTTTTACTCGTGACAGAGCAACATATGCCATACCTTCTTTGAACACAGTAGAACCAATGTTTACAAAAGCACTATCTACAGTCAATCCTTGAGACTTGTGAATAGTTACAGCATATGCTAGAGAAAATGGAAACTGCTTTCTACGCACATATAAGTCTTTCACAAGCATGAAACGAACTGAACAACGACAAATGTCTTTAACTTCTTCTATCTGATCAAATTTTATTTTTAAACATTCAATTCCATCTTTTTTCTGGTAATTAATAAAACCCACAACTCTTCCCATAGCTCCATTCACTAAACCTTTTTCTACATCCAAATTTCTCCTTAAAATCACTCGACAATTCATGCAAACATATAGATTTTTTTCTAATCCAGCTGTTTTGGAAATGTTCTTCTCTAGTGAATCCAATTTATTTTTCAGTTTGCCTGTTAATGTAATAGTAATTATTTCATACTGAATTTTGTCCTCTGCTTCCATTTTATTAATCTCTTCCTTTTCCAATTTCAAAAGTTCCTCATTGAATATTGAGCACTCACGTAGTGTTGGCATTAAGCAGATTACAGTATTTTTTTCAGCAATGTTCTTGTATATTTTCTCTGCAACTATTTCTTCATTTGGAAATAAATTATGTAGCATCCTACTCTGTAATGCTTTTTTGCCAACTTCTGTGAGTAGTCCAATTCTGATATCTTTCAGAATACTTGCATAATCTTCATCGTTTGCTTGTCTCATATTGGTAGTGAGTTCTTTGTACTCAAAGAACGACCAAATATTCGCATTACCAATGCTTCCTAATGACTTCTTCGTGTCTTCATGTGTCACAGTATTAAACACTGGTTGTCCTTTAACTGGAGTGAGCTGTAAAAGATCTCCAAAAACTATGACGTGTTTACCTCCAAATAACACGTCATAGTCTCTCTTAAGAATTTGTTGCATTCTTAAATGCACAAAGGCAAGCATTAAGTTTGAAACCATGCTCACCTCATCAATAATGAGAACTTGCATCTTCTTCAACACTCTTGAAACTTCGAAGCATGCTTCTCCAGTTAGCTTGTGGTATTCTATTTTATTCTCATGCTCCACTGGTAACATTAGCAAGCGATGTAAGGTAATTCCTTTTATGTTATAGGCTGCTAACCCAGTTGGAGCAGTTACCACACAAGACAAATTTGAAGCTGTTTTTTGCGGTAGGTAGCTTCTGATGACTTTTATTAAGAAACGTTTACCAGTTCCAGCTTGTCCACTCACATACATCCTGATTGGTTCAAATGATGTGCATGAGCACTGTTTTTTTCATGTAGTAATCCATGATCAATTTTTTTGGTGACTTCTTCATAAATTTGTTTTTGTTCTTCATTTAGTTGTTGTTCCAGATTTAGTAAGTCTATTGAATCTTCCTGTGCTTGATTCATAGCCGTTTCTACTTCAGTCATGGCTACTGCAGCTTCATTTTCTACGATTGGTTGTCCTAGGGGATCTTGACTAAGTGTTCCTGAACTTTGGCTGTCTTGAGAACTGTCTCTAGCTACTTCAGCTGTAATTTTTGCTTCCTGTTCATTTTCTTCATTTAACATTTGGACATAAGTTGTGAAAGTACTGCATTCTATGCTGTCTTTGCTAGCATTAAAAGAATCTTCATAGCTTTGAAATTCTCCCAGTAGTTCGTCCTCTGAACGCCATGGTTTAAACAGCTGTAAAAGAGCCAAGTAGTAAAATTCTTTTTTGTCAGTAGTGTCGCAACTCAGCTTCCTGTGATTTATCAAACTTCCTTTTGTTTGCTTCACCAAACATCCTTCCTCACCAGTGACTTTATATTTTCCATTGTTGATGTCTTCTGTGGCTTTCCGTGAAAAAATTTAGTTCTGCAGCACTTCATAGAGACACATGTTCTCAAGATGATGAATTCTTTTTGGGTAATATGTGTCCAACATGTTTGTTTTCAAAATATCTGTACTTTCTGGGTCATTCTCGGCCAAAGATTCAATTTCTCCAAAAGATTTCAGTACCCGATTTCGCATTCCTGCAAGGCCTAAACTGACCCAAATTATTCTTCTGGATTTCGAGTAAAGACTTGCACATGATAACCTATCTGAGCATTCGTAGGATCCAATTTCTCGATGCAATAACATCTTTAAACTGAAACTGTACAGCTTCTTACTGACAGTCTTCTCGTTAGAAATCTCTTCCCACATTTCCTTCAATTCTGTTTTCTCAGATTTAGTGATGTAAGATGTGACATACCGAGCAACAGCAATAGAATTGTCTGCCACATACTGAATATCCATGTTAGCCTTCCACATGGATAAAATGACTGGGTTGTAGTCATTTATGTATTTTGACTCTTCTTTTCTTCGTAGGTTGTAGGTATTCTTAGGTGATTTTCTTGTAATAGTATGTCGCACAGCTGACATAAAGCTGTTTACTCTTCCTTTTGAAAGAACAGGTCGTGGAAATCCAAATCGACATTTTGTGTAGAATTTATCTTTGCTCTTGTACTTTCGCCGACAGTATTTTCCACACCGATGATTTTGAAAATGTAGAACTTGCTCTTTTAACTTTTTCTCTTGTGTGCTTTTAGGTATAGCACATGTTGCATATTCTTCAATGAAAGATAACACTGCTTCATCAGCATCTGTTCCAAATTTTGGGGCATCCTTGATCCACAACAGCATATGAATATGAGGAGCACCTCTTGCTTGGTACTCTTTTCTCCAAAAGAAATCCACTACTTCTCCAAGAGGTGGATTTTTTTTATTGCAGATGAAGGACATCATAGCCTCAAATCAATGATTGAAATATCTGCAAACATTAACCGGATCCAATGAGCACAGTTCTCCTGCTGTCTTGTATTCAATGTTTTTAATGTTTGAATTTGCCTCTCGTAGAAAATCCAATAAATCATCCCAAGCGTACTCGGCACAGCTTAGGGTTACAAACCATGTAGGAGTTCCTAAATTCCGTAACATGCCTTTTAATTCTCCATGGCGTCGGTACCAATATTAATTTGTCCCACGCTGACAAGCCATCAGATTGATCAGTTGTGTTTACAAATGATCATCTCGGTGCTGCACTTTATCCATAAAATCCTTAGCAGACACATTATGTAGATGTACTCCACTTTTTAAAATGTGATTTACTGCATAAGATATTGCAGACAAGTCGCTTTCAAATAAAAGATGAAACAAATAAGGAATACTTTGACGAAATCTTGGATCTTCTGCATATAATCTTGTAGTCCGATACTCAGAAGCTGGAATCTGTTCTGGGCGTTCATCGTATCGTCCACCTTTTCCTGTAGGAAACAGCTGAGGAAAACATCAAGCTTCCAAGCTCTTCTCCCATACACTCACGGGAGTTCCTTTTGCTTTCTTCATCTGAAACAGATCAATAGTGTCTCCCATAACTTCTTTTGAATGAAGACGATGTATGCTAAAATGTTCATAAATTTCTTCTTCTTTTGACTTGTCCACTTTTTCAATTTGTCCAGTTGGTGTTTCTGTGTCTTCTTGTAAATCTTCTTCTTCTTCATCTATATAAATTGATTCATACCATTTATTATTCCTTTTCAAATATAAATTTGCTCTTTGTACTTTCCGTACATCTACCAGCTCCTGCCAAATCTTCTTATTCTTTGTAGGTACACCATTAACCAGAATAACTAATGGTTCAGTTTCCAAAGTATCTGCATCAATAGTTTCCATATTTTTTTTCAAATCCAAGGGCAAATACACCACTCTTCCTTTTAAACCTCTCAGTAAATCTGAAGGAGGTAATTTACCAGTTTTGGGCTCCATACGTACTATGGTCTGGAACGGATGAACACATTGAATGAGTATAGACTCATATGTATTTAAATCAGAAAGTTCGGCAGGAATAGCATCCAATTCTAAATTATTATGTACAGCTCTGGTCGGCATTCTATTTTCTTCTAACTTATTATAACAGTATTTACAAATACGCTGATCTTCACCCAATTCAAAACAATTTTCCAGAAATATATATGTTGCAAAATCCTTCCACTTATAATTATCTTCATTTTCACTTTTTTTATACAGATCAACATTCCTTGTTTGAATTTTATAATGGTTTCTTCGGCAACAAATACAAGTAATATTTGGTCTTTCATTAGAGATGATAGTAAATTTTGTCATTTCATCCTCAACATTTTTAGTAATAATGAGTTCTACATTCTGTTCCTCATTTTCCTCATTAACTGTGTCCTTTTCTGCACTTTCTTGTTCTGGACTGAAGTAACAAAACTGAATCTCATCGGTAACCTTCACTACATCTGATACAGATCCACGGAACAGAGCATTATTTAACTCATTTAACTTTACTGCTGGACTTTTAGCAAAATACAATGTTCTCACAAACTTTCTCATTTCAATATGATGAACAGCCAGCATCCTAAAATGATGAAAAACACTTTTACACACTTTTCTAGATAGACAAGCCAGAGAATGTCCTTGCAAACCAGCATTCTCTCTCACTCTGCATGGATCTAGTGTTTGAAGCACCTCCATCTTCTGTTTTACACTCTTTTAACTATATTCTCTTAGAAAGTCACGTAATTTATCAATAGATTCCTGACGCACAGTACAAATACTACTACAGTTCCAAGTGTACACTGGGGCTTTTGGACGTCTCCCCATAGCCTCAGCAGCCATTACTTCTTCCTCATTTCTTGGGACCATTTTCTCTTTTTCCATCACACAACCATCCTTAACTTCATATGCTCTACCATTGGTGTCAACTGCATGCAACAAACTATTACTCTGAAGATAACTCTCTTCATTAAAAAATGGTTCAGTGCTTGAACTGTGCTTCCATTCTCCCAAGAACACTTTACAAAAGTTACTTTTTTTCACTTCTCTTTTCCTTTTGCTTTGTGACTTCATTGCATTGACTAATTTATCTAATCTACGCATCCTATTCAAAATTAGAATAAAAAGTTTTCTTTTTATTTCAAAAGCCTTACTTACAATATTTTCTATAAAAAAAAATTTCTTAATAAATTTTGATTTTTTCTTATATTTTTTCACATCCTTTAGCAAATTTAACATCACTCTTCTCTGAAACATTTTTCGACGAATGTTTTTAAAATCTAATTTTCGTGTTAAATCAGTTTTACATACTTCTGATTGTACATTAGCTTTTGTTTTTTGCTGTTGACTCTGTTGTTGCTTTATACATAAAACACTGTTTGTTTTACATTTATTTTTGCCATTTTCTTTTTTTTGAAGATATTTTTAAAGAAAACTTTAGTTTTCTTACCAGTAGAGTTTTTCTTTTTTCCATCACAAGCTTCTCCTCCTATTTTTTTTTCCCAGTTTTGTCCAGATATACTTGTTGTTGCTTTTCTTTCCTCTTTCTTGTCCTTAAAGGCATTTTTTTATTTTTTCACTGTTGCTCAGCAATACCTGCAAGAAACTTAAAAAAAATTCTTTTTTGTAATTATAATTCATTTAAATATTTTTTAAGCTTTTCATTAATTTCATATGTTTTACCATTTGCCTCTCATTTGTGATTTACTGATTTGTGCAGAGTGCTAACCACCACAGTTGAAAAAAACAAGCTGCCCCTTTCCTGCAAGTGCAAGTCTTTCAGAACAACTGCAACACACTTTAAATCTCTGCCCACAATTCCTGTGCGCACACAGCCTCATGGTGTGATTCTAGGCAGAAAACAATATTTGATTGGCAATTTAAATGCACATTTACTACTGTGGTAGAGCAAGTGATAAGTGCTGTTACAGCCTGACACATTTTCCTTATAGTTTACAGAGACAGAAAAGAGCACATTTCCTAACAGCTACTTTATACCATGAGCATCTGCAACCTGGGTGAGTGATTAGACTAGAGCAAAGAAAATGAGGCCTTGATGATGTTTTTATGTGTTTGCATTACACACTACTATCTGAAACATCACACAGAGCTGAGTACTATGCATGGGAGTGTTGGAGAAGCTGCTGCGTGTGTGCCAAGAGTGTGTTTCTGGAGACTGTGTATTCTCTGGTGCAAGAGAGATGAGCAAGGAGACTTCCAGAACTGCATGAAGACTGCAGGGATGTATGTAACAGTGCATGTGTGCTAAGGGATAATTTGAGTTTAGAAAACAGACTGCCCCTTTCCTGGGACTGCAATTCTTTCTCAATAACAACTTCACAAATTAAATCTATGCCCACAATTCCTGTGCGCACACAGACTCATGCCGTCATTTTAGGCACATAACACAGGCTGCCCCTTTCCTGGGACTGCAATTCTTTCAGAACAACAACTTCACAAATTAAATCTCTGCCCACAATTCCTTTATGCACACAAACTCATGCTGTGTTTTTAGGCACAAAACAGTGTTCCTGGATAGTACCAAATTACTGTTACAGCCTGACACATTTTCCTTATCATTTACAGTGGCAGAAAACAGTACATGTCCTAACAGCTCCTTGAGACCATGACCATGTGTTACAGGGTGAGTGATTAGACTAGATCAAAGAAAATGAGGCCTTGGTGACGTTGAATGTGTTTGCGTTACACACTGCTATCTGAAACACCACACAGAGCTAAGTACTACGCATGGGAGTGTTGGAGAAGCTGCTGCGTGTGTGCCAAGAGTGTGTTTCTGGAGACTGTGTATTGTCTGGTGCAAGACAGATGAGCAAAGAGACTTCCAAAACTGCATGAAGACTGCTTGGATGTATGTAACAGTGCATGTGTGCTAAGGATTATTTTCAGTTTTGAACATATGGCAACTACCTGTGCCTTTGCTATTTTGAAAGGAAAATCTACCCTGTTGGTTTCAAATGTTTTAGCTTTTGCCTCTCATTTCAGATTAATTGATTTCTTCTGAGTGCTAACCACCACATTTGAAGAAAACAAGCTGCCCCTTTCCTGCAAGTGCATGTTTTACAGAACAACTGCAGCACAAATTACATCTCTGGCCACAATTCCTGTGCGCACACAGCCTCATGGTGTGCTTCTAAGCAGAAAACAGAATTTGATTGGCAATTTCAAAGCACATTTACTACTGTGGTAGAGCAAGTGATAATTACTGTTACAGCCTGACACATTTTCCTTGTAGATCACAGAGGCAGAAAAGAGCACATGTCCTAACAGCTACTTCATACCATGAGCATGTGCAATCTGGGTGAGTGACTACACTAGAGCAAAGGAAATGAGCCTTGGTGACGTTGAATGTGGTTGCGTTACACAGTGCTATCTGAAACAGCACACAGAGACTGTTTTTTGTCTGGTGCAAGAGAAATGCATGAAGACTGCTGGGATGTATGTAACAGTGCATAGTTTCAGCACACCGTTGAAACATCTCTGTCAACAATTCTTCTCTGCACACAGACTCATGGTTTGATGGTAGGCACAAAACAGTATTCCTCATTGTAACCAGAACATATGGCAACTACCTGTGCCTTTGCTATTTTGAAAGGGAAATCTACCCTGTTGGTTTCAAATGTTTTAGCTTTTACCTCTCATTTGCGTTTTAGTGTTTTCTGCTGAGTGCTAACCACCACATTTGAAGAAAACAAGCTGTCCCTTTCCTGCAAGTGCATGTTTTACAGAACAACTGCAACACAAATTACATCTCATACAACAATTCCTATATGCACACAGACTCATGCTGTGTTGGTAGGCACAAAACACAGGCTGCCCCTTTCCTGGGTCTGCAACCCTTACAGAACAACAACTTCACAAATTAAATCTCAGACAACAATTCCTATATGCACACAGACTCATGCTGTGTTGGTAGGCACAAAACACAGGCTGCCCCTTTCCTGGGACTGCAATTCTTACAGAACTAATGCTAATTTCAAATGTGTTGCCATTTTCCAAATGCATGAAGACTGCTGGGATGTATGTAACAGTGCATAGTTTCAGCACACCTTTGAAACATCTCTGTCAACAATTCTACTCTGCACACAGACTCATGGTTTGATGGTAGGCACAAAACAGTATTCCTCATTGTAACCAGAACATATGGCAACTACCTGTGCCTTTGCTATTTTGAAAGGGAAATCTACCCTGTTGGTTTCAAATGTTTTAGCTTTTACCTCTCATTTGCGTTTTAGTGTTTTCTGCTGAGTGCTAACCACCACATTTGAAGAAAACAAGCTGTCCCTTTCCTGCAAGTGCATGTTTTACAGAACAACTGCAACACAAATTACGTCTCATACAACAATTCCTATATGCACACAGACTCATGCTGTGTTGGTAGGCACAAAACACAGGCTGCCCCTTTCCTGGGTCTGCAATCCTTACAGAACAACAACTTCAGAAATTAAATCTCAGGCAACAATTCCTATATGCACACAGACTCATGCTGTGTTGGTAGGCACAAAACACAGGCTGCCCCTTTCCTGGGACTGCAATTCTTACAGAACTAATGCTAATTTCAAATGTGTTGCCATTTTCCTCTCTTTTCTTTCAAAGTGATTTCTGCTAAATCCTAACCATCACAATTAAAAAGAAGCTGTCCTTTCCTTTCAACTGCAAGTCTTACTTTTCAACAGCAACACAAATTAAATCTCTGTCAACAATTCTTCTCTGCACACAGACTCATGGTTTGATGGTAGGCACAAAACAGTATTCCTCATTGTTACCAGTACACATTAACTTATGGTGAAAACATACTCCATAATATCTTACAAGTTCAAAACAGTTAAATATCTCCCAAACCTCAAAATGTAAAACATAACTTTTGAAGAAGATTCACAATTCTAATATTTATCTCAAAAATCACCACATACATCCCCTCTCAAACTCATAACTCACCTTTAAAATTAGTTAGTTGAGAAAGAAATGTGGCACTCAAACAGCAGACTATCAGAGTCAGATTATCAGAGCTCTACACCTCTCTCCTCTCTCCAGAACCAGTAAATGGCAATGTTTCCCTCTCTTTTTTCACACATATACATGTTAATTTCAAATCTCAGTGCTTCCCACTTTTTTTTCAAATGAAATCACACATTTCTATTGGTTGAAAACTTCAACCCCTTTCCAAATGTACCCTTCCCCCAACTTGACTTCTGCCTGCTTCCATAGCAACAGCTCATGGAACACTGCTGTGAGGAGAGAGGTCAGAAGTTCAGCATACAATGTTTCATATCCAAAGAGCAAGAGTGCTTGACTTTTCAAATCTAACAGCAAATCCATAGTAATGTTCTGTGGTAACACATTTTTCTGAACAAATACAAAACATGCTTTTAAAAATTTAAACATACAGCCTAGTTTTGACTGTAAAATGGTTTGAATGTGCCAATGAGTTCTTTTTATAAAAAAAAGTATGTGTGCCTCCATATTTCAACTGTCTTTCATTTCATATTGCCTTTCTACTGAAAGACACCTCCTGAGTGCATCCAGATCTCCTTGGAAGATGTTCACAGTGTGGATTGTAGGTCACAGCTATGTCTTCTGGAGTGAAAAGTTTGCAGAAAAAAGAGGTATGGTGAGAGACCTTGGTTTGCCAAATGTAGACATTAAATGGATTGGTCAGAGAGGGTTAAAGTGGCACCAATTAATGCCTTTGGTGAAAACCTTTCTACATCTCCCACAGCCTAACCTTTTCATTGTGCACTGTGGTGGTAATGACCTAGGCACTTTAACTGGGGTAGGTCTGGAAATGCTTATTAAGGACACCTTTGTGCAATTGATGTCGCTTTTTCCACAAACTGCCTTTGTATATTCTAATATATGCCAAAGGCAAAAGTGGAACTGGTCCAACCAATTTTGTCCACAGATTGACAAAGCAAGGAAGCACGTCAACAAATCTATTTCTGCTTTCCTCAGAGACTATGGTATGGGTTCTATATACCACAACAACTTGCGTTACAACATGCAAGACATTTATAGAGGAGATGGTGTACACTTCACTGATGAAGGCAACAGAGTCTTCCTCTTGAACTTTAGACTCTGCATCGGTACTTACTTGTAGGTACCAAAAAACACACAAAAAACACAAGGGCTCTTTTTAGAGCCACCTTATATCTAATCACTTAAATGCGATTTTTTATTCTTTTTAAAAAAAAATAAAAAAATTCGGGTGCGCGCTGGGGGCGCGCACTTGGCGAGTTTTTTTTTCAAAATATAAATCTTTTTTTTGCCCTACAAAGTCCTACTGTGACCCCCTTACAATGCCTAGTGGGTCAATATCTCCCCACTCTGCCCCCTTTTCACGTTCTCCCCCTTTGTTTATCACCCCCTCTTTATGCGAGAGACAAAATGGCGGCCGCCGCTTCCTGATTTCCACCGATTCGAATGTTTACTGACATCTAACAACCAATCAGAAGTGCGCTCGCGCACGGCAGGGTGCGCGCACAGGACTTGCTCAGTGCGCGCACGCTGCGCGCGTACAGATATATGTATTGATTTAAATGCTAATTTCTCAGGAAATACTGAACAGATTTACACCAAACCTGCACAAGGCACTTCATGGACCTTATGGCTACCTCTCTGCCAAATTTTACATAATTCTGTTCAGCCGTTCGGGCTGTAGCTGCGACTAAAGTCCCTATGGAAAAATCCATGGGGAAAACGCGTTTTGGGACCCCCCCTTTTTCTCTGCCCCCGCTTGACGAATCACCCTGAAACTTTCAGGGTAGGAGCTGTGCGGAGCACCCCATTAGTTTTGAAAATTTTGCGAGGATTCGTCAACCGGCGCCAAAGTTATTTAAAATAGAATTTTGAGATTTCTTATGGAAACACGGTCCTAACTATAACTACCTACTGGCGACCGCCAGTAGGTAATATACAGTAGATAGTTATAATTTGGACCGAGTTCCCACAGGAAATCTGAAAGTTCTATTTTGAATAACTTTGGCGCCGATTAACTTATCTTCGTGAAATTTTCAAAACTAATGGGGCGCTCCACTCAGCTCCTACCCTGAAAGTCTCGGGGTGATTCGTCAAGCGGGAGCTGAGTAAAAAGGGGGTCCCAAAATGCATTTTCCCCATGCATTTTCCCGTAGGACATTTAGTCAAAGATACAGCCCAAACGGCTGAACAGAATTACTTGAAATTTGGCAAAGAGGTAGTCCTCAGGTCAGGCATGTGCCTTTTGCATATATGGTGTAAATCTGTTCAGTAGTTCCTGAGAAAATTGCAGCTAAAAGTACATAAATATCTATATGCGCGCACCATGCGCGCACGGTGCGCGCACGGGGCGCGCACCAAATGTCCGCGAGTGTAATTCTGATTGGTGGTTAGATGTCAGTCAACATTCCATTCGGTCGAAATCAGGAAGTGTCGGACGCCATTTTGTGTGTGACAGTGAAAAAGAAAGGTGGAGAACATGAAAAGGGGGCAGGGTAGAGAGTTCCTGACCCCCTAGCCTTTGTCAGGGGGTCCCTGAAGGACCCCGAAGGGTGAAAAAAAAATATTTTTTTTAAAAAAAAATCGCGGGGTGCGCACACGGTGCGCGCACCTCCCCGCTGCCATTTTGAGTTTTGGAGGCATAAGAGAGCTAAAAACACAAGTGGAGAACGTGAAAAGGGGGCAGGGTAGAAAGTCCCTGACCCCCTAGGCCTTCTCAGGGGGACCATGAAAGACCCCTAAGGTCCCCCAAAAAAAAAAAAATTTTTATAAATATTGCGCGGTGCGCGCACGGCGGTGCGCGCAGGGTGCGCGCACCGTGTAAAACCCTTAAAAAAAAAAAAAACATTTTAAACTGTTTATAAGTTTATAGAAGATATTAACTATGCTGTTCAACTTTATCCAAATAAAAAAAAAATCTGAGCCATTCCATATTACAGGATCCAGTCAATCTATAACTATGTACATAGGTAGTTTATTGTAAAATAAATATATAAAAAATATAATAATACATACATAAATTAGCATTTAAAAAACCTTACAAAATCACTAAAAAAAACATAGGTTTCACACACGTTATAGTTAGAAATTAGCATTTAAAAAACCATGCAAATTCACTTAAAAAACCATAGGTTTCACACACGTTATAGTTAGGAATTGGCATTTAAAAAACCTTGCAAATTCACTGTAAAAAACATAGGTTTCAGACACGTTATAGTTAGGAATTAGCATTTAAAAAACCTTGCAAATTCACTGAAAAAACCATAGGTTTAGCTGGACATTTCACTTGTACAAAACCATTGAAATTCCCCCGTTATAGTTAGTTCAGCTAACTATAACTCGCACGACCGCAATCCACTGCTGATGACGTCACATATTACATCACTCATGACATGGTCAGTGTCATCACTCATGACATCACTGATGACATCTCAAATGACATCACTGATGACATCACTGATGACATCATCCTTGTGTAAGAGTGGCAGACCTCCTCTTATCCTAATATAAACTTTGATACACACATTGAAAAATACAAACTAAAGTTTTGAAAACTATATAGATACCAAAACCAGTTAGAACAACCTATTCAGTAATTCCAAAATCTACATACGCACCCACTCATTCATCAACACTTCTATATAGTCACTCATACATGTACTCAGTCATCATATGTACTCATTTCATCAGTAGTGCATTGCGGTCGTGCGAGTTATAGTTAGCTGAACAAACTATAACGGGGGAATTTCAATGGTTTTGTACGAGTGAAATGTCCAGCTAACTATAACATGTGTGAAACCTATGGTTTTTTCAGTGAATTTGCAAGGTTTTTTAAATGCTAATTCCTAACTATAACGTGTGTGAAACCTATGGTTTTTTCAGTGAATATATATATATGTATATATATATATATATATATATATATATATATATATATATATATATATATATATATAATCGCCAGAACATTCTATTCCCAATAAGTCTGGCGCCGGTTGACGAATCTTCGAGAAATTTTCCAAACTTTTGGCCAGCTCTGGTCCACTCCTATCCTGAAAGTTTTGTGGTGATTCGTCAAGCGGGGGCCGAGAAAAAAGGGGAGTCCCAAAACTCATTTTCCCCATGCAATTTCCCATAGGACCTGTTGACGCAGCTACAGCCCGAACTGCTGAACGGAATTACACCAAATTTGGCAAAGAGGTAGTCCTCAGTTCAGACTCATGCCTTTTGCATAAATGGTGTAAATCCGTTCAGTAGTTCCTGAGAAAATTAGACTAAAATAGATAGATATCTATGGCCTCGGAGGATCCACGCACCCTCCCCGCACCCGAAGTGCACCCTCTGCGAACCGAGCGTGCACCCTCCCGATCACGAGCTGAATGCTAATTGGCTGTCAAGTGTCTGTCTACATTCGACACCAGGAAATGTTGGCAGCCATTTTGTGCCTCGGTAGAAGCGGGGCTGATTAAGTAAGGGAAATAAGTGTGTGAAAGATGTAAAGGAGGCAGGGTAGAAATACTCTGACCCTCTACTGTTGCTTAGGGGGTCCCAGAAGGACCCCCTGGGGCCCCCCCTTTTTTTTTTAAACGACAAAATGCGCGCAGGGTGCGCGGATCCGGCCAGAAAAAAAAAAAAACAGAAGCGTGGACTTCTGTGCTTCGTTGAGAATTAGCCCCCGGGTGGGCCAAATCCCGGGGGCAAAATCTTTATAAATTAATGCGGAAGGGGGGCTGCGTGGCCCCCCTCCTGGAGCCCTCGATGGCCCTGAGGACCACCACCATCCAGGGCCGGCTCCTACAGTGTCCTGGGGTGCCCAACCCCCAGGACACTGTTGTTTGCTATGAGAGGGCGGGGGTCTCCCGCCCTCCCATAGCAAACTTTGTTAGGATTTTGAAAGAGAGAGAGCAGGGAAACCTGCTCTCTCTTTCAAAATCCAAACGATATTGCTTTACCGCACGGGGAGCTGCATGTCAGCAGCTCCCCATGTAGAAAAGCAATACTGGCTCTCGAAGGACACGGGGAGCCGACTGGGACCGTGGGGGTGTTGGGGCTCCCCCACGGTCTCCAACGTTTTTATATAAGCCCCGGGGGATGGGGTTCCCGGGGAAAATAAAAATTAGTGATAGGGGCTATTTTTTTTTTTACGGTAAAATTAGGAGTCGCGCATCCTAACGCGTTGGGGTGCACGTTTTCTCTCGCGTTGGGTGTGCGGATCCAAGGAAAAAAAACTTAATTTTTGGAAGATAAACATCAAGCTTAAGTGTTTTGTTCTTGAGTGGCTCTAAAAAGAGCCGTTGTGTTCATTGAGAGTTTTTGGTACTTACAAGTAAGTACCTATACAGAGTCTAAAGTTGTTGAGGAAGACTCTGTTTCCTTCATCAGTAAAGTGTACTCCAGATTGTTATTGTAAATGGACCCCATTCTATAGTCTCGGAGAAAAGCAGAAACAGATGTATTGACATGTTTCCTAGCTTTCTCAATTTGTGGACAAAAACGATTGGACCAGTTCCATTTCTGCCTTTGGCATAGGTTAGAATACACAAAGTCAGTTTTGGGAAAAAGTGAAATCAATTCTGCAAAGGTGTCCTTCATAAGCATTTCCAGACCTACCCCAGTCAAAGTGCCTAGGTCATTGCCACCACAGTGCACTATTAGGAGGTCAGGGTGTTGGATATGCATAAAGGATTTTACCAATGGCATCAACTGGTGCAACTTTAACCCTCTGTGTCCAATCCATTTAATGTCTACATTTGGCAAACCTAGGTCTTTGTGAATGCCTTTGTTTTCTGCATACCTGTGGCTCTAGAAAATATAGCTGTGTCCTATAATCCACACTCTAAGCATCTTGAAGGGAGGTCTGGATGCACTCAGATGGTTTCTGTAAATGAAATGGCAGTTTGAAAAGTAAGATTTTTCTAAAATGGTGGCTAAGATGCAGTTTTGAAAAAAAACAAGAAATCATTGGTTGTTTGACAACCTTCTACACTGAAAGGTAGGGTGCATGTTTCTGTTTTTTTAAACGCATGATTCTTATTGGTTAACAAAAACTGATTGAAAGGAACATTATATATGATAGGCAGATATGTTGAAAAGTCAAGCACACTTGCTGTTTTGATTAGCAACAGTTTGTGCTGAACTTGTGACCTGTGTGCTCAGTTTAGTGTTCCATGACCTGTTTCTATGGTAACAGGCAGCAGGCAGATTGGGGGTAGGGTTCAAATTTATGTCATTTGGAAAGGGTTGAAATGTTTAACC
Organism: Triturus cristatus; assembly: GCF_964204655.1. Lineage (NCBI taxonomy): Eukaryota > Metazoa > Chordata > Amphibia > Caudata > Salamandridae > Triturus > Triturus cristatus. Next base: position 458,596,590 of record NC_140586.1, on the reverse strand, counting down.
AATAGAAATGTGTGTTAGCTCTTGAATGTATGTGGGAAGGAATGCGATTTGATGTTTACATGTATATGTGTGGAAAATGAGAGGGAAACTTTGCCATTCTTTGGTTTTGCTGACAGGTGCACAGTGCAGAGATTCTGTATAAGAAAATCTGGTGTGTGACTGATATACTTCTTAATCTACAAAACAACTTGAAAGGTGAGTTATTTAATTGTAAGGGGATGTATGTGGTCTATTTTGATTTTAATCAAACTAATGTGTTTCTCCTGCTAAAGTGCAGGGAGTACTTTTTCTTGTCTACAATCTTATTGTCAGTGTGTGTGCATGTAGAAACTATTCTGTGGTAAGCATTTGTGTTTTTAATGTGTTTGCAGACGGATAACTGTGCTGTTTTTATATTTTGGTACAATCACAAAGCAGTCATTTTTAATGAATTTGCAAAATGAGTCATGTTTCTACACTAAAATGTATAATTGTAGATTGAGAAATGTGTTTTGGTATAGTGCAAGGGATAGTGTTGTTTGTCTAGAATCACACAGTGAGTCTGTGTGCATTTAGGAATCATTTTAAGAGAAGCATTTTGGTACTAATGTGTAGTAGAAAATGTTCTGTAATGTGTGCAGTCACCTTAGATCTTGTAGACTAGTAAATGTATTTTGTACAAGGGATAGTTGGCTGTCTACAATCACACTGTGAGTCTGTGTGTATTTGGGTAACCATTGTGAGAGAAGCATTTGGTAACATCATGTATTTGCTTGCAGATAACTGTTTGAAATCCCGTCAAGTTGTCAAGTTTTAGTAGCATTAGAAGCCAGTCTTTGCTTATGCATTGATAAAATGACTCAGGTTTTGACACTAAAGTACAGTGCTTAAATATGTAGATTGTGTGCAGTACCCTTACCGCTTCCAGACTAGTGAATGAGTTTTGGTAAACTCTTAGGATAGTGTTGTTTGTCTAAAATCACACTGTGAGTCTGTCTGCATTTGGGTACGGATTGTGATTGAAGTATTTGGTAACATCGTGTATTTGCTGACAGATAACTGTTTTAAAACTTGTCATGTTGTCAAATTTTAGTAGCATAAAAAGCCAATTTTTGCTTATGCATTGATAAAATGAGTCAGGCTTTGACACTAAAGTGCAGTACTTAAATTTGTAGATTGTGTGCAGTACGCTTACCCCTTCCAGACTAGTGAATGAGTTTTGGTAAACTCCTAGGATAGTGTTGCTTGTCTAAAATCACACTGTGAGTCTGTGTGCATTTGGGTAAGGATTGTGAGAGAAGCATTTGGTAATATCGTGTATTTGCTGACAGATAATTGTTTTAAAACCGGTCATGTTGTCAAGTTTTAGTAGCATTAGAAGCCAGTCTTTGCTTATGCATTGGTAAAATGAGTCAGGGTTTGACACTAAAGTGCAGTACTGAAATATATAGATTGTGTGCAGTCCTCTTACCTCTTCCACAGTAGTGAATGAGTTTTGATGAACTCCTAATGATAATGTTGCTTGTCTAGAATCACACTGTGAGTCTGTGTGCATTTGGGTAACCATTGTGAGAGAAGCATTTGGTAAACTCGTGTATTTGCTGACAGATACCTGTTTTAAAACCTGTCATATTATCAAGTTTTGGTAGCATTAGAAGCCAGTCTTTGCTTATGCATTCATAAAATGAGTCAGGCTTTGACAATAAAGTGCAGTACTGAAATATGTAGATTGTGTGCAGTCCCCTTACCCCTTCCAGAGTAGTGAATGAGTTTTGGTAAACTCCTTGGGATAGTGTTGCTTGTTTAGAATCACACTGTGAATCTGTGTGCATTTGGGAACCACTGTGAGAGAAGCATTTGGGTACTTCATATCTTTGCATACACATAACTGCTTAAAAACCTTTCCTGTTCTCAAGTTTTGGTACAATTAGAAGGCAGTCATTGCTTATGTATTCACCCAGGAACTGTCCTTGCAATACTGTAAACATTCAGTTAATATCCAGGTATTAACGGAGTGAGGCAGGCCTTAGAACATGCATTGATTCAAATGCTTATCCACTATGCATGCAGTCCTCTAGTCATCTACACAGTTCTCTTTCACACCTTTAATTCCAGTCAGTATCCGTACACTTCCAGCAAGCACCCTGTCACTCCCCTTGTACTCCTCTAGTGACCCATTCAGCACCATGTACTAATCCATTCACTGCACCAAAACCCAAACACTTATAAATTCACCGAGTCACTCTCCTTGTAGTACTCTAATGATTCAGTTAGTACACAGGTACTTATGTAGTAAACCCAAACTTAGCACATGGAGTACTTGAAACATCTATCCACTATGCATGCTTGCATCAAATCACCTATACATTTGTCTTTCACATCTTCAATTGCCCAGTCAGTATTTATATACTCTAATAAACATCCTGTCACTCCCCTTGCACACCTCCAGTGTTTCATCCAGCACCATGTACAAATCTATTCACTGCGCTAAAATCCAGAAACTTAAAAGATTTATGCAGGCACTCTCCTTCCAGTACTCTAATGATTTAGTCAGTACCTAGGTACTCATGCAATTACCCAAGCCTTAGATAGTGGACTGCTTTGAATGTCTGTCTACTATGCATGCAGGTCTCTAACCACCTACACACTTATCTTTCACACCTTCAATATCCCAGTCAGTATTTATACGGTTTCCGCAAACACCCTGTTACTCCCCTCACACTTCTCCAGTGACCCATTCAGTACCATGTACTAATCCATCTACTGCGCCAAAACCCAAACACTTATAAATTTGCTGAGGCACTCTCTTTGTACTTCTCTAATGATTCAGTCATTACCCAGGTACTTATGTAGTGAACCTGGGTTTAGCACATGGACTACTTCAAATGACTATCCACTATGCATGCAGACCTCTAACCACCTACACAATTGTCTTTCACACCTTCATTTGCCCAGTCAGTATCTATATACTCCAATAAACACACTGTCACTCCCCTTGCACACCTCCAGTGACTCATTCAGCAGCATGTACTAATCTATTCACTGCGCCAAAACCCAAAAACTTAAAAGATTTATCCAGGCACACTCCTTGCAGTACTCTAATGATTCAGTCAGTACCCTGGTACTCATGCAGTGACCCACGCCTTAGCCCATGGAGTGCTTCAAACGTCTGTCCAGTATGCATGCAGGCCTCTAGTCACCTACACACTTGTCTTTCACTTCTTCAATTAACTAGTCAGTATCTATAAACTCCGGTAAACACTCTTTCAGTCCACTTGCACACCTCTAGTGACTCATCTGGCACTATGTAGTAACCTATTCATTGCACCAAAACACAAACACTTAAAAAGGTTAACCCAGGCACTCTCCTTGCAGTAGTGTAATGATTCAGTCAGTACCGAAGCAATCATGCAGTGTCTGAGGTTTTAGGTCATGGACTGTTTAAACGTCTATCCAGTATGCATACAGGCTTCTAGTCACCTACACACTTGTCTTTAACTTCTTTAATTAACTAGTCAGTATCTATATACTTCAATAAACACCCTGTCACTCATCTTGCTCTCATCCAGTGACTGATCCAGTACCATGTACTAATCTCTTCACTGCGCCAAAACTGAAAAACTTAAATGTTTTACCCAGGCACTCTCTTAGCAGTAGTCTAATGATTCAGTCAGTTTCCAGGTACTCATGTAGTGAATCATGCATTACCACATGGACTGCTTCAAATGTTTATGCAGTATGCATGCAGTCTTCTAACATACTATACACTTGTCTTTAACAGCTTCAATTCCCCAGTCATTATCCATGTACTTCCAGCAAACACCCTGTCACTCCCCTTGCACTGTCCAGTGACTTATTCAGCACCATGTACTAATCCATTCATTGCGCCAAAACCCAAACATTTATAAATTCACCCACGCACTCTCCTTGCAGTACTCTAATCATTAAGTCAGTACCCAAGTACTCATCCAGCAAGCCAGGCCTTAGCCCATGGACTGCTTCAAACCCTTATCCACTATGCATGCAGTCTTCTAACCACCTACACACTTGTCTTTCACACCTTCAATTCTCCAGTCAGTATCCATACACTTCCAGCAAACACCCTGTCACTCCCCTTGCACTCCTCCAGTGACCCATTCAGCACCATGTACTAATCCATTCAGTGCGCAAAAACCCAACCACTTATAAATTCACCCAGGCACTCTCCTTGCAGTACTCTAATCATTCAGTCAGTACCCAAGTTCTCATCCAGCGACCCAGACCTTAGCACATGGACAGCTTCAAACCCCTATCCACCATGCATGCAGTCCTCTAACCACTTACACACTTGTCTTTCACACCTTCAGTTCCCCAGTCAGTATACAAACACTCCAGTAAACACCCTGTCACTCTCCTTGCACTCCTCCAGTGACCCATTCAGCACCATGTACTAATCCATTCACTGCGCCAAAAGCCAACCACTTATAAATCCAACCAGGCACTCGCCTTGCAGTACTTTAATCATTCAGTCAGTACCCAAGTACTTATCCAGTTACCCAGGCCTTAGCACATGGATTGCTTCAAACGCCTATCCACTATGCATGTAGTCCTCTAACCACCACCACACTTGTCTTTCACACCTTCAATTCCTCAGTCAGTATTCATACTCTTCCAGCAAGCACCTTGTCACTCCCCTTGCACTCCTCTAGTGACCCATTCAGCACCATGTACTAATCCATTCACTGCGCCAAAACCCAACCACTTATAAATTCACCCAGGCACTCTCCTTGCAGTACTCTAATCATTCAGTCAGTATCTAAGTTCTCATCCAGTGATCCAGACCTTAGCACATGGGCTGCTTCAAATGCCTATCCACTATGCATGCAGTCCCCTAACCACCTACACACTTGTCTTTCACACCATCAATTCCCCAGTCAGCATCCATACACTTCCAGGTAGTTTTGCAGTGATCCAAGTGTTACTCTATGGACTGTTTCAAATGTCTATCCAGTATGCATGTAGGTCTCTGGCCACCTACACACTTGTCTTTCACACCTTCAATATCCCAGGCTGTATTCATACAGTTCCCGCAAACACTCTTATACTTCTCCAGTGACTTATTCAGCACCATGTACAAATGTATTTACTGCACCAAAATACAAATACTTATAAATTCATCCTGGCACTCTCCTTGCAATACTCAAAACATTCAGTCAGTATCCAAGTAGTATTGGACTGAGACAGGCCTAAACAAATGGATGGATTCAAACATGTGCCCACTATGCATGTAGGTGTCTAATCACCTACACACTTGTCTTTCACACCATCAATATCCATGTCAGTATTCATACACTTCTAGCAAACACCCTGTCACTCACCCAGTGTGTTTCCTTAAAGTACTGTAATCATTCAGTCAGTTAGCATATAGTCTTTTAGTGAGGTAGGCTTTAGGGCATGAACTGCTTCAAAGTAGTATGCACTATGCATGTATTGTTTTAACCATCGTCACACTTGTGCTTCAGGTCTATAGTTTCTTAGTCAGTATTTATATAAAATGTGTTTCTACAGTAATAGAATAGTATAAATTTGAAAGTTATTAATATACATTTATTTGTTATTCTTTCTTACAGATACTGTTTTTCAACGTTAAAATAGAGAAATCATTCCAGAAAAAAAAGAAAAAGAAAAGAACAGAGACAGGAGAATTACTTGAAGAAACATCAACCACAAGTATTGAATGAACAAGATAAAGTGGCTAAAAAGAAAAAATCTTCCGGTAAGATCACAAAGCAATTTATTAAAAATGTTTGTAGGACCAAACAGAATGTACAGAATGCTGAAACCACTGAGAATGCTTCAACTAGAAAAAAAATTCAAAATAAGAGGAAAAGCAAAAAAGCTAATGGACAGTCAAAGGAGACAAAGTATGGTAAAAGAAGGCAAAATCAGTATAAGGAATTACGCAAAAAAATATTTTACAAGACAGAAGTACATAATTTGCTGAAAGATGTGAAGAAATATAAAAAGAGAGCTCTATTTTATAAAAAGAAGAAGCATATTAAAAACATTGTGGAAAATGCTTTTGAAGTAAAAAGGAAACTGTTCATTTTAGTATTAAACAGAATTTGATCACTAGATAAACCAATCCATTTAATGAAGGCCAAAAGTAGGAGGAAAAGAGTAATTAATAGAAAACAAATTGTGATTTTTTTTGGGAGAATGGAAACACAGTTCCAGTTCAGAGCCTTTCTTTAATAAAGAGAGTTATTTACAGTTGACACCAGTGGTAGAGGTTATGAGGTTAGAGATGGTTGTCCAATTGAGAAAGAGAAAATGGTTGAAAGAAATGCAAAAGAAGTGATAGCGGAAAAGTTCCAGGGAGACGTCCTAAACACCCTGTGTACACTTGAGATTGTAGTAGTATTTGTGGTGTACGACAAGAATCTATTGCTAAATTATGTAGTTTTTTATGAGCATATAGTAAAAAAAGTGTTAAACAAAAGATTAAGGTGTTGCAAGGACTAGACCCTTGCAGAGTGAGAAAAAATACTGGTTTGCAAGGTCATTCTCTGGCATGTCTTTCTGGCTTGGGATCTGAGCAAAGTATTTGCAAATATTGTTATAACTAATTAGATGAGATTAAAATGCCTGCTAGAGCTGTTCATAATAATCAAGAGTTGGTTGCTATTCCTCCAGAGCTGATAGATTTAAATACGTATGAGTCTATTCTCATTCAATGTGTGCACCCATTTCAGGCTATTGTGCGTATGGAGCCTAAAACAGGTACATTACCTCCATCAGAGTTACAAAGAGGATTGAAAGGAATAGTTGTGTATTTACCATTAGATTTAAAGACAAATATTGAAACTGTTGGTGTAGACCATGCAGAAAATGAACCACTAGTCATTCTAGTTAATGGTGTTCCTACTAAGAATAAGAAAATTGGTCAAGAGTTAGTGGATGTTAGAAAAGTGCAAACGGCATCATTGTATCTGATAAAAAATAATGAGTACTATAGAAATGTGTTTGTAGGAGAAGAATAAATAGATTTAGCAGAAGATACTGAAACATTAAGTGGACAAATTGAAAAAATGGACATGTCCAGATGTGAAGAAATCTATGAACATTACAGTGTACATCCACTTCATTCCAAAGAGGTGATGGGGAATACGATTGAGTTGTTCCAAATTAAAAAAGCAAGAGGAAGTCCCATGAGTGTATGGGAAGAGAGCTTGGAAGCTCGTTGTTTCCCGCACTTGTTTCCAACAGGAAAAGGTGAACGATCTGATGAACGTCCTGTGCAGATTCCTGCATCTGAATATCGGACAACAAGATTATATTCAGAAAATCCAAAATTTCGACAATGTATCACTTATTTGTTTCATCTTCTGTTTGACAGTGACTTGTCTGGACTTTCATATGCAGTAAATCACATTTTAAAAACTGGAATGCATCTGCAAAATGTAACTGCAACGGATTTTATGGATAAAGTGCATCAGAGAGATGATCATTTAGAATCTCAGTTGATGGCATGTCATCGTGGGACTATTGAATATTGGTACCGTCGTCATGGAGAACTGAAATGTATGCTACGGAACTTGGGAACTCCTACATGGTTTGTTACACTAAGCTGTGCTGAGTATGCTTGGGATGATTTACTTGAATTTCTTTGTGAGGCAAATTCCAATATAAAAAATATTGAATACAAGACACCTGGAGAATTGTGCTCTTTGGATCCTGTTAATGTATGCAGATATTTCAATCATAGATTTGAAGCTATGATGTCTTTCATCTGCAATAAAAAGAATCCTCCTCTTGGAGAAGTTGTGGATTTCTTTTGGAGAAAGGAGTATCAAGCAAGAGGTGCTCCTCATATACATATGTTGTTATGGATCAAGGACGCCCCCAAATTTGGAACAGATTCAGATGAAACTGTTTTGTCTTTTATTGAAGATTATGCCACATGTGCTGTACCCAATAACAGAGATGATAAAAACTTAAAACAACAAGTCTTACGATTCCAAAGCCATAGGTGTGGAAAATACTGTAGATGAAAGTACAAGTCAAAGGATAAGTTCTATACCAAATGTCGTTTTGGATTTCCACGTCCTGTATTATCCAAAGGAAGAGTGAACAGTTTTATGTCAGCTATGCGACATACCAACACAAGAGAGTCTCCGAAAAACACCTACAACTTAAGAAGAAGCGAAGAATCGAAATACATAAATGACTACAATCCAGTTATTTTATCAATGTGGAACGCTAACATGGATATTCAGTATGTTGCGGACAATTCCATTGCTGTTGCTCGATATGTAACGTCCTACATTACTAAATCAGAAAAGACCGAATTGAAAGAAATGTGGGAAGAGATTTCTCACGAGAAGACTCTAAGTAAGACATTATACAGTTTCAGTTGGAAGATGTTATCGCATCGTGAAATTGGAGCATATGAATGTTCAGATCGGTTATCATCTGCAAGTCTATATTCCAAAAGTAGAAGAATCATTTGGGTGAGTCTAGGTCTTGCAGGAATGCGAAATCGGGTACTGAAATCTGTTCAAGAAATTGAATATTTAGCAGAAAAAGAATCAGAAAGTACAGATATTTTGAAAACGAATATGTTGGACACATATTACCCAAACAGAAGTCTTCATCTTGAGAACATGTGTCTCTATGAAGTGCTGCAAAACTACACTTTTAAATGGAATACTACAGAGAACATCAATGATGGAAAATATGCAGTGATTGGTTCCAAAGAATGTCTGGTGAAACAAAGGAAAGGAAATTTAATTAATCACAGGAAACTGAGTTGCGACACTGCTGACAAAAGGGAATTTTACTATTTAGCCCTTTTGCAAATGTCCAAACCGTGGCGTTCAGAACAGGAATTGATTGGAGATTTTCAGAGCTATGAAGATTCATTTAATGCTTGTAAAGATAGCATAAAATGCAGTGCTTTTGCAAATTATGTGAAAATGTTGAGTGATGAAATTGATCAAGAAGCTACAATTGCAGCTGAGATTGCTAGAGACAGTTCTCAAGACAGTCAAAGTTCTGTTGCACTGAGTCAAGATCCACTTGGACAACCAATTGTTGAAAATGAAGCAGCAACTGCCATGAATGAGGTGGAAACAGCAATGTATCAAGCTGAAGAAGATGTAATACAGTTAGGAAACTTGGAAGAACAACTAAATGTTGAACAGAAACAAATATATCAACAAGTGAAAGAGCAGATTGACCATGGATTACTTCATGAAAACAAAGGGTGCTCATGTACATCATTTCAACCTATCCAAATGTATGTGAGTGATCAAGCTGGAACAGGAAAAAGTTTCTTAATTAAAGTAATTGCAAGTTATCTGCAGAAAACAACTGAGTCGCATTTGTCTTGTGTTGTCACTGCTCCAACTGGGTTGGCACCACATAACATTAAAGGAATTACTTTACATCGTTTACTAATGCTACCAGTAGAGCATGAGAACAAATTGGAATACCACAAGCTACCTGGAGAAGCTTGTTATGAAGTTTCAAGAGTCCTGAAGAAAATGAAACTTCTCATTATTGATGAGGTAAGCATTGTCTCAAACTTGATGCTTGCCTTTGTGCATTTAAGTATGCAGCAAATTCTTAAAACAGAGTATGACGTGTTAATTGGAGGAAAACACGTCATAGTTTTTGGAGATCTACTGCAACTGACTCCGGTAAAAGGACAACCGGTATTTAAAACACTTGCACATGAAGATACCAGAAAGTCTCTTGTAGTGTTGGTAATGTGAACATTTGGACTTATTTTGAATACAAAGAACTGACAACAAATATGCGACAGACAAATGAGCTGAATGTGGAAGCTGAATGTGGAAGTATTCTTCAAGATATATGAATTGGAATTCTTGTAGAACATGGCAAACAAGCTTTGGAGAGTCGATTACTTTGCAATGTGTTTCCAAATGAAAATGTACTTCCTGCAAAAGTGTACATGAAAATTGTAGAAAATAAATCAGTGATTTGCTTAATGCCAACACTGCGCGAGTGTTCCATATTCAACGAAGAACTATTGAAACTGAAGAAATTATAAAAATGGAAGCCATCGCTAAAATAGAGCATGAAGGAAGCACTATTATTTTGACGGGAAAGTTGAAAACAAAACTGGATTTTTTAGAAAAAAAAATATCTAAAACAGCTGGTTTAGAAAAGACACTATATGCATGTGTAAACTGTTGGGTAATTTTTATGCGTAATTTGGATGTAGAAAAAGATTTAGTTAATGGCGCAATGGGTTAAGTGGTGGATTTGTTAATTATCAGAAAAAAGAAGGAATTGAATTTTTAAAAATTTAATTTGATCAAATTGAAGAAGTCAAAAAAATTGGTTGTTGTTCAGTTCGCTTTCTGCTTGTTAAAGATTTGTATGTCCGTAGGAAACAATTTCCATTTTCTCTGGCATATGCAGTGACTATTCATAAATCTCAATGATTAAGGGTAGACAGTGCATTGATGAACATTGGATCTACCGTATTTAAAGAGGGTATCACATATGTTGCTTTGTCGCGAGTCAGAACATTATCTGGTTTGTTTTTGATTGATTTTGATGAGACAAAGGTAACTGCAGATGCAAACTGTGTAAAAGAGTATAATAGGTTAAGAAGGGTGTATGCTCCAAATTTAGGTCAATATTCTGTATTTGAAAAGCGTGTGGTTGGTCGAAAAAGAAGGTTTGAGAATATCTGTTCTGAAGGTGTCGAGAAGGGAAAAGAACAAGATAATGTTGTGATTGCAAGTAAAAAGAAATCGGACATTGTTGAAGAGATTGTTGGTTATCAGTTTGAAAATAGTTCGGGTGTCAACTGCTATGCTAATGTAGTGGTCAATGTTGTTTTTTATCTTGAAGGTTTGCAAGAACAAATTATGCAGAATCGGCAAAAAAGATTTTGTTCTCTGTTGCATTCTGTTTATGAAGAATTGACAACAGATACAAGTAAAATACAATCTGTTTCAGATGTTTGTAATCTTTTGTATGTGTGTTCTGGTTCTACACAATTTACACAAAATATCCAACAAGATGCTCAGGAATTTTTAATGTATATGATTACCATTTTTGAAAATGAAGGTGTAGAAATAGAAAATATTTTTGGCCTTTCTTACAAATGGGAACATCATTGTGAAAATTGCATGTATACATGTAGCACTAATGTAGACACTGAAAGATTTCTGTATTTAACATTTCCAGACTGTAAATCAGTGTCTTTCAATAAATTAGTTAAAGGTGCAAATCAAAACATGGAGTGTAGCCAATGTAAATCAGAAATGTTATCCACATTATTTTTAACAAAATATGGACAATACATTATTTTAATGATGCAACGTTGTACAGCTGATGGAAGGAAATTGGATACTTTAATAAAGCAATAAGTAGCAACACAACTATCAATATCAGGAAGGACTTTAGCAGCAATTGCAATAATTTTCCATGATGGTCCTTCCACAATATCTTGACATTACACTGCCTAGCTAAAATGTGACAAAGGCTGGACACTTTGTAATGATTCCCAGTTGGTTTTCAAACAACGTTTGCCTAGGGAATTACCAAATTCCTACCTAATATTTTTAAAGTCAATGTTTTAGGAAGATAATTCACTTTCTGAGGAATTTATTATTATAATTTAATTGGACTACCATTGGACAGTTTACATAAAAAGGAGTGCAAAAATACCATTTGGCCTCAAGGAAAGGTATATGTTTGAATTATGGACTTTTTTGTGCTCATTGACTCGGTGAATATTTTAAAGCGACAACATTTACAGTTTTTATAAGTTAAAGTTATAAAATGTTGTTAGCCATAAGCATTTCATATATGTGTGATTTGTATTTTCTGGTATTTTACTGAGAATAGCATGTTGTTTTTTTTTAAACAATCTTTTTGATTGGTTTTTTTTTGCCCACTGTTAAGTGATGAGTACGATTGAAATCACTATTTCTAGTGAAATTCAATATATTCTGAGAACAGCAAAAAGGCAAACAAATTACTTTGTTGAAATTATGATGTGTTGTAAAAAATGTATTATTACATGTTATAGCTATTTTTCTTTTCTTTCACAGATCCTAATTCTAAAATAAGCAATTTACCTCAAATTGCATTGCAAAAAAAATCTGAAAAAAATGTGTACCATTTTTATTTTCTATTACTGTGAAGGTAAGTGTAACTTAGTATTAATATGCAGAATGGGCAGATCTTCAAGAAGCTACAAAGTTTCAACACTTATTTTTAAAACGCTCTGTTTATACCTATGTATTTTTGAAATCTCTCTATTATCGGATATCATGTGACCTCCAAAAAAACAGATTTGAGTGGTTCATAATATTTCCTATTGTACCTATTGAAGGACCGCAATCATTTCAATCATTCTTCTTTGAGCATCTTTGCAGACAAAACTCTGTGCTTCACTTCTATCATTCGCAAGCAATTTTAAAAACTGAAATATGTTACTTTTTGTAACATAGTTATTGCGCAAGACACTCTTTCATATTTACAAAGAGAGGAAAAGGCACTCTGTGTACTTTGTCTACTCCATGTAAATACAACCTCATCATACACATCACTTTGCGTTGAAAGGGTGTTCTATAAGTGTTGTGCGCGATTGCACTGAATACTCATAGAACAAGACACATCTCCAGATTTATCAGAAATCATAAATCTTAAAATGTGTGCGAATGCTGCACCATTCTCCAATTGATGGAGGAAAGCACAACAAGGAGAATGATTTTCATTTCTCCTCATTTTTTAATCTTCAATCCATGCTAAAACGTTCAGCATACATTGAAGGAGAAAAATGTGTTTCCTGATTGTTTTTGTGCAGGAAGGTGTGTCTTCCCGCGGTGCAAGGCTTCCTGTGTCACCATATTGCTGCAGTTTAAGCAGCCGTGCAGAGAGAAGCATAGATTTGCAACATATTTATGTACATATGTTGCATCCCTGTGCTTCGGAAGTACCACAGCAAACTGCAGTTAAAGAGCTTACTGTGTGATGCTGCTATAGTTCTGCACTTATACATTCACCGTACACTACTAATGCATTTGTTCAGTCAATTACGTACTACACATGCATTCATCTTTACTTTCACACACTAACAAACAAATATAGCTCTTTTTTTAAACCAGGAAAGTTAGTTCTTAGAAGAACTTTTTTTTTTCTTCTTTTTTCTTTGATATGTTTTTTTTGGGTTTAAACAACGATTTTGTGATTATTTTTTTTTCTAAAAAAAAAGGGAACACGAAGAAAAAAAAGTGAACTTTAGGAAAAAAAATAAATAAATAACAGTGATGGTTTCTCTGCGCTCTGCAGCTAAGCTCAATGGACTGCTCACCGTAACACAGCAGTTTGTTGCATTTAATGCAACTAATTTTAAATTGTCCAAATTCGGGACGTATGTCCAGGTGAACAACAGTTGGCGGTGCTGTAGATGTACTTGCCGCTGCTGGCGGAGGGTTGTGACGCATTCTTCTGCATTCTTCCCTTGCCAGGTTGATGGGGTGGAGAGTCCTGACCTTTTTCATTATGCTTGCGGTCCCGCTAGAGTATTTTTTAGTTGGATTTCCCCTTGATAGGACTCTCTGGCAAATTTTGCACGTCACCTTCATTGCATTTGTCTTTGTTTCTCCATCAGGAAAGGTAAAACATTTCCATACCACTGAACTATATCGTTGAGGGCGAGGAGCTTCTGGAAGAAACCCATCATCTGAAGAATTTTCTGAATCAGATGGTGCTTGCTGTCCAGAAGCCATTTTCTTTAGAATAAAAAGAATGTTAGCTGTGGAAATCTCGCAAAAAAAGTTCTTCTCTGCAGAGAGATGCTCCTCCAAAGAAGGTCAAAGAAGAATGATTGGAATGGGCGGGGTCTTACAATAGTTAGAATAGGAAGTGTAGTGAACCAAGCAAATCTCTTTTTTCAGATCACATGGGATCCGCGCACCGTTCGCTTACGCAGCACGCACCCAGCGCGCATCAGCGAATTTGAATTTAAAAGGAATATAGGATTAGAAGTAAAAAATGTATTACTTTTATGAGTAGTTTAAAGTTTGCCTTCAATTAATATACACATAAAATATATATACATATGTTTTTTTAAATGTAAAACATTTTGCGGTATTCGCGCACCCACCGCGTCATACACGCACATGACGTATCGCGGAAGCGCGCAAGCGTCGTGTAACGTGCATCATACATGTCGCATATACGCTTGGAGTGGCGTACCGGTTGCATTGCAATTGCGCACCAAACACGTAACCAACGCATACCGTACGCGGATGCTTTCGTGCAGGGATCGAGAATGGTGCGCATAGGATGCGCGAATCCCCCAAAAAATGGGAAAAAAATAATAAAATTAAGTTTTGAAAATATAGTTTAAAAAATATTTTAAAAAATATAAAAAACAATAAAAACAAATAATATTTTTTAATTTTTAAAAGAATTAATTGAAAAAATAAGTTAAAAACACATAATTAAAGGAATTGACACACTGAAATAGAAAAATTTAGAAATCCAATGAAAATCATTCAACATCATAGCTTTAGAGATAAGTTATAGATAGGAATTAGCATTTAAAAAACATTTGAAATTCCCTGAAAAAACCATAGGTTTCATGCACGGTATAGTTAGGAATTGGCATTTAAAAAACCTTAGAAATTCACAAAAAAAACCATAGGTTTCAGGGGCGTTATAGTTAGCTGGACATTTCCCTTGTACAAAATCCTAGAAATTCCCCCGTTATAGTTCGTTCAGCTAACTATAACTCGCGCACCCGCAATGCACTGCTGATGACGTCACATATTACATCACTCATGACATTGTCTGTGACATCACTGATGACATCACTGATGACATCTAAAATGACATCACTAATGACATAACTGATGACATCATCCATGTGATAAATTAGTGCATCTTCTCACACCCTAATATAACCTTTGATACACCGACTAAAAATTTGACGGCTATTCTCAAAACCATAGATTCTCCAATACCAATAACTACATACCCACTCATTGACTCTTAGGTCTACACACACATCCACTCACTCACCTGTACAGTCACTCATACTTACAGTCACTTAGTACAGGACTATCATATGCATTTATATAACTATATAGACACTCACACACCGCTAATCATCCATAGAGGTACTCACACACCTAGTCAGTCATGCAAATAATTAATCACACTCCCATTTACTCATCTATACAATTATACACACACAAGTTAATTTACTCATAAAAATAGTACCACATTATTACGCTCTTATACAATAACTGATACAAGCACACACTCATCCATACAGCCACTCTCACAATCACACACTCTCACATATAGCCAGTTATATACTCTTACACTCATATATACTGCCTTTCACATATGTAGTTACTCACACATGTACCACTGAGATATACATTCAATCACTAACACACCCATACATACACTCACCCAACCATACAGTCCATTACAGATGCACTCTTAAAACCATGCACCCATAGAATCACCCACTCACACATCTATGCACACACACCCCACCCACACAAACACTCAGGCACCCATACAGATACTCAGGCAACCAATAAATAACCCATATAGACACTCATATAGCTATTCACAAAACCATGCAGCCACTTATACACCAACAGACAGACAGATACAGACATTCACACAGTTTAGTCACTAGTCTGCAGTAAGATACGTTTAATGACTCACTTATAGAGTCTGTCACACACCTACAAAATCATCCATTCATACACTTATACACCCACTCATTCTTCCATAGGCCATTCCCTATATATATTTAACATATTTAAACTTTTCAGAAACACAGACTCACTGGATGATGTCATCAGTGATGTCATCAGTGATGTAATTTGAGATGTCATCAGTGATGTCATCAGTGATGTCACTGACAATGTCATGAGTGATGTAATATGTGACGTCATCAGCAGTGCATTGCGGGCGCGCGAGTTATAGTTAGCTGAACTAACTATAACGGGGGAATTTCAAAGGTTTTGTATGAGTGAAAAGTCCAGCTAACTATAACACCCCTGAAACCTATGGTTTTTTCAGTGAATTTCTAAGGTTTTTTAAATGCTAATTTCTAACTATACCATGCCTGAAACCTATGGTTTTTTCAGTGAATTTCTAAGGTTTTTTAAATGCTAATTTCTAACTATAACATGCCTGAAAGCTATGGTTTTTTCAGTGAATTTCAAAGGTTTTTTAAATGCTAATTTCTAACTATGCCTACAGACATAGGACATGTGAAGAAAGAAGAAAAAACGCACAGAAAGAAAAAATAGAAATGCAGAAAGAAGCAACAGAAGTCCTCAAAGACGAAGAAAAGTGCAGGAAGAAGGATAACGTGCAGAAAGAACAAACAGAAGAGCAGAAAGAAGCCTTGTTGCAAAATCATCCCGTACCCTCAACTTTTTCAGATGGATACTGGTGGTAACTGAGTCTGACTAACCAGTCCTAGAGCCAGTGCTATGTTAAAAGACACTCAGAATACAGTGAAAACACCTACATACACTAGGGAACACTATGCGTTGGGGTCCCCCTGTGATCAGCATGACCTCCTCTGTAAGCCCCTAGTATATAATAGGGCAGTGGGTTAAAACTACCTCCTAAAACGCGACACAGGGCGTGTTTGCACACGTCATTTCAGGCCCCGTCCCCTCACTTCCCTACTGTGTAAACACGCCCTGTGGCCATTTTAAGTTGGGAGATTAAGTCCCCTTGAATCCTGAGGGTCCCTAGGGTCCAACTAGACCACTAGGTACCTCCAGTAAGTGCCACAGAGCTGCGTTGCAGAGAGATGTAAAAAGGGGCACGGCCTAGACCACCTCTCTGCAACGCAGCGCAGTGGCGCTTACTGGAAGCACCTGGTGGGCTAGTTGGCCCCCAGGGTCCCTCAGGATTGAAGGGAAATTATTTCCCCAACTTAAAACGCGCCACAGGGCTTGTTTGCACATGTTAACTCAGGCCCCGTCCCCTCCCTTCACCACTGTGTAAACACGCCCTGTGGCCCTTTTTTAGTTGGGAGATTAAGTTCATTTGAATCCTGAGGGTCCCTAGGGTCCTACTAGCCCACTAGGTACCTCCAGTAAGCGCCACAGAGCTGTGTTGCAGAGAGGTGTAAAAAGTGGCACGGCCTGGACCACCTCTCTGCAACGCAGCTTAGTGGCGCTTACTGGAAGAACCAGGTGGGCTAGTTAGTCCCCAGGGGCCCTCAGGATTGAAGGGGAATTATTTCCCCAACTTAAAACGCGCCATAGGGTGTGTTTGCACACGTCACCTCAGGCCCCGTCCCCTCCCTTCCCCACTGTGTAAACACGCCCTGTGGCCGTTTTTTAAGTTGGGAGATTAAGTCCCCTTGAATCCTGAGGATCCCTAGGGGCAAAATAGCCCACTAGGTACGTCCAGTAAGCGCCATTGCAGAGAGGTGTAAAAAGGGGCACGGCCTGCACCACCTCTCTGCAACGCAGAGCAGTGGCGCTTACTGGAAGCACCTGGTGGGCTAGTTGGCCCCCAGGGTCCCTCAGAATTGAAAGGGAATTATTTCCCCAACTTAAAACGCGCCACAGGGCGTGTTTGCACACGTCACCTCAGGCCCCATCCCCTCCCTTTACCACTGTGTAAATGTGCCCTGTGGCCGTTCTAAGTTGAGAGATTAAGTCCCCTTGAATCCTAAGGGTCCCTAGGGTCAAACTAGCCCACTAGGTACCTCCAGTAAGCGCCACAGAGCTGCGTTGCATAGAGGTGTAAAAACGGGCGTGGCCTCTGAAAACCTGTCTGTAACGCAGCTCCCTGGCGCATACTGGAGATACCTGTTGGGCTAGTTGGCCCTCAGGGACCCTCAGTAATGAAGGGGAATTAATTTCCCAACTTACAACAGGCCAGGGGGCGCATTTGCAGAGTGCTGTTTTTTTATTTATTTAATTTTTTTAAGAAGGAGGGCTGTATGGCCCCCCTTCTTTTTCTAATTTACTGGCCCTGGGGACCCCACCCCCCAGGGACTACACCCTAATTTTTTTTGTTGAAAAAAATTAATTTGGCCCTCTCAAGTCCTTAATCGGCCCCTGGGACCCTAACCCCCGGGTCATGACCTTTTTTAAAAAGAATTCTTTGGGAGGGGGCTGCGTTGCCCCCCTCCTCAGGCCACTTATGGCCCCGGGGACCCCATCCCCCGGGGCCGGCCTTTGTTTTTTATTATTTTAAAAAATATATATTTATAGAAACACCTAGGACATGCTGGACAAACCGTATGTACCTATTACCATGACGATTTGCATGATATTCATTAAAAGGCAACTATGCATAGAATGAATCCACATGGAATGTATTTACACCGCTAGTGAAGCTCTGATGTGTCTGACGCCCTACCGTGCCTAATCTCGGCACCCCCGCCGGTGGGTACTCTCCAAGTAGACACCCTTGTTGTTTATTTATACAAACATGGGTAGCTATTGACAGGCACATTTAATATACACGCACACCAAGCCATTCAAAGAAGAATCGACAAAAATTCGACCAAACTATGCAAGAAATCCCCCTCACGGTTAATAAAACACACATCCACCGCCGGATGTGTAATACTTTTTATTTTACTCTCTGGAAAGGAGACGAACTTCACTTGAGAGTCACAGCATGATCCTGGCTTAGCCCAATGCTATGTTACACCCACCAGTGCCCGCCGAGTGCCTCACACCTCTGTGTTGTATTCCACCAGCTAGTGCGTATGCTATGGCACTCTCTAGCCCATGTGCACTGTAACACCACCCCGTGAATATGTCATGCCACACTTGCCTTCGCATGGGTTATATTGCCCCATCTAACGTGCCTTCCTTGATGCCTATGTTATAACGCACAGCGCTATGCCATAAATATTACAATCAGGGATCCATATCTTTGTCACAGTGCATATGCAACGTTACACTCCCCAGCACATATTTTATATTACAACTTTAGAGACTAGTTCGGTTACACAACACTTCCCTGTGCATATTACACTCCAAGTCGCATATCGCATAGCACGCGCTAGTGCCTGTGCTATCTCACACTCTCCAATGAATCTGTCATTGCGCACAATGTATCGCATATTATATTTCACGCCCCGGTTCATCTTGTATCACACTTTTTGGTGCATAGTTTATACCATATACTATATCTAGTTTTCATTTTCAATCGTGCTCTCAGGACTATCTTCTATATAACACTGCGTCCACCTACCCTTTTCACGGGCATTACATTTTGCGATGGGGGTGGAGGGTCAGGGGGTGTTTCTGCCAAGTGTGCCCGGAGTCACAGTCACAAACGTCCTCTTCTTCCTGAATAAAAGTGAGATTATGCTGCATACTTGTTCATATTTTAAGTAGTTTGCACAGACACACATTTTAAAAACAATAAAGTTCCTAATACCCACCTTCTCTGAACAGTTAGCTTGCTGCCCCATCCACCTCCTCCCTATCCTCTGTTGTCTGAATCCATGGACTAGCCTCCTCCCTCCTGCCATGCATGGTCTGATGTGCTGCTGCTGGAGTGGGTTATGCAAAATTTTTGTATACCCATCCCATTTTGCATGTCGTTTTATTAATTAGATTAATTAATTAATCATAATCGTACTAATGGTTTGGAGTGATGTGGAAATAACTAATCAACCTTATTAATGACCAAAATACACGTGGGATTTGCCTCTGCATGGCCTAATTAATGACGTGAACTAAATTTTGTACGCATATTAATGATAGATAATTAGAACATTGCATGATATATGTCGCTTTGGTGATTAAATTGTGATTCGTGCTTTATTTAGTAAGTATAAACCGCATTGAGTGTTGCTTTTGGCTAGATAAATACACACACATATGGGTATTAGCGAGGGAATAACATTTAATTAGTCATTTCTATGTATTAATTACGTTTTTGTGTTTCTTTGCTTAAGTTGACTATTCTGGCCTATCAAATGATTCTCCTTCCTCCTGCCCTCCGATGTCTTTGTGCATGCCCCTTCTCCATCCTTTTTGCCCACCATGTTCCATGGACCTGCCACTCCTATCTACTCTGAGTGTTCTGTTGAGCTGCCATTCCCCTCCCACCTGCCTAGCATTGTCAGATGACTGTAACCTGTCCCTGCCACCTCCACCCTGCCTGTGCACATGCCATGCCCCTATCCCCTTCCTCCTGTCCTCCATGGTCCATTTTACTGCCACACCCTTCTGCCCTCCCTGGTCTGTTGTGCTGCCACTGCTCCTCCTGCCTGCCCGTGCGGTCTGTTGTGAGGCCCCTTCCCCTGAACTCTCTTGTCTGTGCCCAGGTCCTGACCCTCCCTTCTATCCTCCATGGTCCTTTGTGCATGCCCCTGCACCCTCCTTCTTGCCCATCATAGCCATTGTGCTGCCACTAACCCTCCCGCTTGCCATGCATGGTCTTCTGTGCTGCCATGGCCCCGCCCACCTTCCCTGTGTGGTCAGCTAGCTGCCTCTGACCCCCTCCCACCCTCCCTCCATGGTCCGTGTGTATTCCATCATAGTCTCATTGTTGCTCTCCATGGTGTGTTTTGTTTCTAGTACCCAACCTGCCTGACCTCCATGGTCATCTTGCTGCTTCTGCCGTGCCCCCTTGCCCGCAGCCCTCTGTATCCATGTGCAGACCGCTATTCCCTCCCTTCTGGCTTGTCTGTTCCATTGTAATGCCCCTGATCCGTCCCTCCTGCCCTTTATGGTCTGTTATGCTGCAGCTTTCACTCCTGTCTGCCCATTATGGTCAGCTAGCTACCATTGCCTATTTAACCCTCTGTTCTCTGTTGTCCATGTGCATGGTCCTGTCCCCTCCCTATTGCTTTCTATGGATTGTTGTGCTGCACTCCTGTCCCGCATGTGCTGTGTGGTGTATTGTGCTGCTGCAAACCCTGATGCCTGGCCCTGTAGGGTCAGTTTGTTGCACCTCTCCATGTCCCTCCTGTCCTCTGTTATCCGAGTCCATGTCCCTACCCCAATTCCTCCTGCCTACCATGATACAATGTACCATACTTGCGAACATTTTGAACTCGGTAAGAGGGAGATTTAAAAAAAAAACTGGGGTATTGAATTTCCCCTTTGAGTTACATTGAAAAAGAGGAGATTGTAGACAGGAACGAGATCAAATAAAGCCCATTTGAGCTTAAAAACATTGGACGTTTCCTGGCTGAAACGGGTCTGTTGGCATGTATGGTTGTACTACCACTGCCTCTTCCTTCTGCCCACAATGGTGTATTATATTGCCACAGCCTCTCTTGCCAGTCCTGTATTGTTGGTTTGTTGCCCCTGCCCCCCTTTCCACTGCCCTCCATAGTCTGTTGTGCTGCCACTGCCCTTCCTGCCTGCCCAGTGTGGTCAAATTGTTGCATCTGCACTCTCCTACCTGCCTTCAATTTTCAGAGTCCGTGCCCCTGGCCTCTGCCTCTAAACAGTATCCCAATGAACAACTAGATTGCTAACATTCTATATTTATTACAAAAGTGTGGAACGCCTGACGTCATCTTGATGTAATCAAAACTGTAATACCTAGAGTATTTCCTTGAAAAATTACATATATGAGAGGGTCTTATTTGCATCAAAATTATGGTTAGTGCTCTAAAAAACTAAAATGAGGACATATTTTCTGAGTTTTCAAATAGCGACAAAGAACTTTTACATTATTTGTATTCTTTATGTTTTTTTTATCCAGTTGACCACTTGATTAAATGTTGCACCTAGGGGAGAGGATGTGGTGTTACTTCCAGAGCTGCAGACTTTGCAACTGGGGAACCAGGTTGGAGTTTCTGCTTCAGCTCAACATTCTGTGATTCTGGTCAAATCACTTAATCTCCCCATGTCTACAACCAAAATGAATTTAGTCTTGTGTGATGTAACCAATGCTCATGTAAAGCACTCCAATACCTGACAAGTCTGCACTATATAAAACTGCAAATACTCAAAAAATAAGTGTTTTGCACACTTCTGTCATTGGGCTACATGTGGGCTACATCTGGGTGATATTTGTGCTGCATTTGGGCACTTTTGTCTCTGGTGGCCATTTGGGAGATTTATTTGTTATGAAGTTTCCTAATTTCCTCATTTACTGCAGTCTCCTCAGTAGGAAATGCTTTCAGTTTTTTACTTTGATTCCATCAAGAAGGTATTCAGATATGTCACACATTTGCCATGAATTCTGAATGTTAGCACTCTAGTTGCTCATTAGATCACTGTAGTAAAGCTACTGCTGACCACGGAAGTCTGCTGCTGGTATTAAAAGTGCATGTTTCAGTCTGAATATCAGAAGTTTTTAATGAAATAGAAGAGGATTTGAGAAGTCACTCAAAATGTGCCCTAATTTTTCTTTCTTCAGCACTAATCATAATTTCTATGGCAAAATGAACCCCCTCATTGTGTTCCTTTTTAAATTAAATGTTTTAAGTGTTACCAGTTTTTTCCAATCAAGATGGCTTCAGGTGTGCCATACTTTTGTCATAAGTAAGACAGTAAGCGCTCTAGTGGTTCTTAAGAACACTCTGGGAAATTTTGTCATTGGGCTATACTTGGGCTACATCTGGGTGATATTTGGGCTACATTTGGGCTCTTTTGTCTCTGGTGGCCATCTTGGGAGATGGATTTGTTCCTCATTTGCTGCAGGTCTCCTCAGTGGGAATACTTTCAGTTTTTTATTTTAGTTCTATCAAGAAGGCATTCAGGTGTGTCACACATTTGCCATAGATTCTGAATGTTAGCACTCTAGTTGCTCATTAGATCACTGTAGTAAAACTACTGCTCACCAGGGAAGTCTGCTGCTGGTATTCAAAGTGCATGTTTCAGTCTGCATGTCAGAATGTTTTTATGAAATAGAAGAGGATTTGAGAAGTCAAAATGTGCCCTAATTTTTCTTTCTGCAGAACTAATCATCATTTCTATGGAAAAATGAACCCCCTCATTTTGTTCCTTTGTAAATTAAATGTTTTAAGTGTTACCACTTTATTCCAATCAAGATGGCTTCAGGTGTGCCATACGTTTGTCATAAGTAAGACTATTAGCGCTCTAGTTGTTCGTTAGAACACTCTGGAACATTCTGTCATTGGGCTATACTTGGGCTACATCTGGGTGATATTTGGGCTACATTTCGGCTCTTTTGTCTCTGGTGGCCATCTTAGGAGATTTATTTGTTATGAAGTTTCCTAATTTCCTGCAGTCTCCTCAGTAGGAAATACTTTCAGTTTTTTACTTTGGTTCCATCAAGAAGGCATTCAGATGTGTCACACATTTGCTATACATTCTGAATGTTAGCACTCTAGTTGCTCATTAGATCAGTGTAGTAAAGCTACTGCTCACCAGGGAAGTCTGCTGCTGGTATTCAAAGTGCATGTTTCAGTCTGCATGTCAGAATTTTTTTATGAAATAGAAGAGGATTTGAGAAGTCAAAATGTGCCCTAATTTTTCTTTCTACAGCACTAATCATAATTTCAATGGCAAAATGAACCCCCTCATTTTGTTCCTTTGTAAATTAAATGTTTTAAGTGTTACCACTTTATTCCAATCAAGATGGCTTCAGGTGTGCCATACTTTTGTCATAAGTAAGACTGTTCGCGCTCTAGTTGTTCGTTAGAACACTCTGGGACATTCTGTCATTGGGCTATACTTGGGCTACATCTGGGTGATATTTGGGCTACATTTGGGCTCTTTTGTCTCTGGTGGCCATTTTGGGAGACTTATTTGTTATGATGTTTCCTAATTTCCTCATTTACTACAGTCTCCTCAGTAGGAAATACTTTTAGTTTTTTACTTTGATTCCATCAAGAAGGCATTCAGATGTGTCACACATTTGCCATAAATTCAGAATGTTAGCACTCTAGCTGCTTATTAGATCACTGTAGTAAAGCTACTGCTCACCAGGGAAGTCTGCTGCTGGTATTGAAAGTGCATGTTTCAGTCTGCATGTCAGAATTTTTTAATGAAATAGAAGAGGATTTGAGAAGTCACTCAAAATGTGCCCTAATTATTCTTTCTGCAGCACTAATCATACTTTCTATGGCAAAATGAACCCCCTCATTTTGTTCCTTTTTAAATTAAATGTTTTAAGAGTTACCACTTTATGCCAACCAAGATGGCTTCAGGTGTGCTATACGTTTGTCATAAGTAGGACTGTTAGCGCTCTAGTTGTTCTTTAGAACACTCTGGGAAGCTGCAGTAGAACACAAAGGAATCAACTGACAGTCTCTGCCCTTGTTGGATGTACATGTTTTACTGAGAATGTCAGACTTCATTCTCACATGACTGAGAAAGATAATGTGAATTTACAGAAAATATGCTCTCAGTTTAGCTTATAGATCACCTTCCAAACCTCTGTGGGAAAAGCATGAGAAAATAGTTTTCTCTCAAACATGATTCATGATATCACAGCAGAAGGCTTTTTCACATGGTAAAATCACCTTAGAACACACCACAATTCCTAAAATGAGTATGGTACCATCAACATATGATTTATAATGTGACTAAAGTCTTAAAACCTTCTATTAACTTCAATGCTTTTTAATGAGGTGCTATCATGTATATTGGTCCCAAGATGGCTGCCAACACTTCTTGGATGAAGTGCTGACAGCCAATCAGATCTCACGATGAGATGTGTGGTTAGGCTCCGCCCAGATATATATGTGATGTTACTTTTGATTTTCTCAGGAACTACTGAATGGATTTACACCATATATGCAAAAGGCACATGCCTGACCTGAGGACTACCTCTTTGCCAAATTTCAAGTAATTCTGTTCAGCCAGTCGGGCTGTACCTTCGACTAAAGGTCCTATGGGAAAATGCATGGGGAAAATGCGTTTTGGGACCCCCCTTTTTTCTCGGCCCCCACTTGACGAATCACACCGAGACTTTCAGGGTAGGAGCTGAGCGGAGCGCCCCATTAGTTTTGAAAATTTCACGAAGATAAGTCACCCGGAGCCAAAGTTATTCAAAATAGAATTTTCAGATTTCCTATGGGAACTCGGTCCTAACTATAACGCTCTACTGGCGACCGCCAGTAGCTAATATATATATATATATATATGTGAAAGCTTCAGGTGTCCCTCTAGACAAAAGCGCACTCCACAGTAGCTGGTAACACGACCTTTAATAGGTAGAGACAGGCACAGGCATCACGATACAATTTGCAGTGAAGAGTCAATATAGCCTGACGCGTTTCAGCGTTAATTCGCTTTCCTCAGAGGCTTGACTTTTTCTTTGTGCTTAGTTCTGACACACCCTCTGTAATTAAGTACATTGCCCGCCCCCAGATGGGCCGCATGGATTGCTGGGCATTGTAGTGTGTTCGTCAGTTCCATCAAACTCCAAATGAATGCACAATATCGTCCTGCTGACAGATTAAAAAAACCCTCAGATGGGCCTCACAACACCAGTCCGTCTTCAATCCTGTAAGCTGCTGTTCCACACATGCGGCTTTAAAAATTCAAAACCACGTGGCCCCCTCTGTTCCCGGGGTGGTGCGCTCTCCACGGCAGGGACCGCCGTGTACAATGTGAAAGCTTCAGGTGTCCCTCTAGACAAAAGCGCACTCCACAGTAGCTGGTAACACGACCTTTAATAGGTAGAGACAGGCACAGGCATCACGATACAATTTGCAGTGAAGAGTCAATATAGCCTGACGCGTTTCAGCGTTAATTCGCTTTCCTCAGAGGCTTGACTTTTTCTTTGTGCTTAGTTCTGACACACCCTCTGTAATTAAGTACATTGCCCGCCCCCAGATGGGCCGCATGGATTGCTGGGCATTGTAGTGTGTTCGTCAGTTCCATCAAACTCCAAATGAATGCACAATATCGTCCTGCTGACAGATTAAAAAAAACCTCAGATGGGCCTCACAACACCAGTCCGTCTTCAATCCTGTAAGCTGCTGTTCCACACATGCGGCTTTGAAAATTCAAAACCACGTGGCCCCCTCTGTTCCCGGGGTGGTGCGCTCTCCACGGCAGGGACCGCCGTGTACAATGTGAAAGCTTCAGGTGTCCCTCTAGACAAAAGCGCACTCCACAGTAGCTGGTAACACGACCTTTAATAGGTAGAGACAGGCACAGGCATCACGATACAATTTGCAGTGAAGAGTCAATATAGCCTGACGCGTTTCAGCGTTAATTCGCTTTCCTCAGAGGCTTGACTTTTTCTTTGTGCTTAGTTCTGACACACCCTCTGTAATTAAGTACATTGCCCGCCCCCAGATGGGCCGCATGGATTGCTGGGCATTGTAGTGTGTTCGTCAGTTCCATCAAACTCCAAATGAATGCACAATATCGTCCTGCTGACAGATTAAAAAACCCCTCAGATGGGCCTCACAACACCAGTCCGTCTTCAATCCTGTAAGCTGCTGTTTTTTAATCTGTCATTTAACTTATCCTTAGTAGGAACCAAAGCGCAAAGTGCTGCTTAACTGGATAGGACACAGTTCCTTTCCGCAGCCTCCCATTTTTTTGTTGAAACACTTTTTATTGTTTTCATAGCAACAGCTCAGTACAACCCCGCTTCCTCCACGGTCAAAGAATGTTTTACACATACAGAGTTACCAGCCAATATCCGGGAGAATGAGCTTCCAGCCCATACAGGCCCTCCCCCCTCCCTCCCCACCCCATGTCAGTGTGCCTCCTGTCTTTCGCCTCACTCCCGATGTGCCCCCTCCCTGCCATAAATCAGACATGGGTGCCCGCCCTCCACTAGAGAACCATGGCTTTGCCTCGCGCTTAGCCACACCCTCGTTTCCAGCGCACACTACTACTCCCCTTCTACTCCCCATTCACCACCTCCTCCTGCCCGCCAGATGTGTCCCCCTCTGTCCCGTTGTTAGCCATCAGCCCCTGAAGTTCCACCACCAGTGCCTCCCACGCCTGGGCCGTCGCCAACGCCTTTTCGTCATCCCGCCGAAGAGCTAATTGCAGCCGGAGCGCACCCTCAGCCCCCGCCCAACGCACAAAGGCCGCCCTCCATCGCAAGAAGCTAGGCCCCGTCCTGGACTTCCAGTGCATAGTCAGTTCCCTCTTGGCCATTATCAATCCTAAGTCGTAAAACTTGATAGTGACCTTCGTCCGGCGGGTGTGCGGGAACCAAAGCAGTAAACAGGCCCCCAGGTCCGGGTCAATAACACGGTCCGTCACCTGATTTAGGCAATCCATGACCTCTGCCCAATAATCACCCAGCTGAACGCAGGACCAAAACATGTGATGAAAATCAGCGCCCTCTCTTCCGCACCGCGGGCATTGCGAGTGTGCACCCCCAAAAAATTGCAATATTTTAACCGGCGTCAAATATGCCCTGTGCAACGTGAAAAATTGAACCAACTGGAACCGGGCATTGCGCGTTCCCTTCCAGGCCCTCCGCACCAGCGTGGTCCAGGTAGTCTCGGGGATCGGTTTCTCAAGGTCCAATTCCCACTTGCCCCTCAAGGCGGCAAGGGGCGGTAGGCCTTCCGACGACAGTCTGCGGTAGAGGCAAGTAATGGCCTTGGACGTCCCCGCCGCCATCACTACATATTGGCAACCCGCAGCGACCGGTGGCTCCGAGAGCCCCGCATTCCAATGCCGCTGAAGGCTCGCTACCAGGGCCGCGTGAAGTAAAAAGTCCCCACGTGGGAGCCCATAGGAGTCCTGCAACTCCTGGAAAGGCAGCAGCACCCCCTCCCGGAATAAGTCGCCCACCATCTGCACGCCCAACTCCTCCCAAGCAGCCAGCCCAGACCAATCGCCTCCATGCAGGAATGCCGTACACATTCCCAAAGGAATCTCCGGGGCGTAGGGGCGAGTTATCGCCGCCCTCCTCTGGCACCGGTTCCAACACAGCCGGAGTGTACGCTCCTCCAACGTGAGCAGGGCAAGGTCCAGCCTCTGCTGCAAGACTATGAAGGCTAGCACATGCCGTGGAATCAACCTGCCCTGTGGGCCCTCCGGGCCCCGGTATTCCCTGGCAACCGCCTGCGTAAGCCACTGGAGTTGGGCCGCCAGATAGTACCACTCGAAGTCCGGGACTGCCAGGCCCCCTTCCGCCCTCAGCCGCCACAGGGTGGTCAACGCCACCCGCCTTCTCCCTGAGCCCCAAATGAAGCCCGTGGACATCGCCCTGAGCCGTTGGAAGTACGGCGCAGGCACCCATATAGGTAGGGTGCGAAAGAAATAGAGGAGTCGTGGCAACGCCACCATCTTCAACAGCGCCACCTTCCCGGCGCACGAAAGCGGGAGCGTACTCCAGAAACTCAGGCTACCCCGCAATCCGCGAATGGCTCTGCCAATATTCCCCTCCAGCAAGTCCGGCTGGGTGTGGTAGATATTAACCCCCAAATACCGCAGGCAGCCCCCCTCCCATCGGACCAGACCCAGTGACTGGGGGGCCCGGCCGCCCGGTCCCAGCGGGAACAAGCATGTCTTGCCCCAGTTGACCTTGAGCCCAGATAGGCGTCCAAAGGCCTCCAACAAGGCAGTCGCCCCACTCAGTGCTCCCTCGGCATCCGCCAGAAACATCAGCAGATCGTCAGCATACAGAGAGATATAGTGGGCATCCCCCCTCAAGTGAACGCCTGCATAGGAACGCCCCAGTCGGGCATGCGCCGCCAACGGTTCAATAGCCAGGGCGAACAACAAGGGGGAGAGCGAGCAACCCTGCCTCGTTCCCCTCCGCACCGGGTAGGAGGCCGAAATAGTAACCCCCGTCTTCACCCGGGCCGTGGCCTCGTTATGAAGCAAGGTGGTCCAGCGCACAAAGCCGTCCCCCAGGCCAAAAGCCCGCAGCACTCGGTATAAATAGGGCCACTCTACACTATCGAAGGCCTTTTCGATATCGACCGACAGTGTGCAGGCTTCCGGATATATGTCCCGGTCCAGCTCCATCACCCGTAACAAACGTCGCACCGACGTGGCCGTGTTACGTCGAGGGATAAAGCCCGCCTGATCCGGATGGATCAAGGCGGTCATATGAGTCAACAGGCGCGACGCCAAAATTTTGCTCAGGATTTTGTAGTCCACCGTCAACATGGAGAGCGGGCGGTACGCCGTACGTGCGCCAGCCTCCCCTCCCGGCTTCAACAGGGGCACCACAATAGCCTCTCGAGCGGAGGCCGGTAAGCGCCCAAGTCGCCAAGCCTCTCCGTAAAGGATTTGCAGCTGTGGCGCTAGCAAATCTGGGCAAGCCGCATAGAACTCAATGGGCAATCCGTCCACTCCCGGGGTCTTTCGCCTGGCCATATGCTTAATCGCTGCACGAATCTCGCCCAGGGTTATAGCACCCCCGAGGTCCTTCTCGCTCTCCGGGTCCAGCCGGGGTAGGCGAGCCGCCACCAGAAACTCAGCCAAGCCTTCAGGTTCCCCCTGCATGGTGCTGTCATACAGCCTTGCGTAATAACTGGCAAACTGCCTATTGATCTCCGCCTGAGAATAGACCGGGACCCCCCCTGCCTCGACCAGAGATAGTATAGGGGTACCGCGGGCCGTCGGGGACGCCAACCATGCAAGAAGAGACCCCACCTTATCCCGTTCCGCATGCGCCCGGGTAAGGTAGTCCTTATGATCAAAGCAGCGAAGCTTCTTTCCGCAGCCTCCCATGATGAGGAATGTTGCTATCCTGCACGGTACGGGCCACCGTGTGAACAGTTGATCAAACAAATGCCCTGAAGCTCTTCCAGGATGCACTCTCAGCTTGCCTGCCATCAGGTGTACCTTATCAGCTTGCCTCAACCCTTCAGCTGTTACTGCCTGATGCGTTTCGTGGCTGGAGCGCCACTTTCTCAAAGGCTCAACACTCGTGCAGAGAATCACGCTCTGTAATTAGCATGCTTTTTATTGGTTCTCGGCCCCCCATGGGCCTGGCTTGGTGCTGGTTACAGTTATAATGCATGCTGGGGCAAGTAGTATTTTTATAGTGAGTGATGAAAGGTTATGCTAGTGTATGATAAGGTGTATCTGATTGTCACGTGGATGATGTCATCAGTGATGTCATCAGTGATGTCATTTGAGATGTCATCAGTGATGTCACTGACCATGTCATGAAAGATGTAATATGTGACATCATCAGCAGTGAATTGCGGGCGCGCGAGACGTAGTTAGTACAACTAACTATATCGGAGGAATTTCAAAGGTTTTGTTCGAGTGAAATGTCCAGCTAGCTATAACACCCCTAAAACCTATTGTTTTTTCAGTGAATTTCTAAGGTTTTTTTAAAATGCTAATTCCTAACTATATCAGGCCTGAAACCTATGGTTTTTTCAGTGAATTTCAAAGGTTTTTTAAATGCTAATTCCTAACTATATCAGGCCTGAAACCTATGGTTTTTTCAGTGAGTTTCAAAGGTTTTTTAAATGCTAATTCCTAACTATATCAGGCCTGAAACCTATGTTTTTTTCAGTGAATTTCAAAGGTTTTGTAAATGACAATTTTTAATGTATTCATTGTTATACTGATTATTTTGATACTGATTTACTACATTTTGTAAACTGTTTATTTTTAGATATTTTATTTTTTTAATTACATTATACATTACAATACAAAATATACTTTCTCAGAATGAATTACTTTAGTTTAAATACTTTGCAAATATGCAATAGACTTTTAAGTACAGTAGTTATAGTTGTTGCAATGGGCAACATAATTTCAAACACAATGCAACATTGAGCTCAATGTGAATTTCTAGTCAAATGCACTTAGTTACTTTATGGATTACTTTTCTAACCAGAGGACTGGATCCTAGATTCAGTCCTTGGACATCTCCTGTAAACAGTAAAAGCCTTTTGGTTACAGTAGTGATTTTTAAGGAATATTATTGAATTTTAAAAGTTGACACTTAGAACATTTTTCACATAGAATCACCAATGTTACCCTATGGCAGAAAATTCACTTAGCAGGTAAGTAGTGTTATTGTTACTTTTTCTTACTCAGTGGTGGATCCTGGATCCAGCACTGGCCAATCTCCTGTAAACAGTTGAAAGAATGTGTTTAAGTCATACAGACGATTTTTTAGGAATATTTTTAGTTTGTGAAAATAGACACTTAAAAACTTCTCTGGTGAAAACCACACAGTGGATTCCAATGGAAGGAAATACAAGTTACTGGTAAGTATGCTTAGAATTACTTATCAGGGTCAGTGCTGGGCTAACAGATGCAGCCCTGGGTTCTCTCCTGATAACAGGTGAGTACATCGGAATTCGTAGTTTGGCTGATTTTAGAGGAATTTTTGTACGTTTCAAAAATGCACACTTAGAATCTTTTCTGGTGAAAACCACACAATGAATTCCTATGGAAGGAAATACAAGTTAATGGTAAGTACGCTTAGAATTACTTTTCAGGGTCAGTGCTGGTCTAAAATATGCAGCACTGGGTTCTCTCCTGATAAGAGGTGAGTAAATTGTAATTCGTAGTTCGGCTGATTTTAGAGGAATATTTGTACGTTTCAAAAATTGACACTTAGAAACTTTTCTGGTGAAAACCACACAATGGATTCCTATGGAAGGAAATAAAAGTTACTAGTAAGTACACTTACAATTACTGTTCAGGGTCAGTGCTGGGCTAAAAGATGCAGCCCTGGGTTCTTTCCGGATAACAGGTGAGTAAATCGGAATTCATAGTTCAGCTGATTTTAGAGGAATATTTGTAAGTTTCAGAAAATGGACACTTACACACTTTTCTGGTGAAAATCACACAATGGATTCCTATGGAAGGAAATACAAGTTACTGGTAAGTACGTTTAGAATTACTTTTCAGGGTCAGTGCTGGTCTTAAAGATGCAGCCCTGGGTTCTCTCCTGATAACAGGTGAGTAAATCGGAATTCGTAGATCGGCTGATTTTAGAGGAATATTTGTACGTTTCACAAATGGACACTTAGAAACTTTTCTGGTGAAAACCACACAATTGATTCCTATAGAAGGAAATACAAGTTACTGGTAAGCATGCTTAGAATAACTTTTCAGAATCAGTGCTGGTCTAAAAGATGCAGCACAGGGTTCTCTCCTGATAACAGGTGAGTAAATCGGAATTCGTAGTTCGGCTGATTTTAGAGGAATATCTGTACAATGGTGAAGGAAGGGGGCGGGGCCTGATGTGACGTGTGCAAACACACCCTGTGGCGCGTTTTAAGTTGGGGAATTAATTCCTCTTCAATCCAGAGGTCCCCTGGGGGCCAACTAGCCCACCAGGTACCTCCAGTATGCGCCAGGGAGCTGCGTTGCAGGGAGGTGTTCAGAGACCACGCCCCTTTTTACAACACTCTGCAACGCAGCTCCATGGCGCTTACTGGAGGTACCTGGTGGGCTAGTTGGCCCCTAGTGGACCTCTGAATTGAAGAGGAATTAATTCCCCAACTTAAAATGCGCCACAGGGCGTGTTTGCACACATATCACCTCAGGTCCCGCCCCCTACCTTCACCACTGTGCAAACGCACCCCGTGGCATGTTTTAAGTTGGGGGAATAAGTCCCCTTGAATCCTGAGGTCCCCTGGCGGCCAACTAGCCCATCAGGTACCTCCAGTATGCGCCAGGGAGCTGCATTCCAGAGAGGTGTTCAGAGGCCACGCCGCTTTTTACAACACTCTACAAAGCAGCTCCGTGGCACTTACTGGAGGTACCTGGTGGGCTAGTTGGCCCCTAGGGGACCTCTGGATTGAAGAGGGATGAATTCCCCAACTTAAAACGCACCACAGGGCGTTTTTGCACAATATCACCTCAGACCCAGCACCCTACCTTCACCACTGTGCAAACGCGACCCGTGGCACATTTTAAGTTCCCCTGGTGGCCAACTAGGCCACCAGGTACCTCCAGTAAGCCAAACTTCTTTTTCCATTTTCTTATCCCTGGGGACCCCATCCCCCAGGGCCTGCCCCCAATTTTTGTTTATAAAAAATAAAAATCGGGATGGGGTCGGTGTAGCCCCCTTCCTCTGGCCACTTTAAGGCCCCGGGGACCCCATCCCCCGGGGCCGGCCATTGTTTTAAAAAATAAAAATCTGGGAGGGGGGCCACGTGGCTCCCCTCCTAGGCCACTTATGGCTCCGGGGACCCCATCCCCCAGGTCCTGGCCTCTGTTGGGAGCCGTGGGGGGTCCCCAATCCCCCCACGGTCCCAGCCGGCTCCCCGCATACTGCGGGAGCCGGCATTGCTGTTCCACATGGGCAGCAGCTAACATGCTGCTCCCCATGTGGAAAAGCAGTTAGCTTTGCTCAAGCGAGAGCTGGTTTCCCTGCTCTCGCTTCAATGAAGCAAAGCAGTTTGCACTGACAGAGCGGGAGCTGCGAGGCTCCCGCCCTGTCATTGCAAACTACAGTGTCCTGGGGGTGGGCACCCCGGGACACTGCAGGAGCCGGCCCTGGGGTTGGCGGTCCCCAGGGCCTATTCAAGGCTCCAGGAGGGGGGCCGCGTGGGCCCCCTCCCACATTGACATTGACAAGTTGCCCCGGAGTGGCGGTCCCTGGGGCTGGGGGACCTGAGAGCCCCCCATCCCAAATTACTTCAAGGCCTGTGAGCCCCCCACCCATTTTCAAGAAGCCCCGGGGGTGGCAGTCCCCGGGGCTGTGGGGGGGCCATGAGCCCCCCCGGCATATACTATCTTTAACCCCCGGGGTGGCGGTCACCGGGGCAGTGTGTGGGGTATTGGGACCCCCCACACTTTTTTTTACTCTGCCCCCGGGATTTGGCCCCCCGGGGGCCAATTACCAAATAAGCGCGGGAGCCCCACGCTTCTTTTTTTTAATTTTCAGCCAAAATTCACGCTGGGTGCGCGAATCTCGCTGATTTTTTCCTTGTGGAGGCCTAGGGGGTCAGGCTGTTTCTACCCTGCCAGTAGGTAATTATAGTTAGGACCTATTTTCCATAGGAAATCCGCAACATTCTATTTGGAATAACGTTGGCGCTGATTGACTAATCTTCGTGAAATTTTCCAAACTTTTGGCCAGCTCCGGTCCGCTCCGATCCTGAAAATTTCATGGTGATTCGTCAAGCGGGGGCCGACAAAAAAGGGGGGTCCCAAAACATGTTTTCCCCATGCATTTTCCCATACGTTCTGTTGACGCAGCTACAGCCCGAACTGCTGAACGGAATGACACCAAATTTGGCAAAGAGGTAGTCCTCAGTTCAGACTCGTTCCTTTTGCTTAAATGGTGTAAATCCGTTCAGTAGTTCCTGAGAAAATTAGAGTTAAAAAGATAGATATATCTGGGCGGAGCCTAACCACACCTCTCATCGTGAGATCTGATTGGCTGTCAGTACTTCATCCAAGAAGTGTTGGCAGCCATCTTGGGACCAATATACATGATATCACCTCATTGAAAAGCATTGCAGTTAATAGAAGGTTTTAAGACTTTAGTTTATATATATATAAGACCAGTAAGCAGGCACTGGTAACCGGCACGCCCTTTCGGTCAGGTGTGACACGTAAGCCAGCATCTTTTGGACTTTATATATATATATATATATATATATATATATATATATTACCTACTGGCGTCCGCTAGTACGTAGTTATAGTTAGGACCTATTTTCCATAGGAAATCTGCAACATTCTATTCCCAATAAGTCAGGCGCCGGTTGACGAATCCTTGCAAAAGTTTCCAAACTTTTGGCCAGCTCCGCTCCGCTCCTACCCTGTAAGTTTCGTGGTGATTCGTCAAGTGGGGGCCGAGAAAATAGGGGGGTTCCAAAACGCGTTTTCCCCATGCAATTTCCCATAGGATCTGTTGTCGCAGCTACAGCCCGAACCGCTGAACGGAATGACACCAAATTTGGCAAAGAGGTAGTCCTCAGTTCAGACTCATGCCTTTTGCATAAATGGTGTGAATCCGTTTAGTAGTTCCTGAGAAAATTAGAGTTAAAAGTACATAAATATCTATGGCCGGGGAGGATCCGCGGACCCTACCCGCACCGTAAGCACCCTCCCCGAACCAAGCACGCACCCTCCCAATCGGGCGCTGAATGCTAATTGGCTGTCGAGTGTCTGTCTACATTTGAAACCAGGAACTGTTGGCGGCCATTTTCTGCCTCGGTAGAAGCGAGGCTGAAGAAGCAAGGGGAATAAGTGTGTTAAACATATAAAGGGGGCAGAGTGGAAATACTCTGACCCTCTAGAGGTGCTTAGGGGGTCCCCTTTTTAAAAAAAAAAAAAAACGGCGGAATGCGCGCATCCTATTGCGTTGGGTGCACGGATTCTCTTGCGTTGGGTGCGCGGATCCACAGAATTTTTTGGGGAAAAAAGACAAGAAATCATTGATTGTATGACTACTTTCTACACTGAAAGGTAGGGTGTATATTTCTGTTTTTTAAAGGTATGATTCTTATTGGTTGACAAAAACAGATTGTAAGGAACATTATATATGATAAGCTGATATGTTGAAAAGTCAAGCACACTTCCAGTCTTGTTTAGCAACATTGTGTGCTGAACTTGTGACCTGTGTGCTCAGTGCAGTGTTCCATGAGCTGTTTCTATGGTAACAGGTAGAAGGCAGATTGGGGGAAGGGTTGAAATGTTTAACCAATAGAAATGTGTGTTTGCTTTTGAGGTGATGTGTGAAGGATTGTGATTTGATGTTTACATGTATATGTGTGGAAAATGAAAGGGAAACATTTCCATTCTTTGTTTTTGCTGAGGGGTGCACAGTGCAGAGATTCTGTAAAAGAAAATATGGTGAGTAAATGTAAATGTAAATGTAAATGTATGTGTCTTGTAAAGCGCACTGCTGCCCTGAGGCGTCGTGGCGCTGTAGACCGTGACTGATATACTTCTTAATCTACAAAACAACTTGAAAGGTGAGTTATTTAATTGTGAGGGGATGTATGTAGACTATTTTGATTTTAATCAGACTAATGTATTTCTCCTGCTAAAGTGTAGGGAGTACTTTTTTTCTCGACAATCTTATTGACAGTGTGTGTGCATGTAGAAACCATTCTGTGATAATCATTTGTGTTTTTCATGTGTTTGCAGACAGATAACTGTGCTGTTTTTATATTTTGGTAGAATTAGAAACCAGTCATTGTTTATGAATTTGTGAAAATAGTTATGTTATGTTTCTATACTAAAATGTAGTACTTCTTCTAGATGAAGAAATGTGTTTTGGTATAGTGCAAGGGATAGTGTTGTTTGTCTAGAATCACACAGTGAGTATGTGTGCATTTGGGAACCACTGTGAGAGAAGCATTTGGTAACATCGTGTATTTGCTGACAGATAACTGTTTTATAACCTGTCATGTTGTCAAGTTTTAGTAGCATTGGAAGCCAGTGTTTGCTTATGCATTGATAAAATAAGTCATGCTTTGAGACTAATGTGCTGTACTTTAATACGTAGATTGTGTGTAGTCTCCTTACCCCTTGCACAGTAGTGAATGAGTTTTGGTAAGCTGCTAGGGATAGTGTTGCTTGTCTAGAATCACACTGTGAGTCTGTGTGCATTTGGGAACCACTGTGAGAGAATTATGTGGTAATATCGTGTATTTGCTGACAGATAACTGTTTTAAAACCTGTCTTGTTGTCAAGTTTTAGTAGCATTGGAAGGCAGTTTTTGTTTATGCTTTGATTAAATGAGTCAGGCTTTGACACAAAAGTGCAGTCCTGAAATATGTAGATTGTGTGCAGTTCCCGTACCACTTGCACTGTAGTGAATGAGTTTTGGTAAACTCCTAGGGATAGCGGTGCTTGTCTAGAATCACACTGTGAGTTAGTGTGTATTTGGGAACCACTGTGACAGAAGCATTTGGTAACATCGTGTATTTTCTGACAAATAACTTTTTTAAAACCTGTCATGTTGTCAAGTTTTAGTAGAATTAGAAGCCAGTTTTTGAATATGCTTTTATTTAATGAGTCAGGCTTTGACAGAAAAGTGCAGTCCTGAAATATGTAGATTGTGTGCAGTTCCCTTATCAGTTCCACAGTAGTGAATGATTTTTGGTAAAGTCCTAGGTATAGTGGTTGTTGTGTAGAATCACACTGTGAGTCTCTGTGCATTTGGGAACCACTGTGAGAGAAGCATTTGGTAACATCGTGAATTTTTTAGCAGATCACTCTTTTAAAACCTATCATGTTGTCAAGTTTTAGTAGCATTAGAAGCCAGTCCTTGCTTATGCGTTGATTAAATGAGTCATGCTTTGACACTAATGTGCTGTACTTAAATATTTAGATTGTGTGCAGTACCATTACCTCTTCTAGACTAGTGAATGAGTTTTGGTAAACTGCTAGGGATAGTGTTGCTTGTCTAAAATCACACTGTGAGTCTGTGTACATTTGGGTAAGGATTATGAGAGAAGCATTTGGTAACATAGTGTATTTGATGACAGATAACTGTTTTAAAATCGGTCATGTTGTCAAGTTTTAGTAGCTTTAGAAGCTATTCTTTGCTTATGCATTGATAAAATGAGTTAGGGCTTGACACTAAAGTGCAGTACCATGTACTAATCTCTTCACTGTGCCAGAACTGAAAATTTAAAAGTTTTACCCAGGCACTAACCGAGCAGTAGTCTGATGATTTAGTCAGTTTTCAAGTGCTCATGTTGTGAACCATACATTACCACATAGATTTTTTCAAATGTCTAGGCAGTATGCATGCAGTCTTCTAACATACTATACACTTGTCTTTCACATTTTCAATTCGCTAGTCAGTATCCATACACTTCCAGGAAACACCCTGTAACTCCCTTTGCAGACCTCTAGTGACCCATTCAGCATCATGTACTAATCCATTCACTGTGCCAAAACCCAAACACTTATAAATTCACCAAGATACTATCTTTGGAGTACTCTAATCATTCAGTCAGTGCCTACGTATTCATGCACTGAGCCAGGCCTTAGCACATGGACTGCTTCAAACTCCTATCCACTATGTATGCAGTCTTCTAACCACCTAGACACTTGTCTTTCACACTTTCAATTCCCTAGTCAGTATTCATACAGTCCAGCAAACATCCTGTCACTCCCTTTGCACTCCTCTAGTGACCCATTCAGTACCAAGTACTAATCCATTCCCTGTGCGAAAAGCCTACCACTTATAAATTCACCTAGGCACTCTCCTTGCTGTACTCTAATCATTCAGTCAGTACCCAAGTAGTCATGCAGTGGGCCAGGCCTTAGCACATGGACTGCTTTAAATGCCTATGCAGTATGGATGCAGTCCTCTAATCACCTACACAGTTGTCTTTCACACCTTCAATTCCCTAGTTAGTATTCATACACTTCTAGCAAACACCCTGTCACTCACCCAGTGTGTCTCCTTATAGTACTGTAATCATTTAGTCAGTTAGCATGTAGTCTTTTAGTGAGGTAGGCTTTAGGGCATGAACTGCTTCAAAGTAGTACGCACTATGCATGTAGTGTTTTAACCATCGTCACACTTGTGGTTCAGGGCTATAGTTCTTAATCAGTTTTTATATAAAATGTATTTGTACAGTAATGGAATAGTATACATTTGAAAGTTATTATTATACATTTATTTGTGATTATTTTTTACAGATACAGAACATGAGTGTTTCTCATCTGTTTGCACTCTTCTCGTGCAAGATTGTTTGGATGAAGGGTCCGTAGGTGTTTCATCATACTTGCTGTGCTGCACAAGTATTTTTTGTTAGGATCCCCTCGTAACAGAACTCTTTTGCAAATCTTGCGCGTGACGAAGGTGTCATTGGTCTTTGTTTGCCCCTCGAGAAAATTAGAAAATTTCCACATCACTGAAGGAAAACGTTGTGGGCGTGGTGCATCCTCCAAAAATTCATCCTGAGATTCGGTGAATATTTTAAAGCGACAACATTTACAGTTTTTGTAAGTTAAACTTTTGTTAGCTGTATGCATTTTATATATCTGTGATTTGTATCTTGTTTTTTTTTTTTGAGAATAGCATGTTGGTTTTTCTTTAACAATCTTTGGGATCGTTTTTTTTTTGCCCGCTGTTAAGTGATCAGTACGATTGAAGTCACTATTTTTAGTGAAATTTAATATATTCTGAGAACAGCAAAAAGGCAAAAAAAATACTTTGTGGAAATTATGCAGTGTTGTAAAAAATGTATTATTACATGTTATAATTTTTTTACTTTTCTTTCACAGATCCAAATTTTAAAATAAGCAATTTTTATGAATTTAGATTGCAATGAATATATGAAAAAAATGTATACCATTTGTTATTCCTATTACTGTGAAGGTAAGTTTAACTAAGTCTCAATATGCAGAATGAGGAGGTCTGCAAGAAGCTACAAAGTTGAAACATGTTTCTAAAAACACTCTGTTTATACCTTTGTA
Organism: Triturus cristatus; assembly: GCF_964204655.1. Classification (NCBI taxonomy): domain Eukaryota; kingdom Metazoa; phylum Chordata; class Amphibia; order Caudata; family Salamandridae; genus Triturus; species Triturus cristatus. The sequence goes on along the minus strand of NC_140586.1, from coordinate 458,557,369 downwards.
GTTTTGAAATCTGACCATAATCAGATATCATGTGACCTGCAAAAAAAGAGATTTGAGGGGTTCATAATATTTCCTATTTTAGCTATTGAAGGACCGCAATTATTTCAATCATTCTTCTTTGAACATCTTTGCAAACTCTGTGCTTACCTTTTATCATTCGCAAGGAATTTTAAAAATGGAAATATGTCACTTTTTGTAACATAGTTATTGTGTAAGATACTCTTTCATGTTTACAAAGAGAGGAAAAGGCACTCTGTGGACTTTTAATACTCCATGTAAATACAATCTCATCATGCAGACCACTTTGTGTTGAAAGGGTGTTCTGTAAGTGTTGTTGTGCATGATTGCACATAATACTCATAGAACAAGACACATGTCTAGATTTATCAGCAATCATGAATCTCGATATGTGTGTGAATGCTGCACCATTCTAAAATTGGTGTAGGAAAGCACAACAAGGAGAATTGTTTTAATTTCTCCACATTTTTATATCTTCAATGCATGCTGAAATGTTCAGCATACATTAAAGGAGAAAAATGCATTTTCTCAATGTTTTTGTGCAGGAAGGTGTGTTTTCCTGTAGAAAAACAAATAGCACATGACACAGATATCCTTGCACTATGGTGCAAGGGTGCCTTTGTCACCACATGGCTGCAGTTTAAGCAGCCGTGCAGACAGAAGCATAGATTTGCAACATATTTAAGTACATATGTTGCATCCCTGTGCTTCGGAAGTACTACAGCACACTGCAGTTAAAGAGGTTACTGTGTGATGCTGCAGCACTTCCTCATAGTTCTGCACTTATACCTTCTCCATATGCTACTAAGGCATTCATTCACTCAATTACGTACTACACATACATTCATCTAAACTAACACTAACAAAGAAATTTAGCTCTTTTTTTAAACCAGCAAAGTAAGGGGCATATCATCAAGACAGGCGATAAAATGATCGCCGCTTTAGCGGCAGTTTTCTGCCGCTAAAACGGCGACAATGGGCTTAATAAAAGGCTCTATGGAATTCCAATTGAAGCTCAGGTTAGATGTGAAGGACATCTAACATGAGCTTCAATTGGAATTCCATAGAGCATATTATCAAACCCATTATCGCCGTTTTAGCATCAGTTTTCTGCCGCTAAAGCGGCGATAATTTTATCGCCTGTCTTGATAAAATGCCCCTTAGTTCTTACAAGAACTTTTTTGTTTCTTCTTTTTTCTTTTATAATTTTTTGGGGGTTTTCTGAACAATTTTTACATTTTTTTGGTTTTGCTGCAAAAATAAACTAGGAGAATCCAAACAATAAACTTCAGGGAACAATAAAAAAAAACAAAAAAACTAGCAAATGTGACTTTCTTGCCGGCGGCAGATCAGATCGATCGACTGCTCACCATAGCACAAAGTCTTATTGCACTTAGTGCAGAGCACTTTTAAAAATTGAAATTGAGGACGGATGTCCAATGTTTGGGCTGATGGATGCACTCTTGATGTGCTCGGCTGCGATGAGGTGGATGGCGCAGGAGCAGGAGTGTTTCTCATCCGTTTGCACTCTTGTCGTGCAAGATTGTTTGGATGAAGGCTCCTCAGGTGCTTCATCATACTTGCCGTGCCGCACAAGTATTTCTTGTTAGGATCCCCTCGTGACAGCACTCTTTTGCAAATCTTGCATGTGACCAAGGTGGCATTGGTCTTATTCTGCCCCTCGGGAAAAGTAAAAAATTTCCACACCACTGAGGAAAAATGTTCTTTGGGTGGTGCCTCCTCCAAAATGTAATCCTCAGAAGTATGAGGAGATGCAGGTGATGCCTGCTGCCCTGAAGCCATTTTTGGTTGAAAAAAGTTAGATCTAAGTGTAAACTTAGTCTAAAAAATCTACTTCTCTCCAAAGAGATGGTGCTCTAAAGAAGGTCAAAGAAGAAGGATTGAAATGGGTGGGGTCTTTCAATAGTTAGAAGAGGAAGTGTAATGAACCAATCCAATCTCTTTTTTTGCAGGTCACATGGGATCCGCGCACCCTGCGCTTACGCAGCAAGCACCCAGCGCGCATCCGCGAAATTGAATAAAAAAAATTTATAGGATTAGATGTAAAAATATATTAGTTTTAAGACTAGTTTAGAGTTTGTCTTCAATTAATATTCACATGAAATACATATATATATGTTTTTTAAATGTTAAATATTTTGCGGGATCCGCGCACCTACCGCGTCATAGACGCAGATGACGCATCGCGGAAGCGCGTAAACGTCGTGTTACGTACATCGAACGTGTCGCGTATAGGCTGGGAGTCACGTACTGGTCGCATTGCGATCGTGCACTAAACACGTACGCAACTCGTACCATGCGCAGATGCTATCACGTAGGAATCGAGAACGGTGCGCATAGGGTGAGCAGATCCAAAAACATTGAAAAATACATATAAAATAAAGTTTTGCACATATAGTTAAAAACATATTTTGAAAAATATAAACAAATATGTTTGAAAAACCCATTCAGTTCAAATAATATTTTTTAATTTTTAAAAGAATTAATTGAAAAAATTATTTTAATAAATGGTGATAAAAAAGTATTTAAAAAAAAATGTAATTAATAAAATTGACACACTGAATTTGAAAAATATACAAATCCAATCAAAATCATTAAACATGATATCTTCAGAGATAAGTTATAGATAGCAATTAGCATCTAAAAAACCTTTGAAATTCAATGAAAAAACCATAGGTTTCATGCACGTTATAGTTAGGAATTGGCATTTAAAATACCTTTGAAATTCACTGAAAAAACCAAAGGTTTCAGGGGCGTTATAGTTAGCAATTGGCATTTAAACACCTTAGAAATTCACTGAAAAAGCATAGGTATCAGGGTGTTATAGTTATCTGGACATTTCCCTCGTACAAAACCCTAGAAATTCCCCTGTTATAGTTAGTTCAGCTAACTATAACTCGCGTCCCCGCAATGCACTGCTGATGACGTCACATATTACATCACTCATGACATGGTCAGTGACATCACTGATGACATCACTGGTGACATCTCAAATGACATCACTGATGACATCACTGATGACATCATCCATGTGATAAATTACCGCATCTTCTCACACCCTAATATAACCTTTGATAAACCGACTCAAAGTTTCAGACATCCATTCTCAAAACCATAGATACTCCAATACCAATAACTACATACCCACTTGTTAACTCTTAGGTCTACATACACCTCCACTCATTCACCTGTACAGTCACTCATACTTACAGTCACTCCGTACAAGACTATCATATGCATTTATTCACCTACATAGACACTCACACACCACCAATCATCCATAGAGGTACTCTCACACCTAGTCAGTCCTGCAAATAATTAATCACACTTTCATTTACTCACCTATGCAGTTATACACACTCAAGTTCACTTACTCATAATAATAGTACCACATTGTTACGCTCTTATACAATTATTGATACAAGCACACACTCATCCATACAGCCACTCTCACAATCACACACTCTCACATATAGCCACTTATATACTCTTACACGCATATATACTGCCTTTCACATATGTAGTTAGTCACAAATGTACCACTGAGATATACATTCAATCCCTAACACACCCATGCATACACTCACTCAACCATACAGTTAATCACAGATGCACTCTAAAAACCATGCACCCATAGAATCACCCAGTCACGCATCTATGCACAGAGTCACACACACCCTTCCCACACAAACACTTAGGCAGCCATACAGATACTCAGACAACCAATCAATAACCCATATAGACGCTCATATAGCTATTCACAAAACCATGCAGCCACTTATACACCAACAGACAGACACATACAGACATTCACACAGTTTAGTCACTAGTCTGCAGTAAGATACATTTAATGATTCACTTATAGAGTCAGTTACGCACCTAGAAAATCATCCATTCACACACTTGTACAGCCACTCATTCTTCCACTGGCCTTTCACTATAAATATATAAAACATATTTAAACTTTACAGAAACACACAGTCACTGGATGACATCATCAGTGATGTCATCAGTGATGTCTTTTGAGATATCATCAGTGATGTCATCAGTTATGTCACTGACCATGTCATGAGTGATGTAATATGTGACGTCATCAGCAGTGCATAGCGGGGGCGCGAGTTATAGTTAGCTGAACTAACTATAACAGGGGAATTTCTAGGGTTTTGTATGAGGGAAATGTCCAGATAACTATAACACCCCTGAAACCTATGCTTTTTCAGTGAATTTCTAAGGCTTTTTAAATGCCAATTCCTAACTATAACGCCCCTGAAACCTTTGGTTTTTTCAGTGAATATATATATATGTGTGTGTGTTCACACTTGCTGCACTATTTGGCCCCGGGATGCGGCTGCCATCTAATATGTTTCCCTGCCACTGGAGGTTTGACTTGCTTTTGTGACATTCACAGAACGGCGTGAGCTTATGTTATTAGCCCAGCAGAGGTCATGGAGACTCTGGAAAGGTGAAACTGAAAAAGGCTCGGAAGAGCGTTTAGGGTCAGAGATTGTCTTCATTTAGATTTTTCAGTGAAATGGCAGCACTGTTCTTTTAATGCATTTTACAATTTGCTGTGTTGATGAAGTCGATTTATGATGAGACGTTGGCAACATTTTTTCTAAATGTAAACAATATCCCCACTATGGCGTGTGACAAAAAAATGAATTTATTCATGCAAATGTAACTAGGGCAATCGATGTAAATAGCTGATATGCACTGCGTTATTGGTACAACACATATTGCTTTACTGGTAGCATTGTTAACTATTAATGGAAAAGAGCATGCATTCACTGCACAGAGTTGACAATGTGGTAGCATACTAATTAGTAGGTTTTTCATGTCTACCATTGCCTTAAAGTGGGAAGGGCTAAATATATTGTTATAACAATGGCGCCAATTCAGATTGCTAAAGGCTCCCAGCAAGCCGAAATGCGTCTTTCTTATCTCATGGGTTGAGGGAGGGCCTGAGAAAATAAATATTTGCCCTACATTGACTGCCTCGAGTCCGTGTCTTTTTGCATGGAGGTCTCTGTGCAAGTTGGAGTTTTGTTCATATATATAAAAATATGGCGTTTCTTTTAAACGTAAGCCCACTGGAGGGCTCAGAATAAAATCAATATTTGCATGGACTACCAAAGCCTACTAAGGTATTAAAGGTAATTTAAGGGGCATGTAATCTACTATAGAAAATGTACTATACTACAAGTACCAGCATGCTATGCAAACTGCCACACCTGCTGCCTAATGGAAGACATGATAAAGTGATGTGCTGGGCAACGCCCCCTCTGATTAATTTGTTATTCCATGCCGAACTGCCTGTGACCAAGGAGCGGGAATGCTTCGAAACGCGTAAGGCTTCCTCAAAATGATCGAATAAAAGAAGTGCCTGGTGCCGTAAATACGCTGCTTTGGAGTGCGTCTTTAAATGGTGATCCTTTGGTATAAAAAAAAAAAATATATATATATATATATTCACTGAAAAAACCATAGGTTTCACACATGTTATAGTTAGCTGGACATTTTACTGATAAAAAACCAATGAAATTCCCCCGTTATAGTTACTGTAGGCAACTATAACTCACGCGACCGTAATCCTCTGCTGATGCTAATACTGTATTTAGACACTTATTTGCCCATGTCTTCTTCCATTAAATTTTAGCTATACATATATTACAAATATTTTTTTTTCATAAAGACACATATGTCATCAGCAGAGGATTACGGTCGCGTGAGTTATAGTTGCCTACAGTAACTATAACGGGGGAATTTCATTGGTTTTTATCAGTAAAATGTCCAGCTAACTATAACATGTGTGAAACCTATGGTTTTTTCAGTGAATTTGCAAGGTTTTTTAAATGCAAATTCCTAACTATAACGTGTGTGAAACCTATGGTTTTTTCAGTGAATTTGTACGTTTTTTTAAATGCTAAGTTACTTTACGCCATTTGTGGCGTGCGCGCCCACTTAACGCAGTTCGTTCCGTGCGCGCACGGTGCGCTTCGCGCACCGTGCGCGCACAGTGAGCACGCGGTGCGCTTCGCGCACCGCGTGCCCACGTTACGCTAGATGGGCCATGAACGCACGATGCGCTTCGCGCGCCGTGCGCACATGGAGGACATATGATGAGCATCGTTGTGACAGGTAAAATATATGTTTTGTTTAGCGCTGATCAGCCATGCAAAAAAGGTGCCCTTCGGGCACCTTTTGCACACGGGGTGGGGAGAATGTGGATATTTTTTTTTTATTATTATTATTTCTTACCGTACGCGTACGGTAAGCGTAATCGGCGAAATTTTCGAAAAAATTAAAATTGCCTTTTTTCACTTGGGGGATCGTTGGGGACTCGCTCGACATGGCTAGGTGCTTGGGAGCTGTGTAAACAGCCCCGTTACATGTTTTTGCACTTTGTTTTTCAACCCCCTGTCAGAGTGCGAGAGAGAAAATGGCGGCCGCCGCTTCCTGGTTTCGACCGATTCGAATGTTTACTAAGATCTAAGGGCCAATCAGAATCGCGCTCGCGCACGCCACCGTACGCGTACGGTAAGCGCACCGTAAGCGCACCGTAAGCTGGCTCAGATATATATATTGATTTAAAGGCTATTTTCTCAGAATCTACTGAACAGATTTACACCAAACCTACAAAAGGCACTTCCTTGACCTGAGGACTACCTCTCTGCCAAATTTCAAGTAATTCTGTTCAGCCGTTCGGGCTGTAGCTGTGTCTAAAGGCCCTATGGAAAAATGCATGGGAAAAACGCGTTTTGGGACCCCCCTTTTATCTCAGCCCCCGCTCGACGAATCCCCCCGAGACTTTCAGGGTAGGGGCGGAGCGTAGCGCCCCACCTATTTTGAAAAATTCACGAGGATTCGTCAACCGGCGCCAAAGTTATTCAAAATAGAATGTTGCGGATTTCCTATGGAAACGTGGTCCTAACTATAACTACCTACTGGCGACCGCCAGTAGGTAATATATATATATATATATATATATATATATATATATATATATATTACCTACTGGCGGTCGCCAGTAGGTAGTTATAGTTAGGACCACGTTTCCATAGGAAAACCTCAACATTCTATTTTGAATAACTTTGGCGCCGGTCGACGAATCCTCGCCAATTTCTCAAAATAGGTGGGGCGCTACGCTCCGCTCCTACCCTGAAAGTCTCGGGGGGATCCGTCAAGCGGGGGCTGAGATAAAAGGGGGTCCCAAAACGCGTTTTTCCCATGCATTTTTCCATAGGACCTTTAGAACGAGCTACAGCCCGAACGGCTGAACAGAATTACTCAAAATTTGGCAGAGAGGTAGTCCCTAGGTCAAGGAAGTGCCTTTTGTAGGTTTGGTGTAAATCTGTTCAGTAGATTCTGAGAAAATAGCCTTTAAATCAATATATATATCTGAGCCCGCTTACGGTACGCTTACCGTACGCTTACGGTAAGCGTACGGTGGCGTGCGCGAGCGCGATTCTGATTGGCTCTTAGATCTTAGTAAACATTCGAATCGGCCGAAACCAGGAAGCGGCGGCCGCCATTTTGTGTATTTCACTCTGAAAAAAAAGAGTGAAAACAAGGAAAGGGGGCAATGAGGAGAGTTACAGACCCCCTAACATTTGTAAGGGGGTCAAAGAAGGACAGAAAAGTACAAAGAAAACATTTATTGATTTTAAAAAAAATCACGGGGTACGCGTACGGTAAGCTTACGGTAAGCGTACGGTAGAAAAAAAAAAAAAAAAAAATGAAAATCAGATTTAAGTGTTTAGATATTAGGGGGCTCTAAAAAGAGCCGTTGTGTTTATGAAATGATTTTTTAGTGGTACCTACAAGTAAGTACCGATGCAGAGTCTAAGGTTCAAGAGGAAGACTCTGTTCCCTTCATCATTGAAGTGCACACCATCTCCTCTATAAATGTCTTGCATGTCATAACGCAAGTTGTTGTGGTAAATGGCACCCATACCATAGTCACGGAGGAAAGCAGAAACAGATTTGTTGACGTGCTTTCTTGCTTTGTCATCGCACTGCGTGCCCACCGTGCGTGCACGGCACTAACTGCGTAAAGTGGGCGCGCGGTCGCGCACCGTGCGCGCACGGAACGAACTGCGTTAAGTGGGCGCGCACGCCACGAATGGCGTAAAGTAACTTAGCATTTAAAAAAACGTACAAATTCACTGAAAAAACCATAGGTTTCACACACGTTATAGTTAGGAATTAGCATTTAAAAAACCTTGCAAATTCACTGAAAAAACCATAGGTTTCACACATGTTATAGTTAGCGGAAATTTTACTGATAAAAAACCAATGAAATTCCCCCGTTATAGTTAGTGCAGGCAACTATAACTCACGCGACCGCAATCTTCTGCTGATGACATATGTGTCTTTATGAAAAAAAAATATTTGTAATATATGTATAGCTAAAAATGTATGGAAGAAGACATGGGCAAATAAGTGTCTAAATACAGTATTAGCATCAGCAGAGGATTGCGGTCGCGTGAGTTATAGTTGCCTGCACTAACTATAACGGGGGAATTTCATTGGTTTTTTATCAGTAAAATTTCCGCTAACTATAACGTGTGAAACCTATGGTTTTTTCAGTGAATTTGCAAGGTTTTTTAAATGCTAATTCCTAACTATAACGTGTGTGAAACCTATGGTTTTTTCAGTGAATATATATATATATATATATATAGATATGAGAGGGGACATCGGTAGTGCCCCTTCCCCAGTCCATTTCGGGCACCAGGGACCCCATTCTCCAGGGCTGGATATATTCAACAGGAGTGAGCATGCAGTTTCTTTCCTCTAGCAGGGTCCCCAGGCCTTAATTAGGCTCCGGGAGGAGGGCCATGCTACCATCTCCCCTGTATAATTTAATGTGTCCCGGGGTATGGGGTCCCTGGGGCCTAATGATGCTCGGGGAGGTGGGCCAAATGGTCTGCCTTTCACATTTTTAAAGACAGACGGCCCCAGGTGATATGGTCCTGGGAGCCAAAAGAGTCTCTGGGAGGGGGCTGTATGCCTCTGTCCCCTTAGATGATGGTCCCAGGATGAGGTCCCTGGGTCCATGAAGGCTCAGGGCAAAGGGACAACTTCCCCTTTTGTTTTGTATTTGGCTGCAGGGGATGGGGTCTCCAGGGCCTATTAAGGCTCAGGGAGGGGGATGCATGCACCCCTCCCATAGAAATGTATTATAAAACGTGTGTGGAACATAATGAACAAAGTTAACTGTCACCTGGACACAGAGTTACACTTCAATACAAATATATATACTGTGTTTAATACCTCTACATGCCCATCTGTTATCTAAACACTTAAACCCATTAGCTGGACACAGTCTATACAAAATTGGGCAGAAAATTAATATGGTATTTTTCCGCCAAATTGTAAACCATGAAACAAACTAACTCACTCATTGGATGATGTCAGTGATGTTATCAATTATATCATTTGAGATGTCATCAGTGATGTCACAAATGTTGTAGTAGAACATGTGATCAGTGATGTCATATGTGAGGTCATATTCAGTGCATGGCGGAGGTGCAAGTTATAGTGAGCTCTACTATCTATAACCGGTGAATCTCTGTGCTTTTTATATTCAAAACAATAATGTTGTCACTGACAAATTCATCTAACTGTAATATAACTTTACCCTTTGTTTTTTTAAGTGAATTTCTAAGTTTGGTTATTTAAATAAAAAAAATTTTTTTAGCCCACTTAGCTCTATAACAAAACTTTAACCTTAGTTTTTTTCTGTGAATTGCTAGGATTATTTTAATACGAAGTATTATTTAATTATGATCTGTAAATCCAACCACACTACATTCAGGATTGTGTGCAGAGGGGGTTGGCTGCAGCTAAGCCCCCACATGCCAAGCCCACGCTGTGCACGGCTGAAGTCTATATCCAGTGGGGGGGTTAGGCAAAAGGCCTTGCTCCCATAGGAGCGAGATGGCCCAAGGGAAATAAAGTTGCCTGGACTAATCAGAACGCTCTTACTTTAAATTAGGGTCCTGTGAGAGTCTCTCGAGACTCTTGCAAACCCACCCATCAAGAGATACAATCATTTTTATTAACCTTTATTTCCAAATACTACTGAAGAGATTCACACAAAACACAATCGGAGGACAGAAATGTAGCTTTGGTGTAATTCAGTGAAGAAGTTTTTCCTGTAGCCTTGTGTGAGAAGTTATGTGCTGTCCACTAATTAAAGTGGTCACCTTGCCCCAGTCCAAGCGGCCTCTATGATGCATGAGGTCAAAGATAACCTTTAGAAAGCTGTCCTAGTGGTAGCTGTGAAGAGCAGCCTTCAGGCTTAGTCTTGAAGGAATGTAAAGCAGCTTGTTTTACCAGAATATACCCTCCTATATTGACTAAATGAAAGGAGAACCACACAGTATTTATATAAAAATATGTATTTATTATTATAACACTCTCTAGTATCCACTACACGAGGATAGAACACAAAGCACACAATACAAGATCGATAGAACAATTATAAGTAGCACAATACACAGAGGGCTCCAGGGGGGAGACCAAACCATATACTAAAATATTGGTATAACAATCATGACTTGAGTCAAGACAAGGTCTAGAGCACGTAGAATTGCTGGGAACCCAAGGAACCACCCAAGGTGAGTAGATAGGGACCCCACGGAGGATGGGTGCAGTGTGATAACACGACCGCTGGCTCTGTACAATTCTGTGGGGAAGTCGCGATTGCAATTTTAAAGTTTAAGGACCCTTCTAGAAGGACTCTGAGCAATCCCCTTTGGAACTTAAGAGGTTGAAGAGCCACCCCACCCATGGATACCATAGTACCCGAGTTACCTATCCCAGAGGAGCCGGAAGCATAGGTCTGGTGCGGTGTCGGAAACAGCAGGCGTTCTCAATCGAGTGCTGTGAAGAAGTGCTGCTGCCATGAAGGTGAAAATGGTTCTGTGGAATCCAAGCCTGGATTCTTGAAGGAAGGAACCTGAAAGCAGAGGGGACAGAGGTTGGGTCACTTCAGAGTGACCAGGGGCTCTGTAGACGAATGCCCACTGATGTCAGGTGCTTCAGGTGCGAAGAAGGGATGCTTGACTCTGCAGCTACGAGGACCAAGAGATGTCGACGATGACCAGGGGCTGGAGGTGATCTGTCCCACAAAGGATGTAGAGTGCTGAGGGGTGGTGTGCAGCTGGAGTGCCAACAAGCCTTGGCAAAAGCAACCCATGCAGAAATGTTAAGCAGGTTACGGTGTGGACCAGCAAGGTCTAGGGGACTCACCAAGCAATGAGGAGTCAGGGCACTTCTGGAGCAACCAGGGAAGCCCAACAGAAATCCAGATGACCCTCACGGGGACCCACAGGCCAAATGACCAGAAGTCATGAGGGGACCTCAAGCAAGATTGCAAAATACCAGCCTACAAAGCACTCGGTGTGAGGAGGCCGGGGTTCTTTGGTGCAAATACTGTGCAGAATCAGGACTACAGGGAGTCCAATGCACAAGCTCAGGAATTGCCAACAAACATATGCAACTGCAAATGGATGCGTTGCACAGGGGTTCGGGTTATGCAGTCCCCACGAGGGGTACTGGCCTCAAACTTGCTGAGAGGGCAGATCAACCTCATGCACCTTCAGAAATCCACCTCCTGTGTGTCTGAAATCTACAGAGTCTGCAAGAGCTTGGGAGCAGCACACCGGTCAGCTGCATCAAGGTGCCTGCGAATACAGGAGAGTGACTCCTTCACTCCAAAGGAGATTCTTTAGTTGACCTTGGTGCACCACAGGTCCTGCACGGAGCCTGTAAGGAGCAAGGGCACAGACAAATCATGGATGGAGAGGGAGATGAAGCTGGGCCCAGTCGAAGGCCAGCGAAGTCCAGAGTGTCCAGATGGTCAAAGGTCAGTGGTGTCTTCTTGTAGAATCTTGTCCATGTAAAATCCAAAGTCTTACAGCCAGGTAAGCCCTTTTGTACCCACTGGAGGGAGTTGGACAGATTCGGGGGACTCTCATAGGGGAGGGTCAGGACAGAGGAGTGGTTACACCCTTGTCCTTTGTCCAGTTTGGTGCCAGAGCAGGAGCCAATGGCTCCCAGAACTGGTTTGAGCTGTACTATGCACAGGAATGCCAAATGTGCCCAAGTGCATACTTTCAGGCACTCTCAGAGTATACCCATCCAGCCCTAATACACTGAATCCTGTCTGGGAGGTGTTCACACCTCCCTGTGACAGGATGCCTATTGTGCTGCCTTCCTATGCTAGAGCTTGGCTCAGCAGCGGGAGAGCAGAAATGTGTCTCTGATCAGCAACATCCATTTTGTGCTGACCGGGTTCAGAAGGCTGGCACCGTATAGACCAGTGACCCCTCAAAGCTCGCTTCAGAAGGGTGGAATCATACCTCCCACACCGGTTACCAGTGTGGAGGTATGAGTCCAAGGTGTTTGATACCAAACATGATATTTTTCTATGCAGCCATTTTTGAGATAGCATTTACTACGAGGTTATAATGCACCTCTACCTTTATGTCCGGCTGAGTCACAGACAACCAGGGAGAATGGTCTCCAAAGGCTGCAGAGAAGCTCTGCTCATTGAGGGGCACACTCTCACTAAAAACCCAGCACCCTGACTTCAGGATTGACAAGGTCTGTTATAGAGGTGACTTATAAGTTTTAAGTGTAGTGACATATAGATATAGTGAACCTATATCTAAAGTAAGTGGTGCAAGCACCATCTTATACAGGTTGCAGTAGCAGACCTGTAGTTCAATTTTGCATGGACTCTCATGGGTGGCATAATACATGCTTCAGCCCATGGGAGGCTTATGGGGTACGTATGCCCTGGGTACACGTGTACCATATACTAGGGACTGATAAGGGAACCCCAGTATCCAAACTAGAGTGTACCAAAGTACATGTGTAACAATTTTAAGGATAGCAGATAGACTGGGGTGCTGATTAGCAGGATCCCTGTCAGACTAGTCAAAAACAGTGCAATATCAAGCAAACAATGGGGCTAACCATAAGAAGCAGATCCTACTTTCCTACACCTTGTCTACAGAAAATGCATGAGGATTTTGTGTTTTGGGACCTGCCTTTTTGCGCAACCCTCCACTTGATGGGTCACCCTGAAAGTTTCCATGCACAAATTATTGACAACGTAGCAAGTTTTTGGAAGGTTTGTGAAACGGTGTAAAGTTATTAGCAACACAAAAAAACGCTTTCCCTATGGAACAATTGACCTAACTATAACTACCTGGTGGTAACCAGAACTAGGCAAGATATATCCATACTTATGCAGCTTGTAGTGATCGCAGCACAAGTCTGAAGTAAGTTCTTTAGTTCATTCACATGATGACAGTATTTTTTAAATTTTTTAATTTATTTATTTTTTATTTGACAGAGGATAAAAAGTAAACAAAAAATACGATAATTCATTGCATACATTTTGCAAATAATCATACCAAGTGAAATATCTATACATATATCTAGGGAAACCCCCAGTTCAGACAAAAAATTTCCATATATGACCAAATCTTTGCAAAGAACGTATAGCTCTAGTTTAGGCCAATGCCCGTTCCCTCTCATAAATGTTTTTCATAAGGGCCAACCATTCAAAAATGTAGGAGGATTAGGCAAGATCCATATTCTCGCTATACAAAGACGCGCAGCTACTAGTACAATGGATGAAAAGCTCCTCATGCCTTAAACCCCAACATGATCTTTTTATAAGTAAGAGATAGATTAAGTCCCAAACCTTGACCAATATCTTCTCCCAAAAATCACATATCGTAGGACAAGTGCAAAACATATGAAGGATGTCGTCTGCCCTATGACCACACTTGGGGCAGGGTGTTTAATCTATGCCATCTCGACTAGGCCTTGTAACTGTTGTTGCCATTTACTGATTCTCTCGGGAGTGTAGTATAGCATACAGATAGTTCGGAATTGTTGCAACTTTAGATTTATGGAGTGAATGGAGTTGTTTAATGTGTACAAGGCCGAAACAAACTCAGAAGTATCCGTGGTAATACCTATTGTCCGACTCCATTTAGAAGCTAAATGGCAAGTATCCTCGTATCAAAAACAACAGAGCTGTAGATATATTGAGCTAATTCTGGCTTTAAGTGAGAGATTTAAAAAGTATGTCAATAATTCGTTAGAATGTGAAAGTTGCAACAGTTGTTGTTTTAGAAAGTAATCTCCAATTTGTAGATATTTAAAAAAAGACCGTCGTGGTAGACCAAAAGAGAGTTGTAGAGATGCAAAGGTAGAAAGCCATTGTGATCATATAGCTGGCCTAGTCTTTCAATTCCATACCTTGCCCAACTACAAGCGGTCAGATCATAAAATATGGTCGGGAGAATTGGGTTTTTCAACAATTTAAAATAGTCTTATTGTGTAAGATCTTCGAAAGTAAGTGAGCAATAGTCAAGAATTTCATGCCATATACGAACCATGTCCCTAATGGTCTTGATGCAGACCCTTTTATAATAGTTAGGATCGTTAATCCTGTTCAAAAACATTTTGCGCTCTGTACCTAATGCAAGATCAAAGCCAAAGTATGGCAGTTTATCCATTAATAGGCTTTGCAAACGCCCAGTAAATGCTGCCCAATAATAAAGTTTGAAATCAGGGAGTTGTAATTCTCCGAACTTATAGGGGAGTTTAAGAAAGCATATCACTTGACGTGCTTCATTATAACCCCAAATAAAACTACTAATAGCACCCTCTAGTTTTTGGAAGACATAATTGGGGACGTGTTTAGGAATTGCTCAATAATAGTTATTGGAAGTTTGTTCCAACTCTTTAGTTTTTATATAACTGAATGGAGTAATGGTTTGTAATTAGGGGCCAAATGTCTCCAGCCTTCTTCCTGTTTGCAAACGGGCAGATTCTCAGAATCTGCCTGTTTGCGAATGGGAAATAGCCTTTTGGGATGTATCATCCCAAAAGGCCATCGCAAAATAGAGAATCTCAAAATCTGCGATTCTCTATTTTGCAAATACAATTAAGGAATTGCAAATTACCACCAACTTCAGGTTGGTGATCATTTGTAATTTTCTTTAAAAAAGCCCTTTTTTGATTTTTTAAAAGTGCCCTATGTCACACATACATGCCCTTAGGACATGTATGTGCACAAAATGTGCACACATGCATGTTTCAGGGGTGCAACAGGGTGTCCTTTTGGCACCCTTGCAAACTTGAAATTGCATTCTCAATTTGCGATTCTCTAATTGGTAGTCGCAAATTGAGAATGTCTTCCCATTCATTCCTATGGGCCTCCTAGCCCATAGGAATGAATGGGAAGGTATTTCTTATTTGCGAATCTCAATTTGCGATTCACAGATAAGGAATATGTAGGATTTGCAAATTTTTTAGCAAATCCTACATACATTGCATTTTGCGTTTCTCTAATTGCGATTAGCTAAAAATCGCAATTTGAGAATCGCAAAACTCTTTTTTGATACATATGGCCCTAAGTCTCCATATTTGTACAATAGTAGCAGAAATCCGGACCCCCAAGCAAGTTACTACAGTGCAGGCAACTCTAAGTTGTGCCGCTTTTGGATTTTATGAGACCTTAATTTATACCTTGAGAAGCGACCAAAAGTTTTCGCTTCTTCCTGTATTGCGATCAATGCTATTACTGGGTCAAATGTGAAAAACGCTATATCATCGGCGTAAGCAATAGCCTTGAGTTGACACATCCCATTACTAAATGGTATAATATGAGTATTCCGATTTAATGCTTGAATGAATAGCTCCATATATAAAGCAAACAGAAAGAGAGATAGTGGGCATCCCTGCTGTGTGCCACGACGTATCGGAAAAGGAGCAGAGTGCAAGTTGGTATATAAAAGTTTAGCCTGTGGGTTAAAATATAACGCGCAAATCCATTTAAAAAACGGCCTGGTAAAGCATTGTTAGTCAATGTCTTCCATAATGTATCCCACACAATGCGATCAAATGCTTTTAGAGCATCTAATAGGACCATCCTAGGATTAAGAGATGTCCTATTATCTATATCGAAGGCTGTTATTAACATGAGCTGTAGTATCTCTACTGATTATAAAACCATATTGGTGATCAGATACAAGATTCGGCATATAGGGCTCCAGCCTACTAGCCAACACTTTGGTAATTTTTTTGCATCAGAATTAATGAGGGATATTGGGTGATAAGACCCACAATCATCCCCAGCTTTCCCTCTTTTAAGAAAATAACAATGTTGGTCATATACCTAGACTTAAGAATTTCCATACATGCCCCAATCTGGTGAATAACATCATGAAGTAACAAAAGAATAGAGCTTTTAAAGGTTTTATAAAATTCTATTGGCGAGTATCACCCCAAGCAGCCTTGCTGGATGGCAGCGCAGCTATAGCAGATGTAATTTCTTCTTCAGTAATATCTTGTTGAAGACAGTCAGCTGTCTCCAAACTCAGAGAGTGGGGATCACCTAATTGTGAGAAATGATCCAGTACAGTTTCATCCCCATCACCGGGCTGAGTGTAAAGCTCTGTATAGAAATGGGTAAATTGTTCTAGAATTGAATCAGTAGAAGTATGTCATTGGCCATCTCTGCCCATAATCGGGTCTCTCTGCGTTTTAGATTTTTTTATCCGCATTCTGGTATGCTAAAATCCTCCCAATCGTTATCCCCATACTCATATTGACAAGAGTGATTTTTATTAAAGGCAACTTTATTCTACTCTTTGAACTTCTGGGTCAGAAGCAGCCGCATATTTATTAGAGAGGAATATATTAGATCACTATTTAGGCTGTTGGACATAAGTTCCTCTGCATGCGCTAATTCTAACTTTGTTAATGTATCACAAGTTGCATTCAGACTATTTTGATAAGTTTTGTTTAGATGGCAAATGTACTGCTGAGTAGAGCCCCATATACAAGCTTTCATAGAGTCCCATACAATAAAAGGAGAAGCAGTGTCGGTATTAGATCGTAAGAACTCGGTAAGAGCCTCTTGAGTATATGTTATAAATTTTGGGTCAGTCAGCAAGTACCTAGGAAATGAAACAAGCAGATTGCTCTTGTCCGCAACTACCAGCTGAAAGCTGGTTAAAACCGGATTATGATCAGAAGTTATCTGTGGGCAGAGCTTTATTTGTGCTGTTGTCAAAATGCTGTTGCTAATGAAAACCAAATTTATTCTTGAGTAATGTCAATGAGGCGCAGAGTAGTATGTGAATCCCGGAAAAGTGAGATGTAGTGTCCTCCATAGGTCTGACAGTCCATGGAACCGAGCCAATTCATAAATTGACTCTCGAACCCTCCGCATTCTTGGAAAGGCAGACTGGTTAGTTGAGTCAATATCATAATTTAAAGTGCAATTAAAGTCCCCCATGATGATTATTTCTCCTTTTCAAATCAAGCAGTTCCAGCATTAGTTTGTTAAAAAGGGTAGGATCATCCAAGTTTGGACCATAGAGCGCACAAAGAAAACTTTTTTGTTATAGATTTCAAGCTGTGTAATGGTCCACCTACCCCCTGAATCAGAAGCAGTTTTAAGTTTATTACAAACTGATCGCTTATCCTTAAGGATCGCTATCCCTCTAATTGCTGACACCTGTGAGGTGCATTCAATCATCTCAAAGCCTAGCTGTTTAAACAGTCCTCTATCCTTGTTAGCCAAATGTGTCTCTTCATGAATTACCAAGTGTGGTTTTTAGATCTTAAGCTCTTCTCTAACTAGTTGACGTTTAGTTAACACATTTAGCTCAGCTATATTTCAGCTAATACATCATATTAGCCCCATTATAAAACATGTGGCAATTCAGACTCATGCATAGCTTTTGGCTTCTCCAGATATTATTAAGAATTTAGAAAAACAAGAATTTCATAAACAAGCCTCAGAAAAAATAAACCCATTGCAAAGAAACATTGAGTATTGTGATTTATCTCATTATTTACTTTTAATTCAATCTGTACCCCCTGCATTTTACATCCTCAATAATGGTACTCTCCATTATTCCACTAATGGACTATCTAAAAGTCAGCCCCAACCCCAAGGTCAGGCGCAGCCCCCACCCCTCCTACTCAGTGTTCTTGAAAAGGAATCACCCCCACTAACCTGCTGTCGATCTGAGACAGCGTAGAGGAGCAGCCCCCCCAGGAGCCTCCCTGCTATAATTAGTAGTGCAATAGTAAAGTAAAGTAAAGTAACTAGAAAACATGAAAATAGGGAGAGAAACATCTACTCCAGTGTCAAGAACAGAACACAAAGTGTCAAAAAGAAAGCACCGCTAAATATTGTCTGTTCGTGGTATTCTTTAGAATTCTGCTGCAGTCTATTAAGCACCACCTTGCCTCCTGATCTGAATAGTAGATCTGGTGAGTGACCATCTTTTATAACCTTCAGTCAGCGGGTTCTTGTAAGTAGACCAAGGCACCAAGTGCATTCCAAGAATCAATAAGCTGTTGCATCCTCCATCTTTTATCCATCGTAGTTTTACATAAACCAGATCTTACAATGATAGAAAATGATTCAACTACCACCAGTGTAGTGGGTCAGGCTTTGATAGCATTAGCCTGATGCAGTAGGAAGTTACCTACATAGATAAGAATTGATCGTGGACAAAGCAAGTGTGGTTTGTAGATCTTAAGCTCTTCTCTAACTAGTTGACGTTTAGTTAACACATTTAGCTCAGCTATATTTCAGCTAATACATCATATTAGCCCCATTATAAAACATGTGGCAATTCAGACTCATGCATAGCTTTTGGCTTCTCCAGATATTATTAAGAATTTAGAAAAACAAGAATTTCATAAACAAGCCTCAGAAAAAATAAACCCATTGCAAAGAAACATTGAGTATTGTGATTTATCTCATGATTTACTTTTAATTCAATCTGTACCCCCTGCATTTTACATCCTCAATAATGGTACTCTCCATTATTCCACTAATGGACTATCTAAAAGTCAGCCCCAACCCCAAGGTCAGGCGCTGCCCCCACCCCTCCTACTCAGTGTTCTTGAAAAGGAATCACCCCCACTAACCTGCTGTCGATCTGAGACAGCGTAGAGGAGCAGCACCCCCAGGAGCCTCCCTGCTATAATTAGTAGTGCAATATTAAAGTAAAGTAAAGTAACTAGAAAACATGAAAATAGGGAGAGAAACATCTACTCCAGTGTCAAGAACAGAACACAAAGTGTCAAAAATAAAGCACCACTAAATATTGTCTGTTTGTGGTATTCTTTAGAATTCTGCTGCAGTCTATTAAGCACCACCTTGCCTCCTGATCTGAATAGTGGATCTGGTGAGTGACCATCTTTTATAACCTTCAGTCAGCGGGTTCTTGTAAGTAGACCAAGGCACCAAGTGCATTCCAAGAATCAATAAGCTGTTGCATCCTCCATCTTTTATCCATCGTAGTTTTACATAAACCAGATCTTACAATGATAGAAAATGATTCAACTACCACCAGTGTAGTGGGTCAGGCTTTGATAGCATTAGCCTGATGCAGTAGGAAGTTACCTACATAGATAAGAATTGATCGTGGACAAAGCAAGTTAGACTGGTCTGTTTGACTGAGAAATATTGGCAGCCTGGGGGCTCGCTGAATTTGAGAGTCCCAGTCCCAATCGGCGAGATCAAGGAAGGCCTTCTGAAATAACTGAACGATGAAGGCTCGTGGATCCGAACCGTCTTTGCCTTCTGGGATCCAAAATACTCTCAAGTTATTCCGGCATTGTCGGTTCTCCAGATCTTCGATTTTCCCTTGTAATACCATAAAATGACTGTCATGGTCGCGAGCAAGATTAGTAGAATGTGACATTGCATCTTCCTTGTCAGACAATCTTTGCTGTAATACCATCATCTTGTTTGTAAGTACAGCCACCTTGCCAGTTACTGCAGCTAATGATTACTAAGTCCACACTAAGCTGTATATAATGTTTCTGCTCTGCAGTTCTTTGTGCTGATAAAGCTTGCAGAATTGAGCTTAACAAGGGTTCTGATGTTAGCGCCGCCCCTGATGTATTTGGAGCTGTATTTATTGCCAAGGCACTACTCACAGTTACAGAGACCTCCTTTACCGGTTGTATTAAATCACCTGCATCACCAGTGGAGGAGCCGCCAGTAGGCCCAACATTTTTTACTGAACGCTCCGTTATAGTTTGAGAAGAGGAGGTGATTTGACCACCGATAATTACAGGGGCCTGTCCAGAGCCGGATAGTCGCGAAACAATGGCTTTGACTTTACCTTTTGAAGTCACCCATTTGCGCAAAGGACTATTCTGGTTTTTTACTTTTGAATGTGCTGTTGCTGGCGCATTACCTTGTTGTTGATGTGCATTGCTAAAGGATTCAGTAGCTGTTCTGAAAAATCTAACCTGTTTGTTAATTTTAAAATTACGTTTTTTATTTTTTGTAGATGACAGGTTGACAGCCTCCTCGGGTGAATAACCAGGTGAATCCTCAGTGTTCCTCATTGGTAAGGACGAAGATAGCATATCAGCATTAATAGCCTGTTGCTCAAAATGCTCAGAATGCTCATTGTGCTGTCTATCACTACCCAAAATGGGTGAATCTGCCATGGCCAGGGATGAAGGGTGCGGGTATTCTAAAGAGAATCTATCCCCCTGCCCAGCTCATTCAGAATGTGTTAGTCCAGATATTGAACCACTTACAGGCTGCAGATTAATTCTCCTGTTCTCAGTTGAATCAATTAACCAGGATCACCCAGAGCTGGTAGCTGATCAGCTGACTGTGTTTGCATTAATGTAGGTGTAATGTCAGTTACGTGTATTTTGTCTGTTACACATAAGCCTGTGGAGCCAGTGGAGGTGTCTGCGCCATCACTCACCTCTGGGTGGGATAAACAAGGCAGTCACGTATCTGCTGGCATTGATGAGGACATCAAAGTCCCGGTGGAAAGCACCCACTTAGGATACAGCACAGCTACAGGGGATACCGGCTCGGTATCCAAAGCCGAATCGCCGGTTACGTCTGGCGAACCCTCCTCCCTGTGCTGTACCGCCTCCATAACAATCTCTGCAATGGCGGCTTTGGAGCGGCAGTGAGCAAATCTGTAGCCTTCCCCGAATTAAGTACCTTCATAACTGGTTTGCTGACTCGAGATGCGTTCTTCTTCCTCGCACCGCTGGTCGAATCCATTGTTGAATTGGCAACAAAAGCCGTAGTGGAGTTTCGGCTTGAGTGTCCACCTCGTGGCACGTTGACTTTAGGTGGAGCCATGGACTGCAGGACAGAAGGCAAGCAGATAGTCAGACCCGGCTAGTAAAACAAAGAACACCGCTGACCAGACCGACGATGGATACAGCTTCGGGTGTTACCGAAAAGAAATAAGTATTGGGCATCTCGTCCAAACATCAGAAGTAGGTGATATCGTAATGTTTTTAAAGTTTTTAGCTATGCATTTCTAAAATAAGAAAAAAGTGGTATGTTCTCTCTGTTCCAATTTATCATTTAACAGTAGCGAAAAAAGTAGCGTTCAGCATTCAAAAGCATTCAGGAGCACTCCCAGGACCCAGCTCCTTGCGGCGGAGTCAATATGCTATCTTCCTTTTCACTTGAGAACAAGCATTACGATGACAGTAATTTGCCATCTTTTTAATTTAACCTTGAATATTTAAGTTTTGGACCTCTAGTTTGTCGACAGATTATAGAAATCTTTTTGCACTGATCTTTGGAAGGTGCTGTTTTCATCCTTCAGGCAGCATCTCAACTGGTCAGTGTCTCTACAATAATGTCCTGATCTATCCTGGTTTATAGGTTGATTTGTGCCTCTACACTGGCTGCTAACATTACTTCATTATCCTGGAGACAACCCTGACAAATTGATCCAAATAGTTTCAAAACGTCAACAAATGACGAGTGGACTGATTTGATTTATCATAATATACATACAGTACTCTTATTTTGAGTCATGCTGAGAGTCTTCATCATTATCAGCCCCTAGACACAATTGTACATTTATATTGTTTATATTTTGTACAGCACCAACATCCATCTTTGTCACTGATATCACTATTCAGCTTCACTGCGTCAGTGTTGGAGCACCTGTAATGTGATTGGATGTAATGTATTAAATTAATTCTATGATTCTAATCGGTTGTTTCAGAATCATAACATTGTGCTAGGAGGTTTAGTCTTAAAAGCTCTCCCGAAGGGGACCATTGTCTTGTTCTTGTATGGGAAAGAAAATGACAGGAAAATTATTTTGTTCAATGTCAATCTAGATGCTTGCACAATTAAAATATGGTTTGGTAGCTTATAATTATGACATGATTGGGACCAGTCATTTCATGTAACACACCTGTGCCAATCTTTGGGAAAATAGACTGGTATCCAAAGATTTTATTTTTATAAACATGGAATATAGTATGAAAAAAAACATGAAAACAAGCTCTTTATTATCTGGTAGTTCATTAGCCCGGTGACTCAGTAGACTAATGTGTCCACTGCAGGGGCCTGTGTTCGACCTCATGGTCAAAGATTGAAATCCCGGCGTGACCACTCAGCCTTTCGTCCATCTGCAGTTGATATAATGAGTAGGGTAACAATAAACATCTGTTTTTCAGCAACAAGATGCTTCCGGGTGAACGTGTGCTTTACAAATACACGTTATGTTTTACTAATGTGAGTGCTGTTTGCATATAGTACCAGATGAAAAAAATAGACAGGTTGCAAAAATGTGACACTAAATCATCCATGAACCTGAAATCTGTCTCTGATTTTCTGGTGTAACCAATATACAAATAGAACACTTTTCAAAACTCTCAGTGGCAAAGGATTTTAGAATGACCTGTTTAATGAATGTGAATTAGGGAGTTTTACAATTTGTCACCCCCTGTGTTTGGCCTAAAACACTGGAATGGTGACCTCCAAAGAACAGCAGACCACACACCCTGTATTGATATTGCCAAATGAGGGAATATTTTTTTAAAGCAGCCTGTCTTCCTTATAGGAACAGTATTACATAAATAAAATCAAAGAAAAAAGATAGTGATACAAGAACATTGTCTAAAAAAATGGTCAACTCAAATGTATATTGGGGCAGAATATCTAAGGCACAAATATCATTAGTGAGAGATATAATATATGTTTTAAATTATTATTGTATATATTATTGTTTACTTTAACATGGTTGCTTACAATATTCTTTTTAGTTATAGCAATATATTTTAGTTATTGTATTATTTAAAGATATTAGGATTAAGATAGTATGTGTTCCTATTTTGAGAATGGTTTGTATAAGTTGTTGTGAGATTATCATTTTTTAAATGTAATTAGTAATTTGTAATTTAGTGGGGGGTTTGTTGGGGATTATGGTGGGAAATTGTTTAAAATACAAAATATTGTTTCAGTTGTAATCATTTTTTACAATGATTCCGTTATTATTTGACAATATTTATCTAAATGATTTAATTGAATAATTGTTATTTTTTATTGATTGATATTTTTGTAAACACAATTGTTCAATTTCAATTTCAATTTCAGCTTTATTTCGACTTATTTTGTCATAAAAGCAACATACATAAATTAAAACATGTATAATATACAGTCCAAAATTTCCAGGCAATATAAATGGAGGTCAGTCACATTCAGTTCTATCACAGCTATGCTAAAAACATATAAATTAGTTAAGAAAGCCAGATAATATATAAAAAATTATTATAATACATTTTTAAAAAGAGGGGAAGAGTAAAATTCATAATGTCGAACCAAGCAAGAGCGATATCTAACCAGCCTTTAAGTATTATAGCTTGCATCCTTTCTTATTCCTTATGAGATATACATTAAATAGGAATCTACTTAGACCAAAAACTATTAATTGAGAAGTATTTGCTTTGAATGTACGTTCTGCCTCTTTAAAAAACCTAAACCCCAAATTTATACACAGGGGTTTAATCCATCGAACTCTTGGCTTTTTATAAGCTGGGCAGAAAAACAGTACATGAGCATCATTTTCTTTTGCTTTTTGTACGCAAAGGGTACACAATCCACTATCATCTTCATTGCCCCTCCAACTACTGGTATTTGCAGCAATCTGTAAAACTCCATACCTGTATTGTAGATACAGTGTTTTAGCTAATGGTGGTCTTATCTCGTCCATGAATTGTTCGAATATAGGAGTATCCTTAACAGATAAAAATTTCTGTGACAATATACCCAGTGTAGTACTAGTGGATACTTCATTCTTTACGTATACCCAAAAAGCAGATTTCAAAAGATTTTTTGAGAATGGTAACATATTCTGAGGGTTTTCCCAAAAATGGGAAAACCCAAGCTTTTTGAACCACTGGGAGATATGTTTTAACCAGGGGATACTTTTATATTCGTCAATCCTGATTATTTCTAACACAATTGTTCAGTTATCTAATTTAAAAATAATTAAAACACATTTTGGATTTATGTTTGTTCAAATATTACCTTCTTTATTAATTGTTTTAATAGGTTTAATTTCATTGGTATATATTTTAATTCATTTTTAATTTGTATGTGTTTGTTAGGCAGTAGGATGGGAAATGTATTTATTTTAAAAATTTTAAATATTTTAATTTTTTATACTTTGTTATTTTTTTTAATTTTATCTAATTTTATGCATCTTTAATGAATATGATTTTTATTTTATGTTTAGATATTTTAATTTTGGTTGATATTTATGTTTGAAAAAACATTTTGGAGTTGGAATAGTAAATCTAATCCCTCAAAAGTCTAACATTTTCCCTACTGTTGCTCTGGTTGGATTGGGAATAGTCATTCAAACGCCTCCAAAGTCCAGCATATTCACTGGTTTTGCTTATGGTGGAGTGGCAATAGCAAATTAGAACACTCTAAATTCCTACACTTTTATTACTGTTTCTCAGCTTGGAATGAGAATAGTATATTTAACGCCTTCAAAAGTCTACCATTGTCTGTACTGTTGCTAAGATTGAAGTGGGAATACTGATTCTAACCCCTCCAAAGTCCAACCCTTCATTATGCTTTGGCTTACGTTGGAGTGGGAATAGAACATTTGGTTGTTTCAGCCCCTCTAAAGTCCAATACCTTACCAGCTTTTACCTAATTAGTAGTGGGAATAGTAAATCTGACCCCTTCAAAGTCCTACTCTTGCTCCAATGTTGCTTAGACTGGAGTGGAAATAGTATATCATACCCGTCTAAAGCCCAATGCTTCCCCTGTAGTTGCCCAGGTAAGAGTAGGAATAGTAAATGCAACACCTTCAAAGTCCAAGACTTTCCCTGTTTTTGGTCAGGTTGGAGTTGAGATAGTATATCCAACCCATTGAAAATCCAAAATATTCCCTGATACTATTCAGAGTCAAATAGGCATTGTAAATCTAACCCCTCCAAATTCCAACACTTTCCCTGTATTTGCTTATGTTGGAGTGGGAATAGCAAATCCACCCCCTTAATTGCAGCAGTTTTGTGGCTTTTGCTTGTGTTGGAGTGGAAATAGTAAATCAAACACCCCTAAAGTCCAACACTTTCCCTTCTCTTGCTCCAATTAGGGTGGCAATAGTACATCTAATCCCATCAAAGTACAATACTTTCCCTATTGTGGCTCAGATTACAGTGAAAATAGTAACTCTAACAACTTCAATTCTTTCCCTGCTTTTTCTTTAGTTAGAGTGTGGATAATAAATTGGAAATCTCCGGCCCATCCAAAGTCCAAAATGTTCCCTATTTTTTCTTATTCATGACGTGGAATAAAATATCCAGCCCCTACAAAGTCCAACATTTTCAATCCTGTTGTTCATAATAAAGAGGGATACAAAATTGAACCCCTCTAAAGTCCAACAATTTCCCTCCTTTTGCTTATATTGGAGCAAAAATAGTAAGTTTGACCACTTCAAAGCTTTACGCTTTCCCACTGTTGGTCAGATGGGATAGGTAATAGTATATTTAACTCATCCACAGTCCACAGCTCTCCCTACTGTTGCTACGATTGAAGTGCAATTAAGAATATAGCTCCTGGAAAAGTCCAAAACATTCCCTTTCTTTTGCTTACGTTGGAGAGAGAATAGTAAAGTTGACCCCTCTAAAGTATAACACTTTATTTTCTGTTGCCCACATTCAAGTGGAAATAGTATATCTAACTATTCAAAAGTCTGGCACCTTCTCTTCTGATGATCAGACTGGAGCCAAAATAGTAAATATAACCTCTACAATGTCCAACATGTTTCCTATATTTGCTTCCATTGGAGTGAGGGTAGCAAGTCTAACCCCTCCAAATTCCAACAGTTCTCTGGCCTTTGCTCATGTTGGTGTAGGAATAGTAAATCAAACACCCCCAAAGTCTAACACCTTACCTAATGTTGCTCAAATTGGAGTGGCAATAGTAAATCTAACCCCTTCAAAGTCCAACACTTTCTCTGCTTTTTCTTATTTTGGATTGGGAAAAGTAAAGTGGACCACATTAGCCCCTCAATAGTCCAGCATGTTCACTGCTTTTGTAATTTTCTTTGTTGGAAAATAATAAGTCAGAAAAGTATTCCTAAACTCTCCAAAGTCCAACATTTTCCATCCTGTTCAGATTGAAGTGGGAAGAGAAAATCTAACCCTTCCAAAATCCAACACTTTCGCTTTTGCTGATGGTGGAGTAGGAATAGTACATCTGAGCATTCAAAAGTCCTCCACTTTCCCAAAAGTTCCTCAGATTGGAGTGGGAATAAAATATCTAGTCTCTAAAAAAAGTCCAACATTTGTAACTGATTTTTAACATGGAAGTGAGAATAGTAGATTGCACACATTCAAATATTAACATTTGCCCGACTGTCCCTCAGATTGGAGTGGGAATAGTATATCTAACTCATCCAAAGTCCAACCTTCCATACTGTTTCAACTGTTTTCTTGATTTTGCCTAAATTGGAGGGGAATACTAAATCCAACCCCCCCGTCTAACAATGTCTGTACTTTTGCTCAGATTGGAGTGTTAATAGTAAATCTAACCCCTAAAATGTCCAACACTTTCACTAATGTTGATCAGATTGGAGTGGAAATGGTAAATCTAACCCCTCCAAAGTACAACGCTTTCTCTGATATTTCTTATGTTGGAGCAGGAATAGTAAATTTGACCCCTGCATATCCAACACTTTCCTCACTGCTATTCAATTGGAATGCAAATAGTATATCTAAACTATTCAAAGTCCAACACCTTCTCTAATTTTGCTCAAATTGAAGTAGGAATAGTCCATCCACCCCTTCCAAATTCCAACAGTTTTCTTGCTTTTGCTGACATTGTTTGGGAATACTGAATCAAACACTTCCAAGTCTAACACTTTCCATACTGTTGCTCAGATTGGAGTGCAATAGTAAATCTGACCCATGAAAGTCCAATACTTTCCCTAATTTTGATCGAATTAGAGTGGACATAGTAAATCAAATCCCTCCAAAGTCCAACACTTTTCCCAATATTTTTTATTTTGGACTGGGAATAGTAAATTTGATTCCTTCAAAATTCAACACTGTTTTCACTGTTACTCAGTCGAATTGCAAATAGTATATCTAACTCTTCAAAGTTCAACACATACCCTGCTTTTTCTTGTGTTGGAATGGAAATAGTAAATTTGACCACTCCAAAGTCCAATGCTTTCCCTACTGTTGCTCAGTTTGGAGAGGGAATAGTATATCATACCCCTTCAAAGCCCAACAATTTCCCTACTGTTGCTGACACTGTAGTAGAAAGATTAAGGGTCACATGCATCATTATAAATTGCAGTTGCGAAGGGGCAGATTTCAAAGTTCTATGTTGCACACATACATGTCCTTGGGGCATCTGTGTGTGCAACATGTGTTGAAATTGCAATTTCAGGGGTGCATCAGGGTGTCCTTATGCCACCCTTGAAATTGCATGCGCAATTTGTGAGTACCTATTTGGTACTCGTAAATTGTGCACGCAATTCCCATTGATTCCTATGGGCCTCAAGGCCCATAGGAATGAATGAGAAGCAATTCCTTATTTGTGAATCACAATTTGCGAGTCGCAAATAAGGAATGTGTAGGAATCACACATTTTTTTGTGATTGCTACATGCATAAGCATTTGCGATTCCTAAATTGTGATTTCTTAAAAATCGCAATTTAGGAATCGCAAATGCACAGTTTGATTCATGTGGCCCTAAATTACAACCCCTAGGAAAGTCATTTTACCCTGCTTTTCCTTACGTTGGAGTAAAATTTGTAAATGTAACCCCTTCAGAGTCTGACACCTCCCCTACTTTTCTTCAGATTGGAGTGAGAATAGTAAATGCAGGCGCTCCGCATAGTACAACACTTCTTCACTGTCCCCAGATTGGAGTGGGGTTTGTGCACCTAACGCCTCCAAACACCAACACTGTCACTACTATTGTTCAGATTCAAGGGACATAGCAAATCTAACCCCTCCAAAATCCAACAGATTTCTAGCTTTTACTTACAATGGAGTAGGGATACTAAATCAAACATCTCTAATTCTAACACTTTCCAAACTGTTTCTCAGATTAGAGTGAAAGTAGTAAAAATAATCCAGAGAAAAGTCCAACACTTTAACCTGCTTTTGCTTGCATTGGAGTGAAAATATTGATTGTGACCTCTTCAGAGTCTAACGTCTCCACTACTGTTCTTCAAATTGGAGTGCGAATAGTATGCCTAAATCTTCCAAATCCAACACATCCCCACTGCCTCTCAAATTGGATTAGGATTAGTAAACCCAGTCCCTCCAAAAGTCCAACAATTTCCCTACTTCTGCCCAGACTGGAGTGAGCATAGTAAATCTAACCCCTTCAAAGCCCAACGCTTTCTCTCTAACTGCTTATGTTGGAGTTGGAATAGTGAACCTAACTGTTGCAAAGTCCAACACTTTCCCTACGTTTGTTCAGATTGAAGTGGAAATAGTAAATCTAACTTCTCCAAAGTCTAAATGTTTTCCTACTTTTACCTACATTGAAGTTGGAATAGTAATTCAAACCATAACCCCCCAAAGTCCAACACTCCCTACTGCTGCTCAGATTCTAATGGAAATAGTAAATCTAGACCTCCTGGTCAGGGACCTGCTCTCCCCCCGCAGTTCCGCTCCTAAGTGCCACCGCTCAGGGTACCGGGATCTGCTCAGGTAGGTGTCAAGGCCTTCCTCCACCCGCAGGCTCTTGCCTGCGCCTCATCCCTGGTGGTCCAGTGGGAGAGCCTTGCTCTTCTGCTGGCCGCTGTTGTCTGGTTCTGTCCTTGTGACACTTTGTTGATTCTGTCTCTTTTGTGCCCGTGTCTGTCTCTGTGCCACTTTGTTGGTTCTGTCTCTCTTGTGCCCGTGTCTGTTTCTGTGCCTTATTTTGTTTATTTTGTCCCCCTTGTGCCCATTTTCTGCCTCCTCTTAAGGCTTATTGAAAATCAAATTAATGGTAAAGTTAGGTCATATTGCAGTTTTGAAAATGACACTTTTAGAAAGTTGCCATTTTCCTGAATAACATCAAAAGGTTTTCCTGCTAGTGCCCAGCTGTCATCTGTCTCCCGATGACTCCCCTATGGTGAAAAGTGTAATGCTCACAGAGAAGGAATAAAGAGCCCCTGGTGTGGTGAGGGGCTCTACTTCCCCCTTGACAGGATGGCCTGGATATTGTGCCCAGCCCCTTCCTTAGTTACAAAGGATGCCTACCCTGTCACTGGCAGTTCAATCTCACACCTAGGCCTGCCTCCCTTGTGTCTCACTAGTCAGGTGGGCTCCAAATCTAGTAAGAGGGGAAGAACTGACTGCAACTGGCTTAAAGTGTGGATAAAAGCTTGCCCCCCCCCCACTCACAGGCTCCCACAGGGCATAAAAGTGGACACCACAGGCCTCTCCTGAGAATACTCATGGATCTGTGAAAAATCAGAAGAAGGACTACCCAGCTGTCTGAAGATCTTGAGAGAAGCCTGTACCTGCTTGCCCTGAACACATCATCCCAGAATTGATTCCACGGGTCAGTTGATTGTCCTCCTGTTTGAGCTACAAGGATGCAACGAGTTTCCTGGGGCAGTGGCGGCTCCTCGAGGGAGTGCTGCGTGGCGGCAGGCGGGGTGTGGGAAGGGCAGGTTGGGGTTCAGTAAACTCCGGCATACGGCGGAACAGAGTTAAGTAAATAAATAAATAAATAAGATGATTTACATTGCACGTGCTGCATTGCCGAGTTAGCGTTGCCGCGCGCGAATGTAAATTGATTTATTTATTTACTAAACTCTGTTCGGCCGTATGCCAGAGTTTACTACCCCCCACTCTGCCCCTCCTACTCCCTCGAGGAGCTGCCACTGTCCAGGGACCTTGACTTGCATCTGACCAGTACCAACTGGGACTGGTCTGGACCCTGCTGCTGGCTTCTGTTAGAGTGATTCCTACTCTCCAAGTCCTCGACCCTCAGCTGGATCTAGAGTATACCCCCCTGTAGAAACTGCAAGAGGTTAGAATTAGAAACGTTTTGCCAACATTCTCTTCAAAGAGCCATCAGGAGACTAGGACTGCCATCAAGCTGAAGCCATTGACCACAAATTGTCAGTTGAATCAAACTTTCCCCTTTTTCCCCAGTGAAGGAAATTAGACTTACAGAAAAATGGCTATGCTCGAACACTGAGGACTTAACTGAGACTGACACTGAGCCGGAGCTGAAAAGTGTCTAGGCCTTCATGGGCATGGACTCTTATTTTCGCCTGTTTGGACTGTTCCCTCCTTTATTGATGACTTCACCAGAACCCGCTCTCCAGTGACCCACTTGTATCTTGCACCGCCATTGACTCTTCAATGACCACTTTTACACTATAAAAGTTTCAAAGTCAGAAAGTAAACTTTCTACCTGGGTGAACCTGGTCTCTGTATCCAACCAGTGACCCATAGCGGTCAGCCTTACCATTTAACTGTGAACAGGTTGTGATACCTGCGTTTGGCGCTTTGTGCTTTTTTGCAATATTTTTTATTCAAACCTTAAAAATTCATAGCTCCAATTGTATTATAGGATTTGTGTTGTGTTGTTGACATCTTATGTTTTACATTTTACTCTATTTCTCTAAATTGATTTAGGATTTTTCTTAAACCCTTATCTAATACTTTACATTTTTACAGTATTTAATTATGCGCTGACAGGAAGAGTCACATCAATGTGTTGATATTTGTAAGGGAAAAATGGCTTTACTGTTTTATGTCAGACATCCTTCTACTCAGTCTTGCTCCTAAAACAGAAAATGAAGAATATTTATATGATCTTTGACTCAGATCTTGCTTTCACCCAAGAAATATAGGCATTTGTAAAGTAACAGTTTCCAAAATCACTGCCCAAGTGGCCCTATCTGTGCTCTGAAAAAACTATCCTGCTGAAATGACCAGGGCACTATGCATGACATTAACAGGCTACAGAAATGTGTCATAACATGCCCCCAAATGACGTTCAGTAGCCAAGTACATGAAGTTCAGAAATGGTGGTGGGTTTGTTTTTGATGTCCAGGACATTTTTTACATGGTTAGTCATTATCAACTGTGTAGATGTGTTACCACCATCAGCGTCTGCTCATCCTCACTAATGATGCTTTCTTGCTTTGCGTTTACTGCTTTTGTAATAACATCTCACCAACTTTCACAGCCTGGGACTCTTGTGCAATGGCAACGTTGCAGCATGTTTAGATGTCATGGGTGAAAACATAATGCATTGTATTCGAATTCCAAATGGTCTGCTGTAAATTGCATACTATTGTTCATTTTATAGAATCATAATGCCCGTGATTCAGACAAAAATAGTATTCTTTCTCTAGGAGTCTGACTGCGTCCTGTGTGCAGCAGATGCACCCAAATGCTTGAAGGAAATGAAAAGCGTCATGACATTAACATGCAAAGGTGTTGCTAGTATGGAATTTTCTTGGGCAGCTGCTGTGGGTATGAACGTGATAAAGAAAGGTGTCAAGCAATAAGGGTACTATAATCAGAGAGGTAACACGAACATTCAATATCTTTGTTACAGAAAAATGGATACCCAATGTTGATTTGTGCTACGAATTTGAAAAGAACATTCCTTCAATTTCATGGGGCTTTTTTACCTTGCAAAGAAGATAATTCTGTTCCCCTTTGTGTATACGCATCTTGCAGAAGATTGTAGAACGACTAATGGGCTCCTTGGTGGTGACTATTTAACACATAAAATGAGGTGAACTTTTAGGGGCCTATTAGGAAACTGCACTTTGTTGTACACTTAGTAGTACTACCATAGCACCATCAAAATAAAGCAACATGCTATTCACAGACCTATGTGGGAGATTTTACCTCTGCCTCTTCTATCTTTTTCTGTGGGGAGATCTCCACCTGACTGCAGAGTCTATGCACATGTAAGTAAGTATACAGATTAGTAGTAAATGTGGGGAGGAAATGGAGGTGTGGCTTGAAAATGGGGAAAACCTACTACTAAAGAGGCAGGGTAGGGTAAGGAGGGGTTCAGGGAAGGTTAATCCGGGGATTGAGGTGACATGCGTCCACCTACAAAATAATAAGCTTATTGTCTTTCACAGACTGCACTTCTAAAGTTACTACAGACAAAAAAGACACAAAACAGAAGTAAATGTACTCCAGTTCAGAGCTCGAGTAAATCAAGGACCTCACATGGCCAACAAGTGATACTATTACACAATCTCATGGAAAATAGTGGAAGTAGAGACTTTAACTAAATCCCCATTGAAAATATTGTGAAATTTGACTGAATTATTTAAAATAGTTAAAAACATAAATAAAAACATGTAATGTTAAAATGTTCCTTAAAAATGAAACATTTCATATTTTTGTTTTGTTGTCATAACAATATCTTATGTTGTTTTTGTCCTGTTGTGCTTTTGGACTGGATTACTGCAATGTAATGTCCTTTGTTTTTACTGTGATTGTGTTGACTGTTTTTGTGTTGTGCTTTGTTATGTTTAAATAGTGTTGTTTTTTTGCTTTGTGTATGCTACTTCTGTGGATTATTTTACAAATTTCAACAAGTGCCGCTAAATTTCCAGCCAAATTCAGCATATGACTTTATATTTGATTTGACTAGCAAGCCTTTAACACTGTTCCAGCGTGTTACCTAACAAAGCTCTAGTTTTTTAACAATTTAAGACATGAGTCAGTCCAAAACTAAGAAAGTGATATGCATTAAATTAGCATTTCCTCACTTAATGTGATCCAGCCCGGGTCTTAAATGAGTATTTTCAGTGCTCACTTTGGTCCTCATTACAGGTTGTGCAGAGTGGCATCAGAGTTGGGAGGTATAACACTCTGAGCAATTATGCCGTTTCCAACCCAAATTATTGGGTCTGAATACAATGTATCTGATTTTACTGGGTCGTATTTCCTACCTGCTAAAGCACAGGTGAAGAGAGAAATACGCTGTGAGCCAAAGGAAAGCTCAATCCCTGCCTGCCATTCAATCACCATGGGGGAGGGCAGTCAATGCTATTCCAGAGTCTTCAATGTCCGTCCACTCCCAAAAGCCCTCCCCGCCCTACTCTCCCCAAAGCCACATTGCTCTCTTCTCAGTGAGTAATTACTTGCTTAGAGCAGGTGGTAAATATTTGTCTTAAACTCCCTGGAATAATGGAAAACGTGTGGTAAAGTACTGAGTAAATCTGGTCCCTGTAGGTTATTCCCCATTTCAGAAACATGAAACCACAATTGCTGTTAACTCATGGTGATATACAATCTGAAATCTTTCATTTCTGCCCCAGCATCTCCCTGTGGAGTTACTAGAAACTTGTAATAATAGAGACCCTTACCTACCTCAGTTTTAAAATCACTGTTTCTCAAGTAGTTGAAGAGCGGGAGCAGCAGTATTTTACCACCCTATACAGTGTTACACAGTAAATTATTATTGGACTTTTAAAGGAACATGCTCCTTGTGGCAATATTTGTTGGCATCTATAAAATAATTACAGAACACGACACAATAACACAGAGGGACTAATTCAAGTTTCTTCTGTACTTAATAAGTGTAAAATCACTATTTGTTGTTTACTCTATTGTGAACTGTGCACAAAACATGAATTGTTTTTTTTTTAAAGCGCAGAAACCAATTACATAACACAAGTAAAAATAATAACACAACACAAACATAACAGGACACAATACACCACAACATTTAAAATAGAACACAACAATGACAATACAAAAAACAACATAACGCAATGATACCTAATAGCACAGAATCAAGCCAATCCTAAAACTATAACACAACAAATACGCTCAAATATTGTTTATATTTATTGCTACCTTCAGAAATATGAATTCTTGATACAGTAATCAGCGGTGTTCATACTGAGCACTACCTTCCTTAAAAAGACTTACGTCCAGGTCGTAGTTTGTGAAATATTGTCATGCTAACTTAAAATCACTAGGTTATAAAAAACACTTCAGGCAGCGCTCTAAGTACGCTAAATTGAATGCTTCAATAGGATGTTTGTGTACCATCTTTAATTTTATAAACAGACATAAATAGACCTATAGTCTCAAGAAAAAAAATATAACTCTTTTTGAATACTTTGTGTAGCCTACCACTGTCTGTCATGCTTTTTTCCTATAAATAAATTGTTCTTTTTTTCATCCTCAGGCCAGATTTGGATCACCAGCTGAATCTGAGCCTGGGGAAAAAACATAGCATGTATGATGAGCTAATTAATTAACAGCAATCAAATGCCTGGCAATGAGTAGCAATGTACTTGAAATAAAGTGCCGGCAAAATGAAATGGTTAAATACAAACATGCATGCTTGGACAGGCATGTACACCATGGAGATTGTGTTTAGGTTTACCATTAAAACAAATTATTTATTTTTAATTGTTTATCCTTGACGACTTGACTCTTCTAGTTTAGTCATAAGAATTTTCTACCATTTAAAGTTACAGAGGCCCATTTTAGTCAAGCTCTTACTCTCTAAAATGAACCTGAATTACAGCATTAAAATGTTGAGAGCTTCATTGCAAACAATGGAGTGCTCTGGGCTTCTATTGGCAATTATAAGAACCGAGCTCCAACATTCCAATATTGTCCTTCACAGCTGTTGCTGTGAACAAAGGCATCACCGAGCTCGAGGGTGTTCAATGCCCTCGGGCTCCGTAAGGTCTTTGTTTTATTTGTTAGAACCTTCTGCCCTCTAGTGATTGAATGTTCTAATAGCATTGAGGCCCCTGTAGCTGGAATATACTGGCATTAAAATCCTGCTTCCTTGATAAAGGCCTTCATCTTCGGCTCGTGCCTTTAACACTGGAGTGGGCCTTTAATGGCTGGTATAGCTCACAATGGCGGGCAATAAGCTATATTAGAATATTGGAATGTTGGGAGCTCCACTGAAAACAATGGAGTGCTCCAGGAATCTAATGGCCAGTAGTAGCCCAGATCATTAACATTCTCAGGGTTGCCATTCACAGCTGTTGCTGTGAACAAACGCCTCAAGGAGCCCAAGAGGATGTTAATCCACTCGGTCTCCGTGAGACCTTTGTTTTATTTGTTAGAACATTCTGCCTTCTAGTGGCAGAATGTTCTAATAGCCTTATAGCCCTACATAGCTCCGCTCACTGGCATTAAAGACCCGCTCCCTTGCTGGAGCTGGCCTTTAATGACAGGTATAGCCTACTACGCCAGGCTATAGGGCTATAACAGTGCAGTTTCCTTTTGTGAGTATTGCTGTCAGTGTCATTTCATTGGATAAATGTCTATTTCAGCTCAGACCTGCACTTAAGCATTTTTTTACTCTGTCATTACAAAAAGAAGTTCATAATGTAAATGCATATATAATAACATAATAGTATGGTGAATTAAGTTGACTAAAATGGGTTTAGTATCTGACTATTCTAATTTATGCAATCATCGTGGAATAAAACAATGGACTTACATAATCCTTAGGGTGTAGTGTAATAATAAGAACACGTAATTTTGGATAAAAATAAACAGGAAAGTTTGTAAAAGATTTTGTCAAATTTGCTTGTGTAAAGTGAGTGAGCAAACCAAAAAAATGTGCAATTATTCCAGGCTTCAATTCACAATGTACATTTGCTTTTACAGGAATTGTGCATCATCTGTACAACTGCCGCTGTACACATTCACTGAACAAACAGAACACATAAATTGGGCCTGATACACAAACTGCCATGTGTAGTAAGTAAAGTACCACTAGAGTAGTACTATGAACTACTAGTAAATCTCCATCTTTCCTATCTTTTCAATGAGGAGACCCACACACATATAAGCTTACTACTATGGCATTGATTCTGAGTTCATTGAAATCAAGGTCCTATTATTCACACCGGAAAAATAAGGTGCAAGTAATAACAGCCATCAAGACTTTTTGGGCAATAACTTGCAGATTTTGGTAGTTACTGCACCAACAATCATGTGGTACAGTAAATATATACTTTTCCCCCTGTGTAATTAAGGCAGGTTTAATCTACCAAAAAGTAATGAAGGGTGACTGATTTAATGCACCCAGTGATTACAGGGCGTGTTAAATAACCCCAAACTCATAATTCCAACCCCTACAAAAACTCCAGTTTGTGCAGGAATTGGAAAACACCAATACACTCATATTCAGGGTACCTTAGTAGTAAATGTGAGAGGGTCCAGGAGAATGGCTGGAAATAAGGGAATTTTCACTTTCAACCTGGAGGGATTTATGGAGAGCTCAGGAGGGGTTTAGGTAGGGACAGTCACCCGTTCACAAAATATTACGTCCATTGCTATTTACACACTGCTGTTATAAAGTTGCTGCAGCTAAAAAGGGACCAAAACAGTAGTAAATGTTCTCCAGCTCAGACCTTGAGTAAGTGCATACATGGAAAACCATTGGTACTGAAACACACTTCCATAGAAAATAACCATATCTGGAACTTAAAATGGAACCCCGTATGAAATAATGTTAAAATAAATATATTTTGGACTCTTTTAGAATGTCTTTAAATATATATTAGTTTAACTTAATATTACAAATATAACTGAAAATAAAATATTTTATGAGAAAATGTTGTAATAAATTAAACAAATTAAATTAAAATTAAATAAAAAATATATATAAATACTCTGACTTAAAATAATTATATTTATATATTTCTTTAATGCTTAACACATAATACATACATATAAACATTTACCTTTAGTTCGGGTTTTTAAATCATTATAATAACAAAATTAATATAATAGTGCTGGGGAGTTGGAGAAACAAAGAGTGTCCCCCAATATCCCACAAGTGACTACAGACCAGATGGAACCTAATCTATATTTTCCTTTTACAGCATTCACAGAGATTTTAATAGATATGGTTCAGATTTAATATAGTGCACTTGCTAGTCTGGTATCCTAGCAAAGTTTTCATGGATCCGAGATCATGCCATGCCCTTGTAACTCAAGCTCTGCCCAAAATACACTTCTTTTCTTTTTTTTGGCAAGTTATATGCTATTCCTAGGAAATGTTCTTTTCCCACTCTTGAGGGCCCAACATGTTAGGTTACGTCGTCCCGCTCTGCACCAACTACAATTGCTATCATCTCAATTCACCTGTTTGATGGTGTACAAATTCATCTGTGCAGCTAATAGGCTGAGAAAAATGGCAGGGAAGTAACTGCATACTATATTCCGGTGTTATAAGTGTGTGGAGGAATAATGATTGATTATCTGTAAAACGTGATCAAATTGTACTTTTTTGTATATGTATTGTGGTATTTGTAACATTTTTTATTAGCAGTTTTTTTAATGGAAATGTCTTTTATGTGGTATATTAAATCATCTTCAGTGTTTCAAAATGATACATGGCTTTGTATGTCTTTGATGTTAGTCTTATATGATTTTTTTAACAACCGAATAAAGCTTGTAATGACTGACTATAGATAATGCACCTGTTATTTTGTTCTACTTTCAAAATACATATCTGAAAGTAGTGGACACTAATATTTAACATGTACATATTTTTACTAAAGTATTTGAAAGGTCAATACATATTTTAAATGATCACTTTAGTTTGGGATAGGAAGATCTCTGCCTCAGTGGTGGTACTATTAGTAACATTACACTATTATAAATGTTGAATTAAATATTTAATAATTTAAATAGATCTAATCCCTTTAAAATTATTATTAAAGATTCCCAAAATCGCACTTGTTTGCATGTACTTTTAATGTATGATAAATTACAGTTCCACATAGAAGTAATTCAATTGATTAATTATTAATGATACATTTATTTTTTAATTCATATGTTTATTAAATTATATTATCATAACATATTTTTTCTTTCTATATACTTTTTTTGCTTTAAATTACATTTAGAAATATTATAAATACTTTAAAATAGTTGCAATAAATGATTTTAACCTTATTACAGTGGGGTCCATGTGTCCATTATTTTTAATGGGAGTTTGTTCCAGTACCGATGGTTGACCATGGGTGGTGAGGGACTTACTTGAAGTCTTTTATCAGCTGTAGCTACTTTACATTTATAAATCAGGCTCAGTTCACTGTTTTAGGGGGTGGAGACAGATGTGACTACTCATTTTAGTAAATGTACACTACCAAATGAATTTGCACGTGTATATTTGCTCACATGTAAAGTTACTTTTCTGAATAGGGCACATTACGTGTGGAAAGGGCTCTTGTATGAAAATCTCTACTGTACTAATGGATGTAAAAGCATATACTCTCTACCAGAACTGTTCTTTCCCAGCAACATTTGGCATATTTGAAACAAAATGCACAACACAAAGCAATGCATAAACGAACAACACACACCAAGTAGCCAGGAAAATGAAATACTCCTTTCTGTGAAATGTACTGTGAATCTTACCCAGCAAGAGTGTGAAGCAATCAAGTCTGGATCACCATTGGATTATTTGTAGCAGATTGCTTCTCCTAGGAAATGTCCTAAAAAAAAAATTGTCATATGGTTTATGTCCCAGCACAATTTTCCAAGAATGAGGCCAAAAAACATTGCGTTTTTCCATGCCCATTTGAATGAAAACTCATTAAATAATCTCAAAAGATCAATAATTGTTGGGGGTACTCATCTATGAATTCTTGTTTTATGAAATGTGGCTAAATTTAGCATTTTAGAACTTGCATCAAATAAATTGTGTAAAAAAGTCGCAGGATTTACAATACTTTATGAAGGAGCATCCAGGAAATGTTCTAGTATTTTGATAGTCTAAACAAAGTTAGTAGTTGTCAAATGTTAAAATTAATATTTACATTAAAAAGACAGTTTTAGTAACCAGTGTATGCACTGTGACTTAACCTCATATTATTTTCAAAATGTATTTTCGAAATGTATGTAGCATCTTGCTTCAATTCTACCACCAACTTCCATTTATTTCTGCACCCTTTCAACTTCAAGCAGAAACTCAGTTATTTATTAACTTGAATACTTTACTTGGATGAGGTGAGGTAGGGAAATTAATTGCATATGTAATTTATGACATTATTAGAGGGAACTTGTATCCCTCAAGAAAGACAGATCTCAGAGGCTAAGGCAATAGAAAGACTGCTCAGGCAACAGGGTCCGTTCAGGTTCTGAGTTTAGACATTGTCTAGGTTATATCATTTACACTGGTTTTGTACACAACAAGCAGGTTCGTGAATATATATGTTGACATTCCTTTTAATTTAATCATGAAATAACTATCATACCAGCTATGGCGCTCTGGAACCAAAGATATGTTATTAAGAAATAATTTCCCCAACTCTGCGTGAATTATCACAACAAATATGATCAAATATTTTGTAGAAATATAGTTAATATAGTGTGGCTACCAAGTTGAATACACTGTTTATTGAGGTGCGCTAGCTAAAATAATTTGCATTTATTGTTTAAATTATAAATTAATGGTACAAATAGTTTAGAAATTTAAATGTTTGCGTACTTTAAGTTTTCTTTGTTGGTAAAGAATAAATAAAGTTATATAAATTTGAAGTTGGTGCATAAATTATAAATACAGTGTATAATTATAACTAAAGAATTTCTAATGTTTGTGTATTTTAAGTTTGGTTTGTATAGAAAGAATAAACACAGTTTTCCAGACTATAACAAAAGTTCAATATTGTATATAAGGTTCAATATTGTATTTAAGATTTCTGTACAGTGGAGTGGTGTACAGTGGAGATGCATAGAGTGACATAGCATAGAGTGGAGTGCCGTACAGTTGAGTTGCAGAGAGTGGGATAGTATAGTGTTGATTGGCGTACAGTGTACTGGTGTACAGTGCAGTGGCATACAGAGAAGTATGTTAGACTGCATTGTTATACATTAGAAGAGCATCGAGTGGATGTGCAATGCAGTGGAGTGGTATAGAGTGGAGTGGTGTACAGTGGAATGTTGTATAGTGGAGTGGCATACAGTGGAGTGAAGTACAGTACAGTGCAGTGGCATACTGTAGAAAAGCGTGGAGTGGTGTAAAGTGGAGTGGCATAAGGTGGCATAACATAGAGTGGAGTACAGTAGAGTGGAGTAGTGTAGAGTAGAGTGGCGTACAGTGGAGTGGAGTAAAGCCTAGTGGTTTAGACTGTAGTGGTATACAGTGCAATTGTGTACAGTGGAGTAGCACAGAGTAGAGTGTTATTGAGTAGATTATCATATGGAATAGCGTAGAGTGTGATAACGTAGAGTGGAGTGGCCTACAGTGGAAAAGCGTGCAGGTGAGTGGCATAGAATGAAGCATCATACAGTGGAATAGGGTAGAGTGTAGTAGTATAACGTGGATTGGTATAGAGTGGAATGGCATACAGTGATGTGGCATAGAAAGAAGTGATGTACAGTGTAATAGCGGTCAGTTGATTATAGTAGAGGTGAATTGCATGTAGGGGAGTTGCATACAGTGCAGTGGCATAGACTGGTGTGCCATAGAGTGGAGTGACATAGAGTGGAGTGGCCTAGAGTTGAATGACGTAAGGTGAAGGGGGAAGACTAGAGCAGCGTAGACTGGAGTGGCACACAGTGAAGTGGCATACAGTGAAATAGCGTATATTAGAGTGGTGTACAGTAGAGTGGCATAACGTGGAATAGCATAGAGTGGAGTGTTGTACACTGGAGTTCAGTACAGTGGAACAGTGTAAAGTGTACTGCCATATAGTGTAGTAGCGCACAGTGGAGAGGTGTTGACTTGAATGTCGTACAGTTGAGCAACATACAGTGGAATGGCATACAGTGGAGTGGTGTATAGCACATGGGTAGAAACTGGAGTGGGTTAGAATAAAGTGGCATACAGCAGAGGGTAATATAGCGTAGTTGTGTATAGTGGAGTGTTGTAGAGTGGACTGGTATAAAATAGAGTGAGGCACAGTTTAATGGCATACATTGGAATAGCGTAGAGTGGAGTGGCGCATACTGGAGTGACATGAAGTGGAATAGTGGAATAGTGCACACTGGAGAGATGTAGAGTGTAATAGCATAGAGTGGAGTGGTGTACAGTGGAGTAGCGTAGAGTAGAGTGTCATAGAGTGCAGTGAGGTACAGTGTAGTTGTGTACAGTTTAACAACATAGACCGAAGTGGCGCAGAGTGGAGTGACTTATTTTAAAATGGTGTAAAGTGGAGTGTTGTAGAGAGGAGTACTTTTGAGTGAAGTATTATAGAGTGAAGAGGTGTACAGTGTAGTGGGGTAAAGTGTAGTGGTTTACAGTGCAATAGCATTCTGTGGAGTGTCATAGAGTGGATAGTTGTAGAGTGAATTGGCATTTCTTTGAATAGCATAAGAGGAGTGGCGAACAGTGGAGTCGCAAAGAGTGGAGTAGCATACAGTGGAGTGTAAAGTGGAATAACGTTGAGTGCTACTGGCATACAGTGTAGTGACGTAGAGTGGAGTGGTATATAGTTGAACAGAGTGTGATTTCACACAGTGAAATAACTTACAGTGCTGTATGGTGCAGTGGATTGGTGCAGAGTCAAGAAAAATAGAGTGTAGTGTTGTGGAATGGAATGATTTACAGTATAATAGCTTACAGTGGCTAGTTGTATATTGGTGTATAGTGGAGTAGCATAAGGTGCTGTGGCATATAGAGGAATAGTGTAGAGCGCAATGGTGTACACTGAAGTGGTGTACTGTGGAGTGGCATAGAGTGGAATAACACAAAGTTGAGCAGAGTTCCGTACAGTGGAGTAGTGTTGAGTGGAAAGGCTTACAGTGTATTGCAGTACACTGGAGTGTCATAACATGGAGTTGCATAGAGTGTAATAGCTTACAGTGTAGTGGTGTAGAGTGCAGTATCTGCAAATGAAGTGGGATAAAGTGGAGTGGCATGCAATGGATTAGCGTAGAGTGGAGTGTCATATAGTGGAGTGTTATATAGTGGAGTGGTGTAGAATGTAATAGCGCAGAGTATAGTTTTGTACAGTAGAGTGTGGTAAATGAAACAGAAGTAGTGACAAAGTGTGTTAACAGGTGTCAATGAAATGTTTCAGGAAAATGTATTATTTGGTGTATAGGGTAATTTTTGGTACTATGTGTGAATGGTGTAAGTAGTTTTATAGTTATAATTAAAAAAATTCTGATGTTGTGCCACAGTATACTATGGTATGTTTGTGATATTCCTCACTACATGCAAATGATTCAGCAGTATGTGATTGACTAATGGCTGTGTTTATTAAAGGTAAACGGCTGCCTTGTCATTTTCAGCACAGTTTGACTGCTTTTTGTGTTCTGTTGCTGTCTGGGTTAGGATCTTAGATCTAGGTATGTAGTGGGTTTTATTGTTGTTCCCTACTTATTGCAAATTTATTAAAGTGTCAATGGTTAGAGAAATGCATTTTCCATTTTCTATATATCTGTAAAGATGTTTAGGGAGACCTGTGCAGTTTAAAAAACAAATTAGGTAGAGGGGTAATTTGCAGGTATTACCACACTATTCTGTAGACATTTTATTAAAGATTTAAATATGTTCAAAATGGAAAATACACTGTATTACCCTGTATTTGTAAAATACAGGGTAGCATGGAGAATACACTGTATTTATTAAACATAGGCTACTACAATGTATTTTAATTTTTTTAACATATTTATTTTTGGTACTGCAATATTCTCAAGGCAGGACCACATGGTATATAGAAAATGTATAAATATGTTTCCCTGCCTAATACCACTTTAATAAAGTGGTAATTGGTAGGTGAACATATCAAACATACTACTTACCTACATCAAAGTGTGAAACGCAGAACACAGGCAAAATGTACTTACAAACAACTTGTTTGCCTTTAAGTTTTGTAAAGTCAATTATTTGTCAATCGCATAATGACTTGTTGAGATAGGGGCCCAGGGGACACTTGTGGCTCTGGGAGGGTGAGCTCCATGTCTTCTTTCCTTACTAAAAAAATATGGCCCAGGGAGATGAGTTCCCAAGACAATAGAAGGGCTTAGAATGTGGAGCTCATGCCCTCTTCCCCTTATAAGATATGAGTGTCCTGGGTGTGTACTGGTTAAAACCCTTAGTGTTTTAATTAATAAAAGTGAATAATAAATGAATGACCACCTGGAGCTTATCATTTATTATTTATTGCTTCTTTGAAGGTGCATCCCACTTTCCTGTACATAAGCAAACAATTGCATTTTGCTTTTTCCAGGTGTGCTGCGCAAGGCAGCACACATGGGAAAAGCAAAAACAAGGAGAAATAATGAATTTCTCCTCGTTTCGCCATCTTAAGACGACTTTTTACCCAGTCTTAATTTTAGTGCTACCGCCTATGTACGCTACCTCAGCCCCAGGGGCTTCCACCTCCCTTTGCTTTAACTGCAAATAATGCGGGGGTGCGGAGACACCCCCTCAGCCCTAGGGTCCATCACCTCCCCGGTGATTATGTTATATTAGATGCCAGAGAGCCATGCATCTCCCCACAGTGCCAGGCACCACAACCTCCCTGGGGTAAGTTGAAATAAAGGAGGGGGCCATGCAGCCCCCTCCTGAAATCCTAGCTGGCCCTGGGGACCTCTACCCTCCAGAGCCAGCTCCTACTATGTCCTAGAGTGCCCACCCCTGGGACATAGCTGTTCAGTATGGCTTGGTGGGAGCTTTACCGCTCCTACAAAGCCATAGCAAATGCTCCACTTCTAACAAGCAAGAGCATAAAAAATGCTCTTTCTTGCTAGTAGTGGAGCACAGTTGCTTTTAGACACAGTGAGCTGCCTTTGCAGCAGCTTCCTTTGTCTAGAAGCAATGCTGGCGCCCACAGGAGGTGGGGGGTTGGCAGACACTGCAGGGGCCTTCAGGCTTCCCCACGGTCCCAATATAGAGTGGGTGCCTGGGGGCACCTACATAAAGATGGGCAGGCCCCAGAGGATGGGATCCCAGGGGCCAAACTTGACCCAGTGAAGGCAGGCCATGTGGCCCCCCTCCCTTGATAAATATATATATTTTTTTAAATGACCGGCAAGTCACCGGAGACCTGCCACCTTTGACTAACACTGCAAATGCGCCTCCTGCCACTCAGCTGGTTGAGGGATGAAGTTCGATTGCCTACAGCGGGTGTTTTGGGGCCAATAAACCCTTCTGTTGCCTATAGTAAGTCCCAAAAAGTGGGATTGCTGAGAGGCCTTTTTTAGGCCATGCCCTCTTACTCCACCACTCTGCAAACCCAATTCATGGTGCAATGCTGGTTGGGGGATGAATTCCTCTTGGCTTCAAAGGGTCCTTGGAGACCAACAAGCCCTCCTGTTACCTTCAGTAAGTCCCACAGAGAATGATTGCTGAGAGGACTTTGGAGGCCATCTCCCCTTTCTCTACCACTCTGCAAACATGACTCCTGACGCATTGGTGGTTGGGGGAAGAAGTCCCTTAGCTCTAGAGTGTTCTTGGGGACCAATAAGCCCTTCTGTTACCTCCATTATGTCCCACACAGTGGAATTGCTGGGAGTTCTTCGGAGCCCATGCCCACTTCCTCCGCCACTCTGCAAATGCACCTCCTGGCACTCTGCTGGTTGTGAATTGAACTCGTCTTGGCAGCTCAGGATTCTTTGGGACTCAGAAGTCCCCTGTTACCTCCAATAAGTCCGACACAGCACGATCCTTAAGAGGTGGCC
The DNA here is from genome assembly GCF_964204655.1 of Triturus cristatus. Taxonomy (NCBI): domain Eukaryota; kingdom Metazoa; phylum Chordata; class Amphibia; order Caudata; family Salamandridae; genus Triturus; species Triturus cristatus. Next base: position 458,512,381 of record NC_140586.1, on the reverse strand, counting down.
AGAGGCCCTGCACCTTTTCTCCACAACTCTGCAAACAAGACTACTAGTTAAAAAACTATTGAAATTCATTTAAAAAACCTAAGGTTACATGGGTGTTATAGTTAGGAAATAGAATTACAAAAACCTTCAAATTTCACTTAAAAAACCAAAGGTTACAGGGATGTTATTGTTAGGAAATAGAATTAAAAAAAATCTTAAGACTTCATTGAAAAAACAAAGGTTAAAGGAATGTTTAGTTAGGCTCAGATTTCACCTGTACAAAACCAGTGAAATTCAGCAGTTATAGTTACCTGTTCTAACTATAACATATGCCACAGCAATGCACTGATTATGACCTCACATATTACATCACTCAGGATATGATCAGTGACATCACTCATGACATCACTGATGACATCTCAAATCATTCACTGATTATATCATCCACAGAACCACTCATACCCCATACAACGTCTTGTACACCCACTCACACACCCATACTTCCACTTACATACCTAGGCAAAGACCCATAACAGTACTCACACACCCACTCACACTTCCATGTAGCCACTCACATACATACTCACTCACTCGTACAGCCACAAACACAACCATTCACTCACCCATACTGTCACATATTCAACCAGTCACTCACCTGTAAAGCTAGTCACAAAGACATGCACTCACCCATACAGCTACTCAAACACCCACTTATTTACCTACACAGCTACTCACACACCCATACAGTCACTCACACACCTACTCACTCACCCATACAGCCTTAAAACACAGCCACCCACTTACCCATACAAGCACTCATACACTCACTTGCATACTCACACAGCCACTTACATACCCATTCACACATCCATACAAGCATTCGCATATCTACTCATTCACTAACATGCCAACTCACTTAATCAAACACCCCCTCAAACAGCCACTCACTCACTCTCACAGCTACTTACACACACAGTCACTCCCTGATACAGCCATTTAAACATCCACTCACTCACCCATACAGTCACTACCCATCCACTTACTCACCCTTAGAGCCACTCACACCCCCATGTACTCACCCATAAAGCAACTGACACACCCACTCAATCATAAGTACAGCCACTGACAGCATCTTACTCACCCACACAGCTACTCACATACCTACTTATACACCCATACAGCCACTCACACATCACACACACAAGGATACATACAGTCACAGAGCCACTCACATAATATAGGTTAGACGTACTATCACTAAGTACTAGTACACCTATTATACATATTTAACTTTTGTAGTAAGTTAGTCTGTATCGTTAACACTTCAAAACATTTACACTCACTGGATGATAACAAAAGTCAGAGCTGCAACAAAGACCCGTTTTGATTTTTAACTCATCCCTGAGGTCAGAAATGGTGAGATTGTTTTTGGTAGATCTACCAGCTTTGCAATTAAATCCTGGCACAAAGCCTGGGGTACGAATCCGACCAATCTGACCCTGGGTGTTGGTGATCATGTTTTTGCATAGCATGTCCTTCAGGTTCAGATTATGCCTCTAGGTAATGCTGGGCTGAGCTGCTACATACGTAGTAATGCTATCCTCATTGTGAAGCATATGCCAATGTTTGCTCAGTATTTTTCTTATGTTGCCTGCCTGTTCACTGTAAGTAGTATTGAACCTGATTTGGTCACAAGTATGTCACATCTGTGGACCCCTTCTACTTTCCTCACAGCTTGGTCAGCGTTTGATTGTCATATTTCCTTTCACTGAATCATTGTAGCATCATCATTTCCTCCTCCTCAAAGGCACTGTCTCTACTGCAATTACTTTGTGCTCTCGCCAGCTTATCATGTGGGATACTGAGCACCAAGCATTTAGGATGACTGCTAGCAGCATGAATTATGCTGTTCCCTGTGGTGGTTTTTCAGAAAAATGTTGTGTTTATGCAGGATTTGTACACCTCAAGGTGAAGGTTCGAAATTTCCAAAGACCGACTGTTAATCTTGCTGGTGAATTTAAAATTACATTTGTTGTTGTTAAGGCTTTGCACAAATTCACTAGCCAGATGAAAACAAATATTCCTCAGGCACAAACTGATCATATCAGGGATCATCTCATTTTGCACAAAAATGACAGTGATCTCCCATTGAGGAAACAGCAGCATGCCTGCAGACCTAAATCATGAGGAATACATGTATATAGGATGCTGAAGTCAAGCCCCATTTACAGAAAATCTGAGGAAATCCCGACTCACCAGGGTCTGCAAAAAATAGTGCACATACCTCAAGATGTTTTCCAACAATCAATTCATAGAGAATACATTGGGGCAACCTCTTTTGGTTGCACCCTAATGTTACTTCTCTTAACTGAATTGCAATATCATCCCTAGCCTGAAGCTCTAAAAGGGCCTTTTTCTGCAACATGTCTGATAATTGTGTTGATTACTGCAACCAAATCATAATTTCGTACGGTCCTTGATCACACCTTTTTCAAAAACCAGTGCCATCAAAGGGCATGGCAAGTGTAAACACGGATTTCGGACGATACCCACTGGGACAAGTTGCGGCTGCCATTGTATTGCCGGGAATGGTTTCTGGTGCTGAACATTTCTGAAAATGCTAACATAAGGGGTCAGAGTAGAGGTTAAGTGTCACAATTTTTTTTTTTATCGCATGCGATAGTCGCGGCGACAACGTAACCGCCAGTGCAGCTCCCATGTATCATTGAGAGGACATCGCGGCTATCAACGTCATCACGCATATTGGTCGAGAAAATTTTTTTTTGTGAATCATTAATACACATTGTTATAGAGATATTTTGATAAATGTTTGTATAGAGGTATTTACATAGTGAGTTATCTACTGTGAAGGCTAGAATTAATTATATGGTTATATTTTTTATGTGGTGGTGGCTATTTGATTTCTGCTTTTGCTTTCCTCGTTAGCGGCGTAACTGCCGGGTTTGCGATGACCAATGTTATTGTGATCTCCGGCCTCACCGCGAAAACAGAAAATAGGTTTTAGAGATGGTTGTTCTAGAAATAAATTAGATAAACATGAGTTTGAAGTGTACAGTAATAAACCCCTAGTGTGTAAAATACTGTAATATGTGTGCATATTTGTGTTTTCACTTTATAAAAAAGACGCGACCATCGCAGTTAATGGTGACTTTGCGATGTCCTAAATAACCACGAAAATGGTAAATTGGTCTGAAACATGGTTTTTAAAGAAACTAACTACAAAAATATGTGTTTAAATATGTTTTGAAAGAAGTATTTATATAGTAATATGCGTAGGGTATGTTGAGAATGAATTCTTATACATATTTTTGAATTTGTTGGTGGTCATTGAATATCTGCTTTTGTTTGTCGTTTTCGCGACGTGTCAGCAAGGATTGTGATTACTGACATCATAGTGGTCTCCAGAGTCACTGCAAAAAGATAAAATAGGTTTTAGGGATGGTTTTATGGAAACTCTCTACTAAAACATGACTTTAGAGAATACTGTAAGAAATACCTAGTGTGGATATATGTGTTTTACACTTTGTGGAAAAGGCACGATCATCGCGGTTAACAACGTCATGGGGACATCTCGATTACCTGCAAAAACAGAAAATAGGTTTAAAAGATAGTTTTTAAAGAAACTTAGTTAAAAAATATGGGTTAAATATGTTTTGAAAGAAGTATGTATATAGTAATATATGTAGGACAATGTTCAGAATGGATTATTTTCCATATTATTTTTGGATGTGTTGGTGGTCTTTGAATGTCAGCTTTTGTTTTTTTTGTTTTCTCAACGTGTCGGTGGGAATCACGATTACTGACTTCATAGTGGTCTACAGAGTCACTGCAAAAATAAAAAATAGGTTTTAGGGATGGTTTTATAGAAACTCTCCACTAAAACATGACTTTAGAGAATACTGTAAGAAACCCTTAGCGTGGATATATGTGTTTTACACTTTATGGAAAAGTGACGATCGTCGTGGTTAACGATGTCATTGCGACGTCCCGAATAACCACAAAAACAGAAAATAAGTCTGAAATATGGATTTTAAAGAAACTTAGTACAAAAACATGACTTTAAACATGTTTTTAAAGAAGTATGTATATAGTAATTTGTGTAGGGTTATGTTCAGAATGGATTTTTTTACATTATATTTTTGGATGTGTTGGTGGTCATTGAATGTCTGCTTTTGTTTTCTGTTCCAGTGACATGTCTGCAGGGCTCATGACGTCATTGTGACGATCCCCACAAACGAAAGAAAAAAAAATCTTTAGAAAAAAGCATCACAATATTTCAGGTATTGCGGTGACACTGACAAGAGCTGTTGTTTTGGTTGTGTGTATATGGCTGCTATGTATAAGACCAGATGCAGAGTTTCAGGTTACTTAGAAACATCCTGTTGCCTTCATCTGTAAAGAGCACTCCATCATTTTCATAAATTCCATACATGTCAAAACACAGATTGGTATTATAGAAACAGTCCATACAATGGTCTCTAAGGAATGCAAAAACAGTATTATGAAAATGTTTCCTGGCTTTGTCAATCTATTGGCAGAATTGATTTGACAACTTCCATTTCTGTCTTTGGCATATATTAGAGTACGCCAAGAGAGTGTGAGAGAAAAGCGACATCAGTTCTGCAAAGATTTCTTTAATTAGGATTTCCAGACCACAGTGCCCAATCTTGAAGTGAGGAGCTTGAGAATCCACAATGGATCTAACCAAAGCCAGCAACTGATAAAACTTTAACCCTGTCTGGCCTAACCAAGTAATCTGCACATTTGACAAACCCAGGTCCTGTCAGTACTTTTTATTGTGGCCTCTTTAACCCAATGGATATAGCTGCGGCCCACAATCCATACTCATTTAGCATTTTGATGTGAAGGAGAAGGCTGGAACTGAGGTAGTTTTCTAAAGGAAAAACTGATAAAATGGAGGTGTTTTTTTTTTAAAGGATATGTTTCATTGGATGCTGTCAGCATAAAAGTGAATAAAATTAGGTAGTGTGTTGGATGCCTTAGCAAGAAGCCTTATTATTGGCTGTTGCTGAAGAAAATAAATGTAATACAGACATGGATATGCTTTTGAATCTGTGGAGTAAAGCACACCTGCTGTATCCTATTTGGAAGCAGCATGGTCCTTCTAGAATGTGCTGTGAACTTGTGACCTACTGGTTTCACTTGGTTGCTAGGTACACTGAGCTAAGACTGTATTGAGGGGTAGAGTGTTATAAGACAGAACAATTTAATTAATTTGAGGAGTGGTCACACAATTTAAATAATGGCAAGTTTTAATTTCCAACTCAGGACTACATAATAAACTGTTTTGTAGTATTTAAATTTGAGAAAAAGTGAAGCCATATATAGGTTTGAACTCCTATTTTTTGTGTGATTACACCGCGATCATCACAAAATCATGGCGAAAACCCGCCCCACAGAAACCTCCTTTTCATAGAGAGGGAAAGGGTTAAAAGATGCTTACCATGGGGGCGTGGCCTAGCGAGCTAACATGGCGGCCGCGACTTAGGCGAGCTCGGTTGAACCCGTCTGTATTATCCTGCATTTATCCTGCCCCATCAGTCTGCACCTTCCTACGAGACGTCTGCGGAGCCCCCTGAACACCTGGTCACCGCGACGACCTCGCTGGCAACTGGCCGCCATCTCCATGGCGCTCGCCTAGGGCGGACGCGTGGCCGACGGGGCTGGCTGTGCCTGAGGGGGCGGGGCTCCCATGATGTCCGCTGGGCTCATGTATGGCCAGCTTCTACGCCAGGCCTCGGCTTCTCTTGCCAGGTTGGGCCAGTTGATTGTGGCCCTTGGTGGGCTAAAGCCGGTGACTGGGTGCCAGCACCCTGGACAATGACTTCGCCACTCTCTTCTGCGGAGCGGAGTGGCTGTTCTCATCGACGTCGGGGCTCACACGAATTGCCGAACATCAGGACTGTGCTTTGCCTCCTCCTGGCCCCTATGTCGTTGGTGCTGGGGGTGCCTGGGTCTGCACGAATTGGCGACTTTCCTTGCCGCAGTTCACCTCCTCCTGGACCCTGCATCATCGGTGGTGGGGGCGCCTGGGTCTGCTAAGTTGGCGGCCGCCGCATGCAGTGGATCGTGCCGGCTGGGCTCGGCATGCCTGCTACATGATCTTGCCCGCTGCGTGCGGAGGGCCCAATTGAAGGGCCTGCTGTGCGAATATCGGGCCACCTCTGCCTCACGGGCATAGCGGACTTTCTGGTGCTGTACTATCCTCGGTGGGATTCCTGATTCACACAATCCCGGCGCCTCCCCCCGAGTCTCCATCGGCGGTCATTTCGGGCCGTGGGGGGGTCCTGTGGCAGATACTGGGTGACCCGCTGACTTCTACACGGCAGACGGCATGGCCGCAGTGGTGGGCTGCGGGGGGTATGTCCTGCTCTTCATTACATTCCTTTGCCCTCAGTCCTGACTTTGCCTGGGCTGCCAGCTGGGTGATTTGTCGATCTGCGGCCTGCTGTGTCCAGAGGGTTGCCCTGCTCTGGTGAGGTGGCGTGCAGCGACAGCGATCCTTCCGGGAGGTATGCCTGACTCTTTCTTCTTTCTGGCTACGCTGGTCTAATCCTGTCAGTGTGCGCCTGGGCGCTTCCTAGAGATAGGAGGTTGCGGACGTGTGTGTGCCTGGTGGGGCTGAGGATTAGACGACCTCCACCCGCGTCCAGTATCACAGACGTCTTGTTGCACCAACTCTCATCTGCCTTGGGTGTCCGGCTGGTCGTCCATTTTCTTTGTTGGCCACGTATTCAACCTTGCCCAGATCCTCTCCCTCTATTTGCCCGGTGGCCCCCGCCGACACCATGACCAGGGACAAACCCCATGGAGCGGTGCCAAAGCACAACACGATCGATCGCTACACGGCGCCTGGAGCCTCTGCGGTTGACCCCGGGGGTGCCCAGGGTGGGGTTCCGGATAACGCATCTCTTATGGCTGCTATCACACAGAGCAGGACAACTCTTAAGACCAAGATAGGAGAGGTGCTTCTCCACCAGGAAATGCGTCTGAACGGATCACGGTGGCTGAGACCAGAGTCTCCGAGGTGGAAGACACCGTAGCAGCGTTGCAGAAAAAAGTTGCATCCCTGGAGGGTTGCGAATCCGGTGCAATGGAACAGTTCCTGACCACTTGGCTGACCAGCTGGCTCCCACCGGATGCTATGTCTCGCTGTTGTGTCATTGAACGCACCCACAGAGCTCTCCTGCAGAAGCCACCCCTGGGGGCTAGACCGCACCCAATCATTGCCAAGCTCCTAAACTACAATGACAGAGACACTATCCTGAAGCAAGCCCGCCTCAAGGAGCCTCTCCATTATAATAATTCTCGGATATTGATCTTCCCGGACTACACCAGACTGGTCCAGCAGCAGCGCCAGTCCTTCCTGGAGGCAAAGGCCCACCTCCGAAGTCTACAGACTTCCTATGCTCTGCTCTTCCCGGCCCGCCTACGAGTCGTATACCAGTCCAGCACATGATTTTTCGAGTCACCCGAAGAAGTGTTCACCTGGACTGATGAGACAGTAAAGCTGCACCCTCACTCGCCGCCTCCCCCAGATTCTGACTCATCGACTGGAGGTCCTCCTCGTCAGCATCCCAAGTCAACCCCCCTAGAAGATCCCGCTCTCATGGCCGCTCACAGTCCCGCAGTGTTGTCAGCAGAACAGCTTCGTCATCAGGGCCGGGACACTTGGCCTCGTGAGTACTTTGGACTGCTCCTACTGGAGGAATGACAATGTGCCTTCTGTTTGATGTTTAACTATGGTGGCCGCTTTCTGGTGGGTCTGTGGGCCTCCCCTCGGTTGGGAGTAGGGCCTGGGTGGCTATCTTTGGGCTACAAGCGATTTCTGGCCAACATCGCCGACGTGGCTCTCGTATAATTCTTTTGGGGCCGTTGCTCTACAGTTGTATCACCCGACCGATGGGGCTCCATAGGGGGCTCAAATATCACATGGGCTCTTTGGGATCCATTGGCAGGATGACTGGAGTGCTCCCGTTGGGGCCCCCAGGCTGTCTTGACCGCGACAGATGCTTCAATGGTTATGAGGTATTAGGGGTGGGGGGGTTGTTGGGGTTGGGGGGGTTCCTTATGCGCTGTCTCTTCTCTTTTGTCATTGATATGTGTACACCGATTGATCCTGCTCCTCTACGTAGTGATTGCATTCATCTATTATACACTTTATAAATTATTGTATTTTTAATGTGCCGTCTTCTAGAGGCGGGTCCTGGTGGTCCGCCCCATGGTTCAATTAGCTCCGCAATGATACCTATGGCGGTACGGCTGTCTAATACTGTAGGCCATCGCATAATCAGCTGGAATGTGCGGGGGCTCTTGATAAAATCGAAAGAGGCGCTATCCTCCGACAGGCCAAACGCGATAGGGATGATGTCCTGATGCTCCAGGAATCGCACCTGCAGGGTAACAAAGCCCCCTGTCTTCTCCTCTATGGTTTTGCACAGGTTTTCCACTCTGGCTTTTCCAGGTGTTCCAGGGGGATGGCCATCCTTATCCACCGACGGGTTCTATATCTACACTCCAGAGCATGGGTGGATCCACAGGGCAGGTACATTATACTACAGGGCTCCATCTACAGGGAACAAGTGACACTAGGCTCTGTCTATACCCCTCCCCTCCTGTCTTGGACCTTAGTGGAGCGCCTTTGACACTTTGGGAGGAAATCCCCCCGGGTATGGCTGTTATTGGTGGCGACTGGAATGATGTGATGGATATCTCCCGAAACCACTGGAGACATGGAGGCCTGCCCATGGCCTGCCTCTCCACTAAATTGAGTTCTCTTGCGACTGTTATGGGGTGGATGGATACCTGGCATGAATTACACGGCCTGGACCGAGGCTACACTTATTTATCCTCTGTTCATGAGTCCTTCTCCCGCCTGGATTATTTATTTGTCCCGAGTGGTGCCATTATTAGGGTACAGGGGGTAGATATTCTCCCGCGGGGCCTTTCTGATCACTCCCCGGTAGCCTTACCATTGCAACTCGGCTCGGCACGCCCACCTTTCCGATGGCGTCTCTCCACTTGGAGCCTACAGGACGAGCAGTATCGTACACATATGGATAAGGCCATAGATCAATACTTCAAGATGAATACTGGATCTGTGGAGGCGGCAGAACCCCTATGGGAGGCCATGAAGTCCACGATAAGTGGGGTGGACATCTCTTATTGTGCTGCGACCCGCCAGACATGGAAGGAGAAGTTGCTGAAATCTGAAGCTCGCCTGCTTGCTTTGGAGCGATCGAGCACAGAGGAAGGCAGTGCGCTGGCGCGCCGTCAGCTGGGCCTTGCGCACCAAACCCATGCAGATTTATTGATGCAGGAGGCCAGGTTGGTGTGGCTGGCTACCCGTAGAAGAATCTCTCAATTGGGAGACAAATTGATTAAATTACTACATCGTCTCTGTCAGGGAGCTGTTTGTCCCCTAACCCTCCCCGCTATAGTAGGGCCGAGTGGCGAACCCCTGGACAATCCCCATGTGATTGCTGAAAACTTTGCTCAATATTATGCACCGCTATATACCCCTCAGGAGAAGGTATCCGAGATGCAGATTCATCAGTTCTTGGATGCCATCTCAAACCCAGGGTTTTTCTGATGTGGCTCGCGATAGCCTCGCTAGTCCGCTTACAGTTGACGAATTGGGGGTAGCATTGGCTGGCCTAAACTCAGGTAAGGCACCGGGCCCTAACAGGTATCCCTGTGAATTCTATAAACGATACTCTAATAAATTAGGACCCTATCTTTTAAACACTATAAAGGAGGCGAGGGAGGTTGGTGGTCTGCCACTAGATTGGCGACACGCCAAAATAGTGGTCTTCCATAAACCTGGTCGACCCCCGGATTGCCATGCCTTATATTGAACTATTTCGCTGCTCAACATTGAAGCCAAGATATTGGCCAAGGCCTTGGTCAATAGGCTCGTACCTTATATTACCTCGGTTGTTCATCCAGATCAAGCCGGGTTTATGCCCCATCGGGCGACACAGCATAATATCCGTCGCGCCCAGGTCGCAGTCGATACTATCCAACAACTCGGTCTCTCGCGGACATGGATCGGGCATTTGATTCACTCAGCTGGACGTATTTGTTTGCCCTACTGGACCGACTGAACTTAGGCCAGCAGTTTCTATCCTATTTAAGACTCTTGTATACGAATATTACAGCCTCAGTCCGTATTGCAGGATCCGTCTCGTCAACGTTCTTGATGGGCAGAGGAACCAGACAAGGATGCCCGCTGTCGCCATTCCTCTTTGCCCTGGTCATTGAGCCCCTGGTGGCATGGGTACGCATTAATGCGCAGGTGGCAGGCTTTGAGTGGGCACAGCAGGTGTCTGATCGAATTTCCTTATGTCTTTCTCTTCCTGACCGATGTTAATAGGACTGGCCCTAGATTGCTCCGGATTATGGAGATATTTGGAGAGATCTCTGGGCTATATATGAACCCTAATAAGTCCACTCTTTGGGTTCTTGGCCCTCAGCCGGCTCTTGGCCACTGGGCCTCTATGATACAGATGACCCCGCTTGGCGTGAAATATCTAGGGGTCTTTTTGTCATCTTCTGCTGAAACTTCATAGGAGCGTAACATTCAATCGATATGGTTGCGGGTGTGGGATGAATTGAAAACATGGTCCCATATTCCCCGCTCTTTACCAGGCCGCTCGGCTATTTTCAAGATGGTCTCCCTGCCACATTTATTATATCAACTACAAAATTACCTTTTTTGTATCCCTCCATCGTGGTTTTGCCAGGATAACTCAGTGCTGGGGCTATTCCTGTGGGCTGGTAAGTCCTCTAGGGTGGCTCTATGCACGTGTTTCCAATCTACCTATTGCGATGGCTTGGCCACGTCCGATATCCTGTCCCTTTTATCTGGCCTCCTACCTGATTGTCCTGAATGAGTGGTGGTATGGGGATCTCACTGACCCGGCCTACTCATTGGAGCGGACCCTCATGGGAACCCACTCCTTACATACCATACTCTACTAGGCACCAATGCGTCGGGTCCTCCCCTCTAATACTACTGTGGTGTTTCAGGTTTGGAAGCAAGCCTTGTGCAGAATTGTATGGTGGGGTAGACTTACCAAGGAGATCCCATTGTGGTCAAATAGATTGCTGCCCCAACTGACTGGTCTGGCGGGCTTCCGAGACTGGGATGCCATCGGGCTCTCCACCCTTGGAGATGTGATGCAGGGTACGACTCTTAAATCTTTTGCGCAACTTCAGCAGGACTTTACTATGTCCAAGACCCAATTCTACAAATATTTGCAAAAAGGAATTAATGCCTCTTTTTTACATTGTGTATTTTATTGAAAAAAAAAAGTATAGTCCTGGGGAATGTTGCAATGTGGAACTAAGAATGTTTTAAATGTCTAAACATCATGTGCAGAATAGATACATCTGTTATGAGCATTCTTGGAGTTGTAGTACTTTTAGAAACATTATTAAACAGGAATAGTGTACTGAGAAATAAAAGATGAGAACATGTTGTCCACTGGTATATGAATTAAAGAAAGAAGTAATAATGGATACGTATGTATTAGGAAGTGTTTGTCAATGTGGTTTATAACTTATATGACCGCTTTGCATATGCTTAGATGGTGAGATATGGTTTTTGTGCTTGCACATTGCTATATATACTGTGGGACTTTTCAAATTACTTAAAGATGCAGAGAGGAATATATTATTGAAAAGATGACTTGAAGGTTTGCAACTATTAGGAAATTGCATACATGTTTACATAGTGATCTATGTTCAGTAAGGCTGATGGAAATTTAATGTATATGGTGAGGGTATTGGTTTTCTTTAAACATGGTTTGTTGGATTAATAGTGCACAATGCCTCAAGAGTTCTTGTGTTAGCTTCATTTTGAGTGTAACTTTTGTTCATGATGTGCTGAATATATGGTTTAGAAGCAGAAGAAGTACTTGACAAATTATGTAGATATGCAAATTGAAAAAAGTTTTGTGCTTTGAAACATTTCCACATCTTTTTCCGTTTTCGAACCTTAATGATACATCAGTAACAAAGCAATGTATGTTTCTAGTGAGCCATGCATGAAAATATATATCAAGTGTGATACCTAGATTTCACTCACACATAGCTCATAAAAAAGCCCATAAAAAAGAATATATACAGTAAAACAGGTAGTTTGATACTGACAGAAGGAGATAACCAATTAGTCAGAGATATAGTTACAACTGCTATGTATCTAACAGCAATGAAGTTGCTTTCACAGTCAGTCAGACAGCATTCAGGAGCTCATGCAATCACCCAGCCACTACTAAGGCAGTCATCAAATCACTGATTCACTATCCATGGACTTATTCAATTACCCAGAGACTGAACATGTACTCCTGCAATCAGGCAGGCAGAAATTTTGGAGTCATTGAACTATGCAGGCAGTACCCATATATACATCTAATCACCTAGGTATTAACTATTGACTTTGCACTTAACAACGTGGTAACTATGCAATCATTATAACATTTGTGCAGAACCTATGCAGCCATCTAAACACCCACATTCAACCCATGCAGTCACTGAAATACTGATGCACACATGTGCACTGATGAAACACACAGGCTCTACTCATGCACTCATCTAATTACATAGAGAGTGCAATTGTATTAAACCTATCACCCATCCAGTACCAATATAGTCATTTAATTACTGAGGCAAAAGTCTTGCACTAATACAATCCCCCCAGCAGTACACTTACTTTCATCCAATCTCTCAAGCTTTAACAATGGAAACATGCAGCCACTCAGGCACTAGTCATGCACTCATCTAATTAGCCAGGCACTACTGATGCACTTATTCAATCCTCCAGGCACTATCCATGCAGTTACCTAAACATCCAGGCACCACCTGTTCACTCGGACAAATACAAATGGGAAGCATCCATTTACTGAGACAAATTCATCCACTCATCCAATTGGCTAGGTGCTATTCATGGGCTTAATCAATCATGTATGTTTTATCCATGCACTCTATAAATCACCTATATAATATGTATGCACTCTTGCAATTATCCAGGTACTAGAATTGCACTCATTTGATCATCCCACCAGTATCAATGCATATATTGAATTATTGAAGCATTAGTCATGCACTTGTCAAATCATCCGGGCTCTACTCATGCACTCATCCAAATACCCAGATACTAGTGCTATACTAATGCAAACATGCAGGCAGTAAGTATGCAGATATGGAATGACCCATGGAGTTATGACATAGTCATGGAAACATCTACACACTACTTGTATCCTCAGTGAATCACCTAGGCAATACCTATGCACTCATACAATCATCTAGGGAATATTGATGTGTCACAACCACAAACCCATGTATTTACAAGTTTTACTGAGGAATATGTAGTCTTTTAGAACAATGTGGTGAATTATATATGCAACTCGTCCAACACGTTTTGCAAGTACTCAGAAGAATTTGTAAGATATATGGTTGGATATAGATTAATGTGCAGATTTTTATAGGCAACGTTTCCCAAAATTTAAATCTTATACATTTAAGTAGAAAAGTCTTGAGATACCAAATACACCAGTGACACAGTGGTATTGAGGCACACAAATAGCTCTTATGTTGTGTTGTTGGATTTACAGTTTTGACACTCTGTATGTACTTCCACACTTGGGTAATGGGCTGTAGAGCTGCAAGCCATTTGGCTTTGCTGCATTACTTTCAAAGCACAGGGATGCATCATATTTACAAAACTATGATGGATCCCTGTGCTCTCATCTGCGCTGGCGCAGAACTGGCTGTCATGCTCCAATGGAGGCACCCTTGCAGCATGGTACAAGGGTCCCTGTGTTGCTAGGATGATTTTTCTGAGCAGGAAGGCACATCTTCCTGATCAAAAACAATCACCAGAGGAGTTTTCCTCTTTCTATAGGGGCTGCAGAATACAGTATGCCTAGAATGAGGAAAAAACAAGAGAAATAAAAGTATGCTGATTTGTTGTGCCTCCTTACACCTGCCATACGGACGCATAAAATTCTGACATAGTACCCAGGTGTACAAATCACTATAAATTGGGAAATTGGCAAAATGCATGGATGGTGCGTCGGAACACCCACAGCAACAGGCATGGCATGCTCCTTTCACATAAAGTGCTGCGTGGAAATGGTCCGTATTTACAAGGCCACGAAAAGCCACGCAGAATGACTTTACATGGCCTTGTAAATATGGAGCTTCACCCCTTGCCAAAGGTGTTTAAAGAAAAGTGACGCTTTGGCGCATGGGGTTTGTAAATATGCTCTCTTTGCTTGATGTTCATTTTGAAAATTATCACAGAAGGGATAAACTGTTATTTCACCATGTATAAATTAGAAGTGAGATATGGTGCAGCTGTGTTGTAGGACAGGGTGCTAGAATGTTAAAAGGTAACTAAAAAATTAAGTTTTATGTTTTGCTTTAGGTTTTCTATATTGTAGTAAGTGCATGTAGTAATATAGCCAGGTTCATCTGTAGATGTAAAACTGCAACACACCATATAAACAGTTTTTGTGTTATGTGGACGTCAGTACTAAAGTAGTTTTTACGCTGGCTTGGGTAAAAATTAAAACATACTGTTTTTTTAACAGAACATGATATACATAAGCACACACAGTTAGAATGCCTACGGAAGCTTAGACAAACAAGTAACAGAAGCAACTGCAGTATCTCTACAGAAAGGAGATGCAAAAGGGGCAACATCCAGAAAAAGTGCTGAAAGAAAAAAGAGCTACTAGTAGAAGGACAAAGACATTTCTTAAAAATATTTGTGGACATTTGCAAAGATTACAAAATAAAGAAAATACAATTATGACTATGAGAAACAAGAGTGGCCAAAGTGTACTTCGGAAGAAGAGAAAAGATTGTAACAAACATGGACACAACATAACCAGGAGACAGAAGCAGTTTAGGAAAATCAGAGCCAGGATGATTCACTGTAGAGTGGTTGGAGATTTAGTTATACATTTTAAAAAGGGTAGAAGAAGGAGAGGTGCAGTAAAACATAAAGAACTAGTTGAGAAAGTAGTTGATTAGGCCTTTGCTTTGAAGAGGAAGCTTTTCATTTTGATTCTACATAGAATGAAGACTCTTGACACAATAGTGTTTTGCCTAAGGAGACAAAATCAGAAGAAATATTAGTGAATTGACGTAACTTTCGTACAGTTTTTAGTGGAGAATAGATACATATTTCTTGTAGAGAGCTTTTCTTTATTGAAAAAAACGTTCTCCAGGATAACAGATTAGGTCATGCTATTGATTAAATAGGACGATGTTATGAAATGAAGCATGGTAGTCCTATAGCAAAAGAGGTGATGATACCTAGAAATGCAGAAGAAGTTATTGCAGAAGAGATACAAGGAAGGCATAGTCAGGGTCCTGTATACAAATGGAACTGTAGTAGTGTTTGTAGTATTAGACAGCAATTCATTCATTGATATATTAAGACAATTTCCATGTATCTTACTAAGGCGAAGTTTAAAACACAAAATAAAGTTATACCACTAAACAATACGAACTTTAGTTAGAAGACTGTACTATGTGAAAACGTCTGCTTAATGTTTAGGAAAAATAAATAGAGCACTTTTGCATGGCAGTGTGCCAGACGTAGAAAAGGTTTGTAGTAAAGTACAGGTTTGGTTCCTTGGTCCTGAGCAGGATTCTAGGGAAAATGAAGAGTTGTAAAGAGGAGGAGCTGCAGAACAAGACACATATATATTACAATTGATAGTTTTAAAGAAGAGACTACAAAAGTAACACAGCATTGTCTAAAAAACTAGAGTATGTTTATATATGTTGTCAATGCACTTACTAGATGATTTAAACACAGAGGGGTCGATTCCGATCCGGGTCGGACAGCTCTCCGAGAGCTGTCTGTAGCCATACCTTGCGACTGACTCGTACCTGGAGCCGGTCCGTCCGGGCGATGAAGTACGATGTGCATAACTGACACAAATCCGACCGACACGTAGGCTGTGATTCAAGCTTCATTCTCCGTCCGAGCCGTACCTCCGAACGCCGAACCGAGTCGCCCAGAAGCAGTATCCACAGCAGTTTCTGGCCGGACAAGCACGATGTGCAAATCATACGCGCCGGACGGGTTGCCACGTACAGCACGTCACAGCATCCGTAAAAAAAGCATATCAGGTACGATTCGTGCCAGAACACTATCCACGGCTACTAGATGGACTAGCTAGCAACGGATGCGAGACGGAGCAACAAGCAGCGTGTACGAGATAACACATCATGAATCCCATCACGCAGGTCATACCAGTACTGTACATCTATGACCGGATCAGGAACAGACGCGGACGGCGCAGACGGTAAGTCAGACACCCACCTCACAAACAAATGACACGCACCTGCCAAATGTCACACACACACACACCCAGGGATCCATATCCTGGCCACTAGCAACAGGCCACCATAGGGGTTGCATGGCCAGCACCACTACCACCCCCACCCATAGGGGACCTGTTGCCCACAACTACTGCCACCCCCACTCATAGGGGACCTGTTGCCCATCACTACTGTCACCCCCACTCATAGGGCTTATGTTGCCCATCACTACTGCCACCCCCACTCATAAGGGACCTGTTGCCCATCACTACTGCCACCAACACCCATAGGGGACCTGTTGCCATCACTACTTCCACCCCCCCTCATAGGGGACCTGTTGCTCATCACTACTGCCACTCCCACTCATAGGGCTTCTGTTGCCCATCACTCCTGCCACCCCCACCCATAGGGGACCTGTTGCCCATCACTACTGCAACCCCCACTCATAGGGGACCTGTTGCCCATCACTACTGCCACCCCCACTCATAGGGCTTATGTTGCCCAGCACTACTGCCACCCCCACTCACAGGGGACCTGTTGCCCATCTCTCCTGCCACCCCCACCCATAGGGGACCTGTTGCCCATCACTACTGCCACCCCCAATCATAGGGGACCTGTTGCCCATCACTACTGCCACCCCCACTCATAGGGCTTATGTTGCCCATCATTCCTGCCACCCCCACCCATAGGGGACCTGTTGCCCATCACTACTGCCACCCCCACTCATAGGGGACCTGTTGTCCATCATTACTGCCAACCCCACTCATTGGGCTTATGTTGCCCATCACTACTGCTACCCCCACTCATAGGGGACCTGTTGCCCATCACTACTGCCACCCCCACCCATAGAGCTTATGTTGCCCATTACTCCTGCCACCCCCGCCCATAGGGCTTATTTTGTCCATCACTCCTGCCACCCCCACCCATAGGGGACCTGTTGCCCATCACTACTGCCACCCCCACTCATAGGGCTTATGTTGGCCATCACTCCTGCCACCTCCACCCATAGGGGACCTGTTGCCCATCACTACTGCCACACATACCCATAGGGCTTATGTTGCCCATCACCACTGCCACCCCCACTCATAGGGACCTGTTGCCCATCACTATTGCCACCCCCACTCGTAGGGCTTATGTTGCCCATCACCCCTGTCACCCCCACCCATAGGATGGGTGATGTGCCACACATCCATCATACACCAACATTAGGTATGTCAGCAAAATACATCCCCCCTAACATCATGACAACAGTGTCTAGTCTGTGACAAATGCCCACAACAGTGATTATGACTTCGAACATATAATGTAACAACCATCACATGTGTGACACAAAACTGAGTGTGGCCTACACAAGGCAAGCATCACTATAGCACTGTGTCAATGTAAAACTAACAACCCCTCACTGTGTAGAACAAAAGTTAAGTGTGTGATTCCAAACTGCAGCAAATGTTGAGCATTGTGGTGATGGGGTCCAAACCCCCCTCATCACAGTGACCAAAAGGTAAGTTTCATCATGGTCTAAGCTGCAAATGCCAAACAGCATGTATGATTCCTGGTCCCAACACATGAAACACTTTTGGGGCAAAGTAGTGGTTGTGTCCCATACCCACAGAGATGTGGTGAGGCTAATAGTGCCGTGAAACCCTAACATACTCTCGGCCATGTGCAGACAAGCACCACCCATGGGGAAGTGTGCTTTTTGGGGGTGGCCTTTCTGATGTTGTTGTGCCTGGCCATGTGGCTGGTGGCTATTTTGAAGCCTAGGCCTGCAAGCTTGCCTGGCCTTGTCTGCCAACAGGCCTGCTTTCATCCACTAGGACCAGAGCAGGTAGCCACAGCTTTTTTAATCTAGTGTTTTCTGTGTGGTCTGTTGAATTTAGACTTCATTTAGGGCATGGATGGCATTGGATTGAGTTGGGGAAGTGTGTTTTGGGGGTGGCCTTTGTGATGTTGTTGGGCCTGGCCATGTGGCTGGTGGCCATTTTGAAGCCTAGGCCTGCAAGCTTGCCTGGCCTTGTCTGCCAACAGGCCTGCTTTTTCATCCACTAGGATCAGAGCAGGTAGCCACAGCTTTATTAATCAAGTGTTTTCTGTGTGATCTGTTGAATTTAGACATCATTTAGGGCATGGATGGCATTGGATTGAGTTGGGGAAGTGTGTTTTTTGGGGGTGGCCTTTGTGATGTTGTTGGGCCTCGGCCATGTGGCTGGTGGCCATTTTGAAGCCTAGGCCTGCAAGCTTGCCTGGCCTTGTCTGCCAACAGGCCTGCTTTTTCATCCACTAGGACTTGGGTGAGACACCAAGGCGACCAGCGAGTACCTCAATGAGACAATCTGTGTCGTTGAGCCTTAGTGGGTTAATGAAAACAGCACCACTAAGAAAAGTAAGCCAGCCTACCATTGAGAGCATGTTTAGGTTGGAGGGTCAGTTCCAACGCAACCACCCAACGGCACGATTGTACAATGCGAAGCTGGCTAAAATGTTAGCGCTGGACCTTCTTCCTTTTTCATTTGTGGAAGGGGTGGGTTTCCTTGAATTTGTGTCTGCCATCTGCCCGAAATGGAAAGTTCCCAGCCGGTCCTATTTCGCAAGAATTGCTATTCTGGCACTACATCATGATGTGCTGGAATTGGTTGGACAAGCTTTGCAGAAGACTGCTGTGCACAATATCCACCTGACAACAGACATGTGGAGCAGTTGCCAAGCCAGAGATTACATGTGCATCACTGCACACTGGATCTCTTTTGTGGGGGTTAGAGATAAACTATCTGCACGAGGTGTTGTTGACACAGCTGCGATTTTTGAAGGTACTCGGAAACATGCAACTGTAGCCATGTTCGCCATGGAGAAATCTCATACGGCTGAAAACATTTTACACGAGTTTCGCACCAAGGTTTTGGAATGGCTGCAGCCCAGGGGGCTTGGTATTGGTTTTGTTGCCACAGACAATGGCAGTAATGTACTTAAGGCCATGGAACTTGGTTCCTATTTCAGGGTTCCGTGTTTGGCGCACTGCATAAACATTATAGTTCAAGACTTTCTGAAAAAAGAACCCATAGTCAGCAATTTACTGGCCATCTGCCGAAGAATATGCACTCATTTCAGCCATTCTTTTAAAGCTCGGAAGCAACTGAGGATCATCCAACGTGAATTTAGGATGCCAGTCAAGGCACTCATCCAGGAGGTGGCAACACGTTGGAACTCAATGTATTACATGCTTGATCGTCTGTACGAACAGCACAGGTCACTCCATGAATATGTCTGGTACAGAAGCAGGGATGCTAGTGTTAAAGGCATGAACCTTGAGAGGAATCAATGGACCCTAATTAAATGCCTGACTGAGATGCTGTCTCCTTTTGAGGTCTTCACACGTGAAGTCAGCAAGGAGGACTGTACAATGGGCCAAGCTATCCCATTATTGCAAATGCTAGAGCATGAGCTGAATAATGTGTCTGAATCATACAAAGGTGTAGAGGACAGAAGGCAAGCCCATGACTTGGTGGAGAGCTTATCCCGGCGCTTAACTGAAAATGTAAGGATACAAAATAAAATTTTGTCTCAAGAACATTACATTTGTGCCACAATTCTGGATCCACGTGCAAAATTAGGACTACTGAAGACATTCCTTGTTTTTCCCGACAATGATGTTGCCCGCTACAAAAGTTGTATAGCTGAAGCAGCCAGTAAGTTGGAAAACGAAGGGCTGCTAATTAAAAGCCCGCAAGATCAACCCACAGCAAGTACTGATACTGAAGCAGGCCATGCAGAATCAAGTGCAACTTCATCGGCTGAGGGCAGTGCAGTTGGCTCACAATAACAACACTCACCATCACTATCGACTACAGAAACAATAACTGGATCATTAGGCCGAGTACAATCATTATCATTACAGGATTGGTATGTAAAGATGGGCTTTTGTAAGCACAGTGCTGATGCACAGAAAAAACAGCACAAAAGCTTACCAGCAGCAACCCTGAACATTGAGCGGATGGTCCAGGCCTATCTGGACGACCGAACAGAGGTGTACGTTGATCAAAACCCATTGCAGTATTGGTATAGGAAAAGGTCTGAATGGCCACAGCTCAGCAGGCTGGCGATAAGCTATCTGGCTTGCCCTGTCGCAAGTGTCTCTTCCGAACGTGTTTTCAGTGCTGCTGGTTCCATTGTAACATTGAGAAGGACCAGTCTATCTCCAAAAAACATGGAGAGGTTAACAATGATCAAAATGAATCAGCACTTCATACCACCGAATTACACAATACATGAACCAACGGAGGAAGATGAGGACAGCGGCTCAGGTGACGGAAGTATTGTGTCAGATGATTACCTACTAATGGATGAACCCCCAGAGTTTGAGGACGAGCTATACTTCCCTGACAATTAGGCTCGCACTTACTGTCTTCCTCCCTTTTTTCCCCCTTTGTTTATGTGTCTGTCGTTCCGGTTATAAACTTGTGAATCGCAACAAATCCATTACCACCGTCTTCTACTCTTCTAATTTAATATACAAGTTTCAGGTGTCTGCTATTTGAGAGTACAGTCCTCCGAATCCAGCTCCTCCGCTCCATCATACTGAATCTCCTGCTCAATTCCATTTCCCTCATGAATGATGATGGTAACAACAAATTGAAACTTTCCTAGTCCTTCCAAAAGAAGTGGACCATGAATCAGATGATTACTATAGCTATCCTCCTTTCACAGCCGAGAGAGACTGGCCATTAACTGAAAATAAGATGGAACAGGTAATGATTGATGCCATGCATTGGACGCAGAGTCGCAGACTGAATGATTTAGATTTTGTTGTGTTTGTTGCGCATGAATTTATGTAATTGTGCACTGCCACTAATCAACTTTCTACAGAACACAATAAACTTAACTCAAGGTGAATTCAATTTTCCCCTTCTTGCAAATAAGAAATTTGTACTTCTCCTGCAGCTTGGTGATACATTGCTTTTAATTCAATACAGGAAGGGGACTCACTCAATCTGCGCAATGAATATGATTGACACAACATTACCGTCCATCATGATGATGGCGAAATAGACGGCCCGTTAACTTAAGATGAGAAGGAACAGGTAAGGATTGATGCCATGCATTGGACGCAGAGTCGCAGACTGAATGATTTAGATTTTGTTGTGTTTGTTGCACATGAATTTATGTAATTGTGCACTGCCACTAATCAACCTTCTACAGAACACACTAAACTTAACTCAAGGTGAATTCAATTTTCCCCTTCCTGCAAATAAGAAATGTGTACTTCTCCTGCAGCTTGGTGATACATTGCTTTTAATTCAATACAGGAAGGGGACTCACTCAATCTGCGCAATGAGTATGATTGACACAACAGCACCGTCCATCATGATGATGGCGAAATAGACAGCCCGTTAACTTAAGATGAGAAGGAACAGGTAATGATGACAATTAATGGCATGCATTGGACACCTGACTCTGAGCTATTGGTCTTTGTGTTTGCGTTGTTTGTTTGTTGTGCACAAAGTGATGTCAAAGTGTACTAGTAATCTATCTTTCTGTACACAATAAAGAATGACTCAAGTTAGTAATATTTATATTTCTACTCTTGTTGTGTCATAAACATTTTACTTATACTGCGGGCCGATCTTCACAGTCAGTCAGTAAAAGTATCAGAGATGATGATGAAGTCAGGACTCAGGAGGACGTTTCATGAGTGGCATAAAACGGAAAAGCCTAAAGGTAAACGCGTCAACAACAACAACCACAGCAGACCCAAATGTCTGTGTAGAAGTTGAATAGAGTGTAGCGGTGGGATGACTGCAGTGCATTGATTTTACTAACTTAAACTGTAAAATGCTATGTTTGGAATGGATAATGTGCTTTGCGTTTGTCCAACTCTTTGAGAGAAAAAAAAAGAATTTTAAGTGTTAACGTAGGATGTGCTAATGCTAAGCACTGTGGGCCTGCTCTCTCCTGTTACTGTTGAAGGTCAATGCTGGAAACAGACTAGAGTAGAGATGATGCATACATGCCACCTCAGAAAGTGTTCTTGTTGCACTACACCATCACTTGTGCATTTGTTTTACCTTTCTTTCTCAATATCCCCTTTGGTTTTCCATCTACAATTACAGGCCGGGCCTTGCCCTAAACTTTGTAAAACATTACAATGCATATTAATTACCTTACCAATCAATCACCTTTTTTTTTCCAGCCGGGCAGTGGCGAGTGGCGAGGCGACACACCCAAGATTGATGGACGAGAGGAGCAAGAGGAGTGCCGAGATGCAAATCCAGTCCACATTTTTGACCAGGATAAGACAGTAACAGTATCCACTTTTAACTTCTTTTAAATAATTTGATTAATATCTTGTATACAATCTTTACAACAGTGTGTTCTTGGAGTTGTTATTATCATCATTAGGTTTGCGCTATGTTTACGATTCTTCCCTACCAATATTTAAAATTTCTATTTGCTATCTGTTAAAGTATTAAGGCCGGAACAACAGTACAAGAACTAGAACTGTATGTAATCCGGGTCTCTCATCATCATACATGCATTGCCTTTTTCTCCCTTAACATATGGATATGGTAGTCTTCAATGATTGTCGTTTGTTTGTCTATGTATGCATACTGTTTTTCTGTGTCAAACCTTTCCCAAAAACCCCCTTCCCATCCATTCAACAAACCCTAACCCTCTTCCCCCGGGCTGTGTGACTCATTGTCGAGGTGTAACTAAATTAAAAGTACACCAATACTTAATCACACACTTGCTGGGGCGGATGTGGTGAAAGCAACACTACTTCAATTTCAAGGCAGAGCGATGATCTTCTTCTGCTTGGCCACCCATGAGTAGGATATTTCAGAGGTTATTTTTTTTAACAAAGGAACATATACCTCAGCATGAATTGCCGGCATTGATTGGATTTGTTTGTTGTCATTCCTTATATACAGCACTAACTGTTAGGCTGTAGGCCTAGTCAAGTGACTCGACACAACTATAGTTTGTAACTCTGTCTAGTAGGCTATCCTCCTAACCACCATTCTGTTTTTTTGTCAAATATTTGAGCATATTATTGTTGCTCGGTAAGTTCTGTACTGTACTTCATTCAACTACTCCTCTAACAGTCTCTCAAAGGCGATTGACTGTCTCCTCTTTTTTTGCAAATGCTGCCGCCCTGCCAGTGTCTACTACTACTACTATGCTGCTACCACCACCACCACCCCAATCATGACAGCCGCAGTCTCCTCCTCCTCCTCGGCTAAGACCACCAGCCGCCGGTATTCTCGCTGGATTGCCTCCAGCTTCCGGCGCCGTGCCTTGGCGGCCAACTCCTTCCGATTTTGTTTCGGAGTAGCTGTGTATCAAACAGAAAAAAACAAGAAAATTGTAAAATATACTCTTAGAAAAACAGTAGGACAAGGTAATTATTTATACACATAGTGGCATGGTAGAGTAGCACAATAAAGCACAGTAGTACATAGCATTTTAAATGTCGCCCGTCCTTCTTCCTTCCACCCGTCTTTCACTTTTTAGTTGAACAGTGCACCAGGTGCTCTTCTCCATAAAACTTTCAAAGCTGAGTTGAAATCAGATAGATGAGGCCATTGATTACTCAAAACTCCGGCTCCTATGCCAATTAAAGGGAATTCTAGTCTTCTAGTTCACTCTTCAAACGTCCCCAACAACTCATACTTACTTACGACATCGGATATCCCGCCATCCTCATGCTGAAAAGGGTGGGGGTCCCGTGGGGACAATTAATTAGGATGATGCGCCCGGCACAGTGGCGGGCGCATCCTGTTTTTTTTTACATTCTGGTTGGCTTTGCTGAAAGCAATGCTAAAATGTTGTGCTGCTTTTCCAAGCACAACATGACGGGCCCCACACGGAGCCTGTCACATTTTGCTTTGAAAGGCGGGGGGGTACCATAGCATAGGTAGGTACCCTCCATGCTCCACCCAAGCATACTCTGCAATGTCTGCATGCCTTTCCGTGGCGGACGGCAATGCCGCCACGCAAAGGCATTCCAAAATGCAGATTATATGGCTGGCGGTGTGTTCAGAGAGACACCACCGGCATATTGAACCCTTTTCCGCCTGGTCGACATGTGACGGGTCTGACTCTTTTCTACAGGGATGGCGGGAGGTTTGCCCCTGCGGTGTCGGCAGTGAATTCCAGCCGGCCCGGCGGGGGCAATGCGCCCACCATCCTAATGAGGCCCTAAGTCACAACTGTACATATACATATACATACAGTACACCCTTGCAGTGAGTGTACTGTCAAGTTCAACAATAGTTAAGGATTATGAATCTAACTTACCACCGCCTGCCACTGGTGCTGCCACTCCCCCTACCGCTCCATCGTCGGTATCGGCAGCAACTGCCGCATCCTCGCCCTCCGCGTCACCTTGTTCGCTGGCCCCGGCAATGGTGGTCGGTAGTGCGCCTAGAAAACATTACACATTTATTAGGCGTCATATACACCTCCCCCCTATTGATCAGTAGCAAGGTTGAAAAATGAGTTAATACTAACATACATCACTAGTACAAATCAGGTAGTAGTAGAGTAGACACTAATATTTATGTATGATCATTGTAGCCTTTGCTTAATTAGCCCTAGCCATGCTACCATTTTACCTGTCTGTCTTTTATTTTTGCACATGTGACGTTACCTTTACCTTGCAGCTTCTTAAGACACCGTTTGAGCCCACATGACCTGCCTCACACTGCTACTGTCTAGTCTACGCGCTACGTACAAGCGGTCAACAAACATTAACAAGCCACTTTTTTAGGAAGTACTGGTGTATTACTGTTACTGTTAGTCCATATTGCTGATCCATAAATGCTACACTTTTTGGCACGGCTGAGAAATGCTTGCAAGTTGCAATATACTAACGCACACCATTTCATTTTTCGCATTACAGACGCGAGATTCCCTTCTACGAACCAGAGCTTCTGAATGATGCAACAACTGCCAGTACTAGGTTCTTCTAAGGTGAGGGGTCCCTTCACCTTCACTCACATCTTCATTTATACATTTATATAAACTAAATTGCTATGGGATGGTGGTGCTGCCTTCCACCACTGTTCAGTTATCATGATTTAATTCCCAACTGTATAAGTGTAACAATGTATATTGTTTTAATGTTATTGATTTTCCAGTTGGTGCTGCATTTATAAGAAAACAGTGTACAGACCTTCTCAAATTGGGTGTGCATGTGAATTGCTTCCACGACTGAGAGGTTGGGTGTGTTATGTTCTGGGTTGTCTACTTGTTGGGTATCTTGGGGGGAGGGTTCCGAGACCTAATAGTTATGACAAGACAGTACTATAGTCAAGCAGTGGAATTGTGGTGGGTGCGGAATTTCTGATTGAGGTGTGCAAGGAAGGTCCAACCTACCATCACCAACATCCTATTTTCTGGTGCAAATGTCTGTGTATGTGCAAGATCCCTACAACAGTAGTATGTCCTATAGGGTATCATATCAAAATAGTAATACATCTGGTAGGGCTGTTGTTGCTGTGAATTTTCAAAGCCTCAAGATCAATAAGAGTAAAAGTAGTACAAGACGACGACCCAACGGATTGGACTCAATGGCTCGAGCTACTGGTGAATAAGAGTTTTATATTACAACCTTTCACAAAGAGTGGCACTGGCCAACTGGGCAAGACTAGCTACTACAGTACAGACAGACTGATAGTATGTAGTAGTAGTACTCAGAGTCATCATAGCGGAGGCAGGGATAAGATTTTTGAAACCGTACAGATCGAAGGATAATTGGTGGTAAAAAAATAGCATTTGGAAACAAACAATAGTTCGGGAAAAATATGGGGCAGTACAAGTTATGGAATAAGAAATATTATTAAAAACAAGAAGACTTACTAGGGCCAGCAGAGGAGCCCTCAGCGGTGTCCTCCTGGTGGTGTTCTGAGTGTCCCGCCAACTGCCCAGTCCCTGTCGGTCTGCCCCTGGGTGCTGATGAACAGGAAAGATATAAGAAAGAGACAAACATTGATGGATGGTGTCAAACAAATACAATATTTTTCAACAACGGTCAAAAAACACTTATGTAAACAACAATTGCAATAACCAAATTGACCGATCTCATCTGGTCAACAAGTAATATCGGGGGATTCGCAGTTCGACTACTTAAGTTACTATTTATCAACAGTAATCCAGTCTTCCATTCTGATTCCAGAATACCAAGTTACAACTAAGCCTAAGTACAACGTACCACCCAACCTAGCCCACCTATTCCAGGCATGCCAATTGTACATTAAGTATGCATTTCCACTGCATTCCTCAACAATGCATATGGTCAAATCATGGAGGACACATGAACATGACTACATGTTTTGTATACACCAAATTTGGGTTTGATTGATTGATGCTGATCTGCTAGTGCTAAGTAACTGCTAAGCCTACCACCACTCATTGAACAAACTAGAAAAGGTTCTAATTAATCAATCAATCAATCATGGAATTTGTATAGCGCACTACTCACCCGTAGGGTCTCAAGGCGCTGGGGGGGGGGGATCGTTACTGCTCGAACAGCCAGGTCTTGAGTTGCTTCCTGAAGGCGAGGTGGTCCTGGGTTGTCCGGAGGTGGATGGGGAGGGAGTTCCATGTCTTGGCTGCCAGGTAGGAAAAGGATCTTCCTCCGGCGGTGGTTCTGCGGATGCGTGGAACGGTGGCGAGGGCGAGGCTGGCGGAGCAGAGCTGGCGGGTGGGCGTGTGGAAGGTCAGGCGGGTGTTGATGAGCTTGGGGCCCAGGTCATGGAGGGCCTTGTGTGCATGGGTGAGGAGTCTGAACATGATCCTCTTGCTGACAGGGAGCCAGTGCAGGTCTCTCAGGTGTCCGGAGATGTGGCTGTGCAGGGGGATGTCCAGGACGAGTCGTGCTGAGGCGTTCTGGACTCGTTGGAGTTTCCTCTGGAGTTTGGCGGTGGTGCCGGCGTAGAGGGTGTTTCCGTAGTCCAGCCGGCTGGTGACAAGTGCTTGGGTGACCGTCTTCCTAGTCTCTGTGGGGATCCACCGGAAGATCTTTCGAAGCATGCGCAAGGTGTTGAAGCATGAAGATGAGACGGCGTTGACTTGTCTGGTCAACGACAGGGAGGAGTCCAGGATGAAGCTCAGGTTGCGTGTGTGGTCCGTTGGCTTGGGGGTGGTGCCCAGGGTAGGGGGCCACCAGGAGTCATCCCAGGCTGAAGGTGATGATCCCAGGATGAGGACCTCCGTCTTGTCAGAGTTCAGTTTCAGGCGGCTGTTCTTCATCCATTCGGCGACGTCTTTCATCCCTTCGTGTAGGCTGGCTCTGGCGGTGGCCGGGTCGTTGGTGAGGGAGAGGATCAGCTGGGTGTCATCGGCGTAGGTGATGATCTTGAGGTTGTGTTGGCGTGCGATGGTTGCGAGGGGGCGCTTGTAAACGTTGAAGAGGGTGGGGCTGAGCGATGATCCCTGTGGAACGCCGCAGATGACCTCGGTGGCCGCTGACTGGAACGGGGGGAGGCGGACTCTTTGGGTTCTTCCGGCGAGGAATGAGATGATCCACTTCAGGGCCTTCTCCTGGATTCCAGTGTTGTTCAGGCGTTGCACTATGGTGCGGTGGCAGACAGTGTTGAATGCTGCGGAGAGGTCCAAGAGGATGAGGGCCGCTGTTTCCCCGTTGTCCAGTAGGGCTCTGATGTCGTCTGTGGCCGCGATGAGGGCGGTCTCTGTGCTGTGGTTGGCTCGGAAGCTGGACAGCGAGTGGTCGAGGGATCCGTTCATCTCGAGGAAGTTGGCTAGCTGTTTGTTGACGGTCTTCTCGATGACATTGGCAGGGAACGGGAGGAGCGAGATGGGGCTGAAGTTCTTGAGGTCGGTGGGGTCTGCTGATAGTTTCTTCAGCAGGGCGCTGATCTCGGCGTGTTTCCAGCACTCCGGGTAGGTGGTTGTGTCGAAGGAGCCGTTGATGATGTCGCGAAGGTGGGGTGCGATGATGCCGTTGGCCTTGTTGAAAATGTGGTGTGGGCAGGGGTCCGTAGGGGATCCGGAGTGGATAGTATTCATCGTCCGGGTTGTGTCTTCGGTGCTGACCGGGGTCCAGGTGCGGAGGGTGGAGGTGGGGGGCGTTGGTTCGGTGGTGGGGTTAGTGGTTGGAGGGCCGAAGCTGCTGTGTATGTCGGTGATCTTGTCGTGGAAGAAGGCGGCGAGTGAGTTGCAGAGGTCTTGCAAGGGAGTGATGTCATTGTTTCCAGCGTCGGGGTTGGAGAGCTCTTTGACGATGTTGAAGAGTTCCTTGCTGTTGTGGGTGTTGTTGTCCAGACGTTCCTTGAAGGCTGTCTTCTTCGTGGCGCGGATCAGTTGGTGGTGTTTGCGGGTGGCGTGCTTGAGGGCAATCATGTTGTCTGTGGTCTGGTTGGTGCACCAGGTAGCCTCCAGGGAGCGGCAGTTCTTCTTGGAGGTGATGAGTTCGTCGGTGAACCAAGATGCTTTCTTGCTGCCGTGTCTGCTGGGAGGGTTCTTCAGTGGTGCGAGGACGTCAGCGCAGTTGGTGATCCACTGTGTGAGGTACTGCCGTACTACCAGCACGTCACGTAACTGAGTGAGGGGGCATCACGCATACCACTAACAAATTAGAAGCTCATACAAAGTACCTAAACTGAAGTATCAATCCGCCCCTATCTATTAGTGACAGGACAAAGTAAGGAGTGGACTAGAGTCACTGTAGCATTACGTAACTTAATTTCTCTAAAATAAACTCGTAAAGAATCACGCTGAGCAAGCGCAAACGCAAAGCTGCAAACAAGTAAGATTAGTAGTAGCGCAGAAGAGCACCTGTGTCAAAAAAATCACAGACTTTTAAATGTAATTAACCTGGAATGTAAGCAGCAACATTCTAGCTGGTTGGAAGAAAAAAAAGATATTCGCAATATATAACACAGAGCAGAAGAACAGACACAAAGTAGTAATAATTAAATAGGTACTCACCAAGCCCCGGGACCTCCACTCCCAGCAGGTCCAGCAGGTCCTGCTCACGGTCCAAGATGTCGGACCACCGGTGCGTCAGCTGCGCCTGGGTGCGCTGGACACCAGAGAAGCGTGGCACTGCCCGGTGCACCTTCCCCCACCGCTGCCGACGCTCCCGGAGGCCGTACCCGGACCCAGGCCTGCCACCTGCTGCCAGGGTTGAGGGGAGGTGGCGCTGCACAAAGAAAATTAGTACAGCCAACTCCACCTCCCCAAATAAGGCCCGTGCCTGCACCCCTTGTGGGTGCCGCCTTCCGCAAGGAAGGCGGTCGTGGCTCTGGCTGCGTCAGCGAACAGCCCTACCCTTGCATATGGTTCTGGGGACGGGGCGGGAAAGAAAAGGTAAAATGAATAAAGGAGTAAAGGAAATAAATAGCAGGCAATAGAAAGAGAAAAAGTAGCTAGAAAACAAAAAAAAAGTAGACAAAAACAAAAAATATCGAGGCAGGAAAATAGTTAGAGAAATAGTAAGTAATAAAGATCCAACAAAAGTGGCTATAAACAAAGAATTGAACAGATTTTGGGAGGATTCAAAATCAGGCCCCAGAACCATGCAATAGAGTGAAAAACAAGATGGCCGCGCCCATTGCGACCACGTGCGCAAGTTCGCGCAATATTTTCTCCCGAGCAAGCAAAAAGCAACGCGATCAAGTAAAAGCGGTCGCGAACAGGAAATATCGACCGCGAACGGGCGCAAACATGCATTGCGCGACCCGGAACAGGAAGTAAGCATCGCGAGAGGGCGGGACAAGTGAAAACAAGATGGCCGCGCCCGTGAGCAACCGCATGGGTAAGTTGGCGACCCGCGATCACGCAAAAAATACCGCGAACAGGCGGGAAAAAAACGTCCGCGTCTTCGCGATATTTCCAGCGTGAAAGTTAATTTTGCAAATTCCGCCCACCCCTACTGGTCATGAAGTCCTCTGAGATCAAAATGACTGTGAATATTAGAATATACATACTCACACTATATTATTCCAGGGGGAAACCAAGTTAGAACGAGAAGCTGCTGACGTTACGTATAAATCTTGAGTTTTGGCGCCCACGGGTCACCAACACGTCTGTGGTCAAGTATAGTTTCACTATTATAATTTGGAAAATCACACTATTTGAGCTCAAAGGAGCCAGTAAAGGAACAGTGTATCCTCTTTTCTGTTTGTTTCTGAATGCAAGCTGCTGACATTACATATAAATGGAAAGAACAACCAATAACACTTTTTTGTAAATACAAATCTTTAAATATTCACAAATGGCTACGTATTATAAGTATCTACAATGCAAAAATCAAACAGCTTACAACTCCGTAATATCTTTTGTTGTCACAAAAGAAGAATCCGACGCTAGAAAACGGAGCCTGCATCACAGAATGGAGACGTGTAAATAACTTGCAAAAACGAAACTAATCGAGCAATGTGCGTGGGTTATATACTTTTTGGTTATTCAGTAGTCTATGGAAGGAACATGCAGCTCCGCCCATTTAGATGTCACGTTTTACAGTTGACTCGTGCTCACGTTTTCACTGTTTAACTTATGCACGTGTTGGGAAAAGTTACAAAATCCGAAGCTGTAAAGGTTTCGATTTCGATCCTCACACGTATATGTATAACGTTGGAGAGATTAAAAACTGTTACCCGGCAAACCGTGTCATTTCCTTTCTCGTGACTAAAAACATCTATTAATTGCCATAATTCTAAATAGAAGACATTAAAAAAATATCGTTCAGAATAGAAGAAAAATAAAATACGTGCTAATATTTGTGATCACTGTGGTTTTAAATAAAAAAAATGCCAGGATTTGTAAAGCATACAGCTACCTACAGAGAGGTGTCCCGGTGCTCAGGGGCGTCGGGAAGATTAAGCAAGGAATTGCCCACAGTGACATAGTAGTGGGCTGACATGCCGCAGGAGCAGGGAATCGAACTGTGAAAGCTGTTGTTCAAAGTCAGGTATCATAGCTGCTGCGTCACAGTTTTTCTACACTCACATTTCAATTAGTGCTAACCAAGTTTTAAACATTGTTAAATTATAACTTATATCAGACTACTGTTACAGTTCATTTTTGACTACAAAAGGTATGCAGGTCTTTTTAAAATTTACTTAAGAACAATATAGGTTTCAGAGACATTGTAGTTAGAAATTAGCATTTAAAAAACCTTTGAAATTCACAGAAAAAACCATAGGTTTCAATAACGTTATAGTTAGCTGGACATTTCACTTGAACAAAACCATAGAAATTCCACCGTTATAGTTGATTCAGCTAACTATAACTCGCGCACCCGCAAATGCACTGCTCATGACATCAAATATGACATCATTCATAACATGGTGACTGATATCACTGATGACCTCACTGATGACATCTCAAATGACATCACTGATGACATCATCCATGTGAAAAACTGATGCATCTCCTCACACTCTAATAGAACCGTTAATACACCCACTGTAAAATACAGACAACCATTTTCAATGTCGTTAACACACCAATACTAGTCACTACATACGCACTCACTGATTGCAAGGTCTACACACACATCTACTCATTCATCCATACAATCACTCATGCATGCAGTCACTCATAAATACAACACTGTCATATTCACTCATACAACTATACAGACAATCACACACTGCCACTCATCTATGCAGTTACTCACACACCTACTTAGTCATGCAAAGAATCTATCACAGTCCCATTTACTCACCTATACAATTATACACACGCAACATCACGTATTCATACAGTTCCTAATGCATACTTACTCTATTATATAATCAGTGATACAAGTACACATTCATTTATACAACCAGTCTCAAAATCACCAACTATCATGTACGGTCCTTTATATACTTCAACTCTCACATACACTTCCTTTTACATATGTAGTTACTTGGACATGTACCACTGAGGCATCCATTCACTCACCAGCACACCGATACGCATACTTACGCACCCATACAGGTGACTAAACTCACCGATTTAGTGCTGGAGAGACGTGTAACACCAGATTGCGGAAATTATCCGACTGGCCTAAAACGACTAATTCTACCATTGTGAAGGAATAATCCACTACCTTAATGATTCTTGACACATTTGAGGCTACCACCTGATTCCCAAGGACTTCTACTTGACTGAGACGCCCTTCGCGTTTGCAGATATTCGTGAAAATCTGCGTTTGGGCTGTATACCTATGGCCACTGTACTGAGGAAGACCCGCCGTGACGCTTATTAGAATTTGCGCAGTGCACGGGGTCGAAACGTCGACACACCCTATATGTCTACACAACGCTTCTGATCACAGATTAATTTACAAAGGATCGCGAAGTATATGTGAAATATCATAAGGACAAAACAAAGAAATTGTATCCTTCCCTTTTTGATTACACTTTCATTTTTGTCGTATATGAAGTACACGGTCTTTATTATTTATCATTACATGTCACTCTTTCATCACAAGTCACTCATATTCTGTTTTTCATTTGAATTTATGTATCACGACAGCCTAGAATATTTTTTATTCCTTTAAAATACCAAATAGAAATTCCCTTTTGGTGTGTGTTATCTTCTTTTTTCTCACTTTGATATGTGTTACATGTAATGTGTATATGCTTTGAACACTCTAAAGTAATCAAAAATTCCCGACAGAACCATTGTATTTATATAATCATGGGAACACTCCAGCCCGAACTGCCAAGCCATGTGTTCCCTGGAACGGAAACAAGCATCCTGGGGCCGGTTTCTGACTAATCAGCTGTCATCAGCCAGGCTAGCTTGAATCCAGTGGCAAAGTGAGCAAGGGACCCACGTCTGGGCATACCCTGCCAACTTAGGGCGAAAAAAGCAAACACAAGGAGATGACGGACGGAGCGCTGAAACTTTTCAGACACTCACCCCCAGCCACAGATCTGGGTTTAATCCACCATCATTCTTTAGCTCACTCCGCCACACCAGTTCAGACATGGCCATATGCATATCAGTCTGACCCTGTGCCTCATGGGAACAGACCAGCCCGAACTGCCAAGCCATGCCTTCCCTGGACGGGAAACAAGCATCCTGGTACCGGTTTCTGGCTAATCAGCCATCTTCAGCCAGGCTAGCTTGAATCTAGTGGCAAAGTGAGCAAGGAACCCACATTTGGGCATATCCTGCCAACTTAGGGCGAAGAAAGCAAACACAAGGAGATGATGGACAGAGCGCTGAAACTTTTCAGACACTCACCCCCAGTCACAGATCTGGGTTTAATCCATCATCATTCTTTAGCTCACTCCGCCACCCCAGTTCAGACATGGCCATATGCAAATCAGTCAGATCCTGTGCCTCATGGGAGGAAATAGTCCAGCCGGAACTGCCAAGCCATGACTTCCCTTGTCTGGAAACAAGCATCCTGGGACCGGTTTCTGGCTAGTCAGCCATCATCAGCCAGGCTAGCGTGAATCCAGTAGCAAAGTGAGCAAGAGAACCACGTCTGGGCATACCCTGCCAACTTAATGTGAACAAAGCAAACACAAGGAGATGATGGACGGAGCGCTGAAACTTTTCAGACACTCACCCCCCAGTCACAGATCTGGGTTTAATCCATCATCATTCTTTATCTCACTCTGCAGACCCAGTTCAGACATGGCCATATGCAAATCAGTCTGACCCTGTGCCTCATGGGAACAGTCCAGCACGAACTGCCAAGCCATGTCTGCCCTTGACCGGAAACAAGCATCCTGGGACCGGTTTCTGGCTAATCAGCCGTCATCAGCCAGGCTAGCTTGAATCTAGTGGCAAAGTGAGCAAGGAACCCACATCTGGGCATATCCTGCCAACTTAGGACAAACAAAGCAAACACAAGGAGATGATGGATGGAGCACTGAAACTTTTCAGACACTCACCCCCAGTCACAGATCTGGGTTTAATCCCTCATCATTCTTTAGCTCACTCCGCCACACCAGTTCAGACATGGCCATATGCATATCAGTCTGACCCTGTGCCTCATGGGAACAGACCAGCCCGAACTGCCAAGCCATGTCTTCCCTGGACGGGAAACAAGCATCCTGGTACCGGTTTCTGGCTAATCAGCCATCATCAGCCAGGCTAGCTTGAATCTAGTGGCAAAGTGAGCAAGGAACCCACATCGGGGCATATCCTGGCAACTTAGGGCAAAGAAAGCAAACACAAGGAGATGATGGACGGAGCGCTGAAACTTTTCAGACACTCACCCCCAGTCACAGATCTGGGTTTAATCCATCATCATTCTTTAGCTCACTCCGCCACCCCAGTTCAGACATGGCCATATGCAAATCAGTCTGATCCTGTGCCTCATGGGAGGGAATAGTCCAGTCGGAACTGCCAAGCCATGTCTTCCCTTGTCTGGAAACAAGCATCCTGGGACCGGTTTCTGGCTAATCAGCCATCATCAGCCAGGCTAGCGTGAATCCAGTAGCAAAGTGAGCAAGGGAACCACGTCTGGGCATACCCTGCCAACTTAATGTGAACAAACCAAACACAAGGAGATGATGGACGGAGTGCTGAAACTTTTCAGACACTCACCCCCAGTCACAGATCTGGGTTTAATCCATCATCATTCTTTAGCTCACTCTGCCGCCCCAGTTCAGACATGGCCATATGCAAATCAGTCTGACCCTGTGCCTCATGGGAACAATCCAGCACGAACTGCCAAGCCATGTCTTCCCTGGACCGGAAACAAGCATCCTTGGACTGGTTTCTGGCTAATCAGCCGTCATCAGCCAGGCTAGCTTGAATCCAGTGGTAAAGTGAGCAAGGGACCCACGTCTGGGCATACCCTGCCAACTTGGGACGAACAAAGCAAACACAAAGAGATGATGGGCGGAGCGATGAAACGTTTTAGACACTCAACCCCAGCCCCAGATCTGGGTTTAATCCATCATCATTCTTTAGCTCACTCTGCCACCCCAGTTCAGATATGGCCATATGCAAATCAGTCTGACCCTGTGCCTCATGTGAACAGTCCAGCCCGAACTGCCAAGCCATGTCTGCCCTGGACCGGAAACAAGCATCCTGGGACCGGTTTCTGGCTAATCAGCCGTCATCAGCCAGGCTAGCTTGAATCCAGTGGCAAAGTGAGCAAGGAACCCACATCTGGGCATACCCTGCCAACTTAGGGCAAACAAAGCAAACACAAGGAGATGATGGATGGAGCACTGAAACTTTTCAGACACTCACCCCCAGTCACAGATCTGGGTTTAATCCATCATCATTCTTTAGCTCACTCCGCCACCCCAGTTCAGACATGGCCATATGCAAATCAGTCTGACCCTGTGCCTCATTGGAACAGTCCAGCCCGAACTGCCAAACCATGTGTTCCCTGGACCAGAAACAAGCATCCTGGGAACAGTTTCTGGCTAATCAGCTGTCATCAGCCAGGCTAGCTTGAATCCAGTGGCAAAGTGAGCAAGGGACCCACGTATGGGCATACCCTGCCAACTTAGGGCAAACAAAGCAAAACCAAAGGGGATGATGGACAGAGTGTTGAACATTGCAAGCACTCACCCCCAGTCACAGATCTAGGTTTAATCCATCATCATTCTTTAGCTCACTCCACCACCCCAGTTCAGACATGGCCATATGCAAATCAGTCAAGGAGACTGTGTTTGCGGAACTGGGGTGGCGGAGTGAGCTAAAGAATGATGATGGATTAAACCCAGATCAGTTGACTGGGGGTCAGTGCTTGCAATGTTTAACAGTCCGTCCATTATCTCCTTTGATCCCTTGCTCGGAATATAGGTTTGACTCAGTACATATGTTTGCTACATGAAAAATGTTACTTCGGTTGTAATGTATTTAAAAATGGTAATAAAAATCTTTTAGGAAAAATCAACCTGCCTTTTGGCATCCGTGCCGGAGAAGGTGGCAACAGCGTGAAAGTACCATAGACAAATCAAATCCAATCAAAGTAACAACAGATGCAGCACGCCAGATGATAGTACTAACATTTATTGTGCAAAGCAATGCATTTTGGCAAAAAGCCTTTGTCAAAGTTTTGTCATGTGCTCCACTTACCAAAGAAATACATTTGCAAACACATAAACATAGATCAAATGCTACCTGCTTTTCATACGGCATAATTCAAAACCATATCATTGATATTCATTTCATAAATTTGTAACCCAATAAATCATCACCACATTTTAATATATGTTTTAAATAAAATAATTATTAAGATAAATATCATAGTAACTTATCATAGAAATAGAAGAAATGTTGTGTGTTGATGTGATTTATTCCTCATTTCTTAGTTAGAGAAAAATGAATTATTCAAAATTATATATACCATGCCATTGTTTTCAGGTAATATTTTTCAAAAAAATATGCAAACAGTTCTGAGTGCATATGACAACATAACCCACACCCTTAGTGCAAAATCAGTGTAAATGAGAAAGATCCCATAAAAAAATATATTTATACCTATATACAAAGAGGAAATACGAGATGCCCCAATTTTAAATTCTTTAAGCTAGAAAGTTAAGCATGTCACTCACTGTTTATATATCTAGATGAGAAATCTCAACATTTGTTAGACTGTGAGGCATAGCATATCACTCCTCTTCTACATATATGAAAAAGGAATCTCACCATATGAGCAAACATCTCTAAGATTGATTCTAACAGAATTAGGACCCCAATCACGGTGCCCATCATATAGTTGTAGTTTACAATTGTAAACTACCATCCTATTGTATCATCAGAAGAACATCTAGGGCAAGTGCCTATATATGTCCTGCTAATGGCCTACGTTCATATCCCCAAATTGCAAAACTCAATCTCAGGCAAGTGTCCATGTGCAGGCTGCTACTAGCTTACTAACATATTAAAAAATGTATACCTGCATATCTCAATCTAGGGCATTAGCCCATCTAACTCGTAGTAGGCATATATGTCTGCAACATAAAAAATGAAAATTGTGATTATGGAAAGATTTATATCGTGAATAAGTGAACGCAAATCAAAATAATAATGGAATGGAAAGTTACATCGTAATGGCTGTCTCATACTAGTGTGGTATGTTTAAGATCCAATATGTGTGGCCAATTCTTCCCCACTATTCATGCCTTTATGTACTCTGGTGTTGAGGTCAATTATGTACCGTGATTCCAGGATACGCAATTGTTTCTCTCTGTCACCGCCCCTAGTATGTGTCATGATTCGGTCAATCCCAAAGAATGTTAATAAGGTGCATTTACCATTGTGTGTTGCATGGAAATGTCTCACCACAGGGTAGCTGAAATCCTGGTTAGTTATAGCCTGTAGATTTTGGAGAATTCTAATTTTTAATAGCAGCTTAGAACTGCATGGAATCTTAGGCCACGTGGGCATTCCAAAACATATACGGTGATATCAGTAATACATGTGATAAACATAAAAATGTGTTTGGTCTTCCCATTGTAAGCAGTGTAATTCCTACAGCTTTGGTTATTTCTGCAGGCTCTGCATGCATTACATGCAAAAAAAACCTCCCTGTTCTCCTAGTCAGGAAACAGATGGCGAAATCTCTGTGAAACTATAAACTAATCTGTCTTTTAAGGACCTCGGTTTCCTATACTTGATGAGAGGTGAATCGGCCACTATTTCACCTAGCACGGGGTCAGTTTTTAATAGACTCCAGTGGTGTTTCAAAATTGTTGTGAAGTGATTGGATCTTTTATTGTAGGTGGTAATCAGTCTGGGAGTTGTGTTACTCTGTTTGTTGCTTTTGGACCTGATATTTTTTACGAGAACATTATCTTGTCTCACAGCCTGAATTTTTTGTTTGGCTTGTGTTATCTTTGTGTCAAATTGTCCTGTTCTTTGATTTAACCATCCTCAATACTGCAGTTTTATCTCACTCCTAAAAATTCTTCATAAGGAATGCTGTGAATCAATAGGATAGGATGATAACTGCGGGCATGTAAGATGGTATTTCCAGCAGTTTCTTTTCTAAATAGTGACGTAACCAATTTGTTATCATTAATCGTGATGGCAACATCTGAAAAATCACAGCATGTTTTGCTGATTTTGTGGGTGAAGATAAGATGCAGGTCATTTTTTGCTAAGACATTGATTAATTCAAGTGCT
Organism: Triturus cristatus; assembly: GCF_964204655.1. NCBI lineage: Eukaryota > Metazoa > Chordata > Amphibia > Caudata > Salamandridae > Triturus > Triturus cristatus. The sequence goes on along the minus strand of NC_140586.1, from coordinate 458,473,954 downwards.
AGGCTTTTAGGTCCATCCCAAATTAGGAACAGATCATCAATGTATCTGATCCAAATCTGTATATGTTCAGTATATCTGTCATTGGCCTCAGCCCACACCACCTGCTGCTCCCACAGCCTAGAAACAAGTTTGCCAGAATGAGGGCAAAGCAGGTGGCGATAGATGTCCCTGATTTCTGTTGATATAATGTTTTCTCAAAGAGAAAGATGTTATGATCCAGACAATACAACATCCCATTAGAGAAAAAAAATGTTGCATGTCCCTCTGCTCCAAATTCCTCGTTGTTTTCTGGTTGTCAGTGGTAAGCACTCTGTCCAAGCAGGATCCATAATCCTAGACAGGGTAAGTCAGTAACACACTTTCATTTAACCTGTGCTCACTGTCTGATAGCTTGGCACAGAGCAGCCAGGCTTAACTTAAGAGACAATTTGAAAAGTATTTGTACACCACTTCAAAAAAAAAAACACCACAACAAGATTCCACACCAGTTTAGAAAATAGCTTTTATTTTTATCAACAGAACAAGACTAAAACTGAAAAAATCTAATAAGTAAAAGTCAAGAATACATGTTTTTTGTTGTGCTAGAAACAGATTGCGCGAACTGGAGCTGTACCAGTGATTCTGCTGGGAAGCAGAAGTGTGCCCTGGGAGAAAAGACATCAGAAGATAGGGACTGAGTTTGTTTATCATGTGAACACCTGTCGGCCCAAATAAGACTAGCTCCTAGTGCCTCACTTGAACTCTTAATCTTTCTAGAGTAGCCGGTGATTTCAGCAAACCTAGAACATGAATTTCTAGTCTCCAAGGGAACCATGGAAACAGTCCTTGCCTTGTGTTTCACACTTATGAATGTCCATAGTATACAAAAGAAAGCCATGAAGGAAATTTACAATATATTTATTGAAACTATGGTAGTCTAGTTTGAAGCAAGTGTGCTGCTATGAGTAAACAAATACATCTGAGCAACATAATCAGCATTACTAGCAATCTGTATACAATAAACAAGCTAGCCATGGCAACTAATACATCTATCTGGGCCTACCCTCACTATGTCACTATAGGGATATATTAGCGAATTCTGGGATAAGCAACAAACCCCATACCGGGTGTGTGTAAATAGGTGGTCCATAACATAGGTGCAAACTCAGTTTACGCAAGGTTGCTGCCTCTGTTTTTCAGACCGGTCTCTCTGAAGCAGTTCTACTTCCTGCCCCCCAAGTGGACAAGAGTTTGTTTATATGACAAGAACTACTGTGTTAGAAAACTGCAGCTTTTCTACCGTGTTATGTCTAAAACAGTAGGAGATGTTGCTGACCGGCACAAGAAAACAGTAGACTGTGTGTGTTGTTTGACCTTGCACATAATGTTCAGACTGAATCCCAGGAAGAGTCACTGAATAACAAATAATTTGTGCAACATATTTCTAAAAACCATTATGTAACAAAAATTAACGTATTACGTGTGTCTGTGCAAAGCAGTGGCAGGCTAAAACAGCTAATTTGTGAAACTAAGGGAGAACAAAAGTGGGCCCAAAATGTAAATACCTTAACCTTCTCCTTGGTCGAGAAAGTAACTTAGCAACTAACAAAATTATACTAAGTATAAACACAAGCTAAGCAAATTCAAAGCAAAGCCAATAAGCATGATAATGAAAGTTCATAATCATAATGAAAAAATACAACATGAAAATTATGAAAACTTGGCCAAATTAGGTTGAGCCAGAGGGACCCAATCCCCATGATCAATGTTTAGTGAATCCAGAACAGATTCTGTCTCCGATGACAATGATTACCTCATTCAAAGTTCCACAGAACAGACATGATCCTAGTTACCAGGGGATTCAGATGAAGTAGCCTCGTTATCCGCCTTTGTGTTAATAGAGCCAGACATTGGTTATCCTGGTGCTGAAGCACCAATCTCCCCCAGAGGGAGTGGCTCATACCATGCATCGAAGCAGCCGCAAGCTCATGGGACCACTAAGAAAATGGGTCAGTAATGGACTCATCAACAGGTTCACGTCCACAGACACAGGAAATGGCATAGCCAAGCAGACATCCAGTGCCCATTCAAAGAGGCACCACAGGCAATAAAACACAGGTTGTACATAGATGAACCTGGAGGGTTTGGATGACAATGACCTGTCAGAGTTCCGTTTCTGAAGCGAAGGGACTCAAAAGAGTTGTATTATGCACCCACAGCACAACTGGGACCATTGTAATTCCATTTCCGATGGGCTTCGAAGTGGAACATCCATTGAAGAGAGGCAAAAATTGAACCAAAATGCAGCATATGAGGACTAATAGGAAGGGTATGCCCCTGAACACACTAGAAAACAGGGAATAGATAAAGGCCGGTATTACTCCAAAAAAGTTCTGGAAAGTACTGACTAAGCCAGTCCCAATTATTTAAAAAAAGTGTGCTATACTGGCAATATTGGAAGCATTACAAATTTGGTACACAAGCTCATCGAAATGTAATGGAGGATTTGAGTTTAACGAGAACTGTGTTTCACTGGACATCCTTACAACCTGCAATTCGAAGGTTTCTCAGGCAGATGTTAATGACACATCTTTTGAGGCTTTCAGTTAGCTTAGCTTGCTAAAGTCTGCCTTCAAAGTTGGAATTGAAGGCCACAACAAATTATCAGGCACGAATGCATGGGTGAAAAAAGCACATTATTGCAGCAGGTCAATATGTGGGAGACCGATAAAATATATGGAAATTCATCCTTCATTCCACAACAGTCATTGTCAGTTAATACTAAATTGCTACCATTTGAAAGAACAGTAATGAAGAAGAGAATTGAAGGGTCTGGAATTCCTTTTAGAAAACATGCCAATTTCGCTACCGAAGCATTGCATGCACCATGACTGGTAACATGCTTACAAACACGTGAATGACCAACAGAAGAGTTGCATTCCTTTCCAGTAAAAATGCCTCTTTCTCTGCCCACTCACATCAGTAAGAGAATGGTAAAGACCATAACTCATGAATAAAGCTTCCTCCTAGGGCTTCATATCTACCCACTGGGAAATGCTGTGAACTGGAATATTGAAAAAGGCAAAGATATTACGTCATGTATTAACCAAACCACGTAGGGTGCCTCTGCTAGTCTAACTTGTTGAGATGTAACATTGTGTAGGTGCCATCTTTCTTGGCCATGAGCCGTTGTTTATGTGTCAGGTTGAAAAGTCAAGAATTGGTGCGTAGAATTTAGGTAACACCACGGTACACTGCCACTTTTGATGACCTGAAGCGTCAAACTAAACTGAATGATAAGCTGACTTTGCCCATGGTCTAATGAAGACATGCCGCCTTGCATAATATCAATAGCAGACAACATAATGTCATTCAAACTGTAAATGCGAGAAGACAATGTATTAATACTGTTATCAACAACAGCAAGTACTTTATCCAAATGTTCTTGCTCAATTGGTCTTAAACGTACTGCAGCTTCCATCTGTGATATTTTCCAAATTTCATTATATGGGGCATAAATAAATATTTTGAATGCGGAGGCTTAAGACCCAATAAGAAATCATATAGGTCCTTGTCTTCGGAAAGGAAGGAAAGATGTTTTTTTACTGCAGATGGTGTGGAATGTTCCAACCATTGTTAACACAATTTCCCTTCAAAATTAGGTGATGGCTATCCCTGAGTGTTGCGAATGGACGTAAAGCGGGTCATTCTGCTTTCCATAAATCCCAGTGTGGATTTAAAAAAATTAGCATAACAAACATTTGTTTCCATTGGGCACAATAATCACCTGTTTAGACCTGAAAGTGTTGAGCTAAATGTATCATTCTGGAACGCACTACTAAGCTGTTCTTTGCTGTAATTTATTGAATGTTGTCAATTGCAAGATAGTAATGATAGGTGAATTCATGTCTTTTATTTTTGCCAGTCCTAGACAAGTAGTTTGCTGAACTGTATCATTCAGAAAAATCAACTGTGTTGGGTTTAAGCAGGCATGAAACAAGGGTTCTGTTCCGTGAACTTGCCAGGGTTTGGTATCATAAATTAATTTAACGTCAATGGTATCCTTCAAATAATCATAGCCTTTCACCGCTAATTGTGGTACAAACAAGGCTGTACATCTTAGCTTGGTTTGTGTAAACAGGTGTTTTGTTGCTGGTATAAGGAGAAGTTTAAAATTGAAAGATTTTGGATCTAATGTATCGTGTCCAGAAAAATACGTGAATTTATCCCTCTATATTTTGGAGCTCCTTGTGGGGGAGATGGCAATGTTCCCATTGAGTATAATGAAAAATTTTGCATTGAACACTAGCTCAATGAAAATCATGATGTCCATAATGATGGTAACAGAACATTTCACCATAATTAGCAGAATTTAGATACAAATCTTCACTCTCAAAAGCAGTGTAATTTTCCAGCTTTGATAACATTGAGTTTAAAGTCTCAACATCCCAATCACCAGAATATAATCCAGGCACAATAACATCACCCATTGAAAACCTAAAAACATATGGACTCTTCAGTACTTCTACCAGGTCGAAGATATCACAGGGAACCTTATCCCAAACAATTCCATAATTTTTCTGCAAATGCTGAAATGTTCATAAGGGACATGTCTCTTTTAGCTTATGTGAATATGAGTGAGGCGTTAACACCTTGTTTTCCAGTTTTGTGGCAGACCATTCTAGAAGGTAATGGCCATTGATCTGCAAAAAGAAAACAAACACAGATCCAATCCAAAGAAAATATAGAAACCAAGGAATGTGTTATCTAAACATATATCCAAGGAGGGACCAGAGAAGTTTGTTTTAGCCATGAAAAGAAAACACAGGACCGTGGAGGTGGAGAGTCTAGAACGGAGAAACTGTCAAAAGAGTTGGATGAAAAATCAAAAGTTCACACATAATAACCAGAAGCAGTTCATTGAAAAAACAGGAGCCACAGGCACAGTTAAAGAACTGGTGGAATCCGTGAGGTGTGGATCAGTATAAAAGACATCAGCTTTAGAAGACGCAGTAGGACGTACATTACTCACTTCAGTCATGTGGCTGGAATTTGTAACAAAATTAGAAATTAACTGAAGTTCATCCCCTGCCCCTACCAGCTGGGGAGAAACAGCTTTGATGGTGCTCATAAGCTGCAGAGGAATTTTCTGCGTGGTAGCAAGTGACGTTAGGGAACTACCAAGGACTCCTCGTGGCCTGCTGTTCAGAATCGTTCACATGATGTAAATTGATGTGATCAATAGAGACACAACGATTGTCTTTAGAACCACCAAGCATGGCAATATTACAGTTTTTGTGCCTTGAATGCCAAGGACTGGAACCAGTGCACAGTTTGATGGGCCAAATTCCTTCTTTACTGCAATCCTTTCTCGAACGAGATCCCCAACCTGTGGATCCTGGTCAGAAGGTGCTGGCTGCTCTTGATTCCTGCAGAGGAGGACGTCTTCAACTGTTCATTAGATAAGCTGTTGTGAAAGTTTTGTAAATCCTGTAAGACAGCACATTGATCATTTATATCAAAAAGTGTGGCTGCCGCCCCAATGGCTGGACCATCAAGATTTGGAACATTCATTTTGATGCCAAAAGAACATCCTATGGGGTCCAGAAACTGAGAGATATTTTAGGGAGATTATTAAGTGCTACCCCCATATAGGTGGTGAATCCAACCACACCCTGTACCTAATACTCTAGCAGTTAACAACTGCTTTAAGTCACGGTTCATCCTCTCCACAAAAGAAGTGCACTCAGGCCTATATGGAGTAGAAATAATGAATCTATGCATGCAGGGAAGTCATAGTTTCCCTGTAAGCCTTAGAGGCAAAAGCCGGGCCCTGGTCCGAGTGGGATGTAGTGCTTGAAAGTTTTTCATAAGAGTGTGAGTGCCAGCTAAATGTTGTGGCCACACCCAGAGGAACCTTCAGCAAGAATCAAGTGCAAGTACGATACATTGAAATGCTCCATCCAAATTAAGAGGACCACAGTGGTACAAATAAATGCAGACTAAAGGTTTGTTTGACATCAACAGGCATGTCTGCAGTGGACGAGACACGGTAGAAGTTTAAATTTGTTAACAAATGTCTCAACTGCTTATATAAGCCATGCCATCAATAATGTTGCTGCAGTAACAAAATTGTTACCATCACACCAGCATGCCAGCTCTCACTTAGGCTACCCTGTGATCTTGGTTGGGAATCAGATGATCACCAACTCCTGCAATCATATCAAAGGCAACACTTTGTTCACTTAAATGATACGTTTATTTAGCTTGAAACCCCATGGCAAAGGAGTGCTGTTGCATGTAGCATTAATGGTAGATAGCATATCGCTGTCTACCCTCGTATAAGAACGAGTTATCACAGCAACAGTAGCAGTCACACTGCAGATTTGGCTGCTTCATCTGCCAAATAATTTCTTATAACCTGGTCCCACACATTGATGACTCAATGTGTGATGACATGAGTCGGTGGCAGCCAATCTTTAATGTCGGCCACCTTCACCCAAATTGAATTATGCTTTACAATCCATTTTGGCACCAGTAATGCAAATTATTGTTAAAAAACTGGTCACAGTAATTGGAATCACATACTATAAGTGTGGGGAATTCTAGATCTGTATGTTCCAGTGCAAGTAACAAGGCTTTTAGTTCAGTTAACTGCGCAGTTCAGTCCCCCAAGAACTGTGCGCGAGTTTTTTGTTGTTGGAATTTTCCATCCAACATCACACCAAGAAAAGTGGTGAATTCTGCTTAATATTGGTACTTAGCACCTATTGCAGATTGGGCTGAACCATCAGTATAAACAATAGTTTTATACTGCTCAAGAGGCAAAATATTACTGTGCATGGGATAAACATGCTCATATTGAAGAAAGGCTGGTATCTGTAAAGATGGGTCAAAGACCAATTCTACATCAACAGCTGTTAAGTATGTTGCCCATTGTATCCATAGAGGATGGAGGGCTTTAGTATTGGGAAAGCTTGCTTTGATAAGAGCCTATAAGGCTGGAATGGGATTAATGGCCATAATAAGTTTTCCATGTGCAAGTGTCCACTCTTTAAGCATAGCCATCTGCACTGCAGTTAGTATTCTTTCAATTGATGCAAAACACATTTCTGCAGTGGAATATAAATATGATTTATATGCAATGGACACTGCTTCACCTTCATTAAAAGTTACACAGGTAAAGCCAATGACACCAATATCTATACAGATCACCAGTTTTGATGTATTGACATGTGTTTGTAAGTGATGGGTTGCAAGCAAGTCAGATTGTACTGATCTGAGTATGTCTGTGTGTTCTGATGTCCAATGGGAACTGGAAAAATCAGGATGCATTGATTCATCATCATCAAAATACGATATTTCGGTCACGTGACCATAAACGTGCAAATGCAATAAATACATACAGTACATAAAAATAGCAGCCATCATAAGTACACAGTCCCATCTCAATTGAAAAACCAATTAATCATTATAAAATATCCCCTGAAGGGACAGTAAGCTCAAAGTAACATAAACCTCTAGAAATCCTAAAACTGGACAAAAGGGTTCCATCATGTTGAATGTCTAGTCAATACAAATCTAGGGGTATCTTAATCTTAAGACTTGTGACTGTTTGCAATGATCACAGTCTGCTATTGGATAGTTAGGAACTGGCAACACAGACAAAAAATATCATCTTGAAGAGTATAAATCTATTTATATACATCAACGTTAAAAAATGGGGTCTTGGGTCATCTCATTTTATTAAGCAATACTTTCCATTGCCCGGTCTCATATGTCAGTACTTCTAAATGTGGCCAACATTTCCTTCTGGGGATGGCTGCTATAAAGAAGGATTGGACCCAAAAAAAATATATATCTTCATTTTCTAGTGCACATGTATGTGAATGAGTGGATACATCTGTATTTTGGCTGTAGCTGTAAAAGCACAAAATACATTCATATAAATGGAAAAAAATAGCAGAACGTTTTTTAAAGTCAATTATAGTTAGCAGCAGAAGTCCAATTAGTCTCCACACTCCTCTGCCAAAGATTCCTGGCAAGTAAAACGCATTGATACTATTTAAAAGGGACCATACCTAGCAGACTAACCAGGGCATTCCCCACGGAGCACGCAAATTATGCTTAAATATGAGTAATATAATCACAAGAGTGGCTTGAGTGTACACCACATGGAGATCAAAAATCTTGAGACAGCAAACACATTTGGTTGTTGGTTGTCATACTTCAAAAGCCTAAATGCTTTTGGACTATGCAGGGTCTCCAAGTTTCTGAACAATTGTATCAACCATCTTGATATTTTTTATAGGCTGGGCAGATGAAAAATATGTGGAACTCTGATTCTTCGGCTTCACCGCAGGCTGGACACCCTAAAGGAATGGTGCATGCCCATTTGTTGGAGAATGTATGTAGAGGAAGTGACACATGCCTAAATTGGACACAGAGTTTCCTAGCTAGGGCTGGCTGGAGTTCATCTAGGAAAGGCTCAAAGCAATAGCTACCTTTTATTCTAATAAAAACTGCTGTCAGCAAACCTAGTGTTGAGCTCCCATAAAGGAGAGCAAGTTTGTGACTCCTATAACTCCTGACAAGTTCATTCCTAGATGTTGCAGGACAAGACGCTCTGTGATCACTCCACATGTTTGATTTACTAATACTATGTAGTGTGTCCCTAATGTATGTGAACGAGGGTAGTTTCCCAGCCCCAGGAAGTCCCAGTACCCCCTTCAGCTCGAGCCTATAAAATGTCAATTCAGGAGTAGCCCAAATAGGTAATCAGAGTTAATTCTTCTGAAATCAGTCTAACACCTAGATTAGGTCGGAATGGAACAAGTGGGGTGCTAGAAGGGAGGCTAATCAATTGCCTGATGACATTATTTTCAGTTCTGCATATGCTTTTCTTAGGACCGTGCCCCCGTAGTACCGCCCCATACATGCTGGCACCCATAGCTTGCAATTTACAGATCTCAACAGTAGGGTTAATGGGTTTGCAAAAAGATTTCCTGTTCAATTTGGCCTGCTCCCCTGATATCTGCGCTAGCTTGGGCTTGATTTTGCGATATGTGTCGACCAGTCCATGTGTTCAGTTAGGGTGACCCCTAAATATTCAAAAGTGGATACCCTCTCGAGGGGAATGCTATTCATGCAAGGATTGGGAAGTGTGGAGTTTACTGGATTGAAAACCATATATTTGGACTTCTGGATATTTATTACTAGTCCTCTAGCGCTGCAGAAATTATCAAAGCTCTTTGTAATGTTTTGGATGCCCATTGTTGACTTAGAGAAAAGAAGGGTGTTGTCAACAAATGTCAATGCCTGTACTTTGTTTAGGGCAATCTTAGGGGCATCATTGTACTTCACCGTATTCAGTGTATCTACCAAGGCATTGATGTATAGGCAGAATAGATTAGGGGCCAACGAACATCCTTGCCTGACAGTTCTATTGACGACATGTGCCAAAGAGAGCTCCCCATGTTTCCCATATCTAATTTGGGCAGAATTTCCCTCATGTAGCCTCCTGATCATATAACAAAGATATGGGGGAATCCCAATATCATTTAGTACGGATCATAACTTATCTCTGGGTACTAAGTCAAATAATGTTTTTGGGTCAAAAATATTAGATAGAGGCTGCCACCCTCTAGAATGACTGTTTACCAGTATAAAATTTGAAGCCTGAAGATTTGGTTTATGGTAGAGGTACTTTCTCTAAATCCTGCTTGAAAAGGGCTCAGGATATTGTCATACTCTATCCAGTCCTGTAAGTGTACCAAGGTACCCGAGCAAAAACCACCTGCATCACATCAATTAGACTGATAGGTCTATAATTTCCAGGTAGAAGTGGGGAACCCTTCCTGTAGACTGGGATGATTTTTTGCTGCGGACCTAGTTTCGGGTATCTAAATTTCCCCATCACAGCATTAAATAGTGCCCACAAGTATGGCCCCCAGATTTTTGCTTCAGAAAGAAAAAGATCCCCTGGAATTTTATCTATTACAGGTGCTTTGTGCTGAGATATCTGGTATATGGCACTAAGGGACATATTGACAAGCCCTTATTGCCAACACAACGTTGTTGACAATTAGGGGTTTACCATATTTACAAGGCAGCGTTAAGCCACTTAATGTAGCTTAGCGCTGCCTTGTAAATAAGAGACCTTTTCACGCTGTGTTTATCAATCAGAACATTTGTAAAGCGCACTTCTCACCCGTGAGGGTCTCAAGGCTCTGGGGGGGGAAGTCGCTGCTACTGCTCGAATAGCCAGGTCTTGAGTAGCCTCCTGAAGGTTAGAAGGTCCTGGGTCTGCCGTAGGAGGATGGGCAGGGAGTTCCAGGTCTTGGCGGCGAGGTGGGAGAACGATCTGCCGTCGGTGGTTGCTCTTCGGATGTGGGGGACAGTGGCGAGGGCGAGGTCTGTGGAGCGGAGCTGGCAGTTCGGGGTGAAGAAGGTGAGTCATCTGTTGAGGTATGATGGTTCGGTGTTGTGGAGTGCCTTGTGTGCATGGGTGAGGAGCTTGAAGGTGATCCTCTTGTTGATGGGAAACCAGTGTGGGTCTCTCAGGTGGGGTGTGATGTGGCTGTGGCTGTGGCGAGGGATGTCGAGGCGTTCTGTATGCGTTTTAGTTGTTTCAGGAGTTTGGTGGAGGTTCCTGCATAGAGGGTGTTTCCGTAGTCCAGCCTGCTGCTGATGAGGGCCTGGGTGACCGTTTTTCTTGTTTCAGTGGGGATCCACCTGTACATCTTGCGCAGCATGCGGAGGGTGTTGGAGCAGGAGGACGAGACGGCGTTGACTTGCTTGGCCCTGGAGAGTGTTGAGTCGAGGGTAAACCCCAGGTTGCGTGCGTGGTCGGTGGGTGTCGGTGCTGCTTCCTGTGCCGTCGGCCACCAGGAGTCGTCCCAGGCTGAGGGGGTGGAGCTGAGGATGAGGATTTCCGTCTTGTCTGAGTTCAGCTGCAGGCAGCTGTTCTTCATCCACTCGGCGATGGCTTTCATTCCTTCGTGGAGGTTGGTTTAGGCGGTGAGGGGGTCCTTGGTGAGGAACAGGATCAGCTAGGTGTCGTCAGCGTATGAGATGAGATCGGAGACTTCAGAACGGAAAGGGGGGAGGCGGATGCTCTGAGTTCTGCCGGAGAGGAAGGAGGTGGTCCCATTCCAGAGCCTTGTCTCAGATCCCTGCGTTGTGGAGGCGTGTGTATAGGGTGCTGTGGCAGACAGTGTCGAAGGCGGTTGATAGGTCCAGGAGTATGAGGGCCGTGGTTTCGCAGTTGTCCAGCAGGGCCTTGATGTCATCGGTGGCGGCAATGAGGGCAGTTTCGGTACTGTGGTTGCTGCACAACCTGGACTGGGACGGGTCCAGGATGTTGTTCTCTTTGAGGTAGCGGGTCAGCTGTCTGTTGGCGGTCTTCTCGATGACCTTCGCCGGGAACGGGAGCAGGGAGATGGGCTGGAAGTTCTTGAGGTCCCTCAGATCTGCCTTGGGTTTCTTGAGTAAGGCGTTGATCTCGGCGTGGTTCCAGCTCTCCGGGAAGGTCACGGTCTCGAAGGAGATGTTGATGGCCTTGCGAAGATGGGGTGTGATGGTGGTGCTGGCTTTGTTGAAGATGTGGTGTGGGCATGGGTCTGACGGAGAGCCAGAGTGGATGGTGTTCATGATTTTGACAGTGTCTTCGTCGTTTATGGTGGTCCAGGTGAGCAGGGGATCGATGTGGGTGGTGGCTGAGGGGTCTGAGGTGTTGGTGGCTGTCGAGGCAGTCAGGTTGTTTAAACTGTTGTGGATGTCTGCGATCTTGCGATGGAAGAAGGTGGCAAGGGAGTCACACAGGTCTTGCGATGGTGGGATGTCGTTGGTGTTGGAGCTGGGGTTGGAGAGTTCCTTCACGATGTTGAAGAGCTCTTTGCTGTTGTGTGTGTTGTTGTCGAGGCGGTCCTTGAAGGAGGCCCTTTTGGTGGATCTGATGAGGTGATGTTGTTTGCGGATGGCGTTCTTGTTGGCTGTGTAGCTCTCCGGTGTCTGTTTGTGGTGCCATTTCTTCTCTAGTTTTCGGCATGTTTGCTTGGAAACCTGGAGGTCTGCGGTGAACCAGCTGGCATTCTTAGTAGTGCGTCTGTTAGAGGGTTTCTTGATCGGGGCGAGGGTGTTGGCGCAGCCATCGATCCAACGCCTGAGGTTGCTGGCGCCGGTGTCGGGGTTGGTGGGATTGGCTGGTGGGCTTCGGGTGAGGGTGGTGTTTAGATGGTCTTCGGTGATTTTGCTCCAGCTGTGGTGGGGGATCTGTTGGGTGTGGTGGAGCATGGTGGGTTTCTGGAAGGTGAAGTGGATGCAGCGATGGTCGGTCCAGTGGAGTTTGGTGGTGTGGCTGAAGGTGACATGGGAGCTTACGGAGAAGATGGGGTCAAGTTTGTGGCCGGCGGCGTGGGTGGGCATTGTGATAAGCTGTCTGAGTCCGAGGTTGGTGAGGTTGTCGATCAGGGTGGTGGAGTTGGTGTCGTTGTTGTTCTCAAGGTGGAAGTTTAGGTCTCCGAGGAGGATGTAGTCTGTGGAGGCGAGGGCGTGCGTGCTGACGACGTCGGCGATGGAGCCGCTGAACTGAGGCCGGGGTCCGGGGGCTCTGTAGACGAGAGTTGCTCTGAGGTGTGGTGTTGGGATCAGTGTGGATCTGGAAGTGCAGGTGTTTGGCGGTGCTGAGGGTGTCATCGGAGCTAGTCGAGACCCTGAGGGTGTTCTTGTGGATAATTGCGATTCTACCTCCTACTTTGTTGGTGCGGCCTCTTCGGGTGATCTTGTAGCCGTCCGGGATGGCTATGGTGATGTCAGGTGCTGAGGAGGCGTTCATCCAGGTTTTGGTCAGGAAGGCGACGTCCGGGGAGGATGTGTCAAGTAGGTCCCAGAGTTCGACGGCGTGTTTGCGTGCGGAGCAGGTGTTCAGTAGTATGCATCTGAGGTGGTTGCGTTTTGTTGCGGTGGGCGGTTTGGCGGCACGGAGGCTGGTGAAGCTGCAGCTCGGGCAGGAGAAGGGTCCTTCAGTGTGCTTTGGGGCGGCCAGGAAGCAGGTGTGCGATCGTCCGGTGTTGAGTGCATGGAGGGTGTTGGCGGCGTAGTGGGGGCGGTCGGTGTGGCGTCCAAGGGGACCAGGGGGTCTGGCGCTGGGCGCGGTCCAGGTGAGGACGGGCGCAGACGGGTTTGCCTTAGGCGCATCTTTGGTGAGCCTGCGGTGCGCCTGCTGCGCGTGTCTGCGCAGCGGCCGCCATATCAGGGGAGGTGGGAGGGAGGAGCAGCTGAGAGGCAGGAGCGGGGCAGGCCACAGGGAATGCAGCAGCGGGAAAATGGTCTTAAACAGGTGAAACAAGGAGAAATGCTTTATTTCTCCTCGTTTTTGCTTTTTCAAAACACCATAGATGATTGTTTATGTGCAGGAAGGGAGATCTTCCTGCACATAAAGAATCATTTGCCCCAATGCAGACACCCTTACAGTATGGTGCAAGGTGGCCTGCGTTGGTGCTAGGCAGCTGAATACAGCGCCAGCACTAGGGGAAATGCAGGGGTGCACCGTATTGTTGTGAATACGGCACATGTCTGCATTTTCAGAATAGAGAAGCGTGCCATTAGCAACGTTTGCTCATTGCCACGCTTCTCTATTCTTTTGTAAATATGCCCCTGAGTACCTCGGACAGGGGTATCTCTGGGAGCGCCAGGGCTGCACTCTGTCACAATTCCCCAGTTGGGTGCATTGTATTTTCCTCTGCCTCTGGTATGGCATACAAAGCCTGATAATGGTCATTGCAGGTTTCAGCTGTAACATTGGGCTCAAATGTCACTTTGCCATCTCTGCAACCTGCATTGACTAGATTCTAGAAGGTCTTTAACTCTTTAGATATCGATGCCCCACCAAAAAAATCCTATTTTTTCCTGACCCAGGATTTTTTATCTGTAGTGATAGCATCTCTATATATGATCCGCTTAAGTTTGATAACTAGCCTGTCATTGGATTTTACAGCTTCCAGCAATGCCAATTTTGCTTCACAACACCACTGATTGAACTAGGATTGTGGAGGATTCCTCTGGCCTCTGTTATGTTCCTCTGTGTAAAATATACCCGTTAATTTATTAGTGAGGTCAGTATGTATCTCAGAGACCACTGTTAGTGAAACAATTGCGCCTTTCCCAGTAATAACTTTATTCATGTCCTTTAGGGAGCAACTCATTACCTCATATAGGGCCACCAACATATCAAGGGATTGCTGCAATGCTGACCAGTGAATTATTCTCCTGCTAGTTGTAAGCATTAGCCTATCATCTTATGGTGCGCTTCTTGTGAGCCCAGCTTGCACAGCCAACACAGCAAGGTCCAGGGTCAGTCATATTGATCACTGTCGCGTCTGGGCAGGACAGGAAAGTCTACGACCATTGGCCACATCCTGGTCTCTACCAGGATGTAGTCAAATAAGGTAGAATGTCCCTCCCGGTTAAATGCATGCGTCCCGTGGGTATGCAATGTTGTATGCCCATTGCAAACCTTAACCTAATGATTCAAAGTGAGGGATCTAATCTGGAGGGCCAGCGGGGACCAGGTTTTAATGAGATGCATATTGAATTCTGGGAAAGACCATAACCTGTCTTCTTCACAGACAGCATCACCATTGGTGTCATCCAGGGGCTCAAATTGGCAATTATAATCACCCCAATGACCAAATAGGCACTGTCCGTAACAACATACAGAAGAGAGGCCTGTTGCTCCACAGTCAAGGATTCATGACCTATTATTATCGGTTTTGAATAGATATTTATCAATGCTATTTTAACCTTGGTGGCAAAAGTAAGTAAAACACATAGAATATCATTGGAGAGGAACTCCAACCTCTTGTCCATACAGCCCAGGTGGTTGCTCACCCATATGGTGAGTCCACCGGACGGTCTACCCCTCCCTTTAGTATTGGCGACCATGGAAAAAGTCTCAAAACCCCGCCACAGTATGTATTGCCTAGACCATGGTTCCCAGAAGAGGTATAGGACAAACTGATCTACAAAGGACCCCCAATCAGGGGAGTCGAGTTTGTTCTTTAGGCCAGCAACATTCTAGGATAATACCCTCAGGGATGTTGGTGTTTCCCGGGTAGCCAAAGTTACTACGTTGGGGGCATTACTGTGAGGTAATATCTTCCTCTGCAGCTCTAAGGATCTTCTCTCCCTTGATTCTGGCTGAGTGATCCTGTTGCCCTGGGCATCTATTCCGGAACTTGGACCGTCCATCTTCACTGGCATGCTGCCCGATTCCGGCTCCACTGATGTGCTTTGCATGATTTGAGATCCTGTGTGGGGTAGGGACTTTCTCTTTCACCTTTCTTCAACCCCTTTCTTGTTCACACGAGCACTGGAGGGCACGACTAGTAAACTCATTTCCACAGCCCATAAGCATGATGTTCATTGCACGACCCTGGATCATGTCTTGTCCTCTCCATTCGTCCCCCTTAGAGACTTTCCCTGGGTCTAGCCTATAATGTTCAAAGAGTCAAACCACCCCCTCCAGAACCCCATATTTGTGGGTTGCATTCAGGGTGGACAATGCATTACTGTTTTATTCCCTAGTTGGTTGGGCATGCAGTGGCCTGTAGAAATAAACAAGTAACAAGTACTTGACCACTGTACCCAAGTAAATATCAGGGAAAATCCGATACCAAGCTGCTATAAACAGTCTTTGGGTTTCTAAAATTAATCACAATGCATTCCCCTTGCCCATCTTTTGGTCTATTTCCTACCCAGATTTCCCTGCGAGCCATGAGAATCTCCTCTGCTCTGTTGAATGAGAACTGTCTGTATCTAGCTAACCAATACAGACATTTGATGGTTAGTTTCTTCTGGGTTTCTCCCTATTTTGTTTTATTTGGAGGACCCCTGCAAGGACAACAACGTATGGGCATGAGGCAGGAGGTAGGTTAATGGTGGGGAAGGTTGCCATGTCAGCTCTTCTAGGTTCATTCCCTTCAGCCTCCCCTGTGTCCCTGGCCAAGCTCCTAGGCATGCAATAGCTCAAATGAGCTCCATTGGAGTTGTCCTATCCTCCCGTCATACCCCCACTATCATTGGTGCCATGCAGCCTTCTTGGGCATGCAAATTAGTGATCATCGATCGTTCAGTGGAATAGGGAAAACAGTCTGACAGACGGCATCCATTCTCTTTACTGTGACCCGAGAAGTTCTGTTGTGAATCGTGTTATGTAACCTTTGGCTGAATTCTCTGTCCCGGAGTGCTGCCAAGAGGGAACCTAATGATGAGTTTTCGGTGGCCACAACCCCTATAGCTCTCTGCAGCATCTGTCGATGGTTGTTGATGGCAGGGATAAAGCTAGAGTCTGAACATGTGTCTTTCCCTGGCAGGCCCGCTTCTTCATAATTTCTTGGCTATTGCAAGATCATCCAGTGACAACCCCATTTGCAAATTTTACAGGAGCAACAGGAGAAGCAAACAAAGCATATCAAACAGAGGCACACCACTGACCAGATTCTTCTCTTGCCACTGAGATAGGCAGCCATGTAGGGTCCCTGGAAAGCCAAGCTGAGAATGGCAGGCGAAAGATCCATGGCCCAGCCCTCCCTTGTCCGGCTCCGGATGGGCTCAGACGTGCCTGCTCCTCGCCCGGTCTTCACCCGGGCATATGCCCGGGTGCGTCCCATGCAACGTGATTGCCCCACATCTGATGAAGGCGCCTCCAGGCGGTGGCGGAAGTGGTGACGGCTCTCATGGCTGCTGGGACTGCTGGGGCCTCTGGTCCTGCCCCCACCACCATACAGCCGCAAAACAGCCACCAAAGGGTTAATTCATATGATGATTTAATGTGCTTTGCACAATCAGGTGTGTAGGTTCTGCCAATATTAAGAAATCCTAATAAGGACTGCAGTTTCGGTAGAGTGTTTGGAGGCTGAAGAAAAGCACACTTCTCTAGTAAGTGTGGTGTAAGGCATTTTCCTTCATGTGTAAGTTTGTAACCTAAAAGTGGGACACTTAGAAGTGCTATATTAAATTTCTTTAGGGTGAACTTGTAGTCATATTCGGTGAACCTCAATATTATGCAATCCACTCTGGCAAATGATTGTTGAACTCATCATCTGTCATCTGCATAGGACAATGCGTCGGGGTCAAAATCTTGTAGAATTGAGACTTTGTGGGCATAAGAGTCCAGGACTGTTCCAATGCCCCCGAGGGAATCGGAAAAATGACGCTGAAAGCCTAGTGCCAAGAAGGAAGTCCAATTCCAGCTTTCAAGTGCTATATTTTGACAGAAAAAGACATTATAAATATCCAATTTTGGTCTAGATCTTTTGTGGACTATATTGTTTATAAGTGTTGTACTGCATGGATTATGAATTGCAAATGTCCGTATATGACTCTGTAGTCCAAGACAATGTGATATGAACGATCCAGTTTTAAGATAGGTGCCTTAGCATCCTGTTTTATGGGATATTGTGGTTGCACTTGTGGGCTGGACCATGCGGGTATTATATAAGTGGAGTAGTTATCCCAGCTGACATGATTGAGATATAAAGCTGCAGATAGTGCAAGAGCCCATTCTGTGACACAGGCTTGACAGAGACAAGGGCAGAAAAAGGTGGGAGTCTTACATCCTCACCCTATGGGGATGTTTTGGACAAACTGTGAGGGCCAATCAACCTCCGCTAATCAAATGTGGTATGATAAATTTACATTTTCCCAGAATATTACCCTAATGGTGCGCTGAATGTCAGCGTCAACTTGTATATCCAAATGATATAATCAGTTGCTGTCACTGCCAGAAATTCCTGGAGATTCCAGTGCACTATAGTGACCTCTGCCATGCTGTCAAGGAGTGTCACTTCCAACCTCCTGTTCAGGGGGAGCATTCTCAGTGTTCGTAGCATATATTCAGGTTATATCCTAAGCTTTCTTTTACTGAAATTGGGGCTCAAATTGAGGAGTTTTCTCCTCCTTTTTAATCTTCATGTCAGACAATCTTTGTGAATCCATCTTCACTTTCACCTACTCATTCTGTCTGAGTTCAGAATGCCCATCCTCTCTTGTATTTTTTTTTGATGAGTCCTCAAAGGAATGAGAAGGGGGAGTATCAGAAAACTGATACCTATCAGGTCCTTTCAATTGTGTGCGATCACGCAAATTATAGCATCTGTCAGAGGAGAACCTCCTGAGATTTTGCTTTTTCTTTAGGTTTGCGTTTGCCATATCGGTTTTTAACAAACCCCAGATTCTGCTTGGCAGTATCCTGGTCAGGACTAGATTTGCCAAGTTGGGGTTTACTTGGTCTGGTTTTCCAAATTATTGTGTCCCATAGAAGTATAAACTTGAGCGATAATTATAGGTAACTTGTGTTCCTGGTTGATCAGTGCAACCTGCTTGAGCCACTGGGGCATAGCCAGAGAAGCTGTTTGCCTATTTATGTTAGACAGAATCATTGAGGAGACTATGGCAAAGTTTCCCATTAATTTCATCCCCAAATCCAGGACAACGGCTGCGCTATGTCCATTTTTAATTTGTTTTAATACCTTCGCCAAGACTGACATACTTAGTTAAGTGTCTATATAGTCTAACTAGATCAGTGTATAATTGCTGAAGTTCATTAACATTTAGACTCTATAAATTAGGGAATGGTTATAACCAGTTAATGCTGGCCAGATTCTCCCTTCATTACTAAGGAGACCCATGCATACAGTAATTGAATTTGGCCACCTCAGAACCAACTTTGATCTTCCCAATATGAAAGTGAAATTTGTAAGAGCAGATATGCTCTGTATACTTGTGATTGGTTAACATTACAGTATTAATGAAATATGACTGTAGTAGCATCCACAGCTGTAAAATTGACCAAAGAATAAAAGACTTCTAAGTGATAGCCTTCATGTGCTTCAACAGCGAAGATAAGGTGATCAAGTGCAATGCCAAAGGCAATGCAAAGTTACATGACTGCAGGTCTGCAATTGTCGCAAATTGGTATAGGTTGTGCTGCATCACTTTAAAAACAGTAATGGAAACAAAGTACAAACACAAATATGGTTAACCCTTTTAAAGGTTCAAGCTTGAACAACCATAATAAAATGTAGGTACTCCATAAGATACTGTGGAGGATATTTCCCCAACACCACAGACCTCTCTGGTGGTAGGTGTACGGGTACTACTCAGAGGACCAACTGAATTAGTACCAGGCCACCATTAATAGGACCATGTTTCAGAGATTTCTGATAGGAAACAGAAGAATGACTTAGTAGAACAAGACATCAGACGGTATGAATAGAGTCTCTCTGCAACGTCAGTACCTGTAGGCCCAAAACCGACTAGCTCACAGTGCCTCAACTGAACTCCAAACTTTTCCAGAGTAGCACAGACTTTTGGCAAACCTGGAACATGAAACTCTAGTCTCCAAGGGAAAAGTGAAAACAGATATTCATCTTGTTTCTTACTCATGCATGTCCATAGTCAACAGATGAAAGACATGAAAGAAATTTACAATATATTTATTGAACCTATTGTAGTCTATTTTGAAGCAAGTGTGCTGCGATAATTGAATAAATACAACTGAGCGACGTACTCAGCATTACTAGCAGGCTGTATACGTTGACCAACCCAACTATGGCAACTAATACATTTATATAGAGCTACCTTCACTATGCAAATACAAGGGTATATTAGTAATCCTTTAGATTAGCAACGGACCCCCTACCTGTCATGTGTGGTCCACATCGTAGGTGTAAACTCAGTTTTTGCAAGGCTGCTGCCTCTGTTCCAGGACCAGTCTCTCTGCTGGAGTTCCTCTCTGCCCGCCCCCCCCCAAGGCAACTGTGTTTGAAAACTGCAACTGTGCTACTGTGTTATGTCTAAAAACGTTAGTAGATGTTGCTGACAAGACACAAGCAAACAGTGCACCATGTTGTTCCACCGTATCCAAAATGTTCAGACTAAATCCCAAGAAGAGCCACTGAATAACAAATAGTATGTACAATGTATTTCTAAAAAGAATCATGTCACAAGCAAAAATGTGTTATGTGTGGCTGTTCAAAGCTATGGCAGGCTAAAACAGCTAATACGTTAAACTAAAGAAAACCAAAGTTGGCCCAAAAGGGAAATCACTATAGAGCTACCTGGTCACACTTGACCAGGGCAAATCCAAAAGTTCAGGTTGACCGCAATTGGGCATGGGCCAGATACAGGGACCAGCCTTTCACTGCTGAACAATATGTCAAGAGCCATGCGTAGAACAAAAGAGGTGATGCGCTGCAGTCGGTCCCACAGATATAGGTCATGAGTTGGTTTTGAGCTGCGCAAAGTCATGGAATGCACTGGTTCTGATCAGCGCAACATCGTTGTTGCATGGATTTGCTTAGTTGCACTTGATACTTACTTCCAAGAGCCCAGGACTGGATTGGCACCACTTAGCTGAGCATGATTCACAGCGGACCAGGTGCTCGTTGCAGGATGAAGAAAGAAATCTTTAATATCCCTGTGACTTCGGAAAACAGGAGGCAAGGCAGCAAGCTCTTGGAGATACTTTGTTCTTCGGACTTAGAGATGCAGGTCTATTTCTTCTCACTCCCAGGCAAGAAGCAGCATACAACAGGCCAACAGCGCAAAATGGCATTTCTTCCAGCATCACAGCAGTCCTTCTCCTATTAGAATGGTTTCAGTCCCAGAAGTGTTCTGATTTGGTTTTGTTAGAGGTCCAGTACTTATATCCAGTTGGGTCTTTGAAGTGAGGAAGACTTCAAGGAGATGAGTTGAGGTGTACAGAGTCCCTTTATTTCATCTCCTGGCTCCTGACTCACTACAGGTGAGGTATGAAACCTTTTGTATAGGGCCGGACACAGCTTTTTTGGGTGTAAATATCAGCTCCTCCCTTCCATCTTGCTCAGGATGACTCATCAGCATGCAAATGGCCACTCAGTGACACCTACCCATCCTTTGTGTGTGGCTTTCTAAAGGTAATGCAGTAAGACCCTATTACCCATCCCAGAAGTGTATTATAGAGTCAGGCGAAGGCACCAAATGGTTACAATAAGAAAATGCCAACTTTCTAAAAGTTTTTAAACACCTTAGGGCAACCAAATATTCCCCCAAGAAACTAGGTAACTAATAAAAAAAACAAAATACTCCTGGAGGGATTATTTCCAATATAATCTAAGTATTGCTGATCTATTATTCCAATACTATATTCATTATGCAAAACAAACTATTAGCAATATAATGTGATAAAACTCAGGAGTACTGTTAAAAATGTTTTTTTTTCTTTTCTCATTTTGTGCTTGCAATTTCATTTTATCATACAAAAATCATTATTCACATAAACTATATATTTTCAGGGTTTGGTCTTCAATTTACAAGATTCACACATCATCACTGTCTGACCGCACATGATCAAACCAAACAATTACAGTGTAAATCTAACGAAGAATGATTTATCCTACTGACCATGTATATTCAAATAAACAGTCCAAGTAGGTTTTTTTGTTAGTTTATACAACCTTATGGATATATAAATGAATTATCACTGTGACTGCTGTTAGAGAGGGGGAGTTTCCATCTCTTAAGGCTAAGCAGTCCACGAGCCCATCATCAGGACACAGTGTAGAAAATCCCAGAAAAGGACAATCCCCTGAATGGTCTAGAACTTGACCACCAATCCAACTCAATTTGCATCATTTCTTCCATTGTGAGGAAACTTCCTGCATACCCTCGACCATGCTAGTCAGCTTGGGACTGCATTCAAAGTTGCAATTGCCACAGGATAACCCATCAGCATGCAGATGGCCACTCAGTCACACTCACATCCGGACTGGGAACCAAATCCAGCCCGGGCAATTCCACTCGACCGGGCCCTGGGGGTGGGTGCAGGGTGCAGAGAAGCACTGGTCCCGGGAGGGAGGAAGGGTGCTATGTCAAGAACTGCTGCACTGCTGGTGCTTTATTTACTGGTGGCAATATTGCAGAACTGCTGGAAAACCGGCCCCCAGTAACAAAACTGGTCCCCACAGGTCAAAAAACAACCTCCACCCTTCCGGGCCACTAGGAAGCCTCCCGGTGCCCGCTACAGCCAGTACGGCCCTGGTAACACCTACCCTTCCTTTGTGTGTGACTGTCTAGAGGGAATCCAGGGAAGCCAGCTGTCACCCACCCCAGACGTGTATGCCAGAGACAAGCAGAAGGCACCAAATGGTTACCGTTAGAACATGCCAACTTTCTAAAAATGACATTTTCAGACTTGCAATTTAAAAGCCAAATTCACCATAAGTTGTGTCTAAAACATATGATTCCAGAGTCACCACATCTGGGGTCCCATCTCTTCCCAATTGGAATTTAGACTTAAGATTTAATAAGGCAATCCCAATGTTATCCAATTGGATAGGTTGGCTTTACAGTAGTGAAACATGAATTTAAGAGCATTATACTACCAAAATCTCTAAAACATAAAGCACATGTCCTATGTTTTAAATACAATGTACCCTGTTCATGGGATGCCCAGGGCCTACCTTAGGGATGACCTATATGTAATAAAAATGAAGGTTTGGGCCTGGCAAATAGGTCGGCACGGCAGGCTCAGCAGTGACCGGCTTGAGACATGTTTAAAGGGCTTAAGTGGGTCACACAATCAGTGCTGCAAGCCCATTAGCAGCATTTGATTTACAGGCCCTGGGCACATGTAGTGCACTTTATTAAGGATGTATAAGTACAACAAACATGTTACCATGATTTAAGTAAAGAGCGCATGCACTATACCTCTGGTTAGCAGTGGTAAAGTGCCCAGATTACTAATGTAATCAGAAACATCAGGAAAAACAGTCAAAACAGGCGGTCAGAAGGCAAAAACTCTGGGGCAACCTAGCCAAGGATACCAAGTCTAACAATTGCCAGTTGCTTGATTGCTTTTTCAGTTTCAAAAAGTTTTTGTTAACAATATTCCCAGAAATGAAGCATTTTCACATTCAATGCTTGGTTGAGGTCCTAAATATTCTTTAAGATGCTTGTTATGATATAGCTGATGCCAGTTTGTATTCAAATTATCGATGTTCCTCATTAAATTCCATTATTAGACCTGGAAGACCGTGAACACTCTGCCGCTCCACCTGAGGCAATCACTGTTGCTAACCCAATTCAGGAAGGATCTCAAGACCTGGCTCTTCAAATTAACACCTCAGCAGCCTCCCTGCCACGTCTTGAGACCCTTACTGGTGAGTAGCTGAGCTATATAAACTCCTGATTGATTGATTGAATGAGTCTGCATTGTGAGTCATTTTCCTTTCTTTGTCTCCCTCTTGTGTTAAGGTTGCCACCTACCAACTTGTGTATCAGATCTTTTCTATTCTTCATTCTTGCCCTTTGACATATAACATGTAATGCTGTTTTGGGATATCCTCACAAAATGAATCTTCCAATTATCACTGACGCTTCAGATTCAAAATTACTTTCACAGGAACAAATCACTTGAGCAGTTGGTCAAATTGAATTTTTGATTTTGATATTTTTGTAAACCAATATTTGCCTGCAATATAAAACTGCTAGCTGTAGCCTTTCTGAAGATTTTTGTGCATAATTTGGCCTCCTTCACATACAAAATTGCATTAAAAAAATCCATATTTGTGTTCCAACTGCTGGTGAATCTGATTAATAGTCAACTTCAACATATATTTCTCCAGAGTATTTTGACCCCCATTACATATTTGGAATCTCATCCAAAACACTCATGTCTAATAAATTCAAAATTCATATCCAACCAGGCAAGTTCCTGCTCCCATCGCCTTATAAGCGGTTGATACATGTCAGGGCGAAGCAGGTTTTCATTGCAGTACCCTGCTTTCTCTAAATACACTTTTCTATTAAGCAAAAGGACATTGTGGCTCCAGGAGTGTCTCAGCATTTCAAGAATCATCTGTGTGTGTTGTAGATAGACAATTGAATTTGCTCTTAGAAAGCATTGGCAGGCATTAATCCCTGGTTGTGACTGATCGATGTGTGCAACGATACATTATCTAAAGTTACCATTTTCTACATGGTATGTTAGTGATTTTTAAGACAACGGATGTGTCTCTAATATAGGAGGACAGGATTTTGACATATTCAAGTTAGGACAGATCCAAGTATCATAATGTGTTTCAATCAGTGCGTCTATAGAGCTCACAATGGATCTTCCTGGTGGATTACATTATTACCTATATATTTTTGGAACAAAATATATGGTGGATGTCATTGCATGTGTGACATTTAGATAACCATAATCTACTACTTCACGTAATCCTTTTTACTTTCAGTTCAACGCAATATTAGATGATATTCCCTCTCAACATCTCTTAATGGATTACCTTTAATCTTGCAATGCTCCAAGATGATAAGTAATTTGCTTCCGCAATATGGAGCTTTATCCAGAAAAACAAACTTTGATGTTTACAGGACTATGCGTTTCATGATCCTTTGCCTCGACCAGGCTGTGTTTCTCCTACATGTAAGTTAGCCATGCCCAGTTATTAATGCTTTCTATTTGAAACATTATTTGCTGGACGAAGAGGAGGAGTGCTATCAGTTTCAGTTACTTTGTTTGTGGAACCTTGGAAGGAGAGTTTGTTTGTTCTCAACATTCAGAATCCTCATAGAGCCTAGTCACTAGTTAATCTGCCGAGTGAATGTGCCCTCTGTCACCCCTTGTGTGATCTGCAGTAAGCAGCACTTTGGAAGTGTGTTAGTTTTGGAAGAATCTAAGTTTAGTCTTAGAAATTTCAGCTTCATTTTTATGCATATGTAGGGAAGGAAAGCATTTATTTCGCTTAGCAGTGAAGCTGTTAATTGCATTCAATTTAAAAAGTTAAAAGACTTTTTGTAAACAATTAACTCTTCTGAGAGAAATAAGGCTAAATTGGTTATCAAGAAACTTGAATAAAGTACATTCAGCTTCTTCGGTAGTGAACACTCCTAACTGCATTCAGTTTCAAAAGGTAAAAGACTTTTTCTTACAAATTAACTTTTTCAAGAAAAATTAAGATTTACTGGGAAAAAATAATATTCATTGTGTTATCAAGAAGATCACAGAAAGAGGATTTGTTGCGTTCAACGATAAACTCTGTTGACTGCTTTCAGTTTAAATTGTTTAAAAGGCTTTGCAACAACAATTAACTATTTCAAGAAAAATAAAACTTGCTTGTTCAGAAGCTCCAAACTACAAGTATTCATTATTAAACTAATGGTGAAATGCGTGATTAATTCAGTTTCATTGTAAAACAGGAACTCAGATTAAAGTATCATTGACATTACTTAAAATGCACTGAGGAAAGCAAAATGCAGAAAACTATTACAGCAAAGACACAATAAATTCAAGCACTGATGTAACTGCAGTCATGAGAAAAATTTGAGGCATTACTATTTGTTAACTCTGATTTTTGACCTACTTCTCAGCAGTTTCCTTCCCCTAATCCTTAGTTAAAATCTACGAGGCTAAGTGCATATCAAAGGTACTATATGAGAGTGACGTTTAGGGGTACCTTCTAGTAAATGATCTTCAGATAGAGGACAGTGCACGTCAACCTACTGTGTGCATGAGGAGTTAGGGCTAAATATTTAGGCGACAGATAGCCATGCTTCCGCTGCAGATCAGGATTAGGATTTGGTCACGGGAGGAGTTGGGCTTGAATCATTTAGTTATGAGGATTTGTTTGTCACGCGAGTATGCCTCAAAGCACCCTTGTTAAAGTATATAAGGGACGACTTTGCTAATTTGTGGAGGAAGGAGGGGTTTCTTAACCCAGAGGGTATTAGTAGAGGCAATCTCAAATCGGTTAAGGAGAGATTTGGGGAATGGGTGATTTCTCTCAGGGAAGATGTTGAGCTGACAAAACACACATTCCCAACATGTGTATTGACAAGTACCACTCTGGAGATGGAGCCCTATTTAACCCTGGTGAAGAGCAATAGGGATAGTTATCTGTTAACTCATTTTTGTTGTAACTTGTTGCATCTAACTTTAGCCTCGCCACATAGTTGTTATGATTTTAAATCCCTGGGCCCCTGTGGTTGCCATAATAAATCTCCACAGAATACATTGCACTTCATGATGTTTTGTGAATATTATAAGGAAATCCAGTCTTTTATAGTTCGATTATTTAAAGGAAGAGTCTTTGAACAAGTTTTTGCAGCCCTATTGTATCTGCAGATGCTGCCCGGTGAGTACGTGGTTGCAAATGTTATTCGTTTTTAAATGGTTGCTGTTTCTATACGGAGTATAGAGGATAATTAATTATGCCTTTAACACTTTGAGTCTCTTGTTTGCTAAATTAATTGTTAATATGTCATATTATTAAAGAATTTTTTATGCTGTATTTATACTGCTGCCGTCATTTATGGTTTTAAGATTTAAAAATGATTACGATTACAAGCATATATATTTTAGATGATTATTTAATTTGAGACTTTCACATATTATGATAATCTTTCTTACATTTGTCATTTCAGAACTTCCCAGCAGTACCTTTCCCTTTTCCTTCCCCTAACCTGGCATTTCATGGGTACTGTGTTAGTTTCACTTAGGAACCCTGTGGTAAATAAAAATAAATATTACCGGACTGAATTTCATACGGAATCTTAAAATAAAGTAAAATAGCTCAAAATAACAAGAGGCAGAATCCGTGGTATAAGAGGTTTTCTAAATGGGCTTTATTCCATTCAAAATGGCCGACTCGAGTCGCGGCCTTCAGGTTCCGTCACCACGAGGGTTCAGGAAGTGAAGTACAATATTTTATTGACAGACATGTATTTTTATAATAAGTACATTACAATGAAACGAATGTAGAAGGCGTAACATTTGATAAGAAAAGTGACATAACAGGTACGTAATTGAAACTAGGCGTAATAAGGAATAAAAGAAACATGATTGGTTAGGATTATCAGACATAGGTGGATCTATAAGATAATACTTGGCATAGATGCGCGCGCGGCAGCATGACGTGTATTTGACGTGCAACTAGGGTGTGAAGGGGACTTGACATTTAGCTCTACATGTGGAGACGAGAAGTCTGGGGGGTCAAGTCAACCTAATCCCAAATCATATCTAACATCCTATGTTTAAAGAACTATGTTATCCACAAGGAAGAGACTTTCGGACAGAATCTATTCTATACTAACTGTGTGTGCGTGTACAAGCGTCTAAGTGTCTATATGAGATGCGAGGGGCAGAAAACTTTCCATGGCAACAGGGCTATGAATCACTCGCAGGAGGACGGAAAGGCTGAGTCCTTTGCTTGTGAGCTAAAGGAAATGTTTACCTAAATCACTAGACAGGAATGCATCGGCTGGAGAGCAAAATAGATAATTCGAAGGTGAAATACAACTTCTTGGCAGACAGGCGAAAACTGGCCGAGGCAGGCACCGTTAGCTGCACAGGGAGTAGGACAAAGTTCATGGATACAGATGCGAGCTCAAGCTGAAGCTGTCAGAGACAGAGAGCAGGGAAAGGCTTTGAGGACAGAATCGGGCCTACTTGCCTGAACTATAAAAATGTAGTAACTTAGCCATATAAAGTCGGTGGCCTTTCATACCTAGGAATC
Source organism: Triturus cristatus (assembly GCF_964204655.1). NCBI lineage: Eukaryota > Metazoa > Chordata > Amphibia > Caudata > Salamandridae > Triturus > Triturus cristatus. Next base: position 458,446,418 of record NC_140586.1, on the reverse strand, counting down.
GAATATCCAGCCCATCGATGGCGGATCTGACAGAGAACATGTCGACGGTAGACACACATATGTTTGCGTCTTAGAAACTGGAACTGGAGGGAACATACATGTACTTGTAACATGCATATAGATCCGTTGGGGTCCAAGATAGGGGACATAACTGATCAGGAAAATCCACTTTTCCACATTCCCTCCTTGTCCCCTACTTGCCCTTCAAGAGATATCAATCTTCATCATTCCATCGATTTGCTCATGGAGCATCATTTCTTCTTCCTTCTTCTTCCGGTATTTTGAACGAGAACTGTGATATGGAATGCATGATGTGGCACACAGACCACAAATCGCTGGTCCACATTGTAGGCATAAACAACAACTGAAGAGCATAAGAAGGCCAATACCTAGGAAGGATAGAACTCTCCATCCCCAGGCTGATATCACACTCCAAAACCACCCGGACCACGTCCAAGTGCCTGGATTTTCGTGTATCTGGCTTACAATCTTATGAAGGCGTGTTATAGCTTTATATACAGATGGCGAATTTTCTGGTATGAATATGCAGCAGCTGGATCCGATGACCCTGCAAGCTCCGCCCCTATCGGCCAGGATGACGTCAAGGACAAGACGATTCTGGAGAACAACAATTCTCATCACTGATTGTTCCTCTGTCAGATTGCCTAGGGCGGCTATAGTCTCGTTTACTACAGCTTCAAGAGTCTTGGTGAGTCTGCGTATCAGCTTACTATTTGATATGGTACCTATATAGGGAAAGATACCTTTATTGAAATCTACATACTTGTCCCATGCCGTCTCAGTATAATCGACAACTGGGAGATCTCTTCGCTCTCTTTTGTGTACTAAATGAACATCTCGATAATAATCAGGGGGAGCTAGGAAAAACAGGTGGCAAAAGGAATGCTATGTAACAGGTACCATCCCAATCTAGAGGCAGACGCATATATGCCGTCTGACCACATATAAAGTAAGAATGGCGAGAAGCTCTAAATGAAGATTTACCTTGATCACTATATTCTACTATAGTAACGCATTGGCTATGGCCCATATGTATGGAACCAACCTTTCTCACACATAATTCACCCTTAACTGAAAATACTGACATAGTGGGCAGAATTAGTTCAACTTCGGATTTGACATTCAAAATCATAAGATTAGGCGTAAAATTACCTAATTTATACACTTCATTTTCTAAATCAGTTCCTGTTCTACTGGGGTGACCCTCCTTATTGGGGTGACAGACCTTGAATAAAACTAGATTCAGATTTCCCCATATCCAATGTTGTTGATAAACGGCTGTGTCTGGGTCTATGGAATTTAATAAACTAAACCATGCTCCACAGGAGCCATTGTGTGTAAATGGATGTGGAAAGAAAGGCAGAACTCCTTTGTTATTCTGATAGGGAGGGAGTCGGCCACACACCCAACAATTGGTGGCATTACTAGTCTGATGGGAATGATGTAACATACTAATGAATGTGTTATTGCGCAGCGCAAGTCTATAGGACAACTCATGTGGGGGTAGGTCACTAAAAGAATGTTCACCAGTTATATTGAAAGTACGTTTAGAAACAGGATAATACATATGCAACAATATACTTGCAGTAACTATTAAAAAACTCAAGGAAAACAAAATTAATAAAGTCATAATACAGTGGCTACGCAGTAATTTACAATAAGCATGTCGTTTCATTATGATTCTGGACTCTACGTGATTCAGACCTAAGGGATACATGTCGGGACAGATTCAACCGCTTCACCTTGGAGAGGACTTAAACAATCAAATCGTCCGACAGTTTAGATCTGGACCTGAGTTTCTGTTTATAGAGTTCGGTGCTACTGGCCTCAGCCAAAGGTAGCTTTGAGTCAATGGGGGAAGACACACGGGGAATACTGTTTGTGTCAGGAGGAAGTCCATGAAATTTTTTTATATGGCTGGAATGCACCCAGCCTTTCCTCCCTTCGATCTTCACAGCTGTTCTGGTCGTCAGCAGGACCAACTTAGGAAGCCTCCACCTTGGCTCCAGTTGGGTTTTCCGATCAAAATTCCTGACGAGGACATAATCGCCGGGAATTACATCATGAGGTTTCACCTCGGTGTTGTCGGGAAAAGCTGCGACTACCTGTGAACGACAAGATTGTAGTGCAGACATCAAGGAAGCCAGGTAATCTGTCAGCATATTACAGTCAACATCAGTTATTTTACGGGGTATAGGCGTCCCCCACATATTCGGTGGTCTACCAAAGATCACCTCATACGGGGATAGCCCTGTTCGAGAGTGTGCTACCATCCTCATGTAAAATAGCGCAACTGGTAAGGCTACCATCCAGTCCACACCTTTTTCCTGACATATTTTAGACAATCTGATTTTTAAAAGTTGATTATGTCGTTCCACGAGACCTGCTGCCTCGGGGTGTCGGACACAGTGGAATTTCCACTGATATCCCAACAAAAGTGAGACATGTTTCATTAATTCGGATGAGAAAGGCTGACCGTTATCTGAATATACAACACGTGGTAAACCGTACCGTGGGAAGAATTCTCGAACTAGCTGCTTGGCAGTAGTCGGGGCAGTGTAATCTGATACGGGATACGCCTCTGTCCAACGGGAGAGAGCGCAGACAACTACGAGAACATATTTGAATCCTCGACAACGTTCCATCTGAATATAATCCATCTGGAGGACTTCAAAAGGATGGTCAGGAGGCTGAAATCCACCCTGCTCTACGGGAACACTCTTTCCTGGATTAAACTGACAACATATCATACAGGTACGAACTTTTTGTTTAGCTGCTGCTCGTAAATGTTTGTTGAACCAAATGTGCTGAATGCTGTCTAGCATAGCCTTCTCTCCTAAATGTGCTGGACTGTGAACTGTAGCTATAATGGCTTGAACCATGGAATCAGGGAGAAACCATACAGATTTCTCCTTCGTCATCCATCCTTGATCTGTCTGGATCCCTCCTAGTTCAGTCCACTTCTTTATTTCTTCTGCTGTGGCATGTGTCTGTATGTCAATTACGTCAAGTGCGGGATCCTTAATTGTCATACACTGTGTTGGTGTCTGAACTATTGGCTTTGTCATGTCTAATGTGCGATTCTGAGCAGTCTGTTTAGCTGTTTTGTCAGCTAAATCATTGCCTTGAGAAATGGTATCAGTAACCTTCGTGTGTGCTTTACATTTCATAATCGATATAGCAGTGGGTAGATGTATTGCGTCTAACAAGGCATGAATGAGGGGTCCGTGCTGAATGTGGGCACCATGGGAGGTTAAATAACCTCTCTCTCGCCACAGCACGCCGAAGTCGTGTACAACTCCGAATGCATAACGTGAGTCAGTGTATACATTAACTTTCTTATTTGTGGCTTGAATACAGGCTTGCGTTAGAGCAATAAGTTCTGCTGCTTGGGCTGACAGAGTATCTATACAATGTGTCTCAATAACTTCAGTGTCTGTTGTGACTGCATACGCGGCCACTAAATCTCCTGTACTTGTTCTCATGCACGATCCGTCTACATACAACGTCAGGTCTGGATCTAACAATGGAACGTCTGTCAAGTCTTGTCTAGGTTTCGTCTTTATTTCAATGATTTCAACACAATCATGAGCTAGTGGGTCTGTTCCAATTACAGGTAATAGTGTAGCAGGATTCAATGTATTACACCGTCGGATCTCTATGTGTGGTTGAAACAATGTCAGTTCATAACCGGTAAGTCTTGCTATGGTCAAGTGTTGTGTTTGTGTTCGGTTCACAAGAACCTCTACTGCATGTGGTACTTGTACTGTCAATGGGTGTCCTAATACTATGGCATCGCTTTGTCTGATTGCTAAAGCTGTCGCTGCCACTGATTTCAGGCATGCAGGCAAAGCCTGAGCTACGGGATCTAATGTACTGGAAAAATAAGCACATGGCTTGCGTGATCCTGCTTGATCCTGAGTGAGTACTGACAAGGCAGTACCTTCGCGTTCTGTAACAAAGAGTGTAAAATGTTTGCTATAACATGGTGTTGCTAAAACAGGTGCTTGACATAAAGCTTCCTTTAGGCTTTCAAAAGCTTGTGTATGTTCCTGAGTCCAAGGGAGAACAGTCGATGTGGCTGCCTCCTGTGTGGTTAACTGAATGAGTGGTTTTGCTAGAAATGCGTACTGAGGGATCCACTGCCTACAATATGAAGTGAGGCCTATGAAAGCTCGCACCTCCTTTTGTGTCTGGGGTATTGACATGTTAGCAATTAACTGGATGCGATCTGGTGTAAGCTGCCTTCCCTCCTTGGACAGCGAGTGACCAAGATAAATAACTCGCTGAACACAGAATTGCAGCTTAGAAGGGGACACCTTGTGCCCCTTGTCGGCTAGGAAATGTAAAACTGTCAGAGAAGCTTTTTCACATTCTGGCTCGCTTCTCGCGGTGATCAGCAGATCATCGACATATTGAAGCAGTGCAGTATTGACTGGCATGTGGATACTGTCGAGTTCTCGTTTCAGTGCTTGGCTGTAGATGCTGGGGCTTTCTGTAAATCCTTGGGGAGCGCGTGAGAATTTAAAACTGCGCCCATTTAAACTGAATCCGAACAAGTATTGGCTTTCCGGATCTATTGGGACGCTGAAAAAGGCATTCTTGAGATCAATTACAGTAAAGAATGTTGCTTCGGAATCAATTGCTGTCAATAATGATGATATATCAGGGACCACAGGGAATTGTGGTACAATACACTTGTTTAGTTCACGCAAATCAATAACCAATCGGTACACTGGTGGGGCAGTAGGATCAGTTCGTTTAAGAATCGGAATTATCGGTGAATTACATACATTGGAGTCTGTTTCTACAACTACTCCCTGGGCAATCAGCTCATCAATGATTTTCAGCAAAGCCACTACAGCATCATGCGGTAACTTGTATTGTCGCATTCGTGGTAGTACCACTCCTGCTTTCAGTGTGACTCGATAGGGTGTAATGTTCATGCAGCCAACATCCGTAGGGCCTTGTGCCCATAGATGTACTGGTAAAGTCTGTAGTCGGGGATCCATGTCTCTAGACACATAGTGACCTTTAAAATCACGCAAAAACAACCTTACTCCTTCCGGAGAACAACATATTATGGCTCCTAGTGCTTTCAGAGTTTTAATTCCTAACAGATTTTCTGGGCATGATTTAGTAAGCAATAAATCTGTAGTTCGTGTCAAAGGTCCTATCGTAAGTGGTAGAGGCTGTGATACTTCATTAACAATAGGTTTTCCCGAAAAACCAAGGGAAACATTTTGAGAGCCTGAGAGGGGTGCCCCTGGAACTTCACTACGTTTTATGGTTGTTCGACTTGCCCCTGTATCGAGTAAGAATTTTCTATCTTGACCTAATAATTCACTATGTACATAAGGTCCTTCTTGATCTACAGGAATCTCGATAAGCGGTAAGTCAACTTCCCTCTCTAGGCTGGTTCATGCGTAACGCTGATACTCAGGGTATTCATACTGTGCAGTCTGATACATTTGTCGTGTTGTAGTTTGTGTGGCAGTAGCAGGCAACGGTGGTGCAGCTGGCACAAACTGTATGGGTTGCTGTGAGGCTGGCATGGACTGTTGCTGAACTGGCATGGACTGTCCATGCTGCATAGCTCCTTGTTCATTCTGATCTTGTCTAACTAATCGTGGTCTCTCCTTTGCAATACCTGTAGCTATATTACGTTTCAGGACTGGACAATCGTGTACATAATGGCCTAGTTGTTTACAGTAATTGCAGGTTCCTTTTACAGGAACTGCAGAATCACCAGAATGTGTCACACCCTTTTTGTGACCATCTGCTGGTACTGTCTGAGAAACTAGCATTTTCATTTTTGTATCCTTCATGCGTCTATGCTCGTGTTCTTGTTCATCCCTAATTCTATTGTGATGATACTGTAACATTTGTAGCATTTGCGACGGAGTGTTACTTTGCCAGGTACTCTCGAATTTCAATATTCTATTCTTTACTGGAGGTAATGCATTTTCCACTAATTTTGTCACAAATAAATGTGGATATGAATCACTACTTGCTTTTATACCGCTATTTATACCAAAACATTTTTCAAATCGAGCATAATAATCGCTTGTGTCTTCATCTTGTTTTTGTTTGCAGGCTGTGATTGCACCCCAATCTTCCTTTTTTGTAGTTAATAAACGTGGCAGTACCTGTACTAGTAAACCTGGTAACAGTTTAACTTTATCCCCGAGCCCTGAACCTGCAGTTCGGGCCCTTTCTTCCTCTGCTAATGCTGTCCAGTCTATCTTTTGGTCTCCCACTTCCCACTCTTTTTCTTTCAGTTTTTCATAAATGCCAGCAGGCAAAAGCACCTTTAATATCGTCATAATATCAGGAAAGGTGTACTCTCCCATTAGTAACATGTCTTTAATTTCTCGGTGGAAACCCGCTGGGTCTTTATCATGGCTAGGTACTACTTTCTTCATTTCTAATAATTCCATTTTTGATATGGGTGTGTAAACAAATACACGGTGAAACTCATTGTCTTCGCCTTTTATTGGGTGCACTTCTCGTAAAGGATTTTGTCTATCCATATAGTACGGCGTTCTTTCTCTGTGGGGCAGCGAGAGAGAATCCGGACTTATAAAAAGGACATACTGTTTACGTGACACTAATATCTCTTTAATTAGCTTGTTACTAGAACCTCTCCATCTGTACGTGAGTAGTTCCGTTAATATATCAGGTAAAGGACCAGGGTCAGCATGTTGGCTCTTATATAATATGAGGAGTTGCTGAATCATATAGATTCCAGCTAAACGTTGTTCATCTGTACTGAGATTGAGAAACGTGTGTGCTACGGTCTCATCACCGTATTTTTCAGGACTAACGATCCAGTGAACGGCTGATCTGGCTAATTCTTGCTCATCCATAGAATCGAGGAGGTGGTAACCCCTTCGTTCTCGTAGTATTTTATCTGCGGCTTGAAACGAATGTTCAGGAGACTTCAGATTTATTACAGGCGTCGGATACGTTCTGTTATTATTTGGGCATACAGAGTGTATGGGATCAGAAAAACATCTAGCATTATCACAGGATCTTCCTCTGCCTACATAGGCTATGGTCTCTGACTGTCTTGCGGAATTCTCTGATTCGGACACTTCATCTTGCTCATACTCGTCTGTTCCCAATCTTTCTTCATGAATACGCTCTATTTCTTTACGGATTTTTCGGCACATGGCTATTATACAATTTTGCTTATCGTGTCTCCCTTCTGATATATTCTGACTCCATCTTGTAAGAATAAGCATTGCATTCGGGTCTACCCCCGGACGATCTTGATTTCTGATCACACAGTTTATGAGGAAACGTAACAGTTCCCCCTGTATCTCTACTTTCTGGAATTCCATAGCTCTGTTAATACATCCTGGATCTCGTCCTGTTTGAACAAAATGATATATGTTATCTAGATGCGTAATCATCCCTGGTAACCTCGCTAAATACTCTGCGGCTCGCCTGATACGTAATGATGCCAGGACCATTTCGTCCTCTTTACCAACCACCGGGTCATATCTACAATTTACAAGGAGTTCCTTAAGCGTACGTTCACTTACGAACTTAGGTGTACGTGAATGTGCTGACTCTTGAAAAACAAGTTTATTTATTCTAGGTGGTGTGAAGGTACTGCTAGCACCTCCCGTGGCCCTATCTGGGGCGTCGGGTGTGAATGGGTTCGTCGAACGTGACACAGCAACTATGGGTGTCGATACCCCTGTAGAGTCGACTGCGGAGACAGATGCGGAAACAGATGTGCTTGCCGAAGCTTGCGTCGGGACTTGCTGTTGCACGGGTACAGATACCTGATCCTGACGTTGAACCCCTCCGCCAGACGGTCTATGTGGTGTGGCGTTAGCATACTCGGGGGCTGCATCGTCTAGATATGAGGAAAGAAAAACATCTTCTGCGGTTCTGGGATGCCCTTTTGGATGTACCTTAATTGGAAATAATGGGGGTGGCAAGTCTTTTGGCAACTCCGTAACAGCCTTAGGCAGTCCTTCGGCTAGAAGGGGATACATACCATTCATAAGAGCATTCCTTTGCCTATTTACTTGTTCTGATTTCACTCGGATACCTTCCTCAATTAATAGATTTTCTTGAACTTTATTTGAACTTTCTTTACTCCTATCTTCTTGTCTACGTGCTTTTTCTGTTCGTCTATGAGATTCTTTACGCCATAACTCGACAGCGTCTTTCTGTGACTGTCTGACCTTTCTTTTCCATAACTCTTCCTCCACTTTCATGATGCACTCTGCATCCCAGGTTCCCGCTGCGGGCCACCTTTGACTTTCCGGTAATCCCTTGGTATAATCTACCCATAGATCAAGAAACAATATGGCATCTAAGCCATGCTTATGGTACATGAAATGCCCTGGAGTGTCTCTAGGAGGAATAGGAACTGCTTCTTCAAGCACCCCTTTTCTGGTAGTAATCTGTCTTAACTTCGAGAAGAGCGGCATATTGACAACTGATCTGATACTTACTCTTGAACTTACTTAATACGAGAAAAACACAATAATGAACAGTGAACAATGAACAATCATTCATACCACAATATGCAAGACATTTTCTGAATACTTTAAACATTAAACATTAAACATTTAATAATGGTCGACAATGATGACAGTCTGCTTAACTAATCACCACGCTGAATTCTTGACAATAACTGAATACTTCGGAATACTTGATATACTGCTAAACAGTACATATACACTGCTAAACAGTGCAGACCGGATTTGTGTACCCAAATCCGTCTTGACCGGCACAACCTATGTGCGCGTCAACACGCCTCCCCGGCGATGGTACTCACCGAGTAGCTCCTTGAAACGGAAGGCCTCAGAGAATGGACAGGACTCGACGACTGCGGACATCGGACCCTCTGGACGTCGGGATTTCGGAAAACCTGGTGGGCCTCTGTATACCTCGGATCTTGCTCTCTCAGCTAGGCTCTGGTCGGGATACTTCGCACTTCTCACCGCCTCGTCTGGGTTGATCGCAGCCTCAGTCGCCCCCGCTTGACCGGAGGGAGCTTACAGGAAATCCTGCTGGTACGCGTTTATGGTCCGTCCAGCTGTGGCAGGAGACCGGGCCTGCAACGCACCGCCGGCGCGTGAGATGAGAAAGTGTCCCTGTTCGGGCGCCATTATGTGGTAAATAAAAATAAATATTACCGGACTGAATTTCATACGGAATCTTAAAATAAAGTAAAATAGCTCAAAATAACAAGAGGCAGAATCCGTGGTATAAGAGGTTTTCTAAATGGGCTTTATTCCATTCAAAATGGCCGACTCGAGTCGCGGCCTTCAGGTTCCGTCACCACGAGGGTTCAGGAAGTGAAGTACAATATTTTATTGACAGACATGTATTTTTATAATAAGTACATTACAATGAAACGAATGTAGAAGGCGTAACATTTGATAAGAAAAGTGACATAACAGGTACGTAATTGAAACTAGGCGTAATAAGGAATAAAAGAAACATGATTGGTTAGGATTATCAGACATAGGTGGATCTATAAGATAATACTTGGCATAGATGCGCGCGCGGCAGCATGACGTGTATTTGACGTGCAACTAGGGTGTGAAGGGGACTTGACATTTAGCTCTACATGTGGAGACGAGAAGTCTGGGGGGTCAAGTCAACCTAATCCCAAATCATATCTAACATCCTATGTTTAAAGAACTATGTTATCCACAAGGAAGAGACTTTCGGACAGAATCTATTCTATACTAACTGTGTGTGCGTGTACAAGCGTCTAAGTGTCTATATGAGATGCGAGGGGCAGAAAACTTTCCATGGCAACAGGGCTATGAATCACTCGCAGGAGGACGGAAAGGCTGAGTCCTTTGCTTGTGAGCTAAAGGAAATGTTTACCTAAATCACTAGACAGGAATGCATCGGCTGGAGAGCAAAATAGATAATTCGAAGGTGAAATACAACTTCTTGGCAGACAGGCGAAAACTGGCCGAGGCAGGCACCGTTAGCTGCACAGGGAGTAGGACAAAGTTCATGGATACAGATGCGAGCTCAAGCTGAAGCTGTCAGAGACAGAGAGCAGGGAAAGGCTTTGAGGACAGAATCGGGCCTACTTGCCTGAACTGTAAAAATGTAGTAACTTAGCCATATAAAGTCGGTGGCCTTTCATACCTAGGAATCGAATATCCAGCCCATCGATGGCGGATCTGACAGAGAACATGTCGACGGTAGACACACATATGTTTGCGTCTTAGAAACTGGAACTGGAGGGAACATACATGTACTTGTAACATGCATATAGATCCGTTGGGGTCCAAGATAGGGGACATAACTGATCAGGAAAATCCACTTTTCCACAACCCAGTGGTGCCAGGAAGTGGGTCCAGTCTTAGCATTGTGCCATTCCTGAGAATCGTTGAACTCTTTCCAGACCTGATAGAACAGTAAGCCCACTGCCATTTTCTTCTCCCATGTGGCACGAACTCTAGAATGGCTTCTTTAGATTACGTACTCAACATTTTAGCTACATCACAACAAGATGATATCCGCTAGAGCTGAGACAACAACTTTAGCAAGTAAAGTAACTAGGATTCAATCTACTATCACCCCTCTTCCTACCAGTAGAGACACTAGTCCTCATTGCTCAAAATATTTCTTTGACTGTACCTCAGTTGATTACTCTAACAACATTTGAGAGGTTTGTGGGTGATCCAAACAAAATACAGATATTCCTGACTCAAATACAATTGATTTTATATGTTGACCACCCTCTTTTCCTGATGCTTAATCTCGAGCCGCCTTCCTTATTTCTTATCTAGGAGTGGACGCAGCTCAGTGAGCAGTTACTCAATTAAACCAAGATTACCCGATTGTATATAACTTGTTGACTTTGTCAAGGTATTTGATCAAAGAGCTGTTACCCTCTCTGCTGATATCGAACTGCTAGAGAGTTAAGACCTTCACGCATATCCAGCTCTTTTTATTTGGCTGGTTGAGAGACAGCCTGGTTAGAAGAAAAAAAAGAAAGCAATATTTTATCAGGGCTTAAAATAAGTTGTTAAGGATGTATTAGCACAGTCGGAATCCCAACCCGAGGATTACACTGCCCATATTGATCTTTCCCTCAGACTTGATCATTGAATGAATGAATGAAAAGGGGATCAGCGTAGGAATTTTGGAAGAGTTGATCAGATGTATATGTTCTCAACTGGAACAAATATCCAATGCTTAGGGAAACATAGATGTTGAATCCATTCATTCCCAACTATCCAAAGAGGAAAAATAATTTAGATGTCAAACAGGTTTTCTATGTATTGTGGCAAGAAAGGGCACTTCTAACCCAAGCCGACAAGTGATTTCAAGCCAAAATCAGTATACTCAATTTAAGAGAAGTCAGAGGAAAACTAGAATGCTAAGAGGGCACAGAAGGGGACCTTTAGGGCAAAATATGTAGCATCCCTTCCTTGACTGCAGAACTTTTAAAAGGACCTACAAAACACCTCATATTGTCTCAGACTTTGACACCCCATTATTAACTGCTCGTGATTGACTCTGGTTCCACCGTTAACTTTATTGATTCCACTGTGGCCCAAGATCTTCAGGTTAAACTATATATAAGAATGTACGAGAGACTGTGTTTGCTGGTAACGGAACAACTTTGATGTACAACCCTATCATAAACGACACAGAAGAAGTATAATTAAGAAATGTAGGGGCCAATGGTATACATTTAAGACCCATTAGATTCATTTTTTTGATGCACCACAATATGGATTCATCCTCGGAATGGATCCGACTGGTGCTTCACAGCCCTATCATACACTAGGACTCTTGCATGGTACAGTTTCCCTCTGTTTATTGTCATGACCAGTCTAGAAACATTGAGTGCTAGTAATGGGAACAATTGTGCTCCTCCAATTTCCTCTCTCATAGTTACCCATACCACAGCTTCAGAAAACAATCTGAAATTCCCAACCAATGTAAAATGTTTTCTGATGTCTTTGATGAGAAACTAGGAGAACAATTACACTCGCATCCACAATATGATTGTCAAATAGTCTCAATGCCAGGAAGTGGTGTTCCCAACTGTAGAATATATGCTCTTACTGTGACTGAAACCCAATATCTCAGAGAATAACTTGATAAATATCTGGCCAGTGGGTTCATTCGACCATCTAGATCTCCTGCAGCCTCCCTACTTTTCTTTATACCCAAGACTAGCAGCGAGCTAAGAACTTGTATTTACTAACCTGCTTTAAATAAGATCACTGTAAAGAATGAATATCCTCTTTCACGTAACCCAGTTTCACTAGATCAAGTAGCAGGAGCCCACATACACAATAAACTAGATTTGAGATGGGCTTATCATTTAATATGGGTCCGCTGAGGATATGAATAAAAGACCGCTTTTAAAACCAACTCTGTTCATTTGAGTACCTTGTAATGCCATTTGGGTTATGTGGTACCCCTGCAGCATTCAAATATTTTATCAACCATGTGCCCAGGCAATTCTTAGATTATTTTGGTGTACTTTACATCAATGACATCCTGATATATTCCCAAATGAAAACACAAATGTTCAACATGTAGCAGCTGTCCTGAGTGCCTTGAGTGTATATAAGTTGTATAGTAAGCTAACTAAATGAGATTTCCATGTAAAATAAGTCAAGTTTCCAGAGGTCATTCTAACTCCTTCTGGCATGAGTATGGCAGAACACAAGGTCCAACCAGTTAGAGATTGGCCAACCCCAAAGAATACACAAGATTTGCAGTGTTTTGTGGGATTTTCCAATTTCGATAGAAGATTTATTGATTACTTTTCACCTGTCATAACACCCATTACACATTTACTGAGAAAAGGAGCACTATTTCATTGTTCTCCGGATGCAAAGCAGGCCTTTAAAAAATTGAAAAAAGTCTTTATCACAGCACAAATTTCACATCATCCCAAAACTGAATAATCCATCATTGTAGGCTGACACCTGTAATGTGGATATTGGTGCAATGTTGTCACAAGAAATGAAAGTACTGGCCAATTGCATCCTATTTTCTAGATGTTGAGAAAACTGCTCCTGGCAGAAAAGAACTACACAACTGCAGAGAAGAAACTATTTGCTATTAAAATAGCTTTCATAAAGTGGAGCCATTACCAATTGGGAGCAAACACTCCATTCCAGTCTTTATCGATCATCGTAATTTGCAATTGATGCTGTTATGTGCCCGGGTTAGGCACATGTAAATTAGTTGACATTGTCCTCTTTTTGCATATTAACATTACTGCTGTGACCTTTTGCACATATTCACGTACATGACAATGTTGGAAACTTGCCAAAAATAATGTGAGTGGGCAAGAATCAGATACATCAAACGGATAAGAAAAGACACAAAGAACCCGAGTATAAAATCGGGGTTCAAGTGTGGTTCTCTACTCACAATCTCCAATTCTCACATAAAAACTCATTTAAGCCACGATCTGTTGGTCCATATAAGATTCTTTGCCAAATCCATCCCGTTACATTCAAATTGAAAAATTATCTCCTTATCCACCAAGTCTCACACACATCATTATTGAAATCTGCAATTCTCAAGAAACAAAAGCCATCTCCACTGTTTTTGGTCAATGGTCAAGTAGGATATGAGATACAATGTTTTCTGGATTCACATTATTGTCATGAGAAATTGTGGTACCCACTGGCATGGAAACGTTTGTGGGTTTGAAGAGAATTCCTGGGAACTTGCCACAAATGTACATGCTCCTCAACCATGTTGGACGTTTCCATTTTCAATATTTGCAGTAACCAGGCAACATGAAACAGTCTGGAGAGGAGGGTACTGTCAAGATCAGGAATTAAATGACCATTTCATGTGTATCCCCATGGACAAGGATAATAAACAAGAAAAAACAAACCTTGATTTAAAAGGAGTACGAGTACCATGATCTTTTGCCTTGACCTGGCTTGGTGTCTCCTCTATATAAGGTAGCCACACCCAGTTACCAACGCCTACTATTCAAAAAATACCATGCTGGATGTAGTGGAAGAATGCTCTCTCAATGAATTTCAGTTGCTGTATTAATGGAAACTTGGAAGAAGAATTTGTCAGCTCTCAACATTCACAATCATAGTGGAGCCTAGTCAGTCGTAAATCTGCAGAGTGAATTCGTTCTCTGTTGCACCTTTGTAATGTGAAATAAGCAGCACTGTTGAAGTCATTCTATTTTGAAAAATCAAAGTTTCATCTGATAAATATCTGCTTCAGTTTTTCTGTTTAAGTACAGCAAGAATGTATTTGTCTCTCCTGACAGTGAACGCTGTTAATTGTATTCAATTTCAAAAGTTAAAATACTTAGGGGCATATTATCAAGCCATGTGATAAAATTATCGCCATTTTAGCGGCAGAAAACTGCCGTTAAAACGGCGATAATGGGCTTGATAATATGCTCTATGGAATTCCAATTGAAGCCCATGTTAGATGTGAAGGACATCTAGCCTGAGCTTCAATTGGAATTCCATAGAGCATATTATCAAGCCCATTATCGCCGCTTTATCGGCAGTTTTCTGCCGCTAAAGCGGCGATAATTTTATCGCCTGGCTTGATAATATGCCCCTTGGTACAAACAATTATCGCCACCGAAAAAAATAAGGCTGACTTTGTTATCAAGAAACTTGAGGGAAGTGCATTCAGCTTGTTCGGTAGTGACTGTTAACTGCATTCAGTTTCAAAAGTTAAAAGACTTTCTTTCAAATTAACTCTTCAGAGAAAAATACGAGTCCCCATGTTTATCAAAAAGCACAAAGAATGTTGATTTGTCATGTTCAACAGTGAAACCTGTTAACTTATTTCAGTTTCAAATGTTTAAAAGATTTTGCAACAACAATTAACTCCTTTGAGAAAAATAAGACTTGATTGTTCAGAAGCTCCATGAAAGTGTGAGGATTAATTATTTACCTAAAGTTCCTCTCCATGAGCAATTCAGTCTCATTGGTAAATACAAACTCAGAGCAAAGTGTCATTGACATTACTTAACAAGCACTGACGTAAGCACAATCCGGGTAAACTATAGAAGAATCAAGCATTGAGGAAAAGTGCGGTTGTTTGGAGTTTCAAAGACATATTACATTCAAGCGATGATGTAAGGGCAGTCATGAAAAGATGGTAAGGCATAACTATTAGATAGTGCTGAATGTCATATGTAATTTCAGACCTTCTTCTCAGCAATCCTTTCCCTCCTCCTTCCCCTTACCTTGCATTTCAGGGGGTCCTCTGTTAGTTCGTTCAGGAACCTGGTGGTGCCTTGAAGTGTCTCCATTATTACCATTGTGCCTTTGTAGAGGAACATCTGATTCTTTCCCGACAGACCTGACTCTAAATCTATATGATCCCTGTTAGACCTGGCATCTTTTGGCATGTTTCTCCACATGTTTGTTTTCTGACCTACCAGTTATGACTTTGTTTTTGCTGGTTTAGTTTCTCTGCACACTTTCTCACTGCTGCTCAGTATTTAAGTGCAAGTGCTCCTATTGTAGATTGGATTATGGATTGGTGTTTCCATGATTGGCATATTTGATGTACTGGTAAGTCCCTAATAAAGTGCACTGAGTGTGCCAGGCCTGTAAATCTGCTGAATGGGTTGTGCCACCCACACAATCAGCCATTCAAAGGGTTCTCAGACCTGCCACTGCAGTGTCTGCGCACAGTTTTTTACTGCCCTATCTACATGGCACGTGCTCCCTCTTGCCAAGCCCTAATCTTACCTTATAATACACGTGAGTCACCCCTAAGGTAGGCCCAAGATAGCCATATGAGCAGAGAGCAGTGGATGTGAAAAGTAGGGCATGTACTGATGTATGTGTCATGTCCTGATAGTGAAAAACAGTGTAATTTGTTTTTCACTACTGAAAGACTATCTGCCCCATAGGATAGAATGGAAGTTTACTTATAACATCTTATGAATATATCTTCCCACTGAGACAGGGAAATGGAGTTTAGTATGCCTGAACCTGGAATGTAGAAATGCATCTTTTAGTACAGTTGGTTTGTATGGTCTGTGTTTGAAAATACCACTTTTGGAAAGGAGGAATTTTCTTGCTTAGCCATCCTGTGTGTCTGTGCTGGGTTTTGGGTTAACTGTTTGGCTTTGGAGTGACAGGGGCTGTGGATGTGCATTCTCTTCAGACAGCCACTGGGGGCTTTAGGTGTGTCCTGCCTTTCCAGGATGAGTCAGGGCTAGGCTAAATAGACCTGGGATGCATTTAGAGTAGTGGGAGGAGATTTCCTTGCACCTGAATGGCCTGATCTGCCTTGGACACTGCTGTCTCCACCTCCTACCAGGAAGCTGGGCCAGAGAGGACCAAATTAGTTTATGAGTCTGCTGACGCTAACACCGGTCCGCACTGATGTGGTCAACCAGAAAACGCCAGTCTGCACTGACGTGAACAGCCAGACCTGTTGGACTGGTGTTTTCAGCACCGCAGTAGCCCAGAACAGAGCTACCGGCTTCAAGGAACTCCATGTTAAAGTCATTCTTGCAAAGTGCATGTTTCTGAATACTGTATGTTGGTCTTTTATCATTCTGGTCTTGTTTGCACAAATAGATATTGGGTATTTTTCTAAAACTGGTGTGGTGTCCTTTTGGAGTGTTTTCACTGTATTACTGTTGGTTCTGTGCAAATGCTTTACACACTGCCTCTGAGATAAGCCTGACTGCTCATGCCGAGCTAACAAGGTGGTGAGCAGGGGTTATTTCAGTAGTGTATTCCCCTTACTGTAAGTAGAATTAAGAGTCCCTACTTGGACAAAGGTGCAAACCATTGCCAACTAGAGACCCCCATTTCTAACAATCTCGATTGCAACAAAAACAATGTCCACCGCCTAATCTCAAAAAACAGTTACAAACCTGAAATGCATGCTGCACAATTTCAGTTCAGCTGCAAAACACACAACTGACATAGTAGATGTGATCCTAGTGCATCACTTGGACATTCTCTTCCTAACAGAAACCTGGCTCAACCCAAAGGCAGCTCCAATACTGGACCTCATCATTCCCCCTAATTTTGCCATCTTAAGCCGTGACCGCCCAGTGAAGCAAGGTGGAGGTCTCAATATAATTTACAAAAGCTCCCTAAACTGAAACCTGCTGTCACTTGAAAATACATCATCCTTTGAACTCTTGGGCACTGAAATCAAACTTGAAAGAAACTTCTAGTAAAGACACGCCTTATATAAAATGCACCTGGTAACAACACACTCTTCCTAGAGAAACTTATAAAAACAATCACTATCAATGCTACTTCACTCTCTAATACAATACTTCAAGAAGTTTCAACCTGCACTGGAACAATGACAAAGACCACATAGTGTCTTCACTCAGTAACATGATTTAAGCATGCAAGGGACCAACTCACAACAAAGGTGCTACACTTGACCTCATCATTGCTAAACCTGGATGAGTAAACATGCTAGACATCACCCCAACATACTGGCCAGGCCATCATCTAATTCTTTTCCAAATACCCGCTCAAGAAACTAAAATCTAGGGTCAAACAAAAAGGGATTACAGCTGTGTAGCAGAAATGACCTGGTGAGCCTGTGCCACACGTCCTTTGTACTTCAATTGGACCAAACTTTGGTTCAAGCTCTGACACGTCTCTACTACAGCAGTTGTGAGTGATATAGTTCAGATGGCTACACCATTACTTCTAAAAATACAAAAGAAATAACCTTTAGTACCGTGGTTCAACAAAAACATATTCAATGAAAGAAGACATCTAAGACATCTGGAATGAATATGGAGAAATGACTCAAACATTACCTATCTTGAACAGTTGAGAATACATAGAACCTTATTCAAAAAAGCCGTCTAAAAAGCCAAAACTACAGCGATGAAATATCAACACAACAAAGCGAAAAACAGGCCCAGAAAACCTTTGATATAATAAAACAACAATTAAGAAAACCTTCTGAACCCACAATTGCAAACCACTCAACGGACATCTGCAACACCTTCTCAACTTTCTGTAAAGATAGATTTGC
Source organism: Triturus cristatus (assembly GCF_964204655.1). Lineage (NCBI taxonomy): Eukaryota > Metazoa > Chordata > Amphibia > Caudata > Salamandridae > Triturus > Triturus cristatus. The sequence goes on along the minus strand of NC_140586.1, from coordinate 458,428,397 downwards.
AACAGAAAGTAACTCTATTCCCAGCCAAGTAGGGCCCACCTTAAGGACTCCATCCACCCCACTCTAACAGATCAAAGCAAGAACACTGACCAACTCACCCCAACAGTCCTAAGAAAAAACTGAGCCATCTACAACAGTTTCAGATCACTGTGTGAAGGAGAAATCCACAAAACCATTCAGTCAATAAAACCGATCATTCACTTTGATGATCCTATTCTCACCCATCTATTGAAAGAGATCCACCAATCAGTCACAATACTATGGACTCAAACTGTGAATGCATTGTTTCAACAAAAAACACTCACAGAATGTCTGCAAATTGGCCCATTTCTCCCTTTCTAAAAATACCAGTTACTGACCAGAATGACGTAAACAACTTCTGACCTGTATCAAATCTGCCTTACCCCGCCAACTTGGTAGAAAAATGTGCACATGAGCAGCTATGAGAATACATCAAGATTTGACCTATTAGTCGAACACCACTCAGGTTTCAGGCCAGGACACAATACTGAGGTCGCCATGCTAAACATCCTAGATGATATACAATCCTCACTTAACCAAAACAAATCCTGTCTGCTAATACTTCTGGATTTAGGGGCAGCATTCAACACGGCTAGCCACAAATCCCTCAGAGAAACTCTTGAATCAAGAATGAGCCTACAAGGAGCAATTGTAACTTACCCAAGTGAAAGAAACAATGAATGCAGCAGCAAGACTTTTAACAGGCACAAGGTGCTATGACTGCATCTCCCCTTCACCCAAAGCCAGGCTCCCAGTTAGGATCAAATTGAAGATTGCTTGCATAACACAGAAGGCTCTACACAGTTCTGGTCCTAAATACATGGCAAATAGGATCAAACTATTAGGAGGAGAAAGGGCTTCTAGAAGTGCTAAATCTCTCACGCAAGAAGCAGCCCAATTCAAAAAAAGGAAAACACACAATTGCATTTTCACCGGATCTGCTCCAAAGATTTGAAACTCCTTATCACCATAAATAAGAGCAATTGCCTCACTCAGGCTCTTGAAGAAAGAAGTAAAAGCCCTACTGCTAGAAAATCTGTAATTCGCCCTGTTGCATATTGTATTTTATTGACATTATTATTTCTTATTGTTACCCTTTGATGTTGTACCTTACTCTTCTACTGTCATGTACAACCTATCATTAGAAATAGGTGATTGACAGTACTACAAACCTCATCGGTGTTCTATGCACAGAGGTCTAATACATTGGTGGTCATGTTCGCACTATATAAAACACAAGACATAAGTATATAAATAAGTGTGTTTCGGTAGAGGTGAGTGGAACTCGTGTAATTTGACTCCACGGATTTCCACAGAATTGCAAAAGCATTCTACAAGATTCCGCAGAGTTCCACCAATGGGTGGAAATAGGCATGTTGCGCTGCTTGTGCAGGGATTTAGTGCAGGGAGCACGCTCCTTGCTGTAACTCCAGTATGGACAGCACCAGGTGGTGCCACAGAGCGCACAGCTACTCATGCTGATTTGCTGTTGCTTGAGTAGATTGTAGTCGTGACTGCCGACGTTGGAAAAATCTTACCATATTTCCTCCTAATAAGTGAAAATTGGGTTAGGGGATGCCAAATCTCACTTGGTCTTGTCAACTTACAGTTCTAGCCTGTGCGTGAGAAACAAAACCTCCACATGGGGTTTGGCTGAATTTGGCCTGTACTCTGTGTTACAAGAGTAATGCAGAGTCACCAATATTGTGGTAATTCCGCTGGCAGAACTGTATATTTTGCCCACCCCTAGCTTTAGGGCTTAGAGTGGTGATTCCATCAAGATAGCTTCAGATGTGTCACACTTTTGTCATGCATATGAATGTTAGTTCTCTAGTTATTCATTAGAACACTGTGGGAGGCTGAAGTACTACCCTGGGGAATCAACTGACAGGCGGCTGCTGTTAAAGGCAGTATATTTTTTACTCAGTATGTCAGAATTTATTCACAGAAAATATGCTCTTAATTTGGTGTCTTAAGCACCTTCCATAACCTCTATAGGAAAATCATTGGAGAAAACTATTTTCTCTCAGGCAAGGTTCATCAAATTCCAGAAGAAGATCAGCATTTTAGACAGAGTAAAATCACCGTAGAATACACTGCTATTTCTAAAATTAGTATGGTCCCATCCTTCATATGAGGTCGTCAAATACAGACTTTCTCTGCAATGTATTTCAATGGGGACCATGTCCTAGAGTTATGAAATGGCTACACAACATATTGTCCATATTGTGGCCAGACAATCAAGGTAGTTTTCCCCTTATGTTCAGCATTCCTTCTCACATAAGTTATTTAGTTCATTTTCAGGACACAGGGGCCATGTCCCTGAGTCCTGTAATGGCCACTGCAACATATTGTTCAGGTTACAAGCACCTTATAGTTATATGCGTGGAGAAAGGGTGACAGCCAATGGTCAAAGAACTATGGTTAGTAATGTGAGTCTTCTAGCCTTATGATTTTATGCCAATAGTCTGTTATTACATGCGGGGTTTCTTTTGTGAAATAAATGTCAGTCTTATTGCAGTGCTATAATGCAGGTGGTCTATTTGAATCTTTTGATATTGGTTTACAAAAAACATGAAATTATCTCGAGAACAGAGTGGCCCTATACATGTTAACAGAGGACAGGTGTTGTGTCAGAAACATGAATATGGCTAGAAGTGAATGAAGAGGGATATTTCAGCCTGAACAGAGAGCGGTGATGCCAAATCAGTGATTGATGAGCTGCTCCTTGAAGACATAGGTTCAGAAGTACAGCAGTGAAATAGTAAGCACAATGAATTGAGAGATTTTGTTCCAGATCTTAAGTGCATATCACAAGCCTTGTCAATTCCCTTTTGCATTTCTTGATTATAAGTCTGAAAATGTGGTCCCACAGCTTACATGCATAGCTCAAAACACTTGAATGCGGATATCTTCATTTCTTTTGCACTTTTTATTTTACAAATCCTGATGCTGTAGCTTTTTATGTTGCATTGGACTCAGAAAAAGGTCATATCTTCTGGTCGCTGTTCTATATTCATAGGCCAGAGGCACTGAATCACACACAAAAGTCCTCAGTCTGTCTTGTCGGGAAAAAAGCTCCGGTCTTAACCTACAGGGTGAGTGCATCCAAATCCCCTTAGGAAGATTAAAGCAAAGAGAAGAAATCAATTTAAGAGAAAGAGTTTCAGGTCTAAGATATTGCAAGTTGGGCAATCCGCTAAGAAAGACAAATGTAGGTTACCATTCCATAGAAAGGTATACCAAGGCACAGAAGTCCACTACAAAGAGATGTTCTTTATAGGTCAGCAAATGAAGCCTGTACTCCTGGAAGGGGTGCTGTTAGCCACAAAAATACCAATGGAAATGTCTGACCTGTGAAGGTTCAAAGAATGGGCCTTTCTTCCCCTGAAGAGAAGGATCAATCACAAAGTCACAATTACTAAAGAATATAATAGAAAATGAAAATCCCAAATTGCACACCCGGGTCTCCAGTGGGTCTCTCAGAGCTGGTGGAAAACACCCTTTGTTTCAGATAATTTGCCAAAGGGAGCCTTAGCTTGCATGAGATTGTGTTGATCCAAATATTACAAGAATATTAGTTCCTAGAAAGGAACTGTTTCTGCAGACTTCCCAAAGATGATCTCTAATCACAGCTAACAGGAAGAGAGAGAATGTGAGATTCAATTGAAGAGGGGATTATTGAATGGACTGTGCCAAAATCATTAGATACACTATGTGGATGATGAGACAAATACTAAGGGCAAGGAGCCCAGGCACACCATGTTTGTGAAGCAATAACAGGCTGAAAAAAATCAAAAGGTAAGGGAGACAAACTGTGGTTGCCACCTTCCACCCCAAGGAAACAGAAGGTTATATTGATGGTCACAGCAGATAGGAATGGGAAGGTAGGCATCCAGCAGATAAAGTATGGTGAGTGCAGTGCCATGTAAATAAAGAAATGGTAGAACTCTTTTGGTTCCCACTTTACACCGTAGGCATCTGATGTAAGCATTGGAGGGATGAGTTGAAGACAGGCTTACAATGTTGTGTTCTGACTTACACCCAGCAGAATAAAGACATGTATAAGTACTCTGTGTGTGTGGCTTGGTTATTGGCAAGTACCAGGTCTAGTAGGATGCTACAGTGAGCATCTCCTTTTCTAGTAGTGAGTCTTAGAGCACATTAATGCTTTCCATATTCTGAAATGGGAATAAACAACCCTCTGATTTAGGGGGGAAATATTTGTGTTATCCTTTTTCTCTACAATTTCTACAATAATCCTTGTGAATATTGCATATGGATTTGTCAACTGTAATTGTGTACATATGTATATTATTATAACTGTGTGCCTGACGGTTGCCTTGTGGGAAAGCTTGTGACAAATGCAATATGCTTACGTTGGTTATGGTGATAACTCAATGATAAAGTCTACAGGCCTGATTGGTGCATAGGCCTGATTTGTTCCCCTTGCACAGGAAAGATTCTGTTGGATTCTAGAGGTCTGACCTATTTTTTAAAAACATTATAACAAAAACAGTAGGCCTGGATAGCTTATGACGAAAAGCATATGTGACTCACATGCCTTTCAGGGTCAGTAGTTATTACACTGTGTTAAATGCCATAGTTGTACTAGGTGTTGCTGTTTGTTGCCCCGTACAGCAAACTCTATGGCTAATACACAGGCAGATTATTATACCATTTTATGAAAGCCTAGAAACAGGCGTTTTTACATGGAAGCTCACAGATTACGTTTGTAGGTAGAGTTTGGGGTATTAGTTATCCTCTCTGACAAATCCTAGGGGGAGAGGATTTACACTTTGTGAATCCATGCTACATCTGCCTCCACTATGCACAACACAATGCCAATATGGCCTCCTGCTGCTTTGTTTAATTTTTTATTTTATAATTGCAAGCATATGCCCACCACGTTTAGGTGGTATTCTTTTTTCTACTATAATTATGTTATCTTCCATATGCTTGTTGAGTTCTGTCTGTTTTATTGTCGATGATCAATTGGTGAATGCTAGAATGTGGGTGTATTACTGAATTTATGGGGGCCATAGGATGCAGAGAGTCCATGTATGATGAGTTATTGCATATCAAGGCCCATCAGTGACTGAAGAGGGACTTTTTATTCATAATCCAATCTGATTGGTATCGCCAATGCTTTTCTTTATTAAGATTAATTTCATCGGTTCATTACTTGCTTGTGTTATGTTGTTTTTCTGACAGGAATCAAATTTGCGGGGGGAAGTACCAATCCATTGAAATCATGGTATGGCAAATTTACTAGCTATGACTACCTTATATCACTTTGTCTAACGAGAGCAAATCAAAATATTAACCGAAATGTTTGTTGAAATGCCAGTGGTATTGTTAACAAGTCAAATTTAATAGGGCAGACGAATGTGTGGTGTCTTCTCTTCTAGAATTTGCATTTTTTCTAAACCAGTGAGCATCTGCTGACTTGTCATTATGTGTCCATCAATCAATAAATTTAGCTTTTGCAAACATGATGAATGTTTTGAAATGAAAACATAATCTTCCATTATAATCATAACTCATGGGCTGCTCTAATATGATGAAAGTTCTTACTCGTAAAACACGATTAATCACAATTAGCCAGGAAAATTAATTATCTTTTTATTGTGGGTTTAAGACGTAAAGCAATTCATTCAAAAATTACACAGAACACAGTAATATGCATTTTCAGCCCCTTTGTGTAAGATATATCACATTATTGACAAGTACATGAATTACTTTAGATCAAAATATGTTCTCCTGTGTCCTTTAATTTTTAGATTTTTGAATACTAATTTGAAGCAAATACATTGACTAAAACGCCGGAAGAATAGAGAACACGCATCTAATTATGAAACCCTTCCATTTAAAATGTTCATATTAGCTCTATAACATCTTGGTTGATGCCAGGAGAGCTCTGCTAAAGGGGCTATCTGTTGTTTTCGCATTACATTTATGAGGCACTAACAGTTCTATCGCCCCCCTTTAATATGAGGCGCCACCAGTTTAATGGGCCCTCTTTTTTATGAATGACAGTTCTGTTGACCCTCACTCAAAATTGAGGAATACCAAGAAAATTGTATTCCTCTTTCAAAAGTATCATGTAAAAGATATGCGGTTAGAAAATGTTTCTGTATCCCCTAGCGTGTAGGGTGTCTAGTTTGCTGGATATCAATAGCAGCGGCAGCTACTCCGTTAGGGCAGAGGAGCGTCGCCCCCTTACCGCCAGCACCACAAAGGTGAAAAATAAAATGGTAATAAAATGTATTTATTAGCATTTTATTTTCCCCCAGCCAAGACATGTTTGGGGGCTGGGCCACTGCTGCTGACTGGCAACAGGGGCGTGGTGTTCACTCCACCAGTTTAGAGTGTGCATGTCATTTTAGCCAGCTGTTTTGCAACAGCCAGCCTGACATATATGCTATAGACCACTCCACCCAGCTGTCTTACACAGCTGGGTGGAGATTAGGCACAGGCCGCAGTGCCTACAAGAGCATTGAAGCAGCCCGCTCCAGCAGCCAATCCTGGGGCTGCTCTCATGCTGCTTAACATCCTCAGAAGCATGAGAGCAGCGTTTGAATTGTTGTGGAGATTTCATCTGCTGCAGAGACCGCCAGCGCCAAGGAGCTGAAGCATAAGGAGGACCAGAGGAGGCGAGCCAGCGGAGTGGGTAAGAACATTTTTATTTTACATTTTTACACTGAAGCACCTTTTAATTTCCAAATCTGTTTGAATTTAAAGAACAGATATTAGAGTACAGAAGTAAAAACACCTCCCTCCACCAGCTTTCCTAGCTCTAGGAACCGACAGTAGTAACCAGATGATGAGCGAAAAGCCCAGGATGGACGACCAGCTAAATGTGCGTTTAGTGTCCACTGGCCCTCTTCAGAGCAGGCCTATATAGTAGGGGCCTAAGGCAGGCCCCTCCAGCACACCGACCGTTGAAGGGGGCCATTCAGACCATCATTATTTGAAAGACTTTGGAAACTCAGGTCCCCATCACATTCTGCAGCGGGCCCCATCCTTGTGTCTAATGCCTCAGCTGCATAGATAGGATGAAATGGCATTTCACCTCTGCAAAGCTATAAGAAGTCTGGTGGGTTGTTTCAATCAACTGCAGTCCGGTCATTGGAGTAACAGTGAGGCCCACCCCCAGAGAGTTACAGTAGGATTGTCTAGACACAACAGTCTCATGTAGGTCCAAAGGCAGGCATGTGAGAACTTACACAGCAGGCTTCAATACTAACAACAGGTCCAGCATTTATTTTTTTTAAATCTTAATTTGTCATTTTTCAGTCAAATGGCAGTGTGGATAAACAGACATATGCCTCCTCCCTATTGATAGAGATGAAACAGTCAGATCTGAAAATGACAATTGTTGCTTTACAGTACTAAGTTATTGCTATAATTGTTTAATCAAGAAGTAGCAGTGGCAATTAACCATGTGCCAGCTGTCTTATTATATCTGCATATAAGAGGCCACCCTTAGGGGTCGATTAGGATGGCGGTCGGTAAACCGTTCTAATTTCCGTGGTAGCGGACATTAACCGTCCGCATGTACCGTGGGAAAACCGGCTGTCAGATTAGGATGAACTGCCAGAAAACTCCGGCAGTCGGATTCCACGAAACTCCGCCGGGACCATCCAGAGCAGGTGAAAATCCGTCTGCGGTGTCCATTACACACCAAATCTGGGTACATGCACACAAATATCATATGTGACATGTGGTGAAGTACATGCCACTGCATGTAATCATGTGCACTGACATGTGTAGTCATAAGTAAGTTTGATGTCATACTAGCATCGAATTTAGCAATCAGGTGGCATAATACTTTGTAATTGTCTAGTGTACCATGATGAGAATTTTATATTGCCCTTGCTAGAGCATATTAATGTGTCCATAGGTGCGGTATGCATGTTCCGCCATTGCAATCACGGTCATTGGCCACAATTCAAATATGCCAAACAGCGGTAGCGACCGCCTGGCCCCCGCAGTGTGCCACTGCCAATGCCCATGCCAATGCAGCCAATGGGAACCACGATCACGGTAATGCCATACAATTTTGAAGCCTGCAGTAGGCATGCTCTGCTACCGCAAGCCCGGTCATTGGTTACAATTGAAAGATGCAGTATTGCGGTAGCTACCGCCTGGCCCCCGCGGTGTGACACCGCCAATGCCCATGCCATTGCAGCCAATGGGAGCCACAATCCCAGTAGTGCCATACAATTTTGAAAACTGTGGTAGGCCTGCTCCGCTACCGTGGGCCTGGTCATTGATTGAAATTGAAAGATGTAGGATTGCGGTAGCGACCGCCTGGCCCCGCGGTGTGACACCGCCAAAGCCCATGCCATTGCAGCCATTGGGAATGGCAATAGCAGTAGTGCCATACAATTTTGAAAACTGCGGTAGGCATGCTCCGCTACCGCCTGCCCGGTCATTGGTAACAAATGAAAGATGCAGGGTTGCGGTAGCGACCGCCTGGGCCCCGCGGTGTGACACCGCCAATGCCCATACCATTGCAGCCAAGGGGAACCACGATCGCGGTAGTGAATTGTACATTTGAAACTCGCTGAAGGCGTGCTCCGCCACCGTGGTCCAGGTTATTGGTTACATTTGAAAAATGCTGACCAGGAACATCCATTGCAGCAGCTGAGTAACACTGAAACAACCCCTGGAGTCTATATATGTCTGTAAGAGAGCCACACATTTCAATTGCGTCCAGACACTGCTGCCTGCCATTCTTCACCACAAACTGCTGATGTTCCTGTCTCCTGATGGCGAGAACTGAGAACATCACGGCCCGTCCCTTCACCTCAGAGGAACTGGAGGTCCTGGTGGACGAGGTCCTTTCACAGTATGGGAGGCTTTAGGGTGCGTCATATGTACTGGTAAGTGTTTCGGAGTGAAAGTTTGAGAGTGCTCAGAGTGCTCACATGATGTTGCTCTGCAGTAGTATGTGCCTGTGAGTGCAAGTTAATGTGCATGCATCCTCATTTTTCATATACCATGCTCCATACATGGCCTAGTAAATATTGCACTTGAGTATTTGGGGAGGATGGCAACATGAACATTCCTACAGCCCTTCTTCAGCAAGAAAAATCAAACGTTGGTCTGCTACCGGGTAATGTAAATGTGTGATACACTGCCTAGCATGCTGACTTCATGTCAATGGGGTGTGTAGCCTTATTTCCACAGAACCATCACTGCATTGAAGGATGGGAGGGATATGCAGTGTTTTTGCAGCCATACATTAACACTGCTAGTTTGGACAGTTGAAATCTGAAAAAACATTTACTGTGTTATGTGATGTCATAGTCCATGAGGTTTTCACATGCTCATTTGTAACATTTCAAATGTATTTCATCCAGAAAGTACTGAGCAATGTGTGTACAGTTTTTATATTGCCCACATGGATATGTGTGCATTATGCACAAGAGTAAAATGCCTGAGTGTAACACTCTTGGTGGTAATTCACCAATTACACATCAGGTAAATCTAATTTGGAGATATACTCCTTCCATTGTTTTCATTATGTCTTCTGTCTTGCATTTGTAGGCACTGTTTGCCCTCTCATATTGTACATGCATGTGAATATTCCAATGGCTCACGTTTAACCTCAGTGTGAGTCCCCCTGGCCTGCACAGAAACTGCCCAATCTTAAAAGGACCTCCTCAGTAAATGGACTGAGTGAAACATATGTGTTGTCCGCCACCCTATATCTCAATGAGCTGAGGATTGCACAAGACAGGCCTATGCCTTGTGAGAAGAGTGTGAGAACATAAGATCATGGCCCTAAATGTGACCTTCATGACACAGGTAGCCATTCACTGGCCAAGGACATTGAGGGGTGTGTAGTGTTGGACACAGCGAGTCTGTCCCGACATATCATATCAAATGTATTGTATGTATTGCTCACTCACATATTGCATCACATATGAGGCCCATTTTCACATTGGTTTCTGTGCTGGCACTCTGCATGTGTATGAGATGGCCAGGTACTAGGTCCATCATCAAACATTTATACATTTCTATGAGCTTATTCAATGCAAGAGTACTATGTGTCATGCTGTATGGCCTCTGCTCAACATTTATGTATTGGTGTGCTATTTTTTTCATGCTCCTGTACTGACACACAGTGGTACATAACACAGTGTTACTGAAACTTCCTCTTCTTATCTCCCATGCTTGCAATTTAAGGTCCACCAGCGTAAGGCCATATGGAGGGCCATTGCATGCAAGGTGCGGGCTCTGGGTGTCTCCAACCGATGGCACACACACTGTCACAAGAGGTGGGATGACATCTGCCGGCTGAGCAAAAAACGTGGCAGAGATGACTCTGGGGGTGCTCCCTCGGAGTGGCAGGTTAGTGCGCAGGAGCATGACACCACTAATGGCCTGCATCTTGGCAGTGACACAGCCAGAGTTGGATGGACGCTTGAGCGCCCATCAGCAGCAAATTGGAGGTGAGTATTCTGTGAAGTGCGACTTTGGGTGTGAGTGACTGCATGAATCCCTGAGCCAGTGCGGAGTTCTATGATGTCTCTAGTGTGATGCAATGGCTTCTAAGTGGCCTCAGTGTTGAGTGCAGCTGTTATGCATTTTTACAACATGTGGTTTCTCATGTGTTTAATACAATGACCCTTGACATTGACAGATGAGATGTGGCCTATGCTGCAGTATGAGTGTCATAGACATCACCTGGCAGTGAACAGCAGTGAGCATCATGTTAGTGTGCATTTACAGATGTGTGGTGAGCATAACTTAACATTTGTGACAACTACACAGCTGACACCAATGTGCAGCTGCAGTTGTGCTTCAAAGCACAACATGGTGGATAATTGGAGCCTGTGGCCATTGCAAAAGGACATGTGGGAGTCTGTATCTGTGGTGTTCCCTTAAAGTGGCTCTATATGTGACACAGGCAATATGTTTAGATGTATATCTATCTCACCTACAGGCACGTAGGTATGCTTACAGAGAATAGTATGTTAGGTTACAAGGAGGCATGGGCCAGCTATTTGGCTGTGTCAATGTCACATGGGGCATTATTATCAACTGTGCATGTTTCCATGCATCTTCTGATGATTGCATGAAGGCTGAACATGCTGACTGCACATGGAGGAGGGCAACATGGGAGTATCATTTTCAAGTTTTGATGTTTGTGAGTATAGCACTATACTGAACCTATGTCTATGTCTCTTGCAGCATCTACCTAGGGCACAGAAGGACAGGGGACCGACACGAGTGGGGAAGCTTCTGGCACTGCTACACATGAGCTCACTGACACTGATGTTACCAGCACCTCAGAGGGGGACAGGAGTGCCCTGGATGAATTACGCCCAGAAACACCAACCTCCACATCATCAGACTCCAGCCGTGACTCCTCGATGTTGGCAGGCACAGGAAGTTTGAAATCTGCCCACCCTCCCAGTTGCTACCACAAGTGCTGTCTGTGCCTGTAGCCCTAGGAAGGGTAGGGTCTCCTTCCAGCAGGCACCACTGCCCCTGACTCCCCTGCTGCCCTCAGTGTGGAGGTGGTGGACCATTTGCGCCAGCTGTGTGTGGGTCAGACTGCTCTCCTGAATGCCTTCCAGGATCATGACAAGAAGTTGGCACAGGTAGTTGCCTTCATGGAGGGGATCCATTCTGACGTGGTGGCCTACACCGAACTGTCCAGTCTTTGTCCTCCACAGTGGCGGCAGTCACAGGCTCCCAGTCCAGCTCCTGTCCCTTTAGCAACCTCCCTGCCAGTGGCACCACCTGACGGGAGTGCCCACATGCCACAGCCCTCAGGCACCAAGTCCTCCACACACACCACACAACAGCAGCACTCCAAGTGGACCAGACCACAGACATCATCCCCACAACACAAAACAGGCACACAGGAGCGCAAAGCCAAAAGCCCATCACGTGACACTCATGGGTATCAGGCCAAGAAGCAGGCATCAACATCACATTAATCAAAATCACCCCCACCCAAGGGCACTCCCATCCCCACACCTGCTCCCAAAGACAAACAAACAGTTGCCCTGTCTGCTGTGAACCTGGTGCCTGCAACAACTAAGCACAAACACTTCTCTAGGGCAGATTCACTCACAATGTCAACTCCCACGCACACCCCTGTGAAGCTGGGACTGGAGAGCAAAGTAGGGGGTTTACCTAGACAACAGGGGATGCAGGGAAAAAGGCAAGGCCACCCCAAGCGTATCACCAGATCCAGCAAATCCCCACAGGGAGAGCCACCTACACATGATACACCTTTGGTGGAGAGTGAGGCTGTTATGCCCACCTCACTTCCCACACAGGCCAAGACAATTGTGGGCTGTCGAATCCCCAAGAAGTTGAGACCCAGCCCTCAAAATTCACCCTCGCACACTGTCTCCTGGCAGCATGTCTCCACCACCCTGTGCCACACACACCACCCGGTCCAAGCAGCCCTTAGGCTCCCACAGCCAGTGATACCTCTACCTCAGCCGGTCCTCTCTCCCAGGTCCAGTCCTCCAACTGGCCCCGACAATCAGCCACCTCCCAGTTCAACTCAAAGCCAAAGTTGAGGCTAAGTCCCCCTCCCCACACCATTTCTCCCAGAGTGATGCCTGGACTGCCCATTTGTATCACCTGAGCTGGGGTGATTCCCATGGCAGTGGATGGTGTTAACCATTCCCTCTGCAGTTTCTCATGCACACATGTGCATACTTTGAATTTGTACTGGCCAATGGCCTTTCTGTTTGTCACTTTGGATGCCCATTCCCTGTGCAGTTTCGCATGCACACATGTGCGGACTGGAACTATGGACTGGCCAATCGCCTTGCTATTTGTCACTTTGCATGTCTATTCCCTGTGCAGTTTCTCATGCACACATGTGCGGACTGGAACTATGGACTGGCCAATCGCCTTGCTGTTTGTTACTTTGAATGCCCATTCCCTGTGTAGTTTCTCATGCACACATGTGCATACGTTGAATTTGTACTGGCCTCTGGCCTTGCTGTTTGTCACATTGGATGCCCATTCCCTGTGCAGTTTTTCATGCACACGTGTGCATACTTTGAATTCGTACTGGCCAATGGCCTTGCTGTTTGTCACTTTGGATGCCTATCTGGGTATTATGTAATAAAGACTGTTAGTCCTGTTGTCTGGTTTGTCAATGTCCTTACTAAATAAAAGGTTTTATGTATGGGTATCAGTTTATGTGACACATGCTCCTTATGCCACTTTAACATTGCCAATTGCTTGTTTTACTTTTTCAGAGCTTTCCAGATGTAACAGGCACTTTTGTTGTGAATCTGTGGGTGATGGCTAAGCTGTATGTGTGTTTACTGAGGCACTGCTACCCTTCCTGAGTGTGATGTTATCTGTGTGCTGTGATGATTTGTGTTGTAGGAGTTAATGGTGGGGCACTCAGATATGTGTGCTACTGGTTTGGTTGGTGTGCATGCAGTGCTGTCAGTGTATGTAGCCTTTTACTTGCCTGGTGTGCATCCCCCTGATGTCCAGCTGAGTTTGCTATGTGATAGATTAGTATGTGCATCTTTTGTGTTTTTGTAGTAGATGGATGCAGTGTTTGGCCTGTGTTTGCTCTTTCTACTGACAGGTGCAATGTGTGTGTGATGCTCTATTTGCATGACATTGTGTGTGAGTAGTTTGTGCATTGTGATACATTCAGATATGTGTAGCATGTGTAGTGTGTATTTCTTGTGTGTATGTCACATGCTGCAAAGTGGATTCTTGTTCATGAGCTTGTTTTGAGTGCACAATAGTGGATTGTCATCCTATATTTGACCTGTCACTTGTCAGGATTGTGCATGTGCATGCTTGTGGTACACTATGACACCATGTTCACTTGATGACTGGTGTGGTGTCTATGTCTCTGTTAGCTGATGTGTCCCCTTGATCTCAGTTAGTGTTCATGATTGGCTTTTGATGATGCAATTCTTGTTTGTGTTGGGGTATGGTGTCTGTGCAATGGTCCAGTGTGACAATGTTGTGTAATCCTGTTTTGTCTAGGGTCACATTGCCTTTCCACTGTTTGGCTGCACATGGCGGGGCTTGTTGGACTTCTGTGGATGTTGTTTGTGAGATTTGTGTTTGGCTACTGTTTTTTGGTCAGCATTGGTTCAGACATCCCTGAGTGTGAGTCTGACATTTGTACATGCACCCCAGGGTGTTTGATTGTTTGTCAGGCCACTCTCAGGACCTAATTTGCACCTTTATGTGTATTTCTCACGGGTGTTGAGTATTGCAGGTATGAGATGGGTAGATCAGGGTTATGTGTGAAGGTACTACTTGGCTTTGGCAGTCAAGGAGCGAGACAATGAGCCATGTGTGTTGTGCTGGTGGCATACACACATCAAGTAAGTTAGCACAGATCTGTGGCTGGTCACTGTATGGCTTCTGACACTTCCTATAATTCCTGTGCCTATGCATGGCTTCCATTAATGTATCCCTGAGTTGTTACACAGAGGTCACTGTGATTTAATTTTACTCACTGTGCCACCCATGTCTGATTTGAGGGCCTAAGGGTAGTGTGATAGGTTCCTCCTCTTGCATGTGATGTACACATGCTATGTGGCTTGCTCCATGAGTTTCCAGCACTGTGCACTTCACTTTGGGCTAGCCCATTTATTGTCCTACATTGCTATTGACCTATGGTAGGTGTATGTGGCAGAGTGTCAGTGTGGGATCTTTCTGAGGGACTTGACAAGCAGTGTGAACAGTTCAGTGATTGTTCACATGCAGTGTGAGTCTTCATTTCTTAATTATACTCAGTTTGATTCACATGAGTGGAAAGTAGGTGTGAGGAGGAGGGTTGTCCAGCCCCTGACCTTCTGTGCAGGGTGTTCATCTTCACTCCCACCTTCTCAGTCAATCTACCTAGCCCTTTGATTTCTGAGGTGTGAGGTCTAGCCACACCTGGCTGATAAATTGTGCTGGGGGCACAGGAGGGGCACACAGCATGTGCCCAAAAGGGTGTGGGAGGCGTACTGTTGGTAGGGTGAAAGTGGAGCCCTCGGAAGCTGCCAAGACTGCCCATGCCTGTCGCCGGCCCTGCCTACTACATTGTGTGCAGGTTTTCCCGCGTCTTCACCACTGCGGTGACTTGCCCCAAAATTGCAGTGATTTTGCGGTTGATGAGTGACCCGGATGCGGAGGTGTGGATTTCTAGCAGGCAAGGCATGTGTGAGTACACTGGGGCATGTGTTCCTGTCCCCACCAAATTATCTGATGTGGACAGGAACCGTATTTCAGCACAGGAGTTGTCTGTTGTGGTTGTTTGCGGGGATCTGTTATTTATATACCTGTGGTGTTGAACGCGTCGTCGTCTTATTTGCTGGTAGTGGATGAAGTACAGTGGCGGAAGGGCTTGAAGAGCTGGATCCATAGCAGTCAGAAATGCGTGGAGGTGACCGGCATTCGAGTTTCGCTCTCCGCAGTAGTTCTTCCGCCGTCTACGGTTTCTCCGCTGCGTTGTGATGGGCTGTTTGAGGCATCGTGATTTGTCGCTGTCCGGACGTCATTCTGCACGGCGGTCTTTCTCTATTGGCTCCCTCCGCCACCATTGTGGAATGAAATTTCTGGCGCATTCTGAGACTCAGCAGTGGATGGAAAATGGGCTATCTTTGCCCATTGTAATATGGCGGACGCGAGGACCGCCGATGGAGTGCGGAAAAGGACATTTTCCACCACCGCCAGCACCACGGATGTGACTACGAACGCCATCCTAATGAGCCCCTTAGTATCCAATTAGCACAATCTAGTCTTTCTATATGCAGAATCATCCACCGTATAGGACTGTGAAAAGTGGTGCCTATGATTGGGTGAAGTTAGGGCTTAGTACTTGGGGAGAGGTGGTGTTGAAACTTAGGGCTGAGAGATTGTGGTCTGGGAGCAGGTATAATTACAGTTTATGGCTGGGAGCGGATAGAGTTAGGGCTTTGGGCTTGCTTGAGAGGTGTAGTTAGGACTTATGGGTGGGAGTGGGCAGAGTTAAGGTTTAGGGCTCGAGGGAGAGTTAAAGTTGGGCTGGGACTGGGCATAGTTAAGACTTAGGGCTTGAGGAGAAGTGGAGTTAGAGCTTGGAGCTGGCAGAGTTAGGGCTTAGGACTGAGGGGGAGGTGCAGTTAGGGCGAGATGTGCAGCTTCCATTCCAGGCCTAAGGAAGCAGAGTGCAGTACTTACCTTCAGCATCCTCAGGCCCACAATTGAAGTGCATCGGCTCAAGGTTTATTGATTTGGTGTGCCATAAAATGCTGCAGAGGTACTGGAAACATTTTCATAGTGTGGATACTGCTATCACTGTTGCATCACTTAACTAATATGGCTTGAGAAAAATGGCAAGGTAGCACAAAGAACAAGTGTAACAAATGAGATACATCTGTTCATCAGGAAGTTTGTAAGGGTGTAGTATGGAACTGGTGGTGGTGCATTTTGGGGCACACTGTCGCAAATATCTTACTAAAGGATAGTGCAGTAGCACACTGTCATTCACAGATAGCACATTTCTATGAAAATGGCCACCACATTTTTAAAATCATACAGTCCTACTGATAATGTTCTAATGTAATGCTTTGCTCACTCGCGACTTTTACGCTGCACCACTATCAAATGCCACCAGCCATCTGACAAATAGGCACTGCACAGAAATTATTTTCATGGACAAAAACATAATGACTAGATTTGGCTATCCTTTCAAGCATGATAGCAAACAAATCTAGGGGGCACATTTGTTAACATTTGCATGTGCATGGTCAGAGCATGAGTAATAGTTGCTTGTGATAACTATAACTGGAAAATTTCAGTGGCATTTTTGAGTTTAATACATTGTGTTGTGCGATAGCCAGTAGGTAGTTATAGTTAGGACCAAAGTTTTCATAGGAAAAGCGTTAATCTTTTCGCCAATAACTCTGGCACCATTTGACGAATCAACACAAAATCTTCCCCCAAACTTCCCCTATTTAATTCAGCTGCTGTGTGAAAAGTTTGAAGGTGATCTGTCAAGCAGGGGCTGAGAATAAAGGGGGCTCCCAAAATGAGCTTTCTCCATGTTATGTCTATGGAGATTTTTCATTTTGTGAACACGACTACAGCCTGAACTGCTGAATGGTATTACACCAAATGTGGCAGAAAGCTAGATAATGGTCCAGAAAGCGTGCTTTTTGTGATTTGGTGTAAATTCATTCAGTAGTTTCAGAGAAATTAAAGTTTAAAGATATCTGGAGTGTTCCTGCCCGGATCCCTAGTCTTAATTTTTGCCCTCACAGATCCGACTAACATTTGATTGGCTGTCAACACTTCAACCAGGAAGTGTTGGCTGCCATCTTGGGACTTGGATTGTAGCTGAATCCAAGAAAAAAGTAAAAAATAAAGAAAAGGAGGCAGGGTAGGAATACCCTGACTCCATGATATGGTGGGGGGAAGGGGGGTTTACAGGGAACCCAGTCAGGGTTTAAAAGTTTTTTTTTTAAATGTTGCTGCAGATTGACGGGTGGATCTGCAAATCTGCGGCAAAATTTAAAAAAAGATTTACGGTCTCCTGTGTTTTTTTTTCTAAAGTCCCAGGGTGGGCTCAATTAAATAATAATGTAAGGGTACTCAGGCCTCCCCACACAGCCCTGGTGACCGGCACCTCCCTGGGGAAAGTTTTTTTAATTAAAGATGGGGGTCCTCCCAGGGGCTTAATTAACAAAGAAGGGGGGTAGCACAGCCTTCCCTGTGGAGCCCTACATTGCCTACAGAACAGGAGGCAGATTTTTCTCCTACATCACTGCCACTACCTAGAACAAGCTCCCCCTCAGCATCAGACAAAGCCCCACTCTGCAAACATTCAGGAGGAGCCTCAAGACCTGGCTTTTTGGATGACCGGAGCTGCCTGAACCACCCCCCGTGCCTTGAGACTCTCACGGGTGAGTAATGTGCTCTACAAATCCCTGATTGGGGACCGCCACCTCCCAGGGCCAGCTCCAGCAATGTCTCGGGTGACCATTGGAGTTTGCTATATTGCTTGGCGGGAGCAGCACTCCCATCAAGCCAGAGGAAACTTGCTCCTCTTTCAGCAAGCGAGAGCATTAAAGAAAATGCTCTTGCATACTGAATGCAGAGCATGTCTGTTTTTCTGTCCGCTGTCAAGCGAGCATGGAAACAGACATATTGCTTTGAGACCCAGGGAGCTGTGTGTTAGTAGCTCCCTGGGTCTCAAATCAATGTCGGTTCCCAAAGGAGGCGTGGAGCCAGTAGGGACCGCGGCTTGGAGTCGGTAGGGACCGCGGGGGCCTTCAGGCTCCCCTGACGGTTTCAACAGCCCTGGACAAAAATCAGCTGAAAATGGCCTGGGAGTGGTCTGTGCAGCCCCCTGCCTTTTAAAAAAAATAAAGTAAAAAAGGGGCAGGGTCTTGGGGATAGGGTACCCAGTGTTGAAAATTGCCCCCTCCCTTTGAAGTCTCCCTGAATGCCGTGGGTCCTTAATGGCCAACAAGACCTCCTGTTTCCTCCAATAAGCTCCACACAGCGGAATTGCAGATGGGAGGTCGGAGTACACACACCCTTTCTCACCACTGTGCAAACCCACCTCTTGGTGCACTGCTGGTAGGGAGATGAGCAGCAGTACGCCAGGAGGCATGTTTTCAGAGTGGTGGCAAAAGGAGGCATTGCTTCTGACGACCTCACAGCAATCCGGCTGTGTGGGTCTTTCTGGAGGTAACAGGTGGGCTATTTAGCCCCCAAGGAACCTCAAGGGCCAAGAGGACTTCATCCCCCAACTAGTAGTGCACCAGGAGGCGCATTTACAGTGTTTTGGAGAAAGGGGGCTTAGCCAGAGAAACCTCTCAGCAAACCCACTGTGTGGGACTTTATAGAGGTAACAGGAGGGGTAGTTGGCTCCCAAGGACACTCAATAGCCAAGGCAACTTCATCCCCCTACTAGTAGTGCACCAGGAGGCGCAGTTGCAGAGTGGTGGAGAAAGAGGACATGACCTCCTACAAGGTCTCAGCAAGGCCGCAGTGTGGGACTTACTGGAGGTAACAGGAGGGGTTGTTGGGCCCAAAAGGTCAACTACCCCTCCTTTTACCTCCAGTAAGTCCCACACAGTGGGATTTCTAACAGGTCTTCAGAGCTCACACCCATTTTCTCCACCACTCTACAAATGCGGGGTAGGTGGATGAAGTCTTCTTCACTCATGCCCCCGCAATGCACTGCTTATGAACTCACATATTACATCACTCATTAAATAGTCATGGACATCAGTGATTACATCATTGATGACATCTCAAATGACATCACTGATGACATCATCCAGTGGTGACTGTGAGTGTTTTTCCCTATAGTCGAGGAAGTGCACTATGAACAAGTGTGGTGGGGTTCGTCAGGGGGCTGAGGGCCAAGGGAGCAATGAGCACGATCTTCAGCAAAAGTGGAAAAGAAGTTATCGTGGAAGAAGAGTGCCGTGGGGTGTGGCTCAATAAACACATCAGGGCAACCCATATTTGTGGTTCCGGCAATGCCAGAGATGTGAAAATTGTTTCTGTGGTGTCTCACCAACAATTCTTCACATTTGATGTCCACGATTTTGAAGACACGCTCCAGTTTTTTAGAAGTATTTAAAAACATTGGTAACGTCATCCTCCAGTCCCGATATGGGCTCCTCCGCACGTCGATCCTGTCGTCCTGGATATTTAAACGCTCCCCGAAGTGGTCTATGTGGCCAGCGTGTTGAAGCGAGTGTCCATGGCATAAAACCCGGACTTCAGCTCAGCCATAATTGTGGACGTGCTGCCAGCAATGTCGGTGCCAGATTCCAGGTCCAAAGGCTCAGCCACATCTGAGTGAGAGCCCTGTTTAACCTTCTCAAAGAGCAGCTTGCACTGCTTAAGGTCAGTGCAGCCCATGACTAATAATGGTGAGCAAGGTTGGTATAAAATGAGGTGGCAGTAGGCTATGGAGTCTTCCGGCAGGAGTGAAACAACAAAATGCTGATCCCCAGTAATATCCGACTGCCCGGGGCCTCAGTTCTATATAGGCGCAGCCAAGGAGGGGTAGAGCAAGATACCAGGCTAGGGCAAAAGTTTTTAAAAGGGTTTAAAAGTTTTTTTTTTTAAATGTTGCTGCAGATTGACGGGTGGATCTGCAAATCTGCGGCAAAATTTAAAAAAAGATTTACGGTCTCCTGTGTTTTTTTTTCTAAAGTCCCAGGGTGGGCTCAATTAAATAATAATGTAAGGGTTCTCAGGCCTCCCCACACAGCCCTGGTGACCAGCACCTCCCTGGGGAAAGTTTTTTTAATTAAAGACGGGGGTCCTCCCAGGGGCTTAATTAACAAAGAAGGGGGTAGCACAGCCTTCCCTGTGGAGCCCTACATTGCCTACAGAACAGGAGGCAGATTTTTCTCCTACATCACTGCCACTACCTAGAACAAGCTCCCCCTC
The DNA here is from genome assembly GCF_964204655.1 of Triturus cristatus. Taxonomy (NCBI): domain Eukaryota; kingdom Metazoa; phylum Chordata; class Amphibia; order Caudata; family Salamandridae; genus Triturus; species Triturus cristatus. The sequence continues at coordinate 458,407,958 of NC_140586.1, read as the reverse complement.
AGCATCAGACAAAGCCCCACTCTGCAAACATTCAGGAGGAGCCTCAAGACCTGGCTTTTTGGATGACCGGAGCTGCCTGAACCACCCCCCGTGCCTTGAGACTCTCACGGGTGAGTAATGTGCTCTACAAATCCCTGATTGGGGACCGCCACCTCCCAGGGCCAGCTCCAGCAATGTCTCGGGTGACCATTGGAGTTTGCTATATTGCTTGGCGGGAGCAGCACTCCCATCAAGCCAGAGGAAACTTGCTCCTCTTTCAGCAAGCGAGAGCATTAAAGAAAATGCTCTTGCATACTGAATGCAGAGCATGTCTGTTTTTCTGTCCGCTGTCAAGCGAGCATGGAAACAGACATATTGCTTTGAGACCCAGGGAGCTGTGTGTTAGTAGCTCCCTGGGTCTCAAATCAATGTCGGTTCCCAAAGGAGGCGTGGAGCCAGTAGGGACCGCGGCTTGGAGTCGGTAGGGACCGCGGGGGCCTTCAGGCTCCCCTGACGGTTTCAACAGCCCTGGACAAAAATCAGCTGAAAATGGCCTGGGAGTGGTCTGTGCAGCCCCCTGCCTTTTAAAAAAAATAAAGTAAAAAAGGGGCAGGGTCTTGGGGATAGGGTACCCAGTGTTGAAAATTGCCCCCTCCCTTTGAAGTCTCCCTGAATGCCGTGGGTCCTTAATGGCCAACAAGACCTCCTGTTTCCTCCAATAAGCTCCACACAGCGGAATTGCAGATGGGAGGTCGGAGTACACACACCCTTTCTCACCACTGTGCAAACCCACCTCTTGGTGCACTGCTGGTAGGGAGATGAGCAGCAGTACGCCAGGAGGCATGTTTTCAGAGTGGTGGCAAAAGGAGGCATTGCTTCTGATGACCTCACAGCAATCCGGCTGTGTGGGTCTTTCTGGAGGTAACAGGTGGGCTATTTAGCCCCCAAGGAACCTCAAGGGCCAAGAGGACTTCATCCCCCAACTAGTAGTGCACCAGGAGGCGCATTTACAGTGTTTTGGAGAAAGGGGCTTAGCCAGAGAAACCTCTCAGCAAACCCACTGTGTGGGACTTTATAGAGGTAACAGGAGGGGTAGTTGGCTCCCAAGGACACTCAATAGCCAAGGGGACTTCATCCCCCTACTAGTAGTGCACCAGGAGGCGCAGTTGCAGAGTGGTGGAGAAAGAGGACATGACCTCCTACAAGGTCTCAGCAAGGCCGCAGTGTGGGACTTACTGGAGGTAACAGGAGGGGTTGTTGGGCCCAAAAGGTCAACTACCCCTCCTTTTACCTCCAGTAAGTCCCACACAGTGGGATTTTTAACAGGTCTTCAGAGCTCACACCCATTTTCTACACCACTCTACAAATGCGGGGTAGGTGGATGAAGTCTTCTTCACTCATGCCCCCGCAATGCACTGCTTATGAACTCACATATTACATCACTCATTAAATAGTCATGGACATCAGTGATTACATCATTGATGACATCTCAAATGACATCACTGATGACATCATCCAGAGGTGACTGTGAGTGTTTTTAAAAGAAAGGTAAAGGACCCTATAGTCGAGGAAGTGCACAATGAACAAGTGTGGTGGGGTTCGTCAGGGGGCTGAGGGCCAAGGGAGCAATGAGCACGATCTTCAGCAAAAGTGGAAAAGAAGTTATCGTGGAAGAAGAGTGCCGTGGGGTGTGGCTCAATAAACACATCAGGGCAACCTATATTTGTGGTTCCGGCAATGCCAGAGATGTGAAAATTGTTTCTGTGGTGTCTCACCAACAATTCTTCACATTTGATGTCCACGATTTTGAAGACACGCTCCAGTTTTTTAGAAGTATTTCAAAACAGTGGTAACATCATCCTCCAGTCCCGATATGGGCTCCTCCGCACGTCGATCCTGTCGTCCTGGAAATTTAAACGCTCCCCGAAGTGGTCTATGTGGCCAGCGTGTTGAAGCGAGTGTCCATGGCACAAAACCCGGACTTCAGCTCAGCCATAATTGTGGACGTGCTGCCAGCAATGTCGGTGCCAGATTCCAGGTCCAAAGGCTCAGCCACATCTGAGTGAGAGCCCTGTTTAACCTTCTCAAAGAGCAGCTTGCACTGCTTAAGGTCAGTGCAGCCCATGACTAATAATGGTGAGCAAGGTTGGTATAAAATGAGGTGGCAGTAGGCTATGGAGTCTTCCGGCAGGAGTGAAACAACAAAATGCTGATCCCCAGTAATATCCGACTGCCCGGGGCCTCAGTTCTATATAGGCGCAGCCAAGGAGGGGTAAAGCAAGATACCAGGCTAGGGCAAAGCAGGCAATGAGAAGAGACCCATAGAAGTGGTCACCAGTCTGTGGCAAGTGCCAGAACAGGGCCCCAATGCTTTATGAGGCTGCAAATCTCCACACAGAGTGGGTGCAGGAGGCGGTGCAGATAAGGATGTGCAGGCATCATAGAAAATAGGGCCCAGTAATTCCTCTGGTAGTCACAGTGAATTGCATTGGAGCCAAGAATACACCACAATGGGCCCCACAGTTGCCTGAGCAGTGGTAATCGTAGGTCGGTGCCTCACAGCAAGCAGCAAAGGGCAGGAATCATGTCCATGGTGTCCGGCATGGCTGAGAGGAGAAAGGGGCTCTTGAGGCAGGTCAGGTGATACGAGGCAGCAATGAGATGTGCCACCCCCCCGGAAGCAGTTACTCACCAGCAAGCCCAGACGCGATGAAGGAGGGGTGAGCCACAGTGTGCTGTAGATGCAGGCCAGCTGCCACGGGGCCAGAGACACTGAAGGACAGCAGCAATGTAGTACATGGGCTGTGGGGGACTGTCACTAAACCCCACTCCGGAGCTTAACCCGGGCACAATGGTGTAATGTGGGTGGCCCACGGCACTAGCGGGACCGAGTGGTCCCTGCCTTAGGCCCAACTATGGCCACTATCGCCATGAGGCCTCCAAGGCCGCGCCTGGTGACACTGGCAACCCCACGCTGAATACACGGTTAGCAAGGCTCTGTGGCCAGAAGGAGCAGTGTGTTTAGCATCCCGCAGCAGTCAGGAGCAACATCAGGCCACTGTCTGTGGTTGAAGGGTGATGATGACAGTGACTCAGAGCTGATGACCACAACTGCTGGAGTCTCACAAGATGGCAGCCATCTTGCTGGCTACCATGTCAACACCCCGGGCCCCATTTCCCTTTTAAAAAACATACTGCCCTAAGGCCAAACCGTCAAATGCAGTATGCGCTGGGTGGTTGGCTTTACGTATGGTAATAAAATATTACTTTACAGAAATTCACTGAAAACACCGAAGGTTAAAGTAATGTTATATTTTGGTGTGATAAGAAGATCTGTATATAGTTAGGTGAATTTGTCAGTGATAATATTAATGTTTTAAACTAAAAAAACACAGGTATTCACCAGTTATAGTTATCAGAGCTAACTAGAACTTGCACCCCACTGTGCCCTGTTATGACCGCACATATTACCTCACTCATGACATGTTCTATGCCATCATTTATGACATCTCAAATAACAGAATTAGTGTTATCACTGATGACTCCATGCCCCACTTCCCTTATTAATACATCAGCCCACGGGGATAGGGTCCCCGGGGCCTTGTAGAGTCTTGGGGAAGGGGGCCTTGTGCCCCCTCCCCAACATATATTAATGCAGCCCTCCACACAAGCCCTTGGCCACACCAGGGGGTTATTTTTAAGCACTTTAAAAAAATAACACAGATTTGTGGATCCACTGCAATTGTGTGGCAATATTTTTAAAATATATTTTGTGGGGGCCCCAGTGGGGTTTTTCTTTCTCCCCCACCAGGATTAGGGTAGCACTCTCTTGCTCATTATATCTTTGTTTTTCCTTTTCCAAAACTTGGGACTCATTCAAGTCCTAAGATAGCTGCAACCACATTATTGTTGATGTGGTGGCAGCCAGTCAGATCTTGTCTCAAGATCTGTCGACTCTGTAGATCCTCCGCGGCATGAAACATCCATACATTTTAAGACAACATTTCTCAAAAACTACTGAACAAGTTTGTAGCAAATCACAAAAAACACTAATTTTGACCAATATCTTGCTTTCTTCCAAATTTTGGGCTATAGCTGTGCCTAAATTTCCTATGCAAGAACGAGTTGGGAAAATGCATTATAGAAAACAATTAGGGAGGGTCCAAGGGATTGTTTAAAGACCAAACAGACTCAATCCCCTGTTCAGTAATCAATAAACCAAAAAAGTCTGATGGTCTATGTGTTAGAGAGAGACAACAAAAAAGACAAATGCAAAAGGTAGGAGAGAAACTTTAAAGTACTATTTGACTATAAAGGATTTCCATCAATAACCAGTGATTGGTCAGTATCATCATCTGGATATCCAACCTTCCCACCACAATAAACCTCTCCAACAAGGGGTGATGTGTGTGGTGTAGGTGTCAACCAGAGCACCTGAATGTAACCCGGGAAGGGGGAAAAAAAGAAGACAGCAAAGATCACTGGCTTAGTCAAGAATATGTAAATATATACCGAAAATGATATATGAACAGTGCAGTGCAAAAACGTGAAGATTAAAAAAGGATTTAGAGGAAAGAAGAAGTTTTATTCAGGATATTCCTACTAATCCTTTGATTAAAAATTGGTGCAAAAACAGCTTTTAACAAATAGGCTGTGTGACAATACGGTCGACATGTTTCAGCCTTCTTGACCCCATGGTCAAATGGCTTTCTTCAGGACCTTATAATGTACTTGTATTGCTACTGCAATAATAAATGTGACAAAAATTAATAGTAACTGTGTAAAATACAACCTTCGTGGTGTGTGGCTCTTCGTACAACCAGTATATTTGAATTATCTGTGCAGAACAAAGAAGAGAAAACCAAAAAAACACAATTGCAAAGTTAAACATGCTCTCTCAAAAATAAAATAGTGAGTATTGGACAAGACCAATAGCATATTTCAAGGTGCTTACCTGGTTAGCACGAGGAGTAAGCCTCACCTCACCCGGTGCTGACTGCAGTTACCTCCCATACGGCTCAGATATATCCCGAGGTACCGACGGAGAGGTAGGCAATACGACTTCTCCTTTGACTTTTTTACATACAACTCGCTGCGCGCTCCGTCAAGACGGAAGACTAACTAGTAAATGCCAGAGTCCCTTCCGGCTTTTTCCCGCAGTCCACCGCATGGTCAGTGTTGTAATCATCCATAGCACGGCTGCACCGCTGTAGTGATTGCCGATGTAGTTCCTTTTTGATTATAGACACTCTGTTATGAAGTACACGCTGTGTAACTAGACATACGCTTGAATAACGTTTGAGTGTAGCATTGTCTTTCTGCCTGGGAAGTTTTCAACAGAGTTTTTAACAGAGCTTTCAACAGGGCAGTTGAACGGTGTCCTGTTTTTCTTAATCCTCATTGGGAGTCCTTAATCTTGATGGCGATTGGTATCATACTAAATAGTCCCTATTTCCAACCATAGCATTGCATTCCTTCCCTATTCTTTACAGGGCGGGCCTCCCTTAACCTGAGTCAGCACCGGGTGAGGTGAGGCTTACTCCTCGTGCTAACCAGGTAAGCACCTTGAAATATGCTATTGGTCTTGTCCAATACTCACCATTTTATTTTTGAGAGAGCATGTTTAACTTTGCAATTGTGTTTTTTTGGTTTTCTCTTCTTTGTTCTGCACAGATAATTCAAATATACTGGTTGCACGAAGAGCCACACACCACGAAGGTTGTATTTTACACACTTACTATTAATTTTTGTCACATTTATTGTTGCAGTAGCAATACAAGTGCATTATAAGGTCCTGAAGAAAGCCATTTGACCATGGGGTCAAGAAGGCTGAAACATGTCAACCGTATTGTCACACAGCCTATTTGTTAAAAGCTCTTTTTGCACCAATTTTTAATCAAAGGATTAGTAGGAATATCCTGAATAAAACTTCTTCTTTCCTCTAAATCCTTTTTTAATCTTCACGTTTTTGCACTGCGCTGTTCATATATCATTTTCGGTATATATTTACATATTCTTGACTAAGCCAGTGATCTTTGCTGTCTTCTTTTTTTCCGCCTTCCTGGGTTACATTCAGGTGCTCTGGTTGACACCTACACCACACGCAACACCCCTTGTTGGAGAGGTTTATTGTGGTGGGAAGGTTGGATATCCAGATGATGATACTGACCAATCACTGGTTATTGATGGAAATCCTTTATAGTCAAATAGTACTTTAAAGTTTCTCTCCTACCTTTTGAATTTGTCTTTTCTGTTGTCTCTCTAACACATAGACCATCAGACTTTTTTGGTTTATTGATTACTGAACAGGGGATTGAGTCTGTTTGGTCTTTAAACAATCCCTTGGACCCTCCCTAATTGTTTTCTAATTCACGTGCAGCTGATGGCTACGGGTCCGTTTTAACTTTCTTTTTGACTACACTATGAATTGGTAGTCTGCATGGTTAATTTAACCAGCCAAATTAAATATTCTCTGAGATTCCGTTCTATTTGCTCTGTTGCTAACTTTCCCTACCCTTAGCAGATTAGACAGACACATATTTGTTTTCCAACATGGCAGAATTTAGTGGCTTAGCATACGATGATTCTATTTACCAATCAATATTGGACAACACACCGAGCATCTTAGAAAATGCTTTTGCTTTACCAGGCACAACCACAGATGATTGGAGCCAGATATTGTCCTTGAAAAAAATCACATACACGGACCACGATACATGGCGCAATCATGGCTGAATATTTACGGGGTAATTGTGCCCCTTCAGGTTTAATCGTCACTAACGCCCCTCGCCTGTTTTTACAAGACAAAAAATTTTTGAAAGATTGGTCACTCATAGCTTGGCGCTGTACGCGTGATTGGCTCATCTTAATAATCAGTACTGCTAAACGCGTTGCAGACGCCATTCTTCTTGAGATACAGGTTTTGGAGGCCCAAATTAAGGTCACTGTTACAGCTACTCTCTTTAAGAAAAACCAAGAAGAGGTGAATAAAAGTAACAAAGAACTTAAAGATTCAATACTAACCTCCAAGATTGATACGTTCAAGAAAGACTTAGCCAAATTCAAGCATGAGGTGATATATCCTTACACCAGTGACACCTATACTCCACCTGAGTTTAATAAAAAAGGACCTCGCTATGGGTCTACATACTCAGGGAGTAGTTCTGATGATAACATCAATGAGAGTGAAGGCCCAGAAATGAACAGGCCACAATATAGAGGACGCGGTAACAGAAGGAACTGGAGGGGACAGTATACACCCCATTTCCAACAATGGTGGCCTCCGACACCTTGGGGATACCCCCCTCCCCCTCAGCCTTTTCAGCCACTACCACCTAATCCGTTCCTATTGCATCAACAGGACCCGAATTACCAGCCTTTTTTAGGGTCTGGTCAAGGGAGGCCCAGAGGAAGAAGAAGAGGACGACAGGTACACTGGAATCTGCCGACATCTATGCCTCAACAAATGAGCACACGCAGCCAAACCAAGAAGGGACAACCTCAACCAGGAACGAGCACAGAGACAATTTAATACTCAATCTAAGCAAGAAGATTCTGACAACAGATGAGATATCAGTCCTCAACAAAGGCCTTGGTTTTGTAACGACAACACATGGAGATGATTTTCAAGTACAGTGCGACTTGGCTAAATTCTTCCACAAAATACGATTACATTTCTTTTTTAACAACAAAGATGTGTCCCCTACTGCTATAGAGGAGACCAACACTGGTCTGAAGAATCGATCTACCTTCAATCCTCCACCACACAGCGTACCTCCTCAAGTTTTGACCTTTGAGAAAGCTGTTATGGAAGAGATCATGACCTTATGTAATAACAAGAAGAAGGTAAATCAATATAGCAACCTCCCAAAACGGGAACGATTGGCACTGAAAGAACTCATGCAAGATCAGACAATTGTAATCAAGCCGGCCGACAAAGGCGGAGCTGTTGTCATCCAGGACACTGAAACATATCGTCAGGAATGTATAAGACAACTAGCAGACAGGAGATTTTATCAACCTCTCCAACAAGATCCAACAGAAAGAATTAATAAAGCCATTACTGAAGCATTGGAAGAAGCTTTAGCTAATGGTTGGATTACTTCACAAGAAGCATTGTTTCTGCATACTCCTCATCCGGTGATGCCATACTTTTATACTTTACCTAAAGTACATAAAACTCAACGTCCACCACCAGGAAGACCTATTGTATCAGGCCAAGGATCATTACTAGAACCTTTGTCTACTTTCGTGGACCATTTCCTGCGGCCTTTGGTAAAAGATATGCCAACCTATCTACAAGATACCAAAGATGTCTTACGCTTACTACCTACGGTAGATTTTGATATCGAAAAAGATCTTCTAGTATCATTTGATGTAGAATCATTGTATACATCTATTCCTCAAGATGAGACTCTGGAGACCATCTTCTCCATCTTGAACGACACGGCTTTGGACTCCATCACTCCTGTTCACTTTATTATGACGCTTGCAAATTTGGCTATGAAAGAAAACTTTTTCAAATTTGAAGATACTGTATACCTTCAAGTTTCAGGTACCAGCATGGGAAGCATTTTCGCTCCAAGTCTAGCCAATCTTTATGTGCATTCTTTTGAACAGACATATGTGCTCAATCACGACAATCCCTTCCTCGACTCCATCAGATTATGGAAGCGCTACATCGATGACATCTTTGTAGTATGGCGTGGAGATCTGTCATCGATCTCTTCCTTTTTACATTGGTTGAATACCAGAAATAATTTCTTGAAGTTCACTGTTGAAGCGCACAAAGAAAAATTGGCTTTTCTGGATCTATCCATCTTCACTACTCCAACTGGACTAGAAAGTGAACTTTACAAGAAACCTATGTCTCGCAACTCCCTTCTTCGATATGACAGCCAACACCCTAAATGTCTCAGAGATAATCTCCCTTACGGACAATTTTTGCGTGTAAGACGCAATTGCTCAACATCCGACAAGTACCAGATGTACGTGCAAAATCTTACTGAACAATTGATTGAGAAGAAATATCCTAAAAATGTGATTAAAAAAGCTTTCAAACGGGCCTCCAACAACAACAGAGAGGCCTTAATAGAACCGCCTTTTGTAAAACCACCGCTAGATCGGTTAACCTTTGTTCACACTTTCAGTACTTTAACTAATGGGATTCAGAAATGTGTGAAGAAACATTGGCGTCTTCTTAACTCATGTAAAGAAAAGATACAGTTACCCTTATTTTCTTTAAAGAGAGGAAGTAATCTCAGAGATAAACTGGTCCACACAAGACCTCAAGAAGACAGACCACGTCCAATTGGTACTCTGTGGGACTTACCAGCGGTCCAGGGACACCACCCTTGCGGCAAATGCTCAATTTGCCCACAAACCAAACACTCTAAATCTTTAGATATTGGCACTAAGACACCGTGGGAACAAAGTATTTTCACTAATTGTAATAGTGAAAACTTGATTTACCTGATCGAGTGCCCATGCAAACTTCGATATGTGGGTATGACTACTCGAAAAGTCAGACAACGTATGCTTGAGCACAAGAGTACATTCAGATGTAAGAAAATGAATACAAGGTTAACACGCCACTTTCTCGAGGCAAATCACCAAGCCAATGTATTCTCTTGGACTGTTTTAGAAAAGCCTTTTGTCCCATCTCATGTTAGTGATATATCTCGTTTCTTGTTCCTCAAAGAACAAAGATGGGTTTTCAAAATTCACAGCAATCTAGAAGGTTTAAATGATGGCATCCCTTGGGCTTCCTTGTGAGACAAACCTTGTGCAGAGTTGTTTTTACATTCTCTGTTTTTACATTCTCTGATCTGCCTTCAGTTGTTTCTACATCCCTTAACTGCCTTCATACATGCTTGTAGCACACACACTGCAATGACATGCATTTTTATGGAGTTCTCCTCAGTACAAGAGTTGACTAGGTATAGTTCCATCGTTCTACATGACCCAGCATACACTGTTGTGGCTACTAGTAATTTTTTGAACATACGGCTGCATGCACATAATTTCTAGAAATAATTTTTGGACATACGGCTGTACTCATACGTCTTGTTACACACACTGAATACATGCATATACATGTGATTCTTTAACTCTTTGCCCTTGTTTTAACATAACTTTAAATAAGGCGTTACCCCTAATCAACTGTTTGTGTTAGCTAGTATAGGACCTCTACATACATATCAGCCTTTGTAGAGTTCTTTTTCCTTTTTTTCCCCATTGTCAGGATCGATAAAGTTGACATTTTCTCATAGAACTACTACTCCCTGGTGTGCCGACGTCACTCAGTAGTTTTTAGCGCTACCACACGAGGATTGGTGGTTCAGTTCCTGACAATGACGACACAGGCTGGCCATTGGCCGACTAATCTAAACGTAATTTCACGTACACCGTGGTTGTTTAAATGACCACGATTCGAGTCTGCAGTTACCTCCCATGCGGCTCAGATATATCCCGAGGTACCGACGGAGAGGTAGGCAATACGACTTCTCCTTTGACTTTTTTACATACAACTCGCTGCGCGCTCCGTCAAGACGGAAGACTAACTAGTAAATGCCAGAGTCCCTTCCGGCTTTTTCCAAAAGTCCACCGCATGGTCAGTGTTGTAATCATCCATAGCATGGCTGCACCGCTGTAGTGATTGCCGATGTAGTTCCTTTTTGATTATAGACACTCTGTTATGAAGTACACGCTGCGTAACTAGACATACGCTTGAATAACGTTTGAGTGTAGCATTGTCTTTCTGCCTGGGAAGTTTTCAACAGAGTTTTTAACAGAGCTTTCAACAGGGCAGTTGAACGGTGTCCTGTTTTTCTTAATCCTCATTGGGAGTCCTTAATCCCGATGACGATTGGTATCATACAAAATAGTCCCTATTTCCAACCATAGCATTACATTCCTTCCCTATTCTTTACAGGGCGGGGCCTCCCTTAACCTGAGTCAGCACCGGGTGAGGTGAGGCTTACTCCTCGTGCTAACCAGGTAAGCACCTTGAAATATGCTATTGGTCTTGTCCAATACTCACCATTTTATTTTTGAGAGAGCATGTTTAACTTTGCAATTGTGTTTTTTTGGTTGTATTTTACACACTTACTATTAATTTTTGTCACATTTATTGTTGCAGTAGCAATACAAGTACATTATAAGGTCCTGAAGAAAGCCATTTGACCATGGGGTCAAGAAGGCTGAAACATGTCGACCGTATTGTCACACAGCCTATTTGTTAAAAGCTGTTTTTGCACCAATTTTTAATCAAAGGATTAGTAGGAATATCCTGAATAAAACTTCTTCTTTCCTCTAAATCCTTTTTTAATCTTCACGTTTTTGCACTGCACTGTTCATATATCATTTTCGGTATATATTTACATATTCTTGACTAAGCCAGTGATCTTTGCTGTCTTCTTTTTTTCCGCCTTCCCGGGTTACATTCAGGTGCTCTGGTTGACACCTACACCACACGCAACACCCCTTGTTGGAGAGGTTTATTGTGGTGGGAAGGTTGGATATTCAGATGATGATACTGACCAATCACTGGTTATTGATGGAAATCCTTTATAGTCAAATAGTACTTTAAAGTTTTTCTCCTACCTTTTGCATTTGTCTTTTCTGTTGTCTCTCTCTAACACATAGACCATCAGACTTTTTTGGTTTATTGAAAATGCATTATAGGACACCCTACCTTCTCTAAGCACCCACTTTATGGATCACCCCAAAGCCTTCTACAAGGAAGCTGAGGTGGAAGAACTTTTTTTTGGAAAGCTTTGTGAAGATTCGTCAAACTGTAGCAAAGTTATTAATTAAACAAAAAATGCCTTTGCCTATGATAACACAATCCTAACTATATCTACTACCCACTGGTGATTGTCAATGGGCAATGTGTGTATTACTACAAAAAACAATACCACACCTAGGCCTGAAAGCCTTGGAAAGGAGGGGGCAGAAGCCCCCACAAAATGAAATACAAATTGAATAATAATTGCTGGCTCACGCAGGCACATAGGATTCATGCTGACAAAGGAGTAGGCAGGGCCGCTGAAACCCTGGATCACCCTCTGTTGCCCTTTGTGGTTGGTTGGTTGTTGCCAGGCCCTGCGTCCAACCCCACGTCGTGCATGAATGAATGAAGGGCATGCACAGTGTTCTATGTTTTACCCTTTTGCTGCTAAGACTATTCCCCCTCAGTGCAAAGCTTTTCTTTGCTATTTGAGGTAGTTCACACTTAGGCCTCCATTACGCTTTTTCCACGTAAGCTATCCACTCCAAATGTGTGTCCTTCTTTTCCAACATCCTAGGGATTCTATCTAAAGGTACCCATAGTTTGTGGATTGTCTTCGAGGGCACAGAGAAAATAGTCAAAATATAGCTAAATGTTGAGTTGTTTTGGGAAAAATAGGAAACAATTGCTCTGGACAAAAGTGATTTTTTTTTTCATAAAAAGTGCCTCAACAAAAGGTTTGATGTGCTAAAGTCACCATCTTCCTAGCTTTCAGGAACCAGTAAAACCACATTTTTTTACCACAATTTTGATAGTTTTCAAGGAGACAGCCCATTTTTCCTATTTTTTGTGTTTTTAATCTACTTCCAGTTTATGTCGCACACCACTGTGAAACCCATGGGTTATCCAGGAAAGCTATATATTTCGGAAAAAGAGACACAATTTTGAATTCAGTGAGAGATCATATGTTTAGATCCCTTCAAGGTTTTCTTAAAGAAACTAACTGTGTAAATAAATATTGAAAAAGAGTCCAGTCCACAAGACTCTTATTGACTCTGGTTTGATTTGTATTTGTCGGGGGCACTTGGCCAAGTCACACAAGTGTGGTAGCATATTTGATCGGGACAAGTGGGACAACGCTGAGTGGTAAGAAATTTGTTGATTACTGCTGATTCCAAAAGTTTACGTCACAGAAATGCAGGGTAAATGTGCAATTGCAAACAAAGTTTGAGGTTTGCAGGGCATTGTGGGTAAGAAAGCTCTGTGGGATATGCATGAGGCATGTAACCCTGGACTCCCCTTGTTGTATAATTTTCTGAAATGACTGGGTTTAGTAGATCTCCCCAGGTGGCAGATGACCCGAGCCCAAAAAGTGCAGCCAATCAGCATGGTTTTCAATGAGATACGGATTTAGGCCACTTCTGCTATCCATATGTATATAAAAAGCATCCAAAATCAAAATGTCCCTACTTGACAAAAAGGTGGGGATGTTTTAGTGCCTAGGAGAGAAAGAAAGACTGTTGAGGTAATATTGGAGGTGGAGGTTAGGCCTGATTTGTGGGCAGGTACACAGGCCACCTCCACAAATTATAGCAATAAGAACATCTCCCTGGTGTATAATGGAGTTTCTAACCCTTCCACTGGGGCGGATTGAAATTAAAGTCCTCCTACCTTTAACCTGGAGGGAGAGGGCAGAACGATTGCTGCTGGTCATTTGAGGGGTGGAGTTCGGTCCAATGCCCAGGTTGTCCGCCCCACCCATTTTTCCACAAAAAAACCATCCCTAGTGTCTAGTGGGCTTTCTGCCCCCCGGGGCAGATTGGAGGTAACAATCTCCACTATGCCCCCAGAGGGGAAGAAAGACATTGGGCCGGGGGCAGGGGTGCATTAGCCCATTGGCAGGGTGGCCGCTTCCCCCTCCAAATATATTCCTTGTGGACTTTCTGATCCTGCTGGGGACAGATTGGAGGAAAACACCTCCTATCTGCCCCCAACACCCCTAATCCCTAGTGGTTTTTTTCCCCTCCCTCTGAGGTGGCAGATTGACGGTAAGAACCTCACTATCTTCCCCCGGTGGGGCAGAAAGACTTATGGACCCAGAAGAGCGGGGAGCACTAGCCCAATGCCCTCCTAAATATAGTCCCTGGTTGTCTAGTGGCTTTCTGCCAAGAACTATCCTCTCCTTGGTAAGAGGAGTTTCTAGTGGCACTGTGAGCTAGCTGGTACACAGGATAACATATTCGGTAGGGGTGTCCCGAATCAATCTGACTCCAATCCTACAGTATATGTTGCATAAACACGCAGATCCTATATAGGTTTGTAGGAACTACACGACATCCCCTGGAAAACAACTCCTCTAAAAATCTGACTGTGGACTCAGGATCTGCTTTTTGTACCACTCTAAATTCTTGCCACTTAGAAAAGTTGTCCACTAGCACTAGTATGAATTTCTGCACCCCCTTTAAGTCCTGCACTGTACCAAAGATGCTGATGCCTACTCTCTCCCAGGGCATATTAGGAACAATTATGGGATGCAAAGATGGTTTAAACATGACCATGGTTTTCTTTTAATAACAACATTTCACACAATAAGATCCTTCCCTAATTGATGTTTCTCCGGCCATCCTTCACACATGTATTACATCACAATACAAAATTCTTCATCCCGACTGATGGTAGCAATCCATTCATCATTACCAACACATTGTAATACCTCACTAAAAATTGTTGTGAGTATGCAATCATCCCAGACGCTTTTAAATTCCTCAGAAACAGGTAAGAGTAGTCTACTTAGAAAATCAGCTATTCTAATACTTACCCCTGGAACATATTACACTTCATAAATGTAGTGCAAAAGCTGCATTGATAATATAGATATCCTTGAGGACACATTACTCAACCCTTGTGACGTGAGGACTTTGGTAAGAGGTTTGTGATCTGTTCTTAATGTGACTTTGGTGCCCCAAACAAAGTGCCTGTTTTAATCCCCACACACACCCCAAAGTCTCTCTTTCAATGACATAGTACTTCTACTTTGTCGGAATGAGTGCACGTGACACAAAAGCAACAGTACCCTCTGTGCTGTACTCATGTACCTGAGAAAGTACTTCACCTCATCCCTTCTCACTTGCATCTGTGGTAATAACACTACTAAGTTTAGGTCTGGATCCTAGAAGGGCAGGAGCAGAGCAAATATCATTATTAACAGTCTCCAGACTGCACAGGTATTCCTTTGTCCAGACAAACTTGCAACCTTTCTTGCAACAACTGATGAATGGGATACATCTTCCCTAAACAATTACACACATAAATTCCAAGTAAAATTCAGCGAATCCTTAAAAGGATCTCACATCGTCCTTGTTCTGTGGCACCATGGCCTCTCTATTAGCAATAATTAACTAAGTCTTCGGGCTGATACCTTTGGATCAAATCTCATGACCCAAGTATGTAACAATGTTTCTACCAAATTTGCATTGGTTTCCCCGGCCATTAATCTGTAATGTTTCAACGCTTTTAAAACCGCCACTAAAATCTCATTGTGCCCTTTCTCAGTTCTTCCCATGACCAAAATGTCATCTTGGAAGAAGATGACATTTTTCCTACCTTTGAAAAGTTGGAACATCAAACGTTGGAACATAGCAGCAGCTTAGGCCAACCCAAAGAGAACATGTTTAAATTGAAACATCCCAATCAGTGTAATAATAGTGGTAAGATGTTTACAACTGCTATGTAAAAGAATTTGGTTTTATGCAGACGTTAAATCAATCGTAGAGAATCACTCCATCGTTTTAGTGACTGACAGCAACTCACCAATTCTAGGTAACAGGAGCGTGTCTACAAAAATGTTCTTATTTAGTTCCCTTAGATCCACACATAAGCGGATAAGACCATTGGCCTTTCTTGCTACAACAAGAGGTGCAACCCAATCTGAGAACTCTACTTGTTCAATCACCCCACTGTCAACATACTTGTTTAACTCTTTGATAATTTCTTCATTAAATTTTACAAGAAAGTTCCTCACGTTATGCACACATGGCCGGGCATCATTCTTTATAAATGTGTTTGTGCAAATCTTTTCATTTCACCCACCATCCCGGTAAAGACTGTTGGGAACTTCTTTACAATATTATTATTCACCACCCCTCAGTCACTAAGAACTAAACGCAGAATCCAAGCAATTAGAATCAAGTCGAATAACTAATTCTCCTTGGTCCCACCATCTCAAGACACATGGACCAGAAAGTGACACATACAGTTTACACTCAGCAAATCTTCCTTTGAATAAGAACTTCCGGTAAATCACCAAATGTTTAGGCTCAGTTGTGAAACTCACAGTATGAATGTCCAGTTTATCCAAATCGGTACCCAATTTGTTGCAGAATAAATTCATCCATGTATCTTCATTGATGATGGTGTAGGGTGAGGCAGAATTTGCTACTAACGTCAACCGAACATCAACTGAAACTACCTTGCACAGTGGTCTTTTCCTGTTCGCTCCCCCAACTCCCTCCTCATCCTCATATATGCAGAGAACTTGAGGACTATCTGTGTCAGAGACTGACTGTTCTTCCTCTTGATAACATTCTTCCAACACACACTTGACTGATTTAGACCTGCGACACATGCGGGCATAATTGCCAATTATTCCACGCTTAGCCCACTTCTGATTCAACTCAGGACACCTTTTATCATATGCTAAATGTAAAATTCTTCCACATCTGTAACACTGTTTCCCCTTTAACTCAGACACCTTTCACCTGACATTTTTTTCCCTATAATCTTCTCATTCTTCTTAGCACTTTCTTGGTTACTCTTTTGGCACCCCTTTTTTAAACAATTTTAACAATGTCATCACCTTTGTCTTTTTTATAGGTATACACTACAGCTCTAGCACACCGTGATGTAAGTTCCGCTTTGCTAATAATAGATGTCCATAACCTTCCTTTTGGGTAAATTTCTAGCTTAAACCTGGCCTCCACCATCACCATGGCCCTGATCTATGGCCATCCATTGCCTCCCTTCGGATTATCTAGTTACCCAATCAGAAATTTGCAGCCTTGTCTTGAACATTTGTCATTGTAATCTGTAATATGTTATTGTGTCATGAGTATTTGGATATGTAACCTGTAAATACATGCCCTTATCTCCCTCATGTACCCTGCACCGTGTCCCCTACTACTCAATCCATAACTGGCTGATGTTTAATCCTGTTCAGTGTATTGATTTATTTACCTGTAAAGCGCACTGATACCCTAACTAGTCAAGTTCGCGCTCTATAAAACTCATAAATAAATAAATAAAAATAAATAAGTAAATAGATCTGACCTCTTGTAAGCTTGATTCGCCATGTATCCACAATTTATCTTGCAAGTTAGGATTATTACAGTGCATGATCACCTGGTCACACACTAATTCATCCTCTATACTTCCAAACTTGGTAAAAATGATATCTCTCAATAGCCTTACAAACTGTAGGGGCAAAATATGCATCCAAGTCTGCCAATGCTTGTGTGAAAACGCTCCCTTCGTCACCAGAACACTTTTTTTCTCCATAAGGTTGTACACTCTAAGACCGCCGGGACCAAGGCAATGTAAAAGTAATTTCTTTTTCCTTTCAGGTGTATTTTCTTCACTTTCAAAAGTGTCAATGTAATTGATGAAACACTCTTCCCACTATAAATGATCGATTTCATCATCCTTTACCATAAAGAGCTGTGGTGCAGGAAGATTCATTGGAACCATGTTGTAAAAATCTGTAAATACCACCAGGAAAAAAAGAAAAGAAAAAAAACTGGAGAGTGGCTCACTATGCAAATGTTCTGCCAAATTGGTATTACTGTACCAATAAAGT
This sequence comes from Triturus cristatus, assembly GCF_964204655.1. Taxonomy (NCBI): domain Eukaryota; kingdom Metazoa; phylum Chordata; class Amphibia; order Caudata; family Salamandridae; genus Triturus; species Triturus cristatus. The sequence continues at coordinate 458,390,397 of NC_140586.1, read as the reverse complement.
AAAATGTGATTATGTAAGTGTGCGTGCCACTCTAGATTTTATTCTCCCAATGGTGCACTTTAAAAATAAATGACACGCTTTTCTATATTTTCTCTGTATTTGTGCGTGTCACCGTAATGCTGTCTTTGGCCCAACCCAGCAAATTTTTTTAACAGATGAGTGTCACCGTGTGCTCACTGAGCTTTTCACTCGAAATTGGCCCGATACAAGATGGCCACCGTGACATAAAATTTGTGCAGACTTTAATGCGTTCCTCTAAATCAAGCGCACGTCTGTATGTGAGCGCGTCTCTCTCTAACCCATCACCGCAAAGAAGACAGTGACATAAGACGCAGGCTTGTGGACAAGTTCCTGTGTGTGTGTTTCACCCTCCTGCACAGCAACGGTTGCTCACTACTGAATGCCCTGTTGAGGTGCTTAAGTTTATGACCGAAAGCTGGCAGGTTCTTTTACACCAGTAAAATAGTAAAGTACTTGCATTAAAGGTGATCCCTCATGTCTTATCTTCCACTTCATATGCAACGTCCTCAGCTCAGTGGGTCGCTGTAATGCTGGGTTCCACAGGTTCGAGTCGCTTGTCGCCAAATTCTTAAATAACCACTCAGCAAAGATGAATGTGTCCAAGAAGTTTATTTTAGCTCAAACCTGGACAGCACTTCACAACACAGAACATGACCATTCACACCCTCTTAACCGCCCCTGCTCTTGCTGCTGCTCTGTCCTTGCTCTGGCTTTCGAAAAACTCAGAACCCCACCAGGTCTTAGAAATGTGATGAGCAAGCACAAACACAACAGATTGCTGCTTGGGGATCGCCTTACTGGCCCGATCCCCAGGCAGGGATTCAGTAGTGAAAGGTGCCATCGGAAACGGGAGTTCTCCTCTTTCCAACGATACCTCTATTATTTGCTTTGGTGCTTGTAGGGCAGAAATATGCTCCAGAGCACTAAAGCAGTGAAAGTGAAATCAGCCGATCAGCTCATTTCACTTCCGCTTTCACTGAAATGATCTCAGCATGCCACTCGCTCCGATCATTTCAGAGAATGAAAGAGCCTCAGTAGTGGCAGAAGCTCTTTCCAGGCTCTAGAACAATTGTGGTTGCCATGGTGCCCAAAATGGGGCCAGGGCGCCAGCTAAAATTTAAAAAAGTGATGGGGGTTATTGCAGAAGCAAATATCCCAGGGAAGTTTAATAAAAAACAGTAACTCTCCAGTGTTATTGAATGCATGACCACAGAAGAGCTTTCCAGCTGAAGCTGTATGCACTTCAGCTGGAGTTGTAGTTGATTTATGGCTGCATTTTGTGGTCTGAAGAATGCTAAAGAAAGATTCAATCATACTTTCATAGGTGTTTAGAATGAATCTGATTTATTATAAATTTCTTTATAAATATAATTATTATGCTTCTTGCTGTTCTTATTTATAAGAATTATTTTAGTACATGGTTATTCATATATTTTAGTGATTCTTTATAAAGGTGGATGTGCCTGACCCCTTGCAAATGCTAATAGGACTGCCTTTTACAATTTGGTAGGCTGGCCCTTTAACACAGCTTTTAGGTGTGCCTTACTTATGCACTACTTTTTTGACAAAATCAAAAGGTCTGCTTTATATATGTTGATGTGATCACTTCATGATAAAGCCAATAAGCCTACTTTTTAAATTTATATATATACAAAAGAAAGGAGGTTGGCCTTCACAAATCTGCAGCCAGGCCCTGTGCCCAACCCCACACCCTACACAGCTGGGGGGTTGGGCTCAGGTGAGGGGTTGCAGGATGAAGGACACCTTACTTTACGTTTATAACACGTTTTCTTTTCTGTTTCCCTGCCCTCATTGGAGGAGACGGGGAAAATGATCTAAATATTACTCCTGCCCTCAGGGAGCAGCATTATCAAGTGCTCCTTGTGGGCGGAAGCAATGTCGCAGCCTGCTGGATGCTTGGATCCAGCTGGGGTCACTTGGGCCATGGGGCTCCCCCCGCAGCCCCCAACAAGACTTAGGTGGGTGCTCTGGGTGAGCACCAGGACCCCCACCTTCACCAGTGCAGGGCCCAAAGGATAGGGTCCCAAGGTGGCAAAATCAGCCCCGGGAGCGTGGGGCCAAATGCTTCCCTCCCCTGAAAATAATGGCAGGCCCCGCAATATGGGGTCCCCAGAGGTGAAATAAACACTGGTGAAGAGGGCTGTGTGCCCCCTCAAAAATATCATCGGGCCCTGGGGAATGGGATCCTGGGGCCAAATTCAGCCCGGGTGTGGGGCCACATTCCCCTTCGCTAAAAATAAAGTCAGCCCCCGTGGCTGACATCGGCTCGGGGATAGGGGCCACATGGCTCCTTCTCCTTTTAACATAGGCCCTGGGGGTGTGGTCACTAGGTCCCAAAGAGGATCAGGGATGGGGACTGTGTGGAACCCCTTCCCTTTATATTTATTAGTGGCCCTGGGAGATGGGGGCCAAATTCACCCAGGGGAGGGGGTCAGGTGCCTTCTCCCCCTAAAAATAAGGGCAGACCACATTCCCAGGGCCAAACAAGGCTGTGCAAACCCCCTCCACATAATTAAAATAAAAGTCTTTGGTGAATGGAGTCCACAGGGCCTAAAGAAGCTCGGGAAAGTTGTCCACGTGGCACAATCCCCCTTCTTTAAAAAAATGCCCTGGGGATGGGGTCCCAGGGCTTTATAAGGGTCAGGGTGGGGAGCCGTGTGGCCCCCCCTCCCCCTTATTTTAAAAAAAGGCCCTGGTGGATGGGGTCTCCAGGGCCTAAACAGGCTCGGGGAAGGGGCCCTATGGCCCACTCTCCTCACCCCATCCCCATTTAAATAAAAAAAAAAAGTCCTGGGAGATGGGGTTCCAGGACCTAATGATGTTTAAAGATGGGAACCACACAAACCCATGAAAAAAAGCCCCTGTGGGATCAGCTCACAGGCTGTGTGGCATAACCTCCTTGTGCACAGCCAAAACCCATGTGAAGTGTGGGTTGGCTGCCTTTGAGGGTTGGTCAGAGAGCCTGGCCCCGTGGCCAACTGCTCACTGCACATAGCCAAAGACCATGTGCAGCCTGTGGTTGGCTTTATGCAGGGGTTGGCCACAAGGCCTGGACACAGGGGGTTAGATTTATGGGTGAATTTAGGTATAGCAATTAAAAGTTTAAAAAATAACTGGAAATTCACTGAAGAAAACAATGGTCTCTGTGTCCTGAAATGGTGGCTGCAAAATATCTCTTCAACCTTCAGCTACCCAAACACAACACAAGCGTGCGAGATGGCGGACGGAGAAAAAAGCCCTCTTAGCCAACCTGATCACTCTATTTTTCAAAGTTGCGTGATTGCGAAACCTCTTGCGAAACCAACCATCTAGATATACTACGTTTTTTAACCTTGATTTCTTCAAAACTACTGAGCAGATTTCTACCAAACTACAAAAGAAAGCTTTTTGAACCAAGATCTAGCTCTCTAAAAAATGTGGTGTATTTGCTTTCAGCTGTTATCGCTTTTTGATGTTCAATATTTCTACAGAGAAATGAGTGGGATAATTGTGTATTGGGACGCCTTTTTTCTTGGCCCCACCTAGTGAATCACTCCAAAACATTCCAGGAAATAGCTGAGGTAGATGAACTTTTTAATTGAAAGTTTTGTGTTTATTCTTCAAATTCACCAAAAGATATTAGCAAACCCAAAAATCCAGTTGCTATGGTAACTAGGTCCTAACTATAACTACAGAATGGTGAGCTATGCACACTAAATCAACTATAACTTGCACTTCCATATGCACTGCTTGCACCCTTCAATATTACATCAAATATATTATGTTAAATCGTTGTATTCATAACAACACTTAATCCCTCTCACATAACATCATTTATGAGAACACTGTGCATGGTAGCAGCCTCAATAGCTTTGGTTTGTTCATTCAATTTCAATGCTTATTATTTATAAAAATGAGTTTGCATTCAAATTAGGTTGTATAATATGGTATTAATCAGACTTAGGGGTTTGCTTTTGGAACCACAGTACTTTGGAGTACCCTGCTTTCTCTTGCTGTTCCTTGGAAATAGTGTGGTACTTTTGTACATTTAAATAAATGATAATTACACCAAATAATTATATTTTTTATATATGGAATCAGGGTTTCATGACTACTTATATTTTTGAACCGCATATGTGTTAGTATTGTACCTGTAGATTGTGTTTTTGGCCTATACGGATACCACAATAGCATTGAGGTACTACTACAGTAAGTGCGCTTTTGTAAAATAGCATTTCATTGGCTTAGAGCTATGCCAGTTGTAGGAAAAATGAAGTGTATACCCCTTATCCCCATTCCATTTGATCTTTTCCAAGGAGGTTGTTGGGTAGAGGAAATATCTTTTCTTCAGAAGCCACCTCCCAACTTTTCAACACCTGCAACGGATGAAGATCATCATCCTGTTGTGTTGTAGCAGAAGAAGAGGTGCAGCAGAGAGAGAAACTAAAGGAGTTGATTGTTTGGGATTCCTTCTCATTGCCACCTGGAGGGCAAAAGGTGAACTCCAAACTGGCAACCTGAAACCTAAGCAACAAAGATATTTCCTGGGGAAACATAAAACAGTACTCACTTGTTACAGCAGAAATGATAAAACTCCTGCAGGCAATGCATTCCATCAGGTTGGCGCATGGTAAAAGAAGGCATCAGAATGAGATTGAAGAGGCCGAAGCAGAAACGTCAGCTGCAGCCACTTCTTTGGCTACTGTGACACCTACAACTCCTTTTGCTTTGTCAGCACTTTCACCACTACCTGCTGCATTTGTCACTCTAGTAGGACCTACGACTTCTTCTGCTACAGCATCCCCTCTACCACCAGTCAGTGCATCATTTGTCCCTGCATCAGTACCTGCTCCTGGTACCACAGTGAAAATCCATCAGGAGGTTCAAAATAGAGAAAACAAGACCTTGCATTTCCAGCTCACTATACCAGTGGCATGGAGCGGGATCATCTAGTTTCACTGGAGGGGATTACCTTTTGATGCAGTATGGAGTAATGAGTAGGACCCGGTTGAGGAAGCACATATCGCTGTGCTTCCAATGAAGATTTGTTTGCGTGCATGCAGAACCCCTAAGTGACGTGGTTTGTATGTCTGTCGAGCAGTAATATGTGGCTGCGCAAATGTTTTGTGTTGCCTATATACCTTGCAGAGTTGGTAACTTTTAGGAAACCAAGGTATTGAGTAAGTAGGGAGGACACACCTCGGGATTACAGAGAGAGATAGCAACGCTATTCCCTCGCTGAGTATTAAAAAAACATAAATGCCATTTTAACTTAAAGTTACTATGTATGCGTGATATACATATTCAAAGGCATAACTCTCAGTACCAACACAAGTATATATGTTTGTTCTAACCCTTGGGAGGCTTCCCCTGTGGAAATTAGTTTTGTGTAACTCCTTATATACAAATATGTTAAGAACTGTCACATATGCGATTGCTTGACATTTAATCTGCTACTAGTTTGTATAAATGTGGATAATAAGACACCTTTATAGAAAAAAGTCCAACATGCTCATGGTATGTTAAGACAAAGATTCTGTGTGCACTACCTGGATAGGTAACCAAAAAGAGCAACTTCTCACGGGCTCTCTCCATTTGTGCTAAATTTCCGGCTGACTACAATTCGACGCTGTAGGACCTCTCTTACTGTGATTCTAATAAAACTTCTTTCCTACTTTGTTTTTTTATGATAATCAGAGTGTGACTACAAAGAACACCACCCCCTCCCCAACCAGCCTACTGGTATCCCCTAAAGTCTAGGGTAAGACGTGGGTTTTACTTTCGAAATGTGCTACACACAATATTGTTAAGTGTCTAACAGACATGACTTAGTAATTTAGTTAAAGCAACTAAGTGTTAAAATCTGCATGTGGAGACAGGGTCTCCAATTACCCTGAATACATAGTGATATGAGGCAATGTAGAAAGTCTCTTATTCTTTGCTGTTCTCTACATGTGTGCGGTGGATTTTGCTCACCCTATAGGAGCTTTGGCAAAGCGCTTAAGATATGGATAATTATTGCTGTATAATCAGTTTGGAAGATGAATTACAATGCGTCCCTCTCACTCAATCCTGTTTCTTGCTCATTTTAATTATCCTCTCTAAATAGGATGTCTATGAAAATATTTTGAAAGAAATCCAGGTAGGACTCACCTGGTTGATTGTGGTATTTGGTGATGCTTCTGCACTATCAAATTATAGGGGTCCTTTAGCCCTGATGAATGCCCTTGACCAGATAGGCTAACTTTTGAGTGCAGAAACATGTTGGCGACTAGCAGAGGGGTTTGAGCCATTGCGCTCTCCTCACCCACCAAGCAAAGTGTTTTTAGTTATACCCAAAGTCCTCATGAATAAAGGTGACAGCCGAGGAACTTTGAGGTATTTTCAGATTTTCTGGATCTTGTCCTGTCTGTCCAGGAAGCTTTATGCAAGAAATCCCTCCTACCGCCAATTCTTCATTGAGGTTGATACCGCCTTTGTAGTACCATTTTACCAGGGTGGGTAGAGGGTGCTGATGATAAAGCATGACACTATTATGTGTGTGAGACATCCTCTTCCATTAAGGATGGCTTTCCCCATTTTAATTTGACCCCTCACTGAATATAGTGACGACCCCTCTGTTACTGTAGTATGGAGTTCTCCTTGTATATCTGTGAATTTTTTACAGAGGCACCCTACTTATGTGATGTATAATAGAGTAATTATCAAGCCATAAAGTCATTGGTGCAGGAGAGTCTTAGATATGTTTTTCAATTTTTGTCTTCCTGTTTGCTGTTTGCGGTTAAGACTTATTTTGTTGGTTGATCATGTTGTCCTAAAAAACTAAAAACTGAAAACTTCCAGAAAAAAACCTTATAAAAAGAAAAGAAGCCAATAAAGATATTTTCAGAACAAAGAATCTCAAAAGATAAAGAGTTTGTACTAATATTACCCATATTTGTTTAGGTATCAGAATAATTGATATAGACATGGTAAATGTAAGGTAAGTTAAACATGTACCTTGTGGTGGCATTATATTAGATGGTATGTTAATAATACACTACTACAGTGATATCTGATTATATTTAGAGTATAGTGTTATAGAGTGGGGTGGCATAGAGTGGAGTGGAATTGTCGTAGAGTGGAGTTTCATAGAGTGGACCATCATTGAGTAGTGTTCTGTAGAGAGGAGTGGCATAGAGTGGAGTACTGTGTAAAAGAGCAGTGTGTCATAGAGTGTGCTAGATTGGAGTGACGTAGAGTTTATTGGCATGTCGTAGAGTGGAGTGGAGTGGTGTGTCATAGAGTGGAGTGGTGTGTCATAGAGTGGAGTACTTATTGAGTAGAGTAACATAGAGTGGCACAGAGTGGAGTAGAGAGTCAGAGTGGATTGTCATTGAGTGGAGTGTCATGAAGTTGAGCGGAGGAGAGTGTTGTAGAGTAGAGTTTCTAACAGTGGGTTGTCGTAAAAGTGGAGTGTTGTAGAATGGAGTGTGGTAGAATGGAGATGAGTGGAGTAGCATAGTGTGGAGTAGAGTATTTTGGAGTGGAGTGGTGTAGTGTGGAGTACAGTGTTGTAGAGTGGAGTGACATAGAGTGGAGTAGAGTGTGGTAGACACTGGTACAGTGGAGTGGTATAGAGGGCCATAGAGTGGAGTGGCTTAGAGTGGCATAAAGTTTAGTGGTGTAGGGTGGAGTAGTGGAGTCCAATGGAGTAGAGTGGAGTAGTGTGTCATAGTAGAATGAAGTAAAGTGGCATGAAGTGGCAGAGAGGGAGTTGTGCAGAGTGTTGTAGAGTGGAGAAGAGTATCCTGGAGTATAGTTATATAGAGGGGAATGGCATAGAGTAGAGTTTCGCAGAGTATCATCTCATAGAGTGTTGTGGCATAGAATGTTGTGATGTACAGTTGAGTGGAGTAGAGTGGAGTGGCATGCTGTGAGTAGACTAGAGCGGCATAGGGCAGAATAGCCTGTCATAGAGTACAGTGGAGTGGCATTTGAGAGGGTGGCATATCTTAGAGTGTATTAGAGTGGAGGGGAGTAGAGTAGAGGGGTGTGTCATACAGTGGATTGGTATAGACTAAAGGGCATCAAGTAGAGAGTCATAGAGTTATACAGAGTGAAGTAGAGTATTGTAGAGTGGTGAGTTATCAGTTTGAGTGTCATTGAGTAGTGTAGAGGAGCGTGTCATAAAGTGGGGTGTCATAGAGTGGCATACTGTAGAGTGGAGTGGTGTGTCATACAGTGGAGGAGCGTCGACTAAAGTGCATCGAGTAGAGTGTTGTAGAGTGGAGTGTTGTTGAGTCAAGTGTCATAGAGTAGAGTGGGGAAAAGTGTTGGGAAGCGGAGTGCCATAGAGTGGAGTGTCATGAAGTTGAGTAGCATGTCATTGAATGGAGCGGAATGCCACAGAGTAGAGGGGCATGTCATAGAGTGAAGTGGTATGTCATAGAGTAGCATGGAGTGGTGTGCCACATAGTGGAGTGGAGTGGCATGTTGTATTTTGGTGTAGAGTGGAGTGGGCTGTCATAGAGTAGAGTGGAGTGGCGTGTTCTAGAGTGGAGTGTCCTAGAGTGGAGTGGAGTGGCGTACAGTAGAGTGGTTGTCCGTAGAGAGGAGTGGAGTGGTGTGTCATAGAGCTTGGTGTCGCAGAATGTCTTAGAGTGGAAGGACGTAGAGTAGAGTGGCATTTGTAGACTAGAGTGACCTAGTATAGAGTGGGGTCATGTGCAGTACAATGGAGTGACGTGTCATACAGTGGAGTAGCATGTCATAGAGTGGGGTGGCATGTCACAGAGTGGAGTGGCATGGCGTGGAGTGTCGTACAGTGGAGTGGAGTATCGTGGAGTGAAGAGGCATGTTGTAGAGTGGAGTTGCATGTCTTAGAGTGGCATGCTATAAAGTGGAGTGGAGTGGAATAGTGTGGTGTAGAGTGGAGGGGTATAGAGTGGAGTAGAGTGTGGTAGAGTGGAATGGTGTAGAGTGGAGTGGAGTATTGTATCATGGAATGGTGCGTCATAGAGTGTTTTGTAAAGCATCTTAGAGTGGGGAGACATATAGTAATGTTATTTAAAGTGGAGTGTCATACAGTAAAGTGGAGTGTTGTGGAGTGCATTGATGTGTCATACAGTGAAGTGGAGTGGCAATTAATAGATTGTTGTAGAGTGGTGTAGAGAGAAGGGCCAAAGAGTGGAGTACAGTGTTGTAGAGTCAAGTGGTGTAGAGTGGAGTAGCGTCTTGTAGAGTGGAGTCACATATCATAGAGTGGTGTGGCATGGAGTGTCTTAGAGTAGAAGGGCCTAGAGTAGAATGGTGTAGAGTGGAGTGACATGTTGTAGAGTGGAGTGGCTTGTCATTGAGTGAAGTTGTATGGAGTATTCTAGAGTGGAGCGTCGTAGAGTGGAGTGGCATTTTGTAGAGTGAAGAGGCATGTCATAGAGTAGAGTGGAGTGGCATAGAGTGGAGTGGCATATCATAAATTGGAGTGGCCTGTCATACAGTGGAGTGGCGTGTAGTACAATGGAGTGGTGAGTCATACAGTGGAGTGGCGTATCGTAGAGTAGAGTGGAGTGGCAAAAAGTGTGAGTTATAGAGTATATTACAGTGGAAGTGCATAGACTATAGTGGCATGTCATAGCGTGAAGTGGTGTGTCATACAGTGCAAAAGTACTGTGGTACATCGTATTTGTTTTGAAAAACATATAAATCAATAAAAATACTTTTCCCTAACTGTACAGAGTTTGCTAAACTAGCTCCTTTTTTCCTAAATATTAGAAAACAGACCTATTTTTCATGTAAAAGCACAGAATGAACACAAAGTGTTGTCTAAAAAATATGGCTGCCTTTTCATTGTGCAAGATTTTTGATTCACCAGTAATGTTGTGTTTCATTATGACCATTGTAATGAGACATGCTGCAAAGGTGCAGTAGTATACTGCGGTCCAATATATCACTATGTTTTTTTAAAACTACTGAACCAATTCATATCAAATGCATAGCAGTGGGGTTTGCCAACCCAACTCTGTGTTTGTCATTGGCCTTATTAGGCCCGGGGCCGAATTCCCAGGGCTGGGGCTGAATTCCAATACAATGCTATAGTGTTATCTATGCGTACACCCTCTGGGCTGGAGCAATATGTACTCTGTTTCCCTGCCCACTGGAGTGTGGGCTGGGATACAGAACAGAAGCCTGCTCCCAGCAGGTAGGAGCAGACTTGCATGTTTGCTCTTATCTGGAGGGAGAATTGAAAATGCTCTCGCCAGGCTGAAGCAAACATATGTTTCCCTGTCCGCACTGGTGCAGGCAGGGAAACAACTGTGCATCAGGGATGGTCTCAGGGCATTTAAAGGCTGAGGGACATGAGATGTGAATCCACCCTCCCTTTTAATTACTGAGACAGCCCCTGGGCTGTTTTTCAACCCCAGGGACGAGGTCACCTGGGCCAATATGGCTCTGGGAGGGGGGACACGTGCTGACCTCCCTTCATTCAATTACTCAGCCCCAGGGGTTGGGGTCTTTGGGGCCCGTGGCAACATTCCCCATCTTAAAACATTTCAGCCCCAGAGTATTGGATCCCTGGGCCTCATGGGGCTCTAGGAGGGGGATAGTGAGCACCCCTGTCTTTCTACCTCAGCTTTTATTGTTAAGTATTGGTGGAACCCTTCTTTGGTTTTTTTGCCAGGAATTTGTGGATCCTCAGCAGATATGCGGCGACATGTGAAAACAATGACTTTTTGACCTCACTTCTAGGCTTAGGGGTCAGGGTATCCCTACATTAACAACTAGGATTTGTTATGCTTTTTCTAGAAACCGGAAATGAGTCCCAAGTCCTAAAATGGCTCCTCCTGCCACATCAGTGTTGATGTGGTGGCAGCTAATCAGATCAGATCCTTCGTGGCATGATATATGCACATTTTTATAACCTTGATTTCGCCAAAAGTACGAGTACTTGAAACACAGAAGCACTCTTTCTGGAAAAAGATTTAGCTTTCTACCAAATTTGATGTGAATCCCTTTAGCCACTTGGCCATTTGGGCTGTAGCTGTGTCTAAATTTCCCACGGTAAATTGAAATGGGAAACTGTGTTTTAAGACCCCCCAATTTTTCTCAGCTTCTGCTTGACAGATCACCCCAAAACTTTCTATGCGCAAACTAGTCACCATGCAGCAATCTTTTGGAAGTTTTCATGGACATTCTGCCAACAGCGCCAACAGCGCCAACCGCACCAAAGTTATTAGCATCACAAAAAAGGCTTTTCCTATGGAAACACAATCCTAACTATAACTACCCAGTAGCAACCACCACTGGGTAATATAGATATATATATATATCCATATAAAATAGCTCTTTTAAATATGGGCAAACTAAAATAGATGTTTTTAAGTTCATTAAAAAGCTAAAATTGATCAAATATCATGTGGTAAAACAAAAACGTCAGCAATCCACAATAGCAATACCATCCAAGCTGGAACCCTATAATCAAAAAGGCCTGCAGGTGGCAGACATTGAATTGCTAAAGGAACTCATGGCCCTACAAAATTAAAATTCTAGGGTTGAATGAACTCATAATAGAACATGATTTCATTGAAAAAAAAGGACTGTGTATATGGGGTGAAGCTTAATCACCCTTCAAACCGATATCTATATTTCTACTCATCACACCTCATGACACCATGGATGTCTTCAATGATATTTTAATCAAGGAAGTCAAAAAGATGGGGTCTCGAAGAAATACAAGAAAACAGAAATGGAATACTCAATGGCGTGGTTATCAAACGTTAATCAAAAAATTGCAGATATTTGGGCTCTGGAAGAGGAATTGGTCAGCGCATTGGATCATAACGAGAAAGATCAATTACAATACTCTCTCTAAAATCTTAAAGCTGTACTGGGGCAGTAGTGAGAGATAGGTTAAGAAAGAGGTAGGAGGTTAGTAGAATATGCTACTTTGAATATGGAGAAACTTGAGGGAATTTGCTTACCTGGAAAGGTGAGATAGATCAAGTGAGGAACATCATAAAAGAAGTCGAATGTAATAACACAGGGGCACTGCTCACAAAAAGGGAGGATAGTGAGAAAGCCTTTCAGAAGTATTTCAAAGACTTATATCAGGAAGAGTTAGTGACCACAGAGAAAGAGATTTAGGGCCTGGCTGAACCAGGATAGGGCACCCAGTATTATTGAGGATACAAGCACTGTTAGTAACAGTAGTATAACGCCCTCAGAAGTTAAGAGCGCAATTAGGATGGGGAAGATAGGTAAAACAGCAGGCCCGGGTGGATTTCCAACAAAAATATACAAGCTATTAGAAGATGCTCTACTTCCGATTATGACTAAGTTGTTTTCAGAGATATTTCAGAATGGTGTAGAAATGCCTGCATTGTGGAATGAGGCCATAGTGACCTTAATTTTAAAGTCAAGGACATCTCCCAAAATATGTGAATCATATAGACCTATATCGCTTTTAAACAGTGTTTATAAAATAAGTTTTGGCAGAAAGATTGAATGGAGTAGTGGGGAACCTTCTTCATGAAGATTTGAAAGGCTTTCTAGGAGGGAGAGGATTACATGAGCTGAAATTCAACTTGATAGTTGACCACTACACATAAAGTAGCCCTGGGAGTACTTACTCTAGACACCACAAAGGCCTTTGATTGGGTAAATTGGGTGTATTTGCAGGCAATGTTAGAGCTATATAATTTAGGTAAGAATTTATCTAGGGTATTGGCCATGATATATCGAACACTGTGTGGCAGAGTCTTGGTAAGTGGGAATCTTACCGCACCTGTTAAAATCTCAAGGGAAACCAGGCAGATCTATCCACTATCTCCATTACTATTCAACCTAGATATTGAACCCTTGACAACTAAAATCAGAAATGAGGGAATTATACTACCCTTTAGATTTAAGGGTTGGGAGAAGAAATCAGCCTTGTATGCAGATGACGTCATGGTATAAACCTCAGATTTACAAGTGGCAGTCCCACCAATCAATAGTTAACCCAGCAATTTGGACAGATTGCATGGTACTCAGTAAATGATTCTAAAACATTCAAGAAAGACATTAGATATTTAGGCATTAAAATCACACAAAATAGTAATGTTGTCCTGGAGGCAAACCTCTCAAGGGTAATGAAAGAGGCTTGTAACCTGATGTCGAGTTTGTCCCACTTACCCCTAACTATACTGGGGAGAATACATCTGGTTAAAATGTCTATCCTCCCAAAATGACCTTTTTTATTCTATGCAATACCCCAATTTTTCAAGAATGAGTGGTTAGCAAAAATACAAGGCAGGATTAGTAGTTTTATCTGGGCTTCAAAAGGTCCTCGGATGGCTTGGAAGAAACTACAGAGTAAGAAGCATAAAGGGGGTCTGTCCCTACCTGATCTACGCTAATATGCCTGGGCCTTTCTCTTAAAGAATGTTAAGATGCTGTTACAGGGGCCCTATGGTTCGGATATTGTGAGAATGCTTTTTGTTATGCTGTCAGGCATAAGAGGGGGAGATCAGGGATATATGTACAAGTTTGAGGACCCTAAATTCTATAAAAAGGTGTGCCTCAAGGTCCTTCAGAGCATGGCTACATTATGGTTCTGAATCAGGAAGGAGACTAAACTCACCTACTACAGCAAGTTCGCACCCATTTTGGATGCATCCGGCTCTCCCGAATTCACCAAGGGTAATCTGGCATCCCCTCTAAAAGTGGTAGGCTAGGAGAGGTGGGATCATTTGGTGGAAGTGGGTGAGCTGATTCCTTGGGATGAATTGGCTGAGTCGTCCAACAATAAAGTCTCAAAGTTTAAATACCTTCAAGTAAAAAGTTGGGTCCAGATGACAGGAGTGGAGACAGGAGCATCAAATGATTTAGAGATTAGCTTAAATCAGGGGTCATCAAGAACTTAGGAAGTCCCCAGATGGAACTGGCTTTTGGTGGACCTATCAGATTGCGCTTTTGGACTGCCAGATGAGCTGTGGAAAAGTAGCTTGCTGGAGGTGCAGCTAGATGATCTATGGCATGTTATGTTATGTTATGTTATGTTATGTTAAAAACACTTTTATAGCGCACAGCTGCCCCAGCTAAGGGGCGTCCCTGCGCTTGGAGAAAAGGTCCCAACACAACAGCTAAAAAAGGGCAGACAAGCGCAGAACAGAATACTAACATGAGGGAGGAAACAGATGCGTCTTAATGGCCCTCCTAAACATCAAAAGCTCATCCATTTCACGCATGTGAGGTGGAAGAGAATTCCACAACTTTGCGGCCAAAACCCAAAAGGACCGGCCACCGGCCCCTACATAGCCTGAACCGAGGAACCACCACCAGGTTTTGACCTAAAGATCTAAGAGGACGCGAAGGCACATAGGGCACCAAAAAAGTGGAGAGGATCTGAGGGGAGGCCTTCCGGAGGATCTTGAACGAGAGGCACAAAGTCTTAAAATGGATCCTCTGTACCATAGGCAGCCAGTGCAAAGCACGGATAGTACTTTCCGCAGAACAGAACCTCGGTAATCCTACCAGGGCTCTCGCTGCGGCATTCATGACACGTTGCATCCGAGCAATTTCAGCGTGATTAGCCCCTAGCATGTGCCTTTTAACATGCATTACACCACAGTCCATTCAGACAATTTAAGGAGAAATCACCTATTTTTCTCTCATAGGGTATACTCGACCCCCTTAAGCTAAATGTGGCTTCGAAAAAGTTGACAATGTCCACATATGTATGGAGTGTTCACGGATCCCAAAAATGTGGGCTCTTGTGAGTAGGTGTATGACTGATGTATCCTTGATATGACAGTTCAGGTAAGCTTATCTCCTAAACTTTTGGGGTTGGTAACGCAAGATGAAAGTTTGAGTAAGGACAAAAAAAACTGATTTTCTATTTAATTTAATCCTTCTAGCTCAGAGGCAGACTTGAAAAAAATGGATTAGTAATCTCTCCCTACGGTGTTAGACTGGGTAAACTCCATCAGATATATTATCAAGTTGGATAGGGCAGTAACGAGTTAAGAGAAATACATTTTTGACTCAGTTATAAAATGGTTAGATTTATATCGAAACAACATGTATTAGAGGACAGTCCAATGATTATTCCTCTTTTCATTCTCTACTTCTTTCTCTTTGCTCGGCTAATTGGTCTTGATAGCCAGGCAGAAGATTAAGAAGAAATTGGGATTTTAAGCCTTAGGTATGAGTGAACTTTCAAGCTAAGGGTGCATACAGAGGGTGATCTCAGAGGTTTGACATAAGGCACATGAGGACTAAAAAAAAGAAATACAGACACACAATGACATCATTATAACTAGTTTTGACAAGGGGCCAACATTGTCCTTTGGTCAGTGAAGGCATATAAGCAAGAGTGATATTGTCAGCTGAGTGAGACTGAGTGTTACACTGGTGGCACATGGGAACAAATGATGCAAGTTAAAATTCAGGTCAAATTGCAACTCATGGAAAGGCGCAATGATCGTCTTCTAATTCAACAGTAATATTCTTTTTTTCTGGAATGACCAGCCCTGAATGCCGATGATATACCTATCCTAAAAATTCCTAAGGATCTGTTGAAGCCACCAGAGAGACCTATCATAACAACCATTGTGGGTCGACATGAACACATTTTTAAGTACATTGACTTTTTTCTATAGCCTTACTTCCAAAATGTGCCTAATTTTATCAAGGACACTGGAAATGTTTAAAATCATTTATGATATGCCTTGGGAAGAAAATGCTGTGTTAATATCTTTGGACGTTTCATCTTTAAACACCAGCATTTGCCACAAGGATAGGTTGTGAGCTGTGGAATATTATTTGAGCAGTAGACAACTCTCACTACACAAGCACACTCAAATGATTATCAACATGACAAAGGAATGTCTGTATAACAAATATTTCATGTTTAACAATGGTCTATATCACCAGGTATGCGGGGCCAAGATGGGCACCTGCTTCTCCCTCAGCTACACATGTCTCCACATGGGCTAGTAGGAGTGATAAGTGCTCAGGCAGGATAACCTTGAAAGTCTAGGATGAGTATGGGGTGGTTTGCTATGATATATAGATGATCTATTTGTCATTTGGGGTGGCACTAAGGAGAATGGCAGACATTTCATAGAGTTGATTAATGTGAATGAATTTAAATTTACATTTCACAGGTGAAATTAGTTGGGAAACTATACATTTTGTAGATTTGGCGGTATTTGTTTCTAAGGGGAAGTTAGAAAATAAACTTTTCAGGAAGAAGACTAGAGGGAACACACTATTCCACGCATCCAGCTTTGACCCCAGACATCTTATAGCCAGCATTCCGTATGGAGAATTGCTATGGGCAAAGTTTAACTGTAGCTTACCCACTGAAAAAATATGGCAGAAGGTAATTGTGGGTAGATTTAGGCAAAGAGGTTATGACACGAAAATGCTACAAGCTGCATTTGATAAAGTCAATACCATGACCAAGGAGAATATTTTGTTCAAAAGCCCAGCTAAAACAGAGGCGGCAGGAGCAGTCAGGCTTGTAACCACATATAGTAACCAGGGCATGGAACAAACTACTTTTGTCAGTAAAAATTGGCATTTAGTTTGCCCTGATCCAGTGATAGGGCCACTAGTGCCTAGAAACTACAAATAATGTTTTATAGCACCACCTCAATGAGAGATATCCCAGTGAGAACAAGCCCTGAGATCAATAGGGCTGCAGGTTGGTTATTGGGCAGAAAGGGTTTTTACAAATGCCCTAGATGTGGGTCATGTTCCATTGATATCAATACTAAGGAATATCTAACACCTTTCAGTGATGCGCCAATCAAAATCAAGGGCAGTTTTAATTGAAAAAGGGACAATGGAGTATACATACTAATGTGTAGTTGCAATTTGAGATATGTGGGCTGCACTGTTGTGCAGGCCCTCAAACACATACAGCAGCACATGCATACAATTATACAATTACCAATATTGACATGTCATATTCAGTTGCTAGGCACTATGCGGAAGTTCATCAGAGTAAGGTATCTCAAATGATACATTTTGTTATTGACACCGCACCACATAACAAAAGGGGTGGTGATTGTGTCAAAGCCTCGAGAAAACTGAATCAATGTATATAATAAATTTAGATTCGAAATTCCCCAAAAAGATAGAACAGCGAGGAGGGCTTGCATAATTTCCTATAATCACAAACTATTTGTTCCCCAGTTTTTGAATCATAGTGTTTTCCATGGTTTTGCAGGATATAAACAGCAATTTAGCACTGTACATCTGGGTCCACAGCAATATCATTAAGTAAGTTTCCTTACAATTATTTTAATTTGCAATGCTTTTTACCTGTGCTGCTTTTGATTACATATGTGATGTATCGTCTGTATAGCATCAAGGTCTACACTCTATGGGCCTCCTTGTTTGTACAAAGCACTAATGTCTATGTTGAAATGAAAGTATTCTATGGAATAGATTGGCATGAGAGAGATTTTTTTTATCATGTCCTCAAGGTATTTGATTGCACATGTTGGAAATTTGGGGCCATTGGTCTCGATAGACATTCTTCGGTGTTACAATTTTTTTTTAAATTCTAACATAAGCTGCATGAGTATGCATTGTATTGCATTAACATTGCATTTATATTTTACATTGGTTTATTATATATACCAAGAATCATTTGTATGTGATTGAAAAAGCAATGTGACTAAAGTGTTTTGTTTAGTTCTATGCTGAGTTCTATGCTGACTGTTGACATATAGCTAAGCAGTAAGAAACCCCCGCTTTCATATGATCAAGGCCGCTGCTGCATAATGGAGCAAACACAAGGAGATGATGGACGGAGAGCTGAAACTTTTCAAACACTCACCCCCAGTCACAGATCTGGGTTGAATCCATCATCATTCTTTAGCTCACTTTGCCACCCCAGTTCAGACACAGCTATATGCAAATCAATCTTGACCCTGTGCATCATGGGAGCAGTTGAGTCCGAACTGCCAAGTCATGTCTTTCCTGGACCAGATACAAGCATCCTGGGACAAGGTTTCAGGCTAACAGCCCTCATCAGCCAGGCTAGCTTGAATCCAGTAGCAAAGTGAGCAAGTGACCCACGTCTGGGCATACCCTGCCAAATTAGGGCGAACAAAGCAAACACAAGGAGATGATGGACGGAACCCTGACACTTTTCAAACACTCACCCCAGTCACAGGTCGAAGCCACATAAGTTAAAGCTAAACAATACATAAAAAATGAGTGAGCAAAACGTGAAAAGGTTAGAGGAAATTAACAGATTTCCTTACCACAGGCATGTGACTTAAAAGTGACTCTTGGTGAAAGCACGAAATAATAGTCAAAAATACAAAAACATCTTATACTTTGCAAAAGTCTCAAATGAACACGGGGATACGCTCATAATTGCAATTGAATGGCCCTATTTCCTGAAGTACTAATTCTTCCCCCTCCCCTCTTTCCCTCTTCCCCCTCTTTCCCCACCCCCTTTTTTCTCCCCCTTCCCTCCGACCACTCCCTTCCTTATCCAGGCAACTTCCCAGGCATTTTTTGATTGTTTAGTCCTGTTGATGATCCCATAGCCGTTGTTGGGGATCGAAACGCCATTGACAACCACATCTTAAACTCCAACCTTCATTTGAGACATTTGTGGAGTATACGATGCTTTTGTTATTGTGACTATTGTTATTTTGTGCTTTCACCAAGAGTCACTTTTAAGTCACATGCTTGTGGTCAGGAAATCTAACCTTTTCACGTTTTGCTCACTCATTTTTTATGTATTGTTTAGCTTTAACTTCTGTAAATAAATTCTAAATATCAGTCATTTGTACATGAGTAGACCTGATCCTGGTTGTAGAATTGTGGCTATATGTATTTATTTCTTTTGAAAGGGACTGCTGTCTCTAATAGCTTAATTCCTCATTGTCGGAGCAGATTCTCCAAATTCTCAGGAACTCTCCTTATGGAATGTTTCGAATTTGTGATTGCTGGTGGAAACTTGCCGCATGCAGTGTGGCATTTGTAGCAGTAGATTTGCGATGCAAGGTTGTGTGTAGTTTATTATCCTTGATATAAATTTCTGTATCAAGAAATATCACTTTCATCTGGATGATATCATAAGTGAATTTTAAATTAGCGGCTGTTGAGTTAAGAATGTTAAAATACTCCTTGAAGTCTTCCTCTGATCCGTGCCAAATTACAAGGAGATCATCAATAAAACGTAGCCACATGATTGTTTTATTCACAAATTCTTCATTATCTGGGTGCCAGGATAGTTTCTGTTCCCACCAGCCCATTACTAAACAGGGAAAGCTAGGGCTAAAAGAAAAACCCATAGCTGTCCCTTTTGTCTGCTTATAGATTTCATCACCAAAAAGGAAGATATTTTGAGTCAAACAAATTTTTATCATCTCGAGTACCATTTGATTATGTTGGGTATAGTGTATGTTCCTTTTATTGCGAAAAAATTTGGAGGCATCAATCCCAATGTCATTTTCTATATTGATGTATAATGACACCACGACCATTGTTATTAGCCTGTATGTTTCCTGACAGGGGATTCCTTGAAGATTTCTCAACAGGTCGCTGACGTTTTTTCTATAGGAATTAAGGCTTAAAACAAATGGCATCAAAAAATAATCAATGTAATTTGCAATCGGTTCCAGTAGAGCCCCTTTTGCAGAGATAATGAGTCGACCAGGTGGTTTTGTTGAATTTTTATGGATCTTTGGCAGGAAATATATTGTTGCCATTATGGGATGATCTGTTGTTAAATATTTTTGTTCATCTTCATCAATGAGATTGGATGATTGCCACTCCATAAGTTTATTGTCCAATTGTATTTTAAATCTCAATGTTGGATACGAATCCAGTTTTTGATAGTAACTGGTATTGCTCAATTGGTAATGTGCCTCTTCTAAATAATTGTTTTCATCCCAAATAATGATATTGCCACCTTTGTCTGCCATTTTGATTTACATTTTTTCATCCTGAATTAGATTTTCAAGTGCTTTTCTCTATTGTATTGTGAGGTTATCTGAATATCTTATTTTATTTAATTTGTATAGGTCTTGAATTACTGCTTCATGGAAGACATCAATTTTGTTGCCTGTTGGCAATTGAGGGTAGAAACGTAATTTCGTTTTTTTTACCACTAATGCCCGCTCCCATTTGTGGGCATGCTGTCTTCAAGGTGATAATTATTATTATCCTCTGTTTCGTCCGAATTGATTAATGGCAAGAGGTCTTCTGACTCTTTGGCTGTTAAAATTGAAGTTGGTATTTCCACATTCTTTCTAAAGTCCCACTTTTTTTGTTTTCAGCTAAACTTTTGGCAAGTTTGATTTTCCTCAAATTATTGATATCGGTCTATTCTGGTTTGAGCCATATCCCTCTGTTGCGTTGGACAAAATATTAACCCTTGTTTTAGCAGTGATATTTCTCATTCCGTCATACAATGTTTCGAGAGATTAACTATTGCCAAATCGTCTGTTGATTCTAATGTAATTTCTCCTGACACATGCTCCTCGTGGTCATGCCCTATTTTTCTGTTGTTCTGCTTGTTCCTTTTCCCTCTTCTTGTTTGTTTTTGAACTCCCGAGGGTTTCCTCTTCCTCTTCCTCTGCATCCTTGTGGTTGAGTCTACATGTTTTGCTCCCTCTGGTGTTGTTGGAGCAAAAGGCGCATGTCTCCTAAAAAAGCGTGTTTCGCTCTTTCTCCCATTGTTTCCACTTTTCCCTCACTTGCAACTGTTGGGGTTAGAGACGAGAGGCTACTTGGATGTTTGTCACATCCTCCATTTTGTTTTTGTTGTTTAAAAGTGTCGAACTACTGGGCATATGTGAAAATCCTTCCTTTCCCGTAATCATCCTTATCGCGTTGGAACTTCATTTGTTTACGTGATTTTATAGTCTCCTTATGTCTCTCAATTTGTAATTCTAGATCTTCCTTAAATTTGGACATTTCTTGATTAAGATCCAGTTTTGCTAATTCCTTTTCCAGGTTTTGTAATTGCTCCTTGATTTTGTGAAGTGCAATTGCTAAGTGTTTCACCAATATGACCATAAGGCCCATTGAGGAGTTGAGGATATATTCCCCCCATTCTTGCACCAAGTCATTACTTGAATCCTGATGACGAGGAATTAAGGAAATTCTTAAGCCTCTTGGCACTCTTTGTACCTCCAAGTATTTCCTAAGGTGATATGTTCCCACCATTTATTTATCTCTTTTTTCAACAATTTTTCCCAGAGTCTGAGTTTACTTTTTCTATCTGATTCTTTGAGGGGCCGTTTTTGTTCTTTGCCACTTGTACTGTGTATTTCTTCATCAAAGAAAGACGACAGTAACTTGCTTCATTTTGCCTCTCTTCTCTCCATTCTTAATGTTTTCGGTTTTCCGTTATTTAGTTGGTTTCAATTTGTATTATTTATTTAATAGTGAACCTTCCGTCTGTGTAAACAATCAAATAACAGTCTGAATACTCATCACCACCAATTTATAATAAAATCCTTAGTGTGGTTTTTCATTTGGTTCCTTGATTGTTCTTTCACAGGCTTTCCGGCAGGCAAAATTATTTTGTCTCAAAATAAGAAAGGTGATAGCCCTTACCTACTCGACAGCAACCACGTTCTCCTAGACCCTCCGGTTTCGGATGGCATGTCCCTGGTGTTCGTTTTTTTCCGGTACTTCATTGTAGCAATATGCCGGCGGTCACCGGATCCAGCCTTTACATTCTCCACTTTACTGCTCAATTTAACTGGTTTTTCAAGTGCTCTCTGTGGTGCGATACCACTCGGCGGAGCCCAGCCTTAATAAATCCAACAACCTTTTTGAAGAAACGGAAGCGGATCACACTCACTGAAGGTTTTCAAATTTCCTCTTTATTCTTCATTATATCGGACCGAAAGCTTTACCGACCTGTTTCGGTCTCATCCGAGACCTTGTTCACGATAAACCTTTGATGTATCTTTACCTAATTATATTCATTGTTATTCAAGTGCATATTCAATTGACACTTCCTGTTCTTACATCACTAAGTATTCTGGAAGATGTAGCTTTCTTTCGTGTAATGTCACTTTAAATCTAGTCACCGGTGATCATTTGAAGCTTATGTGAAAATCTAAGTGCAATAGTCATGTGAAATAACAGTTGCATCATGTAATTGCCCGTACTTTTTTGAAACATTCATTATTATCACAATCTCATGTCAATATGTATATATAAGTTGTGTACATTTTTTGAGGATTCTCTCCTTTCTATCAAGTTAACATGTAAACAAGGCTCGGACGAGCCGAAACGCGTAATGGCGACTGGAGAGGAATAAATAATTCTGCACCAAACCTGGGTCCGTGTCCGTCTTTGGATGCATCCTGCTGTTCAGCAGAATAACCCGTAATTTATATATATATATATATATATTCACTGAAAAAACCATAGGTTTCAGGGGTGTTATAGTTAGCTGGACTTTTCACTTGTACAAAACCATTGAAATTCCCCCGTTATAGTTAGTTCAGCTAACTATAACTCGCGCGCCCGCAATGCACTGCTGATGACGTCACATATTACATCACTCATGACATGGTCAGTGACATCACTCATGACATCACTGATGACATCATCCAGTGAATGTGTGTTTTTCTGAAAATTAAATATGTTTTATATGTATATCTCAAGGTCGATGGAAGAATAAATGGGTATATAAGTGTCTAAATGGATGATTTGTTTTTGAAAAATTGATTGTGTAACTGACTGATTAAGTGTATCATAGTGAATACATGGCTTAGTGAGTAATGTTTAAATATGTAAATATCTGTATCAGTCTCTCACTTTGTGTATAAGTGGCTGCATGGGTTGGTGAGTAGCTACATGGGTGTCTATATAGGTTATTAGTTGTTTTTTTGAGTATCAGTCTGAGTGTCTGCATGATTCGGTGGGGGGTATTACGTAGTGCATAGGTGCATGAATGAGTGACTCACTGTTTGTATGTGTTGAACACAGCATGTGTGCAGGACTGTATGGGTGGATGAGTGTGTGTATGGGTGTGTTAGTGAGTGAATGACTGTCTCAATAGTGTCTTTATGAGTAACTACATATGTTTTAAACTAGTATATGTGACTATTGGTGTATATATGTGAGTATATGTGAGAGTGAGAGATTGAAAGAGTTCCTGTATGAATAAGTATGTGTTTCTATAAGTGATCGTTTAAAAGACTAAGTATGTGTAAGTTTCCGTAGAAGTAAGTGTGGTGGTGTGTGTATAACTGTATATGCAAGTAAATGTATGTTTGATTCTTTATTAGCATGAGTGACTATGTGTGTGAGTAACTCTATGGATGAGTGACATTGTGTAACAGGATGTGTAGGTGTATGAGTACATATGATTAGTGAGTACATGTATGAGTGACTGTATAGGACTGTTGGTGAATGAGTGGATGTGTATGTGGATCTTAGAATTACTGAAGAGGTTGTTGTAACTGGTATTGGTATGTCCATTGTTTTGAAAATTTTAGTCTCTATTTTTGAATGTGTGTATCAAAGGTTATATTAGTGTGAGAGGAGGTCTGCCACTCTATCACAAGGATGATGTCATCAGTGATGTCATCAGTGATGTCATTTGAGATGTCATCAGTGATGTCATGAGTGATGTCACTGACCATGTCATGAGTGATGTAATATGTGACGTCATCAGCAGTGCATTGCGGGCGCGCGAGTTATAGTTAGCTGAACTAACTATAACGGGGGAATTTCAATGGTTTTGTACAAGAGAAAAGTCCAGCTAACTATAACGTGCCTGAAACCTATGGTTTTTTCTGTGAATTTCTGAGGTTATTTAAATGCTAATTTCTAACTATGCCTACAGAGATAGGACATGTGAAGAAAGAAGATAAAAAATGCACAGAAAGAAACAAAAGAAGTGCAAAAAGAAGCAACAGAAGTCCTCAAATACGAAGATAAGTGCAGGAAGAAGGATAACGTGCAGAAAGAACAAAAAGAAGAGCAGAAAGAAGCCTTGTTGCAATATCATCCTGTACCCTCAACTTTTTCAGACGGATACTGGTGGTAACTGAGTCTGACTAACCAGTCCTAGAGCCAGTGCTATGTTAAAAGACACTCAGAATACAGTGAAAACACCTACATACACTAGGGAACATTATGCTTTGGGGTCCCCCTGTGATTAGCATGACCTCCTCTGTAAGCCCCTAGTATATAATAGGGCATGGGGATTAAAACTACCTCTTAAAACAGGCCACAGGGCGTTTTTGCACACGTTAACTCAGGCCCCGTCCCCTCCCTTCACCACTGTGTAAACACGCCCTGTGTCCGTTTTTATTTGGGAGATTAAGTTCATTTGAATCCTGAGGGTCCCTAGGGTCCAACTAGCCCACTAGGTACCTCCAGTAAGTGCCACAGAGCTGCGTTGCAGAGAGGTGTAAAGAGTGGCACGGCCTGGACCACCTCTCTGCAATGCAGCTCAGTGGCGCTTACTGGAAGCACTGGTGGGCTAGTTAGCCCCCAGGGGCCCTCAGTATTGAAGGGAAATTATATCCCCAATTTAAAACGTGCCATAGTGCGTGTTTGCACACGTCACCTCAGGCCCCGTCCACTCCCTTCCCCACTGTGTAAACGTGCCCTGTGGCTGTTCTAAGTTGAGAGATTAAGTCCCCTTGAATCCTAAGGGTCCCTAGGGTCAAACTAGACCACTAGGTACCTCCAGTAGCACCACAGAGCTGCGTTGCAGAGAGGTGTAAAAAGGGGCTTGGCCTCAGAACACCTGTCTGTAGCGCAGCTCCCTGGCGCATACTGGAGATGCCTGTTGGGGGCGCGTTTGCAGAGTGCTGCACGGAGGGGGCATGGCCTCCGGCACGATGCCAGTCTTTTATTTATTTTAATTTTTTAAGAAGGGGGGCTGTGTGGTTCCCCTTCTTATTCTAATTTATTGGCCCTGATGACCCCATCCCCCAGGGCCTGTCTCCTAATTATATTTTTTTGACCCCAATCCCCAGGCCCGGCCACTGTTTTTTATTATTTTTAAAAAATATATATTTATAGACACACCTAGGACATGCTGGACAAACCGTACATACCTATCACCATGACGATTTGCGTGATATTCATTAAAAGGCTATGCATGCAATGAATCCACAAGGAATGTATTTACACCACTAGTGAAGCTCTGACATGTCTGATGCCCTACCGTGCCTAATCCCGGTAGACACCCTTGTCGTTTATTTATACAAACATGGGTAGCTATTGACGGGCACATTTAATACACATGCACACCAAGCCATTCAAAGGGGATTCGACAAAAATTCGACCAAAACTATGCAAGAAACCCCCCTCACGGTTAATAAAACACACATCCACTGCCGGATGTGTAATACTTTTTATTTTACTCTCTGGAAAGGGGACGAACATCACTTGAGAGTCACAGCGCGCTCCTGACAGAGCCCAATGCTGTTTTACACCCACCATTGCCTGCTGAGTGCCACACACCTATGTGTTGTATTCCACTAGCTAGTGCATATGCTATGACACTCTCTAACCCATGTGCACTGTAACACCACCCCGTGAATATGTCATGCCACACTTGTCTTCGCACAGGTTATATTGCCCCATCTAACGTGCCTTCCTCGATGCCTATGTTATAACGCACAGTGCTATGCCATACATATTACAATCTGGGATCCATATCTTTGTCACAGTGCATATGCAACGTTACACTCCCCAGCACATATTTTATATTACAACTTTAGAGGCTAGCTAGGTTACACAACACTGCCCTGTGCATATTACACTTCAAGGCGCATATCGCATAGCACGTGCTAGTGCCTGTGCTATCTCGCGCTCTCCAATGAATCTGTCATTGCGCACAATGTATTGCATATTATATTTCACGCCCGGTTCATCTTATATCACACTTTTTGGTGCATAGTTTATACCATACACTATATCTAGTTTTCATTTTCAATCGTGCTCTCAGGACTATGTTCTATATAACACTGTGTTCACCTACCCTTTTCAAGGGCATTACATTTTGCGATAGGGGGTGGAGGGTCAGGGGGTGTTATTGCCAAGTGAGCCCGGAGTCACAGTCACAAACGTCCTCTTCTTCCTGAATAAAAGTGAGATTATGCTGCATACTTGTTCATATTTTAAGTAGTTCGCACAGACACAATGTTTTAAAAACAATAAAGTTCCTAATACCCGCCTTCTCTGAACAGTTAGCTTGCTGCCCCATCCCCCTCCTCCCCATCCTCTGTTGTGTGAATCCATAGACTAGCCTCCTCCCTCCTGCCATGCATGGTCTGATGTGCTGCCACTGCCCTCAATTTAGTATGATGTACCAGTCCACTCCTCCTGCCCTCCATTGCCCAATTCTATGCCCCATCATTGACCTCCTGCTTAAACTCTGTGCTTAGCTTGCTGCCCCTATTCTCCTTCCCCCTGCCCTCCGATGTCTTTGTGCATGCCCCTGCTCCATCCTTTTTGCCCACCATGTCCCATGGACCTGCCACTCCTATCTACTCTGAGTGTTCTGTTGAGCTGCCACTCCCCTCCCACCTGCCTAGCATTGTCAGATGACTGTAACCTGTCCCTGCCACCTCCACCCTGCCTGTCCACATGCCATGCCCCTATCCTCTTCCTCCTGTCCTACATGGTCCATTGTACTGCCACACCCTTCTGCCCTCCCTGGTCTGTTGTGCTGCAACTGCTCCTCCTGCCTGCCCCGTGTGGTCTGTTGTGAGGCCCCTTCCCCTGAACTTTCTTGTCTGTGCACAGGTCCTGACCCTCCCTTCTATCCTCCATCGTCCTTTGTGCATGCCCCTGCACCCTCCTTCTTGCCCATCATTGCCATTGTGCTGCCACTAGCCCTCCCACTTGCCATGCATGGTCTTCTGTGCTGCCATGGCCCCTCCCACCTTCCCTGTGTGTTCAGTTAGCTGCCCCTGACCCCCTCCCACCTTCCCTCCATGGTCTGTGTGTATGCCATCACAGTCTCACTGTTGCTCTTCATGGTGTGTCTTGCTTCTAGTGCCCATCCTGCCTGACCTCTATGGCTATCTTGCTGCTCCTGCCCTGCCCCCTTGCCCCCAGCCCTCTGTTTACATGTGCAGACCCCTACTCCCTCCCTCCTGGCTTGTCTGTTCCATTGTAATGCCCCTGATCCGTCCCTCCTGCCCTTTATGGTCTGTTATGCTGCAGCTTTCCCTCCTGTCTGTCCATTATGGTCAGCTAGCTACCATTGCCTCTTGCCCCTCTGTTCTCTGTTGTCCATGTGCATGGTCCTGTCCCCTTCCTCTTGCTTTCTATGGATTGTTGTGCTGCACTCCCGTCCTGCATGCCCTGTGTGGTGTATTGTGCTGCTGCAAACCCTGATGCCTGCCCTGCAGGGTCAGTTTGGTGCACCTCTCCATGTCCCTCCTGTCCTCTGTTATCCAAGTCCATGTCCCTATCCCATTTCCTTTCATGATCCAATGTACCATACTTGCGAACATTTTGAACTTGGTAAGAGGGAGATTTTGAAAAAAAACTGGGGTATTGATTTTCCCCTTTGAGTTACATTGAAAAAGAGGAGATTGTAGACAGGAGACAGATCAAATAAAGCCCATTTGAGCTTAAAAACATTGGACGTTTCCTGGCTGAATCGGGTCTGTTGGCATGTATGGTTGTGCTACCATTGCCTCTTCCTTCTGCCCACAATGGTCTATTACATTGCCACAGCCTCTCTTGCAAGTCCTGTATTGTTGGTTTGTTGCCCCTGCCCCCCTTTCCACTGCCCTCCATAGTCTGTTGTGCTTCCACGGCCCTTCCTGCCTGCTCAGTGTGGTTAAATTGTTGCCTTTGCACCCTCCTACCTGCCTTCAATTTTCAGAGTCCGTGCCCCTGGCCTCTTCCTCTCAACAGTATCCTAATGAACAACTAGATTGCTAACATTCTATATTCATTAAAAAAGTGTGGAACGCCTGACATCATCTTGATGTAATCAAAACTGTAATACCTAGAGCATTTCCTTTAGAAATTACATACATGAGAGGGTCTTATTGGCATCAAAATTATGGTTAGTGCTCTAAAACACTAAAATAAGGACATATTTTCTGAGTTTTCAAATAGCGACAAAGCACTTTTAAATTATTTGTTATCTTTATGTTTTTTTATCCAGTTGACCACTTGATTAAATGTTGCACTTAGGGGAGAGGATGTGGTGTTACTTCCAGAACTGCAGACTTTGCAACTGGGGAACCAGGTTGAATTTTCTGCTTCAGCTCGACATTCTGTGATTCTGGTCAAATCACTTAGTCTCCCCATGTCTACAACCAAAATTAATTTGTTCTTGTGTGATGTAACCAATGCTCATGTAAAGCACTCTAATACCTGACAAGTCTGCACTATATAACACTGCAAAAACACAAAATAATAAGTGTTTTGCACACTTCTGTCATTGGGCTATATTTGGGCTACATCTGGGTGATTTTGGGCTACATTTGGGCTCTTTTGTCTCCGGTGGCCATCTTGGGAGATTTATTTGTTATGAAGTTTCCTAATTTCCTCATGTACTGCAGTCTCCTCAGTAGGAAATGCTTTCAGTTTTGTACTTTGATTCCATCATGAAGGTTATCAGATATGTCACACATTTGCCATAAATTCTGAATGTTAGCACTCTAGTTGCTCATTAGATCACTGTAGTAAAACTACTGTTCACCATGGAAGTCTGCTCCTGGTATTAAAAGTGCATGTTTCAGTCTGCATGTCAGAATTTTTTAATGAAATAGAAGAGGATTTGAGAAGTCACTCAAAATGTGCCCTCATTTTCTTTCCTCAGCATTAATCATAATTTCTATGGCAAAATGAACCCCCTCATTGTGTTCCTTTTTAAATTAAATGTTTTAAGTGTTACCAGTTTATTCCAATCAAGATGGCTTCAGGTGTGCCATACTTTTGTCATAATGAAGACAGTAAGCGCTCTAGTTGTTTTTAAGAACATTCTGGGACAGTCTGTCATTGGGCTATACTTGGGCTACATCTGGGTGATATTTGGGCTACATTTGGGCTCTTTTGTCTCTGGTGGCCATCTTGGGAGACTTATTTGTTATGAAGTTTCCTAATTTCCTCATTTACTGCATTCTCCTCAGTAGGAAATACTTTCACTTTTTTACTTTGATTCCATCAAGAAGGCATTCAGATGTGTCACACATTTGCCATAAATTCAGAATGTTAGCACTCTTTTTGCTCATTAGATCACTGTAGTAAAGCTACTGCTCACCAGGGAAAACTGCTGCTGGTATTGAAAGTGCATGTTTCAGTCTGCATGTCAGAATTTTTTAATGAAATAGAAGAGAATTTGAGAAGTCACTCAAAATGTGCCCTAATTTTTCTTTCTGCAGCACTAATCATACTTTTTATGGAAAAATGAACCCCTCATTTTGTTCCTTTTTAAATTAAATGTTTTAAGAGTTACCACTTTAATCCAAGCAAGATGGCTTCAGGTGTGCCATACGTTTATCATAAGTAGGACTGTTAGCGCTCTAGTAGTTCTTTGGAACACTCTGGGAAGCTGCAGTAGAACACAAAGGAATCAACTGACAGTCTCTGCCCTTGTTGGATGTACATGTTTTACTGAGAATGTCAGACTTCATTCTCACATGACTGAGAAAGATAATGTGAATTTACAGAAAATAAGCTCTCAGTTTAGCTTAGATCACCTTCCAAACCTCTGTGGTAAAAGCATGAGAAAATATTTTTCTCTCAATCATGATATCCCAGTAGAAGGCTTTTTCACATGGTGAAATCACCTTAGAACATACCACAATTCCTAAAATGTGTATGGTACCATCAACAAATGATTTATAATGTAACTAAAGTCTTAAAACCTTCTATTAACTGCAATGCTTTTTAATGAGGTGCTATCATGTATATTGGTCCCAAGATGGCTGCCAACACTTCTTGGATGAAGTGCTGACAGCCAATCAGATCTCAGGATGAGATGTGTGGTTAGGCTCCGCCCACATATGTATATGCTTTTAAATGCTATTTTCTCAGGAAATACTGAACAGATTTACACCAGACCTGCAAAAGGCACTTCCTTGACCTTATGGCTACCTCTCTGCCAAATTTCAAGTAATTCTGTTCAGCCGTTCGGGCTGTAGCTGTGTCTAAAGGTCCTATGGAAAAATGCATGGGGAAAACGCGTTTTGGGACCCCCCTTTTTTCTCGGCCCCTGCTTGACGAATCACCCCGAGACTTTCAGGGTAGGAGCTGAACGGAGCGCCCCATTAGTTTTGAAAATTTCGCGAGGATTCGTCAACCGGCGCCAAAGTTATTCAAAATAGAATTTTGAGATTTCCTATGGAAACTAGGTTGTAACTATAACTATCTACTGGCGACCGCCACTAGATAATATAAATATATATATATATATATTCACTGAAAAAACCATAGGTTTCACACATGTTATAGTTAGCGGAAATTTTACTGATAAAAAACCAATGAAATTCCCCCGTTATAGTTAGTGCAGGCAACTATAACTCACGCGACCGCAATCCTCTGCTGATGCTAATACTGTATTTAGACACTTATTTGCCCATGTCTTCTTCCATACATTTTTAGCTATACATATATTACAAATATTTTTTTTTCATAAAGACACATATGTCATCAGCAGAAGATTGCGGTCGCGTGAGTTATAGTTGCCTGCACTAACTATAACGGGGGAATTTCATTGGTTTTTTATCAGTAAAATTTCCGCTAACTATAACATGTGTGAAACCTATGGTTTTTTCAGTGAATTTGCAAGGTTTTTTAAATGCTAATTCCTAACTATAACGTGTGTGAAACCTATGGTTTTTTCAGTGAATTTGTACGGTTTTTTAAATGCTAAGTTACTTTACGCCATTCGTGGCGTGCGCGCCCACTTAACGCAGTTCGTTCTGTGCGCGCACGGTGCGCTTCGCGCACCGTGCGCGCACAGTGAGCACGCGGTGCGCTTCGCGCACCGCGCGCCCACTTTACGCAGTTAGTGCCGTGCACGCACGGTGGGCACGCGGTGCGATGACAAAGCAAGAAAGCACGTCAACAAATCTGTTTCTGCTTTCCTCCGTGACTATGGTATGGGTGCCATTTACCACAACAACTTGCGTTATGACATGCAAGACATTTATAGAGGAGATGGTGTGCACTTCAATGATGAAGGGAACAGAGTCTTCCTCTTGAACCTTAGACTCTGCATCGGTACTTACTTGTAGGTACCACTAAAAAATCATTTCATAAACACAACGGCTCTTTTTAGAGCCCCCTAATATCTAAACACTTAAATCTGATTTTCATTTTTTTTTTTTTCTTTTTTTCTACCGTACGCTTACCGTAAGCTTACCGTACGCGTACCCCGTGATTTTTTTTAAAATCAATAAATGTTTTTTTTGTACTTTTCTGTCCTTCTTTGACCCCCTTACAAATGTTAGGGGGTCTGTAACTCTCCTCATTGCCCCCTTTCCTTGTTTTCACTCTTTTTTTTCAGAGTGAAATACACAAAATGGCGGCCGCCGCTTCCTGGTTTCGGCCGATTCGAATGTTTACTAAGATCTAAGAGCCAATCAGAATCGCGCTCGCGCACGCCACCGTACGCTTACCGTAAGCGTACGGTAAGCGTACCGTAAGCGGGCTCAGATATATATATTGATTTAAAGGCTATTTTCTCAGAATCTACTGAACAGATTTACACCAAACCTACAAAAGGCACTTCCTTGACCTAGGGACTACCTCTCTGCCAAATTTTGAGTAATTCTGTTCAGCCGTTCGGGCTGTAGCTCGTTCTAAAGGTCCTATGGAAAAATGCATGGGAAAAACGCGTTTTGGGACCCCCCTTTTATCTCAGCCCCCGCTTGACGGATCCCCCCGAGACTTTCAGGGTAGGAGCGGAGCGTAGCGCCCCACCTATTTTGAGAAATGCGCGAGGATTCGTCGACCGGCGCCAAAGTTATTCAAAATAGAATGTTGAGGTTTTCCTATGGAAACGTGGTCCTAACTATAACTACCTACTGGCGACCGCCAGTAGGTAATATATATATATATATATATATATATATATATATATATATATATATATATATATATATTCACAAAAAAACCTAGGTTTCAGGGATGTGTTTGATTGGTTCTGATGTTCCGTCCATCACCACCCCCTTTTGTACCGCTTTGTTCGCCATAAGTTGGCAGGGTATGCTCAGACGTGAGTCCCTTGCTCACTTTGCCACTGGATTCAAGCAAGCCTGGCTGAAAACGGCTGAAATGCCAGAAACCGGTCTAGGAAGCTTGTTTCCGGTCCAGGGAAGGCATGGCTTGGCAGTTCGGGCTGGACTGTTCCCATGAGGCACAGGGTCAGACTGATTTGCATATGGCCATGTCTGAACTGGGGTGGCAGAGTGGGCTAAAGAATGGTGATGGATCAAACCCAGATCTGTTGACTGGGTGTGAGTGTTTGATTGGTTCTGATGCTCCGTTCATCACCACCCCCTTTTGTACCGCTTTGTTCGCCATAAGTTGGCAGGGTATGCTCAGACGTGAGTCCCTTGCTCACTTTGCCACTGGATTCAAGCAAGCCTGGCTGAAAACGGCTGAAATGCCAGAAACCGGTCTAGGAAGCTTGTTTTCGGTCCAGGGAAGGCATGGCTTGGCAGTTCGGGCTGGACTGTTCCTATGAGGCACAGGGTCAGACTGATTTGCATATGGCCATGTCTGAACTGGGGTGGCAGAGTGGGCTAAAGAACGGTGATGGATCAAACCCAGATCTGTTGACTGGGTGTGAGTGTTTGATTGGTTCTGATGCTCCGTCCATCACCACCCCCTTTTGTACCGCAGTGTGGATCATAGGACATAGCTATGTTTTCGGGTGCAAGTGGTAAGCAGAACAAAGACGTATTGACTTAGACATAGGTTTACAAAATGTGGACATTAAATGGTTTGGACAGAGAGGATTGAAGTGGCACCAATTGTTGCCTTTGGTTAAAACCTGTTTGCATCTCCAACACCCTGACCTCATGATTGTGCACTGTGGTGGAAACGACCTAGGCACATTGACTGGGGTAGATTTGGAAAAGCTTATGAAGGACACCTTTGGACAACTGATGTTACTTTTGCCTCAAACTGTCTTTGTATATTCCAATATATGCCGAAAACAGAAGTGGAAATGGTCCAAACAATTTTGTCCTCAAATTGAAAAATCTCGGAAAAACGTCAACAAAGCTGTCTCTGCATACCTCAGAGACCACAAAATGGGGTCCATATACAACAACAACATATGTTTTGATATGGTGGATATATACAGAAGTGATGAAGTACACTTCACAGATCAGGGAAACCGAGTTCTCCTGAATAACTGGAAGCTGTGCATCTGCACTTATATGTAGCTCCAACTAATGAACACAGGGGCTCTTTTTAGAGCCACCCTATAACTTACAACTTAGGCCCCCTATTTTAGGGCCATATAACGCCAACTCCCACACCCTCGCAAAAATGTATTCTCCACACAGCTGTGGCGCAGCAGCCAGACCATCTCACTTTGCAGCACAGACCTCTTGCTTTGATCCCCAGCTTTACTCACCCATAGGGGTGAATAGTTTGCGCTCTACAAATACCATATTGATTTACCTTAGCACTCCCTATACAACACCACCTAAGCACCATACACAAGCTGCAATGTTCTAAACAAAAGTTCATCCAAGTACCTATAACTACATGCTGACACTACTTGCAAAGATGTGGCACAGCGGGCAGAGCACATGACTTCACAGCATGTGACTCAAAGTTTGGGCTCACGCTTTAATCCACGACTCCGGCAGCAGCTCAGCTTAGCAACATGAGACTCTAGACAATGCCTCACATATATTCCGTACCCTAGGACTTTCATACTAGTACGTGTGATTAGTTCGTCCTAGTAGTTATAAACACATCCAGACACTACTTCTACAACTGTAGTGCAGCGGCCACGGCACATGACTTCACAGCATAAGACACACAATTTGGCTCACGCTTTAATCCCCGA
Organism: Triturus cristatus; assembly: GCF_964204655.1. Classification (NCBI taxonomy): domain Eukaryota; kingdom Metazoa; phylum Chordata; class Amphibia; order Caudata; family Salamandridae; genus Triturus; species Triturus cristatus. The sequence goes on along the minus strand of NC_140586.1, from coordinate 458,356,391 downwards.
GTCCCACACCAGCTCACCTTACCCGCATCAGACTCTACCCAATACCTCACTTAATTTCCGTAGCCCACCACTTACACATCAGTAGGGGTAAATACTTTGCTTCGCACCCCCTCTATAGCACACCCTAAACACCCCACAGAGGTTACAGTGCTCCTACCCTCCTATTTCCCACTTTTCCCCCCCTTTTTCACCTTACTCGCTTCAACTGAATCACAAAATGGTGGCCAACACTTCCTAGTTGCAACCGCTCGCACTGCTCGCAGCCAATCAACAACAAGCTCGTGCTCGTAACGCCTCAGCCAATCAGATGGCAGAATTCCCAATTATTGATATCTGTAAATTTTGATATTTCTCAAAAACTACTGAACAAATTTACAACAAATAAACATAAAATTGCTTTCTAGGCCAAGACCCTTCTCCCTGCCAAATTTGGGGTAATTCCGTCCACCCATTCGACCTGTAGCCTTGTCTAAACTTTCCTATTGAAATTAACATGGAGAAAACACTTTTTAGGACCCCCCTTTTTTCTCGGCCCCCCTTGATGAATCACCTCCGAACTTTTAACATCGGAGCTGATCTCAACAAAGAATTTGTTTTCAAAATTACGCGAAGATTCGTCAATCGGCGCCAAAGTTATTGGGAATAGACTGTTGCCATTTTCCTATAGTAACGAGGTCCTAACTATAACTACCTACTGGCGACCGCCAGTAGGTAATATACATATATTTTTTTTTTCGTTAATACTAAGCACCATTCTTCCCTTCACCAGATTGATAAAGAACACTTGGTATGATGCTCGAATTTTTTTTTATTCAGAAAGACATGCATATATATATATATTCACTGAAAAAACCATAGGTTTCAGGGACGTTATAGTTAGCTGGACATTTCCCTCAAACAAAACCGTATAAATTCCCCTGTTATAGTTAGTTCAGCTAACTATAACTTGCGCTCCCGCAATACACTGCTGATGACGTCACATATTACATCACTCATGACATGGTCAGTGACATCACTGATGACATCATCCAGTGAGTATGTGTTTCTGTACAGTTTTAATATGTTTAATATATATAGGGAAATGTCTGTTGAAGAATGAGTGGGTGTACAAGTGTGTGAATGGATGATTTTCTAGGTGCGTAACTGACTCTATAAGTGAGTCATTAAATGTATCTTACTGCAGACTAGTGACTAAACTGTGTGAATGTCTGTATGTGTCTGTGTGTTGGTGTATAAGTGGCTGCATGCTTTTGTGAATAGCCATATGAGTGTCTATATGGGTTATTGATTGGTTGTCTGAGTATCTGTATGGGTGCCTGAGTGTTTGTGTGGGTAAGGTGTGTGTGACTCTATGCATAGATGTGTGAGTGGGTGATTCTATGGGTGCATGGTTTTAAGAGTGCATCTGTGATGGACTGTATGGTTGGGTGAGTGTATGTATGGGTGTGTTAGGGATTGAATGTATATCTCAGTGGTACATGTGTGACTAACTACATATGTGAAAGGCAGTATATATGTGTGTAAGAGTATATACGTGGGTATATGTGAGAGTGTGTGATTGTGAGAGTGGCTGCTATTTTTATGAGTAAGTGAACTTGAGTGTGTTTAACTGTATAGGTGAGTAAATTGGACTGTGTTTAATTATTTGCACGACTGACTAGGTGTGTCAGTACCTCAATGGATTATTGGCGGTGTGTGAGTGTCTATATAGGTGTATAAATGCATATGATAGTCTTGTACGGAGTGACTGTAAGTATGAGTGACTGTACAGGTGAGTGAGTGGAGGTGTAAGTAGACCTAAGAGTTAATGACTGGGTATGTAGTTATTGGTATTGGAGTATCTATGGTTTTCAAAATGGCCGTCTGAAATTTTGAGTCGGTGTATTAAAGGTTATATTAGGGTGTGAGAAGATGCACTAATTTATCACATGGATGACGTCTTCAGTGATGTCATCAGTGATGTCATTTGAGATGTCATCAGTGATGTCATCAGTGATGTCACTGACCATGTCATGAGTGATGTAATATGTGACGTCATCAGCAGTGCATTGCGGGGGCCCGAGTTATAGTTAGCTGAACTAACTATAACAGGGGAATTTCTAGGGTTTTGTACGAGGGAAATGTCCAGCTAACTATCACGCCCCTGAAACCTATGGTTTTTTCAGTGAATTTCTAAGGTTTTTTAAATGCCAATTCCTAACTATAACACCCCTGAAACCTTTGGTTTTTTCAGTGAATTTCAACGGTTTTTTAAATGCTAATTCCTATCTATAACTTATCTCTAAAGATATCATGTTTAATGATTTTGATTGCATTTCTATATTTTTCCAATTCAGTGTGTCAATTTCATTAATTATGTTTTTTTAAATACTTTTTTATCACCATTTTTCAATCTTATTTTTTCAATTAATTTGTTTAAAAATTAAAAAATATTATTTGAATTTAATGGGTTTTTCAAACATATTTTTTTATATTTTTCAAAATATTATGTTCAAAACTTTACTTTATATATATTTTTTCCATGTTTTTGGATCCGCCCACCCAACATGAGAGGATCCGTGCACCAAACGCGATAGGATGCGCGCACCCTGCGTGCATTTCGCGGTTTTTTTTTTTTTAAAAAGGGGGCCCCAGGGAGTCCTTCTGGGGCCCCCTAAGCACCTCTAGAGGGTCAGAGTATTTCCACTCTGCCCCCTTTATATGTTTCACACACTTATTCCCCTTGCTTCTTTAGCCTCGCTTCTACCGAGGCAGAAAATGGCCGCCAACAGTTCCTGGTTTTGAATGTAGACAGACACTCATCAGCCAATTAGCATTCAGTGCGCGATCGGGAGCGTGCGCGCTCGGTTCGGGGAGGGTGCACTTACGGTGCGGGTAGGGTGCGCGGATCCTCCCCTCTCAGGAACTACTGAACGGATTCACACCATTTATGCAAAAGGCACGAGTCTGAACTGAGGACTACCTCTTGCCAAATTTGGTGTCATTCCGTTCAGCGGTTCGGGCTGTAGCTGCTACAACAGATCCTATGGGAAATTGCATGGTGAAAACGCGTTTAGGGACCCCCCTTTTTTCGCAGCCCCCGCTTGACGAATCACCCCAAAACTTTCAGGGTAGGAGCGGAGCGGAGCTGCCAAAAGTTTGGAAAATTTTGCGAAGGTTCGTCAACCGGCGCCAGACTTATTGGGAATAGAATGTTGCGGATTTCCTATGGAAAATAGGTCCTAACTATAACTATATACTGGCAACCGCCAGTAGATAATCAATCTATATATTTATATATCTTTATCTATATCAATCTATTTAGCTATCTATATATCTTTATCTATATCAATCTATTTAGCAATCTATATATCTATATCAATCTATCTATCTATCTATCTATAAATATATCCATATATATATATATATATATATTCACTGAAAAAAACATAGGTTTCATGTACGTTATAGTTAGAAATTAGCATTTAAAAAACCTTTGAAATTCACTGAAAAAAACATAGGTTTCAGGGGCGTTATAGTTAACAGGACATTTCACACATACAAAACCTTAGAAATTCCACCGTTACAGTTAGTTAGGCTAACTATAACTCATGCCCCCGCAATGCACTGCTCATGACGTCACATATTACATCATTCATGGCATGGTCAGTGACATCACTGATGACATCACTGATAACATCTCAAATAATGTACCTGAAACCTATGTTTTTTTTTCAGGAATTTCAAAGGATTTTTAAATGCTAATTTCTAACTATAACATACCTGAAACCTATATTGTTTTAAAGTAAATTTTAAAAAAGACGTGCATACTTTTTGTAGTGAAAAACTAACTGTAACAGTAGTCTGTTATAAGTTGTTTGTTTAATTTAACAATGTTTGAAACACAATTAGCAGTAATTAACTTATAAGTGTGGAAAAAGTGTGACGCAGCAGCTATGATACCTGACTTCGAACAACAGCGTTCACAGTTCAATTTCCGGCTCCAGCGGCACGTTAGCCCACAACTATGTCACTGTGGGCAACACCTTGCTTAATCTTTCTGACACCCCCGAGCGCTGGCACACCTTTCCAGGGGTAGCTGTATGCTTTACATATGCTCGCATTTTTTTAATTTAAAACGATAGTGATGAGAAATATTAGCACTTTTTTTTTCTATTTTGAAAGATATTTTTTTTAATGTCGTCTATTTAGAATTACGGCAATTAATAGATGTATTTAGTCATGAGAACAGAAATTACATAGTTTCCTGGGTATCAGTTTTTAAGCTCTCCAACGTATGTACATATTAAGGAACTTATACGTGTTAAGATCGAAATCGACAACTTTACCGCTTCACATTTTGTAACTTTTCCCAACATGTGCACAAGTTAAACAGTTAAAACGTGAGCACATGTCAACTGTAAAACGTGACATCTAAATGGGCAGAGCCACATCTTCCTTCCATAGACTACTCAATAACCAAAAAGTATATAAACCACTCCCGTTGATTGATTAGTTTCGTTTTTGCGAGAGATATTTACGCGTGTCCATTCAGTGATGCAGGTGCTCCTTTCTAGAGTTGGATTCCTCTTTTGCGGCCACAAAACATAATCCAGAGTTGTAAGTTGTTTGGTTATGGCATAGTAGATATTTATAATACGCAGCTATTTGTCAATATTTAAACACTTGTATTTAGAAAATAGTGTTATTGATTGCTTTTGCCATTTATATGTAAAGTCAGCAGCTTGTTTTCAGAAACAGACAGAATACAGCAAACATTGTTCCTTTTCTGGCTCCTTTGAGCTCATATAGTTTGACTTTGTATATTATAATATTGACACTGAACTCGAAGTCATAGGTGGTGGTGACCCGTCGGCGCGAAGACTACAGATTTATATGTAACGTCAGCAGCTTCTGACTCTTCTTCTGTTTCCCCCTTTGGGATCATATACTGTGAATATGTATATTATAATATTCACAGTCATTATGATCTCAGAGGAGTTTATGACCCGTCGACGCGAAGAATAAAGATTTATATGTAACGTCAGCAGCCTCCTGGTCTCAGTCTGTTTCCCCATTGGGATCATATAGTGTGAGTATGTATATTATAATAACCACATATTATGATCACAGAGGAGTTTATGACCCATTGGCGCGAATGCTAAAGATTTATATGTAATGTCAGCACCTTCTGGTTTAAAGTCTGTTTCCCCCTTAGGATCATATACTGTGAATATGTATATTATAATATGAACAGTCATTGTGATGTCAGAGGAGTTTATGACCCGTCAGCGCGAAGATGAAAGATTTCAAAGTTCAGGAGAAAAGAAGCTCTGAACATATATATCGCTGAAAAGTATTTCGTTATTGATCTTCTTTTGTATCCATTAGTTCATGCTCCTTTTCTTTTTTGTGTAACAGTGACACTCTGTATATTGTAATAGAGAGTCATAAACCCCACATTTCTGGATTTTTTTGGGTATTTCCATTTTTTTCTGTTGCAGTTCCTATTCTCCTTCTCCTTATAGAATATATAAGACCAGTAGTGTATAATATTATACTACTATCCTATATGTTCTTAAAGGAGTATGTGATTTGTTAGCAGAGCAGTGAGCGACCTGTAAGCACTACAACAAAACTTTCCGGAATTCTACAGAATAGAATTTTTTTTAAATGATAAAGCATACATTTCTATGTAATATAAAGTCATTTGTGTTTAACCGTTTTTACTAGTTATTGTTCGACCTGAGATGATGTAGTGTGGGAGTTTTTCTTGTAGCACTTCTTTTCTACTTTAATTAAAAGTAACTCATGCCCTCTTATATTATCAAGAATATATGGCAACACTTTTACAAACTATAGCAGAAAAAAAGGGAGGGTGTGGCCACGCTTAAGGGATATTTTATGATTTGCGTTTTTATTTGTCACCCCTTTGATATATACAGCTTCAGTTTCTGAAGAAAGTATATTGGCAATTGCTTAATAAAAACTGTTTCAAACCTAGACTTAAATTTTTGCTGCACAACCGCAACGGCCCATCAGAAAAGTAAACACCAAATTATAAGTTAATTGTGCTCCTGGGAAGTATCCCAACCGCAAACTTCATAAAAAGAAGACCGCAACACATTCTCTTATTTTCCCGCCGTGATTTGTACACCCCACGCCAATTATATAAATGGCTCTTAAAATATTTAAAAAACAACTTTTACCTTCACTATCCCTGTTCATCACCTTGTGACCACTGTACAGAGTTAATAGTGTTCCTACCCTCCCCGCTACTACTTTGTTTTCCCATACTTCATTGAAGTGCGTCATAAAATGGTTCACAACAGTGAACCGTTCCCAGCCAATAATAAGCAAACTTGTACTCGGAACACTTTAGCCAATACAATGTCCATGGTGTTCCGCAGAGGGGGAGGGAATCGCTGCCAACACTTCTACTTTCAATGGTTTACAGCCAATGAACATTAAGCTTGGGAAGGTCCTGCTTGGAATACGTTACCCAATCAGATGTCCCTGATGCTCAGCAGAGGGAGAGGGAATGGCTGGCAACACTTCTACTTTCAATGGTTCGCAGCCAATGAACATTAAGCTTGGGAAGGTCCTGCTTGGAACACGTCAGCCAATCAGATGTCCCTGCTACTTCGCGGACGGGGAGGAAATGGCTCGAAACACTACTACTTTCAATGGCTCGCAGCCAATGAACATTGAGCTCATTAATTTTTTCCCCGCAGAGGAACAGAACACGCCTCCCCACATAATATTACATTTAGTCTAAGAAAGTGACACTGTCCATGATAAAAGTGAACACCGCATTATAAGTAAACACTACTGCGCATTATATTAAAGGAAGGCTGCAATACGGCGCATTGTTATTTTTTCCCGATTTGATTTACACAGCTTACTGAACATTGCCGCAATACCGCATATTCACACTACCTGTGTGTGCAGCCTACACACTCCTTGCCGCAATATGGCGCATTGCTTTCCCGACGGAATTTCCAGACCCTACGCAACTTTGCCCCAATACCACGCACCGTTGTTCTGCGGACATAATTTCCACAGCCTACGCAACATTCAAACTCCCTGCCTCTGCACCGTACAGACTTCCTAAACTAAGACCACAGTGTTCCTACTATACCCTCTTATACAATCATTCTCTTTTTTTTTGCCCTACGCCTTTCAACTGAGTCACAAAATGGCTGCCAACACTTCCTAGTTTCAACAGTACGCAGCCAATGAGCCGCACGCTAGTGCTCATAACATCTCAGCCAATCAGATGTCAGAATTCTCAAATATCGATATCTGTAAATTTTGATATTTCTCTAAAACTACTGAACAGACTTACCCTATTGAACCAAGACCTTTCTCCCTGCCAAATTTGGAATAATTCCGTTCAGCAGTTTGACCTGTAGCCTTGTCTAAAGTTTCCTATGGAAATTGCATTGAGAAAACACGTTTTGGGACCCCCCCTTTTTCTCAGCCCCCCCCCCCCTTTACCAATCACCCCTAAACTTTTAGGATAGAAGGAGACCTAAAAAGAGGAACTTTTTGGAATATTTCATAAAGATTCGTCAAATGGTGCCAAAGTTATAAGCAAATTAAAAAATGCTTTTCCTATGGTAGATAATATCTATATATATATATTTACTGAAATAGGTGTTATAGATAGGCTCAGATTTCACTTGTACAAAACCATAGAAACTCAGCAGTGATTGTTACTTTCACCATTGCAGTCCACTGCTTAAGACCTCTTATAATACAGCACTCATTATATGGTCAGTGACATCACTGATGAAATCGCTGATAACATCTCAAATGACATCTCTGATGACATTGTTCAGTGAGTTTGTTTCAAAAAGGTTTTGACACTTAAAGATATATACTAAGCTATTGCAGAAGTTACATTACTATCATTTCTGTACTACTGAGTGATACTATTCCTATCATATGTCATCTGAGTGGTTGTGTGACTGTCCGAATCTGTATGTGAGTGGCAGTCTGAGTGACTGAATGGGTTTGTGAGTGCCTGTATGGGTGAATAAGTGAGTGAGTGGCTGTGTGAGTGGCTGTAATAGTGAGTGATTGGGTGTGTGAGTGGCTTTTGGGTGGTTGTGGGGCTGTATCAGTGAGTGAGAGGGTGCGTGAGTGGTGTATGGGTGAGTGAGTGTCTATTTAAGTGGCATTATGGTTGAGTGTGTGGCTGTGTGAATAGCTGTATGGCTGAGTGAGTGGGTGGATGTACGGATGGATAAGTGGTTTTGTGAGTGGCTCTTTGAGTGAGTAACTGGGTGCATAAGTGGGTGTATGGTTGTGTAAGTGGGTGTTTGAGTGGGTTTATGGGTAAGTGAGAGGGTGTGTGACTGGCTGTATTGCACAGTAAGTGTCTGTGTGAGTGGGTGAATAGGTGAATGATTGGGACTGTTGGTGCTTGTATGGATGTGTGAATAGAAATGTAAGTGGTTGTGTGAGTGGGTAAATGGGTAAGTGAGTGGCTGTATTGGTGAGTGAGTGGTTCTGTTAGTAGCTGTGTAGGGTGTGTTAGTGTCTCTATGGATAAGTGAGAGGGTGTTGGAGTGGTTGTATGGGTCTGTGAATAGGTATGTGAGGGGGTATATGAGAGTTTCTATGTGGTGTGAGTGGGTGTGTGACTGGTTCTATAGATGATATCATCGTTGAAGTCATTTGAGGTGTAATCAGTGATGTCATGAGTGATATTATTGATCATGTCATGAGTGATGTAATATGTGAGGTCATTTGCAGTGCATTGCAGGGCATACGTTCAAGTTAGCTCAGGTAACTATAAATACTGAATTTCTATTCTATTTCTATAGCCTCTCAAACAGCATCTCAGACACACGCACACCCACCTATACTCCCATACAGCCACTTACACAACAATACAAACAAGGATACAGTCACACAGACTCTCACATAATATATTGTAGAAGTATTATCACTTGGTAGTAGTGCACCTATTATACTAATTTAACCTTTGTAGTAGGTTAATATATATGTTTGAGATCCATAAACTCTAAAATACACTTACTATCACATGATGATGTCATCAGGGATGTAATATGAGGTCATAAGCAGTGCATTACAGGGGCGTTAGTTATAGTTAGCTCAGGTAACTATAACTGCTGAATTTCACTGGCTTTGTTCAAGTGAAATCTGAGCCCAACTGCAATGTCCCAGGATGCAGCACACATAGAAAAAGGATGCTGCAGGATGCGGCACACATAGAAAAAGGAAAAAACTAGGAGAAACAAAGGTATTTCTCCACATTGCATTCAATCCCATCTTAATGCATGGGAATGCTGAACAGTTGCTTGTGGGGCCCCATGAAGACCTGAATTTTACACTAATTTTCCGTTAAACATTTTTATTCCTCTGAGTGGTTTTTATAGACAGGGCCCAGTGCACTGCTTTGCCCGAGAGCCTAAAATACAGGTAAGACTGCCCTGGTTGAACCTCCCGTACACCTCCCCTAGGGGGTGTAGGAAACTGACACATTCCCAGGTTTACAAAAACTTGTAAATCTGTGAAAGCGTCAAATTCTATGGATGTTGCTTGGGAACACCCACAGCAACACCCATAGAATGCCCCTTTTACACAGAGTAATGCGTAAACAGGGGCAATATTTACAAGGCCATAAATATGGGTAGGCATACCAGTGCATGAAAGAAAGTGATGCACCAGATGGCGTGTAAATAATCCCCTCTGTCTCCTCACTGAAAAATTCTATTGTCCCCAATTTCTTCTTCATCTACTTTGGAGTAACTGGCACCATCTTTTAGCAGTTCACAGCTCAGCATTAAACTAGGGAGCAGTCCGACTGTGCATGGGCCTATACTTAATTCTGACCCGGGCTAAGATATTGAGCACTGAACTAATCAATCCATTGGCGATACAAGGCAGTTTTTGCCTCTACATAGCCTGACAACATAGTCTGCTAACTCGGATAATTCGGCCTATTAACTATGCTCTCTGAAATGAAGATAGTAGAAGGCACTGTAAAGTGATCTGTCCATTATGAAGGAAATGGAGTTCCACATTTAACTTATCCAGATTTGAGAATAGGAGATCCAACGCATGCGCAGCCAAGTTGTGTGAGGTTGAGGCACGACATATTCGGAAGACACTGTCTGGCCATCCTATATGACGGATCATCAGCATGATACTTACAATCTCCCAGACTCATGAATGCAGCAGAGCAGACAATAGATGCGGACAGTGTCTTGATCATTTCCGTCGAGAAAACCCTGAGAACTGTAACTAAGAGAGCCTGAAATTGCGTAATTAGAGCTAAATGTGATTGTAAAAACCAAAATCTCAGGTATTTACAGTGTCTATTGCTATGAAATGTCAAACGAAATGGCCCTCAGAGTGGTTCCTGCTCGAGCTGCATGGCAGATCATTTAACCTTCTAGGACGATTTCAGCAGAATCGGGGGCTGAGCTATATTTCAGTCAATTAATTTTCCATCAGAAAAATGAAATCTGTTTTAAAATTGGACGACAATGCAAAAAATTGGACGCCATCCTCAAAGCATCCAACAGCACAGGCAAGATCAAGATATAACTCAATAAACGTTACTGATTGCCTCTTAGGATCTCAAAGTAACCTGGAGTTGGACAGTAACTCTTAACACCTCCAGCCTCAACTATGGATGTCTCCCAAAATGTATGACATGTCTCAGGATTCCATCATCCCCGCTCTTTCCTCCAACAGTTCCAAGCACCAATGAGACACAAATCAACCCCCAATCCCAGTGGGTAGATTTTACATTCACCATTCAACGCTCCACTGGAATCTGCTCGAGGAAGTTCATCAGAATGAAAAGAGACAAGTGATAGAGTTTAGGAACGAAATAAAATCACTCCTGAAGCGATAGTGGCCTCATATACATCCTCCCATTTTGAGATCAGTTGTATGAATTACACCCCGGGCATTACGGCCCAGAAACCTCATTTGTTTGTAAAAAGTAGTTCATCAAATCATTAAGGAACAATCGGCAAAATAATTGCCACTTTTCCATCTCAATTTTAACGAATCTAGGAAGAAATTAAAATCCAAGTCAACAATTTCATGATATTCTGCACAATGGACCAGTATGGGACAGTTCTCTTGCATTTCGATGCATTCATTATTTTAATCCGAGATGCACTGCCATCTCCTGATCTGTGTTCAAGTCCGCCTGGTGTCTAATGTTAAACCTTAAGATATATCTCAGTTCTGTCCTGTGTAGAAGATTTTCACAATGTCCTTCTCTTGCTGATCCTATGACTCTGTCAATGCCAAACATGATAACAATTCAGACTTATTGTCATGAAAATCATGAAGCAGTTTAGCAACAGGATACGTTAATTCAACATTTTTCACTGCCCTCAAATGCTCCAAAGTTCTTTTGTGAACTGGAAATATTGGCTTCTTCTTTATTTCTTCCTGACATATCTAAACTTACAGAAGCATTCTAAAACAGACATGCAAGCGCCTGGGCTCCATGTTATGCCTTTCTTAATATATCTTGTTTTCTCCTGTAAAGAGCAACAGGCTGTTCTTATTATTGCTATATTTACAATTGCCACATTTCACAAACCCATGTCTAGGTGACAGCCAGTAGGATTCATTTTGTTTTCCAAAGTAAGTGTTTACCATTTTTAGGTCGAGCATTTGAGACGTATTGTATATACTTTAATATATACTTATATGTGTATGTACTTTTGGGCTCAGGAGATCAGCCCTAGGACTTGTCGGCTTCCGCTTAGGGACTTTTTTCTGTTCAACTGCCTCTATTTAACTGTCTTGATAGAAAACAACCAGTAGAGGCCAGTAAAATACTAGAATTGCTTTCTGCTTGTTCAGCAGCATCTATATAACTGTCTTGATAAAAACGACCAGTAGAGGTCAGTAAAATACCAGAATTGCTTTCTACTGAGGGACTTTCTATTTTTAATTTTTCTGGAAACTGGCTGTATTTAACTTTCTTGATAGAAAACAACCAGCAGAGGTCAGTAAAATACCAGAATCACCTTAGCATTCTTTAGATTCCAGTTCTTAGAAATTGTCATCCATGAGCACCCATAGACAATAATATTTTTGTCAAATCTTGTATTTTCAGTGATATGACCACTGAAGGCCCTGATTTTATATTAAGAACAGAGCTTTGGACAATACCATTTCCAGCTGAAAGGCAATATTTCTCCCCATGTGTTCTCATACCTGGTGTGTCACGCAGTTTGGTGCTTACTTTCCCTTCATGTTAAAGAAAAGTAGATATTTCAGCACCAAGGCTAATGTGCTGCATAGCTAAATACATATAAGGTCCCAAAGGCGAGACATATTGCATTGCAAATGCATGTTTCACAATTACAATGACATTTTAAAAGTTAGAATCACATTTGACTCATAAGCGTTTCTGTACATCTGCTTCATTACTGTACATGACTTTCTAGTAACAATTAAATTTGTCATATAGACCATAATGATCGACAGGTTCAAAAGCTTCTTGTTTGCACTAGAAAACATGTAATTTCCAATTACTCATCACTTTCTTGTCTATCTGATTATAAATTCATATTCCTTCAGGGCCTAAATTGGTACTAATGTATATTTATTTTCTTTACAGTGAAACACTCCTCGGACATATCATCATCAGTGACAGAAATGCAATTGACAAAGTATTCCTTCCATTCTGTCCACTTTGGGACCGGTCCCCCCACAGTTGGAACAAAGGCCTAAGGCAGGTTGAGGGTGCAGGTTTGTGCCGCACACCATTTGTTGCCCAAAAGATACCTGAAGGTATTTAATAAAGACATGAAATCCAAAAGATGAACAGAATGAAAGAAGAACAAAAAAACTGAAGGACAAAGCTGCGATATAAGCACCAATGTAAAGGTACCAGTGAACCTTCAATGCCTTATAGGATGACTCAATGCATTATAGGATGACTCCTTAGCTTGTTTATTGAATTTAAAATTTCCTCACATGGCTTGCACATTCTTTTAATACTGATTAGATCTGTCCGTGTTAGGGTGGTCTTCCACTAAACTATTTGACTTCTCCCCTGCAGAATTAAATTATGTTGGCCTTGGGACACTCTGCACTTTACCACTGCTAAAGTACTTTTGCTAACTCCACGAAACATGGAAAAGTTGGCTTACGCCATATTGACATATTTCGTTTACCTATAAATCCCTAGTAAATTAGTATACTATATACCCAGGGCCGGTATATTAAATGCTATTAGTGAGCCTGTAGCACCTACTGTCCCACTCGCTTAAGTAGCACCTTGAAACATGTCTCAGGCCTACCATTGCAGCCTGTGTGCAGTTTTAAACTGCCAATTTGACGTGGCAAAATAACCCTTTTGCCAAGCCTAAAACTCTCTTTTTAATACATAGAAGTTACACTTAGATTAGGCACTAAACAGCCCATAGAGCAGGGTGCTCTATACTTAAAATGTTGGACATGTACTTTTTACTTCTACAGTCCCGGAAGTAAAAAAAACACAAATTCATTTTTCGCTACTGTGATACCTATCGCTCCAATAAGATAACATTGGGTTACCTTATTAGATTCAATAATATGATTACTTTTATTTGGGAGCATTAAGAAATATAATGTTTGGTGTCTAAAATCCTCTTTAATTTTCAAAGTCGAATCGTAATTCTGAAATGCCACATTTAGGAAGTTGGCATTTTCTTGTCCTAACCATTTTGAACATGCAGTCTGTTACCTGGGTCACATGACTAGGTGTAGTTGGCAGTTGGCCATTGTGTATTCCTTCCAGGCAGCCACAAAATAGGGGAGGGGAGTTGGGTGTTTGCAGGATGGTTCATCCTGACCGGATGGGATCAGAGCTGTTCACAGCCCCACTTGCACTTCAAAGCAGCTGCCTTCGGCTTCACACAAATAACTTCACACTAGCCGCTGCTGCACCCAGAGATCCTGGGACCAAGGCAGGGGGCCAGAAATTCAAGACATTTTTGTGTGGGGAAGCTCCGGAAGTTTCTTCCACTTCAAATCTGACATCAAGTATACAATTTGGACCCTCATATACACCTTTCAGTTCCTGTCCGACGAAATATAAATCCCATTACATACTATGGGGTTTACATTTCAGTGGACGTGATACTCGTCACTGTTGTGACAGAGTGAACCATCTGCCAAGCTCTAAATCAGGCCCTAAATCATATCTTCACCACAACTTCTCCCAGCGGCTCCCCGAAGATGACATCTCATCCTCAGACTCTGCCGGCTGCCTTGCTCTGCTGAACTCTACCTTCTAAGACATTTTTTTCTCAAAAATTCGTCTTAGTCCAAAAGTTTGTGGAGACTGGGCCCAATGCATTTTGTGTATCCGAGTGTTGCTTCATCGGGATCTGTAATTACTTTCGACTTTGCTTCAGTCTATATTGGATGGATGTACTTGAAGTGTATTATACGAAAGTTATAGTTAGGTGCAAGTATACTGGTTTGAGAACAACAAAATGTCCATTCAGCCGGCTCTAGTAGCTGGTCCAATAACTCATTCCATTTTGCCACAGGTCTATCCCCTTGCACCGAAACATACAATTTAGTGATGAGACCCCTATTTGTGGCATTGGATAACAGTGTATGCAGTGCCTGTAGGGTGGAAGGTTCACCAGGATGACTGGTGAAGAATGCACACAGTGCCGCTCAGAGGCGAAGTATATGATTGTCAGTAAGGGGGTGTGATGCTGCATCCTCCAGAGCAATGAATGTTTCCTCCAGTGTAAATATCTCCCATACTCTTCAGACCCACCCTTCTGAGGATCTCGAATGCGTGTAGCTCCTGTGTCACTGATATGTCCGGATCAAAGGAAGTGCTGTCACGTAGAGAGGTATCTTGTTGGCACATGCCCCAAGTAGGCACCAGGCCCTCGTGGTGCAGTGAGTGGAATTGAATTCAGATCTATCAACATAGATACATGTGTGTGGTAAGAAAGCAGTCTGTAAAAGTGGCTGGGCATCATCATGTTTAAAAGCTAGATGCGGGATGTAGTCATTGTGGCGGTACCAGTTTTGCATAAAATGAGCTTGCTCACAAAGGTAGTAAAGCTCCATTTCCAGTGCCCTGAATCCACCCTGCATATATGGTGGAGTAAGTGTTCCACAGCGAATTCTAGGTTGCAATGCCGCCCATGCTAGCGCTGTCAAGTATATTTTAAGTGCATTAAAGAAATGTTACGTCAGCACGATATGTATATTTATAAACAGATAAAGAAATGTGGTAAATATCCCCATTTTCATAATGACTACCCTATCTTCCATGGGCAACGGTAGTTTGGACCACCTGGTGACATGATCCTCAAGTCGTGACACTACCCAGCCATAATCGTATTGAGCACTAGATCTGGGTCTTTATGATTCTAGTTCCGCAAGTACTTCACCGGGTCTGTGCTCTTCTGTAAAGGGAATTCTAGCACATGGGGCTTAGTGCTCGGGGTCAGAGGGAAAGCTTGGAACAATTTATATGCAGGCCCGAATAGCGGCCAAACCTTATGTATTCACGGATTATGGGTGCTTGATCTATGACGGGGTGTTGGACCTGGCCCTTTCTGTATGGTTATCCCCAAACATTTTGCCTTCCTCCGGCCATTTTTAGACCTACGTTTTGTTGGCTGTAGGACTCTAGGCACTATAATGAGTGCTAAAGTACATGTGTTTTCTCCCTTATAATTGGTTACACATATTTGGCATATTTGATTAACATGCAAGTCCCTTGTGACTTTATATGTGGCATGTCCTGGTAGTGACATACAGCCTATTTTGTTTCTCAATGCTGTGAGGCCTGCTCCTCTCATAGGCTAGCTTGGAAATTCCCTTATATACTTTTAATTTGTAATTCCTGATCTGAAAGGAGTGGTGTTGCCCTGTTTGGTATGTTTAGAATGATAATGATAAATCCTGCTAACTGCTGTAGTTTGATTTTGTAATACTATTTTAGAAATGCAACAATTAGAAAGTCAGCATTTGTCTGTCCTTTTGACTCTTTGTGCTTTGCTGGTCCCAGAATACTTGTTTCTGGTCCATGGAGGACCTGGCTTGACAGGTCAGGCTGGACTGTTCCCAAGAGGAGCAGGGTCAAGGCTGATTTGCATATGGCTGGGTCTAAACTGGGGTGGCATGGTGTGCAAAAGAACAATGGATTTAACCCAGATCTCTTGACTGGTGGTCAATGTTTGATTTGTTTCACATTCCGTCCATCATTTAGGTGTCTTTTGCTCTTTGTGCTTTGCAGCCTGCCTCCAATACACATTCAGGGCTGGGCGACAGCTACACTTGCTGCACACAGGAAGGGCTGGGTGTGACATGGGTTATATCTGCATAATGATGGTCTTACTGGGCTGGGAGAAGGAGAGGTCGTTCACACTTTACATTTTTATCAGTTGTGTCCTGCTCTCCCACAAAGGGCTGATTTACCCTTCCCACTTGTCTTCTAGAGTTAGGGCTGAGTTGAAAGGGGCTGTTGCCCACTTCTAAAACTTCCTTTGAAATCACCCTTTGAACAAAGACATTTTTTAATACACGCCACTTCCCTTGTACATATGCCCCTAAATATTTTGGGAAGATGGTTTGCTGAAAAATGCATTTTTTCCTGATTTTCTTAAGTTGTCTGGTTTGTTGAATGCCCAACAGCCATAGGAGGGCCAGATTTGTTTGGTACATTATAAATATGGTGTACTGTTTCAAACGTGCACTTTCAGAACCTTCTGCTTTTTAATATATTTGTGAGAATTTTGCATTAAAATACACTATTAGCCCATATTTCAAAGGTGCCTGCCCACCAGCGCTTTCAAGATTACCAGTCACTGCAATTCGTAGTACATGATATTAAAAACTATTACATCATTATTATTATTATAATTTAATCTTTACTTTTCCTCCCTAGTAATTTCTATGTGTTGATTTCTTGTTCAATCGCCTAAATACATTTAGAAATCAAACAGTTTAATGGAATATCAACAATAGTATATTTCTTCCCATTTACTGAAAAGTGTTTGCTCATAAAAGTCAGAACTCGCAGTCAATAAATGCACATCTCACACCAGTGCATACTAACATAATGCAATATGGCTATTTCTTTGTGCATATGTTTACATAACATTTTCCAAAGAGTGTACTTGCAAGATGAGAATTAGTGACTAATATGTGGTAAATGCAGTTATTTCATCTATGCCCCTGTTGTAATATCTGCCATCGTGGAAGGCACGATATACTATGGTGTGTGATATTGTAGCGTATTACATTGTTTTTTTTTTATAGAATAGTGATGCTATTAGGTTGGTTTCATGGTACTGTGTTACCTTGGATGGGTTCAACAACTATTGTCTGCATTCTCTTTGATATGCCAACTTGTAGTCGGCAATGACATGATCAAAAATTAGTAGTGCATGCCGGGCGAAATTAGAAACATCTTTGACGCTGTTAAAAGATAAAACTATTTCCCTTGCAAGTTTTGCTAATTTGCTAGGTTCAACATATTCTTGGTACTTTTCATGTTCTGCTAAGAGCCATACATTTGAGAAATACATTGAACCTAAACAAAGTTACCTTGATATTTTTTGTCTTTGATTCTGAAGTTTCTGGCTACTTTTTTCCTTTTTAAATTTGGTGGGTTTGCATGGATGAAGCTCTAGAAACCTGTGTATAGTGAACACTGGGCTTCCCCGGGTCATCTATACCAAGAGTTATCCAATTGCAAACTGAAACCAAAGGCTTTATGATCAAAAGAAAGATGTATTGTTTTAGCTGCTCAATGGAAGATAAGTTCGAAATTGGAAACAGGTGCATGCTGTGATGACGATTGTGACTATCTGCTGTTGAAATCATTTTTTTTTACCATAAGGAATGCACTTTTTGTTCCTCAGTGTCAAATCGCGGTCAACGGGACTGCGTTAGTAATTTCTGTGTTAGGCGCCAATTCTACACAGAATTCTAAACAAAATAGCAATGACAAACTTGACATCGTTTCAGTGATAAGACGGAATGATTATGTAAACTAGTGATTGTAAGAATCCCAACATGCATTTCGAAGGCAGACATGTTTAAAAGAACATACGATCTGTCTAGGAGGAGCAAGAAATTCGATGGTTCTTAAAGTAAATCGGGATGCTCGACACTGACTTGGTATTCATCGAAGCTCGTAGTTGAAAAAAAACACCCTCATTTATATTACTAAAAATGCGGAAATGTGGTGAAAAACAGGCAGTGGGGACTGGGGAGATATAAAACTGATTGCTCCAAAGTTGAAGGCGCAACCAGGCTATTTATTCTATATTTCGTTCAAACTCGGCCCAAGGACATTGGACTGGAGAGCCTTACATGAGCACCAATTTTTGCACAAGGTCCGATTCTTTATTTTTTAGGCATTAGGCGATTAAAAGATTTGCCATGAATCACAGGATGTTCATCCTATGCTGACTTGACTGTCGTCTCACAGTTACAAAGTCAAGTAACGCCACATCATCATAATGCAAATGAAAGACTTTTGACTCACCTATCTTTTAGGAGAAAATATGTATACTGTGGTGACCCTGGAGCTGTTTTTCCAAACGCTGGGGTATATTTACAAGAATTGCTGCTAAGCAGTTTTGACGTTGCTTAGCGGTAATTCTTTTTACTGTTGTCTATTGCCCAAATTCACCGCCATGTTTGCAACATATTTACAATACGCCCTTACATGGTGTTGGGATCAGCTAGTAGTGGTGAAAATTGCTGCTAACTTTAGTGTCATATCGATAAAAATCTTGACGTCAGCATGAAAAAAGTGACAGCTGGCCAATTAGCGTCACTTTTTTGCATCTAGCAGGAAAAAACACACAAATACGCCACAAGCCCCAAATAAAAACCTGAATGCATAATGGAGCAGCCTGGGCCCAGTTCAGCACGAGACAACAACCCCCCTAACACTCCCCCAACAGCCACAATGACCAGCCAGAGTCCCAGGGGAAGAGGAAGAGAAAAACTAGATTCAGTCAGGAGGAAAATGATATCCTGATTGCGGAGGTGAAGGAGAATCAACACCAGCTCTTCGTCAGCTCCAAGGTGTCATTGGGGACCAAAAATGCCATTTGGCAGTCCATTGTCAGCGAGGTGAACTCTGTAGCAGAAGTCAAGAGGACAGTGACCGACTGAAAAAAGCGCTGACATGATGTCAAGCACAAAACCAAGCAGAAACTGGCCAGCAATCGACAGGCAGCCCTACAGACCATAGGTGGGGGTCCAGCGCCGAAGAAGGAGCTTGATGCCTTGGAGGAACAGGTGTCAGTGAGGAGTCAGTGGTTGGAGTAGAGGGACAGGATAGTGTCGACTATGACCAACTACATCAGCAGCAGGGTAAGTAACAACCAGGGAAATGGAGCGATGAGTAATATTGTTTCCATCCATTTATCTACCAATGTCTCAGTGGCCACCCACACTGTGTGCAGATCAAATGCTAGCTACATAGGTGCTCTGGGGTACATTCACATGTCCCTTGAGCTGTTCGTATAATTTACAAATACATTGAAAGTCACATAAATGTGGTGTAAGGGCCTAGCAACCAAGCACACATGCATACATACAATGACGACTTAGCAGTCATGTGTCTTCTAACTCAGGACATATTTACAATAAAAGTGAAGGAGCGCAACATTAGTCTTCTTGGCTTCGTGCATCATTCCGCCACTTTTGAAATGCTGGGCTGCACCGTATATACAACAATAAAGCTTAGTCGCGTTTCACCCTGCGCTGGAGCTAAATGTATCTAATGAAGGCACTCTTGCTCCAAGGTGTAATGGTGCCTGCATTGTGGTGAATGAATAATTTGTGTGCAAGTAGGGACCCCTACCTGCACATAAATAATCATGCATGCTGTTTAGCAGTCTCAATATTCAATGCACAATGCAGCACACTTACAACCATCGAAAATGAGGCAAAGTCTAGCATTTTGCATTGTTGTGCAATGTCAATACCCTGTTATTACTTCTCTTTCTGTTGGCCTAACCACATATTTTCTCAATCCTTGGTAATACTGGGCAGCATCAAAATCATTGACTGTTGTGGTGAAAGGTCCACTGCAACACACATTGCCTACCCCTCTCACAATAAAGTATAGCATCAAAGTGTGCTTCATACACAAGGCTGTGCAAAGCCACATCAAGTGGGACACCACTGCCTTGTAAAAATGGTAAAGCACGTTTTGCCACAGCAAAGTAAAAAATAGTGATGATCCTGTGGCGATAGGGGCTTCTAAAAATGCCACAGGCAATAGTAATTGCTTAACTGCTGGTTTGTTGGGTGCAGATGAATGCAGCACACACAAAAACATCAGAAAATGTTGGATATAACTTTTTGAAGTTGACTTACCCTTGTTGTTTACATTAAAACCCGCCCATCTTTTGCAAGCACCTTGCGTCGCTGTAGTGCACATTCCACAATAATTAAAAATTACATACTGGAGGCACAAGTTGCATTGACATTGTTCTCAAGCGTTCCCCAGATTTAAGTATTGTATTCTGCCCCAGCATTGTAGGAATGGGTTAATTAAAATATCACACGATGTGGAGCAACTTGCACGCCACCATCAGTCGCGCTGCTTAATTGCGCATAATCAGCGCATATTGAAATATTCAACAATTCTGCTCAAAGTTAATCTGTGTAATCCATTTTTTTTCCACTTCTTCCTCCACTTGTATTCAATCCACACGCAGGAATCTCATGCCATTTCCAAAGCTTCCCATGTTTCAGTTGTGCCCATCCGCACCTCTTTTAAAAAACAAGAATTGATGCATGATTCGTTCCAAGGCAATGTTTAATAAAAAACCCAATGCATTTCAGGCTACTAGAGCCCTTCTTCATGGGTCACTAGAAACAACAATAATGGTAAAACATCGATCATTGACAAATTAATCATTATCAACTTTTTCTAAAACCAGTTACATATTCCTTTTATACTTGCAGCAAAATCGATCCCTAACCTAAGTGATGCTAAGGTAGCCCAAATCATGTATGCTCACATCCGTTTTTCTCCACTAGTCAGCTTTAAGCAGAGGTTCCCTGTCATTTTACTATCACTCCTTTATCACTTCTAACTGAACTCCTTACTATGCTCCCTACATCCTCCCTAACCTTTCCTTCTTCCACTCTCTCCATTCACCAGCTATGACGATTCCCCACACCCTCTCTTCCTCACCTACTAATATACTAACCACCCCTAACGCAACATACAATCCTTACACCCATATCATCTACTTACAAACGTTACACTTTTTCCGCTGTCATCCTGCACAACCCTCATCTATTCAAATTTAATCCACCTATCTTCCACCCCTTATCACTCATAACTCTCACCCCCTTTCATTATGCACCCAAAACACTCACACGATCACCCATTATCAAAAAGTACCACATTTGCAACCCACTCGTTTACTCAAAATATCATCACCAAACCACAATGCGCGTCATAAGGTTTCAAAAACCTGCCAAAACTTTTTACAACCGGTCTATTCTCCTCTCGTCATCGGACAATAATGCTATACGGCCCCTTACTTCCGCTCAGTTTTAAACTAATCCCCTCTGCCAAATCCCTCCTTCATCCGCTTTGCATAATAACCAACCACGATCTTTTCCCGCCTATTTCGCTGCTTGAAATAAGAGAAAAACTTCATTTCCCATATTGCAACCTATTCAGCCTCACACTCGTGATCCGAAATACTTTTTTCATGAATCACTGCATTGTAAACAAAACTATAATCAAATAATACATGACTTTTGCACAATATATACATGTTTAAAAATTCATTTCCATTTCACAAAAACACTAGCTTGCGTGACGAATCAAGGTGTTTCACCATGCTTGTGGATACTGAAATTTAAAGTTTATATTCTTCATTCATTATCTGCTGCCGGGTGCTATCCCAAAAAAAGGGGCAAAATTCATACATGATAAGGGTGTTGGAATGCACACCTGTTCAAAGTTTATCCTGAATTTATCACCGTACTCAGAAAATGCGTGTATTTACTGGAAAAGTGTCTACCCCAAATGACACTTGAATTAAATGCAACACGATGTGGAGCAACTTGCACGCCACCACCAGTCGCACTGCTTAATTGCGCATAATCAGCGCATATTGAAATATTCAACAATTCTGCTCAAAGTTAATCTGTGTAATTAATTAAAATATCAACATGCCTGTTGTGTATGCAATGCTCATTGAAACACACGTTAACCGTTCCTTTCATGGTAATTGAAGGGTGAGAAGGGGCCTTATTCACAATGTTGCAATAATGAACATTATTTGGCTACACACTGCCTTGCTATTTTTCCACAAAACGCATTTATCCACATGAAAGTTGCGTAATGTGATGTTCCTTTGGTGGTATGACATTGTATTCATGGTCCTGGGTTTTGTGGTCAATAACACAAATTTACGTGTGTGGAACATAGACCTTAGGTAAAGTCAACGGTGGCAGGGAGAAAATGCATAGCTATTGATTTCTGTAAACATTCTTCCTGTAACAAATGCATCGAAGGACCATGTACACTACAGAATGTATCACCCATGTTATCACCCCTGTGATGTTCTACAAACATCTGCTGTTCAACAATTCACTCATCCTTGATGCCTGCCTCAAAGTCCTCTGTTCTCCTGTTTGCATTTTGTCATCCTTGTCACTACTGTGGAAACCTCAAGGGGAGGGCATGCCCATCTTTAATCTGCCCAGTCCTATGTATGTAAACACATCCTGGTTTGAACAGTTTAAGTTTTTGCTGCACCATATGTGTTCGAAATCTGGTCTAAGGAGTATATGCTGTGAAATCACACAATCAACCTAAGAAAGGCAACCTATGGTGTACTGCATGAACCATGTCACCTTCTAACAGATGGCAACAGCTTCCTGTTGTGGCAACCTACAAATGAAGCAAGAGTAGTTGGCACCTGAGAAAACATTCGTCAACATGGTTAAATAACTATGTGGCAGTCAGTTGTTTGTTCTGACCTCAGTCTTCAACACACACCAATGGACACATACATGTGTTCAGAAGACATACCTAAGCTGCCTCACATCCTGCTTAACACATACACTAAAAATAATGCAATACAAAGGATGTTAGTGATTTCCATTAGAAAACTAGGTTAGGATGTAGCCACTTTGTAGTACTTTAACCACAGAAAGGCAAAGAAGGTGTTTCAACTGAAATTGCTAACATCATGGTTCACCATATTGACATTTCTGGAATCTGTGGATTTACAAATGAAAGCTGCACTCCTGGTTTGCAATTGTGCCTGTGGGTATCGAAGCTACCTTGCATCAACACAGGCACCCTTGCACTTTAGGCAATGACTGTTAATGAACAGGAAGGTGTTCCTCCCTGCTCATAAACATCCATTCATAGGACTTACCTGTTTCAATTTGTGTTGCACACCTTAAAACACATAGTTATTTCCAAGATTAGGAGAATCTAAGCACATCTCCTTGTCTTTTCCACATGAAAAAATCACTGAATCCCTGGTCTGAAGTGCATGAGTGGCCTCCTGCCTATGCCACACTTGTAAGTAGGTGGCAGTAGCAACATCAATGGGGTGTGCAGTGGAATGTCCACCTCAAAACCCAGTGTCCAACTCTTACACGCAACGTGTAGTGTGTATGGGGCCTTTATCCACAATACGGCGTTAAGCCACATGAAGTAGCTTAACACTGCATTGTAAATAAGGTGAAGCACCCTGCACCACAGATACATCTGTATAGATGCCATACCAGTGGCAGTAGTGGATTGTAATTATGCCCCTTACTGTGGGCATACAGGACAAATGTCAAAATCATGAACAACCAAATCAACATTCATAGACGTTGTAAATTGACAAACAATGCTGTGTGTAACAAATGTGCCATATAACACAGGAGAATGGAAAGTGTCATGCATTCTGATTGTCAAATACATGTCACCATGTAACAGACACATACAACAGTATCTGCCCTTTACTTTGCAGAGGATGAAACCTCACCTCCTGGTCAGCAGCCTGTCCCACTCTTCAATGATGATGGTGAAGTTGATGAAAAACTCACAACCATCAACCATGACACCCTGCAATCAATCAATCAATCAATCAAACAACATTTGTAGAGCACACTACATACCTGTGAGGGTCTCAAGGTGCTGGGGGGGGGGGCACTACTGATCGAACAGCCAGGTCTTGAGTAGCCTCCTGATGGTCAGCAGGTCGTGGGTCTGTCGAAGTTTCAATGGGAGGATGTTCCAGGTCTTGGCGGTGAGGTGGGAGAAGGACCTCCCGCCGGTGGTTGTTCTTCGGATGCGCAGGACGGTGGCGAGTGCGAGGTTGGCGGAGCGGAGCTGGAGGTTGGGGGTGTAGAAGGAGAGTCGGTTGTTGAGGTAGGCTGGGCCGGTCTTGTGGAGTGCCTTGTGTGCGTGGGTGAGGAGCTTGAAGGTGATCCTCTTGTTGACGGGCAGCCAGTGCAGGTTTCTCAGGTGGGGGGTGATGTGGCCGTGGCGTGGTACATCGAGGATCAGTCGTGCCGAGGCGTTTTGGATGCGTTGCATTCGTTTGATGAGCTTGGTCGGGGCTCCCGCGTAGAGGGTGTTTCCGTAGTCGAGTCTGCTGCTGACGAGGGCCTGGGTGACTGTTCTTCTTGTATCTGTCGGGATACACCTGTAGATCTTGCAGAGCATGCGGAGGGTGTTGAAGCAGGAGGAGGAGATGGCGCTGACTTGCTTGGCCATGGAGAGCGTTGAGTCGAGGATGATTCCCAGGTTGGGTGCGTGGTCAATGGGTGTCGGGGCTGTCCCCAGTGCTGTCGGCCACCAGGAGTCGTCCCTGGCTGAAGGGTTGGAGCAGAGGATGAGGACCTCCGTTTTGTCCGAGTTCAGCTTCAGTCGTCTGGTCTTCATCCAGTCGGCGACAGCCTTCATTACTTCGTGGAGGTTGGCTTTGGCGGTGGTGGGGTCCTTGGTGAGGGAGAGGATCAGTTGAGTGTCATCGGCGTAGGAGATTATGTTGAGGTCGTGCTGTCGGGCGACATGTGCGAGCGGGGCCATGTAAATGTTGAACAGTGTCGGGCTGAGGGAGGAACCCTGGGGTACGCCGCAGATGATCTCGGAGGCTTCGGATCGGAAAGGGGGGAGGCGGACACTCTGGGTCCTGCTCGAGAGGAAGGAGGTGATCCATTCCAGGGCTTTGTCTCGGATCCCTATGGCGTGGAGGCGTGCACGTAGTGTGTGGTGGCAGACGGTGGAGAAGGTGGCGGAGAGGTCCAGGAGGATGAGGGCTGCGGTCTCACCATTGTCCAGCAGTATCCTGATGTCATCGGTGGCGACGATGAGGGCGGTCTCGGTGCTGTGGTTGCTGCGGAACCCTGACTGGGAAGGGTCCAGGATTCTGTTTTCTTTGAGGTATTGGGTTAGCTGTCTGTTGACGATCTTCTCGATGACCTTGCCTGGGAACGGGAGCAGAGAGATGGGCCGGAAGGTCTTGAGGTCTCTATGGTCTGCCTTGGGTTTTTTGAGTAGGGCGTTGATCTCGGCGTGTTTCCAGCTCTCTGGGAAGCTTGCGGTCTCGAGGGAGAGATTGACGTTGCGCAGGTGGGGTGCGATGGAGCTGCTGGCTTTGTTGAAGATGTGGTGCGGGAATGGGTCTGACGGGGAGCCGGAGTGGATTGTGCTCATGGTTTTGATGGTGTCATCGATGCTCACGCTGGTCCAGGCAGCAGGAGGTCGTGGTCAATGGTGTGCGGAGAGTCTTTTGTGTTGCTGTCTGTTAGGGCTGTCTGGGTGTTGAAGCTGTCGTAGATGTATGCTATCTTGCGGTGGAAGAAAGTGGTGAGGGCAAGAGCTACTCAGCTCCATAGGCAGCCCATACCCGACTCAGGGAGATCCAGCACCATCATGGTATCTCCACATGCCCCGCCAAACATCCAGCAGGCACCAACTACCACCACAGGCACAAACCTGGACTCTGAGGACCCACAGATATAATATCAACACAGTGAGGTAGGAGTCCAGCATGAGATGGCAGAGCAGGTTCAGGCGGGTTGGAGACCCTGCCTGCCAAACTTGAGGGGATCTGAGGGTGCCTCATTCCCAATAGGGACAACTCAGCTGCTATCAGAGGCACCTACAGTCCATGGCCTTCAGCAGTCCCTGGCTGGCACTGCTGGTGTCATGACACAGATGCAACAACAACTGTCCTGCCAAAGTGGCACCAGCAATGTGATCAAAGAGTTGGGGGTAATTAGCATGATCTTGGAGACCATGGAGCGGAAGCAGGATTCCCACCTGGCTGCCATGGCTTCCCACCACTGTGACGTTGCTGGAGTCCTGCTAGCCCTACAGCTCATCCTCACTGCAGTGATGCCTCATCTCTTGGCACAGATGAATGCTGCTGTAACTACAGCATCCACATCTTCTGCCCCTGATGTGTCTGTGTCTCCCTGGGCTACTGCTATGCCAACATCAGCCTCACAGGAGATACCACACACATCAGAGGAGAAAAAATGTGGATGGTACATCTCTCATAAGGAGAAGCCAGCGGTAGCATTAATCTGGGTCAAATGGCCAGTTTCTGCTTAGCCCTGTGCCTACCATCATGCCTGGGAACATTACCAATCACTGTTCTCGTATTAACTATGCTAAGTTCACCTTGGAAACTTTTTGGACTATCAATGTGGCCAATGATCCTCAATGACACTGCAATCAACCTCCTGACAGAAGATTTCTGATTACTCTACATGTCTCATGACATGTTCCCCCAAAAGGACTCTGTCTGGCTATGTACACAATTTTGGGGTTGTTTTCAAAAGAACTGATCCAGTGTGGCAATTTCTAATTTGCACATGTAAATAAATGCACTTTCATTTGCCTGATGTGTGGTGTCTGTTACCATCAAACTGGAAATGTATCAACAATGCCCAAGCAGAATAGCCAGTACCACAAATACAGAGAACATTTAAAAAAAATTGGGTCTGCAGAGTCTGGGTCCTTGATAGGAAGTGAGATCACAGAAAATGTGTGAATGACACAATGGGTCAAATTTCCAAGGCCCTATTGCTACTGGAACGTCACTTTTCCCAACATGGAGGTGGTGCTAGTGCCTTGGATCACACGTCAAGTCAGCGTAAAGCGACTGGAAGTGACTTGACGGCGCTTTGATGATAAGGCATGCTTTGACCCTATACTTAGTGTCAATGTTGTGGACAATGAGTGTTGTGATGGGTGTTCAGCCAAAACACACTTTAAGATAGAATACCCACCATATTCCCAAGGAGGATGTACAAATGTTGCGGAACAAGGAGAAATGTTGTGTAAATAAATCTTTTGTTGATATATCTAGGTGTGCAGCATTTTGCAGGACACATAGAGACTGGAAAACACCAAGATTGACAGTTTATGTGCGGGAAGGGGCACCTTCCACCACACAATCAAACAATTCTACAACGCAGGCACCCTTGAACTATGGTGCAAGTGTGTGTGTGCATTTGGGCAATGCAGCTAAATATTAGACACATCCATGGTGAAAAGCAGTGCTGCGCTCTGATGTCTTAACTATGGCACAGACCTATGTTTCTATAGTGACGGAACGCAGCATTATCCTTCTTTCCTAATGCTGCTCTACACCACTTTAGTTGTTAATATCTACAAATGGCTCACATACATTTGTGAAAAGCAAGTGGAGAACTACATTGATGAACTGTCCATATCACACCAAAGTACATACACAAACCAGTCCTTCCAAAAGAATAATGTCAAAACAAGTCAATCATAAGAAACAGATCTTTGGGGTGATGAGCACATGTAGTGATTGCCATAGTTCAAAACGCAGGCAACTAAGTACCACCCAACATACCTATGTCAGGGAAACAATGCCATGGGAGCTGAAATCCTCCATTACCTAATGTGTTTTGCAACACAGAGTAAATCTATGTAGGCCAACTTATTGATCACACTGTCCCCATGCAATGGCAGAACTAATCTTTTCCATACAACATGTCAAGCATGTCTGATAATATCAATCAATAGGTATTATGACAGTAGTCTGTCCCTAGATGATGACCTTTCTCACATTTTCTGATCAAAAAAACATTACTGTAAATGATTCAAATGTCACAAAATAGTAACTCAAAAGCTCTCTGTTTTACATTAAACATTATTGACACCACAAATTAGGAAATACTATACCTTTATTGTAAACAATTAAGAATCAAAACTAAACCTAAATGTACAATACAAAAATACTATCCTAACCTACACTATTCTACCTTATGCTAAATCTCAAAAACACTAACCTAAATGTCCTTATCTTAACCTATACACATAACATCATTTATTAAACATCAACCCCCCCATTAAGGCACATGTGAAGACAAATCAAAGACAACTAAACCTAAACATACACTACCTAAACATATTTCCTGAACAAATATATATATATATATATATATTATCTACTGGCGGTCGCCAGTAGATAGTTATAGTTAGGACCCTGTTTCCATAGGAAATCCGCAACATTCTATTTGGAATAACTTTGGCGCCGGTCGATGAATCCTCGCGAAATTTTCAAAATAGGTGGGGCGCTACGCTCCGCTCCTACCCTGAAAGTCTCGGGGGGATTCGTCAAGCGGGGGCTGAGAAAAAAGGGGGGTCCCAAAACGCGTTTTTCCCATGCATTTTTCCATAGGACCTTTAGACACAGCTACAGCCCGAACGGCTGAACAGAGTTACTTGAAATTTGGCAGAGAGGTAGTCCTCAGGTCAAGGAAGTGCCTTTTGTAGGTCTGGTGTAAATCTGTTCAGTAGTTCCTGAGAAAATAGCATTTAAATCAATATATATATGTGGGCGGAGCCTAACCACACATCTCATCCTGAGATCTGATTGGCTGTCAGCACTTCATCCAAGAAGTGTTGGCAGCCATCTTGGGACCAATATACATGATAGCACCTCATTAAAAAGCATTGCAGTTAATAGAAGATTTTAAGACTTTAGTTACATTATAAATCATTTGTTGATGGTACCATACTCATTTTAGGAATTGTGGTATGTTCTAAGGTGATTTCACCATGTGAAAAAGCCTTCTGCTGGGATATCATGATTGAGAGAAAAATATTTTCTCATGCTTTTACCACAGAGGTTTGGAAGGTGATCTATAAGCTAAACTGAGAGCTTATTTTCTGTAAATTCACATTATCTTTCTCAGTCATGTGAGAATGAAGTCTGACATTCTCAGTAAAACATGTACATCCAACAAGGGCAGAGACTGTCAGTTGATTCCTTTGTGTTCTACTGCAGCTTTCCAGAGTGTTCCAAAGAACTACTAGAGCGCTAACCGTCCTACTTATGATAAATGTATGGCACACCTGAAGCCATCTTGCTTGGATTAAAGTGGTAACTCTTAAAACATTTAATTTAAAAAGGAACAAAATGAGGTGGTTCATTTTTCCATAAAAAGTATGATTAGTGCTGCATAAAGAAAAATTAGGGCACATTTTGAGTGACTTCTCAAATCCTGGCATGCAGACTGAAACATGCACTTTCAATACCAGCAGCAGTTTTCCCTGGTGAGCAGTAGCTTTACTACAGTGATCTAATGAGCAAAAAGAGTGCTAACATTCTGATTTTATGGCAAATGTGTGACACATTTGAATGCCTTCTTGATGGAATCAAAGTAAAAAACTGAAAGTATTTCCTACTGAGGAGACTGCAGTAAATGAGGAAATTAGGAAACTTCATAACAAATAAGTCTCCCAAGATGGCCACCAGAGACAAAAGAGCCCAAATGTAGCCCAAATATCACCCAGATGTAGCCCAAGTATAGCCCAATGACAGAATGTCCAAGAATGTTCTTAAAAACAACTAGAGCACTTACTGTCTTCATTATGACAAAAGTATGGCACACCTGAAGCCATCTTGATTGGAATAAACTGGTAACACTTAAAACATTTAATTTAAAAAGGAACACAATGAGGGGGTTCATTTTGCCATAGAAATTATGATTAATGCTGAAGAAAGAAAATGAGGGCACATTTTGAGTGACTTCTCAAATCCTCTTCTATTTCATTGAAAAATTCTGACATGCAGACTGAAACATGCACTTTTAATACCAGGAGCAGACTTCCATGGTGAGCAGTAGTTTTACTACAGTGATCTAATGAGCAACTAGAGTGCTAACATTCAGAATTCATGGCAAATGTGTGACATATCTGAATACCTTCATGATGGAATCAAAGTAAAAAACTGAAAGCATTTCCGACTGAGGAGACTGCAGTACATGAGGAAATTAGGAAACTTCATAACAAATAAATCTCCCAAGATGGCCACCGGAGACAAAAGAGCCCAAATGTAGCCCAAAATCACCCAGATATAGCCCAAATATAGCCCAATGACAGAAGTGTGCAAAACACTTATTATTTTGTGTTTTTGCAGTGTTATATAGTGCAGACTTGTCAGGTATTGGAGTGCTTTACATGAGCATTGGTTACATCACACAAGAACAAATTCATTTTGGTTGTAGACATGGGGAGACTAAGTGATTTGACCAGAATCACAGAATGTCGAGTTGAAGCAGAAACTTCAACCTGGTTCCCCAGTTGCAAAGTCTGCAGTTCTGGAAGTAACACCACATCCTCTCCCCTAAGTGCAACATTTAATCAAGTTGTCAACTAGATAAAAAAACATAAAGATAACAAATAATTTAAAAGTGCTTTGTCGCTATTTGAAAACTCAGAAAATATGTCCTTATTTTAGTCTTTTAGAGCACTAACCATAATTTTGATGCCAATAAGACCCTCTCATATATGTAATTTCTAAAGGAATGCTCTAGGTATTACAGTTTTGATTACATCAAGATGATGTCAGGCGCTCCACACTTTTGTAATAAATATAGAATGTTAGCAATCTAGTTGTTCATTAGGATACTGTTGAGAGGCAGAGGCCAGGGGCATGGACTCTGAAAATTGAAGGCAGGTAGGAGGGTGCAAAGGCAACAATTTAACCACACTGAGCAGGCAGGAAGGGCCGTGGAAGCACAACAGACTATGGAGGGCAGTGGAAAGGGGGGCAGGGGCAACAAACCAACAATACAGGACTTGCAAGAGAGGCTGTTGGAGGGAAGATCTATTACGGGTCAAGGAAGCTAGGGGCGGTCCCCAGAGCCCCGGGAGCCACCACAGAACTGAGCAGGAGAGTGAGTCAGGGACAAAAGGGGCACCTTAATTTGAGCCGGGGTGCCTAGGAACGCTTGCTCCAAAAATGAAGAAAACAGACATATGAGACATGGAATTGGAGGCAGAATAAAATGGCAGTTTAATGAGAAGATGCAACTTCAAAGAAACCGCAGAATAGAGACCTAAAGTACAAAATACAGAATCCAGATAATCATACAGCTGTCATGATATTCTCTGTATCTCAATTAATGGACTGACAGAGAGAGAGAGAAAACACATCTATAAATGCATCATGAGAAACAAGTTACACCAAGGAAAATGTTACCTAGGGACACTCACATTTACTCTTAGAGCAAGCATTCCTGCAATTACAATACAACATCTTTTTAATGCAAAAGTAAAGAGAACAATGGTTAAACATAACATGACATTTCATATAGGTAAAATAGAATAAGATACTTCAAGCAAAGCCGAGCAAGACATTTTAAGCAAAGGAAGACAAGAGCTCCCAGTTCTTGGGGAAAACCTGCACAGCCTGTTAACCTACATACAGACGGCGAGGTTGTCCGTCGATATCTGTGGGTGCTCCCTTTTTATATCATTTTGTGGGCTCCTTTGCACGCTACATCTACCTACGTATGCTACCCAAAAGCTTCGTCTGCAGATTTTACCAGACATTTCGTCATTTACCCACTTAATGCTGACAATGGACTGGGTGAAAAGGTCAGTCTCTCAGGCCAATCGCTTATCGTAAGTTCCATAGAGCAAGCAGAAAATAATGGGTATTGTACAGGAATTCAATATATTCATGTATAAAATCTCCTCAGTTCTCCTAACTTGACGCTCTGCGGTTGCCACTTCCTTAAAAGCGGGAAACCTGCCCAGGAAGCAAGTACCAGTCCAGGATGCAGCCTACTGTATGTCGACAGCTTCAGGGGGATGTTGAACTTTGATACCGAGCACGGAGCACTCGGGTAGGGTGGGGGCTACTAGTTTGGAGCAGAAGGCCTCGCAGACCTGCCTTCAGACTGCTATACACTAAAATTGCAGAGCTATGGTCAATTTAACAAAGAGGCCTACATATTGAACAGAAGGGCCTACACAGGGGTTTTATGCTGGCTGAGTGCTAAGGATGTCTCAGGATAATTATATAGCAACACAGGACCCGCTGGTCAATTTAATACGGCCTACAAATGCGGCTGGCAGGGCAAGGACAAGGGTCTCATACTTCAGGTGTGGACAGAACGGGCCAGGGGCCCCCTGTGATACAAAATCTACCCTCCTTCAAGGCTGTGGCAATGTAATAGACCATTGTGGGCAGAAGGAAGAGGCAATGGTAGTACAACCATACATGCCAACAGACCCGATTCAGCCAGGAAACGTCCAATGTTTTTAAGCTCAAATGGGCTTTATTTGATCTGTCTCCTGTCTACAATATCCTCTTTTTCAATGTAACTCAAAGGGGAAAATCAATACCCCAGTTTTTT
Organism: Triturus cristatus; assembly: GCF_964204655.1. Classification (NCBI taxonomy): domain Eukaryota; kingdom Metazoa; phylum Chordata; class Amphibia; order Caudata; family Salamandridae; genus Triturus; species Triturus cristatus. The sequence continues at coordinate 458,323,739 of NC_140586.1, read as the reverse complement.
TTCAAAATCTCCCTCTTACCAAGTTCAAAATGTTCGCAAGTATGGTACATTGGATCATGGAAGGAAATGGGATAGGGACATGGACTTGGATAACAGAGGACAGGAGAGACATGGAGAGGTGCACCAAACTGACCCTGCAGGGCAGGCATCAGGGTTTGCAGCAGCACAATACACCACACAGGGCATGCAGGACGGGAGTGCAGCACAACAATCCATAGAAAGCAAGAGGGAGGGGACAGGACCATGCACATGGACAACAGAGAACAGAGGGGCAAGAGGCAATGGTAGCTAGCTGACCATAATGGACAGACAGGAGAGAAGGCTGCAGCATAACAGACCATAAAGGGCAGGAGGGACGGATCAGGGGCATTACAATGGAACAGACAAGCCAGGAGGGAGGGAGTAGGGGTCTGCACATGTAAACAGAGGGCTGGGGGCAAGGGGGCAGGGCAGGAGCAGCAAGATGGCCATGGAGGTCAGGCAGGATGGGCACTAGAAGCAAGACACAACATGAAGAGCAACAGTGAGACTGTGATGGCATACACACAGACCATGGAGGGAAGGTGGGAGGGGGTCAGGGGCAGCTAACTGACCACACAGGGAAGGTGGGAGGGGCCATGGCAGCACAGAAGACCATGCATGGCAAGTGGGAGGGTTAGTGGCAGCACAATGGCTATGATGGGCAAGAAGGAGGGTGCAGGGGCATGCACAAAGGACGATGGAGGATAGAAGGGAGGGTCAGGACCTGTGCACAGACAAGAAAGTTCAGGGGAAGGGGCCTCACAACAGACCACACGGGGCAGGCAGGAGGAGCAGTTGCAGCACAACAGACCAGGGAGGGCAGAAGGGTGTGGCAGTACAATGGACCATGTAGGACAGGAGGAAGAGGATAGAGGCATGGCATGTGGACAGGCAGGGTGGAGGTGGCAGGGACAGGTTACAGTCATCTGACAATGCTAGGCAGGTGGGAGGGGAGTGGCAGCTCAACAGAACACTTAGAGTAGATAGGAGTGGCAGGTCCATGGGACATGGTGGGCAAAAAGGATGGAGCAGGGGCATGCACAAAGACATCGGAGGGCAGGGGGAAGGAGAATAGGGGCAGCAAGCTAAGCACAGAGTTTAAGCAGGAGGTCAATGATGGGGCATAGAATTGGGCAATGGAGGGCAGGAGGAGTGGACTGGTACATCATACTAAATTGAGGGCAGTGGCAGCACACCAGACCATGCATGGCAGGAGGGAGGAGGCTAGTCCATGGATTCACACAACAGAGGATAGGGAGGAGGGGGATGGGGCAGCAAGCTAACTGTTCAGAGAAGGCGGGTATTAGAAACTTTATTGTTTTTAAAACATTTTGTCTGTGCAAACTACTTAAAATATGAACAAGTATGCAGCATAATCTCACTTTTATTCAGGAAGAAGAAGACGTTAGTGACTGTGACTCCGGGCTCACTTGGCAAAAACACCCCCTAACCCTCCACCCCCTATCGCAAAATGTAATGCCCGTGAAAAGGGTAGGTGAACACAGTGTTATATAGAACATAGTCCTGAGAGCACGATTGAAAATGAAAACTAGATATAGTGTATGGTATAAACTATGCACCAAAAAGTGTGATATAAGATGAACCAGGCGTGAAATATAATATGCAATACATTGTGCGCAATGACAGATTCATTGGAGAGCGCGAGATAGCACAGGCACTAGCGTGTGCTATGCGATATGCGCCTTGGAGTGTAATATGCACAGGGCAGTGTTGTGTAACCTAACTAGTCTCTAAAGTTGTAATATAAAATATGTGCTGGGGAGTGTAACGTTGCATATGCACTGTGACAAAGATATGGATCCCAAATTGTAATATGTATGGCATAGCACTGTGCGTTATAACATAGGCATCGAGGAAGGCACGTTAGATGGGGCAATATAACCCGTGCGAAGACAAGTGTGGCATGACATTTTCACGGGGTGGTGTTACAGTGCACATGGGCTAGAGAGTGTCATAGCATATGCACTAGCTAGTGGAATACAATACAGAGGTGTGTGGCACTCGGCAGGCAATGGTGGGTGTAACACAGCATTGGGCTCTGTCAGGAGCGCGCTGTGACTCGCAAGTGATGTTCGTCCCCTTTCCAGAGAGTAAAATAAAAAGTATTACACATCCGGCAGTGGATGTGTGTTTTATTAACTGTGAGGGGGGTTTCTTGCATAGTTTTGGTCGAATTTTTGTCGAATCCCCTTTGAATGGCTTGGTGTGCATGTGTATTAAATGTGCCCGTCAATAGCTACCCATGTTTGTATAAATAAACGACAAGGGTGTCTACCGGGATTAGGCACGGTAGAGCATCAGACATGTCAGAGCTTCACTAGTGGTGTAAATACATTCCACGTGGATTAATTGCATGCATAGTCGCCTTTTAATGAATATCACGCAAATCGTCATGGTGATAGGTACATACGGTTTGTCCAGCATGTCCTAGGTGTGTCTATAAATATATATTTTTTAAAAATAATAAAAAACAGTGGCCGGCCCTGGGGATTGGGGTCAAAAAAATATAATTAGGAGACAGGCCCTGGGGGATGGGGTCATCAGGGCCAATAAATTAGAATAAGAAGGGGAACCACACAGCCCCCCTTCTTAAAAAAATAAAATAAATAAAAGACTGGCATCGTGCCGGAGGCCATGCCCCCTCCATGCAGCACTCTGCAAACGCGCCCCCAACAGGCATCTCCAGTATGCGCCAGGGAGCTGCGCTGCAGACAGGTGTTCTGAGGCCAAGCCCCTTTTTACACCTCTCTGCAACGCAGCTCTGTGGCGCTTACTGGAGGTACCTAGTGGTCTAGTGTGACCCTAGGGACCCTTAGGATTCAAGGGGACTTAATCTCTCAACTTAGAACAGCCACAGGGCGCGTTTACACAGTGGTGAAGGGAGGGGACGGGGCCTGAGGTGATGTGTGCAAACACGCACCATGGCACGTTTTAAATTGGGGATATAATTTCCCTTCAATACTGAGGGCCCCTGGGGGCTAACTAGCCCACCAAGTGCTTCCAGTAAGCGCCACTGAGCTGCATTGCAGAGAGGTGGTCCAGGCCGTGCCACTTTTTACACCTCTCTGCAACGCAGCTCTGTGGCACTTACTGGAGGTACCTAGTGGGCTAGTTGGACCCTAGGGACCCTCAGGACTCAAATGAACTTAATCTCCCAACTAAAAACGGACACAGGGCGTGTTTACACAATGGTGAAAGGAGGGGACGGGGCCTGAGTTAACGTGTGCAAAAACGCCCTGTGGCCTGTTTTAAGAGGTAGTTTTAATCCCCATGCCCTATTATATACTAGGGGCTTATAGAGGAGGTAAGGCTAATCACAGGGGGACCCCAACGCATAATGTTCCCTAGTGTATGTAGGTGTTTTCACTGTATTCTAAGTGTCTTTTAACATAGCACTGGCTCTAGGACTGGTTAGTCAGACTCAGTTACCACCAGTATCCGTCTGAAAAAGTTGAGGGTACAGGATGATTTTGCAACAAGGCTTCTTTCTGCTCTTCTTTTTGTTCTTTCTGCACGTTATCCTTCTTCCTGCACTTATCTTCGTATTTGAGGACTTCTGTTGCTTCTTTCTGCACTTCTTTTGTTTCTTTCTGTGCATTTTTTCTTCTTTCTTCACATGTCCTATCTCTGTAGGCATAGTTAGAAATTAGCATTTAAAAAACCTTTGAAATTAACAGAAAAAACCATAGGTTTCAGGCACGTTATAGTTAGGAATTAGCATTTAAAAAACCTCAGAAATTCACTGAAAAAACCATAGGTTTCAGGGGTGTTATAGTTAGCTGGACTTTTCACTTGTACAAAACCATTGAAATTCCCCCGTTATAGTTAGTTCAGCTAACTATAACTCGCGCGCCCGCAATGCACTGCTGATGACGTCACATATTACATCACTCATGACATGGTCAGTGACATCACTCATGACATCACTGATGACATCTCAAATGACATCACTGATGACATCACTGATGACATCATCCTTGTGATAGAGTGGCAGACCTCCTCTCACCCTAATATAACCTTTGATACACACATTCAAAAATAGAGACTAAAATTTTCAAAACAATGGACATACCAATACCAGTTACAACAACCTCTTCAGTAATTCTAAGATCCACATACACATCCACTCATTCACCAACAGTCCAATACAGTCACTCATACATGTACTCACTCATCATATGTACTCATACACCTATACATCCTGTTACACAATGCCACTCATCCATAGTTACTCACACACATAGTCACTCATGCTAATAAAGAATCAAACATACATTTACTTGCATATACAGTTATACACACACCACCACACTTACTTCTACGGAAACTTACACATACTTAGTCTTTTAAACAATCACTTATAGAAACACATACTTATTCATACAGGAACTCTTTCAATCTCTCACTCTCACATATACTCACATATATACACCAATAGTCACATATACTAGTTTAAAACATATGTAGTTACTCATAAAGACACTATTGAGACAGTCATTCACTCACTAACACACCCATACACACACTCATCCACCCATACAGTCCTGCACACATACTGTGTTCAACACATACAAACAGTGAGTCACTCATTCATGCACCTATGCACTACGTAATACCCCCACCGAACCATGCAGACACTCAGACTGATACTCAAAAAACCAACTAATAACCTATATAGACACCCATGTAGCTACTCACCAACCCATGCAGCCACTTATACACAAAGTGAGAGACTGATACAGATATTTACATATTTAAACATTACTCACTAAGCCATGTATTCACTATGATACACTTAATCAGTCAGTTACACAATCAATTTTTCAAAAACAAATCATCCATTTAGACACTTATATACCCATTTATTCTTCCATCGACCTTGAGATATACATATATAAAACATATTTAATTTTCAGAATAACACACATTCACTGGATGATGTCATCAGTGATGTCATCAGTGATGTCATTTGAGATGTCATCAGTGATGTCATGAGTGATGTCACTGACCATGTCATGAGTGATGTAATATGTGACGTCATCAGCAGTGCATTGCGGGCGCGCGAGTTATAGTTAGCTGAACTAACTATAACGGGGGAATTTCAATGGTTTTGTACAAGTGAAAAGTCCAGCTAACTATAACACCCCTGAAACCTATGGTTTTTTCAGTGAATATATATATATATATATCCACTTCTTCTGTTTCAAAAGGAAAACCAAAGCCGCTTACAGTGGCGGGCCACGGCGGGAAAAAGCGACTCCCAATAGCCAACCAAATCGTTACGCCGTTTTTACAAGAAACGATGCCATGGCCACCAGATTATCTCAGCGTGTATTTATTTAGATGGTTTTTGTCACTCAGAGTGACAAAAACCATCTAAATAAATACACGCTGAGATAATCTGGTGGCCATGGCATCGTTTCTTGTAAAAACGGCGTAACGATTTGGTTGGATATATATATATATATATATATATATATATATATATATATATATATATATATATATATATATATATATATACTGGCGGTCGTCAGTAGGTAGTTATAGTTAGGACCTAGTTTCCATAGGAAAAGCGTTTTTTGTTTTCCCAGTAACCTTGGCGCCGGATGACGAATATTCGCAAAATTTTCAAAACTTCAGTCAGCTCCTATCCTAAAAGTTTCGGGGTGATTTGTCAACCGGGGGCCGAGGAAAAAGGGGGGGCCCAAAACACGTTTCCCCCATGTTCTTTCCCATGGGAAACTTTAGACACGACTACAGCCTGAACTGCTGAACGGAATTACACCAAATTTGGCAAAAAGGTAGCGCTTGGCACAGAAAGTGCCCTTTTCTTTAAATGGTGTAAATTCGTTAAGTAGTTGCTGAGATTATCCAAAAATAAAAGTTTCGATATCTATGGCCGTGGTGGATCCGCGCACCCTGCCGATCACGAGCTGCATTCTAATTGGCTGTCAACACTCCAAACCGGGAAGTGTTTGCAGTAATCTTGTGCCTCAAAAACAGTAAAAATAGCGCAAAAAACAAGAAAAGGGGTTAGGGTAGAAACACCCTGGCCCGCTAGACCTGCTCAGGGGGTCCCACAAGGACCCCCAGGGCCAAAAAAAGCACCTCCCCCGGGCACTAATTATTCAAATTTGGGGCTCCGTGACGGACCCCGAGCCCCGGGGACCACCACCTCCCCGGGGCTTTGCCAATGGTGGGAGGGGGGACACATGGCCCCCCTCCTGGAGCCTGTGATGGCACTAGGGACCGCCACCCCCAAGGGCCGGCTCCTGCTGTGTCCCGCGGTGCCCACCCCGGGACACTATTGTTTGCAATGACAGGGTAGAAGCCTCGCAGCTCCCTCCCTGTCATTGCAAACTGCTTTGCTTCATTGAAGCGAGAGCAGGGAAATCTGCTCTCGCTTCAAAGAAGCAAAGCAGACTGCTTTTCCACACAGGGAGCTGCATGTTAGCAGCTCCCTATGTGGAAAAGCGATGCCAGCTCCCGCAGGAGGCGGGGAGCCGGCTGGGACCGTGGGGGCATTGGGGCTCCCCCCACGGTCCCCAAAGGAGAGGGCCAGCCCCGGGGGATGGGGTTCCCGGGGTAGAAGTGGCCTGGGAGGGGGGCCACACAGCCCCCCTCCCCTACAAATGTTTTTTAAAAATGCAGGTCGGCCCCAGGGAATGGGGTCCCTGGGGCCATAATTGACCTGAGGAGGGGAGCCACACGGCCCCCCTCCAATTTTTTTTAAAAAAAGCAATGGCCAGGCTGCGGGGGATGGGGTCCCCGGGTCCAGAATAGGCCCAGGAGGGGGGCCACGCGCCCCCCCACCCCAGTAAAAAAAGAAAAAAAACAGGCAGAGCCCCGGGGGATGGGGTCCACAGGGCTAAAAGAAGCCTCAGGAGGGGGGCCATGCAGCCCCCCTCCTTGGTAAATAATTAAAAAACAAAATATATATATAGTGGCCATGCCCTGGACGATAGGATCCCCGTGGGGCTCCCTTCCATTTTAAAATAATAAAATCGAAAAATTAGGGGTCAGGCACTGGGGGATGGGGTCCCCAGGCCGCAAAAAACAGGAAAGGAAGGGGGGCCACACAGCCCCCCTTTTATAAAAGATTTTTTTTTAAAGCCGGCATCGCGTCGGAGGCCCCACCTCCTCCCAGCAACACTATGCAAACATGCCCTGTGGCGCGTTTTAATTTGGGGAATTAATTACCCTACAATCCTGAGGGTCCCTGGGGGCCAACTAGTGCTGCGTTGCAGAGATGTGGGCCAGGCCATGCCCCTTTTTATGCCTCTCTGCAACGCAGCTCTGTGGCACCTACTCAAGGTACCTGGTGGGCTAGTTGGACCCCAGGGATGGATCGTCAGCATTCAAGGAGACTTAATCTCCCAACTTAAAACGGCCACAGGGCGTGTTTTAATACATGTCACCTCAGGCCCCCCTCCCTTCACCACTGTGCAAATGCACCCTGTAGCGTGTTTTAAGGACTTAGTTTTAATCCCCCTGCCCTATTATGTACTAGGGCCTTACAGAGGAGGTCATGCTAATCACAGGGGTACCCCAACGTATAGTGTTCCCTAGTGTATGTAGGTGTTTTCACTGTATTTTAAGTGTCTTTTAGCATAGCACTAGCTCTAGGCCTAGTTAGTCAGTTACCACCAGTGCCCGTCTGAAAAAGTTGTGGACACAGGATGATTTTGCAGCAAGGCCTCTTTCTGCTCCTCTGTTGGTTCTTTCTGCATATGTCTTGCTTCTTCCTGCACTTTTCTTTGTCTTTGTGGACTTCTGTTGCTTCTTTCTGTATTTCTTTTGCTTCTTTCTGTGCGTTTTTTCTTCTTTCTTCACATGTCCTACCTCTGTAGGCATAGTTAGAAACTAGCATTTAAAAAACCTTTAAAATTCACTTATAAAACCATAGGTTTCAGGCATGTTATAGTTAGAAATTAGCATTTAGAAAACCTTTGAAATTCACCGAAAAAACCATAGGTTTCAGGCCCGTTATAGTTAGAAATTAGCATTAAAAAAACCTTAGAAATTCACTGAAAAAACCATAGGTTTTAGGGAAAGTTATAGTTAGTTGGACTTTTCACACGTACAAAACCAGAGAAATGCCCCCGTTATAGTTAGTTCCGCTAACTATAACTCGCGCCACCGCAATGCACTGCTGATGACGTCACATATTACATCACTCATGTCATGACTGATAACATCTCAAATGACATCACTGATGACAAAACTGATGACATCATCCATGTGATAAAAATCCGATTGGCCGCACTCTGCTAGTCAGACCAGCGTGTTACCCCAAAGAATTGTGGTTAATGAAGTAGCGTCGGCGGGTACGCCTTTGCCAAAAGTTTAAAATGAAAATGAGTGTCGCGTTAGCCATCCCTGGACACGTGTTTCGAAGGTAGTTGCCTCTCGTCAGCAGGGAGTAGGTATGTGTGTAGGGTTGCTGCGTAGGCTGCCAAAAAATATTCTCAGGTAAAGTACCACTCAAGGCGCGCAGGTGCGTAGCCATGGGCTTGTCAGACCCACCGGCTCAAGGGAGCCTGAATATAAACAAAAATCCGATTGGCCGCACTCTGCTAGTCCTACCAGCGTGTTACCCCAAAGAATTGTGGTCCATGAAGTAGCATCGGCGGGTACGCCTATGCCAAAAGTTTAAAATGAAAATGAGTGTCGCGTTAGCCATCTCTGGACACGTGTTTCGAGGTAGTTGCCTCTCGTCAGCAGGGAGTAGGTATGTGTGTAGGGTTGCTGCGTAGGCTGCCAAAAAATATTCTCAGGTTAAGTACCACTCAAGGCGCGCAGGTGCGTAGCCATGGGCTCGTCAGCCCCACTGGCTCAAGGGAGCCTGAATATAAACAAAAATCCGATTGGCCGCACTCTGCTAGTCCTACCAGCGTGTTACCCCAAAGAATTGTGGTCCATGAAGTAGCGTCGGCGGGTACGCCTATGCCAAAAGTTTAAAATGAAAATGAGTGTAGCGTAAGCCATCCCTGGACACGTGTTTCGAGGTAGTTGCCTCTCATCAGCAGGGAGTAGGTATGTGTGTAGGGTTGCTGCGTAGGCTGCCAAAAAATATTCTCAGGTAAAGTACCACTCAAGGTGCGCAGGTGCGTAGCCATGGGCTCGTCAGCCCCACCAGCTCAAGGGAGCCTGAATATACACAAAAATCTGATTGGCCGCACTCTGCTAGTCCTACCAGCGTGTTACCCCAAAGAATTGTGGTCCATGAAGTAGCGTCAGCGGGTACGCCTATGCCAAAAGTTTAAAATGAAAATGAGTGTGGCGTTAGCCATCCCTGGACACGTGTTTCGAGGTAGTTGCCTCTCGTCAGCAGGGAGTAGGTATGTGTGTAGGGTTGCTGCGTAGGCTGCCAAAAAATAATCTCAGGTAAAGTACCACTCAAGGCGCGCAGGTGCGTAGCCATGGGCTCGTCAGCCCCACCGGCTCAAGGGAGCCTGAATAAAAACAAAAATCCGATTGGCCGCACTCTGCTAGTCCTACCAGCGTGTCACCCCAAAGAATTGTGGTCCATCCCCCGGGGCATGGCCCTTTTTTTTTTTTTTTTGGGAGAGGGGCTGCCTTGCCCCCCTCCTGTGGCCACTTATGGCCCCGGGGACCCCATCCACTGGGGCCGTTTCTATTTTTTTTTGGTTTATTCTATTGAGGAGGGGGCCACGTGGCCCCCCTCCCAGGCCACTACTAGCCCCGGGGACCCCATTCCCCAAGGCTGGCCCTCTTCATTGGGGGCCATGGAGGGTCCCCAATCCCCCCACGGTCCCAGCCGGTTCCCCGCGTCCTGGGACCGGCATTGCTTTTCCACATGGGGAGCAGCTAACATGCTGCTCCCCCTGTGGAAAAGCAATCTGCCTTCCTAATAGGAAAGCAGTTTGCAATGACAGGGTGGGAGCCATGAGGCTCCCGCTCTGTCATTGCAAACTACAGTGTCCTGGGGGTGGGCACCCCAGGACACTGCAGGAGCCGGCCCTGGGGGTGGCGATCCCCAGGGCCTTGACAAGGCTCCAGGAGGGGGGCGGCGTGGCCCCCCTCCCACATTTTGAAGAAAGACGGTCCACGGGGCTGGGGGGCCTGAGAGCCCCCCACCCAATATTAATAAGTCCTGGGGGTGGCGGTCCCCGGGGCAGTGTGGGAAGGTCTGGGACCCCCCACACTATTTTTTGTAAATGCCCCCGGGACCAATTACCAAAGAAGAGCGGGAGCTCGCACTTCATTTCTTTTTTTTTTTTGTTAGGCCGAATTTCGCTCTGGGTGCGCGAATCTCGCTTATTGTTTTTTTTAATGCTTTTTTTGGCCCTGGGGGTCCTTGTGGGACCCCCTGAGCAGGCCTAAGGGGTCAGGGTGTTTCTACCCTGCCACCTTTTTGCATTTTTCACATTTCTTTTGCTGATTTCTAGTGCCTCTGTTCTACCGAGGCACAAGATGGCTGCCAACACTTCCTGATTTGGAGTGTTGACAGCCAATTAGAATACAGCTCGTGCACGGCAGGGTGTGCTTAGGCTGCGCTTAGGGTACGCGGATCCTCCGAGGCCATAGATATATATGTACTTTTAAATGTAATTTTCTCAGGAACTACTGAACGGATTTACACCATTTAAGCAAAAGGCACGAGTCTGAACTAAGGACTACCTCTTTGCCAAATTTGGTGTAATTCTGTTCAGCAGTTCGGGCTGTAGCTGCGTTAAATGTCCTATTGGGAAAACACATTTTGGGACCCCCCTTTTTTCTCGGCCGCCGCTTGAGGAATCACCGTGAAACTTTCAGGATAGGAGCAGACCGGAGCTGGCCAAAAGTTTGGAAACTCTCGCGAAGATTCGTCAATCAGCACCAAAGTTATTCCAAATAGAATGTTGCGGATATCACTAACCTAAACCTACTCTAAACCTACACTTATCACTACATTATACTACTTAGGAAAATGAGTCGAGTAAAAAAGAAATGTTTATGGGGGCTGTACCAGGGGTATTTTCCAAATCCAACAGTCTCAGAAAGCGAGCCCTAGGGCACCCTAAATGTCCTGCCATTTGTTGTTCCAAAGAGGTTACCCTTACATTTAGGTCCAACCCTATTCACCGGTTAATCCAAGGTGAAAACAGTAACCTGTCTCTGTATGGCAGGTGGGACTGGTGTAGCCAGTTGGGCAGTTGCAGTTGGTGGGGCAGGTGATGCTGGTGCAGCAAATTAGCCAGTTGACATTGGTGAGCATCTGGAGCAGGTGGGGCAAGTGCAGCAGGTTGGACACCTGCTGATGGTACAGCATGTGGGGTTGGCTTTTGTGCAGCAGATGTGCTGGGCAGGTTGTGTCTGTCCTTCAGGTACCTGGAAGTGGCTGACAGACCACCACTTTGTCTGGCTAGTTTTTGGGCACCCTGGTGAAAGGCCTTCCATTGTCCTGCTACCCTCTCCTCATGGTACCTCTTCTCCATTGCAAGAAAGCCATAGGCTACTCTGTGGATATACCTGTACCTGTCCTTTCTCATTGAAAATACTTTGGCTGCCTCAGGTGACAGGTTGTCTGCAATGAAAGACACACATGACAAGATGTAAAAAACAGGACAAAGAACAAGGTCTAGCAAGTCTTTTAAACACTCAAGTGTACAACAACAGGGACTTTACACTCTAATAAACTGTTTGCAACATTAAGCATAATCTAGAAAGTCACATGTAACTCTACTCACAACATGACATTGATACCGTCAGGGTAATGTTTGGTATGGCATATAGCAACAGCAGAGTCCAGCAACATCAATGGATGGTCACATAAGTTGAATGAGCACGTTGACACAAACTCAGAGTCTACCAGGGGAAAGTACTCTGGAAGACTGAGTTATAGGCTCAGTGCAGACCCAGGGCATGCCATTTCCCCAAACTCATAAGATGCACTGGTTGTAATAGGGGCATACTACCAAGCACAAAAGTGTTTCTCATATGCAACATTCACCCAACTCTCAAATCCTTCAAGAGATACATAGTCAGATTTGTCTCCACAGCTACACATCCAGGATTCATGCAGCATACATCTACTTGAAGCATATGATTACTTGCATGTCACAAGGCAGCTAGTTGTAACAGAGTATATCATATTTCTGCGATTGGAGGTAAGTCAGGGATCAATGGTAGAAAGTATTGTTGGACACATCACAATGTACAATCCTTGTATTTCCCTAATCCAGCCAGTTGTAGGTCTGGGTTAGACCACTCATCAAACATTGTCACGAACGACAGATACTATCTTTTGTATGAGACTGGCTTATTGTAAGAATAATTGTCACTGACAAGTGTAGCTGCAATGCTCTGATCCTCAATGACTGTTACATCATGCCATTGTGTACATGGATTCCCTGTCTGGTCATACTAATCACCAACATCTCTCTAACATATTGTTGCCTGTATGTACACTGTGAAACACAGATGCAGAGACTGAAATAACATACCCAATTTGCACGTATGGACACAGTGAAAGTGCTACAGGAACTTCACAAGATTCACATACTTCCAGAGTCACAACAGCCAACACCATCAGAAATATTTAATCTCTAGCCATACAAAGTGCACTTATGCTGCCATATACACTTGCCACACTAAGCAGAAGGCATGTTCCCTTATGGAGATGAAAAGGAAGTTGCAGGTGACTTCACAACACTACGCCCAATTCAGGTACATGGTATTAAGGTATGTGCAAGCACCATTAGGTAACAGAATCAATTGCCAAGTTGAAGGATGGACCCAATGGGTTCCATACTACTGTACATCAGTGTATAAAAATGTCTGGGGACATCCTTTGAGAACACTGGTGTAGGGCAGTGTCATGGAAGTTTAGTTGACAATCTGCTACAACATGTAGAAAATGCATGGAAGCAAGGAAAATGCTATATTAAGGGGCACCCCTGCCTTTTTTGATGACAATAGTGCCATATTTTGTTGCCTAGCACCAACACAGGCACCCTTGAACAATTGTGCAAGAGTGCCTGCATTGTTGCTAGGCAGCTAATTTTGCACCAGCACAGGGTGAAACACAGGACTGAGCCATTTTTTTTGTAAGTACGGTGCATGCCTGCGTTTCAGAAGTGACGAAGCTCCGCGTTAAGCAAAGAAGGCTAATGCTGCGCTTTGTCACTTCATTGAAAATATGCCCATACATTTTCTAATGATGAGGCATCATCGTGAGAGAGGTGATATCCATGCCATGCACACCCAGAGGGGGATCAACAACATACTGGACCAGTCATCATAAACATTCATTTTTGGAAAGCAACATACATGGACCAAGGAACTCAATCAGTGGAGTGGGGGTCCCTGAAGGCATCGAAGTCTCCTTGGCTGAACAATGGACATCCAGCTTGAACAGAAGAAATAGGAGTATTGATCAGTCGTGACGTGGCACATGTCATGTTCAGAATTGAAGTCATCTATATACATAATCCAAAGATTTTCAAAGATGTGTTGGTTCATGTTGCCTAGATCTTGGAATGTGAATTGACTGACTGACACACAACACATGCTTAATGCAGGATTGTGGAGTATGAGACAATCTTGCAACAATAGATGATTATCTTGTGACTAAAGTTGAAGAGGGGCAGTCACATCAAACCTTGCTCAACCTCTTATTAACAGCTGAGTGTCAGAACACACTATGCCTACATCACTTTTAACTCAGAGACTGGAGGGTATTGTAGTTTTCCATCTCACAAGCACATCAGACTCAGACAGACTTATTTTCAAGCCCCTTGGGCCATCTGTGAGTCACTTTTGAAATGGGAAAAACTGACGTACCAGCAGCGCAAAGGGCTTGCAAATAAACCCCTGAGTCTTCTGTCTACCATTGTCCCACCATACTTGGAAGTCTGTTAACAATTTCAAAATACCAGCGCTGAAAGTGAATTTGTGTGTGTACTGCTGGTGATGCTCCATGTAAAAATGTAAAAAGTGACGCAGTGCAAAATTAATATTGACTCACCTGTCGAGTACTTACTAGGGCTTAACACTTCGGTCTCCTTGCTGTGGCTTCTCTCAATTCTAGAGGCTACTTACAGCGTCCACCGCTGATATTTTTACAGCTGCTATTTTCATACTGAGCACTGGCCCCTACCAGGTGTCCTAATTCTTCTTGCTCACAAACCTTTATGTCCTGATGATGATCTCAAATCAGTGAGATCGAAACGCTGTTGACCCCTTACAACAAGAAACAACTGTTATTGTTTAAAAACTTCACTTAGGAGCTTCTACCTTTGTTGTCAATGCAATTTATATATATTTTAAAAGTCACCCTTACTCATCACATCAAAATTGCTGTCACCTTTTTGTGAGCACTTGAACTATACTTTCATATTGTTGATAAAATAAATACTGTGTGTTACATAAACTTCCTTTGTGTCCCTGTCAAAGAACTACCTTGTTGAACGTTTTGGCATTAATTACCCTATATGCCCACTTTATATAGGCATACTGATTAACAACACCTCTAATGCAATAGTTCTCGTCTATTTTGGACTTCATTGGCCATATAGGAACCATTGATTTCTAAAAATATAGTAACACTCAATGGCTATGGCGTGTGACCTGTGTTGTGTATATGACTTTCCTTTATCTGATGTGTTATGATCCCAAAAATATTGACTGTCAACATGCACACCTTCAGATATTGATGCAGTGCCATATTTAACATTGATTGATAGGCAATGTATGATTTATTCGCAGTCATACTGTTTCCTATTGGTTGTATGTGTGTCTATATATGAGGCAGTTACATACCCCATTGCAGTAAAGTGTGTACCACTGTACTTGGATTGAGACATACGCTAACTCGTACAACAAGTATTCACTAATTGTGATGAAGATTTTAATGAATGCCTACAATGAGACTTGTGTCCATGGAGTCTCATTGGAAGATATGCTCAGGTGGAGTAAATTATTGACCATTTAGACAGGTTTGTGCAAAATAACTCAGCGTGACTTTACACCACCTTGTCCATTTTATCCTTGCCACACCAGTCTACTACAGTAAGTGGGTGTGATATTGGAGTGGACATGGACAGTTAAGTGCAACTTGCAGACCTTTTGAGGTTTGTCTAGAATGATACGTCTTGGGGCTGTGTCAACTTTTACTACTCAATGCAACATTAGACAGTTATGAACAGTTTACAGGTAAATGAGTACTTGTGATCTACATATCATTCCATAATTGCTGTATTATGCAGAACACATGGATGAGGCAGTACTAATTTCACCAGAAATCATGTGATGGAAGGTGTCCATTTATACAGAAAGATATTGAAACATGCAGTCCACTCACCCTTTGTAGATGGCACACATGTGCCTGCACAGGGACTGCCTTGATGGTTCGACACCACCACAAGGGCATGCACATGGAAGTCATATATATTTTTTTACAAAGCGCTATGTGATTGAATGTTGCACAACACCTGCCTCAGACCTTTCCTCATAGGTAACCCTAAGAAATATGAATCAGAAAATGATGTGTCAATATGTGCAGCAACATGCATTTACCATTTTCTTAGCATGCTGAAAGGTGAACACTATGGGGGAGATTTACAAGTAAGTGACGCATCTGTAAAGATGCGTTACTTTCCTTGACCCACCCTGAGAAATCCTTGTACCACTATAGATGCACCGTATTTACAATACGGCGCACCTATGGCACAAGGATTGACAGATGCGTTAGAAATTCTGACGCATCTGTTTGCGCAAAAGTCACGCATTGCTGGAGTCGTGTTGCTAGCACGACGCAACTCCAGCAATGCAGGGGGAGTCCTATCCTATTTGTGCTGCGTCACTCGTTACGCCTGCTTCAAGCAGGCGTTAGAATTCGACGGAATGGCGTCCTAGAAATGGTGCAGTGAAATCTTGTAGATTTCCCTGCATCACTTCTAGGAAGCTTTTTTGCGTTGGAACGCCCACCCTGCATACATTATACCTGACGCAGGTATAATGTGACGCAAGGCTTTACAACGTTGTAAATGGGCTGCACTTTTACGCTGCTGCTGTGTCACAAAAAGTGATGCAACGGCGGCGCAAAAATCATGCATGGGGTTTGTAATTCTGCCCCTTTGTATTTCTCATTGCATCACCCTTCTTAAGCCTACTTTTCAGAGCCATTACTTATTTGGGCACAGTCTCAAGTGATTACATGTGCTTCTGTATCATGAAGCAAAGTATGTAGCAGTGTAAAGCCACTGCAACACTCTTTGCATCCCCCTTTCATGCTAAGTGGAGTATGTGCCTAGCACTGATTGCAACATTCAGTCACATTATGTTGCTTAATCCCACTTTGGGAATCTGAAGAGTTAGAGTTTGTCATCAAAACCTTACTAAAAGTGATGTTAAGTTTGTGGGAAGCACAGGTAAATGTGGCCCTGAGTGGTTTCAACACACTTTATACCTATCCCTTTACATGGGATAGGATTTAGATCTGTGTCCTGCATGTTGTAGAAAATTTTGCTTATGTCCCACTATGTGTCAGTGGCTATATGTGCATACATTTGTAGATGGTGTGATTGGATGATGTGACACACCTCTTAAATTTGGGTGTGTATTCATGAGTGTTGTGTACATCCCTGGAGACATACGACAAACAGTATGTGACATGACCATTTCCCAGGAGAAGGATGCTCTTATTTGTGTTCAACTATGCTTGCAAATTGAGTGATATGTTAAAATGTGTTGTGGCAACAAATACCTAGATTACACACATTATGTGGCATTACACAGGTAGGTGATGCCACTTCATTGTACTACCATATTTTTTGGGGGAAATCTTAAACAAATTGATTGGCCTTTGAGGCTGTTACTTGAATGTATTGGACATGCTTGTTGTTATTCCTGACGCACGTTGCTCCCATGTATGGCATTGTTTGTTGTTGGTTGTAGCCACACAGTAAGTGTGATGGGATGAGGATAGTGCCAGTTGTCAAAATGACTTGCCATGCCACACTCAGGGTGGTGGACATCCACACATTGTTGTCATTGCAGCATTGCCATCCTATTTGGCTTATGTACACAATAGTGAACACAGATGCTTTCTCAGTTGTCTCATGGCTATCCTATGTGTCAGTGTTTGTGCCGAGAGTTTTATGGCAATGTAAGATCAGTGCACTGCTGAAAGTGAGTCACACACAGTGTTTATAATACAAGACCTATACAAATTCATCATTACAGTGACATGTGTAAGGTATAGTCACAGTATCACCTGTAGGCCAGACAATATGTGTATGTTTGGTGTAAGATTAGGCCTGGGCCAAAATTCCGTTCCGTTTGCGGAAATTGCCATAATTTGGCATTTTTGCGTTCCGCGGAAAGCGCGAAAATGTCAAAATTTCCGCATTCCGCAGCTTAGTGATAATTTGTTTCTTGCTCGCTCTGTAAAATAATACATTCTCGTATGCGCGCGATCACCTTACCTGAATCCCCGCGTTCGCCGACAAGTTTTCCCGATCCGGTCGCGTTCTCCACGAGATGTTGGATTGTTGGTAGCCATTTGCGCTGTCTCGCGACAGTTCGCGCCCGCAGTAACGTCATGCGTCACGTGATCACGTCTTTCTTCTCGCGATCATGCACCGCGAAACAAGTGAAAACAAGATGGCCGCGCCCGCGAGCAACCGCATGTGTAAGTTGGCGAGCCGCGACCACGTAGAAAATACCGCGAACGGGCGGGAAAAAAACTTCCGCATCTTCGCGATATTTCCGCGTGTTTGCAGAGATTTTTAACGTTTTCGCGATAATTTGCGAAAGTGAATTTTACAAATTCCGCCCACCCCTAACAGTCCCTACACTGTATTGGTTCATCAGTTAGTCTGGCTCTCTTATCCTTTTAAACTTTCGCCTCCCTTTTCAGTCCCTCGTAAAGTGGTATCTCATATGACCCGGGGCTGGTAAATTAAATGCTACAGGTGGGCTTGCAGCTCTTATTGCGCAACCCACCAAGGTAGCCTTTCAAACCTGTCTCAGGCCTCTGCCAGTGCAGGGCCTGTGAGCGCAGTGTTACTGCCGCTGTGATGTGGCACCTAAAGTGTGTGCCATGTCTGTGAACCCCCTTTTGCTGCATGTTAGTCACCCCTAAGGTAGGCCCTAGCTAGCCCTGTGGGCATGGTGCATTGTAGGTAAAAGGTAGGACATGTACCTTAACTGTGTGACATGTCCTGGTAGTGAAAAACAGCCATTTTAGTTTCTCACTGATGTGAGGCTGCACTCCCATAGGAATGCATTGGGGATTCCCTGATAAGTGTTTTAGTGGTAATTCCTGATATGAGAGGAACAGCATGGTCAAGTTTGGTATGGTTGGAAGAGTAATAATAAATGCTGCCCAATGTTGTCCACTAATTTATTATCACTATTTTAGAAATGCCAATTTTAGAAGTTGGCATTTCTGTGTGCTATGTGTCTGCCTTCCTGATGTGGATTGCATGGCTGGCTTTGGAGTGACAGGGGCTGATGAGGTGTGTGTGGCTCCAGGGAGGGCAGGGTAAGTCAGCGCTAGGCTGTATAATGGATCTGCATTCAGAGTAGTGGGAGGAGTAGTCCCTGACCGTGAAAAGGTCTGTGTCTGCCTACGTGAATGCTGGCTCTGCCCCCTGTGGTGTGTCTGATGGCAGAGCCCCAACCTGACAAAGGAGGGTGGGAGCCCTGTAAACAAAGTGCTCCACACCCCCCAGAACCAGTTCCCCCAAGCCCTGTGCCAGGGCAGGCAAAGAAAGTGTGGTATAAGTATTGGGGCTGTGACCCCATGAAAGTGTTCTTTCTTGTGACTTGAGGGACTCCCTTCCTGCTGGAGGGCCCTGTGAGCTGGCCTGTCTGGGCCCAGCCTTGTTCCCCTGAAGCCTTTGCTTGGGCACCTTGTGGGCACTTTATTCTTCTCTCCCAGGACGGGGAGAGTGCTGGGGTGTATATGGAGAGGGAATCCCGACATGGGGATTCCCCCGCAATTGCTGCCTTGGAAGCGGGAACCCACCCGCATTGCCGTCAATGAAAGCGGAAGCCTATCCTGCATGGTGGGTGTATCTGCAGCAGAGTGAGAGCCCACCCCACACTGCCACTGCTGAGGAGAGCAGGAGCCCACCCCCCACTGTGGTGAGCTGAGAAAAGGAGCGGGAGCCCACCCTGAGTTTGTGCATTTTTAATGGCGGGAGCCTACCCTTCATTGATACCGCTTGTGGTGGGAGCCCACCCCGCATTGGTGTGCTTTGTGGAGCCACCGCTGTGAGCCCGAGTGCGGCCTCATGTTATTCACTGCCGCGACCTAGGCCGGAAGTCAGGCGGACCGCCTGACCGAGGGCGGAGCCTTTCCGGGAAGAGAAAGTGCCTGAAGGAGGGGGGGAGCTTAACCCGCCTCCGTGAGCGCAAGCGGCAGAAAGTCAGACAAGTTACGCATGATCATGGGCGGGGCTCCCATTGTGAGGAGGAGTGCCCTGCATAAGGAAGCCGGCTGTCCCACACTGGATCATCCCAGAGAGGAGTCAGAGGATGCCCCGGTGAGAGGGGTTTAAGTCTTTGAGCTTTTTGGGGTCGATTGAGGACAGCTACACCAAGTAGGCACTTTTCCCTTTTCAGAGCCCCAGAGTGGGGCTCTCCAGGCACCGTGGTGCAGGTGCCAATTTCCTCACAGCTGACCCGCCCGTTGGCGGCCAGCAGTAATGTGGGGGCAATTGTGTTCATCAGTCTCATAGTGGGACCTCAAAGGCACAGTTAGTGCCAATGCTCATTCTGCCTTCTACAGCTGCACCGCCCTGACTACGGGCAGCTGCAACGTGGGGGCACTTTCTGTTTAGTACCGGAGTGGGGCTCAGAGGGCACTGCGGAGCTAAGATTAATGGCCACAGCTGCACCGCAGGAGCGTGGGCAGCTACACATGGGAGCATTCTTTCTTTAGAGAAACAAGGGTGAGTTGTACCCCTCCCCCGCATTAGAGAACAGGCTGGTGGAGGCCACGTGTTCAGTTAGCAGCTTGACATTCTGGACAAAGGGGCATTGGGCCCCCCGTGAAAGGCCAGTTGGCCAGGGGCCAGTGCTGGTAGGGCGCAAGGCCCTAATGTTATGCCTATTGTGATGATGCATAATGTGGTTATGTTAGGATGTTTATGCATAAGGTGTTCATGTCTACAGATATTACATAATGTGTTTATACTATGAGGTTTATGCATAATGTGGTTATGCCCAAAATGGTTGTTGTCTAATGTGTTATGCTGATGAGGAGGCCAAATGTTATGCATAATGTGTTTTATGCCAAGGTGATGCAGACATAATGTGTTTGTGTTACGTGTGATACTGCTAAGTGCAGTATGGTACCAGTGGTTACTGGTTGTGTTTTATGTGTGCTACTAGTGCTTTCTAGAAGTTCTGACAGTGGCCAGATTGGCCCTGTCCTGTGTATATAGTCCCCTGTAAATTACTACCTAGTGCCAGTTGGCACAGTGTATATGTGTGATTGTGATTCTAATGTGTTTTGGATAATGCAAAGGCTATTTCTTATGTAACCTTGTGCGGAGTTTCTTTTGTGGTGTGCCTAGTGTGTTGCTGCTGTGTGTGTGTGTTGCGCAAATGCTTCACACATTGCCTCTGGGATAAGCCTGACTGCTCGTGCCAAGCTACCAAGGTGGTGAGTAGGGGTCATCTTCAGCATGTAACTCCCTTGCCCTGACTAGAGTGGTGGTTTCTACCTGGCTTAGGCACAAGCCCTAGCCAACCAGAAATCCCATTTTTAACAACAACAAGCACATTGTTTTTCACAATGATGATCCATCTGCATTCTGTAGTTCAGCTGCACGAAACATTTTAGAATTCCAGGTCATGGTTTAGTTAGTGTGATGTACTCTGCTAGGTGATCACTCTGTGTGACCCTATCAGTTGGACTACTTTAGCTTTCATAATAGTTCACCTTCTAATAAAAAAAACAAGCATACAAGATATTGGTCAATTGATTGTTTATTATAATACATCACAAGGAGAAAATATTGGTACAAAGCTATGAATGAAAAAAAAGATTGCAGGTGACATTATGTGACAAAGGGCCAGATGTACGATGGATTTCTGCATGCGCAAATGGGTTTTTGACCCGTTTGAGCATGCAAAAAACATGTGGCCCATGTACCAACCATATTTTACAAGTCACTAATGAAATCGCGACTCGCAAAATAGGGTTAGCGACACGCTAGGGGACCCCTTCCCCTTTATGAATGGTTGCACAATTTTTTTTCAGAGCAGGCAGTGGTCCCAGGGACCGCTACCTGCCCTTGAAAAATGACACAAAAACTTTTAATTTTTTGAAAAAATGCATCCCGTTTTCTTTTAAGGAAAACGGGCTGCATTTAATAAAAAACTGCTTTATTTAAAAGCAGTTCCAGACATGGAGATCTGCTGACCCCAGCAGGCCACCATCCCTGGGAGAGCCAGCCATTCCCAATGGGGTTGCAAATTGCGACAGCCTCATTAATATCCATGAAGCATGCAAATTGCGACCCCCGTTGGGAATTGCATACAGTGTCTCAGACATTGTTGTACATTGGCAAATGTGACTCGAAAATTGAGACTCGCAATTTGGCTAAATGTGCGAGACGCAATTGCCGATGGTCGTACATCTGGCCAAAAATTGTTGATAAGTGCATCCTTCCTCAAAAATGCTGCTGCAGAAGTAGAAGGTTGGCTCTGATCCACTTCTTCCTCCACCCCATCGTCAAGATTTAGCATCTCTTCTATGTCATCTGGCAGAATTGTATTAGTCCTGACACAAAGTTTGTGGAGCATGCAACATACAAGTATTATTTTGCTTACCAAGGCTGGGGTATACAGGAGCATTCCACCTGAAATGTCCAAGCACATAAACTTGGATGTTAGCACTCCAAATGTGCTTTTGACTATGACCCTGGTGCAGCCCTGTGCCACATTGTAGTCCCTCTGTGCCTGTGTGTATGTAATTTTGGTGGTGTCATCACACATGGCATGATTGCATAGCCTTGGTCAGCTGACACAGAAAATTGAGAAAAGGCACATAAGTCTCTTATCAAGATATGTTTGAGCAGCACATTATTTGACTTTGTGTCCAGTGTACAGCATTCTTTTTTTTTTTTTAATAGAGCTTTATATAGCGCAAACTTGACCCGAATCGGGTATCCGAGCGCTGTACATAGCACCAGCTGCGTTACATTAGGGCACATTCATTTTTGTTAGGCATGGGCAGATTAAGTGATTTGCCCAGAATTCAGTGTTATTGCCGAGACTCGAACCCAGTGCCCCAGATTCAAGGTCGACCGCCCAAGTCGTTAGGCCAACTCCTGTCCACAATTCTACATTCACCTTGCGCACAATGTGGTACATGCAATGAAACAGTATCTATGCCATTAATTTGCCAGTTGTTAACAGCATACATATTACTACACTGTGATAGTAAAGGTCCTCTGTGACACCTTCATGGTGTTATAGTCAGCAAAGTGCAAGTGACTTTTAGGATGTGACTTTTCAACGATGTTAATGTGTACTCAATGATTTATGAGACACTTGTCTCACATGGCTCACTTTTTTGGATGTATGGGTACCTTAAAAACCTGTCACTCATCATCCTTGAGATCATATGACACATGGCAGTAGCTGTAGGATTTACTTCCATTTGGGCCAAAATGTAGTTACAGTTTTGTTCTGGATGTAGAAGTTTCAATGTGTCAGGTATGGACATGACACTGGATTTATTTGACCCTGTGAGTTTTTATCTACACATATTGGTGCACACTGGCCATTTTTGGGACACCATACATTGGTTACTATATGTGTATGGAGGCTACACAGAAACATTGGACAAGTAGACTGAATACACTGCAAGGCAGGAGACCTAAGTGCCAGTGTATGCCATATCTCTGACACTCTTTGTTATCCATACATTGTTATTTTGTGTTGGCACCAGCAGTGCTGATTACCACGGTGACACACACAATATGCTCTTGGAGATATTGTGCCCGATTCACAAAAGTAATCTGAGACAAAATCCTAACTTTACGACTTTCGGTATTCACAAAGAGCATTTGGGAGTAGTAAAGTTAGGATTTTGTCTCAGTTAAACTTAAGTTATTGGTCTTAAGATTAACATAAGTAAAACTTATGTTTAACTGAGACACAATCCTCACTTCACTACTCCTAAATCCCCTTTGTGAATACCAAAAGTTGTAATGTTAGGATTTTGTCTCAGACTACTTTTGTGAATCGTGCCCATTGTTTTTAGTTGTCATAGGAGATGTGTTATATGTATGAGGGAGCACCTTGCTGCTCAATCTAGTCTCTTCGATGAAAACCAGGGTGATTATGTTTCTGACAATTTTGTGTCTGTTGTGTACGTTGTATGTGATATATGTTTATTTGATAGGAAATGTGGAGCAGCATTGTTGAGCGAGACTATAGCAGTACTAGTGTTTGTGATTCATGTGCTTACTCATAGAAGTGTGTAATGTCATCTCTCCTCTTGCCAATGGTAAAGACTTATGGTACACAGAGTTCACAATGGGAATGGTTAGCTTTCTAATTGTCTAGTTGTAGCTGATCACTATGAAGTGTGGTTACATAAATGTCCTGGACAATATCTGGATGTGCACATGGTTCCTCATGGTGTTTGGTCTGCCACTGTACATCACTGATTGTGCAGAATGTTGAGCTAACCTGAATGATGAGCAAAGTGTTGGTATATGCTTTACTTTGACATACACAACACCCATGTTATTCTGGGTCAAAATACCGAATCTATGAAATATTTGCCTGATTGAGCAGCCACCATTGCTGCATTGTGGACGTGACATCTTGTTGTCTGGATCTGACATTAGGTTGTGCAGTATATATGTCACAAACCATGCAATGTAAATAGAGTTACTCCCTCTTAAAATATGTGATACAGGTTACTGGCACTAATTGGGGTATAGATGAGGATGCTACATATGCTTCTGTATCCTCAGTTGAGGTTCTGTAGGTGGCACACCACTTGCACACTGTGACATGGATGCACTACATTGGATGTGTATGGTGAGGTTGTGGTCTCCAATTATTTTGAGTGTTGAGGAGTATCAAATCTTCCATGGAAGACAATGTTACCATTTGCAAACTGTTTGATGTCCTTTGTAGTGGGCTGCCTTAATGCTTACCTATTGGAATTTGCAATGCTCTGCATAACTTCTTCATATAACCAGGTAGTAGGATAACAGTCATGTCCTCCACTGTAGCATCATGCTCGGTAACAGTCCCTCATCCCATGAGACTGGTTTCTGTGCCCCACAACGGAATCAGACGGAGTAATTTGGAAAGCTGACAATTCAGCTTTAACATTGAACTGAGTGATGGATGGAAGGGTAAGTGAATGGACTGAAAGAAGTCAAAGCAGGATTGGATGAATGGAAGGAAAACAAAAGATAATAAGGAACACTCACGCCTAATGCCTCCTAGATTGAGGGTACTGCCATTGTTTGACAATCCTTTGGAACCTTATTCAAGAGGCGGACAGCCAGATCCCCTGGAGTAGTGTGTGACGCCTGCTTGATGTGCATCCTGACTCCTCCAATTCCTGCCCTCCACTTTAGGACTTGTCATTGGTCCCTCCCCTGCTCCCTTCTTGCGCATCCACCCCTCCTCACCCCTCTTCTTCTTCTTCTTGTCATTCTTGGCTTTCTTTTCCTCTAGTCTTTACTTTTCCTCTCCTGTCATCTCTTAGTATCTTTCTTATTCCCTTTTCCTCTCTGTTTGATATTGATTCATATGTTGATTGCCACAAAATGTATTAGTGATGCTGCACTGAGACCTGTGCCTTATTATTGGACGGGGACCCTGTTTTACCAAACTTTGGTAATTTTGTGTCCTTATTTGCTTCCCTACGTTTCCGGCACACTACGAAGGTGGGTTAGGTCTCAAAACCCTTGACAGGCGAGCACATTTACTCAGCCTGCAACCTAGAAGGTGCCGACGGAGCCCAATCTCCGGATTAGAGGGGTTGGGCATAGGTTCCTACAGAAAGTGTTCCTATCAGCGTTTGGACGCTTAACTCCTTAAATAATAAGATATTACAGGTTCACAGGCCCTTTATTTCCTGGAACCTGTCTCATTTTGTTTTCACCTTTCATACCGGTCCTGACGAAGCGCCACAGGATCCCTATGGGACCACCAGCGAGCGCGAAACATGTTGACCCCGTTTTAGTTGGACTTTTCACCACAGCACCCATCCTGAGAGCAGTGGTTAGTTACACATCTACCTTCTATATTTTTTCCGAAGAGGAGCTCCAGGATCCACTTCATTTTAACTTACTGTTTGGACCCGTGAATAAACCTTGGTTCTGGGTTCCATATAGTAATTTTAACGCATTCACTCACCTCCCCTTTTATAGGCCCACATACCCTCATGGACAACTGCGGCATCTCCTCAAAAGATTTCCGCCAAAGAGCCCTCTTGCGGGGCCCGTGAGGGA
This sequence comes from Triturus cristatus, assembly GCF_964204655.1. Lineage (NCBI taxonomy): Eukaryota > Metazoa > Chordata > Amphibia > Caudata > Salamandridae > Triturus > Triturus cristatus. The sequence goes on along the minus strand of NC_140586.1, from coordinate 458,298,243 downwards.
CTGCAGAGCCACCCCCACGAGGAGCAATGCCCGATGATGAAGCGTGACACTCGCAAGGGTATGTGAGGGCACTATATTCTAAAGGAGAAATTCCCCTTACACTCACACTGACCCAACGTCATGTGAGTCCTTTATACCTACAACTGGTCTCTCCTTTCTTGCATTTTTGCGGAACAGCTACCCCCCTAGTACATACCCTAGGCCCTTGGTTCATCTCATTCCCTCTACCTATGCTTTGTAGGAGAACCCTCCTCTGTATGAATGACTTTCAAGTCCTGGACTTTTGCTTTAGCCCAAGTTCATAGGTGTTGTCATCTTTAAAAATTGATTTTTTTAATCCTCAGGTGCAGTGTATTGGAGCTTCCATATGAGGGACTTGCTTTTCATGCTGATTGTTTGCTATACCCTCGCCCCTTCCCTATGCTTCTTGTGGCATGTATTGTTTCCTATTAGCTTTTGTTCAATAAACAGATATTAAACAAAATATAATAATATGGTAAAGAGGTAAAGAGGGAGATTATCTGAAAGGGCATGCCTAAGTTGAGTCAATTGATCAATTGAGAAGCAGCTAAAGAAAATAGGAGTATGAATAATGAGAAGTGGAGTAAGCTAGATGGTAAACAAAATGTTGAGCGAATGGACCAAAGTGAAATGAAATGTACATGATGCACATGGAAATGTAGGATATAAATCAATTGTTGGAAAGACATCTAGAGTTAAAATAGGTGAGGTATAAGTAGGAAAATATCACTGGCAAATGTGAAGTTTTGGATTTTACTTAAATTGTACAGTTGCAATAACCATCATTATCAAGCATTGGTCTAAGAGGAGCTAAGACCACAGCAACTTGAATGATAAGTGTTCAGATACATGACTTTGGGTGATATTTATTCCTTGAGTGACAAAGTGGTTGGTAATTCAATTTTCTGCCTAATACCCTGGTGGAAATTGTTAAGTACATGTTGTACTTTTAAAATAATATGCTTGTGGATTGAAGTTGGCACAGAAACAATGTATGTACAATGCTATTTCCTACATGTGCAAATTGACATTGTTGACCTACATATTTGAGTGCTTCGAGGTGTGTGGTGTGTTAGAGTTGTACTTACCAACAAGCAATCCATTTCCATAGATGCCATTCTGGAACAGCTAGTTGATGACACATTGGCGGAAGATAAAAGAATCATTGACACTGCCAGGGTACTTGGCCACGACATTAAGGATGACACCAAGATGGTCAACTATTGCTTGCACATTCATGGTGTACGTGTGCTTCCTGTTTCTGTATATGTGCGCAATTTCCGCAGGACATACAGGTTGCCACTGGGTACAGTCCATTGCCCCCAACTCATGAGGAAAACCAGCAATTGCATAAATGCCTTGCTTGTTGTTGAGCTGTTCTTGCCCAGTTTTGGGGAAGGAGGTACTGTGGCATCAGGCTGATGATACCATCCAGGACAGTGGGTAGGAACCTGGAGAAGGATGCCTGAGAGAAAGGTCCCTGATGCCAGCATGCATGGTACAGAAAGTATCTTTGTCTGCAGAGGGCTGTTGGTGCAGCACTTGGATGTGGGCTGCAGCCTTGGTGCAATCTGGTTGTAGATGCGGACAATGAACCCCTATAATGGCCTATTTCCTCCTCTGGCCAGGGGTGTCTGAGGGTGATCGCCTGGTGATAGATCCGCACCCTTCTCCCGTACTGCCTCTGTGGTGCTGGTCCTCTTGTTGCTCCTAGTGGTAGTAGTAGAAGCTCCATGGCAACGTTGAGGTTGCCAGGGATGAAATGGGTTTGTCTTTCTTCTATACGAGTGTGTTGGCCTCATTTCTAAGACCAGTTATTTGCTGACGTGTATGCAGGAACTCCTACCTTGCATCTCTTTTTTGGTAAGTCACAGTAATAGAAGTGGCAATGTGATAAATTCACGTTAACACCTAACAATTTCCACTAACTGGACTCAACCTCTGTATGTTCATGAGTGGAACCAACCTGTGCTGATCTTTACCAGGGCGGATCTGCAGCTTTTGCTTTCCACCTTCCCAGCCAATCTCGAGGCTGCTCTTTAAAATAAAGAGCTAGAGGTTGTCTCAGCAGTGTATGAGAATGGCCTCGGGATCAGCTGGGCAGGGCAGGGCACCTCAGCGCTCTATCTGAGAATAGAGGCTGCCGTCACTGTCCACCTGGCTCTCTAATACAGCGCCAGTTCAGAATCTTAGAAATGCACATATTCTTTTGTGTCCAAATACTTTCCCAGGCTGACATGCACACGTGTTCTTTCAGCAGGCACTGTCACTCACTGAGCAGTGCGAGGAGGAGGGCTACATGTCCTGCATTACATGACGGTAAAGTTGAAAAGCCAACTTCGAGCTGAAGTAAATATGGGGATTTATTGCTGAAATTGTATAATGCTCGTCACAGGTCTCAGGTGGCGGGGCGCTGCTCAAACGATCCTGAAGAGGAACCGCCACTGATAAATAGGTGGAAGACATGCAGTTGGGATCCCCACTTATTCTCCAATTATAGGGGCAGATTTATGTTTCCTGGCGCATCCCTGCAAATCAGCAGGGATGCGCCAGGAAAGATGCGTCACGCAAGTTTACCCTTGCGCCACCACAGATGCGCCGTATTTACAATGCAGCGCATCGTGGCACAAGGATAAACAGATGTGTGATGCATCTGATGGCGTAAGGGCGGCGCATTGCTGTAGTCGCGTCGCAAGCACGACGCAACTCCAGCAATGTTTAGGGGCTGCCCATACCTAACATGCTGCGTCATGCCTTACGCCTGCTTCAAGCAGGCACAAGGTTTTGACGCAGCAGGGTCGGAAAAGGGACTGAGGGAAATCTGCGTCACTTTTCCGAGGCTTTTTCCGATCGAACGCCCACCCTGCTTACATTAAACCTGATGCAGGTTTAATGTAGCTCAGGGCTTTACAACGTGACACATCTCCCTAGATGCGTCACGTTGTAAATAAGGCGCAACATGGCGCATGGTTTACGCCACCGCTGCGTCACAAAAGTGACGCAGCGGCGGCGTAAAAGTGGCACAAGTCTAAAATAAATCTGCCCCATAGAGTTTAGCTGCCCTGATGATTAAACTGCGGTGAAGCTAGTCAAAAAATGTAGTCATTCTGCGGGTGTACTGCAGATCATGTGTGGTGAAAAGATACATATGTACACTGCGTTTTCACTACACAGTCTCCTCTTTTAACATATTTATGAGTTTTCCTCACTGTTTTCGTTTTCTCTGGAACTGTTTTTGTTTAACACCGGCCCTGAAAATGCGTTTCTCATGAAAAACATGTAAGGAGAAGCCAAACATCTATACAATAGGTTGTGACTTGCATACATTTAAAAGTGACACCTTGGGCCTCATGTAGGAAGCCAAATACCGGTTGGTAACGGCTGAAATTCGGTAAATATCCTGTTACCGACCGGTATTTAGGCATTTGTGATGTAGGGGGCTGATTTCTAGATTCGGTATTTACCGAATCGGAAATTAAGAAATCGGTAAAATACCGATTCGGTAAATACCGAATCCTGAAATCAGATGTAGGGAGCACTCTAAAGAGTGAAAATTAGTATAAGAAATTCGTTATTTACCACCAAATACAGGTTGGTGATAAATAACGAATACCTTGCAAAAAGTAATATTTTGCAGATTTAAGAGTGCCATGTGGCAGACATACATGTGCGCCACATGTGCACACATGCAAGATTCAGGGGTGCAACAGGGTGTCAATGTGACACCCTGCCACCCTTGAATATGCTCCCCCCATTACCGAATCGGTATTTACCGAATCGGTAATGAGGCATACCTTCCCATTGATTCCTATGGGCCTCCAGGTCCATAGGAATCAATGGGAAGGTATGCCTCATTACCGAATCGGTAAATACCGATTCATAATTACCGAATTTTTCCGATTCGGTAAAATTTACCGAATGATTACCTACATCACATTTACCGATTCATAAATACCGAATCGGTAAAATTTGGTATTTATGAATCAGTAAATGTGATGCTCCCTACATATGGCCCTAAATCTCTGGTCCCTACTCTTTGCCACTTTGATGGAAGAACAGGAACATTTTAATGAAGGGTATACATTTGCTGCAGATCCAATTCACTTAAACCCAGTAGTCTTCAAACTGTGTAATGCCCTGTAAATTAATAGGAGCTTCCCAGAATGACAAACATATTATCACGTAATTATTCTTTAAAACTGACAGCACTGAGCATTGTTAACAATTCAAAATATCAATTATGTTCAGCTATCCCTTTTCAAAATACAATCAAGTGCATGTTAGCATCCGCGCCACATCCCAGTTGTCACATCCTGGTGAGTTCTACGTTGGGGGGGCGGCATCGGTGCCAGCAGGGTGATCTTGTCCACTCTCTCTACACTACCACAGGGAATAAACAGTGAAATAACACTGGGCTAACTCGTTTAGAGCCTCGAAAGGAACTTGTTATTGCTTGTGGGCTTAAAAGCTGGGTACATACACAGCCTTTAATAAAGTTTATCGAGAACACAAAACCATGAGAATTTTAAAATGGTACCTAGCAGTGGCCAATAGTAGGGTGTTTTTTAGCACAGCCACATTGGTTTCGTGAAGATGGCACCATATAGGTTAGGGTGCAGTTTGTGAGTTCAGTGACTGCCCCTGCCAAATCCAGCAAGAAATCTAGCACCTTAAAGAGACTGGTAAAATGAAGTCAGCCAAAGTCAGACAAGAGGCTGCGCAAAAGTAACCAAGCCAAAAAAAGTCCACAAGGAAGCGTAAAACAGATGAGCCACCAGACAACCGAACAAAAGTGAGTATAAATTGATATTGCCAATCCAACAGTATTCCGAACAATGTATCATAGTGGTAAATTCACCATTTTGAAGGATCCAGCTGCAGTAGTCAATCCAACAACAGAAAACACTGTGGGTCTTCCGAACCCACCTACGCCTCAAAAGCTGGATTCAATATTATGCTCTGATCAACGGTCTAGCGTAAATCCAAAAGAGGTTGAAAATGCAACAGCCCCAGCATTGAGTGATGTGCCAGATTTTTATAGCATTACGGCTCAGGCACAGGTCCATACATTAAACTATCAATATTCAACACTAAGACCTGTCCTAAAACCCAACACAATCCAGTCCTCTATGCACAAAAACAACAGCTGAACTAGTTAATCTATTGATGAGTTGGATCATTCCTGGCGTCACTCAATTTCATTACCAAATAATGCGGAACTAGTGCAGGCAATGTAGGTCAAGACCATCAATCTGGCTGACGATCTTGAAGGATGCGCACAGTCACCAATCCAATTTAAATCTCAAGCTGACTGGAACACTCTACCCAAGAAGACTCGAATAGCATTCAGAAGTTGTCAAGATGTGATTCAGTAAACACGACACGGGCCAAGTTAGATAAATGTAAATGTAGTGCATTTATATAGCGCACCGCACACCCCGGAAAGGGTCTCTCAGGCGCTGTACACATACCGCTGTGGAACCCTTCCTGGCCTTTCCCTGTGAAGTGCCCACTCGTGGGCACCCCCAAGGGGAAGCCAGGCATCCTAGCGCTTTTGGGACCGTTGTGGAGATTAAGCAAGCTATTGCCCAGAGTTGCAGAGTGGGACCCATGATTAGAATAGACACCGAGGCGAGAATTATCGGGTCCGGGGAAATTGAGCCCAAGACCCGCCGAGGCGGGATTTGAAGGCTGGTCCGGGCCAGACCTCTGCATCAGGGTCTGCCGCTCTAACCATTGAGCCACACTTCTCCACCATTGAGCCACACTTCTCCACCATTGAGCCACACTTCTCCACAGATGGCACAGACCGTAATGCTTTTCACATCTCAATACTAAAGGCAATTAGGAAAATGAAAGAACCAGGCACTGAAAGCAATAAGAATCATGATAGCTTAGATTTAAGTGCAGAAATCATCTCAAATGTACATTCCTCATTACTAAACATCAATCATGGCGCTCAATATGCAGTCGGATAGGCAGGACATCCAGATTGATCTCATGAATGTAATATCCTCTCACATCTCTGGTATAAACACAAAAGTGGAAAATTTGACAGATTTCATAACAAGAGTCTAAGAAAAGAATTGGCCTAATTTGAGGGCAAGATGGCGGCCGTGAATACGGTCATGTAAGCTCGAGCTCTCGGAGCTCTCCCCTGCCCCATAGCCTGTGCTACAATTCTAACCCTTCGTTATGGTGTAAGCAACCACGCTGAATTTTGAGTGAATTATGGACTGACAAGGTTGGATAAAACGCACCGGCATGCTGTTGAGTGCCTGTCTAGTGGCGACGGTGTTCCGTGTAGCTCTCCTGCGGCTGCTGGAATCTGTGAGGTGGACTTCTGGGTGTACTCGTGTCAGTTTGGGAGATTGTTGACGGAAGGCAAAGGAAAGTCTGGAGCCGGCTCGACTGCGTGCTGCACTGCAAGGCCCCCAAAAGCTGGACGTGGCAGAGCACGGAACACTATGGAGGCTGCGGATATTGTGCGATCATGAGAAGCTGAAAAAAGAAACGTGACCGAACTCGGCAAAAAAAGATGGCGCTCGTGTGGAGGGCTGCGGTAAGAAGACAGTACCCTCACTGCTTCTAAGTTGAAAACCGAGGAAACAGCTCCCCTCAGCGCAAACAAGCCCGGGTAATGGTCAGAGCAGCGGCATTGGTAAGAAGGGGGATATTCTTCTGTCAGATAATCTTGTTAATCAGGAGGGCTCAGCTTGTGACACTCCCCGTGGCATGTTAAAAGATAGAGGGGATGTAATGGGGGAGAATGTGGCAAAGAATGGTGAACTGGTCCCTGAGAACTGTGATTTGGTGACAAAGGAAAACAGCATAGTAGTCTCGGGCATATCAACCTGTCTAGGGAAAGATTCAGAACATGCTATATATAATGTGGAAATGCTTGAGAAAAGCAAAATGCGCGACCAGAATATCACTAAAGAAAGTGACTCCGGACATTACCACTTTTTTACAATGTCTGATTCCCTACACCTCTGGTGATGAATCCGAATCAAACATACTGGGCAAGCGGAAAGGTGGCTCCCCTGATATTGGGTGTAAGGAGTCCAGCAATGCACATATGGGTGATGCAACAGAGTGGGGGACTGACTCACTTGGTACATCTGAGAGTAGCCCTAAGACTGTGAGCAAGATGGGTGGCTTAACCACTGGTTTTCAGATGGCCAAGATCACAGACCCTCTTCAGTGGGATTATTCCTTCTTGGGTGAATCTGGGACCAATGGAGGGAATAATGGGACACAACCAAATCAGGATGTTGTGGAGAAACCGAAGATATTTCTCTCACTGTTATATACCAAAGTATAATGGCCCATAGGGAGGAGACACGCACTGAGAGCCAGCGCACACAGGGGTCTTGCCGCAAACTCCAGAACTTGGTACGAAGGATGCTCTGAGTTTGTGGACAGGTTTAATGAGGCTGAAACACGTATTTCAAACTTGGAGGATGAACTAGCAGTGCAGAAAGCAACAACAGAAGCCTTGTGTACTGCAAAGGATGATAGTACCCTCTGGAAGCTTACAGACCTTGAAAATCGCGTTCGGCGCAATTAAATGCTAGATATTCCCGAGGGGGCTGAGGGACAAAATGTATGGAAGTTTATCATTGAGCTCTTCTCTGAGGCTTTTCCAGGACTAATTCAGTGGGATTGGAATAGGGAGATCCAGAGGGCACACAGATTCCCTTTTACACAGCGCACGGGACCAGGTCAGAACACTTCTAGACCTAGGGCTATTTTAATAGCAATTAATAACTTTCTGGCATGGGAAGCAATCTACGATCTAGCTCGACCAGACTGGAAGAAAAGTGGGAAAGGGATAGAGTTCTTTGTATGCCCAGATTATTGTCCTCTGACTGTGGCGAAGAGATGGCAACTACGCCAATTTATTACCCCGTTTCAAGATAAAGGCGCACAAGCTTACCTATTGAATCCAGCTAAGCTGAAGATCATCTATAAGGAACATGTGCGATTCTTTACGACAGAACTAGCGGCCAAAGAATACTAGCAGTCTCTGTAAAAAAAAAAACACAAAAAAAAAGACACTACAGGCTACACACATAGATTTATTGTATTGGGGTTAGTTTGCTCTGTTGTTAAATTTAAGTTGATTTTTTTCCCTTCTCTCTGTAATGCTGTCTGTTTTCCATTTTTCGAATGAGAGGTGTGAGGAAGAGAAAGCGGTTAATAATGCACAGTATAATGTGGGCCAGGGGGATCCGGGGGGGCAGTAGCTTGTTCCATCTCAGAGACCTTGAGTTTCCAAGCCTCTTGCTTGGGGAACTGAAGGGGTGGGTCAGGGCTTCGGCTGAAGCCTTGTGTGGGGTGGGGGGATGGTGGTGGGCCCAAGGGGTTGGGGGGGCACTAGGTAAAATACTCCATGATAGCGCAATGAAACAAAGTATGAAATGCAATGGTTTGAGGTTCATGGTCCTAGAGTACACCGAAGCGTGAAAGATAGATGGGGGATAGGAACTCACATTTTGGTATTCGGATCTGCTTTCTGAATGTATGTGGGTTGAATAATTATAGCAAGAGGCAACGGGTGGAGACTGAATTACTGGTGCTCCAACTATACTTAGTATGTATCCAAGAAACCCACATTCCTTGGGGCAAAAGAAAATTACTGGCTGAATTAGGTTTAACAATAGTAGCATGTACACAGCAATCCACTACTACATGTGCCGTAGCGATATTGGCAAAGAGCTACAGACAAGGGACAGGAAGAGTGCTGGTGCATAACCATGGGAGGTGGGCTATTACTGAATGTATAATTGGCACTACAAAGTGTACAGTCAGCTCTGTATATGGTTCGAATTTTGATGAGGCACCAGTAATAGAAGGGTTGAATGTGGAATAAGCATTATGGCCAACTCCGTTAATCTTGTGTGGTGACTTAAATATACACCTTGAACCAAAGGGCTTGTAGGAAGGCATTAAACGATACAATGGCTGGAAACCTAAAGTATGTAAAGCACTTCAGCATTTATTAGCGGATCAGGGTTTAGTTGATGCGTGGGCGGCTTTACAGGGGTCTGACCCTGGATATGCATTTTATTCACATCCGCACCAGAAGTTAGTGAGACTGGACTATTTTTTTTTATCAAGTCTAATACTTTCTGATGCTGATATTCAGGTGCACCCACGGATCACATCAGATCATGGACCTCTTGTATTGAATTTACACGCTCTGAAGGCAGGAACTAAGCCTAGATCATTTACATTAGACAGGAAATTACTACTGGATGAAGGGTATGTAGCACACATGAAGGAGTGGATTAGGCAATTTTTGGCCATAAACCGTAATTCCACAGGGACTGGCTTTGTCTGGGATGCTCTAAAAGTTGGTTTCAGAGGGGAGACCCTTAGCTTTGGGTTATATAAGCAGAAGCAGATGAAATTGGAACTTCAGAAACTATACGGTAAACTTACAATGGCTGAAGAAAATCTCATGCGGGGTATTCAAGCAAAGGGGGATATTGCACTTTTGCAAACAGATGTAGCTCGCTGCAAGGCCAAAATAAATCTACATTGGAGCAAAGAAGTAGCTAGGAAATATGCTATTAGTAAAAAACAAAGCTATGAGTATGGGGACGCAGCTGAACACTATTTGGCGCAAAGGCTCCGATCAAGAGAGGCTGCCCAAAGAATCGGATCTGTGGTTGATTCTTTGGGCAACTCTGTAGATACCGATGTTGGGATTTTAAATGTTTTTAATGACGAGGCACTTTACACTGGAGAGAACGTTGATATGCAGGCTGGTGAAACACTGCTGCAAAGCCTTCAGTGCAGAAATTTGAACCCTCAAGATGCAGAAATGCTTGAGGCACCCATAACTACCGAAGAGCTGGAAGTGGCAATTAATAGCTTAGCCACAGGCAAAGCGTCCGGGCCCGACAAACTCCAGCCGGAGGTGTATAAAAACTTTTTGGGAGAGCTTAAGGCGGATATGCTTGTCACTTTTCAGCAAGCATAAATAGGCGCAGCACCTCTGACTTGGGATGAGGCAAGCATAATTGTTTTTAAAAAGAAAGACAAGCCACCTGAACAACCTGGCTCCTATCGCCCTATATTGTTATTAAATTCTGATGGCAAAATCTATGGCAAAATTTTAGCGACCCGATTGGCGAATGTGCTAACCCCGTTGGTGCTGAGCCGACAGCACGGGTTTATACCTAAGAGGAGCACAATCAATCATATTAATAGGGTGGTAACCCTATTAGACATAGCTAAGACCACGGGGAGCAAATTCAGCTTGATTTTATTAGACGATGAAAAAGTGTTCGATCGGGTCACATGGGAATTTCTATGGGCAGTATTGCGACAATCAGGTTATAGACAAGGTTTCATTACAGCTATCCAGATTTTATATCGGCGCCCGACGGCCAAAATTTGTATAATGGGCCTTGTATATATTACACGGGGCACAAGGCAGGGATGCCCGTGCTCCCCCTTGTTGTTCTCACTATATATCAACCCGTTTATAATGATGCTAGAGCAAAATGCAGGGATAGAATCAGTCATTTGAAGGCAAGAGCACTGTCTGGTTTTCGCGTATGCGGACGATGTTGCGGTTGTTACTCAAAATCCTATAATGGCTATACCCAAGATAGAACAGCTGGCGCTTGAGTTTGGAGCAGCCTTAGGATACAAACTTAACGTGTCTAAGACACAAATTCTGTGTTTAAATCAAGTGGGCTATAATGACCATCGAATTTTGAGTGAGGTATCAAACCTGGGTGTCAAATTAAGGACTTGCCTAAAGGCACTTGTGGAGATCAATTGGGGCAATATTTTAAACTCTGTACGGAAACTATTAGATCGTTGTGAATGTCTACATCTCTCATTGGTGGGGCGATCTTAAAATGTTAGTATTACCCAAGGTTTTACATTACTTTAGATCTGTTCCGTTAGAAATCTCCCGTGTCCAATTGTCAGCACTCCAATCAATTTGTGCTAGGTTTTTATGGGCGCAGGGGAAGCTTTATGGTCCTTCGCCGCAAGAAAGGTGGTAGGGCAGTACCGGATTTTACCTAATATTGTTATGTGTGTATACTGCAAAATATGAACATATTATTAACTGGTGACTCTTAGCACCGACGAGTCTCCTTCTATATATCAGATGCTATTGGGCAGCGATGCTAAAAATCGATTGTTCGTGAGGCTGGAGACAAGTTATTATAAAAAAAACAAGTTTAAGGTTTTAAATGCTGCCTATAAGGTGTGAAAAGCCATGCAAAAACGCTAACGACTTGAAAGGGTCACCCATTATACTCCGTTTGCAGCCACAGTGCTATTGCCATCTATATATTGGGATAGGACTATTGACAGATGGCGGGTCAAAGGCATCCAATATATTGGAGATCTCTTTGCTAATGGGAACTTGATGTCTTTTGAGATGCTAGCTGAGAAATATTGCCTCCCTAGATCTGAATTTTTTAAATATCTACAAATTCATGATTATCTATACAAAAGCCGATGGAGGATTGAATTGAGTCCTTTAGTTGAGGCGGTGTAGAAGAATAAGCACTTTGGCATCTTATACAACTTATTATCAGACACTCAGGGCGGTGATCTGGATATGCACAACATCAAGTGGGACAATAGGTTAGGGTGCCTCGGTACTCGGGTAGAACACTCCATCGATTTAGCTGGGAGGTTATTGATGTCTGCTCATCTTCGTTCACAACATTATGAGACTGTGTTTAGCCTCTACTACACACCAGCTAGGTTGTTAAAATGGGGAGGGGAAAACGATGGCAGGTGTTTTCAATGTGGAACTGCGGATGCAGACATTGTACAAATTCTTTTACTTGTAGGCACCTAAGTAACTTTTTGGAGCACCTGGAGAAATTTTTAGCGTAAATCATGGGGGGTACAGTAAGGCTGTCTGCTTCCTATCTGCTGTTGGGGGTGGCTGAGAGTGACAAGTGTGATCAGTTGGTATATACATTCCGATTCTTGATTTTCTTAGCTACAGCCATAGCCAGATTATGCATTCCTTCAATGTGTCTTCAGAAAGATGCTCCGACCTTTGAACTATGGAGGGCCAGATTTTTTACCATCTTTAATCTAGAGCATAGTTTATATGCCCTGAAAGGCTCCCGAAAGAGGAAATTGGGCATGGAGATATGGGGGTCAGTGTTGGCATATATGGAAGAATGATGATTTGCATCTGGGTGTAACCTCAAATTATCTTGCATTTGCACTTTAAGGCATTGTTATGGATTCGAGCTTGATAATGATGAACTATGCACTGTATGTTATTAATTAGCTAACTTCTGCCTAACCATCTTTCTTATTTTTAGGACTGTGTTTTTTAAGCCTGCTGATTTTATATCTGTAATGTAACTATCATGGATTAAAAATAAATTAAATAAAAAAAATTAAAAAAATGAATTTGCCAGTTCAAACATGTCAAACCTGCCGTGGGTGTGGCCCAATTATCAATAAATTAGTCACTGTACCAGCCATTTTAACCAGTATCTTAAACTAAAGGAAACACATCAAGGCAGAAACGACAACTCGCAGGCATATCCTAGAGTTGAGCTACTGTTCTCAAGTTCTGATGAAAGAGAAGCATCAAACATCATAGCCAAGTAAGACACTCTGCTCACTGGATGTAGCTCCTACCACTAAATCAGAGCCAACCTAACATTCACTCCAGCTCCCAGAGCAGCCTTTGGAGAAGGATGTTAAACATAACCAACCTCTGATCCCAGTACAAACTAAGAGGCAGAAGAAACATACTATGAAGGCAAGAAAGAACCTCCAGGGCACAGTGGAAGGCGACTCAGGTAACAACAGAGACTATACCCCATTTTCAAGGCTAAGCAGGAGCAACAAAACTTAGCAACTGTAAGCACCTCAATGAACTAAGTTAGGAACAATGAAATTGAGAAAAAACAGTCATCCCCAGAATCATTAGATTTGTCTCAAACCAAGGGCGACACAAAAGTCAACCTACAGACAGCATGGCAAAGCGTTCAGATACAAACTGCCCCGGATCAGAGTGTACGACATGGAAAAAGGGTAAACTGGCTCTGGCAACTCACCCAGGATCTAGCAGCAGATAGGACTGTGTCCCTCATAACACAAAGAAAACTCACAGTATGAATTAAACGTGACAACCGATCATGCCCCTTTATAACTAAATTAAAGGGAGTGCCAATACTGAAGTACTCACCCAAGGTCAAGCATCTGTTGGTCAACCTATTTTATTATCAATCAAAGAACGTGGAAAAAACCCCAGTGAAATCTTCTGGTGGGAACTTAATCTAAAGGTAGTAGTAAATATTAATACCCAAAGAGATACAGAAGTAGGCACCTCCAGCAAATTGAGGGTCTGAGCCAGCAAATCCTCCTAACTCGTCAGTGTGTGTCCAGAAGGATGTCCACAAGTGAGGAAATATAATGAGACTGCTTGCCGAAATTCCCACACTGAACCACAATAAATCATCAGACGTGTTATCAGTCAAATTTCTTCCTAATGATGACAATGAACTCCAGCCAACAGTTTGAACTGTAGGGTATAACATTCTCAAACCCAATAAAAGCATGCTACCCTTTACTCCTGCTAATGCCGGTTAGAAGTACTGAACAGGAAACCATCTCTGAGTACTCAGGGCCATATTATCAAGGAACGGCGATAACATTATCGCCGCTTTAGAGGCAGGAAACTGCTGCTAAAGCGGCGATAATGAGCTTGATAATATGCCCTTGTGAATTCCCATAGAAGCCCATGTTCACACCAGAACATGGGCTTCTATGGGAATTCACAAGGGCATATTATCAAGCCAATTATCATCACTTTAGCAGCAGTTTCCTGCCGCTAAAGCGGCGATAATGTTATTGCCGTCCTTGATAATATGGCCCCAAGTTCTACAAAGCTCCCACAGCATAATGGAACAATTGCTCAAACAAAAATAGCAGAGTTGAGTGACAGAAACCAGGATCAATGACACTATGTAGCGTCAGCCTTAAATGGCCCAAGTAAAGATTGACTCGCCACACAAGGGACTAGAACCCCTCAGGAGACTTTGCAAAACATCCTCAGCTGGAACATTGCTGTAGCAAAGCATGAACTACATGAAGATGTTCCCCCACCGAACTGGGGAAAATACAAGGTCATTGCTCTTCAAGAGAACTGGGTGATTGACCCTGTGTAACTGCTGGCTAAACACTTCATCACATCGAGGCCACAACATCACATCAATTCGGGACACCAAAATGGGGCCTCACAGTATATGTATCAACAGCATTAAACATCTCCTCAAAGCAGCTACCAACCGCCCCGATGGCCCTGTTCAATAACCCTATCTTCAAGATAATGGAAGTAAGGTTTTCAAACTCCACATGGGAAATAATCGTGACAGGTGATTTCAACACCAACTTAATTTACACCCCAGATGAAGATGACCAATTGATTGCCGAAAATTCTAATTGGGTGGCTGAGCTGCACGTTGCTCCTTCATGAAAACGTCCTGACCACAACTGCAAAAACTAGTCACAGCCTTGAAACATCTTGGCATGAGAGTAGCAAACAGCAGATCTCAGGACGACACCCCTCCCAGGTATACACACTAGGGCACAAACTCAAGATCTATAATAGACTATACAATCCTCTCTTTGCCGTTACTTATGCACTCATATCATCACTTGGAGCTTAGTATAAACCCTCCAAGACCCATTAGTGCACCTGTTGAAGTAGGTCTTCTAAAAATAACCAACTCGAAGAGGTTGAGATGGACACTCGAGTCACTTCTGAACCTAGCCAGCAGGCGAAATAGACATTGGATCCAACAACACAACCAACAACTTCAAGATGGAGGCATGTACTGATTTTTCAGCAAGACAGCTGCTATGCGCTCCCCTAGTAAAACACCCGAGGAGACAGGTTTTTAACTGACCAGATGGTTTCACTAACAAATGCCGAGCCTTAAAAAAGGATCTATGAAGAACTGTCAGGAGTGCAAGAAAGTCTAATGCCCCAATTTAAATATGGGAGAAAGTAAAAAAACCTGAGGAAGCAATACATAAAAACAACTCTGGGAAGACCAGAAAACAGAAACACATGAATTTTGGTCAAAACTCCTTTTCAGTTCTAAATAAACCCAAGCCTTTTAGGAAACCTTAAATGGTATTAGCAGGCCCAGAAGAGTAATAAACTACTCACGTGTGCCAGAAATATTCCTGGGTTGTCCATCTGACCAAGATATTTACCTAAGGTATAAGCACAGAAAAATCAAAGGAGGACAGCAACCACAACCCCGGTGACAATGGAACAAGAGACATCTGCGCCCTCGAAAATACCGGTCCAAATAACTTACCTATTACCCGAGACTCCCCGGCTGGGACAGTTCATCAACGTTATTCAAAAGACAAGTTGTGAAAGCGATAACAACAAGATGCAGAGATGGGGTTCAAGGGGACAAATGGCATTCCGAAGGCTATTTTTTAACTAGACACTGAACACTGGGCAACTCCGCTGTCTGCACTATATAAAGAGGAGGAGCTAATAGGCTCAATTCCCAAGAGCTGGAGAGGGTCAATAATAACCCGGGAGTACAAGGAGGGAAACCTGTCTAACCCCACAAACTACAGGCTAATAGCACTCATAGATTCTGAAGCAAAATACTATGCAACTTTAATCCTTGAGAAAATGGTTGAATGGTCAAACACATGTATTCTGTGCTCTTGAAAAAAAGCTGGATGGCCCATTCTTTAAACCATTATTAGTGGTCACAGTGGCTAAATTGGTTTGGTACCAACAGTGGGATATACAAGTGTCATGCATGATAAAGACACTACGCTCCTGGACAAAATACACATTAAGCCTTATAAACAAGTGTGTGGCCTCCCACAGAATGTTTCACCTGCTCAAGTACGCCCAGTATTCGGCCTTGTGCAAAAAATCTTAGAGAGAAGCTACTCCACAATCAAAACTTGGTACAAAATACGGTCAACCAAGGGAAGTTTATTAAATAAAGCCCTATAACAGGCTTTAGAAAAAAATCCTTGCTCCATTCACAGTGAAAATCTGTGGTCATCGTTGAAAGCAACGGACACAACAGATCTATAGAATATGAATCTGCCTTTCCCAGCCTTCAGCCAAGTAAAAAACAAATATGCCAAAATGCACTCGCTTTTAGATGACAAAAATATACTAACCAGCCACTTGCATACTTGGATGGTACTTCAATCTTATAACATCCTGAAACGTGCTTCATACCTAAGTGCAACGTTATGGGTCCACATAAAGAAAAGGCTAATGGCCACCCGCTTTTGCATTCTGCCATCCTTGGCTGACCAACCATCCTGGAAATACAACTGCCCAAAGACATGTAGATTATGTGGTGTTGCGAAGGAGGATATTATCCATCTTGCCTGTATATGTCCCTTTTTAAAGACAGAATGTGTTTCACAATTGAAAACATGTTTTATGTCACGTGTATTCGAACCTGCAGGACAGCTATAATAAAAGGACTAGATCCATCTGATCCTCAGATCAACTGCAAAATGATGAAATATTTGACTTTATATGAAAAAACTGTCTGATCCAAATATTCTTGACCAACAAGTCCACAAGAAATTATGTTGATCAATGAATGTAGGCAGCATACACCCAATTTTTAGGTTGAGCATTCGAGACCTCTTGTATATACTTCAGTATATACTAATATGTGTATGTACTTTGTGGGCTCTGGAGATCAGCCCTAGGACTTGTCTGCTTCAGCTTAGGGCCTTTTTTTCTTTTCAACTGCCTCTATTTAACATGTCTTGTTAGAAAACGACCAGCAGAGGTCAGTAAAATACCAGAATTGCTTTCTGCTGAGGGACTTTCTTTTTTTTAATTTTTCTGGCAAATACCTCTATTTAACTTTCTTAATAGAAGACGACCAGCAGAGGTCAGTAAAATACCAGAATAACTTTAGCATTCTCTAGATTTCAGTCCATAGAAATTGTCTTCCACGAGCACCCGCAGACAATAATATTTTTTTCAAATCTTGTATTTTCAGGGATAAGACCACAGAAGGCCCTGATTTTATATTAACAACAGCGCTTTGGACCATTTTCCGCTGAAAGGCAATTTTGCTCTCCATGTATGTCTGGCGTGTCACACAGTTTGGTGCCTACATTCCCTCCATGTTAAAGAACAGTAGATGTTTCAGCACCCAGGCTAATGTGCAGCATTGCTAAATACATATAAGGTCCCAAAGGCGAGACCGATTGCATTGCAAATGCTTGTTATATATGATGATTTCCCTAAAAAACTATGGGGCAAGTTAGCACTACGGCAATTTATCATGACTGTCTGCCAACAAGCCGAGCTGTCTGTGCATGTTTTAACAGAATTGTGGCACTATACTGATAACACTCAGGGGGTCTAATTTTTAGGAACAAAACGACCATTAAGGATTTCTCCTTTCTTCCTTTTAACTACTGGCTTTGGTAATAGTAAAGTAACACTATGGAACTTTACTTACGATAATCCCCATGGTTTAAGTTATTCAAACAGACAGGAAATCCCACTCTCTGGCAGACAGTATATATTTAATGTATATATATGTTGATTTCCTTTTAGAAATATTATGGCGTAAGGCAGCACAATTCTACTCTACCATGAATATCTGCCAACAAGTCTCGGTGATTGTACAGGAACTAATAGCACTGTGGCACTTTACTAATAACAATCAATGGAGTTTCTGCTCTAAATGGACTAAATGATTGCTTTGAAGATTCTGTTCACTATGGATCAGGTGCTAATAATACTGCAGCACTTTACCAATGACAATTGCATCAGTTCAAATTATAAATATTTAGGAAGCCCTACACCCTGGTGTGACTATAACTGCAATGAAACCTTTTAGTCAAGCACTAGATTTTTAGGAGATTTTATGTATTATGTTTTATGTAGTTCATGTATACATGGCAACATTGTTATTGTTTTCATTAACTTAAAACAATAAAGTTTGAATTGAGTAGGGGGAAGACATGCAGTTGGGATCCCCACTTGTTCCCTGATTTTCCGTTCAGCTGCCCCGTTGGTTAAACTGTGTGAAACTAGCCAAACCATGTAGTCATTCTTTGGGCGCACTGCGGATAACGTATGGCAAAAAAACGAATATGTGCAGTGCATTTTCACTTAACATTTTCCTCTTTCCACATATTTATGATTTTTCCTCGCTGTTTTCTTTTTCCTTGTAACTGCTGTTGTTTTACACCAGATCTGATATGGCGTTTCTTATTTAAAAACAGGTAAAGAGAAGCCAAACATCTATACAATAGGTTGTGGCTTGAATAAATTGAAAGGTGACAATACACCTCTGGTCGCTACTCCTGGTCACTTTGATGGAAGTTATCCAACATAGGGATTCTACCATGTATTATGTGAATATATATGCACCCATGTGTGTGCTGCTATTTTTATTTTTATTTGAAGTGTTTAGTCATACGTGAAAAATGGTGCAAAAAAATCAGAGCTCCTTCTCTCAATTTGTGGGAAGGGCAATGTTTCAAAAAATTGTAAAATACCCCTCACACACTGAAACCTGATTCAGTGTCATGCTTCATCATTGGGGTCTTCCCACCCCTCTACAGGACGGGGCATGCTACGACTTACGTAGACGCAGGAGCACTTTATTCAGTGATTGGTGAGTATGTGTAGTGCGTGGGATCGTGAAAAGAAAATGTGAGATGGTTAAAAATTCTCTGGCTAGTGGAACGAAAATACTTTATTGTCTTCCGTGGCTGAGAATATTAAAAGTGGAGAGGTGTAGATGGTGTACTATAATGAGTCACCTCCTACAAGGTCGACATGTTTCAGAAGCCATCCCCCTGGCTTTCTTCCTCAGGACCAAAAAAACGATCCCTGTTACACCTCAATGGGTGATAGAATACATGAACATATGCCTGATAGTCACAAACACTGTCCTTTGTTCCCTGTCATGGGAGTAGAAATATATACCACTTGTATATCTAAAGAACTTTAGAATTTAATTGTTATCGCTCCATGCGCTCACACAAGCGGTGTAGGGCGCCTTCAAATAGACAATGCTGGAAGGAGTGCGATCACCAAAGGAAGTACCTTCTCGTGGCTCATCGGAACCTCAGGCTCCGAGACCACGAGTATTAGGTGCATTAGAGACCCGACATCATTTTTTCTTTTTCTTCTGCATAATTTTATATTCTGTTTTCTCCTGATCAGGAAAATTATTTTTTTTGTTTTTTCCTGGTTCAGGCAAACAAGAATACCAGGTTTTGGGTCAATCTACAGTTGATGACGCTTCACTGAATGTTGGTACGCTTTATTTATATCACTTTTTGTTCGCTAAACCCTGCAGTCCTTACAAATAATAAGTGTGTCCTTAATTTCCTAGGTACCCTATGTTAATCTTACTTCCTAGTGCCTTATACAATTTGTATATGTTCACGACACATCCTTCCCCAGGTACAAAAAGCAGAAATAGTAATAGTCAGACAACAGCTAGCTAGTGTATGTTATATACTTACCCTTGTGTCTTTTTCTTAGGGTGCCCTGGTGATACAGAATCCGACGAGCCAGTGGATTCAACCCCTTCTCCCTTTCCTTGTTTTGTCTTTCCTTCTTCCCCACCTTCCCTCTTTTGCTTTGACTGTGTTGGGCGAAGGAGGTGGGTGAGGGAAGTTGGGATCTAGCATCCGTTCCTTCCATTCCACTCCTGCGGAATACCCAGGTGAGCCTCACAGGTAGGAGTTCAATTCTTGCCCCTGAGTAAGTACTTGTTATTTTAGATCATGGTGCTACCCTTTTCACTGCTAACTATTGGCACGGCTGATTTCACACGTTCATTTCCTATTTCACTGAAAGAGGAATATGATACTCCGGGTGTAAGATAATAGCCCTCATTGGGCTTGTCCTGATGTGACCTGGCTTTCCCTTCTAGTCGAAAAACTGTTGACGCATTTAACAAACAAACGTAAACAACAAATAACCTTGAGAGGGCTTAAGGACTATATTTAAAAAAAAAAAAATCAGTGTTGCTTTTAAAACAAAATGCTTGTATATTTGTTGGATGTATATATCTGTGGTTCTTCAATTTGTCGGGGACATAGTGCACATGTTTTTATTCGTAATGATACGATTAAAATATTTCTTGTAATTATTTATTTTTGAATTATTTAATAAAGGTTATTACAATTATTATGCTGATTTGAGACTTGAATATAGGATGATAGATAGAATGAGATGCAGTGAGTTAGTTAAACCATGTGCATCCTTCTTTGTTGTTTTGAACGATACCTACGAGTGCCATTGTTTAGTTGTGTTATGGGTAGCTCTTGGAGCTCAGTATGTGGCGTGGTTATTATGAATTTCTTCTCATGATTTTACATTGGTAGTCATTACATTACCACAACATCTGGAGTCACACTCATATGTGTATGTACATGCGTATCCTCACAAAATACCTATGCAAACCATACCTCACACACCAAATGCAATGCTCATGATCTTATTCACAATTAATGAAACAGATGCACTTACAAATGTTTTAAATCACCTTACAGATGTGCATATAACCCTTACCACTTTGACAACGATGACTATAAATGTAGTATCATTCGCTGGCTTCAGTATGGGTAGTTGTTTAATTACATTTTGTTTTTAAGTTTTGTTATTTATTGGTATAAATATTATGAGTTCATAATCATTGTGTTTGGTGTGTGAGTTATGATTTGCATGGATGTTGTGGTCCTAACCATAACTTGCTAATTTCAATGCTTTTTCAATTTCAATTTATGACAAAAACTGCACTGCCAGTGTGATTTTATAAGATATTTTTTTAATGTGTTAAACTGTTATTACCGAAGATAACAATAACTTGTTTTTTCAGTGATTGTTTATCTTATTCCACATGTAACTGTTCCCTGAGCCTATCCAACCCTGGGCAGCCAGCTCATATTGTGCCTGGCCTTTGGACTCGCAGAGTAGTGGTTGGCCATGGGAAGTGGCCTGTACCCGGGCCCTGCCGCCAACCGTCTACAAGTGGTCAACTCCCCCTCATGGCCTTTGGTAGTGCATAGTTGGGGGCTGCAATGCTATGCCTTCAGCAGGACACACTTCACAACCTTCCACAGGAGGTCAAGTCCCAAAGCAGAAAGCATCAACCAACCAATAAAAGCATGTCAGAATCATGACTGCTCAATGTACAACAGAAGAAGACACTCTGTCATCCAATGGAATGCCTTCATCTGAATAGGAATTGGAAATCCTTCTTGAATTCATAAATCCAGAGAAGATCTGCAAATTAGCACTTCAGATACTTCTAAAATGTAACCTCTTCACACCCAGATGAGAACACTTTATAAACACTTTTTTTGGAAAGTACTGAATGGATTCACAACAAATCAAGAATCAATCTCTTCCTTGAGTGCTCTTACTGTTACATGCCAAACTATTTTGTCATATGATTTGCCTAAGTCTTTAGCCCCAATCTATGGATCGCACCAAATTTGCTCTCATCTAGATCTGTCATTCAGTTTTTTAAAACACGTTTTCTCATTTTAGCTGTCATGGGAAATGTTTGTTCACTCATACAGCAACAAACACTGAACATGTTTATGCCACACTTACCATCAATGTTCACCGAAAGCATGCAGATGCTGGCTATAGAGAGATCTGCAGTGCATGCTGCTTGACCATTGGTGAAACAGTTCTGAAACAAAATGGTGGTACACTTTCTCTCGGTCATGGAGTGGCGCCAATGTACAGTTTCATCAAAGGCTGGACTTGGATTTGATGTTATCAGCTGTAGCCAATCTGTGGACAGTTTGGGGCTCATTATGATGTCCGGCTGAATCACTTCCACCCAACACCGACTTGGTCATGGGACGGACCGACACCCAGTTGGCAGTCCCGACATCCCAATTAAGATGTGACTGAACACTGTTCGGTCACAGTCTTATATTTCACTACAGGAGCATGCTATTGAGGCCGTAAACTGGCCATAATGCATGCTCCCGTAGTGAAATGGGAGGTGCAGTTCATCCCTGCATCCTGTGGCAGGTAGCACAAGGTGCCTACCACAAAGTGCAGGGATCAACAGAGGGGCACCATAGGTACTCCCCTTGGCCTCCAACCGGAGGCCATGCATCAAAGGGAGCCCTGCTGGGGGGCCCCTAAGACGCTTTTGACATGGTTTCCTTGTCAGGCAAGGCATGAAAACCATGTCGGAAACCGTGATCGTAATCTCAAGGGTGAAAAAGCCCCCTCGAGTTTACAGGCCAGATTCCGACCGGCGGGCAGGCTCTTCGAGCCTGTTGGAAGCCAGCCGGAATGACCAGTCGATTTCCTTTCTGACCACCTCCAAACTAATGAGGTGGTCGGAAAGGAAACTGAGCAGGCCATTATAATGCTTTGGTCAGAGCCTTTATGGGCCGCATCATAATCGGCCCCTTAGTATAGTTTATGACTGCATCTGAACATAATGTCTATGGAAAACATGAGGACAGACCAAAATGTGGCTGAAGACTTCTATTTCTTTTCCTACTGTATTTAGAGAGCTAGTTTGTACTAATATATAACATTGAGTTTATATCTTCACATAAGGTTGAATTATTGTTTACCTTGCTATAGAACACTTAAATTGTTTTTGTATCCATACAACTTTTTCTTATTCTGTTTGTGCTTTAACATGCTGTGTTCTCCCTGCATGTTCTCTGTAGAAAAGGGTTTGTGCATATTGTAGACAGGTTCCTCTCTCTTGCTTGGCTTCTGGATATATTTTATATTACAATTTAAAATTGGGGAACCACAATTAATAATGTATTACATACTGAGATTTTAAAATAGTGTTGCTTATTTAATGAAATGTATATTGTGTGCAGACAAGATGAGTAAGAAATATACTAATTTTATATGAAGTATGTATGGAGTGATCATAAATCAATATTTATTTTAACAACTATATCTTAGAAAGAACTAATTTCAAACATCAATTTAATTAATTCATGTAATTTTTATATTGCCAAAAATATTTTAGCATTAATCAATACCCATTAAGATTCCCAGAAAATAAGTACATTTTATTAGTGGATGTGAAATTAGCGATGACCCAACAGTTGCTTACAGTCCTTTTCTGGACAAATGCCAATGACAAGATGTGAAATGAATGGAGATCAGATAGATAAGGAGAATAGTTTGGACACTTGCATTAGGACATAGGTTTTTGTGTCTCTTGGTGGTAGGTTATTTGGCATTCTCCTCCAACCCTCAAGATGAAGTGGCCTGAGTTTTGCAGGGGGGTGGGGGATAGGGTGGTGAGACAGTGAACTCTGCTTACAGCAGTGTACTGCTTTCCACGGAGCTGCCATACCAAACTGGCAGCAGACTATATCCTTGATGTAAACCCCTAAGTGGACAAGATTATGCCCAGACATGGTCCTTTGCTCACTGTTCCACTGGAACCAACCTACACCCAATTGAAGAGACCTAAGCAGGGTGAAACCAATCTTGGATTGCTTATATTGAGGTTCAGGGAGGACCTGGTTTGGCAGTTCGGGCTGGACTGTTCCTATTGGAGAAAGGTCATGACCATGTTTTTTTATGGCTGGGTCCAAATTGTGATGGCATGGTAGGCGAAAAACATTGGGTTGGAATGCTACCCTGAGTGATTGCCAGTGGTTAGTCTAATTGCAAGCATATTCCCATCACATTTTGTGTGTTTAAGCAGATGGTATTTGACCACAGAAAGTGGCAGCTAAATCAGACACTATTGCAGTCAATGTTCTAAAGCCATTCCACACCACTCCAAAATGTAGACTTAGAATACTCATTGGTGCTCAAGGAGAATATTCTGGATCCTCTGTATATCATTCTGGGCCCTTATGGGACCATCCTGGGCCCTTAGGATGTCAATAAATTGGTCCAGCTGAATTATCCTACCCTATCCTTTCCAAACTACCCAATGACCTGGGTGGGGGTGACCACAGGTGTAATGTGTCCTGGCTGAGTAACAAATGTTATGATTGTGGCGGTCACAGGAGCCAGGATAGGTGTGGCCGCAGCTGTAGAGGATATGGGGTTACAGGGTCATGTAACTAAAAATAATGTGTGACCACTTCATACAGAGTGAAGTGAAGTGATTTGGAGTTTCACAAGGTAGGACTGACTGCTCTAATGTGTTTGGGTTGCCTGTCCCCACGTCCATCTTATTTTGCCTTAGCAAAACTGTGCAAAGTCAAATTCCTCTGTTAGATATGGGGGTTTCTAGTTGGCAAAGGTAAGTACCTTTGTCCAAATAGGGACCCTTTCTTCTAGTCAGGGTAAGGGGGAAACACACTGTTGATAACCCCTGCTTCACCCCCTTTGTAGCTTGGTATGAGCAGATAGGCGTATCCCCAAGGCAATAACATAGTGAAACACCACAAATGGATGCCATACAAGGTAGTTATAAAAATATAAATCTCTTTTATCTGGATTAGGCAGAATCAGAACGACATAAAATCCACATACAAAAATAATTTCTCCCTAGTAATGTTGCTCTGGAAAAATGTTCTCTTTAGCAATGTTCTTTGATGATTCTTTTAGCCCCAAAAGAAGTGGCTCATCAGTTCAATTCTTAAAGGAAACGTGTGCAGACATTATCCCACTTGGTTATCCCCAGACAGTGGTGCTGATCCCTTAGCAAATGCCTACACCTTTGAAGAATCAAATGGATGCTGTCCTTCACGTTGCCCCCATGGTGGATGTAAAACTGAAAAGACGCTGTCCTTTAATGTTGCCCTTGCCTACTTGTAATCACCGAAAGGACGCTTGTCCTGAAATGTTGCCCCCACGTACTTGTTAACACCAAAAGGATGCTTGTCCTGAAATGTTGCCCCCGCGTACTTGTAATCACCAAAAGGACGCTTGTTCTGAAATGTTGCCCCCGCGTACTTGTAATCACCAAAAGGACGCTTGTCCTGAAATGTTGCCCCCGCGGTAAAGCCAAAAGGACGCTGTGCGCCCTCTCACACACTCGCAGCCCCCGCCGGTTCTCCTCCCGCTCCTGGCCTCGCACAGACACAGCACGGCTGGGAGTGTTTGCCTGGGGCTGCTCTTGCGGTGTCTCCTCCTTCTCAGTCGAACTCGGATGGGAGTCCTTCTCCACCAGTGATACAGCTTCCACGGAGACGGGCCTCTTGCAGCGTGGCTTCAGCAGAGACGGGACCTCCTTCCTCCGCTCTGCGTCTCAATGAAGTGGTGGTGGGTGTCCTGGTTGCTAGGCAACCCTCCAGCTTCAATCTTTCGGCAACGCAGCTCCTCTTGGATCACGGACCTGGCCTCGGGCTGGCTGCTCGAGTAGCAGCGGTGTTTACCACATTAAAGGGCAGCAATCTTGGCAATCGGGGGCCGGTGGCGGTGATGTACGCGGCGCTCTCAGTATTGGTGGAGAGCAGCCAATTGTGCCAGCAAGCCGGGCGGCACAAACAACGTCTTGGGCACACAGAGACAGCATAGACAGCGGAGCACGATGTAGGGTGAGTTTTTGTAGAGATTCTTGGCAACTTTTATATCCTTGAGTTGCAACAGGATGCCATTTCTTCTCAGGCCCTTGGAGACAGGTATACTTCAGAGGGAGAAAGGCACGCAGCACAGCTCCTCTTCAAGCAAGGGGGGACACAGCACACAGCAGACAGTCCCTGGTCCTCTTCCTCAGTAATCACAGCTACTGCAGGTCAGCTCCCAGACACTCAGCAATGGCAGCACTTTTCCTCAGTCTTCCTGGCTGTTCTTCTTTGGCAGGGATTCCTTCTTGATCACAATGTTTTTCCTAATCTAAATTCTAGGGGTTACAGCTCAGAGATGTACACCCCAAAAGTCTTTGATCTTCATGTGTGAGGGGTCCTGGACCCAGTCCAAACCAATTCTGGGTGCACCCTGCAAGTGCACATCTTCTTACTTTGTGAGTGTGGGCCAGGTCCATCAGACACACCACAGCAGGTGGAGCCAGCATTGTGGAAGGCAGGCACAGCCCTATTCAGACCCAGGTGCTACTCCTCCCACCACTCTACATGCAGATAGGTCTATTCAGCCTAGTGCTGACTCATCCAGACTCCTGGAGCCACTCCAGCCCCTGTCACTCACAAACCAGACAGTCAATCCACAAACAGGCAGAGGCACACTGAAAGGCTTAACAAAAAAATCACCACTTTCTAAACATGCTTTTTCCAAACTTAGATTTTTTTAAACCGTGTTCAATAAAAGATGTATTATTAAAGTCTGAGTTCAGGGATACCAGATTCCATATGTCTATCTTGCTGCTGTGGGAAGATATGCAGGTAAGCATGTTACACAGCATTCCCCGTTTTATCCCATGGGCAAGATTGACTTTCAATAGTGAAAAACGAAATTGGCAGTATTTCACTATCAGGACATGTTACCCACACTAGAACATGTCCTACCTTTTACATTTACTGCACCCTGCCCAGGGGGGTACCTTGGGCCTACCATAGGGGTGTCCAATGTGTAGGAAAAGGGAAGGGTCAGGCCTGGCAAGTGTGTACACTGTCCAGGACAACTTGGCAGTTAACAAACTGCACACAGGCACTGCAGTGGCAGGCCTGAGACACCATTTTAGGGCTACTCATGTGGGTGGCACAATCAGTGCTGCAGGCCCACTAGTAGCATTTGAATCACCAGCCCTGGCACACTCAGTTCACTTTACTAGGGACCTCCTGGTAAAACACATATGCCAATCATGGATAACCAATCACAATAATAATTTAACCAGGGAGCACTTGCACTTTGGCACTACTCAGCAGTGGCAAAGTGCCCAAAGCATCTAAACCTGCAAAAACGAATTCCAGCACAGTGTCAAAAATATCGGAGTTAGAGGCAAAAAGTCTGGGGAAACCACGCAAAGGATGCCAGGTCTAACACGCTCAAACATTCAGCTGTCAGTATTAGTAATGTTGAATAGTCCAACACTTCTTAGGGAGGATAGCATGGGCAGACAGCACACTCAGATTGGAGTATACATAAAATATTGAGCCTCTCAATGATTCCGTTTGACTTAAAAACAAATACACTTTGGTATATTGTAATATTTCTAAATCACTAAAAAATCAAATGTTTTCTGATAGACAATATGCAAGTGTGAGTTAAAGACATTTAGGGATGCTGATTCCCTATTACTCAACCAACTCCCTTTTGTAGATTCAGTTTATTTTCTAGGTGCACAGCGCAGGCCCCGTACTATCCCTCAGTTCTTACATACTAATTATTATAGAACACTCTGAGTATCAATTGGCACTGAAATCCCATCCACTTACAATCTGTTATTAGCAGTGGTATTTTTTGCCACAGCTGAGTGAGAAGGCTGATCCCCTAAGGTTAGCAGACTCAGTCCATGCTACAGTGTTCTTTGAATGTGTGTTGCTTGCTAGAATACAAACAAGCATTCCTTTCAGTTTCAAGGCTCAACCTACTCAATGATATGTGTGAGGAGTGAGAATAGTGTATAGTCAAAGTAGTGTGCTGGTTAGTTAGCAAAATAAATGAAGTTCATTGTGACAGCACTTTTCCATGTTTTCGCTTTTACATGCCATTTAAATGGTGTGTGTTAGTTCAATAGTCCAAATACAATAATAAAATAAAACTCCCGGAATGCTGTGATTTGTTCATTCAAAATCCATAACTGGAACATGTTTGTCTTAGTGATATGGATTAATCTCTTCTGACTTGTACTACTGCTGATTTGAAATATGCTATTGTAATGGGTCAAGAGAGTATGTTGTATGTGAATATGATATAAATGGGTTAACATTACAGTGCTATGAGTAACTTGATAGATGTCTTTTCATGGGGTGTGATTCATGATCAAAATGTGAAGTCATATTTGTTTTATTGAGTTTCCATTATGAGTTGTATTGAGGGGAATGGGGAGAGAGAGTGAGAAAACAGTAGACTGTGATTATATAGGGAGTGTAGTGAGTTGTGACATGCTTCAGGTGGCATACTTGTGTGAATCGGCTATTATTAGTGTAGAGATTTGCAGCATGGATTGGGGTGGCAGAGTGTGGAGAGGGTAAATGTGTCACTGTGAGAGAACTAGTGTTTGTACTTACCAGTCTCCACTCTACCTGGAATTGCCAAGATGCCTTAATTGTGGAATATGAACTGCACCTTCTCATCCCAGTGCATGAGGATTAGGGGCTTTGGAGACCCACCACCAGCTGCCAAGGCTTTTTGTCATAACCTACCAGAAAGGGAAGAAACTCTTCCCTACAGATTGTTCCACTGCTTTTGGATGGCCTCCTGTGAGCGTCTTGTATTGGAGACAGAATTCCCCTTATTCATGATTCTGAACTAAGTTTCACTTCTTTGGCTCATGTTTGAGTTCTGGACATGTGCTCTAAACAATTGGGTTCACCCTTAATTATCTAATTCACCATTGTAGTTACCTCATGTTCTGAGAATCTGAGGTGTCTTCTTCCATGTATTTTAAGCACTATTTGGTAAGTAGCTCTGCTGCTTCATAATGTGGGTGGTAAAAGGAATGTATTATTTGAGGGAAGACTTTTATATTTGGCACTGCAGGTGTTGTTGGTGAGTAGATTCTGATCAGGTGTTTATGCCATTGAAAACCCCATCCACATTTGTTGTCCTCCAACATGTGGGTCCTCCATCCCACTATGAAAGCAGGCAACTTTAAATATGGTAGACTGATGTCAGTCAAGCCAACGTTTATGGAGTTATGTCCAATAACAGAGGATAGTGGGACCAACTATCAAGGACTAAAGTTCAGCCAACTGACTTGCAAAAAGGTTCAATTTTCCTTGCCGGAGCGATCGTGTCCAGAATATCGTATGTTACTATTTCAGAAGTGCTCAATTGAGCAATTTACTGGAATAATTTACTTGGATATTCCATATAAATTAGTAATGTTTTTGTAGGGGTAGAATGTTGGTGTTGGAAGTTCCCTGCGAGGAACTCAGAATGTGAGTTGGAGCGGGGTACGGGGAGACTGACGTTTGTAGCCAGACGGGGAGGAAAAAGAGATTCTCCTACTCACCGGAGTCTGGACGTTCCTTCAGTTTTGTACTGGTTATCTGTTCTTTCTGTCATGTTTGTGTTGTATCCATCCTATCCTCAAAGTAAGATACAAATTCCCTAAGGGTAACTGTAAATTCAATAGAAGTTGTGCCTTTTCTAGTAGCAAACTTAGAGTATCCAAAACCATTGGGCTCAAATTTAGACTTACGTGACACACCCCGCTCGAACGCGGGAAAGGAGGTAACTCCTTTTTGTTAGTTAACCCTCACGCACCCTATTGGTGTCATGCTTCATCATAGGGTTCCCCCTGACTCCTAAAGGTCAGTGTGGGCTGAACCGCATTTCAGGGAGCGTTTAGAAGATGCAGCCAGGGGCAGCTAGAGATAAAAATCCTACTGCGTTCCCCAGGTATCCCTTTGTGGTCTCAGGGAGGGTCAAACCAATGCATGTGTCATGGTGGATTGGATAGGCCAACTCAGAAAAGCAGAGCAACTGATCGCAATCTGATCCCATAGGATATGTGTGTTGTGACAGTGATTTTACACTACGTCAGTCACTTGTTCTTCATAGCACTGTCAGGTTCGGTTATGACTCAGTTGTTGGATTCATGGTCCTGTGGGGTCCTAGAAAGTCAAACATGGTTTCCTTTCTAAAAGGTCCATGCAGGTTGTTGCTGCATCTGAATGGGCCACTGTCTTTGGAACACACCTATGCGTTAGGTAGAAAGTAGTTAATATTTTAACATGTTATTATGTTTTTATGGTGCTATGCTTATGTACTGAATGTGGTTTTTAAGGATTCTGGAATCCGAAATAAAGTTATTTTTTAATTGAATTGAAAGTAGTCAGAGCCACCATCTCTAGCACCAGAAAATCAATGATGATAAACCCTTTCTCCTTGAATTCACAGTGCAGAACAAAGTGGGTGAAAATGAGAACATATGCGCTAAAATGGTCCTGTGAAGATTGGTTTTGGAGTGATGTACCCCATCAGAAAGCACAGAAACGTTTGCATACCCAATGTGACCAGTGGTCGATAAGGAGAGGATTTATCCTTATGGCTAGAGCGGTCGACGTCAAAGCTGGGGAACTGGGTTTGTGTCTCGGTAATGACGCTCAACATCCTGTGGTTCTGGACAAATCACTTAGGGGCATGTTATCAAGGACGGCGTTAAAAATTATCCTTGAGAATTCCAATAGAAGTCCACGTTCTGGTGTGAACATGGGCTTCTATTGGAATTCAAAAGGGCATATTATCAAAACTATTATCGCCGCTTTAGCTGCAGTTTTCTGCCGCTAAACCTGCGATAATTTTAACGATGTCCTTGATAATATGCCCCTTAATCTCCCCGTGCCCAACAAAAACAAATGTGTTCTAGTGTAACGAAACTGGTGCTATGTAAAGCGCTCTGATACCCGATTTGGGGGCATATTATCAAGGACCGGCGTTAAAATTATCACCGCTTTAGCGGCAAAAAACTGCCACTAAAGCGGCGATAATGGGCTTGATAATATGCCCTGGAGAATTCCAATAGAAGCCCATGTTGACACCAGAACACAGGCTTCTATTGGAATTCTCCAGAGCATATTATCAAGCCCATTATCGCCGCTTTAGCTGCAGTTTTCTGCCGCTAAAGCGGCGATAATTTTAACACCATTTCTTGATAATATGCCCCACCTTCGGGTCTTGTTCGCGCTATATAAAACTCTAAAATATAGTAAAGAGAGTATGCAGATAATTATTGAGTAAATGGGTAGCACCCCATAAAGATGGAGCCACTAGGTAAGGAGGAAAGGCATGCGTAGAGAGGCCACGTGCACAAAAGGGTGATACAAACTCTGCTTACATGCACCTCCGCACCTACACACATAACAAGGCAGCAGGGGTACCGTTTGGTGAGAGGCGAATAAAGGGGCATATCAACAACAACCGGCGATAATTATCGCTGAGCGCACTCAGCGCTCGGATAATTATCGCCGGATAGCGCCGATTTTTATCGCTGAGATAGCATGCTATTAGCAACGTTTATCTCATCAGAGATAAAAATCCTAGCGCTAACTGGCTAACGTGAGATTATCGCTGGAAACCCAGTGATAATCTCACGTTAGCTAGTTGATAGGGACTCACAAACTTAGCCATGATATCCACCTTCCATAGGATATCATGGCTAAGTCAGTCCTGAAGCAGGCGTAAGGAAAGTAGCGATAACAGGGGTTATCGCTACTTTTCCTGACGCTATGATTCATAGCGTTAGGCTTGCTGATAGGAGAAATGTCGCTTAGCGACATTTCTCCTGTCATGCCAGGTCAGGAACGCCCACTTCGCATCTCATTAGAGATGCAAAGCTGGGCGTTAGGAATCCTGAAGCTAAAGCAAGGTTTCACGCGTTAGCGTGACCTTGCTGATTAGGCGATAAATAATTTTTTATCGCCTGCTTGTTGATATGCCCCAAAGAGTGAAGAAGAGTGAAGGGAGCAGGAGAAAAGGAAAATTCAAATAGTGAGGAACGTCTAGAAGCCACAAAAAATATATTTCAAAAGCCCGACAATATTTTAACTGTTGTAGAAAATTGAAGTTTAAAATATCTTTCATTATGCAGGAGTTATTCAGGTCATGCCACTGGATGGCTTTGCAAAAATCCTAAAAACATTTGTGCCGAATTCTACCAGTAAAGCCAAACAACTACCTTTCAGAAAATCCAACAACTTTAGTGCACAGGTGCAATCTACCAAGGTGATTGTAGGTTAGGTGGCACTTAACGTCATCAGCACACAGAAATAGTTAAATCATTTCAATTCCAATTCGACTGTCACCCTCTACATGACAAACGTAACTTAACTGACAACTCCTTCGATAATTACATAATGCAAAATGACACGCACCACTGTGAATCTATATGATAGGAATTAATGAAGTGTACATTATTTTAAATGAGCAGATGGAGGGATATTCCCCACACAACAGTAGTAAAAATGACATACTCCGAATTGCAAATCACAGGTCCAGGCTCTATTAAACAGCTGTTTTGCTATTAACCATGCAAAATGGTATTTCATCGGCAGAGAGTAAAAATGATTTTACAACAAGAACATTAATAATCATTACTAACTAGTGATGTCAAACGCGTGCAAAGGAAGTCAATTGCAATACACACGCGTGAGAGTGAATTAATGATCTGCACAGGTTGATGTGGTGCTTGAGTAATCAATCTCTGCTGTGGCAGAGGGCAATTTCTAGTGGCCTCTGCAGTTGTACAGACATAAATAAATCCCACAGTCAATAGTAAGCGGCAATGGTAATCAATGGCACCCTTTGCAGTCGCGGAGCTTCATTTCGTATTGTGTTTTACAAGAGGGTGATCATTCTATGTTCAGAGGAGCGGCAGCTCACTAAGGGATTCATAAATAGATGAAAAGCAGAACCTCAACCAATACTGAAGCAAAGCAAAATGACACACTTAAAAGGCAACCCAACCCCTTAGAACCACATGGCGCGAATCCTGAAGTTATGCTTTCCACCTTTATAAAGAGCGTCAGGAAGACCAGATGTTCAGTGATTTTGTGCAAAAATAAATGAAATGTACATATTTTGGAGCAGGCTTTTATGTAAATCATGAAAACTGACTATAAGTTCGAGATCTCTCTGACTGAAGCAGTAGAAATGTAACCTTTGAGATGTGCGTGACTGTGCTGCTCCGAATTTTATTCTGGAATCTGTATTCATTGAACACGGAAAAACCAGCAGAGAAATATGTAAGAGACCTCCAAGAACTGTTGTGTTTAACATCATTTATTTCATTGGTATGCTATAGAAAAAACCTATATAGATAGGGTTATTTTTATTCTACTTTTTCGTTAATTCTCAGACATATGTAATTACAAAGAACACATACGTGAAGCTTACATAAGGATTTATGAAAATATCATAGCGCAATATTGTCGTAAAGATGTAGGGAATGGATTCATTGTCTGGTCGGTACTCTTCCCACTCCCAAATTGTCCCATTCGCTTGTGGATACCCATTCTTGTCTTGATGACATTCTTTATTGAGTCTAAAAAGCAATCGTCCCACTGTCGGTTTCCGAGTGGCAAAAAGCAAAGTATACCATGCTCTACAAGAGCCATTATGAGAGAAAGGGAGTGGTATAAATGGCGTTCCTCCTTTCTTCTGATGAGCTGGCATCATCCCACATATCCAACAGTTCGTAGCATTCGTAGCAACGTGGGTATGATGCAGCATCTGGATGAAAGTGTTATTCAAGTAGGATTGTCGATGCTTCAACTCTTGATACGGTAATGTATAAAAATAGTGCTCCGCAGGCACCGGAGTTGTCAACACAAGAATCTTCCGAGCGGGAGTTACATCCTCCACGAACCATGTGGTTATCCCAACAATGGCTACTGTTAACATGAACCCTAATGCACAAAGGATTTTCTTCTTCTCCATGTCAAAGTAAAAATGAAACCTAATATCTTCCTGAAACTAAGAGTCTGTCAGAACTCTTCCCCTTGGGCAGCGGTTGGTTTCTTCACCAGCGGGCCAAGACGGGTGTCGCTACACTAATGCAGGGCTGATCCCCCCCCCTTGCCTCATCGGCTCTCCGTTTCACTAACCCAAGGGCCGTTCTGACAGTATGTCCCGGTACTGGAAAACTCACTTCCTTGGTCGAAGATGATATCGCCTTCCTCCAGGAGTCGCGTGGTCCGGAAAGAGCTCCTCAGTGGCGTTTGGCTCCGCAGCACGGCCTGTCTCTGCAGCCAAAATGTCTCGTTGATCGGTCAGCACGGCAGGTTCCACCAATCCGGGCGGCACCTTCCTACAGTGCAGAGAGTGGATCCAATTCTTTCGGTTGGAAACTCGCACAGCCGTCCTCGTTGCAAGGAGGACCTGCTCAGGGCCCACCCATCTCGGTTCCAAGCTGTTCGTTCTGTCGAAGACTTTCACCATGACATGGTCCCCAGGCCGGAGACCATGTCCTTCGCCGGTAGACCGATCAGGGAGCGCCTCTCGGACCTGTTGGTGGATAGAAACCAAGTTATCCGTTAACTGTGCCAGATAATCGCTCATCATTACACAAGGTACATCATACACAGCCTTAGGTCTTGGTGGACCCCAAATATTCATTGGGCGTCCAAAAACAATCTCGTACGGCGTAAGGCCAGTTCGAGAGTGCGGTACTGATCTAATTGACAATAACGCCAGTGGCAGAGCGTCTGGCCAAGTCAAAGACGTCGAAGCTTGAATTTTTGCGATCTTAAGCTTCAGTGTACCATTATACTTCTCAACTAGGCCTGCAGACTGAGGGTGAAACACGGCGTGGAACTTCTGGGTGATGCCTAGACCCTTCAAGACATACTTTATAACATCCGCTACAAAGTGAGGGCCATTATCACTCCACAGAAGTCTACAAACGCCATATCGGGGAAAAAACTCCTTCAGCAGCAGCTTCGCAGTAGTCATTGCAGTATTGTCTTTCGTAGGGTACGCTTCAACCCATTTGCTGAAAGCGCAGACCACTACTAGAACATACTTCAGATTATTACAGCGCTCAAGCTGGATGTAATCCATCTGCAGAACCTCAAAGGGTGCAGTGGGTGTCACAAATCCTCCTGCTGGAGTTCGAGTACCCTTTCCTGGGTTATACCTCAGACAGATCATACAGGTCTGCACCACTCTCTTTGCCGTGCTAGCAATCTCTGGATGCTCCCAGACTTGGGTAAGCAATTTCACAATTGCGGAAGCTCCAACATGTGCTAGCCCATGTGCCATCTGAACCATAGGTTGTACAAAAGCCGTGGGTAATTTCCATCTATCCATCTGCTTATTTCTCCAGCAACCCTCGTCATCCAATTCTCCCTCGCTAGCCCATTGTTCCCGCTCTTTGTCAGAAGCGGTCCTTTGCATTTCTCGCACTTCCTCCTTCGCATCATGCCATCTCTCCACCTGTGACTTTACTACATACATGGCAGTAGTACCGGGCTGCATCGCAGTCTCCCGTGCTACTCGATCCGCTAACGCATTCCCTTCTCCAACTTTATCAACCACTTTCCTATGGGCGCTACACTTAACAATGGCAATTTTCTTTGGGTACGTCAATGCAGTTAAAAGATTATGAACTAACTCTCCATGCATTATCTGTACTCCATGTGACGTTAAAAACCCTCTCTCCTTCCAGAGTAGGTCAAAGTCATGCGCTACTCCGAAGGCATAGCGGCTATCTGTATAAACATTCACACATAATCCTGTACTGAGCTCACATGCTCGTGTTAATGCTATCAGTTCCGCTGCTTGAGCTGATTTCTGTGGTATGCGTGCTGTCTCCACTATCGTTTGTAATGTGGTAATTGCATATGCTGCTGAAGCCGTACCATCTGGTAGCTTCAGACAGGATCCATCCACCCACAGTTCTCCATCTACATCTGGAAAGGGCGTATCCTGGAGATCAATACGACCCTTTGTTTGTTCCTCAGTCACAAGAATACAATCATGCGCTTTCCGCGCCTCAGGCTGAGTTTCGGGGTATGGCAACAATGTTGCCGGGTTTAGTGTTACGCACCTTTTCAACGTAATATGAGGAGCCAAAAGCGTCAACTCATATCCCGTTAAACGGGCACTGGTCAAATGCTGCGTCTTTGTTTGATTAAGCAGGGCATCAACAGCATGGGGGACTAATACCAACAGCTTATGAGATAACACAATTCCCTCGCTTTGGCGTATTGACACAGCTGTCGCCGCAACCGAGCGAAAACACCCTGGTAATGCTCGGGCGACAGGATCAAGTACAGCCGAAAAATATGCACAAGGGCGCTGCTTATCGCCGTGCATCTGCACTAAAACTGACAATGCACATCCATCTTTCTCATGCACATACAACGAAAAGGGTTTTGCATAATCAGGGGTCCCTAACACTGGTGCTGAACAAAGGGCCTGTCGTAGTTGCTGAAAGGCGGTATCACACTCATCTGACCAAGGGATTGGGATAGGCGTGTCCTTTGTCAAGAGAGCTAACAATGGCTTAGCTATGTGTGAGAACCCCAATATCCACTGCCTACAAAAAGAAACAAGGCCCAGAAATGCACGCACATCCTTCTGTGTGGATGGTCTCGGTGTATCC
The DNA here is from genome assembly GCF_964204655.1 of Triturus cristatus. Classification (NCBI taxonomy): domain Eukaryota; kingdom Metazoa; phylum Chordata; class Amphibia; order Caudata; family Salamandridae; genus Triturus; species Triturus cristatus. Next base: position 458,262,076 of record NC_140586.1, on the reverse strand, counting down.
AAAATTACTTGGATACGATCCGGTGTGAGTGCGCGTCCCTCCTTAGACAAAAGGTGACCCAGATAAGTCACCTTTGGTCTACAGAATTGCAACTTCTTCCTAGATACTTTATGATTGCGGGACGCTAGAAAGGAAAGTAAGGATAACGTACTTTTTTCACATAACTCCAGGGTGTCAGCCGCCAGTAAGATGTCATCCACATATTGAATGAGGGCGACACCCTCGAGCAGGACAAAGGAATCCAATTGTCGTTTCAAAGCCTGACTGTAAATACTAGGGCTTTCTGTATAGCCCTGGGGAATCCTACAGAAACGATAAGATCTATTATTCAGTGTAAACCCAAAAAGATATCGGCTATCAGGGTGAATGGGAATGGAAAAGAAGGCATTCTTCAAATCAATCACTGAGAACATGGCCGCCGTAGGCGGGACCAAAGTAAGCAACGTCGTGATATCGGAAACCACTGGGTATTGAGGTATCACGATCTTGTTCACTTCTCTCAAATCAATTATGAACCGATAAACTCTGGCATCCGTATCCTTTTTCAATATGGGAAGAATCGGACTGTTACAAATGTTGTAGGGGACTTCCTCAACTACCCCAACCGTTATCAAATCCTGCACTATCTGTATGAGAGCCTCCTCACCCTCCTGGGAAATACGGTACTGTGGGAGGCGTGGTAACACCGCCCCCTCCTGGACGCTAATGTGGACCGGCGGAATCACCATTTGTCCCACATCAGTATCCAAAGTTGCCCACAAAGCATGAGGGAGGGTAGCTAACAGCGCATCCTCTGACATCGTACACATCCGTTCAGATCGGGGGTAATTGTCATTCAATATTACTCGCACACCAGCAGGGGAGCAGCGGATAGTAGCCCTAAAGTGCTTTAACATATCAAGACCCATAATATTGTCCGGTGTGTACGGGGCAAGCAGAAACGGACAGGGTGCAGAAAAAGAATCAACCTTAAACATGAGGGGCTGTGAAAGAGGGCTTCGGGAGAGTGTACCATCAAACCCTACCGATGTGACCATTAAGCCGGATGGGGGAGCCCCCGGAACCAATTGCTTAGATAGCGCACTACGTGTCGCTCCAGTATCCACTAGGAACTGATCAGTAGAGCCCAAAACCTCAGCCGATACATAAGGGCCCTTCTGATCGACCGGCACCTCAACTGATTCTAACCCCCATCCAACGCAATCCTATGCATGCTGAGAGTCATGGTACCCCGACCGGTCAACTCCCGACGCTTGATACTGATGCTGACGATCGAAAACATTTGATCTATCTCGGTGCTGCCCAGCAGACTCGAGACGAGCCTGTTCGTTAGAATTCCCTCGGAAGCTCGAGAAACCCCCTCTACCTCGCGGGCCACCGTGGGTATGCCCCTGGCGCGGTGCATGCAACACCGGGCAGTCCCTAGCCCAATGACCCGATTGCTTACAATACGCACATTGATTCCTATTCAAATCAGACCGGCCCGTGGGAGGACCATAAGATCCTCCCCTACCTCTATTACTACCTCGTCGAGGCGGGCCATAGACTTGCGCCAACATCACCTTTGTTTTCAAATCTTTCGATTTCTTTTCCTCCTGGCCCTTTGCTTCTTGCTCCTGACGCTCATAATACTGAGCGATAGTCAGGAGGGCCGTCGGCGTAGCGGAGGACCAAGAACTTTCACTCGCTTTTAGACGGGCCGCAACTGCCGGCAGCAGATTAGCCACATATTTATCCGCAAAAAGGTGGCGTCCCGTATCGTCGGTAAGCGATTGTCCACTAAAATCATGAAACGTCTCCTCAAAGCGCGTAAAGAAGTCCGCCACCGACTCGTCAACTTTCTGTTTACATGCAGCTAACATATTCCAGTCAATCTTTTTAGGGGGGATAATCGTCTTCAACTTAGTCACAATAGCAGCAGGGAGATCTAAAATACTCTGCGGTGGTTTCTGCGCGGGCTTCCGCTCCCTATCCTCATCCTCAAGGTCAGACCACCGGGCCTTAAAGGCAACTATATCATCTACCTTTCGTACAGATCGCCACATATCCGGTGGTAGAATAAGGCCAAAGAACAGGTCTATATCTGCTAAAGTCATAACGCAAGAATTCAAGGCCCCCTCGACTTCTTCATAGAAGGCCGCTGGATTCTTACGGGGGTCGGGCAGCGCATTCTTCAATGCCATAACATCAGCCCTATGCCACGGAGTGTAAACCCAATTATACACGAAATATCCCTTAGCATCGGCGGAGGTAATGTCCGAGCTCTTCCCTGCTCCCTTAGGAGGAACATACAAAGGCGCTGCCTCTCGCATTGGTTTAACATGCACTACGTCATCCTTATCTGACTGGGAGGTGGATGAGGGGCCCTCTGCCGTGCACGAATCCGACTGCTTCTCCTCCTCCGCTTGTTGGCGCGCTTTCTCTCTAAGGGCCAGCACCTCGTCTCGCAAGGCGAACAGCCGCCGAGCCGCCTCAGGAGCCTTAGGGGGAGAAAAAACACCATCATGCAATGCTTTAGCAACCGATGTCACATCGTCAGGCTCAAAGACACTAGAATATTTTCGGAAAGCAGCAATCACTTCCTCAGCGAAATGAGCCAGAAAATACACCCTTTCTCTATTTTGCCACGACCCCCAAGTATGGAGCAACTCCTCCCTAGACATCTTGCCCTTAAGTGCACGGAGGGAAAGTTTCCGAAGCTCAGCCATATGCTCGGCCGATAACATGGACCGCGTATCTACCTTACCCGGACCCGGGACAGAATCTTGCGGCCTCGGAGCAGATGCGCCGACATAAGGGGGCGGAGGGCGATCTAGTAAAGAAAAATCATCATCAAGATTATTAAGGACAGGATAAAGTGGCTGTCGAACAACGTATTGACCCGAAACTTGTAGCCTACGCTCCTTCTCTTGCCTGTCCGTCTGCTCTCTGTCCTCCCGACGCTTCGCTTCCTGTGCTCGCACATGATCATTCTTCCGTTGTTCTTTATCAAACAGCGCTTTCTCGCGCTTCTCTCGCTCACGCACCTCCTTCACCCACAACCGCACACACTCAAACATATCCTGACGGGCACGCCGCTTACACATACACTGTTCCACATACTCAATCTTACGTATATCAAACGATCCATACAAAGGCCATCGCAACTCAGGATCTTTTTTCGTATATTTCCTCCATACTGTGCTGTACATTATGGAAGAAAGACCATGCTTCACGTACATATCCCTATTAGGAGTCCCCTCTGGGGGAGCTGGAGCAGATTCCTCGAGGTTCAACCGGTTTCCAAAACAGCAGCACCACTTACGGAGTGCGCTGAAAGCAGGCATGCTCAGAAATAATGCAAAATATGCAATATTATAAAAAATGGCACTTAATCGTTGCGCCGTTCAAAGTTACACAGCTCTGGAGAAATCTCTCCACATTACCTGCCTATATGTGTTGCAACGCATATATATTCACAAAGACAAATCCAAAATATGACTAGTCATCACAAATCAAACTCAAATAGCCAGATCAGGCTTCAAAACTCGGAGCAAGTACCGTACACCGGTTCTTACCAATCAAGAGTCCAGATTCCAACTGCCAAGCTCCACAATCGCCCAAACGGCTTTCACGGCAAGACCGACAGAAGAGGTCTCAGTCGAGGACCGGCGCCACCCAGACGGTCAGCTCGGAAGGGAAGGAAGAAAAAACCTTGGGATGCCAGGGCTAAGACGCCGCTGGCAGTGATCACGTCCCCGGCCCAATTCCTCACCTTCGTCGCGACCAATCCTTCGAGCATCCGAGTCGCCGATGAGCCCCACGTGACGGGCGCCAATTGATGAATACAGGCCCCAGCTAGGCCCGCAGGACACAAGGGTTCGCTCTCCTGTAATGGAATCTATAAGGAAGTTGGCACGGAAACTGCAAAGTACAAAGACAGCATTTATTAACCCTTAAGGGTGGTCCTACAATCCACACAACACCCTTCAGTATTGCATAGAGTAGCACAAAGAACATTCGTACATGGTCCCCTTTTATACACAGTAGAGGGGCTCATAAGTGGGTGGATACAACATGAAGACGAAGAACATTACCATTTATGGTCATTTTCGATACTGAATCAATAGGTGGGCGGAGCTAACGCACTCCTTGAGCCCGCGAAAACATGGTCAAGTAAGGCTAACTGATAACAGATGTGGTCAAGTCTGGGCATGCGCCAGATGGACAAAGGAGCTATTTATAGACTGTTACTAGGCAGATTACGAGAGCAACTAACACAGAGGTTGGACTCTTCTCGTGAGGAACACGTGGAGGCATGACAATACAAAATGGAGTCCAAGCTTCGGTCAACATAGCAGAGAAAACACGATCTATAACAGAGGAACTAATGTCTTTAGTAAATGCTTAATCACATCGTTGTTTCAATTTACAACACTAGTGACTTCTGAGGTGAGGGGGACACAAGAGCCCTTTCTCACAGCTGCTACAGTAAACACTATCGAAAGGCCAAGTTCATATATAGTCTTGCTTGCTCCCTTGGTTGTTTCCCCCAAAGCCCCCCCCCCCCCCACCTTACATGGATTCTCGCTTGTGTACAGATATGCATCTGTATGTGTATGCATACAGATGTGTACATTTCTGCTTGTGAAACCGTGGCTCTAATGTACATTTGCATTATGAAATTGTTTTTTTCCCCACAGAGATTATATATTTTTTGCAGTGGCAAAAACCCTTGTCTACCCACCCAGTTATTCCCTAGGTGTTGTTTGCCCAGTTCCACCCTGAAAACCGATTTATCCCTGGCCTTGACACAAGTAAATCCACAAACGTTTCCGGCTGGGAAAATACATGCAAAACGTTATTAAAAAGCCAGAACATTCGAAAGTAATTGGCTTCAAGAGAGCACTCAAAGCGCATGCTTAGCTTTACTTTATCACAAACTTTATATACCATATAGATAGTTATATTCTATAAACGTGCTTAAAGAAAAAAAATAATAATAATTGCAGAAGTTGAACGGGATGATTATACAATTAAGGTGAAACCCAGAGGAAAATACTACATGGGGCAGCAAACAACATTATGCAGCCATAAGAATTGTCAGAAATGTCACTGAGGCTGCACATTCGTGACCTGGGCAGTGTGGGCTGCTGCCCAGGGCCTCATACTCAGCCCACCAGCATGGGGCACCGCAGGAGTACAACACACAATGGGTCCTCTTGCACCCTTGCTGATCATAACTGAAAGAAAGGTGTCTCCTTGCAATTGGGCCCACGGGAGGGGGCCCCCTTCCTGGGCCTCTCAGGGATGGTGGGAGAGGCCTAGGGGAAGGAGACACTTCCTCTTGTCCCAGTTGCAAGGAGCACATTTTGCAGGTTTGTCCTGCAATTAGGCCTCCTGGCTGGCTGCTGATTCAGAGACACAGCGGGACGCCCTTTGTCCAGCACTTTGGCACGCCCTTGGTTTTACCTTTCAGCCCACAAACAATTTTCACACCTTCTGCTTGATAAGAGCTGTAAAAGAGGTGCTTGTAGGTGGCTTAGAGGAGGAGCTGTGGCCCAAGAGGAGTTTGCACAAAGCAGCTTCCAGACCCCCGAATGTGTCATTTATGTAAATTAGAGGGGCTCACACATTCTCTTTTGGCCCGGGGCTCCGAAAATCCTAGAACTGGCCCTGAGAAATACTGAGGAGAAAATTAACCCTGTGGCTCCCTGGTCCTGGAATACATGACCTGGGGAGACTTTTCAAGGTCTTTTAAGCATTCCTAAGGCTGAAACCTTTGTTTTATAGCCTAAGAGTGCAGTGACGTTTAGTGGTTGGTTTAATGACTGCATGTTATGTGGTCTAAATGTGTAAACAAAATAAACAGACACATAATTTTGATTTTGATTGTTTTTATTGAAAGTATATTGCTGAAATTGGTTTTTGATAAACATTTCAATGATGTATTCAAAATATTTTTCTGACAGATGATATTTCATAAATACTGCAATGCTTCAATGACAATAATGATTACATTTAAACATGATTATTGATATCACTCATATAATGGTGGTTATTGGTAGTTTAATGTGGTGACCCTCTTGTCAGATAAAATAGGCTTGCTGTATATTGTTGTTGTGAGGATCTCTTGACAAAGCCAATAGGCTTACCTTATACTTTAATGTGGTGACCGACTGACAGCATCAGTAGGTCTGTTTCATTTACAGGGAACCCCCCTATATTGCGATGTTCTACCTGTTATAGGTGTGGGGGGGTGGGGGACACTGTGATCATGGAGGTCTTGACCCAATAGAAATCAAATATTATTTCAGAATGACACCAAAGGTCATTCCATCTGTTTGATGTATATATTTGTAAATGAATGCATAGTATTTAGTAGTGTGTGTGTGTGTTAGAAATAGGGTCTCTAGTTGGCAGTGGTTTGCACCCTGTCCAAGTAGAGACCCTCACTCTAGTCAGGATAAGGGAACCACACAGCAAAGATAACCCCTGCTCACCCCCTTGGTAGCTTGGCACGAAAGGTCAGGCTTATCTCAGAGGCAATGTGTAAAGTATATGTGCACACACAAATAGAAACACAGTGAAAACACAACAAAAGTTGCCCACACCAGTTTAGAAAAATTAGCCAATGATTATCTGAATAAAACAAGCCCAACACTACAAAAGCCCAACAACATCAGCCAAAATATCACTTTTCAAAGACTAAGCAAGTTTAGTCCCTAGAAATCAATGGATGTCCTTGTTTTAGCACAAAGTACCTTAGCTGCATCAAAAATAAAAGACGGTGTAAGGCGCAGGGCATGTGAGGTGCCGGAAAAGCAAAGCGATTCATCCATTCCTTAATACACAGGAGAGGTGATGCGCCGGTTCCTAACTGGCAGGTAAGATGGGGCATGGGTTCCTAACTGATAGGCAGGGGAGGTGATGCGTTGGTTCCTTACTGGCAGGGGAGGTGATGCGTCAATTCCTTACTGGCAGAGGAGGTGATGTGTATGTTCCCAGACACGCGGCCTCGGTTCCTCACTGTAATTTCAGAGTTGATAAGAAATCAGCACCCGGAGAAGATGCTTGAAAATTCCAGATGTACTGCATCAATGCGACAGCGGCGAATCAGGCACTGTGTTGATTTCTCAGCCACGAAGCAGGTGCTGTGTCTGAGTGGCTGTAAAGGGCCTCGGTGACACAAGGCTAACACTGCATTGCTTCTTCTGACATGCAATGACACCAAGCTGGGGCCTTCAGTGAAAGCTGTGGTTGATGCTTCAAGTGGGAACCATGCTTCGGGGCAGGCAGCGGCGATGCGGCGATCTTTTGCAGTGGTACATTGATAAAACTAGCGCTGGGAGTCAATGCATTATTTTCTTCGGGAGCTCACCAGGTTACACTTTCAAGGTGTCAGGTTTGTTTATCTTTTATGTGTGTTCCTCAGGAGCAGTACCCTCAAGCTGCCCACCACCCAGCAGCTTCGACTCTGATTTTGATAATTCAGCGGATCTGTTAGACCTGACATCCTTGGCGTGGGTTTTGCCCCTATCTTTTGCCTCTGCTACATGGATTTTTGATGCTGTGCTGGATTTCGGTTTGCTGGTTTAGATGCTTTGGACACTCTGCCACTGCTAATCAGTGCCAGAGTGTAAGTGCTCCCTGTGTAAAATATCGTATCGATTGGATATACCTGATTGGCATATCTGTATCACCATGAAGTCCCTAGTAAAGTGCACTGTGTGTGCCAGGCCTGGTGATGACGGATGCTACTAGTGGGTCTGCAGCGCTGATTGCGCCACCCACCTGTGTAGCCCTAAAACAGTGTCTCAGGCCTGCCGTCGCAGGCCTGCCTGCAGTCCCCGGACTGCCATGTCCCCCTGGCCAGTGTCCACACTGGCCGGGCCTAACCCTTCCCTTTTCATACACGTCAGTCATCCCTATGGAAGGCCCAAGGTACCCCCCTGGGCAGGGTGCAGTGTATGTAGAAGGTAGAGCATGTACTAGTGCAGGTAACATGTTCTGGTAGTGAACACCGGCCATTTTTTGTGTTCACTACTGCAAGGCTATCTTGTTCCATAGGCTAACATGAGGGAGGCGGGTGCCAATGGCTATCCGCCTATCTTCTCATACGAACAAGATAAGACATGAGTGTTTGATATCCCTGAGCTCAGCATTTAATAACACATCTTTTAGGAGAGATTGTTTTTAAATCCTGAGTTGGAGAACAGTACTTTTTAGAGAGTAGCTGTTCTCTTGTCTGACCCTTCTGTGTGCCTGGGCGCGCTTGTGGATTGACTGTCTGGTTTGAGAGTGACAGGGGCTGGGGATCCCCCGGGAGGTTGGCTGAGTCAGCCCTCTGCTGAATGGCGACAATCGCAAGGAGAGTGGAGGGAGGAGATAGCACCTGGGATTGAATAGGGCTGTGCCTGCCTGCCACTCTGCTGGCTCCACCTCCTGCTGGGCGGCTGACGACCTTGCCCCTCGCTCTGAAAAGAATGTAGGAGCCAGAAAAACAAAGTGCTCCAGCAACACCCAGAACTGGATCAGACCGGGCTCAGGACCCACTTGCACCAAGACTTCAAAGACTTCTAGGGGTATAAGTACAAGACCCCTGACAACAGATTTTGAGATTCGACCATCAAGAGGAACCTCTGCTGAAAGACGGACCGCTGAAGAACTAAAGGAAGATTGCCGTGCTGTGTGCTCTAAAGGCTGACCTGTTCTGGCGTACAACTGAAGCTAAGGAGAAGAAGGGGTCCTGCTGTGTGCTGACCCTATCCACTTGACCAAACAAGACTTTGCTGTGTGCTGTGTCTTCAACTGAATCTCCAAGGGCCTGAGAAGAGCTGGCCTCCTGTTTCGCAACCCAGGGATAGAAAGGTTGCCAAGAACTCAAGACTCTGCTGTGTCCTACCTGCGCTGCTGTGTGCCGCAGGGACCGTGGACTGTTCTACCAAGCTTCTCAACATCTGCCTGTGAGGTGGGCTGGCTGCTCTCTGTCTTGCTAGAGAGTACCACACCGAGCCGGGCCCGACACCGGTTGCCGCATCAAGAAGATCGACGTGCTCATCGGCACGTGCCTTGCCGCGACCCGGAGGCCTGAAGCAGATCGAGAGTCGTATTTCCCTGCTCTACGAAGCCGCGCTGTGAGTGGCTGACTCCGGTGACGTCGACATCGTCACTGGGGGCTCGTCGAGGGAGTTGTGGAATCCTTGCACCGAACAGCCCGAGGAGCGCTTGTATAACGAGCGCAGTGACACCGCCGGAGCAACGTAGCTGCCTAAAACATCGAGAGCCTACAAACTGATTCATTCTCAGTGAGTATCGAATCACTCAAGAGACTAGAGACTATCGTCTGATGGTCCCGACCAACTAAGAAAGCGACTATTGTGTAAACCTGTGATGCTTGATTTCAACTGCGGAAACTAGATAAAGATATGTTATTTTTGATATAACTCACCTGTGTGGTCTAAGTTTGTAGTGTGCGGAGGAGGGGTCATTGTGGTGTCTACGTGCAAATACCTTACACACTGCCTTGGGGATAAGCCTGTCTGCTCGAGCCAAGCTACCTAGAGGGTGAGCAGGGGTGATCTACCGTGTGTGTCCCTGTACCCTGACTAGAAGCAAGGGTCCCTATTTGGTCTAAGGTGAATACCTCTGCCAACTAGAGACCCCCAGATCTAACATTGGTGGCAGCGGTGGGATTAGAACCAGTATTTGCACTTGACCTGCAGTGACTCTTTGTACATCACTAATCTAGTAAGCAGTTGCATCGCACGAAGTTTTTGCGAAGACTATTCTTGGAGGATCGACGAAGCATCATGTCTCTGAATGGAGTAGGTGAGGAGTCGGAATTGCAATTTGAAGTAGAAAAGTTGCTCACGTACAAGAAGGAGCACCTAAAGCAATTCTGCAAGCAGCTTGGATGCCCAGCGAAGGGCAGCGCTAACAGGACGGAGCTACAGAAAGCTCTAAGGGCCTGGTGGGAGGCCAAGAATGGCGCAACCGAGGAAACTACGGAAGGGGATGGCACACCGGAGCACGGATTTGGATCCGATGATCTGCCAGTGAATAGGCCAGCGTCTAGGGCTGGCAGCGCCCATTCCAGTAGGAGCCTCTCTCCAGAGGAGCTGGAGGAAAACCAAAGGGTCAGAGCCCATGAGATTGAACTTTTTAAGCTCAAAGCTCAAGCGGAAGAGAGGAAACTGCGCCTTGACAGTGAGAAAGAGGCGGAGGAGAGGAGGAATGCTCTTGCGTTAGAAGAGAAGAAACTCCAGTTGGCTCATGAGTTGAGCATGAGGGAGCTGGACATTAAAGCCAAACAGGTGGCGTCCAGTCCGAATGGTGGCAGCGCACAACCAGTACAGGCGGGTAAAGTATACATACCGAAAGATTTGGTGCAGAATTATCAGAGGGGTGAGGATATCTATGCGTGGTATAGATCCTATGAGCTTGCCTTGAAGATGAATGAAGTGCCTGAGAAAAGTTGGGGAGCGGGTTTGTGGAAGCATTTTGAGGCCTCTGGGAGGGATGTCTTAGCACCCTTAGAAGCAGCAGGGACCTTAACCTACCCCACGATGAAGGAGGCCTTATGCCTCAGGTATGGGCTTACACCAGAACAGTACCGACAGAAGTTTAGGAACTTCAAGAAACTTGACTCGAGTACGTGGGTGGAGTGTGTGAGTATGTACACGCGTGCACTGGAAGGTTGGATAAATGGCAGCAAAGTTACTGATTATGTGGGGTTGTGTCACTTGATTAGTTGGGAGCACTTGAGTAGTCTATGTGTTCCAGAACTGCGCCAGCATCTTTTAGACAGCAAGTTAACTGATCCCAGCGAGCTTGCTAAAGAGGCAGACCGCTGGACTAGCACCAGGGTCAACAAAGGGGTGGTAAGTATGCCAGCCAAGGGTGGACAGGGTCCCCAGCAGAAAGGTGGGGAGGACAAGGGTAACAGTAAGGAGTTCTCTAAAGGGCCCCAAAACAGTTCCCAGGAGAAGGAGTCCCAAGCCCCCAAGCCGAAGAGGTCTTGGCCCCCTAAGGGCAACAGACCACCGCCTACTTGCTATGCTTGTAGGGAAGTGGGGCACATCGCCCCTAAATGTCCCAATAAACCCCCAGCACCAGCTGCTGCTCCAGTCCCAGGGTTAGCTAGTGTAGCTTTGGGAGGGGATTTGATTTCCAGTGGGGAAGCGGGATTAGCTATGATGACCCTTGTCTCTTTAGGAGACCAAGAGATGGTCCAGGATACCTTGATACCCGCTAACACTAAGAAATATGGGCAAAAGGTGACCATCAATGGGAGGGAGATAGAGGCTCTGAGAGACACCGGGGCTAGTGTGACATCTGTCAGGTGTCAGTGGGTGTCTGAAGAGCAAGTAATTCCCAATGTGCTCCGCCCAGTAGTGGCAGCTGACACTTCAGTTCGCCTCTGCAAGATGGCGCGTGTTCCCTTTACATGGGGGGGAGTCTCTGGTACCTTGGAAGTCTGTGTCAGTGATGCCTTGCCGGTAGATTGTCTGTTGGGTAACGACCTGGAGAGTTCTCCATGGAAGGACGTAGAGCACAGAACTCACTTGGAGATGTTAGGACTGCCAGCGTGGATCTGTGTATCCACACGTGCCATGACAGCCAGTAAGGGTGGATTGGTAGAACTGGAGCCTGGAATGATGGCCCAGGAACCTGCCAGGAGGGGAAGGGGCAGAGGGCACGGGAAACCGGCCCCCACTGTTCCCACGGTCCAGGAGGAAGCGGAACCTGAGGGGGATGCCCTGGAACCTACAGGGGAGCAGGTGGCCGAACTGGGGGAGTTGCCTGAGCTGACCCATTGGCAGCAAGAGGGTGGCCCCTCCAGGGAGGAATTCTGCCAGGCTCAGAAGGAGTGCCCTTCTCTCATTGGTGTGCGGCAGCAGGCTGCAGACCAGGCAGCAGGCCTAGGGTCCAAGGAACATTTGATTTACTGGGAAGATGACTTACTGTATAGTGAGCCTAAGTTCGCTGAGCCCGGTGCAGCCCGTGTGCTGGTGGTACCCGAGCGCTTCAGGAACTTCTTACTGGGTCTGGCTCACGACGTGCCTCTCGCAGGACATCTGGGGCAAGACAAGACCTATCACAGGCTTGTCACCCACTTCTACTGGCCCCAGATGAAGAAGCACGTCGGTACCTTTTGTAAGTCATGCCAAACCTGTCAAGCCAGTGGCAAGAGCGGAGGGAAGTGCGTGGCGCCCCTCCAGCCGTTTCCTGTAGTGAGCACCCCTTTCGAGCGGGTGGGCATTGATATCGTAGGGCCCCTGGATCCCAGGACCGCCTTAGGCAACAGGTTTATCCTGGTCTTGGTAGATCACGCCACTCGGTACCCAGAAGCAGTCCCTCTCAGGACAATCACAGCACCCGTGGTGGGCCGTGCATTGATGGGGATCTTTTCCCGTGTAGGGTTCCCTCGAGAGGTGGTCTCCGACCGGGGTACCAACTTCATCTCTAGGTATATGAAGTCTCTGTGGGAGGAGTGTGGAGTAACGTATAAGTTCACCACTCCTTACCACCCTCAAGGAAATGGATTGGTTGAAAGGTTCAACCGCACCCTGAAAGGTATGATTATGGGCCTAGCGGAGCCCATGAGACGGAAGTGGGACGTCTTGTTACCATGCCTGTTGTTTGCCTACAGGGAGGTGCCTCAGAAGTCCTTAGGGTTCAGCCCCTTTGAACTGCTGTATGGCCACCCTGTTAGAGGACCTCTCACACTGGTGAAGGAGGGGTGGGAGAAATCCCATGGGAAAACCCCCCAGGATGTGTTCAGCTATGTGCTGGCCATCCGCAACCAAACGCAGCGCTTCAGGAAGCTCGCTCAGGAGAACCTAGAAGCCAGCCAGGAGGAGATGAAAAGATGGTACGACCAGAATACCACTCTGGTATAATTTCATCCCGGGCAGAAAGTGTGGGTGATGGCGCCGGTGGAGCCTTGTGCGCTCCGCGACAAATGGACCGGGCCATATGAGGTGGTAGAGCGCAAGAGTGAGGTGACCTACCTGATCAACATGACGACTCCTAGGCAGCCCCTTAGAGTCTTGCATGTGAACCGCCTCAAACCCCACTTCGAGAGGTCTGAAGTGACGATGCTCATGGCTACAGATGACGGTGGGGAAGAGGATAGTGATCCATTCCCTGACCTCCTGGCAGCGAAGGAGCAAGACGGGTCAGTAGATGGTGTGGTCCTCTCGCCCACACTGACCCCGGAGCAGCAGAGCGACTGTCGCCAGGTGTTGGGTCAGTTTGCCTCCCTGTTCTCCCTGACACCAGGTGTCACCAATTGGTGCGTCCATGATGTGGACACTGGAGATAGCCTGCCTGTGAAACAGAAGTTTTACAGAGTAGCTGACAAGGTCAGGGCCAGCATCAAGGAAGAAGTTTCCAAGATGTTGGCGTTAGGGGTAATTGAGCCCTCTAGTAGTCCCTGGGCTAGCCCAGTGGTCCTCGTTCCCAAGAAATCTGCTACACCCGGTGGCCCGTCAGAACTTCGGTTTTGCGTGGACTACCGCGGGCTCAATGCGGTCACCAAGACTGACGCGCACCCCATCCCCAGAGCTGATGAGCTCGTGGATCGGTTAGGAGCTGCCCGGTACCTCAGCACCTTCGATTTGACTTCGGGGTACTGGCAGATTGCCTTAACTGACGGGGCAAAGGAGAGGTCTGCATTTTCAACACCAGAGGGGCACTTCCAGTTTCGAGTCATGCCCTTTGGATTGAAGAATGCCCCTGCCACCTTCCAGAGACTGGTCAACCGGGTACTGACCGGGCTGGAGCAATTCAGCGCCGCATACCTGGATGACATTGCTGTGTTCAGCTCCACTTGGGACGAACACTTGCAACACCTCTGTGAAGTGTTGAGGGCGCTGCAGAAGGCAGGCCTCACTATCAAGGCTAGTAAGTGCCAGATAGGGCAGGGATCAGTGGTGTATTTGGGACACCAGGTGGGGAGCGGCCAGGTGGCGCCCCTACAGGCGAAGATCTATACCATTCTGGCTTGGGAACCCCCCAAGACGCAGACAGAGGTGAGAGCCTTTCTAGGACTCACCGGGTATTACAGACGGTTCATCAAGGGATACGGCACCATTGTTGCCCCCTTGACCGAACTAACCTCTAGAAATCAGCCCAGGAAAGTGAATTGGACCGAGGCCTGTCAAACTGCTTTTGATGCCCTGAAAACTGCAATGTGCACAGCACCGGTGCTTAAGGCGCCTGACTTTTCGAGTGAGTTCGTAGTGCAGACAGACGCTTCAGAGCAAGGCGTGGGAGCAGTACTCTCACAGATGGACGACGAGGGCGGGGACCAACCCGTAGCTTTCATTAGTAGGAGGCTACTTCCCAGGGAACAGAGGTGGAGCGCTATTGAAAGGGAAGCATTTGATGTGGTCTGGGCCCTGAAGAAGCTGAGGCCCTACCTGTTTGGGACTCACTTCCGTGTTCAGACCGACCACAGGCCCCTCAGATGGCTAATGCAGATGAGGGGTGAGAATCCAAAACTGTTGAGGCGGTCCATCTCCCTACAGGGAATGGACTTTACGGTGGAACACCGTCCCGGTACAGAGCGCGCCAATGCTGATGGCCTGTCCAGGTTTTTCCGCCTTAGCGATGAGAACTCCCAAGAGGGTGGGTAGTTCTCCCCGCTTTCAGCTGGAGGGGACACGTGTTAGACCTGACATCCTTGGCGTGGGTTTTTCCCCTATCTTTTGCCTCTGCTACATGGATTTTTGATGCTGTGCTGGATTTCGGTTTGCTGGTTTAGATGCTTTGGACACTCTGCCACTGCTAATCAGTGCCAGAGTGTAAGTGCTCCCTGTGTAAAATATCGTATCGATTGGATATACCTGATTGGCATATCTGTATCACCATGAAGTCCCTAGTAAAGTGCACTGTGTGTGCCAGGGCTGGTGATGACGGATGCTACTAGTGGGTCTGCAGCGCTGATTGCGCCACCCACCTGTGTAGCCCTAAAACAGTGTCTCAGGCCTGCCGTCGCAGGCCTGCCTGCAGTCCCCGGACTGCCATGTCCCCCTGGCCAGTGTCCACACTGGCCGGGCCTAACCCTTCCCTTTTCATACACGTCAGTCATCCCTATGGAAGGCCCAAGGTACCCCCCTGGGCAGGGTGCAGTGTATGTAGAAGGTAGAGCATGTACTAGTGCAGGTAACATGTTCTGGTAGTGAACACCGGCCATTTTTTGTGTTCACTACTGCAAGGCTATCTTGTTCCATAGGCTAACATGAGGGAGGCGGGTGCCAATGGCTATCCGCCTATCTTCTCATACGAACAAGATAAGACATGAGTGTTTGATATCCCTGAGCTCAGCATTTAATAACACATCTTTTAGGAGAGATTGTTTTTAAATCCTGAGTTGGAGAACAGTACTTTTTAGAGAGTAGCTGTTCTCTTGTCTGACCCTTCTGTGTGCCTGGGCGCGCTTGTGGATTGACTGTCTGGTTTGAGAGTGACAGGGGCTGGGGATCCCCCGGGAGGTTGGCTGAGTCAGCCCTCTGCTGAATGGCGACAATCGCAAGGAGAGTGGAGGGAGGAGATAGCACCTGGGATTGAATAGGGCTGTGCCTGCCTGCCACTCTGCTGGCTCCACCTCCTGCTGGGCGGCTGACGACCTTGCCCCTCGCTCTGAAAAGAATGTAGGAGCCAGAAAAACAAAGTGCTCCAGCAACACCCAGAACTGGATCAGACCGGGCTCAGGACCCACTTGCACCAAGACTTCAAAGACTTCTAGGGGTATAAGTACAAGACCCCTGACAACAGATTTTGAGATTCGACCATCGAGAGGAACCTCTGCTGAAAGACGGACCACTGAAGAACTAAAGGAAGATTGCCGTGCTGTGTGCTCTAAAGGCTGACCTGTTCTGGCGTACAACTGAAGCTAAGGAGAAGAAGGGGTCCTGCTGTGTGCTGACCCTATCCACTTGACCAAACAAGACTTTGCTGTGTGCTGTGTCTTCAACTGAATCTCCAAGGGCCTGAGAAGAGCTGGCCTCCTGTTTCGCAACCCAGGGATAGAAAGGTTGCCAAGAACTCAAGACTCTGCTGTGTCCTACCTGCGCTGCTGTGTGCCGCAGGGACCGTGGACTGTTCTACCAAGCTTCTCAACATCTGCCTGTGAGGTGGGCTGGCTGCTCTCTGTCTTGCTAGAGAGTACCACACCGAGCCGGGCCCGACACCGGTTGCCGCATCAAGAAGATCGACGTGCTCATCAGCACGTGCCTTGCCGCGACCCGGAGGCCTGAAGCAGATCGAGAGTCGTATTTCCCTGCTCTACGAAGCCGCGCTGTGAGTGGCTGACTCCGGTGACGTCGACATCGTCACTGGGGGCTCGTCGAGGGAGTTGTGGAATCCTTGCACCGAACAGCCCGAGGAGCGCTTGTATAACGAGCGCAGTGACACCGCCGGAGCAACGTAGCTGCCTAAAACATCGAGAGCCTACAAACTGATTCATTCTCAGTGAGTATCGAATCACTCAAGAGACTAGAGACTATCGTCTGACGGTCCCGACCAACTAAGAAAGCGACTATTGTGTAAACCTGTGATGCTTGATTTCAACTGCGGAAACTAGATAAAGATATGTTATTTTTGATA
This sequence comes from Triturus cristatus, assembly GCF_964204655.1. Taxonomy (NCBI): domain Eukaryota; kingdom Metazoa; phylum Chordata; class Amphibia; order Caudata; family Salamandridae; genus Triturus; species Triturus cristatus. Next base: position 458,245,480 of record NC_140586.1, on the reverse strand, counting down.
TAACTCACCTGTGTGGTCTAAGTTTGTGGTGTGCGGAGGAGGGGTCATTGTGGTGTCTACGTGCAAATACCTTACACATTGCCTTGGGGATAAGCCTGTCTGCTCGAGCCAAGCTACCTAGAGGGTGAGCAGGGGTGATCTACCGTGTGTGTCCCTGTACCCTGACTAGAAGCAAGGGTCCCTATTTGGTCTAAGGTGAATACCTCTGCCAACTAGAGACCCCCAGATCTAACAGGATCAAAGTGGCTAGATGGGGGAAGGGAATTAGGGAGGGTACTGCGGGGAGGGAGACCTGGAACAAGACGTTTCCGCTGAATAATATTTTTTATTACTCTTCAAACATTTACTGTACATGCAGTATCATATTATACGTTGTAAGACCATAGCATACCTGTAAAGAAAAAAGATTCCACATACAAGATGCTTATTTGTAATTGGAGTCTAATTCTTCCAAGGAAGTAGTGGAACTTTTTAATATTAGTCTTTCCTTATAATATGCTACATAGTATTCCATGTACTTAAGTAATATTCCACTTCTGTAAATAAAACTGTATTTAACCGGTTATCCTTTGAAATGTTAGTACCCAAATAAACTCTTTCAGATGCAAATTATGCCAAATACGATCTTTGGACTGATAGCATTAATTGTTGTAAAGTGTTTCACATGCGACGTGTAAAGCAACTAAAATGAATCCCGGAAACACTCTCACTGAGCCATAAATGAAAGTCACACAGTTCAAAAGTCACACTGTTCACGAGTAAACTGAAGACCGCTTCACTGTTCGAGAAAACCAAGTACAATAATGTGTCATTAAAGTAAGCAGTCTCACTGAATTCTTCGCAAAGATTTTACAATGTCCTGAAAGCCACTCCCGTTAAGCGCTACGCAATGATTGACAGTGTCCAGGAAGCCGCTTCCGCTGAGCGAAGCAAAAACGAGTCGGCTTTTAATTACATAAAGGAAAGCCGAGCGGACTCTAAATAAGGCTCGATCCTACCTGCATCCAAGGGAGAAGACGAAGAGTGCCAAAGGAATGACCTGTTGCCTCAAGCGTCTGGTTCACGGCAACCACAATCCCCGCAGCGTCTCATCTCAGTGTTCTCAATAATCCGCACTGAGCATAGGGCGTGGCAGGTATTTATATCGCTCAGGAGAGTCAAGATGGCAGCTCTTGAATTAAACTACTGGTGCTGCAAAGGGGCAAGAAGATCGTGGAAACCATGGCATGTCGCTCCACAACAAGCATTGGCAAAAGCACACAGTAAAGGCATGTTTCCATATAGTGAAACATGTCATATAAATAAGTACATAAAGGAACGTAAGGATGGAAATAAAAAATAATGTTCTAATATTAAACACAGTCTTCCTTATTTATGTTATTGAGATACTTTAGCATGTAGTGCACACAGTGCTGGGTACATTCTAGGATCATGACAGTCCACCCCATCAAAAGTACAAACACTCTTATTCACACAGGAGCGTTAGGGTGATGTGTGTGAAAAGTTTGTATTAATCGTGGGGCATGGATCGCATCACTTGGATCCCATGAATCTTCTTCTGATCTATAGCCTTTACACGAAACCAAATTCCACAATTTATCTTTAATACTTTTACTGTTTCAAAAACGAAGTATGAAATACTGGATATATCTTCATAGTTTTTGGCAAATGCAATTTAAAGGCTACAGGATTAATGCATTGCACGATCTCAAAAGGCCCAATGAATCTTGGATGAAATGTATATCTTTTCCTGAATTGAAAATGTTTTGTAGAGAGCCACACAACATCTCCAGGTTTATATAATGGCCTTGCCTTTCGTATTTGATCAGCAAACGTTTTATAATTTTTTTTGCCTTTGTCAGGTTTTGTTGTAATTTGTCCATAACAATGGTAATTTCCTGTAAATGAGTGTCTAAAAAGGGTATGTTTGTTTTCGGTTGTGACATCAGTTGTGGTGAACAATGCGGGAGACATCCATGTTTTGCAAAAAATGGTGACATATTAGTAGAAGTGTGTTTTAGATTATTATATGTGAACTCAGCTTCACTGAGAAGGTCAACCGAGGTACCTTGTGTTTTGAATAAAGAACATCGTAAATACTCTTTGAGTACTTGATTCACTCGCTCAGTTTGGCCATCGAACTCTGGATGAAAACTCGTAAACGTGTTATTTTTAATTTTTAATACTGTGCACCATGCTTTCCACATCTTAGATGTGAATTGTGCCTCTCAGTCGGACGTCATTGTTCGGGGTAATCCATGCAATCTCACCACTTTTTGTAGTAACAAATTAACTAACTGAATTGCTGTAGGTATTTTGTTACACGCTATAAAATGTGCCATTTAGGACAATCTATCTACAACCACTAAAATAGTGGTTTTACCTTGATCTTCCAGCAAATCAGTGATAAAATCCATGGAAATATCTTCCCAAAGACGTGTTGGAGTTGGGAGTGGTAGAAGTAACCCTTTTTTAGAACAATGTTCTGTTTTTGCTTGGGCACAGGTATCACATTGCTGCACATAGCTCATTGCATCTTTTCTCCATATGGGCCACCAAAAACGTCTTTGAATCAGTTCTTGTGTCTTAGTAATTCCTGGATGTCCTGCTAAAGGTTTCATATGACACCAATTTAATACTTGTTTTTGCAATGATTTTGATGGAACGTATAACAAATGGTTGTGAAAAGGTAATCCTTGTATAATGGACCTACTTTTGTCTCTTTGTTGCCATGTTAGTACTTTTTGCAACAGCATTTGTTATCTTATTTCCTGAAAAAAGTGTTCTGACATGGTAATTCCTGTTATCTGATTCTTTGGTCTCATAGAAGGGGGTGTTACTGGATTCTTGATTTCTTCTGGTATTATGTCATACAGTGATAGGGCATCTGCTTTATTGTTGCTTGTTTCTGGTCTGAATGTGATGATAAAATCAAACTCTACGAAAAATAATGTCCAACGTAATTTTCGAGGTGTCAGTTCCCTAGCACAACATAAAATTTGGAGGTTACGATGGTCTTTATAAATGGATATTGTGTGTTTTGCCCCCAGTAAAAAATGATGTCATTCTTTAAAAGCAAGGCGGATGGCTAATAATTCTTTCTCAGCCACTGTATAGTTTATTTCAGCTGGTAAGAATCTTTTTGACAGGAATGCGATGGGATGCAACTGTTTGGTTTGCTCATTTCTCTTAGAAAGAATGGCACCTATGGCAGTATCAGAAGCATCCGCTTCAAAGATAAAAGCCTGGTTAGTGTCAGGATGTCTAAGGACAGGAGCTGTTTTAAATGCTTCTTTCAAAGTTTGGAAGGCTATCTTTGCTTCTGGGGTCCATTGGAATTTTACATTTGTCTTCCATAGTTGAGTCAAAGGATTTGCTGTTGTAGAGAACTGCTCAATGAAGAGTCGGTAAAAATTAGCAAAACCTAAAACCCTTTGAATGTCTTTTACCGAAGTTGGATCTGGCCAGTCCAAAATTGCTTGTATTTGTCTGGGTGCCATGGTAATTCTATGCGGTGAGATTATGAAACCTAAGAATTCAACTTTATACATGTGGAACTCACATTTTAAAAATTTACAGTGGAGACCATGTTGACGTACAGTAGTCAAAATTATTTTCACGTGTTTTTCATGGTCTTCAATAGAGGTAGAGTAAATCAGTAAATCATCAATGTAGGCAATGACAAACCTATCTAAAATTTCCTGAGGAACATCATTTATAAAAAATTGAAAGGCGGCTGGGGCATTGCATAAGCCGAAAGGCATTATGCAATATTCGAACAAGCCAAAGCGAGTCCGAAAAGCAGTCTTCCCACGTCTCTGGCTCGAACGTGTACCAGAAGATATGCCCCTCGTAAGTCTCATTTTGTATAGATGGTTGCAGTTCGTACTTGGTCCAAGAGAACAGAAATCAACGGCAAAGGATACCGTTTTTTAATTGTGATGGTATTCAAAGCACGGTAATCCATACATGGGAGTAATTCTCTATTACTCTTGGGTACGAAGATCAGAGGGGAGGCAGACAGAGACTCAGATGGTCTAATAAATCAATTTTTCAAGTATTTATCCAAGTATTCTAGCAAAATTTGGTTTTCCTGTTCTGCGAGTGCGTATATTCTGCTACATGGAATTTTAGCGCCAACCACTAAATCAATTTCACAATCATAAGCCCTATGAGGAGGCAGATGTTCGGCACTCTTTTCACAGAACGAACACAACTTTGAAGGATTCATATATTGCGGGTAACTCAATGTGCAGCCGTGGCAAGGTAGTGTGCATTATTTTTTGTAGTTGTTGTTGGTTGAAGCATGGAAATCTTTTTCTGTGAGTGCAAACATTCCTGTTTAAACCAATCTGAATGGAAAGGGATACTGCGTTTAGCCCAATCACTCGTGGGGTTCTGCTCTGTCAACCAGGGCATCCCCAAAATAACACCAAATTGGGGTGCATCGATAACATTACAATTTATATTTTTAACATGTGTTTGACCTTGGGTAACACAAGTCATTGGTATTTCGATGGTAGAGTGAGTGATCATGCCTGATATTAACAGAGTACCGTCTACTGCACAAACCATTTTGGGTTTTTGTTTTAACTGTGTAAGTATATGCAGTTTTCTTCCAAAGACAGCATCGATAAAATTACCGGTGGCCCCAGAATCCACCATAACTACTGCCGTCCAAGTTAGTTGAGAAGTAAATTAAACATTCATGATTAAATGAGGAACTGATATTTGAAGAGAATTAGCCACTGATTGAACAGGAGTTAGACAAGATTTACTCGAGGAAGTCTCCTGGTTATTCCTCGAGTTGTCTAGTTTCCCACTTTGGTGACTGAGGTATCTTGTGTAAACCCTCCTTTAGGTATTGCTAAACAGTCTTTCACAAAATGGCTTTTCTTGCAGCAATATAAACAAAGACCTTTTTTGTGGAAAGACTATTTTTCCTCTGAGGTCAATGGTTTTCTTATACCTCCTATTTCCATGGGTTCACCAGTAGCTTGAGGGAAGGAATGTACTCTTTCCTTTGGTCGTGTTACCATTCTGAGGTCAATACATTTCTTATCTCCTCGACGGTCTGCCATTCTATGATCTAAACAGAGACTTAATGCTATTAGGTCTTCACAAGTCCTCGGTTGAGGGTCAATAGGAGCTAAAATATCCTTTAACTCATCTCGTAAACCTTGATAATACAACGCAGCCCCTTTGTCCTCAGGTCAATTTGTTTCAGCGATCAAACGGTTAAAGTTAGTTGAGTAATGGACCAAATCTTTGTTGCCTTGTTTTAACTCTGGCAACTCCTGGTCAGCCGACCCAGCGATTGTTCTTCGATAAAAAACTTTTTGCAAACTCACTCTTGAAACAAGGCCAACTATAAAGTAAAGGGTCATCAGATTGCACCAAAGGGACTGCCCACATAGCAGCATCCCCACTAAGGTAAGAAATCAGGAACGCTATACGAGATTGAGTGTCCGGAAAGGATTTGTGCTTAACCATAAAATGTAATTGTACCTGAGTTAAAAAGGTTTGGAATTTTTTAGGTTCTCCAGCAAACCTCTCTTGGGGGGGACAAAGGAATCCTAAGAGGAACAGTCACTGAGACAGCGGGACCAGGAGGGGTGCTAGTCGTTGCAGAAGCTACTGGGTTTGTGGGTTTTAACTGTGATTGTATTTGAGTGACTTTATTTGCTAATGCTGCTGTTTCTTGTCTTGCCACAGAAAGCTCTTTCTGAATATTGCCCAACATGGTGCAGAGATCTTCTAAGGCGGCCATCATGAAGATACTGCGCAGGAGGAACAGATTTTGTGGACTTTTTATTCTGTCAGGTTTGTTTATATTTTATGTGTGTTCCTCAGGAGCAGTACCCTCAAGAGGCTCACCTTCCGGCAGCTTTGGCTCTGATTTTGATAATACAGAGGATCAAAGTGGCTAAATGGGAGGAAGAGAATTAGGGAGGTTACTGCGGGGAGGGAGACCTGGAACAAGATGTTTCCGCTGATTAATAATTGTTTATTACTCTTCAAACATTTACTTTACATGCATTATCATATTATACGTTGTAAGAACATAGCAATACCTGTAAAGAAAAGGATGCACATACAAGATGCTTATTTTTAATTGGAGTCAAATTATTCCACGGAAGTAGTGGAACTTCTTAATATTAGTCTCTCCTTATAATGTGCTACATAGTATTCCATTTACTTGAATAATATTCCACTTCTGTAAATAAAACTGTATTTAATCGGATCTTTTTTGAAATGTTAGTACCCAAAGAAACTCTTTCAGATGCAAATTAGGACAAATACGATCTTTGGACTGATAGCATTAATTGTTGTAAAGTGTTTCACATGCAACATGTAAAGCAAATAAAACGAATCCAGAAAACGCTCTCACTGAGCCATAAATTAAAGTCACACAGTTCAAAAGTCACACTGTTCATGAGTAAACTGAAGACCGCTTCACTGAGCGAAAAAGTACAATAATGTGTCGTTAAAGAAACCAGTCTCACTGAATGCTTGGCAAAGATTTTACAAAGTCCTGAAAGCAGCTCCCGCTGAGCGCTATGCAATGATTGACAGTGTTCAGGACGCCGCTCCCGCTAAACGAATCAAAAACGAGGCGGTTTTCAATTACATAAAGGAAAGCCGAGCAGACTCGAAATAAGGCTCGATCCTACATGCATCCAAGGGAGAAGATGAAGACTGCCAAAAGGAATGACCTGTTGCCTCAAGCGTCTGTTTCACGGCAACCGCGATTCCCCTGCGTCTCATCTCAGTGTTCTCAATAATCCGCACTGAACATGGCAGGTATTTATATCGTTCAGGAGAGTCAAGATGGCGGCTCTTGAATGAAACTACTGGTGCTGCAAAGGGGTAGAAAGATCGTGGAAACCATGGCATGTCACTCGACAACAAGCATTGGCAAAAGCACACAGAAAAGGTATGTTTTCATATAGTGAAACATGTCATATAAATAAGTACATAAAGGAACGTAAGGATGGAAATAAAAATAATGTTCTAATACTAAACACAGTCTTCCTTATTTATGTTATTGAGATTCTTTAGCATGTAGTGCACACAGTGCTGGGTACAGTCTACGGATAATGACACAAGGGTACTGGGACTGGATTTGGCACCACTTGGCAAGTGTTGTAAACAAAAGAGCCCAGGCACTGGCAAGTGAAGTCATTGATGACCCTGAGACATCTTCATAAAAGGCAAGCTCAATTCAAGTAACTTTGAGAACCTTGGAAGCAGGCTACAGAAAATCCTGTCCTTTCATTCCCAGGACAAAAGCAGTAAGCAGAAGGCCAACACAACAAAGTAACAGGCTGGCAGTCCCTCCTACAGCATCCAGCTCTTCTTCCTGGCAGATTGCCCTCAGTCCAGAAGTGTTCTGATTTTGGTGGGCCAGAAGTCCAATACTCATACCTCTTCATGCCTTTGAAGTAGGCAAACCTCAAAGGAAAGTCTTTGTGGTGCACAAGACCTACCTTTCCTGACCTGCCTCCAGACACAACTACAGAAGGTGTGGAGACAGCTTTGTCTGAGGACAGGCAGGGCCCTATTCAGTGTCAGTGACAACTCCTCCCACCACTCTAGAACAGGAAGATTACTATCAGCCTGGTGATGGCCATCATTATATGCAAAGCACACCTCAGCCCCCTTTGTGTGGCTGTCTAGAGTGAATGCACAAGAGCCCAACTGTCAACTAATGCAGACATGTATTCTATTGGCAGGTAGAGGCCCAGAATGGTTAGACGAGACAATGTCCACTTTATAAAAGTGTCATTTTCAAACACGCAATTTTAAACCAACTTCAAAAAATATGTGTTTTTAAGTTGTAAGTTCAGAACCCGCAAACTCCAAATCTCTATCTGCTCCCAATGGGAAATTACCCTTAAATTATATTTCAGGGCAATACCCATATTACCCTATGGGAGAGATAGTCCTTGAAAAAGTGAAAATGAAATTAGCAGTTTTTCTCAATTGGAACATGTGGAACACACCGTTAGATGTCCTGCCTTTTAACTACACTGCACCCAGCCCATGGGTCTGCCTTGAGCCTACCTTAGGAGTGACTTACATGTAGAAAAAGGGAGGGTTTGGGTATGGCAAGCGGGGGCACTTTCCAGGTCGAAATGGCAGTTAAGAAACTGCACAGACAGCCACTGCAGTGGCAGGTCTGAGACATGTTTGTGGGGCTACTCAAGTGTGTAGCACAATCTATGCTGCAAGCCATCTAATATCATTTGAATTGCAGTCCTTGGGCACACCTGGTACACTTTACTAAATATGTCAATCATGGATAAAACAATCACCAACACATTTTACATAGGGAGCACTTGCATTTTAGCACTGGCCAGCAGTGGTAAAGTGGCCAGAGTCCAGAAAACATCAGCAAAACCAAAAAGCAACACACAGTCAAAAACAGGATGTCAGAAGCAAAAAGACAGGGGAAATCATGCCAAAAGATGCCAGGTCAAACACTGTGTAATATACTTTTTCTTTTTAAAAGAAAAGCACTCACTGAAAAGCACTCACTGGAGAGTCATTTGAGTCAGTGAATGGCGATTACAAGCCCATAGAGAGCCCAGGGAGAGTCAAGTAAAACTACGGGGTGCTTGGTTTCCCTTAAGGAAACAAGTGTAGGCTGATTACTCGCACAGGCCTCACATCCTGCACAACCAATAACCTAATTTCTTACATTGGTGTTCAGTGGTGGGATCCAGTACTTGTGTTTGTTCTGTGCCACTTAGTGATTTGTGCAAAACAAAACATTCTTTCAATAATCTGACATCATAATTTATTGTGTTTTATATTTTCCATAATTTGTGATTTGACCATTATTTTATACCTATTTTCCAAATGTAAGTGTTGCTTTAAATCTCTTTGCTACAATAGAGTTGTAGCTGAGCAACATTGACTACCTCAATGGGACAGAGGTGAAGAATCTTTGCAAATAGAGAGGGCAGAATGTGGGAAAGAGGGCCAGCAAGGTGGACTTTCAAATAGCACTCAGAGCCTTTGCTGAACTTAGAAGGATTCAGGCTGAGATAGGGGAGTAGGAGGAAGATAACTCAGAGGAAGAGGAGGTGGGCATGGAGGATGAAGACGACAAAACAAATGCCTTGACACACAGGTCCTGAGCTACAACAACTGGGGAAGCAGGACCCCTTACCCCCATTGGCAAGGTTGCCTGTCAGGAGCAGTGTTTTACCCTCAACCTTTTTTTTCCTGAGGATTTGACTTGACTGATAGGAAGTCAGAGAGGGAGCAAACGATGCAGCTGGCTCAGTTGAAACTGGCTGCAAAAAAGGTGAAAGAAGAGGCATTCAAGGAGGATAAAGCTGCAAAGAGGGCCTTGGATGAAAGGAGATTGTCCCTGGAACAAAGAGTGGCAGAGGAAGAGAAGGCTTAGAGAGCCTTGGAGGAGAGAAAACTCTTACTAGCTTATGAAATGAGTCTTAAAGAGCTAGGCCTAAAAATCGAACAGCACACAGAGTCCAACAACAATGGTGGCAGCAATCTCCCAGTGTCCCAGGGAGAAATGAGAGTCCACATACCTAAATACCTGGTTCCTAGCTTTGTAGTGGGGATGACATAGACAAGTGTTTTGAGGCCTATGAGGAAGCACAAACAATGCACAGGGTCCCTGAGGAGGTTTGGGGAACATGAATTTTGAGGCACATACCCAGAGAAGGTAAGGGTTCTTTTTTTCAATAATGCACTTGGTGTTTGAGTGAAGTGCAGTGAGGGAAATTCAAGCTCACTGGTCCTAGTAGGAAGCTTGCCAAGAAGGGGGGCCACTGGCTCAGCACCAGGGTCAACAAGAAGGTACTTGGGGAGGATCACCAAAAGGGTTAACATTGTCCTCACGAGAATAAAGAGGGGGGAAACAAAAGTAAAACAACTGAGTTCTCCAAGGACCCACCAAAAACTTACAGAGGAAGGATTCCCAGTGTGATCCTGAACAGAAGAATGGAGTTTTCCATGGGAAGCAGCCTTCAGGTCACTTCAGCAACAAGAGCTTTGAGAGCTACAGATGTGGGCACTCAAAGTGCGACATCCAACTGCCCAAAAAGGGTGCAGCTCTCTACTAGTGGGCAGACTTCAGGAAAGGCAAGTGTTGTGCTTCAGAAGGAGGTTGTCCTAGTTACTGCGGGTGCTGCAAAGGTTACCCCAGTGTCCCTGGGTGACAAAGTGATGGAACCCAAGACTCACATGCTTAACAACACTAAAATGTCTAGGAAGTGGATCACCGTCAATGGGCAGAGGTTGGAGTCTCTGAGAGACACAGGAGCCAGGATAGCTACTGCTAGATGCCATCTGATGTCCTCAAAGCAGGTACTTCCCAATGTAGTCCACAAGGTTGTAACCAGTGACAACCGCAAGAGGAACTATCCTGTAATTCTGGATCCCTTTGAATGGGTGGGGTCTCAAGTAACTTAGAGGAGCTGTGACTCCAGTCTTGCCTGTGGATTGTCTGCTTGGTAACAACATGGCATTCACCGTCTGGAAGGGGGTAGAGCTCTGGTCACACTTGACCATGCTTGAATTGCCTGTGTGTGTGGGTGTGTATGACCATGCAGTCCATGGCAGTCCGATAGGAGAGTCAAAAAGTCCGGGAGCCTGAAACGAAGCCCCAGACTCCTGGAAAGAAAAAGTGGGGCAAGGGGCATGAGAAATTCACCCCAGAAATTCCCATGGTCCGTAGGAAGCTGATCCGGATCGTGACACTCTGGGACCTACAGGGGAATACATTGCTGCCCTGGGAGACTTACCTGAGCTAGCTGGGTGACAAGCAGAAGGAAGCCCTCCCATGCAGAGTATGCACAGAAAGAGTGTCCCACTCTGGAGGGTGTTCTGTGCCAGGCTGAGGCCCAGGCAAATGAAGGCAACTCTGGTGATCACCACATCTACTAGGAGAATGATAGCCAAGCCCAATGTCCCCTGGGCTTGGGGTTAACCATGTAATGGTGCTCCATAAGTGCTACAGGGTTTTCCTACTGTGATTGACTCATGAAGAAACTTTGGCATAACATCTAGGGCAGGTTAAGACCTTTGAAAGGTTGGTCACCCACTTTTATTGGCCCTTGATGAGGTTGACTTCAGATGTATACAGGGGGATTGCAAAATCCTCCCCCCCCCCGATCACTATCCCTGTCATAGGCACCCAAAAGGTGGGCATCAACATAGTGGGGCCTCTTGTCCCCCATGACAGCCCTGGGCAACAGGTTTATCCTGGTCTTGGCAGACCATGCCACTCAGTACCTGGAGGCCATACCTCTGAGGACAGTGTCTGCACTTTGCTCACTTTGCCACTGGATTCAAGCAAGCCTGGTTGAAGACGGCTGAAATGCCAGAAACCGGTCCTAGGAAGCTTGTTTCCGGTCCAGGGAAGGCATGGCTTGGCAGTTCGGGCTGGACTGTTCCCATGAGGCACAGGGTCAGACTGATTTGCATATGGCCATGTCTGAACTGGGGTGGCAGAGTGGGCTAAAGAATGGTAATGGATCAAACCCAGATCTGTTGACTGGGTGTGAGTGTTTGATTGGTTCTGATGCTCTGTCCATCACCACCCCCTTTTGTACCGCTTTGTTCGCCATAAGTTGGCAGGGTATGCTCAGACGTGAGTCCCTTGCTCACTTTGCCACTGGATTCAAGCAAGCCTGGCTGAAAACGGCTGAAATGCCAGAAGCCGGTCTAGGAAGCTTGTTTCCAGTCCAGGGAAGGCATGGCTTGGCAGTTCGGGCTGGACTGTTCCTATGAGGCACAGGGTCAGACTGATTTGCATATGGCCATGTCTGAACTGGGGTGGCAGAGTGGGCTAAAGAACGGTGATGGATCAAACCCAGATCTGTTGACTGGGTGTGAGTGTTTGATTGGTTCTGATGCTCCGTCCATCACCACCCCCTTTTGTACCGCTTTGTTCGCCATAAGTTGGCAGGGTATGCTCAGACGTAGGTCCCTTGCTCACTTTGCCACTGGATTCAAGCAAGCCTGGTTGAAGACGGCTGAAATGCCAGAAACCGGTCCTAGGAAGCTTGTTTCCGGTCCAGGGAAGGCATGGCTTGGCAGTTCGGGCTGGACTGTTCCCATGAGGCACAGGGTCAGACTGATTTGCATATGGCCATGTCTGAACTGGGGTGGCAGAGTGGGCTAAAGAATGGTGATGGATCAAACCCAGATCTGTTGACTGGGTGTGAGTGTTTGATTGGTTCTGATGATCTGTCTATCACCACCCCCTTTTGTACCGCTTTGTTCGCCATAAGTTGGCAGGGTATGCTCAGACGTGAGTCCCTTGCTCACTTTGCCACTGGATTCAAGCAAGCCTGGTTGAAGACGGCTGAAATGCCAGAAACCGGTCCTAGGAAGCTTGTTTCCGGTCCAGGGAAGGCATGGCTTGGCAGTTTGGGCTGGACTGTTCCCATGAGGCACAGGGTCAGACTGATTTGCATATGGCCATGTCTGAACTGGGGTGGCAGAGTGGGCTAAAGAATGGTGATGGATCAAACCCAGATCTGTTGACTGGGTGTGAGTGTTTGATTGGTTCTGATGCTCTGTCCATCACCACCCCCTTTTGTACCGCTTTGTTCACCATAAGTTGGCAGGGTATGCTCAGACGTGAGTCCCTTGCTCACTTTGCCACTGGAATCAAGCAAGCCTGGTTGAAGACGGCTGAAATGCCAGAAACCGGTCCTAGGAAGCTTGTTTCCGGTCCAGGGAAGGCATGGCTTGGCAGTTCGGGCTGGACTGTTCCCATGAGGCACAGGGTCAGACTGATTTGCATATGGCCATGTCTGAACTGGGGTGGCAGAGTGGGCTAAAGAATGGTGATGGATCAAACCCAGATCTGTTGACTGGGTGTGAGTGTTTGATTGGTTCTGATGCTCTGTCCATCACCACCCCCTTTTGTACCGCTTTGTTCGCCATAAATTGGCAGGGTATGCTCAGACGTGAGTCCCTTGCTCACTTTACCACTGGATTCAAGCAAGCCTGGTTGAAGACGGCTGAAATGCCAGAAACCGGTCCTAGGAAGCTTGTTTCTGGTCCAGGGAAGGCATGGCTTGGCAGTTCGGGCTGGACTGTTCCCATGAGGCACAGGGCCAGACTGATTTGCATATGGCCATGTCTGAACTGGGGTGGCAGAGTGGGCTAAAGAATGGTGATGGATTAAACCCATATCTGTTGACTGGGTGTGAGTGTTTGATTGGTTCTGATGCTCTGTCCATCACCACCCCCTTTTGTACCGCTTTGTTCGCCATAAGTTGGCAGGGTATGCTCAGACGTGAGTCCCTTGCTCACTTTGCCACTGGATTCAAGCAAGCCTGGTTGAAGACAGCTGAAATGCCAGAAACCGGTCCTAGGAAGCTTGTTTCCGGTCCAGGGAAGGCATGGCTTGGCAGTTCGGGCTGGACTGTTCCCATGAGGCACAGGGTCAGACTGATTTGCATATGGCCATGTCTGAACTGGGGTGGCAGAGGGGGCTAAAGAATGGTGATGGATCAAACCCAGATCTGTTGACTGGGTGTGAGTGTTTGATTGGTTCTGATGCTCTGTCCACCACCACCCCCTTTTGTACTGCACCTGCAGTGGCCAGAGCCCTGAGGGTTATCTTTACCCAAGTGAGCTTCCACAAGGTGGTTGATGTGCAATGAGTGTGGGGTAACTTGCAATTTTTTCTTCTGCACAGCCTCTCAGCCTTGTGAAGGAGGGATGGGAACAAGCTCCCAAGAATCCCCATCCTTCCAAGATGTATATTTAAAAGGAAGTTTTGGGCCTAGCAAAGGATGTATTTTGTCAGGTTGAAATAGCTGTTTTAAACTGCACTACAGGCTGCTGTGCCAGTCCTGATACATGTTTTAAAGTACTACTTTAGTGGGTGGCTCAATGAGTGCTGCAGACCCTCTAGTAGCATTCAATGTACAGGTCCTGGGAACAAATAGTATAATTTAATATGGATTTACAAGTAAATTAAAGGTGCCAATTAGGTGTGAACCAATTATAACAGGTTTTAGGAAGAGAGCACAATAAATTAAGTACTGGTTAGCAGTGGTTAAAGGCACAGAGTGCTAAAGCCAACAGAAATGAATTTGAACACTGGTCTACCCAGCGTAATAGATCCCTACATTATTTAACTGGGAAAACAGGTTTGACAAGTGAGCTTTTTCGAGATTTTAAAATGGCCCGTAGGATATGGTGGGTGGGTCAGTCCACTAAGTCCCTTGAGGGAGACTGTGTGGTCCTTTCCTTTTTATCTCCCGCACTTGTCCATACAATTTTGAGCAGGGTGGGTCTTTGGCCAGTTAGAAGTCAGAGGGTGAGTATTGTGCCATTGGATTTTTTCTACCATCATGCAAAACCCTTCCAATGCCGTTCAGAGGGCCTTGGCGGCGGCTTACCATACCTCAGCTACCTGATTCTTGTCAGTTATCCCTTTGCTCCACTTTACAACCTGGACGAGGTCGACTGACTGGCCACCCATATGCAGTGTGACAAAATAGTTGAGGGAGGACTTGGCAATCCTGTAGCCTCTCCTGGGGTTCAGCGTAGTAGAACAGCGAGCCCCAGTCTTGGTACTAATCCACCTTCTACTACCATTGTGTGCAATCCCACGGGGCCTATTCGCGGTAATCCCCATACACATGATTTTAGCAATGACGTTAGCGCTCTGCTTACCACAGAAGGGTTGCCCTCCAGTGCAAGTCAACTCCTATCTATTTACCCAGCAAATTACACCTCCAAGAAAGTACTGTCTGAAACTAGTATTATTTCTTGGAATATTGCTGGGTTGCATGCAAAGATTTCAAATCCTGTATGGGTTGAGTTTATAGATAATATCGACATATTATGCCTACAAGAAACATGGGAGCTGGAGCCAGTCCATATCTCTGGTTATTTGACCTTCAATACCCCGGCGGAGGCTTATGTATGTATATATCTAATATGTTAACGGTGGATAGAATAGTTTTTTCCACGGGGAATTGCTACTATCAGATCATTCAACTGTACGTAAAACCTCCTAAGAGAATGCTAGTGGTAAATTTTTACAATAATGTACCTGCAGGAGAGTTGGGGATGGAGCTTTTTAGGATTGGCGAGGCCTTGGATGTTATTTGTAATTCGAGCTCCATGGATACTGTGATTATCCTGGTGGGGGATTTTAAGTGTGCACTGTGTAAATCTGCTAACCCGAAAATTTGTGGCACGGATACGCAAGAGGGGGTATTCAACTGTCATTTTTCTCACACTAAGGCTGTGGTTCTTCTCAATGACTTAATGTCTCGTTATGATTTGGGATTTGCAAATGAACTTGTCCCTATCCCTGTGATTATGTCCCCGACTTTTATTGGTAGAGGTTTCGTCTCCATTATTGATTTTATGCTGGTTTCACACACCCTTGCCCCGAGTTTGTTGTTCTTTATGATAGGGACCATTGTGATGAGTGACCACTATCCACTTTGTCTTAAGCTACAACTACAAGCTCAAAATATTGGGAGGAAGAACTGTGTGAACCAGGTGTTGGGTTCCTTAGAGCTGAGCAAAACGAATCGGTATGCTCTTCACTGGACCAAAGTCGACCCTGAGGTACTGACTAAGCAGCTTATTGTATCATGTACTGCAGATGACCTAGCCTGACCTTTTCTTGAGATAACTAAAGAGGTTAGGATGTTATTGACTGCTCAATGCCGTACTGGGCCAAAAACCACTGGCTGGTTCGATAGTGTATGCCCCAAGGCATATTCCAGCCTGAAGGCAGAGCTCCATAGGCAACCTAGATCTCAGGAGGGCGTAAGGAGGGCTAGAGCTTCTTATAGGAGGATAATTGCTGCCAGAAAGAGGTCACTGAGGGAGGACGCCTGGGAGTCGTTACATGACGCAGCTCAAAAAAAGGACTCTGCGGCCTTTTGGAAGATCTTAAGGACCGCGCCTTTGTGTGGGGGTGGCGGACCTTCAATTGAGATTGCAATCCTAGAAAAAGATTGGATAACCCACTTTTCTGCACTATATAATGGCCCGGACACAGATGAGCTCCCATCTCAGGGTCCTCTCTCCGTACATAATGGCAACCTCCTTGTAATGTTGGATGAAATGGTACTGGCTCTTGCCCGTAGCAAGGGGGGTAAGGCTCCCGGCCCGATGGCGTGCCACTTGGCTTGTTTAAGTCATGTGTCCCACTCTGGGCTCCATTATTAACTCAGATGGTCAATGCCAGTGACTGCACCTCCTTCCCGAAGACTTGGACGGAGTCCATCATTGTCCCAATATTCAAGAAGGGAAACCGCCAAGACCCTGGTTGTTATAGACCAATTTCCCTTCTTGACTCCATGGTGAAGGTGGCAAGCCGAGTCATCCTGCATTGATTACAGGACTGGGCAATAGAAAATAATGTTCTGTCTGATCTCCAGTATGGGTTTCGGGAGGGCCTGGGAACCCTGGAGCAGAGTCTAATCCTGGCTATGATTGTCAGGAAATACACAAGAGCCAAAAAAGGGAGACTATACTTAGTCTTCGTTGATTTGACTGCAGCCTTTGACTCTCTAATCCATGCGAGGCTATGGGGGATTCTTGCCGATCTTGGTGTGGATCCTAATATTATTGCTTTCCTGCACCGTTTTTATGAGGGAGCTTCAGCAAGCGTAAGATACGGGGTGGATGGTCAGTGTACAGCAGGATTTCCTGTTAGAAGAGGGGTCAGGCAGGGTTGCATCCTGGCCCCATTTCTTTTTAATTTATACATTAATGGTCTGGCCGAGGCACTCCTTAAGAGTGGGCATGATTTTCCTCAGGTAGGTAGGAGACCTTTACCGGCTCTCCTTTACGCTGATGATGCCGTTTTAATGCCGCGTACAGGCAATGGTTTACAAAGGGTCCTGACCAGTTTTAATACTTTTATGCTTGATTTGGGGTTAAAGATTAATCTTTCCAAAACTTTTATAATGAACTGTGCTACTGGCACCCGGAGCATTATGGGTCGGGACATCTATCTGGATTGTAGGAAGCTAGCAACTACTACTACTTTTTCGTATCTCGGCGTCCTTTTCAGTCATAACGACACATGGACTCAAGCAATTGAGCAGAAAAAACTGGGTTTTAGTAGATCAACCAGTGCCCTGGCAACTTTTGCAAAGAGACTGGGAAGGAAGCTGCCCGGTGAACTCTTGCAAATCTACAAGGCCCAGTGTACTTCAGCAGCGATATACGGGGCAGGGGTGTGGGGCTTTGCGAATTCCCTTCCCTTACAAAATGTGGAAAACGCTTTCCTTCAGTATATCCTCTCCGTCCCTCCTGACACGTCTTCTTTTGTGTGCCATGAGGAGTTGGGCCTCCCGTATTTAGCAGACCTTATCAAACTTGAGCCAATTCTCCTATGGCATAGGATCTGGATCAGTGAGCAGACCCATTTAAATAGAGACATCCTGCTTGACTGTATTAAGTTGGATGGGGCGCTGAAGATACCTTGGGTCAAGTTTATATAAGGCTATAGGTTTATGAATAATCTTGGACACCCGGAGTTTTATTCAAATCCCAGCTCTATGGCCCGAGTATCGAGGAAAACCCTGAAGAATGAGTGCCTCGAAATGCTGGGCTCTGTTAGAATAGCAGATGAGGCTTCCGAACCTATAGTCATCCAACACCACCTAAGGCTTTGCTCTCTGGGTATGGAACCTTATTTAAATTTTGTCCCAAGTGGACACTACAGAATGCTGCTGATGAGATTCAGACTGGGTGTGGTACACAGACTAGTGACCACACCCAGAATGAATGACTGGTCCAGAGTGTTACTCCCCTGCTTGTGTGACACCCACCATTCACCTAGTCTTTTTTTGCAAGTTTTTAAAGAATTAAGGAAAGTCTGGTTACTTCCCCTTTTAAGACTGCAGGGCCTTAGGCAATGCCGTCCAGCACTTGTTCGCTTGCAACTTCTAGATAATGAACACGTGGCCTGGAGGGTATCCACTTTTCTGAAAAAGGCCCTGCGGTTGAGGAAAAGCATGTCTCTCGAATCTTGGGAGGTTGCACCTTAGGTGAATTATTGGGACTTGAATTATGTTTGGATATCATGTAAACTAGATTTTTAATGTAAGGTTTCTTTGTTATTTAATCTTTTCTTTTAACTTGGATATTTTAACTGTGCACTTTTATCTTGAAATATTTAATGATTGTGATACGTGCTTTTATGACTGTAATTTTCATGGTCGAATAAAGCTTAATTAAAAAGAAAAAGAAAAAGAATTCTGCAAACAGGAAGGTTGGAGGCAAAAAGCTTTAGGAGACCACCACTCAAAGGTATCAGGTCTAACAGTACCTTAACAGCATTGAAGGTAAAGGATAATATTCATCCCATGTCATTTAATGAAATCATAACTTTCCTTCACAAACTATCTAAGAAAATCTGCATTTTATTATAGGATGAGCACATCTATTGTGCGAGCTCAAAGCCCACAGTTACAGCAAAGAAGCATGAGATCCTGGTTTACAATAAAACATTGTGAATGCTGTAAATCTAGGCCATTCTACATTCTTATGTCTGCTGAAAATGTTTTGGATGCTATAGTTCATTTTGCAGAACGGAATCCAAACGAGTTTTTATCCACCACTGCCAGGGTGATTACCCATTTAACCCATCTTCCTAATCTGGGAAAAGAAACAGGATTAATGGTTTTCGGAAGAAGGTGAGCCACTGAGGGGAAGGATTGCTTTAGTGAGCTGAAATATTTGGAGAAACAATTCTACATCACATAGGCTTGAATAATGTGGTTTTGGTAGGTTAGTCTACTGAATTCCCATAGATAATTTACAAACCAAAGATGTTTCCCAAGTTGTCTTTCATTCAAGTGTTCATGACCCACTGACATTGCTGACCATTATTGGTATGAAATGACTTCTGCCGAAAGACTAAAGATGCTAAGAAATTGTAAACTGTTGTGACATTAGCTGAAACTGGAGCCATAATTTTTTACAGGCACTAGCAAGCTGGCAGTGCAGAAGTGGACTTATAGACTTTGGATGATCCCTGGGTCTAAGGTGATTTTATGAGTTTGAGCAGCTGGAGCAGAATGTCCAGGTGATGCCCAAGCTGCCCTCAAAGATTCAAGGCTGTCAGTTCAGGGGTGTTTGCCGTGATCAGTCTGTGTAGGTGACACCAAGGGTTAAACAACAAAGAAGCATCATGTGGAAAGGAAACATATATGGACAGCTTAAGAAGAATAAGGAACCAGGCTTTATTTCTCCCCAAATGAATGATGAGGACCACTTGTGCCTCCTATTTGTAGCAACACAGAAAGATGAGGGATGGAATGCTGAACATTATAAACCACTCGCTCCCAGTATAGATATCTGGGCCTAGTCCATCGTTTTTTTTCTCACTATGCCACTCCAGTTTGGACCCAGCCATATGCAAACCAGTCTTGACTTTGCTCCCCCTGGGAGCAATCCAACTTGAACCGACAAGCCAGGTCCACACTGACCGGAAACAAGCATCCGGTTGCCGGTTTTGGGGTATCATCCTCATCAGCCGCTAGCTTGAATCCAAAGTATAGTGAGCACCAAACTATATAATTGGAGGATTTGCCCTTAAACTACCAATGGGGAGGGAGGAAACCAATGGGATTCCAGGAGTATTTTTGTTAAAAAATGTGTTGGGGACTGACATCTCCTGACAACAGTCGGTCCCCCACCCATAAAACCCCGACAGTCTTTCTGCCCTCCTGGGGCCTAAAGCATCCCCATACTGAAGGAAAGTGAGAGGAAATTTAAATTCTTTTGGTTGTAGTTTTGACATATTTGCCAGCAGAGTGAGGGCAGAACCCTGTTTCCTTTAACTAGCCACAAGTAGGGTACTTTTTTATCAGGCGTTAAGAATACTGGGTGATAGGAATTGTGTGGACTCCAGCAGATTTCAAAACTGTTCCTCTTTCAGAATGTTCTTCAGAGAAAGATGAGGATAATATGTGGTTTTAGCCAGAGTTTGATGTTTGTAGTGCATTCTGGGTAATAAAATGTTGTGAGATCCTCACAAGGCACATCACTCTGGATTCTCTTGTGTTACTTGTTTTACAGAAAGGTCTAAGCTGAGAGGGTATCACAGGCAAATCTCTGCATTATGTTTTGGGGCCTATCGTGTCACGGGTGATTGGCCCAGCCACATGAGTGGGGTGTCATTGAATCAGGAGATGTGTGGGAAAAGTAGAGCATTTGTTATTATCAATTGAATTTCCCTCCATTTTTGGCTTTAAAATGTAAGCATGGTGCAAGAAAGAACACATTTCCAAAATGCTCGCTGAAACACATGATTATATCGGTAACCACAAATTCAGAATTGTACAAATAATAACTATTGCTAAACTCAATATCTTGGACACATGTAAAAAATGCATGAGTTTCTTGCATCCATAGGTTTCATACTTTATGTCGAAACATCTGGTGGTGCTTGATGATAGGCGAGTAGACTAAAGATGTGGAAGAGTAAGTAATCAAGCGGTGTGCCTGTAGCAATGTAACTGGTGGGCATCAAAAGACACATGGAATTTCCAGCTTACTAGACCACCTCAGAGGTTTACAGTTTTGTCTGCATGGTAAATTATTGTGGGTGCTTCATTCTGAATTTAGCGATGTGACCAAACCTCTCCGTTTCCTCACTAAGATATCCTCTGCCATGGGAGTGGACTGAGGCAGATTAATCTTCATTTTAAGTGATAAAAGATGACTTCCTACACAATGCCACAATTAGGCTTCATGATCCAATGAAGGAGGGTGACCTGGAGGTGGAGACAAGCCCATTCTGATACGAAATCAAGATACTTGCAGACGGAGAGGGAGGCCTGCGTAATAAAAAGGCATTGTAGTTGTTGGACTTGGCCCACTCTGCAGGTGCACCACCAAACTTTTCGCCTTCACCCCTCCCGTTTTCTGAACGCATTTTTGTTGCCTTTTAGGACTCTGTGCACTTTACCTCTGCTAACCAGTGCTAAAGTGCTGATCCTCACTCCCTAAAACACAGTAAAATTGTCTTCCCATAATTAATTTCCTTATAACTCCCTAGTAAAGTGGTATGCCATATACTCAGGGCTTGGAAATTAAATTCTACTAGTGGGCCTGCAGCACTTGCTGTGCAAACCGTTTTAGAAGCCTTTTTAAATGTCTCAGGTCTACCACTGAAACCTGTAAGCAGTTTTGAACTGCTATTTTTGCTTGGCAAAATAAATCTTTTGCCATGCCTAAATCTCCCTTTTTAATACATAGATGTCACTCCTACGGTAAGCCCTAAACCGACCACAGGGAAGGGCGCATTGTATTTCAAAGTTTTACATGTCCTGGTAGTGAAACACTCACAATTCAGTTTTTCCCGAATGTGAAGCCTACCTGTCCCAAAGGATAACATTGGGTTACCTTGTTACATTTAATAAGTGTTAAGTTTTTTTTGCGAACAGGTTGAAATGCCATGTTTGTTGTCTAGGTAATTGTGATTTAAAAGCCTCTTCAATGGTAAAGTCAATTTCAAGTCACAACTCAGAAAATGCCACTTTTAGAAAGTTGGCATTTTCTTGTCCTAGCCATGTGATGCCTACAACCTGTTCCTGGATCACATGACAAGGTGGAGATGGCAGTTGACCATTGTGAATTCTGTCCAGAGAGCCACACAATAGAGAATCAGGGTGTTGGAAGACGAAGCCATCCTGACTTATTGGGATGGTCAAAGCAGTCACCTGCTGCATGTGCACTTCAAAAAGACAGCCTTAGCTCACACACAAAGAACTTCACACTAGCCTATTTTGCCAACATACATTCTTGAACTAGGACAGGGAGGCAAGAAATTCCAGACACTTCTGTGGAGGAGAAATTCCAGAGGTTTTTAACACTTTGAATCTGTCACCAGGTAGAAATCTAAGACCCTCAGATCCACTCTGCAGTACACTTCTGGACCTGTGGGCACAACAGAAGAAGGACTGCCCTGTTGCCAGAGGATGGCCCTGCTGTCTAAGAAGGAAGACTGGACCTGCTCCCTTCATCCCGGGATACCTGACTGACTCCAAAGGCTAGTTAGCTGGCCTCCTGTACTGGGGTACAGTATGCAGCAAGTTCCAGAGGACCCCTGCAAGGGCCCAGTTGACCTGCTGCAAGTGCAACAGACTGGACCAATGCAAATCTATGGTGCACTTGACTCTTCATGCTACAGCCACCGCCAGTGACGACCGGCAACACGAGATCAGCACTTTGTGCTACAGCATCGACAGCTCATGGAGACTGCCCACACAAAGCTCCAGCAAAGAGCATCGGCTGCGCATGGCCTGCTCTTCGCACTATAGCACTGATCATCCACAAATGCTCTCCCAGCTCCTCTCGGGTTCCTCCACCACGAAGATTCTTCACACCATACTTTGAGAATGTAACTTTTTCAGTGGGACTAACATGGTCCTTGTCTCCTCGCACTCCTTCGTGGTCAGATGGAACTTGTGACTTTCCCCCAGTCTCAAATGACCAGATAAGCACAATTGGCACTTTTTGCTCTTAGTCAATATTCCTACTTCAGATCTTTTTGCATATCTCTTGTTTTACTGATTGGGTTTTTGTTGTTTTGGTGTCCAACAATTTATTAAATTCCACTATATCTTTTAACTGGTATGGCATTTCTTTTGTTTTGTGTTTTCACCTCATTACTGTTGGTGTGCTGTATAAATATCTTACACATTGCCTCTAAGTTATGCCTCTTCCTCTGTGATATGCGAACAGAGGGTTATGCTCAGGTTAATTAGTGACTCTTTGGGGTGTAACCTGACAAGGATTGTGCACATTACTTGATAAGGGATCACACCCTCCTCAACTAACAACCCAACTTTTCACAGTAATGATTATGGCCATGGGTTGAAAGTAGTAACAAACCACAAACAAATGGTCCATCTATTTCTAGTAACTTCATTGCACCTCACATTGCATTAAAACAAGAGCATGGCATCTGCAGAAGTATGATTTTACTGTGGTGTACAGGCCAGGCATTGACAACCCTGCTAACTTTATGTTGAGACATCAAGCAGCATGTGATGAGATGTGTGCCTGGGTGGACCATCACTGGCAGGATGGGGGGAGAGGAGCTGACACACAGCCCCTCTTGCAACTGAATAGGTTGTGTTCTACCTTAACACAAAGAATACCTCACCACTCTATTACTTGGAGCCAGGGCAGGGGAGTCAAGAAACTTCGAAGACTTCAGAGAGAATTCTCTATAAACTCCTCCTACTTCAAAAAAGGGACCAGGTGTAAAACTAGGACCCCCGGAACCAATCTTCATCTCACTTTATAGACCTTTGGAATGACTCTCATTGTAATGCCTGCTACTATAGCCTGCTGTGTACTTCAGAAGACTGCTTTGCTGCAGGTGGAATGACTGCACTGCTTCATGAATCCTGCCTTACACCCTCAAAGTCCTGCCCTGCTGTTTGAGCTCTGTTCTGTTACTTGAACCCATGACTACCAGAGTGACTCTGGGTCTAGTTGGTTGGCCTCCTAATTAGAGCCTCAGGGACAGACAAGCCTCCAACCATCTTGAACCCACATCTGGACCCAGCATGAGTGAGTACTAATACCCAAATGGTGTCACTCTATTTCTGGAACCTTGGTGGTGGTGCTAAATGTGCTCAGATATTCTAAATCCTAAACTTGGGTCAAAGAAACTTTTGGGCTAAAAACTACTATGGAACTAACTGCTTCCCTAGCTGCATAAGGTGCATTGCTGGTAACGTTTACTTTGCAGCTGCTCCCATTGCATTTCTATCCGCAGTAGTAAATCATGTTTAGCCGTCCTTCACCAAACGGGTATCTGACCTCGTTGAACTCTCATCCGCTACAGCCTCCGGCTTTATCCCGCTGGAGATTTTTGACTTACAAAAAAGAAACTTAGTTCCTGATTATGATCTTGGCGGACAGGGTTAATCCATCACAAATGTGATGCATATCCCATCCCCCAAATTGCAATTCCATTATTAACTATGGAACTTGTAATACAGCGGACAGGATATCAATCACGTTTGTGACGGAGTTTCCCATCCGCCATGATTGTATTCAGGCCCTTAGTCTGAACGTTGAAATATTCAGAGCGACTTGGTCAAGCAGCTCTCCGGTGACTAAGCCTCATTCTCAGTCACTGCCTGCAGCTCTGCCTTGCTGAAGGTTACCTTCTAAGAACATTTTTACTAGAAATATTTTCTAAACCCAAAGGTAAGCACTGAATGGGCCAATCAACTCTTTGTATCAGACTCATGCTTCATTGCCGTCAGCCATATGTTTGGACTTCATGTCCGCAGTTTGTGATTTGATCTTTTAGGCACACACTTTTACCTTAAACTTAAAACATTCATAACTCAGGTTCTGCTGATTGCATTTATATTGATTCAGTTCAAATAATTGATTAAAATATACTCTATTTTTCTTGTTTTGTGTTTTCACTTTATTACTGTTTGTGTGCTGCATAAATACTTTACATGTTGCCTCAAAGTGCAGGAAGGGGCACCTTTCTGCACATAAACAATCAATAATGGCATTTTGCTCTTTCTGTGTGCTGCAGGCAGCACACATAGAAAAAGCAAAAACAAGCATTTGCAATGCAATAGGTCTCCCATTTATAAGACTTTGAGCTATTGGCATTGTAAAATTACAATGCCTTTTATTTATGTTTTTGTTTTAAAACAAATAAAAGGCATTGTCATTTACAATGTCAGTAGCATAAACTCGCATAAAAGCAGTGTATGGAGTGCAGCAGTGTGCGGCGTGCAGCAGTGTGCGGCGTGCAGCAGTGTGCGGCGTGCAGCAGTGTGAGGCGTGCAGCAGTGTGAGGCATGCAGCAGTGTGCGGCGTGCAGCAGTGTGCGGTGTGCAGCAGTGTGTGGCATGCAGCAGTGTGTGGCGTACAGCAGTGTGCGGCGTGCAGCAGTGTGTGGCGTGCAGCAGTGTTTCGTGTAGCAGTGTGAGGCATGCAGCACTGTGTGGCGTGCAGCGGTGTGCAGCAGTGTGCGGCGTTCAGCAGTGTGCGGCGTGCAGTAGTGTGCGGCGAGCAGCAGTGTGCTGCGTTCAGCAGTGTAGTGCAGCATGCAGCAGTGAGTGATGCAGCAGTGTGCAGCAGTGTGTGGCATGCAGCAGTGTGCGGCATGCAGCAGTGTGTGCCGTGCAGCAGTGTGTGGTGTGCAGCAGTGTTTCGTGTAGCATTGTGCGGCATGCAGCAGTGTGTGGCGTGCAGCAGTGTGTGGCATGCAGCTGTGTGTGGCGTGCAGCAGTGTGTGGCATGCAGCAGTGTGTGGCGTGCAGCAGTGTTTCGTGTAGCAGTGTGCGGTGTGCAGCAGTGTGAGGCATGCAGCAGTGTGAGGCGTACAGCAGTGTGAGGCGTGCAGCAGTGTTTGGCGTGCAGCAGTGTGTGGCATGCAGCAGTGTGCGGCGTGCAGCAGTGTGTAATACAGCAGTGTGTAATGCAGCAGTGTGCGCAGCAGTGTGTGGCGTGCGGTAGTATGCGGCATGCAGCAGTGTGTGGCGTACAGCAGTGTGTGGTGTGCAGCAGTGTGTGGCGTGGTTTGTAAACAACAAGAAAAGCGGACATCAAAGGAAGGGTGGGAGGGAACGAGCATATGGGGTGTGAGTTATAATGAAAGTTAATTGTTGTAAGAGGGGATGCAGGAAGTGAGGCCGAGCGCGCACTGGCAAAAGCAGTCTGCTGCTTTCAAGTCCGATGCCAGATGCCAGCTTCTCGCTTGAATGCCTCACATGCACTGGCCATAAACCGCATTCCTAAGGTCTTGTGCCCCTTACTAAATCTCTCTGAATGCGTGAGTCGGCGCACGCGCAGGAAGTAGCTGGTGGCAAATGGAATGCGCGTGGTTGTGCACGTAACCGCCACCCGATCCGCCTGGGAAGCCTTTGGGAGCATTTTCTGAAGCCCCTACATAAGTCTCGCTGTGCGATCGCTTACGTGATAGCCAGGCGAGACCTAACAAGGAGAAATAGAAGTATTTCTCCATGTTGTGCCATTCGAACGCCTTCTATTGCAGTTTTTGGTGATGCCTCAGATTTACACCTCCTTCTAAATCTGGGGCAGCATCAAAAAGCAAGGGTTGTTGCGATGGAACACCCACTGCAACACCCATTTCATGACCTTTTCATGCAGATACCTGCATGAAGGGTACCATATTTACAAAGAGCCATTAAGCCACATTGTAAATATGGTGCGGGGCATTGCATCACCGGACCGTCAAAAAAAGTGACATCCTGGTGGCGTGATACCCCTTGTAAATATGCCCCTATGAATTCAGAGTTTGGTAGGCAAGAAACTCCATCTCAAACGTGCCAGATATCCTATCCAATGTATTGCAAGTGCTCAGTAGCTTACAACACTAATGAGGCAGCTTGGATATCCACTATTTTTTGATGAAGTATCCTGTCTACCAAATGCTAAATAAGGGACCATGTTTAGTGCAGCTTATACTTGATTCCATTTCACTTTATTGACCTATTGATGATAGTTGTCATCTAAGTTGGGAAGAGATGTAGTGCCCCTGAGTTGCTATCAAATACACCCCACAGGCCAGGCACAGCCGATGGGATAAAAAAATGTGAATGCCAGTTCCAAGCTAGATATCCATACTGTGGGGTGAATCAATGTATCATTATATGTGAGACAAACCACCCTCCAAGCACGAAGCTTCACCACATGCACACTGCCTCAACAAATTGCCAATTTAGGTGGGAAACTCTCTACTGTTCTTAAGATGGATGGGAGATTGGTTAAAAGAGGTTGAACAGCGTGACAGAAAGCAAACGGTCTTGCTTCAGGCCGTTCTTCGTTATTATTTTATCTGTGAATGTGCCATTCCTACCCAATTTGTACTCATGTTTTCTCGTGAATGGCTTGGATGAGCTTCAGAGGACCATGCATTTGTTAGAGGGTTCCAATATAAAATGAGTAACTTTTTATGGAAGAACAAATGTATCATTCGGAACCGAGTGAGAAAATCCCTACACTTTCAGGTGACACAACAATTAATACGGGAAATAAATAGTGGAACACCAAAATAAACACATTAAGGGGCATATTTACAACAGAATGGAGAAGCGTGGTGTTAAGCAAGCATTGCTAAGGCATGCTTCTCCATTCTGAAAATGCAGGGATGTGTCGTATTCACAAGAATGCGGCGCACCCCTGCATTTCACCATTGTGCAAGGGTGTCTGCGTTGGGAGAAATGATTGTTTATGTGCAGGATGGTCTCCCTTTTTGCACAAAAACACTAATTCATGGCATTTTGAAACTTTTATGTTAAGTTACAAAACTGCATTTTTTAAAATGTCTGATTATGTGCAGGAAGGGGTCCTAACTGCACATAAACAATCATAGGCAGTTTGCTGTTTCTATGTGTGCTGCTCAACTCAGCACACATGGAAACAGCAAGGTTTTCCCTGGTCTTAATTTTGGCACCGCGTTCTATTTACTACCGCCTTGTAAATAGGGTCCAGCGTCAAAATCAATGGTGTTGCAGTGGAACGCCCATCACAACATTCATTGCCCTCCACTTTCATGCTGAGTACAGCGTGAAAGGGTACCTTATTTACAAGGCAGCATTAAGCCATGTTAAGTGGCTTAACGCTGCCTTGTAAATAGGGCGCAGCCCCTATCGCCACCACAACGTCACTGAAAGCGACATTGTGGTGGCGATAGGGGCTTGTGAATATACCCCTCAGTTTTTCAGTTTGACTTTGCATTGTACTCGCCTGTTATTTACATTGGCCTTTTGCTCCAATGATTTAACGTCTGTTGTTCGAACCATGCTCCGGATTAGTGCAGTGGTCTTATTTCTTGTTAGTGTGCTTATAATGAACCTACCTGAAAGGTGGGCCCTGGAGCTGCAGGTACTGAAATGCACATGTTCAAGATGTTGAAATGCACGTGTTCATGATACAATGGCAGTCTTTGGGGCGGTGCAGCCAGGAGAACAGAGAAGCACAGTCATTCAGAGAGTCTCCGTCTGAAAGACAGCATGTGTGCTGAGAACATTGTTTTAGAAGCTAGTCAGGGACTCCAGCCTTTTCTCCCCATGGGAGAGAGCAAGCAGAAATAAACCTCTTAAACACGATCCTATCCCGGTTTACACTGATGGAAGTGTCGTTCCTATGAGTAAGTAGGTCACTGGCATGAATGCGCTGAACACCCCTTCAGATGTCAGTCGATGACAGGCTGTGCAATGACCAATGTTCCCGTCTTTGCCACCTTCTCCTCAAATTATATGATCTTATGGCACATTGCAATATTTATGAGCCAAAGTGGTCAGAGAGAGAAGCTCCGGCTTTTTCTGCGAATAATGGAACTGGGGATAAGCAGTGTGATTTCAGAGAGGATTCTGGACTCTTTTTTTTTTATAAAGGATTACTGGAATTGATTGTCAGTAGCAGTTTTTCACCTTTCATTTCTGCAGTGCAGACATAAGTGCCGAATAACCTTCCTAACCTGTGTTTTTCTCTCTTTCTCTTGCAGGCAGTTTAGTTCAGAGAAAGGCTTTTTTTAAATGAGCTGGTATCTGTTGAAGAAAAGCCTCTTCAGAGATCTTTGTTTAACAAGAATGGTTTTAGAAACGAGCTCAGCACCCACATACTGATATTTCAAAAATGACCAAGTTAGGACATGTGTGAGGAGTTACATCAAGGAAATGTTCACTGTGCTCTTGTGTATTATCTGTCATGTGTGTTCAAATATAATGTACACTTTCCCGTTCTGGAGTGATTGTGCCATTGCTGATATGAACACAACATTACTTCTTCATATTATAAAACAAGTTTTGCTTCATTGATTTGGAAGTGGAAATAATTGTGTTCGAATTTTTGGGATGAAACTTCAATTCCTGTTTAAAAACTCAATGCAACCCAAAATAATGCAGTTGGACAATATCTCCAAAAGCAAATTTCTTTTTTTCATAGTTAGACAATTTTAAATTAAAAATGGCATCTTATAAATGAAAATAAAATTAATGAAATATGGACACACAAGGCACAAATGGGGTGAGGGGGCAAGGGAGCAGTATTATTTGTCTTTTAGCGAGTCGGTGAGTTAATGTTATGTTATGTTATGTTATATAGTCTTGTAATGCGCACAGCTACTCCGAAGAGTGTCCCAGCGCGAGTCCAAGAGGAGTCACCGAACTGTCACACCATCATTAGGGGAAAAGGTGAGTTTTTTAAAGTTTCTTGAAGGCGAACGGGTCTTGGGTATTGCGCAATGGAAATGGAAGGACATTCCAAGCATGGGCAGCTTTAATGGCCAAGGAGCAGCCGCCCATCTTGTGGTGAGTGAAGCGGGGCACTTTGGCTAGGAGAAGAGCTGATGAGCACAGTTGTCTCAGCGGGACATAGAAGGAAAACCGCTTCTGTAAATAGGCGGGACCATGACCGTAGAGGGCTCAATGGGCAATGACCATGGATTTGAATTTGACTCGAACCACCACGGGGAGCCAGTGGAGTGAGCGAAGTTGTTTGCGCACGCTGCTCCTCTTGGACGTTCCCATGAGCAGCCTGGCGGCCGCATTCTGATTGACCTGCAGTCTATTCAAAGAGTATCCAGGGATGCCCACATACAGAGCATTAGCGTAGTCCAGTCGAGAAAGGATCAAGGCATGGATGGCAGGCCTAGGGAGGAGAGGGAGAAAACTCCTTAGTATTTTATGGAGGCCAAAGCAGCTGCCTGAGAGCTTCTTTACCTGAGCGGAGAAGGAAAGGTTATCCTCAAACCACACTCCCAGGTTCTTTGCGGATTTTCCATTAGAGGTTGGTAGGGGGAACCCAGGAGGCCAGATCGTGTCTCTGAAGCCCGGAGGGAATTTACCGTAGAGTAGGATCTCTGACTTGTCTTCGTTACATTTAAATTGAGTGGCCGCAAGCTACTCAAAAAACGAAGGCAAGCAGTGCTGAACAAAGGATACAGAATCCTCATCCTTTTTCCAAGTAAAGAGAAGCTGGGTGTCGTCTGTGTAGGCTATCACCTTAGCCCCCAAGTCATCGGCTAGATGGACCAGAAGAGTAACGTAGATGTTAAAAAGAAGGGGGCTAAAGGAAGACCCCTGTGGGACACCAGTGGTGACCGGCAGCGGGGTTGAAGTGGCCGGCGCCAGATCTGTTGAGCCCATCCTTCAAGGAAGGACCTTAGCCAGCCCCAGGTGGCACCTGAGACACCAATCTCAGAGAGCCGGGTGAGCAGCAGTGAGTGAGGGACCGTGTCAAATGCCGCCGATAGGTCGAGCATTACTAATGCTGCTCTCCCACAGGCATCTAGACACTCGTGAATGGCCTCGGAAATCTCCACCAGTGCTGGCTCAGTGCTGTAAGAGGAGCGAAACCCGGACTGTGCCCTTCAACAAACTCCGTAAGTTGTCTGGTCACCACCTTCTCACAGACTTTTGCTAAACTGGGCAGGAGGGAGATAGGGTGATAGTTCCCTGTGATCAGGGGATCATGGGTGGGCTTTTTCAAAAGGGGGAGGATTTTTAACTGTTTTCAGGCCTCTGGTACCCGAGTCTCAAGCAGGGAGGCGTTTATGATGGCATAAACTTCGGGGTTAATAATGTCCGAGACTGCGGCTAACCATCTCGCGGCGCAGGGGTCCGCAGGCGAACCCGATTTCAAGCCCTTCAGGATTTTAAGAGAGCAAGACAAATCCACAGAAGAAAAGGCCAGAGGAGCGGGCCTGGGGGCAGCAGACAAAATGGTGGCAGGCACAAGGTCAGAAGGAGGTCAGAGGCAGAAGTGAAGGCCGCCTGAATCATGCCTATTTTATCCAAGAAAAAATTGGACAGAGTATTACACCAGTCCTCTGTGGCCGGAAGTGAGCATGATTGCGCTGCAGAGGACATAAAACTCCTTGGAGTTATTATGTGCCTGCTCAATGCAGGCTGCATAATAGTGCTTCTTAGCCTGTGTTATCGCAGCATAATAGGTTTTTTGCCTGCCCCTGAGAGTGCCCTTAGCCAGGAGACAGCACTCACTAAGGCGCTAAGCACGTTCAAGTTTTTTGCACTCCTGCTTAAGAGTGGACAAGTCCGGGGTAATCTAGAGTTTGGAAGGCGATTCCCTGGAGAAACTGGACAAAGTCAGTGTGGCAAGCATGATCATGGAGTTGGATAACCAGTTTGATAATCCCGCAAGGCTCCCATCAATATCCGGGGTAAGTGCAGGTCTAGAAGCCAACAGGACCGTGGCGAGTTTGGGGGGTCCTATTTTTTTTAAAGCTGTTTTCTGGTAGCAGGGGCACGAAGGGCAGGCCGAGGCTAACTCACAGGAGAAATAGGTGAGACAGTGGTCTGATCAAGTGACTGGAAGAGGATCTTCAGCCGTGATAGAGAAAAAGGAGCAGATAGGGTCGAGAATATGGCCTCCTCGATTTGTAGGGCGATTGACCCATTGAGACAGTTGGGCAAGCTGGAGAATGTTGCAAAAAGCAAGTGAATCATTCGAATCGAACTGGTCAAGGTAAATATTCAAATCCCCTAAGACCATATACTGGGAGAATCAAAGTGCCCTGGAAGTAACTGCATCACCCCATGATTGCAAAAAGGATCTATCAGGGCCAGGGGGTCGATAAATCAGCTAACCGACCAACATAAAATGGGCAGAAAACCTGATACTGACATCCAAAGCTTTGCAGTGTCGCCCCTAATGAGATCCCATTTGTCCCTATATATGATAGTCACTCCACCCCTCCTCCCCACAAGGTGATCTGCTCTGGCGATCTTAAAACCCTCAGGGGTGGCCAGAGTGACAAATGGGTCAGATGTGTTGTCCAACCAAGTTTCTGTAATAAACAGTAGGTCCACTGGTCTATCAGAGAGGAGCTCAAATACATCAGAATGGTGCTTCTTTAAGGAGCGCGCATTAATCAAAGCCGCCAAAATTGGCAGCGGCCTGGAGGGCCTAGACGAGGAAGCAGGCAATTGCATAAATGAAGGAGGGCCTGAGCACAGCCTGAAACCACACGCAGCACATATATTTTGCTGAGTAGACAGCAAGTCAAGCTGGCAATGAGAGTGGCATGGTGGTAAGCGGAGAGCCCAAAGTGCCTTACTTGTATAACACACCCTCTCCAATATGGTGGTAGGCCGACGGGCAGAGTAGCTGGCCCTGGCCACTTCCGGGATGCGGACGGGCGCAGACGGGCTTGGCTTAGGCGCGCCTTTGGAGCGCCAGCGGCGCGTCCACGCAGCATGCATTTTATGGGCCCGGCAGCCAGAAACACAAGAGAGCACACTGCCTCAAAATGGCATCTCTCACTGGCTGACTGGAAAAGCAGGAAGTGAGGAAAGCCCCCTTCGTAGTCAAACTCAATTCCCCACAGTTACACAGACACAGCAATAAGTTACGTTTTTAAAAGCTGGCCTAACATTTGTCTAACCGAGTTTAAAGTTAAGAAATTAAAACAGCTGAGAATGTGTGCAAAATCGGCAATTACGGGAGTAAAGGAACGAGTGTTCGTTCAAAGTAACCCTTCAATGCATTTTAGAGCTCAGTTAGGCCTAGTCAACAAGTTTAGAAAAACTAAGATTTAAGCTGCTTTCACAATAAAGCCATGGACTTCTACTAACAAAGAGGCAGTGGTAGTAATTTCCAAATGAGAGCTTCTGGTCCATATGCTAGATTACATACATTGCCAAGTTAGGGAGGTAAGATATTTAAGTAAAAACATTGGGGCAGATTCATCATTATTTCATGCCACCTTGCAGCGCTGCGTAAAAGAGAAAGGGCAGGAATGCACCGTATTCAACATTTTACAGCGCATTCCTGCCCTTTCCTTGTGCTGTAGCTCAATGTGCTGCCTAGCACTAATGCAGGCACTGTTGTGCCATGGTGCAAGGGTGCCTGCATTGCAGACTGGATTGTTTTGTGCACTTTCCTGCACAAATACAATCCTTAGGGGCAGTTTAGTGTGCTGAATGCAACACACACAGAAATAGTAACAAATGAGGAGAAATGTATTTCCTCTCATTATGCCTCACCTAGGGAGGCATAGTACTTTGAGCATTCCCAGGTCTACTAGTAGAACTGAATCTCAAAATGCACCAAAATCCATGGGTTGATGCTTGCGAACACCCACACTCCACCTATGGAACGCTCCTTGAAGCAGAGTAACGCAAAGCAGCAATTTGTGCTGCATTGCGTTACTGTACATTTATCAAGCCACACAGGGCCAAGCAAGGTGGCCTTAAGTGGCTTGGTAAATCTGATTTAGTGGTTGCGTCGCACTAATGCCCCCTTGTGTGGCGCAAGGGTGACACAACCCAATGATAAAGCTGCCCCATTGATTTTTGTTGCTACAAGGCATCACTACCTGCATATAAAACACAAACGTCAAGCACAGCCCTTATAAATATACATTGCGTTGCTTATTAGTACCTCTGTACAAATTGTCACGGACCAATAATACAACAACTACTGACAATGTATGTAACCAAGAATAAGAAGTCTTTTGCATCTAGTCGAAACGGTAAATCTTCTCAGGTAGCGTGTAGAAGGCATAAACTCCTGTTCATGTGCAGACTCACATACACAGTGTTTTTCTGAGACAGGTATTTGCACACCACCACTAAGACATACTCACACTCATATTCTTATAGATACAGACTCACATAAAGGCTTATTCAGGGGCACAAATTTCATCATAGCCATTGAGCCATACACACACTTGCATACTCATATGTGCAGAGTCATGTACAGATGTTTTTACAGAGGACGTTTATTCAAAGGGTCAGACACAGCACAGAGGTACACATAGGGACACACATTTGCACACTGTCATAGCTTGCGGAGGCTGCTCTCCAGTGTGATTTCCCACACCTCTGCTGCATGTACACATACACTTCAAAATGCGCATCCCTCATGTTCATTTCATGCACGGTAATTTGCACATCGCACATGCTCATTAAATGCACAGTAATCTCCCTGGCAATCAGGGATCCATTAGGGCTTTAGTGTTTTTCCCCGGGGCCATTGGCTCCAGTGTATAGTGGTCCTTTTTCCTTCCTTTCCCCTGGTGCCTTTGGTGCCCTGATTAATGATCTCTTGCCCTATTTTGAAAGGACTCCTAGCGGGCCTTCTGGAAGGACATGGCCTTACAAAACCTTATGAGAGGTCGGTAACAGCCATGATCTTGGGTGCGGTCCTTCAAATACCACACCCAAGCCCCAAATCCTCACTTGGCTTCAGTTCCCACAGAGAGAGAGAGAGGAGCTCTTGTCAGCTGGTGACGCCCGGTGCGACAATCACTTTTGGCGCCCCCACGTCCCCTGACCGCCTCCTCTGATTCTCTCACTACCACCTTCAAAAGTGCCTCTCATCTCTCATATCATAATATAATGCTAAACACAGCGCCCCCCCTGAGGTCACAGCGCCCCCTTCCACAGGTCAGCACCCAGTGTGGCCGCACCAGTCGCTCTGCCCTAAAGCCGGCCCTGGCTCTTGTATACCTGACTCAACAAGAGACTTGCCTGATCTTCCTCCAGACCCGATCGTACTGATCTAAGGGACTACAAGCCTGTGCCTGTTTTCCACCCGGCTGTACAACAGAGCTTGGGTGGAGAGATCCAAGTGTGAATGCTGGTTTGGCCGTCCTAAGACAAACGGCCAAACCATCATGCGCACTACCTGCAAAGCCACCACTCCTCCTCCTTCCTGCAGGTGCCTGGCGTGGACGTGTCGGCAGAAAGGATGGCTCTGCCCTCGGCTCGGCTGAAGTAAGCGAATAAAAAATAAAATTACAATAATGTGTGCTATTATGTTTTTAATTTTCGTATTCTCTCTTCTGCGAGAGCAGCGGGGCGATGCTCACTGCCTTAACAGAGGAGGTGCCGCTGCTTTTCAATAAGAACTCATTGGCTCAGAACTGATCGCAGTGGAGGGCCCGCCTCAAGCTTTGATGACCTTCACTTCAAACGAAGTTTGGGTTCAGGTAGCCTTTTATACACTTTTTGAACTCGTCAAAATATTTCACCCATTCTTGTTTACATGCATTAGATGCATACGCAGAAAGAGTTAACCAAAATGGGCCGATATATGTATTGACATGAAACTGACATGAAGCATGTGACAAGGCCATAGGAGACAGTGCAGAGGAACCTGATGGGGAGACTCATCGAGGCCATAAAAAACAGGTTGTTACAGTGAAGAAATGTAAAAGTGCTTCTTTTTTGTGCCCTGTCATCTGATATAAAACTGCCTGTCATTCAAATGCTTTATAAACACATAGCAATGTATTCACCTCCACATACGTGTAGCCCAGGTGCCATCCACACCTCAAAAATTACAAAAAAGTAGGACTGCTAATAAGCAAATCATTAAATCAGGTATTCTTGTTATAGAACCTGCTGTGCAGATGGCACCTAACCTGACAGACACGGTGAAATTTCACCCCTGAAGAATTGTGCTGCAAAGATGTTTCAAGTTGTGCTTTTTTCACTGCAATCGTCTCAAGTCCTTTGGTCTTTCTAAGGTACTCACGTTCGCTTTACATTTATGAGAAGGGCGTGGCATCGTGCATAAAATATAGAATACATGCAGCAGGTTACTGATGACAGATAAGGTGAGTAGTGTGTCAAAGCACTAGATATGGATGAGTGGCATTCAGTTCAAATTCTGAGGTTATTTTGATGACTGAACATCAGTCGACAAATGTAACACCCTTTCCAAATCCAAACATCTCAATTTGTGATCATGCAATAGGAAGTGTGAATAGTTTCTTGGTTTCCACTTGAAAATGTGCCTTCTAGTA
Organism: Triturus cristatus; assembly: GCF_964204655.1. Taxonomy (NCBI): domain Eukaryota; kingdom Metazoa; phylum Chordata; class Amphibia; order Caudata; family Salamandridae; genus Triturus; species Triturus cristatus. Next base: position 458,209,704 of record NC_140586.1, on the reverse strand, counting down.
GTAACATGGTGATACAAAAATCTATTACTGTCTCGGTTCTTCTCACGTTTAATGAGGCTCTACAAAAAATGGAATCAGCGAGGCGGAAAGCAAGGCGCATTCGACACCACCCTATACAGGAAGTCAGCCATCAATCACAGGTACCCGCTTTTAGAAAACAGGAACATTTTACAAACTACAAGCAAGCAGCAGCTTCTGCCATAATCCAACATCGCCTGCAGAAAGCCCTGTGATGAGATCGTGCAGTGTGGGATGTGTGCCATAATGTCTAGAGGAATGTGAGGGTTGTGTTCCATATGCGTGGGTGAGACTTTGAGAAAGTGCGGCTGCTTTCGTCACTTTTATGCAATTTTTCCACTTTGCTGAGTATGAAGGTTAAATACATATTTTCTGTACTTTTCTCTACTCTGCTGTGGTTTCTGGTCAATGGGACAAGAATGGATTGTGTGCGGCGCATCTCAGCTTGTTTTCTTTCTTGGATGTGTTCCACCTGATAAGAGTCCAATAGAGGCACATGACTAATCAACCGAAAACCTGTACATTAGCACTGACAGAAAAGTGAATGATCAATCACACAGGAGGAATGTATGATGATATAACGCGTGGTGTTACCACACGGTAGGTAACAACGCGGTCGTTACAACGACCGCCTTGTTACCACGCCTGGCTTCACATCGCAAGTTGTTTCTACGACTTGTGCTAGATGGCGCGCTGGATTTAGGAATAGTATGAATTACTATTCCTACTCCAGTTAGCGCAACAGCAGGGAATGTGTTGGATTTAAAATCCAACACATTCCCTGGTGTTGCACGCCACCTGGCGCAAGTTGTAGAAACGACTTGCGATGTAAAGCCACGCGTGGTAACAACACAGGCATTGTAACAACCGCGTTGTTACCTACATGCGTGGTAACAAGAGCGTTGTAACCCCTGTTTCCCACACAGGAGTGTGGCAAATTATGATGGAACCGTAGCAGTGTGTGAGAAGTGTACATAATCACCACTGCAATGTTAATTTCCTGTGATAGAGAGCAACTAAAAATATGTTTTATTAGGATTTCAAAGCCAACACTGTTGGACCTAGTACATTTTGCAGGGTTATTCCCAAACGTTTTGCTTTCCTCTTGTATTTTTCTAACCTTGTTCTTGCTGCTTTTAGGCGATTGGTTTTTCCATGAATAGCATATTTGATTTACTAGTAAGTCCCTAGTAAAGTGCACCAGGTGTGCCCAGGGTCTGTAAATCAAATGCTTCTAGTGACTGCTTCAGGTACCCCTCAGAACGGACCACAGTAAACATGGGGATCAATTAAAGGACCCGACTGATGTGCGGGAAATTACACTTTAAATAAGAGAAGACTCATCAATTTGAACAGTGATTGAATGCCTCAAATGTATGACCGCTGAATGTCACACACTGAGCCACAATGGTTGGAAGGCAGAGCCCTCAGATTCAACATCCCATGATCTGAAGGTGTCCCGCACGAGTATAGTTCCCGCCCTGAGGAAGACCTTCAATAAATACCTTGTGCCAACAAGAAGGTCGAAACGCATCAGTGGACATAATTATAGTGCCCAGGAGATAGCCACTCCTAAGTAAACAAGCATTTGCAATACAATAGGTCTCGCACTTTTTTAGAGTTAGAGCTATTGGCGCTGCAATGGAAATGTTTGTTACTTATGACCTTTAAGTGCCCTTAAGTAATATCTTAGGGCTTCTAGATTGGCAGTGAACCATATGTTTGTCTATGTTTTGGTAGAAGTGAGCATCCGTTACTTGAGAGTCAATAGATAGTTGTGTGGGGGAAGGCATGAGTCCTGTTGCAGTATGTGAATGTGACTTTAAAAATGCAACCGCCTTGGGCGCCCAGTGCTAAGCAAGCATCACATTCTTGGTGACCGAATAAACATACAGCACGCAGGGGGAGGAAAGGTGAAAATGGGGGAGAGATGACAAGGTGGAGGGTGGTATAGTGGCCTCAGAGAATGAATGTAAGGGCTAAAAGAAAGGGAAGGAGACATGCAAGGGGAGCCTGAACATTTATAGTGATAATTAGAACATGCAGTAGATTATGTGGCAGAAGGGAACATTTAAAAGCAGTAATCTTGGAGGGTTAGTGGGGAGGTCAAGCAGTGGTTTTGGACAGGCGAGGGCTTGGTGGATACAGCACAGGGAGATTAAGTGACAGACCTGGAAACAAAGCTTAATTTAATTTTAATTAAACCACTCGCAAATTGGTACGTAAAACAGTGTCCCAGACACTGTTAGCGATTCCTAATGGGTTCTCAAATTGCATGCCTCATAAATGTTAATGAGGCTGTCGCAATTTGCGACCCCAGTAGGAAAGGCTAGCGCTCCCAGGGATGGTGTCTTCTGGGACTTTTTAAATAAAGCTGTCTTTATTTTTTAAATGCAGCCCGTTTTTCTTAAAGGAATTTAAAACACAAAAATTAAACTTTTCAGTTTCATTTTTTTAAGGGCAGGCAGTGGTCCCTGGGACCACTGCCTGCTCTTAAAAATATTTTCTCACATACTCATAAAGGGGAAGGGGTCCCCTTCCTGTTTGCGAGTGGTTTACCACCTACTTGAAGTAGGTGGTAAACTGTGAGTGTTCTGCGGCTGCAAATGAGGTCACAAAACAATTGTACATGTCATGGTGACTGGCTGTTCGTGGGAGTCGCAAATGCTATTTTGTGAGCGACTGACTCAGTGACAGAGGATCTCCCGTTTGCCACCGCAAAAAAGGGTTGTACATCTGGCCCTTTTTGAATTTTTTTAGCAGGCCCTATTATACTTTGTATAATACAGTTTTAAAATAATGAGCTACATATTCACAGTACTTTTTACCACAAGCACAGACCTTGTCGCACTGTAAATCAAAGGTAACTATTCCCCACTGCGCAATCAATCAAAGCCATTTGTACAGCGCACAGCTACCTCAACTCAGGTGTCCCGGCGCTAAAGTAAGACTGAAGAATAGGCTTGCCAGCCTAATCTACACCTGATTGATGAGTCATGTTTTAGATTCTTCCTGAATCCCTGTTCTGTCTCAGTCAAGCGTATCTAGGTGGGCAGTGCATTCCAGAGCTCAGCCGTCCATACCAAGAAAAACCTGCCACCTCGTCGAGCTTCTACATATCTTGAAATACAAAGAATTTGCAGGTGATAAGATCTCAGGGCTCACTCCTGATGGTACAAGCTAAGCCCATACCTGAGATAGTGCGGCCCTGTGCCCCTTCCGGCTCTGAAGGTCAATGACAGGGCTCTAAACTCGACCCTCTTGGAAACCGGGAGCCAATGAAGCTGCCTACAATGGGGGGAGATGTGATGAGGAAAAGGGACCTGACGAATTATCCAAGCTGCCACATTCTGAATTAGTTGAAATCTAAGAATCAGAAAGGCTGGAAGCTCCAGGTATAAGCTATTATAATAATCCAAATGCGAGTTCACCAACGCATGGACAATGATCTTACAGCTCTCCTCTGAGAGAAAACACAATAGCTTTCTGACAGATCTTAACTTGACAAAACAGGATGAGGAAATATGTTGGATTTGAGCCAAAAAAAAGAGATATAGCATCAAGCCTAATTCCTAGATGTCTAGCAGATGAGACCGGTGCTGGTGGAGGATTCAAATCTGAAGGCCACCAAAGGCTAGATGGAGGAGGTGTCACCTGACTACACAAGCATTGGCATAGCCAATAGGTCTCGCCTCTGGAACCTTATAAGTATTTAGCCCTGCAGCACATTATACTGGGTGCTCCAACATTTACAGATGCAGTATTTTTTCATTCCAGGTTGATTTAGTCCCATTAATATTGCATCCGGCAGAAGATGCTAGTGGGTGTCTGCTCTTAGAATCCACTCACCACGCTATAGTGTGGCACAGCCCTGCACTTCCTTCTCAGGTTGTAAACAGCGGCGCGTACTGCGTGCCCCTTGCCCTCGCCCCTACAGACGTCAGTGGTGCTTGAGAGGGAGTCACAGCAAAACATTTGCATAATCTGTGCCTAATACACCTTGCAGGGTAACACTTTCCAACTTGTTATTAGACAGGGTAAAGTGAAAGCAGACGTTAAGTATCCATGTTTTTAAGCCATCAAATCAAAGAACAGAGGGAAATATGTCATAGTTTGTATAAAAAAATGCGTAGCAGAATGTTTTGAGCAGCGCTCTTGTTGAACATGGTTTCTCTGCAAAGTGAAAGAACTGTCGGTTTTTTCACTTTTTGCTGCAAACCATGGGAGGTGTACATGTTGCAATCACTCAATAAAAAAGCCTGTTGGACTCTCTGAGAGACTTGGGTTTTGAGCCATGGAGAGTAAGTACAGTCAGCCAACAGGAAATGAGCACTATTGCATACATTAGTGCGTTTTTATGTTTGTTCATTCTGAGAATAAAAAAAGCACGCTGTCCCCGAAAATGATCTTTATTATGCACCTATTTGGCACGATTCAGCTCTTAAGATCTTGAAATACAAGGCGTGTGGTCTCCTCATGCAAATGTGCACTTGAGCATAAACAAATACCTCTCAACTTAACCCAAAAATGCAGCACTAAGTGCAGTCTCGGCTCCGGTTGGTTTGATCTTCCCAGCTGGGTCTCTGTAGAAATTCCATGTGGAGACATCTTCTGATGTGGGACAGTGACGTTTCAGAGGCTCCCAGCCTGCTTCTGTGTTAGCGTCTCGTCTGATGCTGCTGACACCCACTGCTGCACACAGAGCTTCCCCTGATCAGTTTTCTGTAACATCCCCGCCCCCAGAATACTATATTCCCTTGGGAGATCCAGCCAAGCATTTCTTCACTCAATGCTGTGTGGCGTGATTTACCCTCAATTTTACCACAGAGTTCACCAGAGAAACAACACACAAAACAAGGTGGCAAACACCATTTGGATTGGGAAATTTAAAATAAATCACGTTATTAGAGCAAAAGCACGTTTTACAGAGAGTAATATCCCGGCTGCAATTAGTGGCTACAGGGCCCTACAAAAAAAGTAATTATAATAATAAAAAATGTTTACATGCCTGCAAATAGTTTGCTGAGAAGCGGGTGGGAGGGTGGCGATATGGGAATGGAGCAGAGGGGAAAAGCAGCACACACGCAAGAGAGAAACACAGTGGACCGGAAAGAATGAAACAACAAGAGCGGCCACACTAATTACAAACAGATGACCCCTGCGGGCCACTGCTCGCTCCCGCAAGGTGGATGCCGTGGCATGCACAAGTTTCTGAAAAGTTCAGACCGATTCCTAAAGGTCATCTCCTAGAACAGTGCATGTGCACTGCGGTAGGCTCGACCTAAAAAGAGTACCTCAGTCTTGTTTGCCTTTAGTTGAAAAAAGTTACTGTTCATACACTTTGAGATATCTTTCAAGCTCTCTTTGAAGTTAAGAAAGGCTGCTTCAGAGTGTTTATTAAATGAAAACACAAGCTGCTTGTCATCCACATACGAGACAACCTTCACTCCCCAGAATTCGATGAGAGACAATCAGAATTAAATTCTGTAACTCTGTCACACACAAGGATCGGTTGTCGCAATAATCAATTGAGGTTTTATAATGTAAGAGTCCATTTCCCATTGATTAATTTAATTTGCATTCACGTTTTTTTAAACTGTTTGCATCACTTTATATGTAGTAACCTGGAGATGAAAAAGCAACTAAGTAATTCCAGTTTAAACTCGTCCCCTGGCAATACGAATCAGTTCACAAACTGCTTTTTAGGCTCTTCAAACATTGGGCTCAAAATGCACTAAAATAAAAATGTTGTACACTAAGATGTCATTATTGTGATTTACACAAGCAGGGCTTCGCCATAGGTTAGGTGAAACGAGACCATATTCAAGTGACCTTGCTTCAGGGTCTGTAATCTTTTGACAGCATTGGTGGGTTGGGAGGTGCTCACCTGCGGCTGCAGTGTAGCCAGGTACTGAGATATCTGGATATTCATCCTCGACACCGGTAAATCCCAAAAAGAGCGATCACAGTGCCGGACCGGCACATACTTGCTGCCCAGAATTCCCTGCTGTCTATGGCAGCATTTAAGCGCGTCTGCAGATTGGCACGGTTTGCGCTGTGTGGCAACTTTTTTCTGAGGCAGCAATGTCCCGCAAATGCAGCATAAAGCAAAGCAAAAATAAAAAATAACATTACAAAAGAGAGAGAAAGACAATAAAAGAGCACTTTGGAGAGACTTTAAATAAGAATAAAGATATCCTAATGTTTAAAGCCATACAAGTATACAGTAATATCTATTGCAAAGATATACATCTGTTTGTTTGGTCTTTCACCCAACATGGTGGTGACATTTAACCAGTAAACTCTGTGGTCTTTATTTTGTTTCTGTTGCAGTCTTAAGTCTTATGACATAATGGAAAGGCTAAGTGGCCCTCAGTTGTTTCAGTAAAGTGAGCTTTCCACACTAACCAGAAAAAGATACACGCTTAATAAAACCCTGAGTGAAATTCTTTCCAAATAAAAGTTCAATATTATAATTATACTAATTTGAATGAAATACGGATGATCTTTTACAACTATTATTTATATGTAGCTGGGCCTGTACATTTCGAAAACAAAACCTGCCTTTCTGTTACAAACAAGGGCTTTATTTAGATTGGACTTAATCTTTCCAAAACTTGTCAGCTGTAAATAAAGATAACAGAACATCAAAACAGACAGCATGTCTTGCCTTTTGAGTTATCAGATGAAATTAATAAAGGAATACACTTTTCATTGGCAAGGCCACTGGGATTACATGATTTTGAGGCACGGTGTTTTTTGCATACCTACTAGTGGTAGATTAAGGGGTGGGCGAGCCCTGTAATTCATGAGATGAGCCGAGCCAGGGGTCAGGCTTTACTCTAAGACCCAAGGAAAAAATAAAACATTGGCAAAGCCAGTGAAGTTGGGTGATTGCTCTAGCTGGTAGAGATATCGTCATGTCAACGGAAGTGGGGATTATGTTTCATTTGACAGAGATGATTTTCTGCAATCGGGTGGGTATTCAAACATGACACTAGTCCCATAAGCAACTCAAGGCATCTTATCAGAATGCAAATGCGCAAATACTTTTAATATTCACTTCATATTCTCTATAGTACCAGGCACAAGGAGGCGTGGGTGCTGCAATGCCTCATTCCTTCTTACAAACAAGAATTTAACATGCCCAATTCCCCTTAAAAGGATGCCCAATCAAATATCCTACCAAAAAAAGCCCAATTGACGGAGGACATTTGAAAATTGCAAAAAGGTAAAAGAAAATACAAGCAAAGGAGTACGGGAGGTACGGCGCGGGAATCAGCACTTAGACAACTGTGCCATTAAGAGGAGGTAGGAGGGAAGAATATTATATTTAAATGTTAACAGCTATGGCACCAAAGCTGAACACAGGCAAACAGTAATAGAGTAGGAAATCAAAAAAAATTGTCCCCAACGAACAGATAACGAACCATAGCAGAATGAGACAGTACTTAGTCTCTGCTGCATGGGAAGAAACAAGAGTAAAGAAGGGGCAAAGAGGCAGAACTGACCACTAGCAACCAAGGACACTGAAACAAACAAATCGAAAGCAGGAGATGGGTTTTAAGCCCACACGAGCAGTATACTAAATTATACAAGAGGTCGTACGCTTACACTCAACCTGAAGAGGAAGTAATGTATCCAAAAAGCAAAGAGAATATTCTTACCTTCAGAATCATCCAAATGACCTCTGACCACTAAAGAGCCTTGTAGGATTTTCATGATTACACCACTGAGGGTGAAAACAAATCCCTGAGCTCAGTAAAACATGTAACCACTTTTGGGTTACACTGTTGGACACTCCTTTATGTACACTTTTGTATAACCTATAGTACCTGTAACCATAGATGTTGAACACTTATAAATGTTACGTTATCATGTAATAATATTTTATTTTGTGTATACGTTTTCTTTCTATATTGTTGTTTGAACACTGTATAAAATGTGTTTGATTCATTCAAATGCACAATATTGGATGTGTTACGGGGGCAAACATTGAAAAATACGTTAAATCTATATGTCTTCTCTGTCTTAATTCTTTATAATAGGTGCATACACCATCCCAATGCATTTCAGGTGTATTCTACACCCTTCATCAGGGGCATCTAAATAAATGCACCCAAAATGCATTGGGATGGAGAACAAGCTTATGTTATCTCTGATCATTTGAATGGACGTTGAAGCCTATCTTGATTTGAATTTACTTCTTTTTGAAAAATAAAAAAAGAAGAACAACAAGAATCTTCAAAACATGTTTGGACGTTCCACTTTTACTTGAGATTATATGTTACAGAAAATGTCTTGTAATATAATGTTTATAATTGTATTTTGTCTCAATATTTGTTAAAACAATTTGATAAAACACACTCATAAGCGAGTGTTTGAGGTAGTGCACACTCTGTCTGGAACATTGTGCTCTAGTTTATTTTTTTTGTTTGGTATTGGTGGAAGGGTGGAACCACCTCAGAGAGTGCACACAAAGTGAGATTACTAGTGATTACTGGGTTTACTGATTTAATTAGTTTAATTTGAGTGCACTGCAGCTGTTGTTTATATTCCACTTTTAGAAAGTGGGCATTTTCTTGCTTAACCATTCTGTGCCTCTGCCTGTCTGTAGAATTCACGTCTGGGTTGGCTCACAGTTGGGGCTCCTGTGCATTCACTCTAGACTAGAGGTCTTCAAACTTTTTGATGCCAAGACCCATGTGTCAAAATGCTTTAGGTGTAAGCATCCCCTCTTGACAAACATTTCTAGAGCCTGGTACTCCTCATCATCGACAACTTCTGACAACCATAAACGCCCCTAATATCCACAGCAATCATTTTTACAATGGACAAATAATATTAAACAGTGTTTAGAAAACCAAAGGTCGCTGAGTGTCGGAGCGTGGTCTAAGATGTAGCTAAAAACAAAGGGTCTCATTTATGACAAATCGGTATAGGGCAACAGTGCATGTCTTCTTGCTGCGCTGCCCTACGTCAATGTGAAAGGGCAGAAATGCACCATATTTCTGAAATACGATACATTCCTGTCTTTTCCCTTCCGTTGGTGCACAAATTGCTGCCTAGTACCAACATAGGCAGGATTAACTTTGTGCAAAAAAGGGCACCTTCCTTCACAAAAACAATCCAGAGAGGAGTTTACCTCTTTCTATGTGAGCTGCAGAATGCAGCTCACATGGAAAGAGGAAAAAAACGAGGAGTAATGAAAAACGTTCTCCTCGGTATGCCTCCGCTGGTGAGGCATAATGTTTTGGCGCTGCCTCAGGTTTACGTAATTTTGTAGATCTGGGCCAACATCAAAATCCGTTGGGTGTTGCATAGGAACCCCCATGCAAAGCCCATGGAATGCCCCCTTGACACAGAGTAAGACCACGCTGTGACTTGCTCTGCTTTTTTGTCATACTCCATATCGTAGAGGCCATGAAATGCCATGCAGGGTGACTTTGTACCGCCTCATAGGTATGGTTCAGCTGCCACAGCTCTGGCAGCGCAAGCCTCTCATAGATAAGCCTTAAAATATTCTGTATGTTGCATATTATCTAATAGCTCACACTTGCATATCATCTAGGCAATCAGGCACCCTGGCACAAAAGCTTTTCACAGCACAGTAGACTCAATTAATGAAACTTCAGCTGAAGCATGTTAATGATCGATATTAGCCATCACCGGACAGTTGTTTTTTTCCAAAACGAAAGCAAATGTTTTGGATTCCCGACGAAAGAGAGGCTAGGGGATGCAAGACCCCCTTTCCAGGACTTCACAGCCCCCTGGGGGTCAAGCCCCACAGATTGAAGCCCTCTGCTCTAGACAGTCACACAAAGGGAGGTGAGGTGTGCCTTGCATAACCGGATGGCACATGGTCCTTCCTGAGCTAGAGTGGTGGGAGGAGTTGTCACTAACAGTAGAAACCTCTTACAGGACCTATATTACTTTTACAAAGACCTATACAGGTTCTCTCCTGCCAACAAAGATCTGTGGTTAAAGACACATAAGATACAAAGTTATTTTTACAATCATTTTATTTTTTTCACTTTTTTCAATTTTATGAATTCATCTTCGATAATAACATCACATACTTTATATACAGTGGACATGTGTTGCAATTAGACCATCAAAGACAAATGTCCTATTCAAAAAGGTAAATACCCCCACAAATTTAGACACAAAAAGAAAGAAAATTTCTCATCATACTCACTACTCCAAACATACATCAGTCATCCTCATACTGTTAAAATAGCAAAAACATTCAAAAATTGTATAAGGTCCAATGAAATCAAATGGAGAGAATGCAAGCACTTTAATGATTGTTTCTGATGGTATTGGGTCTCCTGGGACCTCTCCTCGATCGTGATGGTAGTATTTAAGGTCTTGTATGTTTGGAGTAGTGAGTATGATGAGAAATTTTCTTTCTTTTTGTGTCTAAATTTGTGGGGGTATTTACATTTTTGAATAAGACATTTGTATATAAAGTATTTGATGTTATTATCGAAGATGAATTCATAAAATTGAAAAAAGTGGAAAAAATAAAATGATTGTAAAAATAACTTTGTATCTTATGTGTCTTTAACCACAGATCTTTGTTGGCAGGAGAGAACCTGTATAGGTCTTTGTAAAAGTAATATAAGTCCTGTAAGAGGTTTCTACTGTTTTTTCTCTGATTTTTTTCCCCCTCCTCTTGCACCTTAAGTTAACCTAGGGGGAGCCTTTTCTTTACATTTTTTCAGGGGTTGTCACTAACACCTGAATAGGGATGTAGCTGTCCTCACAAAAAGCTGCCTCCACCCCCTATAGTGTGTCTGGAGCCAGGTCAGGGAAAGGCAGGGTCTAGTGCACTATAAATACTTTCCAAGAAGATGGCCTACTTCAAAGGCAGGGATGGGGATATAAATTTTGGACCTCTGACACCCCAAATTCAGAGCACTTCTGGACTGATGACATTCTGTCGGGAAGAAGATTTGGATACTGTAGGAGGAACTACCACTGCCTGACCCAAATTCTAACGTTGGTGGTCAGTGGTGAGGATAGGCCTTGATAGAAAAAATTATTTCACCTAGCCTGCACTGAAGGATGCCCTGATCACTAGGTATGATCTTAACCCAGAGAGGTACCGGGACAAGTTTAGGCAGAGCAAGAAACTTGATTCCCAGACATGGCTTGCCTGGGTGGATACTTTTTGTGGAGCACTGGATGGTTGGGTGAAGGGCAGTGAGTTAACAGAAAGCAAGGGGCTATACAATTTGTTGGTGTGTGAGCATGTCTAGTTTGTGTTTTCCAGAGTTGCACCAGCACTTGATGAACAGCAAGCTTGCTGAGCCCAGGAAGCTGCCTCAGGAGGCAGACCGCTGGATAACCCAGGTCCACAAGAGGGAGTATGTGGGAGAACCATAGAAGAAGGGTGGTTCAGGCTCCTCCCAACAGCGTCATGGGGAGGCCAAGGAAGACGCAGAAAGGTACCATGGTAAAGGGGAAGGAAAGGAATTCCCTGCCCCTGTTCAGTAACAGGAGGAACTTCTGGAAGGTGTTGACCTAGAACACCCCTTTTCATCCGTGCTGCTTTGAGAGTTCTCAGTTAGGACACAAGAGAGGATCCCTGACTGTCCAAAGAAACCATCCACTGGTGGTAGCACAACGGGGGGCCAATGTGGCCTTAGGGGAAATTAGTCCCCAGGGGAAGCTCGTAGACCAAGCCATGATCTCCTTTAGTTGGGAGGTGGACTCAGAGGGTAAGTTAGTAATTCCTAAGGGTGGGAGTCATCACTTCTACCAAATGGGGGTAAATGGGGTCACAGTCAATTCTCTGAGAGACACCAGGGCTAGCCACACCATGATGGTGGAAAGGACTTCTTTCGCCCTATGGCCCTGGTGTCCCTAGAATGGGGTGGTAAAGTGACTCAGAGGTGGGTCAAAGTTAGTTCTCAGATGCCCATAGACTTTGTTCTGGGAAATGAATTGCCCCCTGTGTCAGGGGAACTGGCAGGGGCAGCTGCCACCGGCTTCCTAACACTTCAGGTCCTTGGGGGTACTTTGCCCAAGCAGAAGATACAGAACCCTACAAGAAGGAACAGGGTGAGGGAGAGCCCACCCATGTCTCCTGTTCAGCCTCACGGTACAGACCTTGGGTTGAGAGACCCCTGCACTGGTGGAAGGTGAAGTGAAAAATGGGAAGATAAAGAATTGATGCAGCACCTGCTTTGTGGCTGAAAAATCAATGCAACCCGAGCACTGTGTCATTGATGTCCGTAGCAGCTGTTCCAATGCAGCCCCTCCATCACCGCTGAAGAATGGATGCGTTACTACTTCGGGGCTGTGAAATCGATGCAGTGCCTGCATTGCGGAAGTCACATAGATGCAGCGTGTCTGGGTTTTTGATGCATCGTGCCTCAACGTCGTCTCTTCATGAATGTCGGCCCGCAGTAAGGAACCAAGTCCTACTATCCAGAGATCAACACATTACTTCCCCTCCCAGTAAGGAACCAACACTGTGTTGCCATCCCTCCCTTCAAGTCCAACTACCAACCACTGGCCATGGGGGTTCCGCAAGGGTCCTCGCTGAGTCCCACGTTGTTCAATCTTTACGTGAGACCGCTGGCAGATGTCGCTAGGCAGTGGGGCCTTACTTTAGTCTCATACGCTGACGACACTCAGCTGGCGGTTACTCTCAGTGGGGATGCGGAGATTGAGGCCCCCAGGTTTCAGTCTGGACTGAAGGCGGTGGCTAGTTGGCTGACAGGCAATTGCCTTCAGCTTAACGCCACTAAAACAGAGGTGATGGTCGTCGGGAAGGGAGTGGAGCTGTGGGGCGACCACTGGTGGCCCTCAGAGCTGGGACCTACTCCGATCCCGGTATCGGAAGTGAAAAATCTGGGGGTATGGCTGGATGCGGGCCTCTCCTTTGTTGGCCACACTAAAAAAACTGCGGCCTGTTGTTTCGGTCTTCTGAGGGGCTTGAGACTAGGGGTGGGCGGAATTTGCGTAATCGCGTTACGCAAATCTCCGCGAAACGGTAAAAAATCTCCGCGAACACGCAGAAATTCCGCGAACACGCGGAATTGCTTGTTCGCGATACTTTTTTCCTGTTCGCGATCGCTGTTTGCGTGCTCGGGGTGAAATATCTCGCGAACACGCATATTGAGAACGCGAACAAGCAAAAAATTTCGCGAAGTCGCGGAACGCAGATTTTTGGGCAATTTCGCGTTCTCCGCGGAACGCGAAATTACCCAAATTACGCAAATTCCACGAACGGAACGGAATTTACAGCCCAGGCCTACTTGAGACCTGTTCTTAAGTTCTTTGACGCCCCGACCAGGCAACTGGTGATCCAGGCTACTATCATCTCTCGCCTGGATTACGCCAGTTCTCTCCTGGCTGGGGCTAATCAGTCTGAACTAACCCGTTTACAACGGGTTCAGAATGCTGCGGCAAGGGTGATCGTGGGCCTGCCCAGATTCTGCTCGGTCACAGGTGTCCTCCGCTCCCTACACTGGCTTCCGGCTAGGAAGCGCATCCTTTTCAAGGTATTGTGTCTTGCTTTTAAAATCTTGCGAGGTACAGGCCCGGAGATCCTGTCGAGTTGTCTGTCGTTCTATGTTCCTGCCCGCAGCCTTCGCTCTCAGGGTCTGGCCCTTGCGGTGGTTCCCAGATTCAGGCTTAGCCGCATGGGAGGCCGCTCGTTTAGGGTTATGGCTGCGTCAGCATGGAACTCCCTGCCTGTTGAGATCCGCATGTTGGAGGACCTTTTGACTTTTCGGAGGGCTATAAAAACCTTTTTGTTTTAGCTCTCTTTTCGTATCTGTTTTTAGCCTGTGGTTATGTTACGTGCTACCTTGTCTCTGCGCCAGGACGCTCCTTGGCTGGAGTATCTGTGCGCACAATAAATAACCGTAACATAACATAACATAACATCACCACCACTAACAGCAGGGAACCAACACATCACCTCCCCTGGGAGTAAGAACCGAGGCATCGCTTTGCTTTTCTGGTGCCTCACCTCCCCTGAGCCTGTTTAGTCTTTGAATTTTGACCCATCCAAGGTACTTTGTGCTAAAAGAAACATATCCATAGATTTCTATGGACTAAACATATTTAACCTTTGAAAAGTGATATCTTGACTTGTGTATGTTGGATTTTTGTCATTTTGGTCTTGTTTTATTCAGACAAATATTGGCTGTTTTTCTAAACTGCCGTGGACTAATTTTGCAGTGTTTTTGCTTAGTTACTGTGTGTGTATGTAGAACTGCTTTACACATTGCCTCTGAGATAAGCCTCCCTGCTCCTGCCAAGCTATCAAGGGTGTGAGCAGGGGTTATCTTAGCTGTGTGATTCCCCTACCCTGACTAGAGTGAGGGTCCCTACTTGGACAGGGTTCAAACCTCTTCCAACTAGAGACCCTATTTCTAAAAAACACAAAACACTTTGTATGACAAATATCAACAGCAATTTATTAGTGATCAAAAGTTCCATGAAAGAAAAGCATCTCTCTCCTATTCACTATGCTATTATAATCCATACAGAGCAAAGAATGTCATGGATCATTACCGTCAGTAAATGCTCAAAATACAGGAAGTCTGCACCGCTAAATATAGACCAAGAATGTTGGAAATGGCCATTTCTAGGGTGCTTTCCCTTGACGTTTTGCTATTGATCTACCATTTTTCAGCTCATCTATGTGTTAACCTTAGGACATTGAGCCCTTTGATACTGTCATTCAGTGCCAAAGCACTGTGCTTGTTATATACATACTACTGATTAGTGTATACATGATTGGCTGATTTGAGTGAGCTGTAAGTGTAGGGGTAAGACATATATCCATGCGCCTCCGTGGGCCTTCAGTACTGGTTGTGCCCAAACCAAGGTAGCTCTTCAAATGTGCCACAGGTTTGCCATGGCGGGACTTGTGTGTGCATGTTACTGTTGGTCGGCTTGGAATTTTAAAAACTACTTACCAAGATTCTGCATGTCTCTCACTATATCAGAGTAATCCCTGGGGGCACGGTGTGGTGTCGGCAAGAGGTAGGGCTTGTGCATGTGCGACTGTGCGCACCACATGCACTGGTAGAGAAAGGCACCTGATGTTGTGTTCAAGATGGTAGGGCCTGCTTCTCGCATTGGATTGACATTAGGGATCTGAGGCTATTGAGCTGTAATTCCTGGCAGTTTATTATTTAATATTGATGAGTTAGTAATAGTGAATTCTCTCGGGTGGTGCGAGTGGATTCAACATTACTAATGGGGAAATATCACTTTGGGAAAATGGGCATTTTTGTGTTTGTGACTCCTCTGTGTGCCTGTCAGCCTGTCTCCAATGCACGGCTGGTTGCTGGGGAGGACAGATACATCTGTGCATTCCTCATAATATAATGAAACCAACAGAAGGTGCACAGTCCGTTCAGAACAAAATAGCAGACCAATAGTTATTGTGGAGAAGTACATGAGATCCTGCAAATAGTTGAGACACCCCCCCGCAGGAGGTAGGAGTCCATCAGCCCACCCTTATTGGCGGAGCATCGTCATCTGGAACTCCAAGGAATCACTGTCTGAGCCCGGGGTAGCAGATCCCCAAGGACTCTGCCTGGTGCGCAGGCCAGTGATACCCAGAAAGAAAATGAACTCCTGCCAGGGTGTGTACCCAAGTAATCGAGGGCTCCAGTGATGTGCAGTGCTAGAAAGTGATGTGAGGTTAAAAATGAATACTTGATCAAAAAATGTGTTTAATGTGGATCAACCAAGTTTCATGTCTAAAAGAACCTATAGTCTGATATGAATTTTCACAGGCTAATTCTTGGTTCGTGTAAAAGTGTGGTCAACATGTTTCAGCCGTTGCGGTCACTTGACCCGGCTTTCATCAGGACCGAAAAAACAACGAAAACAGCTACTGCCAAACTAATTATAAAGTGAAAGAGCTAAACCCATGCAAACCAAATGTGAGTGTGGGGTACGATCGTGGCACTTGCCACCCTACCAGAAAAAGCTCGTACTTGAGCGTAAGGACAATGTCTTCATTCCTGAAAAAGAATATAAACATAAACCTCATGCATATCAAAACAAAACTACTAGTCGCCAATAGGCAGAGCTGAATCAGCATCGCCTTGATTAACACTGCTACCGACTTCTTGCATATATATTGTGCTATCAATAACTCATGTATCTAGTCTCCTACTCTATGGTGCTAAATACAACAGTTTTCAATACCATTGTTTTCTGATGCTAAATTGGTTGTGGTCGTAAGAAAAGTTTAAATAAACGTTGATCAGCCTTTGCGTTTAGTAGTTGCATTGGCACTAACAGTTTTCCAGACCTTTTTCATAAATCAGGCTATTTACAGGATGCCGCGAAACACATTACCATGCCAACCAAAACCTTATGACAATAACATTTGAACTATAAATTACAGACACGCTGTAGCTCTGGCTGTTTCCCTCCACGCTTCTCTCACTGCTTCTGTTAATTCTCTTATCGAGGCCCATGACGGTAGATGGCATAACAAGCATTTGCAATGCAATCGGTCTCGCCTTTGGGACCTTATATGTATTTAGCTATGCAGCACATTAGCCTGGGTGCTGAAACATCTACTGTTCTTTAACATGGAGGGAAAGTAAGCACCAAACTGCATGACACGTCAGGTATGGCAATACATGGAGAGAAATATTGCCTTTCAGCTGGAAATGGTATAGTCCAAAGCTCTGTATTTAATATAAAATCAGGGCCTTCTGTGGTCATATAACTGAAAATACAAGATTTGAAAAAAATATTATTGTCTATGGGTGCTCATGGAAGACAATTTCTATGAACTGGAATCTAGAGAATGCTAAAGTGATTCTCGTATTTGACAGACCTGTGTTGGTTGTTTTCTATCAAGAAAGTTAAATAGAGGAAGTTGCCAGAAAAATTGAAAAAAGTAAGTCCCTCAGGAGAGAGCAATTCTGGTATTTTACTGACCTCTCCTGGTTGTTTTCTATCAAGACAGTTAAATAGAGGCAGTTGAACAACCAGAAAGCAATTCTGGTATTTTACTGACCTCTACTGGTCGTTTTCTATCAAGACAGTGAAATAGAGGCAGTTGAACAGAAAAGAAAGTCCCTAAGTGGAAGCAGACAATCCTAGGGCTGATCTTCAGAGCCCACAAAATACATACACATATAAGTATATACTAAAGTATAAACAAGAGGTCTCAAATGCTCGACCTCAAAAACTAAACGGACAGTCTCTGGAAGATGGTGGTCCTGTCAGCTACCAAGGCAGGCAGGGCATCATAGCCCTTTCTCCATTCTTCCTGCCTTTTCATTCTTGGCAGGAAGAGACATTGGGATGAATCAGTTATAAAATATATTGGAGAGAAAGGCACTTTTTGACTCCTCTACCTGTAAGTAATAGCATATCACAAAATGAAAGAGGTGCCAAATGAGTAGACTGTTCAGTCAAGATCAAACAGGATAGGTACAAATAGGAAATATTATGTTAAATGCATTATTTCCCACACAGGAGGTTTTGTAGTTCAGTTATCCCTAAGTATGCTTTTTTCGTTGAGTTCTACAGAGTTCATTTTGTTCTCAGGGTTAAAAAATGTTTTTATATTACCTTCTTTGTTTTGAGAAATGGAAAGCATGCATCAGTCCATGGTTTCTACTAGATCGTTTATCTTGCACACCGGGAATGAGAACTTGGGATTAGATCAGCAGATCATTCAGTTAGCAGTTGGTCTTAATATTTTCTGGTCCACAATAGTTAACTTTGTGTTGATGTATAAGCTTTTCCTTTCAGAGGGATAGTTAGGCTCATGGTTTCTAAACGGTGTGTTTGGCAACAAAACACAAAAGAATCAGCTGAATTGCATTGTATCAACACTCCAACTTTGTGTCTCCTGTGTTGCATTGCAATAACGACAGCAAATGTGCGCATTGTGCTATGTAGCTTTTAGTGAAAACATAATGCCACTTTAAGTGGCAGTATATTTAAGTGTAAAAAATTCTGGGGACTAGACGTTTGAGGGCCAGCATGGGAGCCACGAATAAGAAGACAGTCAAAGAGGAGGAAAAATACTTTATTGTGCAAACATTTTGGAAGCTGCACTGTTTAAAGTGATGCTGAAAGAAAATACTGCCATGGCAACTATCTAAAGACTGCTTATGAATTACATGAAGCACTGGACAAAGGAAAGGATGGAGAAGAACTTGAAGAACAGAAAGTATGCACAGTGAACGTGTGCTGGACCATATACACAAGAAGACATCAGTACAAGTGAGGAAAACATGGTAGTGAAACTGCATCAAAAATTGGCACAGGAATCAAAGGCACAGATGCAACTGACATGGAAGATGAACCAACAACAAATTAGATAAGAAAATGTGCACACCCACACATGCATAGGTGACATCTTCAGTCCTTATCCTTCCGCATGTAGGACTCAACAGCTCAAAACGTACACTGCATGTTTTAAACATGATACTGTTGCAATGGAGAAAAAAATGAAAGGTGGGGGGAGGGGCTTGACAAGTTGAAAATGACCGGAAATGGAGATCCCTCAGCGTTGTAAACATCTACTCTGAGATGTGACATTGGATCAGTAAGGGATCCAACAATTACACTAAATGAATATATCAGTGTGAGGTAGAAATGCCTCATTCAGTCTGTCCGCTTTCAAATAAGAGCTAAGTAAATTGACAGCATGAAGAACTAGTATACACCTCATTATGTCAGAGTCATGCAATGCAACACATTATAGTAATAGCTAAGGTCTGTGAGAGGCCATAGTCTATTGCAGATCTGCACGGAAAAGATTTTTCATAGCTATATGACCCATCTAATACATGGACTACAACATGTGACAGTATAATGTTGTATGTCTATAGTTCATGTCAAGCATAACCATAGACAAACTAGTTTATGACATCTCATACACATCTGAAAATCGTTCAAATGAAAATCTCAATAAATTACACTTTCTGCTCTGTTTTGCTGTGCTCTGCTTGGTCCCGGGGGACCACAACAACCGGCCTGCCTCCTGCTTAAGGCCTCAACGTAATCCAACAGCGCCTGGTGGCACTACAAATCCTCGCAACGACTCCGGCAGCTCAGGTTCGAGTTGCTTTCTGCTGCGGTTTGCTGTGCTGTGCTTGGTCCCGTGTAACCACAACAACCAGCCTGCCTCCTGCTTACGGCCGCAATGTAATCCAACAGCGTCTGGAGGTGCTACAAATCCTCGCAACGACTCCCGCAGCTCGGGTTCGAGTTGCTTTCTGCTCCAGTTTGCTGTGCTCTGCTTGGTCCCAGGGGACCACAACAACCGGCCTGCCTCCTGCTTACGACCGTAACGTAATCCAACAGCGCCCGGAGGCGCTACAAACCCTCTTGACGACTCCTGCAGGGCGGATTCGAGTTGCTTTCTGCTCTGGTTTGCTGTGCTCTGCTTGGTCCCGGGAGACCATAACAACCGGCCTGCCGCCTGCTTACGGCCGCAACTTAATCCAGCAGCGCCTGGAGGCGCTACAAATCCTCGCAAAGACTCCCACATCGCGGGACGCGCGCGGAGACGAATCCCTGACCAAGGGCGGGCCCATCTGTGACTGGATGAGGCTGGGCTGGGCCCCCTGTCTGTGACCTGTTTTCCGGGGCTGTGGGTGCAGCGCTACCCTCTGGGAACTTAAGACTCATCGCTTCGACCTGTGTGAATTTGTTTGCCTTGTTCGGGGGCAGTTTACGGGGGGGTGGTTTATAACAGAAACACACACGTTCAATAAGGCCTGAGCAACTGTTACAGCGAGGAGGCCCGGGACGCTTGGCTAGTTAAATCAACCCTGACATTGTTCGTATCTTGCAGGAGGGTGATACTAACAAACACGCAGGAGTGGTCAACCGCCCAGGGTCTGAGTTGAGCTCACAGAGCTGTATGGGGCTGCTCAGTACATTACTTGTTGACTATAATCGAATCCCAGTATCGATGCCACTGTCACCTGTAATTGTAATACATAATAGGGAGGGTGGTGATTCTATAGAGAGGCAGGGAAATGGCACTTGTCTGATCAGCAAGGCGTTGATACCTTCCTCCTATTCCCCCTACTTTGGATTTCCCTGGGGTGGTAATCGCATTTCAGTCAGTTATGTCTGCATTGTTAGACCTTAAATTGAGCCCTATTTTTCAGATGTTGACTAAAATCGAGGCTAGTATAGCACTACGTAACACTGCAGAGGCGGTGTCTCCTCTAGGAATCCCTAGTGTTGCCTCTGGCCAGAAGTCTGCAAGGGTCTCCGAGCCACAGACCAAACAGTTGAATCCCAGAGACCAGCCTCTAATCGCAATATCATTGCAGTCTGTAGAACCGGGTTCTGGGGGTAGGAACCCAGTAGTAGGTCCAAGAAGAAATACCCTCATACTCGGTAAAGTCCCAGTTGCTAGCTACTGCCCTAGAGATGGGAGGTTGGAGAAAAGTGAGGTGCTAACGAATCTCCCAGTAATATACCTTCCACCTGAATCCACTCCTTACGTAGTAGTTCTGAGGAGTGTTCCATCTCTCCCCCGAGGGCCTAATGAGAATTTTGGGTAGTTGAAAAATAAAATAACTCACTGGCTCACATGTAACACCGTTTTGGGTGCCTGTGTGGCTAAAAACATCATTATGGCCCGCAGAGTTAGCTGGATTGATAGTTCGTGTAAAACAGGCACTGGCGATTGTGTAATTGTTAACTTTGATAACCCTCATATTGCGGGCAGGATATTGTTCAGGGATTCTTGTTACTCTAAACTAGGATATGTTATCAGGGCACTCCCTTTGGGCTTTTTCTATAAACCTGATTTATCAAAGGAAACGCTATCTAATTAAGGGTGGGCGTAGTTCGCGAAGTAGCACTTCGCGAAGCTACGCAAAGTGAAGTTCGCACTACGCGAGCTACGCGTAGCACTTCGCGAACTGCGAAGTAACATGTTCGCACTGTGCAAGATGTTGTTTTCAATGATTGCACAGTGCGGACAAGCAACCGGCACTGTGCAATCATTGAAAATGGCATCTTGCACAGTGCGAGCTGTAGTTTTCTGCTGCTCGAGTAGATTTTTCCTCGAGCTGCAGCTTTCTCAACGCGAACTGGTAGTTTCTCATCGCGAGCGGTCGCGAGCATACGCGACCCCTCGCAATGAGAAACCTGACCTTCTCGCGTTGGGAATCTCGCCGGGAGGTTTATTTTCCATGCTCGCGATCGCGAACAAGGAAAAAGTCTCGCCAGGATGTCATTTTGCTTGCTCGCGGTCGCCAACTTGACGTTGAGGACCGCGAGCAAGCAAAAAATGACCGCAGCACTACGCAACACTACGCTACGCGTGTTCGCACTGTGCTACGTGCAGTTCGCGTAGCGCGAAGTAGCGCGAACTTCGCAAACTACGCGAGCGTAGCGTAGCGTAGTGCTTCGCCCAGGCCTATATCTAATGCCCATAAAGAAGCTCCTCGAGGTGGGTGGTTATCTAGAACACCTTCTGTGCAACAGCCCACTCCTGCAGCCAACTTACCTTCTGTAATCTCTCTCCCGCATGAAGTCTGCCCCTCATTGGAGTTAAAAAATAGATTTTTTGCATTAACAAGGTTGGAGGAGTGTGATTGACTAAGTAATTGTATGCCTCACGGTAATGAGATTGATGTTCAGAAGCAGCATCCATTAGAGGTAGTTGAGGAGAGCCCAAGTATAATAGCTATTACATTTTTGTCCTGGAATATTGCATGGTTAGCAAACAAGCTCCATGATCCACTATGGTTGCAATTCGTGAAGCAATTCCAGGTGATCAGCCTTCAATAAACATGGTTGGTGGATTGTGACTTATTCCTAGAGGGTTACAAGGCTTTCTTTGTCCCAGCTATTCCTGCAGCAAGTGGAAGACCCAAGGGCAGTTTAGTTACTTATATCTCTTTAGCTGTGATTGTCAGATCCAAATTGTGCCATCACCATGCCCGGGAATACTGGCACTAACTCTAAAAAAGTGAGATACCAGATGGGGTCTTATCAATTTTTACATCTCTGTACATCACCAACACGGTGCCTGCAACATTACCTCCCTGGGCACATTTATTGACTCCATTTAACATAATCTTATGGTTTTTGGCAATTTTAACATCCATCCTTGTGGCAACCCAATGTCATCCTGTATATCTGAAATGGGCTGTCCGCGAATGAAGGGGTTTCACTTTGAACATCTTGCTCAGGGGGAATTGTTGAATAACTTGTTACATGAATTTGATATGATGTCCATGATGTCCTTAACTGCCCCACATACTATATTCCCCTTTTCAACTTTTAAAGGGAGATGTAGGGGGTTATTTATTGACTTTATTCTAATCTCCTTCTCTTTACAAACCTTATTTTGTGGTTTTAAATTTTTTTAGAGTCAACATAGTGACCATAACCCCCTCTGTGTCGCCATTAGGGGTCCATTGTCAATACGTATTGGTGATGTAGCAATCAGGGGCACACTTAGACCTACGGACAGCAATCGACATCTGAAATGGTCCCAGATTTCCTCAGATAAATTCTGCCGGGCAGTAAGAGAAGCTTGTGCTCTTGAGCTAGCACGGTGCATCGCGGCAGGCTCCTCCCCAGGCGAGTTTATTGGTGCCTATGAATTTATAGCCTATAAAGTTGGTGAAATTGTAAGTCTTCCAGCAGGTAGAATGGTTAGTTCTGGCCCCAGATGGTTTGACGCGTCCTGTTCCTGGGCTGCAAAAAATCTGAGGGAAGCTTTTGCTTTTAAACCAAGAACTCAAACCCTGATGTGCACCCGCCGTAAAGAATATAAATCATCCCTGGCCAGATGGAAGGGTGCTTTGAAAGAGGAGGCTTGGAGGGAGTTGATTGATTCAAGTACCCTCAGGAATAGCTCCAGGTTCTGGAGCATCGTAAACAGCCCTATCTTTGATCAGCAAGCGAGGGGAGCCCTAGATGCGCATATCACCGAGGAGGAATGGGTACTTCATTTTAAATCAATGTTTGATAGCCTAACGGATCTCCCTTGCCCTTGCCAAGAAGGTCGGGATCCAAATGCCCCAGTAATGATCTTCGAACTAGGCGAGGTGGAGATTGGCATTGTAGGGCTATCCACTGGCAAAGTGCTGGGCCCAGATGGCATTCCCCTGGATTTGTTTAAGTCTGACCCTTCATTTTTGGCACCAGTACTTGTGGCTGTGTTTAATGCAGCCGCAAGGAACGGTTGCCCTCAGTCTTAGGCCACTTCCACTATAGTCCCTGTTTTTAAGAAGGGTGACAGGAATAGCACTCATTGCTATAGGTCTATCTTCCTCATTGATTCCGTGGTTATCTACCTGGGCGGAGGAGCATAACATTTTGTCGGATGTCCAGTATGGATTCCGACCAGGGAGATCAACGGTTGCCCAGTGCCTCAACCTTTCTATGTTATTGAGTAAAAACACTGTTGCCCGCCCCGGTACTGTTTATCTTGCCTTCATGGACTTGTCCTCCGCTTTTAATTGTGTCAATAGGGTCAAATTGTGGCAGTCCATGAGGGCCAATGGGGTGGATAACAGCGTTGTTAACTTTTTAGAGGATTTGCACAGGTCTACCACGGCCAATGTTAGGTTCTCCAAGGATCTCAAGGTTACCGTGGACCTGGAGATTAAGAGGGGAGTACGGCAAGGCTGTATCTTGGCCCCATTTTTATTTTATTTTTATTTGAATGATCTTGATTGTGCATTGAGAGCCACGGGGGTAGACTATCCATGTGTAGGGAGGCGCGGTATTCCAGTCTTACTTTATGCAGACGATGCCGTCCTTTTATCCAGGATCGCACTAGGACTGCAAGCTCTATTAAATGCATTTTTCAAATTCATGATGGATCGGAATTTGGCAATAAATAATGCAAAATCTTATATAATGAAAGTGGGGCAACGATCTAAAAAAAGTTTTCAATTTAGTGTTGGCTCTGCCAAAATCCCCCATACGAACGTCTTTTCTTATTTAGGGGTTTTCATAGATGACCAGTTAAAATGCGGACCACTTATCTTGAGGTAAAGGGGGGACCTGTCTCGGGTGAATGCAGCAATTTGTAACTATGCTTCTAAAATAGGGAGGAAACCGATCGGATCCATGCTAAAAGTTTATCAAGCCAAAAGCGTGGCAGTAGCTAGTTATGGAAGCAAAATTTGGGGTTATACCGCTGCGGACCTCCTCCAGATTATCGGGAATAACTGTTTGAAGTGCCTTTTGAGTGATCCACGTGTTCTATCTAACCTAGTGGCCCATGAGGAGTTGGGGGTCCCCTTTTTAAATGACACCTTGGCTGTACGCCCTCTTGTGTTTTGGATGAAGTGTTGGTTGAATGAGGAGCTAACCCTTAACCATTTGATTTTAAGAGAGTGCATGTCTCTCGACAATGCAACCCGAATTCCCTGGCTAAATTACATTAATAGTAGTCTGGAAAGGTTAGGGCGAGTTGATTTATTTTTTAAGCCCGAAACCATTGTCAAGAAAGATGTGGAATCAACTAGAGTAGCCTTTTTAACCCAAAGGAAATTGGATAGGGATGAACAGGAGCTGCAGAAACCAATTGTTCATAAGTTTATAATACTCAAAACAACCCTGTCGACGGAGCCTTATCTTATGGGGTCCCTAACTATACATGAGAGGTCTTTACTAACCAGGTTTCGGATGAACCTTTTCCACCTCCTGCTAGTAAGGCCCAAGGGATGCAGTATGGGTCAAGTGCTAGCACCCTGTGGCTGCGACCGCCATTCTCCACAGGATTTGCTGCATTTTATGTTCATATGCAAGTTCTATGAAATCCGCGAAAGCATTTTTTGGTTCCTGTATTAAAGAAGATGAATTGTATTCAGGCTCGTCCTGCCCTTTTGTATTTGCAGCTGATGAAAGAGGATTGTTTACCCTTCATTGTGGGATATTTAAAATCTACTGTGAAAACCAGGGCCTGCCTGGATGCATAGTTAACGTATGAACAAATGGAATCTTCACAAGTTGTGAAGGCTCAGTTTACATCACCAGGTTAAATATTCAAGGAAATGTTGTCTCTTATGGCACATTGCACTTTATGATTCCATGTTATGTTTACAGATCAAACTGTGGGGGCTGTGCAAGTGGTTTTATTCGTAACCTGTGTTTTAACTAATTTGTTTTTTATGTATTGGTATGTTTTATGTCTTCCATGGCACATCACACTTTATGATTGCACATTATGTTTACAGATAAAATTGTGGAGGCTGTGCAAGTGGTTTTATTCTTAACTTGTGTTCTTAATGAACCTGGTTTTTATGTATCTGTATGTTTTAACTTTTATGGCTTCCCTTTGTGAAACCGAAATAAAGTTTATTTATTTATTTTTTGACGTCCATGACAAAACAACAATATTTGTTGTCCAATATTCTTCCATATTGGTGGGAACTAATACAGCAGATAATAGCAAACAACCGTCCAAAGACATTGCAATGTCACAGTAAACAATTGAACAAAGCAATGATGAAGATACTGTGATGAGCAGATGTAAACCTCCATGCAATTTCAAGTCACATCTATATCAACAATCATGTCAGCCACTGAAACAGCTGTGGCCCCAATAGTACTGCCCGTCTGGCAGGCTACAGAATCCCAAGAACATTGTATTGAACCTAACAAGATAATTCAGTGTCTGGCATACACTGTTGTGGAAGATGGCTTACCATGAATATATGTAAATTTGGAAGCCATCCATAATAACTTGAAACCATTGAATACAATGTCCCAGTAATCAAAGTATCACAACAAATTCATGACAGGTTTTAACCCCTTCGCTGCGGCGGAAATTCCGCTGCAGCGCTGGGGGGGCGGGGGGGCAGCGCGGTGGCGCGGTGCTCATGACGGAGCCACTCCGTCATGAGCCACGGTTGGGCTGTGCTCATGACGGAGTGGTTCCGTCATGACTCCGCCCACGGCGCTAATCGCCCGCACAGGCGGGGAATTAGCGCCGCGTGGGCGGCGCGGCCACCAACGGCCGCAGCATGACGGAACCACTCCGTCATGAGCACACGGCAACCGTGGCTCATGACGGCGTGGTTCCGTCATGAGCACGGAACGAGTTAAGAAGGCTCTGCAGCCAACTGGCACACAGGGTGGAGATGTTTGTTGCATCTAGTTGGGAGATGTGTGCCGCGAGAGCGTACCTGTGTACTGAGCAAAATAAGACTTTAGTTCATTTTCTACACCTAGGGTTTCTCTTGGCAAAATGTGCTGTGACACGCCACTGAGGGCTCCTCTCCCTCCTGAACAGGCAGTGTGGCAAAAATCTCTAACTGCATTGGCAAGGGAGCAGAGTACTTCCCCGAGGGCAAAGGAGGCTAGAAACCGGTGAATGCATTCCATCGCAATGTACTGGGATGCCTTGCTGCTTTGCTTTCAGGAAGCATGTAGAGATGACTGTTAGAAATAGAAAATCCACAATACAGTAATAAAAATATGACTTTCAGTTGGTAGAAATAGTTCAGTTCAAATCAAATTGGAGATGCAACACTTTTCACACAAAGTACCTTGGATGCCTCACGCAAACAAACAAAATGGGCTGCAGGGAAGGTGATGTGTTGGTCCCTCACTGCAGTGCAGGGGATGTGATGCATCAGTTCCTTACCAGAGAGGAGGTAATGCGCCGGCTTCTTACTGCGTGGGGAGGTGATTCATCGGTTTCTTACTGCGTCTCCCAGCAATGCAACAGACTTGGCACCTCGATACGATGCAACGATCGGGGACGATGTGTGGATTCTTGCAATTGCACAGCAGGGCTTGCATTGGAATCAGTGCGGTGATCTTGGACTTCAGAGATCATTGCACTCAGTGTGGTGTGCGGCGATTTCTCAAGCCGCGGCAGGCGCTGTGACAGTTTATTTGGCGATGCGTCGGAAACAGGTAAGGATGCGTATTCTTTTTTTAAAAACAAACTCCCAATTCTATCGTATGGGAACAGGTGGCCTTGCAATAGTGAAAAACAAAATTGGCAGTAATTCACTATCAGAACATGCCACACACCAGGGCATGTCCTACCTTTCACATACACTGCACCCTGCCCACAGGGGTACCTTGGGCCTACCTTAGAGGTGTCTAACATGTAAGAAAAGGGAAGTCTCACATCACTTTAAGCTAGACAATACCCGGAGGTGCTTGCCCCACTTTCCCTTCTTCTCCCATCTCGTATACTTTCACGCATCTAATTGTTAGGCAATCAATCATAAACTTTATTTCGGTCATTATGACCATTAAAGTGCAGATGCATACAGTACAAGGAAACAAAAAATACAAATGCATACCAACATTTGTTAACAACCATTTTAAAAAGTTTCAAATTAATTGCTTACTTTAAAAAGCTATTTAAAAAAAAAATCCTTGAAAAGCGCTGTGAGACCTGGCATCCTTGGCGTGGTTTCCCCTGACTTTTTTCCTCTACCTCCAATAATTTTTCACACTGTGCTGGAATTCGTTTTTGCTTGTTTATATGCTTTGGGCACTTTGCCACTGGTAATCAGTGCCAAAGTGCAAGTGCTCCCTGGTTAAATTATTATTGTGATTGCTTATCCATGAATAGCATATTTATTTTACCAGTAGATCCCTAGCAAAGTGCACTGAGTGTGTCAGGACTGGTGATTCAAATGCTACTAGTGGGCCTGCAGCACTGATTGTGCCACCCACATGAGTAGCCCTAAAATGGTGTCTCAGGCCTGCTAACTGCCATGTTGTCCTGGCCAGTGTACACACTTGCCAGGCCTGACCCTTCCCTTGTGTTACACATTGGACACCCCTATGGAAGGCCCAAGGTACCCCCATGGGTAGGGTGCAGTGTATGTGAAAGGTAGGACATGTACTAGTGTGGGTAACATGTCCTGATAGTGAAATACTGCCAATTTCGTTTTTCACTGAAAGGTTATCTTGCCCAAAGAATAGAATGGGTAATGCTGTGTAACATGTTTACCTTCATATCTTCCCATAGCAGCAGGATAGAAAGTTGGAATCTGGTATCCCAGAACTCAGAATTTAATAACATATCTTTTAGGGAAGCTGGTTTTTAAAGTCTACGTTTGAAAATAGCACTTTTAGAAAGTGGCTTTTTTCTTGTT
The DNA here is from genome assembly GCF_964204655.1 of Triturus cristatus. Classification (NCBI taxonomy): domain Eukaryota; kingdom Metazoa; phylum Chordata; class Amphibia; order Caudata; family Salamandridae; genus Triturus; species Triturus cristatus. Next base: position 458,181,610 of record NC_140586.1, on the reverse strand, counting down.
CAACCTTTTTGTGTGCCTCTGCCTATTTGTGGATTGACTGTCTGGTTTGTAAGTGACAGGGGCTGGGGTGGCTCCATGAGGTGGGTGAGTCAGCACTAGGCTGAATAGACCTATCTGTATGTAGAGTGGTGGGAGGAGTAGCACCTGGGTCTGAATAGAGCTGTGCCTGCCTTCAACAATGTTGGCTCCACCTCCTGCGGTGCGTCTGATTGCCCTGGCCCACACGCACAAAGGAAGAAGATATGCACCCAGAAATGGTTTGGACTGGGTCCAGGACCCCTCACACATGGAGAACAAAGACTTTTGGGGTATAAAAATCTAAGCTGAAAATCTTAAACTTTAGATTAGTTAAAATGTTGTGATCAAGCAGGAATCCCTGCCAAAGAAGAACAGCCAGGAAGACTGAGGAAAAGTGCTGCCTTTGCTGTGTTTCTGGGAGCTGCCCTGCAGTTGCTGTTATTGCCAAGGTAGGGGACTAAGGGACTTTCTGCTGTGTGCTGTGTCCCCCTTGCTTGAAGAGGCGCTATGCCTTGTGCTTTGTCCCCTCTGAAGTGTACCTGTCTCCAAGGGCCTGAGGAGAGCTGGCCTCCTGTTGAAACCTCGGGGATACAAAAGTTTTGCAAAGGACTTCTACAAGTCGCCCTACATTGTGCTCCGCTGTCCCTGCTGTCTCTGGGGCTATTTGTGTGTCCCCAGGATGTTGTTTGTGCCGATGTGCAGCCCGGCTTGCTGGCACGCTTGTCTGCTCTCCACAAGTACCGAGAGCACCGCAAGCATCACTGCCGCCGCCCGTTATCAATACAAAGCACTTTGGGCCGGTATCTCTTCCCCACCGGCCCCCGATTGCCAGGATTGCTGTCCGTTTAATTTGGGATTTACTCCCGCACCTCAAGCTGTGTGCCAGAGGCCGAGTCTGCCGAGGAGAAGAGCCGCGAGAATCCCTTGCCGGCATTCACCACCGCTGGCCCAGAGTCCATAACGTCATTGCAGAGCCACGCTGGGATTGGCCCCAGCAGTGTGGATTACCCAGCAACAAGGAGGCTCGTCTTGACGGAGCCGCGCTGTGTCTCGAGGAAGTGCGAGGCGTCTCCTAGCGACCAGGGCTTCCCCAAGCTCCTCAATGAGAGCGGAGCTGTGCCCGAGGCTGGTGAGCGTCACGGAAGATCGCAGCGCAGACCGCCCTGCCCCGCCCTGCCCCCAGGTAACACAGCTCTGATCCATAGTCAGAACCTGCACCCAAAGCCGTTATTTTTGAGCGCGTTACCGGCAGGCCGTGTCTTGGGGCGCTAAACGCTGTAATTGACTGGCGCGCACTTGCGCATTGTTAAGGGGGCGATTTACCAAAGTGAAACTGAGCACACAAAGGTAGCACATTCTGTGCTACGAGTACAGCGGGGGCATTTATTGATAAGAGTCATACAGTCATAAAGACTCAACAAATACCATTATTGTTACAAGTACGTTTTTGCTATAAACAACCCAAAGAGACATTGCTGAAGAAAGAATCCTTCTGTATGTTGGTTTTATATCGTTTTGAATATGCTCATCAAGATAAAGAGACTTATATTTTTAAAAATAACTTGTGTAGCGTCCATTTGTGGTGTTTCACTGTGTTACTGTGAGTGTTGGTACAAATACTTTCACATTGCCTTGGGGATAAGCCTGTCTGCTCGTGCCAATCTACCAAGCGGGTGAACAGGGGTAATCAACAGTGTGTATCCCCCTTACCCTGAATAGAAATAACGGTCCCTATTTGGACAAAGGTACTTGCCTCTGTCAACTAGAGAACCCCAGATCCAACAAGCGCCTTACATTACAAGAGCCACTGCCGCGATGAAAGTAGGCAGCTTGTCCTGCCCTGCTGTCTATATATTAGGACAGGTGCTAAGAACCAGGACTAAAATCCATATTATCGATTTTATTAAGCGTTATAAATTAAAAGGTGCAGCAATTACATCTTTATCACAGACCTTCTAATAGCCCACATTCTGCCTAGGAACTTGGGGGCATATGTATGAAAGTCCCGTTTTGCGAATCTCAAATTGCGATATTTTGCGATTTGCAGTTTGAGATTCGCAAATCGGTATGTAAAAAAAAAATCGCAAATGTTTAGCGATTTCTTAATAATCACAAACAAGTCTCAGAAACATCATTTGCGATTCCTTAATTGCGAAATTTGCAAATTAAGAAATCGCAAAAACGGGAATCTGCAATACAGGTGCAGCCTGATGACATCACAACCAGGAAGTGGGAGTGATTTTCTGCACCTGCTTACCTGAGCCACACCCAGAGGCTGTTTGGAGAGTGTGAGGAGGTATCCCAGGAGAGAACAAACCCCAATGGAGTCCCACAAGCAACATGAGGGCAAGGAGGCAGAGAAGAGAAAGAGAAAGCACAAGTTCTCTGACAAGGAGCAGGAGGTCCTCATAGAGGAGATGGTTTGCAGCCATGAGCTCCTATTTGGGAAAAAGGCACTGCGAGTCCCAGAAGCAAGGAAACGCAAAATCTGGCTGGAGATTCAACAGAAGGTGAATGCTGTGGGTGTGACCAATCGCACTATCGAGGAATTGCGCAAGCGATGGTACGATATGCGGCAGAGGTCGAAGGAGAGGGTGGCAGCCAGACTAAAGGATGCAAACAAGACTGGGGGAGGACCATCCACAGCAGCACAGCCAACACCCCACGAGGAGCTTGTTAAGTCCACTCTCCTGCCTGAGAGCGTCGGTGGTGTGGTCCGACCCTGCATCCAGCAGCCAAGGTAAGATGCATGCCAAATCAATCTGCACTGATCCCCATCCCATGCACACTTCCCCAAATGCGCGAAATATACACAAAAAATGTCATTCCAGTCCAAGTCTTACAGCACACCCAGCAATGCATCATGGAACTTGTAGTAATATGTCTGACAGTGTGTCCATGAGACATAGGACATCTAATGCAACATGTGGGTTGGGGATAAGTGAATGATACAGTGTCAGAAAATAGCCGACATAAACTGTAGAAACTTTATTGAGTGCAAATTGCAGACAAAGACACAAACTCAGGTAGTCCCCTTTACATCCACAGCACAATCCAGGGCACGTGATGGCAGTGCAGAGGGAGAGGAGCCTGAACATCCTGAGGAGCATCATGACGATGGGGACTCCAGTGATGATACGGAGCACACACCAATCCTGCGCAGGAAGCGCACACATGTGCCCCCACTGCCACCATTTGAGGATGACATACAGGCCACAGGGGAGGACAGTGACAGAAGACAGGGGAGTCAGGGTGTGTCACACATGCCGAGTCAGGATACACCAAGGGCGAGCATTCCAGCACTGGAGAGACGCAGGTCAAGGCCTAGGAGCAGCACTGCGACTGAAGCGGAGGACACCATATTTTCTGGGCTGGAACACAGCATGCTACAGGTACAGCACCTGCAGTGTAAATCATTGCGCTCAATAAATAGGCAGCTATGCAGTCTCAACAGAAATCAGCAAAAACATGGGGGAGGGCATCATGGGCATGGCAGGTGCCATACATGACCTCTGTGACACTCTGAGGCACAACCAAGATGCCAGTGACAGGGCTTCCCGACGTGCCAATGCACGACTGCACACTTATACCAAGGCCGTGAACCGCATCTGCACCACCACCAGCAATCTGACACGTAGAAGCATTACCATGCAGGTGGAAATGTCGCACTGCTGTCAGGACATAGCAAGAGGGCTAGCATAGGTCACCAGTGCAGTGGAGCAGATGCAGACGGCCAACTCAGGTGGCACAGCTCTCATGGCCTCTGGCGAGAGTGAGGAAACTTCCAGTAGGAGCAGCATCACTCCTACATTGCCTGGAGCAAGACAGTGCAGTTCCAGACAGGGTGCAGGATCCAGGAACACCACGGAGGGCACTGAGCCTGGATGGCAAACACCACCAATGCGTCACCGAAGGAGGTGAACTGTCCAGTGACAATTTATCAAAAATCGGTGATGTAACCCAACAATTCAGATTGCACAGTTACTTGTGCCGTACCTGCACTGTGTGCATAACATGTGCTGGGTACAGCAACACTTAATGATTGTGAAGTGTGAATAAACACAGCACACATTAGAATCATTTTTTGTCTCATGTCATCATTACTCACCTAAAAGTAGTTTTGTGTGATCTCAGTCCGTCTCAGGCGTCCAGCAGCTGCCCCGACTCCTGATGCTGGTCTGCCAGGGGGAGCAGGGCAATCGTCATCCGATGTGTCTGTATCGGTCACATCAATTGTGGTGCCTTTCCTCATAGCCATGTTATGGAGCATTGCACAGCTTGCCACGATTTTACAGCAGGTCTCAGGGCTGTATTGCAGTACGCCTCCACTTTTATGCAGGCACCGGAACCGGCTCTTTAGGATTCCAAACGTACGCTCAATGACGCAGCGTGTAGATCTGTGTGCCCTGTTGTATCTCCTCTCACTTGTATTGGCTGGATCCAGATACGGGGTCAGGATGAAGTCCTGCACTGCATAGGCACTGTCACCTGCAGGGATAGACACAATAGGTAAGTCACTGTCCCCACCCTCCAGTGATGTAGTGGATGTATGGATGTGTGCCATGTATTTACCTAGCAGGTATCCTCCCCAAACTCTCCAGCACTCAGACATCTGTGTATTCCACTGTGTCTAAAGATAAAAGAGTCATGTGTACTGCCAGGGTATTTCGGTACAATGTCATTGATGATATACTTTCCGTTGCACACAATCTGTATATTGAGGGAATGGTAGCATTTACGGTTTCTGTAGACATTTTCAGTTGCTGATGGGGGTGTGATGGCCACATGGGTCCCATCGATGCAGCCAATGATATGGGGAAACGTGCAATCTGGTAGAAGTCAAGTTTTGTTTGCTGTAATGCCTGTTGTGTGGTGGGGAAGTATATGTACCATTGCATCTAGAAAGGCATGGAAAAAGCGCGAGAGTGCACTCTGTGACACCCCACCAACCTCTGCTATGACCCCTTGAAAACTCCCTGACGCCAGGAGGTGCAGGGAGCACAGGACCTGCACATGTGTGGGAATTGTTTGTGTCCTGCGTGTAGGGTGTTCCAAATAGGGTTTCAGCTCCTCAATCAGGTCCAATATGGTCTGTGGGTGCAGCCTGTACTTGTCATGGATGTCCTCTTCAGTGTGCTGGAACAGAGTGATGCGCAGCCTGAATATATGTTCCTGTCTCATTCTCCTCTGTGCAAGAGCCCGAATACGCAGCCTCCTGGCTATCACAAACAGTGCTGCCATTGTGTAAGGTTCTGTTGCATTGTGGGGTGGTTTAAGTACCTTGCACCTGTTTACCACCTGCATGCACTTGGTGTTAATTGCGATTTCTTAATTTGCGAATTTCGTTATTTCGCAATTAGCGAGTTTTTCATACATTTGCTTGCGATTTGCTTGCGATTTCTTATTTTGCGATATCCTTTTTGCGATTTTCGCAAATTGAGAATATCGCAATTTAAGAATTCGCAAACTTTATCATAATTTTAGAGTTTCCCAGCCTAAGAAATCGCAAATTTAGCGATTTCTTATTTTGCACTGGGAATGTGTGTCATACATATGAAATTTTTGTCGCAAACGCTGTTTTTTGCGATTCGCAGCATTTGCGACTAAAATTTTGCTTCATACATATGCCCCCTGGTAACTGCACAAGCAACTAAGAGACTAGAGTCAGATTTTAAAATTCGCAGCGCTACATGATGACAACGGGTGCCAAGCCGCTTACAAACAGGAATAAGCCATTTGGCTCTCGGAGATCGATACATGGGACAACCAAAAAAGATATGACCAATTAACATAGCAACAAGGGGCAACCTGGGCAAGAAAGCAATACGTTGGAGAACTGTCGCCAGGAGGCTTTAAAAGTGTTCATCGGGAGGCTGACAAATCTGAATTGCATATAAAGCTTCCTATCGAGTGGGACCATAAAAGTCTCCAGATATTGCTCATAAACACCTGCCAGTTTAAATTCCATAAAATCCATTGTGAGGCGGCCCCTTGATGAGTAAGAAACAGAAGACTGGGCCACCCAATTTCAAAATCGATTCTTGACCTGGGCTTTGCTAGTAATGCTGGGTCCTCTATGTTCCACAATCCCTCCAGTACTATGGTAGTCAGCAGGGACTTTACTTTTGAAAGCCACCCGATTTTCTTAATGCCGTCAAGGGCACTTACTTCTACAAGGGCAGCAGTGTAAGGGAGCATCTCTGGCATTGTTTTTAGGTGCAACCAAAACAATAAGGGGCGTAACTTGGCCGTATAAGCAATAGAGGTTCTACCCATGTCCAGCCTCAATGAATGGAGAGGGGTACTCTGAGAAAGTGAGCATAAAGCTCTCAAAAATTAGCTCTCCATGATGAGAAGGTCATCAATTTTTTCAAAACCTCAGAGTTCCACGCCATACAATGCTGAACCCACTGCCTTATGGTCATATATGTGTAGAGGGGCTGCTACAGGTCTGTTTTGTGAGATATTATGCTCTTTAATCAGGACCCCAGTAATCTGTCTGTGCTGGAGAGTCTGCTTCCTTACATGGGGCTTCCAGGACAAATCCTCAGAAAGAGTGATCCTCAGATAATCAAAAATACTAACTCTTTCTAGAGGAATCCCACCCATTGTTAACTTGCCTTTAAAAGATTTGTGGGGATTCACCATTAGGAGTTTGGTCTTTGAGGTGTTAACCTCCAGGCCTCTCATTGCATAGAAATCCTAAGAGCAGTCTAAAAGCAGCTACAATCCTCTGGGGGTTTTAGAAACTAGCAGCGTGTCATCAGCAAACAACAAGGTAGTAACCTTGACTCCCCCCAGAGATGGGGCATCAGCAGGAATATCAGTAAGATAATGGACAGCTCCATTCGTGAAAAGCGAGAAAAGGGTGGGAGCTAGTTCACAGCCCTGTCTGACCCCCTTACTGACTTTAATCGGATCTGTTAACTGACCTTGGCTACCACAGCGAACCCTTGCATTGTTGGCCTCATGAAGGTGAATAATTAATGTTAACACCTCATGGGGGAGGCCCATCTCCTTTGAGACATGCCAGAGATTATGTATAGGGATAAGGTCAAAAGTCAATAAAAGCGACATATATGCTTCCCTTTCCAATGACCACCATCTTCCAGGCCAATAAGAGGAAGCAGAAGACCTGATTGATAGTGCTGGTTTTCTGTCTAACTCCTGCTTGGAAAGGGGACAAGACAGAAAAGTCAGGTATCCAGGTCTGAATCTTCATAAGTAGTGCGTAACCAAACACCTTTTGGGCACTATCAATAAGACTGATAGGCCTATAATTGGAGGGTGATGAATGGTCGCCCTTCTTATAGACCGGGATCACCTCAGCTCCATTCCAGAAGGGTGGCATTGGGCTCCCTGCAGCAATTCCGTTAGCTAATGCCAGAGTATTTGTAATCCAGTTCTCGACATCAGTAAGGAAAACATCGCCCAGCTTGCCATCTGGTCATGGGCCTTTAGCCCTAATGATGGAATTAATACTGGACCTGATTTCGACTTTGGAAAAGAACTCTCTGGCCGGAGGGTGAGCATGGCCCAAAATGGAGACACCGGTATCTGTCTTGCAGGGTCCAGAATCCAATTAAGAAAAATGGTCATACCAGGTTGCAATAGCGATATTATTGGTAGGTGGCTGGGGCCTATCTGCATCTCCCCTAGAGACGGAGAGCCAGAATCACTGTGAGTCCTTCTTAGAACAGGCCTCTCTGATCAATGACCACAGATTCATCTCACATTTCCTTTTAGCTCTAGCCCGGGCTAGCTTCTGAGACCTCCGTGTTTCTCTCAGTTCAACCACATTATTTGCTCTTATGGAGATAGCCAATTTTAATATAAGGCTCCTACACTCCTGGCTAAACCAAGTAAACTGTGACCTGGTCTTCTTGGTACTACCCTGTGGGCACAGTGGTTCTATGAAAAGGGAGGCCAGCTGGTTAAAGAGATGACTGTGAAAGGCCACAATCTCATCTAGACATCCCTGTAGGTCAGCTAGTTTGAGCATCTCTCTAGTGCTATCCAGCAAAATCAGTCTGATTGCCTCAAGTTTTCCGCTGTCCATAGCTACACGTGCCCATTTAAGACATCTATTATCATTAGTTGGGCATACCTCTTTAATCATAAGAGTCAAATTTGAAGGGTTCGAATGTCTAGCCCAAGGTGATATCAAATGGAGCTCAAGGGGGTTATGATCACTGTCGATAGTTTAATCTGTCTATGAACTCTTGAGCCTCACTCTCCAGACCAAGCCAAATAAGAAACATATTTTCTATGAATCTAATCCATATTGTGACCTTTTCAAATCCTGCAGTCACAATGAGGACATGTTCCTCCCACCAGCCCATGTCAAGATTCGTACAGCTGGGGAGGTGAAGCAGGTCCCAAGTGTGGTTCCTTTAATGTGCATGTAAAACATTCCATCAAATAGGAACACATTGCTTGAAACACAAAACATCAGCCTGTCAAGTAATATTTCACTGTGTAATAGGTAAGACAGTGATCTTAATCTCAAGAAGCGTTGACAAGCCTGCACCCCAAAGGTATGTACAATGCTAGTGTACAGACTACCAATGCAATGTCTAATGTAATCTGTAGTTCATCCGTCTCCCAATGCATTCTATAGGAAAAAGGAAATCCCTGGTGTCTTGTATATATGAATGTAGGAAGGAGACATTTCGTCTTGGGAAGAAATCAATGTACCGATAAGCATTCTCAAGCAAGCTACCAATCACAGATAGAAACACTTGCTCAGGAGGATTGAGCACATGCTTGTGAATTTTGGGTATAATAAAGGATGGAGATAATGAGATGTTCAAAATTCAGAAATTGAAATTGATCCCAATCAATCAGGCCTTTTTTCTGCCAGTCCACCAGGAGTTCCTTATGATCTGGATTAATCTTATTCACAGATACTTTATCAATAGGAATATAACACAATCAATCCATTACCAGGTGGAGTCCTTCCACTATACTCCACAAGATTGGGAGAGGTACCATTCTAATACAAAAGGGACAGGGTTTCAATTTAATCATAACAAATAAGAATCCCTTTTGTTATACATATGTCAGTGATTTTATGGAGGGAGTACATTCTGTTATTGTAGTCAGTGTTATCCATACGTGTGTTGCTACCCCCTTTATCTCCCGATTTGATTTTTATATTAGCACATAGTTCTAATTCCTTCAGGGCCTCTCGATGTTCCTTTAAAAGATTGTTATTACTCCAGAATTCCTTAGTCAGAAGGTCTTCTATACACTTTTCTGTGACCTTATCAAAAACCTCAACTTCCTTACCTATCATTTGTCTCTATGGAGTTCAGGTGGATAAAGATTTAATCCTGATTGATTTACATTACGTTGTTTATCTTTCCCTTCAAATATTTTTTTTATTCTAATCTTCCTAAACAAATCTCTCATATCATTTTCTATCTCATATTTTTAAGGTGGCGCTGTGTCTCGAACCCTAGCCCTCTTTCTAGTACTCATGTTTCTTCTAATTTTAAGACTCTAGATGACAAAATGATAATAGGTGATTTCTCACTGTTTAATTCCAATTCTTTTGACTCCTGGTTCTCATGTAATGGTTTTTGCACCCTGTTTTGATGTTGGAAATGTACTCTCCCTCTACCCCTCCCATGAGGGTTGTACCATTTTTTGTCTGATCTGAAAAAATAGGATGCTCTCTACTGGGGCCATGCCCCCATCTCTGTTTTTCCTATTGTATCTCTGATCCTGTATGCTATCTTCCTCTGAGTCAGTGCTCGTATATGAAGTGTCTGAAAATGTTGCATGGTTTTATGACTCCTATTCTAATTCGGATACCATTTTCTGTTTTGTACTATTTCATTTTCCTGTTTCTCATAGTATTCGTTTTGGAGGTATGTATATCTTCTCTCCATGCTATACTGACTTATATCTTTTCTTAATTTATTGTTTTTTTTATTAACCAGGTACTCCCTGTATCCTCCTATATCATCATGTATCTCTTCTAACTTGCATTTTGCCTCTTCCAATGCTGTGCTCTCTTAAATGAGAATCTAAGGCTACAATTTCCTGTTTTTTCTAGTATTTATATTTCTTGTGCCATTTCAATAATTAAAAGCATCCAGTCTTTGCTACATCTATTTGCTATTAGTGTCCAATGTTCTTTAAACATTTATTTTTTTATAAATAGACCAGACTTGTTTTTTATTTGGAGCCCCATTGGTATAATTCCCTTTTTGCAATATACTATTAGAGACCATGAATGTAATTCAGTAAAGATTATTTTATTTCTTAAATTCCACATTGTATTCCACTTTACATTATATTTATTAAAATAATCTTCTGAAAAACCAAATGTTTTTAATGTAACCATTTCGGCTAGTTTTCAATTCTATTTCCTACATCAAGACTGTATTCCAGCTATCAAGCTGTAGCAAACTCCACAAGATTGGGGGAGGTAACCTTCTCATACAAAAGGGACAGGGTCTCAAAACTATCCAAAACAAACAAGAATCCCTTTTGTTATACGTACATCAATTCACAACATTCATAAATGTATCTCTTATTTATTAATAAAAAGAGAAAATTTGGTCTTCTATCTGTATATCCACACACTCCGCACACCGACCTCTGTATTTTGTAAAACTGTCCAGTTTATTACACATTGGTATATAAAAATGTAACATATGTAAACAACATTGCATTAAAACATTTCACTTAAATATTTTTATTCCCATCCTGTTTCTTGGCAAACACCTTATTTAACTTCAGCTTGCATTAAAATTTATGGACATCAATACAACTTTTGTTATTATTAATATACTGGTATGACAAAAGGATAACACATACATTAAAACATTCTATTGGATACATTAATCACCGTTTTGGTTGTGCAATCCACTATTTGTCTTGTATCAGATCCTTTAATTTCTACTGGGGTTTTTGCTTCCTGCTTTTCATTTATTCCCTCTCCTTGTTTTCCTTGTCCTTTGCATCCTCTTCTTGCTCCTTGGCTTCTTGCTCGCTGCTGACTCCTGGGCAGGTGAGATTTGTCCAAAAAGTTAGACCTAGGAGTGTCTGTCATACTTGCACTGCTCCATTCAGATGTATTCTCTGGTGGTCTTTCCTCGTTGACTCTACCCGTATGATCCGCTTAATTGTCTGTCTTGTCTCAAGTTGAAAATTAATCATATTTCTTGCAAGAAGTTATGATTCGCCCCGTTTGATAATCCTTAAAGTCTCTGGCAAATGTTGTTGTTTCTTGTACTTAATTTTACCCTCAATATTCTCTAATCTCTAGTTCATTTCCTTCACAAATTTATTGGATTATGCAGGCAACCTTGCTTATTATGTCCTCACTCAGTGATTGAATCTCCCCAAGAATCTTTTCTCTATCTCGTTTCGCATATTGATCAAACTCTTTAGCATTCCTGCTAGTTGTGAGAAGACTTGTGTTCTGTTTCCTTGTCAGCACTGATATGGAAGGGAAATAGATCCTATATTGCTGCAACCCAGAGGGAGCAATATAACCAGCTGCTCCCTCCATGCAGGAGCAATGCTTTCTCCTGCACCATACAGAGAACCAGCTTGGTTCCCGGGGGCCTTGGGGTTTCCCCACAGACCACCAATGTGGTGTTTGATGGGTACCCTGGGTGGGCACTAGGGCACCCACCTATTATTAAAAAAGGCCCTGGGGATGCGGTTCCCATGGCGATAATAGGCTGAAGGAAGAGGGCAGCGTGGCCCCCTCCCCTTTAAAATAAGACACAGCCCTGGGGGACAGGTCCCCGGTGTCCATGATAGCTCACACGACCCCCTCCCCTTTTGACTAAAATACAACCCCAGGAGATGGGAGACACCAGGGCCTTTTAAGGTTCGGGGAGAGAGGCCACATGCCCCCCCTTCCCCTTTATGATGTCATGCGGCCCCAGAGGACGGGATCCCCAGGGCCTAAAATGGCTCAGGGAGGGAGGCCACATGGCCTCCTCCTCTTTTCAAAAAACGGGTGGCAATGGGGGATATGGTCCCAGGGGCCAAAAGAGGCTTGGGAAGGGGAGCCATGAGTCTGCACTCCCCTTTTAAAAGATGGATGGTCCTGGGGGATGGGGTCCCTGAGAGTCTGGTAATGTGGTCACGTGGTCACCTCCCAATTATAAAAAATGCATGCCCCTGGGGGATGTTCCCCAGGGGCCTGGGAAGGCTGGGAGACGGGGGCCACATGGACCCCTCCCCTTTTAAAAAAACATACATCCCCAGGGAATATAATCCCCAGGGCCTAAAAAGGCTCAGGGAGAGGGTGCCATGCTGCCCCCTGTCCTTTTTATTAGAACTGGCCCGGGGTATTGGGACCCTGCAGCAAATGAAGGTTCAGGGATAGGGACTGCACAACCCCTCCCCTCATGTGAGCAGCACAGGATTGGCTGTCTGTAGGGGGTTTGCTGCAGGCCAGGCCCTGCAGTCAGCCTCCCACCACATGGCAGAAGGCCATGTGCAGCAGTTGGTTGACTATATGTATGGTAATAACATATTACTTTATGTAAAAAAAAAATTACAAATTCATGAAAAAGGCAAAGGTTAAAGTAACGTTATAGTAAGGTGTGACTAAAAAGATGTGTTTTTATTTAAAAGCATTTTGACGTTATACTTAGGTTAATATGTCAGTGACAACATTAACATTTTGAACTTTAAAAAACACACAAATTCACCAGTTATTTTTAGCAGAGATAACTATAACCTGCACCCCTGCGATGCGCTGCTTATGTCCTCACATTTACAACACTCATGACATGCTCTATGACATCATTAAAGACATCACAGATGACATCTCAAATGACATAATTGATGACATTGCTGATGACATGCTCCAAGCTTCTTTAGTGTACAATGCGCTATTAACAGGTATGGCATTAGAGTTAAGTAAAGAAAGTAAATGAAAACAGCTCAGAATAATATGAAGCATCATTAATGCTATAATTCATAAAACCCTATATAGGTGAAGTAAGCTTGTGTCATGTGCAACATCGATCCTATACCATAGACTTGATGGGTAGCCAAGTTCATGTTGACTATCAACCACAGATAAAAGGGTAACCTGTATTTTACACAGTGTTCAATATGGATATACCTGTTCAGGGAGAACCAAGTTCCTCTAGATACTCAAGCCCTGTTACATAATGAGTGCCCTTCTGTGGACAGTCTTTATCAGCATCAAACCCCTCACAGTCACTACACCTACATTGAGAAAGGTAGTGGATATGAATAGAAAAGTGGTACTGTAAACATTGTTTGCACTATGGAGAGTATTTACTCTGTACCACACTTTTTGCGGGCATTGAAACTTTCATGGGAAATACACCACAGAGAACATATTCATTGCAGCGCACCTCCTCCATGCACAGTTTTCTCATCAATAGTTTAATTGCAAATATTGCAGTGAGTTTATCAATGACTTCATAGAAGATGTCCTGAGTGATGTAATATATGGGGCAATTAACCTGCATGGCAAGGGCGCATGGTATAGCTACTTTAGGGCACTTAGAGACTCTCTAAATTATAGGTCGGTGGCCCAGTGCCCACTTGGGGCACCCATCAAGTGCCACATTGAGGGCTATGGGGGAACCCCAGGGCCCCCATGGCCCCAGCCAGATCCCAGTATGGTGCCAGATTCAGCATTGCTCCCACCCCAAGGGAGCAGCTGTTTTTGCTTGCTCTCTCTGGGTGGGGGGGCAATATCTATTTCCCTGAAGGAGAGCGGATAGAGAACCAAAGTCTGCTCCCACCCGGCATAAGCATGTTTAAAGCTCCCACGAGTCAGAGGAGACATGCCTTCCCTGACCACACTACTACAGGAAGGGAAAGCATATTTGCTCCCACCTGGTGGGAGATTTAAAAATGCTCCCACCAGGCCGTAGCAAACATATGTTTTCCTGCCTGTACTGGAGCGGGCTGGGAAACTACTATGGCCCGGAGTGTGCTCCCTAGGACAAAGTAATTGAGCTAGTGCTAGGGAATGGGGTCCCTGGGGCCTTTAGAGGCTCAGGCAGGGGGTGGCCTCACAGCCCACCTCCCTTTATTATGAATTTTGGCCCCAGGGAATGAGGTCCCTGGGGCCTAATAAGGCTCCAGGAGGGGAGACGCAGGCCTCTCCTTCCATTTTGTACCGCATCCCTGGGGGATGGGGTCCCAAGAGCATTAGGAGGCTAAGGGAGGTGTGACACACCCTCCTTCAAAAAAAAACTTCTTTGGGCTGCCACCTGGGCCCTTGCCCATCCTGGTTCTTTTGTTAATTTGTTTTCTGAATTTTGCAGCAGATTGGTGGATCTTCCTCGAAATCATACAATGTGTTCATTTTCTTGTAATTTTTTTTGACTCCAGGCATTGTCCCTCTAGTACCCAACCACTAGTCCTAGGAGGTCAGGGTATTCCTACCCTGCCCCCTTATGTCTCTTTTTCACATTGTGTGAGGCTTATGATGACCCATCTAATCCCTATTTGACCCCAACCCAATTCTAAAATTAAAAGCAATTTAAAGTTATATTGAACATTTCAATAAAAAAATAATAAATCAATTATTATATAATAAAAAAAACAGCCCACCCAATCTCCTAACTAACCCAACAACTCTAAAAAAATATATATACATGACTATAATGTAATTTAAAAATAACAAAAAATAAAGTTGACAATAACACAGATAATTCCATAATCATAATACATGATAGAGTAACAAGGAAAAAATCAAATTAAACTATACGTTTAGGTTTGATATTATATTAAAAGCCTTTAAAAAAGGACATACCTACTGTCATTATTTTTATCCACAATATTCTTGAAGTAATAATATTTTGACCCCAATATGAAGGCCATATTTGTTAGTGAGTATTTAAGTGGAACAGAATGTATGGTGCATCCCTGCTACACCTTTATTAGGATCCTACAGGCAGGCGTGACAAACAGATTTCCCTGCCAAGGGGAAGGTCCTTGGAAGAGCACCATCAAGGTCATACAGTTATCATTAAAGTAAATGCACTGCTCAGACCTGCACATTACTTCTAAATACAACGGAGCTTTTTGTTTTGCTGCTCATTGAGCAGGGGATCATCCTCAGTTGAAATTGACAGGATTCACTTCCTGTGCAGGAGTTTAACCCACCTCTAGTACCATTCTCTATCTGTCAACCAATTAGAGCTTCAATGTATATACACAAATCATACACAGTGTATTTTCTTCCTTGAGCTAACATATAACTTGGAATGCTGAACACATTGTCAGAGATTACAATGTACATTGATTTCTGCAGATGGAAATTATGATAAATGGAATAATAGACTGCACTGTACTTATTTTCCTTCTACATTCAAGGTGCCAAGAAATGAAACTCTAAGTGCATGTGTGTTGCTGCATAACAACCCGTCAATGTGTCAGCACCCAGATTTCTGCCAAATCCATCTGTTAAATGCCCTTGTCCCTTTATAAGAACTGCTTGGCAACAGTGTACGGGACTATTTTAGAACCACTGCTAATGTTAAATGTTTGCCTCCAATGGATTACAGAAAAATGTCCTGGCAAAACAGTCAATTATTGATAGTTTAAAGATATATAAAGCATATGGTGGTAGACACAAGGCACCAGTGGATAAGAAGATTAATCATGCTCACTGAAAAAATAACATGGCCCTTTGGTACAAAGCAACATGTAAAAACCTACATGTAATTCATTACCATCTTTTGTGTGATGTTTTTTCAATTTTTGCCCTATTTGTTTCACAGGCATCAGAACTCTGTGCACTTTACCCCTGCTAAATAGAACTAAACTGTCTGTGCTCTTCCTTTAAACATGTCAAATTGGCTTAATCTGATTGACTTAATTGACTGTATTATAAAGCCATGATACATTATGTGGAAATATATACCTGGCATGGAAAGTTAAATAACACCTTTGGAGTGCAGCATATGTTGTGCTATCTACTCACAGGGGCCAATGATATAATGCTGTATATAGGTACCCCAATATAGGCTCAGGTAACATCACCTACATTCTCCCCTATATTACACACTTAACGGTTCTTTGGGACTGACCTTTTACCTAGATACGACACTGCACACAGAACGCGGGATTTCCCTAGTAGCACCCTCATACATTGTGCATAAGGATTCTTGGAAACTCAGCTGGGCTCATTTCCTGCATAATAACTGTGTATAAAGTTTATTCCCGAAGTCACCCTAAGTCTGACACTGACACAGCAAGGTAGAACCCCTGGGGAGACCTTTGGGTATAAAAATCCACATCTTGCTGAGAAAGGGAGAGGAGATCAGGACTTCCATGCTGACACACTGACACAAGAGGCTGAAGCACCCTACATGCAGATACTCCAGCTTGTAGTGTTCTGACATCCCTTGCGGGTTGTCCAACCTGAAACCAGGACGGGGTCACACAGCTTCTCACTTCAGGTACTGGGGGTCGACTCTATCCTAAAGGGATTCTGGCTTAACACCTACATACATGCTAGGTACACTTCAGTACATCTAGTTAGAGTAGCATCATAGGAGTACGCATGTTATTGCCTGTATTCATGGTTTAGCAAAATGGTAGAACTCTACCATCCTTTTACTTTCCTAGAGCTTCTAATCATCTACATCTGTTACTGTCTAATGATTGTTTCAGCACACCTATTTTACACTAGAATAACAACTGTTCAATATATGTACCTACTATGTATTCTGTATATCTCTCGGAGACTAAGTGAGCACGAGTGACTGAGTGAAAAGTAGTACACTGTTTCGACGGTCCTGAGAGATCAGGGTTGTCATGTTCGATGGTTGCCAAAAACTATTATCTCCTTGGTAAAAGGAGTGTCTAGTGGCACTGTGAGCTAGCTGGTTTACAGGCTAACATACCCGGTAGGGGTGCTCAGAGTAAGTCTTGCATCAATCCTACAGTGTATGTTGTCTAAACGCGCAGATCCTTTATAGGTTTTATAGGAACTACACAACATGGCACCGCTATCGTTGGTTGGGTACTTATTTAATAATCAAATCTCAGTAGTTCAGTCATGGTATTCTCAGGGACCCCTACTCACATTTCCCCAGAGACATCTGGAGTGGAAGGGTACAAACTCTGCTACAGCTGATTAGGCAAGATCCTGTCTATTGGCTGTTGGTTAATCAAGCTTGAAGGGCACATTATTTCTATTGTGCATAACACCTTATCTTGCAAAACTCGTCTTACTAAAAACAGTGACTGAGCAAGCAGATAACGCTGTGCATAACCTAAATCTCTCTGCCGAAGAAGATGCAGATGCTATGCAAATTACAAAAAATGTTAGAACTGCCATCACCCTAAGACTAGCAGAATATGGTTTAACAGCTAGAGGTGGGCCAGTAATATTCGTGATTGAGGCTTTCGATACATATAGAACAGAGGTATTCTATTCATGGATTAGATTCCCACATGCAAATGCAAGATCAAAAACATTTAATTTCTACTTAGAAGATGACATACCGAAGGAATATTGCCCATATGAGAACATTGAAATTCTGCTCACTTACCAGGAGCATTTAGACAGGTGTAAAGGTGCCCTCTTTCATACAAGAAATAGGGTAAGACTCTGCCTGTCGGAAGAGATGGAGCAACATGGCCAGTACCTGCGACATATGCACCACATCCTGACATTGAGACAATGACAGGAGGTACTTACTTACACATCATAAAGAACTAATACAAATTTACAGAAGAATGACACAGTTTGAGATGAGAATACTCACACTACAGCCAACACCGGCTATACCAAAAAGACCAGTCCAAAATACTACAACCAAAATTACACCACAAAAATTACATGCAGTAATGGGTGAAATGCCCACTAAATGCGGGTAAATGCCTTTTTTGATAGCTCAAAATATAACACAGCTAGAGGCAGTATTCCCTCTCACTGGTCCACAAGAAAAGCACAGAATGGTTACAATATTCTTGCCCATGGGGATAGCTCCCCCGGTAGAGCCTTGTCCCTCTTGGTGTATGGTCTTCGCTGCCATATATACCAGAACACATGGCATCCCTTCATTAGTAGTCATACCAGACATATTGCGACAGATACAGAACGTGTATGGAGCAGAACCTGCTTTGAACTTAGAGATGAAGTTATTAAATTACTTCGTCCAGATATCAGCTATAATATTAGCAAACATTACAGGGGAGGCAGCATCAGTGGCAATACGCCAACGTTAGAGAGATTTCACTCCTTTACAACAGGAGACAGAATTACCTAAAATAATAGAAAAGGCTTATGCAGAATTAGGTAGAGACAGTTTGGTAGCTAGCACAGTAAACCCTCAGCTTATGGGTAGTCCTGAAAAGGATACCTTTAAGCAATCACCAGCTTCTTCAAAGAAGAAATGGGACAATAACAAACAACAAAAGAATAAAACAAATAGATCTCAATGAAGAGGTGGGTCTCCTCAAAGGGAGCCCTCTGAAAGGAGGTATAACCTTAGCACTAGAAAAAACATTCGAAAACCTGACAGGTATCAGGACACTGATACACGTTCCTCTAGTTTCTTTCAGAGGGAAGGACGGTCGCAACACAGACAGGAGGAGCGTACAAAGTCCAGAGACACGCAATCCACTGCGGACTACGCACCTAAAAGAGAAGAAAAACAAAAACCTAAACCTCAATTCAAAAAGAAGAAAGTAGCAGGTCTCAAAGTTAGACATGCCCAGAATTCTGAGGACTCAACTACTGAACGGAGAATGGGCTCTGACGATGCTAGACAGCGCAGCAGAATTAACAATAGCTCACCAGAACCTGATGGAATTTCTGGTTACAGCGGAGTTGAGTGAATATGTCACAGTGGAATTGCCTGAGACTAGGGTAAGTGTCCCACATAAGTTACATGAAATAACTCTCCGGATAGAGGGGGAAAAACCCAGATGGATTAAAGGTCTGTTTTGGGATAAGTTAACATTTGGCTATGACATCCTACTTGTGGAAAAAGATTGGCCGCCTGCTTTTGTTATGGATTGCCCAAACTCAGAAACGGTAATTATGGCAGCTTTTTCTGACCGCGTTCCCCAATACTTAAACAAACGGACGCACAGGAGTGGGCAGTAGCCCTTGCTCCAGCACTATACTTAAACCATGTTGGATGGGGTGAGGACTCAATGCACCACGTGATACCATTAAAATCTATTCCAACACCACAGAGGCAGTATCCATTAAAGCAAGAAGCTAAAAAGCAGGTCAGGGAGATCTTAGATCAACTTGAATATTAGGGGTGATTGAAATGTGCACCTCCTCAATGAATAATCCTTTGTTTCCCGTAATGAAACCTGATGATTCATATCGTCTAGCTTTGGATTACAGACATCTTAGAGGCTGCTACAAAGGCAAGCGTTCCAAACACTAAAGCATTACATCCAAGATGGATACAATGGGCTAATTCTCTCACTGCATCAGATGTAGAATACAGATATGATTCAAATCTGAAAATACAAGAATTTCTGCAATATGAACAGGAATATCCTCTCCCGAATGAAATAATGCCTCTGGATCCATATGAAGTCCCAAATAAACACAGAAACACACTTCTAAGGCCCCCAGAGCACCAGCAAAGTTCAGTTGGAGACTCTCACAGTATCAGACAGATACTAACAGTAAAGTCCTGCCATGCACTAATAACCAGCTGATTGGATTACGGGAGTGCCCTCTATGCCGTAATAAACAAATTTCTACACCTAAAACTCCAGACTATCCAGAACGCTGCAGCCAGACTTGCCCTCGGCATCCCACGACAACACCACATCACCCAACACCTACGAGAACTCCACTGGCTCCCGTTGAAAAGAGAGTGACCTTCAAGCTCCTCGCTCATGCCTACAAATCCCTCTACAACTTCGGACCCCAATACCTCAATGAAAGAAACTCCTTCTACGCACCCAAGAGAAGCATCCAATCCGCAGATCTTGTCCTAGCCAAAATCCCATTTATCCGCAGAGCCAGAGCGGGGGAGGGGGATATCCTTCTGTTACATCGCAACCAAGACCTGGAACATACTCCTACACAACATTAGACAAACCTCACACTGCTAGTCTTCAGGAAGAGCCTCAAGACCTGGCTCTTCGGATGAGACGAAGCTGCACGTAACCTCCCACCATCGCCTTGAGACCCTCGCGGGTGAGTAGCGCGTTTCACAAATCCCTGATTGATTGATTTATTGACCAGGGCTCAATCATAGTTGGCCTCAAATCACATTTACTTCCCTGTCTACCACTTTCATAGACTATCATTGGTGCATTGCTCTTTTTGGCGCTATTAATACTAAGAAATGTAAAAATTCATATCTTTGGGTCAGTCTGTCAGTCAAAATAACTTTATTCAACTTAAATGAACAGAATGGATACAACAAATAAAATACAGGTTAAAAAGAAATACCCATTATATCCAGCATACAGTAAAATACCATTAAAAAGATAAAATATACCTCAAAAAGATACTTTAAAAAACATACAGTTACATGTATATAAGGTAACCCTCATCATACTAGGAAAACATAGTTATTCCTTATTCTTATAGCACTTAAAATAAAAATCAAAGGGGCATATTATCAAGCCCAATTTTGGCTCTTTAGCGACCGTTTTCAGCCAAAAAGCGGCGATTTAGATATCGCTCAATTATCAAAGACACGCTAATGCGTGCTTCCTTGAGTTAGCAGTCCTTTTTCCTCCACTTTGCATGTCAGCGATTATTATCGCTAATGACATGCAAAGTGGCGTACCTTAGCAAAACTAGGCCTGGGCGGTAAATTCCGTTCCGCTCGCGGAAGTTGCGGAATTTGGGTAATTTCGCGTTCCGCGGAGAACGCGAAATTGGCACAAAATCTGCTTTCCGCGACTTCGTGGAATTTTTGCTTGTTCGCGTTATCAAAATGCGTGTTCGCGAGATATTTCTCCCCGAGCACGCAAATAGCGATTGTGAACAGGAAAACGCATCGCGAACAAGCAATTCCGTGTGTTCGCGGAATTTCTGCGTGTTCGCGGAGATTTTTTGTCGTTTCGCGGAGATTTGCGTAACGCGATTACGCAAATTCCGCCCACCCCTAAGCAAAACCAAATGGAAAACACTCGCTAACTCTGCATCGCCATATTAACAAGGCTGCCCCTGACCTGCGATGCGAGAGGAAAAGGCACGCTAAGCCACCTTTATCGCAGGATTTTACTCCTGCAAAAATTCTGACTTAGCCATCACTTCCATGGGAGGTGGATTTCTGAGCTAAGCCCACCATGGCATATCAGCAAGGATTTCCCTATTGCTGATGTTTTATCGCTGGATTTCCTGCGATATTTCTGCATTTCACCGCTATTGCTGGATTTTATATCGCCAATGCGCAAAGCGTTGTTAATACAGCGCTATCATGGCGCTAAAATCCAGCGATAGCCGGCGATAGCAAAAAACACGCTAAGCGCGAATAGCGATAATTATCGCTACGTGTTGTTAATATGCCCCAAAGTATTCACACAAATATCTTATCAGAAGACAGCTGTTGCAAACCTCTTAATGCTTGTTTAGCCCTCCTTATAGTGTTTCCTATTTTCCTAGTTTCAGAATAAATATTGTACACTATAATAAAGTGCACGGTGTTTGTGCAGAATAATTGTCACAGGGTAAGATAATAAGATCATACGCCCAAGATTCCCGATTTGGAAAAACTAACAAAAATGCACCATGTTTAGCTTAAATTGTGTTAAATAGAATCTATGCTGGGGGTTCAAACGTTCCACAAATAAGGCTCCATCCCTCCTTCAGTAAGCAAATCAAGATGGTGCTGAACTGTAGTTTTCATTACTTCCTGGGATAACTTAGCCTGCTCTAGGTGCCCTGTATCATTCTTTTTGGCCAACTGCTTACTTAATGGTGAGACTTGTTCAGGATTGTTAAAAGCCTCTGTCCACCCCAGGTCAAAGAATACCATTTTTACAATGCTAAGTATAGGATATGGTGAGCCTTATCCAAATGTAGGCATTCCTTTATAATCTGTTGCATGAGGATCACCTCCTGTTTCTGTCATACAGAAATCCATTATAAAAGTAGGCTAGTCTTCATCTGGTCCACCACAAATGATATACCTAGCTCACCATGGCATACATAGGTAGATAAACCGTGTGGAGCCGCCAGCAGTCTTCTAGCAACCCTATTTTCTATTTTCTGTAGCTGATCAGTATTCTGGTATCCCCATAAACCACCACTATATGTAGCAATGGACAGGCATTTAATTCGCTATAAGGTAAGAATTTCTCTCACAGGTACATGGCCAAGATTCTCTGTAAAATAAAAAATAGGATACACTGATCTCTCTAACTGTCGAGATCTATCATTAATCAAATGGACACAGATGAGTGATGAACTAAAAGAAATGCCTAAATAAGTAAACTTTTTTACCTGCCCTAGTGCTGAGTGCTCTATTAAGTGTCAAGGAGTTTTAGTATTCTTCGGTCCACAAAAAAGTCTTGGTGAGACTAACATTGAGGTCCAAATGGTTCATAAAAATTGTAAAATGATTCAAAAGATCCTGAAGACTGTTTGAGGTTCTGGCGATCAGAAGTGTTTTATCTGCATATAGTAGCACTGGGACTGGGCATTAATCTACTAGAGGAAGATCCTGTCCATATTTAACTAAATAGTCAAACAGCCAAACAATATAAAGAATAAATAGAAAGGGTGCTGATATGCAATCTTTACGAACCCCTCTAACAAAATGCATAGGCCTGGGGGGTAAATTCCGTTCCGCTCGCGGAATTTGCGGAATTTGGGTAACTTCGCGTTCTGTGGAGAACGCGAAATTGCCCAAAATTCTGCTTCCAGCGATTTCGCGAAATTTTTTGCTTGTTCGCGTTCTCAAAATGCATGTTCGCGAGATATTTCTCCCCGAGCACGCAAACAGCGATTGTGAACAGGAAAAAAGCATCGCGAACAAGCAATTCCGCGTGTTCGCGGAATTTCTGCGTGTTCGCGGAGATTTTTTACTGTTTCGCGGAGATTTGCATAACGCGATTATGCAAATTCCGCCCACCCCTATGCATAGGCTCTGTAACTTCCTTGTTTTGGCCAAAACAGCTCTCGCTTTATTATCCCTATGCATATGCTTCAAGAGTCCAATTAGTGGGTCCTCCACACCCATTACTGGCATTATGGACCAGGGCTTAGAGTGATTTGCAGTGTCTTAATGCTTGAGTCGTGTACATAAATGCCAGATGGATTGGCATTCCCTTGCCTTTGGTACATCTAGCAAATAAAAAATACAAATTGAGCGACTGTACTATCGCCCCTACGCCTCAATGAAAACCGTATTACACAATCTTCAGGGTAGCATTCGGTTTAGCCAGAAGGACCCTAACAAAGATCTTAGTTGTGGAGTCCAGAAAAGAAATTGGGCAATAGCAGGCAGGATTGTTTCTAACACCCTTCTTAAATATGGGTACAGTAGTTGCTTCCAGCCATTCAGAAGGAAATGGGTGTTTGGTAACAGCTCTAACAACATTTGTTATTAGGGAGCCCCATAAATCTACGTTGTTCTTAAAAACATCAACCTGTATGTTGTCAGGTCCCAGTGCCTTTCCACTGGGGAACTTCTTGATAACAGCAACTACCTCTGCTAACCCAAAGGCCGAAGTGAAACATTTGCAATTGCTCACGTGGGCCTCATTATCCTCCACAAGTCCTTCACAACCACTCTGTTTGTAAGAATATGATTGGCTGAAATGAGTTACCGAATCTTCAGCGGGGATCAATGTATTCACCTTTGGGGCTGCAGCCTCAGGAAAATGACTGACTAATAACCCTCCAAAATGCTCTGCTATCTGTTAATTCACATACTCTAATAAGATCTTGCCATGTTTGGCTTCTGATGCCACACTTTCTATGAGCTATCGCCTCCTTAAATAGCCTCCTGCATTCCGGGACCTTCTCTCAAAACCGAGGTTTCTTCTTAAGTGGTTCTAATAGATTGTGATGTGCCACTGAGCAGGCTCTATTAAACTATCTATAGGACTTCATAGTCCTGGGAACTTTATTAGGGGCCATCGCATCTTTTAAAGCTGCACTAAGAAAAGAATAGGTGTTAATTATCTCAGTGGATTCTGCGTTAAACTGTGAACTGGTATCACAATATCCCCTCCCCACTATTCTGCATCGCCTCATAGTAGCCAATTAGAGGCCACATTACCCCATTTCATCAAAATACTCCTATTACTAGAAAATTATACGTTTGCCTGAACAGGGTCAGCCGTGCCATAATCAATAGACTATTATCACTAAATAGAAAGTGGATTGTGGTCACTGAAACAATTTGCAACAATATAAAATGAATATATCCAAGCTGACAGCTCGTTGTAAAATAAAATATAATCAATAGAAGTGCCAAAACATCCACCTGCAAATGTCAATATAATTTGGTCCAGTAATAGACAAAAATTAGCCACAAAGACACGATTATATTTAGTCAACAATCATTTGAGAACCTCATCCTAATGATGCTGTTTAAAATGCATGCTATCATGATCTTCAGTGTCAACCAAACCACAAACAGCAGCTGTCCTTTTTGTGTACATTGTAACATTCAAATCTCCTACCCAAAACATATTACCCGCAGAAATACTATTTGACATGAGCTTATCTGATTCAAATTCCAGCTCACGTATTACTTTTGGGATTTGTTTTGGGATACATTTAGTTACAATAGAGATTAATTAGTACAAGGATTTTCAAATTGTCAACTTGGATGTACAGCAGTTGAAAATATCGAGAAGAAACAACACTTATCATCTTAAAAATGTTGGAGGTGATAAAGAAGAAAATATAATTTGGTGGGGCTACAAAACTATAGGAAACCATCTGCATAGAAAGGTTCAAGTGCCCAAGTTTCTCGACAACGGACTAAATTGCAAGACCTAACACATTTAATCCAGTCAGAGTTCTTTCATTTGGAGAAAATCCGTGAAACATTCCAGGACACTAAGTGAATATGATTACTTATAGATTCCTTTGTTTGAGAAGAATAGATTTCTGCCTCTGGCACAACTTGGGAGGACACTTAAAGTATGTCTGAGCCTAGAGATATGTTCCCTTCCTTCCACAGTGGGGCACAGAAACATCACTCAAGGTAGTCAATCACTCTTCTCCAAATCTCCAAAAGGGGAGAAGAAATTTACAGCTTCAGTATTGTATGCCATGGCAATTGGACTTTTAGCTTCCAATTGTAGAGTATTCGGTGTCTGGGCTAAACAGTTGTGCTGCTGATAGAAGAAACCAAGGGGAAGAGCCCATATATTATCAGCTGAAGCAGGAGCCTGACTACAGCTAAGGAAAAGGTGTTCAATGACAATGGGGTTTTTAAAATGTATCCCAATACAATTCTACTTGCTTTTTCTGGGTCCTCAGCCCACCCAAGCCACTCTTCTAACCATAATGACCTCCTAAAAAAGATCTAATCTATTTCCCAAATGTTGCTTGAGTCAGTACACTACTTTACTGAATGTAACGCTCTCCAGGTTTCTTTTTTTGTTTGGCTTAAAGAAGGGACATTCTCAAGAATAATCACGTAGGTGGTAGATGCAGGAGAAGTTGTAAAGTGTCCCTGCAAGGTGCTGATTCATTAATGGGTTTATGAGATCAGTTTGAAAAAAGTTGACTTAGGCACACTGTCTTGGCCTTGTCTTGAGTGAGGGCACCCTGCTTTAAACTCAGTGTCTCCCTACAAACTGAGAAATTGGTCATCTTCTCCATAAGAGAGTTCAGATTCCCATCCTTTACCTGAGGATTCCACTGCTTAATTGCTCTTGGGCTTTGAGAACAGATCTGTCCATTCACAATGGGAAGAATTTCAACATTCATACCAGTACCTAGCCTACTTCAAAGGGGCCCATTCTCCAAATTATCTATTCTTTCGAAGATTGTATCACTAATACATTTGATATTCTTTTCAAATACTGACAGGGCCCTATTGAGATAATCACATCAAGCTTGAAAGAGGCCATTAAAATCTTGAATTTTAGGAACATCAGAAACCAACAGTTTGCCTCTTCCTCCAAAAGTCTCCCATGGATTAACTGACTTCATAACCCCAGGGCTTTTATTGACGTTCAATGGGATGCAGGTATGAGCCTTCTTCTTGTTCTTCAATGGGGGGGGGGGGGGGGGGGAGTTTTTAGTTTCCTGACCATGTGACATAATTAGTAAATAGCCATTAAATATACAAGGATTCTATTTTTTATCTTTTTTTATTTTATGGAGTTTTATATAACGCGAACTTGACCCGGAGGTATCGGGTATCAGAGCGCTTTACACAAGCAGCAGTTGCATTACATGAGGACACATTCATTGTTGTTAGGCGTGGGGAGATTAGGTGATTTGCCCAGAACTACAGGATGTTGCATGCCCTTGCCGAGACACGAACCTGGTTCCCCAGATTCAAGGCCGACAGCCCTAGCCATTAGGCCAACTCCTCTCCCCTAATTCTAGGCATGGAAATCGATACTCCTGAAGGAGTACCAGGAGGATTAGTGTGGGACACACTTTCAGACACTGCTGAGGGGTGGATAAGGTGATGTTGTGCTTCTAGCCACTCCTGTACCAAGTCAATTTCTGAATTTATCACACCCATTGAGCTAGTGAGGAATTTGGTGATTGAAGAAACAGATTTAAAATGCTTTGGCACAGTCAAGAGTTGTGTTTATTGCCTGAGGTGGGCAGTCACCACCCCAGATAATGATCCAGATTCTGACACTACTGAATCAAACATTGATTTGAAATGAAGAGGAAAGGGGCTCGAAGAAGCTGTCTATGCATTACCAGAGAGGAAGTACTGTGGGGCAGATTTACAAGAAGGTGGTGTAGCGTGGCACTGCAAGCCATTTGGCTGCATCAAGCGGCACCACTTTCAGAGCACAGGAATGCGACATATTTGCAAGGATATGTCACGTTTTTGTGCTCTTCCCTACACTGGCACACAATGGGCTGCCATGCATTGGCGCAGGCACCCTTGCACCATGGTGCAAGGATGCCTGCATAATGGGGAGATAGTTTTTGTGCAGAAAGGGACACCTTCCTGCACAAAAACAATCACTACAGGCATTTTCCTCTTTCAATGTATGCTGTAGAATGCAGCACGCATTGAAAGAGGAAAAAAATTAGGAGAAATCAAAACATTTCTCCTCGTTGCACCTTGCTACGACACCCTACGGGTGGCGTAGCATACTGACGCATTTCCAGATTTACGAATCCTCGTAAATCTGGAAATGTGTCAGGTTCCATGGGTGATGCCTGGGAACGTCCTCAGCAGCACCCATTAAACGGCCCTTTCACACAAAGTGCTGCGTGTAAAGGGGCCGTATTTACAAGGACAGGAAAAGCCACCCTGCGTGGCTTTTCCTGTCCTTGTAAATATGGGGCAGTGTAATGCGCTGCCAGTGCGTTACAATATGTGATGTACTTGCAGCGCAAGGGGCTTGTAAATCTGCCACTGTGCATTTAAAATGTAACAGCTCTAGTCCTTTTCGTCATTGCCTTTGAAAAGCAAAGAAGAGTAGGTAACCACTAATAAAATTGAAAAATGTAGGAATATAAAGCGCCATTGTGAAATTGTATTCTTATTTGTAAAGGTGTATATGTAAGTAAGGCACAGAATATACAAGGTCGAATCTTTACTTCAAGGCAACATCTCAAGCGTTTTGCGCATATAGGTTGATTGATCCAGATCAAACATTTCGTACTAAATACTAGAAATAAAATTCTAGTATTGCAGATTCTGCTCAATGCAAAATGTAGGGTTAAGGGAAAAGAGAACGGGTTGATGGGCTGTTGATACATCCACAAACCCACACATTTGCATGTATTGCCAACGTTTGCACTGTCTTTCCCAATATGAAAACACGTTTAGAAATCCTGCAAAAGAGAATGTATACGTTTCCACAGATGGTAGAAAAACCCACATATTTTTGAGAGATTTAACCGAATCTGTTTTTCCATGGATGGTGGCATGCACAATTATTTGCAGACACTCATATGGATTCCCCACCCTGTAGATATGTATTCAAGTGTAGAGTAAGAGTTTTCCGAAAACAAAACTATGACTGCATAGCTATTTGTTAAGCCCCAGAATGTCAGGGTTTTACGCAGCTCATTGGTGTATGTATCTCATTAGCAGATCTCCGTTTTTCTCCAAAATATATGTTTTTGTGTCCCTAAGGAAGCAGCATATGAACGCATTTACACTGCTGCATTTGAAAACAATTGCGAGACCTGTTCTTCAACAAATACATCAAAACATGCGCAAATAATGCAGCATTTTACCAAAAGTATTAGAGGCCAAATAAAATGTATCCATTGCCTGGTAGAACAAGAGAGATGACTAAAGAAACGTCAGGGATGTAGATGAGATCTTGATTGATTGATGCCCATTGACTAACAAAAACCAAAATGTGGGCCTACGCTAATAACAACGAAAGGTAAGATGAGCAGCCTGGATGGGTCTGCTGATTTGGTATTCAGCTCGTTTACAAAGCAAGTTGAGAGGTCTCGAGATGAAATGATTTATTCACACGCTTTAGGATGTCATTTTTCTTCAGGGAACACAGGGCCTTAGTTAGGGGTTGACAGAGTTGCAGGAACACCATAAAACCAGTTGCCCCGTCTTATCCATTCAGTTCAGAGTCGGAAAAAAGGCCAGGTCGCTGTCTATGAATCTCAGCGTTGAGAGGTTTTTAAAGAGTGTGATGAGATGTAGTAACTCTTTTTTACTTGAATATATTATGGCGCTATAAAAATGTCTGTTCTTTTTACTTATGATATTTTTATTATTTTTAACTTTTTAATAGAATGTTTTTTTTCTTATACATGCTTTTATGGTTTCCTATGAAAAAATCCAATAAAGATTAATTTGAACTTTGAGAATAATTGTGTATCTAGAAGTGTAATTTTAACCCTTAGTAATTTGTCCAGTCGATCAGAAGGCCCATCCCCTTCCAAGGTGCACATCTTTTCTAACCAAGGGCATGGCATATTTAGGACCTGGGCCGGGGAGGCATAGCCGGACCCCATAGAGGCCTGGGCAAAACGCCGTCCGGGGGCGGGAGGCCCTCCCCCACCCTCCTCCGCCCTCCCCCACATTAGCATGTTTGGCTAGGCCAAGGGGGGCCAGGATTGGCCCCCTTCAGAAGAACAAGTCCCCCCCAATCAGGGGCAAGCTAAGAAGTAAATGGGGAATAAAAGTGGGCCCACGGCCCACTGGACTCACACATTCCCCCCCTCCTTCGGACAAAGGACCTCCAAATCGGTAGCAAGCTGAAGCCTAGACCCGTAAATCAGATGCCCCAAAAGGGGTCCCTCCCCTTCCAGGTTATTGAGAGGCTGGGTCCAAAAAATGCGAGTAAATGCTAAAGAGCAAATAAGTAAAGAAGTGACATGGTCTAATAATGCAATATGTACATAACCAGGAACAATGTGATGTAAATACACAAATTGTTGTTTTTGAATAAGCTGCGACCTTTTCAGGCACCCAAGAAAGTTGTCAGTTGTGTTTTAAGGTAAAAGCGCGCAGTTTGGCTTTAAAGGATGGGGAAAGCGGGGAAGGGAGAGTCGCCACCTGGAGGGGGTTAGGGGAAACAAAGAAGGGGAATGGAGCCCATAAACAAACACCAGATATCCCCTCATGATATATACAATTATTTCATCTATGTTTCTTCTGATAGAGCAGCCCGCTGTGGAGATCAACCCGCTCAGTAACTTGGAGGTGTGTTTTTGTTGAGGTTGTCAAGAAGAGATCGGATTTACGTGCCTCATTTTGAAGGTATTGGGCCTTTGTTATTAATATTCCAATCTGCCTCTCTAAAGCTCTTAACACCATGAAAACTGCGGTAAAAAAAAGTGCAGTCTAAAAAAAGTGATAGACAGAATAAACGAGCTAAAAGCGAATGACGTTAACCCTAAATTCAGATAATAATTTAAATTTAAGGTCACTGGCTGAAAGCAGCTTTAAAAGGGGAAATAATACATTCATGATGATTGATACTGACGTGAGTTTGGTGCATCTCTTATTCACATAAAGGTAATGCTAATGCATTTTTCACTACATTATGTTGTACACAGCTCAACTACCCCACTGTTACTACTAATTGTGTCTGATTTAATCAAAACCTTTGAAAGCTCGAATGCACAAGACCATGATGCCTGGTCAGGCAATCATCTTCAAATGAACATAGATTGGCAGGTTATTTCACAATCCTCTTCTTCAATTGTTTCCTAGATACTGGTGAAATTCCTGAACATTGGTATAGCTTAGTAATGGTTCTAATGCTTAAAATGGGAGTCAAACCGTATCCTAATGGCTATAATCTGCATTCCAACAAAAACTGGTCACTTGGGCTGGCAATGACAACCTAATTTCTAACACACAATCATATGTTTAGAGTGTTTTTCTGTGTTTTATAGGACAATGTCTCTAGTTTTGACAGCTAACCACACCTTATCAATTGATTAACCACTTTCCATTGTAGCCTTGTTGACTTGCCAAGGCTTTTATTGTGCTGATCACAGAATTCTAATTACTAAAGTTCCTAAATTAGTTTCTGCACATTGTGTTGTTTTTTTTAAGCTGTCCCACACACGGACATTTCGACATCCAGCATGCCAGAAGATCAAGAGCGTGACGTATGTAAAATAAATTGTCTCTTTTCACAAAGGTTAAGTACTGGCACAATGGCACAAAACACAAATTGGTTGCAAGTCCTTATTTATGTCACGCCCACTCTTAACCGAGGGCGGCCAGCAAAGTCTGTGGCAGCGCGCCAGATCATACAAGAAAAAGTGCTGTCCTCACAACTCAGACTCTTCACACCTGAGCCTGGGCCATAGTTTGGAACAACAGCTTTGTGTTTCACTAGAGGTGCCAGATGGAGCCATTGGGGTGAGTCCATTAGTAATATTAAAAACACCATTTGGCTCAAATGTCTACATCTTAGGCTGTATACTCTTGTGGGAGTCATAACAATGGAAATTGGATTGGCTTTAGCTCAGGCATTGTCACTATGTACTGAGCTGCTAAATTGTAAAACTGGAAAATGTGTAGTCTTCCTACCTTTCTGTTACCAATGGTTAAATATATCAACCCATTGACAATAGAGCACATGCTTAAATAGGGGCTCCAAATGCAGCAAGTACACTCTGAAAGTCCACAGTGCAATGCCCCACAGAGGTTTCAGATCAAACCTGAGAAGACATACAGAAAGCACAGTGATGAGGCATACAGACTCATAGCATAATAAATTGAAAGCTTATATTAGAAGTGATTCTAATTCCTGAGATGTATCTGTAGAAAAAGAAAAAAGCTCTTTTACCATCAGCAGTTCCATATGTAATGATCTAACAGTACAAATTGTATAATTTGTAGATACAATTGTAATAAATTAAAATATATTTTACATTTGAAATCTTTATTCAAAAGCTCATAGTACTAGAAGAAAGTGTGAAAAATAATTTCAGTTTACCATGAGATATCATATTATACGACATATGAGATGCAAGTAAATAAGTATGATATAGGCATATCCAGATCTACAAATAATGTAAACTAGAAAACAATATACCATGTACAGTAGAATACACAGCAACTCAAAGGTAAGAGACTAATAGATGATAAAGAGGGCATAGAGAAGGAAACAAGAGGAGAGCGGGATATTTTATTATACTTACTCTGAGGCTAAATAATCAACAGATGCAAGACAGATACTTCAACATTATACAAACATACAGGGCCTCGTGGTTTCAATTCTGACCGCCTAATTACAATCCAGGCAATCTGAATTGAAACCGGCTGGTCATTCCGGCTGGATTCTGACGGGCTCCTTGAGCCCATCGGCCAGTTGGAGACCGACCCATAATCCCTATGGACGGCGTTTCCACCATAGGGAATACAATGCTCACTTTCCGACAGGCTTTTCATGGCTGGCTTTCCGACATGGAAAGCCTGTTTGAAAGCAAGTTCCTTGCAGCCTCCAGTTGGGGGCCTAGGGGGCACCTATGGTGCCCCCCTGTCAATCCCTGCTCCATGTGGCAGGCACCTTGAGGTGCCGGCCAGACGGTGCAGGGATTAACACAATCTCTAATTTCTCTATGGTAGCTTGGGCAACGGCTCGAATACTGCTGCAGCACAAGCTTCGATAGAAAAATGGGAGTATGCGACCACACCATGTGCGGTCGCATGGTAATTAGGGTATCAGGATTGTCTACCAGAGTTTGGTCATCCTGGGACTGCGAAGATGTCGATCGGAGGCAACTCCGATCTACATTGTTATTGAGCCCACAGTATAAGCAAAACATATTATTTTGCAAATATGAATTTTAAATGATGAAAATTGAATCTATTATGTCCACAGAGATTTATTTACTTCTTCATTAGAGATATTCGTATTTTTCCCTAATCCACTAGAATTATTAAGAAATAATGGAACTGGAAACTACAGGTTATCTCTTTTAATAGCAACTGATACAGAGCCATGTATGCTCTATCTAACCTGTGATCAAAACATACAGCTTACCACCCAACTTTAAAGCTAACATTCGCTGTATTTTTCCAATTTATTGTTATTTGCTGAAAGGCAATCATTTTAAATAACACTTTCCTTTGTTATTAATTGAAGGACCCACATGAGACCTTCATCTCTCCAAGGCATCCCAAAAAATTGTTCTGTTTGTGACTTTAACCTTTCTATTAGACCATATAGAAGACATGAGAAGAAATTACAGGAAAGGATAGATGCGTAGGATGCCTTGTAAATGACACAAAATCCTTAAATGAAATTACAGCAATTAAGGAGTGTACATGGTCATCCACAACGGCTCTTGGTGACCATTTTCAAAAGGTAGTCAATGTATATTTTGTCTCAAACAACGTATTTTGAGATCATTGAAAATTTGGACAATTCACTCCTGAGCTTGATTATTCCTCCTCATCTCTGAAAGGGCCAATCTAGAGAGTTTTGTGTCCCAAAGAAATTTAACAAATCGAAACAATTTTTGGGAGAAGTGCAATGGACTGGCATCAAAGATACTACATATAAAATGAGAGTATATAGCATATTTTTGATGAAATCTAAACTTACAGAAATAAATAATGTACTCAATTTTGAAACTAAATGATCTAGTTTTTTAGTAGATCTCTTCAAACTGTGTTTAATAATTAATTTAATTGAGTTTGTAAACCATTACCCCAAATATTTAATTTTGATTGCAGTTCAAGTGAATCCCAAGGTATCAAACGATTTTTGTACAAAATTAATTAAGAGGTAATATTTTGGGTTTGTCTAAAGTTACCCTATAACCTGATAAGGGAGAGAATGTCTAAACATCCATCATAAAAGCCGGATCGAAGCCTCTGTATTGAAAAAGTAAAGAAGGATAACTTCTGTATTCACTGATATCATTCATTCAAACTCATTTTACTTGAATCCCAAAATATTTTTATTGTGAATATTCCTAGGGAGGAAGGATTCAAGAAGCGCAATAATTAGGAAGTGTAACTAAAGGACAGCCTTGTATAACACCTCTTTGTAAGAGAAAATAATCTGATAAAATACAATTTGCATGAATAGCAGTTTTAAGGGAAGTATACAAGCATTATCGGATACAGCATTTTGGGTCCGAGCCATGCCATTTTAGATTGTTCAGCATAAATTACTAACCCATTTTATCAACCAGTTTCTCAGCATCCAAGGCAGTCATACTTAAAGGGTACGGGAGGTTCAATGCCTTGCTTAAAATGTCACAAAAGATTTTAATATTATTTGAGAAAAGGTTGCGTTCACAAAACCAGATTGCTCCATTCCAACAATATCAGAGAAAACAGGATCTATTCATTAAGAGAGAATCTTTGCCCCCATGACTGGTATGCCCAGTCATGGGGGCCATGCACATTGTGTCACTGGAACCAAGCAGAATCCATTTGATGAGCCCAGAACTGGGGCATAACCATTCCTGGGTTGATGGTGTTCCGGTTCAGGGAGGACCTGGCTTTGCAGTTTGGGCTGGACTGTTCCAATTGCAGCAGGGTCAAGACTGATTTGCATATTGCTCGGTCCATACTGAGGCGACATGGTGTGCAAAATAACTATGAATGGGGATGTGGCTTTGAGTAATTACCAAAGGCTGAGCTTAATTCCAGCATTTCATCCATCAATTTTGTATACTTTTATCAAGGTGGAATTTTCTTTCCCTATTTGTGGCCTGCAACCATTTCCTGGGTCACATGACTAGGTCTGGTTGGCAGTTGGACTTTGTTTATTCTCCAAGACCACAACAAAATAGAGGAATTAGTTGTGCCCACCCATTACTGGCAGGATATGGCGATGGAGCGGGGCACAACCCCACTTGCAAATGAATTGACTGTGCCCTGCCTTCTCACAAAGGACTTACCACCCTTGCATTGTTCATGCAGGAAGCCAGGGCAGTAGAAGCAGGACATTTTGAAAAACTTCAAAGGAGATTCTATAGAAATGTCTTCTACTTCAGAAAAGGCACTAGGTATAAAATAGGGCCTCAAGACCCACTCTTAACTTTCTGGACCTGCTAAAGGACTCTTAGAGGACTGCCTGCTGCTGTGGCTTGCTGTGTAGTTCATAAGGCTGCTTTGCTACACCTAGAAAGACTATTCTGCTGTCTGAAGTCTGCCTTAAATCCGCAGAGGCCTGCCCTTTTGTTTGAACCCAGTTCACTACTTGAACCCAGGACTACCATAGTGACCCCAAGGTCTAGTTGGGTGGCCTCCTGATCAGAGCCTCAGAAACAGAAAAGGCACTAATCCACTTAAACCTTTGCCTGGTCCCAGCCTCAGTGAGTCCTAACCTTCCAGGTTGTGTCCCACCAGCACTGGGCCCTTGGAGGGTGGTGCTAAAGTTGATCTGATGGCCAGAATCAAAACTTTAGACAGGAACATTTTGGCTAAAACTGCTCTAAGAAGAGACCAGGACCAACCTGATTGTCAATCCACCGAAGGTGCATCACCAGTTGGCCTGACTTTGCAGCAGCTCCTGCGTTGTTCTTTTCTGCAGCAGCAAATCCTATTCAGGGGTCCTTTGCCAAAGGGGTATCCAGCCTCTTGCAACTCTCATTGATTACAGCCTCCAGCCTCGTCCCGCTGGAGATTTTCAACATCCAGTAAAGAGATTAAAGGCCTTGTTATGATTTTGGCATTCCCGTGGACTGTCATACTGGTGGTGGGGTTCCAAGCAAGGAGAGCTCGGTGGTCTGACTGCCATATTACAAATTGGGTCGATAACCTTTGTGAAGACTGCACTTTAACCACCAAGACCACCAGCAGACCGCATGGTTCGCAGTCGGGGATAGGCAGCTGTCATAGGGTGGTATGGCGAGCAGCACCGCTGTGCGTATTATGAGTTGCCTTTTCCATGAGCTGACATTGGCAGTCCGTCCACCTGCTTCAAGGTAGCCAAGGATTTGGGTTGCGTACACGCCTCTTTCTTGTTCTTCTAGGGAGATTCCAAAGTGGATCCCTCTCTTCAGGTCCCCCCTTCACAGCAGGGTCTTCAGCTCAAGGAATACAACCTCATTGGCGAAGATCTACATGTGATTCCCTTTCATACCAAATACCCATTCTCAGGACTGCCCACATATGGACCAAACCCAGCAATGGGTAGATGGTATTTTTTTTACATGTATCATGCACATGTGTGCATCCAACACATATGCAGTCAAAATGTACACACAGGCATCGATATATTTGAAAAAAGTACTCACCACTGCCTCAAGATCTCCGTAGCCACACCACTTGTGGTACTCGTACTACGGCGGTCTTTTGACCACCAGCACCGTGGGCTACTGGCAGGGGTGGATGCGGTTCTCCAGCAGTTGGACCATGAAACTCTTAATAAGGCCCTCAGTCCACATGTAGAAATCTTCACTGCAACTTCATTTAGGAGCTCCCAGACAACAACACCTCCTCCTCGGATACCACCTGCAGCATTGCCCTGATAAACATTATCTTCTTATAAAACTTAAGTAAGTAAGTCCAAAGGTAAGCGCAAACAGTACCCAAGCCACTGCTTGTACCTGACTTACAATTCATTGCTGACGGCCATAAGTTTTTTACTTTGACCCAGTCTTGCATGACTAGATGGCCGCAGTTGGTGCTTTGATATTTTAGGCTCTAGATTTTACCTTAAACTTTAAACAATCATAACTTCTGTTCTTTTAGTTGGATGTTAGTTATTTTTAGGTCCAACATTTGTTCAAATGTATTCTAGGTTTCTAAATTGGTGTGGGATTTTTTATTGTGTTGTGTTTTCACTTTATTGCTGTTTGCGTGCTGCATAAATGCTTTACACATTGCCTTTGAGTTAAGTCTGGCTGGTTTTGTGCCAAGCTACTAGAGGGTTAAGAACAGGTCAATTTAATGATTTTGTGGTTCACCCTGACAGGGATTGTGACCATTGCTTGAGAACGGTTAACATGTCCCTCAACCAACAAGCACATTTCTCCCGTTGGTGATCAGTGGTGGGATCCAGTACTGTACAATGCCATACAAGGATTTGTGTGATACAAAAAACCCTTTTAAATACTTGGACACCAGAGTTGACCTCTTTTCCAATTCTTCTAAGTTTATCACTTGCTCTTATCTCCTTTTTCTACATTTAAGTGCCCTGCATCATTTTTTATGGAGATGGAGCTGCTCAGTTTCGATACTCTCAACATTGCTGAGGTGTTGAAGCTCTGAAAAGGCAAGGAACAGAAGGCAGGCTGGAAGGCTATAAGGCTATACATTTGGACATCCAGGTATCCCTCAAAACCAATGAGGAAGTACTCAACTGGCCATCTACTTCACAGGGGGATGATCAGAAGGAGGTAGCATACTTGGAGGAAACCTGCAAATACCACTACCACTGTCGAAGTACACCCTACAGAGAGGCAAATAACACACCCAACTACTTCCAGTTTTTCAGGCATTGGTAGTTGCACAATAAACAAGCATTGGCATAGCCAATAGGTCTCGCCTTTGGGACCTTATAAGTGTTTAGCCATGCAACAGTTGCATAACTAAATATTTATAAGGTCTCAAAAGCGAGACCTATTGGCTATGCCAAGCGGCCATGCGGCCGCGAAAGTGAAAGTAATCGCGGTAAAGCGCGGCGCACGGGCCCGCGCTCATGCACTGTAGCTCTTGGCTAACCTGGTAGCACTTTTTGGAGCCCTCTCAATAAGTCTCGCCAGTCCAGCGCATGCGCTGGGTCAGGCGAGACCTAAAAATGTATCCTGCCCAGTTTGGCACTTCTTTTAGACTAGCAACCAGGAGGATAACATTGTAATATGCTCCATTTGTCACATGAGTGTTCATTGAGGAAAGCCAGGTTTGCACTATGGTACTGGATGCCAAACTTCTCAACTGAAAAAACATCAGTGCACAACAAAAGAAAAGAATCCAGGTGTTGGACCCGGCCTCGTGGCGTGGTCCTTAACCCCCTGGATTGTGCCCGTTCCCCGCCCCGGCCTTCACGGGCCACCCGTCTGAACTGCACCAAGACCCTTCACCCGGAGCTGCACGTGGTCGCATACTCCTCGTGGCTCCGCCATCTTGTTGGCATACACGTCACCCCGTGCACCAGCCGGCGCGACCCCGCTCAACCCGGCCTCGACCCCAGCGAAGCCCCGCCATCGAGGCACCACGAACTAGCCAGGGGGTGCCGCAGGAACCATTCATCGCCCCCGGCGGAGGACAGTATCGATGGGACCCCCAACTGTCCTCCCCTCTCGAGGTGTGATCGCCCGGCAACTCCCATGGGCCTGGCGCCTCTCCTGCTGGGCGTCTGGCCACCTCCACCCGGCCACTCCGCCCCCTCGGGCGCATAGGTCCGGACATCAAAGGGCTCCAGACCTATATCTGGGGCGACCCCACCACAGCTCGGCAGTTGTATCCCGGAGTCGAGAGCCCTGCTGATTGAATCGCGGCTGACCCTACGGAGAAGAACTCTTGTCGGAACCATCACGAGCCCTGCTGACTGCGTCGCGGCTCCTTCCTGTGAACCCTTTCTGAACCACCTGGAACATCGGAGCCCTGCTGACGCCGTCGCGGCCCAACCTCGCTGAAACCTCCCTCGGAGCCCTGCTGACGACGTCGCGGCTCGAGCTGAGCAGAAACCATCTTGAGAGCCCTGCTGATTGGATCGCGGCTCTCCACGAACTGTACGCCAGAGCCCTGCTGACGCCGTCGCGGCTCAACCCCTCCGAGATCCGGAGGTCCTCCAGCTTGAGGATAAGAACTGGGCCCCAGGTACCCTCGTACCGCATTCCTGCCAAAGACTGTCCCGCTACCCCGACCCTTCCAAAGAGACACTGAGACTTTTGGTGGATCCCTCGATCCCCTCGTGTAAATATTGCCCTCGTAACCTTTTTATTGCTGATAAAGAATTGCTTGTCACAAGACAACCTCCTTGAGTCCTGTGTGGTGGTGTTACTGTGCTAGTACGTGATAGGAGAAGGATCTCTCAGGAGACTTCTCGGCAGCGCCCGGCTACTTCGTGCAGTGTGAGGGCCCCCCCCTTGGTGGTCGCACCGACTCCTCGGGGTCCGCCTTCCAACATTTGGTGGCCAGCGACGGGATCCGAGCCGAACGCAGTACGTACCAGCCAGTACCCACTAGCTACCCTTCCAAACGAACAGCATCATGAGCAGCCAGGAAAACAACGCGACAATGGAGTTCCAGCCCGAACGGCTGGAAGAATATACGCACAAAGAATTGAAACAGTTCTGCAAAGACAAAGGCATTGCAACCACCAGCCTGGGTACCAAAGAGGAGATGCAGAAAGCTCTGAGGGCATGGTTGGAGGCCGGGGCAGGCCCCTCCCAGGAGGAAGGGCCCTTGCCCCTGACTGAGACCGCAGCAACCGCACGGACTCCGGCAACCGGAGGAAGAAAGAGCCTAGAAACCGGCCTCTCCGAAGAAGAAATACGAGAGCGGGAAAAGGTCCGGAGCCACGAGCTAGAGCTCGCCCGACTGCGGCTGGACGGTGAACTCCAGCTGGCAGAAAAGAAACTGGCCCTAGAGCAGCTGCGCCTTCAAGAAGAGATAGAGGAGAAGAGACGACACCGAGAGTTGGAGGAAAAGAAACTAACTCTTGAGCACGAGCGCAGTCTCAAGGAGCTCGAGATCAAGGCCAAGAACGGAGGGACTGACACCCCCAGAGACACTCCACCGCCTTCCGAGGCCAAGGTACATATCCCGAAAGAAGTCGTCAAGGAGTATTACAAGAATGACGACATCCAACAATGGTTCAAGGCCTACGAGGTGGCCATGACCTCTCATCGGGTGCCCCGAAAGGACTGGGGCGCGGGCCTGTGGGGGCGGTTCCTGAGTGAGGGGCGGGACACGCTGCTCCAGCTACCGGAGGAGGTGATGACCTCCTACGATCACATGAAGGAGGCCCTGCTCACCCGCTACGGGCTAACAGCGGAAATGTACCGCCAGCGGTTCAGAGACTGCAAGAAAATCCCGGGTACCACATGGGTGGAATATGTGGACTTTTTCAGTCGGGCCCTAGAAGGGTGGATCAAAGGGAGCAAAGCAACCACCTACGGGCAGCTGGTCGACCTCATCGTATGGGAACACCTTTCCAACAATTGCTTCGTGGAACTGAGGCAGCACCTCCTCGACAGCAAAATGACCGACCCACGAAAACTTGCCGTCAAAGACGATCGATGGGTCAACTCCCGGGTCCCCCGGAACTCAATGGGGGAGTACCAGAGGAACCCCAACGGGCCCCCCCGCCAGCGCGGTGGGGGGGAGGGCCGAACAGGAACCGAGACCCTCCCGCCGGGGCCCCCAGGAGCCCCCCTCGAGGGCCACCGCAGCCACATCTCTCCCCGAGCCTAGCCCGAAAGGTGGGCCCGGCCCGACCCGGACCACGGCCGCCAGTGACCTGCTACGGCTGCCAACAAACCGGACACTATGCCAGCGATCCGATCTGCCCTCTGAACCGAAGAAACGGGGCCGGCGGGCACCCGCCCCGGCAGCTGACAGCCGCCGCCTTGGGGGGAGAAGAAGAGGAAGAGGAGGCCCTCGACCGAGAGAACACTGAGTGGGAGCCGGCAGCCATGTCCCTGGTCTGCCTGGGTAGCCGAGAGATGGTACCCTGCACCCCCATCCCAACCAACACCCAGAAGTACCGGCAGCAGGTCACGGTCAATGGACAACGGGCCGAAGCCCTTCGTGACACAGGCGCCAGTATCACCGCTGTCCGCTGCCACCTGGTGACCCCTGGGCAGATTCTACTGAATGTGCTGTGCCCCGTACGGACGGCCGACAACAGTGAAAGCCTATGCCAGATGGCCCTGGTCCCCTTCGAGTGGGGAGGGGTGACGGGCCTGCTGAAGGTGACAGTGCGCGACGACGCCCCGGTCGACTGCCTCCTGGGGAACGACTTGGAAAGTTCCCCCTGGGCTCAAGTAGAGCGACGAGAACACCTCCGAATGTTGGGACTGGCTGATTGGGCCTGCACCATCACCCGGTCCATGACCGCCCAGGCCCCCCGCTCATCCTCGACCTCTGGGACCGCCCAGCCCGAGGGGCTCACACCCCCTCCCGCCAGCAGCGAGGAGGAGGCGGACACCGACCCTGGACCCAGCGAATCCTCCCCCGAAGAGATGGCTTCTCCGAGCGCCCTCCCAGAGCTGACACAATGGCGACACGAAGGGGGCCCCACCCGAGAGCAGTTCCAGCAAGAACAACAGTCCTGTCCCTCTCTCGAAGGGGTCCGACAACAGGCGACCGCGCAAGCCAACGGTGACCAGACCGGCACCCACTGGATCTACTGGACCGAGGGCCTGTTGTACAGTGAACAGAAAGTAGCAGAACTCGGGGCCAGCCGCGTGTTGGTGGTCCCCCTCCGCTTCCGGGAGTTCCTTCTCCACCTGGCCCATGATGTGCCCCTCGCCGGACACTTGGGGCAAGACAAAACGTACAGTCGTCTGGTGACCCACTTCTACTGGCCCCGGATGCGGAGAGATGTGGACAACCACTGCCGGTCCTGCCAGACCTGCCAAGCCAGCGGAAAGACGGGGGGTCGGGTCAAGGCCCCCCTCCAGCCCTTTCCCGCCGTCAGCACCCCGTTCGAACGGGTCGGAATCGATATTGTGGGACCCCTGGACCCCCAAACCGCCCTGGGCCACCGCTTCATCCTGGTCCTCGTGGACCACGCCACCAGGTACCCGGAGGCGGTCCCGCTAAGAACTATAACGGCCCCTGTGGTAGGCCGGGCCTTGATGGGGATCTTCTCCCGAGTGGGATTCCCCAGCGAAGTGGTGAGCGACCGTGGCACGAACTTTATCTCCAGGTACATGCGGTCTCTGTGGCAACAGTGCGGGGTCACATACAAGTTCACGACCCCCTATCACCCTCAGGGGAACGGACTGGTTGAGCGGTTCACCCGAACATTAAAAGGGATGATCCAGGGCCTGGAAGAACCCCTCAGGCGGAAATGGGATGTCCTGCTGCCCTGCCTCCTGTTTGCCTACCGGGAGGTCCCGCAGAAGTCCCTGGGGTTCAGCCCGTTTGAACTATTGTATGGACACCCGGTCCGCGGACCGCTCAGCCTGGTCAAGGAGGGCTGGGAGATGAAGCCCCGAGGAGCCCCTCCTGACGTCTACCGATACCTCCTGACCCTCCGAAACCAGACCCGCAGGTTCCGAGCCATGGCCGAAGCCAACCTCGAGGCCAGCCAGGAGGACATGAAGCGGTGGTACGATCGCAACACCTCTACTATAGAATTCGAGCCAGGACAGAAAGTATGGGTCATGGCCCCGGTCGAACCCGGCGCCCTCCAGGACAAGTGGACCGGGCCCTTCAAGGTGGTGGAGAAGAAAAGTCCCGTCACCTACCTGGTCGATCTGGAGTCCCCCCGGAACCCCCTCCGGGTCCTACATGCTAACAGGCTAAAACCCCACTTCGCCCGGACCGAACTGAGCCTGCTGCTGGCGACTGACGAAGGGGGCGAGGACGACTCCGAGCCCTTGCCCGACCTCTTGCAATCCGACCTTCACGATGGATCGATCGAAGGGGTCCAACTCGCCTCGTCCCTGACCCCGGAACAGCGCAACGACTGCCAGCAATTACTGCGGGACTACGCAGCCCTCTTCTCTCTCACCCCGGGGGTGACCCACTGGTGCGTCCACGATGTCGACACCGGGGAGAGCCCCCCCATACGACACAGAGCCTACCGGGTGCCTGACCGAGTGCGGGCCTGCATCCAGGCTGAAGTAGCAAAGATGCTGGCCCTGGGGGTCATCGAGCCTTCCGACAGCCCGTGGGCCAGCCCTGTCGTCCTGGTGCCCAAGGCCGCAGCTCCCGGTCACCCCCCGGAGTTGCGATTCTGCGTGGACTACCGAGCCCTGAATGCAGTAACCAAGACAGACGCACACCCGATACCCCGGGCCAACGAACTCATCGACCGCCTAGGGGCCGCTCGCTACTTGAGCACGCTGGACCTCACCGCCGGGTACTGGCAGATCCAGCTCACCCCCGGCGCCCAAGAAAGATCCGCCTTTTCGACCCCGGATGGGCATTACCACTTTCGGGTGATGCCCTTCGGAATGAAGAACGCCCCGGCCACCTTCCAAAGACTGGTGAACAAGGTTTTGGCCGGGCTTGAGGCCTTCAGCGCGGCCTATTTAGATGACATTGCCGTGTACAGCAACCACTGGGCCGAGCACCTTCTCCACCTGAAGGCCGTCCTGGCCGCCCTTCAGCGGGCCGGGCTCACAATCAAGGCCAGCAAATGCCAAATCGGCCACGGATCCGTGACCTACCTGGGCCATCAAGTGGGGAGCGGGCAGGTGGCCCCCCTCCAAGCAAAGATAGATGCCATCCAGACCTGGGAACCCCCCACTACCCAGACCGCTGTCCGGGCCTTCCTGGGCCTCACCGGATACTACCGGCGGTTTATCCGGGACTATGGGAGCATTGTTGGCCCCCTCACAGAGTTAACGTCCAAAAAGCAGCCCAAGAAGGTACACTGGACACCCCGCTGCCAAACAGCCTTCGACACCCTAAAAACAGCCATGTGTACTGCTCCGGTGCTGCAGGCCCCGGACTACCAGAAGGAGTTCATGGTACAGACGGACGCCTCCGA
Organism: Triturus cristatus; assembly: GCF_964204655.1. NCBI lineage: Eukaryota > Metazoa > Chordata > Amphibia > Caudata > Salamandridae > Triturus > Triturus cristatus. The sequence goes on along the minus strand of NC_140586.1, from coordinate 458,138,437 downwards.
GTATGGGATCGGGGCCGTCCTATCCCAAGCCGACGAAAAGGGGCTCGACCGACCAGTGGCCTTCCTCAGCCGACGACTACTGCCCCGAGAGCAACGCTGGAGCACTATTGAGCGTGAGGCCTTCGCTGTGGTGTGGGCCCTCAAGAAGCTCCGGCCCTACCTCTTTGGCACCCACTTCCGGGTCCAGACCGACCACCGGCCCTTGCAATGGCTAATGCAAATGCGGGGCGAGAACCCCAAGCTGCTGCGGTGGTCCATCTCGCTACAAGGAATGGACTTTGACGTCGAACACCGGCCCGGCAATGACCACGCCAACGCCGACGGCCTGTCCCGCTTCTTCCGCCTTGACGAGGAGAATCCCCAAGGAGATGGGTGACTCTCCATGCCTTCGGCTGGGGGGGACGCCTGTTGGACCCGGCCTCGTGGCGTGGTCCTTAACCCCCTGGATTGTGCCCGTTCCCCGCCCCGGCCTTCACGGGCCACCCGTCTGAACTGCACCAAGACCCTTCACCCGGAGCTGCACGTGGTCGCATACTCCTCGTGGCTCCGCCATCTTGTTGGCATACACGTCACCCCATGCACCAGCCGGCGCGACCCCGCTCAACCCGGCCTCGACCCCAGCGAAGCCCCGCCATCGAGGCACCACGAACTAGCCAGGGGGTGCCGCAGGAACCATTCATCGCCCCCGGCGGAGGACAGTATCGATGGGACCCCCAACTGTCCTCCCCTCTCGAGGTGTGATCGCCCGGCAACTCCCATGGGCCTGGCGCCTCTCCTGCTGGGCGTCTGGCCACCTCCACCCGGCCACTCCGCCCCCTCGGGCGCATAGGTCCGGACATCAAAGGGCTCCAGACCTATATCTGGGGCGACCCCACCACAGCTCGGCAGTTGTATCCCGGAGTCGAGAGCCCTGCTGATTGAATCGCGGCTGACCCTACGGAGAAGAACTCTTGTCGGAACCATCACGAGCCCTGCTGACTGCGTCGCGGCTCCTTCCTGTGAACCCTTTCTGAACCACCTGGAACATCGGAGCCCTGCTGACGCCGTCGCGGCCCAACCTCGCTGAAACCTCCCTCGGAGCCCTGCTGACGACGTCGCGGCTCGAGCTGAGCAGAAACCATCTTGAGAGCCCTGCTGATTGGATCGCGGCTCTCCACGAACTGTACGCCAGAGCCCTGCTGACGCCGTCGCGGCTCAACCCCTCCGAGATCCGGAGGTCCTCCAGCTTGAGGATAAGAACTGGGCCCCAGGTACCCTCGTACCGCATTCCTGCCAAAGACTGTCCCGCTACCCCGACCCTTCCAAAGAGACACTGAGACTTTTGGTGGATCCCTCGATCCCCTCGTGTAAATATTGCCCTCGTAACCTCTTTATTGCTGATAAAGAATTGCTTGTCACAAGACAACCTCCTTGAGTCCTGTGTGGTGGTGTTACTGTGCTAGTACGTGATAGGAGAAGGATCTCTCAGGAGACTTCTCGGCAGCGCCCGGCTACTTCGTGCAGTGTGAGGGCCCCCCCCTTGGTGGTCGCACCGACTCCTCGGGGTCCGCCTTCCAACACCAGGCTACTATTGCTGGCATGTTTAGGCAAGAGAAGCCCTACAAACACAACCATGTAATTTAACGTTTGTACTACGGTAAGCTGGCTAAAATTTTAGCGCTGGACCTTTTTCTTTTGTGGATGTAGTGGAATTTTTAGAATTTCTTGCACCCATCTGTCCAAAGTAGAATGTTCCCAGCTGGACTTATTTTGCCAGAATTGTTGTTTCAGGGCTCTATCAAAATGTGCTGCAAATGTGTTGGCCAAGCTATGCAGCAGATTGCTGTTCAGATTACCCACTGATGCCAGACATGTGGACCATTTGTCAAGCCACTGATTACATATTTATGACTGCACACTGGACCTCTTTTGTTGGGGTTACGCAACAGCTACCTGCAGATCTCAGCATGGAAGAATGTTTTTAGAGGTTTTGGTGGCATGCAACAGTAGTGATGTTCGCACTGGAGAAAATGTCATTAAGCTGTAAACACTTTCGAAGAGTTTAACAGCACGGTGATTGAATGGCTTTTCAAACTAAAAAGAAGGTGGAAGCACACTACCTCACACCCCAGCACTCAGTTCTCTCCAATGCATCACTCTCAATGTAGTGCATGATAAAACTTACTTCAGTGACAGTCTTTAGTTTCTTTACCCTTGTTGGTGCAGCCAGTGCTGTGTATCTCTAGACACGTGTTTCAGGATAGTTACCCTTCTTCAGTAGAGAGCAACACATTGCTTGGGGTTACTGGAAATGCTGCCCAAATTCTTCTCAGGCTCTGTACCACTAACTGGGCACAGGTGCATTAGCCAGAGCTTGTCAGCTGACTTGCTAAAGGAAGCCGTTTCAAACAAAAAGGGAGTGGGAGAACACTGTCTCACATCCCACCACTCAGTTTGCCACAATTCATCATGGTACATGAAGTGCATGATCATACTTACTTCAGTCACAGTCATTTAGTTTTTCACCCTTGTTGGTGCAGCCAGTGCTGTGCATCTCTAGAAGCTTGTTTACTGAAAGTTTTACTTCTTCAGTAGTGAGATGTACATTGTTTAAGGGTGCAGGAAATGCTGCCCAAAGTATTCTTAGGTCTCTGTATCACTCACTGGGCTTTGGTGCGTCAGCCAGCACTCCTCAGTTCCTTAGCTCAAGGGAGCCTTTTTAAATAAAAAGAGGGTGGGAGCACACTGTCTCACATCCCAACATTCAGTTCACCAGAATGCATGATGGTAAATGCAGTGCATGATAACTCTTACTTCAAGGACAGTCTTTACTTTTTCACCTTTCTTGTGAATCCAGTGCTGTGTATCTCTAAACACGTGTTTCATTATATTTTTTCTTCTTCAGTAGAGAACAACACATTGTTTGGGAGTCCTGGAAATGCTGTCCAAAGGCCTCGGAATTGGATTTGTTGCCACGGAAAATGGCAGTAATATAGTCCAGGCAATGGCAGATGGCAGAATATTTCAGAGTCCTGTGTTTAGCCGTTGCATCAACCTGATTGTGCAGGACATTCTAAAAAAAACAAGCTATAGTCAGCAACATACTGGCCACCTGCCAAAGAATCTGCACTCATTTCAGTCAATCTTTTAAAGCCTGGAGGCAGTTGAGGATAGTTCAGTGTGCTAGTTGGGTACTGGTTAAAGCTCTCGTACTGGAGGTGGCAAAATCTCGGAACTCGACCTAGTACATGCTGCAATGTTTGTTCGAGCAGTATAGACTAATCACCGACTATGTTTTCAAAGAGGAGGGGATGCACCTGTGAAAAGCATTACCATGGAGATGGACAAATGGGGGCTTCTCAAATTCCTGACATAAAAGATACTTCCTTTTGAGGTTTGTAAATGGGAAGACAGTGAGGAGGACAGTACGATGACACAAACAAGCAATCCCGTTGTTGCATATGCTTCAGGACCAGTTGAAAAATGTGGTGTAAACATTCGTTGGTGTGAAAGAAGATATATATAAATTGGTTCAGAACTTAATCCTTTGCTTGACCATTAATCCGAAACTGCAAAACGAGATTGTGTCCTCCAAAGTGTACATATGTGCCACAATATTCTATTCACAGTACAAAAAATTATGGGTTACTTTCTTTCCTTTTTCAACAGGGGATGTTTCACTTTAGAAGGTTTGGATTGTCGAACAAGCAAGAAACCTGGAAAAAGAACGGCTAGAAGTTAGAGGCCCGGGCAGAAGTTCTGGAGTTGTATGCCTTCAAGGGAAGTGCTGTTGTCTCATTGTTTACACCATCATACCAGCAACAGAAGAATCCGACTCAACCTCTGCAAACTCTTGGCTTCAAGTTACAGGGCGTAAGTCAAGTGCAGAGGCAAAGGAATCAGAGGTCAAGCAAGTGGCACCGCCAATGACCATCCAGAGCATTGTTCCAAGACTATCTGGATGACCCAAAATGGGTCTACCTGTATCAAAACCCATTGACCTATTGGTATGGGAAGATGCAACATTGGGCAGAGCTCAGCATGCTGGCAATTGAATATAATTTCCGGTAGCCAGTATGCCTTTGTTCTGAGCATGTGTTCAGTGCAGCTGGTGCATTTGTCAGTCGGAAGGACCAGTCTCTACCTCGAAATGATGTGAAATTGACAATGATTAAAATTAACAATAACTTCATACCAAAAGACTCCGGACCCGATTCACAAAAGTAAACTGAGACGAAAGTCTAACTTTACGACTTTTGGTATTCACCGAGGGCATTTACTACTCGTTAATACCCTTTGTGAATACCAAAAGTTGAACATTTCAACTTTTGTTAATCACAAAGGGCATTTACGAGTAGTAAATGCCCTTTGTGAATACCGAAAGTTGTAAATTTAGACTTTTGTCTTATTTTAACTTTGTGAATCGGGCCCTACCTGTTTCAGAAACAGCACAGGAGGAGGATGAAGGCTATTGGGCAGACTCATGTGTGTGAGCTGATGAACGCCTGGGTGAACTCCCTGAGTTTGAGAATGAACTCTATTTTACTTACTAAGTAGCCCATAACAGAACTTGCATATATTGTCAAACTGCTTTGAAAAAAATATATATAGAAAAACATTTATGTAGTTTGTGTCTAGCTTACGCTGCCCCATTTTACATGTATTGAGTGGGCCAGTGTGCACACAAGAAGTCTCCATTTGCTTAAAGGACATGGGGACAATGCCTCATATCCTTGGTTTCCTTTGTTTCATTCCCTACCTGGAATGTCAGTAAACATCATTATACAAAACTGCCCTTGAATGTATTCCTTTTGGAAAAGAGATAAATAGACATACGTGCACCAGGCTTGGAACAGGTGACTATTGCACCAATGAGTAATATATTGAGAGACTGATGATGCATGTGGTGGCTAGGAGAGTGTTCAATCTCATTCTTAAAAGTGATTTGGAATGTTTGGGGCCCGGGGGATGATTCTGCCTGAACACTTGCCTTGCTTTCACATTCCACTATAGTTGCTTACATGGTCCTTTCATGTACTTCATTTTTTTCAGGTTCTCTCTAGACCAGTCAGTTTAGTTGACAAAACTACACAAAATGCTAATATTCAGGTCTATCTCATTTGGGTTGGGAGTCAGGACAGGACTACCACAACAGCCAGAAGAAGGAAGTTAGGAACAATGCATATCTAGTTCAATGGGAAACAACATATCTTAAAGATATCTACTTCTGTGGACTGGAGAGTGGTGCCTTGATGTGGAAAATGTAGAGTAGTGGCTCCAATGTCAAACTCTAGTTCAGTAGTTGTGGTCTGGGGGGACTCTCAATGGACACATGTCGCATGGTGGATGCACACAGCTAAATGGTATTGATATTTGTGAGACTGATCAGCAAAGTATATGCAACCCCTGCTACTTGCCCGATATGCCCTGAAAAGGTCGAAAGTATAGCGCACATTATGTTTGAATGCCCAGTGTATAGTAATCCAAGAAAACGATGGCTAGCCCCCGCCTGTCGTCTTCTAGGCATTTCGAACTATCGAGTTGCCTTACGTATTTTGCGTTCTGACACAAGTTTGGTCCTAGTCTGTGCTGTGGCAAAATTTCTGGGCTGGTCCTGGATCATCAGAAACAAACTTAATAACTGCACTAGTTGATATAATGAATTGTCCTTTTTATATGTCTTTTTAAACTACAGTTTTAAACCACAGTTTTAAATCAGTATTTTTTATGTTTTTAAACCAGTCATTAAGCCATCATCAGGAATTTGCTGTAAAATTGTTCCCTAAATGAACTCTTATTTTTGTCATGCTTTTCTTGTATATGCTTTTATGATAATTTTTATCGAAATAAAGCTTTTTGACTTGACTTGCAACCACTTACCTGGGATTGGTAGTAAGAGATTTTTCTTACTTCTCAGGTGATGACACATGACTACATCAGCTTATGCTCTGCCTTCTTGAGCCTCCTCATTCACCAGGAAGTTTACCTTCACTCTACAATATTGAAATACATATTTTTTGCATTCTACAGGCCTCTTCAGCATAAAAGCTCCATAACATTCCTGCTTACCGGACCTTTGCATCCCTCTACCCAAGGCAGGCATTCTGAGAAGAAGAATGCAGATGCACTGTTCATTTTTGCATTCATATACAGAATAATTTTTCTTTCTTACCAATAACAATTTTTAGGACTTTGAGGGTCCTCCCTATTTTATTTTTTATAACCTTAGATAACATAACAAAGTGATAACTTTGGACTCTGGGGCTGAAGGATGGTTTGAATTTGGTAACTTAACTGTCATCTTCCTTCCACAACAGATGTGTTTGGTATGCTGCTTATTAGCTTAATGAATATTGTGTTTTTCTTTATCTCACCTTTCCCATGGTAATTTTATGTTTAAAAAATGTAAAGTGCACTGGTTACTTGTAATACCTGCTGCTCAGCCAGCATGAGTGGGCTGCGTGGAATGTTGGTGCATGGTGATGCAGTGGAATGTTGGTGCATGGTGATGCAGTGGAATGTTGGTGCATGGTGATGCAGTGGAATGTTGGTGCCTGAGAGTCTCCGTTGGAGTATGGGCCGAGCACCAGGGCGGCTGCTCTTCATCAAGCTTATCATAGAAGTGTACTGTTGGAACTCATTTCTTGGAACCTAGACTTAATAAACCATCTCATCTTAATCTACACCTCGGCTGATGGACATCATTATATTGCACCATTCCTCCAGACGGAGGGTCAGCCGCGCTAGGATTGCCCTATCCAGAGACGAAAGGTTAAAAGAAAAGAAGACAGAAACTGCTGAGAAAGGAAAGTGAGCAGGAATCAAAGGAAACCAAGCAGACACTAGCAAAAGGCCGAAAGTTAGGCCAACCGAAACAACCATGTATTAAGTTTCTTCCTGAAAGTTGTTCCAAGGGGTTCCTGCCTCAGGTGAACGGGCAGCGTGTTCCATAGCTTCCAGGCCCGAAATTCGAAGGAGCGACCTCCCAAATGGGATCTTTTGGTGACTGGAACCACCGCCAACACGGTCTGACCCAACACAGGCTCGCACAGTAATGGGACCCATTTTGCTGAAAGGCTCGCAAGGAAGTCCATAGACAGGTAATTGATTGCTGTCCCACTGCCCTCCTGCGCTCAGTGTCATTGACTGACATCCTGTTGGTAGTGTGCACCTTTCAAATCAGATGCCCTCCTACTGACATAAGAGGGTGGAAATAACTATAGCTTTTGTTTCCCTCGTCCATTTCTCTCCAACGGGGGCTACATTTTATAGACAGATCACCTCCATCTAGAAAGCATTATGAAGAAGGGCTTTAAGGTTTATGTGGGAAACATCCCACTCATCTCTTATTAGTGCACGTGGCACGCGGGGTAAAAGAAATCACCGACACAACACTTGTTAAGAAAAGACAATCCGGGCATCAGCACAGTCGGCTCTCCTGCGTGTTTTTCGTAAACTTGTTCTCGACCAAGAGGCACTAAAATGGGTTTATAAAAGCAACGATACCCTCAGGCCCAACTACCGAAGACACAAATGTCAGGCTTTATCACTCGCATAACAATCGTGAACCTAAATGTCAGAGAAGTCCAAAGGCAAACAAAAAGATGAGCAATTTTACACGCAAAAGGAAAAACAAACAATTACGGCTGAAATGTGCTTATTTCTGTAAACTGTTCAACAAGATTGCTCATAACCTACGTAACCACGTAATGAAAGATTCATCCTCTATCCTCTCCGAACAAACGTCTTTTTACTCCTTCAACCAGCATGGCCACCATTATTTCACTGAAACCCCTTTCTCCATTCCGGGAGGTGCAATAACTGAAACGAGGCAGATTCCGGTAGTGGAACAAAATAAACAGAATACTTTTATTTGACAAGATTAATGGTGTGCTCTGCCTGGGAGTGCCACGTGTGATGAATTACTCTGCTGAACACCAGTAGGGTTCTTGGATGGAATTATGGAACACTAGCTGACCCAATGATTAACGTGTAAAAGGAAAGGGTGCCAGCGTTCTGTATTTTTTGTTTTTTGGCTGGTATTCGGCTTAAGTAGTCTACCAAGTGCAGTAATTTCACCCAAATCATTGTGGCTGAAAACAATCTGCGCGCGATTGAAGGAGGAACTGAAAGACTGGTGGTGATTTCATCGGATAATGTTGAGATGTTAATTATATATTTAGAAGGGTATCCAAAAATATTTTTCCACCGAGGACAGGATTTTTAAGGGACTAAGAGAAACGTTAGCTGCAATTTTCTATTTATTTCGTGCACCTCAGTTCAGCCCATGTGACTAATAAAGGCAAGTTAATGACATTAATTTCCATTGCTCATTCAGAGAATTGGGGACACGTGAAATTTCTCAGTGTACATTTGAAAAGTGTACTTGTAAATTCGGAAATTCTGGTAAATGGTCGGACTGAAGCATTTGTAAAAATTACAGGTAGGAACTGGTTTGTTGGCCATTTTACAAAATTAGGTGAACATCTACTAACTGGTAACTTTTCAGGTCGTTGGTCAGTTTGAAAACACAGGCAAATTTGTTCGTGTTAAAGAAAGAAGACCCACTATAATGAAATGAAAAAAATATATATATGGCGCTCTAAACCTAAAGGTATCAAGACGCTGAGTCCCAAGTAATGCAAAACCCCATCAGGGAAGGCCCAACCGAGGAACATAATTAAAAAAAAGCAGTGTCACAGCCTAAAGAAAGGGAAGTCAGAAGAGGGCTCCCCGTCGGAAGGGCCTGGAGATAACTAACCTACAAGTAAAGATCCAAGGGGCATATTATCAAACTCCGGCGATAAATATCGCAAAGCGCGCTTAGCGCTTGCATATTTATCGCTGGCTATCTCTGGAATTTATCGCCCGGTTAGCGCGTTATCAACAACGCACATTGCCGAGGCCATAAAAATTCCAGAGATAGTGGGGATATTCCCGTTTTCCATGGTGGAAAACGGCGATATCCTAGATGATAGGGCCTGTGGTCTTCGCCACACAATCCACCCCCCATGTTAGGTATGCTTTAGTCAGGAATTTAACAGACGTTAAATTCCTGCGTTAAGGCATACTTAACGTGATTTTAAATATCGCTAACCCTCCTTGCCTATATGACGAAGCTGGGTTAGCGATATTGTCCCAAGGAAGTCCTCCTTTGCCTCTCATTAGCAATGCGATCGGAGGCGTGCTGACAAGGGGCGCTATTCCCAGTAAACTGTCGCTAACAGCTGTTAGCGACAGCTTGCTGATAGGGCGATAAAAATATCGCCGCTTTAGCAGCAAAAAGTGCCGCTAAAGCGGCGATATTGCCCTTGATGATATGCCCCCAAGTCCTTAAGTGTATTCCTAAAGAGCAAAGGAGTTGATCTCTGAGATGTGGATTGGCATTGCATTCCATAACCTGGCTGTGACGACGCAAAAGGAGTGAGCGCCCCATCTAGACTTTCAAAATTTCGAAACGGTGACCTTCCAACTTTAAGTTGATCTTTAGTACCTGGTCGGTCAGTATCCATGAAAGGATGACCTAAAATTTAGTGAGCCTGTATGGCATATAGCTAGATGGACTGTGCTAAATGCCTCAATCCCCACCCATTTCCTGACTGAAAGCCAGTGAAGATTATGAAGGCCTTCCCTCACTGAAAGAAATTTTGGGATATTCAGTATGAGGTGCGCAGTCACGTGTTGAACCATCCGGAGTTTGTTCACGGCTGTGTTGTGTATATTGAGATAGAGAACATTGCAGAAGTCTTACTGCAAGGTGATCAACATGACAGCCACTGACTTACGAAGTTCCTTTGGGATGAACAAGAAGATCTTCCTAAGAGATTTAATAATGAAAAAGCAGGTACATGAGGTACGACTTACCAGCATATTGAAGTTGAGGGAGGTATCGAATAGAATTCCTAGGTTCTTTACTGGCTCCACATGTGCAGGGAGGGGGGGGGGGGGCACAGGATTTCGGTCACCACAGCTCTGACAAGATAAAGTGCTGGGCTCTGAAGACCATGACTTAGGTCTTTTCAGTGTTAAGCTTGAGGATGTTATCCTTCATCCAGCTTGTCCTGTCAGTCATACAATGCTTACATTTTGCAGCCATCTCAGGTAGATTGTTGGCGACAGCCACATGGCAGAACACGGAGCATGAGGCCACAAGTATGCAGGCCTATGTCAAAAGCACACTGGCTGCCTACACAAAATGGCCTCCTGCCACATGGTCGCAACAAGAAGCTGGAGGCCTAGAACACAGAACGCATGCAGGCCTGTGGCAAAAGCACACTGTCTGCCTACACAAAAATGGCCACCGCCACATGGTCACTCACAAGTCACAACAAGAGGCAGTAGGCCTGTAAAACAAAGAGCACATGCAGGCCTAGGGACATTCCACTGACTTTACAAAATGTCCCCTGGCCAGTGGCCACATGACATCTGGAGCAAAGGCAAATGGTGGCCTCTGGCAAACACACTGGCCAGACAAAGAAGACATGGCAAAACAGAGAAAACCAGCAGTGCCAAAATTGAAAATTAACAGGCCTAAATATAAATGGCCTTAAAAGGCATTACCCCACCTAGTCCTATTCACTGTTTGCATGAAAAAAACATGAAATACCAGCAAAAAACACATTCTGTATTTCATTCCAAATCCACTCATGGCCTAAATACTGTAAACACCACAGAAACAGTAGTTTCGTATATACCCATGATTAGCACTTGGGCTACTGGCTAAAAGGCCAATTGGCAGACTAGGCCAATTAGTGAATTAACTCAATATTGCAAGTGCATTATAAAAACATGGAGGAAATGTAGTAAACTGTGAAACATTTTTCCTTTACAAAAGAAGAAAAGTGAAATGCTAAGAAATCAGTGATCACTAGGCCCCTTATGAAACAACAGGCCACCCACCACAACGAAGTTTAAAAATCAAATAAGGGTACTAATAAATCCAGGTACATGGCCCCAATCAAACAAACAACACCATTTTTTCTCAACTTACTTGTGAAATCTCAAATACAAAAGTCCTTAAATCCAATGGGATATGCAGCAGACACTAAGAGTGATCCTTCCACCTGCAAATCAAAATGAAGAGTGACCAGGAGATAGACAAAGCACTGGGAGGAGCCTGCTTAACAAGAACAGGAATTTGGAGATTATGGGCACTTCCTTCCAGCGGAAAGAAAAGTTTTTTAAAAAACAAAATACTTTTTCCACAAAAAAACCTGCCAAATGTCAATTTGAGGATGTTTTTAACTCTAAATTATCAGTTCAGTAAGATTTTGATGCTTCTCAAGGAGGGTATCTTCCCCAGATTGCAGCCGCGGTAGATCCTGCATGTTCGGGATCGCATACAGCAGAATACATCCGCTGGAAGTCGCTGGCAAATTCTCCAATGCAGAGTGTGGAGTTTAACGGTAACTCTGCGTTCTCCACACAATGCAGTTGCCGAATTCCGCAAACTCTGCAAACAGAGCAGAGTTTTACACTCAGGTGTACCCCTAAACATGTACGACTCTCTCAACATGGCTATGACGAAGTGCATGACTCTTTGACTAGCAACAGTGACTGAGTGCATTAGTGTGTCATTTGATCTCTCAATGGGTGTCTCAGTTACTGAATGGCTCTCTGAGTGGGTGTGTGTGTATCTGAATAGGTCTGTCACTGGCTTTATCAGTCTGTGAACAGATCTGTGAGTGCTTACATGAGCGTCTCATTGGAGTGTGACAGTCACTGTGTGACAACATCTACTAGTCTGCGACTGAGTGCATAAGTGTCTGTATGTGTCTCTGAGTGACTCAATATGAATATGAGTGGGTCTGTGACTGGGTGCATTATTGTCTAAGTGGGTGTTTTACCGGGTGCATGACTCTCTGAGTGGTTCTGTGAGTGGGTGTCTAAGTCTCTGAGTGGGTCTGTGAGTGGTTGTCTGAGTCTCTGACTGGGTCTGTCAGTGCATGCGTCACTGTCTGAGTTGATCTCTGAGTCGGTGTCTGAGTCTCTCAGTGGCTGGGTGCATCAGTTTCTGCATACATCTATGAGTGGGTGTCTGAGTTTCTCAGTGGCTCTGTGACTGGATGCATCAATTTCTGTATGCATCTGTGAGTGGGTGTCTCAGCCTCTGAATGAATCTGTGACTGTGTGTGTCAGTCTCTGAGTGGGACTGTAAGAGGGCGAATGGGCCTCTGAATGAGTCTGTCAGTGGATGAGTGTGTCTGAGTGGATCTTAGAGTGGATGTGTCAGTGTCTGAGTGGGTCTGTGAGCGAATGTCTGAGTCTCTGAGTGGGTCTTTGACTGGGTGTAACAATGTCTGAGTGGGTCTGTGAATGGATTTCTTGGTCTCTGATTGGTTTTGTGAGTGGGCACATCAGTCTCTGAATGAATCTGTGAGTACATGCATCAGTCTCTGAGTGGGTCTGCAAGTATGTGTGTGAGTCTCTGAATGAGTCTGTCAGTGCACATGTCAGTGTATCAGTGAATCTAAGATTGGCTGTATCAGAGTGGGTCTATGAGTGGGTGTCTGAGTCTTTACATGTGGGCCTGTGAGTGGGAGTATCAGTGTCTGGTAGGTCTGTGAGTGGATGTGTCAATGTCTGGGTGGGTCTGCGAATGGGTTCATGTCTGTCTGACTGGGTCTGTGAGTAGATGTGTGAGTGTGTGAGTGGGTGGATATGTCTCTCAGTGGGTCTGTGAGTGGATGTCTGACTGTGTCTCTGATTGGGTGTGCAAGGGTATGGGTGGGTCTCTAAATGGGTCACTGACTGTTTAAGTGGGTCTCTGAGCGGGGGGAATGAGTGCAGGAACCGTCAACTGGCTCAATATTACATTCTATCTAGATTCCATTATGTTTCATTCTAACTGCTCTGCTGAGTTACCTCTCAATATATTTGTGCTTCAAACTTCTCTATACTGTTGTTTGATATACATAATGGAACACTGATTCTATGAAAGCAAAGTGCTGTAACTGTTACGTAACACTTTATACAGTATCATCCTCCTTATGATTTTCATAGTAATAAACCTGTGGCAGCAAGTCTGCTTTCAGTGGAAAATCTGATGTCAATATAGTACAATTCTTAATGTTTTGTGCTCTCTATGACCATGGAGGTGGAAATTCAAAGTGGTGGAGCAGAGGTATTCAGGAGATCCTATTGAGTTGGGAATAAGAGCTTCTTCCAGCATGTGGTGCAGGTATAGGTGATGTTTATCGCTGGTGGGTGTTGTAAATGTATTTCAAAGAGTAAAGTTGATGGTATGATGATTACACCAGGGAAAAGTTAATAGTTTTCAGATGCCAAAAGGGTCAATGAAGATTGCATTAATTTTCTGTCTGGCAATGTGGCGGCATCCAGAATGTTTTCATGAAGGTCAAGAAATGTTCAGGAGGTGATGATCATTTTAATAGTAGTAGTATCATCAGGAATTTAAAACCAGAGATTAAAGTCATCAAGGGTGATCAGAAAAGGCATCTAGGAGCCAGGTTTGAGGTAGCATTACAGAAAGATTCCACAATGGCCTGGTAACAATATCTAGGGTGATAAATGTGCAGGTCTGTCAGGATTGTGTAAAAACAGATAATCCTTATGTCAGGGATTGGCATTTAGGAGTTGAGGAGCAAAGAATGGCTGGTTCTGAATCCTCTAAACAATCTATTAAAAAGTATTTCAAAATGTGGTCCTCCAGAAAGATGAAGGAAAAGTAGTTATAATTATGTCTACAAAGTTTACAGCATTCATTTATTTATTTTCTGTTCCATCTATCTTTTAATAATATTTATTCTGTTACCAATCCATTAATCCACATTCATTTTTGTTTTGTTACATGATGAATAATATTTATATGAAAAATCGTACAATTACATTTTTTAAAAGCTCAAATGTTGCGCACTGCAATATTGGACAATGTCCTCCAGAGGACTGGGAACTAGCCCATGCTGCCCTAAAACAGAGAAACATTATTCTTGATCAAAACTGTTGATTTACCCAGTCCTTGATATGGGTAATGCTTCAGAGCCATCATGTTGAATATTTTCAAACAGTTTTAGCTCATTTACAAACACCAGTAAAGACCAGTGTTTTCTATTAATTGGTGTGGAGGGGTTTTGTTAATCCGGTTTATTGGGTTAAAGTAAAGGGAATTGAAAGTACTGTAGATTCACAATAGCAGCAAGGGTGTTTGTTATGCTTTTTACACTTTCCATGAAGTCAAACAGCTATATCATTAGGTTTGGACATTTAGGGCCTAATTACGATGGTGGTCAGACAAGCATCCGACAGCCATCGTTTTGGAGCAGGAACCATCCAATAATGAGTTGGCAGTTCCGCGCTCCCTATATAATGCAACGACTGTGCAGGTGGTCAGTCAAAGAACTTTATTCGGTTACTAAAAACCATAAAAGCAGTACAAAATACATAAAACAAGGTTTAAAAATTCAATAAAACAGTTTAAAAAGTGATTGCAAATCCTAAATAAAAGAAACATATCAGAGATATAAGGAGTACCTATTTGCAAATGTCAGGTTTGGTGATTGATCTTTGTGGCCAGACTGATTTTCTTTTGTCTAGTGGCTGCTACCAGAAAGCACGCCATATGTGACCTGTACCGAGTTCAACATCTGTAAATATAATAGAGCCGGCCGTACCTGCGCAAAATTTAAGTCTTTCAGGATGGGGAAAAGACATTTTTTACGGGCCACCAAATAATGTTCACAAAGCATCACTAGGTGCAGAGTATACTGTGTAGAGAAAGAATCGCAGGTGCAGGGTGGGGAATCTTCTGGGATGCCCCACTTTGTATACGAGCCAAGCACAAGGTGTATCAGGTTGAACCTGAACCTTATGAGTAGAAAACGATGATATGGTTTAGTAACATATTTTAAATAAGGTTCCATGGCCAAAGACGACGAAAGTTGGTAAAGTGATCTTACCATTGGTTTACAAAGCTCAACCGTTTCCCTCTAAGCTTCCAACATATTTCGAAAGTGCTGCTTGACCCACCTTACATCTTCTTTTTTAAGGTTCTGTGGAAAAGAGTACATATCCGGGCGTCCTAACCTAGCGCATGCCGCTCTAACATACGCTAGCCACGGTATGCTGTCTGCTTTGTCCAAAGACATGCAATCTTTGAGAATGCAGTGGTTCAATGTAATCTCCTCGTTTGTCCAAGTTTTAATCCAACATAACAGTGGGGACATTTTTAAGAGATCAGTAACATAACCCAAGCCTGTTTCGTTATGTATTGAATATGTGGGGGATGATTTCGGGAGTGATAACAAGGCTTGTATAAAGTTGTTTTCTAGGATTTGAATGCCTGGGGCTGAGACGTAGCCCCATATATCTGCCCCATATGATGCAATTGCCACACATTTGGCTCTATAAATACGAGTCATGGCTTCCATGGGTCTCGAGCCCAATCTTTTAGCAAAATGCATAAGAGCTGTGGTAGATCAGCTTACACCATTCTCCTTTAACTTTAATTGGGCTCCCCAAGTTCCTTTCTCATCAAAAGTGACTCCTAAATAACAAAAAAAGGGTACCCTCGAGATTGGGGAGTTGTTACAGCTAAAGGCCCTAATCTTCATGTTTTTCCTCCGTGAGCCTGTAACCATAACATGGGATTTAGTAGTGTTGATCTTTAGGTCCAAGGCTTCCATGAAACCACCAAAATGATCTAATAATCTTTGCAGGCCCGTACCAGTCCGAGCTACAAGAACGGCATCATCCGCGTATAGCAGTACCGGAATAGGTAGCCCCCCCATATGCGGTATGTCCAAGGTAGCTGAATTCAGGGATTTCCCCAAGGAATTAATATATAGTGTAAAGAGGAGAGGGGCCAGAATGCAGCCTTGTCTGACCCCTCTTCCTGACCTAAACTTCGCCGTACATCTTCCTTCCCTTGTGACCCTGACCGAGGCGGACAGATTTTGGTGGAGGTCATGCAAAAAGTTAACCAAGGTGCTATCCAAACCCAAGTCTCGCAAAATAATCCAAAGTTTTGAGCGATTTACCAAGTCGAAAGCAGAAGATAAATCCATAAATCCCAAATAAAGAAGCCCACCCTTCGCCACAGTGTATTTGCTAATAATAAGGTGAAGGTTTAAACATTGGTCCATGGTCCCTCTATGTGCTCTGAAACCGTACTGTAGATCCGATAGGGTCCCGCTCTCCACTAGCCAATCCCCCATTCTTTGCAAAATAACTCTGCCCAGAATCTTAACGGCAGAGTCCAACAGGGAGATTGGTCTATAGCAGGCAGGGTCCCCCCTATTCCCTTTCTTGAAAATAGGCACGATAATAGAGGTAGACCAAGAGGAGGGAAAACCAGCTGCAGGTATCGCATTAAACACATTGGTTAGTATTTTTGACCAAAATTGCGGATACTGGATGTAGAGATCTGCGGGGACCCCATCCGGACCCGGGGCCTTGTGTTTACTTGTATCTTTAATCGCCCTCTCAACCTCAGTGATGTTAAACTTCAGGTGAGGTGTAGCATGGGTACTGACTGGTGGCGTTAATGCTGTGGATTCATAAATCTGTTTAAAGTGGCCTAGCCATCTTCCATCTTCGATCACGCAGTCCATATCAGTTTTCCCATCCTCGGAAAAAAAAGGCTGGTTCACCAAGGCCCAAAACTTTTTGCTATCTCTCAGTACATCAATGGATAGTAAACTATCCCAAGCTTCCTCCTTGATTTGGTTTTTGCGATTAGTGACTGCAATTTTGTATTCCTTCCTTAAATTAGTCACTAAGGGCCTATCTCTGGGTTTATGTTTTAATGCTTTCAACAGGGCACTGTGTTTTAGCGAACAATCCTTGTTAAACCATTTAAAAATCTTCTTGTTCCTTAGAGCGTCTGGCCTTAGCTCCAAGTTCTTAGAGATCCTTGTACATATTTCCTCATACGCTGCCATAACATCAGAGCCCAGGGCAGTTGGATCTAGGCACACTGCCAGATTAGCCTCCGCCTCTTGGGCTAGTGTTTGGAAGAATTGCTCAGGGACAATCATCCCCCACTTAAGACGCCTTCCGTGGTCCTTAGTTGTCGAAACATTTGGAGCTGCCACACTTGTCAATCTATTAATCCGAAAACAGTCTAGGTCCAGCACTAAGAGGACAGGGTGATGATCACTGAAACTAGCAGTAACAACCCTATACTCACGTGCCTTTGACAGGACCCCGGATGATACAAAAATATAGTCTATGACAGTGTTGGCGTCTCTCCCTATAAATGTTGGAGGTCTGGGTTCATTTTTGCCCCGCTCAATTTCAAATAGATTTAAGTTCGCAAGAAAAGTCTCAAGGCACTCACCCTCGTTTGTGTGTTCAAAATGGGGAATGCCCTCAGTCGGTAAGCCCCCATATCTATCATTAAAACAGTCTCCCTCACAGGGATGAATATTAAAATCACCCAGGATTACCATCTCTGGGACGGAATTGCAATCTTGTCTATAGACTGACAGGAAATCTAACAAGGAGGTCAAATGCTCATTCGCATAAGAAACCTCCTTGGAATTATAAAAATTAATGAGCAAAAAAACTTTAGTGTCGGATAAAATCCACTCCACAACTAACGTATTCATGGGTGCGGAATCTAATTTTTTAAAAACCCCCGCTAGGTTCAGAGAACATAGTGTGAGTAAGCCACCCTTTGCTCTCCCTCTCGCTCCTGGGACTGCTGGGGTTGAAAAACTACAGAAACCATCCAATGAGAAACTTCTAGTGGTATCCCATGTTTCTTGGATTGCCAAGACGTCATATTGTTTTACAAACCCTTGCCATATGGGGTCTAAAGCCTTTACATTTAAACCTGCCACGTTCCAGGTGAGAAATTTGCAATATGATGAATCTGCATTAGAAGGGGTAAGCGCACCCCGGCGATCACCCTCCACTGGGTCTGTATCAGAGGTATAAGAAAGGTTTAGTTTAATCGAATCCTCCATAGCAACCGCCTTGCTTGGTTGAGTAGGAATAATCTGGTAGCTCCGACCAAATTCCGAGCTCTGTGTTTGTCAGTCAACCCAATCTGTGGTTGACAGACATTCAAAACGATTGGCTATTGGAAAGTGCAAGGGATTATCTAGACCATTTGTAAACTGTTGGTAATGATAGGGTTGGCTGTAATGTGAACCAACAAGAGGGCCGCCTTGACGCGGTCTACCTCTTCTACTCCTTACCTGGTTCCATCCCGCATTCCACCCCTCCTCCCACGCATGGGGTTGTATCTCCCAGGGGGGATTGGATCTTTGTCTAAATTTACTGTCATGGGGTCCTTTTAACCAACTCCATCGATTGTCAGCTTGATTTTGTGGGAGATAGAAATAAGACAGAGGTCTAGCAACCACCGTGCTCGTCTGGAATCTAGGGGATCCACTACTACAAATGAACTCTACAACCTCAGTATTCTCGAAGGTGACCACTACACAGTCCCCTTGTAGGTTTTTTCTGTTGCCTCCCACCCACGGAGCTCTCTCAATCATTAAAATGTTGCACGGTATGTTTGGCGGGAGAGGATAATTTTTAGATAGCCAATAACATACTTTATTTTTGAGAGCCTGATACGATTCAACTTCTGGCGAAGAGATTTCAGTGACGCCAGTGAGAATAATCACGTAAGGGCAGGCATCAGGGGGAAGATGGATGTTTCTACGGGCCATGCCCTTGGCTCTGTCGGGTGCATCAAAATTTAGAGGCTGTGCTAAGCGATCGCTTAATGTAGCCTGAGCGGTTGAATTGCTCTTGGTTGTTGTCAGAGATTGATCTGTTTTCTGAGTTTGGTCAGCTCTGGGGGCTTTTATAGTGATGCCATCCTGGTTTATAGCGTTACTGGAATTCTTGGGGGTCATTTTTGTAGTCTCCAGCGATTTGTTAACAGCCACCGAAGGCTTATTGACCTTTTTAGCTGGAATAGTAACCTGGGCAGTTCTATTATTCAAGATGAAACTAGGGGCACTTATGTCCTTATGTATGTTTTTTAGGACAGTTTCCAGACAGCGTAGTCTAGCCTCTAAGGGTTCCAGCAGTACTTTTAACATATTAAAAATAGTGGTATTACTCATGCTTGAACCATAGCCCTCCTGTAATGGAGATTTTACTGAGTTGCCCGCATCCCCGGTCAACTCCAGGATTTCCTCCAGGCTATGATCGATAATAGTATCGTCAGGGAGGCTCAGGGGTAAGCCACTCTTAATAACATGCGATCCCTCTGTGGAACTGGGTAAAGCTACTGGCAATTTATCCATATTAGGGGGGTTAGGGGGAATTCGAACCTTCTTTCCTTTATGAATAGATGGTTTATTGGTTTTTCGAGTTTGCTTAGGGATGGCCCCTTCTGTCCGACCCCTTTCTTTTGTAACGGATATATTGTTAGAGGTATTTGACTCACTTTGTTGCACTCCACATTCTGATAGGAAAAGAAGGTTGGGAGAAGCCTCCAGATCCTGTAAGGTGTTTAAAGCGTCAAGATCCCCAGTCTCTCCAGTGCTATGTACTAGGACCTGTATATCTGTCCGAGAATCAGTGTTGGGTGTCTGTGCCTGTGCTATAAGACCCAAGGAGGATCGTTTGGCCATGGCCAGGTCTTGGGACACTCTCCTATCCATTAATGTTATACCCTCGTCAATTAGCGCATGAGTGCGGGTAATAAAATCATCCAAGGTTCCGGTAAGTTTTTTAGCTCCTACAGCGGCCATACTTCTGGTTTCGCGGCAGTTCATGGCCTATATTTCCTATCAGTGAGGACACTAAGGAGCTAAGTGTAACCGACCAGGGTTTGTGGCCCAGTCCAGCCTCCTCTGGCCTCTGAGGGCCACAGAGGGCCCGCCCTTTGCCCGGGCTTCGTTCGGCGTCCCGCTCGCGTCCCGCTGAGCGGAGGAACGCTGTTCTTAAAGGAGGCGTTGCGGCCGGGGGCGTGTCTTGCTGGGGGCGCGGCCGTGCACACCTGTGCAGCGCAGGGACTCCTGGTCTAGAGAGTCCCTGCAGCACGCGCCCTCTGGTACCTCCCGCAGATATTCCGTCCTCGTTCCGGGCACTCTCCGGTACCCCTGCAGCCTCGGCCCCACGCCAAATGCCGCGCAGTGGCACCCGCGAAGCGGGTGCTGCAAGATGTTAAATGGCAATAAGGCGGTCAATCCCTCCAGGGACACGGGGAGGCCACAAGGCGGATCAGCGTTCTCCCAGCTCACCCAGTCGGCAAGTGGCGGCGTCCAGGTAAGGTTTTCTGTGATTAAGGGTCCCACAGCACTTAGTGAATGCTCACAATTTAAAGTTTGGTCGGCCGGGGGCGTGTCTTGCTGGGGGCGCGGCCGTGCACACCTGTGCAGCGCAGGGACTCCTGGTCTAGAGAGTCCCTGCAGCACGCGCCCTCTGGTACCGCCCGCAGATATTCCGTCCTCGTTCCGGGCACTCTCCGGTACCCCAGCAGCCTCGACCCCACGCCAAATGCCGCGCAGCGGCACCCGCGAAGCGGGTGCTGCAAGATGTTAAATGGCAATAAGGCGGTCAATCCCTCCAGGGACACGGGGAGGCCACAAGGCGGATCAGCGTTCTCCCAGCTCACCCAGTCGGCAAGTGGCGGCGTCCAGGTAAGGTTTTCTGTGATTAAGGGTCCCACAGCACTTAGTGAATGTTCACAATTTAAAGTTTGGTCGGCCGGGGGCGTGTCTTGCTGGGGGCGCGGCCGTGCACACCTGTGCAGCGCAGGGACTCCTGGTCTAGAGAGTCCCTGCAGCACGCGCCCTCTGGTACCGCCCGCAGATATTCCGTCCTCGTTCCGGGCACTCTCCGGTACCCCAGCAGCCTCGACCCCACGCCAAATGCCGCGCAGCGGCACCCGCGAAGCGGGTGCTGCAAGATGTTAAATGGCAATAAGGCGGTCAATCCCTCCAGGGACACGGGGAGGCCACAAGGCGGATCAGCGTTCTCCCAGCTCACCCAGTCGGCAAGTGGCGGCGTCCAGGTAAGGTTTTCTGTGATTAAGGTGGTCATAAATTTGATATTTCTAGTGCGGATTGTGCTGAGGCCCATGAAAAGAGCCGTAGTACAAGCCACACTTGAAAAATTCATTTTGTGCACATCCATGCACAGTGCCTGGCACACGGTGCATGTACGTGTGGGATTGCACTGCATGTGCCCCCTGGGCCACATAGCGAAGGCCCTTGGGGGATGGGGTTCCTGCTAGGGGCCCCAAAGTCCTATTCCATCTGCCTTTTCATGGTGGTGGATCCGCCATGAAAAGGCAGTTAGAATGGGCCATAGTAATCCCTAACATGGTGCCTTTGTAGACACCATCTGTATTGTAAAGAATAGGATCTGAGTGACAGCCCAACAGGCTCCTTGAGACCGCTAGAAGCATCGGTCTATCCCTCCAACCGAGTGGCGGTCAGACTATTCTGCTGGATGTTGATTGGGCTGCCACTGATGGCCTATCGGTGGTGTTCTGACCTACATCCTAAGCAGGCCCTTAGTGATAGCATGGTAACACTAGTTTTCTGTTCTGGTTTTATAAACTAATGCAGATGTTAAATTAAATAAGATTGCTTCCTGTCTTTATTTAAATGGAACAATCAGTTAAACCAAGGAAATTGGGAGATTTAGTTATAGTTAGGACCACTGGAAAACATGTTTGTGCAGCACTGGAGTCTAGCATGTAAACATGAAGGTGCTTTAGTCATTGCAAAATCCATTCCCAACTACAAAATTGGCAGACCAGTGCAAAAAATGAATTCTATTTTGGGGACAACAAAATGTATTAAAATTGCTGTAAACAATATGCAATTTCTATGTAAAACATCTGGCAAAAGATTATTGGTCACAATTCAACACATGACTGGAGGAATCAAGTATTTAAAAGGTGTTATTGTTTCTCATATATTATAAACATTTCCATTCAAAGGACTGAGAAAAGGTAACATCTTTGCAACAGTAAATGTAAAAGAATAAATAAATTGAATCTACTTCAAATAGAATCAACTGAATATTTCCTTCTTTGTCATAAAATGTATTTGTTTCACTTTTGTAAAGAAATCTAGTTCACATCACAGACTCTATCCTCAAAGCTGCAGTTATACCATAAGTGAAGTCAACTATTAGAACAATCACAAGCATTTTATGTCTCTTTTTAATGAGAGTCCTTGAATCCTGATGTACCCATTAGTGTGAAGGTGCATAACACATATGAAATCTATTTGATTTTTTGGACATGTGAGCCAAAGCCATATGCCGATATTATTCCTCCAATTCCAATAAGATAAATGGCTGTTCTTTGTCAAATGTCTTTGCTACTCTGAACCCTCCCTCACAAACCAACTCTTTCTCCAACACAGACCCTTTTTCCCCGACCCTTACTTCCCCTATGTCCAACGTCATCTCCAATCCAGTGGTCACTCCCCCCCTACTACCACAGCACACTCCCCCTCCGATGTCCCACATCCACAGACACAAACAGTCTCCACCGACTACCTCACTGACAACCCCCGTGACATCCCCATGGCCAATGTTGTCACCAATCCTATAAACTCGTTCCCCCCTATTGTCAATACACGCTCCCCCTCCGCCATCGCACACTCACATAAACAACCTGCCTCCACCGCTAATCTCATTGACATTCCCCGGAACTCTGGCTTCTTACCTAAAATTTCTCTCCCTCCTCACTTGGACAGTAGACCCTCTACTCCTCCTTTGAACTCTTGAATGTGAGCATTACTAATCCGGCTCCCCGGTCCAACCTCTCCCCTCTCCTAACCCAACTGATTCCATCCAATCCCCGACCCCTGTTCACTCTCCCTCCAAAGACCCAAGTCATTCTCGGCCCCTGCCGAATACCTTCAACTTTTTCAGCTCAATAGCACAGCAACTGAACAGAATGGAGCTGAAAATTAACTTCCTTGCTGCTGATTTCCTATACTTACAAAAAGATCTTCTCAACAGGACCAAGCCGCCGTGCTCCCTCTCCCCGGGTAGATTTCCTCCCACCCCACTCAATACCGCTCCCTTGGCCCCACAGTGCACCCCTCGTCCCTCCAGTCTGTCAGCGAGTCAGGCACTTCGACCCAACCGGGATCGCCAACCCTTTTCGAAACCGAAACCTGTTGAGATCAATGACTCTTACCTCGCTTTGAGCCAGAAGTCAGCCCCTTTCCCGATCCCTGTTATTATCGGCACTAACAGAATCCCTAAAAATGTCCACTCGCCTAGACCTCCTGCTCATTACTCCTCTATCCACCTTACTCCCCCATCATCGAGGCTCCTCGTCCTCTCTCTTGCATGCTCCTCAACTACAGATCAGCAGTACAACACGCCACAGACATTGCTGAAGCTCTACTCGCTGAAGAAATTGACATTGCTTTCCTCACTGAATCCAGGCTCAATGTCCACTCCACCCCCATTCTTGACTTTCTCACCCCTCCAGGGTACACCACCATCAGACAAGACATACCCATCAAAACGGGGGGAGGACTAGCCATCATCCACAAGGCAGAATACAGATTACCAAACTTAAACCTGCAGAATACCTATCGTTTGATTACCTGGGTGTCGAACTCAATGCCAAAGGCACCTCACCCATCAAATTCCACACCATTTACCACCCTCCTGGAGAGCGTACCCTTTTCCCCGAAGAACTAACAGACCTAATATCAAGGTTTTCCATGACAGACACTAAAGACGTGTTCCTGGGTGACCTCAATATCCACTGGAACGACCCAAAAGACTCCACTGCCCAGAACCTATCTAACCTACTTGAAATATATAACCTCAAACAACTCTGCAATAAACCTACTCACATCAAAGGTGCAACACTGGATGCAATCATTACCAACAATGCTCTGGTCTCTCTGAGAGCGATTTCTCCCATTGACTGGTCCGAACACCACCTCATTCTGCTCAAGATTGATGCACTTGTCTCCCACCAACCTATTTGTGATGACAAACACTGGACCAGAAATATCAAAGCAGTCCCTTTATCTGAACTTGAATCCAGGATTCATGCCCATCTTCACCTCCAACCCTCATCTTCAACGGCCGATGACCTCACTACACACTTTAACTAAAAAATGACAGAGGTTCTAGACCAAGTAGCTCCTTTCAAACTCAAACAATTGAGGCAAACCAAATCTAAACCCTGCTTTAACGTGGATCTGAATGAGGAAAGGCATCAATTCAGGCAAACGGAAAGGTCTTGGAGACTAAACCCCTCGACCTTACACCTAGCGCAACTTAGATCTGCTCGGAAAGCATTTTTAATGAAAAGGCGTCTTTCTTCCGCAGCCAACTAGATCTGGCAAAAAACAGACCGAGAGAACTCTTCAACATTGTCAAAAGACAAACTAACTGCACTCCCCCTCTAGAAATCAAAGCCACCAATGAGCGTTGTGAAGAAATTGCCACCTTCTTCACTAATAAAGTCTCGAAAATTGATCAATCCTTCATCCAAACCTCTAACCGTCCTTCCCTCTTAACCTGCCCCACTCTAACCACCCCTGATCATTCAGAAAGAGTTCTTACCAAGGACAATCAGGTCTGCCACCAGCTAAAAAATAATGCGCATTGGTCCGACTTTGAGCTTATGTCGGAATATGAGGTTTTCAGTATAATTTCTAACCTAAAACTTCCTCCCACACTATGGACACCATCCCATCCACACTCATAAAAGAACTTAGCCACACCATTTCCCCTTTCTGGACAAAAATCATCAATGCCTCCCTCACCTCAGGCTGTGTCCCAGACTCCCTTCAACTTGGACAAATCACACCCATTCTCAAAAAACCAGGGGCCGACCCTAATGATCTCAACAACCTCAGACCTATCTCCAACCTCCCATTCCTTGTGAAAACATTGGAAAAATGCGTTCTCCACCAACTCAACAAACACATTGAAGAGTTCAACCTCCTCAACACCTTTCAATCAGGATTCAGCAAAGGCTGTAGCATGGAAACAGCTATGGTCAACGTCTCTGACGATATTCACAAGGCTTTAGATGAAGGTGATGCCTGCCTACTCAACCTCATTGACCTATCTGCGGCATTCGACACAGTAAATCATCCAGCGCTTCTTGAGACCTTTTCGAAGCGCTCCGGCATCAATGGCACAGTACTGAAATGGTTCACCTCCTTCCTTCAACAACGCTCGCAACAAATTCAAATCAACTCCTGTCTTTCAAAGCCAACAAAAGTCACACTTGGGGTCCCGCAAGGCTCGATCCTCTCCACGGCCCTCTTCAATCTTTTTATGGAGCCCCTCACAATCATCTTGAAAAAATCTGGAGTGAATTACCACCTTTACACTGATGACACCCAAATCTATTTCAAAATCAAGTCTTCCAGCGACATCCAACACCTCAATGCCACTCTAACCGAGATCCAAACTTGGTTCAATGCTAACCACCTAAAACTCAATCCAGATAAAACAGAACTAATCCAATTCTCTCCAAAAAACAACCATCGTCCAATCCAAGAGTGGCTCAATAATCTGATCACCCTAAACAGCCCCATCGTCCTATCCGACTCAGTTAAGTCTCTAGGCATCACCCTTGACAAGACATTATCTTTGGAGGCCCACATCAAAAACTCTGCAAAGAGTGCTCTTTTCTCTCTAAAACACCTCAAGAAATTGAAACCTTTTCTTCCCCATGATCATCTCAAGACAGTAGTCCAATCCCTAGTTCTCTCTAAAATCGACTACGGGAACGCCATCCTAACAGGGACTCCAAAAGCTCACCTAGCCCCTCTAAGGGCAGTGTTGAATATGGCCGCTCGACTCATATCTGGAGTAAAAAGATTTGATCACCTCACTCCAGCTCTCAACTCCCTCAACTGGCTTCCCATGGAAGGGAGGTGTATTTACAAACTGGACTGCATCACTCACAAACCCTTCACTCTCCAGCCCCTAACTACCTGAACAACAAACTGGTAAGAGCAGGTCAATCCAGAACGCTGAGAAGCTCCAACTCACTCCTTCTTATTCCTCCGAAACTGAAAAAAAAAGCACACAATACCGATCGTTCTCTGGCAATGCTCCCAGGATGTGGAACGCTTTCCCTAGAGTCCTCAGATGCAACCCCTCCTTCTCCTGTTTCAAAAGGGACCTGAAAATCCATCTCCTTAACAAATACTTTCCTGACCAATGTCAACTAACCTAGACTGTAATATCCGAGTTTACTCCTCTCTCTTGACATTCAAGGATAGTTGGTGACCGGACTATGTTAACCACCTTATCTTCCTTGCTGTATTTTTTTTTATCCCTGGTTTTGCTTTCTTACTGCCTGCCTACTATGTAATGCAATTTCCGTCTGTTTTTTTTACAGTATGTATGTAAAGCGCTCTGATACCTACTGATAAAAGCTAGCGCTATATAAAACTTTTAAAATGAATAAATAAATAAAATACTCCTTATTTCACTTCTCTCCTGCGTTTACATAGGAATACTCATGACTTACAGCATTATGATTTGATTTTTCCATTATGTAAAGGCTAAAAAGTGTTGGTGCAAGCACAAATCTATGTCTAACGTCCCTGTTTATAGGTATCCTATATGTGAGGTCTCCCTCTATGTTCCATCTCACCCTAGCATATGTGTCGGTGTGGTGTGGATGACTTTCAAGATCCAGAGGAGGTCAGCAGGGATTTCTCAGGAATCTAGGACTCTCCACAGGTTTTCCCTCATGACCAGGTCAAATTCCACCTGTAGATCTTTAAAGACAACAAATAGATGGTCTCAACCCAAGGTAATGCATTTCCAGCAAACAATGTTGAAGCGAAAGATCTGATCAAGGGTGCTGACCCTTTCCCTAAAGCCCACCTGAGTATCCTCAAGTATGTGTTTCTCGGATAACCAGATTTGCCTACAAAATATTTTTGGGCTGTTGGCATTTAGGCTTATGAGTCTATTATTAGCTGTGGTGTCCCTGCTTCCCTTCTTTTGTACTGAGACAATAGCCGTGCCAAGCCACGTTGGAGGGATATCCTCCCCTCTCATTATGACATTGCTCAGAACATCACGGTAAGATACCCAACCTTCAGGTTGAGAAAGATACAGGTCTCCAGGAATTCTGTCCAAACTAGGGGTTTTTTCTTTCTCCCTCTGCATTAATGCATTAACTGTTTCTGCCAGAGTGAAGCCTATTTCACATAACTGCTTTCCAATGGGGTACCTAGTGATATCCACTGCAGAAGGGACCATCTCCTGGGCCCATGCAGTGTAAATACTCCTAAAATGTGCTAACCACACATCTGGCTGAACCACCACATCAAGATGGTCATCATATATACATGAGCCTGTTGCGACAATCTTCCAAAAAGCTTACTATTCCCATCCTGAAGGGCGTCTGTCACAAATGTCCATTGCTCTGCTTCCCATCCCTTTTTAGCATTACTCAGGGCTGTCTTATAGCTTTTTCTTGTTGTGACAATATTTTGGCGATTACGCTTCTTAATAGCTTCTATCAGAAGATTTTTTGAATGACAGCAATCTTTTCAATACCAACTTTGAAGTCTGTTTGGGCAGCATCCCGTCCTCCCTTCTAAAACAAATATGTTCTTCATCCCTTCCATCCGTTGGCAATGTAGGGTGATAGCTTTTCCCATCAGTGTCTCAAATTGGGACATTTTTGTCACAAAGGGCTCATATATTGGAATTGTGCCCCGGCATCAGTTGCCAGTTTTGACCATTTTACATTACTTCTATTGTTTACAATTTTGATTGTGCTAACTAGTGTCTAAGTGGCATTTTATGCCTTAGGAATGGATTGGCTTCAAATTTGGCACTCAGGGCTTGATGATCACTGCCCACTCTTAGAAAGACCTCCATGTTGTCCAAATTTACCCATATAGTATGGGCCAGGAATATATCATCTATTCTGCTAGTAATCATGATTCTTTTGAAGGTTGGGAGAGCGGGAGTCCCTGAAATTGTATTCTTGTTAACAATTCTTAAGCCATGTGTTACTGCCATATCCTCTAGTTGGGCACCCACCCTCGTCAATTCTCTCTGGCCACCCAGGACTGCCCTTGCCCTTGTAGCTGTGTTATACTGAGAGAATACCTGATCTAAGTTCATCTGATCTTCAAGCCATACATTGCAGTCCCCTGCTATGATGTTTATCCTTTCACAGTTGCCCAGCATATGTAGAAGGTGGTCAACTGTTGCCGACTGGGGGTTTGAGGGGGCGGAACTTGTATATATATCTTTACAATAGCAATATACTTTAGAGTTGAAGGGGTGGCAATTTTAAGCTCCAGGCCCAGCAGGTCCTTATTGCTTGAAGGAATTGTTTTAGCTTCTGGAAATAGGTCCAGCCTCAGCCACGTCAGGAGTCCAAATGAGGCTCTTCCCGCAGGGATGGGACAGCATTGACATTAAATGTTATGTATATAGATCTATAGTTTGTCTCAGTAGCCTATGTCCCCAGTAGGAGAACAATGTGTTGCTGGTCTAAGAAGTTGCCCCATTACAGGTCTGTGAGCTTGGCGCTCAGACCAGTGATGTTCCATGATAGAAGTTTAAAAACATCTTTCTTAACCTCCACCCCCTCGAAGGCTAACATGGTGCAAAGGGGAGCCACTATAGTTACTGTAGTTACTTGGGTTTTCGGGGGTTTAAAGGGGTTAAGTCCTCAACTTCGTTGTATGGACGTGCTATTCTAGGACAACCAACTAAGGTGTGTCCAGTTGCTAGTAGGATGGACAGGATATGCATCTGTGGCTCCTGCAGTCATTTAGTCTCAGAGAAGTCGGCTATGATCTGTGTTGGTGTAGTGGAGGAAAGGAGGCAACCAGGACTGCAGGTTGAGAGGTTTTCACAAGTTTGTGTTGTTTGAGTGTTTGGGGCATTTACCTTATGTAAGAAACTGGCTCTATATATACTGCACCAAAGTGAGGGACAGTGTGTATAGAGTCCAAGGGTCTCCACAGGTTTGACAGAGGTTAAAGTTAGATAGAACCTTACTCGCTAAAGTGATAGCATGGTCGAGCAGTAAGGCAGTATCAGAGGACAGTGTTAATCATTTGATGTACACACTCAGTCAGCAAATGAATTCACACACTCAAGAACTGAACCATAGGCCAATTGTTTTGTATAAAAAATATACTGTTGTTTTATTTCTAGAACCAAGCAAGCCTGGCACAGGTAAGCATAAAAATACTTTTCAGCAGTAAATTACTTGTATGAACACAGTTCAAAATTGCAGTGTAACTTGTACTGGTTTTGGTTACAGCTTTCAGTAAGCAGTTTGAAACACATTGCAGGTATAGTACATTCAAATGAATGGGCTTTTTAAGTAAAATGCAGTTAAATACTTTTCAGATTACAAGATTCAGCCCTCGGCCATTTCCTGAAAACAGGTGAGTAAATGCGTTTTAGTTAGCGGTACAATTTTTAAAGATTTTTATTACATTTCAAAAGCTGACACTTAGAAACTTTTTCACATAGAATCACCAATGTTATCCTATTGGAGGAAATTCACTTAGCAAGTAAGTTATGTTAACAATACTTTTTCTTACTCAGTGCTGGATACCTAGATTCAGCACTGGGACATTTCCTGAAAACAGCTGAGAAAATGCGTTTTGGTTTATTTTAAGGAATATTCTCTGTTTTCAAAAGTCAACACTTTTTTGGAAGAAAGTGTCAATGTTATTCTATGAGGAAAAAGAGGTAGGTAATCGGACTTTTGAGTGAGGGTCCTGGGGTTAGACTCAGGGGTCTCCCAGGGTCAGTGATGCACTGTTGTTGCACCCTCAGTGGCTCTTGGGCAGCTGGGTGCAGAGTGTTGAGGCCCAATGTTATCCTATGGAGGATAGGGGGACTCCGGTTGGTGGCTGCTGGCAAGCAGGCCACTAGGTTGTGGGAGCCAAGCTCCTAGGGTTAAGCTCAGGGCAAGTTGGAGACCTTGTTAGCACAAAAGGGGCACCCTCAGCAGCACTAGGGTGTCCGGGTGCAGGGTGCTGTTTTGAGGTCGGGCGCCCTGTTGATTTCAATGAAGATTCTCCGGGACAGAGAAACACTGCAGGCTCGGGACGAGGATCTTCCAGGGGTGACCACCACTTCGAGGAGTAAGTTGGGATGTTGAGGGTTGGTTAGGCACTGCTGGGTTGGGCAGACAAGGCCGTGGGGCGTCGGGTGCAGGGGAGCCTTGGGATGTCAGATTTTCTTACCCGCTCTGGTCGTGGTAGGGGCGGGTCCTCTGGATTGAGGCTACAGGTGTCGTCTGGAGGCTTAAGGCAGGTCAGGGGTCGCCGGATCTCGGGTCAGGATCGCCGTGGGGACCTCCTCATTGTATTTTTCCACTCGAGCTCGGGCCGGGTTCGGCGGGTGCAGATCGCACTGGATTTGCAGTTCCTGGCTGGCACCAGATGCTGCAGTTCAAACACGTTCGGTGTTCACGGGAGAAACAGCTTGGAAAGTGAAGGCAGGCAGGGCCTCAGAGGTTTTTGAGGTTGCTGTCTGCTGGACATGCCTGGGTTTTGCAGGAGCAGGTTCGAGGGGAGACAGGCCGGTAGGGCTGGGGCCAAGTCAGTGGGCGTCGTCCTCTTGTTAGCTCTGCACGGCTTCTCGTACTTCTTCTTCTCTCCTTTTTTTTGTGGTTGCTGGGTCTGAGGAAGTAAGGTTCTGGGAGCCCCTAAATACTAAATTTAGGGGTGTTACAGGTAGGTAAAGGACAGGGACCAATGGGTCCCTTCCCTGGCGTGGGTACACCCCCTATTCTGCCACTCTCCAGTGGAAGGGGTGCAGACGCCTGTCCCTGGTTGGCTGGGTCCCACCATCCTCAAGATGGTGGGGGCTTGAGGTTGTGCTTCACCTCCCCTACCCCACCTTAGGGGTGGAGTTAGCAGAGGTGGGCACACCTCTCTTCCTCATTTGTTTTTCCCGCTGCTTTTCCCACCCAAAGTAGGGGGTAGAACCAGTGGGGACCAGTTGCTGAAAGCAGCAAATGGTCTGGAAAGGCTCACAAAGGCGGCATGTCTTTGCAGCTTCTCCTTCACGAACCCTGCCAATCCTGAGGGAAGGAGGCTTGGCACCTCGTCCCAGGATGTGCATTGTTTCAGGCCCCTGAGAGCAGCAAGCTCTCGATCCAGGGATCCAGAAACATGTCTGGTGGGGGCAGCCTAGGCAGCCACTCATTCAGGTCACTGGAGGTTGGTCAAATTTCAGGGGGCATCTCTAAGATGCCCTCTGTGCTGCATTTTACATTAAATCATTTTACATTAAATCCCACACTGGCATCAGTGTGGGTTTAATGTGCCTTTGAAGTTTGTCACCAAACTTCCCAGTCTTCAGTGTAGCCATTTTGGTGCTGTGGAGTTCATAATGACAAGCTCCCATCACCATATACTCTTAATGGCAGCACTGCACTTACAGTGCCCAGAAATGGACCTGGGTGCTTCATGGGCACAGGACTCATGCACCTGTACCCTCACCACTGGCATAGGGCACCCAGCTAGAGGGGTGACTGATGTATGCCAGGGCACTGGTTTGTGGGTATGGCACACAGGGATGTGTGCCATGTCGACTCTTTACTTTGTTCTGCACCAAGACACGCAGCCTGCAAAGGCAGTGTGTGAGTGTCAGGTGACAGGGCATCAAAGGGTGGCAAGTTTGCAGCCCTTAGGGGACTTCTCTGGTGACAATGCCCTTGGTACCTGTGGTACCATTTACCAGGGGCTGACCTGTGGACAGAGATGCCAATTGGGTTTAGGCTTCAAGGCAGTTTTAGGGAAGGAACACAGGCCCTGGGCACCTGATTGGCAGGCGCCCAGGGAACACTCAGTCAAAGCACATCAGCAATTCAGCAAAAAGTGGGGGCATACCATGCAAGAAAGAGGGCACTTTCTCACACCTTCAACCTAATCTGTGAATTTAAAGCTGGCTTATATCACATTGTTGTGAGTCACTGTCTTCAATACGGGTTGCATGCAATATGTCTTCTTTTATCATAGATTTACAACCTCTGATTTTCCTAATCCAATGTGTGACATTGTTAACCAGTGTGTCTTGTGTCTCCCTGGCTCGATATTATTTTTTTGGTAAATTATTCATGAGCATATTGTGGAGCTTGCTTAGCAGTTCACCAGGATCTAAGTTGTTACATTGCCTAAAGGTGTTATGTGTAGCTTCAACTTTGTGACTATGCGTGTGTAGAATGTTTAAAGTTAGCCACCGTGGTGGGCTGGAACTAAAGTTTGCAGTCACTTGGGGCTAAATGTACTACCATTTTTAGTGGTAGCAAAAGAAAAAGTGGGCAATTTGCGACAGCTAAAATGGCTTTTCGAGTCAGTAACCTATTACCAACTCACAAAATAGGGTTTGCGATCCATTATCAGGAAGGGGCATGCCAAGGGCGTCCCTTCCTAATAGCTAGTCGCACTTGTATGTACGATTTTTTTGCGACCGCAGTTACACCTTCCCATTTGCAAATGTATGCAAAAAATATATTTAAGAGCAGGCAGTGGTGCCACGGACGACTGCCTGCCCTTAAAAAATGAAAAGAAAACTTTTCATTTTTTTTCTTTTAAAGCATCCTTTTTCCTTTAAAGAAAAATGGCTGTATTTGGGAAAAAATGCACCTTTTACAAAAAAGCAAAACCAGACATGGTGGTCTGCGGTCCCTAGCCATCCACCATCCCATAGGGAATCACTAAATGCGTCTAAAACACATAAGTACATTCCGTTTTGCAAGTCACAAATGGCGAATCAAAAATAATCGCAATTTGAAACTCGCAAAACAGAATGGTCGTTCATCTAACCATCATTTCCCTATGGTGTCTGTACCAAGGGACTTTTGACCAGCTCTTGAGGGTTACTAGCTCTTGGATGGACTGAAGTGGCCCCTTGATTGTTGCTGTTCAGGGCAGTATTTTGCCTTTAATGTCTGTCAGTTCCCTTCTTTGCAGTACCCAAAAGTGTTTTGTTCATGTGCCAGTGCCGAGACTGAGAGACAATTACATTTCTCATTCAGGGCCTTCGCCAGCTTGCACATACAGTCACACAGGCTCTGAATTTCCCCTATTAGCAAATTTAGCTCTGTCATTGTCTCAGTGATACCCTCGTTTGTGGCAGGGATCAGTGGGTTAGTGAGTTTTGGTATGTTGGGAATTTTCTAGGTGCCCAAGGACTGCAAAATGATTGAAGCACTCAGTCTCTGATGTGACTATGGGGGGTGACTTTGGTTGCTCATTTGGATGAAAAACAATTTCCTCAGGAGTGAGGGTACATTTTTCTCTCAGACCATCCCCTAGGGCAATAGAACTAACTGAGTTGCCAAAATATGACTTAAAGCCCCTCTGAGCGATTCCCTTCTCCCGCTTTCCTGTTTTTTCCCCCTTAACTTTTGGGGCAATAAAGCCATCTACTTCTTCAATCGGCACATCAATTTGATCCAATGTACTATGCTCTGCAGATTGCCTAGTGAGTTTCCTGACTCTCCATGTGCATGCTTTCTTTTCTCCAATATTTCGGCTCACCATATCACCCACTATGCTTCTCAGGGGAATGGGTCAATATGAGCCTGGTAGAGGGCGAAAGAAACAGTCACAGTGGTGGCCAAGAGTCGCTTGGCAGTCCGGTCTATACCACGTCCAAGCGAGTGGCTATTTAGTCTCAGGCCCTCTGCTCCGCCAGGTAACGAGCTGCAAGTTCCTCCATTACAATTTGATCTGGCCTGGGTGGTTGACAAAGCCAGCGTTTTTACCATTAAATTATTAAGGCAAAAATCCTAATTACTTAGAGTAGATGTATTGATGAGAGAGAAGTAGGGGCCTAAGGGGTGGTGGGGGCATCAGGACGACATGAACAACAACCACGCCTCCTGGTGAATTGCAGAGTTGATAAAGAGTCCCCAGGGTTCTTGGTTAGCTGTAGAGGTCAGACCTCCCCATGTTACGCTTCTGCACTGGTCTCGATCATTAGATTTACTTAATAACCCTCGGCACCTGTTCATGATCATTTGAATTTGTGTATTTATATTTAGCAAATTTAACAGCGGGAACTCGACCCAAAAGTATTGGAGCGCTTTACATGAGCACCAGTTGTTTTGCAGAAGGACACATTCATGTTTTTCTTCTTTGTAGTCACAGGGAGATTAAGAGATTTTCCCGGAATCACAGGACGTTGAGCCACGCTGAAACTCGAACTCCTTTCTTCAGGTCCGCAGCTCTGGCCCTTACCCAACAGCTCCTTTCTGCACATCAAGTGATTTAAAAGTCATTTATCAGACTAGACTTGAGGGAAATCGAAAGATTCCTTTCACAGGACTTTGATTCTGAACAATATCTATAGCTGCATCAGTGTTAGTCACATTTCTTCCATATTAGACATGTGGTTGGTCTTTCTTCGCTGTCACCAGAATTTCAAAGCAACAGCTTGGCTGGAAATACCCAGATTAACAAAAAGGCTGTCGACCTTTGTTTCAGCTATGTTCTTACGTGCAACCATCTTCTGTCGCTTACTCAAAATCTACTAAACAATGTAATCTCTGTAGAGTTGTACTGCTATAAGGATGTTCTGCTCTGTTTGAATACAAGGGTTTTAAGGACAATGAACGTTTGATCACTTGTTTGGGCAGTCACAGCTCCAGTGCACAAATGACAAAGACACACAGGGCCAGATTTGGATATAAAGTAACACAACACAGCACTGCAACTAAACTTGCAACACGGTATTGTTTAAAAAGAGAGAGAGCAGTACAGCATTATATCTACTAAAATGTGGTGCTGTTGTCCACACTTTAGGCAGCCATGCCCAAAGCATATTTATTTGTTTATTTATTTATTTATTTAATTTATAAGGCGCAACAGCTACCCATGAAGGGTTTCCCGGAGCCTGGACGGACTGGGTGCAAGATATAGGTGTGGTGAGTTGAGATTACTGGTTAAATAACCAGGTCTTCAGGGATCTGCGGAAGCAGGTTTAAATAGTTTCTTTGCGGATAGCGAGGGGAAGAGCATTCCGGAGGGACGGGCCAAGATGCACAAAGGATCTTCCACCCATCCTGGCGAGTTTGAACCTGGGCACCGCAAATTTTTCAAGAGTTGCAGCATACACCTTTGCACTATAGTGGGAGAGTCTTTGCAATCTCGAAAGAATAGGTTTTGTAGTGGAAGGGGTCCCTGCCAGTGCAAAAAGCCATACTTCAAGGCTTTTCCCACTCTGTATGTTTGCTGGTCACTGCAGCACGCAAGCAAGGTTGGGTAAACGAGGAGAAATGAAAACATTTCTTCTTCCTGCACCTGCCTCGAGGAGGCGTAGGATTTTGATGCAAATCCCTGTCCACCAATGTTAGTAAATAGGAATTTGCATCAGAATTCATTGATAGTTTTATGGGAACACCCAGAGATGGAAAGCTCCCTTTAGGAAAAGTAAAGGAAAGCAGTGCATAGCCAAATTTGCATTAAGTTTGCTTACTACTCAACGCAAAGTTGGATAGTAAACCTGACCATAACACTTCCCCTCAGGGTTGCATTACAAAAGTAACACAAATCTGATGAAAAGCATTGGCAAATCTGGGCCCAAATGTATATATGTTGTGCTTTTTCTGTACCATGAATCTGGTCAAATGTATGCCACTTTTATATCTCTTATCCTATTGTGCCCTTTTATGCTGCAGCTGTGATGTCATTTCATGTTACGTGATGTTATATTTTATCATGACTACTACTGATGTTTACTGAACTAGCCTATCATTTGTTATATTATATCCTATAAAACAATATGCCACATTTTTTAGTACTTT
Source organism: Triturus cristatus (assembly GCF_964204655.1). Lineage (NCBI taxonomy): Eukaryota > Metazoa > Chordata > Amphibia > Caudata > Salamandridae > Triturus > Triturus cristatus. The sequence goes on along the minus strand of NC_140586.1, from coordinate 458,102,757 downwards.
ATTTGATCAATTAATGTTTCCATTGGTCTTCACACATAAGCTTATCCCTGGGAATAAAAGTGAGTAGAAACAGTAGACAGTAAACAATACAAAATAAAGGTTTGGGACACGTCTAGTTGTTGTTTTCTTGTCACGCTTTATTATTTGTATTTTATAAAATACACAATAGATGCATTTTCCCTGAAAGGAATATGTTTCATTCCCTCCTATACATCCACTCTGCCATAAGCAATGTCTGTGCATTCCCATAACATAGTTATCAACTGATGATGGATAAGAGCAGCTGTAATTCTCCAGCTACAACAATCTCATTCGTGGACTAAAAGGTATAGTTACAAGTCATTAGACGCATTCTGTCTTGTAGTAGCAGGTTACAGGTTGATTTATGATCTTCCCTCTTAGAAGAGAAAAGCAGGGCAGTGTTCTATACTCCTTAATGAAAGCTGTAACTTTTCCAGAAGGTGATATGTACCTCCTTACCGGAGATTACAAAGCCTTACTTATGTATATGCCTGGTGGCAACATTTCTAACCACATTTTTCAATTTATATTTTTTCAAATGTGACCTTTTGGTATTTTTCAGACAAACAAAACAGACTATAGTATATTGTTAATTAAATCGGGTTTTGTGCCCCAAGTAATGTCGGGAAAGGAAATAAGTCCAATTATGTAGAAAGCGGCTTCAGAAAAGAAATAAGACCTTTCTATAATATATTTTGCTACTGGTGTATTCAAACATGTAATAATTAAGCTGTAATGCCCCTGGGGACAAATTCTTGCCCAAGAATTGTTTGCAAATGCACACATAAGTACTCCAATGCCAAAAAAAGAGAGTTTGGGGAAACTATACAAACTGTGATAGTTTGAAAAAACGAATCATGACAATAGTAATATTATCAGAACAAAGATTTCTCTCACCTTCCTCCTTAGGCAAATCAGAACGCTACATCAATGCCTCCTGGAAGAGAATGGGGTCTAATGATTTAGTTGTTGGCCTTAAATCTAAAGATTTAGTATTTTTTTCGAGTTTCAGCACTTGGCCAACAAAACCACTTATTCTGTGTAAATTATATTGTACTTATTTCTCGAACTGTACATTATAGATAGCTATGCAACATATATCTATATATATGTCCACGGAAAAAACTGAGGGGTACAGGGACATTATAGTTCTGTTCAGCATTTGCACACAAATCCAGAAATTCAGCAGTTACAGTTACCTGAGCTAACTACAACTTATGCCCCCGCAATGCACTGTTTATGACCTCACATATTACATCACTCAAAACACGGTCAGTGACATCACTCATGACATCCAGGTCGACATTGGTAATTATATCACTGATGACAACATCTAGTGAGTGTGAGTATTTCGAAAATGTTTCCGACACTGAAAGATGTATACTGAGCTACAACATAAGTTAAATTGCTATTCTTTCTGTACTACAAATGAGTGGTATTATTAGTATTTCTAAAACATATAATCTGAACTATAATCCCATTGTTAAAGCGAGCATACTATTTATGAGTAAACCAACCCCCACGCTGACACATGTCCCCTGCTGATGTATTTGTATGGTAATGCTTTGCTACTGTATATAGCAAACATAAGGGAGGGACTGGGGGCACTTAAATGTCCAGCATACATGCAGCTGAGTATGTATCTAACAACAAAGGTATGCAGTTTCTAGAGAATGTAGGATGGAAAAAACAGGTGTGAGAGAGAGAGGACTGGTTGGTGTAGGATAATGTCCCAAAAAGGGGGAGAGGGTGTGTCCCACTTTAGGAACGAGAGTCCTCACACACCTGGCTGGGTGTCGCTCTTCATCATAGGGCATGCTCCTCATCAGGCTGGCGCTGCAATGCCTGATGGGCACCCTATGAGGGGCTCTTTGTCAGAGAGCTTTTATTCCCAATGCCGTAAGGTGAGGTTCTGGTATGGGGCCTTGTGGTGTAGATGAGTGTTGAAAATGTGGGTGCAGAGTGGGGGGTGGAAATAAAATGGGATGTAGTGGTACTCAAAATGTATTTTAATCAGCGATTCCACTAATCTGAGTAAGAAATGACAGTGCCACACTACTGATGTAATGGCTAAAGTTTTAGAGGTCAACACGTTTCTTGCCTAGGTTGTCGCAGGATCAAATGGAAACGAATTGATGAACATTACATCAGTAGAGTGCAACTATCATTTTTCCCCCTTTCCCATTCTACATTCTCTAGGAACTGCATACCTTTGTTGTTAGATGAATGCTTTGCTAGAGTCTCAGCTGTTCATTGAGATTTCACTTGACAGTGATGGCTGAGTATATTTGTGTTTCACAGTGTACTGACTACTTTGCTGAGACCTTTCTCTTTTGTGATGAATGAGTGTAGTAGTAGTTTTCAATAAATTCATCTGTTCGCTAAGATCTCTCTCTAGGGTGATGTCGCAGTGGTCTGAAACAGACTGACCTCTCTGCCAACACCTTTCTCCAGGATAAAGAATAATTTTACCAGTGGTTTGTGACGCAATGGCCTGTCCACAAAAGACCTCTGTACTGGGTGTGTGTCGTAGTGGTTTGAGTAGCCCTGACATCTTCACTAAAACCTCTTTTCAGGTTTCTGAATGGTGTTATTGTAGTTTGCAGTAGACTAGCCTGTACTATTTGATGTCTTACTTTGATCATTAGTGTGAAGAGCAGTGGTTTAGAAGAGACAGGACTATCCACTGAACCCCCTCCTTGGTGATGAGTTAGTGTAGTAGTTGATTTTATTAATTATATTGAAGTTTAATGTCCTAGATGATGTCATCTGTGATGTCATTTGAGATGTCATCAGTGATGTCGCTGACCATGTCATGAGTGATGTAATATTTGAGGTCATGAGCAGTGCATTGCAGGGAGGCATTAGTTATAGTTAGCTCAGGTAACTATAACTGCAGAATGTCTATGCTTTTGTGTGTGTAAAACCTGAAACAAACTATGATATCCCACAATCTTTGTTTTTTTCTGTGACTTTTCAAGTTTTGTAAAATTATATTTCCTAACTCTAACATCCCTGTAACCTTTGTTTTTTTCAGTGAATTGCTATGGTTTTTTAATGGTATTTTCTAACTATAACGTCCCTGTATCCTTTGCTTTTTGATGAACTTCTCATTTTTTTAAATATAAAGTGTACTACAATTTGACCCATAAGTTTAGTTTACTAATATACATATTTGCAAGTTTATCAATATATTTTATTCACACATTCATTCTTTTGTCTTTTAAAACTAAAAATGAACAAATTATGGTAAGGTAACTTATTTAATCTTTCTATAAATACAATGCACCGAGTCTTTCTTTTTCTAATTCATTTTATGGATCCACGGATCCGTTCCCAACCAAAAGCACACATTCAATACTAAAACATCAACACGTGTGTGGGTCTGTGACTGTGTGAGTGACAGTGTGGGTGAGTGAGTGGCTATATGGGTGTGTGAGTGGCTGTGTGAGTGGGTTTGTGGGTCTGTGAGTGGCTGAATGGGTGTGATTCATTGTGTGTGTATGTGGGTGTATGAGTGGGTGAGTTGGTTTGTGAGTGGCTGTGTGGTTGTTGAGTGGGCGTGTGAGTGGTTTTATGGATCTATGATTGGATGTGTATGAGCGGCTATATGGGTGTGTGAGTGGGTGTGTGAATGGTTATGTGGATGTGAAAGTGGGTGTGTGAGTGGGTGTGTAAGTAGGTGTGTGAGTGGCTTTGTGGGACTGTGAGTAGGTGTGTGAGTGGTTTGTGGGTATGTGAGTGGGTGTCTGAGTAGCAGTATGGGTGTGTGATTGAGTTGTAGTGGTTATGTAGGTGTGTATGTGTGTGGGAGGGGGAACAACCTTTACAACGCAACTTTTACAACGCACTACCTTTACAACGCATTTTTTACAATGCATAATCCATTACAACGCATGACATTACAACGCATGACACTACAATGCATTTTTAAAAACTACCTTTACAACGCATTCCATTACAACACATACTACCATTACAACACATACCATTACAACGCATAATATTACACTACACTATCCAACACTTACCCTACTGTTGCACCCCCTGGAGTTAGAATAGTAATTTTTACCCCTATACTATCCAACACTTACCCTACTGATGCACCCCCTGGAGTTAGAATAGTAATTTTTACCCCTATACTATCCAACACTTACCCTACTGATGCACCCCCTGGAGTTAGAATAGTAATTTTTACCCCTATACTATCCAACACTTACCCTACTGATGCACCCCCTGGAGTTAGAATAGTAATTTTTACCCCTATACTATCCAACACTTACCCTACTGATGCACCCCCTGGAGTTAGAATAGTAATTTTTACCCCTATACTATCCAACACTTACCCTACTGATGCACCCCCTGGAGTTAGAATAGTAATTTTTACCCCTATACTATCCAACACTTACCCTACTGATGCACCCCCTGGAGTTAGAATAGTAATTTTTACCCCTATACTATCCAACACTTACCCTACTGTTGCACCCCCTGGAGTTAGAATAGTAATTTTTACCCCTATACTATCCAACACTTACCCTACTGATGCACCCCCTGGAGTTAGAATAGTAATTTTTACCCCTATACTATCCAACACTTACCCTACTGATGCACCCCCTGGAGTTAGAATAGTAATTTTTACCCCTATACTATCCAACACTTACCCTACTGATGCACCCCCTGGAGTTAGAATAGTAATTTTTACCCCTATACTATCCAACACTTACCCTACTGATGCACCCCCTGGAGTTAGAATAGTAATTTTTACCCCTATACTATCCAACACTTACCCTACTGATGCACCCCCTGGAGTTAGAATAGTAATTTTTACCCCTATACTATCCAACACTTACCCTACTGATGCACCCCCTGGAGTTAGAATAGTAATTTTTACCCCTATACTATCCAACACTTACCCTACTGTTGCACCCCCTGGAGTTAGAATAGTAATTTTTACCCCTATACTATCCAACACTTACCCTACTGTTGCACCCCCTGGAGTTAGAATAGTAATTTTTACCCCTATACTATCTAATACTTACCTTAAATGTAATTTAATATAATGCGTTGTAATGGTATGCGTTGTAAAGGTAGTATGCGTTGTAATGGCAATGCGTTGTAAAGGTATTTTTTAAAAATGCGTTGTAGTGTCATGCGTTGTAATGTCATGCGTTGTAATGGATTATGCGTTGTAAAAAATGCGTTGTAAGTGCATGCTTTGTAAAAGTGTGCGTTGTAACGTCATACATCCGTGTGGGAGTGGCTGTGTGGGTCTGTAAGGGTGTGTGTGAGTGGTTTTAGGGGCCTGTGAGTGTGGTTTTGAGTGGTTGTATGGGTGGGTGTGTTTGTGTGAGTGTGTAAGTGTGTGTGTGAGTGAGTGTGAGGGTTTATAAGTATGTGTGAGTGGTTTTGTGGTTCTGTGAGTGGGTGTGTGAGTGACTATATGGGTGTGTGAGTGGTTGTATAAGTGGGTGTGAGTATATGAGTGATTAAGTGGTGTGTGAGTAGTTTTGTGGGTCTGTGAGTGGGTGTGTGCCTGTAAGTGGGTGTGTGAGTGGTTTTGTGGGTGTGCAGGTGAGTTTGAATAGGTGTGTGGGTTTGTGAGTGGATGTATGTGCTTTCTAATTAGGGTCTGGGTCTGCAGATCCATCAAGAAGCATACAGGGGCACATTGAGACCGTCACATGCTAAAAAAAACAATTTTGGACAATTTCTTGCTCATGAGAGGGCACTCACAAATCCCTCCATCCGTCCCATGGAGTCAGGGTACCTACTCTGGCCCCTTCTATTACGTTTAAATTGCATTTTCCCTCCTGGGAACCGAATACCGATGCACAAAGTTGGTTGCAGCAACTTGTTTCTCAGGTATTGGCCAGTCAATTACAGCATTGATGTTGGTTCATGAATCCGGTGACCCGCCACAGTGGATGCGTCTCTAAGTTTGCACGAACATTTTTTACTTTATTCAATCCAAATCTATTGAACAGATTTACAGCAAATTATAAAAAGCCCTCTTTCTGGACCAACATCTAGCTTTCTGCTAAATTTGCTGTAATTCCTTTCAGCGGTTCACACTGTAATTGTGTCCTATGGGAAATTAACATGAGGAAAACACGTTTTGGGAACCCCCTTTTCTCAGCTCCTGATTGAAGGATCCCTCCAAAACTCTCCAGACAGCAACTGAAGTGACTGGCAAACTAGTGTTGACCATTTTGTAAAGATTTGTCAAACTGAGCTGAAGATATTAGCAAAACAAAACATGCTCTTCCTATGGAATATAGGTCCGAACTATAACTACCTACCAGCGACCATTATGCATTACTTTGCTGTACTTTGCATCAAGGAGACATATCACAGATGGCACAAGGGCGTAATCATGCAACCATAAATGTGCTTCTATGCAAATCACCAACTATAAACATTTGTATACAGGGTTTGTAACAGCACATTACACCTCTATGCTGCAGGCATAACAGTGGAGCAACTTTTGAAAGTCTCCACATCAGTTCTTAATTTCTGTCAGTGGTTTATGGTGCTTGGCCCTGGCACTTTATTGTCAACACCAGCTCTTACAACAACTGCCACATGGTGGTGTTTATCTAATTTTGGGAAGAGCACAATAACAATTGTTTAATAATTAAATATACATTAAAATCACTAATACGTGCCACCCAAAGCTATAACAATAGCTTGGATGGCATATATTAGTCATTTTTAATGTATAGTTAAAGTCTGAATTTTCACTCTTGTATGAGTGTGATGGTTAGTTGTGATGGTTCTGTCTTTGGCAGCGCTTGTGTGGGCAATGGGTGGTGCAAGCTGCAGTAGTCTTCTGACAAGGGCTCTGGCACTTATATTTTTACAAATTAAGTACTGCTCGACGTTGCAACTTTGCATGTCTATTGCATTGTACAGCACACATACAAAGTGAGAAAGTAATAAAGCCTAGTTTTTGCACTGGAAGGTGGCACCTCCTAGGTCCAGCAGAACTCATACACACACTTGATCTATTGTGCAAGGGTGTCGTTGTTGGTTTATGGCAGCTTAATGTGTGCCAGTTCAGGGGTAGAAAAAGACAACACCAAATCTTAGAAGATATGATGCTGTTTTTCTCTCTCCCTTTGATGCAAAACAGTGTAACAACTTTGATGTGCTGCTTTGGGCCAAAAAGTAGTAAATCTGCTGTTTGGTTGGAACCACTTATCACGCTCTTTTTACATGCATCATGTCATGTTGTAAATGCTCCTGCTACAATAAAAATGTTTTGGAGCTGTGTATGCATTCTATCAAATTCCCACAGTCACAAAGATTTTTATTGTGTGATGACAAGTAACTGTTAACTGACTGCACTGTGGCACAATTATAGAACCAAGAGCAAGGGTACAAAAGGAAGGGATGAAAGTGTAATTAGCAGCTTTTAATGCCTCTCAGGTTGTCAACAATAAGGCTACTGGATTTGCCTTTGTACACTTCAAACAGAGAATAAAAATAATATTGCATATCTACTTCAGTTCCCTGAACATTTTAAAGAGGGGACTCACATGAATACTATCTGAACACTGTCTTTCTTCTGTCACTTTGCCTCTCACACAGAAATACCCTTTTGAGATTGTTCCATGATTGAAATTAATTTTGGCTGTAGCCCATTGCTATTAAAATAGAATATAAAGAAATTGAGTTGCAATGTTGTAGAACTGACGTTTAAAAAAAAATCCCTGAAATTCACCAGTTTATGGTTTAGTGAACTTGCACTCGTTATGCACTCCTTCTGACTTCATAAATTGCATCACTCATGACATGTTAAATTACATAATTGATGACCTCAGTGATGACATCTCAAATGATAACATTGACAACATAACTGATCACATCCTCCAATCATTGTGACAGTGTCCTATAGGGTTTTGGACTTATTAGAGTAATTCAACACCCTACACCAGTCCCCAGTTTTTTATAACCACTCAAGTTATAATGGACTTACCCTTTAATGATGTGCTGCACACATAAAATATATGTTAAGTGACATTTGTGGCAGGCCCTGCACCCAAGCCCCTGGCAATGGGTAAGCTATGCTGTACATGCCCTCCGACTGCATCAGCAGGGTTTGGGTTCCATCCAACATCCCAGTGGGCACCCAACCCTTGCTTTGCATTGACAAAGGGTGAACACAGTAGTGGGTAGGCCGCCTGGCATGACCTCCAGTCAGGCCATATGCTAAGACCCCCACGGGCAGCAATACTCATTGCATTGGACTTTGGCCATGTGCAGCAGGGTATTGGCCACAGGGCTTCTAAATAAGCCACAAGCCCAACCCCTCGCAGACACTCAACTCCCCTGATGTGCCCAATTCTCCAATGTGCACAGATTACGGAAGTGAAAAACGGTGTGTTAGCTCTTCACCATCACATTGAAAGAGGCCAACCGCTACTGAGCATGGCCCATGCCCTGCAGATATTTGGTTCTCTAAAGGGTCTGGTGTATAACAGCCCATTATACATTTTTCTAATGGTTTTTCGGTGCCACAGTAAAACAAAGGTAGCCTAGCTGGGTAACAAAGTACCCAGGACTGGGGATAAACCGTGGTACCAGAGACCTGATTTTTTTTTTAGTTGACTTAAGGGGGAGCCTTTAAGACTCCTCCCACATGACCTTGGCGTCCGGTCGTACCTACCCTGTCCCCTTGTACTGGAATGAGGTCTGCAAAATGTCCTTCAGTGTTGCAGCCAGACAATCGGTAGAGCAGTACAGAAAAAAAACTATAGGATAAAAAGATCGCCTGGCTAATCAGAATGACCCATTTTTTATTTGCTTGGTATGACTGTAGCAAAGTGACCAGGTATAGCTAACATTTTCTGTGAGTTAAACCCTTCATGCCAAATCTAAGTTTCTTTTTAAATGCTAATTTTCTCAAAAAAGGCAGAATGGATTGACACCAAATCACAAAAAGCAGGCTTTCTGAGTACAGTTCTAACCACATTTTGAGTAATTCTGTCCAAGTGTGTTTTTTCTATATTTGAGAGCAATGTTTTCCAGGGCAATTAACACTGGAAACCATTAGTTTTGGTAATCTCCCTTTTTAATTCAGCCCCTCCAAACAAATGGGGCATAAACATCTCAGGATGGAGCTGAAGTGGACAAACCTTTTTTCTTGCAACGCTTCATGCAGATTCCTCAAATGGCACCAAAGTTATTAAAGAAACAACAAATTTTCTTCCTAAGGAAACTCTGACTTAACTATAAATACACTATATATATTACACAGTGGCACTCACCACCTTGTAGTTATATATCAGGTCACAGTTTCCATAGGAAGAACCTTTTGTTGCTTTGCTAATAACTTTGGTACTGATTGACAGTTGCTTGGGGAAGTGATGCAGAAAAATACAAAATGTGTCAGGAATTTAGGTCTTTGCTCACAAAGCATGCTGTAAGAAATTGGGTATTATTTGAGGGGGTGGATACTTTTCAGTGCATCACTCGATGAAGATTACTACCATCAGATTCTTCCAGGAGGGAAAGGCTGCCGTCTGTAGCCAAATATGACTTCACAAGACTTGAAATCTTCTCCACAAGGTACAAGCAAATCTGATTTGCTGCTGTGGAGAAGTACATAGTGGAGCAATCTGAATCCTTGGCCAAGAGGCAATGCACCTTCATCAGATCAGATTGGCAGATTGGCCACAGTTTCCCATCGGATCTAAGAGGAATACGTTGGAAAAATATTTCCCAGTCCAAGGTTTCAGAAACATTTATGAGCAGTCCAACGTGACACGATTCTAATGTCCAGGACGTTGGGGACAGCACTTGAGGTCAAGACTCACTCCGGTAGAGGTCAGCAGTAAGGCCCAGTTGGAACTGATTAGCTTAATTGCAGAAAAATGCCTCTTGAAGCTTGTTGTGTCAATGTAGCTCAATCAGGAGATTAGCCTTATGATCCTTGGAGTGTACTTCTTTGTTCAGGGACCAACATGGAGAGCAGGTCAAGTCATCAAGGCTCATCTCAGGTCACATACAGCAGGCCCAGTCCTCTTCTTTTCTTCCACAGTAGAGATCTGAAGAGGGTACTGTGTGTGCCATAAATATATATATATTTAGGCCATATTTATGCACAGTGCCTATTCGTCCCTATTCTTAAAAAACCCAGCCTAGATCCGTAGGCACCTGGCAATTATCACCTTATTTCTTTGTTACCCTACCTGAGCAAAGTTCTAGAAGCTCATGTTGCCAACAGCCTCAGCTCCTTTGTCGAACGGACTCACTACCTGGACCCTCACCAAGCAGGTTTTAGATCAGAACATTCTACCGAGACCGTCGTCCTGGCAGTCCTGGATGACCTAAGAAGGAGGGCAGACCAGGGCACTACCCAGGCCCTGGTGCTCCTTGACCTGTCAGCTGCTTTTGGCACGGTCGACCACCAGCTTTTGGTCGACCATGTTGGCAGCGCCGGGCTCCGGGACCTACCACTTAAATGGATCACCTTTCTTACAAATCATCCCCAATCTGTTTGCCTGGCTAGTTTCAGGACAGAACAAAATAAATTGACCTGTGGGATCCCACAAGGCTCCTCCCTCTCTCCTCTACTTTTTAATTTGTACATTCTACCCCTGATTTTGGCCTTGCATAAGAGAAAGGTTGTTGTATTCAACTATGCCGATGACCTCCAGCTGATCTTTAACATCGATTCATCAGCTTCATCCATCATAAATTTTCAATCCATAATGAGCTTTATTAGTGACTGGATGAATGCTAATCAACTCAAACTAAACCCAGATAAAACACTAGACCCAGCATGCATGAAGAATTATAGGCCAATCTCATTATTACACTTCCCAATAAAAATTCTGGAACGAGTGGTTAGTAAGACACTCTCCCAGTTTCTAGAAAGCAACTATGTTCTAGACAGGGCACAATTTGGATTCCGTCCAGGCCATGGTACGGAGTCGGCCCTGGTGACCGTTATGGATGACCTGTCAGTCGGCCGTTTTGGTCCTTCTCGACCTGTCTGCCTTATTCGATACGGTGAACCATGGGATCCTTTTGTCCAGACTGGAAGAGGTGGGAGTGACGGGCATTGCCCTCAAGTGGTTTCACTCTTACCTATCTAACAGACAACAGGCGATTGCTCTTCCTCCCTTCCGCTCAAACTTTTCCAACATACCGCAAGGTGTCCCACAGGGATCGGCAATAAGTCCCATCCTTTTTAATATATATATGAGCCCCCTACCTACTATTATAAGATCTCATAATGTCAATTTAGTCAACTACGCAGATGATACTCAGCTTATCCTGTCTTTAGAAGGCGAGCACTCAGTCTCCGTAACAGATTTCCACGCGTGCCTGCAGGATATAGTGACTTGGATTAGGGAGAATTCCCTCCAATTTAACTGTGAAAAGACTGAGATCTTATATTGTGCAACAGGAAGAATCCCCCCCCCCCCTGCTTCCATCTAATTTTTGGCCAACCATGGCTGGCGCACCATTGACTCCCAGTACTGCTGTACGTAACCTGGGTGTTATGTTCGATAACAAACTGACGTTAGAGAAATACGTCAATAAGACAGTTGGGAGCTGCTTCAGCCTGATAAGAGCTCTCCGAAAAATTTTCCCGATGTTCTCATTGGAGGCAAGGATACTGATAGTCCAAAGCACCGTTCTCAGTAGATTGGACTACTGTAATGCTCTGCTTCTGAACTCTCCACAGTATTTGATTGAGATATTGCAGAGAATACAGACAATGGCTGCAGAGATAACTCTGGGACGACCACACCGTTCCTCTACCTCGCAGGCACTTTCGGATCTACATTGGTTGCCAGTCCTCCAGAGAATCCAATTTAAAGCCCTCTGCCTATTGTTTAACGCTCTACATGGACAAGGGCCAAAATCTCTGCAGGAAAGATTCAGGTGGTATGCTCCCCCTCGGCTTCTTCGCTCTTCCTCATCAAATTTGGTAAGGGTACAGAGAGTCAGGAAAGTTAAATCAGGAGGCCGGACCCTGGAACACACTCCCACTGGATATCAGACAGATAGACAATCTGACGCAGTTCAGAAAAAAGATCAAAACCTGGCTATATCCTCGGGCCCTCCACCAAGCCTCCTGCTAATTCCGTCTGGCAGGGACTCCTTTTTCACCCAGTACACACTCTAACCTAGCGCCAGGTTACCCGTAGGGTGTCAGTAGCGCTGTATAAGCAACTATAATAATAGTGACTGGATGAATGCTAATCAACTCAAACTAAACCCAGATAAAACAGAGTTGATTCTCACTGGCGGTTTGGGCAACCCGTGGAACTTTAGCTTTTGGCCTCCATCTTTGGGGAGCCCTCCACTCCTGGCCTCTTCAGTAAAGAGTCTGGTAATTATGATCAGCAATGATCTCACCATGAAGGCCCAGGTCAGCTCAGTGGTCTCAGCATGCTTTTTTCATCTTCGAAGAATTCGTAAAATTAGCAGATTTCTCTCCCCCGAAGCCCTGGCCCAAGGGGTTCTCGCCCTGGTTATTTTGCAATTGACTACGCTAATTCCCTGTACGTTGGTATACCTGCGTACCAATTACATCGCATCGGGTTCAGAACCAGGCAGCCAGACTCATTCTTGGGCAGTCAAAGGACTCTCATGTGAAGCCACTGCTGAAAAGCCTTCATTGGCTTCCCATACCCCAATGCTGTCTGTTTAAACTGGGCTGTACCATCCATAAAGCCCTGTCAGGACGTGGTCTTGCTTTCATTGCTTTAAACATTCAGCAGTATCTTCCCACCCGTGATCTACGCTCCTCTAATAAGAACTTGCTGGTCTCTCATTCCTTTAAACGGAAGAAACACGGTGGCCTCAGATATACAACCCTGGCCCCCCAATTTTGGAACGCCCTTCCTTTCTATTTGCGCATGGCGGACACCTATACGCAATTTAGGAAATTACTCAAAACCTGGCTTTTCTCCCACGCTTACAACTGATTCTCACTCACTGTTTGCTCTTGCTACCGTTCTGCTCACAGCGCCAAGAAACCGTTTGGTGAACATGCGCTTTATAAGTCAATTTTAACATAACATACCATAGCCAACCTCTGGTTTGGGGAAACTCCTTACCACTCCATAACCAGTGGGGTAAAAGTTTGCAGGGGTGACCCTACACACTTTTGCAGCACATATAGTATGTTTTACTGTAAACAATTCCACAGGACCCGCTCTTCCTAAAACCAACATAACATAACCTTTCATCTCCTGTGCAGAGCTCTTGTTTCTACCATAGAGGTGTGGCAGGGGATTAAGAAACCCCTCCGTTGTGATTACCTAAAACATTTTCTGGGGGCAGCTTCTCTACTAGTAGGTCTGGACAGGTGTTTAGTTACATCTGCCTGTAATGTGGTAGGCCCCTTTGAAGTTAATGATGTTCCTGGGCAAAGCCAAGCACCTAATCCTGGTGAAAAAAACAGAAGACCTCCCGAAATCCAAGGCCTTTGTATCAGCTCTAGAAGCAAGTACCCACCTCATCAGCGGTGCAGTTCAGCTCCTGAGTGATAAATGGAGGCTCATGCAAATGGGCTTCTGGAGGTTTTTAGGCAGGCAACAGGTATCTTGTTTTAAACTATTTTATACAAATCCAACTTTGCCAATGAATTGGAATTGTAATAAATATTTTCATAAGTCCAAACATGAACTTTGTAGCTGCGTCCTAAATAGAGATACCAAATATTAGCCAGGTCTTTTTCACTGTAAGGATTTATCCAACATTAAACTGTTATGAAACCTACTTTTGAATGCCTTGCACCCTGCCTTATGGACATATAAGACCACATAGCTGTGTCTTATTAATATTTAAAAGGACGGTTCAGGCTTGTCATAAAGGGTTATTTTAAGATGTTGAATATTCTTTTTAAATCTGCACAGCCAACCTACTGGTGGCAGGCCTGCAGTCATGTTTACATTACCACTATAGTAGGTGGCACAATGAGTGCTGCAGCCACTTGTGACATTTAACTTACAGGTCCTGGGTCCCCTGTGGAAACATATACCAGGGACTTCTAGGTAAGTTAACTATGCTGATCAGGTATGCTAATTTCATCATGTTGAAAGGGGAGCACAGACACCTTACAACCAGAGAATATGGGTATAATGCACAGAGTTCTACAGGCAGCAAAAACAGTAAAACAAAATCTAGTGTGGTACCGTTCAAAAAATGGTCATTTTCAACACATGCTTTTTGTGATACGGTATTATTCATTAAGCCGCTTTGAAGAAATTAGCATGTAAAGTATAGTGATATCTGGATGGTTGATCCTGTGAGAGTCCTGGGGTACTCCCGTAGGACCACAAATTAAAGAAATAGAGCATTCTGTTTGGCTGAGAGGAGCAGTGTGTGAAAAGTGGGTTGATGCTTGCTAGTGTAGCAGTGATATTTAGGTTAAACAATGAAGTGAACAATTAATTTGCCTCTTAATTGTTTACTCAATATGAGTAACATATACAAGTATCATATCTATCAAAGTAGAAATAGTAGCTTAATCTCCAAAAAGTATGTCAAATAGTCTATTGCTGTCTCATCAAATCATATAGACTCACAATGTAAGAAGAAAAAATGTAAATCTCTGTCTGGGGATGGGGTTCCCTGGGCCTCTATAAGGCTTGGGGAGGGGGGTAGCATGCCCGGCCCCTAAAAAAGCAATTGTCCCAGGGGGGTGGAGTCCCTGGGACAAAAAAGGCTCCTAGAGGGGGGGCGCACACCTCCCCAACAAAAATATCACTGCCAACCTCCCTGACCCCTCATGGGACTCATATTCAAAAAGGGCAGGAGCCCACTTTTTGTTTATCGGAGCCGTGGATCCTCTTTCATCTTTCTATAATACTGGTAGTGAGTACTGATGATATTATTCTGCATTCTTCAAGTTTAGTATAGGAAATAATAAATGGTACTTTGAAAGCCACATTTGCTCATTAAAATTAAAAACTTTGGAGAAAATCGTACATCTGACTTTTTTAGGGCCCCTAGGAACTCTGATAGGATATGGTATTTTTGGAGTTGGATTATTCAATGTAATACTGGTAATAAACTTGTTGCGGGTGAATGAAGCAAAAGTCATCTATTAGAATACATAGCAAAGGCAGAATAGTAGCATAGTTTTATAACAGCTGATGCCACACTCCCTGCTTCCTACATTGAGATTCTGGGTTTCTATTTATTGCATATAAATGCTGTTACAAGACAATTGAATTGATGGTTTTAAAATATTTATCATAAAGTACTATAGAAGGGCTTGCAAAAAAGACAATAAATCATGAAGGATGGCCCATGATAGTTAACAGAAATAGAATTCCATGGTTAAAGAGCGGAATAATTTTTTAAGTTCAAGGTTAAAAATGTATAAAATAAATGCATCTCTATACTTCTTGGTAACATATATGCTGAGAACAATTTGTGATGAGCAGATTTTATGGTAAGTAGAGAGTATATCATGTGTACAGTAAAAAAGTAACATTGACGTTTTTGTGTAATTTATTTTATATCCTATAGCTGAAAAATGATGTATCAATTGAATATTATCTGTTACATTTTTAAAGTTGAGAGAAATGTCACCAGCAAATGGCTTGATTTTGGTTAATTAATGAAAGCTCAATTTGATGGTATAGCAACAGTCAGATGCTCAATTAATAGAACAACGAGGATGGGAAAAATGGGATAACCTTGCCTTTGTACCTCAATTACTGTTTATGATCCCTGCTTAGTTTGATTAGCTATAATTGATGGTGTACCATTTTTATGTAAATTACTGATTAATAGAACTAATTGTTCTGGAAAGCCATATGTCCTCGGAATATTAATCAGTGCATCCTAAGAGACCAAATCAAATACTTTTGCCATGCCAAATACCATGATAATGACAGGAGTATCAAGATATTATGCATTGATACAATAAACTAATTTGTATTTGCATATAATTGACAATTGGGAACAGAGACATTCCGGTACCTATTGGTTGCACTTCTGTAAATTCATTCTTATGGCAAGGACTTTAGCAAATATTTTATAATCGGAATTTAAGTGATCTTTATCTCTTTTAAGAAAGAAAAAATGTTTTTACCTTCAAAGAAGAAGGAGAAAAGGCTTTGCCTGTTAAGAGATTAATAACTGATTAAGTAAAGTGATACCACAGTGTCAAAGGTCCATATAAATCTCCAGAGGGATCCCATCCTCCACGAGGCCTTTACCATTAGACACAATGTAAATAGCTTCCCCTCTAATTTCTACACTTATAAAATAACAGTTGAGCTGAGCCACTTCATCATCTGATCATTTGGAAAGCAATAAATGTTGTAAATACATACAAATATCTGTCTTGCTAGAACTATACGTCTGACCAAATAATTGTTTATAATTGTTCAGAAATATCTTGTTACAATCTTGCTGTTCAGTGGTAGTCAAGATGAAATTTCGATTGCACTGTGTGCCATTCATTATTGACTACTTTTAGCTTTAAAATATAAGGCAAGCATTTTTCCTGTACATTTTCCCTCTCCCTACAATTTTTGAGTGATTGATGTCAAGTGAAGTTGTTCTATTTGATAATGATATTTCATTAGCATTGTGTAAGGTGCTACCTATTTTAGACAATCAGATTCACTTCTATTCAACAAAAAACTATATTGAATTTGGTCTGGTTGTTCCGAAGGTCTTTCTATTTTACAGATGTTTCTCTATATACTGAATTTTTTTGTAATTATCTGACTTCTTAATGTAAAATGAAAGACATTCCAGACTCATCTCATCTCTGCAGTCTGTGAATATAATGAAAAAAAACTTTTAATAAAGTCACAGTTTTCAATTATCCAGACCTCGCCACTTGAAAGAAATTTGCTGATCAGCCAGGATGGCTGGTATTAGTTCTATGTTGTACTCTAAAAGTAATAAAGATAGCAGAATGATCAAATAATAGATTCACCATAAACCTAGCTGAGAGATTTGGAATGCAGAAGTGGAAAGAAAATAATCTAACTTTGCAACTTTTGTGATTCTTTTTAAGATGCCATTTGAATTTACCTTCATCCAGGAATCCATAAGACCGAATTCCATCTTAAACATATGATTAGAAAATGTTGTTGCCTTGGGTTTATTCTCCCTTCCAAGTGGACTTGAAGAATTTATTGATTTAATTTTTTTGTTTTATTAAAATTTCTGACCAGAGTAATCTTTCTCTTCATGCACCTCCAAATTGTGATAACCTAACACCTATGTGAACCTCTTTCCTCCCCAGGTAGGTACAAGCCCCTTCCTTGATACTCCTCCCTGTAATGTAATGTTTGGTGCTCTCTTTTGCACCTGATGGGGGTCTTAATCACCTCCAGTCAGGGGGCAGTTAAGTAGTACAGTAAACAATTGCTAATCTGAACTGGATAAAAATACTTAGTATAATATGGGGCATATTCTCAAGGACTCATGGCCGATTTAGCGCCACTTTCCCGCCAGGAGAGTGGCAATAGATTTATCGCCCTATACACAAGCCTGAGCTAACAGCCAACATCGCGGGTTTACCTGTGATAGCTGCCTCTAAAAACATCGCCAGGGCTGACAGCAACAACTAATGATAATCATATGCAAAGTAGGCATACCAGTCCAAAAGCTCACGATAACACTACCTCTCGATATTCTCAACGACCAGCCAGATCGGCGATGCGGTACAAAAACAGGCGATAAGGCACGTTGGCAGCAGGGACTCAAGACCTGCTTTTTTCTGGTCTTAAGTAGGACGAAAACCTGCAGTAGAATGGGAGCCCAGCCCAGAGCCACATCTGAAAACCAACAAATGCCATGGAGCTACAAATCATGCAGCTTGGAGACCCAAGAGGGCCAAAACACCCACTGCCACCATGCCCAGGATCACCCCCACCCCCAGGACCAGTCCCCGGACTACCACCGAGGCAGCGCAGAACAAGACAACAGACCTGAAAACGCAGCAGCCTCAGAGACTTAATGCCAGAGGATGTCATTGCCCACTACAGGCTCAAAAGGACAACCATCCTCCGTATCCTGACCCACATTACCCACAGGCGGATGGTACCAACACAACGGACAACCGACATCCCTCTGCAGACAAAGCTGCTGGCTGTGCTGCACTTGTTGGCCTCTGGTACCTTCCAACCAACAACTGCCAGAGTCGGAGGAGTCTCGCAGCCAGCCCTATCAAAGCTCCTCACACCTGTCTTGAATGCCACCATCAGCTTGATACCACAGCACCTTCACTTCCCCCACACTGCGCAGGAGCAGCTGGAGACCAAGCAAGGCTTCTACACCATAGCTGGCTTCCTGCAAGTGTTGGGGGCAATTGACTACACACATGTCCTACTTGTGCCCCCTGCCAACACTGCACACAATTACCGCAACAGAAAGTGCACGCATTCCATCAATGTGCAGGCAATAGTGGACCACAGGGGACTGTCACCAATGTCGTAGCCAACCTCCCTGGCAGCGTGTGTGATTCCTACATTTTCCAACAGTTCACCATCAACCAGCGCTTTCAGGATGGCACCTATGGAAATGGACTGCTCGTTGGTAAGTACCAATGGAACAAACCACACACCTCAACTCCACAATCATACAACTCACAACTGTGGGAATGTACACGTAACAAAATCAAAATCACATACAACATGCCAAACAATATGCCCACCTACCAGACATGACAACACAAGTAACTGTGGTAACAGGGGCCAGACATTTAGACAAACCATCCACAAAGGCATAGCCCCTCTACCACACAATTGCAGAATGTGGGGAGAGGTGGCCACCAAGAATGTGCGAAGGAGGCAAGTGACCCATGAATGAGAATGTGCACAATGCCAAGTGTGGCCGTGATGTGCTGGACAGTCTTGAGTATCCAGAGCACAGACATGTCCCTGTGGACATATACTGCTGGTGTTTGTAGTTTTGTGGAAAGTGGACGCATCCATGTTACCTCAGGCAGTGGGTAAGACCTTGGACATGTAGCCATGTCGCCCCCCCCTTAAGCGTAAGGATAGTGGGCTGGGGCCGCGTACGCCAGTCCAGCGTAGGAGTGTGAATAAATAGCCCGGGGCTCGCTGTGTGGTTAACTTCTGGGATGGCCACCAAAGTAACTACTACGTGTGTCTCTGTGTCCGCCATATCCTGACCATAGGCCTACACACACGTGGCTGACCACCTTCAAAGGACAAATCTACACCGGCGATGAGGTGGCTACGTCACACGCCACCCGGCGTACATCTTGTCATTGCCTGCAGGGGCGTGTATGCCAGGACAGTGCCCCTCACCTTGCCACGATGCCGCCGCCATGACCGGTGGTGCCTGCATGATCCTGTGCGCCTCCTACACCCCTGCCCGCTGGTCGCAAGACCCGTCCAGCGCCCAGCAGTGATTGCTCGCCCCTGCGCACCGAGGCCTCACTGCTCACCTGCCGCCACTGGCATGTCTCCAAGAGGGCCCACCACGTGCTGGTGCAATCTTCAAGCCCAAGGCCTGCGAGCTTAGCAGCCTCCTCATCCTAATCGCTGGCTTCCGAGCAACAGGCCCCCAACACACCCAGAGGCACTGCACCTCAGAGTTCTCTGTGTGATCACTGCTCCCTTCGGCCTACACTGCGGTCCAGCAGGTCTCACACAAATCAAATCCAGTCCGGACCTCCAGGCCTACTGCATCATCGCAGGCTGCACACCCGCTCAGCTCTTCAGGTGGGCCTACCTCAGTGCACTGCAAGTCATCGCCACGTGGCGGTAGGCCCGTGCCAGACACAGTGCCTCAGGTGCCACTACCTCTGTGCCCCACAAGCCACTGTCCAGCCTCCAGGCCACTGCATCATCGCAGGCTGCACACCCGATCAGCTCTTCAGGTGGGCCTACCTCAGTGCACCACAAGTCATTGTCCCGTGGGGCTACCCGACAAGTCTGCCTCCATCAGCTAACAGCATGTCCTTGGTAACGCCACTGGAGCTCTTCAGAGTCACGGAGCCACCCCCGTACCAGGCAGAATGCTGGAAAACCTTGGTGGAATGTCTGGAGACGTACTCCGAAGCCCACGACATCCCAGAACCACAGTGATGGCCCATGCGTAGGCATGTGAGGAGTGTGAAGAAATGGCCCAGGGCTCTGGGCGTGGTTCAGTTCTGGGCTCAGGGCGTGGTTCAGTTCTGGGCTGGTCACAAAAGTGACTATGGCATGAGTCTCTGTCGTAGTGTCGGTGCCACCCGGCCCTTAATCGACAATGTTGCAATTTAGCATGCACCCTGAGGGCGGGCTCGCCCGAATGGATAAATAAAAGAGGGCAAGACCGCTTGGGGTCTTGGCTCATATATGCCAACTGTTGTGTGTGTATCTTCATTGCCGCAGCATAAGCCAAAGGCCTAGCCTCAATCGCAGCACGAGTTCAGCCAGGCCTGAACTCTACATCTGTGTTTGCCCTATCCTTACCATAGGCCTACACACACGTGGCCGCCCACCTTCAACAGCCCACATTACAGTGTTGTTGTCAGGCTTGCGGACATGCGCAGACAGGCATGAAAATGGTGTGCCATAGGAGTGCAAGTGATGCAACCGCGCAGCACACACAAGTAAATAGGCTCGGGGGAGGGAGGAGCAGCTGTGAGGCTACATAACACACATTGATCCTGCACATTTGCTAGAAGCAATACATGCCAAACATGAATCCCAAAGTTGCACAAATCACACACCACAAAACTTGTAAGTCTGCCAACACAGCATACAGAACCACCAATTTACACTAATCTCACTTACCTCTCACAGGTGATCAGGGATATGCACTCTGCCTGTGGATGATGACACCCCTGCGAGCCCCGAACATCCCAGCCCAGAGACAGTACAATGTGGCCCACAAATGCACCAGGGGATTTGTTGAGCGCACAATTGCTGTGTTAAAGT
Source organism: Triturus cristatus (assembly GCF_964204655.1). NCBI lineage: Eukaryota > Metazoa > Chordata > Amphibia > Caudata > Salamandridae > Triturus > Triturus cristatus. The sequence continues at coordinate 458,081,845 of NC_140586.1, read as the reverse complement.
CACGTTTCAGGTGCCTGGACATCACAGGTGGAAGACTCCTGTACAGCCCAGAAATAGTGTACAAGATGATCATTGCATGTTGTGTATTGCACAACATATGTGTACGCACCAATGCCCTATGGATCTAAGTGCCAGATGCACTGGACAATCATGAGGAAGATGAGGCAGGTTGACCAGATCCCACTGCAGCTGCAGCAGGAAAAGCCAGAAGGAACACAATCATTAACACTTTCTTCGCATGAGCACGTCACATTGTGACTGTCCTTAGCAATCATGAAACAGTTTAAAATGACCATATGAACAGCATGTGCAAATAAATTAATTGCAACACACATTCCCTGTGTGCATGTCAGTCCTCTGCATTAACACATCACTCCGACAAGTGTAAGCGCAACATTAAGCGCTAAAAATCTCATGAATAGCAAAAAGATAGTGAGTATGTTACCTCTGTGCAGAGAGGCTGTTTAGGGTCACATATTCTAAATGCCATTTCAGGGTGTTAAATGTAGTACGTAATCCCACTCATCAGTGTATCACATGTGTACAAAAAACATGACATGAAGGCTGTCGTTGGTGTTAAAAAAAAGACAAAAGGGTGTCTTTTGGGGTCAAATATGACATTTCGGGTGTCATTTGGGGTCAAATATGAAATTTCGGTTGTCATTTGGGGTCAGATATGAAATTTCGGGTGTCATTTGGGGTCAAATATGAACCACCCTGATGCAGAGATGCACCCTGTAACTCAAGTCCCACAACATGAGCAACATGGATGTAAGGGGGATTACGTCAGGGGTTGTTTGTTCATGTGGATGTGTCAGAGTGTGACCTGCTCCTTTATGGATGTGATCCACACTTAGTCACCTCAGTGTTGTGGCGTGCACCATGTCATGATAATTGGACTGCAGCCATGCTAATTGTCATGCAGTGTCACTTGCATTGTCAGTGTGGTTCAAGGACCCGCAGCTTTGCTGGGTTCAGCACATGTGCATGGGTTTGTTGTGAGATTAGTGATGTGTGGGGAGGGCCCCCTCTGGGCACATTGTCGACAGGGGCCTAATTGCTGTTTCTGTGTGTGCTGCAGTATGCCAAGGAGATCAGGGACATGATCCAGAGTCATTGTGGGTGTGCACTGTGCTATACTTAATTGTGCATGTGTGCCCATCTCCCCCAGTCCCCCCCAGTCCCTGATCATTACTCACCCTGGTGCTGATGGGTCAGGTCATGTTGAGCAGTGTCCGGTCCCCCAACTCCTGCCACCGTCTCCCCACTGATGACTGTGGACACAATTTCCTCCATCTCATCCAGCTCCTGCTGTGGCTCTGGACTCCCACCTCCATTCTGCATTGCTGCTTTCAGTTGTTAGTGAGTTTCAGCTTGGTTTTGCGCTTCACATCATTCCAGCGCTTCTTGGCACTTCACTCCAACTGCATTCACCTTGGCCAAGATGGACTGCCATATTGCATTTTTAGTTGCCAATGGAACAGTGGAGGTGATGAACAGTTGTTGGTGGTGTTCTATCACCTCCATAATCAGGATCTTGTTTTCCTGCAGACTGAATCGGGGGTTCCTCTTCTTCTTCTCCTTGCCCTTCTCCTTCCTCAAGGTCCCTGGCTGGTACTCTGGGGGGTTTGTGGGGTTCTGGTAGGCCTCTGTAGTTGCTCCAGCTTCCTCCATGGTGTTTCTCAGTTGTTTGGGTTTTGTTTTTATTGGGTTTGTTTTTGCAGCTTTTATGGTGATTGTTCCCACCTGACGTGGGAATAGCAAGCCTGGCGCTGCTTATCGCTGATATTTTTATGGATTTTGGGTCCATCGCCACTTTTTTCACGTTTGGGTGTCCTTTTTAATCGCCGTCCCGGTAATTTTAACGTGGACATTTAACACGTTATCGGGAAGCTATCGCCTGTTGCCGGCGTGTTGAGAATACGCCGTTAACACGGCGTTAGTTTCCTGCGATAGATGGCGTTATATAAAATTGCGTTAACCTTGGTTGGCGATAATTATCGCCCGTTCTTGAGAATATCCCCCTATGTTTATTAATTCAATGAGCCATATATTTTTTTTTAATCTGACCAATATTTAAAATGGGTATGCCACAGATCTTTCAACTACACGGGATGAAAGACTTATGCTTGAACCCGTTGATTTTTATATTTTTCAGCTAATTGCTTGAACTCCCAACATTCCTTAGAAGTCTCGTAGGAGACATCAAAAAGTATGTAGAAATCGAAATTGATTTGCAATTTGTATTATTTTTCTTTGAGTTACTCTTGAAAGAATGACCTCTTTGGTTCTCAAGTCCATCAAAGTATTCAGGATCGTGTGAGGGTGTGTGTCAGGTTTAGGTTTCGAAAGTGGCACCCCTTGTGCTATGGATATAGATTCATCTTCAGAACAGTCAGTTAGGATTTGTTATTTAATACGTTTGCTAGTAAAATCATTGAGATTAGCTAATTCATCATTGATCTGTGGAACTCCAGCTATTTGAAGGTTAGACGTGAGTTCTTTGTTGTACTAAATTGTGAATTCTCAATTTCCGAGATTCGGGTTTCTAACGTATGTGTGCAGAGAAATTTTACATTTGAGCATTTTCTTTCCCTATTTTTCCTAAAACAAAATTAACACTGCTGATTGTATACCTTTGATTACTTTAATTTCACTGATACTGTTTCCATTACAGTGCCGAGATGCCCCTGGGTGAGTTGTGCGCTATATTAAATATAAATAACATAACTTCCAGAAGAAGTTGATAAAGCACATCTTTTATCGGATTCTCATTTCTCTCGCCAGCCTGTGGTGAAAGGTTACTTTCTGAGCATTAGTTATGCTGGCTATGTCTGTCTTTTTCTCAGTAGCGATTGGGTCAATAGCCAACTGGTTGCCCCTTCATGGACAGTATCTCAGTCAGAGTTAAAGTTATGGAATCTTTGTTGATTTGCACTGTTTGAAATATCAGACACAGGTCTTTGTTCGCATGTAAAAAGTTAGGGGCATATTATCAAGAAACGGCGTTAAAATTATCGTCGCTTTAACGGCAGAAAACTGCCGCTACAGCGGCGATAATGGGCTTGATAATATGCCGCAGAGAATTCCCGTAGAAGCCCATGTTCTGGTGTCAACATAAGCTTCTATGGGAATTCTCTGCGGCGTATTATCAAGCCCATTAAGGCCGCTTTAGTGGCAGTTTTCTGCCACTAAAGGGGGAATAATTTTAATGCCATTTCTTGATAATATGCCCCTTAGTAATTTTAAGAGATCTAGGGGCATATTATCAAGAAAGGCGATAAAATTATCGCCCCTTTAGCGGCAGAAAACTGCCGCTTAAATGGCGATAATGGGCTTGATAATATGCTCTATGGAATTCCAATTGAAGCCCATGTTAGATGTGAAGGACATCTAACCTGAGCTTCAATTGGAATTCCATAGAGCATATTATCAAGCCCATTATCGCCGTTTTAGCTGCAGTTTTCTGCCGCTAAAGCGGCGATCATTTTATCGCCTGTCTTGATAATATGCCCCCTAGTTTCAGGAGTTGTGTTATTTCTACTAGGTATTGAGGTTCTATCAAGCAAACCATATGGGAGAATAGATGGCTACTCTTTCATTATAAATTCTGTTTATGCATTATCATTGGACTTGCTGACGACAGTGGACTGAAGTGTTCAGACCTTCCGGTGCTGGGATAGGTGCTTGCTCCATTAATGTATCTGTTAACATTTGTGCAGATACCAGTTTTGTTTTCTTATGAAATGAGTTTTCAAGCTGAGATGAGCCATCTGTTGCACTCTGCTCTGCGAAGCTTTGCACATCTTGCTTGATTTAAGATTTCGAGTGATTTTGGACGTCGGCTTCATTTTGCAGTTCTCCCCTTTTTCCCCTGCACCAAAACAATTGTGACTTATAGGCAAGAAAAAAGCAATGTTTGTTTTCATCTATAGTACAGGTCCCCAGGTGTGTAAGGTGTGTTGTAGAAGGCTGCCTTTTCCATGGCAGTAACTACACCCATCCGACTGTGTCCTCCTTTCAAATGACACTCTCCCTTTATGTCTCCCTGCTCCCTGGCAGGCTCTAAATTGCAGAAATAACTCAGGAGTAAACATATCAGCGCCTTGAGTTGGGAAATCCAATCTACGAGGGAGGCATGAGGTGCCCAAATGATATGAATTGATGCAAATACCGTTACATTGTAACCATAGCTGAAATAAATTCATTTGAGCGACCAATAGAGCTTTAACACAAATGTAGCCAGTAGGGTCTAATACCAATGCCAGTTACTCCTTGATCAGTTTTCACAAGTGTAGCACGCGGTGTCAATAGAAAGGCAAATAGGAGGAAACATTGTTTCTGGCCAAGGAAAAAAATCCAGTCTCAGGTTCACCTGCTACTACAGTTATAATCTGAGGTTTACTTAAACCTTTAACTAATAAATTCCATCCAATCCCTTGAGTTAAGTCAGAGTTAAATGAGAATTATGAAGAGGCCACTGCAAACCTGAGCAGTAATTGCGACTGGATCCTGCCTCAGAGACTTCAGCGACCTGCCTCCGTGACCACCAATGGCCTTCCAATGGTGACTGGAGGTCGGTGAAGGTGCCTGACATCCCTGGGAGTTTGGCATCGCCACGATGCTGCTCTGTAACCCCATGTCTCAGCACACAAGGGGGCTTGGCATGTGCAAAGGGAGATGTGAAGGCATGCTGCTGTGTGGAAGGACAAGCAGGATAGGGTGCAAGCCTTAGGGATTACCTGGCATCACCCCATTCAAGCATCACTTCATCATGAGGAGAATATACAACTCAAAAGGCGTCAGAGCATAAATAATTTGAAATTGAGAGATACAATACCATAATGTGGGAGTGCTATCTTTTCCACTTAGTATCTTAGGTGGCTTCGATTACTCTCAGTCCGATCTAATTCCCCCTCAATACACATCTAACCGTTCACTGTGTGCTTGGGACATCCGCACTTACATGTATGTTTTTACAATTGTTTTGTGTGTGTTAACAATTTGAGCAGAGCTCTTCTCACCAAATTTCAGGTTACATGCTAAGCTCGATTTCCAACATTTATATTTCTGTTTACAAAATGTCAGTCAATTCTATTCATGCATTGCCTATCTGAAGTTAATAGCATGCTCACTGAAGCCTTCAGAATAGTAGAGTATATCTGAGAATAATAACCATTGAAATACGCTATTCAATGGGATTATTGCCCTTTCTTAGTCAAGCAGAAAGGTGCAGTCTGTCAGAAGATAGCTGTTACAGTATATAAAATTGCTTTTCATTCATGACTTCGGCCAACTGAAAAAAAAGCAGAAACTGCAAAAAGAAAATATCATGTAAGGATAATAATAAATCATGGACCTGAAAAAAAAAAGTGTTTTAGTACAGAACGCCATTTTTGTGTTTTTTTGGTTAAAGATTCAGCACAGTCAACACTATAGTAATCCTGAGTGTGTGGGAGAAATTCAGTTTCAGTTGGCTGTATTTCCCATTTGAAATGTATAATATTTTAATGTGATGGAAGATATGGCCGTGAAATGTTTTGAAAATGTACTTTTAAAGCAGAGGGGTTGCCTTTGTCTCATCATGTTTTCCTCTTACACTGTTTTGGAAACTACCATGGGTTTGACTTTTGCCTTCAATTAAAATGCAATACAAATAAATGTGGAATTCAGATTTGCTTTCATTTCCAACACATTATTAGGAATTCATTGGTGTCCGAAAGAGCGAAGTGAAGGGCAGCTTTCGAAAGTCTATCCCTGGAATCACAGGTCTTTTTTCTATGTTCACACCTTTACGTGAATAATATCAGGCTATGCTGGTGAATAATCAACATGCCGCTTCATCTTGTCATACTGAGGAGTTTATGGTATTTTTTTATATACAATGCAAGTATTCAGGCATGCCAGTAGTCAATGTGAACATAAACAAAACACCCAGGAAAACACTATTGTGTGCATGTTCCAAAAGAGGCAAAACACGAAAATCATTATTTATAGCTTTTCAGTAATTAATTGAAATTGTGCTTTTACTTCATGGAACATGAGCAAATGTTCCTTGTTGCTTGCTCTGAATGTGAATTGCATAATTAGAGGTTGCACTGTCTTGGAGTGCTTAAATATGTTAATTATGGTACATTATTTCACAGGCTATTAGACACACCTTTGAAGCATGTGTCTCGAGTTTAGGTCCCTCGGATTCGTTTTGCTCAGTCAGGAATGTCCCCTCTCTGACTGAGCAGAAGTAATTAGCATGCGAGGAGACAGCAGACTGCACCTGCCACTCTGACCACCGGTGACCTTCGCCATATATTCACTGTGCGAAATTCATGTCAAGCAGTTAATTGAATGAAGCTGTGGACTCATAAGTGGTAATGGCTCTGATTAGTGTCTAACACGCCATAACAGTAATGATATAATGGCGCTCACCGACGGGTTTAGATCGGATGTTTCAGGGCATTGTATTTCAAATTATACGGAATGAATTACTACTAGAGCAAAATGAAAAGTAGATATATCCCCAGTTCAATTACACGATTCCGTATGTACCACCACTTGAATCAATTGTTTTTTTTTTATTGACAATTAGTTTCCCCACCTGGAGGAGATCAGTACACATTCCATAAACAACTGCACATTTAAAAATCTAAAAAACATGCAAACATAGCAACAGGATCGAAACTTAAAAGGAAGGGTAATTTTAAATAATTCCGAAATTCCCCGAGGAAAGTGCGGGGCCAGATTAAATACAACTTGCACCAATGCAGTCCCATTTTAGACTGATATTTACACCGAAGGTTAACTGGAAAATGTTTGCACCAAATGAAGTGTGGAAACATTAATTTTGTAATTCTGTGCTGATGTAATTGGCATCTGCAATAATGTTTTTGCGCTGGTCAGTTAGTGTAAATATGCTGGTGCTAAATTTATGTTATCGATTAAAATAGGATATTTGAAAAGGCTGACACCCAGAATGTTTTTATTATAATACGCACTTTATTCCTCCTTCCTGAGATTTGTGGAAAGCTGTTGCATTGTGCCTTTAATAGATCAGCTACTTGCAGTTATAGCAATATCTATCACCTGCACGTTAGAGAAAGATTGGCACAAATTTAGGAAAAAACGTTTTCTTGCCCACATTTTGCGTTCTCATCTAAAGTCATTAATGTATTCAACACTTTCAAATTGTCTGGTATTACCAGGATTTTTGTAAGCAACACTCCTTTTAATCAGAGTGGGAGAGGAGAGGCCGGTCTTTTCAACAAGATGGCCAACAGAAATATGCGGCGGGAACCTCAAAGCGCTACATTTGCAAGTCGGGGTAAACTTAAGGTGCTTCTTCTACCTGCGGGTGAAAGTGTTACATATGCCTGTCTACATGTAGGGTGAGTATAATGTTGCAGCCACAATCTTTATTAGGCGTGCGTTGATCTGATTTTAGTTGACTGTCAAGCATGAGCTTGTGTTTGATGCTCAAAGTGTGTCTTGTTGATGTTCTTTAGAATAACCAGCAGTATCATCCTCTGACACAAGACAATCAGCTCTTTTATCCATCAGTTGGCTGTTATAAATATTGAGGGTATGATTCCCAATAGTTTTGCTGTGACTAACTTCTGGTACCTCTGGTTTAATTGTGAAATACAGGAGTCGGGAGTAAGCCAGGAGTTCTACAAGAGCAAGTGAAACCTTCTGAGAGCAACATCTTTGTGCATTGGGGCCCTTGGTTTCTTTATAATCCTGATAAATCTGGCAGACATCGATGGCAATGACATTTGGTGAAACTCTACAATATGGCAAAGAACATGCCCTTATTTTTTAATTTGTGCCACTTGTGACAAAAGTGAAGTCCTGGGATCACTTTTTAGATCCAATTTTAATCTTTCTAGACAGCAAATAGTGTAGGAGATAAACCGTGTCTTCACTTTCAGAACGCAAAGGAAGTCAGTACAAGGGCAGAGATGTCTTTCCCATTCACTTGCATTTGCACACAAGAGACATTCATAGACACCTATGGTGAGTGATGAGGGGATTTTAATGTAGATCAAATATGCTTTCAATGTTGTACCTGTGAGGTTAATTGCTCTTCTTCTAACTGCACACATTACTAGTGAGTATGTAGTCTTTACTAACTCACTACATTAGCAATAAGGACACCACATTTATAACTAAGAATACTATGGACCACCAGGGTTTTTCATATGAGCTAATGCTATTTTTTAAACAGTTATGTGAGGTTGACACTGGCCTGTTCCACCTTGTGTTCTCCTCCTTTTGTGTTGAGTTTCTCTCCAATTCTACAATCTTTGGGCTGAAAATCCTAGCTCTATTGAACTCCTTAGCAGATCAGGAGGGGTATGCACCCCCTTGTGTATGGTCTTTTCAGAAAAGCAGAAATGTGTTAATGGTATGTAGTTATTACAAAATTGGCTCCAGCAGTAAGCAGCAGTAATTGTGTGGCCCTTCAAAGTTGGTTCTGGTTTGACAATATGTTTCCATGAAACCTGGCTCCTTGTTAAAAGAAGGCTTATGCACCATGTACCTCCTTACCATTAATACACAAAAACACTATGGAGGCTCCTAATGGTTAAACAAAAGCATTGCAGCCTCAAAAACATGTGATTTGTAGACAATTATTTATACGGTTAAAGGAGATAGACTGAGTGATACCTTTCTAAGATAGAAAACGTTGGGCACAGTGGAGTATCGAACCCCGTGCTTAAGCAGCTTAAGTGGGGTGTCACTGGGTCACTGGGGCCCATTGTCTGGGGAACTCACTCCCTCACAAATATTCACTGGTTATGGGCCTCATGTGTCTGCATGTTTGCAGGAGCAGGAAAATGCTCATAAATAACACGATTAGGAAATATTATGTCAGAGAGGTGTGTCCTTTGGCTAACATGCACAGTGTAGAAAACAAAATGTAACCATAAAGAAGGGGAGAAGAAAGATGAGTAGATGCAAATTGGAAGTAAAGAAAGGAAGAACGTTGAATGAAAGGTAGTGATGCAGCACAATTTAAAAAATCTTAATACATGAAACTTGTATTGACTGAAGAGACGAAAAGCGGAAAGTGCAATGTTGCACCCGTTAGATACAGTGAGACACATGAAACTGAGATAAGTGCAGTAGAACATCGTAAAAGAGTGCTTTAAAACATGAGATGAAGAAAACACACATAGAAAGCAATACTAACCCATATATATAAAGTTGCACTAATATATTTCTTCTGCACTGTTGCTTATTAAGATACACTGATAAAACTGTGATGTTAAGGTTAGTGGCCCAGTGTTTGTTTTCAATTTCAAAAAGCTTTATTCGATTTTCAGAACAAAATCAAAAAAGCATACATTAAAAGGTACAATAAACATTAAATACAGTTAAAACAGTCGCCTGAGTTGGAAATATTATTAATATATCTGTCATGTGCAAATCATAAAAGTTCATTTAAGAAGAAGCTAGTATTCCTTGAGAAACAGCAGAATCTAAAATATAAGGTTGATACTCATAGTGATTGCATTGAGTTCCGAAACCTGATGACCAGTTTTAGGAAGCTAGATACAGCATAAATAACAGATTCATTTTCTAGCTGTAGTAACCTGGTTATAGCTGATCTACACGTACGAATACCCCATGCCTTTAAAATTGGTTTCAGAAAAGCCCCCCTGGCACCAGAGCAGAAATGTCATCACATGGGCATACTAAAATTTCGTTTGACCAATTATTACTATCTGGGAAGGTGGTTAGGCGAAAAAAAGTGCCTAGTCTAAAACGGGTCAGTAACATTCGAGCATAGCAGCTTGACTGAATCGAAAGGTACCCTTGAAGCCCTTCATGAACAGTGATTTGCTGATATCCAATGACTGCGGTTTTAGTTTTTTCCAGATTCCACCTAATATTAGTTAGATGGTTGAGGGCCAGCTTTCTTAGCGAATTTCTGGACACCGTTTCCATACTTGATGGCCTCGCAAAATACTCTGGGTGTCCGAGCTCAGTTAGCATGTTCTTTACATAGGTGAGCCATTTGATATTACTTATTGCATCAAGTTTAAGACAGTCAATGATTAAATCTCTGTTTAATGAAGTCTCAGGGGTGACCCATATTTTGTGCCACAATAATGTAGGCGCGATTTTTATGACATCTGAAATGTATGATAGACCCAACTCAATATGTACAATATAGGTAGCTGATGATTTGGGAACCCCTAATAAATAGCGAAGGAACTGATTTTCAGTTTTTTGTATCAGTTGTGGGTTTTCAATACCCCAAAGGCCGGACCCATAAGTGGCAGTAGAGATACATTTTGCTTTATAAATTGAAATCAGTTCTTTCACAGGTCTGCCCCCTAGTTTGGCCACAAAAATTTTCAGAGCGCCTATTGCCCGGGTAAAAACTAGATGTCTGGCATTTAATGCTGCATGCCAGTTGCCCTTCCTATCAAAATTTATTCAGAGGTAGGAAAATCGATCCGTGGTCTCGATCCTCCTGCCATCAAGGAAGATTGGACAGGGTGCTTTCTTTGTCCCGGGACCACATGCCATGGTGTATGTTTTTGTAGTATTGACTTTTAACCCTCTGTCTCTCATGTAATTAGCGAATTTCAGGACGGCCCTCTGTAAGCCAATCCTAGTTCGAGACATGATAGCGGCATCATCAGCATAAAGGAATAGTGGCGCTGATGTTCCCAGGATAGTTGGGTAATCGTACTGTGACTCCCTTAGGTGTTGACCAATGGAATTTATATATAGGGTGAAGAGAAGGGGTGCTAAAATGCACCCCTGTCGCACCCCTCTCCTGATGGGAAACTTGTCAGAGCACTCGCCCATATTGCCATAGCGTACCCTGGCACCTGCATCCCTATACAGTGCTTTTATGAACTGGAGAATATTAAAATCTATACCCATTTCAGATAATGTGGACCATAGTTTCTCGTGGTCCACACAATCAAAAGCGGAACTCAGGTCAACAAAGGTAACAAAGAGGTTTCCCTTTTTGGCCTGAGTATACTTAGATAAAACTAAGGCCAAATTTAATCCCTGCTCTATGGTACCTTTACCCGATCTAAATCCATACTGTAAGTTTGAGACTACGTTATTCTCTTCTGCCCAGAGTTGTATCCTTTTTAGAATTATCCGGCCAGCTACCTTCATTAATGCATCTAATAATGATATTGGCCGGTAACAGGTGGGGTCATTTCTGTCTCCTCTTTTAAAAATTGGAACAACTATAGCTTCAGACCAGGACGATAAAAACCCATGTTGGTTTGAGTGGTTTAAAACATTTGTTAACATGGGAGCCCAAAGATCAATCTCAGCTTTGTAGACGTCTATTGGGACTCCGTCCGGGCCCGGTGCTTTACCTGAAGGGCTTTCTTTGATTGCCTTAATGACCTCCTTACAAGTAAAAATAATACCTAGCGGGAATGTATTCAATGAGTTTGTAATATGTTGGGTACCCGTCTCATCAGTCGTGGGATTAACAGGGTCAGAATAATTAACTTTGTCATACAAGTGTTTAAAGTGATTGACCCAGATTTCCCCATTGATGGCTATTTCTATAATGTCTGTCTGTTTATTCTGTAAGTAAGGAGCATTTACCGCTTTCCAGAAAGCGGTATTATCCTTGGATTTTGAGGCTTCATACAGGGCCGACCAAGCCTCTTTCCTCAGGGATAGTTAGTGGTCCAGTGTTTTTGTTGCTTTCTGTCAGAATTCACCATTTAGAAAAGTCAGTGCATAAGCATGCTGAAATGAAGTACAAGTTTGAAACTTTGCATAACAATACTAGAGTTTCTAAAGTTTACAAAAAGTACATCAATTTTGTAGTCTGAATTTAGAAACGTATACAACTATATGAATGTTGAGAAAAATTGTGGTAGTAGAGTATTTCTAATGTTAGCTATTTTCATGTAGTAATGTGTGGTGAGAGTTCTGCATATTCTCTGCATTTGATATGATTTAATTACTATACATTTGATGTCAATTTAGAGCATATTTAATTTAAACATGCAATGCGAACTTAAAGGCTTTTTCGAAAAGGCTTTTTCTCTGGTGCTTACCTTTTGCCTGACTTAAAATAATAACTCATCTACATCTAGTAAAATGTTGCTTATTTGTCCTGTACATGTACAAATCTGTGCATTCCTGAACGTTTTTTCAATATTTATTGTGAAATATTCCTTTGGGAACAGGGCTTCAGCTATTTGCTATAGATGGTTACTTTGTAGCTCCTTACACTGATGTGTATTCCTATGTGGATTAACACATCTCCTGTTTCCCAATACCAGCATGGTAAAGCATCTCATTGTTGATGGATTGAAACCTTATTTGCTGAACCAGTTCCAATTTATTTTAATTTCTTGTATTCCTTTGTTTTATGTTAAATGGACTCATCCTTAAATGACTTTAAACTTTGAACCTGTTCCCTTCTTCGTAGGATTTGAGCTGTTAGGCAACAGAGTATTCCTTCTGCCTTAATGGTGATACTGATTCTAATAAGAATTATCCAATAGAGCCTTCCTAAATGTTTGGCACTTCTATACGAGCTGTGATATTCTTAACTGCAATGCGTAAACAGATGCTTATTGCAATGAATTTTTAAACATTAATAAAATACCTAAATTATTCAAATACCTGTCTGAGTCTGTTATTGAATCCTGTTGGTTCTTCTATTTAAACTATGTTGTTTATTAATGTGTACTGGCAGTCCTGTGGCGGTGCAGTTTAAGGCTCACATATGATCCTTTAAACTGCACCGCCACAGGACCACCATGCTAGACCACGATAATACTTGTAAACAGGCAGGTGGGCAGCAGGCCTGTTTGACAGTGTGTGAGCAGGGCGGTGGCATGGCAGCCCGCTCCCACACCACCAAACTTGTAATCGGGCCCTGTATGTGCTATAAAGAGAAACAGCAAGCTCTGTCAGAATATCAGGTGTTACTTCTTTCATTTTGTATTGCCATTGCAGAGCTTTTGATATGTGTGATCCTAACTGGATTTAACTTCTGCAGGAGGTTGGATCTTCCTGTTGCTATTACTTATTTCTACAGAATGGTTTTAAGAATGGTCTATCTAATTCTGGTCTCAAATTTATGAGTTGGCTGCCAAATGATCGTCTTCGTTGGACAGCTAATGAGGTGTTTGGCCATCCTAACTTCCACCCCTCCTATTGACATAGAAAGATTCATCAGAGGATCACTGCTAATTGGAAATGCTGTATTTTCCCTGATCATAAAGGGCCCGGTATGGTTGGAGTAGTGAAAACAGTAAGCACTTAATAATCAAAACTTGCTGCAGCAAGTCTTGGTAGCGGAGGATGGTTATGCTGAGTGAAGTGAGATTTTTGGGTGCCAAAAATAGTCCTTTACCCAAGTCCAAAAGGTCCAAAATGTTTGGTTCAGCAAAAAAGAAGGAATGATGGAGTGCTGGTGGAGTATCGCTCTCAATAGATTCAATGAGCAGCAGCAAAGAAGTGTGAGTATTAATCGGGATGTGTGTTGCTATTGCCTTTGTGAAAGATTGTGTTTTTTTAAAATGGCTGTGTGTTGTTGAGCAGAGTGAAGTGGTTAGAGTCCATATGGTAAAATCCCATTTATGATTGTGGCGCATTTGTACAAAGTTGAAGTTGCAATCAGGTCCATTGTGGCCTAAGATCTCGAGATATATACCTATGGGTTGTCTCAGTGTAGATGACACTGAGTAAGTTGTCTGCTGTTTTGTGGTGTTGGTCATGAGACATCATCAACAACACCTTGGTAAGGATTCTCTTTGTGTGTGAGTGGTAAACAATTGGTATGGTTGATCTCAGGTGCACAGGGAATAATTATGTAAATTAAGGAGGAAATCCCACCAATCGAGGTTTCATTTGCTGCAAATTAGTATAGAAAAGTTTAGTCACATTGTGAGAGTGAATATACCTTAGTGGCGCAGACAGCTTATTTGTTGCTTGCTTTGCATTGGAATTTTGTTTACTTAAAAGAAAGCTCGCCAGAGAAATAGTGAAGGAGGGTGAGCTGATGCTAGGAGTGACATTGATGTCACATTGTGCCGTGCTGTGATTGGCCGGTTGGTATAAAGTTGCCTGGGATTGGTTGACTATGTCACAAGAGTCGCACCTTCATTGGTTGAGGTTGCCAAACAGGTGAACTGTGGTAAAATAAAATGTTCTGGATTTCCAGATATCATTTGTGAATATGGAACTGATTAAAATGAAATTCTTTAAGTCATTGCAGAAATTAATAAAGAAGGGTAAGACCATATCTGCCAAAGCAAAGGTAGAAGGAACACCTGAGGATACGCCAGGAAACATTGCCAAGATGGACAAATGATTACATCCATGTCTACGGTTTAAGTTTTGGAATAACATTCCTGAGTAAGATGAGGCTTTACAGTTCCCTCATTATGTAACATTTAATTTGAGGATTTTAGAACATTTAAGGAAAGGAATGTATGAAAAGAAAAATCCTGTGAGAGCCACTGAAATTGACGCTTAAATACCTGAAAGCATATTGCTTAACAGAAAGACAAAGAGAGATACCATGGGAGGTATAGGAGAACTATGCAGTAGCTAGATGTGATGCACAACAGAAAATGTGGAGAGCAGATGTAATACACGGAACACAATTGTATCCAGTGTTTAAGGCTGAGGAAGATGCAACACGAATGGCATTAAACTGTGGGAAGGAAATGCCCTGAATTACATGCATGGTGTCATAGAACAAGTGATGATGTCGCCAAGGTGAAATATAATGATGCTTGTAAACTACTGTACCAGGAAACAATAAAATGTAATAAAGATATTTTTTTTTAAAAGCCTGAGGAAGATGCAAAGGCCAAGAGAAAAGAGAAAAAGAAGCATTTAGAGAGGGACAAAAATTACTTAGGGGAAGAAGGAGAAGAAAGTGACATAAATGACAAATTTTGAATGATTTAATGATGAATCGTCCACCATCCTATAATGAGACACAGACAGGAGACTTGATGAATACTAGTGCAGCTTAAAAACATAATGTTCCTATAATGCCTGAAGAGCCAAAGGAATCTATGCTTATTTCTCCTCTTGGTGGGAGAACAGAAATATCAGCTCCTATAAACCTGATACATTTAAATACTCCGGACCCTTTGACTGTACCCGCTACTATTGGACCTGTTGTGCCCCAAGTCTAGGTTACAGGTAAATATGTTTCACAATTCAACCGTACCTACTGGAGCAAATACAATACATGGAAGTTCTTCAAATTTGACAACAAGATTACTGCTTCATCCACCTATGGTTCCGAATCAAACTAATAATGCTGCAGCTATGAATGTTGTTCCAAATCAGCCTCAATTTGATCATTCACAAGGAATGGTGCAGATGTTTCCACCTTTTGATTGCCAAAAACCGAATGGATCTTCTGAAATGAATTACCATGCTACTGCCATGACTTTGCCAATGGGTATTTCATTTCCAGATTCCTCTGTACAATATATACAACCTGGAATGAGTGCAAATTGGAATGATGGAAGTTTACATTTAAATAATACAAGAGAGCAAACATGGTTAATGCCTCAAGAATTTTAAGAATGGCTTAAAGGATCTAGTACTCCTAAAAATCATAATTCAACAATAGTTCCAGCTTCAGCTCGAGTTTCAGCCATAAATTCCGTACCATTGCAAACTTCATTTTCTAGCTCAGCACCAACTTCAGATTTTGTTAAAGGTTCAAGTTCAGAACAAAACTCAGTTTAGGAAAATAGAGCACCCATGGATTTGAGCCGATTGAAAGTTGAATTAGAAGAGATGATTCAGGGATTGCTTAGCCCTTCAGGATTAGAAGTTTATCAGGAGGAGGTACTAATGTTTCTCTGTAAAAACATTACACAACTAGCAAATGTGACCTATGAGAGATTGTCTGAAATAGCTCAGAAATATGGTATAGATATTTGAAAATCAATGATTTTGCAAAAACATTACAGGATGGACTTTAATGACTGAAACATTGAGAACATGAGATCACCAGGAAATAAATTACAGATAAATGAGCTAATGATATTATTCAGAAAATGAGAGGAAAGAGAAAAATGAGAAATCAGATGGTCGAAAAAGAAGGAGAAAATGAGTTAGAGTGCAGTCACCACCTGACGTTTTTGGTGGCAGTATAGGAGACGTACAAATACTCCCTATGAGGTGAAGCTCCAGGAGGAGGTTATGTTCACATACCATGTACAACACAAGACATTTTATCATTTACAAACAAGTATCCTAAATTGAGAGAAACTCCTGTGGAATGGTACAAGCAAATTGGATGATTTGTGAAGATTTCGAAGGTCTTGTAGATTGTTTTGAGTACTTTAATTGAAATTATGATGAAGATTTTGTTCACTGAATGTTAGGTTACTGTGGAATGGCCTGAGTCAGAACTAGAAAGGGATTCTAGAACAGGAGCACCATCTCCAGTGGTAATGAGAAATACGAGCAGGTAACAACTCACCTGAAGACTAAAATTTCCCCTAAAGAGATTGATTGGATGGAGATTGATAGGACGGCTTAAGAACTAAAAGAATCAATACATCCCTTTCTTCAGGGACTAGTACAGGTTTTCAAACAGTATAGTGGATCAGACACTATTGCAGACAAAAATGTGGGTCACTTTGTTTACAGGTTTGTGTTCGGCTTGAGACCTTAGATTTCCAACATGATTCAACAACAATTACTATGTGGGCAGAGTAAATCCATGGATGAAGTTTTGCGTAATGCAAAATATTGAGTAGGCGAAATTGAAATGAGCCATAAGAAGCTCAAGGAGAGATTTATGATGCCTAGATAAAAGTGATGCAGAAAGTTCAAAACCAGATGGGCTTTGATAATTCAGTACAGGTACAGGGAGGTTATGATCAAGTTCTAACGATGCAAGGTGTTAATGGGTTTCAGCCTCAGAATGTTCTGTCTCAAGGTAGAGGTTGTGGTAATCCTGTAGATGCATATACACACAATAACCCTAATATTAAAAAATGGGCTGGAACAAGAGGCTTTGTGGCAGTCAGGGTAAGCTGGCCTCCAAGTCACATGTAACACACAACAAGAAACTACCCTAAATAAGTTTTTTACCTTGCGGCGGGTGCCCGCCACAATGTAAAAAATGTGGGATGCGCCCTCCTTTGTGGTGGGCGCATCCTAACGCCACTTGCGGGACTGCCGCACCTTCGGCGGTCGGTTCCTGGCTCCCTTGCGATGGCGGGCGGACATCGTAAGGGGCCTCTAAGTGTCTGATTCTTCAAGGAAGATAAAGGCACACTATTCCTTTTATCTATGTGGTGTTGGGCATCTGAAAAAATTATACGGACTGTCCTCACACACCACCAGGTGTCATGCTTCATCATCGGCAGTCCTTGCTCTTTAAAAACTGCATTTGATAAAGAGCGGGCCTTCACCTGGAGACAGGGAGGCACTTCTACAAGTAAGTGGGGGCCCGTGCTGGGAAAGTGAGTGAGTGATTTAAAAATCAATGCAAATACCACATGAAATTTATTTTCGCAGAATTTGCTCAATATTAAAACTAAGGGTGGGGACACAGGGGTTTAGCACCCCATCCCCATCAGTGTAGATACTACAACTGGTGTTTTTATGTGTTGCTTTTGAAAAAGACAAATTCATGTGACACTTTCGGAAAATGTGGACATTGGAGTCACAAGTGTTGGTCTGTTATTGTATAATGCAGGGAATCAGATGCAGAATGTTGAGTTTTCACAGTCTAAAGGGAATGACATGGGACAGACTCAACAGGTACAAGGACAGGAATGCAGAATTCTAATGTATCACAGCAAATGCAAATGCCCGAAGCCCTATGTTACAATGGAATGTTCAGGTACGAAGATATAATGCAAATCAAAATCATCAGTCAAATCAAAAGTCTTTCCAAAAACAGAATTCAGCACAGCAGTATTTGATCCAATTGGATGATAGTAACCGGGACCAGTTAGCATGATGGTGCCTGAAGCAGGAGGAAAAATGTGTGCTAGGTGCACCCTTAGATGTATACCAGAGTGGTCCCTATGTAGATGGGGAAGTGGAAGGGAATCAAGTCTCAATCCTTGTCGACACTGGTGCTACCCACTCTAGTGTTGGAACAGCAGAGTTTCCAAACGTATCCCTCTTGGGAGATAGGTTCCACGCTGTAAGAGTTACTAATAAAAAGATGTACCCCATTTTCAGAGCCAGTTACCATTAAATTAGGATCCTTCTAGGATCAACCTCAATTTGTGGTGTGTGACACGTCTAGTGAATTTGCTTGGACGTGATTTATTAGGCAAACTAAAGTGTTCAGGCTATTGTAAACCCAGTGGAATTGAGTTTCATCTAAATAAGGAGGATGTTGTTTTTAAACGCACCCAATAGAAATCAGTTGTGGGGATGTATCCTCTCCTGACGTGTGAGGATTTGCCCGAAGAACTGAGAGACACTTTGCTACCTGAAGTCTCGGACTTTACAGGTGAAGATATTGGACTAATTAAAGGTGTTGACCCCATCTGAATTACAATTAAACTGATTGCAGAGTTCCCAAGAATTCCACAATATAATTTGTTTCCCGACACTATTGCTGGAATTACTCCTGTGATTGACTCAAAGATGGAGCAAGGAATCCTGAAGGAAATAAGGGTAAGTCAATGTAACTCTCCTACTATTGGCTTACAGAAGCTGAATGGCATGTACTGCATTTTGCAGGATTTGCGCAAGATGAATGCTATTGTTGTTCCTTTTGTCCTGTTGTACCAAATCCACCTGTGATTTTAAGTCAGATTCCACATGAGGCTGAATTG
The DNA here is from genome assembly GCF_964204655.1 of Triturus cristatus. NCBI lineage: Eukaryota > Metazoa > Chordata > Amphibia > Caudata > Salamandridae > Triturus > Triturus cristatus. Next base: position 458,063,051 of record NC_140586.1, on the reverse strand, counting down.
TTTTCAGTAATTGACTTGTGCCAGGCCTTCTTCTCAATTCCAGTACATGAGGATTGCAAGTATTTATTCTTTTTCCGTTTCGGCAGTCGTGTTTTGACATGGTTTTGAGTCCCACAGAGGCATACGGAAAGCCCTTCAATCTTTAACCAGATACTCAAAAAGAATCTTGAATCTTTGAAAATTCGGCATCACTCAGTGTTAGTCCAGTTAATTGACAACCTATTGGTGGTGTCAACTACGAAGGAAGCATGCAGAATTGACACTATTGCTTTGCTGAACCAACTGGAAGAGAATGAGCATAAAGTCTCTGTTAGACCTGGCATCATTGGCATGAGTCTCTCCTCCATTTTTTTTCTGTTTGCCTCCTCTGTTTACGATGTTTTTGCTGGTTTGGTGTGTGTGTCAGGGGCTGGGTGGCTCCAGAGGTCTGAATGAGTCAGTGTGGGGTGAAGGAGGCATTTACACATAGAGTGAGGGAAGAGTAGCCTGCCCTGCCTGACACAATGCTGGCTCCACCTCCTGCTGGGCGACTGATAGCCCTGCTCCTGCCAGTGACAATACTGGCTCCGCCTCCTGCTGGGCGGCTGAGGACTCTGCCCTGCTCAGTGAATAGGCCAGGTGCCTCTGCCTGGCAACACCCACAACGAACCTGAGATGGGGGGAATTTCCCTGCTTGGACAAAGGGAACAAAGGAGAAAAGGGGTATAAGAGAAGGACCCCTGAACCAAGAACTCAGATCACTTCTGACAAGGAACCCTGTACCAAGGACAAGAAGCCTGCTGATCTAAGGACTTGCCTCCCCTTTCTGCCAGAGTGCTGTTTTGCTGTGGAGGAACCTGAAAGCTGCTTCTTTATTTTTGCCAAGGAACAAGGAGAGAGGAACTTGGTGTGTACTCTCTGAACACTTGCTAGGAAATCTCCAAGGGCTGGAAGAGTGCCAGTCTCCTGTTGAAGTCACAGGGCCAAAGGACTTCACCATCTGCTGAATTGCTGAAATTACTGGAAAGTGTTGTTTCCAGTACCCAAGGGAAAATCTGCAGTCTCGACGCCGCCGCCGCCGCCGAATCCAGCTCGACATCGTGAGTAACGGCTCCAGTGTCCCGAGCCTTCGACGCCGGCCGCCGGGCCCGATCGACGCCAGCAGCAACGCCAGTGAGCAGTGGGTCTCAGCCCCGGCTCCAAGTGACCCCGTCTCGACACCGGTATCGACGCCAGTGAGGAGTGAGTATCGGCTCCACCTCCAAGCGACCCCGTCCCGACGCCGCTGCTGATCGCATCGACTCGACGCCCTTCTCGACGCCGTGAGCGCTGCTCCGGCCCGACATCCCTCGACGCCGCTGCGGATCGACCCGACTCCGAGGCACGATCGACGCCGACCTCGACGCCGACACCTCGACGCCGTGGATCATCGTTTCCTTCATTTCTCAAGGTACTGTGTTTGTGGGTTCTGTTGCAACTCCAGGCTCGACGTAGCGCTCCTCGCGGTCGACGCCGAACCCTGGGAATATTGTAGACTCGACGTCGTGTGACTCCTGTGGGGGTCACATTGTTGCCAAAGAACTGTGGTTCAGAAGAATACTTAATTTTGTTGCTAAAAGACTATTTGCCAAGAAGAAGCCTTACTTGAACTATTATTTTTCCTTCCAAAGAGTATTTATTAAGACTGTGGTATATTTTTGTCGTTATTTGGTCTTGTGCTAAGCCTTATATAAAAATACTATTTTTATAATAACTTCTGTGTCGTATCCATCTGTAGTGTATTCACTTTATTACTGTATGTGGTCATAAATGCTTAACACACTGCCTCTGAGATAAGCCTGTCTGCTCTGCCAAGCTACCAAGGGGGTAGCAGGGGTTATCTGAGTGTGTAATCCCCTTTCCCTGACTAGAGTTGGTTGGTCCCTATTTGTCAGAAGTGTATACCTCTGCCAACTAGAGACCGCCGGTTCGACCGCCGGTTCTAACAGTCTCCATGACCAAGTTCCAGTTTTGCAAAACTGAAGTCCTATACTTAGGACATTACATTGAGAAAGGAGAGAGAAAAGTGTCACAAAAAAGAATCTTATTGATTCTTAACATGAATCCTCCAGCTACCTAAAATGAAGTCTGCAGGTTCTTAGGAATGGTGGGCAATTGGAGACACTGGATTCCAATGTTTTCCTTAACAGAAAAACCTCTTCAGAGGTTTACACACATACATGTGTCAGATCCAGTACCCTGGGATGACAATTGCATGACTGCCTACACAGAGCTACGAAAATGCTTTTGCAGGACACCAACTTTGGGAATTCCTGATTAGAACAAGTGCTTTTTTTAATTTTACAATGAGTGGAAATGTTGTGTTCTTTCATTGTTGATAAACATGCATGGAAGCAACTGTAGGTCTATTGCCTACTTTTCAGCGACAGTTGAGGCTGTTTGGGCTGCCTTGTCTGGATGTTCGAAATCAGTTGCATCTACGTGCGTGAGTCTTGAGCAGTGTGAAAGTATTGTCATGGGTCATCTACTGACAATATTTGTGCTCCATTCAGCGGAGATACTGTTGACGCATATGCAAACACAGTATCTGACCAATAGTCATTTGACTAAGTACGAGCAAATCTTGTTGGGGGCAGAGAGGTGTACAGTGTTGAATCCGGATACTTTTATGACATTGCCTGGAAATGAGGACGTGGTTGATGAAGTTGAACATGATTGTTTGGATGAGACTGAATTGTGTACTAAGCTGCATCCTGATATTTCTGACAATCCATTGCCTGAATCTGATCATTTGTTGTTTGTTGATGGTTCATGCTTTCAGTTAATTAATTAAATCTAAAATTTGCTGATGCGTTATGTACAATTGGAGCTGCTGTCAAAGCTTTATTGTTGCAAGGAGTGTTTTCTGTGCAAGCTGCAAAGCTTATAGCTCTGACAAGAACATGTGCAATTTCAGAACAGCTCCGTGTTGCAATTTACACTGATAGTCAGTATGGGTTTGGAGTCGAACATGACTTCGGACAATTGTGGTCACAGCGCGGGTTCATGACATCCTTTAATCCTCCCATTAGGAATGAAAGTGTGTGAGGAGCCTTTAGCAGTCCCTACCACTGCCTGCCCAAATTACTGTTGTAAAATGTGTCGCTCATCGGCAAGGTACTGACTATGTAACAGATGGTAACAGTTATGCTGACAAAGTATTGTGCTTTGAATTCCTAAACATTCAATGAAGAAATACTAAAAGATACATCCGACGTCACAGATTGTAATTTGATTTTGTCAGCTTTACATACCTGTGAGAAGGTGAGGAAGTTACTGGATAAGGCCACAGAAGTAGACCAGCAGTGGTGGGTGCGTGCAGGTTGCACCAAGTGGCAAGATGACGTGTGGGTTTGAATTGAAGGTAGACCAATGTTGACCGACAGTCTGCTGTCACCAATGGCAATTCACCATTTCCAACAGGTGTGGGACAATCCCAGTTTTTTAGTAGCTGCAGAGATGCTATGCCATCGTTGTGTAATATATCAGCAACAAAATCCAGGAAGAAAAACAAAGGTTGTCATAGGTTGTTTTTTTAAATATACAGGTATTTTCTACTGGATACAAATGGACTTATTAGAGATGCCACTTTGAAACAGATTAAGATATGTTTTGGTCATTTTGTGTATTTTTTTTATAGTGGGTTGAATCTTATCCTACTTGAAGTAATGACAGTTAAACTGTGCCAAAATCACTTTTGAGAGAGTTCATTCATTGGTTTGGATTTACTGCCTCTCTTGCGTCAAACCGTGGAACTCATTTTAACAATGAGGTCCTACAAGTGTTATGTGTAGCACTACAAGTTGAGCAGGAGCTCCATTTCAGTTACCGACCAGAGTCTTCTGGGTTGGTGGAGCAGATTAATGGCACATTGAAATCCAGACTGGCAAAAGTGTACTCTTCTATGTTTCTAAAATGGCCAGATACACTGCCTCTTGTGTTGATGAGTCTGAGAAGTACTCCTGATAGGAGAACAGGATTGTGGCCTCATAAGGTTGTCATGGGATGTGTGATGAGGCTGCAGCTATTCCTGCAAATGCTTTGGTGAAAATAACAGATGATATGATTCTGGATTTTTGCAAGGGTCTCGCTTATATGCCATGTTCCGTCTCTCACCAGGTTGGAGAAGCTGCCCTTGCAGTCCAACATAAGAAGTGCCATGCCCCAGTCCAGTGGACTGGGCAATGGTGAAAAAACATGTATGCAGAATGTGTTTGGAACCTTGCTGGAGGTTTTTTTCCAGGTAATCCTAGTCACCAATACCGCTCTGAAGTGCGGAGGTCTCCTGAACTGGGTCCATGCCAGCCACACTTGCAGAGTCCCAAGTCCCCATGATGATACAACTGCACCTGTTCCTTTTGTGCCAGTGGTAACAGTGAGACAGAGGGATCAGGTTAGTAAAGCTGTTTGGGGTCAGTAAACTACTGGGACAGCACTTGTTTAGCCTGAGGGGGTCCAAGAAAGTCAACTGTAGGTTCCAAAGGCTGACAACATATAGAGCTGACTAAGAAAGGTACAGTTCTGAAGGAAGGGCCTAGTGTGGCAAGAAAGCGAGTTGTGCCCCGACACCATTACCCCAGAAGATGTGAAATGTTGAGAAGAATGTTGACCAAAGGATGAGTACCACCAACTATTCCTTAAAGTTCTGAACAATCAGACAAAATAGAGATGATAAGCAAACAGTTGAGAGGAGATCAAAAAGAACAAAGGTACCAAGTCAAAGGTACACATCTCCTGAATGGACTTATTTGGCTCCTAATGAGTGGGAAAGCAAATTCTACAAATATTGAGCTAACAATTTGTGTCTACCTGAACCTCCTTGAAATGAACTTTGTTGTTGATATGAATTTTAATCTGGATGTACCGATCAATGGACTGACACAGTTTTTCTGTATCTCAGAAGATTTCGGGCTTTGCCCAAATTTTGAGTGCCAAGACTTTGCTGAATTTGCTCAAACCGCTAGTGCTATTTTTTATTTTCCTTTAGTGAAACACTCTGAGTCTTGAGTAGCCATGCGATCCGTCCCTGGAATCTCTTCAAAATGTGTACCGGCTCTCCATCCCCACAACATGCCGCAGGGCATGTTGTGGGGATGGAGAGCCGGTATTGTGGGAAAGGACATTTGCAGGTACTTTGATGTTTCCCCTTCACAGAACCCACTTGGGGATTTTATTTCTGCACAAAGACCCATAAAAGCACCCACTTTGGTGAAGTCACGGACTACTTGACCCAGAAAGCATAGCTGCAACGTAATCCCATGAGGGTGGAGCCTAAGGGTTTAAGTCCACACAGCTGTTGGGACTTTGAGCAAAGCCAGTGATCAAGGGCATGGAGCCCGAAACCGGTATGGCGCTTCTGTTGGATGGAGAAATGCGCTGTGTCTGCTGCCCAGAATAAATGAAGGCAAACTCTCCATCTGTGTTGGCGTTTCTTTGCAGGGCAATCTTGTTTTGGACATTTAATTGCGGCGCGCCTCGCCGCGGAGACGCCCCGCCGCATATACTGAGGACCACAGCGCCTGCAAATCGGGCATGTTGTGGGGATGGAGAGCCGGTATTGTGGGAAAGGACATTTGCAGGTACTTTGATGTTTCCCCTTCACAGAACCCACTTGGGGATTTTATTTCTGCACAAAGACCCATAAAAGCACCCACTTTGGTGAAGTCACGGACTACTTGACCCAGAAAGCATAGCTGCAACGTAATCCCATGAGGGTGGAGCGAAAGGGTTTAAGTCCACACAGCTGTTGGGACTTTGAGCAAAGCCAGTGATCAAGGGCATGGAGCCCGAAACCGGTATGGCGCTTCTGTTGGATGGAGAAATGCGCTGTGTCTGCTGCCCAGAATAAATGAAGGCAAACTCTCCATCTGTGTTGGCGTTTCTTTGCAGGGCAACCTTGTTTTGGACATTTAATTGCGGCGCGCCTCGCCGCGGAGACGCCCCGCCGCATATACTGCGGACCACAGCCCCTGCAAATCAGGCATGTTGTGGGGATGGAGAGCCGGTATTGTGGGAAAGGACATTTGCAGGTACTTTGATGTTTCCCCTTCACAGAACCCACTTGGGGATTTTATTTCTGCACAAAGACCCATAAAAGCACCCACTTTGATGAAGTCACGGACTACTTGACCCAGAGAGCATAGCTGCAACGTAATCCCATGAGGGTGGAGCGAAAAGGTTTAAGTCCACACAGCTGTTGGGACTTTGAGCAAAGCCAGTGATCAAGGGCATGGAGCCCGAAACCGGTATGGCGCTTCTGTTGGATGGAGAAATGCGCTGTGTCTGCTGCCCAGAATAAATGAAGGCAAACTCTCCCTCTGTGTTGGCGTTTCTTTGCAGGGCAACCTTGTTTTGGACATTTAATTGCGGCGCGCCTCGCCGCGGAGACGCCCCGCCGCATATACTGCGGACCACAGCGCCTGCAAATCGGGCATGTTGTGGGGATGGAGAGCCGGTATTGTGGGAAAGGACATTTGCAGGTACTTTGATGTTTCCCCTTCACAGAACCCACTTGGGGATTTTATTTCTGCACAAAGACCCATAAAAGCACCCACTTTGGTGAAGTCACGGACTACTTGACCCAGAAAGCATAGCTGCAACGTAATCCCATGAGGGTGGAGCAAAAGGGTTTAAGTCCACACAGCTGTTGGGACTTTGAGCAAAGCCAGTGATCAAGGGCATGGAGCCCGAAACTGGTATGGCGCTTCTGTTGGATGGAGAAATGCGCTGTGTCTGCTGCCCAGAATAAATGAAGGCAAACTCTCCATCTGTGTTGGCGTTTCTTTGCAGGGCAACCTTGTATTGGACATTTAATTGCGGCGCGCCTCGCCGCGGAGACGCCCCGCCGCATATACTGCGGACCACAGCGCCTGCAAATCGGGCATGTTGTGGGGATGGAGAGCCGGTATTGTGGGAAAGGACATTTGCAGGTACTTTGATGTTTCCCCTTCACAGAACCCACTTGGGGATTTTATTTCTGCACAAAGACCCATAAAAGCACCCACTTTGGTGAAGTCACGGACTACTTGACCCAGAAAGCATAGCTGCAACGTAATCCCATGAGGGTGGAGCGAAAGGGTTTAAGTCCACACAGCTGTTGGGACTTTGAGCAAAGCCAGTGATCAAGGGCATGGAGCCCGAAACCGGTATGGCGCTTCTGTTGGATGGAGAAATGCGCTGTGTCTGCTGCCCAGAATAAATGAAGGCAAACTCTCCATCTGTGTTGGCGTTTCTTTGCAGGGCAACTTTGTTTTGGACATTTAATTGCGGCGCGCCTCACCGCGGAGACGCCCCGCCGCATATACTGCGGACCACAGCGCCTGCAAATCGGGCATGTTGTGGGGATGGAGAGCCGGTATTGTGGGAAAGGACATTTGCAGGTACTTTGATGTTTCCCCTTCACAGAACCCACTTGGGGATTTTATTTCTGCACAAAGACCCATAAAGGCACCCACTTTGGTGAAGTCACGGACTACTTGACCCAGAAAGCATAGCTGCAACGTAATCCCATGAGGGTGGAGCGAAAGGGTTTAAGTCCACACAGCTGTTGGGACTTTGAGCAAAGCCAGTGATCAAGGGCATGGAGCCCGAAACCGGTATGGCGCTTCTGTTGGATGGAGAAATGCGCTGTGTCTGCTGCCCAGAATAAATGAAGGCAAACTCTCCATCTGTGTTGGCGTTTCTTTGCAGGGCTACCTTGTTTTGGACATTTAATTGCGGCGCGCCTCGCCGCGGAGACGCCCCGCCGCATATACTGCGGACCACAGCGCCTGCAAATCGGGCATGTTGTGGGGATGGAGAGCCGGTATTGTGGGAAAGGACATTTGCAGGTACTTTGATGTTTCCCCTTCACAGAACCCACTTGGGCATTTTATTTCTGCACAAAGACCCATAAAAGCACCCACTTTGGTGAAGTCACGGACTACTTGACCCAGAAAGCATAGCTGCAACGTAATCCCATGAGGGTGGAGCGAAAGGGTTTAAGTCCACACAGCTGTTGGGACTTTGAGCAAAGCCAGTGATCAAGGGCATGGAGCCCGAAACCGGTATGGCGCTTCTGTTGTATGGAGAAATGCGCTGTGTCTGCTGCCCAGAATAAATGAAGGCAAACTCTCCATCTGTGTTGGCGTTTCTTTGCAGGGCAACCTTGTTTTGGACATTTAATTGCGGCGCGCCTCACCGCGGAGACGCCCCGCCGCATATACTGCGGACCACAGCGCCTGCAAATCGGGCATGTTGTGGGGATGGAGAGCCGGTATTGTGGGAAAGGACATTTGCAGGTACTTTGATGTTTCCCCTTCACAGAACCCACTTGGGGATTTTATTTCTGCACAAAGACCCACAAAAGCACCCACTTTGGTGAAGTCACGGACTACTTGACCCAGAGAGCATAGCTGCAACGTAATCCCATGAGGGTGGAGCGAAAAGGTTTAAGTCCACACAGCTGTTGGGACTTTGAGCAAAGCCAGTGATCAAGGGCATGGAGCCCGAAACCGGTATGGCGCTTCTGTTGGATGGAGAAATGCGCTGTGTCTGCTGCCCAGAATAAATGAAGGCAAACTCTCCATCTGTGTTGGCGTTTCTTTGCAGGGCAACCTTGTTTTGGACATTTAATTGCGGCGCGCCTCGCCGCGGAGACGCCCCGCCGCATATACTGCGGACCACAGCGCCTGCAAATCGGGCATGTTGTGGGGATGGAGAGCCGGTATTGTGGGAAACGACATTTGCAGGTACTTTGATGTTTCCCCTTCACAGAACCCACTTGGGGATTTTATTTCTGCACAAAGACCCATAAAAGCACCCACTTTGGTGAAGTCACGGACTACTTGACCCAGAAAGCATAGCTGCAACGTAATCCCATGAGGGTGGAGCGAAAGGGTTTAAGTCCACACAGCTGTTGGGACTTTGAGCAAAGCCAGTGATCAAGGGCATGGAGCCCGAAACCGGTATGGCGCTTCTGTTGGATGGAGAAATGCGCTGTGTCTGCTGCCCAGAATAAATGAAGGCAAACTCTCCATCTGTGTTGGCGTTTCTTTGCAGGGCAACCTTGTTTTGGACATTTAATTGCGGCGCGCCTCGCCGCGGAGACGCCCCGCCGCATATACTGCGGACCACAGCGCCTGCAAATCGGGCATGTTGTGGGGATGGAGAGCCGGTATTGTGGGAAAGGACATTTGCAGGTACTTTGATGTTTCCCCTTCACAGAACCCACTTGGGGATTTTATTTCTGCACAAAGACCCATAAAAGCATCCACTTTGGTGAAGTCACGGACTACTTGACCCAGAAAGCATAGCTGCAACGTAATCCCATGAGGGTGGAGCGAAAGGGTTTAAGTCCACACAGCTGTTGGGACTTTGAGCAAAGCCAGTGATCAAGGGCATGGAGCCCGAAACCGGTATGGCGCTTCTGTTGGATGGAGAAATGCGCTGTGTCTGCTGCCCAGAATAAATGAAGGCAAACTCTCCATCTGTGTTGGCGTTTCTTTGCAGGGCAACCTTGTTTTGGACATTTAATTGCGGCGCGCCTCGCCGCGGAGACGCCCCGCCGCATATACTGCGGACCACAGCGCCTGCAAATCGGGCATGTTGTGGGGATGGAGAGCCGGTATTGTGGGAAAGGACATTTGCAGGTACTTTGATGTTTCCCCTTCACAGAACCCACTTGGGGATTTTATTTCTGCACAAAGACCCATAAAAGCACCCACTTTGGTGAAGTCACGGACTACTTGACCCAGAAAGCATAGCTGCAACGTAATCCCATGAGGGTGGAGCAAAAGGGTTTAAGTCCACACAGCTGTTGGGACTTTGAGCAAAGCCAGTGATCAAGGGCATGGAGCCCGAAACCGGTATGGCGCTTCTGTTGGATGGAGAAATGCGCTGTGTCTGCTGCCCAGAATAAATGAAGGCAAACTCTCCATCTGTGTTGGCGTTTCTTTGCAGGGCAACTTTGTTTTGGACATTTAATTGCGGCGCGCCTCACCGCGGAGACGCCCCGCCGCATATACTGCGGACCACAGCGCCTGCAAATCGGGCATGTTGTGGGGATGGAGAGCCGGTATTGTGGGAAAGGACATTTGCAGGTACTTTGATGTTTCCCCTTCACAGAACCCTCTTGGGGATTTTATTTCTGCACAAAGACCCATAAAGGCACCCACTTTGGTGAAGTCACGGACTACTTGACCCAGAAAGCATAGCTGCAACGTAATCCCATGAGGGTGGAGCGAAAGGGTTTAAGTCCACACAGCTGTTGGGACTTTGAGCAAAGCCAGTGATCAAGGGCATGGAGCCCGAAACCGGTATGGCGCTTCTGTTGGATGGAGAAATGCGCTGTGTCTGCTGCCCAGAATAAATGAAGGCAAACTCTCCATCTGTGTTGGCGTTTCTTTGCAGGGCTACCTTGTTTTGGACATTTAATTGCGGCGCGCCTCGCCGCGGAGACGCCCCGCCGCATATACTGCGGACCACAGCGCCTGCAAATCGGGCATGTTGTGGGGATGGAGAGCCGGTATTGTGGGAAAGGACATTTGCAGGTACTTTGATGTTTCCCCTTCACAGAACCCACTTGGGCATTTTATTTCTGCACAAAGACCCATAAAAGCACCCACTTTGGTGAAGTCACGGACTACTTGACCCAGAAAGCATAGCTGCAACGTAATCCCATGAGGGTGGAGCGAAAGGGTTTAAGTCCACACAGCTGTTGGGACTTTGAGCAAAGCCAGTGATCAAGGGCATGGAGCCCGAAACCGGTATGGCGCTTCTGTTGTATGGAGAAATGCGCTGTGTCTGCTGCCCAGAATAAATGAAGGCAAACTCTCCATCTGTGTTGGCGTTTCTTTGCAGGGCAACCTTGTTTTGGACATTTAATTGCGGCGCGCCTCACCGCGGAGACGCCCCGCCGCATATACTGCGGACCACAGCGCCTGCAAATCGGGCATGTTGTGGGGATGGAGAGCCGGTATTGTGGGAAAGGACATTTGCAGGTACTTTGATGTTTCCCCTTCACAGAACCCACTTGGGGATTTTATTTCTGCACAAAGACCCACAAAAGCACCCACTTTGGTGAAGTCACGGACTACTTGACCCAGAGAGCATAGCTGCAACGTAATCCCATGAGGGTGGAGCGAAAAGGTTTAAGTCCACACAGCTGTTGGGACTTTGAGCAAAGCCAGTGATCAAGGGCATGGAGCCCGAAACCGGTATGGCGCTTCTGTTGGATGGAGAAATGCGCTGTGTCTGCTGCCCAGAATAAATGAAGGCAAACTCTCCATCTGTGTTGGCGTTTCTTTGCAGGGCAACCTTGTTTTGGACATTTAATTGCGGCGCGCCTCGCCGCGGAGACGCCCCGCCGCATATACTGCGGACCACAGCGCCTGCAAATCGGGCATGTTGTGGGGATGGAGAGCCGGTATTGTGGGAAACGACATTTGCAGGTACTTTGATGTTTCCCCTTCACAGAACCCACTTGGGGATTTTATTTCTGCACAAAGACCCATAAAAGCACCCACTTTGGTGAAGTCACGGACTACTTGACCCAGAAAGCATAGCTGCAACGTAATCCCATGAGGGTGGAGCGAAAGGGTTTAAGTCCACACAGCTGTTGGGACTTTGAGCAAAGCCAGTGATCAAGGGCATGGAGCCCGAAACCGGTATGGCGCTTCTGTTGGATGGAGAAATGCGCTGTGTCTGCTGCCCAGAATAAATGAAGGCAAACTCTCCATCTGTGTTGGCGTTTCTTTGCAGGGCAACCTTGTTTTGGACATTTAATTGCGGCGCGCCTCGCCGCGGAGACGCCCCGCCGCATATACTGCGGACCACAGCGCCTGCAAATCGGGCATGTTGTGGGGATGGAGAGCCGGTATTGTGGGAAAGGACATTTGCAGGTACTTTGATGTTTCCCCTTCACAGAACCCACTTGGGGATTTTATTTCTGCACAAAGACCCATAAAAGCATCCACTTTGGTGAAGTCACGGACTACTTGACCCAGAAAGCATAGCTGCAACGTAATCCCATGAGGGTGGAGCGAAAGGGTTTAAGTCCACACAGCTGTTGGGACTTTGAGCAAAGCCAGTGATCAAGGGCATGGAGCCCGAAACCGGTATGGCGCTTCTGTTGGATGGAGAAATGCGCTGTGTCTGCTGCCCAGAATAAATGAAGGCAAACTCTCCATCTGTGTTGGCGTTTCTTTGCAGGGCAACCTTGTTTTGGACATTTAATTGCGGCGCGCCTCGCCGCGGAGACGCCCCGCCGCATATACTGCGGACCACAGCGCCTGCAAATCGGGCATGTTGTGGGGATGGAGAGCCGGTATTGTGGGAAAGGACATTTGCAGGTACTTTGATGTTTCCCCTTCACAGAACCCACTTGGGGATTTTATTTCTGCACAAAGACCCATAAAAGCACCCACTTTGGTGAAGTCACGGACTACTTGACCCAGAAAGCATAGCTGCAACGTAATCCCATGAGGGTGGAGCGAAAGGGTTTAAGTCCACACAGCTGTTGGGACTTTGAGCAAAGCCAGTGATCAAGGGCATGGAGCCCGAAACCGGTATGGCGCTTCTGTTGGATGGAGAAATGCGCTGTGTCTGCTGCCCAGAATAAATGAAGGCAAACTCTCCATCTGTGTTGGCGTTTCTTTGCAGGGCAACCTTGTTTTGGACATTTAATTGCGGCGCGCCTCGCCGCGGAGACGCCCCGCCGCATATACTGCGGACCACAGCGCCTGCAAATCGGGCATGTTGTGGGGATGGAGAGCCGGTATTGTGGGAAAGGACATTTGCAGGTACTTTGATGTTTCCCCTTCACAGAACCCACTTGGGGATTTTATTTCTGCACAAAGACCCATAAAAGCACCCACTTTGGTGAAGTCACGGACTACTTGACCCAGAGAGCATAGCTGCAACGTAATCCCATGAGGGTGGAGCGAAAAGGTTTAAGTCCACACAGCTGTTGGGACTTTGAGCAAAGCCAGTGATCAAGGGCATTGAGCCCGAAACCGGTATGGCACTTCTGTTGGATGGAGAAATGCGCTGTGTCTGCTGCCCAGAATAAATGAAGGCAAACTCTCCATCTGTGTTGGCGTTTCTTTGCAGGGCAACCTTGTTTTGGACATTTAATTGCGGCGCGCCTCGCCGCGGAGACGCCCCGCCGCATATACTGCGGACCACAGCGCCTGCAAATCGGGCATGTTGTGGGGATGGAGAGCCGGTAATGTGGGAAAGGACATTTGCAGGTACTTTGATGTTTCCCCTTCACAGAACCCACTTGGGGATTTTATTTCTGCACAAAGACCCATAAAAGCACCCACTTTGGTGAAGTCACGGACTACTTGACCCAGAAAGCATAGCTGCAACGTAATCCCATGAGGGTGGAGCGAAAGGGTTTAAGTCCACACAGCTGTTGGGACTTTGAGCAAAGCCAGTGATCAAGGGCATGGAGCCCGAAACCGGTATGGCGCTTCTGTTGGATGGAGAAATGCGCTGTGTCTGCTGCCCAGAATAAATGAAGGCAAACTCTCCATCTGTGTTGGCGTTTCTTTGCAGGGCAACCTTGTTTTGGACATTTAATTGCGGCGCGCCTCGCCGCGGAGACGCCCCGCCGCATATACTGCGGACCACAGCGCCTGCAAATCGGGCATGTTGTGGGGATGGAGAGCCGGTATTGTGGGAAAGGACATTTGCAGGTACTTTGATGTTTCCCCTTCACAGAACCCACTTGGGGATTTTATTTCTGCACAAAGACCCATAAAAGCACCCACTTTGGTGAAGTCACGGACTACTTGACCCAGAAAGCATAGCTGCAACGTAATCCCATGAGGGTGGAGCGAAAGGGTTTAAGTCCACACAGCTGTTGGGACTTTGAGCAAAGCCAGTGATCAAGGGCATGAAGCCCGAAACCGGTATGGCGCTTCTGTTGGATGGAGAAATGCGCTGTGTCTGCTGCCCAGAATAAATGAAGGCAAACTCTCCATCTGTGTTGGCGTTTCTTTGCAGGGCAACCTTGTTTTGGACATTTAATTGCGGCACGCCTCGCCGCGGAGACGCCCCGCCGCATATACTGCGGACCACAGCGCCTGCAAATCGGGCATGTTGTGGGGATGGAGATCCGGTATTGTGGGAAAGGACATTTGCAGGTACTTTGATGTTTCCCCTTGACAGAACCCACTTGGGGATTTTATTTCTGCACAAAGACCCATAAAAGCACCCACTTTGGTGAAGTCACGGACTACTTGACCCAGAAAGCATAGCTGCAACGTAATCCCATGAGGGTGGAGCGAAAGGGTTTAAGTCCACACAGCTGTTGGGACTTTGAGCAAAGCCAGTGATCAAGGGCATGGAGCCCGAAACCGGTATGGCGCTTCTGTTGGATGGAGAAATGCGCTGTGTCTGCTGCCCAGAATAAATGAAGGCAAACTCTCCATCTGTGTTGGCGTTTCTTTGCAGGGCAACCTTGTTTTGGACATTTAATTGCGGCGCGCCTCGCCGCGGAGACGCCCCGCCGCATATACTGTGGACCACAGCGCCTGCAAATCGGGCATGTTGTGGGGATGGAGAGCCGGTATTGTGGGAAAGGACATTTGCAGGTACTTTGATGTTTCCCCTTCACAGAACCCACTTGGGGATTTTATTTCTGCACAAAGACCCATAAAAGCACCCACTTTGGTGAAGTCACGGACTACTTGACCCAGAGAGCATAGCTGCAACGTAATCCCATGAGGGTGGAGCGAAAAGGTTTAAGTCCACACAGCTGTTGGGACTTTGAGCAAAGCCAGTGATCAAGGGCATTGAGCCCGAAACCGGTATGGCACTTCTGTTGGATGGAGAAATGCGCTGTGTCTGCTGCCCAGAATAAATGAAGGCAAACTCTCCATCTGTGTTGGCGTTTCTTTGCAGGGCAACCTTGTTTTGGACATTTAATTGCGGTGCGCATCGCCGCGGAGACGCCCCACCGCATATACTGCGGACCACAGCGCCTGCAAATCGGGCATGTTGTGGGGATGGAGAGCCGGTATTGTGGGAAAGGACATTTGCAGGTACTTTGATGTTTCCCCTTCACAGAACCCACTTGGGGATTTTATTTCTGCACAAAGACCCATAAAAGCACCCACTTTGGTGAAGTCACGGACTACTTGACCCAGAAAGCATAGCTGCAACGTAATCCCATGAGGGTGGAGCGAAAGGGTTTAAGTCCACACAGCTGTTGGGACTTTGAGCAAAGCCAGTGATCAAGGGCATGAAGCCCGAAACCGGTATGGCGCTTCTGTTGGATGGAGAAATGCGCTGTGTCTGCTGCCCAGAATAAATGAAGGCAAACTCTCCATCTGTGTTGGCGTTTCTTTGCAGGGCAACCTTGTTTTGGACATTTAATTGCGGCACGCCTCGCCGCGGAGACGCCCCGCCGCATATACTGCGGACCACAGCGCCTGCAAATCGGGCATGTTGTGGGGATGGAGATCCGGTATTGTGGGAAAGGACATTTGCAGGTACTTTGATGTTTCCCCTTGACAGAACCCACTTGGGGATTTTATTTCTGCACAAAGACCCATAAAAGCACCCACTTTGGTGAAGTCACGGACTACTTGACCCAGAAAGCATAGCTGCAACGTAATCCCATGAGGGTGGAGCGAAAGGGTTTAAGTCCACACAGCTGTTGGGACTTTGAGCAAAGCCAGTGATCAAGGGCATGGAGCCCGAAACCGGTATGGCGCTTCTGTTGGATGGAGAAATGCGCTGTGTCTGCTGCCCAGAATAAATGAAGGCAAACTCTCCATCTGTGTTGGCGTTTCTTTGCAGGGCAACCTTGTTTTGGACATTTAATTGCGGCGCGCCTCGCCGCGGAGACGCCCCGCCGCATATACTGCGGACCACAGCGCCTGCAAATCGGGCATGTTGTGGGGATGGAGAGCCGGTATTGTGGGAAAGGACATTTGCAGGTACTTTGATGTTTCCCCTTCACAGAACCCACTTGGGGATTTTATTTCTGCACAAAGACCCATAAAAGCACCCACTTTGGTGAAGTCACGGACTACTTGACCCAGAGAGCATAGCTGCAACGTAATCCCATGAGGGTGGAGCGAAAAGGTTTAAGTCCACACAGCTGTTGGGACTTTGAGCAAAGCCAGTGATCAAGGGCATTGAGCCCGAAACCGGTATGGCACTTCTGTTGGATGGAGAAATGCGCTGTGTCTGCTGCCCAGAATAAATGAAGGCAAACTCTCCATCTGTGTTGGCGTTTCTTTGCAGGGCAACCTTGTTTTGGACATTTAATTGCGGTGCGCCTCGCCGCGGAGACGCCCCGCCGCATATACTGCGGACCACAGCGCCTGCAAATCGGGCACGTTGTGGGGATGGAGAGCCGGTATTGTGGGAAAGGACATTTGCAGGTACTTTGATGTTTCCCCTTCACAGAACCCACTTGGGGATTTTATTTCTGCACAAAGACCCATAAAAGCACCCACTTTGGTGAAGTCACGGACTACTTGACCCAGAAAGCATAGCTGCAACGTAATCCCATGAGGGTGGAGCGAAAGGGTTTAAGTCGACACAGCTGTTGGGACTTTGAGCAAAGCCAGTGATCAAGGGCATGGAGCCCGAAACCGGTATGGCGCTTCTGTTGGATGGAGAAATGCGCTGTGTCTGCTGCCCAGAATAAATGAAGGCAAACTCTCCATCTGTGTTGGCGTTTCTTTGCAGGGCAACCTTGTTTTGGACATTTAATTGCGGCGCGCCTCGCCGCGGAGACGCCCCGCCGCATATACTGCGGACCACAGCGCCTGCAAATCGGGCATGTTGTGGGGATGGAGAGCCGGTATTGTGGGAAAGGACATTTGCAGGTACTTTGATGTTTCCCCTTCACAGAACCCACTTGGGGATTTTATTTCTGCACAAAGACCAATAAAAGCACCCACTTTGGTGAAGTCACGGACTACTTGACCCAGAAAGCATAGCTGCAACGTAATCCCATGAGGGTGGAGCGAAAGGGTTTAAGTCCACACAGCTGTTGGGACTTTGAGCAAAGCCAGTGATCAAGGGCATGAAGCCCGAAACCGGTATGGCGCTTCTGTTGGATGGAGAAATGCGCTGTGTCTGCTGCCCAGAATAAATGAAGGCAAACTCTCCATCTGTGTTGGCGTTTCTTTGCAGGGCAACCTTGTTTTGGACATTTAATTGCGGCACGCCTCGCCGCGGAGACGCCCCGCCGCATATACTGCGGACCACAGCGCCTGCAAATCGGGCATGTTGTGGGGATGGAGAGCCGGTATTGTGGGAAAGGACATTTGCAGGTACTTTGATGTTTCCCCTTGACAGAACCCACTTGGGGATTTTATTTCTGCACAAAGACCCATAAAAGCACCCACTTTGGTGAAGTCACGGACTACTTGACCCAGAAAGCATAGCTGCAACGTAATCCCATGAGGGTGGAGCGAAAGGGTTTAAGTCCACACAGCTGTTGGGACTTTGAGCAAAGCCAGTGATCAAGGGCATGGAGCCCGAAACCGGTATGGCGCTTCTGTTGGATGGAGAAATGCGCTGTGTCTGCTGCCCAGAATAAATGAAGGCAAACTCTCCATCTGTGTTGGCGTTTCTTTGCAGGGCAACCTTGTTTTGGACATTTAATTGCGGCGCGCCTCGCCGCGGAGACGCCCCGCCGCATATACTGCGGACCACAGCGCCTGCAAATCGGGCATGTTGTGGGGATGGAGAGCCGGTATTGTGGGAAAGGACATTTGCAGGTACTTTGATGTTTCCCCTTCACAGAACCCACTTGGGGATTTTATTTCTGCACAAAGACCCATAAAAGCACCCACTTTGGTGAAGTCACGGACTACTTGACCCAGAAAGCATAGCTGCAACGTAATCCCATGAGGGTGGAGCGAAAGGGTTTAAGTCCACACAGCTGTTGGGACTTTGAGCAAAGCCAGTGATCAAGGGCATGAAGCCCGAAACCGGTATGGCGCTTCTGTTGGATGGAGAAATGCGCTGTGTCTGCTGCCCAGAATAAATGAAGGCAAACTCTCCATCTGTGTTGGCGTTTCTTTGCAGGGCAACCTTGTTTTGGACATTTAATTGCGGCACGCCTCGCCGCGGAGACGCCCCGCCGCATATACTGCGGACCACAGCGCCTGCAAATCGGGCATGTTGTGGGGATGGAGAGCCGGTATTGTGGGAAAGGATATTTGCAGGTACTTTGATGTTTCCCCTTCACAGAACCCACTTGGGGATTTTATTTCTGCACAAAGACCCATAAAAGCACCCACTTTGGTGAAGTCACGGACTACTTGACCCAGAAAGCATAGCTGCAACGTAATCCCATGAGGGTGGAGCGAAAGGGTTTAAGTCCACACAGCTGTTGGGACTTTGAGCAAAGCCAGTGATCAAGGGCATGGAGCCCGAAACCGGTATGGCGCTTCTGTTGGATGGAGAAATGCGCTCTGTCTGCTGCCCAGAATAAATGAAGGCAAACTCTCCATCTGTGTTGGCGTTTCTTTGCAGGGCAACCTTGTTTTGGACATTTAATTGCGGCGCGCCACGCCGCGGAGACGCCCCGCCGCATATACTGCGGACCACAGCGCCTGCAAATCGGGCATGTTGTGGGGATGGAGAGCCGGTATTGTGGGAAAGGACATTTGCAGGTACTTTGATGTTTCCCCTTCACAGAACCCACTTGGGGATTTTATTTCTGCACAAAGACCCATAAAAGCACCCACTTTGGTGAAGTCACGGACTACTTGACCCAGAAAGCATAGCTGCAACGTAATCCCATGAGGGTGGAGCGAAAGGGTTTAAGTCCACACAGCTGTTGGGACTTTGAGCAAAGCCAGTGATCAAGGGCATGGAGCCCGAAACCGGTATGGCGCTTCTGTTGGATGGAGAAATGCGCTGTGTCTGCTGCCCAGAATAAATGAAGGCAAACTCTCCATCTGTGTTGGCGTTTCTTTGCAGGGCAACCTTGTTTTGGACATTTAATTGCGGCGCGCCTCCCCGCGGAGACGCCCCGCCGCATATACTGCGGACCACAGAGCCTGCAAATCGGGCATGTTGTGGGGATGGAGAGCCGGTATTGTGGGAAAGGACATTTGCAGGTACTTTGATGTTTCCCCTTCACAGAACCCACTTGGGGATTTTATTTCTGCACAAAGACCCATAAAAGCACCCACTTTGGTGAAGTCACGGACTACTTGACCCAGAAAGCATAGCTGCAACATAATCCCATGAGGGTGGAGCGAAAGGGTTTAAGTCCACACAGCTGTTGGGACTTTGAGCAAAGCCAGTGATCAAGGGCATGGAGCCCGAAACCGGTATGGCGCTTCTGTTGGATGGAGAAATGCGCTGTGTCTGCTGCCCAGAATAAATGAAGGCAAACTCTCCATCTGTGTTGGCGTTTCTTTGCAGGGCAACCTTGTTTTGGACATTTAATTGCGGCGCGCCTCGCCACGGAGACGCCCCGCTGCATATACTGCGGACCACAGCGCCTGCAAATCGGGCATGTTGTGGGGATGGAGAGCCGGTATTGTGGGAAAGGACATTTGCAGGTACTTTGATGTTTCCCCTTCACAGAACCCACTTGGGCATTTTATTTCTGCACAAAGACCCATAAAAGCACCCACTTTGGTGAAGTCATGGACTACTTGACCCAGAAAGCATAGCTGCAACGTAATCCCATGAGGGTGGAGCAAAAGGGTTTAAGTCCACACAGCTGTTGGGACTTTGAGCAAAGCCAGTGATCAAGGGCATGGAGCCCGAAACCGGTATGGCGCTTCTGTTGGATGGAGAAATGCGCTGTGTCTGCTGCCCAGAATAAATGAAGGCAAACTCTCCATCTGTGTTGGCGTTTCTTTGCAGGGCAACCTTGTTTTGGACATTTAATTGCGGCGCGCCTCGCCGCAGAGACGCCCCGCCGCATATACTGCGGACCACAGCGCCTGCAAATCGGGCATGTTGTGGGGATGGAGAGCCGGTATTGTGGGTAAGGACATTTGCAGGTACTTTGATGTTTCCCCTTCACAGAACCCACTTGGGGATTTTATTTCTGCACAAAGACCCATAAAAGCACCCACTTTGGTGAAGTCACGGACTACTTGACCCAGAGAGCATAGCTGCAACGTAATCCCATGAGGGTGGAGCGAAAAGGTTTAAGTCCACACAGCTGTTGGGACTTTGAGCAAAGCCAGTGATCAAGGGCATGGAGCCCGAAACCGGTATGGCGCTTCTGTTGGATGGAGAAATGCGCTGTGTCTGCTGCCCAGAATAAATGAAGGCAAACTCTCCATCTGTGTTGGCGTTTCTTTGCAGGGCAACCTTGTTTTGGACATTTAATTGCGGCACGCCTCGCCGCGGAGACGCCCCGCCGCATATACTGCGGACCACAGCGCCTGCAAATCGGGCATGTTGTGGGGATGGAGAGCCGGTATTGTGGGAAAGGACATTTGCAGGTACTTTGATGTTTCTCCTTCACAGAACCCACTTGGGGATTTTATTTCTGCACAAAGACCCATAAAAGCACCCACTTTGGTGAAGTCACGGACTACTTGACCCAGAAAGCATAGCTGCAACGTAATCCCATGAGGGTGGAGCGAAAGGGTTTAAGTCCACACAGCTGTTGGGACTTTGAGCAAAGCCAGTGATCAAGGGCATGGAGCCCGAAACCGGTATGGCGCTTCTGTTGGATGGAGAAATGCGCTCTGTCTGCTGCCCAGAATAAATGAAGGCAAACTCTCCATCTGTGTTGGCGTTTCTTTGCAGGGCAACCTTGTTTTGGACATTTAATTGCGGCGCGCCTCGCCGCGGAGACGCCCCGCCGCATATACTGCGGACAACAGCGCCTGCAAATCGGGCATGTTGTGGGGATGGAGAGCCGGTATTGTGGGAAAGGACATTTGCAGGTACTTTGATGTTTCCCCTTCACAGAACCCACTTGGGGATTTTATTTCTGCACAAAGACCCATAAAAGCACCCACTTTGGTGAAGTCACGGACTACTTGACCCAGAAAGCATAGCTGCAACGTAATCCCATGAGGGTGGAGCGAAAGGGTTTAAGTCCACACAGCTGTTGGGACTTTGAGCAAAGCCAGTGATCAAGGGCATGGAGCCCGAAACCGGTATGGCGCTTCTGTTGGATGGAGAAATGCGCTGTGTCTGCTGCCCAGAATAAATGAAGGCAAACTCTCCATCTGTGTTGGCGTTTCTTTGCAGGGCAACTTTGTTTTGGACATTTAATTGCGGCGCGCCTCGCCGCGGAGACGCCCCGCCGCATATACTGCGGACCACAGCGCCTGCAAATCGGGCATGTTGTGGGGATGGAGAGCCGGTATTGTGGGAAAGGACATTTGCAGGTACTTTGATGTTTCC
Organism: Triturus cristatus; assembly: GCF_964204655.1. Lineage (NCBI taxonomy): Eukaryota > Metazoa > Chordata > Amphibia > Caudata > Salamandridae > Triturus > Triturus cristatus. The sequence continues at coordinate 458,041,688 of NC_140586.1, read as the reverse complement.
CCTTCACAGAACCCACTTGGGGATTTTATTTCTGCACAAAGACCCATAAAAGCACCCACTTTGGTGAAGTCACGGACTACTTGACCCAGAAAGCATAGCTGCAACGTAATCCCATGAGGGTGGAGCGAAAGGGTTTAAGTCCACACAGCTGTTGGGACTTTGAGCAAAGCCAGTGATCAAGGGCATGGAGCCCGAAACCGGTATGGCGCTTCTGTTGGATGGAGAAATGCGCTGTGTCTGCTGCCCAGAATAAATGAAGGCAAACTCTCCATCTGTGTTGGCGTTTCTTTGCAGGGCAACCTTGTTTTGGACATTTAATTGCGGCGCGCCTCGCCGCGGAGACGCCCCGCCGCATATACTGCGGACCACAGCGCCTGCAAATCGGGCATGTTGTGGGGATGGAGAGCCGGTATTGTGGGAAAGGACATTTGCAGGTACTTTGATGTTTCCCCTTCACAGAACCCACTTGGGGATTTTATTTCTGCACAAAGACCCATAAAAGCACCCACTTTGGTGAAGTCACGGAGTACGTGACCCAGAAAGCATAGCTGCAACTTAATCCCATGAGGGTGGAGCGAAAGGGTTTAAGTCCACACAGCTGTTGGGACTTTGAGCAAAGCCAGTGATCAAGGGCATGGAGCCCGAAACCGGTATGGCGCTTCTGTTGGATGGAGAAATGCGCTGTGTCTGCTGCCCAGAATAAATGAAGGCAAACTCTCCATCTGTGTTGGCGTTTCTTTGCAGGGCAACCTTGTTTTGGACATTTAATTGCGGCGCGCCTCGCCGCGGAGACGCCCCGCCGCATATACTGCGGACCACAGCGCCTGCAAATCGGGCATGTCGTGGGGATGGAGAGCCGGTATTGTGGGAAAGGACATTTGCAGGTACTTTGATGTTTCCCCTTCACAGAACCCACTTGGGGATTTTATTTCTGCACAAAGACCCATAAAAGCACCCACTTTGGTGAAGTCACGGACTACTTGACCCAGAAAGCATAGCTGCAACGTAATCCCATGAGGGTGGAGCGAAAGGGTTTAAGTCCAAACAGCTGTTGGGACTTTGAGCAAAGCCAGTGATCAAGGGCATGGAGCCCGAAACCGGTATGGCGCTTCTGTTGGATGGAGAAATGCGCTGTGTCTGCTGCCCAGAATAAATGAAGGCAAACTCTCCATCTGTGTTGGCGTTTCTTTGCAGGGCAACCTTGTTTTGGACATTTAATTGCGGCGCGCCTCGCCGCGGAGACGCCCCGCCGCATATACTGCGGACCACAGCGCCTGCAAATCGGGCATGTTGTGGGGATGGAGAGCCGGTATTGTGGGAAAGGACATTTGCAGGTACTTTGATGTTTCCCCTTCACAGAACCCACTTGGGGATTTTATTTCTGCACAAAGACCCATAAAATCACCCACTTTGGTGAAGTCACGGACTACTTGACCCAGAAAGCATAGCTGCAACGTAATCCCATGAGGGTGGAGCGAAAGGGTTTAAGTCCACACAGCTGTTGGGACTTTGAGCAAAGCCAGTGATCAAGGGCATGGAGCCCGAAACCGGTATGGCGCTTCTGTTGGATGGAGAAATGCGCTGTGTCTGCTGCCCAGAATAAATGAAGGCAAACTCTCCATCTGTGTTGGCGTTTCTTTGCAGGGCAACCTTGTTTTGGACATTTAAATGCGGCGCGCCTCGCGCGGAGACGCCCCGCCGCATATACTGCGGACCACAGTGCCTGCAAATCGGGCATGTTGTGGGGATGGAGAGCCGGTATTGTGGGAAAGGACATTTGCAGGTACTTTGATGTTTCCCCTTCACAGAACCCACTTGGGGATTTTATTTCTGCACAAAGACCCATAAAAGCACCCACTTTGGTGAAGTCACGGACTACTTGACCCAGAAAGCATAGCTGCAACGTAATCCCATGAGGGTGGAGCGAAAGGGTTTAAGTCCACACAGCTGTTGGGACTTTGAGCAAAGCCAGTGATCAAGGGCATGAAGCCCGAAACCGGTATGGCGCTTCTGTTGGATGGAGAAATGCGCTGTGTCTGCTGCCCAGAATAAATGAAGGCAAACTCTCCATCTGTGTTGGCGTTTCTTTGCAGGGCAACCTTGTTTTGGACATTTAATTGCGGCACGCCTCGCCGCGGAGACGCCCCGCCGCATATACTGCGGACCACAGCGCCTGCAAATCGGGCATGTTGTGGGGATGGAGAGCCGGTATTGTGGGAAAGGATATTTGCAGGTACTTTGATGTTTCCCCTTCACAGAACCCACTTGGGGATTTTATTTCTGCACAAAGACCCATAAAAGCACCCACTTTGGTGAAGTCACGGACTACTTGACCCAGAAAGCATAGCTGCAACGTAATCCCATGAGGGTGGAGCGAAAGGGTTTAAGTCCACACAGCTGTTGGGACTTTGAGCAAAGCCAGTGATCAAGGGCATGGAGCCCGAAACCGGTATGGCGCTTCTGTTGGATGGAGAAATGCGCTCTGTCTGCTGCCCAGAATAAATGAAGGCAAACTCTCCATCTGTGTTGGCGTTTCTTTGCAGGGCAACCTTGTTTTGGACATTTAATTGCGGCGCGCCACGCCGCGGAGACGCCCCGCCGCATATACTGCGGACCACAGCGCCTGCAAATCGGGCATGTTGTGGGGATGGAGAGCCGGTATTGTGGGAAAGGACATTTGCAGGTACTTTGATGTTTCCCCTTCACAGAACCCACTTGGGGATTTTATTTCTGCACAAAGACCCATAAAAGCACCCACTTTGGTGAAGTCACGGACTACTTGACCCAGAAAGCATAGCTGCAACGTAATCCCATGAGGGTGGAGCGAAAGGGTTTAAGTCCACACAGCTGTTGGGACTTTGAGCAAAGCCAGTGATCAAGGGCATGGAGCCCGAAACCGGTATGGCGCTTCTGTTGGATGGAGAAATGCGCTGTGTCTGCTGCCCAGAATAAATGAAGGCAAACTCTCCATCTGTGTTGGCGTTTCTTTGCAGGGCAACCTTGTTTTGGACATTTAATTGCGGCGCGCCTCCCCGCGGAGACGCCCCGCCGCATATACTGCGGACCACAGAGCCTGCAAATCGGGCATGTTGTGGGGATGGAGAGCCGGTATTGTGGGAAAGGACATTTGCAGGTACTTTGATGTTTCCCCTTCACAGAACCCACTTGGGGATTTTATTTCTGCACAAAGACCCATAAAAGCACCCACTTTGGTGAAGTCACGGACTACTTGACCCAGAAAGCATAGCTGCAACATAATCCCATGAGGGTGGAGCGAAAGGGTTTAAGTCCACACAGCTGTTGGGACTTTGAGCAAAGCCAGTGATCAAGGGCATGGAGCCCGAAACCGGTATGGCGCTTCTGTTGGATGGAGAAATGCGCTGTGTCTGCTGCCCAGAATAAATGAAGGCAAACTCTCCATCTGTGTTGGCGTTTCTTTGCAGGGCAACCTTGTTTTGGACATTTAATTGCGGCGCGCCTCGCCACGGAGACGCCCCGCTGCATATACTGCGGACCACAGCGCCTGCAAATCGGGCATGTTGTGGGGATGGAGAGCCGGTATTGTGGGAAAGGACATTTGCAGGTACTTTGATGTTTCCCCTTCACAGAACCCACTTGGGCATTTTATTTCTGCACAAAGACCCATAAAAGCACCCACTTTGGTGAAGTCATGGACTACTTGACCCAGAAAGCATAGCTGCAACGTAATCCCATGAGGGTGGAGCAAAAGGGTTTAAGTCCACACAGCTGTTGGGACTTTGAGCAAAGCCAGTGATCAAGGGCATGGAGCCCGAAACCGGTATGGCGCTTCTGTTGGATGGAGAAATGCGCTGTGTCTGCTGCCCAGAATAAATGAAGGCAAACTCTCCATCTGTGTTGGCGTTTCTTTGCAGGGCAACCTTGTTTTGGACATTTAATTGCGGCGCGCCTCGCCGCAGAGACGCCCCGCCGCATATACTGCGGACCACAGCGCCTGCAAATCGGGCATGTTGTGGGGATGGAGAGCCGGTATTGTGGGTAAGGACATTTGCAGGTACTTTGATGTTTCCCCTTCACAGAACCCACTTGGGGATTTTATTTCTGCACAAAGACCCATAAAAGCACCCACTTTGGTGAAGTCACGGACTACTTGACCCAGAGAGCATAGCTGCAACGTAATCCCATGAGGGTGGAGCGAAAAGGTTTAAGTCCACACAGCTGTTGGGACTTTGAGCAAAGCCAGTGATCAAGGGCATGGAGCCCGAAACCGGTATGGCGCTTCTGTTGGATGGAGAAATGCGCTGTGTCTGCTGCCCAGAATAAATGAAGGCAAACTCTCCATCTGTGTTGGCGTTTCTTTGCAGGGCAACCTTGTTTTGGAAATTTAATTGCGGCACGCCTCGCCGCGGAGACGCCCCGCCGCATATACTGCGGACCACAGCGCCTGCAAATCGGGCATGTTGTGGGGATGGAGAGCCGGTATTGTGGGAAAGGACATTTGCAGGTACTTTGATGTTTCTCCTTCACAGAACCCACTTGGGGATTTTATTTCTGCACAAAGACCCATAAAAGCACCCACTTTGGTGAAGTCCCGGACTACTTGACCCAGAAAGCATAGCTGCAACGTAATCCCATGAGGGTGGAGCGAAAGGGTTTAAGTCCACACAGCTGTTGGGACTTTGAGCAAAGCCAGTGATCAAGGGCATGGAGCCCGAAACCCGTATGGCGCTTCTGTTGGATGGAGAAATGCGCTCTGTCTGCTGCCCAGAATAAATGAAGGCAAACTCTCCATCTGTGTTGGCGTTTCTTTGCAGGGCAACCTTGTTTTGGACATTTAATTGCGGCGCGCCTCGCCGCGGAGACGCCCCGCCGCATATACTGCGGACAACAGCGCCTGCAAATCGGGCATGTTGTGGGGATGGAGAGCCGGTATTGTGGGAAAGGACATTTGCAGGTACTTTGATGTTTCCCCTTCACAGAACCCACTTGGGGATTTTATTTCTGCACAAAGACCCATAAAAGCACCCACTTTGGTGAAGTCACGGACTACTTGACCCAGAAAGCATAGCTGCAACGTAATCCCATGAGGGTGGAGCGAAAGGGTTTAAGTCCACACAGCTGTTGGGACTTTGAGCAAAGCCAGTGATCAAGGGCATGGAGCCCGAAACCGGTATGGCGCTTCTGTTGGATGGAGAAATGCGCTGTGTCTGCTGCCCAGAATAAATGAAGGCAAACTCTCCATCTGTGTTGGCGTTTCTTTGCAGGGCAACTTTGTTTTGGACATTTAATTGCGGCGCGCCTCGCCGCGGAGACGCCCCGCCGCATATACTGCGGACCACAGCGCCTGCAAATCGGGCATGTTGTGGGGATGGAGAGCCGGTATTGTGGGAAAGGACATTTGCAGGTACTTTGATGTTTCCCCTTCACAGAACCCACTTGGGGATTTTATTTCTGCACAAAGACCCATAAAAGCACCCACTTTGGTGAAGTCACGGACTACTTGACCCAGAAAGCATAGCTGCAACGTAATCCCATGAGGGTGGAGCGAAAGGGTTTAAGTCCACACAGCTGTTGGGACTTTGAGCAAAGCCAGTGATCAAGGGCATGGAGCCCGAAACCGGTATGGCGCTTCTGTTGGATGGAGAAATGCGCTGTGTCTGCTGCCCAGAATAAATGAAGGCAAACTCTCCATCTGTGTTGGCGTTTCTTTGCAGGGCAACCTTGTTTTGGACATTTAATTGCGGCGCGCCTTGCCGCGGAGACGCCCCGCCGCATATACTGCGGACCACAGCGCCTGCAAATCGGGCATGTTGTGGGGATGGAGAGCCGGTATTGTGGGAAAGGACATTTGCAGGTACTTTGATGTTTCCCCTTCACAGAACCCACTTGGGGATTTTATTTCTGCACAAAGACCCATAAAAGCACCCACTTTGGTGAAGTCACGGAGTACGTGACCCAGAAAGCATAGCTGCAACGTAATCCCATGAGGGTGGAGCGAAAGGGTTTAAGTCCACACAGCTGTTGGGACTTTGAGCAAAGCCAGTGATCAAGGGCATGGAGCCCGAAACCGGTATGGCGCTTCTGTTGGATGGAGAAATGCGCTGTGTCTGCTGCCCAGAATAAATGAAGGCAAACTCTCCATCTGTGTTGGCGTTTCTTTGCAGGGCAACCTTGTTTTGGACATTTAATTGCGGCGCGCCTCGCCGCGGAGACGCCCCGCCGCATATACTGCGGACCACAGCGCCTGCAAATCGGGCATGTCGTGGGGATGGAGAGCCGGTATTGTGGGAAAGGACATTTGCAGGTACTTTGATGTTTCCCCTTCACAGAACCCACTTGGGGATTTTATTTCTGCACAAAGACCCATAAAAGCACCCACTTTGGTGAAGTCACGGACTACTTGACCCAGAAAGCATAGCTGCAACGTAATCCCATGAGGGTGGAGCGAAAGGGTTTAAGTCCAAACAGCTGTTGGGACTTTGAGCAAAGCCAGTGATCAAGGGCATGGAGCCCGAAACCGGTATGGCGCTTCTGTTGGATGGAGAAATGCGCTGTGTCTGCTGCCCAGAATAAATGAAGGCAAACTCTCCATCTGTGTTGGCGTTTCTTTGCAGGGCAACCTTGTTTTGGACATTTAATTGCGGCGCGCCTCGCCGCGGAGACGCCCCGCCGCATATACTGCGGACCACAGCGCCTGCAAATCGGGCATGTTGTGGGGATGGAGAGCCGGTATTGTGGGAAAGGACATTTGCAGGTACTTTGATGTTTCCCCTTCACAGAACCCACTTGGGGATTTTATTTCTGCACAAAGACCCATAAAAGCACCCACTTTGGTGAAGTCACGGACTACTTGACCCAGAAAGCATAGCTGCAACGTAATCCCATGAGGGTGGAGCGAAAGGGTTTAAGTCCACACAGCTGTTGGGACTTTGAGCAAAGCCAGTGATCAAGGGCATGGAGCCCGAAACCGGTATGGCGCTTCTGTTGGATGGAGAAATGCGCTGTGTCTGCTGCCCAGAATAAATGAAGGCAAACTCTCCATCTGTGTTGGCGTTTCTTTGCAGGGCAACCTTGTTTTGGACATTTAAATGCGGCGCGCCTCGCGCGGAGACGCCCCGCCGCATATACTGCGGACCACAGTGCCTGCAAATCGGGCATGTTGTGGGGATGGAGAGCCGGTATTGTGGGAAAGGACATTTGCAGGTACTTTGATGTTTCCCCTTCACAGAACCCACTTGGGGATTTTATTTCTGCACAAAGACCCATAAAAACACCCACTTTGGTGAAGTCACGGACTACTTGACCCAGAAAGCATAGCTGCAACGTAATCCCATGAGGGTGGAGCGAAAGGGTTTAAGTCCACACAGCTGTTGGGACTTTGAGCAAAGCCAGTGATCAAGGGCATGGAGCCCGAAACCGGTATGGCGCTTCTGTTGGATGGAGAAATGCGCTGTGTCTGCTGCCCAGAATAAATGAAGGCAAACTCTCCATCTGTGTTGGCGTTTCTTTGCAGGGCAACCTTGTTTTGGACATTTAATTGCGGCGCGCCTCGCCGCGGAGACGCCCCGCCGCATATACTGCGGACCACAGCGCCTGCAAATCGGGCATGTTGTGGGGATGGAGAGCCGGTATTGTGGGAAAGGACATTTGCAGGTACTTTGATGTTTCCCCTTCACAGAACCCACTTGGGGATTTTATTTCTGCACAAAGACCCATAAAAGCACCCACTTTGGTGAAGTCACGGAGTACGTGACCCAGAAAGCATAGCTGCAACGTAATCCCATGAGGGTGGAGCGAAAGGGTTTAAGTCCACACAGCTGTTGGGACTTTGAGCAAAGCCAGTGATCAAGGGCATGGAGCCCGAAACCGGTATGGCGCTTCTGTTGGATGGAGAAATGCGCTGTGTCTGCTGCCCAGAATAAATGAAGGCAAACTCTCCATCTGTGTTGGCGTTTCTTTGCAGGGCAACCTTGTTTTGGACATTTAATTGCGGCGCGCCTCGCCGCGGAGACGCCCCGCCGCATATACTGCGGACCACAGCGCCTGCAAATCGGGCATGTTGTGGGGATGGAGAGCCGGTATTGTGGGAAAGGACATTTGCAGGTACTTTGATGTTTCCCCTTCACAGAACCCACTTGGGGATTTTATTTCTGCACAAAGACCCATAAAAGCACCCACTTTGGTGAAGTCACGGACTACTTGACCCAGAAAGCATAGCTGCAACGTAATCCCATGAGGGTGGAGCGAAAGGGTTTAAGTCCACACAGCTGTTGGGACTTTGAGCAAAGCCAGTGATCAAGGGCATGGAGCCCGAAACCGGTATGGCGCTTCTGTTGGATGGAGAAATGCGCTGTGTCTGCTGCCCAGAATAAATGAAGGCAAACTCTCCATCTGTGTTGGCGTTTCTTTGCAGGGCAACTTTGTTTTGGACATTTAATTGCGGCGCGCCTCACCGCGGAGACGCCCCGCCGCATATACTGCGGACCACAGCGCCTGCAAATCGGGCATGTTGTGGGGATGGAGAGCCGGTATTGTGGGAAAGGACATTTGCAGGTACTTTGATGTTTCCCCTTGACAGAACCCACTTGGGGATTTTATTTCTGCACAAAGACCCATAAAAGCACCCACTTTGGTGAAGTCACGGACTACTTGACCCAGAAAGCATAGCTGCAACGTAATCCCATGAGGGTGGAGCGAAAGGGTTTAAGTCCACACAGCTGTTGGGACTTTGAGCAAAGCCAGTGATCAAGGGCATGGAGCCCGAAACCGGTATGGCGCTTCTGTTGGATGGAGAAATGCGCTGTGTCTGCTGCCCAGAATAAATGAAGGCAAACTCTCCATCTGTGTTGGCGTTTCTTTGCAGGGCAACCTTGTTTTGGACATTTAATTGCGGCGCGCCTCGCCGCGGAGACGCCCCGCCGCATATACTGCGGACCACAGCGCCTGCAAATCGGGCATGTTGTGGGGATGGAGAGCCGGTATTGTGGGAAAGGACATTTGCAGGTACTTTGATGTTTCCCCTTCACAGAACCCACTTGGGGATTTTATTTCTGCACAAAGACCCATAAAAGCACCCACTTTGGTGAAGTCACGGACTACTTGACCCAGAAAGCATAGCTGCAACGTAATCCCATGAGGGTGGAGCGAAAGGGTTTAAGTCCACACAGCTGTTGGGACTTTGAGCAAAGCCAGTGATCAAGGGCATGAAGCCCGAAACCGGTATGGCGCTTCTGTTGGATGGAGAAATGCGCTGTGTCTGCTGCCCAGAATAAATGAAGGCAAACTCTCCATCTGTGTTGGCGTTTCTTTGCAGGGCAACCTTGTTTTGGACATTTAATTGCGGCACGCCTCGCCGCGGAGACGCCCCGCCGCATATACTGCGGACCACAGCGCCTGCAAATCGGGCATGTTGTGGGGATGGAGAGCCGGTATTGTGGGAAAGGATATTTGCAGGTACTTTGATGTTTCCCCTTCACAGAACCCACTTGGGGATTTTATTTCTGCACAAAGACCCATAAAAGCACCCACTTTGGTGAAGTCACGGACTACTTGACCCAGAAAGCATAGCTGCAACGTAATCCCATGAGGGTGGAGCGAAAGGGTTTAAGTCCACACAGCTGTTGGGACTTTGAGCAAAGCCAGTGATCAAGGGCATGGAGCCCGAAACCGGTATGGCGCTTCTGTTGGATGGAGAAATGCGCTCTGTCTGCTGCCCAGAATAAATGAAGGCAAACTCTCCATCTGTGTTGGCGTTTCTTTGCAGGGCAACCTTGTTTTGGACATTTAATTGCGGCGCGCCACGCCGCGGAGACGCCCCGCCGCATATACTGCGGACCACAGCGCCTGCAAATCGGGCATGTTGTGGGGATGGAGAGCCGGTATTGTGGGAAAGGACATTTGCAGGTACTTTGATGTTTCCCCTTCACAGAACCCACTTGGGGATTTTATTTCTGCACAAAGACCCATAAAAGCACCCACTTTGGTGAAGTCACGGACTACTTGACCCAGAAAGCATAGCTGCAACGTAATCCCATGAGGGTGGAGCGAAAGGGTTTAAGTCCACACAGCTGTTGGGACTTTGAGCAAAGCCAGTGATCAAGGGCATGGAGCCCGAAACCGGTATGGCGCTTCTGTTGGATGGAGAAATGCGCTGTGTCTGCTGCCCAGAATAAATGAAGGCAAACTCTCCATCTGTGTTGGCGTTTCTTTGCAGGGCAACCTTGTTTTGGACATTTAATTGCGGCGCGCCTCCCCGCGGAGACGCCCCGCCGCATATACTGCGGACCACAGAGCCTGCAAATCGGGCATGTTGTGGGGATGGAGAGCCGGTATTGTGGGAAAGGACATTTGCAGGTACTTTGATGTTTCCCCTTCACAGAACCCACTTGGGGATTTTATTTCTGCACAAAGACCCATAAAAGCACCCACTTTGGTGAAGTCACGGACTACTTGACCCAGAAAGCATAGCTGCAACATAATCCCATGAGGGTGGAGCGAAAGGGTTTAAGTCCACACAGCTGTTGGGACTTTGAGCAAAGCCAGTGATCAAGGGCATGGAGCCCGAAACCGGTATGGCGCTTCTGTTGGATGGAGAAATGCGCTGTGTCTGCTGCCCAGAATAAATGAAGGCAAACTCTCCATCTGTGTTGGCGTTTCTTTGCAGGGCAACCTTGTTTTGGACATTTAATTGCGGCGCGCCTCGCCACGGAGACGCCCCGCTGCATATACTGCGGACCACAGCGCCTGCAAATCGGGCATGTTGTGGGGATGGAGAGCCGGTATTGTGGGAAAGGACATTTGCAGGTACTTTGATGTTTCCCCTTCACAGAACCCACTTGGGCATTTTATTTCTGCACAAAGACCCATAAAAGCACCCACTTTGGTGAAGTCACGGACTACTTGACCCAGAAAGCATAGCTGCAACGTAATCCCATGAGGGTGGAGCGAAAGGGTTTAAGTCCACACAGCTGTTGGGACTTTGAGCAAAGCCAGTGATCAAGGGCATGGAGCCCGAAACCGGTATGGCGCTTCTGTTGGATGGAGAAATGCGCTCTGTCTGCTGCCCAGAATAAATGAAGGCAAACTCTCCATCTGTGTTGGCGTTTCTTTGCAGGGCAACCTTGTTTTGGACATTTAATTGCGGCGCGCCTCGCCGCGGAGACGCCCCGCCGCATATACTGCGGACAACAGCGCCTGCAAATCGGGCATGTTGTGGGGATGGAGAGCCGGTATTGTGGGAAAGGACATTTGCAGGTACTTTGATGTTTCCCCTTCACAGAACCCACTTGGGGATTTTATTTCTGCACAAAGACCCATAAAAGCACCCACTTTGGTGAAGTCACGGACTACTTGACCCAGAAAGCATAGCTGCAACGTAATCCCATGAGGGTGGAGCGAAAGGGTTTAAGTCCACACAGCTGTTGGGACTTTGAGCAAAGCCAGTGATCAAGGGCATGGAGCCCGAAACCGGTATGGCGCTTCTGTTGGATGGAGAAATGCGCTGTGTCTGCTGCCCAGAATAAATGAAGGCAAACTCTCCATCTGTGTTGGCGTTTCTTTGCAGGGCAACTTTGTTTTGGACATTTAATTGCGGCGCGCCTCGCCGCGGAGACGCCCCGCCGCATATACTGCGGACCACAGCGCCTGCAAATCGGGCATGTTGTGGGGATGGAGAGCCGGTATTGTGGGAAAGGACATTTGCAGGTACTTTGATGTTTCCCCTTCACAGAACCCACTTGGGGATTTTATTTCTGCACAAAGACCCATAAAAGCACCCACTTTGGTGAAGTCACGGACTACTTGACCCAGAAAGCATAGCTGCAACGTAATCCCATGAGGGTGGAGCGAAAGGGTTTAAGTCCACACAGCTGTTGGGACTTTGAGCAAAGCCAGTGATCAAGGGCATGGAGCCCGAAACCGGTATGGCGCTTCTGTTGGATGGAGAAATGCGCTGTGTCTGCTGCCCAGAATAAATGAAGGCAAACTCTCCATCTGTGTTGGCGTTTCTTTGCAGGGCAACCTTGTTTTGGACATTTAATTGCGGCGCGCCTCGCCGCGGAGACGCCCCGCCGCATATACTGCGGACCACAGCGCCTGCAAATCGGGCATGTTGTGGGGATGGAGAGCCGGTATTGTGGGAAAGGACATTTGCAGGTACTTTGATGTTTCCCCTTCACAGAACCCACTTGGGGATTTTATTTCTGCACAAAGACCCATAAAAGCACCCACTTTGGTGAAGTCACGGAGTACGTGACCCAGAAAGCATAGCTGCAACGTAATCCCATGAGGGTGGAGCGAAAGGGTTTAAGTCCACACAGCTGTTGGGACTTTGAGCAAAGCCAGTGATCAAGGGCATGGAGCCCGAAACCGGTATGGCGCTTCTGTTGGATGGAGAAATGCGCTGTGTCTGCTGCCCAGAATAAATGAAGGCAAACTCTCCATCTGTGTTGGCGTTTCTTTGCAGGGCAACCTTGTTTTGGACATTTAATTGCGGCGCGCCTCGCCGCGGAGACGCCCCGCCGCATATACTGCGGACCACAGCGCCTGCAAATCGGGCATGTCGTGGGGATGGAGAGCCGGTATTGTGGGAAAGGACATTTGCAGGTACTTTGATGTTTCCCCTTCACAGAACCCACTTGGGGATTTTATTTCTGCACAAAGACCCATAAAAGCACCCACTTTGGTGAAGTCACGGACTACTTGACCCAGAAAGCATAGCTGCAACGTAATCCCATGAGGGTGGAGCGAAAGGGTTTAAGTCCAAACAGCTGTTGGGACTTTGAGCAAAGCCAGTGATCAAGGGCATGGAGCCCGAAACCGGTATGGCGCTTCTGTTGGATGGAGAAATGCGCTGTGTCTGCTGCCCAGAATAAATGAAGGCAAACTCTCCATCTGTGTTGGCGTTTCTTTGCAGGGCAACCTTGTTTTGGACATTTAATTGCGGCGCGCCTCGCCGCGGAGACGCCCCGCCGCATATACTGCGGACCACAGCGCCTGCAAATCGGGCATGTTGTGGGGATGGAGAGCCGGTATTGTGGGAAAGGACATTTGCAGGTACTTTGATGTTTCCCCTTCACAGAACCCACTTGGGGATTTTATTTCTGCACAAAGACCCATAAAAGCACCCACTTTGGTGAAGTCACGGACTACTTGACCCAGAAAGCATAGCTGCAACGTAATCCCATGAGGGTGGAGCGAAAGGGTTTAAGTCCACACAGCTGTTGGGACTTTGAGCAAAGCCAGTGATCAAGGGCATGGAGCCCGAAACCGGTATGGCGCTTCTGTTGGATGGAGAAATGCGCTGTGTCTGCTGCCCAGAATAAATGAAGGCAAACTCTCCATCTGTGTTGGCGTTTCTTTGCAGGGCAACCTTGTTTTGGACATTTAAATGCGGCGCGCCTCGCGCGGAGACGCCCCGCCGCATATACTGCGGACCACAGTGCCTGCAAATCGGGCATGTTGTGGGGATGGAGAGCCGGTATTGTGGGAAAGGACATTTGCAGGTACTTTGATGTTTCCCCTTCACAGAACCCACTTGGGGATTTTATTTCTGCACAAAGACCCATAAAAACACCCACTTTGGTGAAGTCACGGACTACTTGACCCAGAAAGCATAGCTGCAACGTAATCCCATGAGGGTGGAGCGAAAGGGTTTAAGTCCACACAGCTGTTGGGACTTTGAGCAAAGCCAGTGATCAAGGGCATGGAGCCCGAAACCGGTATGGCGCTTCTGTTGGATGGAGAAATGCGCTGTGTCTGCTGCCCAGAATAAATGAAGGCAAACTCTCCATCTGTGTTGGCGTTTCTTTGCAGGGCAACCTTGTTTTGGACATTTAATTGCGGCGCGCCTCGCCGCGGAGACGCCCCGCCGCATATACTGCGGACCACAGCGCCTGCAAATCGGGCATGTTGTGGGGATGGAGAGCCGGTATTGTGGGAAAGGACATTTGCAGGTACTTTGATGTTTCCCCTTCACAGAACCCACTTGGGGATTTTATTTCTGCACAAAGACCCATAAAAGCACCCACTTTGGTGAAGTCACGGAGTACGTGACCCAGAAAGCATAGCTGCAACGTAATCCCATGAGGGTGGAGCGAAAGGGTTTAAGTCCACACAGCTGTTGGGACTTTGAGCAAAGCCAGTGATCAAGGGCATGGAGCCCGAAACCGGTATGGCGCTTCTGTTGGATGGAGAAATGCGCTGTGTCTGCTGCCCAGAATAAATGAAGGCAAACTCTCCATCTGTGTTGGCGTTTCTTTGCAGGGCAACCTTGTTTTGGACATTTAATTGCGGCGCGCCTCGCCGCGGAGACGCCCCGCCGCATATACTGCGGACCACAGCGCCTGCAAATCGGGCATGTTGTGGGGATGGAGAGCCGGTATTGTGGGAAAGGACATTTGCAGGTACTTTGATGTTTCCCCTTCACAGAACCCACTTGGGGATTTTATTTCTGCACAAAGACCCATAAAAGCACCCACTTTGGTGAAGTCACGGACTACTTGACCCAGAAAGCATAGCTGCAACGTAATCCCATGAGGGTGGAGCGAAAGGGTTTAAGTCCACACAGCTGTTGGGACTTTGAGCAAAGCCAGTGATCAAGGGCATGGAGCCCGAAACCGGTATGGCGCTTCTGTTGGATGGAGAAATGCGCTGTGTCTGCTGCCCAGAATAAATGAAGGCAAACTCTCCATCTGTGTTGGCGTTTCTTTGCAGGGCAACCTTGTTTTGGACATTTAATTGCGGCGCGCCTCGCCGCGGAGACGCCCCGCCGCATATACTGCGGACCACAGCGCCTGCAAATCGGGCATGTTGTGGGGATGGAGAGCCGGTATTGTGGGAAAGGACATTTGCAGGTACTTTGATGTTTCCCCTTCACAGAACCCACTTGGGGATTTTATTTCTGCACAAAGACCCATAAAAGCACCCACTTTGGTGAAGTCACGGACTACTTGACCCAGAAAGCATAGCTGCAACGTAATCCCATGAGGGTGGAGCGAAAGGGTTTAAGTCCACACAGCTGTTGGGACTTTGAGCAAAGCCAGTGATCAAGGGCATGGAGCCCGAAACCGGTATGGCGCTTCTGTTGGATGGAGAAATGCGCTGTGTCTGCTGCCCAGAATAAATGAAGGCAAACTCTCCATCTGTGTTGGCGTTTCTTTGCAGGGCAACCTTGTTTTGGACATTTAAATGCGGCGCGCCTCGTGCGGAGACGCCCCGCCGCATATACTGCGGACCACAGTGCCTGCAAATCGGGCATGTTGTGGGGATGGAGAGCCGGTATTGTGGGAAAGGACATTTGCAGGTACTTTGATGTTTCCCCTTCACAGAACCCACTTGGGGATTTTATTTCTGCACAAAGACCCATAAAAGCACCCACTTTGGTGAAGTCACGGACTACTTGACCCAGAAAGCATAGCTGCAACGTAATCCCATGAGGGTGGAGCGAAAGGGTTTAAGTCCACACAGCTGTTGGGACTTTGAGCAAAGCCAGTGATCAAGGGCATGGAGCCCGAAACCGGTATGGCGCTTCTGTTGGATGGAGAAATGCGCTGTGTCTGCTGCCCAGAATAAATGAAGGCAAACTCTCCATCTGTGTTGGCGTTTCTTTGCAGGGCAACCTTGTTTTGGACATTTAATTGCGGCGCGCCTCGTCGCGGAGACGCCCCGCCGCATATACTGCGGACCACAGCGCCTGCAAATCGGGCATGTTGTGGGGATGGAGAGCCGGTATTGTGGGAAAGGACATTTGCAGGTACTTTGATGTTTCCCCTTCACAGAACCCACTTGGGATTTTATTTCTGCACAAAGACCCATAAAAGCACCCACTTTGGTGAAGTCACGGACTACTTGACCCAGAAAGCATAGCTGCAACGTAATCCCATGAGGGTGGAGCGAAAGGGTTTAAGTCCACACAGCTGTTGGGACTTTGAGCAAAGCCAGTGATCAAGAGCATGGAGCCCGAAACCGGTATGGCGCTTCTGTTGGATGGAGAAATGCGCTGTGTCTGCTGCCCAGAATAAATGAAGGCAAACTCTCCATCTGTGTTGGCGTTTCTTTGCAGGGCAACCTTGTTTTGGACATATATATATTATATATATATATATATATATATATTCCTCCAAAGACCCCCAAGCTTTTCAGAGACGCACTCCACAAGAAACAGCTCGTCCGAGCCTTTTTATTCACAGCAGACAGCATTTCCAACCTGAAAACTTCATGTCCCTGACGCGTTTCGATGCCTCCGGCATCTTAATCATAGGGTGGGTAATTTGGAAATTCAGATACGGACTTCCGCTTCTTTTTATCTAGCATGCTTTCTCCAGTGAAAGGCATGCTGGTAGCGGTGGTCCCAATTAATCCCCTTCGGTGGGGTCCGTTTCTCCAACACTAATTTAGTTCCCAATTTTCGTTGTGATATTGTCTCTGCCCTCAGGTGGGCCCCAGGTTGGTAATCCTGTCTTTTAATTGTTTGGTTCCTCGTGCTGAAAGGCGGCCGCAATAGCATTTTGCAACCGCACAGACCTTCGACTGATGTCAGCGGCGGTGCAGTCTCCCACGACCGGAGCAACCGTGTCACACATTCCTCCAAAGACCCCCAAGCTTTTCAGAGACGCACTCCACAAGAAACAGCTCGTCCGAGCCTTTTTATTCACAGCAGACAGCATTTCCAACCTGAAAACTTCATGTCCCTGACGCGTTTCGATGCCTCCGGCATCTTAATCATAGGGTGGGTAATTTGGAAATTCAGATACGGACTTCCGCTTCTTTTTATCTAGCATGCTTTCTCCAGTGAAAGGCATGCTGGTAGCGGTGGTCCCAATTAATCCCCTTCGGTGGGGTCCGTTTCTCCAACACTAATTTAGTTCCCAATTTTCGTTGTGATATTGTCTCTGCCCTCCGGTGGGCCCCAGGTTGGTAATCCTGTCTTTTAATTGTTTGGTTCCTCGTGCTGAAAGGCGGCCGCAATAGCATTTTGCAACCGCACAGACCTTCGACTGATGTCAGCGGCGGTGCAGTCTCCCACGACCGGAGCAGCCGTGTCACACATTCCTCCAAAGACCCCCAAGCTTTTCAGAGACGCACTCCACAAGAAACAGCTCGTCCGAGCCTTTTTATTCACAGCAGACAGCATTTCCAACCTGAAAACTTCATGTCCCTGACGCGTTTCGATGCCTCCGGCATCTTAATCATAGGGTGGGTAATTTGGAAATTCAGATACGGACTTCCGCTTCTTTTTGCGTCTCTGAAAAGCTTGGGGGTCTTTGGAGGAATGTGTGACACGGCTGCTCCGGTCGTGGGAGACTGCACCGCCGCTGACATCAGTCGAAGGTCTGTGCGGTTGCAAAATGCTATTGCGGCCGCCTTTCAGCACGAGGAACCAAACAATTAAAAGACAGGATTACCAACCTGGGGCCCACCGGAGGGCAGAGACAATATCACAACGAAAATTGGGAACTAAATTAGTGTTGGAGAAACGGACCCCACCGAAGGGGATTAATTGGGACCACCGCTACCAGCATGCCTTTCACTGGAGAAAGCATGCTAGATAAAAAGAAGCGGAAGTCCGTATCTGAATTTCCAAATTACCCACCCTATGATTAAGATGCCGGAGGCATCGAAACGCGTCAGGGACATGAAGTTTTCAGGTTGGAAATGCTGTCTGCTGTGAATAAAAAGGCTCGGACGAGCTGTTTCTTGTGGAGTGCGTCTCTGAAAAGCTTGGGGGTCTTTGGAGGAATGTGTGACACGGCTGCTCCGGTCGTGGGAGACTGCACCGCCGCTGACATCAGTCGAAGGTCTGTGCGGTTGCAAAATGCTATTGCGGCCGCCTTTCAGCACGAGGAACCAAACAATTAAAAGACAGGATTACCAACCTGGGGCCCACCGGAGGGCAGAGACAATATCACAACGAAAATTGGGAACTAAATTAGTGTTGGAGAAACGGACCCCACCGAAGGGGATTAATTGGGACCACCGCTACCAGCATGCCTTTCACTGGAGAAAGCATGCTAGATAAAAAGAAGCGGAAGTCCGTATCTGAATTTCCAAATTACCCACCCTATGATTAAGATGCCGGAGGCATCGAAACGCGTCAGGGACATGAAGTTTTCAGGTTGGAAATGCTGTCTGCTGTGAATAAAAAGGCTCGGACGAGCTGTTTCTTGTGGAGTGCGTCTCTGAAAAGCTTGGGGGTCTTTGGAGGAATGTGTGACACGGCTGCTCCGGTCGTGGGAGACTGCACCGCCGCTGACATCAGTCGAAGGTCTGTGCGGTTGCAAAATGCTATTGCGGCCGCCTTTCAGCACGAGGAACCAAACAATTAAAAGACAGGATTACCAACCTGGGGCCCACCGGAGGGCAGAGACAATATCACAACGAAAATTGGGAACTAAATTAGTGTTGGAGAAACGGACCCCACCGAAGGGGATTAATTGGGACCACCGCTACCAGCATGCCTTTCACTGGAGAAAGCATGCTAGATAAAAAGAAGCGGAAGTCCGTATCTGAATTTCCAAATTACCCACCCTATGATTAAGATGCCGGAGGCATCGAAACGCGTCAGGGACATGAAGTTTTCAGGTTGGAAATGCTGTCTGCTGTGAATAAAAAGGCTCGGACGAGCTGTTTCTTGTGGAGTGCGTCTCTGAAAAGCTTGGGGGTCTTTGGAGGAATGTGTGACACGGCTGCTCCGGTCGTGGGAGACTGCACCGCCGCTGACATCAGTCGAAGGTCTGTGCGGTTGCAAAATGCTATTGCGGCCGCCTTTCAGCACGAGGAACCAAACAATTAAAAGACAGGATTACCAACCTGGGGCCCACCGGAGGGCAGAGACAATATCACAACGAAAATTGGGAACTAAATTAGTGTTGGAGAAACGGACCCCACCGAAGGGGATTAATTGGGACCACCGCTACCAGCATGCCTTTCACTGGAGAAAGCATGCTAGATAAAAAGAAGCGGAAGTCCGTATCTGAATTTCCAAATTACCCACCCTATGATTAAGATGCCGGAGGCATCGAAACGCGTCAGGGACATGAAGTTTTCAGGTTGGAAATGCTGTCTGCTGTGAATAAAAAGGCTCGGACGAGCTGTTTCTTGTGGAGTGCGTCTCTGAAAAGCTTGGGGGTCTTTGGAGGAATATATATATATATATATATATATATATCCAAAACGAGGCACCAGACTTGGAGGCCACACAAGTTGTGAAATGCTTTATTCCTGCAGGCAGCCCTGCTTCGAATCAGCAGACATACAGAGATTTCTTTGCCAGAGTAAAGTCCTTACGCGTTTCGGGCATCCTCGCCCTTGGTCACAGGTGATCTGGCTCATGTGAGACTCGTAGCATACCATAACTCAAGTCGCAGGTTTATGGTCTCGCCCGCTGGGCGTGTCTGCACAATGCATCCTGGGACTTCGAGTTTTATCACACAGTGAGTTTTTCAACAGTAACAGTTGCTGGTAGCACATGAAAATAATGTTCCACAGTGGGTTTCTGTAGTGTTGCAGGTATGGCAGGACTGTTCTCACCCTATTGCGGAAACCACAACGCTCCTTATTGCGTCGTTTTGTAACGTCGCTGGACACCACTTCTTTCGTGTGGGGGCCTTCCGCGACCCTGGGTCGGCCGCAATTAAATCCAAAACGAGGCACCAGACTTGGAGGCCACACACGTTGTGAAATGCTTTATTCCTGCAGGCAGCCCTGCTTCGAATCAGCAGACATACAGAGATTTCTTTGCCAGAGTAAAGTCCTTACGCGTTTCGGGCATCCTCGCCCTTGGTCACAGGTGATCTGGCTCATGTGAGACTCGTAGCATACCATAACTCAAGTCGCAGGTTTATGGTCTCGCCCGCTGGGCGTGTCTGCACAATGCATCCTGGGACTTCGAGTTTTATCACACAGTGAGTTTTTCAACAGTAACAGTTGCTGGTAGCACATGAAAATAATGTTCCACAGTGGGTTTCTGTAGTGTTGCAGGTATGGCAGGACTGTTCTCACCCTATTGCGGAAACCACAACGCTCCTTATTGCGTCGTTTCGTAACGTCGCTGGACACCACTTCTTTCGTGTGGGGGCCTTCCGCGACCCTGGGTCGACCGCAATTAAATCCAAAACGAGGCACCAGACTTGGAGGCCACACACGTTGTGAAATGCTTTATTCCTGCAGGCAGCCCTGCTTCGAATCAGCAGACATACAGAGATTTCTTTGCCAGAGTAAAGTCCTTACGCGTTTCGGGCATCCTCGCCCTTGGTCACAGGTGATCTGGCTCATGTGAGACTCGTAGCATACCATAACTCAAGTCGCAGGTTTATGGTCTCGCCCGCTGGGCGTGTCTGCACAATGCATCCTGGGACTTCGAGTTTTATCACACAGTGAGTTTTTCAACAGTAACAGTTGCTGGTAGCACATGAAAATAATGTTCCACAGTGGGTTTCTGTAGTGTTGCAGGTATGGCAGGACTGTTCTCACCCTATTGCGGAAACCACAACGCTCCTTATTGCGTCGTTTCGTAACGTCGCTGGACACCACTTCTTTCGTGTGGGGGCCTTCCGCGACCCTGGGTCGGCCGCAATTAAATCCAAAACGAGGCACCAGACTTGGAGGCCCCACACGTTGTGAAATGCTTTATTCCTGCAGGCAGCCCTGCTTCGAATCAGCAGACATACAGAGATTTCTTTGCCAGAGTAAAGTCCTTACGCGTTTCGGGCATCCTCGCCCTTGGTCACAGGTGATCTGGCTCATATGAGACTCGTAGCATACCATAACTCAAGTCGCAGGTTTATGGTCTCGCCCGCTGGGCGTGTCTGCATAATGCATCCTGGGACTTCGAGTTTTATCACACAGTGAGTTTTTCAACAGTAACAGTTGCTGGTAGCACATGAAAATAATGTTCCACAGTGGGTTTCTGTAGTGTTGCAGGTATGGCAGGACTGTTCTCACCCTATTGCGGAAACCACAACGCTCCTTATTGCGTCGTTTCGTAACGTCGCTGGACACCACTTCTTTCGCGTGGGGGCCTTCCGCGACCCTGGGTCGGCCGCAATTAAATCCAAAACGAGGCACCAGACTTGGAGGCCACACACGTTGTGAAATGCTTTATTCCTGCAGGCAGCCCGGCTTCGAATCAGCAGACATACAGAGATTTCTTTGCCAGAGTAAAGTCCTTACGCGTTTCGGGCATCCTCGCCCTTGGTCACAGGTGATCTGGCTCATGTGAGACTCGTAGCATGCCATAACTCAAGTCGCAGGTTTATGGTCTCGCCCGCTGGGCGTGTCTGCACAATGCATCCTGGGACTTCGAGTTTTATCACACAGTGAGTTTTTCAACAGTAACAGTTGCTGGTAGCACATGAAAATAATGTTCCACAGTGGGTTTCTGTAGTGTTGCAGGTATGGCAGGACTGTTCTCACCCTATTGCGGAAACCACAACGCTCCTTATTGCGTCGTTTCGTAACGTCGCTGGACGCCACTTCTTTCGTGTGGGGGCCTTCCGCGACCCTGGGTCGGCCGCAATTAAATCCAAAACGAGGCACCAGACTTGGAGGCCACACACGTTGTGAAATGCTTTATTCCTGCAGGCAGCCCTGCTTCGAATCAGCAGACATACAGAGATTTCTTTGCCAGAGTAAAGTCCTTACGCGTTTCGGGCATCCTCGCCCTTGGTCACAGGTGATCTGGCTCATGTGAGACTCGTAGCATACCATAACTGAAGTCGCAGGTTTATGGTCTCGCCCGCTGGGCGTGTCTGCACAATGCATCCTGGGACTTCGAGTTTTATCACACAGTGAGTTTTTCAACAGTAACAGTTGCTGGTAGCACATGAAAATAATGTTCCACAGTGGGTTTCTGTAGTGTTGCAGGTATGGCAGGACTGTTCTCACCCTATTGCGGAAACCACAACGCTCCTTATTGCGTCGTTTCGTAACGTCGCTGGACACCACTTCTTTCGTGTGGGGGCCTTCCGCGACCCTGGGTCGGCCGCAATTAAATCCAAAACGAGGCACCAGACTTGGAGGCCACACACGTTGTGAAATGCTTTATTCCTGCAGGCAGCCCTGCTTCGAATCAGCAGACATACAGAGATTTCTTTGCCAGAGTAAAGTCCTTACGCGTTTCGGGCATCCTCGCCCTTGGTCACAGGTGATCTGGCTCATGTGAGACTCGTAGCATACCATAACTCAAGTCGCAGGTTTATGGTCTCGCCCGCTGGGCGTGTCTGCACAATGCATCCTGGGACTTCGAGTTTTATCACACAGTGAGTTTTTCAACAGTAACAGTTGCTGGTAGCACATGAAAATAATGTTCCACAGTGGGTTTCTGTAGTGTTGCAGGTATGGCAGAACTGTTCTCACCCTATTGCGGAAACCACAACGCTCCTTATTGCGTCGTTTCGTAACGTCGCTGGACACCACTTCTTTCGTGTGGGGTCTTCCGCGACCCTGGGTCGGCCGCAATTAAATCCAAAACGAGGCACCAGATTTGGAGGCCACACACGTTGTGAAATGCTTTATTCCTGCAGGCAGCCCTGCTTCGAATCAGCAGACATACAGAGATTTCTTTGCCAGAGTAAAGTCCTTACGCGTTTCGGGCATCCTCGCCCTTGGTCACAGGTGATCTGGCTCATGTGAGACTCGTAGCATACCATAACTCAAGTCACAGGTTTATGGTCTCGCCCGCTGGGCGTGTCTGCACAATGCATCCTGGGACTTCGAGTTTTATCACACAGTGAGTTTTTCAACAGTAACAGTTGCTGGTAGCACATGAAAATAATGTTCCACAGTGGGTTTCTGTAGTGTTGCAGGTATGGCAGGACTGTTCTCACCCTATTGCGGAAACCACAACGCTCCTTATTGCGTCGTTTCGTAACGTCGCTGGACACCACTTCTTTCGTGTGGGGGCCTTCCGCGACCCTGGGTCGGCCGCAATTAAATCCAAAACGAGGCACCAGACTTGGAGGCCACACACGTTGTGAAATGCTTTATTCCTGCAGGCAGCCCTGCTTCGAATCAGCAGACATACAGAGATTTCTTTGCCAGAGTAAAGTCCTTACGCGTTTCGGGCATCCTCGCCCTTGGTCACAGGTGATCTGGCTCATGTGAGACTCGTAGCATACCATAACTCAAGTCGCAGGTTTATGGTCTCGCCCGCTGGGCGTGTCTGCACAATGCATCCTGGGACTTCGAGTTTTATCACACAGTGAGTTTTTCAACAGTAACAGTTGCTGGTAGCACATGAAAATAATGTTCCACAGTGGGTTTCTGTAGTGTTGCAGGTATGGCAGGACTGTTCTCACCCTATTGCGGAAACCACAACACTCCTTATTGCGTCGTTTCGTAATGTCGCTGGACACCACTTCTTTCGTGTGGGGGCCTTCCGCGACCCTGGGTCGGCCGCAATTAAATCCAAAACGAGGCACCAGACTTGGAGGCCACACACGTTGTGAAATGCTTTATTCCTGCAGGCAGCCCTGCTTCGAATCAGCAGACATACAGAGATTTCTTTGCCAGAGTAAAGTCCTTACGCGTTTCGGGCATCCTCGCCCTTGGTCACAGGTGATCTGGCTCATGTGAGACTCGTAGCATACCATAACTCAAGTCGCAGGTTTATGGTCTCGCCTGCTGGGCGTGTCTGCACAATGCATCCTGGGACTTCGAGTTTTATCACACAGTGAGTTTTTCAACAGTAACAGTTGCTGGTAGCACATGAAAATATTGTTCCACAGTGGGTTTCTGTAGTGTTGCAGGTATGGCAGGACTGTTCTCACCCTATTGCGGAAACCACAACGCTCCTTATTGCGTCGTTTCGTAACGTCGCTGGACACCACTTCTTTCGTGTGGGGGCCTTCCGCGACCCTGGGTCGGCCGCAATTAAATCCAAAACGAGGCACCAGACTTGGAGGCCACACACATTGTGAAATGCTTTATTCCTGCAGGCAGCCCTGCTTCGAATCAGCAGACATACAGAGATTTCTTTGCCAGAGTAAAGTCCTTACGCGTTTCGGGCATCCTCGCCCTTGGTCACAGGTGATCTGGCTCATGTGAGACTCGTAGCATACCATAACTCAAGTCGCAGGTTTATGGTCTCGCCCGCTGGGCGTGTCTGCACAATGCATCCTGGGACTTCGAGTTTTATCACACAGTGAGTTTTTCAACAGTAACAGTTGCTGGTAGCACATGAAAATAATGTTCCACAGTGGGTTTCTGTAGTGTTGCAGGTATGGCAGGACTGTTCTCACCCTATTGCGGAAACCACAACGCTCCTTATTGCGTCGTTTCGTAACGTCGCTGGACGCCACTTCTTTCGTGTGGGGGCCTTCCGCGACCACTGTGGAACATTATTTTCATGTGCTACCAGCAACTGTTACTGTTGGTGATAAAACTCGAAGTCCCAGGATGCATTGTGCAGACACGCCCAGCGGGCGAGACCATAAACCTGCGACTTGAGTTATGGTATGCTACGAGTCTCACATGAGCCAGACCACCTGTGACCAAGGGCGAGGATGCCCGAAACGCGTAAGGACTTTACTCTGGCAAAGAAATCTCTGTATGTCTGCTGATTCGAAGCAGGGCTGCCTGCAGGAATAAAGCATTTCACAACGCGTGTGGCCTCCAAGTCTGGTGCCTCGTTTTGGATTTAATTGCGGCCGACCCAGGGTCGCGGAAGGCCCCCACACGAAAGAAGTGGTGTCCAGCGACGTTACAAAACGACGCAATAAGGAGCGTTGTGGTTTCCGCAATAGGGTGAGAACAGTCCTGCCATACCTGCAACACTACAGAAACCCACTGTGGAACATTATTTTCATGTGCTACCAGCAACTGTTACTGTTGGTGATAAAACTCGAAGTCCCAGGATGCATTGTGCAGACACGCCCAGCGGGCGAGACCATAAACCTGCGACTTGAGTTATGGTATGCTACGAGTCTCACATGAGCCAGATCACCTGTGACCAAGGGCGAGGATGCCCGAAACGCGTAAGGACTTTACTCTGGCAAAGAAATCTCTGTATGTCTGCTGATTCGAAGCAGGGCTGCCTGCAGGAATAAAGCATTTCACAACGTGTGTGGCCTCCAAGTCTGGTGCCTCGTTTTGGATTTAATTGCGGCCGACCCAGGGTCGCGGAAGGCCCCCACACGAAAGAAGTGGTGTCCAGCGACGTTACGAAACAACGCAATAAGGAGCGTTGTGGTTTCCGCAATAGGGTGAGAACAGTCCTGCCATACCTGCAACACTACAGAAACCCACTGTGGAACATTATTTTCATGTGCTACCAGCAACTGTTACTGTTGGTGATAAAACTCGAAGTCCCAGGATGCATTGTGCAGACACGCCCAGCGGGCGAGACCATAAACCTGCGACTTGAGTTATGGTATGCTACGAGTCTCACATGAGCCAGATCACCTGTGACCAAGGGCGAGGATGCCCGAAACGCGTAAGGACTTTACTCTGGCAAAGAAATCTCTGTATGTCTGCTGATTCGAAGCAGGGCTGCCTGCAGGAATAAAGCATTTCACAACGTGTGTGGCCTCCAAGTCTGGTGCCTCGTTTTGGATTTAATTGCGGCCGACCCAGAGTCGCGGAAGGCCCCCACACGAAAGAAGTGGTGTCCAGCGACGTTACGAAACGACGCAATAAGGAGCGTTGTGGTTTCCTCAATAGGGTGAGAACAGTCCTGCCATACCTGCAACACTACAGAAACCCACTGTGGAACATTATTTTCATGTGCTACCAGCAACTGTTACTGTTGGTGATAAAACTCGAAGTCCCAGGATGCATTGTGCAGACACGCCCAGCGGGCGAGACCATAAACCTGCGACTTGAGTTATGGTATGCTACGAGTCTCACATGAGCCAGATCACCTGTGACCAAGGGCGAGGATGCCCGAAATGCGTAAGGACTTTACTCTGGCAAAGAAATCTCTGTATGTCTGCTGATTCGAAGCAGGGCTGCCTGCAGGAATAAAGCATTTCACAACGTGTGTGGCCTCCAAGTCTGGTGCCTCGTTTTGGATTTAATTGCGGCCGACCCAGGGTCGCGGAAGGCCCCCACACGAAAGAAGTGGTGTCCAGCGACGTTACGAAACGACGCAATAAGGAGCGTTGTGGTTTCCGCAATAGGGTGAGAACAGTCCTGCCATACCTGCAACACTACAGAAACCCACTGTGGAACATTATTTTCATGTGCTACCAGCAACTGTTACTGTTGGTGATAAAACTCGAAGTCCCAGGATGCATTGTGCAGACACGCCCAGCGGGCGAGACCATAAACCTGCGACTTGAGTTATGGTATGCTACGAGTCTCACATGAGCCAGATCACCTGTGACCAAGGGCGAGGATGCCCGAAACGCGTAAGGACTTTACTCTGGCAAAGAAATCTCTGTATGTCTGCTGATTCGAAGCAGGGCTGCCTGCAGGAATAAAGCATTTCACAACGTGTGTGGCCTCCAAGTTTGGTGCCTCGTTTTGGATTTAATTGCGGCCGACCCAGGGTCGCGGAAGGCCCCCACACGAAAGAAGTGGTGTCCAGCGACGTTACGAAACGACGCAATAAGGAGCGTTGTGGTTTCCGCAATAGGGTGAGAACAGTCCTGCCATACCTGCAACACTACAGAAACCCACTGTGGAACATTATTTTCATGTGCTACCAGCAACTGTTACTGTTGGTGATAAAACTCGAAGTCCCAGGATGCATTGTGCAGACACGCCCAGCGGGCGAGACCATAAACCTGCGACTTGAGTTATGGTATGCTACGAGTCTCACATGAGCCAGATCACCTGTGACCAAGGGCGAGGATGCCCGAAACGCGTAAGGACTTTACTCTGGCAAAGAAATCTCTGTATGTCTGCTAATTCGAAGCAGGGCTGCCTGCAGGAATAAAGCATTTCAATACGTGTGTGGCCTCCAAGTCTGGTGCCTCGTTTTGGATTTAA
The DNA here is from genome assembly GCF_964204655.1 of Triturus cristatus. NCBI lineage: Eukaryota > Metazoa > Chordata > Amphibia > Caudata > Salamandridae > Triturus > Triturus cristatus. The sequence continues at coordinate 458,014,781 of NC_140586.1, read as the reverse complement.
TTGCGGCCGACCCAGGGTCGCGGAAGGCCCCCACACGAAAGAAGTGGTGTCCAGCGACGTTACGAAACGACGCAATAAGGAGCGTTGTGGTTTCCGCAATAGGGTGAGAACAGTCCTGCCATACCTGCAACACTACAGAAACCCACTGTGGAACATTATTTTCATGTGCTACCAGCAACTGTTACTGTTGGTGATAAAACTCGAAGTCCCAGGATGCATTGTGCAGACACGCCCAGCGGGCGAGACCATAAACCTGCGACTTGAGTTATGGTATGCTACGAGTCTCACATGAGCCAGATCACCTGTGACCAAGGGCGAGGATGCCCGAAACGCGTAAGGACTTTACTCTGGCAAAGAAATCTCTGTATGTCTGCTGATTCGAAGCAGGGCTGCCTGCAGGAATAAAGCATTTCACAACGTGTGTGGCCTCCAAGTCTGGTGCCTCGTTTTGGATTTAATTGCGGCCGACCCAGGGTCGCGGAAGGCCCCCACACGAAAGAAGTGGTGTCCAGCGACGTTACGAAACGACGCAATAAGGAGCGTTGTGGTTTCCGCAATAGGGTGAGAACAGTCCTGCCATACCTGCAACACTACAGAAACCCACTGTGGAACATTATTTTCATGTGCTACCAGCAACTGTTACTGTTGGTGATAAAACTCGAAGTCCCAGGATGCATTGTGCAGACACGCCCAGCGGGCGAGACCATAAACCTGCGACTTGAGTTATGGTATGCTACGAGTCTCACATGAGCCAGATCACCTGTGACCAAGGGCGAGGATGCCCGAAACGCGTAAGGACTTTACTCTGGCAAAGAAATCTCTGTATGTCTGCTGATTCGAAGCAGGGCTGCCTGCAGGAATAAAGCATTTCACAACATGTGTGGCCTCCAAGTCTGGTACCTCGTTTTGGATTTAATTGCGGCCGACCCAGGGTCGCGGAAGGCCCCCACACGAAAGAAGTGGTGTCCAGCGACGTTACGAAACGACGCAATAAGGAGCGTTGTGGTTTCCGCAATAGGGTGAGAACAGTCCTGCCATACCTGCAACACTACAGAAACCCACTGTGGAACATTATTTTCATGTGCTACCAGCAACTGTTACTGTTGGTGATAAAACTCGAAGTCCCAGGATGCATTGTGCAGACACGCCCAGCGGGCGAGACCATAAACCTGCGACTTGAGTTATGGTATGCTACGAGTCTCACATGAGCCAGATCACCTGTGACCAAGGGCGAGGATGCCCGAAATGCGTAAGGACTTTACTCTGGCAAAGAAATCTCTGTATGTCTGCTGATTCGAAGCAGGGCTGCCTGCAGGAATAAAGCATTTCACAACGTGTGTGGCCTCCAAGTCTGGTGCCTCGTTTTGGATTTAATTGCGGCCGACCCAGGGTCGCGGAAGGCCCCCACACGAAAGAAGTGGTGTCCGGCGACGTTACGAAACGACGCAATAAGGAGCGTTGTGGTTTCCGCAATAGGGTGAGAACAGTCCTGCCATACCTGCAACACTACAGAAACCCACTGTGGAACATTATTTTCATGTGCTACCAGCAACTGTTACTGTTGGTGATAAAACTCGAAGTCCCAGGATGCATTGTGCAGACACGCCCAGCGGGCGAGACCATAAACCTGCGACTTGAGTTATGGTATGCTACGAGTCTCACATGAGCCAGATCACCTGTGACCAAGGGCGAGGATGCCCGAAACGCGTAAGGACTTTACTCTGGCAAAGAAATCTCTGTATGTCTGCTGATTCGAAGCAGGGCTGCCTGCAGGAATAAAGCATTTCACAACGTGTGTGGCCTCCAAGTCTGGTGCCTCGTTTTGGATTTAATTGCGGCCGACCCAGGGTCGCGGAAGGCCCCCACACGAAAGAAGTGGTGTCCAGCGACGTTACAAAACGACGCAATAAGGAGCGTTGTGGTTTCCGCAATAGGGTGAGAACAGTCCTGCCATACCTGCAACACTACAGAAACCCACTGTGGAACATTATTTTCATGTGCTACCAGCAACTGTTACTGTTGGTGATAAAACTCGAAGTCCCAGGATGCATTGTGCAGACACGCCCAGCGGGCGAGACCATAAACCTGCGACTTGAGTTATGGTATGCTACGAGTCTCACATGAGCCAGATCACCTGTGACCAAGGGCGAGGATGCCCGAAACGCGTAAGGACTTTACTCTGGCAAAGAAATCTCTGTATGTCTGCACATTCGAAGCAGGGCTGCCTGCAGGAATAAAGCATTTCACAACGTGTGTGGCCTCCAAGTCTGGTGCCTCGTTTTGGATTTAATTGCGGCCGACCCAGGGTCGCGGAAGGCCCCCACACGAAAGAAGTGGTGTCCAGCGACGTTACGAAACAACGCAATAAGGAGCGTTGTGGTTTCCGCAATAGGGTGAGAACAGTCCTGCCATACCTGCAACACTACAGAAACCCACTGTGGAACATTATTTTCATGTGCTACCAGCAACTGTTACTGTTGGTGATAAAACTCGAAGTCCCAGGATGCATTGTGCAGACACGCCCAGCGGGCGAGACCATAAACCTGCGACTTGAGTTATGGTATGCTACGAGTCTCACATGAGCCAGATCACCTGTGACCAAGGGCGAGGATGCCCGAAACGCGTAAGGACTTTACTCTGGCAAAGAAATCTCTGTATGTCTGCTGATTCGAAGCAGGGCTGCCTGCAGGAATAAAGCATTTCACAACGTGTGTGGCCTCCAAGTCTGGTGCCTCGTTTTGGATTTAATTGCGGCCGACCCAGAGTCGCGGAAGGCCCCCACACGAAAGAAGTGGTGTCCAGCGACGTTACGAAACGACGCAATAAGGAGCGTTGTGGTTTCCTCAATAGGGTGAGAACAGTCCTGCCATACCTGCAACACTACAGAAACCCACTGTGGAACATTATTTTCATGTGCTACCAGCAACTGTTACTGTTGGTGATAAAACTCGAAGTCCCAGGATGCATTGTGCAGACACGCCCAGCGGGCGAGACCATAAACCTGCGACTTGAGTTATGGTATGCTACGAGTCTCACATGAGCCAGATCACCTGTGACCAAGGGCGAGGATGCCCGAAATGCGTAAGGACTTTACTCTGGCAAAGAAATCTCTGTATGTCTGCTGATTCGAAGCAGGGCTGCCTGCAGGAATAAAGCATTTCACAACGTGTGTGGCCTCCAAGTCTGGTGCCTCGTTTTGGATTTAATTGCGGCCGACCCAGGGTCGCGGAAGGCCCCCACACGAAAGAAGTGGTGTCCAGCGACGTTACAAAACGACGCAATAAGGAGCGTTGTGGTTTCCGCAATAGGGTGAGAACAGTCCTGCCATACCTGCAACACTACAGAAACCCACTGTGGAACATTATTTTCATGTGCTACCAGCAACTGTTACTGTTGGTGATAAAACTCGAAGTCCCAGGATGCATTGTGCAGACACGCCCAGCGGGCGAGACCATAAACCTGCGACTTGAGTTATGGTATGCTACGAGTCTCACATGAGCCAGATCACCTGTGACCAAGGGCGAGGATGCCCGAAACGCGTAAGGACTTTACTCTGGCAAAGAAATCTCTGTATGTCTGCTGATTCGAAGCAGGGCTGCCTGCAGGAATAAAGCATTTCACAACGTGTGTGGCCTCCAAGTTTGGTGCCTCGTTTTGGATTTAATTGCGGCCGACCCAGGGTCGCGGAAGGCCCCCACACGAAAGAAGTGGTGTCCAGCGACGTTACGAAACGACGCAATAAGGAGCGTTGTGGTTTCCGCAATAGGGTGAGAACAGTCCTGCCATACCTGCAACACTACAGAAACCCACTGTGGAACATTATTTTCATGTGCTACCAGCAACTGTTACTGTTGGTGATAAAACTCGAAGTCCCAGGATGCATTGTGCAGACACGCCCAGCGGGCGAGACCATAAACCTGCGACTTGAGTTATGGTATGCTACGAGTCTCACATGAGCCAGATCACCTGTGACCAAGGGCGAGGATGCCCGAAACGCGTAAGGACTTTACTCTGGCAAAGAAATCTCTGTATGTCTGCTAATTCGAAGCAGGGCTGCCTGCAGGAATAAAGCATTTCAATACGTGTGTGGCCTCCAAGTCTGGTGCCTCGTTTTGGATTTAATTGCGGCCGACCCAGGGTCGCGGAAGGCCCCCACACGAAAGAAGTGGTGTCCAGCGACGTTACGAAACGACGCAATAAGGAGCGTTGTGGTTTCCGCAATAGGGTGAGAACAGTCCTGCCATACCTGCAACACTACAGAAACCCACTGTGGAACATTATTTTCATGTGCTACCAGCAACTGTTACTGTTGGTGATAAAACTCGAAGTCCCAGGATGCATTGTGCAGACACGCCCAGCGGGCGAGACCATAAACCTGCGACTTGAGTTATGGTATGCTACGAGTCTCACATGAGCCAGATCACCTGTGACCAAGGGCGAGGATGCCCGAAACGCGTAAGGACTTTACTCTGGCAAAGAAATCTCTGTATGTCTGCTGATTCGAAGCAGGGCTGCCTGCAGGAATAAAGCATTTCACAACGTGTGTGGCCTCCAAGTCTGGTGCCTCGTTTTGGATTTAATTGCGGCCGACCCAGGGTCGCGGAAGGCCCCCACACGAAAGAAGTGGTGTCCAGCGACGTTACGAAACGACGCAATAAGGAGCGTTGTGGTTTCCGCAATAGGGTGAGAACAGTCCTGCCATACCTGCAACACTACAGAAACCCACTGTGGAACATTATTTTCATGTGCTACCAGCAACTGTTACTGTTGGTGATAAAACTCGAAGTCCCAGGATGCATTGTGCAGACACGCCCAGCGGGCGAGACCATAAACCTGCGACTTGAGTTATGGTATGCTACGAGTCTCACATGAGCCAGATCACCTGTGACCAAGGGCGAGGATGCCCGAAACGCGTAAGGACTTTACTCTGGCAAAGAAATCTCTGTATGTCTGCTGATTCGAAGCAGGGCTGCCTGCAGGAATAAAGCATTTCACAACGTGTGTGGCCTCCAAGTCTGGTACCTCGTTTTGGATTTAATTGCTGCCGACCCAGGGTCGCGGAAGGCCCCCACACGAAAGAAGTGGTGTCCAGCGACGTTACGAAACGACGCAATAAGGAGCGTTGTGGTTTCCGCAATAGGGTGAGAACAGTCCTGCCATACCTGCAACACTACAGAAACCCACTGTGGAACATTATTTTCATGTGCTACCAGCAACTGTTACTGTTGGTGATAAAACTCGAAGTCCCAGGATGCATTGTGCAGACACGCCCAGCGGGCGAGACCATAAACCTGCGACTTGAGTTATGGTATGCTACGAGTCTCACATGAGCCAGATCACCTGTGACCAAGGGCGAGGATGCCCGAAATGCGTAAGGACTTTACTCTGGCAAAGAAATCTCTGTATGTCTGCTGATTCGAAGCAGGGCTGCCTGCAGGAATAAAGCATTTCACAACGTGTGTGGCCTCCAAGTCTGGTGCCTCGTTTTGGATTTAATTGCGGCCGACCCAGGGTCGCGGAAGGCCCCCACACGAAAGAAGTGGTGTCCGGCGACGTTACGAAACGACGCAATAAGGAGCGTTGTGGTTTCCGCAATAGGGTGAGAACAGTCCTGCCATACCTGCAACACTACAGAAACCCACTGTGGAACATTATTTTCATGTGCTACCAGCAACTGTTACTGTTGGTGATAAAACTCGAAGTCCCAGGATGCATTGTGCAGACACGCCCAGCGGGCGAGACCATAAACCTGCGACTTGAGTTATGGTATGCTACGAGTCTCACATGAGCCAGATCACCTGTGACCAAGGGCGAGGATGCCCGAAACGCGTAAGGACTTTACTCTGGCAAAGAAATCTCTGTATGTCTGCTGATTCGAAGCAGGGCTGCCTGCAGGAATAAAGCATTTCACAACGTGTGTGGCCTCCAAGTCTGGTGCCTCGTTTTGGATTTAATTGCGGCCGACCCAGGGTCGCGGAAGGCCCCCACACGAAAGAAGTGGTGTCCAGCGATGTTACGAAACGACGCAATAAGGAGCGTTGTGGTTTCCGCAATAGGGTGAGAACAGTCCTGCCATACCTGCAACACTACAGAAACCCACTGTGGAACATTATTTTCATGTGCTACCAGCAACTGTTACTGTTGGTGATAAAACTCGAAGTCCCAGGATGCATTGTGCAGACACGCCCAGCGGGCGAGACCATAAACCTGCGACTTGAGTTATGGTATGCTACGAGTCTCACATGAGCCAGATCACCTGTGACCAAGGGCGAGGATGCCCGAAACGCGTAAGGACTTTACTCTGGCAAAGAAATCTCTGTATGTCTGCTGATTCGAAGCAGGGCTGCCTGCAGGAATAAAGCATTTCACAACGTGTGTGGCCTCCAAGTCTGGTGCCTCGTTTTGGATTTAATTGCGGCCGACCCAGGGTCGCGGAAGGCCCCCACACGAAAGAAGTGGTGTCCAGCGACGTTACGAAACGACGCAATAAGGAGCGTTGTGGTTTCCGCAATAGGGTGAGAACAGTCCTGCCATACCTGCAACACTACAGAAACCCACTGTGGAACATTATTTTCATGTGCTACCAGCAACTGTTACTGTTGGTGATAAAACTCGAAGTCCCAGGATGCATTGTGCAGACACGCCCAGCGGGCGAGACCATAAACCTGCGACTTGAGTTATGGTATGCTACGAGTCTCACATGAGCCAGATCACCTGTGACCAAGGGCGAGGATGCCCGAAACGCGTAAGGACTTTACTCTGGCAAAGAAATCTCTGTATGTCTGCTGATTCGAAGCAGGGCTGCCTGCAGGAATAAAGCATTTCACAACGTGTGTGGCCTCCAAGTCTGGTGCCTCGTTTTGGATTTAATTGCGGCCGACCCAGGGTCGCGGAAGGCCCCCGCACGAAAGAAGTGGTGTCCAGCGACGTTACGAAACGACGCAATAAGGAGCGTTGTGGTTTCCGCAATAGGGTGAGAACAGTCCTGCCATACCTGCAACACTACAGAAACCCACTGTGGAACATTATTTTCATGTGCTACCAGCAACTGTTACTGTTGGTGATAAAACTCGAAGTCCCAGGATGCATTGTGCAGACACGCCCAGCGGGCGAGACCATAAACCTGCGACTTGAGTTATGGTATGCTACGAGTCTCACATGAGCCAGATCACCTGTGACCAAGGGCGAGGATGCCCGAAACGCGTAAGGACTTTACTCTGGCAAAGAAATCTCTGTATGTCTGCTGATTCGAAGCAGGGCTGCCTGCAGGAATAAAGCATTTCACAACGTGTGTGGCCTCCAAGTCTGGTGCCTCGTTTTGGATTTAATTGCGGCCGACCCAGGGTCGCGGAAGGCCCCCACATGAAAGAAGTGGTGTCCAGCGACGTTACGAAATGACGCAATAAGGAGCGTTGTGGTTTCCGCAATAGGGTGAGAACAGTCCTGCCATACCTGCAACACTACAGAAACCCACTGTGGAACATTATTTTCATGTGCTACCAGCAACTGTTACTGTTGGTGATAAAACTCGAAGTCCCAGGATGCATTGTGCAGACACGCCCAGCGGGCGAGACCATAAACCTGCGACTTGAGTTATGGTATGCTACGAGTCTCACATGAGCCAGATCACCTGTGACCAAGGGCGAGGATGCCCGAAACGCGTAAGGACTTTACTCTGGCAAAGAAATCTCTGTATGTCTGCTGATTCGAAGCAGGGCTGCCTGCAGGAATAAAGCATTTCACAACGTGTGTGGCCTCCAAGTCTGGTGCCTCGTTTTGGATTTAATTGCGGCCGACCCAGGGTCGCAGAAGGCCCCCACACGAAAGAAGTGGTGTCCAGCGACGTTACGAAACGACGCAATAAGGAGCGTTGTGGTTTCCGCAATAGGGTGAGAACAGTCCTGCCATACCTGCAACACTACAGAAACCCACTGTGGAACATTATTTTCATGTGCTACCAGCAACTGTTACTGTTGGTGATAAAACTCGAAGTCCCAGGATGCATTGTGCAGACACGCCCAGCGGGCGAGACCATAAACCTGCGACTTGAGTTATGGTATGCTACGAGTCTCACATGAGCCAGATCACCTGTGACCAAGGGCGAGGATGCCCGAAACGCGTAAGGACTTTACTCTGGCAAAGAAATCTCTGTATGTCTGCACATTCGAAGCAGGGCTGCCTGCAGGAATAAAGCATTTCACAACGTGTGTGGCCTCCAAGTCTGGTGCCTCGTTTTGGATTTAATTGCGGCCGACCCAGGGTCGCGGAAGGCCCCCACACGAAAGAAGTGGTGTCCAGCGACGTTACGAAACAACGCAATAAGGAGCGTTGTGGTTTCCGCAATAGGGTGAGAACAGTCCTGCCATACCTGCAACACTACAGAAACCCACTGTGGAACATTATTTTCATGTGCTACCAGCAACTGTTACTGTTGGTGATAAAACTCGAAGTCCCAGGATGCATTGTGCAGACACGCCCAGCGGGCGAGACCATAAACCTGCGACTTGAGTTATGGTATGCTACGAGTCTCACATGAGCCAGATCACCTGTGACCAAGGGCGAGGATGCCCGAAACGCGTAAGGACTTTACTCTGGCAAAGAAATCTCTGTATGTCTGCTGATTCGAAGCAGGGCTGCCTGCAGGAATAAAGCATTTCACAACGTGTGTGGCCTCCAAGTCTGGTGCCTCGTTTTGGATATATATATATATATATATATATATATATATATATTATTTTTTTTTAAAAAAAAATTTCACTTAAAAAACCATAGGTTTTAGGTATGGTATAGTTAAGAATTAGCATTTAAAAAACCTTTGAAATTCACTGAAAAAACCATAGGTTTCAGACACATTATAGTTAGGAATTAGCATTTAAAAAAACCTTAGAAATTCACTGAAAAAAACATAGGTTTCATGGGCGTTATAGTTAGCTGGACATTTCCCTCGTACAAAACCATTGAAATTCCCCTGTTATAGTTAGTTCAGCTAACTATAACTCGCGCCCCCGCAATGCACTGCTGATGACGTCACATATTACATCACTCATGACATGGTCAGTGACATCACTGATGACATCACTGATGACATCTCAAATGACATCACTGATGACATCTCTGATGACATCATCCAGTGTCTGTGTGTTTCTGTAAAGTTTAAATATGTTTATTATATATAGGGAAAGGCATATTGAAGAATGAGTGGGTGTATAAGTGTGTGAATGGATGATTTTGTAGGTGCATGACTGCCTCTATAAGTGAGTGATTAAATGTATCTTACTGAATGCATGGGTTAGTGACTAAACTGTGTGGATGTCTGTATCCGTCTGTCTGCTGGTGTGTAAGTGGCTGCATGGGTTTGCAAATAGCTACATGATTGTCTATATGGGTTATAGATCGGTTGTCTGAGTATCCATATGGGTGCCTGAGTGTTTGTGTGGGTGGGGTGTATGTGACTCTGTGCATAGATATGTGAGTGGGTGATTCATTGGGTGCATGGTTTCAAGAGTGCATCAGTGATGGACTGTATGGGTGGGTGAGTGTGTGTATGGTTGTGTTAGTGGGTAAATGTATATTTCAGTGGTACATATGTGATTTGCTACATATGTGAAAGGCAGTATATATGTATGTTGGGGTACATAAATGGCTATAAGTGAGAGTGTGTGATTGTGAGAGTGTCTGAATGGATGAGTGTGTGCTTGTATCATTGATTGTATAAGAGCGTAAGAATGTGCTAGTATTTGTATGAGTAATTGAGCTAGTGTGTGTATAACTGTATAGGTGAGTAAATGGCAGTGTGATTAATTATTTGCATGACTGAGTAGGTGTGTGAGTACCTCTATGGATGTGTGGTGGTGTGTTAATGTCTATATAGGTATATGGGTGCATATGATAGTCCTGTACTGAGTGACCATAAGTATGAGTGACTGTACGGATGAGTGAGTGGATGGGTGTGTAGATCTAAGAATCAGTGAGTGGGTATGTACTTATTGGTGTCGGAGTGTCTATGGTTTTGAGAATGGCAGTATGTAATTTAGAGTGGGTGTATCAAAGGTTATATTAGGGTGTGAGAAGATGCATCAAATTATCACATGGATGATGTCATCAGTGATGTCATCAGTGATGTCATTTGAGATGTCATCAGTGATGTCACTGATCATGTCATGAGTGATGTAATATGTGACGTCATCAGCAGTGCATTGCGGGGGCGCAAGTTATAGTTAGCTGAACTAACTATAACGGGGGAATTTCAATGGTTTTGTAAGAGGGAAATGTCCAGCTAACTATAACGACCCTGAAACCTATGCTTTTTACAGTGAATTTCTATGTTTTTTTAAATGCTTATTCCTAACTATAACGTGTGTGAAACCTATGGTTTTTTCAGTGAATTTCAAAGATTTTTTAAATGCTAATTCCTAACTATAACATACCTGAAACCTATGGTTTTTTAAGTGAATTTCAAAGGATTTTGAAATGCTAATTCCTATCTATACCTTATCTCTAAACTATGTTTTTTTACTGAATTTCATAGGATTTCTAAATCTTTATTTTTCAGTGTATCAATTGCTTTATTTATGTTTTTATACTGTTTTTCATAATTTAAAAAAAATGTTTTACATATTTTTTTTAAATTCATAAATATTACATGTTTTTAATGAATTGTTTTTGAAAATATTTGTAATTGTTTTAAACTCTATTTTTTAAATTTTTTAAAAATATTTTTTAAACTATATTGTTAATATTTTTTTTTTTTCTAATATTCTTGAAAACGCGCACCCAATGCGTACCTTGCTCGATTCCTGCGCGGAACATAGTCGCCATTTTACGATTGTTGTGTAGGATGCGCATAGGGTGTGCGTTGGCTACGTATTTTCATGTGCGATTACTATGCAACCGGTACGTGACTCCAGGTGCATACGTGACACATACCAAATACGTTATGCGACGCTCGTGCGCTTCTGCGAAACATCATATACGTGTTTGACGCGGTGGGTATGCGATTCCCGCTAAACATTTTAAATGTCAAAAAACATATATATATGTATTTCATATAAATATTAAGGGAAGATATCATCTAAGCCACTCATAAAATTAATATATTTTTACTTTTAATCAACCTATATTACTTTCAAATGCAATTTCGCGAATTCACGCTCGGTGCGTGCTGCCTAGGTACAGGGTGCGCGGATCCCATGCGACCTGAAAAAAAGAGATTTGTTTGGTTCATTAGACTTCTTATTCTAACTATTGAAAGACCCCACCCATTTCAATCATTCTTCTTAGACCTACTTTGGAGGAGCATCTCTGTGCTTAGAAGAACTTTTTTTGGCTAAGTTGACACTTAGTTCAAACTTTTTTTCTGAGAAACAATGGCTTCAGGGCAGCAGGCATCACCAGCATCTGAACAATCAGAAGATGAATTTTTGGCTGAACCACCACGCCCAGAAAGATATTCATCTGTTGTCTGGAAATTTTTTACTTTTCCAGAGGGACAAACCAAGACAAATGCCACCAAAGTGACATGTAAAATATGTTAGAGAGTGCTGTCCCGTGGAGATCCAGCAAAGAAGTACTCATGTGGTACAGCCAGCATGAAGAAACATCTTAAAACTATGCATCCAGTAAACCTGGCATGTGAAGAGTGCCGAAGAATGAGAGTTCTTCCTGCAGCTTCACAAACATCACAACCAAGTACTTCTTGCACTGATCCATCTGAACAACACCTGGACACCCGTTCTCAGTTTGCAACACTCAAAGTGCACTGCTTGAAGTTTAATGCAGTCCTATGCTACGGAGACCAATCTATTGACTTAATTTGCAGGATGCAAGAGAACCATCGTTGTTAGATTTTTTTTTTTCTCCTGAAATTCATTGTCTTGTTCCTCCAGTTCTGTTTTTTCCTTTTTTTCAAGATAAAACCCCAAAAATTAAAAATTGTTCACAAAATCAAAAAAAATAATATGAAAGAAAAAAGAAGAAAAAAAAAGTTCTTGTAAGAACTAACTTTTCTGGTTTAAAAAAAGAGCTATATTTGTGTGTTAGTGTGTGAAAGTGTACATGAATGTATGTGTAGTGCATACTTGACTGAACGAATGCATTAGTAGTGTATAGTGAATGCATAAGTGCAGAACTATGAGGAAGTGCTGCAGCATCACACAGTAACCTCTTTAACTGCAGTGTGCTGTGGTACTTCTGAAGCACAGGGATGCAACATATGTACATAAATATGTTGCAAGTCTATGCTTCTCTCTGCACGGCTGCTTAAACTGCAGCCATGTGGTGACACAGGCACCCTTGCACCGAGGTGCAAGGATATCTGTGTCATGTGGAGTTTGTTTTTGTGCAGGAAGACACACCTTCCTGCACAAAAACAATCAGTAAAGGCATTTTTCTCCTTCAATGTATGCTGAGGATTTTAGCATGTATTGAAAGATAAAAAATTAGGAAAAATGAAAACAATTCTCCTTGTTGTGCATTGCTACACCAATTGGAGAATGGTGCAGCATTCACACACATGTCCAGATTTATGATTTTTGATAAATCTGGAGATGTGTCTTGTTCTATGAGTATTCTCTGCAATCACGCACAGCAACACTTATAGAACGCCCTTTCAACGCAAAGTGGTGTGTATGATGAGGTCGTATTAACATGGAGAAGAAAAGGTACACAGAGTGCCTTTTCCTCTCTTTGTAAATATGAAAGAGTGTCTTGTGCTATAACTATGTTACAAAAAGTCACATATTTCTGTATGGAAAATTGCTTGTGAATGATAGAAGGTAAGCACAGAGTTTTGTCTGCAAAGATGCTCAAAGAAGAATGATTGAAATCATTGCGGTCCTTCAATAGGTACAATGGGAAATATTATGAACCACTAAAATCTGTTTTTTTGCAGGTCACATGATGATATCCTATGACAGGGACATTCCAAAACTACATAGGTATGAACAGGGTGTTTTGAAAAATGTATTTAAACTTTGTAGCTTCTTGCAGATCTGCCCATTGTGCATATTAATACTTAGTTAAACTTACCTTCACAGTAATAGAACTAAAAAATGGTACACATTTTTTTCAGATGTTTTTTGTAATGTAAATTGGGGTAAATTGCTTATTTTAAAATTAGATTCTGTGAAAGAAAAGAAAAATAGTTATATCATGTAATAATACATTTTTAACAACACAGCATAATTTATTGAATTTCACTAGAAATAGTGATTTCAATCGTACTCATCACATAACAGCGGGCAAAGAAAAACAATCAAAACGATTGTTTAAAAAAAACAACAATCTATTCTCAGTAAAATACCAGAAAATACAAATCACACATATATAAAATGCTCACTGCTAACAAAATTTTATAACTTACATTTATAAAAACTGTAAATGTTGCCACTTTAAAATATACACCGAGTCAATGTGTAAGAAAAAGTCCATAATTCAAACTTATACCTTTCCTTGAGGCCAAATGGTATTTTTGTTTTTTATGTAAATTGTCCAATGGTAATCCTATTAAATTATAATAATAAATTCCTCAGAGGCTGAATTATCTTCCTAAAACTTTGGCTTTAAAAATATTAGGTAGGAATTTGGTAATTCACTAGGCAAACGTTGTTTGAAAACCAACTGGGCATCATTACAAAGTGTCCAGCCTTTGTCACATTTTAGTGTAATGTCCAGATGTTGTGGAAGGACCATCATAGAAAATTATTGCAATTGCTACAAAAGTCCTTCCTGATATTGATAGTTGTGTTTCTACAAAATGTTTTATTAAAGTGTCCAATTTTCTTCCATCAGCTGTACAACGTTGCATCATTAAAATTATATATTGTCCATATCTTTGTAAAAATAATGTTGATAACATTTCTGATTTACATTGGCTACACTCCATGTTTTGATTTGCAGTTTTAACTAATTTATTGAAAGACACTGATTTACAGTCCAGTAATGTTAAATATAGAAATCTTTCAGTGTCTACATTAGTGCTAGATGTATACATACAATTTTCACTATGATGTTCCCATTTGTAACAAAGGCCAAAAATATTTTCTATTTCTACACTTTCATTTTCAAAAACGGTAAGCATATACATTAAAAATTCCTGAGCATCTTGTTGGATATTTTGCGTAAATTGTGTAGAACCAGAACATACATCCAAAAGATTACGAACATCAGAAACAGTTTGTATTTTACCTGTATCAGTTCTCAATTTTTCATAAACAGAATACAACAACGAACAAAATCTTTTTTCCCGATTCTGCATAATTTGTTGTTGCAAACCTTCAAGATAAAAAACAACATTGACCACTACATTAGCATAGCAGTTGACACCTGAACTATGTTCAAACTGATAACCAACAATCTCTTCAACAGTGTCCTTTTTCTTATTGCTTGCAATGACAACATTATCTTATTTTTTTCCCTTTTCTACACCTTCAGTACAGATATTCTCATACCTTCTTTTTCAACCAACCACACGCTTTTCAAATACAGGATATTGACCTAAATTGGGAGCATACGCTCTTCTTAACCTATTATACGCTTTTATACAGTTTGCATCTGCAGTAACCTTTGTGTCATCAAAATCAATCAAAAACAAACCAGATAATGTTCTGACTCACGACAAAGCAACATATGCCATAACCTCTTTAAACACAGTAGATCCAATATTCACCAATGCACTGTCTACACCTAATCCTTGAGATTTATGAATAGTCACTGCGTATGCCAGAGAAAATGGAGATTGTTTCCTACGGACATATAAATCTTTAACAAGCAAAAAACGAACTGAACAATGACCAATTTCTTTAACTTCTTCAATCTGATCAAATTTATTTTTTAAAAATTCAATTCCATCTTTTTTCTGATAATTAATAAAATCCACAACTTTACCCATTGCTCCTTTAACTAAACCTTTTTCTACATCCAAATTACGCCTTAAAATTACCCGACAGTTTATACATGCATATAGATTCTTTTTTAAACCAGCCGTTTTAGATATCTTTTTTTCGAAAGAATCCAGTTTTGTTTTTAATTTTCCCATCAAAATAATAGTAATTCCTTCATGCTCTATTTTATCGATGGCTTCCATTTTTATAATTTCTTCATTTTCCAGTTTCAATAGTTCTTCGTTGAATATAGAACACTCGTGCAGTGTTGGCATTAAGCAGATTACAGATTTATTTTCTGCAATTTTCATGTATATTTTCTCAGGAACTACATTTTCATTTGGAAACACCTTGGAAAGTAATTGTCTCTGCAAAGCTTGTTTGCCATGTTCTGTCAGAAGTCCAATTCTTATATCTTGAAGAATACTTCCATAGTCAGCATCATTTGCCTGTCGCATATTTTTCGTCAGTTCTTTTTTATTCAAAATATGACCAAATGTTAACGTTTCCAACACTACCCTAAGGGCCCGATTCACAGAACTAACTTAAGACAAAATCCTAAACTTACTACTATTTTGGTATTCACAGAAGGCACTTACTCATTTCGGTATTCACAGAAGGCACTTACTCATTTCGGTATTCACAGAAGTTAGGAGTCCTAACTTTAGGACTCCTAAATGCCTTCTGTGAATACCAAAAGTCTTAAAATTAGGATTTTTCTCAGTTTCGTAGTAGTATAGTTAGGACTCCTAACTTTAGGACTCCTAAATGCCTTCTGTGAATACCGAAAGTCTTAAAATAAGGATTTTTCTCAGTTTAGTAGTAGTAAAGTTAGGACTCCTAACTTTAGGACTCCTAAATGCCTTCTGTGAATACCGAAAGCCTTAAAATTAGGATTTTTCTCAGTTTAGTAGTAGTATAGTTAGGACTCCTAAGTTTAGGACTCCTAAATGCCTTCTGTGAATACCGAAAGTCTTAAAATTAGGATTTTTCTCAATTTAGTAGTAGTAAATTTAGGACTCCTAAATGCCTTCTGTGAATACCGAAAGCCTTAAAATTAGGATTTTTCTCACTTTAGTAGTAGTAAAGTTAGGAGTCCTAACTTTAGGACTCCTAAACGGATAAAAATCCTAATTTTAAGACTTTCGGTATTCACAGAAGGCATTTAGTAGTCCTAAACTTAGGACTCCTAACTTTTGTGAATACCGAAATGAGTAAGTGTCTTCTGTGAATACCAAAATGAGTAAGTGCCTTCTGTGAATACGAAAACCGTAGTAAGTTTAGGATTTTGTCTTAAGTTAGTTCTGTGAATCGGGCCCAGAGATTTTCTGGTTTCTTCATGTGCAAGTGTTTTAAATACTGGTTGTCCTTTTACAGGGGTCAGTTGCAGTAGATCTCCAAAAACGATGACGTGTTTTCCTCCAAATAACAGGGCATACTCTGTTTTAAGAATTTGCTGCATTCTTAAATGCACAAAGGCAAGCATTAAGTTTGAGACCATGCTTACCTCACCAATAATGAGAAGTTTCATTTTCTTCAGGACTCTTGAAACTTCACAACAAGCTTCTCCAGAGAGCTTGTGGTATTCCAATTTGTTCTCATGCTCTACTGGTAGCATTAGTAAACGATGTAAAGTAATTCCTTTAATGTTATGTGCTGCCAACCCACTTGGAGCAGTGACAACACAAGACAAATGCGACTCTTTTCTGCAGATAACTTGTAATTACTTTAATTAAGAAACTTTTTCCTGTTCCAGCTTGTCCACTCACATACATTCAGATAGGTTGAAATGATGTGCATGAGCACTCTTTCTTTTCATGAAGTAATCCATGGTCAATCTGTTGTCTCACTTGCTGATATATTTGTTTATGTTCAATATTTAGTTGTTCTTCCAAGTCTCCTAACTCCATTACATCTTCTTGAGCTTGATGCATTGCTGTTTCCACCTCATTCATGGCAATTGCTGCTTCATTTTCAACAATTGGTTGTCCTAGTGGATCTTGACTCAGTGCAGCAGAATTTTGACTGTCTTGAGAACAATCTCAGCTGCAATTGTAGCTTCTTGATCAATTTCATCATTCAACATTTTCACATAATTCCATAAAGCTCTGCATTGTATGCTATCTTTACAAGCATTAAATGAATCTTCATAGCTCTGAAAATCTCCAAGTAATTCCAGTTCTGAACGCCACGGTTTGAACATTTGCAAAAGGGCTAAATAGTAAAATTCCCTTTTATCAGCAGTGTCGCAACTCAGCTTCCTGTGATTAATCAAGTTACCTTTCCTTTGTTTCACCAAACATCCTTCGTAACCAACGACTTAATATTTTCCATCGTTGATGTTCTCTGTAGTATTCCATTTAAAAGTGTAGTTTTGCAGCACTTCATAGAGACACATGTTCTCAAGATGTTGACTTCTGTTTCGGTAATATGTGTCCAACGTATTCGTTTTCAAAATATCTGTACTTTCTGGTTCTTTTTCTGCTAAATATTCAATTTCTTGAACAGATTTCAGTACCCGATTTCGCATTGCTGCAAGACCTAGGCTCACCCAAATGATTCGTCTACATTTGGAGTATAGACTTGCAGATGATAACTGATCTGAGCATTCATATGCTCCAATTTCTCGATGCGATAACATCTTCAAACAGAAACTGTATAATTTCTTACTTAGAGTCTTCTCGTGAGAAATCTCTTCTCACATTTCTTTCAATTGGGTCTTTTCTGATTTAGTAATGTAGGACGTTACATATCGAGCAACAGCAATGGAATTGTCCGTAACATACTGAATATCCATGTTAGCGTTCCACATGGATAAAATAACTGGATTGTAGTCATTTATGTATTTTGACTCTTCGCTTCTTCTTAAGTTGTAGGTATTCTTGTGATGGTATGTCGCATAGCTGCCATAAAACTGTTTACTCTTCCTTTGGATAATACAGGCCGTGGAAATGCAAAACGACATTTGGTATAGAACTTATCCTTAGACTTGTACTTTCGTCGACAGTATTTTCCACATCTATGGCTTTGGAATCGTAAGACTTGTTGTTTTAAGTTTTTATCTTCTCTGTTATAGGATACAGCACATGTGGCATATTCTTCAATGAAAGACAAAACAGTATCGTCTGAATCTGTTCCAAATTTGGGGGCATCCTTGATCCATAACAACATATGTATATGAGGAGCACCTCTTGCTTGATACTCCTTTCTCCAAAAGAAATCCACAACTTCTCCAAGAGGAGGATTCTTTTTATTGCAGATGAAAGACATCATAGCTTCAAATCTATGATTGAAATATCTGCATACATTAACATGATCCAAAGAGCACAATTCTCCAGGTGTCTTGTAGTCAATATTTTTTATATTGGAATTTGCCTCTCAAAGAAATTCAAGTAAATCATCCCAAGCGTACTCAGCACAGCTTAGTGTAAGGAACCATGTAGGAGTTCCTAAGTTCCGTAGCATACATTTCAGTTCTCCATGACGATAGTACCAATATTCATTAGTACCACGCTGACATGCCATCAGATTAATCAACTGAGATTCTAAATGATCATCTCTCTGATGCACTTTATCCATAAAATCCTTTGCAGTTACATTTTGCAGATGCATTCCAGTTTTTAAAATATGATTTACTGCATATGAAAGTCCAGACAAGTCACTTTCAAACAGAAGATGAAACATATAAGGGATACATTGTCGAAATCTTGGATCTTCCGCATATAATATTGTTGTCCGATATTCAGATGCAGGAATCTGCACAGGGCGTTCATCATATCATCCACCTTTTCCTGTTGGAAACAACTGCGGGAAACAACAACCTTCCAAGCTCTCTTCCCATACACTCATGGGACTTCCTTTTGCTTTTTCCATTTGGAATAACTCAATCGTATTCCCCATCACTTCTTTGGAATGAAGTGGGTGTACACTGTAATGTTCATAGATTTCTTCACATCTGAACATGTCCACTTTTTCAATGTGTCCACTTGACGTATCAGTATCTTCTGCTAAATCTATTTCTTCTTCTCCTACAAACACATTTCTATAGTACTCATTATTTTTTTATCAGATACAATGTTGCCTTTTGCACTTTTCTAACATCCACTAACTCTTGCCAGATTTTCTTATTCTTAGTAGGAACACCATTAACTAGAATAACTAGTGGTTCGTTTTCTGCACGCTCTACACCAATAGTTTCAATGTTTTTCTTTAAATCTAATGGTAAATACACAACTCTTCCTTTTAATCCTCTTTGTAAATCTGATGGAGGCAATTTACCTGTTTTAGGCTCCATACAAACAATAGCCTGAAACGGGTGCACACATTGAATGAGAATAGACTCATAGGTATTTAAATCTATCAGCTCTGGAGGAATAGCAATCAACTCTAGATTATTATGAACAGCTCTAGCAGGCATTTTATTCTCATCTAATTTGCTATAACAATATTTGCAAATACGCTGGCCAGAACCCAAATCAAAACAATCCTCTACCAACAAATAAGTTGCAAATTCCTTCCACTTATCATTATTTTCTGTTTCACTTTTTAAATACAGATTGACACTCCTAGTCTGATTTTTATAGTGTGTTCGCCAACAACAAATACAAGAAACATTTGGTCTTTCACCTGAAATCACCATAAACTTTGTGATTTGAGCTTCAAAATTTTTTGTAATCATGGGTTCTACATTGTCTTCAACATTTTGTTCTATTAATGTGTCAGTTTCAGCACTCTCTTGCTGAGGACCAAAGTAACAAAACTCAATATCATCACAAACCTTCTTCTCATCTGATACTGATCTACGCAAAAGAGCACTGTTCATCTCATTTAACTTTAGTGCTGGACTTTTTGCATAATACAATCTTCTCACTAACTTCCGCATTTGAGTATGATGTACTGCCAACATCCTGAAATGGTGAAAAACACTTTGACAAACTTTCCTAGAAAGACAAGCCAGAAAATGACCTTGCAAACCAGTATTTTTTCTCACTCTTCAAGGGTCTAGTCCTTGCAACACCTTAATCTTTTGTTTAACACTTTTTTTACTATATGCTTGTAAGAAATTGCATAATTTATCAATAGATTCTTGTTGTACACTACAAATACTGCTGCAATCCCAAATGTACACAGGGTCTTTAGGACGTCTCCCTAGAACTTCATCAGCTATCACTTCTTATGCATTTCTTTGAACCATTTTCTCTTTGTCAATTAGACAACTATTTCTAACCTCCTAACCTCAACCACTGGTGTCAACTGCATGCAATAAATTATTGCTCTGTAAATAACTCTCTTCATTAAAGAAAGGCTCTGAACTTGAACTGTGTTTCTATTCATCCAAAAAAACACAAAAATGAGTTTTGTTAATTACTCTTTTTCTCTTACTTTTGGCCTTCATTAAATGGATTGGCTTATCTAGTGATCGAATTCTGTTTAATACTAAAATGAATAGTTTCCTTTTTACTTCAAAAGCCTTTTCAACAATGGTTTCAATATGCTTCTTCTTTTTATAAAATAGAGCTCTCTTTTTATATTTCTTCGTATCTTTCAGCAAATTATGTACTACTATCTTGTAAAATAATTTTTTGCGTATTTCTTTAAACTGATTATGTCTTCTTTTACCATTCTTCATGTCCTTTGACTGTCCATTTGCTTTTTTGCTTTTCCTATTATTTTGAGTATTTTTTCTAGTTGAAGTATTCTCAGAGGTTTCAGCATTCTGTACATTCTGTCTGGTCCTACAAACATTTTTAATAAATTGCTTTGTGATCTCACCAGAAGATTTTTTCTTTTTAGCCACATTATGTTGTTCATTCAATACTTGTGGTTGATTTTTCTTCAAGTAACTGTCCTTTTTCTGTTCTTTTCTTTTTCTTACTTTGTCCGGCATGATTTCTCTATTTTAATGGTAATAAACAGTATCTGTAAAAAAAAAAATCACAAATAAACGTATATTAATATCTTTATAAATTATACTTTTCTATTACTAGACAAACACATTTTATATAAATACTGACTAAGAAATTATAGGCCTGAAGCACAAGTGTGAAGGTGGTTAGACAACTACATGCATAGTGCATACTACTTTGAAGCAGTACATGCCCTAAAGCCTACCTCACTGAAAGAGTACATGCTTACTGACTGAATGATTACAGTACTATAAGGAGAGGCACTGGGTGAATTCATAGTTGGTTGAGATTTACTTCACTGAATAGATTACTACATGGTACTGAAAGACTTACTATGGGTTTGCAACAGCAGTCACAGTGTGTTTGCTGGAGTGTATGCATAGTGACGGTGGAATTGTAGGCCTGAAGCACAAGTGTGAAACTGGTTGGACCACTACATGCATAGTGGATAGTTATTTCAAGCAGTCCTTGTGGAAAGGCATGGTTCACTGCATGAGTACCTGGGTACTGACTGAAACATTAGAGTACTGCAAGGAGAGTGCCTGGATGAATCTTATAAGGGTTTGGGTTTTGGCACAGTGAATGGATTAGTACATGGTGTCAGATGAATCACTGGAGGTGTGTAAGGGGAGTGACAGGGTGTTTATTGGAGTTTGTAGATACTGACTGGGCAATTGAAGGTGTGAAAGACAATTGTGTATGTGGTTAGAGGCCTCCATGCATAGTGGACAGACGTTTGAAGTATACCGGAATATCTGACAAGGCCTTGGAGTGGCTCAGATCCTACCTCAATGACAGATCCTTCCAGGTATATGAGGGCAATGTCGCCTCCACCAGTAAGCCCCTGGGATGTGGAGTCCCGCAGGGATCATCGTTGAGCCCGACGTTATTTAACGTCTACATGAGGCCACTAGCTGAGATCGTCCATCCGTACGGTATTAAGATCATTACCTACGCGGACGATACTCAGCTGGTGGTCTCTCTGGCACAGGAAGGGGGATCCTTAGCGTGTGCGGATCTTGCAGGCTGTCTGGAGATGGTGAAGAGCTGGATGACCAAGTCTTGTCTCAAACTCAACGGAGACAAGACTGAGCTCATGCTCCTAGGTCGTTTCCCACCTTCTTCTATCGATACTCTTTGGCCACCCAGTTTGGGACCTGCCCCTGTGCCTAAAGATACCATTAAGAGCCTTGGTGTCTGGCTGGATAGGTCCCTGTCATTTGACCAGCAGGCAATAAGATTATCTGCTATCTGTTTCGGCATCCTTAGAGTCATCAGGAAGGTCCTTCCTCTACTCCCTTTCGAAGCAAGAAAGACCGTGGTTCTGGGCCTGATCCAATCACGGTTGGATTTCGGGAATGCTTTATATCTGGGAGCTCCCGACTTCACTCTACGCAAACTGCAGTTGGTACAGAATTGCGCCGCACGGACTCTTCTACAAATGCCCCGCAGATCATCAGTAAAGTCCGGCCTAAGGAGACTGCACTGGCTTCCCGTTAGGGAAAGAGTTAATTTCAAATCACTCTGCATTGCACATCAGGCCTTTTGGTCCTCAGGCCCAGCAATTAATTTTCCCCTTATTACACCCTATCAGCCCGTCAGACATCTGCGCTCAACCTTTGCCAATTTGGCCATTGTGCCGAAAATAAAGAAATCAAGATCGGGAGGCTGCTCCTTTTCCTTTATTGTGGCCAAGCTGTGGAATGCTCTTCCCCAAAATCTAAGGTCCAACCCCGACCTCAGTTCTTTCCGCAAACAGCTGAAAACGCTTTTGTTCATTAATTAGTAGTTAGGTTAGATATTCTTCCCTACAGCAACCTTAGCCTCAGTTGGTAATCTCAGCGCTTGGACGCCCCAGGGCAGCTACGTGCGCTCTATAAAATTCAATTCATTCATTCATTCAAGTAGTCCATGTGCTAAGGCCGGGTTCACTACATAAGTACCTGGGTAATGACTGAATCATTAGAGAATTGCAAGGAGAGTGCCTGGGTGAATTTTTAAGTGTTTTTTTTTTTGGCGCAGTAAATGGATTACTACATGGTGCTGAATAAATCACTGGAGGAGTGTAAGGGGAGTGACAGGGTGTTTGCGGGAACTGTATGAATACTGGCTGGGATATTGAAGGTGTGAAAGACAAGTGTGTAGGTGGTTAGAGGTATGCATCTATAGTGCATACACGTTTGAAGCAGTGCATGTACTAAAGCTGGGTTCACTACATAGGTACCTCAGTACTGACTCAACCATTAGAGTACTTCAAGGAGAGTGCCTGGGTAAATTTATTACTGGTTGGGTTTTGGCGCAGTGAATGGATTAGTACATGGTGCTGAATGGGTCAGTGGAGAAGTGCAAGGGGAGTGACAGGGTGTTTGCGGGAACTGTATGAATACTGACTGGGGTATTGAAAGTGTTAAAAACTAGTGCGTAGGAGGTTAACTGCCTGCATGCATACTGGACAGAAGTTTGAAGCACTCCATGAGCTAAGGACTGGGTCACTGCATGAGTACCTGGGTACTGACTGAATCATTAGAGTACTGCAAGGAGAGTGCCTGGGTGAATCTTTTAAGTTTTTGGGTTTTGGCACAGTAAATGGATTACTACATGGTGCTGAATAAATCACTGGTGGAGTGTTCAGGGAGTGACAGGGTGTTTGCAGGAACTGTATGGATACTGACTGGGGTATTGGTGGTATGAAAGACAAGTGTGTAGGTGGTTAGAGGCCTGCATGCATAGTGGATAGGCGTTTGAATCAATCCATGTGCTAAGGCCTGCCTCACTCTATTAGTACTTGGATACTGACTGAATGTTTAGAGTATTGCAAGGAGATTGCCTGGGTGAATTTATAAGTTTTGGGGTTTTGGAACAGTACATGGATTACTACATGGTGCTGAATGAGTCACTGGAGGAGTGTAAGGGGAGTGACAGGGTGTTTGCAGGAACTGTATGAATACTGTCTGGGGTATTGAAGGTGTGAAAGACAAGTGTGTAGGTGGTTAGAGGCCTGCATGCATAGTGGATAGACGTTTGAAATAGTCCATGGGCTAAGGCCTGGGTTACTGCATGAGTACCTCGGTACTGACTGAATCATTAGAGTACTGCAAGGAGAGTGCCTGGGTGAATCTTTTAAGTTTTTGGGTTTTGGCGCAGTGAATACTTTAGTACATAGTGCCGGATGAGTCACTGGAGGTGTGCAAGGGAAGTGACAGGTTGTTTATTGGAGTTTATAGATACTGACTGGGCAATTGAAGATGTGAAAGACAATTGTGTAGGTGGTTAGAGGCCTGCATGCATAGTGGATAGACGTTTGAAGTACTCCATGTGCTAAGGAAGGGTTCACTACATAAGTGCCTGGGTACTGACTGAATCATTAGAGTACTACAAGGAGAGTGCCTCGGTGAAGTTATAAGTGGTTGGGTTTTGGTGCAGTAAATGGATTAGTACATGATGTTGAATGGGACACTGGAGAAGTGTAAGGGGAGTAACAGGTTGTTTGAAGGAACTGTATGAATACTGACTGGGGTATTGAAGGTGTGAAAGACAAGTGTGTAGGTGGTTAGAGGCCTGCATGCATAGTGGATAGGCATTTGAATCAATCCATGTGCTAAGGCCTGCCTCACTCTATTAGTACTTGGGTACTGACCGAATGTTTAGAGTATTGCAAGGAGAGTGCCTGGATGAATTTATAAGTGTTTGTTTTTTGGCACAGTAAATGGATTACTACATGGTGCTGAATAAATCACTGGAGGAGTGTAAGAGAGTGACAGGGTGTTTGCAGGAACTTTATGAATACTGACTGGGGTATTGATGGTGTGAAAGACAAGTGTGTAGGTGGTTAAAGGCCTGCGTGCATAGTGGATAGACGTTTGAAGCAGTCCATGTGCTAAGGCCTGGGTTACTGCATGAGTACCTGGGTACTAACTGAATCATTAGAGTACTGCTAGGAGAGTGCCTGGGTGAAACGTTTAAGTTTTTCGGTTTTGGCGCAGTAAATAGATTAGTACATGGTGCTGGATGAGTCACTGGAGGTGTGCAAGGTGAGTGACAGGGTGTTTATTGAAGTATATAGATACTGACAAGTCAATTGAAGGAGTGAAAGACAATTGTGTGGGTTGTTAGAGGCCTCCATGCATAGTGGATAGGCGTTTGAATCAATCCATGTGCTAAGGCCTGCCTCACTCCATTAGTACTTGGGTACTGACTGAATGATTAGAGTATTGCAAGGAGAGTGCCTGGGTAAATTTATAAGTGTTTGTTTTTTTGGCACAGTAAAAGGATTACTACATGGTGCTGAATATATCACTGGAGGAGTGTAAGGGGAGTGACAAGGTGTTTGTGGGAAATGTATGAATACTGACTGGGGTATTGAAGGTGTGAAAGACAAGTGTGTAGGTGGTTAGAGGCCTGCATGCATAGTGGATAGACGTTTGAAACAGTCCATGGGCTAAGACCTGGGTCACTGCATAAGTACCTGGGTACTGACTGAATAATTAGAGTACTGCAAGGAGAGTGCCTGGGTGAATCTTTTAAGTTTTTCGGTTTTGGCACAGTGAATAGATTAGAACATGGTGCCGGATGAGTCACTGGAGGTGTGCAAGGGTAGTGACAGGGTGTTTATTGGAGTATATAGATACTGACTGGGCAATTGAAGGTGTTATAGACAATTGTGTAGCTGGTTAGAGGCCTGCATGCATAGTGGATAGATGTTTGAAGTAGTCCATGTGCTAAGGCCGGGTTTACTACATAAGTACCTGGGTACTGACTGAATCATTAGAGTACTACAAGGAGAGTGACTTGGTGAATCTTTAAGTTTTTGGGATTTGGCGCAGTGAATAGATTAGTAGAAGGTGCTGGATGAGTCACTGAAGGTGTGCAAGGGGAGTGACAGGGTGTTTATTGGAGAATATAGATAATGAATGGGCAATTGAAGGTGTTAAAGACAATTGTGTATGTGGTTAGAGGCCTGCATCCATAGTGGATAGGCGTTTGAATCAATCCATGTGCTAAGGCCTGCCTCACTCCATTAGTACTTGGGCACTGACTGAATGTTTAGAGTATTGCAAGGAGAGTGCCTGGGTGAATTTATAAGTGTTTGTTTTTGTGTGCAGTAAATGCATAAGTACATGGTGCTGAATGAGTCACTGGAGGAATGTAAGGGGAGTGACAGGGTGTTTGCGGGAACTGTATGAATACTGACTGGGGTATTGAAGGTGTGAAAGACAAGTGCGTAGGTGGTTAGAGGCCTGCATGCATAGTGGATAGGCGTTTGAATCAATCCATGTGCTAAGGCCTGGATCAGTGTATGAGTACGGACTAAATTATTAGAGTTTTTTAAGCAGTTATGTGTATGCAAAGACAGAAAGTACCCAAAACCTTCTCTCAAATGGTTCCTAAATGCATACAGACTATCAGTGTGATTCTAGACCACAACACTATCCCATGCATATTACCAAATCACATTTTCTTGTCCGGAATTGGTAAACAGAGTACACACAATCCACATATTGTACTACTGCACATAATTGTAGAACCCTGACTCTTTTTACAAATACCTAACCAATGACTGGTTTCTAATTCTACCAAAGTATGAGAACAGGATAGGTTTTTAAGCAGTTATGTGTCTGCAAACACATGAAATACCCAAATCCTTCTCTTAGTACAGTTTCTAAATGCGCACAGACTCACAGTGTGATTCTAGAAAACAAACAGTATCCCTTGGATTTTACAAAACCACATTTACTTTTTTTGAAGATGTAATGTGACTGCACACATTCCACATATTTTACTACTGCTCATTAGTGTATAAGCCTGACTCATTTTACAAACACATAAACAATAAACGGTTTCTATTTCTACCAAAATGTAAGAACAGGATAGGTTTTTAAGCACTTATGTGTCTGCAAAAACATGAAACACCCAAATTCTTCTCTCACATTGGTCCCCAAATGCACACAGACTCACAGTGCGATTCTAGACAAGCAACACTATCCCTTGCATTTTACCAAAACACATTTAGTAGTGTACAAGCCGTAAGGTGACTGCACACATTCCACAAAAATTTCTACTACACATTTGTATAGAGCGCTTCTGTCAGAATGATTCCTAATTGCACACAGACTCATTGTGTGATTCTAAACAAGCAACACTATCCCTTGCAATTTACAAAAAATACATTTACTTGTCTACAAGATGTAAGGTGATTGCACCCATTGCACAACATGTTCTACTGCACATTAGTACCAAAATGTTTCTCTCAAAATGATTCCTAAATGCACATAGACTCACTGTGTGATTCTAGACAAACATCATTATCCCTTGCATTTTACCAAAAAACATTTCATAATCTAGAAGGAGTACTGCATTTTAGTGTAGAAACTTGACTAATTTTGCAAATACATAAACATTGACTGGTTTCTAATTCTACCAAAACATGAAAACAGCACAGTTATCTATCTGTAAACACATGAAAAACACAAATGCTTATCACAGGATGGTTTCTAAATACACACACACTGGCAATAAGATTCTACACACAAAAAAGTACTCCCTGCACTTTAGCAGGAGAAATACATTAGTGTGATTAAAATCAAAATGGGCCACATACACCCCCTCACAATTAAAAGAAACTCACCTTTCAAGTTGTTTGGTAGATTAAGAAGTATGTCAGTCACACACCAGATTTTCTTATACATAATCTCTGCACTGTGCACCTGTCAGCAAAACCAAAGAATGGCAATGTTTCCCTCTCATTTTGCACACATATACATGTAAACAAGAAATCACATTCCTTCCCACATTTATTAAAAATCAAACACACATTTCTATTGGTTACACATTTCAACCCTTTCCAAACGACATAAATTTGAACCCTACCCCCAATCTGCCTTCTGCCTGTTACCGTAGAAACAGTTCATGGAACACTTAACTGAGCACACAGGTCACAAGTTCAGCACACAATGTTGCTAATCAAAACAGCAAGTGTGCTTGACTTTTCAACATATCAGCTTATCCTATATAATGTTCCTTTCAATCAGTTTTTGTTAACCAATAAGAATCACGCGTTTAAAAAACAGAAACATGCACCCTAGTTTTCAGTGTAGTATGTTGTCAAACAACCAATCATTTCTTTTCTTTTTTCAAAACTGCATCTTATCCACCATTTTTAGAAGAATCTTACTTTCCAAACTGCCATTTCATTTACAGAAACCATCTGAGTGCATCCAGACCTCCCTTCAAGATGCTTAGAGTGTGGATTGTGGGACACAGCTATATTTTCTGGAGCCAATGGTATGCAGAAAACAAAGCCATTCACAAAGACCTAGGTTTGCCAAATGTAGACATTAAATGGATTGGACAGAGAGGGTTAAAGTGGCACCAGTTGATGCCATTGGTAAAATCCTTTATGCATATCCAACACCCTAACCTCATAATAGTGCACTGTGGTGGCAATGACTTAGGCACTTTGACTGGGGTAGGTCTGGAAATGTTTATCAAGGACACCTTTGCAGAATTGATTTCACTTTTCCCCCAAATTGCCTTTGTCTATTCTAACATATGCCAAAGGCAGAAATGGAACTGGTCCAATCATTTTTGTCCACAGATTGAGAAAGCTAGGAAACATGTGAATAAATCTGTTTCTGCTTCTCTCCGAGGCTATTGAATGGGGTCCATTTACAACAAAAACCTGCGTTTTCATATGCAAGACATCTATAGGAGAGATGGTGCACAATTTACTGATGAGGGTAACAGAGTCTTCCTCAACAACTTTAGACTCTGTATAGGTAATTACTTATAAGTCCCAAAACTCTCAATGAACACAACGGCTCTTTTTAGAGCCACTCAAGAACTAAACACATAAGCTTGATGTTTTTCTTTGCTTAGAGTCGCGCACCCAACGCGTTAGGAATCGCGCACCCTACGCGAGAGAAATCGTGCACCCAACGTGATAGGAGTCGTGCATCCAATGCGTGCACACCAGGGGGGTCGTGCTGAGAGCCGTGCTGGATGTGCAACTCCTAATTTTTCCGTAAAATAAAATAGCCCCTATCACTAACTTTTATTATCCCCGGGGACCCCATCCCCCGGGGCTTATAAAAAACGTTGGGGACCATGGGGGGAGAAGGGGAGAGACAAAGGTTTGAATGGCGGAAAAATGGAGATAGATACAGGGATATATCGATAGGTGCAAGAATGAATGTATATATGAAACAGAAAGATGGACTGACGAATGTGAATGTGTGAAGGGATGGAAAGATGGAAAGGGATAGGATACATAGATTAGATGGTTGAAAAGAGGAAAAAAGTGTGAATGGAACTCTTCTAAGGGGGGTAGGGTTCGCTGGCATTGATGCTAAGTGTGAACAGAGATATAGCTCAAAGTGGAGGTTATTTAAATTTTCTGGATACTCCCTTGGTTGGGCATGTTCCAAATCCATTTCAATAATTTGAACTCTAATTGCATAGCAGTGTAATGGAGTAGACTGAGGCTCTGATGTTCTGCTCATTCATTTTAAGCCATGATACCAAGGAGTGTATCATTGACTAGTAAGTACAATCACTAGAAATATATAGTTCTTACTTCAGACTCTCCATAACAGCATAATGTGATCACTAAACATGTGCCTGGTATTTTGTGGTAGCTGAGGGATCACCAGTGACTAAGAACCCTCCTCCAGAGTTGGAATGTCTGAATCTGTTTCTACACATTTATAGACTAAAGGATTACAAAATTTGATAATGTGAAAGCCCACCACTGACTCAAGAGTGTGTCAGATAAAATACAGAAAAGCTGGTAGAATTCAGTGTCCTTCATAGTCATGGGAATTATGATATTCAAGTGCATGCTACATAAATCATTTGTAGGAGGGCTCTAATGTCAAGGAATTACCATAGCTCAGCTCCAACAGTGGGTTGCCCTCACTAAAGCCCACATTTAAATAGCTTACCAGTATTCTCTTTGTTTACAAGTATAATGTATAATTCTGCATCAAAGATTCATGTGAGAAAGACAACTTTGCAAAAACAGTCTTTAGTTGGTGCTCTGCCCTCTAAAATGGCTTTTTGGGTTTTATTTTTACTATGGGAAGCACAGATACCCAAGTTAAAATACATCATTGCATTACCCAGTGTTAAAAGTAGCTCACCTAGCAGGAATGTCAACAACTTTACAGAAGAAAAAGAATATGAAAGAATGAACAGCAAAATACAAAGAAACACAAATGATGGCAATAGGATGCATTGCACATCCCACATTAGGTGGCTATTTGCTAACATTGTGAGTAAGAAACATGATACCTCATTAGACACCAGCAGCTCATAAAGAGCTACAGAAACTAAATATATTTGCAAACCATCGAGTTCATGCAAAGAGCTCATCAAATCTTAGTGTTTTCTTCCAATTGGGGGAAATTTTATTCTATCTAAATGAATATATATATATTTATATATATATATATATATATATCGTACAAAACCAGAGAAGTTCGGCTGTTATAGTTAGTTTGGCTAACTATAACTTTTGCCCCCGCAATGCACTGCTGATAACGTCATATATTACATCATTCATGAAATGCTCAGTGACAAAATGGGAAGGGGACCGCGCGGCCCCCCTCCTAAGACCAATTTCGGCCCCGGGGACCCCATCCCTAGGGGCATGTCCAGCAACACTTTTTAAAAAAAAATTAATGGAGGGGGCCATGTGGCCTCCTTCCTCAAGCTTTATCTGCACCAAAGACCCCATTCCCTGGGGTATTGCCTCTTTTTGTAAAAAATGTTTAATTTTAAATCGCAGGAGGGGGGCTGCGTGACCCCCCTCCCGGGCAACTTCTGGCTTCGGGGACCCCATCCCCCGTGGTCTGGCCTCTTTGATGGGGACCGTAAGGGGAGCCCCAAAATACCACCATGGTCCCCGACGGCTCCATGCCTCCTGCGGGATCCGGCATTTCTTTTGCACAAGGCGAGCTGCTGACATGCAGCTCCCCTTGTGCAAAAGCAATTCTGCTTTGGTTTTTGGAAGCAAGAGCAGGTTTCCTGTTCTCGCTTCCAAAAAACAAAGCAGTATTTGCTATGGCAGGGCGGGACCCGCACGGCTCCCGTCCTGCCATAGCAAACAGCATTTGTTTCAATGCATCATTAAATGTTTTTTTTTTATTTTGATCGTCGCAAATTCATCGCCAATTATTGTGATACGTATGTTCCGGTTTTGCATATTTTTGTGGAAACCGTTGTTTTTCAAAAAATGTAGAACACATATATGCATGGGTTTTTAACTAATCTTGAACATAGCTGTTTAGTAGCATCCTGTTTAAACATGTGTAATTGTAATCATTTTTAAAGCAAAACACTTTTAAATTGTGTTTCCAGTATTTGCGACAAAACTGGTAGTCGCAATGACTTCAGTTTTTGTAAAGATGATGGGACTATTAAACAAAAAGATTTAATTGTAGAAGACAGTTTTCTTTATTCTACAA
The DNA here is from genome assembly GCF_964204655.1 of Triturus cristatus. Classification (NCBI taxonomy): domain Eukaryota; kingdom Metazoa; phylum Chordata; class Amphibia; order Caudata; family Salamandridae; genus Triturus; species Triturus cristatus. Next base: position 457,983,533 of record NC_140586.1, on the reverse strand, counting down.
ACATACAAACTATTTCCCCCCATTTCTCCCTTCTTGAAGCTTCTAGTTGGAATTTCCATCATTGTTGGAGGTCTCCTGATGTTTAAGGGCAGAATTCTGTTTTTTTCATTTTTTGCCATTTTTTCGAATTAAAAATGGCAACAAAAGGAAGTGAAGATCAGGATCTGCCTGAAGATGCAGGAGGTTGCAGCACATCCTGGAGATTCTTGAGATTAGGAGGCAGCACCAAAGAGGCAATGCATTGCCTGGGAATTCTTTAGCATTCTGTCTGGTGAATCAAAATCAGTTAACAAATTTGTTAAATGCTCCCTGTCCAACAAAATCCTATCCAAGGGCCCAACTAAAAAATATTCTTGTGGTACAATAAGTATGTTGTGCCACTTAAAATGTAGCATAAAAATGATTTCATCATCATCATGTAAAACTTTATTTCAATCAATATGATTATAAAAGCATTTTAAGCAAAATCCAACATCTCATTTAAGTTAAAAACAAGTAAAAAAAAAAGGTATACAGACATCAGGTAACATTATAACTAATTCAGGGTTTTGCCTACACAGATCTAATTTGCAATCAGTCCTGATACCTCGATCAGTTTATAGTAGCAAGATGGTTTATCTGGACTTGATCTAACACTCATAACAACTCATAATTGAACATGCGTATAATTATATACAGTACTTGTATTGGTCTTTAAGACAATTATTAGCAGCATGACTGGTTACATTAAAGTGCTTGGGCAAGTGTATATTAAAAGATTTGTAGACCTTGAATATGGATAGAAGATTCATGTAATAACAGTTTACTTCAAGGTGAGAGAAAAATAAAACATTTTTGTAGACCATTAAACACCAGTCCTAAATCCTCATAGTCTTCTAACCTGGCATTGCATACCTTAAATATGATACATAATTAAAATACTATTCGGATAGGCATAAAATCTATCTAAAATGTCATCATTTAAAAACGTGACAATATATGCACTGAATTAATCACCATCTTTGGGGGGCATTTAAAAAAAAGCTCGTCGAGTGCACCACATGGAAAATAAAAGACAGCAACCGAGTAAGCTATGGGGAGGCTGACGTCATATTTCAGTAGCCTAAAGGCCTCTGAGCATTGCCTGGTTTCTAGATTTCTACATATCTGAACTAGCCATCATTTTCCTGCTTTTTTATAGCCAGTACAGACAAAGAACACATGGCTTTCAGATTCTTCTGCACAGTTGCATGCCGGGCAACCCAACATTTGTTGGCCCGCACATTTATTTGTAAAGGCATGCAATGGCAGCACCCCGTGCCTGAACTGTAAATAGAGCTTTCTTGCGGCAGCCGGCTTGATATCATTAAGGGCCAGCTCTAATGTGTACTGGCCTTTGATTTCCATAAACACCGCAGTAAGTTTCCCCATTAATTGGTGCCCCTGGAGCTGGGTCAGTTTAGTCTCCCAATATCAACGCTTTAGCTCTTCCCTTGTAGGGCATTGCATTTCAGGATTATCCCAAAGATTACCCAGACCCATTAGTGTAAGGGTATTCCTGACATAATTAAACCACGGTAGTCTCCGTGCCCCTGGTAGTTTCAGCACCTCTCTGAGTTATTTTCTATACTCAAGCAATGCTGGAGTAACCACAGGCGCCTCCAGAATAAAAGGGGTCTCAGAGATGCTTCATCCGCAATTGGCCTAACACCCAGGTGTAAGCGTAGTGGAGTAAGTGGGGTACTGTGGGGAAGACCAAACAACTGTCTAACAAAAAGATTTTCTGCTTGACTTAGGCTATAGGTGCAGTCATAACCCCAAATTTCAGCCCCATATAAGGCAGCACCTCTAGTTTGAACCCTGTATATCTCTACTGCTGGGCCCACGGGTTTGTGGCTAGAATTGCGAAACACCTTGGACAAACCCCCTTTTGTTTGCACTAACTTCATACTTGTTTTTTTGATCTGTGCTCCCCAATCCATTTTTTCAGTAATAGTAATACCGAGGTAATCAAAAATAGATACCCTCTCTAATGGTCTTCCTTCTAGACATGGGTTTGACCAGGTACGTTTTGCTGGATTAAATACCATGAATTTGTTTTTTTGCAGATTGATCTCTAGCCACCTTTCTTTACTGAAGGCATCAAATTTATATAGGACCCTCTGTATACCCATTGGGCTTTTAGATAATAATAGGGTATCGTCGGCGAACATCATGGCCGTGATATTACGTGCTGCCAACTTCGTTGCATCTAGATCTTTCTCAGAGTTTAAAAAGTCGACAAGCCCATTGATAAAAAGACTAAAAAGAGTTGGGACGAGGACACACCCCTGGCGCACTCCTCTGTCTACAGGGATAGGTGTAGTGAATTCCCCAAATTTGCCAAATCTTATCTGTGCATAATTTCCTTTGTGCAACCGTTTTATTACATGACACAAATATGGTGGAACCCCCATCTCGAGCAGGACTGTCCACAACCTTTCTGGATCTCTGACATATTATCGACAGACACATTATCGAACTACACAAATATCGCAACAAATATATCGACATCAAAAATATCGACATTGTATACTTATTTAAAAAACTACACTAATATCGACACTACAATATCGTAATACAATTATATCGATCACACAAATATCGCACACATTAATATCGAAATACTAAATATCGACATAAGTTAATAAATATGACACATGTCACAAATATCGATAACCAAAATATAGACATCAATAATATCGTTTTTTTAAATATATCGACAATTCTAATACTAATAAAACCAATACTTTCAACAACATAAAGACAATATTTTACCAAAACATACATTTTCAAATGAGATTCTACTTAAACATAAACATAACATTTATAGCGATCTCTATATTTAACAACATAATAAAAAAAAACCTAAAATAATTATCACATTGGCATTTCGAACACATTTAAATAAAATTAGTACACATTATAAACAATCTTTTTATATATAATAATTTAAAACTCTCCTCCTTTAAAACTAAATATACTCTTACTTAGCATTTTCCATAAAAGGAAACCAATTAACTAAAAAAAATTCAAACCATCCAATAGAAAGGCCACATACAGAAAACAACCAATAACATTCAAGAAACAATTTGAAACCACTATATAAACCAATTAAAACAAGTGTTCCACGGTGCCTTAAACCAAAGCATTGAACGAAGAAGAAGCTCTACTAAACAGAAGAAACCTACATCCTATTACTATTCTAAAAACGTAAGTAAATATTCTTTTCTAACTAAACTGCCAAATTAAACTAAAACACTAATTTATCTTTACTCAAATAAATAACTAACTTATATATTCCATCTCTTTATGTTTCCACTACAGATATTACTCCAAACAGCTAAAGAAAATATTGAAGATTGCCAGAAAAGACTCACTAAAAAGTAAGTATACTATCAAAATACTTTATAAAATATTAATTAAATCCTACTCAAACCCCAAAACATCCTAAACCCCTAAACAAATCCATGTTCTCTTTTTTAAATTTTAAAAAACCTGTATAAATTAACACCTATAGTCTATACCACTGGGCATGAGGGTAGGCTCTGTTTGCTTAGTGAGAGGTTAGGCTACTGCATCTTATTTATTAGGCAGGAGGGGCACATAGTAAGAGGGGTAGGAGATGGGGGTACATTGACATGTGGTGGGGGAGGGGGGGGGTAGAGAACTGGGTGGAAAGGTTGTTCATTCTCCTGAATAATTGGTCTTGATGATAAATGTGTGCTACTTCCGGGACAGATGAAGGTGGGGGAATGTTTTTTGAATTGTTAATTTGTAAAACAATAAAATAAGTTTCTTCAATAAAAATATAGTCTATACCAAACAGCAATACCACCCCACTTAAAAAACTAAACCAACCACAACAATAAATGTTCTTTAACTTTCAGAGACTAAATCAACTAAACAACATTTTTGCGACAAACAACATCTTCATTCAAATACAACAAAAAAGACTTGGTAAGTATATATAAAAAAAATGCTTTTTTGCTAATTTCATATAAAGATATAAAGTACTATAGCATATATTTTCATATACATTTTTTCCAGAATTGTAACACATCACGATGACAGAAGAAGCCCAATTTATAACTTCGCAGAAAGGAAAATTCCTATTGTGTTACATGGGTTACACATACACCCAAGAAAAGCAGACGGACCGAAAAGTGAACTGGAAGTGTACTAAATATTATTCTAACAAATGCTACGGCCGAGCAACAACAAGAGAAACAACTGTACTATATACAAGAGAGCATAACCATCCACCCAATCTCTCTGAAATAGAAGTCAGATCAACTCTTGAAAATATCAAAGAATTAAGCACAGGTTCACAAACTGCTACAAGTGTAATCCTAAAAGAACTATTACCTAGAGTGCCCAAAGAAGCAAGAGGCCAATTACCATCAATTGCTTCTATAAAAAGAACTATTGCTAGGACCAAAAAAGCAACCACGACAACTATACCATCCCCTAAAACTTTTCAAGAGATCATCATTCCACCAGAATTAAGTATCACCCACAATAATGAACCTTTTATTTTTTTTGATAACAAAAGCCCAGAAAAAAGAATCATAATGTTAGCTACAGCAAACAATATAACTAAACTGCAACAATGCCAAACATGGATGATGGATGGCACCTTTACAATATGCCCAAAACCATTCTATCAGCTTTACACAATACACGGTCAATATCACAACACTTCCATACCTTTAATTTATGCACTATTACCTAACAAACAAAACACAACATATAATGAAATGCTAGGAAAAGTAAAACAAGAATCTAATGATTTTTACCCTCAAACAATTATCATAGACTTTGAGCAAGCCATGATAAATTCCATTCTAAAACTGTACCCCCATACAGCTATCCAAGGATGTTACTTCCATCTTAACCAATGTATATGGAGACATTTACAAAAATCTTCACTAAGTGTAGAATACGCCACTAACATAAGTTTTGCACATCAAATAAAACTTCTAACAGCCCTAGCTTATGTACCAACCACAGATGTTGCAGAACATTACAATCTTTTATTAGAAAGTCCATTCTACAAACAAAATGAAGTAAAGTTATCTCCCCTGTTAGATTATTTTGAGGATACCTGGGTGGGGAGACTGCACAGATCAGGCCATAGACGTCAGCCCAAGTTCCAAATACCTTGGTGGAATGTATATGTAAGTACACTCAACCAACAAGCCAAAACTAACAACGCCGTCGAGGGCTGGCATAATGCATTCCTAACTTCTACTGGGAGAACAACTCCAACACTACAAAAACTACTAATTGCCATACAAAAGGAACAAAGTTTCCAAGAATTAAGAATGCAACAATCTCTCCTACAATTAAAACCAAAACAGTCTAGACAAACTACTCAAATGTATAATTACCTACAACAACAGGTACAGCTATACCCATCCACAAGAGGACTTGAGTACTTAAATATAATAGCTCAAACTCTCTTCTAAACCCTTTTCTAAATATTAACCCACAATTCTACTAAAACAACTATCACAACATAAATAATCCACTTTATTATATCACAAATTTAATTATGTGGTCTAAAATATATACATGAATTATATGGACATATATTTAGACAACATAATTAAACAAACCAAGTACACAACAACAATATTAAATATATAAGGTTTCGCCACCAACAATAAAAATATTTAAATGAACTTACCTGTGTAGTATCTCCAATGGGATAATAACATTCCTTCCAAATAAATCCAGGGAGTTCAAAATCCATAGTTATCCAAAAAATGACTATCCATTAACCATAAAAATCCCGAAAAATATAAAAAAGGTAAATAACCGCTCCTGGAAACCCGAACAATAAAGGAAGTGTTAAATAAACATTAGTAAACACAACTAATACACACTTCCTTTAAAAAAATAAGGTGTTTGAAACCGACGAAAATATCTTCTCCGTAAAACCTACAAAACAGAAACAAACATTCCCACCCACCCACAAACACACAAAACGCACGTACAAACCTCACTACAAACGTTATTCAAACACTATAAAACTTTAACACACCGAAATACCAAAACACTAACAAAGCCACAAACACGGAACACAAGGTTAATTATAAAACCGTATAAAAACTATTACTAACAACCTAACTTCTAAAACATCAATCAATACACACTTATTACAACATAACTACTTCCACAAAACACTTAAAACTATTTAATAATAAAGCAAATAACTCTTACCTTCTCAAACGCGAAACAGCTCCGAACCGCGACCTGGATTCGACCAAAATAACCCAAAACAACAGCGAGCGGTTACAAAATAAAAGAACCAAACAAACATAGGAAGTTTGAAAATTAAAGCAGCACGGTTTTAGGTGAATGCTCAGCCTGGACTTTTCACTTTATCAGTAACGATAATATTGCCCACCTCAAATGGTCAGCTGCTCAAATGACCACCAAGACAACAATTATCCACAAGTATGAGAGGCAACATATTGGAAGAAATGTAAATTAATGTCAAAATAAACTTTTGTGTTTCGAATCCACACAGTAGTTGAGTATTTGCTTGAATTCCTTTATTCCAAGATTTAGTGAGACCAGATCCGCAGCCAATGCATTTCGCACAAACATGGGATTTTCAAGGCGAGTTTCAACAATAAGAAATATTTACACGTCAAAACGGGGGGTAGTATGACGAAATCGGCAGGACCCAGAGTTCAATCTAGGTAAAAGACAGTTCGTATGGTATATATCAGACATGTTTATTGCAATGATGTAATTATTAAAATATGCGTAATAATAAACAAAATTTTCTCTCGAATGAATATACATTCCAACAACTATAAAATAAATATTATTTTCCTATCTACTATTTAATTTAAAAATAATTTGGAATTTGCATTCTGATATAACTTCTATGTTTTATCCAACCCAAACTAAAATCTACAGATTTTTTGTCAATTAAATCCAATAAATTTAACTATTCTTATTCAACTCTATAATTAATTCTAATATTTGCTATTTACCAAACTTAATTAACATACTACTCCCACTACATACTGAACTTAATTAATTTACTATTCTCACTCCAACCTATATTTAATTAGGGTAGGTGCTGGACACTGAACTAAATTAATTTACTATTCCCACTCCACTCTATATTTAATTAAGATAAGTGCTGGACACTGAACTTAATTAATTTACTATTCTCACTCCAACCTATATTAAATTAGGGTAGATGCTGGACACTGAACTAAATTAATTTACTATTCCCACTTCAGTCTATATTAAATTAAAATAAGTGCTGGACAGTGAACTTAATTAATTTACTATTCTCACTCCAACCTATATTTAATTAGAGTATGTGCTGGACACTGAACTGAATTCATTTACTATTCCCACTCCAATCTATATTTAATTAAGATAAGTGCTGGACACTGAACTTATTAATTTACTATTCTCAATCCAAACTATATTAAATTACAGTAGGTGCTGGACAATGAACTTAATTAATTTACTATTCCCACTCCACTCTATATTTAATTAAGATAAGTGCTGGACAATGAACTTAATTAATTTACTATTCTCACTCCAACCTATATTAAATTAGGGTAGGTGCTGGACACTGAACTAAATTAATTTACTATTCCCACTCCATTCTATATTAAATTAAAATAATTGCTGGACAGTGAACTTAATTAATTTAATACTCTGACTGAAATCTATATTTAATTATGGGATTAGTTAAATTTAAAAATAAATGTAAATTTTCTAAATATTAATATTTTTTAAAGTAACAATATATAAACATGTTAAATTAACTTCCCACCCTTATCCCCTATAACCCAACATTCCGCTCCTAAAATTATTTGTAACATTCTTAAAAAAAAAAAAAAATTCTAAATTAATTTGTTAAAAAATTAACAGATATATAAACATTTTTACAACACTTCCCACCCTTATCCCCTATCAACCAACATCCCACTCCGAAATATATTTGTAAAAATCGAAAATTTATTTCCTATTTATAAATATTTTTAATAAAAAATTAACAAATATTTATAAACTTCCCACCCTTATCCCCTATAAACCAACATCCCGCTCCTTAAATTTTATTTAAAATGCAAATGTTAATTTACAATTTCTAAATTTTTTTTTATTTTAAAATTAAATAATATATAAACATCTTTAAAACACTTCCCACCCTTATCCCCTATAAACCAACATCCCGCTCCTAAAATTTTATTTAAAATGCAAATTTTAATTTACAATTTCAAATTTTTTTTTTTTTTTAAATTAAATAATATATACAAATTTTTAAAAAACTTCCCACCCTTATCCCCTATAAACCAACATCCCGCTCCTAAAATGTTATTTAAAATGCAAATTTTAAATTACAATTTCAAATTTTCTTTTTTTTTTTTAATTAAATAATATATAAACATTTTTAAAACACTTCCCAACCTTATCCCCTATAAACCAACATCCCGCTCCTAATTTTTTTTATAAAATTCTAAATTTAATTTAGAATTTCTAGAAAATTATTTTAAAAAATTTACAAATATATAAAAAATTTTAAAACACTTCCCACCCTTATCCCCTATAAACCAACATCCCGCTCCTAAAATTAAATATACATTTCACATTTTAAATTAAATTTAATAATTAAATTTTACAATATATTACAAAAATAAATTAACTTTTTTAAAACACTCCCCACCCTTATCCCCTATAACCCAACATCCCGCCCCTAAAACAATATAAATATTTCTCATATTACACAATAACGATATTTTCACATGTCGATATTATTACGAACGATATTACTTACATCGACATATAAGTAAAAAAAAAAAACGATATTTTTCACATCGATATTAGCTATTTCGATATTTTGGACATTCGATATTTTTGACTCGATATTTATGTCCCTCGATATTAAAAAGTCGATATATAGACTGCTCACCAACTTTTCTCTTGGGACCAGATCGAATGCAGATTTCAGGTCTACAAAAATTAAATAGAGGCTGCCACCCTCTATATACACAGTCTTCCAGTATAATAGTTGTAGCCTGAAAAAATGGTCTACAGTGGACATTTTTCCTCTAAACCCTGCTTGAAACGGGCTGAGGACTTTATGTGCCTCCACCCAGCTCTGAAAACAATATAAGAATACACATGCAAAGATTTTTTGACTAATGTCAATAAGGCTTATGGGCCTATAATTTGTGGGCAGCACCGGGGAACCCTTTTAAAAAAATTGAATTATTTCGGCCTCGGCCCAACTGGTAGGGTTTGCCATACCTTGCATAACAGCATGGAATACAACCCAAAAATACGGAGCCCAAATGGTTTGCTCATTTCGGAACAAATCCCCGGGGATTTTGTCAAGCTCTGTTGCCTTTCCAGACGTAGTTTGGCTAAAGGCACCAGTTACCTCTGTGAGGGTTATCATTGGGGTATCATCTACCGTTCTAGGGGTGTTTTTGTTTGCAGTTGAGTCTGCCTGCAAATGGTACCATGTTTTGTTCATTGCACTAGCCCCTGGCTTAGCTCTTGAGTAGAGGGACTCAAAGTGATCCCTCCACACATTTTCCCCTAGGTTTGGCTCTATTGACGATTTACCTTCAATGCTACCCATGTTCACCACATTCCACAAGGTCTTCATGTCACGGGTTCCCAGGGAGCTTCTGAGGGTTTCCCACTTTTCACTTTCCCTCTGTTTTTTTTCCTCCACCGTACTTGTACGATAGGCCGTTCTACAGATTTTGATCAACGGTCTGTTTTTGGCCTTAATGGCAGAGACCAAAGCTTTTTTGGCCTTTCGGCAGTTTCCATTAAACCATGGGTGACGGGGTGTTCTTTTATTACTAACCTTTTTTATTGGAAAGAAAAAGTGAGCCATGGTAGTTGTCAGCTTTGTATGGTTCAGGGCAACCTTCGGTAGTTCAAATTGGGTATTATCGCCGGAGACAGTTTGAATGGAGTCTATAAGAATTGGGATGAGAGATAGATTCAGGGCGCCTAGCTTTTATTAAGATTTGCTCAAGTCTGCCAATCGGACTCTCCTCCTACAATTAGAAATAATCAATCTGCCATCAGCAGGTGTAGCCAGGTTGTCGGTGCTAACAGGGATTAATATGAGTAGTTCTAAAACTAGCGCATTAAGGTCACTATCATGACCCAATGCCATGAGGTTAAACTGACCAAAATATAATCAATTAGCGTATTTTGGTCAATTCTATTAAAAGTATGCGTACCAGGGGTATCAGATTTAGTTCTACCATTACAAGCTCTCAATAAATACGGACAGGTGGAGTCTGGTACAGCCCAATGCAGATCTTCTTCACATGGGGTGTCCCTTTTCATGCCCTCTAGGGGCTCATACTGACAGTTAAAGTCCCCCCTACAATCAGCAGGTAGTTGTCAGGAATGTTAGCAAGGAATGACGTTAGCTCATCAAGGGTCTTCAACTCTTTGCTGCGGCTAACTGGTCTGGAAAAGATGTTTATTAGGGGAACAGTGGTCCTCGGAGGGAAATTAAGGAGGACACACAGTATGGCATTTGAAACTGTTTCTAGCTGGGTAGATGTACAGCCCAGGTGTGTCCCTACCCAAGTGCTCAGCCCTCCCGATGGCCTCCCCTTTCCTCCTTATGTTGCTGGAATGGTATATATAGCATAACCTTGTTTAAGTATATCCTCCCTTGCCCAAGTTTCTTGGAACATGCACATTTCATGTTATTCAATGAAACTCCCCCAGTCAGGACTATCCAACTTCGGGGCAAGACCGGCCACGTTCCAAGAGATAACTTGCATCCTCGATAGATCTGGTCCTCTATCATTGGTTGTGCATTCTGGGGACCGGGGAAGCATAATCTCGCCAGTCCATGAACCTAACTTCTGGGAGGACCTATAGTTGGAAACGCGTGGTTGGCTGTTAGTTATTACCCCTCGTGGGTCTGACTTATTGCCTCTTTCTGTCACCTTCTGCCTCCCACTGGACTCACCCACTTCTACTATCATACACTATTCCATCGTCACCCCTGCTTGATGTTTATTATCCTTTACCCTACACCCCTTGAATACAAGTCAGTCCACTTCTTCAAGGGCCCCAAACCTATTAGTTGTGGGAATAGAGTAGAGTGGTTGCCTCGGCGGTTGGAATCCTAATGTATCTGTTTGGTAGTTTTGATTTAGGGGCCTTCCCTCCCATCCAATTCAACGATACTGTGGGCCTTGTGGGGGGTACAAATAACCCAGCGGGACAGCTCTTATTGTTCCTTCCTGCCTCCAGTCGTCCCTTGTTAGGATTGCCCTGGCGACTGATGGATTTCTGAAATTAATGACTATACAGTCTCCCTGTAAAGCCTTGGGTCTCCAGCCCACCCAACCCACTCGACGGGTCGTTAAAATTTCTCCGGCGTCCTCATAGTGGAATTGCTTGTTGTTAACTAACCAAAACAAACATTTATTTTATGGGTCCTGTTGAGGTTCCTTTTGCCCCCTCCCAAGCTCAGGGATGCCTGACAAAATGACAACATAGGGGGTTGACTCTGGTGGTAGATTAATGCACGATGGTGGGCTATTTTCTTTGAGGGTCTCATTATTTTTTGTGGAAACTACCCTCTCCCATTGTCGGCAATCTTGCTATGGCCCACTGTTCTGTGGGGGGGTGGATGTTGTTTTTTTCTTGCTAGAAATTGTGGTACGCTGCCATGCTTGAACATTAATACTACTGGGAGAGGGGCTATTCTGAGATGGGATTGGGGCAGCCTTACTTATATTGCCTGTAGCCTGTGTTACTTAACCACTGCCAGTCCCTTCCCTTCCGTTGGTGGCCCCTGCCCTAGTCTCTGGCAGTGTCGTCATCTTATCAATTCTATCTATCAACATTTTAAGTTTGTCCTTTACAATGGCCCTTATTTGAAAATGTAAATCCACCACTAAATCTGGAACCCATGCTGGTTGTTCCTTATCCCTTTCAGATCTGCTGGGAAGACACCCCTCCCTGCTATCTTTATCGTCCATAAGTTCTTCTGTTAATTTCTTCTTTTTTGTCCCTGTTTTGGTAGGAGGTTTAGGATTAGATTTTCCCCTCTTCACTTGGCGCAGGGGAATCACCACCATTTGTGTTTCAACATTAGGCACATCATCGGTGGAAATCAGGGCCCTAGGGATATTACTAGGGGATGGACTGGAGGCTTGTGAAGCTTGTGATGTTTTGAGATCTATCAGAGGAGGGTCCAAATTTGGGGTGATAGTCGTCTCTCAGTCCATTCAATTTCAGTTGCTACCACTCCTATTGCTCTCTCCAGCATCCTATCGATGGAGGTGGGTTGGATTTTAGGTTTTGGAATCAGTGGAACTGGTTGGTTTTTATCAGTGCAGTTTCGCTTGCCCATTTTTTTTCCAATTGCTTAATTACTACCGTTACTGTAGAATCAGAGTCAATGCTCCAAAGAGATAGTCCAGTAAAATCCCAAGTTGTATCTTTGGCCGTATGTCAACTGGTCCCGAAGTAGTTCAAATACAGCCCAATAAGATGAATTAGTGCACCAGTAAAAATGATTAACAAACCACTGACCTGACAACAAATAATGTCCTGTTGGCGGATTTATGCAGGAATTTTAACCAGAGCCAAGAGGGGTGGCCCAGCCCGGCCTCCTTTGGCCTCTGACGGGCACAGGCGGGCCCACCCTTGGCCCGGATTTGGCCTGAGCACGCCCGGGAGCGTCCCACGCTGCCGGTGCCTGCTCTCCTCTTTAAGTACCTCCGGGCGCTGGCAGGATGACGTGGCGGTGACGGCCGCAGGGGGGATGGAACATGTAGTCCCAGGCACCTCTACCCCCAGAGACTTGCAGGCAACAGGCAGGGCAATGATTTGAATAGGGCACTTAAGGAGAGAACGGGAGTTGGACCATAAACCTCCAGGGCTACACCACCTGCTCCTGGAGAGACAGTCCCTCAGGAAGTGCAACGGCAGCTACCAGAAAACTGTCCAGAATTAAGGCACATTGCTAGTTAGTTCCTGTGTGAGTTTCTGTTTTTGTTGAGTACATTTCTTTGTGGGTGGCCGTATAGGAGAGTGAGTGGTTCTGAGGTTAACTGTATGCTTGAGTGAGTGGCTGTGTGAGTGATTTTCTGTGTAAGTGGCTGTATGGGTGAGTGACTGTTTAAGGGTTCATATGGGAGAGTGAGTGCATCTGCAAGTAGCTGTATGGGTGAGTGAATGATTGTGTTATTGGCTGTATGGGTGAATACATGGTTGTGTGAGTGACTCTAAAGGTGAATGAGTGCCTGGGTACAAGGGGTTATATGGGTGAGTGAGTACCAGTGTGACAGGCTGCACAGATAAGTGAGTGGGTGTGTGAGTGTTTATATGGGTGAGTGAGTGGTTATATGAGTGGTTGTATAGGTGAGTGAATACCTGTGTGAGTGGTTACATAGATGAGTGAGGTGTGGTGTGAGTGGCTGTATGGGAGAGTAAGTGGTTGTTGGGCAGCCACTGTTGGTGACTGATTTGATGTGTGAGTGGCTCTGTAGGTGAGTTAGTACCTGTGTGAGTGTCTGCATGGGTGAGTGAGTGTGTGAGCAGATGTATAGCAGAGTTAGTGGTTGTGTGAGTGGTTGTAAGGGTGAGTAAATGGTTATATGAGTGGCTCTATAGGTGAGTGCCTGTGTGAATAACTGTGTAGGTGACTGAGTAGGTGTATTTGTGACTGTATGGGTCAGTAAGTTTGTGTGTTAGTGGCTATATGGCTGAGTGAGAGGGTATGTGAGTAACTGTATAGGTGAGTGAGTGGATGTGTAAGTGGCTCTATGAGTTAGTGAGTGTGTCTGTGAGTGCCTATATGAGTGAGTGAAATGGTACATGAGTGGCTGTATGGGCAAGTTAGTACCTCTGTGAGTGGCTGTTTGTTTTATTGAATGGGTGTGTGATTTTCTGTGTGGGAAATTGACTGGTTTTATGGGTGATTAAATGATCTTATCAGTAGATCTATGGGTGAGTGAGTGAATGCATTAGTGGTGTATGGTTGACTGAGTGTGTGTGTGTAAGTGGCTGTCTGGGTGAGTTAGTGGGTGTATGAGTAACTGCATAGGTGAGTTAGTGGCTGTGTGAGTAACTGCAAGTGAGTGTCTGGGAGTGTCAGTGGGTGTATTAGTGGCTGTATGGGTATGTGGGTCCCACTCAGAGTAGAGCGCCTTTATCTTGTATCTTCACTACAGATAGTCACCACTCTTGCATTTTAATCCAGTTGTAGCGCCATCTTGAATAAAGTTACTCCTTGGCCTCTCCAACCTGTTTTAACCTTTGTTTCACCACTCCACATCTACACTTCCCTAGGCCCCTCACCCACACTTCATCTAATGGCAAGAAACAAATGAACTCCGTCGGGTATTGCAGCGCCAACCCGACGAGGAGCAGACCCATATGATGAAGCATGACACCTAACTTGTTAGGTGTGTGAGGGTCCTAGTTCCGATAGGAGCGATTCCTCTCCTATCAATTGTTGGATGCCCTTTAGTGACAACACTACAGTCTTTGTCTCTTTTTCTCTAAGCACTTTTAAGGAACTGCATACCCTTCTTTTCATAGAGTGTATGACTTGCCATATGGGTGTGTTAGGTGTTGGGTGAGTAACTGTATAGGTGAGTGAGTGGCTGTGTGAATAACTGTGTGAGTGAGTGAATGGGTGTGTCAGTGCCTGGATGGGTGAGACAGTGAGTACATGAGTGGCTCTATGGGTTTGTGAGAGTATATGTGAGTGGCTGTATGAGTGAGTGAGTGAGTGAATGCATGTGTGAGTGACTGTAAGGGAGAGTAAGTGGTTGTGTCAGTGGTTGTGTGGGTGACTGAATGATTGTTTTAGTGGGTATATGGGTGAGGGGGTGCGTGTGTTAGTGGGTGCATGGGTTAGTGACTGCATGGGTGAATACATGCATGAGTGCCTGTATTGTTAAGAGAGTGGGTGTATAACTAGCTCCATGGATGAGTGAATGGATATGTCAGTGGTTTTTTGTATGACTGAGAAGGTGGATGAGATGGACTAAGGGTGAGTGAGTCGTTGTTTAAATGGTTGTCTGGGTGAGTGGCTGAATGGATTAATAGGTATGTGTGAGTAATTGTATGGGTGAGTGACTTCTAGCACCATTGGATGTATGACTGAGGGAGTTGGTGTGTGAGTGCCTGTATAAGTGACTGATTGCAAGTATAAGTGACTGTATGGGTGAGTATGTGCTAGTGTCAGTGGCTGCATGGGTTAGTGAGTAGTAGTGGTTGTATTGGATACTAACACTACTTTGAGTGGCTGTATGGGCCAGCGACTGCTAGTGGGAATGGCTGTATGAGTTAATGAGAGGGTATGTGAGTACCTGTATGGGTAACTGAGTGATAGGGTTAGTAGTGGTATGGGTGACTGAATGGGTGTGTAAGTGGCTGTATGAGTAAATAAGTAGGTTTAAAAGTTGGTATATGAGTAAGTGCCTGTGTGAGTGGCTGTACAGGTGAGTGAGTGGCTGTGAGTGTAAATCTGTATTATCAAATAGGCAAATCAACCTAATAGATAATTAACACAAGAGCAGTTTGCATTTAAAAACACTTTCCATGGTTCTGTGTAAGCAAAATGTCCATGGTAGGAAAATTGTTTTGAGACTTCTAATGACGTTCAACAGCACCTGGTATGGAAAAATAAAAAGAACATAAACATATGTTAATATTTGATCTTTATAATTACAGAATCATACCAACATACATTACTTATACTGTAACGTATTACAACGTGGTGAAAATATAATTTTCCCTTTTTCGCTGTTCTCAACTTTCATACTTCATTATAAACATTGGGCTGTATGGAACATCATTTTTCAGCAGCTGGGAAAAAACAATCAATGGATTGTAAAAAAAGAAATATATGCACAGTACAAGACTATACTTTAGTGAAGCTATGCTCTGCATGCACTACAATGATTAGATTAAGTACTCTTTGTAGGCTTACTTTACTAATATAAACAAACAGTTTTTTCTAAAGTAGCAGAAAAACACATTTATCAGCAGTTGATGAGGTATATTGAGGACAAAGATCTCCTGCACGAGTCCCAATCAGGGTTCTGACCTCTGTACAGCACTGAATCTGTGCTGCTGCTTGCCTCAGAGTCTCTCAGACTCATTGCAGATAAGGGTAAGATGCCTGTGCTGGTAATGCTTGACCTAAGTGCAGCCTTTGACACCATATCCCATGGCCTCCTTCTGGAACAGCTCTGGACATATGGCATTGGACACCTAGCACTGAGATGGTTGGCGTGCTTCCTTAAAATCTGCACGTTTCAGGTGACCCAACAGGTGTGTTCATCAGAGGTCTTTCCACTGCAGCTGGGGTTGCCACGGAGCTCACCGCTGAGTCCAACTCTGTTTAATCTGTATATGCCTCCCCTTGCTCATTTGATTTAGCGTCATGGCATTAAAATTGTGTCATACACTGATGATACTCAGCTAATCGCTTTAGCACAGGATGAAGAGGTCCCGTGGCTAGCTTTAGATTCTGTCTACTTGGACTAGTGGAATGGATGAACCTCTACTGTCTTAAGCTGAACACTGAGAAAACCAAAATCTTGGTTCTGGAATACAGCCATCTATCTGGTCCACCTACTGGAGGCCTAACACTCTAGGGCCAATGCCTACTCCCAGGCAAAAAGTTAAGAACCTCAAAATATGGTCTGATAATAATCTCTCCTTTGACAGACAGATACCCAACCTTGCCGAGGTCTGCTTTGGCATCCTAAAAATGCTACATAAGATTTTAGGTCTTGTCTCTGAAGCCACCAGGAAAACTGTAATCCAGCTCATTTTGCTCTCTAGACTGGATTACCAGAATGTGCTGTACCTTCTGGCCACTCAGTGCAGTTTAAGGATGCTCGAAAGGGCTCATATTGCAGCGGCACGGGTGCTGCTGAACATCCCTAGATTCTCTTCCTTGCCAATCTTCTCTGGCTTCAAATCAAAAAAAGAGTATCCTTTAACGATTTATGCTTTTGCCACAAATCTTGAAATTGAAAGGTCCTCAATATCTTCACCCTTTGATCAAGCCCTATCAACCTAACAGATGTCAAAGATCCACAAAAGCAGCACTCACTGTGGTGACAAGGGGGAAAAGAGCATGCATGGGAGGCTGCTCATTGAGTTTCTTGGCCGCCAAACAGTGGACTCCCTCCCTGTTGATTTAAGACAGGAATGCTCTGAACTGGTCTTTTGAAAAAACCTCAAGACCTGGCTGTTATGCCGTCTTAACTAGGTCTTTGTCAATGAGCTCTGGGCTACTATGGCTTTGAAATCAGAGCACAGGGACACTCCGAATTGAGTAACCAGGCACTTTACTAATTAACTTATAATAATAATTATTATTATTATTATTAAACGTAGGTTAACTACTTTTTAAATGATTAAATCTGGTAAATTATTACAAATGAATAGAAAGTACTGTTCTATTTTAGAGATCCTTCTGAAAACATCACCCAGGTAGGCCAAATGATGTTTAAATAAGGGTGATCCATGTAGACAACATCCCATAGTGTAGTTTTACTTCCACAAATAGTACTTAGAACTTTGGTTGATGAAACATAAGGGGTCGTTTTTTATTTAGAAAGGCAGGTTTAACTTTCAACATAAAGCAGCTGTATCTCCATTCAGTTTCTCACTTGAAATTACACAATGTAGTATTTAGAGGAGGTATTATCTCCTTTGTGGAAGATAAAGCAACTGTTGAGTTTTGAAAAAGGCTCTAAGGCATTAGCCCCAATAGGCTGAATAATGTCTAAAAGACTGATGAACCATGTAGAAAAAACACTGTACACCAATTGTTTATCCACAATTTCACCTTTCTTAGAACTTTGTTTGAATGAAGAACAGTTAAGAGTTTGGTCAAATGGAAGGAAGTCTTGCTTTAAAACGTAGGTTGATGTCATTACCTTCTGTCCATCCAGTTTTATTCTTTAAATAGAGGGGCAGATTTATGACGACTGGCGCATCCCTGCAAATCAGCAGTGATTCGCCAGGTAAGATGCATCACGCAAGTTTAGCCTTGCGCCACCACAGATGCGCCGCATTTACTATGCGGCGCAACGTGGTGCAAGGATAAACAGATGCGTGATGCATCTCCTGTCGGAAGGGTGGCGCATTGCTGGAGTCGTGTCGCAAGCGCAACACAATTCCAGCAATGCTCGTGGCGTACCCATACATAACGTGGTGCGTCACACCTTACGCCTGCTTCAAGCAGGCGCAAGGTTTTTACGCAGTGGCGTCGGAAAAGAGACTGAGTGGAATCTTGTAGATTTCTCTCAGGCACTTTTCCGAGGCTTTACTGCACCGGAACACTCCCCCCCGCGCCGGAACGCCCACATGAAACCTGACGCAGGGTTCATGCATCTCAGGACTTTGCAACATGACACATCTCCCTAGATGAGTCACTTATTAAATAGGGCGAAACGTGGTGCATGGTTTACGCTGCCGCTGCATCACAGAAGTGATGCAACAGCGGCGCAAAAGTGGTGCAATGGTCTCGTAAATCTGCCCCACAGAGTGTAGTGTCCAGAGGTTGTATTAATTCCTTCGTGGAAGATGATAGCTGAAGTAGTAAAAGTTCTTTCCAAAACTAATATTTGCAAGCTTGGAAGTTTTCATAGCAGTTGATACCTGAACTTTTTTCCAACTGGTAACCTACAATATCGCAGTCATTTTCCAGTTTTCTCTTCGTTACAGATTCTACTTTGTTTTGGTTTTCTTTCTTTTGTTCAGCCTCTGTACACTCTTTTGTATTTTTTCATTATGGACAGATTGTCCATTTTTCATAAACAAGGTATTGCCCTAAATGAGGAGCATATACACTTCTTAACATATTTTACTCTCTTACCCGACTTGCATCAGGACTAATTTTCTTTTCATCAAAAAACCATACAATGTTCTAACTCGTGACAATGCTACATATGACAGTATTTCTTTAAATTCAATACTTCCAATATTTACAAAAGGTGCATCTACACTTAAAGCTTGTGATTAATGGACAGTGATGTCATATGCTGGAGAGAGTGGGAATTGATGGTGCCACACATATAAGTCTTTCATTAATAAAAAATGTACAACACAATGGCAATCTGCTTTACACCATCAATCTGATCAAATTTTATGGCCATATATTCAACATCATCTCTATTTGGGAAATTAATAAAACAAATTACTTTACCAATGCACAATTTACTAACCCTTACTTTACATTAAAATTACGACGCAAAATTACTCAGCAATTTTTGCTAACATGCAAATTCTTTTCTATTCCAGCAGTTTTCGAGACCAACTTCTCCAAACCATCTAATTTTGGTTGCAGTTAATCTGTTAGTAATACTGTGACTCCCTGATGTTCCATTTTATCAACAGCTGTAATTACCAAAATATCTTCTTTCTCCAGTTGTGGTAATTGTTTATTAAAGTTGGACCACTCTTGAAGTATTGCCATTATACAAACTATAGACTCCCGTTCTTTAACAAAATTGTGCATTAGCTCATATGCTGTAATATTAGATGGAAATAGTTTTTTGATTTGATGACTTTCAAAAGCACATTTACCCTCTTTTGTTAGCACTCCTATGCTAATGTCTTTCAGTATATCTGCATAATTTACATTAGATGATTGACACATATTTTTCGCTAACTCCTTGCATTCAAAGTTTAACCAAATATTCACATTGCCAATACTCCCCAGGTAATTTCTTGTTTTCATTTTGCACAAGTATTTTGAAAACAGGTTGTCCTTTTACGGGGGTGAGTTGCAGTGGGTCACCAGACACAATCAAGCATGTTCCACCAAAGAGCACATCATAGTTTGTTCTAAAATTCTGCTGCATCCTTAATTATATGAAGGCAAGCTTTAGGCGGGATACCATGCTGACCTCATCAATGATGAAGAGCTTCAGTTTCTTCAACACTCTTCACACCTCATGGCAAGATACACCAGATAGTTTCTGATATTTCAGTTTATTGTCATGTTTAACAGGTTGCATTAGTAGGCAAAGTAAAGTAATCCCTTTAATGTTATGTGCAGCTAATCCTGTCAGTGCTGTTACTATACATGACAAATTTGATTCTTTAGTCTTCTGTTGAAAACCAGTAGAACATTTAATTAAGAAGCTTTCTCCCGTGCTAGCTTTCCCACTGATGTATAGTAATATTGGTTTGTATGCAGAACAATCACACTGTTCCCTCTCACATAGAAATCCATGCTGTATTTCATCATTAACTTCGTTGTAAATGTATTTTTGTTAATTGTTCAGTTGTTCGAAATCAACAGTTTCCTCTCTTGCTTGCTGCATTTCAGTTCCCACCTAAATAATAGCTGTAGCTGCTTAATTTTGAAGTATTGGTTCTCCAAGGGGATCTTAATTTGCTGATGCAGAACTTGGTTGCTTTGTGAACTCTCCTTGGTTATCTCAGCAGCAATGGTTTGTACCTGTTCAATCTCATATTTCAACATTTGCAGGTAGGTTGGAAACACTGAGCCCTCAATACTGTCTTTCACAGCATTGAAAGCATCCCCATAACAATCATAGGGGCATATTCTTAAGAACGTGTGATAACAATCACAAAAGTTACTTAACGCAACCTACAACATTGCAGTCTATTGCAGAATATTTACGCCGTGTTAACCAAGTATTCACAACATGGCGGTACCATGCGATAGTCACCAGATAACGCGCCAAATGGCCGTGTTAAAATAAACACCACGCCGCAAAAATGCGAGACACGAATGCCTAAAAAGCTGCGATGAGGCCAAGCACGATACAAAAAGCTGCGAAAACCAGCCACAGGCCTGCAAATCCCACACGTCTGGCAGGAAAATGGGCTTCAAAAGCAGAACGAGAAAAACACCCCAGAAACAATCCAAAGTGTGTAGCACCATGGGTGCATCCTAACCCAGCGCAGAGGCCAACACGAACCCCACAGACCACCAAGGTACAACGGGGTCAGGGAAGGCCTGGGAGAAGAGGGAGAGGAAGACGGGGTGCAGTCCGCAGGAAAACAAGACGAGTGTCACGGAGGTGACAGAACACTCTCGGCAAGTGTCCCACAATCAGAGTACCTGGAATGCAGACGGAGTGTCGAGGAGGCCAATGGGGGGGGCCAAGAGGTGCTGGCATGACCTGAAAACCTAGACCAGGCACAAAGACGCTGCCAACAGGAGGGCAGCAACAGCAACAGGAGGTGGGAGTCCCACGTCACAGGAGGAGCAGGAGGAAAGGGAGGCCAGTCATAAGTGTGGAGACGGTGCAAGGAGGTGGGAGTACGGACACAGCTCGAGAGGACCTGACACAACAACAACAGGGTGAGTAACCACTAGGGACTGGAGGGACAGGGGGAGATGGGCACAATGGCTCACATGCACAATCAAGTATAGCGCAATGCACACCCACAATAACCCAGGACCATGTCCCTCATCCCTGTGGCACACACACATAGCAATCACAGCACATCCCATGACAATGTGACACCAACTGCAACACCCACACTGCAGAAAAGGGGACACAATTGGGTCTGCTCATGCACAGAAACAGGCCAATCATATTGGACAGCGCAGGGAACTGTGAGATGCATCTGCACGGGTACAATCTCACATCCGTCATGTAGTCCCAATGTCCACTCTCCCCCCAAATTGCCAGCACCACCCAAACAGCCCCAATGTACATTGTCACACAGTCAGCATGTCAACAAGGACAATGCACAAACATAAATGTCAACACAATGTCAACATGCATCTCCCCTTCATATTGCAGAGGGACAAAAACCACCTCCAGCAGGTCAGACCAGACAACCCATCAGTGATGCCAGAGACGACCACAACACCTCCGACACCGACGCCCTACGACAGCTCATAGACTTCTCAGGCAACCCACCCCCAGGAGCAGGGCAGCCAAGCTACATAGAGAAGACCCCAGCCCCTGCACAGACCACACAGCAGGAAGCACCCGCCACCAGGGCTGGCTCCCAACACTTCACCGAGGCACACATCGCATTCCAATGCCAGGTGTCATAATGCCCAAAGGAGGTGGCCAAACAGGTGCCGGTGGGCACAGAGCTCATGGAAGCCTAACAACAGCACATACATGGGTGTACAAGTCCCATTAGGGAGCACAAACACCCCACAAAGGAGACACACACGGTGACAGATACACATGCATGTGCACATGTCCTGCAACCACGCCCTGAGCCACAGAATCATCATTCACACACCCACGCTGGACCTCCGTACAACAGCCCAGTTCACTCCTCACATGCATTCAGTGGCTGACGTCAAAGCTACATGTCCAAGGTCTCTGCCGCTGTCTGCGGTGACATGTCTGCGTCAGCTGTATACAGCACAATGTAATGTCGTAGGGCCCAGGGCCCTCCTGCATACAACAAGACCACAGGAAAACACGCATATATCATATTTAACGGGCTACGGGCATGTGCGCCTGGACCCTTTATTGGCAGGGCCACATGTACAGTGACGCCCGTGCTGGATGTGTGTTGGGTGAGTAGAAGCCAGCCTGCATGGAGTGCTTGGTGCTGGCAACAACTACAACAGTGGACACCAGTGGAATGCAAACAAAACACCAGCATACCAGAGTCAACTGCTGAGCAACATGGAGGGAGCCGGAGAAAGTACAGATGTCACCCAACATACAAACAGAAGTGTCCGTGAGTTGCAGTGCACTGAGGTTGGGGCGTTAGAGATGAAAGTGCTCATGTGAAGAAAATGTCTAGGATTGTGTCCCTTCGGGTTATTCCTGAGGCAGCTGCAGGGGGGTGTCACACTTGCATCATCTTCCTTATCGCCATCCCCTGTCTCCCGCACTGCCTGAGGTGACATTGCTGCTTGAGTGCTCCACAGCGCCTAACCAAAACAGTAATGGAATGTGATTCGTGGTGCACTGAGTTAGTGGCACCTGGATTGCTGAGCAGGGAATCAGGCAGATGATGGCATACACGGCAGGCCTGAGCAACTCCGTTAGTCTGCCAGTACCACTGCTTCGACTCTAGCAGATGGTGGATGGAGTTCGCCCTTGCGATGGTGGGGTGTGCCTCCTGCAGTGATGTGACTTCCGGGCCAGTCAGGACTCGATTTGATGTGTGAGTCCTGGTGGTCCGCAGTTGAGGCCGGAGGCAGCGGACAGCGCAGGGCCACATGCACATGGCGTCGATGACCCCAAGACCACCATCACAGAGGTCATCCAATATTCATTCAGAAAGGATCCCTGACGTGAGCAGCACAGAGTTAGTGGCCCTGGATGCACAGCTGTTGGCACAGGCACACCGCCACAGGATGGTGACTTGCGGTGCACTGAGGTAGGGCCATGCAGACTGGGCGGGTCATCATCGATGTCCGAGGTGAATGGGACAGAGGGCTGCGGGGGACAGTGGAAGGTGTCCTCCAGGGCATGATGCAAAGGTCTGATGTTATCCGGAAGCAGCAAATGGAGGAGTGGAAAGTAACAGCGTCGTTGCCAACACCAATTTGGTGACAGCCACATGAGGATGAAAACTACCCCCTAGTCCATAGACTCAAACTGCACCAATGTATAACCAGAAAGTGTCCATATCTGTCGGGGAACAGACTTAGTGGCACCGGGGCTGGGAGAGGGTGCAGTCTGCGATGATGCCAGTACACTGATATCAACTCCGCCATCGCTAAATCAAGACTCTGTGACCTACTGGACCACAGTGTAGGCCGGAGGCAGTGGTCAGCAGTGGCCCACAGCCACGTGTCGTTGGCTCGCGATGCACAGAGTTAGTGACACCAGGGCAGTTGTCGGTAGTGTCCGATCACCTCCGTACGATGATCCTATTCTCTCCAGACTGCAACTCGTCATCCTCTTACGCCTCTCCTTGTGTGCAATGATAAGTATTCGACCTCTGAATGATCGATGTTCTGTTCCAAATCTGTGACCTACTTGTGCGCAGTGTAGGCCGAGGGCAGTGGTCTGCGTGGGCCCACAGACATATGTGGTTGTAATGCTATGCACAGACTTGGTGGCACCACATCGAAGGGAGTATAGTGACATAAACTCTGCCTTAAATAATGTTCACTGCCATGGGGTAATCAAGACTCAGTTCCAAATGTGTGACCTACTTGTCCATAGTGTAGGCCGATGGCAGTAGGCAGCAGGGGACAACAGACATGTGTCGTAAGAATGCCATGCGCAGAGTTGGTGGCACCTCATTGAAGGGAGTACACTGATATAAAATCTGCAATGAACATATGTACTCTGCCATCGTGTAATCAAGACTCAGTTCCAAATGTGTGACCTACTTGACTGTAGTGTAGGCCGGAGGCAGCAGCAGAGTATGTCAATGAAAAAGGAGTAAAGCGGGCCTGTGTCGTGGAGGCCGTGATGGTCTGAGGAGGCTGCCAGTGTCACGGGCCTCTGGCTTGGAGCTTGAGCCGGCTCTTGGTGGGCCCTCCGTGACACATGCCGGTGTCAGCAAGTGATCAGTGTGGCCTGGCTGCGCAGGGGAGGGCCTGATGGATTCGGGGACCAGTGGGCCGGGGTATGGCAGGTGCACAGCATCGCAGGCAACTCCGCTAAGGAGGACGGCGTCTGCCTCATGGTGGGGTGAGAGGCACCGCCCTGGCAGAGACATTGGGCATCCTGGAAGAGGACCACGCCCGGGGCTATGTGCTTTTTATTCACACCCCTACGCTGGCCTGGCGTACGCCGGGCCATCCCACTCCACTCACGCTTATGGGGGGGATGTAACAGGCAACATTTCAACAAACTCCCCCACTGGCTGGGGTGACATGTTTGTGTCCACTGTCCAGTACACTCCATACACCAGCGGTGTATGTCACCATGGATATGGGTGGTTTATGCATACTGCATTCTGTCTAGCACATCGCTGCCACTCTTGGCATTGTGTACTTTCCCAATCATTTTTCTCCTGCCTCTTTCACACATGCCTGGTTCCCAACTCTCCCGACATTCCGCTATTGTGTGGCTGAGATGCCATGCCGTTGATGGCTCATGTTCACGGCTTGACCAGGTTACCATTGTAAGTTGTTCTGTTGTGTCTGGTGGGTGGTGTAATTACTATAAGGCACTGTTCCAGGGTCGGTATGGTTGAAAGTCAACCAAGACCGTACCTCAACAAAGGGAAAGTAAAGAGAAAGATCTATGTCTTAGAGGTCTAGGGTGGGGTACTCAGGATGGGGGGAGACAGCATTAGTGTCTCAATGATGAAAACACCGAGGAAATCGACTTACTGCTCACATTGGACGTGGAAGCACTGTACACGAATATCCCGCAGGAAGCAACCATCGAAGTGGTAAGCAACCTGTTACAAAACTCGGAACTTCCAACGTCTACACCGGCAAGCTTCATCTCGGCCCTCATTGCCCTGGCTCTCACTAACAACTATTTTATGTACAAAACCACCATCTACCACCAGGTACAAGGGACCAGCATGGGGAGCACCTTTGCGCCGAGCTTGGCTGGACTGTACATGTCACATTTTGAGGCTAACCACATCTTCACAGATGCCAACCCATTTCATCGACATATGGTCACTTGGAAACGGTATATAGACGATGTGCTGATCCTATGGAGAGGACAGGCATCTAAGACACTGGAATTCTTTGAGTGGATCAACAATCAGGACCCCCATTTACGTTTCACCATGACCTCCAGTGACGAGAAAATCCCCTTCCTGGACTTATTGATCCAACTAGAAAATGGGATACTTCAGACCAGCACGTACAAAAAAGAGACTGACTGCAACAGCCTCCTGAGCTTTAAGAGCCACCACCCTAAAGCTCTACGGGAAAACTTACCCTATGGCCAGTTTCTCAGGATCAGGCGCAACTGCAGCAAACTACAGGACTATGACAGACAAGCCGACACCCTATCTGAGAACCTGGCGAAGAGGCACTATCCAGTAAAAGTAATTAACCAAGCTAAAAAACGGGCTAGGAACAACACCCGTGAGGGCCTCCTGGAAACGAGAGAACCCGAGAACAACAACGTGATCACCTGCGTCACAACCTTTACCCCCCTCTCCAACAAAATCAAAAGAATCATCAACCGTAACTGGAAAATCATCAATAGTGATGCACTAAACATCCCAGCACCTCGTTTTGCCTTTAAAAGAACCAGCAATTTAAGAGACCAACTGATCAATACACGGCCACGCCAGAAACAAGCGAGAAGAGAGAACACTCTCTGGGATCTGCCAGCAGTGAAGGGGCACTACCCGTGTGGTTCGTGCAGTGCTTGCACCACGACACGACACACAAAGGTTTTGGAAATTGGTGAGCTAAAGTGGGAACAGAGGAAGCACACGAACTGCAACACCGCAAATTGTGTATACTTGATCTCGTGTCCTTGCGGACTCTACTATGTAGGCATGACCACCAGACCCATCAAAACAAGGATCAGCGAACACAAAAGCACCATCAGACGAGCTCGCGCAGCCACAAAACTGACGAACCATTTTCTGGAAAAAGGGCACCCCTGTGAAGCGATCCAATGGACCATCCTGGAATCCAATAATAACTGGAGTAGCGAGTCGCTCTTTAGACGTGAACAACGCTGGGTGCACCGCCTGCATACAGACACCCAAGGGCTCAACGACGATATCCCATGGAGCGAGCTCCAACACTAACACTTTTGTGTGTAGATACCATGTGTAATCCATCGTACACCGTCCCTCCGGCTAGGAGCTAAATAACTGAATAATTAGACCCTAGCTCGTCACGCTAGCTCCGAGGTGCATTGCTATATTGAAAGCATGAGCCTGTTACGGATGGGGACTCTACACCTTCAGCACCCGTGAGCAAGTTCTCATGTAGCCCCGCCCATACACCGCCACACCCTCAATCCTGGCAATCCTGCAGGAGAATTTGGCCTTAGGCCAACAGTGACACACCCACTTTTGTGGTCTGGTCTGCTATTCCTGATTTACACATCGTAAACACCCCACGGCCCGCATGCGCACAGTAACACACCTCACACACACCATGCATGCGCCAATAACACCTCCTCACGCATGCACAAGAGATCACTGAAACATCCTGTGTCACCGCGCATGCGCAGCTCCGGCCTTCTACGACCTTTCGTGCCGTCTGAACCGGAAACAGGTACCTCCTTCTATCACGGGGCTCAGTCTTTAAATACCATGAGTAAGGCAAAGTCATTTACCTTCGAGCAGGCGTCAGGACCGGGCAGGTTTCCAGTGCCGTCACCTGAGCAACCCGTGAGTATGACTCGAGGCTACCCAGACCCAAACGTAAGCAATTTTCCTGCTCTACAACCGGCTACGATGTAAGTAAATCTAACGCTTCACTTCTGTTTCCTTTACCCTCTGGGTTTTCCCTGCTGTTACGCACTTTTTCCAATTGACAGCCCTAGATGGTGTGGGCCTCCTACGCCGCTTTTTAACTCAAGGAGCAAATCAAGCTCTTACTTTAGGTAAGATTACTCTGAGTGCACTTTCTTTGTATTGAACCAACGAATCGAATTAGATACACAACACACGTGTCTACCTGACTGTCTCGTTTGACGACACGCCGGGTGACCCCGTTGCACAGCCAAGTGGAGATGTCCGGGCCCCGCGGGGTACAGCAGTTTACCTATCGAGTCTCCAGCTGGGTTCTGTGACTGCCACCGGGACCCGGGACCTACCACTTTTTGACTGGCATGGGACCACACCCACGCCTCCCCGCTCCTACAGAACCCTGAGAGTAGCCTGGGCCTCCGGGTGCATGACATTATGACTGTCTCATTGTAAAATTGTGATCTCTCGGATCACTATGTACTTATGCGGATCGACAAGGCAAGTCCGCATATGTTTTTTAACCTTTGCATTTCTTTTTGTTTTATCTTTCTTTTGATCTAGGTCTTACGCAAAGGGGGCACAACAGACTCCTCCCTGCACACACCACCTGTTTAGGAGACACTGTACTCCCTTTCATTGCTGAGTGGGAGGGTGATATTTTACCCCACCCACCACACATAGTCTGGGCACCCTTCCCCACACTTTTCACCTCTACTGGTCCTGATGAAGCGCCATGGATCACTCTGACCACTGAAAGGCGCGAAACATGTCGACCATTTGACCTGTACCTTAAGTTACTACTAAACACATCACGTTTTAATTAGTAACATTTTTGCCACGTATTTTAATGTACCAAGGGTGCCTTCTTATTAAAATAGCTTCCCTGGTAACCCTTAGGTATTTTTATTCTTGCACACACTACAGCCACCACTGACCCTGGTACTCCCCCTCCACATACCCGCATGCACCAATCGGCAGCGCTCTTAAAAGATCTCCGCTAAAGAGACCCTTCGGGGGACCCGTAGGGCATTGCACCGCCGGCCCGACGAGGAGCACCGCCCGATGATGAAGCATGACATCCCTCGGGGTGTGTGAGGGCAACAAGAGACACTAATGCTGTCTCCCCCCATCCTGAGTACCCCACCCTAGACCTCTAAGACATAGATCTTTCTCTTTACTTTCCCTTTGTTGAGGTACGGTCTTGGTTGACTTTCAACCATACCGACCCTGGAACAGTGCCTTATAGTAATTACCCTATTGACTTCTTGGAGCACAGGCACTGGACCATTAACCAGCTCCTGGTCCCCCCCCTATCTTTGGATACAGTGTCTGGTGGGTGGGCATGTTGTTTTGAATGTTGTATGTGATTTTGTGATGTGTGCATTGCTAGAGTTGTGAGTTGCATGGTTGTGGAGTTTAAGTGTGTGGGGAGTCCATTTGGTACTTGGCAATGGGCAGTGCATTCCCATTGGTGCCATCCTGGAAGCGCTGGTTGATGATGAACTTTTGGCGGATGACACTGGCTGGGTATTTGGTGATGACGTTGGTGGAGATTCCACAGTGTTCAGATGTTGCCTGCACATTGATGTGAGATGTGTGCTTTCTGTTGTAGTTATTGTGTGCTGTGCCACCACTGGGAACAAGTAGGACATGTGTGCTGTAGATTGCCCCCAACACGTGCGTGCATCCAGCTATGGGGTATGGTCCTTGCTTGGTCTCCAGTGGATCCTGCGCATTGTGGTGGACATATAGATACTGGGGTACCAGGCTGATGATGGCATCCAGGACAGGTGTGAGGGACTTGGATGCGGCTGGCTGTGAGACTCCTCCGACTCTGGCAGGTGTTGGTTGGGGGCAGGTGCAGCACAGCCAGCAGCTTGGTGTGGGGTAGGATGTTGGTTGTACGCTGTGTTGGTGCCGTCGGCCTGTTGGACGATGATGGTCAGGATGCGTAGGATGGTTGTCCTTTCGAGCCTGTGGTGGGCAATGACGTTCCCAGGTGTTGGGTCTGTGAGGTTGGTGCCTTTTCAGCAGGTCCCTGTCTTTTTCTGCGCTGCCTCAGTTTTGGTCCAGGCGGGGGGGTCGGGGGGAGGTCCTGGGGGTGGTGGCTGTGGGTGTTGTTGCCCTATTGGGGCTCCGGGCTGCATGTTCAGTTGCCCGGGTGCATCTGTTGTTCTTCATGTTTGGCTCTGGTTTGTGCTTCCTTGTCTGTTGCCGGTTGTTGTCCGAATTTGCACCAG
The DNA here is from genome assembly GCF_964204655.1 of Triturus cristatus. Lineage (NCBI taxonomy): Eukaryota > Metazoa > Chordata > Amphibia > Caudata > Salamandridae > Triturus > Triturus cristatus. The sequence goes on along the minus strand of NC_140586.1, from coordinate 457,953,933 downwards.
GTCAGAGCAGGTGTTAATTTCATCGCCGATATGGCGGGTCATTGAAAATGTTGTGGAGTGGTGTTGTTGCGGTTTTTTGCTTGGGAGCGCCTACTATGCATCTCATTAGCGATAGTTGTCGGGGTCATCTGTGTCGATCACTTTTGCGGATGCTATCGCGGGAAAACTGGTGCTCTGGGCTGTTAGCACCAGCTTGTGAATGGGGTGATAAATTTATCGTGACTTTGGCTGCAGTAAAGTGCCATTAACTCAGAGATAGGTCCTTGAGAATATGGCCCATAGTGTATGATTCTGCACTACATGGGTTGAACAACTGCAAAAGTGCCAAATCAAAAAGCTCTCCTCTCTCTTGTATTTGGCAACTCAGCTTTCAGTGGTTAGTTAGATTTTGCTTGTTGTGTCTGGCCAAACAACCACCACATCCAACTACTCCATATTTTCTTTCTTCTATGTTTTCAGTGACATTACTTCTATATGTGTAGTACTGAAGTACTTCACAGAGACACTTGTTTTGAAGATGAGGCCTTCTCCTTGGTTAGTATGTATCTAGCATGTTACTTTTAAGAATATCTCCCTTTATGGATCAAATTCTGTGAGATACCATATTTCTGGGGAAAAATATAGTACTCTATTTCGACTGTTTGCAAGGCCTACCCACACAATTCCTCTCAACTTTGAGAACAAACTAGCTGAACTAAACGTGTCCGAGTATTCATCAGAACCAATTTCTCTGTGGGTAAGCATTTCCAAGCTGAAATTGTACAATGTTTTGGTAGGACTCTTTTCATCAGAAATCTCCGTGCACATCTCTTCAATCTCTGTCTTTTCTGATTTTGTTACTTATGAAGTCACATAGCGAGCAACAGCGGTGGAGTTGTAGATCCATATTTGCATTCTGCATCTTCAGTATCACAGGGTTGTAGTTATTGATATAGTTGGAAGCCTCTGTTCTTTTCAGGTTGTATGTATTTTTGGGTGATTTCCGTGTCAGGATATGTCTGACTGCAGACAAAAAGCTAATGAGTCTTCCTCTTGAGATGACAGGTAGTGAAAATCCAACATGACATCTTGTGGAAAATGTTCCTTTCATCTGTATTTTCAACACCAGTACTTTCCACATCTATGAGTTTGAAAACATAGAACTTGCCGTCTCAAGCCCTAGTCTGCACTGTCATTTGGGATGGCCCATGTCACATACTGTTGAATGAAACTCCTCAGTGTCTCTTCCAAATTTTGGGGGATCCTTCACCCATAACAGCATGTGAATATGTGAAGCACCTCTAACTTTAGTATTCCTTGCGCCAGTTACATGACCAAGAGGAAGATTAATTTTGCTGCAGATGAAAGCCATCATCGCTTGAAACCTGTGGTTAAAATATCTGCAAACATTTGCAGGTTCTACTAAGCAAAGTTCTCCTGCTGTCTATACATTGATATATTTAATGTGTGAGTTGGCTTCTTGCTAGCATTCAAGCAGGTCATCCCTGCAAACTTAGCACAACTGAGTGTTAAAAACCAAGTAGATGCTCCTAGGTTTCTCAACGTTCATTTCAGTTCATCTTGACTACAAAACCAGTATTGATTGGTGCCAAATTGGCACGCCATTAAATTTATCAAGAGGAATTTCAGGTTTTCATCTTTTTCTTGCGCTTTGTTAACGAATTCCCTTGCAGTGATTTTTTCCAGGTTCACTCCTCTTTTTAGAATATGGTTTTACTGCAGACGATAGATCTGAACAGTCATTCTCAAACAAAAGGCAAAAAATATAGGGAATACAATGGCGAAATCTAGGATTTTCTGAGATAAGTCTACTTTCTCTGTACTCAGCTGCTAGTATCTGCACAGGCTGGTCATTATACCTACCACCCATTCCTGTGGGAAAAAGTTGCAAAAAACATTGGGGCAGATTTATGAGGCCCATTGCGCCATCGGAACGTCACTTTTTGTGACGTTCCGTGGCGCAGAAGCCTGCGTGATATTTATCAGGCAGCACTGAGCCACTTTTTTGGGCTTAATGCTGCCTCATAAATATCAGTCCCTTTAACGCAGTGTTCTGCGTTAAAGGGGCGTGCAATGGGTGTTGCTGGGGGCGTTCTCAGCAACATCCATGGCCTTTTGACACTGCCCCAGATTTACGAGAAATCGTAAATCTGAGGCAGCGCCAAAAGCTTACGCCTCCCCAGGGGAGGCGTAAGCGAGGCGCAACGGGGAGAAATATCTTTATTTCTCCTCGTTTTTCCTTTTTCTATGTGTGCTGCATTCTGCAGCACCGATACAAAGAGGAAAAACCTCTTGTGATTATTTTTGTACAGAAAAGTTTCCCTTCCTGTACAAAAATATTCATCCCCGCAACGCAGGCCCCCTTGCACCATGGTGCAGAGGTGCCTGCGTTGGCGCAGGCAGCCCATTGTGCGCCAGCGCAGGGGAAAAGGACAGGAATGCGCCGCATTTTATAGATACGGCGCATCCCTGCCCTCTTCTTTTGCCGTAGGGAAGCGCAGCAGGAAGGCCTGCTGCGCTTCCCTACGGCAAAACCTCATAAATCTGCCCCATTGTGCTTCTAATCTTTTCTTCCAGACACTTAAGGGAGCTCCTCTTGCTTCTGTCATTTGAAAAAGATCAGTTGCAGCGCCAAAAATCTGTTCAGATTGCAGAGGGTGGATACTGTAGTGAGAAACTTCGAATCGGGATAGATCCACCTTTTTGATTATGCCTCATCCTCCATATCTGTTATGTCTTTAAAAGCATCTACATTTTTAAAACAAATATTGGGGCATATTTCCAAGCTGGCGATAAAAAATTATTGCCGCTTTTGCGGCCGTTTTCGGCCGAAAAGCGGCGATAATTTTATCGCTCAATTAGCAAGGCCACGCTAATGCGTGAAACCTTGCTTTAGCGTCGAGATTCCTAACGCCCAGCTTTGCATCTCTAATGAGATGCAAAGTGGGCGTTCCTGACCTAACATGACAGGAGAAATGTCGCTAAGCGACATTTCTCCTATCATCAAGCTCCACGCTATGAAGCATAGCGGCAGGAAAAGTAGTGATAACCCCTGTTATCACTACTTTCCTTACACCTGCTACAGGACTGACTTAGCTTGGCAAACAATGGGGTATCCCTCAGAACCTGGGCAATATTATGTCAAAGAAACAGTGGTTCTGTTGGGTAAAAAAGGACCTCTTTGTACAAATAGCACGAATCATGCGTTATTCAAACATGTGCAATTTAGTCATAGGCAACACACAACACAAATTATAGGGTAGTCTGAGTTTTTTATATAAATTGCGTCATTCATATATATACCCAAAAGCCTTTGAAAAGGCTGTCAAGGTACAAAGTGATAACAATTAGTGACAAGGTGACAAGTGGTGCTCAGTGATAAGGTGCGTGATATATACAAGGGGGTTTAAAAGGTTGAAAATTTAGTGGTGGCCAGAAAATAGGTATTTATAGCAGATCTGCGAACTACATCAATTTGTTTAACGCAGGCTCTAGTTGCTGGTCCAGGGGATAGTGTTGACGTTTCAACCCAGGTACTGCACTACTGTAAAGTCAGTGCGGGTCTTCATCAGGACATGGACAGGGGGTGACGGCCTGTAAATAGTAAGATGACTTAATCAGGTGTGTTGTCAAAGAAAAGTGACTCACAGAATATAGGTGGCAAACCACTCACCTAAATGTGGTACAAGGTTTAGTGTGGTAGACTCACACCTAAACCCTTCGAATAACAGTGAAATCTGGACATCCGATGTGGATCTCAAGATGGAGGCATTCCAGTTATTAATCACTTCTGGTAATGTGTCTGTGGATAATTGAGGTAGAATTAAAAGGAGCAGTCTAATTATTAAATTGGTCTGATTGTTTGGAATGAAATGGCTCATGTGGCAAAAACTGCTCACCTTTGTTGAATTTAAATATGTAGGCGGTTGGCTCGCACCTAAACCCTTCTAATCACGGTGAAATCAGGACATCCGGTGTGAAGATGGAGGCATTATGCGAAGCATTCCAGTTATGTCTGTGGATAATTGGGACAGAGTTACATTTGAGGGGAGCCGTCTACTTATTTGAAGTAGTCCGATTATTTGGAGTGAAAATGGTTCAAGCGGTAAACACTGCTCACCTTAGTTCAATCTCAATATTGAGGCGGCTGTCCGTCACTATTTCGGGCGCTTCGTGTAATCTGTCTGTTGAGAATTAAGGTACGATTTAGATGGGAGCCGTCTGGCTTGTAAAACTATTTGTTAAGCTGAACGAAGCTCGAGCGGCACTCGCGGCTTACCTTAATCAGAAGTTGAGGGATTACGGGCGGCAGGCAAATGTCCTGGCTCGTCTGAAAGGATTGACAGCAGCGCTCGAATTGAGCCTGCTGATGTAGCCGGTAAAGACGTGCGCGTGTACGCCGAACGTTGCTGGTTGCTGAGCAACGGATGAAGCTGGCGCCAGGGAGCGTCCAGCGCCAGACGGCGTTGCCGGGTGGACAATGTAAATCAAGCCTCTGAGAGGGGGTAACCTGTATTACGCATAGAGCGGAAGGGCCTATGTGAGGGTCCTCGTGAATTATTACGATTTCTTAACAACTGTGTCACATAATTATTTGGAACATTATAAATTGATATCATACAATGCATGCATGTTGTGATAATCCTAAAACATTCTTGCATTCCGTGAAGATGCAACAGCACACTGTGCAACACTACTTGTTCGGTATGCTGGAACGGGTTTGGCAAAAATAATTAATAAACAATACACCTCTGATTTATAGATATTGTACAATGTGAAATGAGTTCATAAAAAAATTATAAAACATTTATAAAAGAGGAAAGCTTCTTCCTAATCAGTGTAGAAATCTTTCTAGGCACAGTTACGATATATTGATTATACGTTGCGCATGACTATAAACAATGCAAGTAGCCTGTGTCACATATTTATTTTGGGTATCATGAATAGGAGGAACATTACAGCGTGATGTCATACAAATGTTCAATACATGCATGTTGTGATAATCTTCAAACATTATTGTATTCCATTGAACATGCAACAGAAGTACTCGTTTATGATGAAGCGGGATTGGCAAAATTAAACAATACACCTCAGATTTGTTGATATTGTACAATTTGAAATTCGTTATTTGATAATTATAGGATTTATAAAACAGAGAAATTTCTTCCTATTCAATGTATAAATCTTTCATTTGTGATCACTGGGCACAGTTACGGTGTTTCGGTTATGTTTTGCGCGTGACTCTAAACAATGCAAATTACCTGGTTATAGTACAATTTTATATTGTAAGCTATTTATATGCTTTACCCGTGAACTTAAACAGTGTAAATATATATCATCCATCTGTATGTATATATACTATAAACTGTAAGCCGGGGATTGCACGTGAGGGTATGTATACCATTCTGAACAAGCATAATGGCAAGCCCAGTCATTTTCCAAGTGTTATATATGGGTATGCGCAGAATAGTGTCGCTATTACAGAGTACATGGGTTGGACAGCTTAGAGTTTTCCCATTTGTTTTGATGTCTCCTCAATCTCGTTTAACCCATTTTGTACTGAGTTAAGTAGATGGATCCATCTGCACTCCTTGTAGTTCATGCTCCTTGCGATCGATCCCCCTCTAGCATTGGGGATGATCTTCTCTAGTACCCACCATGTTAGGTTGTTAGGAGAATGTTGGTGTGTCGTGTAATGTTCAACGATGGGGGCCCCTTGCACCTTGCATTTTATTCTGCTCATGTGTTGCAAAATCCTAACTTTTGCTTTCTGGGTAGTTTGCCCAACGTATATAAGGCCACAGGGGCACTGAATGGCATATATAATGTTTGAGCTGTTGCAATTGGTAAAGTGGGAAAGTTTGTATGTTCTGTTGGTATATACAAATGTGGTTCCTTCCTGGCATAGATCGCACGCCTTGCATTGTCCACACTTATGATGTCCAGTTATTGGTGGGAGACCAAGGTGGCTTCTGAGATCTGGTGGCTTAGGTGCTTCAAAGTATGCGTTTACAACTGTCCTTAATATTTTTGCCCCTCTTGAAGGCAAAGATGGGGTCCTGCGAGGTTTGGAGTTCACTGGCAACCAAATTCCAATATTTCTTCACTACTTTTTTTATTTCATTGCTTTTGGTGTTGAATGTGGTGACGCAGACGATCTTGTCTGTCCCCATGTGTTTTGGATTGACCTCCAGAAGCTGCTAACGGGGGCAATACCAAGCCCGCTTTTTGGCCCGTTTTAACAGTCCAGCTGGATACCCCCTCTCTTTGAGACGGATAGAGAGTATTTCAGATTCCTTGAAATAATCTGTCCTCCTCGTGCAATTCCTTTTGAATCTGAGGTACTGCCCGTAGGGTAGGTTATCCCTTAGACTACGTGGATCGTGTGACTCGTATTTCAGCAAGGAATTTCTCTCCATCGGTTTACGATACAAATCGCAGTATAGAAGTCCACCTTTTACACAAAATGTCAAATCTAAGAAGTCTATGGCTTCATTATTGTATGTCATGGTGAACTGAATGTCATTGGATCTAGTGTTCAGCCAAACGAAGAATTCTTTCAGTTCATCGTTGCTTCCGGACCAGATCATTATCACATCATCAATATAATGTTTCTATACCGCAATCAAGTTGAGGTATGGGTTGTCATGGTTATACAGATGTTCCTCTTCATAGTAGTCCATGAATATATTCGCCAGACTAGGGGCATGGGTAGCGCCCATAGCTACTTCTTTACACTGGTAGTAGAATTGCTTTTTAAATATGAAATAGTTCTTCTTCATAGCGATCACCAATAAAGCGATTAGAAATTCAGTTGGGATCCAATGAGGTCTTGGTCTTGTGTCTAATGTGGTTCTGATGACTTCCAATGCTGTGTTTTGGGGAATCGAAGTGTACAAGGAGGACACATCTAATGTGACAAGGAGTTGAGTGTGAATATCAAACGCCTGGCCTTCAAGTAGCTGTATAATATGCATGGTATCTCTCACAAATGATTTGGTCTTAGGTACAAATGGTGGCAAAAAGTGATCGATGAATTGGTTGAGTGGTACCAAAATGGAACCACATCCTGACACAATTGGTCTTCCTGGTAGTTTTTCTGCACGTTCATGTATCTTCGGTAATGTGTATATGGTGGGGATCCTGGGTTCTTTATTGTTGAGAACCTCGTGTTCAGAGTGACTTAGGAATCCTTCAGATAGACCTCCCTTGGTGACCCTCTCTATCAAGGATTTAAGGAGAGGGGTGGGGTCCCGTGGGGTGGGTTGATAGCTAGCCAACACTCCAAGTTGTAGTTCGAGCTCCTCTGTGTAGTCGCTTGTGTTTTGTAATACAACCGCACCCCCTTTGTCTGCTGCTTTGATCACGATGGTTTTATCATTACCCAGGGAGCGTAGTGCCATTTTTTCTTCTTTACTGGTGTTGTACTTTATGTATTTTCTTTCATCTAGAATTTGCATAGTATCTTGGAGCACAATTTTCTCGTATGCCAGTATCCTCTCACTCATCATGGAGGCCCCTGGTGTTAATGTCGAAGTGGGTCTAAAGCATGTAGCTGCTGGAACAGGATTATAGGTATTTTTACTAAAGTAATACTCTAATCTGATCTTGTGAAAGAAACGTTGGAGCTCAATTTTTACTTGGAACGAATCAGGAATCACTTTGGGTACAAAGGAAAGTCCCTTTGAAAGCACATCCCTCTCTGCTTGAGATATAATGTGATGTGATAGATTGATGATGGGGTCTGTTGTGGTGCTAATATTCTGGCTACTGGTCTTGTGTAATTCAATCATTTCGTTCGGTGGTTCTGTAATGCTGTTACCAAGTGGAGGAATAATCAGATGATTGGTTATGACTTGTATGTTGGTCCCAGAGTGGTCTGAGATGTTATGGGACTGATCACTCCGTGTTTGGGTGTCTACCGTCTGTATGTTTGCCTCCGTGTGGAAATCTCCCCATGTGTTTCTGGTTGGTAAAACCGTACTCGTGATGTAGCTTGTTGGGTTTTCCTGCCCCTGTTCCATCCTCCCAGTCTCTCCCAGTTCTGAGATCTCCCTCCGCCCCTGTTTTGTTGGCGATAACCTTACCCTAAAAAATGTGAGCCCTGGTTGGCCTGGTGACTGGTAGATGGTCTATCTGAGTCAGAGTCTGAGCCACTACCTGCAGAGGAGTTAGAGAAGGTATAGAATCTTCTCGGGCCCTGTCTGCTCTTATTGCTGAAGAAGCCTTGACTATCCTGTTGATAGTAGTCGTCGGTTAGGTAGGGATATGTAGTATTTTTGTCGTAGTTTCTCAAATCATTTGATAGTTTATCTAACTTCCTATTTAAAGTGATGGTGTTGAAGTCAGAAAGTGTCTTTTCTGCTCGTTCTAGAGCTTCCCTGGCATTAGTGAGAGAAGCGTCATCTAGAATCTCCTTCTTCAGATCAGCTATCTCCTGTGTGAGTTTCTTCACGTATTCTATCGCTGTTTCAACTCCAAGCACCATCCAGTGCCTGGAGCAATTATTAGCTACGTAGCTGAACCCTTCTCTAAATTTCGGAACGTCTATAAATATCGCAGGTTCGTTGCGAACTTGTAGACCCTTGGGAATTATGTTTTACTGCCAGTACTTTGTTAATACATGCCCATGGAGTCGTGATCTAATGAGTTTCTTCTCTAATTATTCAATTTTAGCTAGTTTTTCATTCAGACTTGAGTTCACTGACACTCTGTCAGAGCCTAATAAAAAGTTAGAGGCACCTTGATCGTGTATCAATTTTGCTATGTAGTCTTCGCTATAGGGCAGGGTTTCTGTTTCAGACATACTAAGACAATACAAACAATGAACAAAAGTAGTTGAAATAATTAACAAACAATAAATGAGATTAAAACCCTCGCAGGTGAAAACCTGCACTAATCTTAGCTTGGCAAACAATAGGGTAACCCAGTATCCCTCAGAACCTGGGCAATATTATGTCAAAGAAACAGTGGTTCTGTTGGGTAAAAAAAGGACCTCTTTGTACAAATAGCACAAATCATGCGTTATTCAAACATTTGCAATTTAGTCATAGGCAATACACAAAACAAATTATAGGGTAGTCTGAGTTTTTTATATAAATTGCATCATTCTTATACATACCCAAAAGCATTTGAAAAGGCCGTCAAGGTACAAAGTGATAACAATTAGTGACAAGGTGACAAGTGGTGCTCAGTGATAAGGTGCGTGATATATACAAGGTGGTTTAAAAGGTTGAAAATTTAGTGGTGGCCAGAAAACAGGTATTTATAATAGATCTGTGAACTAAATCAATTTGTTTAACGCAGGCTCTACTTGCTGGTCCAGGGGATAGTGTCGACGTTTCAACCCAGGTACTGCACTACTGTATGGTCAGTGCGGGTCTTCATCAGGACATGGACAGGGGGTGACGGCCTGTAAATAGTAAGATGACTTAATCAGGTGTGTTGTCAAAGAAAAGTGACTCACAGAATATAGGTGGCAAACCACTCACCTAAATGTGGTACAAGGTTTAGGGCCTCATGTAGGTAAATAAATTTTACCGGTTCTTAAATACCGAGCCGTACCGAATCGGTAAATTAGAATCGGTAAGTTATATGTAGGTAAAAATTCGGTAACAGTTACCGATTCGGTAACATTCGGTAAATACGAATCGGAATTCACCGAATCGGTAAATACCGAGGTGATAATTACCGAATCGGAAAATACCGAGGTGGTATCTACCGATTCGGAAAAGACCGAGGTGGTATCCACCGAATCGGAAAATACCGAATCGGTATGTACGGATTCGGTAAATAACAGCACATGACTTGACGAAACAGCTAATCCTGTGCAACGACAGCCCACCCAACCAGGAACTGCCCACACCCAGGCAGGTGTACACAATTAGCCGACGTGGCCACACCCAGGCAGGTGTACATAATTAGCCGACCCTGGAGAGGCTTGGAGTGCAGAGGAGAGGCAGGGAGCAGTTGCATGTGCGAGCGGGAAACGAACAGCATGTCCAGCCAGAGAACACAGAAAGACGGAGGGGAAAGGAGGAGGAAGCTCAAATTCAGCCCCAAGGAACTCCAGGTGCTGGTGGAGGAGGTGGTGAAGCAGCACCAGAAGCTGTTTGGGAGGCAATCCCTGCAAGTGCCTGAGGCCGAAAAGCGCAACATATGGCTGGCCATCCAGGCGCAGGTCAATGCTGTGGGAGTGACCCACAGGGACATTGAGGTCCTCAAAAAGCGCTGGTATGACCTGAGGATTGTGACCAAGAGGAAGATGGGCGACATCCAGAAGGAGGCCAGCCAGACCGGAGGTGGAACCAACAGGGCACCTGCCCTCACCGAACTGGAGGAGCTGGTGGCGGCCACAATCGAGCAAGAGAGCGTCGTGGGTCTTGGGGACGCCGACAGCTCTGCCAGAGCCGCAACACACCAAGGTAAGACGAAAGCACAGCAATGTAGCCCCCCCTACCCCTATCCCACATCCCCCATTGTGAAACGAGAATCACACTGCAGTCCACACGTGTCAGTGCAGACAGGCAATGCATTCCGGGAGATGTAGTCAGGGCAACACTAACCATGACGTAAATGTCACAGGGCAACAGGGCATGTCACGCACTCGAGGCACAAGGAGACAGAGGACAGATTGGAATGTGAAATGATTTATTGTGACGCTTGCAATGCTGCCCTTCGGGGACACTGAGCCAATGTTGTTTTTCTGTCCACAGATGTGACATCATGCAGTACAGGGCATGCTGCAGGGGAGACGGCACACCTGCCACAAAAATCACCTCTAGCCAGCACGAGTTCAGACCAGGGAGCAGGCCCACTGGCAGCCGCACCACCAACACAGCCAGCCTCGCCGCACACAGAGCCAGCATCACCTCACCGAGAGCCAGCATCACCACAACCACAGCCAGCATCGCCACTCATGTTCGAATCACCGGCCACATCTCCGCTTGCAGGTGTGAGAATGAGGAGGCGTCCAGCAGCCAGGCTACGAGCCTTCGACACCTCGTCAGACGACAGCATGGGCCCAGAAGACCGCACCGGGCACCAGGAAGGGAGCCATCCCACTGTGCCCCACACCTCACAGGCAGCACAGACGGGAGCAAGAGGGCGCCGCAGGTCGCGTGTCCAGAGTCCACCAGCACCCACTGACGGCCATGGTGTCTTCTTGGGGCTCGAGGGCCAAATGTTGAAGCAACAGCGCCTGCAATCAAAGGCAGTTATGTCAGTCCAGAGGCACATGCGGGTGATGAAGACAAGCTTAGTCAACATGGACACAAACATTGGCGGCATGGCTGCGGGCATTCGGGACATGTCCCAGTCAATCCAGCAGTTGTGCAGCAAATTAGATGCTGACATCGAAGCACGGCGCCGGGAACGCCAGAGAAGGGACACTACCAGCAGGGCACTCAACCGTCTGGCAACTGCGACTTCCCTACTTTGCCGGCGCTCTGTGACGATGCAGGAGGGCCTAACACAGTGCTGCAGCGACCTGTCTCGGGGGATGGTGCAGGTGACAAGTGCACTAGGGGTGCTATTGACTAGTCAGGCGTCGACAACTGCTGCAGGGGATGCTGCGGAGCGCATCGACACCAGCAGCAGCATCACACCCCCCGTCCCAGAAGCACGCAGGAGCAGCAGGCGGCTTGGGGTTGGCTCTAGTGAGGATGCACAGGCCGTGCAATCCACCACTGCAGCGCGTATGCGCAAACATTGATGTGGCCCTGCTTAGCCACTTCCCATTGGGTGACGTAACCCTGGACATACTCCTTGTATAGATGGTATATTGCCAGATTGGCCTGTTCATGTGTTCATGGCGTGGTGCCACATTAAACTACGTCATGACTTCTCACAACTCGCTGTGTCCCCTCACTTACTCAGAAATAGTTGCATGTGATCTCTGCCCGTCTCTCTCTCCCATCGATTGCAGTTGGCACTCTAGCTGCGCTGCCCTCTGGCTGGCCTGACTCATCCTCGTTGTCCTCAAAATATGTTAGTTCCACATCTGTACCTTTTTTCGTGGCAAGGTTGTGCAGCATTGCACAAGTGGCAATAATCTTGCAGCAGGTGATGGGTTTGTACTGGCGTGCGCCTCCGCTCTTGTGGAGGCAGCGGAACCTGCTCTTCAGTAGTCCAAACGTGCGCTCCACCACATTGCGTGTTGTTTTGTGGGCCACGTTGTATCGTCTCTCACTCTGGGTTGCTGGGTGTAGGTAGGGAGTGAGGATGAATGAACGGCATGCATATGCACTGTCGCCTGGATGAGTAAGAGGGAACCATCAGTTACATGCCTCTATACACTCTGATTTGCAGGTTTCAAGGGGCGTCACTGTTACTTACCCAGCAGGTATCCCTCTCCGAATTCGCCGGCACTCAGTCGTGTGTAGATCCCACTATTCTGGAAGATGTAAGAGTCGTGGGTGCTCCCAGGAAACTTTGCAACAATATCTGTGATGATGTTCCCTGCATCACAGATCACCTGCACATTGATGGAGTGGGTGGACTTCCTGTTCCTGTAGATGTGCTCTGTATCAGCTGGTGGACAGATTGGGATGTGTGTACCATCAATACAGCCGATGACATGGGGGAACTGTGCCATGTGATAAAAGTCTGTTTTTGTTTTCTGCAGTGCAGCCTGTGTGTTTGGGAAGCTTATGTAGTGGTGCATTCTCTGCATCATGGCATCCAGGAACTTCCTGAAGAAACGGGACAGGCAACTCTGGGATACACCACCCACCGCAGCTATCACCACCTGATAACTGCCGGATGCCAGTAGATGTAGGCTGCAGAGCACCTGCACATGTGGTGGTATGGCGTGCGCCCTTCTTGTTGGCTGGTCCAGGAGTGGGTGCAGGTCCCTTATCAGGTCCATGATGGTTTCGGGGTGTAGCCTGTACCTCTCATGTATCTCTGCATCAGTCAGCTGTAATAGTGTGATGCGCTGTCTGTAGATTTGTTCCTCCCGTCGCCACACCCTCAGTCCTGCTGCCTGTAGACGTAGGCGCCTTGCAATGACGTACATGGCGGCCATGTTGTCCACGCTGTTGCATTTTGGGATTGCTTATGTGCATTGTTGATGGTTACCACCTGCTTTCAATCCGTGTTAATTACCGACTCTTATTTACCGATTTTCCTGGATTTCTTAATTACCGCCTGCTCCTACATGTCATTTTAAATTTTTACCACTTCATATTTACCACTTCATATTTACCGATTCGTTAATTATGTATTCGGTAAACATGAATCGGTATTTTGGAATTCGGTAACTATGAATCGGTATTTACCGCCTCATATTTACCGAAAAGTGGTTTTTGGACTCCTACATCTCACTTGTCTGAATACCGGTCGGTAACGGCATATTTACCGAAAATCGGCCGTTACCGACCGGTATTTCGCTACCTACATGAGGCCCTTAGTGTGGTAGACTCACACCTAAACCCTTCGAATAAGAGTGAAATCTGGACATCCGATGTGGATCTCAAGATGGAGGCTTTCCAGTTATTAATCACTTCTGGTAACTTTTTCAGTTTTAGAAGACACAACAACATAACAAATTTGAGTTTTGTAGTAAGTGCATCGACAACATATACAAACACGGATCGGTTTCTCTCAGCACACTGTTTTAAACGTTCTAATCTCTTCCCGAAATCAAACAATAGAACTACTTGTGTCCTGTTCTGGTACTCCTGTAGATACCAAGTCCTTATTTTACCTACATTCCTCCTCAGGACCAAAGAAAAAAAATGAATATCATCACAATCTTTTGTACCTCTGCTACTGTACCATCCCAAATAGCTCTATTTATTTCTCCTAGGCATATAGCAGGAGTTTTAACATAGTGAAGCCTCTTAACTAGTTTTACCATTTCAGAGTGGTTAACAGCTAACATTCTGAAGTGATGAAAGATACTTCTGCACACTTTCTTCGATAGACAGGCTAGCGAATGTCTCTGTAAATTAGTATACTTTGCATAGATCTAATCCTTGCAAAATCCCAATTTTCTGTTTCATACTTTTGCAGAGAAAGTTATGTAAGAAAGCTTTCAGTTAATCAATTGATTCCTGACGAACACTAGGAACACTACTACAAATCCATTTATTTACAGGGGCTTGTCTACACCTTCCTTGTACCTCTGAAGCTATAACTTCCTCCGCATTTCTAGGTTCAATCACCTCTTTTGGAACAGGAGAACAGTCTTTCATCTCATAATATCGTCCAGATTGATCCACTGCATGCACAAATGTGTTCTTTTGCAAGTAGCTTTCTTCATTAAAGAAAGGCTCAGTACTCAAAATATCTATCTATTCACTACTGAAAACTTTGCAAAAGTTAGTTCTACTGACAAATCTTTTCATTTGGCTTCTTCTTCTCATACACAACAGGCTACCAACAATCCAACATCTCGTGGAGAACGCGACCGGATCGGGAAAACTTGTCGGCGAATGGGGGGATTCAGGTAAGGCGATCGCGTGCACGTGAGAATGTATTTTTTTACAGTGCGAGAAAGAAAAATATTTCCGATAAGATGCGGATTGCGGAAATTTTGACATCTTCGCGCTCTCCGCGGAACGCAAAAATGTCAAAGTATCTCAATTTCCGCGAGCGGAATGGAATTTTCACCCAGGCCTAGCTAGGACACCCCATATATGTACCCAATCTTAATTGAAAATGCTTCAAAAAGGTCCGTAGGTGTGTAGAGTTTAATAGTATACATGGACCTGCATCCAAGTTGGCAAGGTAAATGGACATATGAGCCAGGCTGTTAAGTACTTACTAGTACAAAGCGAATGTGACGAGCAGCATAATAACTGGCAGCAATCTCTTACTCATTCTCGCACCACCATTTAAAGCCGTCAATCCAAAGCACGAGTGACAGCACAACTTCAGAAACACGTAGTAACCAAGGTAGACATAAACGACAGAGCATCCATGCAGATAGCCGCTTTGTAAATGGCGGCCATCTTATAGTGTTCGACCGTATGAATTGAATAGAATTATCAGCACATTTGATCTAAGATACATTTTCATATATTTAAACTATAATGTAGCACCAAAAAGAATTCACTCTACAGGAAGTTATGTAAATGTATAAATTAATCCCAAACAATTTATTTATATAATTGAGGGCACAAAAAATATAACATACCCCGACTTCTAGATGGATCTGTCAATCTCAAGCATACGTCCCGAATCGGAAGGAACTAAGCGCAAAACAGGATACAATTAAAATGCAACGTGTAAACAGCAGAGCCAAATAAATATAGAAAGAACCCATACAAATTAATTCTGCCCGCCACAGGATCTGCACTTGGGGAAAAATAGAAATGTAATTGCAGACACAATGTATTTACCACTCTACTCTAAAAGAAATAACACTTTAAGTGAACCACCAATACCATTTAAATCCGAAAGCAAAAAGGATGTGTGCACCAATACAGAAAGATGGTATGTGTGCCAGTGCAGGAACAGGAAAAGAAAAGGGGATAAATAGGCATAGATATATACATAAAATTATTAAAACAGCATGAAAGGGTGACCAGAAACAGATGCAGAACCCTATCATACTGAGATAATTATTATAATACATAAACACAGTAGAACTATGTTATTATATACATAGTGCGACAATCCTGTTTTTGGGAGATAGCATATCCCAAAATGTATGTGTTAAAATCTCATCCTGAAGCACATATATCTGACAACAATCATCAAAAGAAGTAACAATATAAAAAATACGTATCAGTTAGAGTACTCAACCAAAACAGATATAGAGCCCACTCAAGCTAAGACAATTATTATAATACAAAGGAACAAGAGAACCATATTGTTATATACATAATATGACAATCCTGTTCGGGGAGATGGTATATCCCAACATTTATGTGTTAAAAAGCTCATCCTGAAACACATGTATGTAACAACAATGTAACAACAATCATACAAAAGAGTACCAATATAAAAAATGCGTATCAGTTAGATCACTCAACCAAGAAAATAATGAAGCTACCTGTCTGTATTGTGACCCATCTGTGTCGCCCTCAATAGACAAATCCATTTGGCCTCTTTTTGCCTGACCAATAGTTCCCTATCGGCACCTCTATTGCCAGTGGGCACATGGTCAATGCCATGGAACCAAAATGAGTTGTCATCAGGATGTATACTTTTATAGTGATCACTTAGAGGGTGTCTACTATCTCTATTGAGTATTGCCCTCTGGTGCTGCTGTATGCGGATCTTTAACAGGCGAACTGTACTCCGCACATAAATTATATCACATTCGCATCCTATCACATAAATACCATATGTGGTATTGCAATTAATAAAGTGTACAATATTGTACACATTGGGGGTGTTGTAGGCAAAATTTGAGATTTTGTTTTTACCATGGGGCACACATTGCACAGCCCACATGTGAAGAAACCCTTTTGGTTTGGACGGCAACCATGTTTCATTTTTGTTGGTAACAAAACTGGGACATAAGACATTATGCAATGATTTGCCCCTTCTATAAGTAACTGAAGGCATATTAGTGAGACAGTTCTTTAGACCTGGAACTTCAGTGTAAAGCATACGTCAAGATTTTAATGTTTAAGAATCAATTCTCACACAATGTATACATCCTTTCCAGGGTATAGTTCATATGGAGCCATAAACTGTGAAATTACCTTTAACAGAGCTACAGAAAGGTCTTAAAGGTAGAGTAGTGTATGTTCCATTAGATTTCAAAAAGAAAATTGAAACTATAGGAGTGTGATTAATAATGATGAACTTATTATTCTAGTAAATGGTGTTCCTACTAAGAACAAAAAAAGATGGCAACAGCTAGTGGATGTTGATAAAGTTAAAAAGCAACATCTTACTTGGTACAAAATAAAATGTATTATGAAAATGCTGATAATGAACAAGATATCACACATATGAATGTTGAGACATTCTTTTCAAGTGGTCAGATTAAAAAAGTTGATCGATTGAGATCAGAATACATTTAGGAACACAATAGCATCCATCCTCTGCATTCTAAAGAAGTTATTGGTGGTGCAATTGTTTTGTTCCAAATGAAGCAAGCAAAAGGAGCTCATATGATTGTATGGCAGGAATTTTTAGAGGCTTGATGTTCCCCACTGGAGAAGGTGGACTCTATGATGACTACCCTGTACAGATATCAGCAGCTGAATACCGGTCAACCAGATTATATTCAGAGGATCCTAGATTTTGCCAGTGTATTCCATATATATTCTATCTCCTGTTTGAGAATGACTTGTCTGGACTTTCATATGCTGTAAACCATATACTAAAAACAGGAGTATATGTTCAAAACCTTACTGCACAGGAATTCATTAACAAAGTTCATGGAAAGGATAACAATTTGGAATACAGCTTGTCTAAATTGATGGCATGGCAACGTGGCATCAATGAGCATTGGTATTGTTGTCATGGGGAGCTGAAATGTATGTTGAGAAACCTTGGTGTACATCCTTGGATTTTTATACTCAGTTGTGTTGAGTATGCATGAGATGACCTGCTCAAATTTTGGAGAGAAGTGATCGCAAGCATTAAGGACATCAAAGTGAAGACACTGAACTTTAGAACAGACAGTGATGAGTCTGTCCTGTCTTTCATAGACCAGTATGTGACATGCGCTTTCAAAATCATAGATGTGGATAGTATTGTCATCGAAAATACAGATGCAAAGGTACATTTTATACAAGATGTAATCTTGGATTCCCACAACCCGTCATTTCACAAGGAAGAGTAACCAGCTTTTTATCTGCAGCCAGACATACACTAACATGAAAATCACCAAATAGCACATACAACCTGAGAAGAACAGAGGCCTCGAAGTATATTAATAACTATAATCCAGTCATTATGAAAATATGGAATACGAACATTGATAACAGTTTAGTTCAGAGTACTCCATTGTTATTGGTCATTATGTCACTTCATATATTACAATATCAGAGAAGACAGAGATGAGAGAGATGTGGGAGGAAGTTTCTGCAGAAAAGAGTTTTATCAGGAAATTGTATAGCTTCAGCTTGAAAATACTTAACCACAGAGAGATAGGGTCCTATGAGTGATTGGATCGGTTGAGCTTGGCAAGTTTGTTCTCAGAGTCAATGAGAGGTGTTTGGTCCATTCTAGGCCCTGCAAGCACTTGAAATAGTTTCTAGTAGGGCATGATCTGGAAAGCACAGATATTGTGAAATCAAATATGTTGAACACGTATTATACAAGAAGGAGTCCACACCTAGAAAACATATGCCTTTATGATATATACAGATATAGAAGCAATGTAACGGAAAAGATAGAAAAAGGGAAATATGCAGTAGTGGGATGTGACAGTTTTTTGGTGAGACATAGTAAAGGAAATCTAATTAACCACAGAAAATTGAGTTGCCAAACACCAGACAGAAGAGAGCTTTTCTATTTGGCACTTCTACAACTGTTCAAATATTGGTATGCTTAATCAGAACTACTTGGAGACTATGACTACTACGAAGATTCTTTCAATGCTATAAAAGACAGCAGTCAGTGTTCAGTCTTACCAAACTACTTGTAAATTTTGGAAGATGAGATTGAACAGAAAGATACCATTGCTGCTAAGGTAGGTTAGGAGAGTTCACACAGCAACCAAGGTACTGGACCACCGAGTCAAGGTCCTCTTGGAAAACTAGTTATTCAAAATGAAGCAGCCAAAGCCATGAATGAAGTGGAGACTGCAATGCAACTAGCAAGAGAGGAAATTGTTGATTTTGAACACTTAGTAGCAAGACTGAATGCCGAACAGAAAGGAATTTATATCGAAGCACAAGATAAAATAGAGCATGGATAGCTGTATGAGAAGAAAGAATGTGAATGCTCTTTGTTTAAGTCATTACAACTATACATCAGTGGTCAAGCTGGAACCGGGAAAAGCTTTCTAAATAAAGTTCTCACTTTCATAGTCATAGTTTATTGTATATGATTACTTAAAATCGTTACAATTTACGCAATATAAAGAATGTCTTGACATACACAAGCGATAAAGGCGCAAAAACTAAGTCATGAAATAACAAAAAGAACATACAATTTTTAAAATCCAAACAGCATTGATGATGCACATAAGGTGTTAACTAAAGTGCAAGTGCTAAGCCACCAGCATGTATTATTTTAATTTGAAATGGTTGTTATGTTTTCAAGACAACTGAGATTGATCTTCCAAGTGACAATTACCGTTATATGGATTCAGAAACAAAAGCCATCTGCATTCACTGTTTTAAAGGAACTCAAGCGGCAGAGTTTATCAAAAGATGTTAACTTCATCTTGCCGTGTTGAGGTGAAAATATGCCTAGAAAAACAGTGGCTTTATGATTATGGCTAGCCGCAGTGGTACTTGTCTCTGATTGTGAGAAAAGGAAATTAAAATGAGAAATGCAAGGCTTTACATTAAAATTTCAATCAATCTTAAAAAATTCTACTGTTCAAATTGACCCGTAATGGGTTGAGCATTTAGTCCGCTTGTTACATGGGCTTGTGAGGTGCTGCAGTGTTTGAGCTATTACCATACCGGCATTGCTCCTCTTTTTTATTTTACTCTAAGTCAGCTTGCCGTAAGAGTTTCCTTACTTCTGCCAAATATTTTATACCCCGGCAGGACAAGATTATGGAGGAACCTTCCATCCAGCGTATCACGTCTTGCCTGCATGTGCGAATGTTCAATTCATTAAAAATGGGTTTTAAAAGCAGTTTCCTCAACTCCTTGACTGCAGGGCATGCACATAGCAGGTAAGTTCATGTTTCATTAAAAAAGCCACATAACCAACAGTGTGCTGCTTGTTCTTTGCTTTTCCATGATGGCTGTAAGTCCTTCGAATTGTGCATGCCCAACCGGTAATAAATAAAGCTCTTTTTTAACTCAACGCTGAAATGGGCTACTAAGTAAGCTTTATAGATGTGTAGGAGTTTATCACTGTCCACCCATGACGGCGTTTGGAAATTGCTTTTTTATCTTCCGATAAAGATTTCTTCTTTGCTGCATCATGACCAGATTTACTGAAGTTTGCCTGATCTATCATGCTGTCCCATACTAATTGTATTTCAAGCTCAGCCAAAGATTTTCTCAGGTACGCTCCCCATGAATTGGGTGTTTCTTGATCCATCTGGTTTTTAATCTCTTCCCAGCATAGACTATTCAATGAACCATGCTTGGATGAACGAAATTTATGGCATAGCTTCACGAAGCCATTCATGCCCCGGAATCTCTGATTATGGAGGCCGAATTTCAGCTGAACCTGGGCTGGGGAGGCAGACTTTGGTAGGTTGAAAATGGCCTTGTAAACCTTCATCAAGAGCTTGTTTAATAGTTCATCCTCCTTACAGCACCAGGTAACTAGGCCATATGACAGGGTGGGGAGAATTTGACCTGCCATCACTTTTAAGAGATGGTTATAGTTCGGACAGCCCAATTTTTTGTTCAGTAATCTATACGGGAAGATTAGCGATTGGGCTTTAGCTCTTAAGTCCATTTTATGTTCCTTGTGTGTTGTTCCCTGCCGCAGTTTTATGCCAAGGTATTTATAGGATGCTTGCTCTTCTATTATTTTCCCTTTTAGGAGTCATTTGAATTTTGGTTTTTTGGGGTCACTAGGCGTACAACCTTGGTTTTCTCTTTGTTTAGTTCCAGGTTTTCCTGGTCCAAGTAAGTAGCTAACTGGCACATGCATCAAGCCAAAATCCAGTCGGTAAAATACCGAATCGCTAAAAGTACCCGTTTGCGAGTAAAATAAACCGAATCCCAATGCATCAACCGAAAATGTGAGCAAATAACGAATCGCTAAATGAAATCCGGTAAAATACCGATTCGCAAATAACCAACATGCAAAAATACCGAATCCCTAAATACCGAATAAGCAATCACCGAAATCACTAATAGCTCCTGGCAAGTGCCAATGGCAAATAACGAATCGCAACCCAATGCAACAACAGTCGCAAATACCGAAAATCCCAAAAATTGCTATTTAGCATGAGCTAAATAAGGGGAATCAGAACCTGGAGGTAAAGTTAAAAAAAAAGTAATGTGAACAAAAAAATAAAAATTAAACATATGCAACTGATTGTGTCAATCACCAAACCCTTAAATGTGGCCAAGGAGACCCTGTTGGCTACCACAAAATGGCAGCCCTCTACGTGCTTGCAAGGAGGATGCGTATCAATGCGGCAGGACAGCGCAGGAGAAGGGTCCAGGAGAGAGTTTTCAGACTGCGCATCACCTTGCTCGGGCAGAATGAGGACGAGGTGTACGAGAAGTATCGACTGAATCGTGCCATGATCATGCGCCTCATTACAGACCTGGAACCATTACTGCAGCACCACACACACCGGACCAATGCAATCCCTGCGCACGTCCAGGTCCTATGCAGCCTGCACCTACTGGCCTCAGGAAGTTTCCAGGGGGTAATTGCGGTAGCCGGAGGTGTATTGCAAAGCGCACTCTCACGCTTCTTCAAGAAATTCCTAAATGCCATGCTGACAATGCTACACACCCACATCAGCTTCCCCACAACCCCACAGCAGTTGGACCGCAACAAACAGGCATTCTACCAGGTGGCACAATTCCCCCATGTAATTGGATGCATCGACTGTACGCATATCCCCATATGTCCACCCGCAGCAAATGAGTACATATTCCGTAACTGCAAGTCATACCACTCAATCAACGTGCAGGTTGTGTGCGATGCCAAGCACATCATAACGGACCTAGAGGCACAATTTCTGGGGAGCACACACGACTCCTACATATTCCGCCACAGTGGAATCCACAGGCGTCTACTCAACGGAGAATTTGGAGAGGGACTCCTGCTTGGTACGTACAAATTCCGCTTCCCCACTTGAACACCACACATGTATGAACATCACCATTGCTAAGTCTTTGCTTCTATCTTCTAGGTGACAGTGCTTACGCCCTGCGTGAATATATACTCACCCCATACATCAATCCAGCAACCCCACAGGAACAACGCTACAACGCAGCACACATAAGCACTATGAATGTCATAGAGAGGACATTTGGGATTCTGAAGAGTCGCTTTAGAATCCTACATAAGACTGGCGGCGCCTTGCTATACAAACCTGAAACCTGCTGCAGGATTATTGCTGTATGTGCAATGCTGCACAACATTGCGACCAGAAGGGGAATACCCATAGAGGTGGACAGGAATGACGACCACCGGGATGACCAACCACCCGCCCAACACCGACAGGCACACGTCCCTAACACAGCAGAGGGCCATAGGAGGTGGACATACATCATGCAACATCATTTCTGAATCAGGTGAGAATGATACAGTACTATTTTGTTGGGGGTGCAACTGTTTAATGCACAGTAGCACTGCGGTACGTGCAACCAAACAAGCGATGTAAATAATGCTCCACATGACAAAAGTCATTACAAATGTGCGTTAAAGTCACGGCTGTGCAGCCTCAGGAAGGGGAGGACCATGGTTGCCCCACCACGGTCAGGTATGGCTGTAATTCTGTCTAGTGGCGCTTGCCCCGTACACCAAGCCTCCGCTCAGGTGTCTCTGACGCCTCACCACGGCCTGTCCCCGTGGAGGCCCGCGAACTGCGGCGCCTGGTGCTGGCCTCTGCCACTGACACACTGCTGACACTCGAGGCAGCCTCACTGCCGTCTTCCCCTCCCAATGCACCAGCACTGAATGTGCCGCTCTGTAGGTGTTCGACAGCAGCGGTCATCTGCCCTAGTGCCTTGGCAACATCCCTGCAAAAGTGGCCAAGGTCCACCTGCAAGGACACCGAGCGGCGTGCCAACACTGCGGTGCTGTTGCTGAGACGTGTGATGGCCTTTGTAGAGGCCGCTGACCGCACCAATTGCTGACTGTGCCTCCTCCTCTCGCACTCATGGCCCTCCCTCATGGCACGGGTGAGCTCCTGGATGTCCTCCCTGAGGTGCCCATTGCCCTCTGCCACCACAGTGGACATGTCCCTAACCGCCGCAGTCATTGCACGCATTTCCCTTGCAAGGCGCACAATGTTAGAGCTTATTGTTGCCATGTGTCGTCCCTGCAGGCGCTGTACACGCAGCATCCTCTCCTCGATGGCAGAAGTTTGTGGGAGATCAAGGTCGCCTGAGGAGACTGAACTTAGCCGAGCCCTGCACCGCAGTGCCAGTCTGCCGCGTCCAGGTGGTGCAGCAGGCGGTGTGATGGTGCACAGACTTTGTCGCAATTGTGTGGAGGGTGTTCCCATCACCTGCAAGTGCGCAACTTGGGACCTGCGCCTCGGCGCTGTAGTGGCTGTTGTAGCTGCAGCTGGTGTGGCTGGTGCTGGTGCTGGTGGGGCTGGTGGTGGTGGTGCTGGTGGGGTGGCAGGTGGAGGTGTTGTATGCGCATCCTGCGCTGTCTCCATGTCGGAATCCACAGGTGTTTCGGATATGATCAGCTGCCCGCTGTCGTCCGAATCCCCAGGAGATGCATCTGTGTGTGAAACAGTGCATGGTTAGTGGGATTGTTACACCTACGTAGTGTCGTACACATACATGTCCCTCTGTGATCCACTAAATAAACAGTCTCTATCCATGTTCAACTTATGTGGTGATTCGTAATAGTATTTACGCCTGTACATGCACACTGGGCTGACTAGACTACAACTCCCATGATGCACTAGTGTTAACAGTAAAGCTGTGTGGGCCAAAGCTGCATGCACACTCAGATCCTGCTGGGGGCATGGGGATGGATTTACGCTATGCTGGGTATGGGCACAGGCATTTGTGGCTGCGCCGGAGGTGTCCATCTGGGTCACTCCCACGACGGCTTCACGCTCGATTGTCCCTTCCACCAGCTCCTCCAGGGCAGTGTTGGCTTGGACCGTCGAAGGGCCGCCTCCGGTTCTGGTAGCCTCCCGGAGCCTCTCCGCAATCCTCTCCTTAGCACGCTTCCACAGGTCGTACCATCTTTTCTTGAGGTCGTCAATGATGCGGGGCGTCACACCAACAGCATTCACCCTCTCCCGGATGCGCATCCATATGCGCCGTTTCTCACCCTCAGGCACCTTGAGGGACAGCTTACCAAAAAGGCGATCGTGCTTGCTGCTGACTCCCTCTATCAGGTGCTCCAGCTCCCTGTTGGAGAACTTGCACTTGCGCTTGCGTGCAGCCTCAGCGCTGGATGGTGCTTCCTTCTCCATGGTTCTTTGGTTTGGCGAATAGCTCAGTCGGTGTGGCTTCACTCTGCACAGGCAGTCTTCACTCACAGCTCCTGTTTGCTCCTCTGTCGAGGCAATGAGGGTGGGGCTGCAGTATTTCCTAGTTGGTGATGTCATCTGCACGTTCCCGGAGCGACGCGGTCATTTGCGATTTCGCTAATACCGAATTCGCTATTAGCTAAATCGGTATTACCGAACTCGCTATTAGCTAATCGCAGTTTGCATGCCCCGCTGTTGATTATTCGGTAAAAATAGCAATTTTTTGGGAATCGCTAAAATTTACCGAATATGTTGATGCATGCCCAAAAGCGATTCCTTAATAACGATTCCTTATTTCTCGCTATTAAGGAATCGCTTTTTGTTTGGTTGATGCATGTGCACCATAGTTGTTTATTGCTCTTTGTAATCCAATGGGGCTTTGTCATCTGCGTACTGTAAAAAGGGGATTGGCTCTTTGGCCAAGTTTGGCGGAAGGCAATTGGCTGCGTGCGGGTATTTGACGATATCTGCGACGAACAAGTTAAATAGGCTCGGAGCCAGGACGCAGCCTTGTTTTAGGCCTTGCTGAGTGTGGATACTGGCGGTTGCACTACACCCATCACCTAGTTTCACTCCTACCCAAGTTTCACTGTGTGTGCCATTATTGCTTCAAATAATTTGCTCGGTAACCCCCAAGCTTTTAGTTTTTCCCAGAGACGATTTCTGCTTACTCTATCGAATGCTGATTTCAGGTCGACGAAACATGCATACAACCAACTTTACTTTTTTGCCGCTTTTTCAGTTAAAAGTGCCAGAATAGCCAGATTTGTTGTAGTGCCCATCCCTGGCCTAAAGGCCGTTTGAAACTTAGGGATTATGCTCTTTTCATCCATCCAATCTCGAAGGTGAACTAGGAGACATGATGCGTAGAGTTTTACCTCTAAGTCAATCAAGGATATCAATCTGTAGTTTTCAGGCTTGTTATGATTTCCTTGTTTGAATATTGGATGGATTATGTTCCCTTTCCAGGATTTGGGGACCTTATTCTGGCTATAAATGTGATTAAAAAGGGGCGTAGGATAATCTGCCCAGAAATCTGGAGCGTGTTTAAAAAGGGCATTGGGAAGCCCGTTTGGATCCGCTGCCCCCTCCATTTTTAGTTTTTTAATTATTCCTCTTAATTGTTTAGTGTCAGTTAAGTTATTTGATTCATTGCTGCTTGTCTCTAGTCCTGGTTCATTACATTCTGCCTGGGGCTGGGTAGTGATTTGTTCTTCCTCGAGCGATGTTTCTAAAGTCGTCGGCGCTGTAGCTCGCTTTTCATGCTCCGTGCTATTATACATGTTTTACACATGTTGAATCCAGATATCTTCTCTGATTCCTGCTTCTTGTTGGAGTCTTAAACCTATTGTCAAGTTATTTATGATGCCCCAGAATTCCTTGCTATTTGCCAGTTTACTTGCCCATAGTAATCTTTTCCAGATTATTTCTTTGTACTCTGTTTTTGCTTCCCTCAGCGTCTTCTTGTAATTATTCTGTATATCCTTCAGTTTGCCATTGTCTATTTTCCTGCCCTTTCTTGCTGCCACGGCCTGTAATTGCCATTACCATTCAGGATGGTCAGACCTTGGTTTTCCAACTCACACGTTATTATTTGGAATCCCCAGTCCTCCTGCCTCTTTCTTTTGTTCAGTTTGTTATTTATAAGATTACTATTAAAATCTTCTGAGATGATCAAGGAGCTTTGTTCATTTGATCTTTGCAGCATGTTAATCAGGTTCATTAATGGTAAAAAAAAATCCTTCTGCGTCTTTTACTCAGGGTGGATATAGACGTTGACTAATATTAGTTTCCAGCTTGACTTGGTAAAATGAATCTTAATGGTAAGTTTTATAACTTGCAGTCAGTTTACCCCGGCATCTAGTTCTTCTATTAGATATCCGTGTTTTTAGAATGCGTAGATTGATAGACCTCCTCTCGGGTGTCCAAAGGTTGAGAAACTTTCTGCAAGGATATGGTGTTCTATGTAACCCGCAATTGGAACTGGGTTCATGTTCCACGTTTCTTGAAGCAAAATCAGGTCTTGTTTTTGAAAAAAAGACAGTTTCATGGTCTTGGCCCATGTGTCTAAAGCCATGGACGTTCCATGAGCAATTTTTGATTATGTCCTGGCTCACTTCTCCAGAGTCACGGTCGTTCCTAGGGTCTTCCTTAAGTTCATACCCATTGATCCGGCCTAGCTGCCCCCACCTTATGTTGTCCAAATTTGACCTTAGGTTTTCATCAGGTACGCTTATTACTCAGTGCCTTTGGCACCCAGGACCAGTCCAAGCTGTCACCTGTTTGGCATTCGAAATTTACTGGACTTGCTGTTACATTGACCTGGATTGAATTGGTTTGCCTTGGTGGCGTGGTGGTTCGGGCGCCGCATAGAAATGTTTTTTGACTTTTCCCGGTTATATGTTCAATTTTTTGATTTATGGTGCTTTTTAGGAGGGGGTATGGGTACTTTCAATGTTTGTGGGGGCTCATCGTGATTCCCCAGGCTTCAAACGTTAATCTTGTTGCGTATATTCTGTCTACTAGTTCCTTTGAGGACCAAGTTGTCAACCACTCTTCAGTGTCTGGGGTAGATGTTATATGTTGAAATTCCACGGCTAAAAGATTTTGTGAAGATATTCCCTTTAGTTCTGGAATTTCTTGGAACAGCTTTAGCAGGTTCCCTCGGTTCAATATGTCTTGCCTTCCTTTGGTGAGATATTCTGGCACAAATGTCAGTTTTTATGTAATCTCCGTGGTGTTATTTTGAGAGTCCGTGGCGTTTTTCAAAGTTTTATTTTTTACTACTTGAGAATTTAGAGTCTCTGATGTTTCATAGCCAATATGAGTTTCTTGGCAAGCTACTTCTTCGAAGACCTTTCCGTGTGAAATGGCCGGAGTGTTTCCTTCCTTTATATCTTTCTCTGATTTTCCAGATTTTTTAAGTATTGATGGTCGTGTTGACTCGGTTTTTGGTTCAGTGAGAGAAAGCCTGCATGTTCGACCCTTTCTGTTTATTGTGACTTTTATGGGGTTTTGGATGCTTTGAACCTTGTTATTTATGTTATCGTGCGCCTTTTTGCCTAGTGTTTCTTCCGTGCTTACAAGTTTATTCTGTGTTTGGACCTCCTCTTCCAGGCTGGATCTTTGCACCCCTTTATTTGGACATGTACCTCTGTAGCCCTAGGGTGCTTTTACTAACTGGACCTGCAATGTTTTTGCTTCCCCTTCTCTGTCTCGATTGATTGAATTTGATCTAATCTCCACTTTTCAGGTCTGGGAATTTGTGCAGCTTCTTTTGCTGCCAGGTGGATAGTTGTTATGGGGGGAACCTGGTTCATATTCTCCTGGATGATGAGGGCAAGATGGTTCAGGGAGTCTTGGTTTATGTTAAATCTGTTGGAATCTGTTGTGTTGTTTGATTGGTCTGAGACTGGAATTGAAACATCCGGTGTGGCTTCTTTCAGTAGTCTGTTTTATTTTCCTTTGCGTGGTTTGGTTTGTGCATATTGAAAAGATTTTCTCAGGACTTGAGGTTGGTTGATTATTGTATTTAAGCCTGGCCTTCCTGGCGTTTTTTTTTGCCTTTTTGTGGGTTGTGCGATTGGCGAAGTGTTGATGGTGCTCTGTATTTCTTTCATTTGGTTGTCCCTTAAATCAGGCCTTACCACCGTTCCATCTTTCGCTGCTTCCCCCTTAACATTGCTACTTGTCTCTTTTGTTGATTTTCTGACTTCAGGTGACTCCTCTTTGACCTTTTTCTCATCACCCTTTTGGGTTGCCATTGTTGATTTGGCCTTGCTTGTTGATTGAACTGCCCCTAAGATATCCGTTAATATTTTTGGGAGATTTGCAAATTTATCAATTATTTTACTAGAGCTGCAGTTCAGCTGTTGTTGGGAGTTGCTTGTTTGTAGCTCCAAGTATCCCCTGCTTGTTACAAGGGACTTGATTAGGTCCAGCTAAGTATTTACACCTGAGATGTATCCGGCAATTACGTTTATAAGGTCTATCCACACCTCCATTTTATCCTGTGTTAGTGAGTGAATGTATATCTCAGTTGTATATGTGCTAGTAACTACATATGTGAAAGGCAGTATATATGTGTGTTGTAGTATATAAATGGCTATAAGTGAGAGTGTGTGATTGTGAGAGTGGTTGTATGGATGAGTCTGTGCTTGTGTCAGTGATTGCATAAGAGCGTAAGTATGTGCTAGTATATGTATGAGTAAGTGAGCTGGTGTTTGTATAACTGCATAAGTGAGTAAATGGCAGTGTGATTAATTATTTGCATGACTGACTAGCTGTGTGAGTACCTCTATGGATGAGTGGTGGTGTGTGAGTTTCTATATAGGTGTACTGAGTGACTATAAGTATGAGTGACTGTACGGGTGAGTGAGTGGATGTGTGTGTAAAGCTAAGAATCAGTGTGTGGGTATGTAGTTATTGGTGTTGTAGTGTCTATGGTTTTGAGAATGGCAGTCTGTAATTTAGAGTGGGTGTATCAAAGGTTATATTAGGGTGTGAGAAGATGTATCAATTTATCACATGGATGATGTCATCAGTGATGTCATTTGAGATGTCATCAGTGATGTCACTGATCATGTCAAGAGTGATGTAATATGTGACATCATCAGCAGAGCATTGTGGGGGCGTAAGTTATAGTTAGTTGAACTAACTATAATGGGGGAATTTCTATGGTTTTGTATGAGTGAAATGTCCAACTAACTATAACTTTCCCTAAAACCTATGTTTTTTTCAGTGAATTTCTAAGGATTTTTAGATGCTAATATCTAACTATAACGTGCCTGAAACCTATGGTTTTTTCAGTGAATTTCAAAGGTTTTTTCAATGCCAATTTCTAACTATGCCTACAGAGGACAGGACATGTGAAGAAAGGAGAAAAAATGCACAGAAAGAAGCAAAAGAAGTACAGTAAGAGGCAACAGAAGTCCACAAAGATGAAGAAAATTGCAGGAAGACGCAAGAGATGCAGAAAGAACCAACAGAGGAGCAGAAAGAGGCCTTGTTGCAAAATCATCCTGTGCCCACAACTTTACGGGTACTAGTGGTAACTGACTCTGACTAACCAGGCCTAGAGCCAGTGCTATGATAAAAGACACTTAGAATACAGTGAAAACACCTACATACACTAGGGAACACTATGCGTTGGGGTACCCCTGTGATCAGCATGACCTCCTCTGTAAGGCACTAGTACATAATAGGGCAGGGGATTAAAACTACCTCTTAAAACGCCCCACGGGGCACGTTTCCACAGTGGTGAAGTGAGGGGGGGCCTGAGGTGACATGTGTGCAAACACGCCCTGTGGCACCTTTTAAGCTGGGGGATAAAGTCCCCTTGAATCCTGAGGGTCCCTAGGGTCCAACTAGCCCACCAGGTACCTTCAGTAAGCGCCACAGAGCTGCATTGCAGAGAGTTGTAAAAAGCGGCATGGCCTGGACCACCTCTCTGCAACGTAGCACAGTGGCGCTTACTGGAAGCACCTGGTGGGCTAGTCGGCCCCCAGGGGCCCTCAGGATTGAAGGGGAATTAATTCCCCAACTTAAAACATTCCACAGGGTGTATTTGCACACGTCACCTCAGGCCCCTCCCTCTCACTTCTCCACTGTTTAAACACGCCCCATGGCACGTTTTAAGTTAGGGGATTAAGTCCCCTCGAATCCTGAGGGTCCCTGGTGTCCAACTAGCTCACCAGGTACCTCCAGTAAGCGCCACAGAGCTGCATTGCAGAGAGGTGTAAAAAGTAGGGGTGGGCGGAATTTGCGCAGTCGCGTTACGCAAATCTCCGCGAAATGGTTTAAAATCTCCGCGAACACGCAGAAATTCCGCGAGCACGCGGAATTGCTTGTTCGCGATACTTTTTTCCTGTTCGCGACCGCTTTTGCGTGCTCGGGGGGAAATATCTCGCGAACATGCATTTTGAGATCGCGAACAAGCAAAAATTCCGCGAAGCTGCGGAAAGCAACATTTTGGGCAATTCCGCGTTCTCCGCGGAACGCGAAATTACCTAAATTCCGCAAATTCCGCGAGCGGAACGGAATTTACCGCCCAGGCCTAGTAAAAAGGGGCATGGCCTGGACCACCTCTCTGCAACGTAGCGCAGTGGCGCTTACTGGAAGCACATGGTGGGCTAGTCGGTCCCCAGGGGCCCTCAGGATTGAAGGGGAATTAATTCCCCAACTTAAAACACGCCACAGGGCGTGTTTGCACACATGTCACCTCAGGCCCCACCCCCTCCATTCACCACTGTCAAAAACACCCCGTTGCGCATTTTAAGTTGGGGGATTAAGTCCCCTTGAATCCTGAGGTTCCCTGGGGTCCAACTAGCCCACCAGGTACCTCCAGTAGGCGCCACAGAGCTGCATTGCAGAGAGGTGCAAAAAAGGGCATGGCCTGGACCACCTCTCTGCAACGCAGTGCAGTGGCGCTTACTGGAGGCACCTGGTGGGCTAGTTGGCCCCCAGGGGCCCTCAGGATTGAAAGGGAATTAATTCTCCAACTTTAAATGCGCCACAGGGTGTGCTTGCACACATGTCACCTCTGGCCCCGCCCCTTCCTCCACCACTGTGCAAATGCGCCCCGTGGCGTGTTTTAAGTTGGGAGATTAAGTCCCCTTGAATCCTGAGTGTCCTTGGGGTCCAACTAGCCCACTGGGTACCACCAGTAAGCACCACAGAGCTGCGTTGCAGTGAGGTGTGAAAAGGGGCATTGCCTGGACCACCTCTCTGCAACACAGGCCTGTGGCACTTACTGGAGGTACCTGGTGGCCTAGTTGCCCCCAGGGGCCCTTAGGTTTGAAGGGGATTTAATTCCCCAACTTAAAACGCTCCACAGGGTGTGTTTGCAAACATGTCACCTCAGGCCCCACCTCCTCCCTTCACCACTGTGCAAACGTGCCTCGTGGCATGTTTTAAGTTGGGGGATAAAGACCCCTTGAATCCTGAGGGTCCCTCGAGTCCAACTAGCCCACGAGGTATCTCCAGTAAGCGCCACAGAGCTGTGTTGCAGAGAGTTGTAAAAAGGGGCGTGGCCTGGACCACCTCTCTGCAAAGCAGGCCTGTGGCGCTTACTAGAGATACCTGGTGGGCTAGTTGACCACCAGGGGCCCTCAGGATTGCAGGGAAATTAATTCCCCAACTTAAAACATGCCACAGGTCGTGTTTGGACATATGTCATCTCAGGTCCCGGCCCCTCCCTTCATCACTGTGCAAATGCGCCCTGTGGCACGTTTCAAGTTGAGGGATAAAGTCCCCTTGAATCCTGAGGGTCCCTGGGGTCCAACTAGCCCACCAGGTACCTCCAGTAAGCGCCACAGAGCTGAGTTGCAGAGAGGTGTAAAAAGGGGCGTGGCCTGGACCACCTCTCTGCAACGCAGCCCTGTGATGTGTTGTAATGTAATGTAATGTAATGTAATGTAAAATGTATTTCTATAGCACTACTAGCACTCCAGGGAGTATCTTGGCGCTCACCCAACCTAGATGGACGAGTTGGAGGGAATGGACACACTTCACGCTAAGCACTACATACTTAAACAAATTGCTGTGCAGGCTGCATCGGTCATAGAAAATATCCAAGTTTTTAATGCCTTCCTGTACTGGGTTTCGTGAGACATAGAACGTAGGAAGAGGGGGAGCTTGTTCCAGGCCTTGGCACCCAACACGAAAAGGGATTTGCCGCCTTTAGTTGTTAGCTTGAATCTAGGGATTACAAGCAAATTCTGACCCACAGACATTAGGCAGCGTACCGGATGGTATCGTCTAAAGCCATTCCGTAGGTATTTGGGTCCTTGATGGTGGAAAGCCCTGAAGGTGATTAAAAGGATCTTAAAAAGAATCCTCTTGGCAATAGGAAGCCAATGAAGCGCATTCAGTGCTGCTGAGGCTGATGACCTACGGGGCCAACGTAACACTAGGCGGGCTGCTGCATGTTGGACCATTTGCAATCTGTGGAGAACCGATTTATTTGCTCCAGCATATAAACTATTACAATAGTCCACCCTGGAAGTGATTAAGGCCACAGCGAATGTTTTCCTAGCTGACAAAGGCAGAAAATCAAAAAACTTTCTCAAAGCTTTTATTATGTGGAGACAGGTGCCAGCTACGGCAACCACTTGCTGTTTGAAAGACAGTTGATTTTCAAATTTAATGCCTAAATTCCGAGCTGAAGTGATGGTGTTAGGGGGGGCTACTGCATCATCAGGCCAACAGATTTTCGGGGAAAACAAATTTTGCTTTCCAAATGGCAAGATTTCGGTCTTTCCAGCATTACATTTAAGTTGATTGTCAGTCATCCACTTAAATGTTGCTGCTAGGCACTCTTTAAGATTTTCCTCAGCGCCAGCCCGCTCCCTATCCAGTACTAAGATGAGCTGAGTATCATCAGCATACGAAATTGTACTGATCTGAAAAGAGGCGATCAGTGTTACCAGGGGAACCATATACAGATAAAAAAGTATAGGGCTTAGACTCGATCCCTGGGGGACTCCGGAACTGAGGGCCTTAGCTTCAGATTGATAGTGGCCCAGCACTGTAATTTGGCGCCTGTCCCTAAGAAAATTTCTCAGCCAAGCCAAAACCGTCCCATCCACTCCTGCGGCAGCCAAACGGTCCACTAAGATGTTATGTGAGACATTATCAAAGGCTGCCGACGGGTCAAGTAAAATTAAGACCGCCTTCTTTCCCTGGTCCATGGCCATACGAAGGGTCTCTGCTGTAAACAGCAGGGCAGACTCGGTAGAGTGGTTTGACCGGAACCCTGACTGATTTGGATGTAGAATTATTTGCTTCCAGGAAGCTCGTAAGTTGGTTATTCACGAACTTCTCAGTCAGCTTGGACATCACCGGGAGCAAGGAGATCGGGCGTAAGTTGGAAAGGGTGGTTGGATCGGCAAGTGCCTTTTTCTGAAGCGGCTTAACAGCAGCAAGCTTCCAGTCATTAGGAACATCTGCCGTGGCTAGGGATGAGTTGATGATGCTATTAATAATGGGATTCATAGCTTCTGCTAAGGTCTGTAGGACCAAGGAAGGGCAGGGATCAAAAGGGGATCCAGATTTGCTAGCTAGGATAGCTTTAAAGGAATCTTCAAGGGAGACAGGAGCAAATGTATCCAGGCAAATTGGAGATCTCACCCTCTCCACTCTTTCTACATCTCCTAAAGTGGAAGACACTGGAGGAAAGATTTTCACAATGTCGAGAATTTTATTCTCAAAATAGTCTGAGATTTCATTGCAGAGCTTTTGAGATGGCGGAATCTCCTGCAGAAGGACTGATGGATTCATGAAGTCTTTAACTATTTTAAAGATTTCTTTTTGCTCTTGAGCTGCCATCGTTATGGCCTGAAGATAATAGGCTTTTTTGGCTGACTTTATGCCTGCATGATACTTTCTCCTAGCCTGTTTATAAGTATCGCGAGCAGTGGCCTCATAATGCCTACGCCACCGTTGTTCCAATATTCTTAGTTTACCTACTTCTACTCTCAAATCCGGTGTAAACCAGGGGGCCTTTCTTTTAGTTTTAGTAAAAGTAGGATTTTTAAGGCTAGTAGGGCCTAATTTATGGCCTGCCATGGTTATCCAGTCACAAAAAGTTTGGTTATCTATAGAGGTGTTACCTGTTAGCACTGGGATGCGGGTTACAAAAGCATCCAACACATCAGATCTACTAGATAGTTGTTTCCAGTTAGGTTTGTAGATCAAATTAGATGTTATGATATTATTTGTAGTGGTACCCAAAATGTTGTGATTTAGTAAAATATGAAACGGAATAAAAAAATGATCAGACCAGATCTGAGGACAAGGGGGTTTAACTGCAAGCCCAGTGAAGTTGGAACAGACGCAGTCCAATAAGTGGCCTCCCAAGTGTGTGTGTTGATGAGTCAGAAGGGTAAATCCTAGTATATTAATGATGTCCATAAAACAATCAACTCCTGGGGCTTTTGGGGAGTCAAGATGTAAATTTAAGTCGCCCAGTATAGTAAAGTTAGAGAATCTGAGCGCTAAATCACTTAATACTTCTCCCACAGTTTCCAAAAACTCCCTCGGGGGACCTGGAGGGCGATAAATAAGTACACCCGAGAATGTGAATGAGTCATGGATACCCAAAGAGAATACTAGTGCTTCCGCTTCCTTGATGTCAGCCAATTCATGTGAAGAGCATTTTAATGAACTACGATACATAATGGCAAGGCCCCCTCCCCGTTGTTCTGTTCTATCCAAACGCTGAATAGAAAAGGTTTGCGGGAGGGCTATAGCTAGGTCAGGTTTACACCAAGGCTTAAGCCAGGTTTCTGTGATCAAGAGCCAATCGAGCTCATTATCAATGATGAGATCGTGTATATTTTGAGCATTTTTACAAAGCGAGCGGGCGTTGATGAGACCGCCTCGCAATACCGAAGTAATAGGCGGAATCTTAGTGGTAGACTCAATAGAAGACACAACCATGTTTTGATCACAGCAAACGGGAACAGGCTGATTGTCAGGGGGTGCAGCCTTATGGCAATAAGAAAGCGGTACGCAACACGACGATACGAGGGCAGATGACATCCCTGAGATAGTATATAATGGATCTTACCTTATGCGAAGTCTCCCGCCTCTGCGCCTCCTTTGCGCTGACGGGCGCAGACGGGCAAGACTCTGGCCCGACTCAGGCGCGAGTCAGGCGCTACCGCTGCGCGTAACTGCTGCGCGACCAATGCGAGGTTTAAGTAGTGACTCCCCTCACCTCCGCCTGAGCAACTAGAGCGCTCAGCGCGATGGCGCCACGAGAGATTCTCAGATCCTCTCCAAGATGGCGGCGAAACACGAGGAGATCTGCCGATTCAACCCGCTAAAGCAGCGGTGGGGGCACAGATTATAGTGCAAGAGTGTGGGCAATAGGTCCAGTTAAAAACAGGGGAAAAAATAAATTAAACTAACTAAGATACCAAAATTGGGAACAATGTTAAAAACACGCTTAAATTCACAAACCAAGCTCGCTTAAGCGCAGGCTAAGTACAAGGCACCGCGGTCAGTGAATCCACCTTTCCCTTCGGACACAGTGACCCAATGCTCGTCTTAAATAGTGACTCCCCTCACCTCCGCCTGAGCAACTAGAGCGCTCAGCGCGATGGCGCCACGAGAGATTCTCAGATCCTCTCCAAGATGGCGGCGAAACACGAGGAGATCTGCCGATTCAACCCGCTAAAGCAGAGGTGGGGGCACAGATTATAGTGCAAGAGTGTGGGCAATAGGTCCAAGGTGATGCTTACTAGAGGTACCTGGTGGGCTAGTTGGCCCCCAGGGACCCCCAGTATTGAAGGGGAATTAATTCCCCAACTTAAAATGCGCAACAGGGCGTGTTTGCAGAGTGTTGGTGGGAGAGGGCAGGTCCTGCGCGATGCCATTTAAAAAAAAAAAAAATTTCAGAAGGGGAGCTGTGTGGCCCTCCTTCCTTTTCTATTTTTTGGGCCCTGGGGACCCCATCCCCCTGGGCCTGGCCCCTATTTTTTTTATTGGAAGGGGCCGTGTGGCCCCCCTCCCGAGCCATATTCGGCCCCGGGGACCCCATCCCCCAGGGCATGGCCAATGTTTATTTTTTTTATTTATTTTGAGGGGGGCTGCGTGGCCCCCCTCCTCAGGCCATTTATGGCCCCGGAGTCCCCATCCCCTGGGGCCCGCCTTTGCGTGAATTAAAAAAAAAACATTTCTTCTGGGGTAGGGGGGACACGTGGCCCCCCTCATGGGCCACTTCTGGCCCCATGGACCCCATCCCCCGGGGCCTGGCCACCTCGTTGGGGACCGTGGGGGAAGCCCCAATGACCTCACGGTCCCTGCCGGCTCCCCGCCTCCTGCGGGAGCCAGCATTGCTTTTCCACATGGGGAGCTGCTGACATGCAGCTCCCCGTGTGGAAAAGCAATCTGGTTTGGATTTTGGAAGAGAGAGCAGGTTTCCTGCTCTCTCTTCCAAAATCCAAACCAGTGTTTGCTATGACAGGGTGGGAGCCCGGGACACTGCAGGAGCCAATGCACAGCCCCAGGGAGGTGGTGGTCCCCGGCGCTCAGGGGTCCTTAACGGACCCCCAAATTTACATATTAGTGCCCCGGGAAGGTTGCGGTACCTGGGGCGTGTGGGGGGGCTCGAGCCCCCCACACAGGTATTTTTTTTTTTTTAAAAGAAGCCTCGAGGTGTGGTGATCCCCAGGGCTGCGGGGGGCAGTGAACCCCCCTCACAAAATTCATGAAAGCCCCGGGGGTGGTGATATCCGGGGCTGCAGGGGGGCTGTGTGCCCCCCTGCAAATATTTATAGAAAGCCCCGGGGGTTGCGGTCCCCGGGGCTGCGGGGGTCCCCCTGGGCACCTGCAATTAATTTTGGGCATGCCCTTGGGACTTGGTCCACCCGGGGGGTAATTAATATTAAAATGTTTTTTTTATTTTCACGGTTGGATCCGTGGATCCACCGTGCATCTCGACGTTTTTGTGGGACCCCCTAAGCAGGCCTAGGGGTTAGGGTGTTTCTACACTGCCCCCTTTTTTTGTTTTACACGTTTGTTTTCATGGTTTCTTGTGCCTCGGTTCTACGAGGCACAAGAGAGATGCCAACACTTCCTGGTTTGGAGTGTTGACAGTCAATTAGAATGCAGCTCGTGATTGGGAGGGTGCACGGATCAACCGTGCCTCTATGTATCAAATCTTTTATTTTTTGATTTTCTCAGCAACTACTGAACAGATTTACACCATTTAAAAAAAAGGTCTCTTTTTTAACCAAGGGCTACCTTTTTGCCAAATTTGGTGCAATTCCCTTCAGCAGTTTTGGCTGTAACCTTGTCTAAAGTTGTCTCTTCTGAACCAAGAGCTATTTTTTTGCAAAATTTTGTGTAATTCCGTTCAGCAGTTCGGGCTGAAGCCGTGTCTAAAGTTTCCTATGGGAAATAACATGGAGAAATCACGTTTTGGGACCCCTCTTTTTTTCTCACCCCCTGCTTGCCGAATCACCTCGAAACTTTCAGGATAGGAGCTGAACGTAATGTGCCAACATTTTGAAAAATTTCGCAAAGATTTGTCAACCGGCGTCAAAGTTATTGGGAAAACAAAAAATGAGTTTCCTATGGAAACAAGGTCCTAACTATAACTATCTACTGGCGACCGGCAGTAGCTAATATAGTGGTATGTATGTATGTATATATATATAGAAATTCACTGAAAAAACCATAGGTTTCAAGCACGTTATAGGTAATTGGACATTTTACACGTACAAAACCAGAGAAATTCATCCGTTATAGTTAGTAGAGCTAACTATAACTCGCGCCCCCGCAATTCAATGCTGATGACGTCACATATTACATCATTCATGACATGGTCAGTGACATCACTGATGACATCACTGATGACATCTCAAATGACATCATCCACGTGAAAATCTGATGCACCTCCTCACACTCTAGTATAAACTTTGATACACCCACTGTAAAATGCAAACTACCATTTTCGAAACCATCGACATACCAATACCAGTTACAACATACATACTCACTGATTCCTAGGTCTACACCCACATACACTCATTCACCCATACAATCACTCATACATGCAGTCACTCATCAATACAACACTATCATATGCACTCATACACTTATACAGACACTCACACACTGCCACTCATCCATAGTTACTCAGACACCTACTCAGTCATGCAAAGAATCAATCACACTCCCATTTAGTCACCTATACAGTTATACACACACCACCTCACTTATTCATACAGATACTAACGCATACTTACTCTCTTATATAATCACTGATACAAGTACACACTCATCCATACAGCCACTCTCACAATCACTGACTCTCATGTTTAGTCATTTATATACTCCAACTCTCACACATACTGCCTTTTACATACGTAGTTACTTGGAGATGTACCACTGAGACATCCATTCACTCACAACACACCCATACACACACTCACCTACCCATAGAGCTGTTTCAACATGCACTCTTGAACCCAGACACCCAGTGAATCAACCACTCACACAGCTATGCACAGAGTCACACACCTCCCACCCACCCACACACACACTGAATCTCCCATACAAATACTCAGGCAACCAATCAATAACCCATATACACACTCATGTAGCTACTGGCCAACCCATGCAGCAGCTTGCACAACAACTGTGAGAAGTTGGCCTGGTATATGATGCTCACTAGTTAAAGTGATCACCTTGTACCATGCCAAGCAACCCTTATGGTGTGGTTGTAAGTCAACCTTTTCGGACTAGCTGCCCTAGTGATAGCGTAGGCTAAGCAGTCTTTGAGGCTAAACTCGTGAAGCGTGTTAAGCCAGCTGTTTTACCAAATGCAACCCCCTTTTATACCAATGAAAGGACACCACACAGATATATATTCAAAATATATATGTATTTATTTCTCAAAGTAACCCCTAGTCTCTTTATGAGCACAGGAGCACAAATCGTCAAACAAGATTACAGTAGAATACACAGAAGTTGCACTTTATATGGATAGGCCCTGGTGGCCGCTCGAACCATATACTAAAATAGTGGTATAAGTACCACGAACAGAAAAGGGAAAAGGCCTAGGGCCTCTAGAATCGCTGGGCCTACAAGGAGCTAACGTCAGTTAGTGACCAGGAGGTCCACGGGTGGCGTGTGCAGAGCAAATAGTCACACGCGTGCTCCCATAGGTATCAATGGGTGCGTAAAAAGTACAAAGTTACTGCAAAGAGGATCTTCCGGATGGACTAGGAACTCAAGATTTGGAACACAGGCACTAGAGATGTAATACTACACTTGGGCACAGGTGTGCCAGCTTTACCTCACCCACAGGAAGCGGGTGCATAGGCCTCGAAGTGCGTCGGGTTTCTTCTATCTGTTCCGTGGAGCTTGAAGGCAAAGATGCTGCAGGCGGTCGGTCCGGGAGAGATGCAGTGGATCCAAGAGTGGATCGGAGATGTTGAAGACCTGTAAGCAGAGGGGACAGTGTTCACAGTCACTAGCCAGTGACCAGCGTGGCACCAGGTGGGTACCAGGCAATGTCGGGTGCAAACAGGAAGAAAGGTGTAGCTTGTCTCTGCAGCCACGTGGTCCCTGGAGGTCAACGACGTCCAGGAGTCGGTTCAAGAGCTGTCCCACGCAGGTTCTCGCTGTCGGCGGTGTTGGCGACTTGATCGAAGCAAACAAGCCTTGGCAAAAGCAATTGTTGTAGGAGATGAAATAAGCTGATTGTTCTGACCAGCAAGGTCAGAAGAACTGCTCCTTTGGAGGGGAGCAAGGGCCAATCTGGAGCAACCAGACCAGCAGTGTATTTCATAAAGTTCGTCGCCAAGATGGCTACTAGCCAGCGGGCCAGCAACCGGTTAGGCGCGTCGAGTGGCAAAATGCAGAAGGGCCCCACGCAGATCGTGGAGACGCTGGAGGGCTCACCTTTGGTGCAGATGCTGCTCGAGGGTTGGGCTTCTCAGATCCCAAAGCACAACTTGGAGGGAGCCTCGGTTGTTGCACTTGTCAGCTTGTCGTGGTCATTTCAAGATGGCTGGCTCCACATGTCTCGGTGCCTCCACAGGTCTCTTCTTTTCAGGGACTGTGGATCGGGCGGTGAGAGGTCTGGAGGTCCAGGTCTTGTCAGCCTCTGGGCTCGGGCTCCAGCGGGAGGCGGCGGCAAAGCAGACGTTGATTCGCTGGATGGTGCTTGCGTTAGCAAGGTGGTCACTCCCTGACCACAGGGGAGATTTCCTTCAGTCTTCTGTGCAGCAGAATGTCGACGTTTCCGTCTTCTTCTTAGTTTCAAGTTGATTCCAGGATGTCTGAAGTCTTAGGACACAGCTCCTACCTTTAAGCGGATTCTAGGGGCCGGACTACCTGCTAGGTCCCTCCCTATGGGTGGGACCAGGAAGGGGGGTGGTTACACCCCCAATCCTTTGTCCAGCTCGCCCCAGGCCCGGGACTGGTGTGCCCCAGGACCGGTTTGAACTGGCATATGCACCGAGGCTCCTTGTGAGCCACAGGCATGTCTGGGTTCTTTCAAGCCCTACCTGACCAATACACAAAATCCTGTCTGGGGTGGTGCATGCACCTCCCCTGGCAGGAAAACCTTTGTCCACACCTCCCAAGCTGGAAGGACTCCCAGCAGCAGGAGGGCAGACTTGTGTCTGTGGTGGCAGCATCCATTTTGTGGAGCTGAGGCTATGTCTGATTTTACCCGGGTTTCAGGTACTGTACATGTCGTGTCCCTCTAGAAGGGTGGAATGCTAACCCCGTCGCCAGAATTGGCGAGGGGTTAGTATTCCAATTCGTATGACACCTTACTCGACATGTTTTGATAAAGCCAAACCAAAGATAGCATTTAACCGCGAGGTTCATAATGCACTTAAGAGTATATGGTATGACGATATCTGGAAACAGTAGAAGGAAGTTGTTCCGACCACTGCAGACAGGCTCAGCTCATGCCAGAGCACCATCTCACATGGAACCAAGCACTCTGCCTTCAGGATTGTTAAGGCCTGCCATAGGAGTGACTTATAGGTTACCATGTGTCCCATTTAAGGTTAGGTATAGGTATACTACACCTAAGTAAGAGGTGATTACACCAACTTACCCCAGCTGAGTGATCAGCCAGTTGTGTCAAATTGTTAGGCCAAGCCTGGGGTGGCATAATACATGCTTCAGCCCCTGGCAGGCCTTGGGTACACCAATGCCCTGGGTACCTAGTGTACACTGGTACAGGGGCTGACAGGGTGATCCAACCAATTGGGTATGTCTCTAGGGTACATGGAGTCCATTTTAAAGAGAGAACAGCCAGGCTGAGATCCTGAATAGCAGGATCTCAGGCCAACTAAGTCGAAAAACCAGCTAGACACTAGGCAAAAATTTGGGGGTAACCATAGTCAGATATCCACCTTCCTACACAACCCCCCCCCCCAAACGAAGGGAGATAAGGCTGACCTTGACCAGGTAAGCCTATATTGCCCAAGTGGCCATATAAGGAGGAACCAGCACTGGCATGGTTACCCCCTGTCTCATGGTCCACTAAGCAATCCCTCACCCTAAGGGTATCAGAGGGTCTCCACCATAGGGAATCTCTACCTTTGGTGTGTCTTGGCAAAGTAAAAGGCTGGTGTTGAGATGGAGTACTGAAGTGAGTGTCCTCAAAGTGAGGCCTCACCTTCCTCCAATCCCCCTCCACCATGGATGCCTTTCTTTCCTTAACTGAGTTGCACTGTGCTCTCAGGGTCAGCCTCTGGCTACCTAAAGCTGGAGGCTGGGTCCTTTTGTGGGCTTACTGGAGGGACAGGTCAGGTCTGGGGCCCTAAGGTCCCATGTTTGCCTGTACCCAACAGAATCCCTCTGGGGGAGGTCCCTAACTACCTGTAAAGGAGATCCCTCAGGAATGTTTTTACCCATCACCTGACTAGGGCTACTAGCCAGGCAATCCTCATTCTTTTGATGGGGGGGTTCTTGTGGACAGGGGCCCTCTTGGGGTCCACTGGCCTCCCTGACCTCTGCAGCCCTGGGCTGACTGAGGCAGGGTAGAGAGAGGCAGGCTACCTGCACCAGACTGGGTCCCACCTTGGAAGGGGCCACTGACATCAGAGGCTCTGCCAGGCCAGGCCTGGCTACCTCTGGGGCAGTTCCTTCACAAGGGGTGAGGTCAGCTCCCTGAGGAGGCTGACTTTTTCCTAATGTCTGGGGAGAGGGAGACTTTTCTTCCTCCCCACTACTCTCTGTTTGTGTGGAGTGATCCATAGTTTCAGGCTTCACTACACCTATGTCAGTCTGAGTATAGGCTGAGACCATTACAGCCTTGCCAACCTTTTCAGGGGGGGGGGGTTACAACAAACATTTGATGGACGGAATGCTGACAATGCAGACATTCTCCCCCAGTCAAGAGATCTGGGTTAAATCCATCGTTATTTTGCCCACTACACCACCCCAGTTTAGACATGGCCATATGCAAATCAGTCTTGACCCTGTGCCTCATGGGAACAGTACAGCCCAAACTGAAAAGCCATGTCTTCCCTGGACCGGAATCAAGCATCCTAGGACCGGTTTCTGGCTATCAGCCGTCATCAGCCAGGATAGCTTGACTCCAGTGGCGTAGTGAGCACGGGTCCCACGTCTGGGAATACCCATCCCACTTAGGGCGAAAAGCGTTACAACAAACATTTGATGGACGGAATGCTGACAATGCAGACATTCTCCCCCAGTCAAGAGATCTGGGTTAAATCCATCGTTATTTTGCCCACTACACCACCCCAGTTTAGACATGGCCATATGCAAATCAGTCTTGACCCTGTGCCTCATGGGAACAGTCCAGCCCGAACTGCCAAGCCATGTCTTCCCTGGACCGGAATCAAGCATCCTAGGACCGGTTTCTGGCTATCAGCCGTCATCAGCCAGGATAGCTTGACTCCAGTGGCGTAGTGAGCACGGGTCCCACGTCTGGGAATACCCATCCCACTTAGGGCGAAAAGCGTTACAACAAACATTTGATGGACGGAATGCTGACAATGCAGACATTCTCCCCCAGTCAAGAGATCTGGGTTAAATCCATCGTTATTTTGCCCACTACACCACCCCAGTTTAGACATGGCCATATGCAAATCAGTCTTGACCCTGTGCCTCATGGGAACAGTCCAGCCCGAACTGCCAAGCCATGTCTTCCCTGGACCGGAATCAAGCATCCTAGGACCGGTTTCTGGCTATCAGCCGTCATCAGCCAGG
Organism: Triturus cristatus; assembly: GCF_964204655.1. Classification (NCBI taxonomy): domain Eukaryota; kingdom Metazoa; phylum Chordata; class Amphibia; order Caudata; family Salamandridae; genus Triturus; species Triturus cristatus. Next base: position 457,910,981 of record NC_140586.1, on the reverse strand, counting down.
ATAGCTTGACTCCAGTGGCGTAGTGAGCACGGGTCCCACGTCTGGGAATACCCATCCCACTTAGGGCAAAAAGCGTTACAACAAACATTTGATGGACGGAATACTGACAATGCAGACATTCTCCCCCAGTCAAGAGATCTGGGTTAAATCCATCGTTATTTTGCCCACAACACCACCCCAGTTTAGACATGGCCATATGCAAATCAGTCTTGACCCTGTGCCTCATGGGAACAGTCCAGCCCGAACTGCCAAGCCATGTCTTCCCTGGACCGGAATCAAGCATCCTAGGACCGGTTTCTGGCTATCAGCCGTCATCAGCCAGGATAGCTTGACTTCAGTGGCGTAGTGAGCACGGGTCCCACGTCTGGGAATACCCATCCCACTTAGGGCGAAAAGCGTTACAACAAACATTTGATGGACGGAATGCTGACAATGCAGACATTCTCCCCCAGTCAAGAGATCTGGGTTAAATCCATCGTTATTTTGCCCACTACACCACCCCAGTTTAGACATGGCCATATGCAAATCAGTCTTGACCCTGTGCCTCATGGGAACAGTCCAGCCCGAACTGCCAAGCCATGTCTTCCCTGGACCGGAATCAAGCATCCTAGGACCGGTTTCTGGCTATCAGCCGTCATCAGCCAGGATAGCTTGACTCCAGTGGCGTAGTGAGCACGGGTCCCACGTCTGGGAATACCCATCCCACTTAGGGCGAAAAGCGTTACACCAAACATTTGATGGACGGAATGCTGACAATGCAGACATTCTCCCCCAGTCAAGAGATCTGGGTTAAATCCATCGTTATTTTGCCCACAACACCACCCCAGTTTAGACATGGCCATATGCAAATCAGTCTTGACCCTGTGCCTCATGGGAACAGTCCAGCCCGAACTGCCAAGCCATGTCTTCCCTGGACCGGAATCAAGCATCCTAGGACCGGTTTCTGGCTATCAGCCGTCATCAGCCAGGATAGCTTGACTCCAGTGGCGTAGTGAGCACGGGTCCCACGTCTGGGAATACCCATCCCACTTAGGGCGAAAAGCGTTACAACAAACATTTGATGGACGGAATGCTGACAATGCAGACATTCTCCCCCAGTCAAGAGATCTGGGTTAAATCCATCGTTATTTTGCCCACTACACCACCCCAGTTTAGACATGGCCATATGCAAATCAGTCTTGACCCTGTGCCTCATGGGAACAGTCCAGCCCGAACTGCCAAGCCATGTCTTCCCTGGACCGGAATCAAGCATCCTAGGACCGGTTTCTGGCTATCAGCCGTCATCAGCCAGGATAGCTTGACTCCAGTGGCGTAGTGAGCACGGGTCCCACGTCTGGGAATACCCATCCCACTTAGGGCGAAAAGCGTTACAACAAACATTTGATGGACGGAATGCTGACAATGCAGACATTCTCCCCCAGTCAAGAGATCTGGGTTAAATCCATCGTTATTTTGCCCACTACACCACCCCAGTTTAGACATGGCCATATGCAAATCAGTCTTGACCCTGTGCCTCATGGGAACAGTCCAGCCCGAACTGCCAAGCCATGTCTTCCCTGGACCGGAATCAAGCATCCTAGGACCGGTTTCTGGCTATCAGCCGTCATCAGCCAGGATAGCTTGACTCCAGTGGCGTAGTGAGCACGGGTCCCACGTCTGGGAATACCCATCCCACTTAGGGCGAAAAGCGTTACAACAAACATTTGATGGACGGAATGCTGACAATGCAGACATTCTCCCCCAGTCAAGAGATCTGGGTTAAATCCATCGTTATTTTGCCCACTACACCACCCCAGTTTAGACATGGCCATATGCAAATCAGTCTTGACCCTGTGCCTCATGGGAACAGTCCAGCCCGAACTGCCAAGCCATGTCTTCCCTGGACCGGAAACAAGCATCCTAGGACCGGTTTCTGGCTATCAGCCGTCATCAGCCAGGATAGCTTGACTCCAGTGGCGTAGTGAGCACGGGTCCCACGTCTGGGAATACCCATCCCACTTAGGGCGAAAAGCGTTACAACAAACATTTGATGGACGGAATGCTGACAATGCAGACATTCTCCCCCAGTCAAGAGATCTGGGTTAAATCCATCGTTATTTTGCCCACAACACCACCCCAGTTTAGACATGGCCATATGCAAATCAGTCTTGACCCTGTGCCTCATGGGAACAGTCCAGCCCGAACTGCCAAGCCATGTCTTCCCTGGACCGGAATCAAGCATCCTAGGACCGGTTTCTGGCTATCAGCCGTCATCAGCCAGGATAGCTTGACTCCAGTGGCGTAGTGAGCACGGGTCCCACGTCTGGGAATACCCATCCCACTTAGGGCGAAAAGCGTTACAACAAACATTTGATGGACGGAATGCTGACAATGCAGACATTCTCCCCCAGTCAAGAGATCTGGGTTAAATCCATCGTTATTTTGCCCACTACACCACCCCAGTTTAGACATGGCCATATGCAAATCAGTCTTGACCCTGTGCCTCATGGGAACAGTCCAGCCCGAACTGCCAAGCCATGTCTTCCCTGGACCGGAATCAAGCATCCTAGGACCGGTTTCTGGCTATCAGCCGTCATCAGCCAGGATAGCTTGACTCCAGTGGCGTAGTGAGCACGGGTCCCACGTCTGGGAATACCCATCCCACTTAGGGCGAAAAGCGTTACAACAAACATTTGATGGACGGAATGCTGACAATGCAGACATTCTCCCCCAGTCAAGAGATCTGGGTTAAATCCATCGTTATTTTGCCCACAACACCACCCCAGTTTAGACATGGCCATATGCAAATCAGTCTTGACCCTGTGCCTCATGGGAACAGTCCAGCCCGAACTGCCAAGCCATGTCTTCCCTGGACCGGAATCAAGCATCCTAGGACCGGTTTCTGGCTATCAGCCGTCATCAGCCAGGATAGCTTGACTCCAGTGGCGTAGTGAGCACGGGTCCCACGTCTGGGAATACCCATCCCACTTAGGGCGAAAAGTGTTACAACAAACATTTGATGGACGGAATGCTGACAATGCAGACATTCTCCCCCAGTCAAGAGATCTGGGTTAAATCCATCGTTATTTTGCCCACTACACCACCCCAGTTTAGACATGGCCATATGCAAATCAGTCTTGACCCTGTGCCTCATGGGAACAGTCCAGCCCGAACTGCCAAGCCATGTCTTCCCTGGACCGGAATCAAGCATCCTAGGACCGGTTTCTGGCTATCAGCCGTCATCAGCCAGGATAGCTTGACTCCAGTGGCGTAGTGAGCACGGGTCCCACGTCTGGGAATACCCATCCCACTTAGGGCGAAAAGCGTTACAACAAACATTTGATGGACGGAATGCTGACAATGCAGACATTCTCCCCCAGTCAAGAGATCTGGGTTAAATCCATCGTTATTTTGCCCACTACACCACCCCAGTTTAGACATGGCCATATGCAAATCAGTCTTGACCCTGTGCCTCATGGGAACAGTCCAGCCCGAACTGCCAAGCCATGTCTTCCCTGGACCGGAATCAAGCATCCTAGGACCGGTTTCTGGCTATCAGCCGTCATCAGCCAGGATAGCTTGACTCCAGTGGCGTAGTGAGCACGGGTCCCACGTCTGGGAATACCCATCCCACTTAGGGCGAAAAGCGTTACAACAAACATTTGATGGACGGAATGCTGACAATGCAGACATTCTCCCCCAGTCAAGAGATCTGGGTTAAATCCATCGTTATTTTGCCCACTACACCACCCCAGTTTAGACATGGCCATATGCAAATCAGTCTTGACCCTGTGCCTCATGGGAACAGTCCAGCCCGAACTGCCAAGCCATGTCTTCCCTGGACCGGAATCAAGCATTCTAGGACCGGTTTCTGGCTATCAGCCGTCATCAGCCAGGATAGCTTGACTCCAGTGGCGTAGTGAGCACGGGTCCCACGTCTGGGAATACCCATCCCACTTAGGGCGAAAAGCGTTACAACAAACATTTGATGGACGGAATGCTGACAATGCAGACATTCTCCCCCAGTCAAGAGATCTGGGTTAAATCCATCGTTATTTTGCCCACTACACCACCCCAGTTTAGACATGGCCATATGCAAATCAGTCTTGACCCTGTGCCTCATGGAAACAGTCCAGCCCGAACTGCCAAGCCATGTCTTCCCTGGACCGGAATCAAGCATCCTAGGACCGGTTTCTGGCTATCAGCCGTCATCAGCCAGGATAGCTTGACTCCAGTGGCGTAGTGAGCACGGGTCCCACGTCTGGGAATACCCATCCCACTTAGGGCGAAAAGCGTTACAACAAACATTTGATGGACGGAATGCTGACAATGCAGACATTCTCCCCCAGTCAAGAGATCTGGGTTAAATCCATCGTTATTTTGCCCACTACACCACCCCAGTTTAGACATGGCCATATGCAAATCAGTCTTGACCCTGTGCCTCATGGGAACAGTCCAGCCCGAACTGCCAAGCCATGTCTTCCCTGGACCGGAATCAAGCATCCTAGGACCGGTTTCTGGCTATCAGCCGTCATCAGCCAGGATAGCTTGACTCCAGTGGTGTAGTGAGCACGGGTCCCACGTCTGGGAATACCCATCCCACTTAGGGCGAAAAGCGTTACAACAAACATTTGATGGACGGAATGCTGACAATGCAGACATTCTCCCCCAGTCAAGAGATCTGGGTTAAATCCATCGTTATTTTGCCCACTACACCACCCCAGTTTAGACATGGCCATATGCAAATCAGTCTTGACCCTGTGCCTCATGGGAACAGTCCAGCCCGAACTGCCAAGCCATGTCTTCCCTGGACCGGAATCAAGCATCCTAGGACCGGTTTCTGGCTATCAGCCGTCATCAGCCAGGATAGCTTGACTCCAGTGGCGTAGTGAGCACGGGTCCCACGTCTGGGAATACCCATCCCACTTAGGGCGAAAAGCGTTACAACAAACATTTGATGGACGGAATGCTGACAATGCAGACATTCTCCCCCAGTCAAGAGATCTGGGTTAAATCCATCGTTATTTTGCCCACTACACCACCCCAGTTTAGACATGGCCATATGCAAATCAGTCTTGACCCTGTGCCTCATGGGAACAGTCCAGCCCGAACTGCCAAGCCATGTCTTCCCTGGACCGGAATCAAGCATCCTAGGACCGGTTTCTGGCTATCCGCCGTCATCAGCCAGGATAGCTTGACTCCAGTGGCGTAGTGAGCACGGGTCCCACGTCTGGGAATACCCATCCCACTTAGGGCGAAAAGCGTTACAACAAACATTTGATGGACGGAATGCTGACAATGCAGACATTCTCCCCCAGTCAAGAGATATGGGTTAAATCCATTGTTATTTTGCCCACTACACCACCCCAGTTTAGACATGGCCATATGCAAATCAGTCTTGACCCTGTGCCTCATGGGAACAGTCCAGCCCGAACTGCCAAGCCATGTCTTCCCTGGACCGGAATCAAGCATCCTAGGACCGGTTTCTGGCTATCAGCCGTCATCAGCCAGGATAGCTTGACTCCAGTGGCATAGTGAGCACGGGTCCCACGTCTGGGAATACCCATCCCACTTAGGGCGAAAAGCGTTACAACAAACATTTGATGGACGGAATGCTGACAATGCAGACATTCTCCCCCAGTCAAGAGATCTGGGTTAAATCCATCGTTATTTTGCCCACTACACCACCCCAGTTTAGACATGGCCATATGCAAATCAGTCTTGACCCTGTGCCTCATGGGAACAGTCCAGCCCGAACTGCCAAGCCATGTCTTCCCTGGACCGGAATCAAGCATCCTAGGACCGGTTTCTGGCTATCAGCCGTCATCAGCCAGGATAGCTTGACTCCAGTGGCGTAGTGAGCACGGGTCCCACGTCTGGGAATACCCATCCCACTTAGGGCGAAAAGCGTTACAACAAACATTTGATGGACGGAATGCTGACAATGCAGACATTCTCCCCCAGTCAAGAGATCTGGGTTAAATCCATCGTTATTTTGCCCACTACATCACCCCAGTTTAGACATGGCCATATGCAAATCAGTCTTGACCCTGTGCCTCATGGGAACAGTCCAGCCCGAACTGCCAAGCCATGTCTTCCCTGGACCGGAATCAAGCATCCTAGGACCGGTTTCTGGCTATCAGCCGTCATCAGCCAGGATAGCTTGACTCCAGTGGCGTAGTGAGCACGGGTCCCACGTCTGGGAATACCCATCCCACTTAGGGCGAAAAGCGTTACAACAAACATTTGATGGACGGAATGCTGACAATGCAGACATTCTCCCCCAGTCAAGAGATCTGGGTTAAATCCATCGTTATTTTGCCCACTACACCACCCCAGTTTAGACATGGCCATATGCAAATCAGTCTTGACCCTGTGCCTCATGGGAACAGTCCAGCCCGAACTGCCAAGCCATGTCTTCCCTGGACCGGAATCAAGCATCCTAGGACCGGTTTCTGGCTATCAGCCGTCATCAGCCAGGATAGCTTGACTCCAGTGGCGTAGTGAGCACGGGTCCCACGTCTGGGAATACCCATCCCACTTAGGGCGAAAAGCGTTACAACAAACATTTGATGGACGGAATGCTGACAATGCAGACATTCTCCCCCAGTCAAGAGATCTGGGTTAAATCCATCGTTATTTTGCCCACTACACCACCCCAGTTTAGACATGGCCATATGCAAATCAGTCTTGACCCTGTGCCTCATGGGAACAGTCCAGCCCGAACTGCCAAGCCATGTCTTCCCTGGACCGGAATCAAGCATCCTAGGACCGGTTTCTGGCTATCAGCCGTCATCAGCCAGGATAGCTTGACTCCAGTGGCGTAGTGAGCACGGGTCCCACGTCTGGGAATACCCATCCCACTTAGGGCGAAAAGCGTTACAACAAACATTTGATGGACGGAATGCTGACAATGCAGACATTCTCCCCCAGTCAAGAGATCTGGGTTAAATCCATCGTTATTTTGCCCACTACACCACCCCAGTTTAGACATGGCCATATGCAAATCAGTCTTGACCCTGTGCCTCATGGGAACAGTCCAGCCCGAACTGCCAAGCCATGTCTTCCCTGGACCGGAATCAAGCATCCTAGGACCGGTTTCTGGCTATCAGCCGTCATCAGCCAGGATAGCTTGACTCCAGTGGCGTAGTGAGCACGGGTCCCACGTCTGGGAATACCCATCCCACTTAGGGCGAAAAGCGTTACAACAAACATTTGATGGACGGAATGCTGACAATGCAGACATTCTCCCCCAGTCAAGAGATCTGGGTTAAATCCATCGTTATTTTGCCCACTACACCACCCCAGTTTAGACATGGCCATATGCAAATCAGTCTTGACCCTGTGCCTCATGGGAACAGTCCAGCCCGAACTGCCAAGCCATGTCTTCCCTGGACCGGAATCAAGCATCCTAGGACCGGTTTCTGGCTATCAGCCGTCATCAGCCAGGATAGCTTGACTCCAGTGGTGTAGTGAGCACGGGTCCCACGTCTGGGAATACCCATCCCACTTAGGGCGAAAAGCGTTACAACAAACATTTGATGGACGGAATGCTGACAATGCAGACATTCTCCCCCAGTCAAGAGATCTGGGTTAAATCCATCGTTATTTTGCCCACTACACCACCCCAGTTTAGACATGGCCATATGCAAATCAGTCTTGACCCTGTGCCTCATGGGAACAGTCCAGCCCGAACTGCCAAGCCATGTCTTCCCTGGACCGGAATCAAGCATCCTAGGACCGGTTTCTGGCTATCAGCCGTCATCAGCCAGGATAGCTTGACTCCAGTGGCGTAGTGAGCACGGGTCCCACGTCTGGGAATACCCATCCCACTTAGGGCGAAAAGCGTTACAACAAACATTTGATGGACGGAATGCTGACAATGCAGACATTCTCCCCCAGTCAAGAGATCTGGGTTAAATCCATCGTTATTTTGCCCACTACACCACCCCAGTTTAGACATGGCCATATGCAAATCAGTCTTGACCCTGTGCCTCATGGGAACAGTCCAGCCTGAACTGCCAAGCCATGTCTTTCCTGGACCGGAATCAAGCATCCTAGGACCGGTTTCTGGCTATCAGCCGTCATCAGCCAGGATAGCTTGACTCCAGTGGCGTAGTGAGCACGGGTCCCACGTCTGGGAATACCCATCCCACTTAGGGCGAAAAGCGTTACAACAAACATTTGATGGACAGAATGCTGACAGTGCAGACATTCAGGGGGGCACTCAGTTTGTGTTTGAGCTGTGACTGTCACAGCTCTGCCAGTCTCTACAGGGAAGTCTGTCTGTGCCTGGGCTGTGGCTACCACTGCCCTTCCAACCTTTCCAGGGAGGAAATCTATTTGGACAGGGGTTGTGAATGGCACAACCCCACTACCCTTTTGTGAAATGCCTACCATTTTAGAATGGGTGTCTTGTTCAACTCCAGCCCAAGCTGAGAGTTCTAAGTCATTCCCCAGTAAGCAGTCTACAGGCAAGGTTGGGGACACTGCCACCCTTTTAGGGCCAGTGACACCTCCCCAGCTGAGACATACCTCTGCCATGGGATGACTGTTCTGTTTGCCATCAATGTTGGTCACCTGGTAGGAGAAACCAGGCAAAAGCTGCTCAGAGGGAACTAGCCAATGGGCCACCATTGTGATGCTAGCTCCAGTGTCTCTGTAGGCCTCAGCTTTTGTACCATTGATGTAGGGCTCCTGTCTGTACCTACCCAAAGTGTTGGGACAGGCAGTGAAGTTGGCAAACCCCATGCCACCTTCACAGACAAGAGTATCTGCTGCAGGGGAATTGGCTAAGCCAGGGTCCCCCTGTGTTCCCCAAGTAAACTCACCCAAATGTTTGGGGGCACTCCCACCACCTGGGGGATTACTGCTGACAGTAATAGGTGGTGTGACAGGAGTAATTGGAGGAACAGTTTTGTTTGTAGCCCTTGGGCAACTGCTGTCAGTTTTCCAATGCCCAGGAGTTTTACACTCATGGCAGTAAGGCTTTTTACCTGTGGTAGAGGAGGGAGCTTGGGACCCACCACCCTGTGTGGAGTTTTGGGGCCCTGAGGAAGATTTCTCTTTTGCCTTATCCCCTCCCTTCTCTTGAGGTTTGGTGGTATCTTTCTTTTGGTCACCACCCTGATTCTTAGGCCTGATCCTGGTCCTGACCCATTTATCTGCCCTCTTTCCCAATTCTTGGGGAGAGGTCAAATCTGAGTCTACCAGGTGTTGATGGAGGAGCTGGTTTTGACAGTTACTTAAAATCTGTTCTCTCATCATCAAATTGTACAATCCTGTATAATCAGATACCTTACTTCCCAGCAACCAACCCTCCAAAGCCTTAGTGGCACATTCAACATATTCAGACCAGTCCTGAGTCTGTGTCTTTTGGGTGTCTCTGAACATTAACCTGTACTGTTCAGTGGTTAAGCCTAACCCATCAACCAGAACACTCTTCAGGACTCTGTAGTTTCTGACATCCTCTTCTCTAAAAGTGAGGAGTCTGTCTCTGCCTCTTCCTTCAAAGGAGAGCCAGAGGATTGCTGCCCACTGGTCTTCAGGAACCTGCTGTACTTTGCAGGCTCTCTCAAGAGCAGTTATCCATTTGTGGATGTCATCCCCACTTTTGTAGGGGGGCACAACCTTAGACAGGTTCCTATTATCAAAGACCCTATCTTTGTCCTTAGGGACAATGCTGCCACCAGTGGGTATAGACCCACTCTCTCTAGGTTGCCTAGCCTTCCTCAGTTTTTCTTCCATCAGGGCTACTTCTAGCTCCTGCTTCCTGATCCTCAGCTGGGCTTCCTGCATTCTGGCCTCGTGTTCCCTCCTCTGGGTGGTGGTCATCCTTTTCCTGGAGTGACCTTGAGAGCCTCTAGAGCCATGAGAAGCATTGGAGTCACCTGAGCGATTCCTTTGCCTCCCAAGCCCTGTGTTAAGTCCACTGGGGAGATCCAATGGGGTAAACCCATTGTCAGTCCCCAATAGCCTTAGTTTAGCTGGGCCAAGTATAACACTTGGCACTGGGCTAGTTCTCCCTTCATCATCACTACTTTCTGTATCAGCACCTTTATCACTCTCATCCTCTGTGGTATTATTGCCATCTAAGGGGTGACTATTGGAACTGGGTACCTCTGTAGCATCTTCAGAAGGGGGGCCTCCTGTTCCTGACCCTAAGGGGGCTAACTGGGAAGCTTTCTTGAGTTCTCTCTGATTCTCATCATTTTGCAAGAGTTCTCTGAGCTCAGCAGAGGTAGGGTTCTTGGGCTGTTTAAGGCCTCTAAGAGTTGCCAAATGCCTGAGCTCATTCTGGTTAAGGGTAGCAAAGCTGGATGGTGCCCTCTGGGGGTCACTCTCAACAGAGATGGGTACAGTGGACCCCTCTGCCCCGGCCATTGCTCTTAAGTGTGGGTGGGTGTGTTGCAATCTACCTACACTTGGGTTTACCTACTAAACCTATCTAGTAGTTGTAGTCAGGGTGTGCTACTCCCTTTGCTCTACAACAACTAAGTTCAGTAGAACTTATGTATATCTAATCTTGTTTTATATGTACCTACAGGTACCTATGTGATCTTTCAATTGGTAACCAAGAGATTACAATGGTAAAACACAGCAAGCTCAAATCCAACCGCTGCTCACCAATGTGAGAAGTTGGCCTGGTATATGATGCTCACTAGTTAAAGTGATCACCTTGTACCATGCCAAGCAACCCTTATGGTGTGGTTGTAAGTCAACCTTTTCGGACTAGCTGCCCTAGTGGTAGCGTAGGCTAAGCAGTCTTTGAGGCTAAACTCGTGAAGCGTGTTAAGCCAGCTGATTTACCAAATGCAACCCCCTTTTATACCAATGAAAGGACACCACACAGATATATATTCAAAATATATATGTATTTATTTCTCAAAGTAACCCCTAGTCTCTTTATGAGCACAGGAGCACAAATCGTCAAACAAGATTACAGTAGAATACACAGAAGTTGCACTTTATATGGATAGGCCCTGGTGGCCGCTCGAACCATATACTAAAATAGTGGTATAAGTACCAAGAACAGAAAAGGGAAAAGGCCTAGGGCCTCTAGAATCGCTGGGCCTACAAGGAGCTAACGTCAGTTAGTGACCAGGAGGTCCACGGGTGGCGTGTGCAGAGCAAATAGTCACACGCGTGCTCCCATAGGTTTCAATGGGTGCGTAAAAAGTACAAAGTTACTGCAAAGAGGATCTTCCGGATGGACTAGGAACTCAAGATTTGGAACACAGGCACTAGAGATGTAATACTACACTTGGGCACAGGTGTGCCAGCTTTACCTCACCCACAGGAAGCGGGTGCATAGGCCTCGAAGTGCGTCGGGTTTCTTCTATCTGTTCCGTGGAGCTTGAAGGCAAAGATGCTGCAGGCGGTCGGTACGGGAGAGATGCAGTGGATCCAAGAGTGGATCGGAGATGTTGAAGACCTGTAAGCAGAGGGGACAGTGTTCACAGTCACTAGCCAGTGACCAGCGTGGCACCAGGTGGGTACCAGGCAATGTCGGGTGCAAACAGGAAGAAAGGTGTAGCTTGTCTCTGCAGCCACGTGGTCCCTGGAGGTTGACGACGTCCAGGAGTCGGTTCAGGAGCTGTCCCACGCAGGTTCTCGCTGTCGGCGGTGTCGGCGACTTGATCGAAGCAAACAAGCCTTGGCAAAAGCAATTGTTGTAGGAGATTAAATAAGCTGATGGTTCTGACCAGCAAGGTCAGAAGAACTGCTCTTTTGGAGGGGAGCAAGGGCCAGTCTGGAGCAACCAGACCAGTGGTGTATTTTGTAAAGTTCGTCGCCAAGATGGCTACTAGCCAGCGGGCCAGCAACCGGTTAGGCGCGGCGAGTGGCAAAATGCAGAAGGGCCCCACGCAGATCGTGGAGACGCTGGAGGGCTCAACTTTGGTGCAGATGCTGCTCGAGGGTTGGGCTTCTCAGATCCCAAAGCACAACTTGGAGGGAGCCTCGGTTGTTGCACTTGTCAGCTTGTCGTGGTCGTTTCAAGATGGCTGGCTCCACGTGTCTCGGTGCCTCCACGGGTCTCCTCTTTTCAGGGACTGTGGATCGGGCGGTGAGAGGTCGGGAGGTCCAGGTCTTGTCAGTCTTTGGGCTCAGGCTCCGGCGGGAGGCGGCGGCAAAGCAGACGTTGATTCGCTGGATGGTGCTTGCGTTAGCAAGGTGGTCACTCCCTGACCACAGGGGAGATATCCTTCAGTCTTCTGTGCAGCAGAATGTCGAAGTTCCCGTCTTCTTCTTAGTTTCAAGTTGATTCCAGGATGTCTGAAGTCTTAGGACACAGCTCCTACCTTTAAGCGGATTCTAGGGGCCGGACTACCTGCTAGGTCCCTCCCTATGGGTGGGACCAGGAAGGGGGGTGGTTACACCCCCAATCCTTTGTCCAGCTCGCCCCAGGCCCGGGACTGGTGTGCCCCAGGACCGGTTTGAACTGGCATATGCACCGAGGCTCCTTGTGAGCCACAGGCATGTCTGGTTTCTTTCAAGCCCTACCTGACCAATGCACAAAATCCTGTCTGGGGTGGTGCATGCACCTCCCCTGGCAGGAAACCCTTTGTCCACACCTCCCAAGCTGGAAGGACTCCCAGCAGCAGGAGGGCAGACTTGTGTCTGTGGTGGCAGCATCCATTTTGTGGAGCTGAGGCTATGTCTGATTTTACCCGGGTTTCAGGTACTGTACATGTCGTGTCCCTCTAGAAGGGTGGAATGCTAACCCCGTCGCCAGAATTGGCGAGGGATTAGTATTCCAATTCGTATGACACCTTACTCGACATGTTTTGATAAAGCCAAACCAAAGATAGCATTTAACCGCGAGGTTCATAATGCACTTAAGAGTATATGGTATGACGATATCTGGAAACAGTAGAAGGAAGTTGTTCCGACCACTGCAGACAGGCTCAGCTCATGCCAGAGCACCATCTCACATGGAACCAAGCACTCTGCCTTCAGGATTGTTAAGGCCTGCCATAGGAGTGACTTATAGGTTACCATGTGTCCCATTTAAGGTTAGGTATAGGTATACTACACCTAAGTAAGAGGTGATTACACCAACTTACCCCAGCTGAGTGATCAGCCAGTTGTGTCAAATTGTTAGGCCAAGCCTGGGGTGGCATAATACATGCTTCAGCCCCTGGCAGGCCTTGGGTACACCAATGCCCTGGGTACCTAGTGTACACTGGTACAGGGGCTGACAGGGTGATCCAACCAATTGGGTATGTACCTAGGGTACATGGAGTCCATTTTAAAGAGAGAACAGCCAGGCTGAGATCCTGAATAGCAGGATCTCAGGCCAACTAAGTCGAAAAACCAGCTAGACACTAGGCAAAAATTTGGGTGTAACCATAGTCAGATATCCACCTTCCTACAACAACAGACAGACTGATACAGACATTCACACAGTTTGGTCACTAACCCATGGATTGAGTAAGACACATTTAATCACTCACTTATACAGTCTGTCACGCACCTACTAAATCCTCCATCCAGATACTTATACACCCACTCATTCTTCAATACACCTTGGCATATATATAAAACATATTTAAAATGTACAGAAGCACACAGTCACTGGATGATGTCATCAGTGATGTCATCAGTGATGTCGTTTGAGATGTCATCAGTGATGTCATCAGTGATGTCACTGACCATGTCATGAATGATGTAATATGTGACGTTATCAGCAGTGCATTGCTGGGGCACGAGTTATAGTTAGCTTTACTAACTATAACGGACAAATTTCTCTGGTTTTGTACGTGTGAAATGTCCAACTAACTATAATGTGCTTGAAACCTATGGTTTTTTCAGTGAATTTCAAAGGTTTTTTGAAATGCAAATTTTTAACTATAATGTTCATTAATCCTATGGTTTTCCAGTTGTTTTGAAAGGTTTTTTTAGTGATATTGTGTAAATTTGATATTTTAAAAATACTTTTTTTTTCGTTATTCAAATTATGTAATGTTTTGTGTTTTCTTAAATATATATTTTTTTGTTGAAAATATTGGAGTCGCGTAGTCTTCGTGTACCTATCTCGGTGGGTGCAAGGAGTCAAGCCACCATATTGCCAAAGTTGTGAATAATGCGCGATGGGTTAGCGATGGGTGCACGGTGCCGGCCGCCGCGCAACGTCATATATGTATAGGATCACGTTGTGTGTGCAGTTGGTATGCAACGTGTGCACGGTGTCTGGCCGCGCGTAACTTTATATATGTATGGGATCGCGTTGTGTGCACATTTGGTATGCGAGGGGTGCGCAGTGCCATGCCCCCGTAACATTATGTGCGTGTGGGGTCGTGCTCGGTCCGCGACTCTATTAAAAAAAAAATAGGTTTAAAAACTATATATATAGTAGTTTAATATATATATATTAGACCAAGAGAGTATGTAAACTAATTATAAAAATCCTATATTTCTAATTACAATAAAGTTATATTACTCTTAAAGATACTTTCGCGAAGTCGCGTCGGGTGCATGCCGGGTGTACGGCTCCCATGTGACTTTAAAAGAAAGCATTTAATTGGTTTACGAGGTTTTCCACTCTAGAAGTTGAAGGAACCCACCCATTTTTCTCATTCTTGCTACACCATCCCAGGAGACACACCTGCTGTATTTTTTCATCTGCTTTGTATATTTTTGGGGTGTTTTCCTTCTTGAGTAGAAGTGGCTTCTTCAAATCCTATTGTGCATATGCCATCTGAAGAAGAGGAGTTGGACCTACCTTTGAAAAAGAAGAAGGAATCTACTGTGTGGAACTTTTTCACTATTGCAGGTGCTGAAAAAAATTAAATGCCCGCAAGGTTAGCTGCGGTCTTTGCGGAAGAGTACTGTTGAGAGGAAGTGAGAAGAAGTACTCATGCGGAACATTTAGCATGATGAAGCATCTTCAGACAATTCACCCTTGACCTCTGGCAAGTGAACAACTGCGACGTGCCCAAGAAGAGATGCAGCAGAATGATCAGGGAGCTGGTCCAAGCACTTCTGGAGTCTCAAGCTCCTCATCTCGCAGTCCTGACATTCGTCCTGAACGTGATACTCTACAGCAACACTGCATCAAATGTAAGGCTGTGGTTTGTTGTGGGGAGCAATCTGTAGATGCAGTGGTTTCTGTTTTTTTTCCGGTTTTTAAAAAAAAACACCAAACAAATATACTAAATGGTTAAAAAACACAAAAAAATATAAAAGATAAAAGAGTTATTTTAAGAACTACCTTATCTGTTAAAAAAAGAAAAATAAGTGCATGATAATGCCTGGATGATTGCATAAGTGCATGTGTAGAGCTTCATTGATTGAAAGAGTGCATAGGTAGTGCCAGGGTCATTGCATGAATGCATGAGTAGTGTCTGGATGATTGGAGTACTGCAAGAAGAGTGCATGCTAAATTTATAAGCGGTTGGGTATTGACAGAGTGATTGGATTAGTACATGGTAGTGGCTGGGTGACTGGAGGAGTGCATGGGGAGTGACAGGGTGATTGCTGGAGTGCATGGGTACTACCTGGGTAATTGAAGGAGCGAATGAGAAGTGTGTACGTGGCTAGAGGACTGCATGGGTAGTGCATAGGGGATTGCAGCTGTGCATGTGTTAGTGACCGTGTCATTGCATAAGTACATGGGTAGTGACTGGATGATTAGAGTACTGCAAGGAGAGTGCATAGTGAATTTATAAGTGCTTGGGTATTGGTGGAGTGATTGGATTAGTACATGGTACTGGCTAGGTGACTGGAGGAGTGCATTGGGAGTGACAGGGTGATTGCTGGACTGCATAGGTACTACCTGGGGAATTGAAGGAGCAAATGAGAAGTGTGTACATGGTTAGAGGACTGCATGGGTAGTGCATAGGGGATTGCAGCAGAGCATGTGTTAGTGACTGGGTCATTGCATGAGTACATGGGTAGTGACTGGATGATTAGAGTACTGCAAGGAGAGTGCATAGTGAATTTATAAGTGCTTGGGTATTGGCGGAGTGATTGGATTAGTACATGGTACTGGCTAGGTGACTGGAGGAGTGCATTGGGAGTGACAGGGTGATTGCTGGACTGCATGGGTACTACCTGGGGAATTGAAGGAGCAAATGAGAAGTGTGTTAGTGGTTTGAGGATTGCATGGGTAGTGCATAGGGGACTGGGTCATTGCATGAGTACATGGGTAATGACAGCATGATTAGAGTACTGCAAAGAGAGTGCCTGAGTGAATTTATAAGTGCTTAGATATTGGTGGAGTGACTGGATTAGTACATGGGGCTGCTTGGGTGATTAGAGGAGTGCGTGGGTAGTGACAGGGCGATGGCTGGACAGCATGGGTAGTGCTCAGGGGATTGTAGCAGTGCATGTGTAAGTGCCTGGGTTATTGCATGAGTACATGGGCACCGACTGAATGATTAGAGTACTGCAAGGAGAGTGCATAATTAATTTATAAGTGCTTCGGTTTTGGCGCAGTGATTGGATAAGTACATGTTGCTGGCTGGGTGATTGGAAGAGTGCACGGGAAGTGACAGGGGGATTGCTGGACTGCATGGGTTGTGCTCTGGGGATTGTAGCACTGCATGAGTTAGTGCCTGGGTCATTGCATGAGTACATGTGTAGTGACTGGATGATTAGAATGCTGCAAAGAGAGTGCATGTTGAACATATACGTGCTTGGGTTTTGTTGGAGAGATTGGATATGTACATCCTGTGTATTTGAAGGAGTGAATGTGAAACTTACAAACAAGCTTTTCCAGAAAGCTTGTGATATTCCAACTTGTTTTCATGTTCAACAAGTAACATTAGTAAACGATGTAAGGTAATCCCTTTAATGTTGTGTGCTGCTAACCCAGTTGGAGCGGTTACAACGCATGATAAATGTGATTCAGTTGTTTTATGTAAATAACTGATCAAAACTTTAATTAGGAAACTTTTTCCTGTACCAGATTGACCACTGATATACATTTGAATAGGTTTAAAAGATGTGCAGTTGCATTCTTTTTTTTATGAAGTAAACCATGGTCGATCTGTTGTGTCACTTACTGATATATTTCTTTCTGTTCAATATTTAGTTGCTCTTCCAAATTTCCTAAGTCCATAATATTGTGTTGTGCTTGATGCATTGCTGTTTCCACTTCACTCATGGCGACTGCTGCTTCATTTTCAAGAATTGGTTCTCCTAGTGGATCTTGACTATCTTGAGAACTGTCTCTAGCAATCTCAGCTGCAGTACTAGCTTCCTTTCTTCATTCAACATTTGGAGATAATTTTAAAAAACTGTGCATTCAATGCTAGTAATTCCATATCCGTACACCAAGGGTTGAAGAGTTGCAGAAGTGCTAAATTGTAAAATTCCCTTTTATCATGAGTATCGCAACTCAGTTTCCTGTGATTAATCAGATTGCAGTGTTTTTCTTCATTTATGTTCTCTGTAATAGAGACATATGTTTTCAAGATGGGGACTTCTATTTGGATAGTACGCATCCAACATGTTTATTTTAACAATATGTGTAATTTCCGGTTCATTTAATGCTAAATATTCAATTTCTTGTGTAGATTTAAGTACTCAATTTCGTGTTACAGCAAGACCTAGACTAACCCAAATGATTCCTCTTGACTTTGAATATAAACTTGCAGAGGACAACCGACCTGAACATTCGTAGGATCCAATCTCTCGATGGGACAGCATCTTCAAACTAAAGCTGTACAATTTCTTACTATGACTATTCTCGTGGGAACTTTCTTCCCACATTTCTTCCGTCTTTTCTGATTTTGTTATGTATGATGTTACATACTGAGCAACAGCAATGGAATTTTCTGCAACATACTGGATATCCATATTAGCATTCCACATTGACAAAATAACTGGATTATAATCATTAATATACTTTTATTGTACACTTCTTTTTAAATTGTAAGTATTTTGAGGGGATTTTCTAGTGATAGTATGCCTCATTTCTGACATGAAACTGTTGACTCTTCCTTTGGATATTACTGGACGTGGAAATCCAAAACCACATTTGGTATAAAACTTTTCCTTCGACTTTTATTTCCGTCGACAGTATTTGCCACGTCGATGAATTTGAAACCATAAAACTTGTTGCCTTAATGTGTTTTCTTCTCATGTTTTTGGTATAGCATATGTAACATAGTCTTTAATGAAAGATAAAACAGTCGCATCCGAATCAGTTCCAAATTTGGGTGCATCCTTGATCCATAAAAGCATATGTATATGAGGAGCACCTCTAGCTTGATACTCCTTTCTCCAAAAGAAATCAATAACTTCTCCAAGAGGAGGATTATTGTTATTGCAGATAAAATACATCATAGCTTGAAACCTATGATTAAAATATCTGCACACATTTACAGGATCCAAGGAACACAATTCTCCAGGTATCTTGAATTCAATGATTTTAATATTTGAATTTGCTTCTCGAAGAAATTCAGGTAAATCGTCCCATGCGTATTTAGCACAGCTTAGCGTAACAAACCACGTAGGAGTTCCTAAGTTCCTTAACATACATTTAAGTTCTCCATGACGATGATACCAATACTCATTAGTTCCACATTGACATGCCATCAAATTAATCAATTGAGATTCTAAATGATCATCTCTCTGATGTATTTTGTCCATGAGTTCCTTTGCAGAAACATTTTGAAGATGAACTCCTGTTTTTAATATGTGGATGACTGCATATGAAAGTTCAGACAAGTCGCTTTCAAACAAAAGATGAAATATATATGGGATACATTGTTGAAGTATTGGATCTTCTGAGTACAATCTTGTTGTCCGATATTCTGATGTGGGAATCTGTACTGGTCGTTCGTCATATCGTCCACCTTTTCCAGTGGGGAAAAGCTGTCGAAAACAATGAGCTTCCAAACTTTTTCCCAAACACTCATGGGAGTCCCCTTCACTTTCTTCATTTGGAATAATTCAATAGTATTTCCTATCACTTCTTTGGAATGGAAAGGATGTACACTAATGTTCATAAATTTCTTCACTTTTGGACATGTCCACTTATTCAATTTGGCCACTTGAAATTTCACCATCATCTCCTAAAACTATTTCTTCTTCTTCCACATACACATTTTTGTAGTGATCATTGTTTTGTTTGCACTTTGCTAACATCTACTAATTCTTGCCATATTTTCCGACACTTCGTAGGAACACCATTAACTAGAATAACTACAGGTTCAGTTTCCTCTTTTTCTACACCAATAGTTTCAATATTGTTCTTTAAATCTAAAGGTAAATACACAACGCTTCCTTTCAGTCCTCTCTGTAAATCTGTGGGAGGCAACTTACCTTTTTTAGGCTCCATACGAAAAATAGCCTGAAACGGGTGCACAGATTGAATCAGAGTGGACTCATAAGTACTTAAATCTACCAGCTCTGGAGGAATACCTACCAACTCTAGGTTATTATGTACAGCTCTAGCTGAAATTTTGTTATCCTCTAAATTGGTATACCAATATTTACAAATACGTTGATCACTACCCACCTTAAAGCAATCTTCTACCAACAAATAAGTTGTAAATTCCTTCCACTTATCATTGTTTTCTTTTTCACTTTTTAAATACAGATCAACATTCCTAGCTTGATTTTTATAGTGAGTTCGTTGACAACAAATACAAACATAATTTGCTCTTTCACAACAAATTACCTTAAACTTCATAATTTCTTCTTCAAACTTCTCAGTACTACTATCTTCCACCTCTTCTTCAACACCTACTTCCATCAATGTCTCACTTTCTCTACACTGTTATTGAGGACCAAAGTAATGAAACTCTATTTCATCACAAACTTTTTTTTACATCTGATTCTGATCCATGCAAAAGAGCACTATTTAAATCACTTAAAATAATTGCTGGACTTTTTGCCGTAGTACAATCTTCTGACTAACTTCTGTATTTGAGAGTGATGTACTTCTAACATTCTGAAATGATGAAAAACAGTTTGACATACATTCCTAGAAAGACAAGCCAGAGAATGACCTTGCAAACCAGTATTTTTTCTCACTTTGCAAGGATCTAGTCTTTGCAGCATCTTAATCTTTTGTTTAACACTTTTGTTACTGTATGCACGTAAGAAATTGTGTAAAATATCAATAGACTCCTGTCGTATACTACAAATACTACTATAATCCCAAGTATACAATGGGGCTTTAGTACGTCTCCCTAGAACTTCATCAGCGATCACTTCTTCTACATTTCTAGGAACCATCTTTTCTTTTTCAATTGCACAACCATTCTTCACTGCATGAGCACGACCACTGGTATCAACTGCGTGTACTAATGTATTTGTTTGAAAAGAGCTCTCATCATTAAAAAAGGCTCTGAACTTGAAGTGTGCTTCCATTCACCCCAAAAAATCACAAAAGTTAGTTCTGTTAAATTGTCTCTTCTCTTTACTTTTGGCCTTCAAAAAACGTATTGGATTATCTAATGATCGAGTTTGCTGCTTTCCTCATTGCACTCATCGCAGTCACTCATGAATCATAATGGGTGCAGTCACTCAAGCAGTCATTCATTGCACCTGCCTGTAGAGGGATATCTGACTCCTCTTCAAAGTGCAGGTGGGTTGCCACCAGCACAAGGAAACACAAAGTGGCCTGGAAGTGGCTGCTCCATATTTTTACTAAATGCGCTGCCCCCTGGGCAGGACGACCTTACTGCTTCCTTGGGGCCAGCACATTCAATGTAATAGGCTGCACTACCCAGGTCTGTGCCAGGTGCACCTCTTGAACAGGGAAAGTGCACCCTATGTGTAATACAGCCCTGGTAGTCAGCTCATTAGCTCACTACCTATTGTAAGGCAGTCCAGGAAGCTATCAGTGGGATGGTGAGTTTCTTGTTCCCGGCACGTGGGTCCCTTGCTCACTGTGCCACTGGATTCAAGCTAGCATGGCTGAATAAGGGTGACATACCCTGAAACCGGTCCCAGGATGCTTGTTTCTGGTCCAGGGAGGACCTGGCCTGGCAGTTCGGTCTGGACTGTTCCCATGAGGCACAGGGTCAAGACTGATTTGCATATGGCCAGGTCTAAACTGGGGTGGCATGGTGAGCAAAAGAATGATGGATTTAAACCAGATCTCTTGACGGGGGGTGAATGTTTTGATTTGTTCTGCATTCCGTCCATCATTTGTTTGCTGTAACAAATTTAGAGGTTTGCACAAAACATGTCTCGCTCAAAAGAAATTTGCTGCTCAAACTAGTGTTTATGTTGGTATCTTGTATGACTTTTTAAGCAAGGTGTTCGCTTTCATGAAACTTTCACATGAGATACCAGAACACGTCATGAGATGATGGACTCATAGGTGGTGACAAATGATCTCTGTAGATGAATAGGTGTTCAATTGGGCTTTGCTTCTCCCGTTATTGGTCTATTCCCTACAAATCCTTTCCATTAGGTGTATTAGTCTAATTTGTACAATAGAAAAAAACAAATATTATGTCACCCAGGATCCATCACACGTGCAGCCCTAGACTGAAAACAATGTCAGTGATAACCTGGAGTGAAGTGGCCACATTAATGGCATTCCTGGCCCCTGCCCACTGACGGATGTGAAGGACAAGCAGCAAGCAGCCTAAGTACTGGTTAAGGGGCACCACCAGTGTGGTCAGAAATATACTGACCTTTTATATTTGCTAACACATTCCACACTATATGTAAAAAAGTAACCTCCTTTTTGGAACTAAACAATCAGATGTTCTTGTTGCTCCATAGAAACCATGACAACATAATTATTGAATGTCACAGCTGTGGGCTTTGCACATATATACCCATTGACTGAATGCATGGTCTTTGACTGAATGCATGGCCCAAGCATGCAATCTGAATGTAAACCACCATATCAGTTAGAAAATACTCTCATTCACCAAACTGGTTATGACCACAGTACACAAACACATGGGTAAGTCCCAACATGCTGCTTTCACAGTGCATTAGAGCATTGCATAATGTTAATTGGCTTTTTCTAAAAAAAAACAGCCACTGACGAAGTGAATAGATTTTTCTTTAATGTTTTAGCACACACAAACACAAGCAGGCACAAAGAGGCAAAGACGTTGTATTGTGCCTCTCTAAACATCTCTTGATTTTGCAGTAGTGCATGGAACCAGCACTGTCTACTTAGACAATAAGAGCAACTCACTTCAAGCTTCAGGGTGACAAGTGAGGGCAGACACATAGGAGGCACTGAGAAAGACAACTTGCAAGGAGAAACAGCGCAGTATTTTGTTCTGTGTCAATGAGTAAGAATAGCTTTGTTCCAGGTTTTCGTCAAATAGTATCTTGATTTATGCTCAGGTTTGATTTCCTAAGGGGTTGATAAAAAAAGTCATCAGAATAGTGGAGAACGGTGATCAATATAGGATGTACTCATTGTGTTTTACAAATTTCCTGAGCCAGAATCAATGGTATTAGTGCCTTAGTTGCATAAAGAAATGTGGTCAGATATGAAGGTTGATATTCGAAGATTGTTGCCTGGCCTTCAGATTTTCATACAGGGTGATGCAGGTTTGACATTTCTGGTTATGGTAATCTGATATAGTATGGTGTTTTGTTTTCAAAAAAAGCGGTTTGTGTTCTTTAAAACAAAGAAGACAAGAATAGTTTATTTGCCCAGAGGGATATGTTTGTAAGAAAAGATGAGCATGTCAGTCAGACTGAGCCCAGTCAGAGAATATGGTATTTGCAACTGATAAAGTAGTCCGTGTTTTATGTAAGGCTCATGTTTGTGGTACTTGAGGATGTCTTGGAGAAACAACCTTATTGGTTGTGAACCAATAGAAGTCCAGATGTAGCCAAGTAGTCTGTTGTAGCAAGATAGTTTATTAAGTCCAGTTACAAGTAATTTAGATGGCAAGTAAGTTAACTAATAGCCCCACCAGGAGCAGCCTCCCTGCTACTCAGCCTGCCCACTCCAACTGATACTCATCACATCAACAGGCACCCATGCATTCCATGACATCACCAAGCATCCAGCATTCCACTCAACACCAAGCACGGCAGCACTCATCCCGGCTGAGCAGTAGGGAAAAAGTAGATTTGGAAAAGGAAAGGCAACAGTTAAGTCACAACATATCCCCTTTTCTTCCAAAAACAATAGACAGAAACAATGAGAAGAACAAAGATAATACTTATAACCAAAATGAAGAAAGAAGCGCTAAAATTACATACAGAAATGTGGAAATATGAATTCAACTGACTAAAGATAAAACCTTGATAGAACATTGCTAAATCATTAAATACAATAAAGTAACCAAGTAATAGATAAAAAATTCCTAACGTCATAAATGCATTAAATCATGAAAAGAATTGATAGAACAATACTCCCTAAAGCAACAAATACCTTAACGTCTCTCTCACCCATCCCCCTTCCTCATGGAACTAAATATATAAGCACACCAATTACAACCATGCAGACAAAGCACACTATACTGTATGCCTGGCATGACCTACTGTCACAGGTGACACAGATATACTCTTCTGTATGCCTGACAGGACCTATAGTCTCAGGCAATGTACAATGTACACAGTAAACTCTAAGGCACCCAACCCTATAATGCATACATTATACTGTACACCTGACAGGATGTCTCAGGCAAAGCGCACTCTACTGTACACCCGTAGTCTCAGGCAACGCACACACTACACAGTAAACTCTAGGGCACCCAGCCCTATAACGCATACACTACACTGTAAACCTGAAAGGACCTACCGTCTCAGAGGGAAACAACCATTACAATGCAGTCATTACAACACACTACCTTTACAACACAGTCATTTCAATGCAACATCCTTTGCATTGCATGCCATTACAATGCAGCCATTACAACACATGTCACTACAATGCATGCCATTATAACGCATGCCACTACAACACATGCCATTACAATGCATTATAAGGTAAGTAATGGTAAATAGTAATTTTTACCCCTCCACTATCCAACACTTACCCTACTGTTGCACTCATTGGAGTGGGAATAGTAATTTTTACCCCTACGCTATCCAACACTTACCCTACTGTTGCACTCACTGGAGTGGGAATAGTAATTTTTACCCCTACGCTATCCAACACTTACCCTACTGTTGCACTCACTGGAGTTGGAATAGTAATTTTTATCCCTACACTATCCAACACTTACACTTCTGTTGACCTAAAAGTATTATGCGTTGTAATGGCATGCATTGTAATGGAATGCGTTGTAAGTGTAGTTTCTAAAAATGCGTTGTGATGGCATGCGTTGTTAAATCATGCATTGTAATGGCTTTTGCGATGTAAAAACCGCGTTGTAAAGGCATGCGTTGTAAAAAATTGCATTGTAACGTGTCCTATTCATCTTAAGTGCCACACCTCAGAATACACAACCCTACATGCAACATAATCCCACAATGCAGTACCAGGGAACAGGACCCTTAATTTAACAAAATTCAGCACCCAAACACAGTGCAATACAAGTAGACTAGAAATCAATGATAACCTCACTAAATTCCATTGTATAAATTAACCTCACTAAATTCCATAGCATAAATACCAGCACACTCAAAAACAAGGCAAGAAAATGAGCACAGCATATAACAATACATCAGTGGAAAGCAAGTAGATCAAGTGACCTGAAGAAATGAGAAAACAAAGCAATAAGCAGCAGGTCACTGTAAATAAAGATAATCAAAAGCATATCATGTACTGAAATCACAAAAGCAAACATCATTATTTCAATAAATCAACAATGCTGAGTAATGCAGAAACGTATGAAACTTTCCCTTTCTTAACTATGTCGCATTGGTGAAAATGTTACTGAAAACAGCAGAAAGAAGAGAAAAAAATAAACACAGGGAAGAATGTTCTCCAGCAGTCTAGGCACGAAGATGTAAAAGTACTTTCATAATCACCGCTACTCCTGGATGACGAAGATGACATGACTCACGGGTGCTGAGAGGGAATTTAGATCATAACAAAACTCTGTAACCTTCCTAGGCTAGCGTTGCCATGGAAACTCAACAACGTCTGATTCTGGGCAAATCACTAAAGGGCATATTTACAAAAAAGATTCTGAGTGCAGAACTGTGCCAAATTCCGCAGCACCCCGGTCAAACATTTTTAAAATGCACGGATGCACCGTATTCACAAGAATATGGTGTACCCCTGTGTTTCCCTTGGCACTGATGCAAAAAAAAATGCCTAGCACCATCACGTGCGCCCTGCTGCCATGTTGTAAGGGTGCCTGCACTGCAGCGTTGATTGTTTCTGTGCAGGAAGGGATACCTTCCTGCACAGAAACAATCTTTCATGGCGATTCTCTCTTTCTATGTGTGCTGCAGAATGCAGCACAAATGGAAAGGGCAAAAAACGAGGAGAAGTTATTAATTGCTTCTCATATCGCTATTCTAATGCTTGTAATCCATGACATTATCATGGCACTTTTTTGGGCACTGCCTCAGTCTTGTAAATCTGGGGCAGCTTCAAAAAGCAATGGGTGTTGGGGTGGAACGCTCACAGCAACACCCATTGCAGACTCCTTTACCGCAGAGGTCTGAGGCGGAAAGGGGCACATTTACAAGGTGGCGTCAAGCCACGATAAGTGGCTTAGCACCACCTTGTAAATATGGGTACGCCACCGGAGCATCAAAAACAGTGATGCTTGGGTGGCAATAGGGTCTTGTATACATGCCCCTTAATCTCTCTCTCTACAGAAAAAAACTGTTGTTGTGTAATAATGTTGGTGCTCATACAAAGTGCTCCAATACCTTTGGGTCGAGTTTGCGCCATATAAAAGTGCAAAAAACAAATGCGCAAAATCAACTTAAGATGCTATATCACACTTGCTGAAACATGAGCAGGTGTGTAAAATCAGTTCAAACAGCACAGATCATACTTAGGAGCAAAATACATTACAGTGCAGACTCAGTCTTGATGCAACATCTACATGAGAAGAAAAGCATGCATTTGTTAAAATCTCATTTAGGTACAAGTAAGATCCCTTTGTTTGGGTGCACAACTGCCCTTTCGGGAACATCCACAAACATGAGAAGACACTTTTAGGTTAAAAAATAAATGTAGGTGTACAAGCATATTTTGGTACAAAAATGTCCTTTAGGCAAAGTCATCTGAGATTAGTATCAAAATTAGGTGCCAAATCACTACAGAAAGAAAATGGAGTTGGGAGATATTGTGTTAGGAGTAAATATTTTGTATCATTGCAAAATCACATTTGGTTAAAAAAGCATAGAGAAGTCAAATTGTCCATAGTTCACAGGCAACCTAATGATGAGAATCTTTTAGGAGCAGAAATCACGTTAATGTGTAAAATCATATTTAGGATCAAAAAAGATGTTAGATGCAATATCGCCATTAGGGAAGCATCAGCACAACTGGGTAAACACTTTCCAGATATTCCAGACCCCGATTGCAAATGAATTCCAATGCATGGACGCTTCTCTTTCGTGTCCAAGTACTATCATGTGAGACACTTTTTAAATAGGCCAACTAAGTTACCTAATAGCTAATGGTGTTAGTGAAATATTTCTCTGGCCTTATCTAACATGCGAATGATACTTTCCTCAAGCAATGGCAGATGAAACATGGCCCAAAGCCCTTCTCTGTGTATGCTTTGGTGGTGATGCAATGAGCTATGGCAGGCAAGCCTAAATCACATACCTGATCTCTGATTAGAACACTGGACTGTTCAGCGCTCCATTGAAGATAATGGAGTGGATTAGGGCTTATAATGGCTGGTATAAGCCTCTGCTCCAACATTCCAAAGGTTGTCTTTTTGTTTCTCCTTTTTGAATTTAAAACATTCTACCTTCACTGGGTGCAATGTACTAATAGCCTTATAGCTCTTCTGACACGGGCTGTACCGGTTGTTAAAGGCCCTCTTCCTTGTTATTGGCCCTCGCCTGCGGCTCGGGACAATAATCCAGGTTGCGAGCCTTTAATAACCAGTATAGCCCTCGACAGCAGGATATAAATCTGTAGTGAATCCCTGGATAACATGTTCAAAATCTCTATAATTAGATGATGTAGGTCGTGACTGTTTGAAATTCGATATTAATAACTTTCTTTGTGTTATGAATGGCGCTATTATTACCTCATTTAATTTTACTCAATTTAAATGTAGAGAATGGAAAATGGAGATGGCACGTCAGATTTAAAATGTTTGACCTACAGATTACCTACTAACAAAGTGTGCAATATGAAGCCAGAGAAGGCACATTCCCAGCGGGCTAGGGGCTATGGTGCTGCTTCCTAAGCTGCCATGCCTCATGACCTGATAGCCCCATTCTCTATTTGAAACTCTGTGGTGAAGACTCATCAGATCTCCATCAGTAGTAAATGTTTGATAGAAAGGTCAAGGGAAAAATCGGAAATTATATGAACAAATATGTCTTGGGCAGATACACAGATTTTCCATCCCATTTTTTTTTAACTAGCTAGCTCAGGAATTATTTGCATGTTTGATTTATTTTCAACTGCTGTATGAAATGTTGTAAAGTGCATCAAAAACGATCCATTTACAAGAAGGAAGTTAACATTATGGAAATAATTAGTAGAAATGTATTTCCAGAAAAGGACAAAAGAATTTTTAAATAATCCAATTTTTTTTAAACTCTAAACATGCACTAGAGCAGCACAATTGGTGGTCTAGATCGTTTCATGGTAGCATTTTGTGGATAGATTTGAACACGCTCCTGTCTACATTGTAATTGGCTCAGTTCCGACTTCCATTCCATTTGTTTACAGTAAAGTTTCATCAATCTGAGTTCCTTCATGCACCAACTGGTTCTGGTCATTCAAATTTTGTTGTATTGGTGTGTTTTAGGAGGATAAGGAGCGCAGGAAGAGATGCAATTATTTGAATCAATCAATCAAAGGCTTGTAAATCGCGACTACTCACCCTTGAGGGTCTCAAGGGACTGTGGTGGGGTTGGGTGTTGGCTGCTGGGCAGATTGTGCGGAGGATGATTGGAAGAGCCAGGTCTTGAGGTCCTGCCTGAATTGGGTCAGTGACGCTGATTGCCTGAGTGGCAGGGGCAGGGAGTTCCATGTATTGGCGGCGTGATAGGAGGACTATCTTCCTCCGGTTCTGGTCTTGTTGATCCTTGAGATGGAGGCGAGGGTGAGTTGGCAGGATCGGAGTTGTCTGTTGGGTACGTGACAGTGAGGCAGTGGTTCAGGTACGCTAGTCCTTTGTTGTGTTGGGCTTTACAGGCATGAGTGAGGAACTTGAAAGTGACTATCTTGTTGACTGGAAGCCAGTGGAGTTCTCGGAGGTGTTGCATGATGTGGCTGCGGGTGGGAGATATCAAGGACTAGTCTGGTGGCGACGTTTTGGGTGCACTGAAGTTTATTGAGCTGTTTCACGGTGATGCTGGCGTACAGTGCGTTGTCGTAGTCAAGTCTGCTGATGATGAGTGCGTGAGTGACCGTCCTTATGGATTCTGTGGTTATCCATCTGAAAGTCTTTCAGAGCAGGCAGAGCATGTGGGAGCAGGCTGAAGAAACTGTGTTGAATTGGTGCTCCTTCATGAGCAAATAGTCTAGGATGATGCTAATGTTGCATGGCTGGTTCGTCTGGGTGTGAGGGTTACCTAGAGCGGCTGGCCACCACGAGTCATCCCAAGCTGACACGGTGGGCCCCAGGATGGGAACTTCGGTCTTGTCCGAGTTAAGCTTGAGGTAGCGGTCTTTCATCCATGTTCCAAATTATTGAAATTCTTGATGGATTTCGGAAAGTTGTTGCTCTGTTCAGGTCGATAGGTGTTGAGAGTGGTTTTCCAGTGCGGGTCAGTGATGCCTTTTCAGTTTTAGCAGTCAGGTCTGGTGGGTGTTCGTGTACATTAGACTGGGACAGGAATGCTGAACTTGACAAGGGCTAAGTATCAAAGGGGTGTCCTGATAGGCCACTACACTCGGGTAAGTAGTAGTACACAAAAAGATAGTCACAGTGGAAATTATTCACAATATATCAACATCCAATACATGATCAAAGGTAAAAGAAAATATAACAACACCAAAGATTGTCATACAATCAAGTAAAAGGTTTTAATCAATTGAGCGTCAATAGATCAGTGATTCACAAATAAGACTCTATTTCACATTTTGCAACTTTAAAATGTAGGTGCAAATAATGTGAGGTGACAAGTGCTAAAGATGGGATCAGTGCAAGTGGTTGTGCAAAGGAAAGGTAGTGCATATATATGCATCAATATACAATGGTAAAATACCTAACCAGCCAGATAAATGGCACAGACAATAAATGCAAAATTATAAACAACTGCTGTAGTTAATTTTTCACTGTCATCCAGGTTTTGTTACCAAATGAAAGAAAAGTCAACGTTTCGACCCCTTAGTGAACCAGCCAACTAAGCGTCTTGGAGGCGGGGTCTTCTTCAGGACGGGTGTGGGTGTGGGAGAGGGGGGCACCTAAAGGCAAAGATGTAGAGTTACTGGGGTGTGTCTAGGGTAGGGAACGAATCCATGGGGCATGTATCAAGGAATGTAAATTACCAGCATCCGCAGAGGTCCCTTCTGCTGGAAAATTAGAATTGTGGGCCTGATGACTCCTACATGGTAATGGAGACAGAAGGAGACAGATATCGCTAGGATCATAGTTCCACTAGTCAAAACAGAGTACAATAAGGGAAGAAAAGGCCATATACTCACAGAGTGGTATTAGGAATGTAGGACATAGGATCAAAGTACACTATGAAGAACTGAATCCCCGTTTCTTTTGTCTCTCATTCTCCTAGGTATAGGTTACTAATGAACCTATTGCCTTCTTACTGCTTGATTCAGTTCTTCGTTGTGTACTTTGAGCCTATGTCCTACATTTCTAATACCACTTTGTGAGTATATGGCCTTTTCTTCCCTTATTGTATTCCGTTTTGACTAGTGGAACTATGATCCTAGCGATATCTGTCTCCTTCTGTCTCCATTACCATGTAGGTGCCAATCAGGCCCACAACTCTAATTTTCCAGCAGAAGGGACCTCTGCGGATGCTGGTAATTTACATTCCTTGATACATGCCCCATGGATTCGTTCCCTACCCTTGACACACCCCAGTAACTGTACATCTTTGCCTTTAGGTGCCCCCCTCTCCCACACCCACACCCGTCCTGAAGAAGACCCCGCCTCCAAGACGCTTAGTTGGCTGGTTCACTAAGGGGTCGAAACGTTGACTTTTCTTTCATTTGGTAACAAAACCTGGATGACAGTGAAAAATTAACTACAGCAGTTGTTTATAATTTTAAATGTATTGTCTGTGCCATTTATCTGGCTGGTTAGGTATTTTACCATTGTATATTGATGTATATATATGCACTACCTTTCCTTTGCACAACCACTTGCACTGATCCCATCTTTAGCACTTGTCACCTCACGTTATTTGCACCTACATTTTAAAGTTGCAAAAAGTGAAATAGAGTCTTATTTGTGAATCATTGATCTATTGACGCTCAATCGATTAAAACCTTTTCCTTGATTGTATGACAATCTTTGAACTTGACAAGGGCGTCATCTATCCAGGGGACTGGTTTAGGCTTGTCAACTCAGATGTTGTCAATGTACTTACTGTATAGATGCCACACCATTGGGTTTAGCAAACAAGGATAATTCAGCAATGTATGTAATTACTGTATAACATCTATAGTTCATTATGTCACTTTTAATTTACACACACGCAGGTCAAAATAATTGCATTTTACTGAAACACTTGCACATTATTGCCATTCATCACAGCAAATTATGAATGTTGCAATTTCAAGAGAGAAGTGCTGCCTTTGTGAAGAAGACCCCCAAACCTCAAGTTTACTTATCCATTTCCCATATCATTCTAAAATGCATGGCATTACCATGCATCAAAATCGCCAAGGGGCAAATCTGTTATCACACACGGCTGTTTTGATGTTTGAATGAGCAATAATTTGCAAAACACAAGTTTATCACATCTAAAAACTATACTTTTTAAGACCTTACCGACCTCTTTTTCAAATCTGTACACTGAGAGAGCACTTGATATGAATAAACACCATTTGTGCCAGTCTTTGTATTTACCATTGCAGTCTTTTTAGAAAATAAGGCATAAAAATATTGACATAAGAATTGCATCAATGTGCATTGCATTTACAAGACACGGTGCATTTCTGTCCTTTCAGCCAGCACCGGCGCACAAATATGGCCAAAGCAGGCACCCTTTCACCATGGTGCAAGGGTGTCTGTTTTGTTGGCATTATTGTTTTTTGCAGGCAAGGGCACCTTCCTGCAAAAAAGGCATTTTCCTTGTTCTATTTTGCGGCAGAATGCAGCACATGTGGAAAAAGGCAAAAACGAGGAGAAATGTAAACATTTTGCCTCCTTACACCTACTCGGGGGGGCGTACGTTTTTGACCCTGCCCCAGATTTCAGCTATTTTAAATCTGGGGCAGTGTCAAATTCCATGAGTGCTGCATGGGAACACCCATAGCAACACCGATGGCACTCATCCCGCTGCAATGTAAGTCCATGCAGCGACTTGTCCTGCACGGCCTTGCACTTTATTTACAAGGCCATGAAAAGCTACGCAGGATGGCTTTGTGTGGCCTCATAGATATGCGCCTGCACTGTGCCCACCAAAAAAAGTGACGCTTCGGTGACTCAAGGGGCTTGTAAATATGCCCCAATGGATCTAATTCATGTTCTGCTCTGTTATTTGTGATTACTGGACTCTGGTTTTCCAAGTCGAGATGTTTGCCTGACTAAGACATCAATAACATTTTGCTATTTCCACCGTTGATGTCGCTAATGTTCGCCTGAATAAGACATCAATAGCCTCCCATTGTTCTTAAATACTTAGGCTAAAAATCAAAGCAGGCTTTTCCGGAAGTAGCAGTAGCAGTGTTTCTCGCGAGGCTTTATCTTTATGACACTAACGATAATCCCTTGTGTAATTAGCTGTAGAGTGGTTATGCATGCTGTACGCTGTCCATGACAAGCCTCATAGAAAATACATCAGTATTAGCCACAGGTGAATTCATTTAGAAAGATTAATGACTGCACCTGAATTTTAATGCCTGAAAAGGGATGGAACACTGAATCCTTAATTAAAAAGTTGAATGGCTGCTATGGTTTGTTTAACATAGCAAATTTCATAGGGAGGGTTTCGTATTCAAATGAAATCTGCAGAGAGAACTTTGCTTAGAGGAAGGCAGAGAAAGGGTGAAACGCAAAATGTCCGAGGCGGTTTACAGTCTGTAGATGCTTGCGTGGACCAGTTACTTGGATATGGATGGAGTACGTTAAAATAATCAATCGCCCGTGTTTGTGCTGAAGAAAACGCGAGGAAGGAGCGAAGAGTGCACGACAGTATTGCACGGCGCTGCACCCCCCCCCACGAGCCGAGTCCGATTGAGGGGGACAGCCGCGCTCGCAATTAAATGCATTCCTTTTCTTAATGAGATGCACTTGCGTTTTCATGATTATTTTACTGCGTTTTAATGATGAGACTGTAACCTTGAAACACAGCGACAGCCCCAGAAGACGCTGAATTTGTAAACTTTCTGAAATAACAGAGAAGAGTTGTATCCTGTTTATCTACAGAATAATCAAAAGCACAACTGGCACAAGGTTAAATTCACATATAGACAGATGTGTACAATATATTGTTTCCATTTTGCTTCTTCTCCCACCCCCAATGTTGCACTTAAAGACATACCAGGCGGAGTGGGACGTACCGAATACAGTTTAACCCTCATTCCCAATGCACTAAAATCTGGGATGCCCTGACTGACATCTCTGGTGCAGCATTAACTCCACTGCCTTGTCCTCGTGCCAGTCATAACTCGTGAGGTGAATCCCGCATCCCCCATTCAGGAAATTCCGGAAATGCGTGGAATGGAAGCATTGTTCACCCAGTAGTACTGGATGCCATAAAGAGATTCTCATTCTCTAGAGCATAGTGCATTTTTTCGTATCTCGGACCGAGATGAAGACTTCAGGATGTGTGGAAGGCCCCCATAGTCCCTAGACCTTTTGATGGCCACCGTTGCTCTTCCAGAGTCGGGCTCAGGGAGAGACAGAGTGCATAATGTGAAATGTATTGTGAGGGAGCATAAGGATCCGATACCGAAGCATTATTTGGCGAAGGTGCAAGTAAACAACATTCTATGAGCGCTGCATACCTTCGAGTTTAGATTGTATTGCTCTGTTTAAGCAGCCGCTCCTGTAGCTGTGTGGGGAAAGTGGATAGCAAATTGGAAACACCGTTTATCTAAAAGTAAAAGGAAGTGTGCGTGCTCCCTTTCTATGCAAGCACAACTGATTTGAAGATTTTGCACATGCACATATTTTCATTTCATTCTAACGAAGTGGCATTACCAACGTGTCTCTCCATTCCCAGGCCTGAGGAGCTTGGTACATCGTCAGGGACTTTATTGTGACATTTCCAAGATTCCCTTCACATGGTTTTCCCATGAATCCCCATGTTTTGCATGATGTCCGCAGTGAGTGAAAGGATCCAGACAAGATGAATATGCCTGGATTTGTGAAACATTTCTTTCCACTACAGTTTAAATTGGATAATGACATTCCTGTGGAGTCTTTGGCTGGAACTCAAGTGGGTAGAACATCAATTGTGGCGGGGCAATCATTAAGGCTCCTACAGATATGAAAATAGATCCTGCTGCCGGAGTTTGGTTGTGCCTGGGTGTCCCCTGTTGCAGAGGAGGCTATTGATGAGGGGTCTGATATTCCCCCTCCAATGACAGTAGAGCGAGCCCACAGCAGGGGTGAGTCGCTGCTGTCACAATCGCTGGGGGGGCTATATCTCCCAGAACCCCCACTGCATTCTACACCTGCAGAAATAATGCAGGTCATCTGTCCCTTCTGAAGTTGATCAAGGCAATTCTTTTGTAGAGATCACTGATGAAGTAGAGAGGAAAACATCAACCCAGTACTCTGTGGCAGAGACTCCTGCTGTTGCTTCCAATCATGATGACCCAGAAATCCGTCCTGATATTGCAGCTACCAGCAGTCCCTCTGTATCCTAAGGATCAGTGGTTAAGCAGAAAAACATGACCAATCATAAACCCCAACTAGCCCAAAGATTGATTGAAAAAGGATCAGAGACACCATCGTTGAGTGATACGGTCTGGGATAAGGTGACTCTCCTACTAGCAGGGATGTTGGCAAAACAATTGAAACCAATAAAGGACGGCTTATCTACTATTGAAAACCATCTGGCATTACTTGCTGATCCACTGGTTGAGCCCATATCTCTGACCCAACCCACAATTGCCTTTGTATTGTCTGCTCTTGTCGGTAACACCCAGGGTCGCATAATAGTGGCTCCTACTCAGAACATGTTTTTACACCAGAACGGGAAGAATTTATCATCTGCCAAGCACTGTGAGTGACTAAGAGGAACTGTGGCCTGGTCTACTGCCTTTTCTGGTACTGGGGGGAGCTCCAATGACCTGCCACTCTTCCACAGTTCCGATGCATAGTTCTAACACAAGCTCTTCGGACACTAAGCCCAGTTCAATTATCCTTAATATCCCTCTAGAGTCAGCTCCATATGTCTTGGTCATGGTAGGAGTGCTCTCACTGAGAAACGGCCAAACTGAATCTTGGGAGAAAGCGCCTAATAATGCACTGGCTAGGGCCAATAGAAACTTAAAGTTGCTAGATGGAAATTATATTTTAATGGTGCTGTGAATAAGGTGGATCGATTTCAGAAAGTAGTCTCAGGCAAGTAATTATAAAATAGGGTAGAGGGCACAATCAAGGACACACCACAGAAAAATCATGTTAGTGCAAAAATAGAAAAATCATTTTAATTTTATCAATGTCCTGTATCAATGAAAATAATTATAACTAAAGAAGATATGTACATTATATAAATAATATGTGTAACCAATAACAGACATTCTAATTTTTTTTCATACCCATACATCCATCAATTTCTCATCTAGTATATTAGTGATATATATAAAAAGAAATCTGTACATTTGTGCACTCAATGTATTCATAAATCATAATAAGGCAGTGTTAGAAATGGGGGTCTCTAGTTGGCAAGGGCTTGCACCGTGGTCCAAGTAGGGACCCTTCTTCCTAGTCCGGGTAAGGGAGTTACACTCCTAAAATAATCCCTGCTCACCCCCTTGGTAGCTTGGAAGCAGTCAGGCTTATTTTAGAGGCAGAGTGTAAAGCATTTGCACATAACCAACAGTAATACAGTGTAATCAATACAAACGGACACCACACCAGTTTAGAAAAATATCCAATATTTTTATATACTTAAGGCAAGACCAAAACGATAAAAATCCACAATACTGTACTTGAAAATCTTCAGTTATCAAAATAACCTTGTAAAACAGTTCCTTGGTGTCGATAGCTCCGTCCGGTGCTATCACGGCATCGTGAGCAAACAAATACAAACAGTTCTGGCTGACCGTGGCGTTGCGGGTCAGCTACGGTGTCAGGAAGACCCGCAAACAGTACCTTTCAGAAATGCAGGGCGTCGATGACCTCTCGTTGAGCTTCCAAACACACGGCGTCGGTAGGCATCAGTTCCGTAGGTCGGTGCAGGAGTCGTCGGGGCCCTCGAAGTCACACACGTTGCAGACCAAACTCCTTTTTGTTGAAGTCAGGAGGGCTGGCATCGGCAGGCATTGCGAAGTGCAGCGGTATGGCATGCGGTGCCCTCAGGTCGCGTGCGAGCAGTGGCTCGGTGGCGGCGTCAGATGGTATTGTCAGTGAGACCAGGGTCACAGTGTGAGATGAAGGCGGTGCTCGTCACGGTGCTGGCAGGTCATGGTGCAAGAAGCGGCATCGTCGTTGCTGAAGCCTTGTCGTTGGCTGACGAACTGCAGTCGATGGCACCAGCGTCAGTAGGCCAAGGCTGCGGTGCGGGATGAAGGCGGTGCGCCGTTTAACTTTACGAGCGGAGCCCTCCGGCGTGGAGTGGCATTGGCGGGGATACCAAGGCGTCGTTATGAAGTGAGGCGGTGCGGAGTGCAGTACCCACAGGTCGCGGTGCGAGCAGTGGCTCGGTGGTGGCATCAGCAGGCATCGTCGGTGTGACCAGGGTCACGGTGCAGCATTGCGGCGGTGCCTTCTGTGGTGCCTTCAGGACACGGAGTCGGTAGCGGCGTCGTAGACGGCGTCGAGCTTGAAGTCTTTGCTGTTCCTGAGACTTCTTGAACATTGGGCAAGCTCTACCTCAAGCCCTTGGAGAAACTCACAAAAGTAGATTGCAGAAAGTTCAGTCCAGTCCTTCTACTGCCCACGACAGAAGCAACCACTGCAGGCCAACACACCAAAGCACACAGCAAAGTGGTAGTTCCTCTTCACAGATTCTCCAGCTCTTCTTCTTGGCAGTCTTCTTGACATAAAAGAGTTCTGAAATATTGGGGTCTGGGCCCCAATATTTATACTAGCAAATGCTTTGTCCTCTGAAGGCAGAGGAGCCTGTACCTAGTTTAAACCAGTTCTGGGTGCCTACTGCCAGTGTGCACCTTCTTCCTTTGTCAGTGTAGGCCAGGGTCCTCAGACGCACCACAGGAGGTTGAGCCAGCATTGTTGAAGGCAGGCACAACCCTATTCAGACCCAGTTGCTACTCCTCCCACCCATCTATGTGCAGATAGGTCTATTCAGTCCTGTGCTGACTCACCCTGTCTCCTGGAGTCTCCCCAGCCCCTGACACTCAAAAAACAGACAGACAATACACAAGCTAGCAGAGGCAGGCTGGATGGTTAGGTCAGAAAATACTTACTTTCTAAAAGTGGTATTTTCAAACACAGAATGTTAAAACCATCTTCACTAAAAGATGTATTTTATCATTCTGAGTTCAGGCATACTAAACTCTGATTTCTACTGCGTTCTCTGGGTCAGTTAGGATTATAGGATGTTATAATCAAACTGCTCATTCTGGCCTATGGGGAACAGGTAGCCTTGCAAAAGGGAAAAACTAAGTAGGCTGTAATTCACTATCAGGACATGCCACACACACCAGGGCATGTCCTACCTTTCATATACAATGCACCCTGCCCACAGGGGTTCCTTGGACCTACCTTAGGGGTGACTAACATGTAGAAAAGGGAAGGTTTGGGGACTGGCAAGTGTGTGTACTTGCCAAGTCGACAGGGCAGCCCCAGGCTGCTCATAGGCTCTGCAAAGGAAGGCCAAAGTTACACTTTACGGGCTGTTTGTGTGAGTGGGCACAATCCAGTGCTGCAGCCCACCAACAGCATTTGATTTATAGGCCCTGGCACTCGCAGTGCACTTTACTAGGGACTGACACATAAATCAAATAGGCCAATCATGGAAACACCAATCCATAACACATTTTACCGCAGGAGCACTTGTACTTTACCACTGATCAGCAGTGAGAAAAGTGCGCAGAATTCTTATACCAGCAAAAACAGAGTCAAAACCGGGATGTCAAAAAGCAAAAACTCAGGGGAAACATGCCAAAAGATGCCAAGACTAACAGGCAGGATGTTGGAATAATTAATGCAACAAAAAATAGTTTGTGGCCAAAAAACTGAATTCTGTGTATGATGTTCTACGCAAATTGCCTTCAACAGGAAGCCACAGGATGGATCTATCAGAGAAATGTCTGTAAGTAACTCAATTATATAATGTGCAGTCAGAAACCTAGATTTTTTTATGTATCAAAATTAAGCAAGATTTAAAAAGATTTTTTCATTGAAACGATAAAAGACGGTTTGTGTACTAAATCTACTGTTGGGTTAATGAGTTAGCATACTCTATCATCTGCTGCAGTGCCAATATACACATAAAGTGTGTGACAAAAGTGAATGGCATACCTGGGTGGCCATGCACCAAAAAGACATCTCTGCACCTGTATTATCGTTAACTTTCAGCGGGCTGACACTGTGGGGAGACTGCTTGATTTGAACGCAGCAAGGGCACAATCAAAATCGAATATTGTCACGCTACAACTGAGCTAGTTTCATAAACCTCAACATCTGAAAGCCCATACATAGTCATTTGACCACCATTCGGAGCCACTGTGGGACATACCATGCAGAAATATATATTCACCTCTCACTAATTGTAATGAAATTAACTGACAGGATGCACCCAGGCCAAATGTGTTGGATGATGTGATGAATAGGCCCGGGATTTTGCATGATCAGTGCTCATTGTTGACTACATACCTTCTTTAGACTTGTGTTGTTTTATCTAATTTTATTGCCCAGGCAGAGCATATTGTTTAGCTTCTACCCATAAATTCCCTTATTCCCATTATGCAGCTACAATCAATTTTGTGCCAGACCACTCCCACCCATTAATGATTCTGAGCTGGAATCGCCCTAGTATTCACCTCCAAGACTTTTCTCCCTGATTTATAGTCCCTTATAAGTGCTTATTCCAGGAAACGTGGGACACTAATCTTATAACATATGAAGGTTTTGTGTGTTACTTGCAGCCCACAGTCCCCTCTCAATCTGGGCATTCCTCTGGTGGTGGTTATAACTTGTTAATTATTATAATATTGATTTTTATAGTGTTCCCAATAAAAAAATGTCCTGCTGTGTTCGATCACATTTCCTCTATTGTGGAACACAAAGCAAATATCGGTCACCAATTGTATGTATGCCTGGTGGATGATTTCAAAGCTAAACTTCCAGCTAGAAGCAAATGTTACACCACGATTGGTGATAACGGAGGGGTGTAAGGGGTAGGGAGTTGGAGGTATATCTTGATCAATTTAATTTCTTCAATGTCATGGAGACAGTTAGTATAGACAAATTAGGGGTGCCTACTTTTGGGGGGAGAAATTGTTCCTCGGTAATCGATTACATATTTGTTTCTCGTAACTTGACTAATTGTTTGTTACATGGTAATATTGTGGCCCTGTTGTAACAGCCTTAGCCATTTAGTCTCACACGACAGAGAAACAATCAGAAACATAAATAACTGTGCTGGACGCTACACGTGGGAAAATCAACAGATGTCTTAGTACTGCCCTCACACACTTGGTAGTGTCATGCTCCATCATTGGGCCGCATCATACACCCAGGTGCAGACCAACACCTTGGATGGAGCGCAATTTTTTTGCATGTACGATGAAGAGAAGTGGGGAGGGTAAAGTATAGTAAAGAAGACAGACAAATATCAAGCACAAAAGTGTAACTCTATACAAAACAGGAAAACACATTTTCTCCTGGAAAAAGGGACCAAGAGATGTGCAGAAAAAGATATAAAACTGTCTCGAGGTAAACCCACAAATTTTATTCTTGTCAACCTCTGGCAGGATTAAAATCAACAAAATCGGGTATTCCGGGAAGGTAACGACCCTTCAATCCCCACTGCAAAAACCAACATGTTTCTGCCAGCTTTTTATGTGCCCAACCGGATCACTCTGGCATTCATCAGGGTGTTGGTCCTTATTTTATGGTCTATACCACTACTCGGGTATTCTTTACCTTTTCACTCGGGGTATTACCCCAGCATCACTCTGTTTTGGGATTTCCAAGAGGATGTACAATTCTACAACAAGAAAAGAGGAAAAACGAGTCGTGATTTTCAATCTCGTAATTCTTATTGTTATTTATAATTCTTATTGTATTTTCCAAGCGTCCATTAACGTGATTAATATTCTCCATTGCAGCCTGTTCTTCTAACAACCCCCTGAACCCGTGCAGGTGGACACCACAACCCACAAGGAACCCTACACCACTGGTTTGAGTGCCAAATCATTCATACTCAGAGAACCCTCAGTGTATTTACAGTGCTTATGCTTTAAAAGCGGCAAATTTAGCTCTCTCTAACACCTCAAAGAGGCGGAACATCAAATGTTTTTAATCAATCTATGTATAAATTGTATCCAACTCTCAGTGGAATCTATGTACTTACAAGAGTCTACGAGTCCTGTTCTGAACCCGGGACTGCGGGGGAGGGTGCTCTTGTCGTCACACTCTAAATGAAAACAGGACATCACTATCAATGCACCAAGTTACCAGAGATTGTTAATCCACGCATTTATCATCCCCTCGTATACATGCACCAGTGTCTTGCCAAAGCTGATCTGAAACTTGCTCGCATCAACGCTCAACTATCCCCCAGTCAGAATGCTAGGGAAAACAAAGGGGTGTGGCGGTAGGGGCGGGCCGATCTACTATCAAGCCTCCAAGTATTCCTTGCAAAACCCGCTGACGGTAAGCACTTACTACTCCAAAGAGACACTGTCTCCAGTCTCCCCTCGTCCGTCCTCCGACGATACGGGTCTCTAGCAACCTGCCTGTATTTAAGGAGCCGGTGTTCCCGTCAGCGTCAATCACTGCCCGCTCTGTCTACGGCCAGCCCAGAATGCTCTCCTTTCTATAGACATAGAAATAGGCCCTCGCTTTGGTCTGTGTATTCTCATACATCTATCATGGCGGCCATTCTTCAGTTTCTTAGATAATCAGATCATGCCTCAGTGGGTTAAAAGATCGTGCCTCAGTGAATTAAAAAGTGTGATGATGTAAGGTTCGAGATAGTGTGTTTTATTATACACTTGGGAGTGGGACACATTAGTGAGTACGATGCATTATTTTCCTCACATAATGTCCACAAGGGGTTATTCCAAAAAACAGAAAAACTCCTCCCACTCACGTCTACCCCTAACTAGATACCCAACTAACATTATTGCATGTCTCTCTGTACCTTTTTCAGTGTTGCATGATCCCATATAGTTGGAACCAGGGGATTCCATCATTTAGTCCCGTAGTATGACTTTTCAATCGTTCCACCCATCTTTGTTCTCGCATTAGAAGGAAACTCGAGATATCACTTACATTTGGTGGTATAAATGGTTTATCCACCACTACCCATCTAAGGTCCTTCTCATTATGTTTCTTTTCAAAGAAGTGGGCAGTAAGTCTTGTGTTAGTCTAGCCACAGCGTATGGTGCTCATGTGTTCCAGGATGCAAGTTTTTATTTTTCGTGTTGTCATGCCCACGTAAAATAATTCACAAGGGCATTTCAATAAGTAAATCACATTTTCTGTGTTACATGTAGTGTGTTGTCTTAATTCCCAGGGACTCATTAGACCGATATCAATATTTTTCCCATTTATTGACAAGGGACAGCTCTGCAGTAGCCACAAGCATAATGCCCAACTACTGGTGGTAAAAATTGATTGTAATTATGCAGATTGGCAGCGTCCCTCTCTGGCCTTGGGCGCGTGTTCACAATCATGTTCTTAATACTCGCACTCTTCTTAAAAGAGAACAAAGGGACAGGTTGGTTTAACCCATTCGAATTTAGAATTTGCCATTTCTTCTGGATGATTTTCTTCAGATGGTTAGATGTTGTATTATATGTAGTTACACATATACTCCTTTCCATTGTCTCTCTCGTAGTCGTCTCAAGCAGAACATCCCTGTTGCAATTCCTTGCTCTTTTTTGAGCTTTTTTGATTACAGTCTCGGGGTAATCTCTATTCCTGAGTTTGGCACTGAGATTCTCTGCTTCCTTTTTGTAATCCGCCACATGGGAACAGTTTCTGCGGAGACGCAGAAACTGCCCGTAGGGTAGATTTTCCCTCAAAGACCGAGGGTGGAAGCTCAGGAAAGATAATAAATTGTTCCTATCAGTTTCTTTATGGAACACATTGCTGGTCAAAGTACCTCCCTCAGCTTTGATATTCAGATCGAGGAAAGGGAGGGTATCATTCGTAATCATTCCAGTGAAGAAAAGAAATGGATTCCTTTGATTGAGCCAGGTGAGGAAGGTTTCGGCCGAAACTCTATTTCCCCTCCAGATGATGAGGACATCATCTATATATTGGTGCCACTCCCTTATATTTTTCTGAAAGGGATTGGTAGGTTGAAAAATTACTTCTTCCTCAAACTTCAAGGCATAGAGGCAAGCCAAACTAGGGGCGCAAGAGCTCCCCATGGATGTACCATGGGTCTGTAAATAGAATTTATCTTCAAATTTGAAGAAGTTCTTGGTCAGCGACAATTCCAAGAGGCAGAGTATAAATGCCCTTGGTTTCTGAAAATCCCAGTCCTCTGCAAAAAGGATATTTTCAATCACCCTCAAGGTCTCTCGTTGGGGGATATTAGTATACAGAGATTCTATGTCCAGCCCAATTAGTAGGTCTCTGTCTATATCAAACTCCAAGTTCTTAATGAGATTAAGTACCTCTCGAGTATCTTTCAGGTACGCAGGCATCTTTTGTACAATCGGACGAAGATAAAAGTCGCAAAATTTGGATAAAGGTTCCAGGATTGAGTTCACACCAGAAACGATAGGTCGCCCCGGTGGGTGTCATGCAGGTTTGTGTACCTTAGGTAAAGTATAAAAATAAGGTACAGTTGGATATTGATTACAAAGAAATAGTGCCTCCTTCTGGCTAATCCAATCATTTGCCAATGCTTCCTCTATTAGCGAGGAAATTTGAATCCTTATTTCTTCTGTGGGATCCCTCTCTAAGATGGTATAATTCCTTCTGTCATTCAACAAAAGAAGACATTGGGCATTGTAAGTGTCTTGGTCTTGGATCACTATCGCCCCGCCCTTGTCAGCTGGTTTTATAACGACTGATTTATCATCCCTGAGTTCTTTAAGGGCCTTATTCTCCAATGTGGATAGATTAAAGAATGGTTTATTTGCTTTTGTTGAAGTTAAGAGATCTACCTCTCTCAGTACTGCCTGTTCAAAAACCCCCACCTCTGGAGGTAACTGATTAAGGGTAGGAACAAAGGTCGACTTATTCCTAAGGCCTGTGTCGTCCCCCTGATCGGAAGATTCTTTACCTTCGAAAAATACTCTCAAACGTATATTCCGAAAGAACCCAGCTAGTTCACACTTTAGTTTAAATTTGTCGGGTTGGTTAGTGGGGACGAATCCTAGACCTCTCGATAGCACTCTCTCTTGTGTCGGTGTCAGAATCTTGTTCCTTAAATTCATGACTAAGCTAGGTCCCTGCTGGTACTCGGTTCTCCTTCCCGGGTCATGCTGCGAGTTATCCTCTGGTTCATATCTTCCCATTGTACCCTCTGTGTCCTCTGTGATCTCTGTCTCCCCCTGCCTCTCCCCCTGCCTCTCTCTAAAAAAGGCGGATATTCTTTCGGGAAAAATTGGGGTGGGCCCATCGGTGGGTACAGTGGAGGCCAACCAAACCCCATTTGTGGTCCGTGTTGGTAAGGTTGCATGTATCCTCTCGACCAACCTCTACCCCCGTATCTAGGTCTGTAATCACTGTCACTGCTCTCACTCCCTGAGCTAGAGTGATCTGAATTCTGACGAGTTGGCTTTTTCTGTGTCACTGTATTTTCTTTGTTTTTAACATACTCATCATTGATATATGGGTAAACTTTCTCCCTAGAAAATTTCTTCAGATCTTTCTGTAGTTTTTGAACCTTGGAATTTACCAAGTAGTCTTTATATTCATTGACTACCTTATTTGTCTCTTCCAATTTATTTTTAAACACAGAGATTTG
The DNA here is from genome assembly GCF_964204655.1 of Triturus cristatus. NCBI lineage: Eukaryota > Metazoa > Chordata > Amphibia > Caudata > Salamandridae > Triturus > Triturus cristatus. Next base: position 457,867,583 of record NC_140586.1, on the reverse strand, counting down.
GATTTGTGTTCTCAGATTATCCTCACTTGCTTGGATTTGGATCAAAAGATCATCTGAGATCTTTTTAGCTGTATCTATAATAAGGATAAGCCAATCTCTGGAGCATCTCCACGCAATCAACGGGCAATTTTTTCTGAAGTAGTGTCTTCCAAGAAAATAAGAGGTTCATTGACTACTAGGAGACCCCCAGGAGCTGCATTGGCTCTCAGATACTCAGTGAGTATAGCTCCATGTAGGATAGTCTTAACCTGTGTCCTTTTGAGTTCTGTAAGTGCATCCCAACCCTCCACCTGTGTAAGTGCCTGTGTAAGTGTAGTGTCCCCTAACAGGGACGGGCATGCTAAAATTCTGGCTGCGGCCTCATCTCCATAGGAGAGGCCTTGTTCCTCCATTTCAGATTCTAATAGAACCTTATTGGGGATTTTTTTGATTAAACACAGGTAATACCTGAAAACGTCTCTACGGCTCAGCGGCCGTGCTATACTCAAAAACACAAGATAGGAGAGACAAGGGATTAAGCTTTCTCTGACTCCCTCACTAGTACTTAGTCTCACACGACAGAGAAACAATCAGAAACATAAATAACTGTGCTGGACGCTACATGTGGGAATATCAACAGATGTCTTAGTACTGCCCTCACACACTTGGTAGTGTCATGCTTCATCATTGGGCCGCATCATACACCCAGGTGCAGACCAACACCTTGGATGGAGCACAATTTTTTAGTATGTACGATGAAGAGAAGTGGTGAGGGTAAAGTATAGTAAAGAAGACAGACAAAAATCAAGCACAAAAGTGTAACTCTAAACAAAACAGGAAAACAAATTTTCTCCTGGAAAAAGGGACCAAGAGAGGTGCAGAAAAAGATATAAAACTGTCTCGAGGTAAACCCACAAATGTTATTCTTGTCAACCTCTGGCAGGATTAAAATCAACAAAATGGGGTATTCCGGGAAGGTAACGACCCTTCAATCCCCACTGCAAAAACCAACATGTTTCTGCCAGCTTTTTATGTGCCCAACCGGATCACTCTGGCATTCATCAGGGTGTTGCTCCCTATTTAATGGTCTATACCACTACTCGGGTATTCTTTACCTTTTCACTCGGGGTATTACCCCAGCATCACTCTGTTTTGGGATTTCCAAGAGGATGTACAATTCTACAACAAGAAAAGAGGAAAAACAAGTCGTGATTTTCAATCTTGTAATTCTTATTGTTATTTATAATTCTTATTGTATTTCCCAAGCGTCCATTAACGTGATTAATATTCTCCATTGCAGCCTGTTCTTCTAACAACCCCCTGAACCCGTGCAGGTGGACACCACAACCCACAAGGAACCCTACACCACTGGTTTGAGTGCCAAATCATTCATACTCAGAGAACCCTCAGTGTATTTACAGTGCTTATGCTTTAAAAGCGGCAAATTTAGCTCTCTCTAACACCTCAAAGAGGCGGAACATCAAATGTTTTTAATCAATCTATGTATAAATTGTATCCAACTCTCAGTGGAATCTATGTACTTACAAGAGTCTACGAGTCCTGTTCTGAACCCGGGACTGCGGGGGAGGGTGCTCTTGTCGTCACACTCGAAATGAAAATGGGACATCACTATCAATGCACCAAGTTACCACAGATAGTTAATCCATCCCAGCTAGAAAGAGTACGAAGTTGGCAACTGGTCTCAGCATACTACAGCCATTCATGGACAATTTAAGATTATGTTGGAGATTGTCTGATCCCTTGCAGTTTTTGAAGAAGGTAGTAGTAGAGAATAGCAAACTAATAATGAAGTTCCAAACAGAATCTGAAGATCAAGGGACAATAGTTAGCTCCTTTATAGGTCTAGGTAATGAGATCAAAAAGTCCCTTAGCAAGCCCCACAGACCAGCACCATAGAACCCATGGTGGTTTGATCATGAGTGTTCCCTGTCTAAATGCCTTCTGCACAGACCCTTGCCAAAGAGTCCAGGAGGTTACACTATGGTGGCTTCACTCCAGAAGCAGTATAAGTCTATGACATCTCACAGAGGAAAAGAAGTCATTCACCAACAGTAGGATATTTTAACACATAAAGCTCAATCAGGGGGAGAGGAGTTGGCCTAACGGCTAGAGCGGTCGACCTTGAATCTGGGGAACTGGGTTCGAGTCTCGGCAATGACGCTGAACATCCTGTGATTCTGGGCAAATCACTTGATCTCCCCGTGCCTGACCAAAATGAATGTGTGTCCTCATGTAACGTAACTGGTGCTATGTAAAGCGCTCTGGTACCCGATTTGGGTCAAGTTTGCGCTATATAAAACTGCAACAACAAAAAAAGGGATAGTAAATCTTTTTGGCAAGCTGCAACTAGTATGCGTTCACTGGATCAGATGACTACCAACTGTTGTCACATAGATAGTGAGACATGGTTTAAGCATTTCTCAAAACTTTACTCTGATACTGACCCCAATCCCCTACCGTCTTTCGATCAGGTCCCTTTTAAAGCTATAAAGGTTTCTCTCCAGGAAGTTGTCTCAGCCATTCATCAGAGAGCGAGGGGTAAATCATCAATCATGGAGAACCTATTGACTTAATAAAATCCAATTTAGACATATGGGCTCCTTTGTTAACCAATGGCTTTAACAGTTTAGGCCACTCTACTATAACAAATTAATGGGCAACTTCCACCATAGTCCCTATTTTTAAAAAAGGTGATCGCTCAAAGCTTCATGGTTATCTTTTTGATCAATATTACGGCAAAGACATTCGGACGGGTTCTTTATAATAGGAATTCAGAGTGAATTAAAGATAATAACATTTTGAACCTGTGGCAATACCTTTTTCTCGCTGGTATTGGCACTGTGGAGCAGTGCCTAAATTGACTTTGGTAATTAGCAAGCGCATAGTGGTTAAGCAATCAACACTATACTTAGGGTTCATGGACTTTGACTGTGTTAACCGACATATGTCATGCCAAACCTTCAAGAGGTGGCTCTCATATACACTGTTCACACTCTATACAGACACCAATGCCAGGGTACGGTACGGTCAAAGTTGTGAAGTTTCTGAAGTTATTAAGGTTAGGCATGAAGTACACCAAGGGTGCCTACTTGCCCCACAATTATTCATTTTATACATTAATAATCTTAGTTATAATTTTAGTTAGTACCCAGTTGTCAGCCAGTACCCCTGACAATCCAAAGATAAATTGCACTCCTTTGCCAGCATTGTTGTACGCGGATGACAAGGTTCTATTGACCAACACCTTAGGCTCTGTGTATGTTAGTCCATACTTTTGTGGATTTCATGGCTAGTCTTGCTTTGTTGACCAATTTTTCAAAGCCATTTATAATGATATGCGTCCCAAAGAATTCCGAAGTGCCTAAAAGTAAAGTTGGTTCAGACACCTTATTCCGTGCAAAAATGTTTTCTTATTTAGGTGTCACTTTTAGCTGGTTCTAGGGCACCACACATTTCGCAAAATCGTGAAAAATTGTTCAGGACAACGGGTTCGCCTTTTAGCCTTCCGTGTCCCTCTAGTGGCTGGACATTGGTTCCATTGCTACACATTTATGCTGCAGAATGTACATCGACAGCTTCTGATGGGACAGGAGTTTGGGGTAAAGTTGATTGCACGCCTGCCTATACAGAGGGAAGAAAATTAGTTCTGCGGGAGAATTTTGGCCGTTCCTGTATCATCTTCACATTTTATCTGTCATAGTGAGTTGGGCTTAATTTATTTAAGGGATTTTATCTGGATTAGACCCACTTTACTGTGGCTGTCTGTCTGGCGGACTAAGGAAGCATCAAGGGCTATAATTACTGATTGTATGCAATGCGACAAGGGTTTATCCATTCCTTGGTTGTCATTTGTGAAGGAATTGTTTGATCGGTTTGTTTTTTCTGACGCATTCTCTGACACAGCCTCCTGTGATGTACTTAAACAAAAACATGTGTCTGCACTGTTGTTTTAACCCAGTGGCATGAAAAGAGGGTTAGGGACGAATCACAGAAATTAACTATTAAAAACTACAGGGCATATCATCAAAGAACAGCGTTAAATATCACTGAGTGGGCTTAGCGCGGATTTGCTTAACGCGCCTATCGCCGGATTTGATCGCCGAGATATCGCGTTATTTACAACGCATATCTCCACGTCGATATTAAACCAGGTGATAGCAGCGAAATCCGCAAACATCGCAGGAAATCCGGCGCAACAACGGAAGCGATAAGGTATTCCTTGCAAACAGGGAGATGTGGATTCAGCCATAGAATCAACCTCCCATCATATGTACAGCTAAGTCTGCTTTTTTGCAGACGTTATAACCGCGGTTAGTGCGGATTTTAACGTCGGTATTGGTGTCCTAGTCCACCTTGTTGATAGGGAGAAGTGCTGTTAGCCATGATTCCCGTGTTCTGTTTGAAGGAAACACCCACTTTGCATCTCATTAGAGATGCAAAGCGAGGCGTCGGTAAAAAGGCTGCTAAAATGCGCTAATGCATGTTAGCACTGCCTTGTAAATAGGGCGAAGACATTATCAACGCTTTTTTTGCTTTTAAAGCCAAAAAAGCGGTGGTAAGGCCCTTGATAAGATGCCCCTACCTGTCTATAAATATAGGTGCTAGCTTAGACAGTTATTTACGCAAAAGAATAAGCAACAGGGAGAGCTTCTTTTATTTTGGTTTTGAGTGGACACAATAATGTATTTACTCTGTTTTCCTATATAGCACCAGTCAAATCTAGCTATGAGTACATGACCGTTTAATAACAAACGTAAACAATCAATGGTTCACTTTCTATTTTTTGCAGTTTTTAAAACTATACACTAAACATTTTCTGGTCCCTCTCATGAGATCAAGGAATTTGAGGCATTGTGTATCAGCTGATCACTTTCTTCAGGAACTCTTAGATTAAGTTAAGAGACATGTGTTACTGTACATTCACAGAGCACTATGCACTTTATTTAAATTGTGATTATTGTGATCAAATTGGCTTTTAAATGTTTTGACTCGAGAACGCATTTTATTATGTCTGTATTGTAATATATTTTATCAGATTTTATCGTGTATGTATGTACACTTTTATGCCGAATAAAGTTTATTAATTCATTCATTCAGATTCTGCTTTCAAAAAGGTGCATTTTGATTCTCATCTGGCTTTAAAAGAAGTAATATACCTCCCAACTGTTGATCACAGACTTCAAGGCAGTGGAACAGGGGATAAGCACGGTGCTCTTTTCGAATTGCTGGATAAACAGATTGAGAACCTTTCCAACACCCCTTTTAATGTTGTGAAGGCATCTGATCTGGCAGGGGGAGCATCAACGACAGCCAGAAGAAATCTATTTTTAAAAGCACTGGCGCGTGGATACAGCACAAAAATAAATGTCCCTTCGTATGCAAATTGAATGTACACAACTATATTGGATGCTTTGGAAGAGATAACGAGTCATACACTTAAAGAGATAAGATATTCTGTATCATTCATATCGCAAGCGCAGTCTCAATCATCTTCTCTTCTTCAAGCAGCAATCTTGATGATAAAAGAAAACACCTTCTTTCAATGGATCATAGTGAAAAGCTCCATCAAGGAAACATTCCTAGAAGCAGAAACAGAGTCCTTAAGATAAGCAACAGAAGTTTTGACTATGCCAGAAGAGACCTCTTTAAGGCCGGTTATGTAGGATGCTTTTAGGTCAACGGTTATCTGTGGCCAAAAGGTACATTTCTATCTGGCATGTGTTTGATACTTAGAATCCTGCCCGACCCAGCAGCAACATTTGGAATGTCAAAACCCAGAAACTGAGCCACTGGGACCAAAGTATGAACAAGCAGCTCTCTGCACAAGGAATTATGCAAGGGTATAGGTGTTAGCATGCATTTATTGTAACAAAAGCTACTGATGGATGTCAGAACCCCTTTCAGAGGGCCACAGGCATGCAGGGCCTAGTGGGCCCAGCTGTGGTGGTTCAGGCTGTTTACTCCTGAAGTCCCAGGGCCCGACCTACTATGGACCCTGAACTACTGAGTCAAATACCCTTCTACACTTGACTCTCAGTGGTAGCTGTGGCTGAGCAGTCAAAGGCTCTCTCGCCGGAAATGTATATACAGGTAAGTGAGCATGACTCGCATCTCAAGTGCAAACAGTTCAAACAGTAAATCGATGTCCAGTCAAATACTTGCTTTTATAAGAAAAAAAGTATATTATTTATAACCCTAAACATGCATAGGAATAATGACATTCAGAAACAACAGCACAATACCCAGGAGACCAGGGCTCTAGTGGTTGTAAGGCAAATCCCTGTCCCACCCTCTTCCGTGTAATCCACTAGGCCTTAATCAAAAGTGCCCCTTTGGCTCTTCAGCAATTAATCAAATGTGTCCCTGACAGCACCATTAGCAGCAAGTCCCTTGGGGCCCAACAAGTCCAGTTCATGTCTTACATGCTCCTCCATCATGGAAGCATCCAGCATTATAGCAAGTACCCTAAGTGCAAGCACCCATGAGTTCTGATACTGCTTGCAGAAAGTGGGCTGCTCGCAGCCCAGGCAGCAGCACACAGCACTGCAAGCTCCCACTCCTGAGTGGCACTCCCGGAGTGCTCCACTTATGGGAGCAGCTACCCGCTCACAAAGATGCGGTAAGTTGATCTTCTCCAGCAGGGGGGATTCCTTTCTTCAGCTCTCGACTGGAGAACAGTGAGTGTGCGGCATTGTCCTCAGCATCCTCAAAAGTCCTCAGGGGACCGTCAAAGGCAGTTTTCTCGCTGTGTTGGTTTGACCTGTCAAACACAGCATCAGTATATTCCTCTGGCAATGGCCCGAAGCCTCTTGGCGATGTTGGCAATAGCGCCCCTCGTAGCATATGGCGTTGCCACAATACTTTACAGAATTGGCGCAGACTTCTTGGGTGGAAACAATTCCACCACAGCAATTCTAAGTCTCAAAACTCTCACAGTACCAACATTACCGATGACCCCTTATGGCACATTGGGTTACTGCAGCACGGCAGTACAGGTTTAACAAGTCCAACGCAGCACTATGTCTCAGCCCATTTCTCAGTGGCCCTCTCATTGGCATACTGGGGTCGCTGAAACTACATTGTACATGAGCAAAGACTTGATCAGTGCACAGCTGTTTCCTCTCCCCTCACTCAGGGAGTCCTCTTGGCAGACTCCCTACTGGACCTCACTTCCCCCAACACTCTCCTCTTCCTCACAGGGTACACTGGTCTTGGCAAGCATGCAAGTGCTGGTGCACCCGCTCCAAGACAGGTGGTGTTGGTTTTCCTGGGTGAAGTCCCCTAACCCAACAGGGAGACTAGCAGGCCTTTGCACCAAGTCCTGATCGCAGGCAGACATCTCACAGTTTCCCCTCCTCACACAACCTGTCTGGCTGCTTGGTAGATGAAGAAGTTTGTGGTCTCAAACTCTCCTTGTTATAGTTCATTTCCAGACACCAAAATGTAATTTAGGGTCTGAGCCTTTGAAATTTTATGTTGGGGTTCTGATTCTTTCAAAGTGGATACCACTCTCTTTCTTCTTTACTCTTGCAAGGAAGTCTGTCACAACAGGCACAACTCTGAAGTTATTGACCCACAATATAATGCAAGGGAGTGACCAGAGTTCACACCTGGATGTCAGACATAGTGATGTGTACATCAAAAGGTTAATCCCAGGCTCCTAGTCCTACTCATGGTGATTCTCTTTTCAGCCTCTCCTCCTTCCTGAGATGAGTCCTATCCCTTTCCTTATGAGCTATCACTGGTTCAAGTACAATCTTTTGAATTGCAAGGGAGAGTCTCTCTCCCTCTCCCTTCCTCCAGTGTGGCCTACCCAGCTCACAGGATTGTCAAAATACACAAATCTTTCTGGGGTGATTCCTCTACTCCTCATGTCTTCACCAGGCAGGCCTGGGCTTCCCAAAAAGGACTCTTGGGTCCTCAATGCAATGCACCATAACAGGCAAATTTTCTCTCAATGTACATTCACATAACACTTACTAGCCAGCATGCTACCTCCATGTATTATACCATTACAGGCACACCTACATTCTGCACACACATTGTTTGCGAGCACTGTTCAGTACTGTAGCATTTCTGTATTTTACAAGGGGGTGCTATTTACAAACACTGCAAGCACACACACACACACACTCTAACCATGTGTGCACTGCACAACACTTCACCCTTCATATATTATACTTCATGCAAGCACAAATACACACCACATCTCTGTGATGTATTCCAAGGATGAGTCAAGCACACAGCAGTGGAAAATGTTAACAAGCATTGGCATAGCCAATAGGTCTCGCCTTTGGGATCTTATACGTGTTTAGTTATCCAGCACAATATCCTTGGTGCAACAACATCAACTGTTGCATGGCTAAACACTTATAAGGTCCCATGGGTGAGACCTATTGGCTATGCCTATGCTTGTTTACTATTAGGAGTTTTGCACTTGCAACAAAGAGCATGGCACTGCAAACCTACCCCCTCATTATGAAAGTTTGGGAACTCTTCTCCTGTAATGAAAATCTAGCGCTCTTCCCATGCCCCGCTCTTTCTTCTTTAAGGAGAGTGGAGCGGCCCCGCTGCCATGAAAGTGCAGCTGCCAGAATCCTGCTGTGACAAAATTATAAGGAATCCAAAAGGACAAGGTGAAGAACTCTGACAAAAATAACAGACATGATTTCCCATCAAGTAAATGTTTGACACAGCAGGCGGCAGAGAATGGCATGGGGCTATAGATTGGTGCATAGGGATAACAAAAAGTGAGCGCAAGCCTCTTTCATACCCCTCGTGTAGTCACTGTGCGCAGTCGGCCTGGTATGCTTGCCCATTGACGAGCTCTCATGGGTCGACACTGCCCTCTTGTGTCACTGAAGGGAACTGAATTCCTGAATTTGTTTTCACAGGTATAAATCTCTCCATATCACTAGGACGTCCAGAATGAGACTCAGTTCTCTGAAAGATGGCCCTCAGTCCCTTCAGACGTGACACACTGGACTGCTGGGTGCTAAACTCTTAACTCTACTTAAAGTAAATGAGTAAGTGGTGTCTACCCTTTGATTGTGCACATTTAAGTGAACCTAATCTTTTTTTAATTAGCTTCTATATGTGTCTTTAGATTTTTAAATTAAAGAAAAACCATATGCATACATACACACACAAAACATACATAAATATATACATACTTGCATACATTACCATTTGCCCCTTTTTAATTTACTAGTCCTTGGCGTGATTTTAGTCGGAACATGTCACCCCCTCTAACACTCTTAACACCGACAGGTCTTTATGGCAGGAACTAATGCTTACATTTTGGGATTTCTGGGGGCGGGGGAAGGGAGAGGGAGGGGGGCTGTAGCAGTAGCCATGAGATTAGAAGGAAATCGGAAACCGCTGAAGACAGCACGCAGCCTCAGTGGATGGCTGCGCTATCTGAGGGGAGCAAAGAGAGGCTTCTCGAATGAGCCCTGAAGTGAGAAGAAAGAGGAAGGGAGGAGAAAGAGAAAGGGAGGGGTGAGAGACAGGGGGAGAGAGACTCGGTGGGGTGTGAGTAGAAAAACAGCAGCATGTGGAGAAGGGGGACAAGCAGACGAGGCAGAGGAAGGCCATCGTGACAGAGAATAGGGTGCCAAGAAGCAGAGGAAGGGAAGAGAAAATACAAGGTAACTAAAGTGCCACCCAGGACCCTCCATCAGGGGACATCCATGGGAGAAATAGGATCACATTCCTGTGGGCGACGTAATCGTCAGGAACACAGTCCATTGACATATACCAACGACAGAGTCACATTTCAAGGGCGACGTTTTTGTCTGGAACACATTTCTATGACGAGCTTCATCAGGCGCACAGTCCTATAGACACACCAGTGACAGGATAACATCCCTATACTGCACATGCAATATTGCTCTGGATTGCATCAAAGACAGGATCACATGATTCTATGAGACACAGCGGTGACTTTCCCAGCGCTTCCAGGAATCCTTTCAAATGGCCCCGCGGCCCCATTACATGTGCATTTTTATGTCTGTAACATAAATCACTCCAAGATCTCCCATTTCATGTTGCCCCGAAAGTTAAAGTACATCTACAGTGTTTCCCTTGCGGGAGCGAGCAGCGGCAGCCGCGATAATTATACACAGATGGCGCTGCAGCTCGCTCCCGCAAGGGAAACGCCATACATGCACGAGTACTAATAGGAAACAGTGCAAATCATGCACAAGTTTCAACAAAAGCCCTGAGTGATTCCAAGAGGTCACTCCAAAGCAGCGCTTGTGCACTGCGTAGGCAAGACCTAAAAAGGCGAGTGAGCCTGTAGGCCTAACTTCAGTGAGACATGGCAAAAAAGACCTGTTCACTAGTGCTGACCACTACACAGTATGATGCCACCACCGCACTTGTGCTGCTTAACTCACTATCAGGGTAGCACTTTAGCTGACCATCCCGATCCAACAACACTGCAATCCATGAGACAGGCCTACGTCATGTCACACACATATGATCCATGTTTGACTATGACAAAACATTAGCATTAGGGATCCAGGCAACAGTACAGTTGGACACTCAGGACAGGGGTGTATGTCTTCAACCATGCAGAGAAGTTTTCAGTTCCATCAATTGAAATAAGCACATAAACATTATATTCTAAGCGGAAAATAAGGAAAATTATAAAGAAGAGAAACCCATGATATACTTTGCAGTTTCGTCTTCATACTGTGTGCCAACATCCACTCAGTGGAAACTACAGATTGACTCTGAGACCCACCCCAGGAGGGGGAGATGTGTTATGCAGCTCTGTGGTCAAAGTCTTTGCAGAATTTCCTAAAAAAATGTGATGTGCAGTCATATATAGGTAAAATGGTGGCAACTGTTCATTTAAGAACCTTCTCGCTTGAGAACCCTTTGACCTCTTTTTGTACTTCTCCACTCAACACGTGTCCATACAGGTGCCATTGCATATTGCACAATGTCCTCCTTCTCATTTCTTCTGGAAGGTTGGAAAGGCTGGTTCCCAAAACTGAGTCTAACCATTATACATGGACATTGCCCTGTGTGCTCATGAATCTATAAAACATCAACGTTAAACAAAGGATATATTTATGAACTGAGAACAATGTATGCCATTCCCATGGCTGCTGCATCTCCCATGATCAGTTGTATCTAAAGCAAGAAAAATCATTGTGCCACAATGAACCATGAACATTTCAACCTGCAGCGTAGCTAAGGGTATACTTTTCAGCATTGACTAGTCAGACTCTTAATAGCGGTCTGACAGTAGTTACTGGGAGCGGGTGCTCATAGGATCAAGTGCTCTCACCCACTCAAAAGTGTCATGCTTCATCATTGGGCTTGCTCCTTGTTGGCTGGAGCTGAAATGTGCAATGGAGCATGCAAAAGGGCACTTTACTGGAGATCTTTCTATGATCACCATTGGAGGACTGGAGAAATGAGTGTGTTGCAGTCAGTGATTAAGAAGATAGGAACAATTTGAGTTAAAATCAACTATAGACCTGTTGGAACTAGCGATGTAATAGGGATCCAGGTATATGATGAATTAAAAACAGTGTGTGAAACTTACTGGACAAAATGGGCCAAGGTTCTCAGATACAAAGGTGTATTAGATGTTACTAGAAGTCGATGTAAAATGATCTTTACCATTGGTCGACATGTCTCATGCCTAAATATGTCATGGTGCTATAGAGTGGCATTTCTTCAGGACCTACGTGGTTGCATACCTAATATTCTTAAAGGAGGGGAGCCTAAAATATCTTAAAGTGTCCTTGCCACTGTGGATGGCGTGATAATCCAACCAAAACAGATAGAAATTAAACACTCATGAATTTATCTGTATGTTCACATAAAAAAGTGAAATTTCATATAGTGGGTAAGGTCCCCTTGGTCAACGAGAATGTAGCTCACTCAATGGCATGCAGGCTTTGTGTTTCAGTGATTTATTTTTACACTGACCTACCCCTGTCCTTGAACCTGAATGTCATTTCAATCTTGCTTAACCACAGAATCATGCCTTATGCTCTTAAAAACATACTTAAGTATTCACTGTTCCTTGCTCACACCAAGGTGCATGACTAGGGGTGGGCGGAATTTGCGAAATCCACTTTCGCAAATTATCGCGAAAATGTTTAAAATTATCGCAAACAAGCGGAAATATCGCGAAGATGTGGAAAGTTTTTTTCCCGCATGTCCGCGAGATTTTCTGCATGGTTGCGGGTCGCCAACTTACCCATGTGGTTGCTCGCGGGCGCGGCAATCTTGTTTTGAGTTGTCTCGCGGTGCATGATCACGAGAAGAAAGACGTGATCGCGCAACGCATGACGTCACTGCGGGCGTGAACTGTCGCGAGACAGCGCAAATGGCTAAAAACAATCCAACCTCTCATGGAGAACGTGTTCGGATCAAGAAAACTTGTCGGCGAACGCAGGGATTCAGGTAAGGCGATCTCGCGCGCGTGAGAATGTATTATTTTACAGCGCGAGCAAGAAACAAATTATCGCCAAGCTGCGGAAAGCGGAAATTTTGACATTTTTGCGCTCTCCGCGGAACGCGAAAATGTCAAATTATCGCAATTTCTGCGAACGGAACGAAAATTTTGCCCAGGCCTATGCATGACTCATGTTCTGGGAAGCTGACTGATCTTGTTCCGCTCCTAAGCTATCTTTACTGCTCTTAGATGATATCTCTTCATCTAAATTCTGTACTAAGTGTGCACAAAAAACAGTCCATGACATGACATCTGGTTCCATGCAGGAGGTTGAATCCAACACTTCAAGGAAACCTGGGAAAAATCAGCTTCTGACCTTTTGGTGTTGCGGATAGTCAAAGAGAGCTATCAGATTCAGTTCTCCTCTCCCCCACAGATTCAAGGGCCAAAAAATCCCTTGGTTCCTATATAAAGGAAAGAAGGAAGCATCTATCAAGTAATTTATGAACTTTTGGATGGGTTATTCCATTCTCGAGAGAAAGGGGTGCTTTGTTTACTCCTAAAAGACACCTTTATAGTGATAATAGAATTAATAGACCCCTTTTTTCACATACCAATATAAAGGAAGACTCAGTCTTTTCTGAGCATCCACTTCTAGTTTCAGGTGGCAGCTTAAATCTGCCTTTGAGTCTTTGAGAAGCTGGTGGCCACACTTGGAGCCCAGCTCCATCTTTAAGGATGGCCAGTTTTTCAATAAGTATACAAGTGGATGATTCATGCTCGTTCAGGTATTCAGGCCCACCATGTATTAAAGTCAGTATGTGACTGTCTCAAGAGGTCTCTAATCATTGTCCCCAAGTGCCAGATGAATCCTGCTATAGGAAGATGATTCAGTACAGATGCTGACATGATCTTCCTTCCAGAAAGCAGAGCAATATAGATACAACGATTGAGCAAATTGTTGGATCTCCATTAAGTTTTGGGAAGGATGTGGCTGAGGTTTTAAAGATACATGTCAAAAAGACTGTTAACAGTTCCTTGGCCCTGATCCATCTAGCATCAATTTTGAGACATACGCTAACATTTTGGCGTCTGATATCATGATTTCAAGACTTAAAATCCAGTATCAACAGAGATCAAGACACTCCTACAAAGGTGGTTGAAACTGAAAAATCTCCTGAAAGGTCCTGCCTTTCATTCACTGTTCTTGACAGTGGTTGCCATCTTCCTGACATGGAAGCAAACTTTGAGGACTTGTCCATTCAGAATCAATGGTGAAGGGTGGATTATCACCAGTCCTCCAATTTGAAAGAGCTTTTTCTTATTCAGAAAACATTGCATGATTTTGTTCTTAAATCCTGACTCTGCACTGGGTGGTGAGAGAGGATAACATGATAGCAGTAGCATATGTAAAGTACCTACAGAAAAGAAGATACAGATCCCTAAACATTTAGACAGAATATCTGGTGATTGGGCACAATAATATCTCCTGTCCTTGAACGTAAGAATTCAGGACAACTTTCAAACAGATCTACGAAGTTGGAAGTTCTTCTCATCTCAGAACTGTGCTGCAGGATGTTTGGGACTCCTTAAATTATATTTCTTAATACCCCAGAAAGAAAGATCAAGGTCTTCTGTTTGGTTCCAGGCTTCCTTTAAGGGAAGTTTAGGATGAAGAGGCAATCCTAGTTCATTGGCACAACAACTTCCTTATGTTTCCCCTTCTTTTTCACTGATTCCCAAGCAATTATCCAGAATTAGGCAAGACATATGGCGTGCTGTAGTAGCTTTTTAATTTTGGCCTCTAAAGATATGGTTTCCTTTCCTGAAGTCCATCACTCTCTATAAGCCCTAGAGACTCCTGATCATTCGATCCCCTCTATATACAATGGGATTCATAGTTTTGGAGAGGTTGTTCCTATCTGTCTGAAAATTGAAAGGACAGGGTTACAGGGCTCTCAAAGGCATCAAGTATTTTAAATTATGTTTTTGCATTGGAAGGCCTGTCAGAGAGGGTTTCATAAGCAGAATAGCTCTCCCACAAAGTATGAATTCTCTATCATTATTCTGTTTCTGTGGGATGGGTTTAGTTTAGAGCTTTCTGTGTTAATTTTGAGAGCCCAATGGCCAGACATCAAGACTTTGAGAGAAAACATGGTATATGGGATATGGGGAAAGAGGCATTGTAACCAAAATATTGCAAAACATCTTCTCATTGTCTTGTCCTTCATTTAGGCCTTTATTCACTTCTTTGGATTTGCATTTGCACTTAAAACATTTCACGGAAATCTCTTAGAACTACTGTCTTCAGTATATGTGAAGCTCCTTAAGACCACATTCTTGACAACCTGATAATTATTACTTAATCAAGAAGAATAGGAGAATATGGAATTTACATATTCAATCCTCCCATTCTTTCTATTTTAGAAGACAGCATTTGCTGTAACCTGATCCTTCCTGTGAAGGCTGGAGTTTTGGTTAGTTCACCTTAAGCAGGCCTGGGAGACCAAGGTTAGACAAAATATGTTATTAGTTTTATTTTTATGGCACAATACGTTAAATAAAGGCCTAAACTCTGAATTGGGCGGAATAATTGGAGCTTTTACAACTGTTGCTGACCTCTTTTTCCAGGATCCTCCGAGAAAGGTATTAGCTAATTGCAAATAAAAAAGACAATCTTATTTGCCTCACTTTTCTTTCTTTCCTCAAATGTCCTTTCCAGTTCTCTTAGATGTATGAGGTTACAAATAATTTCCTGTCTAGGCTTTCCTGTCTTGTGTAGTTTCTCTTTCCTTTCCCATCTCCTTTAGTAATGTCTCACTTCTTAACAGTTTTCTTTTTTAATATCACTTTTTATTTTGTGTCTCCTTTGATAAGTCCCCACATTTCTCCAAAGGGGATAGATGATTGCATCCTGAATTAGATGTCCACCCTTCATCCTCTCTGTTCCAGGTCAGTTATTGCAACAACACTTCTTTACCCAAAAAGCATACCGGAGAGTTATGGCTACCCATGCAACATTTCTTTTTTCATTACCACCTTCTTCTTTCTGGCCCCAGTCCACTAAATTACAATCTGGTGAGCCCCAGCTCTTCTGTTGACTGAGGAGGAATACTGGTGCATTGAGGTGGGACGATGCCTCTCCTTGATGTGGCAAGTATGGGTTCCAAGGGCTTTTCCACCCTCACTCCTTTCCATTGTATGGTGCTCAGCGTTTGTTTTTGAGGTTCTCTGGTGGGTGACTCTCTGTGTGTCCTACAGCTGGTTATCCCTCTGCATCTTGCACCCAATCCTGTCATCTACAGAAGAGTCATTGCAGAGGGGTTTTTATGGTCCTTTTTCTTTTCGCGCAGTCTTTCTACTCTTTCTGTCCATCCCTTGTTACCTATTAGACTTTCTGTCTTTTCTAACTCCTGTCATATTTCTTTCTCAATAGCTATAGTTGAGGAGAAGGAGCTGGTGTGACATTATGGAACTTCTATGGTGATTTCAGGCAATTTTTGATGACCCTTCTTTTCTTCCAAAGGTGGCTTCCAAGTTTCCTAAGGTGCAGAAGGTTGTTCTTCTAGTTTCTTTTTGTTTCCTTTTTCTCTTGAAGTTGAACTCATCCATACACTTGATGCAAAAGGGGCACAGCTTATTCATTTTTAATCCTCTCTTTCTCTTCATTAATCTGAAAATCGTTTTGTGATGTTTTGGAGTAGAAGGTCAAGGTGGGAAGACTTCCTCCTTAACAAGCATATTTACCAGTTGTCTTTGCTTACTCTTTGACAGTAGTCCTGGCTGGGTTCAAGGCAGATTGACTTGAAGTCTTGCAGCATCTTGAGCATGCAGAATTGGAATTATTATTGCACAGAACTGTAGAGTTGCTATCTGCACATCAGCACATATGTTTGTTCATCAATAAAGAATGACAGCAGTAATTTTGTTACAGTGATGCTTAGTTCTATTTTGTCATTGAAATCTTAGATTGTCTTATTATTTTTTTTCCAGGGGGTGGCATTGAATTCCTGTTGTTGTGTATTTCCTCAGATTAAGTCAGTTTGTTTTCTTTGATATTCCTTATGAGTAATGACAATGTCGAAGATGAAAGATGAAAGATGTGAAGATAATGACCCAATCAGTTACCATAATCTTCATTAAGCCTAATGATACTTGTTCTTTTCCAAGTGATTACAACCTGCCACCCCAGCACAACCACATTCGCCTAGGCATGGTATGTCAGGGGGATGATGGTACTGCTAGCCTCTTTGTGGCATACAATAGTAGGCATTCAAGGCTTTCATTCTCAACATATCCTGGTGTTTCCTGTGTCAAGGAGGTGGCATTCACCTCCTGAATCTTAACTTGTATGAGTAGGATGAGTAGTAATGAAGATGACTGGTAAGTAATTGGGACATTTACCGTTCCACAGAGGTAGTCCTAAACAGGCATTTAACTGCCATGGGGAATTAGACATATAGGCAAGGCCGGAAATGTCCCACATCTTCTCTGAGAACTGCATACTCAACCAATCATGAAGTTAAAGAACTGATTTACATTAATGGTGGAAATATATATGCATATAAATATCATCGTGTCTCTGACATGAGCAGGCCCAGTCACCAGGTCCATATCACATTTTGAAACATGTTGTCTGTTAGGGAGGGTGTGATGATTAGGCCTATGCGGGATGTTCCGCTCCGCTCGCGGAGTTTTTCCCTCACTGTGCTCCGCGTAGCACACAGAGTTCCAAAAAACTCCGCTCTGCATATTGGAGCAGAGTTTTTTCCTTGCTCGTACTCGCCAAAGTTACGTTGGCAAGCAAGGAAAATCTTACTTCAGACCACCTCCTGGTGAGATTTCTCAACACGGGCGGTAACGTATGAACGCTACCAGTCATGTTGCGAAACCTTCCATTCACGTTGAGGAAGCTGCCGCTCGAGTAGAACATCTACTCATGCAGTAGAAAGAAGCTGTGCCCTCTTGTGCTGCACATTGTGGCTGCTTTTCTAGCACGGGACAAACACCCGGCTCTATAAATCAGCACGAACAACATAACCTAATGCACTCTGCCACTTACAGAACTCCTCACAGTGTGGCAGAGTTTTTGGCTACATAGTGGAGTTCTGCATAGCGAAATTCCACAAACTCCACTCAGGCCAAATAATGTTTAGCAGCAGACCATAATTAGAGGAGTTGAGAGATTGAAAATGAAAGAAATGCTGCATTTTTAAGTCTGTAATCTGAGTGTTAAGAGGTTCTGAGAAGGTAATGAATGGGATATCGAGAAAAGACAAGTAACATTCTCAATGGCTTTGCCCTGTTTTAGAAATGGATTACATTGAGGAATGACTGCATCTGGTAAAATCACCAAATGAATTCTGCTATGAAATTGGCCCATTTAGTGCATGTATTGCCTCTGTGATGTTTCAGAGTTATGACATTCAATATGATTCCATAGAATGCATGGCCAAACTGGCCATACCAGGCATCAAGCATTTCCCTGGTAGGCTGGAGGCCAGGGGCCAATTTTCACCTATTGGGGCAACTCTCACTATAGGCTTGAATTGCACACAGTCATTCCAGCTGCATAGTCCAAGGAAAATACAAGCCTCAGCGTAGCCGAACAGAACTGCTATTCACTGACTATGCAGTGAAGGGGCAGGTCTGACTAAATTTGACAGGCATGTATTTTGCTCTTAGTCCTGCCTTCATAACATGTCAGTTGGTAAGTTTAATTGTATTCTTCCCAAATCCATTATTTGGTTCAGATACCTCCTCCCAGTAGAGGTTGTCTTTGAGTTGGATGGTGATCCTATTTAACAAATACTCTACATGCATTGTTAAAGCAAATATATGTGTCTGTCCAAGTCAGTTTTTTATGTACGGAGTTCAAATTAACTTCTTAGAAATTGATTGTGAAATTTGTGGTTCATATGGGAACACAATAGGGATAAAAACAATATAGCATACTGTAGGAAAATCTGCTTTTGTACATGTTGCTGTTGGATTTTTTTATGTTCATAGACCTACATTGGTGGGACTTGGACGTCTGACAGTGTGA
This sequence comes from Triturus cristatus, assembly GCF_964204655.1. Taxonomy (NCBI): domain Eukaryota; kingdom Metazoa; phylum Chordata; class Amphibia; order Caudata; family Salamandridae; genus Triturus; species Triturus cristatus. Next base: position 457,849,113 of record NC_140586.1, on the reverse strand, counting down.
GCTTAGTAATGCCCCACTATATGAGAGTTTATCCTAAAATATCCTTAACACTAATTTGCATGTTTTCTGTCTATGGTAAAAATGTGCAAACACTGTTCAAGCGGCATACAAGTCTAAGAAACGATGTGGGAAAACAACAAAACATTTACCAGCCCATGTAGGGTTAAAAACAGTGAATGACCCATCAAATAGCAATGTACAATTGCAGACAAAACTATAGTGATCAATGTCAAATCAACTTGTTATGACATTCCCAAGCATAAATCCTAAATCAAGTAAGTCCACTTCCTGTGTACCTTGTCATGGCAGGGATTAATGGCTAAATTTTAAACATGGATGTTTTACCAATTTATATGTTAAAGTTGAAACATTAACAAGCATTGGTAAATGCATTAGGTTTTGCCTATGTGATTAATGATAAGCTGTGTTTTGTTGTAAGTTGTAGCTTGATGAGTCGTTGTACTAAAATAAGTCACAGAAAGTCTGTTAAAGTGTTATGACTTGATTATGTATAAAAAGGCAAAATATTGTGCTGTTACTAGTGGTATAGTGCAGGTAAGTAATAGTTAAATTTTGAAAAATGAAATAAAAGAAGAAAATAATAAAATTAATTGATGTAATACTAATAATATGTGTTTAGAGGAGTTCTGACAACTTTTTGGCCCGGTGCCACTGTAACTGCAGCACCATTTAATCAAGTATCTTTTAACTGTAAGGTAACTGAAATTGTGACTGCCTGTTTAGTAGGCAAATACAGCAATAGTATGTGTTTTGAGGAGTTCTGACAACCTTTGGGCCTGGTGCCACTGCACTTGCTTCACCATTTAAATCATGATCATGCTGCCTGCAAGATAACTGCACTTGTGCCTGCCTGTTTAGTAGTAAAATATAGCAATATTTGGTGTTTATTGGACTTATGGCAACTTTTGGCCCCGTGCCTCTGCACTAGGGGTGGGCGGAATTTGCGAAATTAACTTTTGCAAATTATCGCAAAAATGTTTCAAATTATCGCAAACAAGCGGAAATATCGCGAAGATGCGGAAGTTTTTTTCCGGCATGTTCGCGAGATTTTCTTCATGGTTGCGGGTCGCCAACTTACCCATGTGGTTGTTTGCGGGCGCGGCCATCTTGTTTTGAGTTGTCTCGCGGTGCATGATCGCGAGAAGAAAAACGTGATCGCGCGACGCATGACGTCACTGCGGGCGCGAACTGTCGCGAGACAGCGCAAATGGCTAAAAACAATACAACATCTCATGGAGAACGCGACCGGATCAAGAAAACTTGTCGGCGAACGCAGGGATTCAGGTAAGGCGATAGCGCGCGCGCGAGAATGTATTATTTTACAGCGCAAGCAAGAAACAAATTATCGCAAAGCTGCGGAAAGTGGAATTTTTGCCAATTTCGCGCTCTCCGCGGAACGCGAAAATGTCAAATTATCGCAATTTCCGCGAACGGAACGAAATTTTCGCCCAGGCCTACACTGCACCTGCTGCACCATTTAAATCAAGCTCCTTTCAAATACAAGGTAATTACAACTATGACTGCATGTTTAGTAGTAACATATAGGGTGTTTGGAGGAGTTCTGACAATGTTTTGGATCGGTGCCACGGCATCTGCTGCACCATTTAAATCCTAACCCTAGTGCCTAAAACATAACTGGCTGGAGCTTTTGGTCCCAGTGTATCTTGACCTGCTGCACTATTGAAATCATGACCCTAGTGCTTGCTAGATAACTGCACTGGTGACTGCCTGTTTAGTTGTAAAATAAAGCAATATTAGTTAGTTTAGAGGAGTTCTGATAACTTTTGGGCCCAGTCCTACTGCACCTGCTGCACCATCCAAATTCTATACCTGTTGACTGCAAGATAACTGCACTTGTGACTCCCTGTTTAGTAGTAAAATAAAGTAATACTTGGTGTTTTTATTGCAGTTATAACACCTTTTGGCCCTGGTACCACGGCACCTGCTGCACCATTCAAATCAAACCCCTTTTACCTGCAAGGTAACTGCAATAGCGGCTGCCTGTCAAAAATCGCAATATTATGTGGTTAGAGGGGTTCTGACCCTGTTTTCTGCAAGATAACTGCACGTGTGACTATTTGTTTAGTTTCAGATTTTAACAATAACCTGGGTTTAGTTGGATCCCTAGAGATTTCGGCCCCGGTGCCACTGCACCTGCTGCCCCATTCAAATCAAGTCCCTTTTAACTGCAAGGTAACTGTAATTGTGAATGCCTGTTTAGTAGTCAAATATAGCAATATTATGTGTGTAGAGGAGTTCCGGCAACGTTTGGGCCCTATGCTACTGCACCTACTGCACAATTCAAATCATTTCCCTGCTGTCTGCAAAGTAACTCTTCTCATGGCTACCTGTTTACTGAGGCATGAATAGGAAATGCCACAAACATTCTAAGGCTAAATCATTTGCTTTACACAACTAAGTATTAAAAAGCTAGTATTCCAGCATACTGCTAGAAGCCGTCTGCCTTTTCCGTGGGAAGAAATCTTATCTTGACTGTGAATGGGGCTTAAACAGTGAGAACAGCTTTTAATAGAAGTATTGTAAATGCGGGCAGCCAGAGGAAGTTAACAAAAAAAAAAGTTCTACACAAGAGCGAATGAACACAGTAATTCTGATATGGAAAGAGATAAGAGCCCCATTTCAATATATATTAAATACAAGAGATTTCACAAGCATAGCTCAGGTGCTGTGCAGGCGAAACCTAAAAACTGTGGTTCCTATACAGAGCCATGGCAGCTTTACATTAGAAAATCCCAACAATTAAAGCAAATAGATGACGCCTGAAGATACCCCAAATATCGGACTTCCTGTAAAAATAGGACTTGACTTTGCCAGGCAGCTGAATCCTGTACTTAGCAGACACCTATGAAAAGAAGAGATAGCACCTTACCCAAACAAATATATGCCTTGCCTCCAGTCATCCAATGCACATGTCAAAGAAAGGAAATTACATGGAATTGTCTTTGAAGAGAGTATTCATAGAAGAATATTGGCACCTTTTTCCAAGGAAGGACGATAAAGAAATGACTAAGGTGACGATTACGATCCTGTAAAAAACTTCCCCGTACGACTCGTATCCGGTCTTTTTACCGTACGAATCGTACAAGTGCCGTTCAAACTGCCAAGTACGATTCGCATGGGAAAAACTCCATACGAGTCGCATTGGGAATAATTCCCCACACGTCCTCGGGTCGGAAAATGTGTCCGACACCTCCCCGGACGATTTACCCTACAAACGTGAAAAGTGAAGTCTGACCGCGCAAGTACGATCCATCCCGTGCGTCCGATGTCACAACCGTATGGAAAAAACACCGTCCGCACCGAACTCCCATTGCAACCATGGAGACATGTGCCCACATACGCGCTGACTGACCCCCCCAGCCCCCGTGAGTACGCGCCGTACCCCCACCCGTGTATGTACACCCGTGTAAGTACGTGCCAAACCCACCCGTGTATGTACACCCCTGTACGTGTCGAACCCCCGTGTATGTACACCCCTGTACGTGTCGAACCCCCCGTGTATGTACACCCCTGTACGTGTCGAACCCCCGTGTATGTACACCCCTGTACGTTCGAGTCGTACCCCCACCCGTGTATGTACACCCCTGTACGTGTCGAACCCCCGTGTATGTACCCCCTGTACGTGTCGAACCCCCGTGTATGTACACCCCTGTACGTGTCGAACCCCCCGTGTATGTACACCCCTGTACGTTCGAGTCGTACCCCCACCCGTGTATGTACACCCCTGTACGCGCTGGGGGTACGCACTGTACATACACGGGTGGGGGTACGACTCGAACGTACAGGGGTGTACATACACGGGGGGTTCGACACGTACAGGGGTGTACATACACGGGGGTTCGACACGTACAGGGGTGTACATACACGGGGGTTCGACACGTACAGGGGTGTACATACACGGGGGGTTTGACACGTACAGGGGTGTACATACACGGGGGTTCGGTGCGTACTCACGGGGGCTGGGGGGTGTACGGCGCATACTCACGGGGGCTGGGGGGGTACGGCGCGTACTCACGGGGGCTGGGGGGGGTACGGCGCATACTCACGGGGGCTGGGGGGGTACGGCGCGTACTCACGGGGGCTGGGGGGGGTACGGCGCGTACCGGGCCCCCTATTCTGGTCGTTTTGCGGCATACTTCGCTTTTCCGGCACTTTTTGGGTGCCGTAAAAATATTGCCGTCCGGAATGCTGTCGGTTCGATTCGTACTTCGTGGGTCGTGAAACGCTGCCTGACAGCGTCCCGGCGTCACGTCGGGGCATTCCCGGATCACATTCGTATATATATTTTCGTCGGACGGTGTTTTTTACGATTCGTACGGAAATGGTGTTTCCGTGCGAATCGTACTTCCATGTTTGTAAAGTTTTACAACCGGGTACGAGTCGGACGGAGAAAACGCTCCGACCGACGGTTCGTACCCGGTTTTTCCAGGATCGCAATCGGCACCCAAGGTGGGTGTGTTTTCCCTCTCGAGGCGAGAGAAGGCAGCCACTGAGTAGCATAGGGGGATATGGAGGTGTGCTAATGAGATGAAAGATGCAAAAAGAAAAATTGATGGATGGAAGGCTAAATAATGTCAAACATTCAACCAATCAATCAATCAATCAATCAAGGGATTTAAAGTGTGTTACTCACCCGTGAGGGTCTCAAGGCCCTGGGGGGAGGGTGCAGCTCCGAGTCATCCGAAAAGCCAGGTCTTGAGACTCTTCCTGAAGGTGTGCAGGGTGGGGGAGCATCTGATGTTGACCAGGAGCTCGTTCCAGGCTTTGGCTGCGATGTAGGAGAAGGCTTTTCCGTCTGCTCTGGTTCTGCTGATGCGCGAGGTTTCAGCTAGGGCGAGGTGGGCAGAGTGGATGTTTCTTTTGGGTACATGGAAGGAGATTATTTTGTTGAGGTATTTAGGTCGGTGTTGTGGAGGGATTTGTAGGCGTGGGCGAATGTTACTCTCTTCTCGACAGTGAGCCAATGAAGGTCATGCAGGTATTGGGTAATGTGCTCATGTCGTGGGATGCAAAGGACGAGTCTGGCTGGGGTGTTCTGGATGGTTTGGAGTTTGTATAGCAGGGATTTTTTGATTCGAGTGTAGAGGGTGTTTTCGTAGTCCAGTCTGCTTGTTATGAGTGCTGGGGTGACCGTCTTTCTGGCTTCCGGGGGGACCCACTTGAAGGTCTTTTGGAGGATGAGGATGGTGTTGAAGCAGGTGGAGGAGACAGTGTTGATCTATCAGGTCATGGCGAGGGTGGAGTTGAGTATGATGCTGAGGTTTTGGGTGTGGTCCGTGAGGATGGGTTGGTTGCCGAGGGCAGTGGGCCACCAGGAGTTGTCCTAAGATGAGGGGGTGGGTCCAAGGACAAGGACTTCTGTCTTCCCCGAGTTGAGTTTCAGACAGCTGCTGCTCATCCATGCTGTCACGTCTTTCATTCCTTCTTGGAAGCTGAGTCTGGTGGTTTCAGGGTACTTCATGAGGGAGAGGATGAGCTGGCTGTCATCGGCGTAGGATATTATGCTGAGTCCATGCTGTCTGACGATGGTGGAGAGGGGGACCATATAGATGTTGAAGAGCGTGGGACTGAGTGATGATCCTTGGGGTACTCTGCATTTGGTCTCTGTGGGTTCGGAGAGGAAAGGTGGGAGTCTGATCCTTTGGGTTGTACTAGTGAGGAAGGAGCAGAGCCACTCGCAGACGGTTCCCTGTATGCCGGTGTCATGGAGTCTGGCTGCGAGAGTGTGGTGAGAGATGGTGTTGAAAGCTGCAGAGAGCTCCAGTAGGATGAGGGCTGCGGTGTGGCCTTGGTTATGGAGCGTGCAGATGTTGTCTGTGGCAGTGAGGAGGGGAGTTTCAGTGCTGTAGTTACTGTGGAATTCGGATTGGGAGGAGTCGAGGATGGCGTTCTGCTTGGTGAAGTTTGTCAGGTGGGCGTTGACGATCTTCTTGGTGACTTTGGCTGCTAAAGGAAGGAGAGAGATGGGTCAGTAGTTCTTCAGGTCTGTCAGGTCTGTAGAGGGTTTCTTGAGGGGGGCTTGACTTCCGCGTGTTTCCAGTCATCGGGGAAAGTTCCAGATTCGAAGGAGGCATTGATGGTGCCTTGTAACTCAGGCACTATGGCAGCGGTGGCTCTGTGGAAGATGTGTGGCGGACAGGGGTCTGTGGGTGATCCTGAGTGAGTGCTCTTTATGGTTATGGTGGTATCTTCAGTGGTGACCTGAGTATAGCCAGTAAAGGTGGGCTGGGTGTCGTTGTTGAGGAAAGGGAGTTTTCTGAATTCTGTTCGCTGAAGTTGTCATGGAGGGTCATGATTTTCAGGTGGAAGTAGGAGCCAAGCTTGTTGCAGAGCTCCTGGTAGCGTGTGATGTCCGTGGCTTCGCTGGGGGGTTTCGTGAATTGCTGGATGATGCTGAAGAAATCCTTTGAGTTGCTGGAGTTGGTGAAGATTTTGTTCCGGGTGAAGGTACTCTTGGTGGATCTTATGAGTTGGTGGTATCCTGTCGTGGCCTTATTGTAGGTGGTCAGGTCTTCAGTGGTTTCACCCCAGTACAGAGTCTGGGTCTAAATCCACTTTTTTTTCTCACCACGCTATTCCACTTTGGACCCAGCCATATGCAAATCAGTCTTGACCCTGTTGGTGGTCAGTCAAAATATTGAGTTTTTGATATCGACCTACAATAATATCGAGTTTTCAATATCGTATGGACAGAATATCGAAGTCAAGAATATCGATGGACAGAATATCGACCCCAAGGTAAGTAATATCGAAGTAAATAATATCGAAGTAATTAATATTGATGTAAGTAATATCGTAAGCAAAAATATCGATGTCAATAATATCGATATTTTTGTAGTGTTCTGTATTTTAATATGTATTTTATTTGTATGTTAAAGATTATTGTAATGTATTTTAATACATTTAAAAATAAATGTTTAGAGATTAATAATTATTTTAAAGTAAATTTAGCGTTTTAGAATCAGAGCGGGTTGTGGGTTTATAGGGGAATAGGGTGGGAAGTAATGTAATTATAATTAATGAATTAATATGTATTGTTTAATTGATATTTATGATTAATTAATTGTTAATTAATTATTAATTGTAAATACATTTTATTAATTGGTTAATTATATTAGTTATAATTACTTTATTATGAATATGTATTTATTGTCATTGTTAATTAATTAATTGTTAATTAATAATTAATTGGTGATTTATTTTTATTAAGTGAGTAATTGATAATTAATTATGTGAATTTTTATGTGTATTGGGTTGTGGGTTTATAGGGGAATAGGGTGGGATCTAATTAAATTAAAATAATTAATGATATTGTTTTTTTATTTGTATTTATTATTAATTAATTGTTAATTAATTATTAATTGGTAATTAATTGTTATTAGTTAGTTAAATATAGTAAATATAAATAATTTATTTTTTCATTTTATTTGTTGTTATTGCTAATTAATGTATTGTTAATTAATAATTAATTGGTGATTTATTGTAATTTGGTAGTTAATATGTATTAACTAGTAAATTAATAACTATATTAATTATAAAGAATGTATTATTAATTGTAAATAACAGATACATTGATAATTACATTTATTGTGTTTTTTTATGTGTAGTGTGTTGTGTGTTAAAGGGGGAATAGTGTGGGATGTAATTTAATGTTATTTATTTAAATATTTAGTTTAAATTATTGGTGTTTAATAATAATTATTTTGTAAATTAATTATTAATATGCTATTTTTTAATAACAAATTATTTAATTGGTTATTATGTTCATAGAACCCCTATGCTATCCAGTGCTTTCCCAACTGTTTTACTATCTGGAGTGGGAATAGTAATTTTTACCCCTACGCTATCCAGCGCTTTCCCTACTGTTGCACTCTCTGGAGTTAGAATAGTAATTTTTACCCCTACGCTATCCAGCGCTTTCCCTACTGTTGCACTCTCTGGAGTGGGAATAGTAATTTTTACCCCTACGCTATGCAATGCTTTCCCTACTGTTGCACTCACTGGAGTGGGAATAGTAATTTTTAATCCTAAGCTATCCAGCGCTTTCCCTACTGTTGCACTCTCTGGAGGTGGAATAGTTATTTTTTCCCTTACGCTATCCAACACTTTCCCTACTGTTGCACTCTTTGGAGTTGGAATAGTAATTTTTACCCCTACGCTATCCAACGCTTTCCCTACTGTTGCACTCTCTGGAGATGGAATAGTTATTTTTACCCCTACACTATCCAACACTTTCCCTACTGTTACACTCCTTGTAGTGGAAATAGTAATTTTTAGCCCTACGCTATCCAACATTTTCCTTACTGTTGTTTTGTTGGAGTTGGACTAGTAGTTTTATTCTCTCTGATATTTAATATGTTTTGTAATATTTTAGCTAATGTAATATATCATTAATAATACAAAATATTCAAATTAAATTAATTTATTTTTATTTGCTATATGTAATTATTTAATATTTATTAATGTAATTGTTTTATGTGTATAGATGTATTGGTAATTTTTTAAAACATTTAATAATTTATACGTTACTAAAATAATTATTAAAACCAATTATTAAGTAAGTATATATATATTATATATTATATATATCTGTACGGTGCCTTACACACATAACAGTGGTGACAGGCAGCACACAGAAAGGAATAGAGCTGACATACTTGTCCATGGATGGACATCAAGGCATTGTCTGTGCAGTACTACATGTGTGGGGCACAGGTGTGAAAGGCTGTGATGTGGCACATTACTCCTGAGTTGTGAAGGCAATAGATGTATGATGAGATGTGTACAGATGTTATGTGTGATGGTGCACTATGTGCCAGACATGCCCTTCACTCCTTTGACATGTGTGCATGTCGTACAGCACACTTGAGATGAGCGTCGCTGGCATGGCACAGTCAACAACACACGCAAGTGTCCCCTGATGCCCGCTACAGGGGTTGCCACACCTGACATGTGACTACCCACGTTGCACAATGTGACTATGTCATGTATGTGTGGGGTGTTCACATTAGCTTGATGTTGGTGTTCCCTCAAAAGCATCTGCTGTTGCTGCAACCAACATGTGTCTGTATGTAGATGGCCATGGCACACTGTTACGCACACCAGGCCACATGTGGTATCGGATGTAAGGTGTGTATGTATGCATGGGACACGGAGTAGCGTAACAAGGACCTGTCTGCATCCTCTCAATGTATGTGTGGTCAGTCATGACATGTACACCTTCATGGCAAGGTGTGTGGGCTGTCCTAGGGTAAAGTCATGTGACCTGTAGCTCTAGTGTTCCGCTACCTGTCTCTGCAATCAACATCCTACTTCTGCTGATGTGTTGATGTATGTCACTCCTGTGTTGCATCTGGCTGTTCACTTACACTGGGACACAGCTAATCCCATGCCATGGCATGTGGAGGTTCACAATCTCCGTGTGTAGCTGGGTCACTGGTAGGAGTGTCACCTCTCAGCCATACGTGTCCAGGGCATGTGGCACATACCTGACTCCGTATGTAGCATATGTGTATTGACAGATTAACATGTGCTCAGTACAAATAAATTGTTGTTGTAGTGCACTCACTCTTCCTTGTCACTTCCAAATTACTGCAGAGCACCGCCTCTTCCCCGAGCAATTCCGGACTTGGCTGCCATGCGGGAGAATGACTGTATCCGGTGCTACCGCTTTCCCCAACCGTTGATTGAGGAGTTGACGGCAAGGCTGGCACCACACCTGCAACCACTGCACAGATATCCTACGGCACTGACACCCAAGCTGAAGGTAATGGCAGCCCTACATTTTCTTGCCACGGGTACCTTTCAATATACTATAGCTCATGTTGGTGGCATGTCCCAGAGCATGTTCAGCCGTGTGCTGCATGATTTCTTAGAGGCCATGTTGCTTCACCTGGATGAGTTCATCCATTTCCCAACTCCTGAACTGTTGACTGGGGTCAAGCGTGGATTCTATGCCCTGGGAGGGATGCCCCATGTCATTGGGTCCATAGATGGGACACATGTGGCTTTGGTACCACCGCAGGCACAGGAGGTAGCGTACAGGAATCGCAAGCACTACCACTCCATCAATGCCCTTGTGGTGTGTCTGTCCAACATGGTGATTTCACATGTCTGTGCTCGTTTTCCAGGATCAGCACACGATGCCTACATCATGAGGCGTAGCAGGGTGCCTGAAATGATGACGCAGCTGCGCAACGAACGAGCATGTGTTGTTGGTGGGTACACTCTGTCTGTCCTGTATTTTGCGTAGACTTCCAGCATGACGGCTTCTCCTGTCCTACTTATGTCCATGTGGTTTCCATGTAGGGGACGCTGGCTATCCCAACATGCCATGGCTGATCACACCTCTCCGCAACCCCATCACGCCGGCCCAGCTCCGCTACAACACCGCCCATGGCCGGACAAGGCGAGTGATAGAGAGGACATTTGGCCTCCTGAAGAGCCGATTCAGATGCCTCCACAAGACCGGCGGCGCCCTCCCATATGCCCCGGCGAAGGTCTGCAAAATCTTCATGGTCTGCTGCATGCTGCACAACATGGCAGTTGAGAAAGCTGTGCCACTCATCCTGGATCAAGATGATCAGGACCATCCACTCGTGGAGGACGAAGGGCTTGGCAATGGGGCTAGTGATGTGGAGGATGTGGTTCCGCAAGAGGACATCCGGAGTCGGCTCATACGCGACTTCTTTGCTTAGTGGTGAGTACCAGTGTCTGTGTGTGCACGCATTGGTCCCCGTGTGGCATGTGTTGCGATGTGTGTGTCCATCTGCATGTATGCCACGTGAGTCAGAGGTGTGTGTGGATGTGTCACTCGAGTGATGGTGCCAGTGATGAGTGTATTTCCCCAGTCATAATTGTGACCTAGCATGTTGTCATCCTTACATGTGTAGAGTACATGCACATGCAAGTGGCTGTGCTTTTTGTGGCTGACTTCTTGTGTGTCTCTCATCCCCAGGTACTTGCGCATGCCGTCTGCTGGTTGCATTGTTGTGGCACTGCTATTCCTCATGGACACGTCATCGTGTGCTGACTCAGCGTTACACGCACGGACAAGTTTGGAAGTCTCCTTAGGGTAAGGGATGCATCAGGGGTGTATTGGGTGTGGCAGTTGTTTATGATGTGTGCACACTGCCCCTGTCGATGTTTGGTTCCTCTGCAGACATGTCGCATCACCATGGGACACATGACATGTAGCTGGGTACACCTGAATAGATGGTCAGACTTGTTGACAGTCATCTGTGATGGGATAGTGGATTGTGATGATGGCATCAATGTGTGTAAAACTGCCCTCGGACACATACGGTTTGCATTGGCTTGACATGGTGTGGGACTTCCACATCAGAGGATCAATGGTGTATGGCAGCCTCTCCGTGAGCAGCAGGGGGTGTTTAGCTGTTAGCCGACACTTGTGTGCCAATTCCATGGCTATCACGCATTTGTGCTGCAGAAGGGGGGTTCCAGTGTTGGACCCACATGTTACTCCACATGACCTGTTTATGTGTACTCCGAGTTGCCTCTGCATTCCGGAATACATGAATAATAAAGGTGTCCCTATGCCTCCAAGGTGCCTATTCTCAGTCAATGCTGGTGTGTTGCCACGGTGCATCCGGCATGTCTGACATGGTTTTCCGTGATAGTGGCTATGTGTCTATGTGTCGAGTAGCAAGATGCAAGCTGTTTGTGTGGGATAAGACTGTGTATTGTGCATGATGTCCATGACTGTGTGGGTATTGTGACATGTGCCATCCCCATGCATCCAACGTTGGCCAGGCCACTATTCTCTGCATCCACCTGACTCAAGCTTGCAGGACATGGTTCTGCCACCTGTCCACACATACCTGGGTGCCCCCCAGGACACTCCACATGATCCCTGACCTCTGCGCATGGCTGTCGCTGTACTCAATATGTCTGTCGGCACGGTTGTGCGGCCACCCCCTCAGCTGGTTGGGCCCATCACGGGTGTGTATGGTGCTCCATGTCTGTCTTGCCTAATACATTGTGACCCATGTGTGTCCTGTGCCAGACTCAGGCCCCACGGTGTGGATGGTTGAAGTCAAATGAGAACTCAGGCATGGTTAGACTTTACAAGACACATGAAAGGTAATAATGCAAAATGTAGGCATCATCTCTTTATCGTGTAACTTTTTTTTTTGGTTGGGGTATGTGGGGGGGGGGTATGACATGAGGGTCTTTCCGGGTGTGTGGAATCCAAAGTTCACTAGGGGAGTTGATGTCCTTGCCATTGGAAATCCTCAGAGTCCATGCCACAGTCTTTGTCAATATTGGTCAGACAGTGACCAGCAAGTCCATGTGGCAGAGAATGTCTTTTGCTGCTGTGCTGCTGTTGGTCCAGTGGGCCAGGTGCCAGGCCAGGTGTCCTGGGAGATGGTGCTGTTGTGCTGACCCTCACGGTCTTTTCCGTGGACTACCCGCCCTCCTGCGGGGACCCTCAGAAGCAGGCCGTGACAATGTTTGGGATGCTCCGTCGGATGTCTCCTCCTCCTCCTGATTCCTCCCTGTGGGTGGTGATGTTCTACGCCTGGTGGCACAGGGAGGGTTGCCCATGTTGTCGGCTATCCGACGGAGTGAACGGTTAATTCCCGTGAGCACCGTCACGAGCTCAGCCTGTCTGTCCTCCATCCGCCCTTGGTGTCGCAGTAGACATGCATGTTGCTCTGCATGTTGCTGTGCCTGCTGGGTCTTGATCTCCTCGAGGATGGACACACTCTGGGCCATGCCCGTGGTGTCCTGCCGGTATGTCTCCAGGATGTTTCTGACATGGGAATATACCGGTTCCGCAGCCAACTGGTCAGGCTCGCGCCTCCGCCGTCCTCCACTCCCACCACCCCTGCCCACTTGCACCTGGCCTGCCCTTGTGGGCACATCGGGTCTCCGGGACCCCTGAGGGGTGGCATTGGCGTTGTCGCCTGCCTCCTCCTGGGTGCCCGGTACACCGTGTCCCTCCTGGCCAGCCTGGCTGCATTGTGAGGGTGGGGCAGGGATCCTGGGTGTCTCCTGGCATGTGGCAGGAGTGGGGGTAGTGGTTGGCCCAGTTGTACCTGACGCAGGTGCTGCAGGTGGTTGGACACCAGAGGGGCCAGGTTGGTCGGGGTCGGGGTCGTCCACAGAGTGGTGAGAGTCGTCGCTGCCGGTGGGTCCGTCATCCCGCCGAGCCAGGTCCTGTGAGTCTTCCCCCCAGTGTTGGGGGGTGATCCACGACGTTGACCTGTGTGTGAGAGAGACAATGTTAATTTTGTTCCATGCAACATCCATGTTTCATTCGTTTCTAAGTTGGCACATTTCCTCTGGGAATTTGGATTTGTCTTGAATTCCACTCACAGTGCACTTGTGCATGGGTATGTCCCTTGGCCACAGCTTTTGCGACTTTACCTATGTGTGGCACAGTCTTACTTGCTGCGTCAATTGTGACTGCAGTCAGCAGTGGAGTGGGCAGGTGTGGCGAGCCATGCATTGGCGCCTTCCGTGTTGCACTGTACGTGGGCACATGGAGTTGTTCCACACACTTATATAATGCAGGTAGCTGGCGTTGTGCTCGTGCACAGGTTGAGACATGGCCCAGTGTTTTGGAGAAGAGAGGGGGATTCAGGCACTGGCCACCCTTGCCTACATGCACGCAGTCCACCTGCTGACGAGCAGACATTCCCACACCCCCCAAGGCTGAATTGGTCTCCCTGTGTGTCCCTTTCTCACTCCCTCTCTGTCCCCCTCTCCCTCCCTATGTGTGTCACCCTCTGTCACCTCAGCCCAGCTTCCTAGGCACACACTTTTTGCAGTTCTTTGAATGGCCCTTGGCTTGTTGATGTGAGTTTGTTTCTGATCTCCAGGCACCCATTGGGTGTAGTGTCTGTGTCTGCGCTGCTGCTGTGGTGGTGTGTGCTGCCACTCTTTCACAGTGTTGGCTGTTCATTAGCTGCTGTCATGTGCAAAAACGTGCCGTCACCCCCATGTCTTAATGCAAGGCGTCCGCCATTTGCTGGCAAGTCTTTCCTGTGTGGGGACACACTGTTTGTCTGGCTGTGACCTAGGCCATATGGGCAGAGGGCATTGTTGTCTGCTTCTGAGTTGCACTATGTGATTTTTGGGGCCCACACTCCCGCCATCCGGCTTACCGTGTCTTGTGTTGGTGTTTTCTGTGGCCTGTGACTTTGCATTGTCCAGCTGGGTGCATGGGGCATAGTGGCGCCAGTGGCATGTGCGTGTTCATGGAGTGTGGTTGAGTCATGCGATAGCTTGGGGTGGTTGCGTGCCTGATTGTGAGTTTGGTTGTGGATGACGTTCCCCCCATGTGAGGTGAGTTGTTTGTGTACTCACCTGGGTCTCGGAGTCCTTCTAATCCGTCCACTGACACCACCGGCAGTATGGCCATCACCCTCTCCTCCCAGGGATGGTATTGTACGGGTCTGCGGGGCGGCCCTCCTCCAGTGACGTTGGCCTGGTTGTGGTCGTCGGTCATTTTGGCTCGGACCCTCCTCCGCAGATCGTACCACCTGGCTTGGCATTCATGCCTGGTCCTTCTGGTGGACGCAACAGCATTCACAGCATCGACAATCCTCTGCCACATGGCTGTTTTTTCGGACATGCAGGTCTGTCTGACCAATGCTCCAAAGAGGTGTGGCTTGACTCTGAGGATTTCGTCAACAAGGACCTCCAACTCTTGGCTAGTGAACTTTGGATTCTTGTTAGTGGGCATGGTGAGGGGTGTGGGTGTGGATGGTTGTGGGGGGTGTGGGTGTGGATGGTTGTGGGTGTGTGGGTGTGGTTGTGCAGGTGTGTGTGTGAATGGGATGAGGGGGTGTTTGTGAAGGTGGGTGTGTGAAGGTGTGCAAGTGTAAGGTGTAGTAAAGGTTCAAGTATGGTGCTGTAGGTTGTCTGTGGGGTCTGGCAGCAGTGAGTCTGTTGCAAAGGCTCATGGTTTGTGTCTGTGGGCCCTTTTTATTGGTCCATTGGTGGGTGTGGCTGTGTTTGAACTTTGGGTGGGTGTGTTATAAGGAGTGGTTGTGTTTTGGGCCTCTGTTTGGGATTTTGTCAGTTGCAGGTCAGTGAATGTGTTGTTTTTGTGCTTGTTGGACATGTTTTGTGGCTTTGTGCCATTCGAATGGTGTATTCTTGTGTTGTTTTGCTTTGTCCTGGTTGTGTACGTGCGTTTTTAGCGTGTGTACGGTGTGTACTTCGGGAATTTTTTTGTACAGTGCTGTCCTTGTGTCTGGCTTGGTACGACTCGTACATGCACGATGTTGGGTGAAGGTGCTGGTGTTGGGGCCTGGGGTGCACTCCGTACTTAGAATGTTGGGGTGGGGGTACGCTCCATACGTACGCGGGTGAGGGTACGGGTCGTACATACACGGTTGTGGTGGGGGTACTCTCCATACATACGCGGGTGAGGGTACGGGTCGTACATACACAGTTGAGGTGGGGGTATGGGTCGTACATACACGGTTGGGGTGGGGGTACGGGTCGTACATAAACTGTTGGGGTGGGGGTATGCTCCAGACGTACGCGGGTGAGGGTACGGGTCATACATACACGGTTGGGGTGGGGGTACGGTCCGTACATACACGGTTGGGGTGGGGGTACGCTCCATACATACGCGGGTGAGAGTTCGGGTCGTACATACATGGTTGGGGTGGGGGTACAGTCCGTACATACACGGTTGGGGTGGGGGTACGCTCCATGCATATGCGGGTGAGGGTACGGGTCGTACATACACGGTTGGGGTGGGGGTACGGTCCGTACATACATGGTTGGGGTGGGGGTACGCTCCATACATACGCGGGTGAGGGTACGGGTCGTACATACACGGTTGGGGTGGGGGTACAGTCCGTACATACACGGTTGGGGTGGGGGTACGCTCCATACATACGCGGGTGAGGGTACGGGTCATACATACACGGTTGGGGTGGGGGTACGCTCCATGCATACGTGGGTGAGGGTACGGGTCGTACATACACAGTTGGGGTGAGGGTACGCTCCATGCATACGCAGCTGAGGGTACGGGTCGTACATACACGGTTGGGGTGGGGGTACGGGTCGTACATACACGGTTGGGGTGGGGGTACGCTCCATACGTACGCGGGTGAGGGTACGGGTCGTACATACACTGTTGGGGTGGGGGTACGCTCCATACGTACGCGGGTAAGGGTACGGGTCGTACATACACGGTTAGGGTGGGGGTACGGGTCGTACATACACGGTTGGGGTGGGGGTACGCTCCATACATACGCGGGTGAGGGTACAGGTCGTACATACACTGTTGGGGTGGGGGTACGCTCCATACGTACGCGGGTGAGGGTACGGGTCGTACATACACGGTTGGGGTGGGGGTACGGTCCGTACATACGCGGGTGAGGGTACGGGTCGTACATACAGTGTTGGGGTGGGGGTACGCTCCATGCATATGCGGGTGAGGGTACGGGTCGTACATACACGGTTGGGGTGGGGGTACGCTCTATGCATACGCGGGTGAGGGTACGGGTCGTACATGCACTGTTGGGGTGGGGGTACGCTCCATACATTCACGGGTGGGGGTACGTCTTGTACATACACGGGTGTACATACACGGGTGGGGATTCGACTCGTACATAGGAGGGCTGGGGGGAGTGTTGGGCGCGTATGGGGGCACATGTCTCCATGGTTGCTATGGGAGTTCGGTGCGGACGGTGTTTTTTCCATACGGTTGTAACATCGGACGCACGGGATGGATCGTACTTGCGCGGTCGGACTTCAATTTTCACATTTGTACGGTAAATCGTCCGGGGACGTGTCGGACACATTTTCCGACCCGAGGACGTGTGGGGAATTATTCCCAATGCGATTCGTATGGACTTTTTCCCATGCGAATCGTACTTGGCAGTTTGTATGGCACTTGTACGATTCGTACGGTAAAAAGACCGTCGTACGGGGAAATTTTTTACAGGATGGTAATCGGCACCAAAGTCTTAGTACTGTAAATCCAAAAACACAGAATACGAGCTATGTCTATGCCTCTCTACCACTGTCTCTCTGGTGGATTTACTGGCTCAGTACTCTTTACTTAGATACATTAGAGTAACATTTTAGGAAACGGTGCATATGAGAATCTGTAGATTAAGCTCCATCACATCATTTAGTTCACTAATTCTTCTAAGTACTTGGAACGAGTGTGTGATTCATGCTTTGACACTAATGTGCTGTACTTTAATATGTAGATTGTGTGTAGTCTCCTTACCGCTTGCACAGTAGTGAATGAGTTTTGGTAAACTCCTAGGGATAGTGGTGCTTGTCTAGAATCACACTGTGAGTTAGTGTGCATTTGGGAACCACTGTGAGAGAAGCATTTGGTAACATCGTATATTTTCTGACAGATAACTTTTTAAAAACCTGTCATGTTGTCAAGTTTTAGTAGCATTAGAAGGCAGTTTTTGCTTATGCTTTGATTAAATGAGTCAGGCTTTGACACAATAGTGCAGTCCTGAAATATGTAGCTTGTGTGCAATTCCCTTATCACTTCCACAGTAGAGAATGATTTTTGGTAAACTCCTAGGTATAGTGGTTGTTGTCTAGAATCACACTGTGAGTCTGTGTGCTTCTGGAAACCACTGTGAGAGAAGCATTTGGTAACATTGTGTATTTGCTGACAGATAACTCTTTTAAAACCTGTCATGTTGTCAAGTTTTAGTAACATTATAACACAGTCTTTGCTTATGCGTTGATTAAATGAGTCATGCTTTGAAACTAATGGGCTGTACTTAAATATGTAGATTGTGTGCAGTACCCTTACCTCTTCTAGACTAGTGAATGAGTTTTGGTAAACTGCTAGGGATAGTGTTGCTTGTCTAAAATCACACTGTGAGTCTGTTTACATTTGGGTAAGGATTGTGATAGAAGTGTTTGGTAACATGGTGTATTTGCTGACATATAACTGTTTTAAAATCGGTCATGTTGTCAAGTTTTGTAGCTTTAGAAGCTATTCTTTGCTTATGCATTTATAAAATGAGTCAGGGTTTGACACTAAAGTGCAGTACCATGTACTATTCTCTTCACTGTGCCAGAACTGAAAATGTAAAAGTTTTACCCAGGCTCTGTCCTAGCAGTAGTCTGATGATTTAGTCAGTTTCCAAGTATGTTAAATAGTATTAGGATCACAGGGCTTAAAATCAAATAATATATCGTATATTACTCCCTGATAATGTATCCTGAAACACGGAAACTAAACCTACGAGACATGTTTTAGCGAACGAGTAAATCTTTCACGGTTCTTCTATTCCCTACTTAATTTCATTATAAAAATTATCATACAATTTATATGACTCTAAGACGGATATGATTAAAACATAAGGTACCCTACGTTGACTTGGGAACATCCCCCAATGCACCTTAATTTGGCTGATGGGGGCTCTTTTTTCCGTCTTTTAGAGCAATAAAATATATAATCTATGACCATGCAAAGGAAAATGATAACAAACTTACTATCTTCCTTCCTATGATTGCGATTTTGCACATATTTGTATTGAATTGGTCATATTGGACATTTTTAATTTATATCTCTTTTTTAACTCATGCGTTTTTGCACAGAACAAATGTTTAAATGTTTAAATGCTGGGGGCTTATTTATGACTATCCAATGAAAAATGATAACAAACCGATCACTCTTCCCTTTAAGACTGCGATTTTACACATATTTTTCATTGTATTGGTCATACTGGTCATTTTCAAATTGTATCCCCTTTTTAACTCATGTGTACTTGTACTATACAAATGTTTACACGTTAAATTGTTTATGCTTTTATGGTTTGTAAACTATCTTACCGAATAAAGCTTTTTCTGATTCTGATTCAGTTTCCAAGTACTCATGTTGTGAACCATACATTACCACATAGACTGCTTCAAATGTCTGTGCAGTATGCATGCAGTCTTCTAACATACTATACACTTGTCTTTCACATCTTCAATACCCTAGTCAGTATCCATACAGTCCAGCAAACATCCTGTCACTCCCTTTGCACTCCTCTAGTGACCCATTCAGTACCAAGAACTAATCCATTCACTGTGTCAAAAGCCAACCACTTATAAATTCACCTAGGCACTCTCCTTGCTGTACTCTAATCATTCTGTCAGTTCCCAAGTACTCATGCAGTGAGCCAGGCCTTAGCACATAGACTGCTTCAAATGCCTATTCACTATGCATGCAGGCCTCTAACCACCTACACAGTTGTCTTTCACACCTTCAATTCCCCAGTCAGTATTCATACACTTCTAGCAAACACCCTGTCACTCACCCAGTGTGCCTCCTTATAGTACTGCAATCATTCAGTCAGTTAGTATGTAGTCTTTTAGTGAGGTAGGCTTTAGGGCATGAACTGCTTCAAAGTAGTATGCACTATGCATGTAGTGTTTTAACCATCGTCACACTTGTGGTTCAGGGCTATAGTTTCTTAGTCAGTTTTTATATAAAATGTGTTTGTACAGTAATGTAATAGTATAAATTTGAAAGTTATTAATATACATTTATTTGTGATTCTTTTTTACAGATACAGAACAGGAGTGTTTCTCATCTGTTTGCACTCTTCTCGTGCAAGATTGTTTGGATGAAGGGTCCTTCGGTGTTTCATCATACTTGCCGTGCCGTATGAGTATTTCTTGTTAGGATCCCCTTGCAACAGAACTCTTTTGCAAATCTTGCACATGTCCAAGGTGGCATTGATCTTTGTTTGCCCCTCGAGAAAAGTAAGACATTTCCACACCACTGAAGGAAAACGTTGTGGGCGTGGTGCGTCCTCCAAAAATTCATCCTTAGATTCGGTGAATATTTTAAAGCGACAATATTTACAGTTTTTGTAAGTTAAACTTATAACATTTTGTTAGCTGTAAGCATTTTATATATCTGTGATTTGTATCTTGTGGTATTTTGTTGAGAATAGCATGTTGGTTTTTTTTTAACAATCTTTTTGATTGGTTTTTTTATTTGCCGCTGTTAAGTGATGAGTACGATTGAAATCAGTATTTTTAGTGAAATTGAATATATTCTGAGAACAGCAAAAAAGGCAAACAAATTACTATGTGGAAATTATGCTGTGTGTAAAAAATGTATTATTACTTGTTATATATTTTTTTTCTTTTCTTTCACAGATCCAAATTTAAAAATAAGCAATTTATATGAATTTATACAATTTTTTATTGCTCTTACTGTGAAGGTAAGTTTAACTAAGTCTCAATATGCAGAATGAGGAGGTCTGCAAGAAGCTACAAAGTTGAAACACGTTTCTAAAAATACTCTATTTATACCTACGTAGTTTTGAAATCTGACCATAATCAGATATCATGTGACCTGCAAAAAAAGAGATTTGAGGGGTTCATAATATTTCCCATTGTAGCTATTGAAGGACCGCAATTATTTAAATCATTCTTCTTTGAACATCTTTGCAGAAAAAACTCTGTGCTTATCTTCTATCATTTGCAAGGAATTTTTAAACTGGAAATATGTCACTTTTTGTAACATAGTTATCGCGCATGACACTCTTTCATATTTACAAAGAGAGGAAAAGGCACTCTGTGCACTTTTTATACTCCATGTAAATACAACCTCAGTATGCACACCAGTTTGCGTTGAAAGGGTGTTCTATAAGTGTTGTTGTGCATGATTGCACTGAATACTCATAGAACAAGACACATGTCTAGATTTGTCAGAAGGCATAAAACTCGATTTGTGTGTGAATGCTGCACCATTCTAAAATTGGTGAAGGAAAGCACAACAAGGAGAATTGTTTTCATTTCTCCACATTTTTACATCTTCATTGCATGCTAAAATGCTCAGCATACATTAAAGGAGAAAAATGCCTTTACTGATTGTTTTTGTGCAGGAAGTTGTGTCAGCACATGACACAGATATCCTTGCACTATGGTGCAAGGGTGCCTGTGTCACCACATGGCTGCAGTTTAAGCAGCCGTGCAGAGAGAAGCATAGATTTGCAACATATTTATGTACATATGTTGCATCCCTGTGCTTCGGAACTACTACAGCTCACTGTAGTTAATGAGGTTACTGTGTGATGCTGCAGCAATCATAGTTCTGCACTCATTCATTCACCATACACTACTAATGCATTTGTTCAGTCAATTACGTACTACACATACATTCATCTAAACTTTCACAGACATACAAACAAATATAGCTCTTTTTTTAAACCAGGAAAGCTAGTTCTTAGAAGAACTATTTTTTTTTCTTCTTTTATGTTTTTACATTTTTTTGTACTTTTTGTACTTTTTGGAACTAATTTGTTATTTTTTTGTTTTTTTCAAAAGGAAAAAAAGACAACAGGAGGAACAAAACAGTCAACTTCTGCAGAAAAAAAATAAACACAAGTTTAGCACTTGTGGTTTTGCTGTGCTCGGCAGATTAGTTCAATTGACTGCTCGCCTTAACATAGTAGTTTGTTGCATTAAATGCAACAAATTTTTATTTTTCCAAATTCTGGACGTATGTCTGGGTGAGTGCTCGATGGTGATGCTGCAGAAGTGCTTGCCACTGCTGGCTGAGGCTGCTGTCGGAGTCTTCTGCATTCCTGCTTGGCCATGTTCATGGGATGCAGATTTTTCAGGTGTGTTAACATACTCACAGTCCTACAAGAGTATTTTTTTGATGGATCTCCTCTGGAAAGCACTCTTTGACATATTTTACATGTCATTTTTTTTAAATTAGTTTTATTTTGTCCTTCTGGGAAGGTAAAGAATGTCCACACCACAGAGGTGTATCTTTCTGTGCGTGGAGGTTCCACAACAAATTCCTCATCGGACGAATGGACTGATTCTGATGGTGGCTGTTGTGCAGAAGCCATTGTCTTCAGAAAAATTGCAGCTGTGGAAATCTTCCCCAAAAAGTTTCTTCTACTTCTAAGGTGTGAGATGTTCCTCCAAAGAAGCTCAAAGAAGAATGATTGAAATGGGTGGGGTCGATAGTTAGAATAGGAAGTGTAATGAACCAATCAAATCTCTTTTTTTGCAGGTCACATGGAATCCACCCACCCTGCGCTTACGCATCACGCACCCAGCGCGCATCCGCGAAATTCAATTAAAAAGAAATATAGGATTAGATGTAAAAATATATTACTTTTAAGACTAGTTTAGAGTTTGTCTTCAATTAATATTCACATGAAATACATATATATATGTTTTTTTAAATGTTAAATATTTCGCCGGATCCGCGCACCCATCGCATCATACATGTATATGACGCATCGCGGAAGCGCGCACGCGTCGCGTTACGTACACCGTACGTGTCGCGTATAGGCTTGGAGTCGCATACCGGTCGCATTGGAAACACGTACCCAACGCACACCGTGCGTGGATGCTTTCACGTAGGGATCGAGAACGGTGCGCATAGGGTGCGCGAATCCCCCCAAAAAAGGAGAAAAAAAAATAAAACACATTTTTGAAAATATAATTTAAAAATAGTTTTAAAAATATAAAATAATAGTTTTAAAAAACCCAATAAAAACAAATAATATTTTTTTAATTTTTAAAAGAATTAATTGAAAAAATAAGTTTAAAAAATTGTGGTAAAATAGTATTTCAAAAAATCATAATTAATGAAATTGACACACTGAAATTGAAAAATATAGAAATCCAATGAAAATCATTAAACATGATATCTTTAGAGATAAGTTATAGTTCGGAATTAGCATTTAAAAAACCTTTGAAATTCACTGAAAAACTATAGGTTTCATGCACGTTATAGTTAGGAATTGGCATTTAAAAAACCTTTGAAATTCACTGAAAAAACCATAGGTTTCAGGGGCGTTATAGTTAGGTTTTGGCATTTAAAAAGCCTAGTCTGCAGTAAGATACATTTAATGACTCACTTATAGAGTCAGTTACGCACCTTGAAAATCATCCATTTACACACTTGTACACCCATTCATTCTTCAACAGACCTTTCCCTATATATATTAAACATATTAAAACTGTACAGAAACACATACTCACTGGATGATGTCATCAGTGATGTCATTAGTGATGTCATTTGAGATGTCATCAGTGATGTCACTGACCATGTCATGAGTGATGTAATATGTGACGTCATCAGCAGTGCATTGCGGGGGCGCGTGTTATAGTTAGCTGAACTGACTATAACGGGGGAATTTCTAGGGTTTTGTACGAGGGAAATGTCCAGCTAACTATAACGCCCCTAAAACCTATGGTTTTTTCAGTGAATTTCTAAGGTTTTTTAAATGCCAAAACCTAACAATAACTCCCCTGAAACCTATGTTGTTTTCAGTGAATTTATATATAAATATATATTTGTTCATATATATAAACAAATAATTTAAGAGAATAAAATAGACAAATAATAATAGAAATATTTTTAAAATGTTAGGAAGTATTTAACAATCATAGATATACTATTCCCACTCCACACTGTGCAACATTGGGAAAGCATTGAATTTCGGAGTGGTAAAATTTACTATTCCCTCTCCAGTCTGTGTAACAGTAAGGATGTGGTACTTTGAAATTTGGGACCGCGTAGGAGGCAGGGCTCTACCCCTGTCTATTCTGGTATTAGCGAACCGCGAATGGTCAATGCGGTATGTACAAGTGCTTTGTATAACGTTTTAGCTATAAATGCACTGTGTATACGATATTATACATTGACTACGTGGGTTCCATCTTAGAGCGGTGGCCATCTTATGGTTGCCCTCACATAGGCTACACATTACAAACAAGTACGGGCCTTTAGAACACATGTACTTTCTGTTTGACTTCTCTGTGACCTGTGCAGCTTGGCTCCGCTGCCCCAGGTCAGTCCGGTCTCACGAGCTCCCCGTCCTACGGCCACCTGCGATTAGCATCAGGGTTTGACACACCATAAAGCCTTTTCATCCCACACGAGCCTCCGGCTAATCTCTTTCACACCTGACTCTTCCTGCTTTATGGCTTGTTTTCCAAACAGGAGATGCCCGTGTTTATTGGGGCCTGTTGATATCTGATGTGGGATCTGAGCCTCGCTGGGTAAATAATTGTGGGCTGGCTTAACTGGAATGTGGGATGGTCATCATGACTCTGCCTTTTCGTTTGTAATGAATACATGTAGATGACCATATCGTAAAACAAGGAATGTGTGCCTGAAGCATGATATTTTGTATTTAAGGAGAAGCCCGTTTCTGTAACTTTAAGCAGTCTCCTGAGAACATACATTGTGTTGTACTTCTTGGATACCTGTAATTGGTCTGCAGCCAATAAATCGATCTTTGACTTCACCTAGAAGACTCTGTGTTTCTGTAGGTCTGAAACAGGAAGAACCCGAAGTCTTAGGGTGTGTTCCCCTGCACCGCTGGGCTTTAAATTCCCAGTACTTCAGTTGGCGCCCAACTCGGGACGATTTCAGCGGTACCAGTCCAAGCCAGAGGTTCGTGAGGAGCTTCGTGTGGAAATTCCGGAGGAAGGCCGCCACTTCATCGAACCCTGCATGTCGACGTGGTCCGAAAGTCTTTTCTGCGAGGTTCTCCGCGTCCCGACCGCTACGAAGGACTGCTGCCCTGATTAATCGCCCTGTTTTGGACCCTTGACGATTTTGGTAGAGCGAAACAATCGAGAGAGTCTTCTGGTGACGCCATCGATCATCGATATTCAGTTAAGTATAAGTGGAGCGTCTCCCAGTTTGTTTGGTATCCTTCGGGATTTTTGGTATCCTTCGGGATCATTTTTGATTTGGAGCTTGCAAGTGCCAAAGCCAGAGGACTCGTGTATTCACGAGACTATCGTAATCGATAATCCTTTGAAGTTTGAAACTAGACTAGTGAGCGAAGATGCCTGGTTCTAGTGTATTTGGTAGATTGTTTTGTTTGGGTTGTGGAAGGGATTTCCAGTTAGAGGATTCATGTCCGGTTCCTCCAATTGGAATTCCAACCTATGAGCTTTATGTAAAACATGGCGTGGGCCCCATTGCATATAATGAAGTATGGATCCGATACACCAGAAAGGACGGTGTTTTAAAATGGCCCCAAAACGGTAGTTTCGATACAGATATTTTAGATAATTTGGAAGTTAAATTGTTTAAAAAGAAAGCCCAGCCGGCGATGTTTGATTCTTTCTGCCTATGGCGAAAGGAAGCCAAACAGAAGGAAATTAAGCTAGCAAAAAGGAATAAGAGAGAAAGAGGTATGTCAATGATGCACGCAGCTGTGCAATTTAAAGATAATGAGGAGGAACAAATG
This sequence comes from Triturus cristatus, assembly GCF_964204655.1. Classification (NCBI taxonomy): domain Eukaryota; kingdom Metazoa; phylum Chordata; class Amphibia; order Caudata; family Salamandridae; genus Triturus; species Triturus cristatus. Next base: position 457,823,863 of record NC_140586.1, on the reverse strand, counting down.
AATGAGCAATTACATAGACAGCGCAAACTAGGGATCGATAAATGTTACCCTGTTTTGTCGCCCCTTGTGCAACATGAAGCAAAAGAGAATGAGAAAGATTCCCTAATGTCCCATTTGCTAAGTTCACCACCCCCGTATGCGCAAAATGCCACAGCGCCCCCACAGCTCGTGAATGTGCAGCCTCCAGTAAATATGCCGCAAGCCTTCCCACAGCCGCCAGCTCCTCCTCAGCCGGCTCCTACCCCCACAGTACAGCCCTCTCAAGGGCCGCCAGCTTCGTTACTGTTGCCCCCGCGCTTCCTGCGACTTTGCCTAGCACATCAGCTGCCTCCCCTGGCACTATTTCTTACACTACCCAGGTACCTGTATCTGAATCCGTTTTTCTTCCCTCTGTCTATCCCCCCGTTGTCGCCTCAACTTCTCCTTCAGCACGACAACGTGTAGCTAATGTAGTTACTAGTTTAATGTCGCCTCTCTTTGGGTCATCTAGTGTGACTCCTGGTTTACAACGTAAGCAATTGCGCAGTCAGCTGCCTGGTCCTGACGAAAAAGAGGTGTTAGATTATCTGGCGCGTAGGTGGATTGGTTTCCCTTCACTCTATAATGTGGAATCAGTTTTCGACCAATGGGATGCCCCAAAACAGAGATATGTCTTTGACAAAATGTGTGAATGCCTCTGTGAGGAATTGGAGGATCATGGTTCAAGCAAAATCCCGCAGGAATTGTGTCTCGTGCGATTTGATTTTGAAACAGGTACAATTGTGGGTCCCGATGTAGATAAAGCAGTTGCGACTTTACTGTCCTTTAGAAATGGCGATTGTCAACAATCATTGTTCGAACAGGAATTCCCTGTGGGGAAAAAGGGAAAAGTGCGACAATACCCTATGAGAGAAGTCCCTCCGGTATGGAAGGAAGCCGTTGCGGCTGATGCCGCTCGAGGTATTGCTGCTGCCCCAGCTCATTTTCAGCGTGTTTGGGTACATGTCCCATGGAAGCGTTCTGAGGTGTTAGCGCTTAAGCAGACATTGCCTGACCCCCGTAAAAACCCTGCAGGATATTATAAGGAGTTATCACAAACTGCAGAATCATGTGTCATGAATCTGGCTGACATAGATATGTTGTTCGGGAATGTTGTTCCACAGCCTTTATGGGGATCCATCCGTAATACGGATCATGCTGCAGAACTAGGGGGCACATGGGCTAATATCATTGCTGCAGTCGCTGGCCAAGTTGGTGGTGCGAAGCCTGACCCTTTAGTAGCGGACCTCCCTGGTAGAATTATTACATACATGAAAACTTTAATGCCCGCGATGCGCGTAAATTGGGATAAACTATCCGCATGTAAGCAGAAGAAAGATGAGACAGTGTCTGATTTCTTTACAAGGTTTGAAGAAACGTTTATCGACCACAGTGGTCAAGACATGAGCACTGAAGGTGGCCAACGGTTATTTGTGGATAAATTTATGCAGAATCTACTTCCCGAGTTGTGCAAGAAATTAAAAGAGTCAGAAAGTTCTTGGGCTGTTTCCTCTTCAGCGCAAATACTGGCTACTGCACAGTATTATGAAAATAGAGATAAAGACGAGAAGGATAGAACAGACAAGAAAACGAAAGAACTGAAAACGAAGGTCCTTTTACAGCAGGCTTATCCGCCACGTGGAGGACAGAATAATTATAGGCAAACCCAAGGTATCTATCAGCAACCCCAACAGTTTCAGAATAACCAGCAAATTAATGGGTATTATCAACCACGTATCCCTGTAGGTCCCAATCAATGTTCATATTGCAGAGAGGAAGGTCATTTCAAGTATAGTTGTCCTAAATTAATGCAGCATACTAGTAATGTGTATGGCACAAGAGGTAGAGGTGGTCAGCAAGCTCCTAGAGGTAGAGGGCGTGGAAATGTTCCCCAGAACGCGCGTCCTCTCCAGCCTCAAAATACGATAAATAGCTTTGATCAGCAAGCCAATGCTACTGGTAATACAGCTCAGTACTATAATAATGATTATTATGCAGAAGACGACAATGTGGAAGGTAATGATTAGTAGGACAGCCATAGACAGAGAGAGGGAGTTGTTTCAGTACCAGTGGATCAGAGTGGACCATATGTTAAAGTGACTACAGCGGGTGTAACAGAGCCCTTTCTGCTGGACACTAGTGCTGCAAAGAGTTCAATTATGCATTCAAAACTCCCTGGCGCGCCTTTGTCTGGCGAAATGAATGTTTCAGTAGGTTTTTCTGGCGCCCCAGTTAGGAACCCGATTTCTAGTCCTATGCCACTTTCTGTTGGACCTTGTGAGCTAAAAGCACCCCTCATCCTAACGACAGGATGTGGTGAAAATCTGCTAGGATTAGACTTGCTAAAAAGATTGCATGCAACGCTATATTGTTCTCCCTCAGGAGTACAACTTACATTAGGTAAGAAAGTGATTTCCCCAATGTATTTGTCTAAGAATGCAATGCCACCTGAATTGTCATCCCTTCCGGATGTCCTTTGGGCTACTGGTCCCAATTATGTGGGTCTCCTGGAAATACCACCATACGTGGTAACTTTGAAAGCCAATGTCAGATTGCCACGCATTCCCCAGTACAAGATCTCCAATGAAGGTCAGAAAGCGTTGTTAGCAATTGTCAGCGATTTGGTTAAAAAGGATGTAATTGAAGGAACAAGAGGCAACGTTTGCAATAGTCCTGTTTTACCTGACTTAAAACGAACGGACCCTTCACAGCCACCTGTTTACAGATTTGTGATTGATCTTAGAGAGGTTAATAAGATTGTTGTGCCACAGTTTCCAGTTGTCCCTGATATAACTGCCTTGTTAACTATGATTCCAGCCTCCGCTGCATGGTTCTCAGTGATCGATCTAAAGAATGCCTTCTTTAGCATCCCAATTGCAGAGGAGAGCAGAGACATTTTTGGCTTCAGTTTAGGAGGTCGAAGCTTCCGCTTTAAACGCGCTCCCCAGGGCTACTGTGAAAGTCCATCAATATACAGTCAGGCTTTAAAAGCGCAGCTTGATGCACTTGTTTTACCTAGTGGCGCTATCCTTATTCAGTATGTTGACGATTTACTAATCGCTGCGGATAGTGAAAAGATTTGCAAAGAAGCTACATTGTCATTGTTGCGTCATTTGTCTGCCTTTCATCACAAAGTGTCTCTCTCAAAAATGCAATATTGTCGACAAGAAGTGACCTACTTAGGTCATCTCTTATCGAAGGAGGGAAGGAAACTGACCCCAGAGAGAATTCAAGGCATTGCACAATTAAGTGTGCCAAGAACACAGAGAGAAGTGCGTGCTTTCTTGGGCATTACTTCATACTGTAGGCACTGGATACCGATTTTTTCTTTACTGGCAAAACCTTTGTTAGCATTAACATGTAAAGACACACCGAATCCTATCCCATGGTCTGAAGAGTGTCAGAAAAGTTTTTGGGAATTGCGAAATGCATTATGTTCAGCTCCTGTGTTGGGTACCCCTGACTACAGCAAGCCTTTTACATTGTATGTTCACGAAAAGAACGGTTGCGCATTATCAGTGTTAACACAGCCTTTTGGCGACAGACCGCGTCCATGCGAATATTTTTCGTTAACCTTGGACCCGGTAGCGAGGGCATTGCCAAGTTGTCTGAGAGCTACAGCCGCCGCAGCTATGTCTATTCGACAGTCTGCTGGACTAGTGATGGATAATACATTGATTGTCATGATTCCACATGCTGTGGACACATTGTTAAACAGGACCAAGACACAGCACTTATAGTGCGCGATTGTCAGGATATGAATTGACACTGTTAGCAAATCATATACACATAAAGAGATGCAACACGTTGAATCCAGCTACATTATTGCCAATTCCAGCAGACCTAGATGAGATTGAGCAACATGACTGTCTGTTCAGAACAGAAGAAGAGACGAAAGGGAGAGTGGATCTTAAAGATACTCCCCTGACTGAGTGTGATGGTACCTTATGGGTGGATGGTTCGTGTTTCAAGCTTCCGAATGGTGATACGACTGCTGCATATGCTATCACGACTTTGCACACGATTGTTGAAACTACACGAGTGCCACATAATTCGGCTCAAGCAGCAGAATTGATTGCCCTTACAAGAGCATGCGTGTTGTCTGAAGGAAAGTGAACATATATACTGACAGCCAGTACGCCTTTGGTGTGGCCCATAGTTTTGGGCGATTGTGGAAAGAACGTGGGTTCCTGACTTCGCATGGAGCTAAAATTCAGAATAGCAAGTTGGTGAATGATCTCCTTGAGTCACTGACCCTACTGTTACAAGTTGCGATTATGAAATGCAGTGCGCACAAGAAAGTCACTGATGATGTTGGTCGTGGTAATGCGTTTGCTGATGAAATCGCGAAAGAAACATCAAAAGATGTGAAGACTCGAATGTATGTTGCAGGCCCTGCAAGATGGGTTGGTGATGTTGGAATGTGTGAAAACACGATAGAGAGTGTGAAGTCCCTTCAAGCTGAAGCCACAGAGAAAGAGTTGAGCAAGTGGAGAGAAAGTACGTGTAAATTGGATGAGAATGGTTGTGGGGTTGATTTGTCAGAACATCTGCGATGGTTGTTACCTGATGCATATGTGCTTCCAGTAGTTACTATGGCACATGGAATGGCACATATCAGTATGAAAGGAATCTGTAAGTTGTTGGCTCCAGTATGGCAGAATGCTGGAATTCCCAAGTGTGCAGAGAATGTGGTCAAGAATTGTATGGTATGTTTGAAATATAACCCTGGTAGGGGAACCCCAACTCCAGCTGGTCATTTTGCTCCTCCATCATATCCATTTGAAGTTTTGCAGCTAGATTTTATTCACATGGAAAGGTGCAACAACTTGAAATATGTACTGGTTGTTGTTTGCGCTTTTTCAAAATGGATAGAAGCATATCCCCTAAAAGACAACACTGCTTTATCCACAGCCAAAGCCCTTGTGAAAGAATTTTTTCCTAGGTTTGGAATGCCAAGAATGGTGTGGAGTGATAATGGGAGTGAGTTTGTGGGTCGAGTGATGAAGAATGTGTGTGAGGGGTTAGGGATAAAGCAAAAGTTTCACGCTGCAAATCACCTCCAATCAGCTGGATTAGTAGAGTGCTACAATGGCACTCTGAAGCTAAAACTAGCCAAAATCCAGGCGAGCTCCGGTCTTAAATGGCCTGACGCCCTGCCTTTAGCACTCCTATCCACCAGAATGACTTTGCACTCACGAGTGGGACTCAGTCCATACGAAGTGGTTTTTGGCCGCCCGGCCACTGTATGGGGTGTGCCAAGACCGACGAAATTCAGTGAAATCGGACATCCAGTACTGCTTGATTATTTGTATGAATTGACGGCTAAATTGCGTGTTTTACACCAACAGGTGCATGATACTCTCCTCCAGGCCTCTGAAGCTCCAGGACACCCTATCGACCCTGGGACGTGGGTTCTCATCAAGAACTTCCAGCGAAAAAACAACGATGAGCCCCGTTGGATTGGCCCTCACCTCGTACTTCTGTCTACAAGATCAGCTGTTCGAGTAAAGGGGAAAAAGAATTGGATTCACGGCGCCCACATCAAGAGGATCCCTTTGCCTCTACCATATGACCCGTGGGTCCAGGAGGGTATCGCTGACTCTGAAACAGACACTGTACCTCGTTTTGTACCATTTAGTGATGCGCGCGTAAGAGGCACAACTTCAGAACAAGAAAGTGACGATATTTTACAAGAAGCTGTGCCACCGTCAATTCGACTGGACACCACAGAGCCTGAACTCTTGTTTCAAGACCAGACAGTGGCTGGTAGAAACCGCTACAACCTGAGACCAAGGCCAATGGACAAATAAAAATTCCCTCCCCTTACTATTTTTTGATATTATAGCTCTCCCATCTGAAGGACTTTCTTGATTTTTGTTTTTCGAACCACCATCCGGGTTCAGCCGCAGGGTCGCGGTGCCAAGACTTTGGGGTACAGGCTGAAGACATTAGGTCAACGGTTTTGGTTGGTCTAGGGCGTTCCCTGGCCTGACGGGCGTACTCCTTAGCAGAAGATACTCACCCGCCGCGAGCGGCACGATTAGAGGATGGAGTTTTTCAAGATGGAGAGACTCGCTGAGGAAATGAACTTTAAAACAAAAATATGTAAAATAATGAAGAGCAAACGTTTTGTATTTTTATGTCTGTTTATACTATGTAGTATGATAGTGTTTACTGTAGGATTCGTATTCTTCTCCTCTCAAGAGCCCTTTACACCCACTGAACAGCCTATACCTCCTCCTACTGTCTCCTTGCACTCTTTTCACCCTCTGCCTGAACACGAACAAGCTAGACGATCAGAGTTTGTAAACAACTCGTTTATTCAGCTCCTGCACCAGCACCAACTAGTCATGAAGACAACCAATTGCTGGGTGTGTGGGTTAATGCCACATACCATTAACAAAGGTATTCCGTATCTAGTGCTGCCGTTTAGTTACAATGGATCGTCATGGGCATTCCAGACCATGTTTCTCTTTGCACTAGATGCCTACTCCCCGCGACAACCGCGTTCCATCAGACCTAGCACAAACAATAAGGCCTTAATGAAAGGAGTTGCCGATATGAGCAGAGATATCGACGCATACTCATCTATTCCCAAGGATGAATTGAGAGCTTATGTAGGGTGGAACGCGACGGGGTATAGCATTAGTCTGGGTGAAAGGCAGCAAAAAATCTCATCCCCAATCTGGGTCGTACCCCACATAGGTCGGTTCTGTTTACAAGGTAATGGTCAGAATCCAAGAGCTCAACTGGGGAAAAGTGACTGTACTGAAACGTACACTTTTCCATCACAGTTTTCCCCTGCGTTTTTGGCTGCCAAGGGTACATATTTTGTCTGCAATGACCGAGCATATAAATGGTTGCCCCCTGATTTCTCGGGCACATGTTATATTGCGAATCTGCTACCGCCGACATTTACTGCTACCTCTGACTATCACAAGACCAGAGTTGTAAGAGGCGTGATTAGTAAGGAGGATACTGCAGGTCAGGACGCAGGAGACTTTTTTTGGGGTTTCCTGCCATTTTGGGGACCTATGGTCAATAGTAGGAACCTGAGACAACTGACTCGTGTGGTTGAATCCACTGTTAATGTTACGGCTGGTGCCCTTGGTAATTTGACAGCTGAGCTCCAAGCGGATCGCCTCATGACTTTGCAGAACCGCATGGTTCTAGACGTTATACTTGCAGACCGCGGTGGGGTATGTAAGATTATCCAATCTAGCTGTTGCATTTTCATACCAGATAATGCTCCAACAGTTTATCAAGCCATCTCCAAACTGCATAAAATATCTGAATCCATACACGTGGATAAAGGAGATTGGTCACTGGTGGGGTGGTTCTGGGAATTGATATCTGCCTGGGGTTGGAAAATTCTGATGGTCATTGGAATGATCTTAGCCATTCTTTTCCTGTTCTGTCTGTGCATACAGTGTGCTCCTGCGATATGTGGCCTCTGTGCTACATTATGTGTAAGGAAACCTGTATCGAGGGACGAGCTAAGTAATAGGATGATGCTACAGCAACATCTCCATGACTTCGTGAATATTGACCTAGACTCGGATTGATATGAGTATAGTTATTGCCTATGTAAGGGCAAATGGAGGGTCTGTGGTACTTTGAAATTTGGGACCGCATAGGTTGGCAGGGCCCTACCCCTGTCTATTCCGGTATTAGCGAACCGCGAATGGTCAATGCGGTATGTACAAGTGCTTTGTATAACGTTTTAGCTATAAATGCACTGTGTATACGATATTATACATTGACTACGTGGGTTCCATCTTAGAGCGGTGGCCATCTTATGGTTGCCCTCACATAGGCTACACATTACAAACAAGTACGGGCCTTTAGAACACATGTACTTTCTGTTTGACTTCTCTGTGACCTGTGCAGCTTGGCTCCGCTGCCCCAGGTCAGTCCGGTCTCACGAGCTCCCCGTCCTACGGCCACCTGCGATTAGCATCAGGGTTTGACACACCATAAAGCCTTTTCATCCCACACGAGCCTCCGGCTAATCTCTTTCACACCTGACTCTTCCTGCTTTATGGCTTGTTTTCAAAACAGGAGATGCCCGTGTTTATTGGGGCCTGTTGATATCTGATGTGGGATCTGAGCCTCGCTGGGTAAATAATTGTGGGCTGGCTTAACTGGAATGTGGGATGGTCATCATGACTCTGCCTTTTCGTTTGTAATGAATACATGTAGATGACCATATCGTAAAACAAGGAATATGTGCCTGAAGCATGATATTTTGTATTTAAGGAGAAGCCCGTTTCTGTAACTTTAAGCAGTCTCCTGAGAATATACATTGTGTTGTACTTCCCGGATACCTGTAATTGGTCTGCAGCCAATAAATCGATCTTTGACTTCACCTAGAAGATTCTGTGTTTCTGTAGGTCTGAAACAGGAAGAACCCGAAGTCTTAGGGTGTGTTCCCCTGCACCGCTGGGCTTTAAATTCCCAGTACTTCAAGGAAAGTGTTGGCTCTTCTGAGGTTTTAACCCGTTGTGTGCCCATGACGAACTGGACTCGTCATGGAGCACAGTCGCGCTGTGCCCATGACGAGTCCAGCTCGTCATGAGGCATTCCCTGGGGAATCCCTCTGGTGCGGGCACGAGAGGGATTCTCTTTAATTAAAAATTGCCTTAGGCCTCCCACACGAGTGAGGCACCGTTTTTATTGGGAGACCTGGGGGAACGCTGGGTGGTAGGAAATTTGTGTCAGCCCGGTGATGCCACAACTTTCCCCCCAAAAAATGTGTGAAAAAGGTGATTTTTTCAGCTAAATTTGAGGTTTGCAGGACATTCTGGGTAAGGAAACGTTGGGGGATCCACACAAGCCATACCTCCCTGGAATCCCCCGGGTGTCTAGTTTTCAGAAATGTGTGGGTTTGGTAGGTTTCTCTAGGTGGCCGCCGAGCACCGGGCCAAAAAACCAAATGACCCCCCTTGCAAAACCAGGTCATTTTGAGATAGGCAATTTTCATGTCGCCTCACCACGTTTTGGGCTCTTGCCTGTCGCGGGTACTTGGGCCTCCCACACGAGTGAGGCACCGTTTTTATCGGGAGACCTGGGGGAACGCTGGGTGGTGGTAAATTTGTGTCAGCCCGAGGATGCCGCAACTTTCCCACACAAAAATGTGTGAAAAAAGTGCTTTTTTCAGCTAAATTTGAGGTTTGCAGGGCATTCTGGGTAAGGAAACGTTGGGGGATCCATGCAAGCCATAACTCTCTGGAATTCCCAGGGTGTCTAGTTTTCAGAAATGTGTGGGTTTAGTAGGGTTCCCTATGTGCCGGCAGAGCTAGGGTTCAAAAACTACAGCTAGGCACTTTGACAAAAAAAGGTCATTTTTCACTGCGAAATTGAGGTGTGTCCACGATGCGTTTTGCGTCGTTACCTGCCGCGTGCACTAGGCCGACCCACACAAGTGAGGTACCACTTTTCTCTGAAGACTTTGGGGAACACGGGGTGGGTGGATATTTGTGGATCCACGCAGATTCCAGATCTTCCACCACAGAAATGTGGGGAAAATGTGTATTTTTTTGCAATTTTTTAGGTTTGCAAGGGATTCTGGGTAACATAACCTGGTGGGAGGCAGTCAAGTCACCCCATCTTAGATTCCCCTGGGTGTCTAATTGTCAAAAATGTAAAGGCTTGCTAGGTTTCCCTAGGTGCCGGCAGAGCTATGGTTCAAAAACGACAGCTAGGCACTTTGCCAAAAAAGGGTCATTTTTCGCTGTAAAATTGAGGTGTGTCCACGTTAAGTTTTGCGCCGTTTCCTGTCGCGGGCACTAGGCTGACCCACACAAGTGAGGTACCATTTTTCTCGGAAGACTTTGGGGAACGCGGGTGGGTGGAAATTTGTGGATCCAAGCAGATTCCAGAACTTTCCACCAGAGAAATGTGGGTAAAATGTGTTTTTTTTGGCAATTTTTTAGGTTTGCAAGGGATTCTGGGTAACAGAACCTGGTGGGAGGCAGTCAAGTCACCCCATCCTGGATTCCCCTGGGTGTCTAGTTTTCAAAAATGTATAGGTTTGCTAGGTTTCCCTAGGTGCCGGCAGAGCTATGGTTCAAAAACTATAGCTAGGCACTTTGCCAAAAAAGGGTCATTTTTCGCTGTGAAATTGAGGTGTGTCCACGTTAAGTTTTGCGCTGTTTCCTGTTGCGGGCACTAGGCCGACCCACACAAGTGAGGTACCATTTTTCTCGGAAAACTTTGGGGAATGCGGGGTGGGTGGAAATTTGTGGATTCATGCAGATTCCAGAACTTTCCACCAGATAAATGTGGGGAAAATGTGTTTTTTTGGGCAATTCTTTAGGTTTGCAAGGGATTCTGGGTAACAGAACCTGGTGGGAGGCAGTCAAGTCACCCCATCCTGGATTCCCCTGGGTGTCCAGTTTTCAAAAATGTATAGGTTTGCTAGTTTTCCCTAGGTGCCGGCAGAGCTATGGTTCAAAAACTACAGCTAGGCACTTTGCCAAAAAAGGGTCATTTTTCGCTACAAAATTGAGGTGTGTCCACGTTACGTTTTGCGCCGTTTCCTGTCGCGGGCACTAGGCTGACCCACACAAGTGAGGTACCATTTTTCTCGGAAGACTTTGGGGAATGCGGGTGGGGTGGAAATTTGTGGATCCACGCAGATTCCAGAACTTTCCACCAGAGAAATGTAGGGAAAATAGGTTTTTTTGGCAATTTTTTAGGTTTGCAAGGGATTCTGGGTAACAGAACCTGGTGGAGGCAGTCAACTCACCCCATCCTGGATTCCCCTGGGTGTCTAGTTTTCAAAAATGTATAGGTTTGCTAGGTTTCCCTAGGTGCCGGCAGAGCTATGGTTCAAAAACTACAGCTAGGCACTTTGCCAAAAAAAGGGTCATTTTCCACAGCGAAATTGAGGTGTGTCCACGTTGCTTTTTGCACCGTTTCCTGTCGTGGGCACTAGGCCGACCCACACAAGTGAGGTACCATTTTTCTCAGAAGACTTTGGGGAACACTGGGTGGGTGGAAATTTGGGGATCCAAGTAGATTCCAGAAATTTCCACCACAGAAAAATTGGGGAAAATGTGTTTTTTGGGCAATTTTTGAGGTTTGCACGGGATTCTGGGTAACAGAACCTGGTGGGAGGCAGTCAAGTCAGCCCATCCTGGATTCCCCTGGGTGTCTAGTTTTCAAAAATGTATAGATTTGCTAGGTTTCCCTAGGTGCCGGCAGAGCTATGGTTCAAAAACTACAGCTAGGCACTTTGCCAAAAAAGGGTCATTTTTCGCTACGAAATTGAGGTGTGTCCATGTTACGTTTTGCGCCGTTTTCTGTCGCGGGCACTAGGCTGACCGACACAAGTGAGGTACCATTTTTCTCTTAAGACTTTGGGGAACGTGGGGTGGGTGGAAATTTGTGGATCCACGCAGATTCCAGAACTTTCCACCAGATAAATGTGGGGAAAAAGTGTTTTTTTGGCAACTTTTTAGGTTTGCAAGGGATTCTGGGTAACAGAACCTGGTGGGAGGCAGTGAAGTCACCCCATCCTGGATTCCCCTGGGTGTCTAGTTTTAACAAATGTATAGGTTTGCTAGGTTTCCCTATGTGCCGGCAGAGCTATGGTTCAAAAACTACAACTAGGCACTTTGCCAAAAAAGGATAATTTTTCGCTGTGAAATTGAGGTGTGTCCACATTAAGTTTTGTGCCGTTTCCTGTCGCGGGCACTAGGCCGACCCACACAAGTGAGGTACCATTTTTCTCTGAAGACTTTGGGGAACGCGGGGTGGGTGGAAATTTGTGGATTCATGCAGATTCCAGAACTTTCCACCAGAGAAATGTGGGGAAAATGTGTTTTTTTTGGCAATTGTTTAGGTTTGCAAGGGATTCTGGGTAAAAAGAACCTGGTGGGAGGCAGTCAAGTCACCCCATCCTGGATTCCCCTGGGTGTCCAGTTTTCAAAAATGTATAGGTTTTCTAGGTTTCCCTAGGTGCCGGCAGAGCTATGGTTAAAAAACTACAGCTAGGCACTTTGCCAAAAAAGGGTCATTTTTCGCTACAAAATTGAGGTGTGTCCACATTACGTTTTGTGCCGTTTCCTGTCGCGGGCACTAGGCCGACCCACACAAGTGAGGTACCATTTTTCTTGGAAGACTTTGGGGAATAAGGGGTGGGTGGAAATTTGTGGATCCACGCAGATTCCAGAACTTTCCACCAGAGAAATGTAGGGAAAATGCGTTATTTTGGCAATGTTATAGGTTTGCAAGGGATTCTGGGTAACAGAACCTGGTGGAGGCAGTCAAGTCATCCCATCCTGGATTCCCCTGGGTGTCTAGTTTTAAAAAATGTATAGGTTTGCTAGGTTTTCCTAGGTGCCGGCAGAGCTATGGTTCAAAAACTACAGCTAGGCACTTTGCCAAAAAAGGGTCATCTTTCACAGCAAAATTGAGGTGTGTCCACGTTGCGTTTTGCACCGTTTCCTGTCACGGGCACTAGGCCGACCCACACAAGTGAGGTACCATTTTTCTCGGAAGACTTTGGGGAACACTGGGTGGGTGGAAATGTGGGGATCCAAGTAGATTCCAGAACTTTCCACCACAGAAATATGGGGAAAATGTGTTGTTTTTGGCAATTTTTGAGGTTTGCAAGGGATTCTGGGTAACAGAACCTGATGGGAGGCAGTAAAGTCACCCCATCCTGGATTCCCCTGGGTGTCTAGTTTTCAAAAATGTATAGATTTGCTAGGTTTCCCTAGGTGCCGGCAGAGCTATGGTTCAAAAACTACAGCTAGGCACTTTGCCAAAAAAGGGTCATTTTTCGCTACGAAATTGAGGTGTGTCCATGTTAGGTTTTGCACCGTTTCCTGTCGCAGGCACTAGGCTGACCCACACAAGTGAGGTACCATTTTTCTCTGAAGACTTTGGGGAACGCGGGGTGGGTGGAAATTTGTTGATCCACACAGATTCCAGAACGTTCCACCAGATAAATGTGGGGAAAAAGTGTTTTTTTGGCAATTTTTTAGGTGTGCAAGGGATTCTGGGTAACAGAACCTGGTGGGAGGCAGTCAAGTCACCACATCTTAGATTTCTCTGGGTGTCTAGTTTTCCAAAATGTATAGGTTTTCTAGGTTTCCCTAGGTGCCGGCAGAGCTACGGTTAAAAAACTACAGCTAGGCACTTTGCTAAAAAAGGGTAATTTTGCATTGTGAAAATGTGGTGTGTTCACGTCGGGTTTTGAGCCATTTCCTGTCGTGGGCACTATGCCTACCCCTACAAGTGAGGTACCATTTTTATCGGGAGACTTAGGGTAATTCAGATTTGTAAAGGAACTGTTATTACCTATTGACTTTCGATGCATTTCTGCCTTCCAAATGAAAGACATTGTGTAAAAAACAAGTCATTCAAAAAAATGACTGATAATTCTCATGCTAGTATGAGTTTTCCCAATTTCGGAAATGTGCAAATATCTACTGTTTCTAAACTCTATACTTTGTTCCCATTTCAGAAATACATAGGTGTCTTTCATACCGATTTTTCCATGTACACATTTTTACAGAATAATTACTATATACCCGGTACATAATAAAAAACCATTGCAAGTTGCTGCTCAGTTTTTGGATCTGGGTTTGTCGGGTTCTTGGTGAACCTACAAGTCCTATATATCCACACAACCAGTAATGTCCAGCGGATGTAATGGTTTATTGCTTTCAAAGAGCTGTCATAATTAGATGAAGTTACAGGTGAAAACGTTGACACAAAAGTCTTTTTTATTCAACACATTTTCAATTTATCCTATATTTAACTGTTAGTTTCTATAAAAAAACCTTGATGAATCTACACAAATGACCCCTTGCTGAATTCAGAATTTAGTCTACTTCTCTAAAATGTATAGCTTTCCGGGATCCATTATTGCTTTTGTACCCATTTCTACCATTAACTGGAAGGAGGTCGAAATCACAAAAAATAGCAAAAATAGGCTATGTCCCAGAAAAATGCCAAAACTGTGTAAAAAATGTTGGGTTTCTGACAAAAGTCTGGTATCCCCTAAAAGCTGGGAAAATGGTGATTTCAGCCCCATAAACCCTTTTTTGATAACACTTGCAGGGAAAAACTCAGAAGCTTTCATTTGCAGCCCGTTTTTCCCATTTTCCCCCCAAAAAACTTAATTTTGCTGTATTTTGGCTAATTTCTGTGACCCCTCCAGGGGAATCCACAAACCCTGAGTACCTTCAGAATCCCCATGATGTTGGAAGAAAAGGACGTAAATTTGGCGTGGATACCTTATGTGGTCAAAAAGTTACAGGGGCCTCAGCGCGCACTACCCCAAATAGCCAAAAAAAGGGCATGGCACAGGAGGAGAAAAGGCCTGGCAGCGAAGGGGTTAAATGTACTATCCCCACTCTAGTCTCTGCAACAGTAATAGACTTCTAAGGGGTAAAAATTACTATTTCCACCCCAGCCTGTGTAACAGTAGTTGGACTTTGGAGGGATTAAATTGACTATTCCCACCCAAATCTATGCAACAGTATGGAGAGCTTAGGACTTCGGAAGGGTTACATCTACTCTTCCCACTCCAGTCTTTGTGACAGGAGGAAAAATGTTGGACTTTGGAGGGTTAGACTTTCCTATTCCCACTGCAGTTTGTGCAACAATAGAGAAAGCATTTGGCTTTTGTAGGTGTGATATTTACTATTCCCACTCTAGTCTGTGCAACAGTAAGGAAAGCGTTTGACTTTGGAGGGGAATAATTTACTATTCCAGCTCCAGTCTGTGAGACAGACGGGAAAGCGTTGGAGTTCAGAGGGATTGCATTTACTATTCCCACTCCAGTCTGGGCAACAGTAGGAAAAGTGTTAGACTTTCAAAGGGTAAAATTTACTATTCACACTCCAGTCTGTGCAACAGTCGGGAAAGTATTAAACTTCAGAGGGATAAAATTTACTATTCCCACTCAAGTTTGTGCAACAGCAGGGAAAGCTTTGGATTTCAGAGGGGTCAAATATATTATACCTAGTCCAGCCTGTGCAACAGTAGGGAAAGCGTTGGACTTCGGAGGGGTTTCATTTACTATTCCAACTTCAGTCTGCGCAACAGACAGGAAAGTGCCGGACTTCAGAGGGGTAACATTTACTATTCCCACTCCAGTGTATGCAACAGTAGGTAAAGCGTTAGACTTCAGACGGGTAGAAATTACTATTTCCACTCCAGTCTGTACAGCAGTAGAGGAAATGTTGGATTTCAGCAGGGTAAATGTTACTATTCCCTCTCCAGTCTGTGCAACAGAAGGGAAAGCATTTGCCTTTGGTGGAAATAAATTTACTATTCCCACTCCAGTCTGTGCAACAGTGGGGAAAGCATTGGACTTCGGAGGGATTTAATTAACTATTCTGACTCCAGTCTGTTCAACAGTAGGGAAAGTTTTGGACTTCGGAGGGAATACATTTACTTTTCCATCTCCAATCTATGCAACAGTAGGGGAAAGTGTAGGACTTTGAAGGGGTCATATGTACTTTTCCCACTCCAGTCTATGCAACAGTCATGCAGATTCCAGAACTTTCCATCACAGAAATGTTGGGAAAATGCGTTTTTTTTGTCACGTTTGCAAGGGATTCTGGGTAACAGACCCTGGTGGGAGGCAGTCAAGTCACCCCATCCTGGATTCCCCTGGGTGTCTAGTTTTAAAAAATGTATAGGTTTACTAGGTTTCCCTAGGTGCCGGCAGGGCTAGGGTTAAAAACTACAGCTGGTCACTTTGCCAAAAAAGGGTCATTTTTCACTGCAAAATTGAGGTGTGACCACGTTGCGTTTTGCGCCGTTTCCTGTCACGGCCACTATGCCGACCCGCACAAGTGAGGTACCATTTTTCTCGTAGGACTTTGGGGAACGTGGGGTGGGTGGAAATTTGTGGATCAATGCAGATTCCAGAACTTTTCATCACAGAAATGTGGGGAAAATGTGTTTTTTTTGTCAATTTTTTACGTTTGCAAGGGATTCTGGGTAACAGACCATGGTGGGAGGCAGTCAAGTCACCCCATACTGGATTCCCCTGGGTGTCTAGTTTTCAAAAATGTAGAGGTTTGCTATGTTTCCCTCGGTGCCGGCAGGGCTAAGGTTAAAAAACTACAGCTCGTCACTTTGCCAAAAAAGGGTCATTTTTCACTGCAAAATTGAGGTGTGACCATGTTGTATTTTGCGCCATTTCCTGTCGCGAAAACTAGGCCGACCCGCACAAGTGAGGTACCATTTTTCTCGTAGGACTTTGGGGAACGCGGGGTGGGTGGAAATTTGTGGATCCACGCAGATTCCAGAACTTTCCATCACAGAAATGTGGGGAAAATGTGTTTTTTTTTGTCAATTCTTTACGTTTGTAAGGGATTCTGGGTAACAGACCATGGTGGGAGGCAGTCAAGTCACCCCATCCTGGATTCCCCTGGGTGTCTAGTTTTCAAAAATGTATAGGTTTGCTAGGTTTCCCTAGGTGCCGGCAGAGCTATGGTTCAAAAACTACAGCTAGGCACTTTGCCAAAAAAGGGTCATTTTTCGCTGTGAAATTGAGGTGTGTCCACGTTAAGTTTCCCTAGGTGCCGGCAGGGCTAGGGTTCAAAAACTACAGCTAGACTCTTTGCAAAAAAAGTGTAAATTTTCAGTGTGAAAATGTGGTGTGTTCACCTTAGGTTTTGAGCCACTTCCTGTTGTGGGCACTATGCCTACCCACACAAATGAGGTACCATTTTTATCGGGAGGCTTAGGGAAGTTCAGATTTGTAAAGCAACTGTTATTACCTATTGATTTTTGATGCATTTCTCCCTTCCAAATGAAAGACATTGTGTAAAAAAAAAGTCATTTTGAAAAATGACCAATAATTGTCATGCAATTATGAGTATTCCCAATTTCGAAAATGTCCAAATATGCACTGTTTCTAAACTCTGTAATTTGTTCCCATTTCAGAAATACATAGGTGTCTTTCATACCGATTTTTCCATGTACACATTTTCCCACAATAATTGCTATATACCCGGAACAAAAAAAAAAAACATTACAAAATGCTGCTCAGTTTTTTACTCTGGGTTCGTTGGGCTCTTGGTGAACCTACAAGTCCTATATATCCCCACAACCAGGAAGGTCCACCAAATGTAACGGTACATTGCTTTCAAAGAGATGTCATAATTCGAAGAAGTTACAGGTGAAAACGTTAACTCAAAAGGCTGCTTTTTTCAACAAATGTTTAATTTTTCCTATATTTACCTGTTAGTTTCTATAAAGAAACCTTGATGGATCTACACAAATGACCCCTTGCTGAATTCAGAATTTTGTCTACTTTTCAAAAATGTATAGCTTTCCAGGATCCATTATTGCTTTTCTACCCATTTCTACCATTATCTGGAAGGAGGTTGAAAGCACAAAAAATAGCAAAAATAGGTTATGTCCCAGAAAAATGTCAAAACTGTGTAAAAAATGTTGGATTTCTGACAAAAACCTGTCATTCCCTAAAAGCTGGAGAAATTGTGATTTCATCCCCACAAACCCTTTTTTGATATCATTTGCAGAGAAAAACCCAGACGCTTTCATTTGCAGCCACTTTTCCCGATTTTTCACATAAAAAACAAAATTTTGCTGTATTTTGACTAATTTCTGGGAACCCTCTAGGAGAATCCACAAACCCTGGGTACCTTTAGAATCCCCATGATGTTGGAAGAAAGGGACGCAAATTTGGCGTGGATACCTAATGTGGTCAAAAAGTTACAGGGGCCTAAGCGTGCACTACCCCAAATAGCCCAAAAAAGGCTTAGCACAGGAGGGGAAAAGGCCTAGCAGCGAAGGGGTTAACTGTGATCTGTATTCATTGTCAACATTATTATATCAATAAAACATTTCAAATGAGCAAAACATGTCTGTATACTTTTTATCAACTTTCCATCTATAACAAATCAATAATAAAGGCAGCCCCCAGAGTGCATCACATTTTTATTACATTACATGCAACCATAGTCTTAGCCCTAGAGGAGGTTTTAATATACGTTTCGCCTTTATACACCTTTACCCACAATAATTGCAACCATGAAGTAAGGCCCTAGAGGCCACAGCACTCCCAGTTGTAGAGAAAAAGACATTGAGAAAAATCCTGGAGTGCTGTGCATTTTATGACCCATGCAAACCGAGGGTCATTACTTTTTTAAGACTCTTTCTGGGGGGAGTTATTACCCTCCTGCAGCTCCCTTACACCTTCTTACTGTCATTGGTTGTGCCTCTGCCATCCTGCAGCTACCATGACTAAAGAAAATTAGGCAGATGCGGAAGCCTCAAATGGCATAATGGGCCACTCCAGCCAGAGAAGAGTGTAAGTGATGAGCGGCTCTCCCACTGCACTAGAGAGAGCTGCTGTTGCTTTTTTACATTGCTGCATGGCCTCGCGCAATGTTTTCTTTTGTTCTTTTTTCTTCCTTTTTGGGGATGCATGATCCTACCTGGGCATCCCCATGCCTTCTCTCATTGGGGACACATGAAGGGGGCCCACCTCTCACTGCCCCGCTGGCTCCCGCATGGCCCGCACCTCCATGTTCGGCACACCCCCACTGGGGGTGGCGCTACTTGGATCCACCGTCCTCTTCGTAGGGCAGTCGGTGAAGGGGCCCCATGTGCCACCCCCTAGAAAAATTAAAACCGTCTACCCCCAGGAAGATGGGGCCCCTAGGGACAAGGGTGATGGGGCCTCCCCCTCCTCCTTGGTGCAAATAGATAAAATGATCCTTGTACTGACCCCAGGCCCTGGCCCACCTGGGTGTACTGCTGTCTGGATGGTGGAGAATAATGTGCTACGTTCGTCAAATGAGGGGTCAAAGGTCTCCAATATTTTAAATACCATAACATGGGCCTGGTTGAGTAGCTTTTGATGATCCTGGCCTCATTTTACTCCTGGTGGTGAGCTATAGACAACAGGTGCAGGTTGCAGTGGACTGCCTCACCTCCAAAGTGGTGTTAACAACAGAGAGCTCATTCTCCTGGTTCCCCATGCCAGTCTTCTGCTTAGTCTCTGTGTCTGGGTGCAGAAGTCAAGGGATTTCTCCCAACTTGTCCTCAAGGCATCTCAGGGGGCCAGCCTCACTGGCCTTTGGGCAGAATCACTAGTCCTGGGGTCAAAGGGGCAGAGACCATAACCCTTTGTGGGCACCAGGGGATTCTTATGTCCAGTTGTCCATGAAGGCCCAAGGGTTCAGCAGTGAATCACAGATAAACACCAAGCAAGAGAGAGTCTCCTCCT
Organism: Triturus cristatus; assembly: GCF_964204655.1. Taxonomy (NCBI): domain Eukaryota; kingdom Metazoa; phylum Chordata; class Amphibia; order Caudata; family Salamandridae; genus Triturus; species Triturus cristatus. Next base: position 457,804,611 of record NC_140586.1, on the reverse strand, counting down.
TGTGCAATAGATTTTAAAGAGAAGAAGAAGGTTCCAGATGCCAGGCACCACTGACCAATCCTAGGGCGCCACATGCCCTCCCCACCCCTTCCCCAACCCTCCTGCACAGCATGCTGGAACCGTTCAAACGGGCATCATCCAGGAGTCAATAGTCAGACTCCTCTGGGGGACTCAGCTCCACCTCTCACTGACATCACTGCCAGGGCCTTCCTCACTGGACTTCCAAAGTTGGCTCCAGAGGTCTGTGTTCCCTCTTTTGTTTAGTAGGCTTTGGCAGACCCATTCCTGGTACAGTGTGACAGCTGATTGATTGATGCAGATCATTCAGCCCCATCCTTTTCCGTCTCAGAAGCTGGGTGAAGCACTGTTAATTGTTCCCTCTGCCTGGGGAAGCCTTTGATCCTGCTGCTGTAGTGAAATGTAATTAACTGGGCGCTGAGCCAGATAAATGTTGCATTTATGGATGTCGTATGAGTTATCGAGATATCTTTTTGGAACTTGCATATTTGATTTTTTGCACACGCTACACCCAACATTGATATTACACTGGTCCCTGCAGGCTAGAGGGAAGCAAAACTTAACTGTAAGGCGATTCTCTCCCTATGTGTTTAATAAAGTGTCACTACAGATTAAACAGTAAATCACACTTAGTTTCCTTATTAGTTAACATTATACGCATACTGTTGGTCAATATATCATCCTACAGAGTCAACACTGCACCAGGCTAACTGAGCACAGATACAAAGCTGCACACAACAGTAGCCTCCCACGCACAGCCTGTACACAAGTGCAAATGTCTGTGTTCACATGTTCACATGTAACCAGCTATGTGCCCCTTATCCTTGCTTCGTTGCAGTGGCCTTATCTTTAAAAGGCTGACACTGTTGGTAAACACATGCAGTCCATTTTACATTTGTGATTACCATAGGTGAGACACATGTAGTCTGACTCACCCAAGGTAAAAAGTCCAAATCTGGGTGATCCAATAATCAAAAAACACAATTGCAACACATGTCATTACAATATATATTTTCGGTGAACTATGAGACAAGGTGCTCTCTCCTTCATGAGAAAAATCAAATGAGTGTTAGGTTACAGTTCTGTTTTCTCATCAGATGGTTACTATTACTATTTTCTTTGAGTTAAGATCTTCCTATCTTTGTAAAAAAGCAGGGCAATATGTACATAACTTTATTGCCCAAGAGCACACAATTTGCAGTAAGGGAGGATGCGATTAATAAAAAGTATTTTGTCTGATTCCATAGATTCCGTTTTGCTTATTAAACAACAACTGGGATGTGAGTGATTCTGATGGGGTGACTCAGAGACTACTCCCCCCAAACAAATGCCACTGTGTTGTGGAATGTGGGCAGACTTTTAATACTGAGCTCCCACCCAGCATAAATTGATAAAGTGGCAAAGTCAGGGTTAAACATCAAATCTCCTAGAACCATGGCTAACACGTTCCCAGGGAAAGCTGCCTTCAACTCTCCATTGCAGGAGGTGTCCCCCCTCCTTTCTCCTGTCTGCATTTTTGATTGACAGCGCCAAAGACCCCCTCCCACCACCCGATCATGCTGACCGGCTGGACCTCACCAGATTGGACTTCAACTCCCATCAGCACCGGGGGCGTGGCCAGCTGCCACTCTCTGTTTCACACCTCCCAGCACAGCATAAGGTCTCCTATGGCCCCTCACATTGCGGGAAGCCACCTTCAACTCTCTGGTGCAGGAGCGGGCCCCCTCCTTTCTCTTGCCAGCTTCTGCACTTGAGTGTGCCAAAGACCCCCTCCCACCACCTGACCATGATAATCGGCCAGACCTGACCGGATCGGACTTCAAATTCCATCAGCCCCTGGGGCGGGGCAAGCTGCCACTCTGTTTTGTACCTCCAGGCTCAGTATAAGATCTACTGTGGTCCCTGCATTTTGCTATGTGCATGGGCGGTTCCCCGGGCAAAGCCCAAGTCATGGGCAGGCCCATCCATGCTCATCATAGCTCGGAGGAGGCTGGGCTGGGTGCCTCCTCTAGCACCCACTCCTCATGGCTTAAATTACTGTACCCCCTTTGCTGCCTGCTGCCCCTGTCCCTGCCCCTGCACTGCCCCAGCACTGCCCCTGCACTGCCCCAGCAGTGCCTGGTGACCCTGTCCTTGTGCTGCCCGCTGCCTCTGTCCCTATGCTGCCCCCTCACTGCCTGCTGCCCCGGTCCCTGTGCTGCCCCTGCGATGCCTGCTGCCCCTCTCCCTGTGCTGCCCCCTCACTGCCTGCTGCTCCTATCGATGCGGTGCCTGCTGCCCTATCCCTGCGCTGCCTGCTGCCCATATCCCTGCACTGCCCTGCACTTTGATCTCCCTCCCAGATCACAAATAGGAAGCTCCTGCACAATCTCACAGCGTTTATACACAATAGACACATTGCCAACGCACTGCTGGTTGGAGAATGCCCAGTGCCTAGACCTCTGGCCGTCCCGCCACCCGGCGGTACACCTCCAAGGAACTTCTAGACCTAGACCACGGATGCCAAATCAGCTACATCTTCTCCTCCTCACGATCCACCAAAGGACTCTTCACGTGCAGACAACGGCGACCTTTCCTGCAACACAACCTACGAAAGATCCGCTCCACACCTGTCCAAAGGACAAGAAACACCCAGCACCCACTCCATTGTATCCTACGCAAAGCCTGCTCACTCACCAAACATGGTGTCCCAGATGGAAATCTGGGACATTATCACCACCCTCGCCATAAACATTGCCTTCATCACCGTGGCTCAACCCCTCCTTGAACCCTAACACCACCACCGTCACTTCTGAAGGCTACAAGATGATACACCGAGACCACGCCAACAAACAAGTCTGAGTTGCCAACATCATCTTCAAGGCTACCATCAGATGCACCATCACAACGACGACCCCACACATCTCATGGAACACCTCAACTTCCTACTACAAACTGATGTGAGGACGATGCTAAGAGGCCACCCTCACCTACAGATCCCTGGGGCCACGAGCAACATTCTGCAATGCCATCCAAAACCTCATCACCCCCCTCCTTAGCAGTCGTCTCTCCCCACTACATTCTGCTGAGCGACCTCAACTTCCACATCAACGACCCCAGCGATGCCAACTCCATCACCGTCCTGCAAAACCTCAACAATATTGTCCGCACCCAACTGGTCACCGAATCCATGCACAAAGTCGGACACACATTCAACCCCATTTTCACCACCAGTGACAGAATCAAATTCAGCCATACCACAGAACACAGCTGGACTGATCACACCATTGTATAATTCACCATCACCGATGCCCAGCACACCTTCACCCTGTGCCAGATCTCCTCCCACCACAGCTAGATCAAGGTCACCGAAACTCAATGGTCAAATGACCTCACCACTTCCCAACCCGAGGCCTCAACCAACCTCAACCAGACCATCTAGAACTTTGCCATATGGATCACCAACAGCGCCAACAGAGTCACCCAACTGAACCAACAACGGCGGTGGCCACTCCTTCTCCTACAATGCTAACAGGACATGGAACAACCTCCTCCTCCAGCTCCGCACAGCTCCCTCGCTGGCAGGCTTCAGAAGAGACTCAAGAGTAAGACTTGGCTCTTCAATGGAGACACAGTGCCCAAATACCCTTTGGGGTGACAGCACTGCGCTTTACAAATGCTGAATGATTGATTGATTGTCCCAACATCTAGTAGTGGAGGTTGTGTGTTTGCCTCTGCCCACCTCAGTGAATTGTACACTTCGCTGGGGTGCCTTGGTCCAGAAATTGTGCACAATTCACAAAATTAACTGAGCCTTCTTCTAATCACTCCTACTGTTTTCAGATGAGATACAAAAGGCAAAAGGAAATTAACGAGCCAAAAATGCTATTTCATTACAGTTCAATAATCAAGCTATTTCCTTTGCTGAACTTGATTTGTCAATAGGAGAAAAAGCAAGCAGAGGAGGCTTACTCCAGGGACGGGTATGCCCAGACGTGGGTCCCGTCCTCTACATGCCACTGGAATCAGGCTAAACTGGCTGAAGAGGGGTGAAACCCCGAAACCGGTCCTAGGATGCTTGTTTCCAGTCCATGGAGGACCTGGCATGGCAGTTCGGGCTGGACTGTTCCCATGAGGCACAGGGTCAAGAATGATTTGCATATGGCTGGGTTCAAACTGGAATGGCATGGTGCGCAAAAACACGATGGATTTAGGCCCAGATCTCTGTACTGGGGTGAATGTATGACATTGTTCTGCATTTTGCCCATCAATTGTTGTTTTTGCATTTACCTGGCTTGGCAGTTTGGGATGGACTGTTCACATGAGGCACAGGGTTAAGATTGACTTGCATATGGCTTGGTTCAAACTGGAATGGCATGGTGAGCAAAAAACGATGGACTTAGGCCCAGATCTCTGTACTGGGGTGAATGTATGACATTGTTCTGCATTCTGTCCATCAATTGTTGTTTTCATTTGTCACCCCAAGTGGGACGGGTATGCACAGATGTGGGTCCCGTGCTCTCCAGGCCACTGGAATCAAGCTATCCTGGCTGACGAGAGGTGAACTCCTAAACTGGTCCTAGGATGCTTGTTTCCAGTCCAGGGAGGACCTGGCTTGGCAGTTCGGGATGGACTGTTCCCATGAGGCATAGAGTTAAGATTGATTTGCATATGGCTGGGTTCAAACTGGAATGGCATGGTGAGCAAAAAAAACGATGGATTTAGGCCCAGATCTCTGTACTGGGGTGAATGTATGACAGTGTTCTGCATTCTGTCCATCAATTGTTTTTGAATTTGTCACCCCGAGTGGGACGAGTGGGCCAAAACGTGGGTCCCGTGCTCTCCATGCCACTGGAATCAAGCTATCCTGGCTGAAGAGAGGTGAAACCCCGAATCCGGTCCTAGGATGCCGGTTTCCAGTCCAGGGAGGACCTGGCTTAGCAGCTCGGGCTGGACTGTTCCCATGAGGCACAGAGTCAAGAGTGATTTGCATATGGCTGGGTTCAAACTGGAATGGCATGGTGAGCAAAAAAACAATGGATTTAGGCCCAGATCACTGTACTAGGGTGAATGTATGTCATTGTTCTGCATTTTGTCCATCATATGTTGTTTTTATATGTGTCACCCCGAGTGGGACGGGTGTGCCCAGATGTGGATCTCGTGCTCTCCATGCCACTGGAATCAAACTATCGTGGCTGAAGAGGGGTGAAAACCCGAAACCGGTCCTAGTATGCTGGTTTCCAGTCCAGGGAGGACCTGGCTTGGCAGGTCCTGCTGGTCTGTTCCCATGAGGCACAGGGTCACGACTGATTTGCATATGGCTGGGTTCAAACTGGTATGGCATGTTGAGCAACAAAATGATGGATTTAGGCCCAGATCTCTGTACTGGGGTGAATGTATGACATTGTTCTGCATTCTGTCTATCAATTGTTGTTTTTGCATATGTCACCCCGAGTGGGACGCGCATGCCCAGATGTGGGTCCCATTATCTCCATGCCACTGGAATCAAGCTATCCTGGCTGAAGAGGGGTGAAACCTCGAAACCGTTACTAGGATGCTTATTTCCAGTCCAGGGAGGACCTGGCTTGGAAGTTCAGGCTGGAATGTTCCCATGAGGCACAGGTTCAAGACTGATTTGCATATGGCTGGGTTCAAACTGGAGTGGCATGGTGAGCAAAAAAACTATAGATTTAGGCCCAGATCTCTGTACTGGGGTGAATGTATGACATTGTTCTGCATTCGGTCCATCAATTGTTGTTTTTCATTTGTCACCCCGAGTGGGACTGATATGCCCAGATGTGGGTTCCGTGCTCTCCATGCCACTGGAATCAAGCTATCCTGGCTGAAGAGAGGTGAAACCCCGAAACCGGTCCTAGGATGCCGGTTTCCAGTCCAGGGAGGACCTGGTTTGGCAGTTCGGGCTGGACTGTTCCCATGAGGCACAGGGTTAAGATTGATTTGCATATGTCTGGGTTCAAACTGGAATGGCATGGTGAGCAAAAAACGATGGATTTAGACCCAGATCTCTGTACTGAGGTGAATGTATGACATTGTTCTGCATTCTGTCCATCAATTGTTGTTTTTCATTTTTCACCCCAAGTGTGACGGGTATGCCCAGACGTAAGTCCTGTGCTCTCCATGCCAGTGGAATCAAGCTATCCTAGCTGAAGAGAGGTGAAACTCCTAAACAAGTCCTAGGATGCTTGTTTCCAGTCCACGGAGGACCTGGCTTGGCAGTTCGGGTTGGACTGTTCACATAAGGCACAGGGTTAAGATTGATTTTCATATGGCTGGGTTCAAACTGGAATGGCATGGTGAGCAAAAAAACAATGGATTTAGTCCCAGATTACTGTACTGGGGTGAATGTATGTAATTGTTCTGCATTTTGTCCATCAATTGTTGTTTTTGCATTTGTCACCCCGAGTGGGACGGGTATGGCCAGACGTGGGTCCCATGCTCTCCATGCCACTGGAATCAAGCTATCCTGGCTGAAGAGGGGTGAAACCCCGAACCGGTCCTAGTATGCTTGTTTCCAGTCCAGGGAGGACCTGGCTTGGCAGTTCGTGCTAGACTGTTCCCATGAGGCACAGGGTCAAGATTGATTTGCACATGGCTAAGTTCAAACTGGAATGGCATGGTGAGCAAAAACACGATGGATTTAGGCCCAGATCTCTGTACTGGGGTGAATGTATGGCATTGTTTTGCATTCTGTCCATCAACTGTTGTTTTTTCAGCTGTTTAAAAAGTGCCATAGCATATAATGCACTTGTAGTAAGATGGAAAGGATAGCCGTCATATCCGTGACGGAGTAACCCATCCACCAAACTCAAAATCAGGCCAATAGATTTGCCAATACTGTGGTAATCTATATCTCAGTTGATAAATCTCTACTGCTCCATCGAGTAATGCAAAAACAACAATTGATGGTCAGAATGCAGAACAATGTCATACATTCACCCCAGTACAGAGATCTGGGCCTAAACCCATTGTTTTTTTGCTCACCATGCCATTCCAGTTTGAACCCAGCCATATGCAAATCAGTCTTGACCCTGTGCCTCCTGGTAACAGTCCAGCCCGAACTGCCAAGCCAGGTCCTCCTCACAGCTTACATACCGTGAATTTCTTAAAATTCAAGCTGTCAATTTTTTGCGTGTATGTATTCATGTTTGTTTAACTTAGGAGCATCTAGACCTCTTTCTCCTTTTTCTTGTAATGTCGATGTTTAACATGCGATCTGAACCCGTTTTTTATTCTCTATCATAATAAAGACTCCTAGACTTTACTAGCTGAGAAATGCTTAACTCTGACCACCTGAGCAGAATAAAATAATATGTAAACTTTCATGCACTGAAAACAGATGCAGTGAACTCTAGAACTCCATATCTTAGAATAGTGAGAAAATTTTCAAATATCGTCAATACCAACTGTTTCTTTTTGATTACCTTATATTGGTTTAGAGCATGCAAACCATGTTCTAATTCAGTGTCTGTGCGAATCCTTTGTAAAAAGCCCTATAAAAAGGTAAGATTTCTGTATGCAAGCAGGAGTCCCTTTTCCCACTCTCTGAATGCAGAGTTTGACTAGAACTCTATTGAGCTAAGCTCTATTTTGAATTGAGCCAAATACTATTGATTGAACTTTGATAGCCCAGTTTACACATTTCTCTACTTTAATTCTTAAGTAAATCTTAACATTTGGATTCTTTTCTATCATTCTTTTCCAGAAATGCTTTATTCTGCCTCCTGTAGTTCTCTCACACAACTTACGAAAGAAAGACGGGTCCAACTGGGTGCACAAAAGTCCGGGAAGTACTACACTGCTCTCGGTCTGGTGCCAGCGCAAAAATAAGGAAATTAATGTACTGGTTGGTTCACTGATAACAAGATACCCGTCATGTTTGTGACAGAGTACCCAGCTGCCAAACTCAGAATCAGGCCCTTTTTCTCGTTTGGAGCTGAGTGGCTTAATTTCATTATGGCATAAAACCCTCAAAACTAACTCCAGAACTCGAAGTCCACACCATGGACATGCTTGGCACTATCTATGCCCAGCTTCCACCTGTCATCACCCAACTCCTACCCTGCTGGCATCTATGTGGCCCTTGATCACATCACAAACCCGACTTTTTGGCCCCTCGGAAAATATTTGCAACTGCCCATGTTCTAGAACAGATATTTAAATTCTGTACATTGTGTGAACAATTTATGCTATTTTAAACTTATTTTTAAATGAGCCCACATACTGAGTTCTTTATTAAAACGTGAATATTCCTTTCAATTTTAATGGGAAGACACAGGGGATAAATGACGAACTAGTCTGAACAAAAAAAAAACAGGCCTAAAATGAAAAGTTAAACCACATACACTAGTGAGGTAGATTGTTGTACCGCATATATGAGGGGGTTTTTATGGCTCAATTTAACTAACTCGGTCTGCCCCAAACTGTCAATTTTATTTCACAAAAACTAAAAAAAAAAAAAAAATACCTAAACCATGCAGCTCGTGGATTGGTTTTATTTTAAGGCGAAGATTCGAGTTAAATAACACGACGAAACCGATCAGCTCCATCTCATTTGGAGGGTGGGATTTGGCTGTACCACCCCTGCAGCCTCTTCGATAAGTCGCCTGCCAGCTGCAGCAAGTTACAAAGACAGCATGAATCAAACAACTTCAACATAAAGATTCAGTCGGTTATCCAAGGGTGTGGGGCCAACTTTCCGGAACTTTGAGAAGCTGCAGACTCCATTACTGTTCAGGGGGTCATCTGATTGTTTTACTCATTCACAGTCGTGGATTTCTTTACAGTGCCAAGAAATAATCGCTGTTATATTGTTGAATATGTGAGGTTACCACACACTAAAAAATGGAAAATGATAATTTTCTTCTTGCATGTTGTCCCTGTCAATATATTTTAAAAGTGTTGGATGGAGGATGGTCAGATTATAATATGTGCCTTTACTACACTCTATAAACCTCTTACAAAAAAGTACTTTCTAAGTGGTCACTCGAAGTAATTGCAGGCCACACAACCAAATCTCTCGTAAATGTGCTGCAAAAGGCGTTTTATTGTTCCCAAGAAGACCGCAACATAAAACCAAGCGCGGTGGCTTGCAGAGTGCATTAGACATTGCTATTCAGCAAAGGAAGTGGTTCGGATCCGAGCCATTAATGCACTGCATGTGTCTTGCTTCCGGATAAACAGGCTAAGATTACTGCAAATGTGAGGATTTAGAAGGTGCCTTGGGGTTTGCAGGCCACTGCTAAAAGGTTAGCGCCGACTGTCACTTTAAGGACACCGACCCAGGGGGGGGGGGGGTTTCGTTATTTAAAGATCCGGCACAAATGGTATGAAAAGCAGAGGCGTGACGCATGTTGTGCAGAGGGGCCTCTGAGACTCGCATATCTCATAGATATTCACAGATCTTTCGTTTGGCAGGAGGACCCTGGACAGTCACAGGGGCTACAGGAACCTGTGTTACAAACACAGCTTTAATGGGCCGGGTCACTCCAGGTCGCAGGTCTGGTAGGAATTAAAAACGGACACTAAAATTGGGTCCCTTTCGGGCCCTATATTTATGACCTTAACTTTACAGACAAAAACACTGATTGGGTTCTGAAAAATGAGTGTAGAAAACAGTAAGTTAATCCATTTCGTTCTGGTTTATATTTCACATGCTGTAATAACCTTGCAAAGCCTAGGAGTGTTTTCTGTTTCCTTGGTGGTGTGTTTCAGTTTGTTTTTTTACAGGCAGAATATTACTCTTGTGTAGTGCATAATTTGAAATGAGTTGCATCCAGGTGTTTCTAATCGTGTACGATAGACTTTTGGCTGAAGGAAATGTTGGATTCTCTCAGTGCCTGTCAGGGGGTCAAAAAGTAGCTCAGAATACATTGTCATCCAATCCTAGACCTCTCTGTAAAGCGCACAGTGCAAAGGTCATTTATGCAAGTTGCAATTGTGATTCCATGCAAACATTCGGGTAGGGTGGCACTCTAAGGGAATTTTAATTTATAGACTTAAGCCACACCCTTACTTATAAGGCCACATTCCTTTCAGCAACGCCCCACCCCCACTTTTTTTATTCCACACAAAAAGGCCCTGTTTAAAACCCTGGTGAAAAGGGATTTTGTAGTAAAGGCGCTAGTATTTAATTTACTACACACTTTAAAAAAAATGTGGTTTCAAATAATTGATTGTATAGGGATATGTAATTTTCCAAGGCTTCTCAATTCTCTTTGTTTCTTCCTTTTACAGCTATTTAAGTGATATTGATGTTATATTTTTTTATTGAAGACTTTTTGCATCATTTTACTATATCAATGAGTTCTTTCCACCACTGATGGAGTACCAAATTGGTCAGTCAGTCCCATGTCTGGATTGTCTGTTGGCACCATCTGTTGCTTTTTGCCATTAGGTTAAGAACATTTGGTGCGGGTATAGTTGTTGAGGCAAAATCAATCGAGTAGCTAAGTGTTTGAGCTATTTATCTGCATAGGGATACTATTGCTGGCTTTGTAGTTTAGACAACTGGTATTTGAGGAGCCGAATGTATAAAACGCAGATGAGTTCATGTGGCCTCTCATGTAAATATGTTCAGCCTTCATATAATTAAAGCTCCCTGAGAACATGCTCATATAATCAAAGAAGTGTGAACCACACCAGTTTCAATGCCAGACCCCTATCCCTTTAGTCTACATTAAAGGACCCCCTTCAGGTATAGGAGATAATTGTATGATTGGACGGATCCCACCAGTATCGTTCATCAGTTACTCACCTGGAGAAGGGAGAAGATGATGCCACCCACTAAAGCCACACCAATGGAGATGATGGTGGCATTTAAGGGGTTAAGGGTTTGTGGGATAACAACTGTGAGGCTCTGACATTTAAACCAGTGCAGTGGACCCCTATTATGCTTCTACCTCCCCTCTTTTGATTGATGATATGTTCAGGCTTCATCAGAATACAATTATAAGATGCAGAAATAACCAAGGTTTAATGGCTCAAAGAATTTAATATCTTCTCTGCTTTCAAGTTTAAATTATAGAAATTATAGAAATACGTAAATTGTGCACTGAACTTTTGTGTCCTGCCTGATATTTTGCAAAGCAAATCAATGAGATTTGTTACAGAAATGTCCATTCTGAGGCAGCCAAAAAGTACCTGCTCCTTGAGAATAGTTACAAAAGGAGGATGGTGGCTAGTAAAGGACAGAGGGCATTTGCTTTTCTGAATTGGAAACTAATTTTCAATCTTTTTTTAAGCAGACCGGGTCCATGAAAGGAACATTTGAGTCCTAAAAATGAATAAATGGTTCCTGTGTTGAAACACATCACAGCAACCACTCTCTTTGCCCCACCGAGGCTGCGCAACAATATTATCCTTTGCAAACTGAGATACCATTCCCTTTGAGATAAAGGTATCTGATCAGTGGTTTCTGGCTACATTTGCAGTCAAAAATCATTGGTACATTCTATTTTGACTCCGAAAACACGAGGCAGACGCCCTTTTCGTGCCCCTACACAGGCGCCTGAAGTAGGGGTGCAGAGGGTGCTGCAGCACCCCTAATATAAACTCAAGGAGTTCAGAAGGTGAATGAGCACTAAAGATTCCTTTAAATGTTGTTTTTATCTTGTTATATATTCAAAGACAGAAGTCAAATGTCAGACAATGTCTTCTAATAAAAAAAATTCTAATTCTTTTAACTTAAAAAAAAAATGTTTTTATTGATTTTTCCCACTTTTATGCAAGGATTAGCACAGTTTCCCATACATAAACATAAACTTAAGGCAGCAAGTTTATAGTACATAAAATAAACATACATTCAAAAAACGTTATACAGACTGATACAGAAATAGATAATAGTAAGCATAAAAGAAAGTAACAATATTTCCTACTGAATCCAATCTGTTATGGCTGACCAAATCTTGGCTCCCATAGCCCTCTTCCTCTTCCCCTTAGTTCTATATAGTGCTATTTCTAAATTATACATGGCTAATAATCTTGACCGCCAGTTCAAGAATGTCGGTGGATCAGGACTGATCCATTCCTTCGTAATACAGGCCCTTATCACTACCATACAGATGAACAAAAAAGATACCATAATTCTTGATCTAGTCTGTGCAGTAATATCTGAGCCAACCCCTATCAAGACCAATGCCCTGGTTATGTTCACAGAGGATCCCAATATTGTACCTAAGAACTGCTCAATTTCTCTAAATAATTCCCCTAATTTAGGACAAAGAAAGAACATATGAACTGAATCGGCTGCATGTTGACCACATCTATTACATTTGACCCCAACAGATGTCCCCCATTTTGAGATCTTACTTGGGGTATAATATAGATCATAAATGGCCATGCAATGTTGAGTGTGCATCCTCCCGGTCATCAAAACCTGATTAGCAAGCCCCAAGGATTCCCTGATGTCAACATCCTCTAACCCCAGTTTCCTTACCCATTTTCCTTGACAGACATCTAAATCATCAGGAAATGTCTCAATTAGTTGTAAATAAAATTGACCAATAGATATTTTTTTCTTCATTCTTTCAGTAAGCGGGATCCTAGCAAGCTGTTGTCTGAATCCAGGCCCTTGCTTATCGAAATAGATACGGATTTGGAGATATTTAAAGAATTCATGTTTAGCTAAACCAAATTTTGCTTGCAAATCCGCAAACCTTACCAACTTACCATCATCACATAAATCCCCTAAACAGTGAATCCCTTTTAATCTCCATCTGTCGGTGACCTGATCTCGAAAGATTACTGGAAGCAGCCCAGCAGCTGAAAATGGAGTATATGCATTCAGTTTAAAAACGCCAAGGTGACGCTTGACTTGCTTCCAAACAGAATAAGCTTCCCTAAGTATTTTAAATTTGGTTTTCTTAAAATAACTTGGTTCAATTATTTTGACCAGGCATTCCCTAGTCTCATCCCCCAACCCAAATTCATATATTGATGGCCTATGGCAATGCAAAATTTTAGCTCTGTCCCCGACAACTAAGGGGCTAATACATTGCAGAATTGCTGCCCAATATTATAACATAAAATGTGGTATACCCCAGCAACCACGATCTTTTGGTAGCCCCATTTTTTTAAAGGCCCTTCTCTGTCGACTGTATCCCCATAAGAATCTAGAACAGATTTGTTCTAACCTCTTAAAACATAACACAGGAAATTCTAATGGAATTGTTCTAAACATATATAAGACCTTTGGTAATACCAACATTTTTAATACATTTGATCTGCCATATAAAGATAGGTGCAAATGATCCAACCGCTCCAATATTAGATTCACCCTTGTCAATACAGGATTCATCTTTAGCTCTGGAATGTTACTAATGGGCATTGAGATTTTAATCCCAAGATATGTAACTTCTGAGATAATTGCCACATTTACAGGAGGATCCCCACCTGAATAAAGTACTTGCATTTTAGATAAATGTAATTTATATCCTGAGAAATTCCCAAACTGAGATGCCAATTTATCAATTGCAGGAAGTGCAGTAACAATATCTCTTGTGACAACAACAATATCATCGGTATAGGCCAGTGCTCTATACTCCATATGCCGGAGTTGTACTGGTTTTATATCTTTAAGGCAATTCAACGTATTCAGAAAAAAATCAATATAAAGAGCAAATAATAAGGGTGAACAACGACATCCTTGTCGAGTGCCTCGACCTATATTAAATAAACCAGATTCTTGTCCGGAGATTCGTATGCTTGCTTCCGGACTGATATATAATGTCCTAACTGCTTACCGTGTCTTAGGGCCAAATCCCTTCCTTCTTAAAACCTCCCACATGTAGGGCCAGGAAACCCTGTTGAATGCCTTCTTGGCATCCAACAGGATTACCCCCAATGTAGTATTGGTTGCTTGTGCCCAATCCAAAAAAGAGATCACACGCCTCACATGGTCTGCAGTGTCTCTGCCAGAAATAATCCCATGTTGAAAATTGGAAACCAGTGCAGAGATAACACCAGCTAGGCGATTAGAAATAACCTTAGAGTAAATTTTACTATCAGAGTTGATTAATGATATTGGTCTGTATGACGTAGGCAATAGATCAGGTTTATCGTTTTTCAAAAAAACAATAATAGTGGTTTTACGCCAAGACACTGGCGCAATCCCTCTTTGCGAGGCCAAAAACAAAGTCTTAAATTCTGGTTTTAATACTTGTCGAAAAGTCCTATAAAATTCAAGGGGAATACCATCGGGACCAACAGCCTTACCTGCTGCCAATGATATTATTGCTGCCTCCACTTCCTCCCAAGTAATGTCTGCATCTAGTTTTTCTATTTGTTCCTGTGTAAATTTTTGAGTTTCAATATCAACACAGAATTCATCCAATTTCTCTTCAACTCCGATAATAGCATCTTCTGTATACAGCTGATGATAGTATTTGCTAAACACATCAAGCACTTCTCTTGACTTATCCACAACTTGCCCAAGATGATCCTCAATCTTGTCAATCCTATTGGCTACCTCTCTCTGATGTAGTCTTTTTGCCAATTTTCAACCAGAGTTTTCCCCTACTTCATACAATTCGGCTCTATATACGGCTATTTTAGTGGCTAATTTTGTGTCAAAATTCTGACATTTGCTCATTTTTTGGACCGCTATGTCACTTACGATTTGTTCAATATTTTGGCCATTAACAATAGCCTTCATAAGTTCAATTTCCAATAGCCTTAATTTGTTCATCCCATCCTGAACTTCACAGCGCAATTTTCACTGTTTATTAAAAAAGTAACTTAATTTTGCCCCCCGGACCCTAGCCTTAAAAGCATCCCAAACAATAGGGTCTGAAGCAGACCCCCAATTATGATTAAAAACTTATCTTCCGATCTGGCCTCGCTAGATCATATAGAGATTCCTGGAGTAGAAAGTTATTTAAACAAATTAGTATAACCCTGGGTTTCCCCTCTGACCCCCTTATACCACCCCACAGATGGAAGGGAAAGCTATGTACTCCTTGCAGCTCTATTTCCCACTTCCATTGACTCAGTTCGGGAAAGGCTTCTGAAAATAAGTCAATGACAAGCTGTCTTATGTCTTTGCCTTCTTTCCCTTTCGGAACACCTAGTACCCGTAGATTGTTCCTTCTAGAACGGTTCTCTAAGTCAATGAGATTCCAATTAATATCATCTCTCACGGAATGTAAAGAGGTATCTAATTCTTTTCACATAAAGATTAATGTTTACTTTTCTTTCTTTGACTGCAAAGTTACAGTATTCTGTCAAATAAGCTAACAATCTTTGCTGCATGAAATGAAATGCTATGGGAGGTCAGCTTTTTTGTAACAAACCTCAACAGTTAACTACCTGTAAATGATCTGTAGGAATGTGTCGCAATATATCAGTCAGTATAGCACAAATAAAGCAATTTTTTTGACATTCTGAAGGGTGATTACAACAAAGATTTTAATATAATCAAAATAAATCAAGGCACATTACTTGGTGATGTACAAATGATAAATGTTGGTGAAACCCAATTTCCATACATTATCATTTGAGACATATACAGTTTTATTAGTAAAACTGCTTGTCAGTGTTAATTGTTTTTACCATTTCAGTGGAAACTCTGCTACTTGTATATGGGAGTGCACTACCACACCATGATTTAATAGCATATTTGTGAAAAGGGGCTCCAAAAGGCACCAGCAGCTGCATACTACACCTTTACTATTCTCCTGCTGAATTGGCATGGCAAATTTGCTAGGCTATACATATTATTTGTGTGACTCTTGGATTTTTCACAATCCGTATGAATTCCGTGATGGAGCATTGATGGCAGCATCCCCAGTCTGAAAATAGTTCCAGCACCGTTGGCCCCTTCAGGCAATTTGTAATGTGCTGCAAACCTGCTTTTAAGAATTCGAAATACTTTTTCAACACTTAGGTTTTTATTAATAGTAAAATACGCTTTTGTCAGTGTAGAGGTATTATTTTTGTAGCAAATCACTGACTTTACGATCATAACAGAGTTTTGTACAGCAATTGGAATAAAATGCAGAGAGAACAGAACATCTTGATCACAAACACAACAAAGGGGTCGATTACAATGGCAGTCTTCACCGGTAAAATAGCAGCCGTGCAGGGGGCGCGTTTGCACAGCGGTGCAGGGAGGGGGTGGGGCCTGATATAACAAACCGCCCCCTGGCACGTTGTAAATTGGGGGATTAAGTCCCCTTCAATCCTGAGGGTTCCTGGGGGCCAACTAGCCCACCAGGTACCTCCAGTAAGCGCCACAGAGCTGTGTTGCAGAGAGGTGGTCTAAGGCCATGCCCCTTTTTACACCACTCTGCAAAACATGGCTTCTGGTGCATTATTAGTGGGGCGATGAGGTCCTCTTGTGTCTTGAGGATGTCAGGACACAAGTGGACTTCATCCTCCAAGCAGCAGTGCGCCAGAAGCCACGTTTGCAGCATGGTGTAAAAAGGGAGCGTGGCCTCAGACCAGCTCTCTGCAATCTAGCTGTGTGGTGCTTACTGGAGGTACCTGGTGGACTAGTTGGCCCCAGGGACCCTCAGTATTCAAGGGGACTTAATCCCCCAACTTAGAATGCACCAGGGGGTGCGTTTGCAGAGTGGTGGAGAAAGGGGGCGTGGCATGTGTCCACCTCTCAGCAATCCCACTGTGTGGGGCTTACTGGAGGTAAGAGGTAGGCTAGTTGGCCCCTAAAGGACCCCCAGCAGCGAATGGGACTCTAATGCCCATCCAAGAGCACGCCAGGGAGCACATTTGTAGAGTGGTGGGAAGAGGGGGCGTGGCCTGCTCTTTGAACTTAGCAATGCTGCTGTGTGGGACCCACTGGAGGTAATAGGAGGGGTGGTTGGCCCCCAAGGATGTCCTTGGAGGCCAACTACCCCTCTTGTTACCTCCAATAAGTCCTGCACAGTGGGATTGCTAAAATGTCTTTGGAGGCCATGCCCCCCTTTCTCCACCATTCTGAAAAAACGCGCATCCTGGCAGACTACGGGATGGGGATGAAGTCCAATTTACTCCTGAGGGACTTTTGGCCCAAGATCCCTACTGGTACCTCCTGTAAGCCCTAGGCACCGGACTTCCTGAGCACTGGTCAGAGGCCCAGAACCCTTTCTCCACCACTCTGCAAACGCGACTACTAGTTAAAAAAGTGTTTGCAATGTCATAGGATTCGCATTTGTGAGAATTAGAGCTATTGGCGTTGTAAATGCAAAAGCTTTTTACTAATGTTTTTTGGAGTGGAGTGGATGTACGTTGTGTGTAGAGGATTTATGTGATATGTTGTGCAGTGAAATTATGTGGATAGAAAGTATTTGGTATTTAGTATATAGGAATTATGTAGAGTGGGATTATGTGTTATGGAGAGTAATTATGTGGTATGGTAGTCTGTGTTGTGGAGTGGTAACCTCAGGTTTAGTCTTCCTTGTTTCCATAGAAGCTCAACTATGAACTCAGTGAGACAAAAAAGATGGAATCCCTGAGGAGCACTTGTGGACCTAGTCAGAGGTATTAGCAGGGCCACTGGAATAATGTGAATGTTTGGCTGCGCACACTTTCGCACAATTATACATTTTCTGCATTAGCCACATAATTCAACATCTGCACCCTAGTCTGCAGATCTGAACAAATAAAGCCTTGTTTCTATCTGAAACTGGTCAAACGTTACTAAAAATGTAGCGACAACTGTTACAGCGTTGTGGAAGGCCCTTTGCGAACCTAGAATGGTCACCTGCTACTTATTGCTAAATGTGAGTATTAAATTGGTATTAATGGTGTGCAAGACACTCTTGCTTCCCTCTGCACCTCTCTTGCCTCTTTCTGCATTTCTGTTGCTTCTTTCTGCATGTTTCTTTCTTTTTCTGCACTTCTCTTGACCTCATTCTGCAAATCTGTTGTACTTTCTGCACCTCTCTTCCCTCTTTCTGCATGTCTGTTGCCTCTTTCTGCACCTCATTTGCTTCTTTCTGCACCTCTGTCGTCTCTTTCTGCACTCGTCTTCCCTCTTTCTATACCTTTCCTGCCTGTTTTTGCATCTCACTTGCCTCTTTCTGCACTTTTCTTGCTTCTTTCTACACCTCTGTTGCTTCTTTCAGCAATTCTCTTGC
Organism: Triturus cristatus; assembly: GCF_964204655.1. Taxonomy (NCBI): domain Eukaryota; kingdom Metazoa; phylum Chordata; class Amphibia; order Caudata; family Salamandridae; genus Triturus; species Triturus cristatus. The sequence goes on along the minus strand of NC_140586.1, from coordinate 457,786,522 downwards.
CTTTTTGTGCACTTCACTTGCTTGTTTCTGCACCTCTCTTGCCTCTTTTTTACCTCTGTTGCTTTTTTCTGCAGTTCTCGTGTCTCTTTCTGCTCCCCTGTTGCTTCATTCTGCACTTTCCATGCTTCTTTCTGCACCTGTCTTGCTTCTTTCTGCACCCCCTTTGTCTCTTTATGTACCTATTTTGCCTCTTTCTGCACCTTTCTTGCCTTTTTCTGCACTTCTTTTGCCTCTTTCTGCACCTCTGTTGCTTCATCCTGCATTGTCCATGCTTCTTTCTGCAACCCTCCTGCCTCTTTCTATACCTCTCTTGCCTCTTTGTGCACCCAGCCTACCTTTTTCCGCACCCCTCTTGCCTCTCTCTCCACCCCTCTTCCCTCTTTCTGCACCTAAGTTTGTTGTTTCTGCTCTGCTCTTGCTTATATCTGCACCTTACTCGCCTCTTTCTGCACTTCTCTTGCTTCTTTCTATACCTCTGTTGCTTGTTTCAGGAATTCTCTTGCCTCTTTCTGCACTTCTCTTCCTTCTGTCTGCATACTTCCTGCCTCTTTTTACACCTCTGTTGGTTCTTTCTGCACTGCTCTTGCTTCTTTCTGCACCTCACTTGCCTCTTTCTGCACTTCAATTGCTTTTTTGTGCACCTCTCTTGCCTCTTTCAGCACCTGTGTTGCATGACCTCTCCTATATGGCCCTATATGACCTCCCCTATATGGCCCTAGTACATAATAGGGCAGGGAGATTAAAACTACCTCTAACTAAGAGGTGCAGAAGGAGGCAAGAGAAGTGCACAATGAAACAACACACGTATTCAAACATATTCAAACATATACTAACACATACTTACTAACATATACTAACACATACTTACACTCTTATACAATACCTAATACAAGTACACACTCATCCATACAGCCACTCTCAAAATCACTCACTCTCATATGTAGTCATTCATATGCTCCAGTACTCACATATACTGCCTTTCACATATGCAGTTACTCACACATGTACCACTGAGGCATCCATTCACTCACCAACACATCCATGCACACACTCACCCACCCATACAGCCCTTCACATATGCACTGTTGAACCCATACACCCAGTGATTCACCCACTTACACATCTATGCACAGAGTCACATCCTCCCACCCACCCACACAGACACTCAGGTACCCATACAGATACTCAGACAACCAATCAATAACCCACATAGACCCTCATTTAGCTACTCACCAACCCATGCAACAGCTTACACACCAACTGACAAACTAATCTGTATGAATGTCTGTATCAGTCACTAACCCATGCATTCAGTAAGACACATTTAGTCACTCACTTATACAGTCAGTCATGCACCTACTAAATCATCCATTCAGATACTTATACACCCACTCATTCTTCAATACACCTTGGCCTATATATATATATATATATATATATATATATATATCACCAGAAATCCTTCGTCGTCGGGGGCCCCCGACCCTGCAGGGCGGCCTCAGCTGATGGGGACGAAGCTTCCCATTTTATTAAAACACACAAAAGATATGCTGAAGCCAATTCACGGTTCACTGCACTGTTTTATTCTTCAAGTGAAAAGTTGCAGAAGGAATACTTTTCCTGACGCGTTTCAGCAGTTACGCCTTAATCATAGGATTGAAGTGTACATAGCGCTCAGACACAGGTGCTTTATATCTTTTTGACCACGTGACCTCGAAAGAAAACCTACAAGTCCCAGCATACATAGTGAAGTTCTCAAGTACACTCTGCGCTCCGGTGAGTATACATATATTCCATAGTGGTGTTTTCTTTCCTTCACCTAAAGTCACAGTCCATAAAACATTACGTGCGATGTATTCTGAATTTAAAGAGGCCACGTGCTAGTTCCAAAATGTTTAACACTCTGCGCTCCGGTGACTATACGGTGAAGGAAAGAAACTTCACTGAAACGCGTCAGGAAAAGTATTTCTTCTGCAACTTTTCACTTGAAGAATAAAACAGTGCAGTGAACCGTGAATTGGCTTCAGCATATCTTTTGTATATATATATATATATATATATATATAGATATAGATATATAAATAAATATATCTCTCTCTCTATATATATATATATGGAGACGTGGAGGCGTGCTTACCTATCAAGGCTCCTTGGGTGCAGCTGAGGCCCGAGTGCTCCTTGTACGTTAGGGTACTTTGAGCTTTGATATTTACGCGGTGATCCTGCCACGGGAGGAGCACCACCCTGAGAGAACCGGGGGCCATGCGGTCTTTAATAATGGGCCGATATCTTGGGGCAGCAGCGTATGGATTTTACATGAATCACGCACAGCGAGGCCCATCTGTGGGCTTGAAAGGTTGCCAGCTGAACATTTGCGCAACGTGAGGCACTACAAGTCCCACAAGCCCATCCAGGGCGTGCATCTATGCAATTAAGGGGGTGGTGCCCTAAGCGCTTTTTCCAAACTGCCAAAGCCTCTGAAGAGAAGTGGGGACACTTGGAAATGCGTCAGGCATCCAGGGCAGTTTTGAACAGTGAAAATAATTGTTGTGTTGGAGGCGTGCTTACCTATCAAGGCTCCTTGTGTGCAGCTGCAGCCCGAGTGCTCCTTGTACGTTAGGGTACTTTGAGCTTTGACATTTACGCGGTGACCCTGCCGCGGGAGGAGCAGCACTCTGAGAGAACAGGGGCCATGCAGTCTTTAATAATGGGCCGATATCTTGGGGCATCAGCGTATGGAGTTTGCACGAATCACGCACAGCGAGGCCCATCAGTGGGCTTGAAAGTTTGCCAGCTGAACATTTGCGCAACGTGAGGCACTACAAGTCCCACAAGCCCATCCAGGGCGTGCATCTATGCAATTAAGGGGGTGGTGCCCTAAGCACTTTTTCCAAACTGCCAAAGCCACTGAAGAGAAGTGGTGACACTTCGAAATGCGTCAGGCATCCAGGGCAGTTTTGAACAGTGAAAGGAATTGTTGTGTTGGAGGCGTGCTTACCTATCAAGGCTCCTTGTGTGCAGCTGAGGCCCGAGTGCTCCTTGTACGTTAGGGTACTTTGAGCTTTGATATTTACGTTGTGACCCTGCTGCGGGAGGAGCACCACCCTGAGCGAACCGGGGGCCATGCGGTCTTTAATAATGGGCCGATATCTTGGGGCAGCAGCGTATGGATTTTGACCGAATCACGCACAGCGAGGCCCATCTGTGGGCTTGAAAGGTTGCCAGCTGAACATTTGCGCAACGTGAGGCACTACAAGTCCCACAAGCCCATCCAGGGCGTGCATCTATGCAATTAAGGGGGTGGTGCCCTAAGCGCTTTTTCCAAACTGCCAAAGCCTCTGAAGAGAAGTGAGGACACTTCGAAATGCGTCAGGCATCCAGGGCAGTTTTGAACAGTGAAAGGAATAATTGTGTTGGAGGCGTGATTACCTATCAAGGCTCCTTGTGTGCAGCTGAGGCCCGAGTGCTCCTTGTACGTTAGGGTACTTTGACCTTTGATATTTACGTGGTGACCCTGCCGCGGGAGGAGCACCACCCTGAGAGAACCGGGGGCCATGCGGTCTTTAATAATGGCCCGATATCTTGGGGCAGCAGCGTATGGATTTTGCACGAATCACGCACAGCGAGGCCCATCTTTGGGCTTGAAAGGTTGCCAGCTGAACATTTGCGCAACGTGAGGCACTACAAGTCCCACAAGCCCATCCAGGGCGTGCATCTATGCAATTAAGGGGGTGGTGCCCTAAGCGCTTTTTCCAAACTACCAAAGCCTCTGAAGAGAAGTGGGGACACTTCGAAACGCATCAGGCATCCAGGGCAGTTTTGAACAGTGAAAGGAATTGTTGTGTTGGAGGCGTGCTTACCTATCAAGGCTCCTTGTGTGCAGCTGAGGCCCGAGTGCTCCTTGTACGTTAGGGTACTTTGAGCTTTGATATTTACGCGGTGACCCTGCCGCGGGAGGAGCATCACCCTGAGAGAACCGGGGGCCATGCGGTCTTTAATAATGGGCCGATATCTTGGGGCAGCAGCGTATGGATTTTGCACGAATCACGCACAGCGAGGCCCATCTGTGGGCTTGAAAGGTTGCCAGCTGAACATTTGCGCAACGTGAGGCACTACAAGTCCCACAAGCCCATCCAGGGCGTGCATCTATGCAATTAAGGGGGTGGTGCCCTAAGCGCTTTTTCCAAACTGCCAAAGCCTCTGAAGAGAAGTGGGGACACTTCGAAATGCGTCAGGCATCCAGGGCAGTTTTGAACAGTGAAAGGAATTGTTGTATTGGAGGCGTGCCCACCTATCAAGGCTCCTTGTGTGCAGCTGAGGCCCGAGTGCTCCTTGTACGTTAGGGTACTTTGAGCTTTGATATTTACGCGATGACCCTGCCGCGGGAGGAGCACCACCCTGAGAGAACCGGGGGCCATGCGGTCTTTAATAATGGGCCGATATCTTGGGGCAGCAGCGTATGGATTTTGCACGAATCACGCACAACGAGGCCCATCTGTGGGCTTGAAAGGTTGCCAGCTGAACATTTGCGCAACGTGAGGCACTACAAGTCCCACAAGCCCATCCAGGGCGTGCATCTATGCAATTAAGGGGGTGGTGCCCTAAGCACTTTTTCCAAACTGCCAAAGTGACTGAAGAGAAGTGGTGACACTTCGAAACGCGTCAGGCATCCAGGGCAGTTTTGAACAGTGAAAGGAATTGTTGTGTTGGAGGCGTGCTTACCTATCAAGGCTCCTTGTGTGCAGCTGAGGCCCGAGTGCTCCTTGTACGTTAGGGTACTTTGAGCTTTGATATTTACGCGGTGACCCTGCTGCGGGAGGAGCACCACCCTGAGAGAACCGGGGGCCATGCGGTCTTTAATAATGGGCCGATATCTTGGGGCAGCAGCGTATGGATTTTGCACGAATCACGCACAGCGAGGCCCATCTGTGGGCTTGAAAGGTTGCCAGCTGAACATTTGCGCAACGTGAGGCACTACAAGTCCCACAAGCCCATCCAGGGCGTGCATCTATGCAATGAAGGGGGTGGTGCCCTAAGCGCTTTTTCCAAACTACCAAAGCCTCTGAATAGAAGTGGGGACACTTCGAAACGCATCAGGCATCCAGGGCAGTTTTGAACAGTGAAAGGAATAATTGTGTTGGAGGCGTGCTTACCTATAAAGGCTCCTTGTGTGCAGCTGAGGCCCGAGTGCTCCTTGTACGTTAGGGTACTTTGAGCTTTGATATTTACGCGGTGACCCTGCCGCGGGAGGAGCACCACCCTGAGAGAACCGGGGGCCATGCGGTCTTTAATAATGGCCCGATATCTTGGGGCAGCAGCGTATGGATTTTGCACGAATCACGCACAGCGAGGCCCATCTTTGGGTTTGAAAGGTTGCCAGCTGAACATTTGCGCAACGTGAGGCACTACAAGTCCCACAAGCCCATCCAGGGCGTGCATCTATGCAATTAAGGGGGTGGTGCCCTAAGCGCTTTTTCCAAACTACCAAAGCCTCTGAAGAGAAGTGGGGACACTTCGAAACGCATCAGGCATCCAGGGCAGTTTTGAACAGTGAAAGGAATTGTTGTGTTGGAGGCGTGCTTACCTATCAAGGCTCCTTGTGTGCAGCTGAGGCCCGAGTGCTCCTTGTACGTTAGGGTACTTTGAGCTTTGATATTTACGCGGTGACCCTGCCGCGGGAGGAGCATCACCCTGAGAGAACCGGGGGCCATGCGGTCTTTAATAATGGGCCGATATCTTGGGGCAGCAGCGTATGGATTTTGCACGAATCACGCACAGCGAGGCCCATCTGTGGGCTTGAAAGGTTGCCAGCTGAACATTTGCGCAACGTGAGGCACTACAAGTCCCACAAGCCCATCCAGGGCGTGCATCTATGCAATTAAGGGGGTGGTGCCCTAAGCGCTTTTTCCAAACTGCCAAAGCCTCTGAAGAGAAGTGGTGACACTTCGAAATGCGTCAGGCATCCAGGGCAGTTTTGAACAGTGAAAGGAATTGTTGTGTTGGAGGCGTGCCCACCTATCAAGGCTCCTTGTGTGCAGCTGAGGCCCGAGTGCTCCTTGTACGTTAGGGTACTTTGAGCTTTGATATTTACGCGATGACCCTGCCGCGGGAGGAGCACCACCCTGAGAGAACCGGGGGCCATGCGGTCTTTAATAATGGGCCGATATCTTGGGGCAGCAGCGTATGGATTTTGCACGAATCACGCACAGCGAGGCCCATCTGTGGGCTTGAAAGGTTGCCAGCTGAACATTTGCGCAACGTGAGGCACTACAAGTCCCACAAGCCCATCCAGGGCGTGCATCTATGCAATGAAGGGGGTGGTGCCCTAAGCACTTTTTCCAAACTGCCAAAGCGACTGAAGAGAAGTGGTGACACTTCGAAACGCGTCAGGCATCCAGGGCAGTTTTGAACAGTGAAAGGAATTGTTGTGTTGGAGGCGTGCTTACCTATCAAGGCTCCTTGTGTGCAGCTGAGGCCCGAGTGCTCCTTGTACGTTAGGGTACTTTGAGCTTTGATATTTACGCGGTGACCCTGCCGCGGGAGGAGCACCACCCTGAGAGAACCGGGGGCCATGCGGTCTTTAATAATGGGCCGATATCTTGGGGCAGCAGCGTATGGATTTTGCACGAATCACGCACAGCGAGGCCCATCTGTGAGCTTGAATGGTTGCCAGATGAACATTTGTGCAATGTGAGGCACTACAAGTCCCACAAGCCCATCCAGGGCGTGCATCTATGCAATTAAGAGGGTGGTGCCCTAAGCGCTTTTTCCAAACTGCCAAAGCCTCTGAAGAGAAGTGGGGACACTTCGAAACGCATCAGGCATCCAGGGCAGTTTTGAACAGTGAAAGGAATTGTTGTGTTTGAGGCGTGCTTACCTATCAAGGCTCCTTGTGTGCAGCTGAGGCTCGAGTGCTCCTTGTACGTTAGGGTACTTTGAGCTTTGATATTTACGCGGTGACCCTGCCGCGGGAGGAGCACCACCCTGAGAGAACCGGGGGCCATGCGGTCTTTAATAATGGGCTGATATCTTGGGGCAGCAGCGTATGGATTTTGCACGAATCACTCACAGCGAGGCCCATCTGTGGGCTTGAAAGGTTGCCAGCTGAACATTTGCGCAACGTGAGGCACTACAAGTCCCACAAGCCCATCCAGGGCGTGCATCTATGCAATTAAGGGGGTGGTGCCCTAAGCGCTTTTTCCAAACTACCAAAGCCTCTGAAGAGAAGTGGGGACACTTCAAAACGCGTCAGGCATCCAGGGCAGTTTTGAACATTTAAAGGAATTGTTGTGTTGGAGGCGTGTTTACCTATCAAGGCTCCTTGTGTGCAGCTGAGGCCCGAGTGCTCCTTGTACGTTAGGGTACTTTGAGCTTTGATATTTACGCGGTGACCCTGCCGCGGGAGGAGCACCAGCCTGAGAGAACCGGGGGCCATGCGGTCTTTAATAATGGGCCGATATCTTGGGGAAGCAGCGTATGGAGTTTGCACGAATCACGCACAGCGAGGCCCATCTGTGTGCTTGAATGGTTGCCATCTGAACATTTGTGCAATGTGAGGCACTACAAGTCCCACAAGCCCATCCAGGGCGTGCATCTATGCAATTAAGAGGTTGGTGCCCTAAGCGCTTTTTCCAAACTGCCAAAGCCTCTGAAGAGAAGTGGGGACAATTCGAAACGCATCAGGCATCCAGGGCAGTTTTGAACAGTGAAAGGAATTGTTGTGTTGGAGGCGTGCTTACCTATCAAGGCTCCTTGTGTGCAGCTGAGGCCCGAGTGCTCCTTGTACGTTAGGGTACTCTGAGCTTTGATATTTACGCGGTGACCCTGCCGCGGGAGGAGCACCACCCTGAGAGAACCGGGGGCCATGCGGTCTTTAATAATGGGCCGATATCTTGGGGCAGCAGCGTATGGATTTTGCACGAATCGCGCACAGCGAGGCCCATCTGTGGGCTTGAAAGGTTGCAAGCTGAACATTTGCGCAACGTGAGGCACTACAAGTCCCACAAGCCCATCCAGGGCGTGCATCTATGCAATTAAGGGGGTGGTGCCCTAAGCACTTTTTCCAAACTGCCAAAGCCACTGAAGAGAAGTGGTGACACTTCGAAACGCTTCCGGCATCCAGGGCAGTTTTGAACAGTGAAAGGAATTGTTGTGTTGGAGGCGTGCTTACCTATCAAGGCTCCTTGTGTGCAGCTGAGGCCCGAGTGCTCCTTGTACGTTAGGGTACTTTGAGCTTTGATATTTACGCGGTGACCCTGCCGCGGGAGGAGCACCACCCTGAGAGAACCGGGGGCCATGCGGTCTTCAATAATGGGCCGATATCTTGGGGCAGCAGCGTATGGATTTTGCACGAATCACGCACAGCGAGGCCCATCTGTGAGCTTGAATGGTTGCCAGCTGAACATTTGTGCAATGTGAGGCACTACAAGTCCCACAAGCCCATCCAGGGCATGCATCTATGCAATTAAGAGGGTGGTGCCCTAAGCGCTTTTTCCAAACTGCCAAAGCCTCTGAAGAGAAGTGGGGACACTTCGAAACGCATCAGGCATCCAGGGCAGTTTTGAACAGTGAAAGGAATTGTTGTGTTGGAGGCGTGCTTACCTATCAAGGCTCCTTGTGTGCAGCTGAGGCTCGAGTGCTCCTTGTACGTTAGGGTACTTTGAGCTTTGATATTTACGCGGTGACCCTGCCGCGGGAGGAGCACCACCCTGAGAGAACCGGGGGCCATGCGGTCTTTAATAATGGGCCGATACCTTGGGGCAGCAGCGTATGGATTTTGCACGAATCACTCACAGCGAGGCCCATCTGTGGGCTTGAAAGGTTGCCAGCTGAACATTTGCGCAACGTGAGGCACTACAAGTCCCACAAGCCCATCCAGGGCGTGCATCTATGCAATTAAGGGGGTGGTGCCCTAAGCGCTTTTTCCAAACTACCAAAGCCTCTGAAGAGAAGTGGGGACACTTCAAAACGCGTCAGGCATCCAGGGCAGTTTTGAACATTTAAAGGAATTGTTGTGTTGGAGGCGTGCTTACCTATCAAGGCTCCTTGTGTGCAGCTGAGGCCCGAGTGCTCCTTGTACGTTAGGGTACTTTGAGCTTTGACATTTACGCGGTGACCCTGCCGCGGGAGGAGCACCAGCCTGAGAGAACCGGGGGCCATGCGGTCTTTAATAATGGGCCGATATCTTGGGGAAGCAGCGTATGGAGTTTGCACGAATCACGCACAGCGAGGCCCATCTGTGTGCTTGAATGGTTGCCAGCTGAACATTTGTGCAATGTGAGGCACTACAAGTCCCACAAGCTCATCCAGGGCATGCATCTATGCAATTAAGAGGTTGGTGCCCTAAGCGCTTTTTCCAAACTGCCAAAGCCTCTGAAGAGAAGTGGGGACAATTCGAAATGCATCAGGCATCCAGGGCAGTTTTGAACAGTGAAAGGAATTGTTGTGTTGGAGGCGTGCTTACCTATCAAGGCTCCTTGTGTGCAGCTGAGGCCCGAGTGCTCCTTGTACGTTAGGGTACTCTGAGCTTTGATATTTACGCGGTGACCCTGCCACGGGAGGAGCACCACCCTGAGAGAACCGGGGGCCATGCGGTCTTTAATAATGGGCCGATATCTTGGGGCAGCAGCGTATGGATTTTGCACGAATCGCGCACAGCGAGGCCCATCTGTGGGCTTGAAAGGTTGCAAGCTGAACATTTGCGCAACGTGAGGCACTACAAGTCCCACAAGCCCATCCAGGGCGTGCATCTATGCAATTAAGGGGGTGGTGCCCTAAGCACTTTTTCCAAACTGCCAAAGCCACTGAAGAGAAGTGGTGACACTTCGAAACGCTTCCGGCATCCAGGGCAGTTTTGAACAGTGAAAGGAATTGTTGTGTTGGAGGCGTGCTTACCTATCAAGGCTCCTTGTGTGCAGCTGAGGCCCGAGTGCGCCTTGTACGTTAGGGTACTTTGAGCTTTGATATTTACGCGGTGACCCTGCCGCGGGAGGAGCACCACCCTGAGAGAACCGGGGGCCATGCGGTCTTTAATAATGGGCCGATATCTTGGGGCAGCAGCGTATGGATTTTGCACGAATCACGCACAGCGAGGCCCATCTGTGGGCTTGAAAGGTTGCCAGCTGAACATTTGCGCAACGTGAGGCACTACAAGTCCCACAAGCCTATCCAGGGCGTGCATCTATGCAATTAAGGGGGTGGTGCCCTAAGCACTTTTTCCAAACTACCAAAGCCTCTGAAGAGAAGTGGGGACACTTCGAAACGCATCAGGCATCCAGGGCAGTTTTGAACAGTGAAAGGAATTGTTGTGTTGGAGGCGTGCTTACCTATCAAGGCTCCTTGTGTGCAGCTGAGGCCAGAGTGCTCCTTGTACGTTAGGGTACTTTGAGCTTTGATATTTACGCGGTGACCCTGCCGCGGGAGGAGCACCACCCTGAGAGAACCAGGGGACATGCGGTCTTTAATAATGGGCCGATATCTTGGGGCAGCAGCGTATGGATTTTGCACGAATCACGCACAGCGAGGCCCATCTGTGGGCTTGAAAGGTTGCCAGCTGAACATTTGCGCAACGTGAGGCACTACAAGTCCCACAAGCCCATCCAGGGCATGCATCTATGCAATTAAGAGGGTGGTGCCCTAAGCGCTTTTTCCAAACTACCAAAGCCTCTGAAGAGAAGTGGGGACTCTTCAAAACGCGTCAGGCATCCAGGGCAGTTTTGAACAGTGAAAGGAATTGTTGTGTTGGAGGCGTGCTTACCTATCAAGGCTCCTTGTGTGCAGCTGAGGCCCGAGTGCTCCTTGTACGTTAGGGTACTCTGAGCTTTGATATTTACGCGGTGACCCTGCCGCGGGAGGAGCACCACCCTGAGAGAACCGGGGGCCATGCGGTCTTTAATAATGGGCCGATATCTTGGGGCAGCAGCGTATGGATTTTGCACGAATCACGCACAGCGAGGCCCATCTGTGTGCTTGAATGGTTGCCAGCTGAACATTTGTGCAATGTGAGGCACTACAAGTCCCACAAGCCTATCCAGGGCGTGCATCTATGCAATTAAGGGGGTGGTGCCCTAAGCACTTTTTCCAAACTACCAAAGCCTCTGAAGAGAAGTGGGGACACTTCGAAACGCATCAGGCATCCAGGGCAGTTTTGAACAGTGAAAGGAATTGTTGTGTTGGAGGCGTGCTTACCTATCAAGGCTCCTTGTGTGCAGCTGAGGCCCGAGTGCTCCTTGTACGTTAGGGTACTTTGAGCTTTGATATTTACGCGGTGACCCTGCCGCGGGAGGAGCACCACCCTGAGAGAACCGGGGGCCATGCGGTCTTTAATAATGGGCCGATATCTTGGGGCAGCAGCGTATGGATTTTGCACGAATCACGCACAGCGAGGCCCATCTGTGGGCTTGAAAGGTTGCCAGCTGAACATTTGCGCAACGTGAGGCACTACAAGTCCCACAAGCCCATCCAGGGCGTGCATCTATGCAATTAAGAGGGTGGTGCCCTAAGCGCTTTTTCCAAACTACCAAAGCCTCTGAAGAGAAGTGGGGACACTTCAAAACGCGTCATGCATCCAGGGCAGTTTTGAACAGTGAAAGGAATTGTTGTGTTGGAGGCGTGCTTACCTATCAAGGCTCCTTGTGTGCAGCTGAGGCCCGAGTGCTCCTTGTACGTTAGGGTACTCTGAGCTTTGATATTTACGAGGTAACCCTGCCGCGGGAGGAGCACCACCCTGAGAGAACCGGGGGCCATGCGGTCTTTAATAATGGGCCGATATCTTGGGGCAGCAGCGTATGGATTTTGCACGAATCACGCACAGCGAGGCCCATCTGTGTGCTTGAATGGTTGCCAGCTGAACATTTGTGCAATGTGAGGCACTACAAGTCCCACAAGCCCATCCAGGGCGTGCATCTATGCAATTAAGAGGGTGGTGCCCTAAGCGCTTTTTCCCAACTGCCAAAGCCTCTGAAGAGAAGTGGGGACAATTCGAAATGCATCAGGCATCCAGGGCAGTTTTGAACAGTGAAAGGAATTGTCGTTTTGGAGGCGTGCTTACCTATCAAGGCTCTTTGTGTGCAGCTGAGTCCCGAGTGCTCCTTGTACGTTAGGGTACTTTGAGCTTTGATATATATATATATATATTTATATATATATATATATATATTCACAGAAAAAACCATAGGTTTCAGGCACGTTATAGTTAGGAATTAGCATTTAAAAAACCTCAGAAATTCACTGAAAAAACCATAGGTTTCAGGGGTGTTATAGTTAGCTGGACTTTTCACTTGTACAAAACCATTGAAATTCCCCCGTTATAGTTAGTTCAGCTAACTATAACTCGCGCGCCCGCAATGCACTGCTGATGACATCACATATTGCATCACTCATGAAATGGTCAGTGACATCACTCATGACATCACTGATGACATCTCAAATGACATCACTGATGACATCACTGATGACATCATCCAGTGAATGTGTGTTTTTCTGAAAATTAAATATGTTTTATATATGTATATCTCAAGGTCGATGGAAGAATAAATGGGTATATAGGTGTCTAAATGGATGATTTGTTTTTGAAAAATTGATTGTGTAACTGACTGATTAAGTGTATCATAGTGAATACATGGCTTAGTGAGTAATGTTTAAATATGTAAATATCTGTATCAGTCTCTCACTTTGTGTATAAGTGGCTGCATGGGTTGGTGAGTAGCTACATGGGTGTCTATATAGGTTATTAGTTGGTTTTTCGAGTATCAGTCTGAGTGTCTGCATGGTTCGGTGGGGGGTATTACGTAGTGCATAGGTGCATGAATGAGTGACTCACTGTTTGTATGTGTTGAACACAGCATGTGTGCAGGACTGTATGGGTGGATGAGTGTGTGTATGGGTGTGTTAGTGAGTGAATGACTGTCTCAATAGTGTCTTTATGAGTAACTACATATGTTTTAAACTAGTATATGTGACTATTGGTGTATATATGTGAGTATATGTGAGAGTGAGAGATTGAAAGAGTTCCTGTATGAATAAGTATGTGTTTCTATAAGTGATTGTTTAAAAGACTAAGTATGTGTAAGTTTCCGTAGAAGTAAGTGTGGTGGTGTGTGTATAACTGTATATGCAAGTAAATATATGTTTGATTCTTTATTAGCATGAGTGACTATGTGTGTGAGTAACTCTATGGATGAGTGGCATTGTGTAACAGGATGTATAGGTGTATGAGTACATATGATGAGTGAGTACATGTATGAGTGACTGTATAGGACTGTTGGTGAATGAGTGGATGTGTATGTGGATCTTAGAATTACTGAAGAGGTTGTTGTAACTGGTATTGGTATGTCCATTGTTTTGAAAATTTTAGTCTCTATTTTTGAATGTGTGTATCAAAGGTTATATTAGGGTGAGAGGAGGTCTGCCACTCTATCACAAGGATGATGTCATCAGTGATGTCATCAGTGATGTCATTTGAGATGTCATGAGTGATGTCATGAGTGATGTCACTGACCATGTCATGAGTGATGTAATATGTGACGTCATCAGCAGTGCATTGCGGGCGCGCGAGTTATAGTTAGCTGAACTAACTATAACGGGGGAATTTCAATGGTTTTGTACAAGTGAAAAGTCCAGCTAACTATAACACCCCTGAAACCTATGGTTTTTTCAGTGAATTTCTGAGGTTTTTTAAATGCTAATTCCTAACTATAACGTGCCTGAAACCTATGGTTTTTTCTGTGAATTTCAAAGGTTTTTTAAATGCTAATTTCTAACTATGCCTACAGAGATAGGACATGTGAAGAAAGAAGAAAAAATGCACCGAAAGAAACAAAAGAAGTGCAGAAAGAAGCAACAGAAGTCCTCAAATACGAAGATAAGTGCAGGAAGAAGGATAACGTGCAGAAAGAACAAAAAGAAGAGCAGAAAGAAGCCTTGTTGCAAAATCATCCTGTACCCTCAACTTTTTCAGACGGATACTGGTGGTAACTGAGTCTGACTAACCAGTCCTAGAGCCAGTGCTATGTTAAAAGACACTTAGAATACAGTGAAAACTCCTACATACACTAGGGAACATTATGCGTTGGGGTCCCCCTGTGATTAGCATGACCTCCTCTGTAAGCCCCTAGTATATAATAGGGCATGGGGATTAAAACTACCTCTTAAAACAGGCCACAGGGCGTTTTTGCACACGTTAACTCAGGCCCCGTCCCCTCCCTTCACCACTGTGTAAACACGCCCTGTGTCCATTTTTAGTTGGGAGATTAAGTTCATTTGAATCCTGAGGGTCCCTAGGGTCCAACTAGCCCACTAGGTACCTCCAGTAAGTGCCACAGAGCTGCGTTGCAGAGAGGTGTAAAAAGTGGCACGGCCTGGACCACCTCTCTGCAATGCAGCTCAGTGGCGCTTACTGGAAGCACTTGGTGGGCTAGTTAGCCCCCAGGGGCCCTCAGTATTGAAGGGAAATTATATCCCCAATTTAAAACGTGCCATAGTGCGTGTTTGCACACGTCACCTCAGGCCCCATCCCCTCCCTTCACCACTGTGTAAACGCGCCCTGTGGCTGTTCTAAGTTGAGAGATTAAGTCCCCTTGAATCCTAAGGGTCCCTAGGGTCAAACTAGACCACTAGGTACCTCCAGTAAGCGCCACAGAGCTGCGTTGCAGAGAGGTGTAAAAAGGGGCTTGGCCTCAGAACACCTGGCTGCAGCGCAGCTCCCTGGTGCATACTGGAGATGCCTGTTGAGGGCGCGTTTGCAGAGTGCTACACGGAGGGGGCATGGCCTCCGGCACGATGCCAGTCTTTTATTTATTTTAGTTTTTAAGAAGGGGGGCTGTTTGGTTCCCCTTCTTATTCTAATTTATTGGCCCTGATGACCCCATCCCCCAGGGCCAGTCTCCTAATTATATTTTTTTGACCCCAATCCCCAGGGCCGGCCACTGTTTTTTATTATTTTTAATAAGTATATATTTATAGACACACCTAGGACATGCTGGACAAACCGTACGTACCTATCACCATGAAGATTTGCGTGATATTCATTAAAACATTAAAAGGCGACTATGCATGCAATGAATCCACGTGGAATGTATTTACACCACTAGTGAAGCTCTGACATGTCTGATGCCCTACCGTGCCTAATCCCGGTAGACACCCTTGTTGTTTATTTATACAAACATGGGTAGCTATTGACGGGCACATTTAATACACATGCACACCAAGCCATTCAAAGGGGATTCGACAAAAATTCGACGAAAACTATGCAAGAAACCCCCCTCAGGGTTAATAAAACACACATCCACTGCCGGATGTGTAATACTTTTTATTTTACTCTCTGGAAAGGGGAAGAACATCACTTGAGAGTCACAGCGCGCTCCTGACAGAGCCCAATGCTGTGTTACACCCACCATTGCCTGCCGAGTGCCACACACCTCTGTGTTGTATTCCACTAGCTAGTACATATGCTATAACACTCTCTAGCCCATGTGCACTGTAACACCACCCCGTGAATATGTCATGCCACACTTGTCTTCGCACGGGTTATATTGCCCCATCTAACGTGCCTTTCTCGATGCCTATGTTATAACGCACAGTGCTATGCCATACATATTACAATCTGGGATCCATATCTTTGTCACAGTGCATATGCAACGTTACACTCCCCAGCACATATTTTATATTACAACTTTAGAGACTAGTTAGGTTACACAACACTGCCCTGTGCATATTACACTCCAAGGCGCATATCGCATAGCACGCGCTAGTGCCTGTGCTATCTCGCGCTCTCCAATGAATCTGTCATTGCGCACAATGTATTGCATATTATATTTCACGCCCGGTTCATCTTATATCACACTTTTTGGTGCATAGTTTATACCATACACTATATCTAGTTTTCATTTTCAATCGTGCTCTCAGGACTATGTTCTATATAACACTGTGTTCACCTACCCTTTTCACAGGCATTACATTTTGCGATAGGGGGTGGAGGGTCAGGGGGTGTTTCTGCCAAGTGAGCCCGGAGTCACAGTCACAAACGTCCTCTTCTTCCTGAATAAAAGTGAGATTATGCTGCATACTTGTTCATATTTTAAGTAGTTCGTACAGACACAATGTTTTAAAAACAATAAAGTTCCTAATACCCGCCTTCTCTGAACAGTTAGCTTGCTGCCCCATCCCCCTCCTCCCTATCCTCTGTTGTGTGAAACCATGGACTAGCCTCCTCCCTCCTGCCATGCATGGTCTGATGTGCTGCCACTGCCCTCAATTTAGTATGATGTACCAGTCCACTCCTCCTGCCCTCCATTGCCCAATTTTATGCCCCATCATTGACCTCCTGCTTAAACTCTGTGCTTAGCTTGCTGCCCCTATTCTCCTTCCCCCTGCCCTCCGATGTCTTTGTGCATGCCCCTGCTCCATCCTTTTTGCCCACCATGTCCCATGGACCTGCCACTCCTATCTACTCTGAGTGTTATGTTGAGCTGCCACTCCCCTCCCACCTGCCTAGCATTGTCAGATGACTGTAACCTGTCCCTGCCACCTCCACCCTGCCTGTCCACATGCCATGCCCCTATCCTCTTCCTCCTGTCCTACATGGTCCATTGTACTGCCACACCCTTCTGCCCTCCCTGGTCTGTTGTGCTGCAACTGCTCCTCCTGCCTGCCCCGTGTGGTCTGTTGTGAGGTCTCTTCCCCTGAACTTTCTTGTCTGTGCACAGGTCCTGACCCTCCCTTCTATCCTCCATCGTCCTTTGTGCATGCCCCTCCACCCTCCTTCTTGCCCATCATAGCCATTGTGCTGCCACTAACCCTCCCACTTGCCATGCATGGTCTTCTGTGCTGCCATGGCCCCTCCCACCTTCCCTGTGTGGTCAGTTAGCTGCCCCTGACCCCCTCCCACCTTCCCTCCATGGTCTGTGTGTCTGCCATCACAGTCTCACTGTTGCTCTTCATGGTGTGTCTTGCTTCTAGTGCCCATCCTGCCTGACCTCCATGGCTATCTTGCTGCTCCTGCCCTGCCCCCTTGCCCCCAGCCCCTCCCTCCTGGCTTGTCTGTTCCATTGTAATGCCCCTGATCCGTCCCTCCTGCCCTTTATGGTCTGTTATGCTGCAGCTTTCTCACCTGTCTGTCCATTATGGTCAGCTAGCTACCATTGCCTCTTGCCCCTCTGTTCTCTGTTGTCCATGTGCATGGTCCTGTCCCCTCCCTCTTGCTTTCTATGGATTGTTGTGCTGCACTCCCGTCCTGCATGCCCTGTGTGGTGTATTGTGCTGCTGCAAACCCTGATGCCTGCCCTGCAGGGTCAGTTTGGTGCACCTCTCCATGTCCCTCCTGTCCTCTGTTATCCAAGTCCATGTCCATATCCCATTTCCTTCCATGATCCAATGTACCATACTTGCGAACATTTTTAACTTGGTAACCGGGAGATTTTGGAAAAAAACTGGGGTATTGATTTTCCCTTTTGAGTTACATTGAAAAAGAGGATATTGTAGACAGGAGACAGATCAAATAAAGCCCATTTGAGCTTAAAAACATTGGACGTTTCCTGGCTGAATCGGGTCTGTTGGCATGTATGGTTGTACTACCATTGCCTCTTCCTTCTGCCCACAATGGTCTATTACATTGCCACAGCCTTGAAGGAGGGTAGATTTTGTATCACAGGGGGCCCCTGGCCCTTTCTGTCCACACCTGAAGTATGAGACCCTTGTCCTTGCCCTGCCAGCTGCATTTGTAGGCCGTATTAAATTGACCAGCGGGTCCTGTGTTGCTATATAATTATCCTGAGACATCCTTACCACTCAGCCAGCATAAAACCCCTGTGTAGGCCCTTCTGTTCAATATGTAGGCCTCTTTGTTAAATTGACCATAGCTCTGCAATTTTAGTGTATAGCAGTCTGAAGGCAGGTCTGCGAGGCCTTCTGCTCCGAACTAGTAGCTCCCACCCTACCCGAGTGCTCCGTGCTCGGTATCAAAGTTCAACATACCCCATAAGCTGTCGACATACAGTAGGCTGCATCCTGGACTGGTACTTGCTTCCTGGGCAGGTTTCCCGCTTTTAAGGAAGTGGCAACCGCAGAGCGTCAAGTTAGGAGAACGGAGGAGATTTTATACATGAATATATTGAATTCCCGTACAATACCCATTATTTTCTGCTTGCTCTATGGAACTTACGATAAGCGATTGGCCTGAGAGACTGACCGTTTCACCCAGTCCATTGTCAGCATTAAGTGGGTAAATGACGAAATGTCTGGTAAAATCTGCAGACGAAGCTTTTGGGTAGCATACGTAGGTAGATGTAGCGTGCAAAGGAGCCCACAAAATGATATAAAAAGGGAGCACCCACAGATATCGACGGACTACCTCGCCGTCTGTATGTAGGTTAACAGGCAGTGCAGGTTTTCCCCAAGAGCTGGGAGCTCTTGTCTTCCTTTGCTTAAAATGTCTTGCTCTGCTTTGCTTGAAGTATCTTATTCTATTTTACCTATATGAAATGTCATGTTATGTTTAACCATTGTTCTCTTTACTTTTGCATTTAAAAGATTTTGTATTGTAATTGCAGGAATGCTTGCTCTAAGAGTAAACGTGAGTGTTCCTAGGTAACATTTTCCTTGGTGTAACTTGTTTCTCATGATGCATTTATAGATGTGTTTTCTCTCTCTCTCTGTCAGTACATTAATTGAGATACAGAGAATATCATGACAGCTGTATGATTATCTGGATTCTGTATTTTGTACTTTATGTCTCTATTCTGCGGTTTCTTTGAAGTTGCATCTTCTCATTAAACTGCCATTGTATTCTGCCTCCAATTCCATGTCTCATATGTCTGTTTTCTTCATTTTTGGAGCAAGCGTTCCTAGGCACCCCGGCTCAAATTAAGGTGCCCCTTTTGTCCCTGACTCACTCTCCTGCTCAGTTCTGTGGTGGCTCCCGGGGATCTGGGGACCGCCCCTAGCTTCCTTGACCCGTAATAGATCTTCCCTCCAACAGCCTCTCTTGCAAGTCCTGTATTGTTGGTTTGTTGCCCCTGCCCCCCTTTCCACTGCCCTCCATAGTCTGTTGTGCTTCCACGGCCCTTCCTGCCTGCTCAGTGTGGTTAAATTGTTGCCTTTGCACCCTCCTACCTGCCTTCAATTTTCAGAGTCCGTGCCCCTGGCCTCTGCCTCTCAACAGTATCCTAATGAACAACTAGATTGCTAACATTCTATATTTATTACAAAAGTGTGGAACGCCTGACATCATCTTGATGTAATCAAAACTGTAATACCTAGAGCATTTCCTTTAGATATTACATATATGAGAGGGTCTCATTGGCATCAAAATTATGGTTAGTGCTCTAAAAGACTAAAATAAGGACATATTTTCTGAGTTTTTAAATAGCGACAAAGCACTTTTAAATTATTTGTTATCTTTATGTTTTTTTATCCAGTTGACCACTTGATTAAATGTTGCACTTAGGGGAGAGGATGTGGTGTTACTTCCAGAACTGCAGACTTTGCAACTGGGGAACCAGGTTGAAGTTTCTGCTTCAGCTCGACATTCTGTGATTCTGGTCAAATCACTTAGTCTCCCCATGTCTACAACCAAAATGAATTTGTTCTTGTGTGATGTAACCAATGCTCATGTAAAGCACTCCAATACCTGACAAGTCTGCACTATATAACACTGCAAAAACACAAAATAATAAGTGTTTTGCACACTTCTGTCATTGGGCTATATTTGGGCTACATCTGGGTGATTTTGGGCTACATTTGGGCTCTTTTGTCTCCGGTGGCCATCTTGGGAGATTTATTTGTTATGAAGTTTCCTAATTTCCTCATGTACTGCAGTCTCCTCAGTAGGAAATGCTTTCAGTTTTTTACTTTGATTCCATCATGAAGGTATTCAGATATGTCACACATTTGCCATAAATTCTGAATGTTAGCACTCTAGTTGCTCATTAGATCACTGTAGTAAAACTACTGCACCATGGAAATCTGCTCCTGGTATTAAAAGTGCATGTTTCAGTCTGCATGTCAGAATTTTTTAATGAAATAGAAGAGGATTTGAGAAGTCACTCAAAATGTGCCCTCATTTTCTTTCTTCAGCATTAATCATAATTTCTATGGCAAAATGAACCCCCTCATTGTGTTCCTTTTTAAATTAAATGTTTTAAGTGTTACCAGTTTATTCCAATCAAGATGGCTTCAGGTGTGCCATACTTTTGTCATAATGAAGACAGTAAGCGCTCTAGTTGTTTTTAAGAACATTCTGGGACATTCTGTCATTGGGCTATACTTGGGCTACATCTGGGTGATATTTGGGCTACATTTGGGCTCTTTTGTCTCTGGTGGCCATCTTGGGAGACTTATTTGTTATGAAGTTTCCTAATTTCCTCATTTACTGCAGTCTCCTCAGTAGGAAATACTTTCAGTTTTTTACTTAGATTCCATCAAGAAGGCATTCAGATGCGTCACACATTTGCCATAAATTCAGAATGTTAGCACTCTTTTTGCACATTAGAACACTGTAGTAAAGCTACTGCTCACCAGGGAAAACTGCTGCTGGTATTGAAAGTGCATGTTTCAGTCTGCATGTCAGAATTTTTTAATGAAATAGAAGAGGATTTGAGAAGTCACTCAAAATGTGCCCTAATTTTTCTTTCTGCAGCACTAATCATACTTTTTATGGAAAAATGAACCCCCTCATTTTGTTCCTTTTTAAATTAAATGTTTTAAGAGTTACCACTTTATTCCAATCAAGATGGCTTCAGATGTGCCATACGTTTATCATAAGTAGGAGTGTTAGCGCTCTAGTTGTTCTTTGGAACACTCTGGGAAGCTGAAGTAGAACACAAAGGAATCAACTGACAGTCTCTGCCCTTGTTGGATGTACATGTTTTACGGAGAATGTCAGACGTCATTCTCACATGACTAAGAAAGATAATATGAATTTACAGAAAATATGCTCTTAGTTTAGCTTATAGATCACCTTCCAAACCTCTGTGGGAAAAGCATGTGAAAATAGTTTTCTCTCAAACATGATTCATGATATCCCAGCAGAAGGCTTTTTCACATGGTAAAATCACCTTAGAACATACCACAATTCCTAAAATGAGTATGGTACCATCAACAAATGATTTATAATGTAACTAAAGTCTTAAAACCTTCTATTAACTGCAATGCTTTTTAATGAGGGGCTATCATGTATATTGGTCCCAAGATGGCTGCCAACACTTCTTGGATGAAGTGCTGACAGCCAATCAGATCTCACGATGAGATGTATGGTTAGGCTCCGCCCAGATATATATGTGATTTCACTTTTGATATTCTCAGGAACTACTGAATGGATTTACACCATTTACACCATTTAAGCAAAAGGCACGACTCTGAACCAAGGTCTACCTTTCTGCCGCATTTGGTGTAATTCCGTTCAGCAGTTCGGGCTGTAGCTGCGTCAACAGGTCCTATGGGAAATTGCATGGGGAAAAGTGTTTTGGGACCCCCCTTTTTTCTCAGCCCCCGCTTGACGAATAACCACCAGGATAGGAGCGGACCAGAGCTGGCCAAAAGTTTGGTAAATTTTGCGAAGATTCGTCAACCGGCACCAGACTTATTGGGAATAGAATGTTGCGGATTTCCTATGGAAAATATTTCCTAACTATAACTACCTACTGGCGACCGCCAGTAGGTAATATACACATACATATATATAAATGCATATGCATATATATGCATATATATGTGCATATGTGTGCATGTACAGAGAGGTAGAGAGGTAGAGGTGTATAGGTAGAGGTGTAGAGGTAGAGAGGTAGAGGTAGAGAGGTAGAGAGTAGTACAGAGAGAGGTAGAGAGAGGTAGATAGGTAGAGAGTAGAGAGCGTGTAATAGAGAGTGGAGAGTGAGTAGTAGAGACTAGTAGAGAGTAGTAGATAAAGTATCAGAGAGTGAGTAGTAGAGAGTAGTAGAGTGAGTAGTAGAGAGTGAGTAGTAGAGAGTGCGTATTAGAGAGTGAGTAGTAGAGAGTAGTAGAGAGTAGTAGAGAGTGAGTAGTAGAGAGTAGTAGAGAGTGAGTAGTAGAGAGTGAGTAGTAGAGAGTAGTAGAGAGTGAGTAGCAGAGAGAGAGTATTAGAGAGTAGTAGAGAGTGAGTAACAGAGTGAGTAGTAGAGAGTAGTAGAGCGATAGTAGTAAACAGTGAGTAGTAGAGAGTAGTACAGAGTGAGTAGTAGAGAGTGAGTAGTAGAGAGTGTGTAGTAGAGAGAGTAGTAGAGAGTAGTAGAATAGTATAAAGTGAGTAGTAGAGAGTAGTGGAGTAGTAGAGAGTGAGTAGTAGAGTGTAGTAGAGAGTGAGTAGTAGAGTGAGTACTAGAGAGTAGTAGAGAGCGAGTAGCAGAGAGCAAGTAGTAGAGAGTGTGTAGTAGAGAGTGAGTAGTACAGAGTAGTAGAGAGTGAGTAGTAGAGAGAGAGTAGTAGAGAGTGAGAAGTAGAGAGAGTAGTAGAGTAGTAGAGAGTGAGTAGTAGAGTGAGTAGTACAGAGTAGTTGAGAGCGAGTAGTAGAGAATGAGTAGTGGAGAGTGAGTAGTAGAGAGAGAGTAGTAGAGAGTGAGTAGTAGAGAGTAGTAGAGAGTGAGTACTAGAGAGTAGTACAAAGTGAGTAGTAGAGAGTGATTAGTAGAGAGTAGTGGAGTAGTAGAGAGTGAGTAGTAGAGAGTAGTAGAGAGTGAGTAGTAGAGTGAGTAGTAGAGAGTAGTAGAGAGTGAGTAGCAGAGAGCAAGTAGTAGAGAGTGTGTAGTAGAGAGTGAGTAGTACAGAGTAGTAGAGAGTGAGTAGCAGAGAGAGAGTAGTAGAGAGTGAGAAGTAGAGAGAGTAGTAGAGTAGTAGAGAGTGAGTAGTAGAGTGAGTAGTAGAGAGTAGTTGAGAGCGAGTAGTAGAGAATGAGTAGCAGAGAGCAAGTAGTAGAGAGTGTGTAGTAGAGAGTGAGTAGTACAGAGTGAGTAGTAGAGAGAGAGTAGTAGAGAGTGAGAAGTAGAGAGAGTAGTAGAGTAGTAGAGAGTGAGTAGTAGAGTGAGTAATAGAGAGTAGTTGAGAGCGAGTAGTAGAGAATGAGTAGTGGAGAGTGAGTAGTAGAGAGAGAGTAGTAAAGAGTGAGTAGTAGAGAGTAGTAGAGAGTGAGTAGTAGAGTGTAGTAGAGTGAGTAGTAGAGAGTGAGTAGTAGAGAGAGAGTAGTAGAGAGTGAGTAGTAGAGTAGTAGAGAGTGAGTGGTAGAGAGTAGGAGAGAGTAGTAGAATGAGTAGTAGAGAATAGTAGAGAGTGAGTACTAGAGCGAGTAGTAGAGAGTAGTAGAGTAGTAGAGAGTGAGTAGTAGAGAGTGAGTAGCAGATACAGTAATAGAGAGTAGTAGAGAGTGAGTAGTAGAGAGTGAGTAGTAGAGAGTAGAGAGTGAGTAGTAGAGAGTGAGTAGCAGATAGAGTAATAGAGAGTAGTAGAGAGTGAGTAGTAGAGAGTGAGTAGTAGAGAGTAGGAGAGCGAGGGGTTACTTCTTGATGGAACCAAAGTAAACAAGCATTGAAAATGCAATAGGTCTCGCCCTCGTTTAAGTTAAAGCAATTCTGTTTGTAATTAGGTGGCTTTTTAGCTTTGCTTTTATTAGTGTTTTTCAAAATTTCATGTATATAACATGCATATATGTATATGTATGCATGCATTTATATTTGTATTTATATAGATATGCAGATTATATATGTTTATATATGTATGTATATACATATACACATGCATATATATAAATGCATATGCATATATGTGCATATGTGTGCATGTAGAGAGAGGTAGAGAGAGGTAGAGAGGTAGAGATCTAGAGATAGAGACGTAGAGGTAGAGAGGTAGAGGTAGAGAGGTAGAGAGTAGTAGAGAGAGAGGTAGAAAGAGGTAGAGAGGTAGAGAGTAGAGGATGAGTAATAGAGAGTAGAGAGTAGAGAGAGAGTAGTAGAGAGTAGTAGAGAGATTAACAGAGATTGAGTAGGTGAGAGTAGTAGAGTGAGTAGTAGAGAGTGAGTAGTAGAGAGTGAGAAATAGAGAGTAGTAGAGAGTAGTAGAGAGTGAGTAGTAGAGAGTAGTAGAGAGTGAGTATTAGAGAGTGAGTAGTAGAGAGTAGTAGAGAGTGAGTAGTGGAGACTGAGTAGCAGAGAGAGAGTAGTAGAGAATGAGTAGTAGAGTGAGTAGTAGAGAGTAGTAGAGAGAGAGTAGTAGAGAGTGAGTAGTAGAGAGTAGTAGAGAGTGAGTAGTAAAGAGTAGTAGAGAGTAGTGGAGAGAGAGTAGTAGAGAGTGAGTAGTAGAGATTAGTAGAGAGTGAGTAGTAGAGAGTGAGTAGTAGAAGGTAGTAGAGAGTGAGTAGTAGAGACTAGCTGTGTGCAGAGTTCGTGACTTTGACCTTAACACCCTGTTCGTTTGCCTACAGAAGTGGTGGAGTGGAGCTTTGGTCATTTTACCGTGGCCGAGGAGAGTGTGAGGCGCTTTCAACAGGGGCCGGGACTGCGAGACCCAGGGTTCCGCGCAGGATCAACGCAGCGCACCTGGAGTCTCTTCCCGCCCCCAGCTCCTACCCTGAAAGTCTCGGGGGGATTCGTCAAGCGGGGGCTGAGAAAAAAGGGGGGTCCCAAAACGCATTTTTCCCATGCATTTTTCCATAGGACCTTTAGACACAGCTACAGCCCGAACGGCTGAACAGAGTTACTTGAAATTTGGCAGAGAGGTAGTCCTCAGGTCAAGGAAGTGCCTTTTGTAGGTCTGGTGTAAATCTGTTCAGTATTTCCTGAGAAAATAGCATTTAAAAGCATATATATATGTGGGCGGAGCCTAACCACACATCTCATCCTGAGATCTGATTGGCTGTCAGCACTTCATCCAAGAAGTGTTGGCAGCCATCTTGGGACCAATATACATGATAGCACCTCATTAAAAAGCATTGCAGTTAATAGAAGGTTTTAAGACTTTAGTTACATTATAAATCATTTGTTGATGGTACCATACTCATTTTAGGAATTGTGGTATGTTCTAAGGTGATTTCACCATGTGAAAAAGCCTTCTGCTGGGATATCATGATTGAGAGAAAAATATTTTCTCATGCTTTTACCACAGAGGTTTGGAAGGTGATCTATAGGCTAAACTGAGAGCTTATTTTCTGTAAATTCACATTATCTTTCTCAGTCATGTGAGAATGAAGTCTGACATTCTCAGTAAAACATGTACATCCAACAAGGGCAGAGACTGTCAGTTGATTCCTTTGTGTTCTACTGCAGCTTCCCGAGTGTTCCAAAGAACTACTAGAGCGCTAACAGTCCTACTTATGATAAAGGTATGGCACACCTGAAGCCATCTTGCTTGGATTAAAGTGGTAACCCCCTGCTCCTCCCCGTTTGCCTTGCCTGGCTTGCCCCTTCATAACAGCTCGCGGCCCCCGCTTCGCGGGAGCCGCTCGCAGCTGTGTGCAGAGTTCGTGACTTTGACCTTAACACCCTGTTCGTTTGCCTACAGAAGTGGTGGAGTGGAGCTTTGGTCATTTTACCGTGGCCGAGGAGAGTGTGAGGCGCTTTCAACAGGGGCCGGGACTGCGAGACCCAGGGTTCCGCGCAGGATCAACGCAGCGCACCTGGAGTCTCTTCCCGCCCCCTGCTCCTCCTATAAAATCGTGCCCCTGACGCATAGCGGGACGCGTGTGCGGGACGCCGGACGAAGCCCGGACAAAGGGCGGACAGTCTTAGACAGTCCGAGACAGGCTGAGACTGGACTGGACACGCTACTCAGCCCTTACTGTCTTCGTTTTGCGTGGTTTGCAGTAAGACTATTCATACTTGTTTCTACTTCTTGGATATACCGTCATCCATTATAACACTGTTGTTATTTGGTTATTATTACTAGTTCAAGAAGAATGCCTAAAAAGAATTTAGCGGCGGGAGGTAACTCAATAGAAAACTATATGATACAAGTAGTCTCTAAGATTAACAACGAGAGGCGCGAATCCTTAGGTCTTAGCCTGTCCCCTAACTTATCTCCCCTAAGCCCTTCACCTGATTCACCCTGGATTGATAAACCTTCTCAGGTCGAGGGAAGTGCAGTTTTAGACTCTGATACCTTAGAACATGGCATTTCAAACCTGAGTACTCGTACAACACAGGGTCAAGACATAGCTCGGGCTAATGACTCGGAATGTCAGGTAGTTGACACTGATCAAGACCAAGATCAAATTGTGCAGGAGAGTGAGCAGCCAAATAATGAAGCTGATCCCCCAGTTCTAGATCATGCGCCACGTGCCATCAGAAAATGTAGAAAAACTCAATTATACCGTGGTGGAGTTCTTTTAGGGAAGAAGAGGGTTGCGTCACCCGTGAGAAGTAGGGACAAAAGCAGGGGGAAAGTAGAAGAACCCGAGAAGTATAATGTGGATGAGGAGTTATTATCAAGATTAGCTGATTTAATTGACACTAAACTTAAAATCTTAATTAAACCAGTAGTGACCAAATTGGACAAGCTAACTGCTGATATAAAGAAACTAGGTGCAGATCAAAAAAAGTTAGTAGAAGCTGTGTCTAATATATCAGACACAGTTACCAGCCTAGCTCTACCCGTAAAAGAGGCTCTTTTTCCTTCATCTGAGGGAGGCACTACCTCAAACACTATACACGCAAATCTACAGGAACAGTCCTCAACTACAGCGACACATCATTTACTGCCAGGAGATACATTACCCCCAATTCCGCCTGTAATACCTGCACCTACTACAGAAGAAGTTATGGTACAGTTTCTGGAAGATGCGGCTCCATTAGTACTGGTATTGGCTAACGTCCCCCCACTAGCCCCAGACCAATCAGAATCCCCCCCGGCAGTAACAAGTAAGGCCCTGCACTGGTTATCAGGCAATATGCAGCTGGCCCCGTGGGGGAAACAACAGCTAGCTGGTGACATTAAGTCAGCCAGAAGGGTCCCTTGGATAGGTCAAAACCCTAAAAAATTCAAGGGTGACTGCATTATTATAAATTTTGCCAATTCTGCAGTTTTACCAAACATCCTGCCAAATATTTTGCCGCCGCAGCGCAGAAGAGGTACCATCATTCCTCTCACCCTAGAATTTTTCGGCAAAAAACAGCGGAGCATGTCCTATCCTAAGCCTACCCATAATTTCACCAGGCCTATATGGCCAGCGACATCTAATGGCTGGGGTTTTGAGGTACCAACTAATAACTGGGGGTATAGTCAGGATAGAAGGGAACGTCCAATACGACCACCCCCTCCAGATCAATATTACTCTACTCATTTTAATAATCACTTTAACATCCCCATCTCTAATAGGTATGGCATCTTCTCAGATGAGGGGGGACTGGATGGGGTGGAATGACTACCTGACACATCTTCTAACCTCCTCCCCACCGACCGATTGCCAGAAGTTACAGACTCTGGAGATATTCTACAAGGGTTAGAACCGCAAGGCAGTAAGGATGGGGGTTTGGTTGGCTGGAATCAAATAGATATACCAGGTTTACCCACTGATATAAACCCAGCCTGTCCTCAAGCTTGTTCTTCGGCTAATCCCGGGACAGATGGGGTACGCTGCTGTACAGGCTTAACACCTATCACTCAAATTGTATGTGGAAATGTGGCTATAATACAACATGAACCAATTAAATATAAGGAGGGGCTATTATCCTGGAATATAGCTGGACTGCAGGATAAATTGTTTAATATAGATTGGTTATCCTTTGTTAAAAATTACCCCGTTATATGCCTCCAAGAAACCTGGGCAGTGGGGAAAAATATACACATTGACGGTTATGAGAGTTTTATAACTTCGGCAGTTCCTTCACCTAGTGGTAGAGCTAAAGGGGGTTTGGCAATCTTTGTTAACTTATCACTAATATGCCTTAAAACTGTACATCACTCTGGCAATAATAATATTCAGGTTGTCGAATTTAAGAGGGGCAGTACAAGTTTTGCTCTGATCAACTTTTATAACGCAGTGAGTCAGTCTGGCGATTGCAATATGGAGTCATTGCGTGAATTCCTAAGGGCCAAAGATGATTCCTTTCCCCGCCTTAAGATAATAGCGGGTGATTTCAACACTCATTTATGTGGGAATCCTAGCCTGAGTCCTGTTGGTCATTTGGGTTGTAACAATCTGGAAGGAATACACTTTGATCACTCGCGAAGGGGTTCATGTTTAAATGACTTAATGAATGAATATAACCTTTTCACTGCTATGTCAATAGTTGAGAAACAAACTGTATTTTCAACCCCTACTTTTAAAGGTCACGCAACAGGGTCATATATAGACCATATTCTATTATCGGCAGAATTTGTTAATTTTGTTGGGGATTTTTCGATTATTTCAAGCATTTTTAGCGATCACAATCCTTTATGTATTACTATGGGTGTGAACTTACTCGAAAAACATAACCCTCGAGAGGACTGTGGTACCACTAAATGTATTAATGGCAAGCGACGCTTAAAGTGGTCAATGGTGGACTGTAAGCAATTTTATTTTTCTATCAACAATGTATGCCATCATGATCTGATAACATGTACATCTACTGCTTCAGCACCATTACAAATTCTGACGTCTTTTAATGAGATTGCTAAAAAGGTGGAGTCACTTTTAATGTTACCTGCTAAGAGGATAGCTAACTCATCCAATAATCCAAAATGGTTTGACAGCAACTGTTCGAAGGCCAGTCGCGAGCTCAAGAAAGCATTAAAAACAAACCAGAGAGATCCTTCAACCATCAGGGTGTTGCGGGCTGAGTACAAAAAGTCTCTTGCTATTCGCAAACGTGCTATTAAGAAAAGCGTTTGGGAGTCCTTGTTAGATCCAGAGATACTAAAAAATAGCTCTAAGTTCTGGGAGATCATTAACAAGCCCTTATTTGATCATCCCAGTATTTCAAGTACAGGCACCAAAATCCCAGAAGAAGTTTGGATTAACCACTTCAGTTCCATTTTTAAAGGTAATGGTTCCCAGGTACAATGCAGTCTACAAGAAATTAGTGAAAAATCCCTGTTCTTCACAACTGATGAGGTAATAAAGGGCATAGAAGGCCTATCAAACAACAAGGCCCCAGGACCTGACGGTCTCCCTCCTGATCTTTTTAAATCTTGTATAACACTCTGGGCACCGGTCCTTACAGCTGTACTTAATGCTGCTGTGCTTTGTGGATGCCCAAAATCATGGGGGGTATCCACTATTGTGCCTATTTTTAAAAAAGGAGACCGCAGTAGCCCTGCCTGCTATCGACCAATATCTTTAATAAACTCCGTGGTTAAAGTTGTGGGAGGAGTAATTTTGAACAGATTGGTCAGATGGTCAGAAGAAAATAATATAATATCTTCAATCCAGTATGGATTCAGGCCTGGTCATTCTACGATTTCACAATGTTTAAACTTATACCTCATCATCGCGAAGTATACTAAGGCTCGAAGAGGAACGATCCATATGGCGTTCATGGATCTTTCCTCGGCTTTCGATTGTGTGAGCCGGGGGAAGCTCTGGGACGCCATGCTAAAAATGGGTGTGGATCCAAACTTAGTTGATTTGTTAGATGATATGCACTCGGACACCAATGCAAATGTCAGATTCACCCAAGACCTGAATGTGACCAAAGACTTTGGGGTGCATCGTGGTGTCCGACAAGGCTGCATCCTGGCCCCATTCCTTTTTAACTTATACATAAATGATCTGGAAGAGCATCTTTTAAGCACCAATACGGATTATCCGTACATAGGCCGTAGGGGGCTGCCAGTCCTTTTATATGCGGATGACGCAGTTCTCCTATCAAGAACAGCAAACGGACTACAAATCTTACTAGACTCCTTCCATTCTTTCATGACCTCAAGAGAGTTAAGCATTAATAACTCTAAATCATACATAATGAAGGTCGGACAGGGAAATGAAAAAGTAAACTGCCTAAATGTAAATGGTGTACGTATTCCTACTACACATACATTTTCCTATCTCGGGGTCCTCTTTGACAGTCAATTAAATTGGGGACCCGTGATTGAAAAAAAGAAGGGAGAAGTCACTAGGGTAAACGCGGCAATAATGGACTTTTCTAAGAAAGTGGGCAATAGTCCAGTTGCCGCCTTGCTCCAACTTTACCAAGCAAAAAGTGTCTCCACAGCGTGCTATGGAAGTGAAATTTGGGGTTATGTTCCTCCGGATCCCTTACAGACTGTTGAAAATAACTTCTTGAAATTAGTATTAAGGGTTCCCAGGGGCACGGCCAACTTCTCCGTGCACGAGGAACTGGGGGTTTCCTTCGTAAGTGACAAGATTGCTGTTAATCCCATGTTATGCTGGATGAATTGTTGGTTAAATGATAACATTCCACTAACCCAGCTTATTTTAAGAGAGTCACTCACATGGGACAACAGGATGAAGGTTCCCTGGTTAAAGTATCTTTTTAAGTGCTTTGCTGATCTAGGTCGCCCTGAACTCTTTTTATCCCCTGAATCGATCACTAAACAGGATGTTATAACGGTCAAGAAAGCTTTTATTGATCTTAGAATCCAAGATAGGGAATCACGTGAGCTAAAAAAAGAAAGTGTTCGTAATCATGTATTAGTAAAAAGCACCTTGCTCATGGAACCCTATTTATCCTGGCAAATGTCCAGTTATGACCGTTTCTTACTGATCAGGTTCAGGTTTAATCTGTTTCATTTTCTGCTGGCTGTACCTAGGGGATCTCATCGTGGACAAGTGTTGCCGGCTTGCGGTTGCGACGATATGTCTCCGCAAGACCTGGCACACTTTCTTTTCTTTTGTCCCTTTTATACTGTACCGAGGAATCTATATTTAAAACCCTGTCTGAAAAAACTAAATTTTATACAATATCGTCCTGCACTGCACTTTCTACAGCTATTAAGTCGTGAATATACCTTGTATCTATGTAGTTTTTTAAAATTGGCAGTAAAATTTAGAAATAGTATGGAAGGATAAAAATAATATATGAATTGCTATTACCTCTTTTTTATAATGGACTCCACAAAATACTCTGAATGCTTGTTGTATATTTGTCTTCACCTGCTTATCTTACAACTGTATTTTATCTTTATGTATTAATGTGTTCTTTTTAAATGTAGTGTAAATGCTTTTATGGTTGTCAATTCGCACAACCGAATAAAGTTTATTGACTGACTGACTGACTAGTACAGAGTGAGTAGTAGAGAGTGATTAGTAGAGAGTAGTGGAGTAGTAGAGAGTAGTAGAGAGTGAGTATTAGAGAGTGAGTAGTAGAGAGTAGTAGAGAGTGAGTAGTGGAAACTGAGTAGCAGAGAGAGAGTAGTAGAGAATGAGTAGTAGAGTGAGTAGTAGAGAGTAGTAGAGAGAGAGAGTAGTAGAGAGTGAGTAGTAGAGAGTAGTAGAGAGTGAGTAGTAGAGAGTAGTAGAGAGTAGTGGAGAGAGAGTAGTAGAGAGTGAGTAGTAGAGATTAGTAGAGAGTGAGTAGTAGAGAGTGAGAAGTAGAGAGTAGTAGAGAGTGAGTAGTGGAGAGTAGTAGAGAGTGAGTAGTAGAGTGAGTAGTAGAGTGAGTAGTAGAGAGCAAGTAGTAGAGAGTGTGTAGTAGAGAGAGAGTAGTAGAGAGTAGTAGAGAGTGAGTAGTAGAGAGTGAGTAGTAGAGAGAGTAGTAGAGAGTAGTAGAGTAGTAGAGAGTGAGTAGTAGAGAGTGAGTAGTAGAGAGTAGTAGAGAGTGAGTAGCAGAGAGAGTAGTAGAGAGTAGTAGAGTAGTAGAGAGTGAGTAGTAGAGTGAGTAGTAAAGAGTAGTAGAGAGCGAGTAGTAGAGAGTGAGTAGTGGAGAGTGAGTAGTATAGTAGTAGAGAGTGAGTAGTAGAGAGTGAGTAGTAGAGAGAGAGTTGTAGAGTGAGTAGTAGAGAGAGAGTAGTAGAGAGTAGTAGAGAGTGAGTAGAAGAGTAGTAGAGAGTGAGTGGTAGAGAGTAGTAGAGAGTAGTAGAGTGAGCAGTAGAGAGTAGTAGAGAGTGAGTAGTAGAGAGAGTAGTAGAGAGTGAGTAGTTGAGAGTGAGTAGTAGAGAGTGAGTAGTAGAGGGTAGAGGAGAGTAGTAGAGTAGTAGAGAGTGAGTAGTAGAGAGTGAGTAGTAGAGAGTAGTAGAGTGAGTAGTAGAGAGGGATTAGTAGAGAGAGAGTAGTAGAGAGTAGTAGAGAGTGAGTAGTAGAGTAGTAGAGAGTGAGTGGTAGAGAGTAGTAGAGAGCAGTAGAGTGATAGTAGAGAGTAGTAGAGAGTGAGTAGTAGAGAGTGAGTAGTAGAGAGTAGTAGTAGAGAGTAGTAGATAGTAGTAGAGAGAGAGTAGTAGAGAGTGAGTAGTAGAAAGTAGTAGCGAGTGAGTAGTAGAGAGTGAGTAGTTTAATTTAAAAGGAACACAATGAGGAGGTTCATTTTGCCATAGAAATTATTATTAGTGCGGAAAAAAGAAAATTAGGGCACATTTTGAGTGACTTCTCAAATCCTCCTCTATGTCATTAAAAAAATTCTGACATGCAGACTGAAACATGCACTTTCAGTACCAGCAGCAGACTTCCCTGGTGAGCAGTAGCTTTACTACAGTGATCTAATAAGCAACTAGAGTGCTAACATTCCGAATTTATGTCAAATGTGTGACACATCTGAATGCCTTCTTGATGGAATGAAAGTAAAAAACCTGAAAGTATTTCCTACTGAGGAGACTGTTGTAAATGAGAAAACTTCAAAACCAATAAGCCTCCCAAGATGGCCACCAGAGAGAAAAGAGCCCAAATGTAGCACAAATATCACCAAGATGTAACCCAATTATAGCTCAATGACAGAATGTCCCAGAGTGTTTTAAAGAACAACTAGAGCGCTAACAGTCTTACTTATGACAAAAGTATGGCACACCTGACGCCATCTTGATTGGAATAAAGTGGTAACACTTAAAACATTTAATTTGCAAAGGAACAGATGAGGGGGTTCATTTTGCCATAGAAATTATGATTAGTGCTGCAGAAAGAAAGATTAGGGCACATTTTGAGTGACTTCTCAAATCCTCTTCTATTTCATTAAAAAATTCTGACATGCAGACTGAAACATGCACTTTCAATACCAGCAGCAGTTTTCCCTGGTGAGCAGTAGCTTTACTACAGTGATCTAATGAGCAAAAATAGTGCTAACATTCTGAATTTATGGCAAATGTGTGACACATCTGAATGCCCTCTTGATGGAATCAAAGTAAAAAACTGAAAGTATTTCCTACTGAGGAGACTGCAGTAAATGAGGAAATTAGGAAACTTCATAACAAATAAGTCTCCCAAGATGGCCACCAGAGACAAAAGAGCCCAAATGTAGCCCAAATATCACCCAGATGTAGCCCAAGTATAGCCCAATGACAATGTCCCAGACTGTTCTTAAAAACAACTAGAGCGCTTACTGTCTTCATTATGACAAAAGTATGGCACACCCGAAGCCATCTTGATTGGAATAAACTGGTAACACTCAAAACATTTAATTTAAAAAGGAACACAATGAGGGGGTTCATTTTGCCTTAGAAATTATGATTAATGCTGAAGAAAGAAAACGAGGGCACATTTTGAGTGACTTCTCAAATCCTCTTCTATTTCATGAAAAAATTCTGACATGCAGACTGAAACATGCACTTTTAATACCAGGAGCAGACGTCCATGGTGAACAGTAGTTTTACTACAGTGATCTAATGAGCAACTAGAGTGCTAACATTCAGAATTTATGGCAAATATGTGACATATCTGAATACCTTCATGATGGAATCAAAGTAAAAAACTGAAAGCATTTCCTACTGAGGAGACTGCAGTACATGAGGAAATTAGGAAACCTCAAAATAAATAAATCTCCCAAGATGGCCACCGGAGACAAAAGAGCCCAAATGTAGCCCAAAATCACCCAGATGTAGCCCAAATATAGCCCAATGACAGAAGTGTGCAAAACACTTACTATTTTGTGTTTTTGCAGTGTTATATAGTGCAGAATTGTCAGGTATTGGAGTGCTTTACATGAGCATTGGTTACATCACACAAGAACAAATTCATTTTGTTTGTAGACATGGGGAGACTAAGTGATTTGACCAGAATCACAGAATGTCGAGCTGAAGCAGAAACTCCAACCTGGTTCCCCAGTTGCAAAGTCTGCAGTTCTGGAAGTAACACCACATCCTCTCCCCTAAGTGCAACATTTAATCAAGTGGTCAACTGGATAAAAAAAACATAAAGATAACAAATAATTTAAAAGTGCTTTGTCGCTATTTGAAAACTCAGAAAATATGTCCTTATTTTAGTCTTTTAGAGCACTAACCATAATTTTGATGCCAATAAGACCCTCTCATATATGTAATTTCTAAAGGAAATGCTCTAGGTATTACAGTTTTGATTACATCAAGATGACGTCAGGCGTTCCACACTTTTGTAATAAATATAGAATGTTAGCAATCTAGTTGTTCATTAGGATACTGTTGAGAGGCAGAGGCCAGGGGCACGGACTCTGAAAATTGAAGGCAGGTAGGAGGGTGCAAAGGCAACAATTTAACCACACTGAGCAGGCAGGAAGGGCCGTGGCAGCACAACAGACTATGGAGGGCAGTGGAAAGGGGGGCAGGGGCAACAAATCAACAATACAGGACTTGCAAGAGAGGCTGTGGCAATGTAATAGACCATTGTGGGCAGAAGGAAGAGGCAATGGTAGTACAACCATACATGCCAACAGACCCGATTCAGCCAGAAAACGTCCAATGTTTTTAAGCTCAAATGGGCTTTATTTGATCTGTCTCCTGTCTACAATCTCCTCTTTTTCAATGTAACTCAAAGGGGAAAATCAATACCCCAGTTTTTTATTCAAAATCTCCCTCTTACCAAATTCAAAATGTTCGCAAGTATGGTACATTGGATCATGGAAGGAAATGGGGTAGGGACATGGACTTGGATAACAGAGGACAGGAGGGACATGGAGAGGTGCACCAAACTGTCCCTGCAGGGCAGGCATCAGGGTTTGCAGCAGCACAATACACCACACAGGGCATGCAGGACGGGAGTGCAGCACAACAATCCATAGAAAGCAAGAGGGAGGGGACAGGACCATGCACATGGACAACAGAGAACAGAGGGGCAAGAGGCAATGGTAGCTAGCTGGCCATAATGGACAGACAGGAGAGAAAGCTGCAGCATAACAAACCATAAAAGGCAGGAGAGACGGATCAGGGGCATTACAATGGAACAGACAAGCCAGGAGGGAGGGAGTAGGGGTCTGCACATGTAAACAGAGGGCTGGGGGCAAGGGGGCAGGGCAGGAGCAGCAAGATAGCCATGGAGGTCAGGCAGGATGGGCACTAGAAGCAAGACACACCATGAAGAGCAACAGTGAGACTGTGATGGCATACACACAGACCATGGAGGGAAGGTGGGAGGGGTTCAGGGGCAGCTAACTGACCACACAGGGAAGGTGGGAGGGGCCATGGCAGCACAGAAGACCATGCATGGCAAGTGGGAGGGTTAGTGGCAGCACAATGGCTATGATGGGCAAGAAGGAGGGTGCAGGGGCATGCACAAAGGACGATGGAGGATAGAAGGGAGGGTCAAGACCTGTGCACAGACAAGAAAGTTCAGGGGAAGGGGCCTCACAACAGACCGCACGGGGCAGGCAGGAGGAGCAGTTGCAGCACAACAGACCAGGGAGGGCAGAAGGGTGTGGCAGTACAATGGACCATGTAGGACAGGAGGAAGAGGATAGGGGCATGGCATGTGGACAAGCAGGGTGGAGGTGGCAGGGACAGGTTACAGTCATCTGACAATGCTAGGCAGGTGGGAGGGGAGTGGCAGCTCAACAGAACACTCAGAGTAGATAGGAGTGGCAGGTCCCTGGAACATGGTGGGCAAAAAGGATGGAGCAGGGGCATGCACAAAGACATCGGAGGGCAGGGGAAGGAGAATAGGGGCAGCAAGCTAAGCACAGAGTTTAAGCAGGAGGTCAATGATGGGGCATAGAATTGGGCAATGGAGGGCAGGAGGAGTGGACTGATACATCATACTAAATTGAGGGCAGTGGCAGCACATCAGACCATGCATGGCAGGAGGGAGCAGGCTAGTCCATGGATTCACACAACAGAGGATAGGGAGGAGGGGGATGGGGCAGCAAGCTAACTGTTCAGAGAAGGCGGGTATTAGGAACTTTATTGTTTTTAAAACGTGTGTCTGTGCGAACTACTTAAAATATGAACAAGTATGCAGCATAATCTTACTGTTATTCAGGAAGAAGAGGACGTTTGTGACTGTGACTCCGGGCTCACTTGGCAGAAACACCCCCTGACCCTCCACCCCCTATCGCAAAATGTAATGCCCGTGAAAAGGGTAGGTGAACACAGTGTTATATAGAACATAGTCCTGAGAGCACGATTGAAAATGAAAACTAGATATAGTGTATGGTATAAACTATGCACCAAAAAGTGTGATATAAGATGAACCGGCGTGAAATATAATATGCAATACATTGTGCGAAATTACAGATTCATTGGAGAGCGCGAGATAGCATAGGCACTAGCGCGTGCTATGCGATATGCGCCTTGGAGTGTAATATGCATAGGGCAGTGTTGTGTAACTTAACTAGTCTCTAAAGTTGTAATATAAAATATGTGCTGGGGAGTGTAACGTTGCATATGCACTGTGACAAAGATATGGATCCCAGATTGTAATATGTATGGCATAGCACTGTGCGTTATAACATAGGCATCGAGGAAGGCACGTTAGATGGGGCAATATAACCCGTGCAAAGACAAGTGTGGCATGACATATTCACGGGGTGGTGTTACAGTGCACATGGGCTAGAGAGTGTCATAGCATATGCATTAGCTAGTGGAATACAACACAGAGGTGTGTGGCACTCAGCAGGCAATGGTGGGTGTAACAAAGCATTGGGCTCTGCCAGGAGCGCGCTGTGACTCTCAAGTGATGTTCGTCCCCTTTCCAGAGAGTAAAATAAAAAGTATTACACATCCGGCAGTGGATGTGTGTTTTATTAACCGTGAGGGGGGTTTCTTGCATAGTTTTGGTCGAATTTTTGTCGAATCCCCTTTGAATGGCTTGGTGTGCATGTGTATTAAATGTGCCCGTCAATAGCTACCCATGTTTGTATAAATAAACGACAATGGTGTCTACCGGGATTAGGCACGGTAGGGCATCAGACATGTCAGAGCTTCACTAGTGGTGTAAATACATTCCACGTGGATTCATTGTATGCATAGTCGCCTTTTAATGAATATCACACAAATCGTCATGGTGATAGGTACGTACGGTTTGTCCAGCATGTCCTAGGTGTGTCTATGAATATATATTTTTTAAAAATAATAAAAAACAGTGGCCGGCCCTGGGGATTGGGGTCCAAAAAATATAATTAGGAGACAGGCCCTGGGGGATGGGGTCATCAGGGCCAATAAATTAGAATAAGAAGGGGAACCACACAGCCCCCCTTCTTCAAAAAATTTAAATAAATAAAAGACTGGCATCGTGCCGGAGGCCACGCCCCCTCCTTTCAGCACTCTGCAAACGCGCCCCCTGGCGAATTGTAAGTTGGGGAATTAATTCCTCTTCAATACTGAGGGTCCCTGAGGGCCAACTAGCCCAACAGGCATCTCCAGTATGCGCCAGGGAGCTGCGCTGCAGACAGGTGTTCTGAGGCCAAGCCCCTTTTTACACCTCTCTGCAACGCAGCTCTGTGGCGCTTACTGGAGGTACCTGGTGGTCTAGTTTGACCCTAGGGACCCTTAGGATTCAAGGGGACTTAATCTCTCTACTTAGAACAGCCACAGGGCGCGTTTACACAGTGGTGAAGGGAGGGGACGGGGCCTGAGGTGACATGTGCAAACGCGCACTATGGCACGTTTTAAATTGGGGATATAATTTCCCTTCAATACTGAGGGCCCCTGGGGGCTAACTAGCCCACCAAGTGCTTCCAGTAAGCGCCACTGAGCTGCATTGCAGAGAGGTGGTCCAGGCCGTGCCATTTTTTACACCTCTCTGCAACGCAGCTCTGTGGCACTTACTGGAGGTACCTAGTGGGCTAGTTGGACCCTAGGGACCCTCAGGATTCAAATGAACGTAATCTCCCAACTAAAAACGGACACAGGGCGTGTTTACACAGTGGTGAAGGGAGGGGACGGGGCCTGAGTTAACGTGTGCAAAAACGCCCTGTGGCCTGTTTTAAGAGGTAGTTTTAATCCCCCTGCCCTATTATATACTAGGGGCTTACAGAGGAGGTCATGCTAATCACAGGGGGACCCCAACGCATAATTTTCCCTAGTGTATGTAGGTGTTTTCACTGTATTCTAAGTGTCTTTTAACATAGCACTGGCTCTAGGACTGGTTAGTCAGACTCAGTTACCACCAGTATCCGTCTGAAAAAGTTGAGGGTACAAGATGATTTTGCAACAAGGCTTCTTTCTGCTCTTCTTTTTGTTCTTTCTGCACGTTATCCTTCTTCCTGCACTTTTCTTCGTCTTTGAGGACTTCTGTTGCTTCTTTCTGCACTTTTTTTTTTCTTTCTGTGCCTTTTTTCTTCTTTCTTCACATGTCCTATCTCTGTAGGCATAGTTAGAAATAAACATTTAAAAAACCTTTGAAATTCACAGAAAAAAACATAGGTTTCAGGCACGTTATAGTTAGGAATTAGCATTTAAAAAACCTCAGAAATTCACTGAAAAAACCATAGGTTCAAAACCATTGAAATTCCCCCGTTATAGTTAGTTCAGCTAACTATAACTCGCGCACCCACAATGCACTGCTGATGATGTCACATATTACATCACTCATGACATGGTCAGTGACATCACTGATGACATCACTGATGACATCTCAAAAAGTTGAGGTGTGAATATATATATATATATATATACATATATATATATATATATATACAGCAATCCTCTGCTGATGACGTCAGATATTACATCACTGATGACATATGTGTCTTTCTGAAAAAAAAATATTTGTAATATATGTATAGCTAAAAATTAATGGAAGAAGACATGGGTAAATAAGTTTCTAAATACAGTGATGTAATATCTGACGTCATCAGCAGAGGATTGCGGTCGCGTGAGTTATAGTTGCCTGCACTAGCTATAACGGGGGAATTTCAATGGATTTTCACGAGTGAAATGTCCAGCTAACTATAACATGTGTGAAACCTATGGTTTTTTTAAGTGAATATATATATATATATATATAATTATTTCTTACCAAAGAATATGTTTCGCAAAGCACGCAGGTCTAATTTTGAATTTGTGGCATAGACCGATTGGCTTTGCCAATGCTTGTTAGCTTTGGGATACTCTGTGCCCAAAAGCATTGCAAAATTATTGTGCAGATGTACATGTGGCTATGTTGTATTAGTGTTTGGAAAGTACACTTGTAAGAGGGCCACTGTGCATGAGCACGTTGCACACAGAGTCAGCCATCCTGCAAGATTTCTGTTATAGTTTAAAATACAATTACGATTTCAAATTGTCTCTCAATATTTTTCAAGCAGTAAATTAAAAATATCGTTTGCACGTGATGTTACACAAGTTGTGAGGTGCGATCATCTCAATAGAACTATATTGATGCTAGGCCCTTAGAAAAACAATTACGTAAAAAGCAGGGACTGGTTGGCAGGAAGGGTTACACTAGATAGAAGGATGAGCAGGGGAGTGTGGAAATATGGATTTTTCTGGTCAGTTATGTCCCCTATCTTGGACCCCAACGGTTCTATGTGCATGTTACAAGTACATGTATGTTCCCTCCAGTTCCAGTTATGAAGACGCAAATACATGTGCGTCCACCGTTAACATGTCCTCTGTTGATCCGCCATGAATGGGCCGGATATTCCATTCCTAAGTACGAAAGGCCACCGCCTTTATATGGTTCACTTATGCCATTTTACAGTCCAGGCAAGTAGGCCCTGATTCTGTCATCAAACTCTTCTTGCCTTCTGCCTCTGAAAGCTCCAGTCTGAGCCTGCACCTGTGACCATGAACTTTGTCTCATTCTCTGCGCGGCTCACGAAGCCTGGCATCAGCCTGCTGCCTGCCAAAAACTGTATTTCACCTTCGAAAATTATCTGCTCCGCTCCCTGCCCAATGCATTCCTGTCTAGTAGCTTAAGTAAACATTCTGCCAGCTACCGAGCAAAGGCCCGGCTTCTCTGTCTTCATGCAAGTAATTCATAGCCCTGTTACTATGGAAGATTCCGCCCTCGCATCTAGTATAGACACTTAGACGCTTGTACACGCACTAATAGTCAGTATAGTCAGTATAGAATAAGATTCCACTCGAAGAGACCTCTCTTTTGGATAACTTAGTTCTTTAAACATAGGATGTTAGATATGATTTGGGATTAGGTTGACTTGACCCTCCAGACTTCTGTCGCCACATGTAGAGCTAAATGTCAAGTCCCCTTCACCCCCTAGTTGCACGTCAATTACACGTCATGCTGCTGCGCGCGCATTTCTGCCAAGTATTTCTGCTGACATTGCGAAATTCTTTCATGTAACCACCCTCTTATGACATCACATCTGATGACGTTCTCTAAACACACCCAGTTACGCCTATCTTTGCCACGTATGAATATATTATCTCCACTATCAATTGTTACGCCTCTTGTATTTGCTTCACTGTAATGCTTATTGTATAAAAGTAATTGATTGTCAATAACGTATGTACTTCACTTCCTGAACCTTCGTGGTGATGGAACCTGGAGCAACCGATTATAATCGACCATTGGAATAAAGCCCATTCCGAACCTCTAATACCACGGATTCTGCCTCTTATTTACTGAGCTATTTCATTATGTTTCTGTATCAAATTAAGTCCCGGTAATTAAATTATTTACCACATGAATGGCGCCCGAATAGGGACACTTTCTCATCTCACGCGCCGGCGGTGCGTTGCAGGCCCGGTCTCCTGCCACAGCTGGACGGACAACAACGCGTACCAGCAGGATTTCCTGTATCTCCCTCCGGTCAAGCGGGGGCGACTGAGGCTGCGATCAACACCCAGACGAGGCGGTGAGAAGTGCGAAGTATCCCGACCAGAGCCTAGCTGAGAGAGCAAGATCCGAGGTATACAGAGGCCCACCAGTTTCCGAAGTCCCAAGTCGAGTCCAGTGTCCGAAGTGTTCGAGTCGAGTCCAGTACGGTTCAAGTTCAGTTCAGTTTCCGAGGCCTTCCGTTCCGAGCTACCCGGTGAGTACCATTACTGGGGAGGCGTTCTGGCGTGCACATAAGTTGTGCCGGTCCAGACGGGTTTGGGTACACAAATCCGGTCTGCACTGTTTCAGCAGTGTATCTGTACTGTTTAGCAGTATATCTAGTATATCAAGTATATAAATTCAGAATAATCCAGTTAATGCCGAGTATTATGTTTAGTGACTAGTTTCTTAGATCATCGTCATCATCACCGCTGCTCATTTTAAATGTTAAATGTTAAATGTATTGATACGTCCTGCATATTGTGGTATGAATGACTGTTCATTATTGTGTTTTATTGTATTAAGTTTGTTCAAGATCAAGTAGCAGACCAGTTCTCAATATGCCGCTCTTTTCGAAACTAAGACAGATCACAACTAGAAAAGGGGTACTCGAAGAAGCTGTTCCCATTCCTCCTAGGGACACTCCAGGGTACTTCATGTATCATAAACATGGCCTAGACGCCATATTGTTTCTCGATTTATGGGTAGACTACACTAAGGAATTACCAGAAAGTCAGAGGTGGCCCGCAGCTGGGACCTGGGATGCAGAGTGCATCGTGAAAGTAGAGGAAGAATTATGGAAAAAGAAAGCTAGACAATCACAGAAAGACGCCATTGAATTATGGCGTAAAGAATCGTATAGACGTACAGAAAAAGCACGTAGACAGGAAGAGAAGAGTAAAGAGAATTCAAATAAAGTTCAAGAAAATCTATTAATTGAAGAAGGTGCACGAGTGAAATCAGAACAAGTAGACAGACAAAGAAATGCCCTTATGAATGGTATGTATCCCCTTCTGGCTGAAGGATTACCTAAGGCTACTCCAGGGATACCAAAAGACTTGCCAACCCCATTATTTCCAATAAAGGTACATCCTAAGGGGCATCCTAGAACCGCAGAAGATGTTTTTCTTTCCTCATATTTAGATGACGCAGCTCCCGAGTATGCTAATCCCGCCCCACACAGACCGCCTGCCAGGGAGGTTCAACGCCAAGATCCTGTACCTGTACCCTTACAGCATCAAGTTCTGACACAAGTTCCGGCAAGCACATCTGTTTCCACATCTGTTCCTACACAAACTTCTATAGCTGTGTCGTCCACACCTATAGTTGCTGTATCGCGTTCTACGAATCCTTTCACGCCCGATACCCCAGACGGGGCTACCGGAGGTGCTGCCAATATCTTTTCTACGCCACCTAGAATAAATAAACTTACTTTTCAAGAGTCAGCACATCCACGTACCCCCAAACTCATAAATGCCCGCACGCTTAAGGAACTTCTAGTAGATTGTAGATATGACCCTGTGCCCGGCAAGGAGGACGAAATGATCCTGGCATCATTACGTATCAGACGAGCCGTGGTGTATTTAGGGAAGTTACCAGGAATGACTATGCATCTAGATAATATATATCATTATGTCCAAACAGGGCGAGATTCTGAATGTATTAACAGAGCTATGGAATACCAGAAAGTGGAAATACAGGGGGAACTGTTACGTTTCCTCATAAATTGCGTAATCAGAAATCAAGACCGACCAGGGGTAGATCCGGAAATAATGCAAACTCTTACCAGATGGAGCCAGAATATATCAGAAGGGAGACATGATAGGCAAAAATGTATAATAGCCATGTGCAGAAAGATCCGTAAAGAAATAGAACGCCTACGCGAAGAAAGATTAACGGTAGACCAGTTTGAACAAAACGAGGAGGAAGAAGGATCAGGACTGCGCACAGGACAGTCAGAAACCATAGCCTATGTAGGTAGAGGAAAATCTTGTAATAGTACTAGATGTCTTACTGGTCCGATACGTCCGATATGTCTAGAAAATAACAGGAATTTTCAAACACCAATAATAAATATAAGGTCTAACGAGCATTCATTCCAAGCCACTGACAAATTACTGTGAGAACGAAGGGGTTATCATTTTCTTGATTCTATGGATGAACAAGAATTAGCTAGGTCAGCCGTTCATTGGATTGACAGTCCCGGAATGTATGGTGATAATACAGTAGCACACACATTTTTGAATCTCACCCCAGATGAACAGCGTTTAGCTGGGATTTATATGATTCAACAACTTCTTATACTATATAAAAGCCAACATTCAGATCCTGGTCCCTTACCTGATATATTGACTGAATTACTCACGAATAAATGGAGAGGTCCAGGTACTAAGCTAATTAAAGAAATACTAGAATCAAGAAAGCAGTACATTCTTTTTATATGCCCAGAACATGTCTCACTGCCCACTAAGGAAAGAACCACGTATTACATGGACAGACAGAATCCCTTACGAGAAGTGCACCCAATAAAGGGCGAGGACAATCAGTTTAAACGTGTATATGTATATACGCCCATATCGAAAATAG
This sequence comes from Triturus cristatus, assembly GCF_964204655.1. Classification (NCBI taxonomy): domain Eukaryota; kingdom Metazoa; phylum Chordata; class Amphibia; order Caudata; family Salamandridae; genus Triturus; species Triturus cristatus. The sequence continues at coordinate 457,742,946 of NC_140586.1, read as the reverse complement.
AATTGTTAGAAATGAAGAAAGTGGTACCCAGTCATGACAAAGACCCAGCGGGTTTCCACCGAGAAATTAAAGATATGTTACTCATGGGAGAGTATACCTATCCCGACATTATAACAATATAAAGGTATTAATGCCTGCTGGCATTTATGAAAAGCTCAAGGAAAAAGAGTGGGAGGTAGGAGACCAAAAGATAGAGTGGACAGCATTAGAAAATGAAGAAAGGGCCCGAGGTCCAGGTTCGGGGCTTGGGGACAAAACTAAAGCACTGCCAGGTTTATTAGTACAGGTACTGCCACGTTTATTAACTACGAAAAAGGAAGACTGGGGTGCAATATCAGCCTGTAAACAAAAGCAAGATGAAGACACTAGTGATTTCTATGCCCGATTCGAAAAATGTTTTGGTATAAATAGTGGTATAAAAGCAAGTAGCGAGTCATACCCACATCTGTTTGTGACAAAATTAGTTGAAAATTCCTTGCCCCAAGTGAAGAATAGAGTATTAAAATTCGAGAGTACCTGGCAAGGTAACACTCCATCACAAATGTTACAAATGTTACAGTATCATCACAATAGAATTAGAGAGGAACAAGATCATGAACAAAGACGCATGAAAGACACGAAAATGAAAAGGCTAGTCTCCCAGACAGTTCCAGCTGAAGGACATAAAAAGGGTACGACACATTCTGGCGATTTAGCAGGACCTGTAAAAGGGACATGCAACTATTGTAAACAACTAGGTCATCATGTACACGATTGTCCAGTACTGAAGCGTAATATCGCCACGGGTATTACAAAAGAAAGACCACGGCCACTTAGACAGGATCAGAATGAACAAGGAGCCTTGCAGCATGCACAGTCCATGCCAGCTCCACCACATACTATACAGTTTGTGCCAGCTGCACCAGCGCTGCCTGTTGCTGCCACACAAACCACGACACGACAACTGTACCAGACCGCACAGTATGACTATCCTGATTATCAACGATATGCATGAACCAGCCTAGAGAGGGAAGTCGACTTACCCCTTATCGAGATCCCTGTAGATCAAGAAGGACCTTATGTGCATAGTGAATTATTAGGCCAAGACAGAAAATTTTTACTCGATACAGGGGCAAGTCGAACAACTATAAAACGTAGTGAAGTTCCAGGGGCACCCCTCTCAGGCTCACAGAATATTTCCCTTGGTTTTTCAGGAAAACCTATTGTTAATGAAGTGTCACAACCTCTTCCACTTACGATAGGACCTTTGACCCGAACTACAGATTTGTTGCTTACTAAATCATGTCCAGAAAACCTGTTAGGAATAAAGACATTGAAAGCTCTAGGAGCTATAATATGTTGTTCTCCGGAAGGAGTAAGATTGTTTTTACGTGATTTTAAAGGTCATTATGTGTCTAGAGACATGGATCCCCGACTGCAGACTTTACCCACACATTTATGGGCACAAGGCCCTACTGATGTTGGTTGCATGAATATTACACCATATCGAGTTACACTAAAGGCAGGAGTGGTACTACCACGAATGCGACAATACAAGTTACCACCAGATGCTGTAGTGGCTTTACTACAAATCATTGACGAGCTCATTGCCCAAGGAGTGGTTATAGAAACAGACTCCAATGTATGTAATTCACCGATAATTCCGATTCTTAAACGAACAGATCCGAAGGCCCTGCCAGTATATCGATTAAGTATTGATCTGCGCGAATTAAACAAGTGTATTGTGCCACAATTCCCTGTGGTCCCCGATATCTCATCATTACTGACAGCTATTGATTCCGAAGCAACATTCTTTACTGTAATTGATCTCAAAAATGCCTTTTTCAGCGTCCCAATAGATCCGGAAAGCCAATATTTGTTCGGATTTAGTTTAAATGGACGTAGCTTTAAATTCTCACGCGCACCTCAAGGATTTACAGAAAGCCCCAGCATCTATAGCCAAGCACTGAAACGAGAACTCGACAGTATCAACATGCCAGTTAACACTGCTTTGCTTCAATATGTCGATGATCTGCTGATCACCGCCCGAAGCGAACCTGAATGTGAAAAAGCATCACTGACGGTTTTACAATTTCTAGCCGAAAACGGGCACAAGGTGTCCCCTTCTAAGCTGCAATTCTGTGTCCAGCGAGTTATTTACCTTGGTCACTCGCTGTCCAAGGAGGGAAGGCAGCTTACACCCGACCGCATTCAGTTAATAGCTAACATGCCAATACCCAAGACACAAAAGGAGGTGCGGGCTTTCATAGGCCTCACTTCATATTGTAGACAGTGGATCCCTCAGTATGCATTTCTAGCAAAACCACTCATTCAGTTGACAACACAGGAGGCAGCCACATCGACTGTTCTCCCTTGGACTCAGGAACACACACTAGCTTTTGAAAGCTTAAAGAAAGCTCTATGCCAAGCACCTGTTTTAGCAACACCATGTTACAGAAAACATTTTACACTCTTTGTTACAGAACGAGAAGGTACTGCCTTGTCAGTACTCACACAGGAACAAGCAGGATCACACAAACCGTGTGCTTATTTTTCTAGTACATTAGATCCCGTAGCTCAGGCTCTGCCTGCGTGCCTGAAATCAGTGGCAGCGACAGCTTTAGCAATCAGACAAAGCGATGCCATAGTGTTAGGACATCCATTGACAGTACAAGTACCACACGCCGTAGAGGTTCTTGTGAATCGAACGCAAACACAACACTTGACTATAGCACGACTTACAGGGTATGAACTAACATTGTTTCAGCCACATATAGAAATCAGACGTTGTAACACATTGAATCCTGCCACACTTTTACCTGTAAATGGAACAGACCCATTAGCCCACGATTGTATTGATGTTATTACAATCACGACGAAACCCAGACAAGACTTGACAGATGTTCCATTGTCAGATCCAGACCTGACGTTGTATGTAGATGGTTCATGTATGAGAACAAGTACAGGAGAGTTAGTGGCCGCTTACGCAGTCACCACAGACACTGAAATTATTGAAACCAAGTGTATAAATACCTTGTCCGCTCAAGCAGCAGAGCTCGTCGCTCTGACACAAGCCTGTATTCAAGCCACAAATAAAAAAGTCAACATATACACTGATTCACGTTATGCTTTCGGAGTCGTACATGACTTCGGCGTGCTGTGGCAAGAGAGAGGTTATTTAACTTCTCACGGTGCCCACATTCAGCACGGACCCCTCATTCATGCCTTATTAGATGCAATACATTTGCCCATTGCAATATCGATTATGAAATGTAAAGCTCATACGAAAATTACTGATATCGTTTCTCAAGGCAATGATCTAGCTGACAGAACAGCTAAACAGACTGCTCAAACTCAAACATCCGACATGACAAAGACAATAGTCCAGACACCACCACATTGTATGATGGTTAAGGATCCCGCTCTTGATGTAATTGACATACAGACATATGCTACACCAGACGAAATAAAGAAATGGACTGAATTAGGAGGGATCCAAACCGATCAAGGATGGATGATGAAGGAAAAATCTGTGTGGTTCCTTCCTGATTCAATGGTCCAAGTTATAATTAACACTGTACATAGTCCTGCACATCTAGGAGAAAAAGCTATGCTAGATAGCATTCAACATATTTGGTTCAACAAACATTTACGAGCAGCAGCGAAACAAAAAGTTCGTACCTGCATGATATGTTGCCAGTTCAACCCAGGAAAAAGCGTTCCCGTAGAACAGGGTGGATTTCATCCTCCTGATCATCCTTTTGAAGTCCTCCAGATGGATTATATCCAGATGGAACGATGTAGAGGATTCAAATATGTTCTCGTAGTTGTGTGTGCTCTTTCCCGTTGGACGGAGGCATACCCGGTTTCAGATTACACTGCCCCGACTACTGCCAAACAGTTAGTTCGAGAATTCTTCCCACGATACGGTTTACCACGTGCTGTCTACTCAGATAACGGCCAGCCGTTCTCATCCGAATTAATGAAACACGTTTCACTTTTGCTAGGATATCAGTGGAAGTTTCATTGTGTCCGACACCCCGAGGCAGCAGGTCTCGTGGAACGACATAATCAAACTTTGAAAATCAGATTGTCCAAAATATGCAGGGAGAAAGGTGTCGACTGGGTAGTAGCATTACCAGTTGCACTCTTTTACATGAGAATGGTAGCACACTCTCGAACAGGTCTATCCCCGTATGAAGTGATCTTCGGCAGACCACCAAATATGTGGGGGACGCCTATACCACGCAAAATAACTGATATTGACTGTAACATGCTGACAGATTACTTGGCTTCCTTGATGTCTGCACTACAATCTTGTCGTTCACAGGTAGCTGCAGCTTTTCCTGACAACACTGAGGTGAAACCCCATGACGTGGTTCCGGGAGACTTGGTCCTCGTGAGGAACTTTGATCGAAAGACTCAGCTGGAACCTAGGTGGAGGTCACCTCAGCTGGTGTTGCTCACCACAAGAACAGCCGTGAAGATCGAAGGCAGAAAGGGATGGATTCATTCAAGTCATATCAAGAAATTTCATGGACTAAAATCAGATGTGAATACCTCACCTTGTGTGTCTTCACCCATTGACTCAAAACTTCCTTTTGTGGAAAAAAGTGATTCTGAGCATTATAAATTAAAACTCAGGCCCAATCAGTCGAGCAATTTGATTGTTTAAGTCCTCTCCAAGGTGAAGCGGTTGAATTGTCTCTGACATGTATCCCTTGGACCTGAATAGAGAAAGCACCCGAAAAATGTTGAAACGACAGGCGTACTGTAAATCACTGCGTAGTCATTGCATAGTGACGTTATTAATTTTATTTCTCTCAAGTATTTTAATAATTACTGCAAGTATATTGTTGCACATATATTATCCTATTTCTAGACATGTTTACAATGTTACTGCTGAACATTCTTTTAGTAAATTACCTCCGCTTGAGTTGTCTTATAGATTTGCACTGCGCAATAACACGTTTATTAGTATGTTACATCATTCCCATCAGGTTAGCAATGCTACAAATTGTTGGATATGTGGCCGACTCCCTCCCTATCAGAATTATAAAGGAATTCTACCTCTTTTTCCATACCCGTTAACACACAATGGCTCCTTTGGAGCGTGGTTTAGTCTAATTAATTCCCTTGATTCGAATTCTGCAGTTTATCAAGACAACTGGGTATGGGGAAATTTGAACTTAGTTTTGCTTAAAGTCTGCCACCCTAACAAGGAGGGATTTCCCCAGAGAACAGGAACTGATCTAGAAAATGAAGTGTATGGATTAGGTAATTTTACGCTTAATCTCCTGATCCTGAATGTCGAATCCGAAGCTACTTCAATTTTGCCCGCTATGTCAATATTTCCAGTAAAAGGTGAATTATGTATAAGAAAGAATGGTTCCATACACATGGGCCATAGTAAATGCACCACTGTAGTAGAATTTAGTGATCAAGGCAAGTCTACATTTAGAGCTTCCCGCCATTCCTATTTCATATGTGGTCAGACGGCATATGTACGTTTACCTCTAGATTGGGATGGTACTTGCTACATTGGATTCCTTTTGCCACCTGTTTTTCTAGCTCCTCCTGATTATCACAGAAATATTCATTTAGTATATAATAGAGTAAGGAGAGATCTCCCAATAGTCGACTACACTGAAACAGCATGGGAAAAATACACAGATTTCAATAAAGGTCTCTTTCCCTATATAGGTACCGTTACTAATAGTAAGCTGATACGTAGATTAACTAGAACCCTTGAAGCAGTAGTGAACGAAACTATTTCCGCCTTAGGCAATTTAACAGAAGAGCAGTCTGCTATGCGGATTGTTGTGCTTCAAAATCGTCTTGTCCTTGACGTCATCCTGGCTGATAGGGGCGGAGCTTGTAGGGTTATCGGATCAAGCTGTTGCATTTTCATACCAGAAAATTCGCCATCTGTATATAAAGCTATAACGCGCCTTCATAAGATTGTAAGCCAGATACACCAGAATCCAGGCACCTGGACTTGGTCCGGTTGGTTTTGGAGTGTATTATCTACCTTTGGATGGAGGGTCCTATCCTTCCTAGGTATTGGCCTTCTCATACTATTCAGTTGCTGTCTATGTCTACAATGTGGACCAGCGATTTGTGGTCTGTGTGCCACATCGTGCATTCCACATCAAGATTTCCATTCAAGATCCCGGAAGAAGAAAGAAGAACAAATGATGCTATATGAACAGATCAATGGATTAATGAAGATTGATATCTCTTGACGGGCAAGTAGGGGACAAGGAGGGAATGTGGAAATATGGATTTTTCTGGTCAGTTATGTCCCCTATCTTGGACCCCAACGGTTCTATGTGCATGTTACAAGTACATGTATGTTCCCTCCAGTTCCAGTTATGAAGACGCAAATACATGTGCGTCCACCGTTAACATGTCCTCTGTTGATCCGCCATGAATGGGCCGGATATTCCATTCCTAAGTACGAAAGGCCACCGCCTTTATATGGTTCACTTATGCCATTTTACAGTCCAGGCAAGTAGGCCCTGATTCTGTCATCAAACTCTTCTTGCCTTCTGCCTCTGAAAGCTCCAGTCTGAGCCTGCACCTGTGACCATGAACTTTGTCTCATTCTCTGCGCGGCTCACGAAGCCTGACATCAGCCTGCTGCCTGCCAAAAACTGTATTTCACCTTCGAAAATTATCTGCTCCGCTCCCTGCCCAATGCATTCCTGTCTAGTAGCTTAAGTAAACATTCTGCCAGCTACCGAGCAAAGGCCCGGCTTCTCTGTCTTCATGCAAGTAATTCATAGCCCTGTTACTATGGAAGATTCCGCCCTCGCATCTAGTATAGACACTTAGACGCTTGTACACGCACTAATAGTCAGTATAGTCAGTATAGAATAAGATTCCACTCGAAGAGACCTCTCTTTTGGATAACTTAGTTCTTTAAACATAGGATGTTAGATATGATTTGGGATTAGGTTGACTTGACCCTCCAGACTTCTGTCGCCACATGTAGAGCTAAATGTCAAGTCCCCTTCACCCCCTAGTTGCACGTCAATTACACGTCATGCTGCTGCGCGCGCATTTCTGCCAAGTATTTCTGCTGACATTGTGAAATTCTTTCATGTAACCACCCTCTTATGACATCACATCTGATGACGTTCTCTAAACACACCCAGTTACGCCTATCTTTGCCACGTATGAATATATTATCTCCACTATCAATTGTTACGCCTCTTGTATTTGCTTCACTGTAATGCTTATTGTATAAAAGTAATTGATTGTCAATAACGTATGTACTTCACTTCCTGAACCTTCGTGGTGATGGAACCTGGAGCAACCGATTATAATCGACCATTGGAATAAAGCCCATTCCGAACCTCTAATACCACGGATTCTGCCTCTTATTTACTGAGCTATTTCATTATGTTTCTGTATCAAATTAAGTCCCGGTAATTAAATTATTTACCACAGGAGTGGGAAAGGAAGTGGATGAAAATTGGCAGAGAAGGAGGGAGGTGAAAATAGGGGTAGAGACCCAGAAAACAATGCACTCTCAGTGCCAAAAGGAGAATAAAAGGGGCAGGTGGCAATGTTATATTTCTTTATGAGAGCAATTTAATTGTAGAGGATAGAACCAAGGGAACCAGATCTACCATTATAGTCCAATCTGCGAAGACAATAAAGGCATTTTTTATTGGAGTTTACTGGATGGTTCAGAACTCAACATTACCAGTTCCATAACGTTTGCATCTTCAGTGCTTAATTTGTAAAAAAAATAATTGCCGTGGATCTCGTCAAGGAGGGCACTGCAGCATGGACCACATTCTCCTTGCCATGCTGTCAATGATAGTAACAACACAACTACTAACCATCACACTGCTACAAGTGTGACAATTTGGACTAATTCAGGCCCTCAAAGCTGTAGGATTGTTTTTGTGCAGTGCCCCTTCCTGCACAAAAACAATCCTGCATGCAATGGAGGCACCCTTGCACCATGGTGCAAGGGTGCCTACATTAGTCCTAGGCTGCCAAAACAGCACCAGCACAGGCAGAAAGGACAGGAATGTACCGTATTGCCTAAATCTGGTGTATTCCTGCCCTTTCACTTTGATGTAGGGCAGAGCAAGGAGGTGCTTTGCTGTGCTGCCCTAAGCCAAAATGCCATATTTGAGGCCTCTCGTTTCCCTCTTGTGTCTTACTCTCTCAAGCCTATTCTAACTTCTCCTACAAATCTCTACTTCCCTGTTGCTCAAAACCAAATATTATAACAATCACACTTAGCTCAATTGAGATTGAAGGAATCCAGTGTATAGCAAGTTTCTTTTGCTCTCCTTTCATCTTTCAAAAGCATCACTTCCTTGGTCACTCTGTCTGAGTAGATGCTCTCCTCAGATGCCTCATGAACAAGACATAAGTGCCACAGACTCAAGGTTTGAAGAATAATCCCACTTGGAATGAAATGTCATGTGTGCTTGTATGTCTGCACGTATGCGTGTGTTTATGGACCTAGCACCTAAGACTGTCAGCTTACTACATATGCCTTCAGTTTGGCTGCAGAGAACCTGAGGTTAAACACACATAATTCTGTTACTTGCTCTGTTTATTGCATTTCTTATGAGATCGAACACATCCACAAACCTAGTTGGAAAACGTTTGGTCTGGAAATATCCATCTGTTGATTCATCAGAGCAGACTCACTGGCACACCTGGAGCAGGACAGACTGTTTATGGCCTAGGCTCTGCTACCCTGGGTTTTCTGATAAGCCTGTCCTCCGACAAACACATATTAGTAAGGAGGAGCAGGAGGCCAGCCTAGACAAGCATGAACATTGATGTGCAAGTAGGAAAGAAAAGTAGCTGCATTTTTACTGCAGGCCTTTTGGACTGATGTCATAAAAATCACCAGTACTGGAGCAGGGAATAGGCTGTCTTTTGGTCAGAGAGGGCAGGGATATGACAAACATTCACTTGTCACAAGCAGCAGTCATCACTTACTTATCACAGACAGCAACGATTTCTATCACTTTCCAGAGAAAGCACAACTATCCTTCTCACCTGACAGAAGACTGTCATGCACATCTGACTGAACTGTTCCTCAGTACAGAAAGCAGAACTATCTTTTACATATTTCACATGATAGACCCCCTTATCACAAACTGCAGAGCTATCCTATATATTCTTAAACGTAAAGGTATGTCTCTCTCTTCTGACTTTTCTCCGGCTAGATATGTGCTCTTAAATCCTCTTATCCTTCCCTCTACATGTTTGTTGTGGTTGTCTGCATCATTCCTGCATGTTTCTCAAGGAGGGAGCTGGAGGACAGAGAGCCTCAAGGACAAAGAATCTCAAGGGAGAGGCAGTGAATGGGAAGCATTGGGCTGTGAAACACCAGACAAAAGGGGATTTGATTTGAAAATACAAAAACGTGACAAGAAAGGATGGATCAGTCCCAACTATAGAAAGACAAAGACACATGAACCCTCCAAGTGGCGGTGCCATTTGCAGCAACTTGAGGAAACATACATCCCAGTTGGAAAACGAAAGATTTGCAAACCCTGCGCTACTAAATCTCTGACATTAAACAACTTATATTATTTGCAAGGACACATGATCCATTGATTATAAATGTAAACAGTGTGGAAATCGCATGCTATCGTGGTGGTAATTTGTTGGTATTTGTAGAATGCAATTTATATCAATATGGGACAATATGTGACCTATCTAGTGTTTCCACAGCACATTATTCAATGGTTTCCATCACAGATCAGAGTCTGATGAAATACTCAACACTCAAAAATATATACATGACTCCTCACATGATCAAGAATGAAGAACATCAAAGGATACAAGGTAGAACATGATGAACAATATCTATCATTGGTCTCAATTTTTCCAGCACACCTAAAGCACCCATGGCTCAATATTTTGACACCCAAAACACGGAAGGCTGAATAGATACATTGGTATATTCACAGCACAAGAAGTAAATACATTACAAATATCAGTCTTCAGCATGTACTCACTAATACCCACAGAAAGTATTAATCTCATTAAAGTATGTGCCAATGGGAGGCTTTAAGGAAAATTGGGTCGTTTTTCCTAAGGCGCATGCAGCAATCTCAACAAACCCGAAGTTTAGAGGATTCCAAAGGAAGGTATGCAAGGGATAATGAGGCTAATGTAGATGTGATGCACCCATTCCCAATCCAACCAACATGTTGCCTTGGTGGAACACCGTATCAGCAATGTGTCTGGCTGTGCCATGATTTCACTGAGTCATTGCATTAAAAAAGATTTATGTTCAGATGATCCATAAACTGAAGCATATTGCATACCATGACCAAAGCAGAGCTAGTGAACCAAACATGCTAATTTGCATAGCTCCCACGGCATTGACATTAACTTCAGTGACTTAATTGTTTGCAGTGATTTCAACCATGGCAACCTGCACTTGGTTTGCAAATGTATTTTAGTGGATGGTAGATAATTCATTTCTTTAGGAAGAAAGCTCAGAACATCTTATGGCCCATCAACCTTGGGAACTACTGCATCCCACAGTTGCTACAGTGCTTCTAGTTTCAATACCATTCGTTGACCATGTGCATTGCTCCACTGCCTTTGGCTAGGTTCGGCCCATAGAGATATACATACATAAATATTTGAGGTATTCAGACAGAATATCGAGTTGGTAATGTCGTGACACAAAAATATCGACAGCAAGAATATCATGGTCAAGAATATCGAATTTAAGGTAAGAAATGTAGTTTTAAGAAATATAGAAGTAATGAATAAAGTTTGCAAAAATATAGTTGTTTAAAATTTTGATTTTTTATTTAGGGGCCGATTCAAATCCTGGAAAAAGGCTGTACAAATTGTAGTATGGAGCGTTTTTCCCGTACAACTCGTACCCGGTAAACTTTTCTTACAACCTAGGAAGTACGATTCGTACAGAAAGCCTCTTTCCATACAAATCGTACAAAAGGCCATACAGCTAAAATAAACCAACGATTCTGATCCGGAACAGCTTGCACGCGACGTCTGTATGTTTTTAAGCAGCGGTTTCCAGCCCAGCAAGTACGATTCGTCCCTACGGCACTCCGTATGTCTCTTTTCTTACGGGAGCCAAAAACAGCTGTAAAAGCAGAGTCCCCAGGGGTACGAGTCGTACAGGCATACACCCCTGTGTGTTGTGTATGTACGGTGCGTACCCCAACATCACGTACCCCAACATCGCGTACCCCAACATCGCGTACCCCAACAGCGCATACCCCAACATCAAGTATGTACGCACCGTACATACGCGATGTTGGGGTACGCGATGTTGGGGTACGCGATGTTGGGGGTACGCACAGTACATACGCGATGTTGGGGTATGCAATGTTGGGGTATGCGATGTTGGGGTACGCGATGTTGGGGTATGCACCGTACATACACAACGCACGGGGGTGTATGCCTGTACAACTCGTACCCCTGTACGACTCGTACCCCGGGAACAACTTTTCCTGGGATACGAGTCGTACAAAGTTCGCTTCGTAGCGGGTAATGGCATTCCCTGTGTACGGGATGTTTTCCATACAAATCGTAAATCGGAAAGCCGGTCCGGATCGTACTAGTACGGTTGGACTGCATTTTTACAATTTGTACGGAAAAGTGTCCGGGTCCGTCTGGTACAACTTTTCCCGATCCGATTTGTAAGGATCGGTCTGATCCGTACAAATTGGATCGCCTAATACACAAGTACACCCTCAGAGTCACAAATCCGGTTTCGCACAAACCCCCTGGCAACCCTCAGAGTAACTCTCATCTACAGATCTCCAGGCCTACATCCACAAATCCCCAAAGCCATCAACACGTACATCTGCACGCATGCCCTCACCTCCACAGGCTACATGTGGTTGGGGCCAGTAACTTCTTGCTGGAGGAGAACCACGCCACCATCCATTATTGGTCCATCAACATTTGCATTCACGTCTCCGACAAGCAACACACTGCCCCACAACCCGCTACCGATCACCCAAAGATGCTTGATGTAAGTCGCCACAGACAAGCTGTGTGGGACACTCAAACCAATACCCCCGCCACACCCTGCAACCTCACACACTGGATCAGCAACTGATCCAACAATCTTGCTACATTGACAGACTTTCCTGTGAAGCACAACAACAGTTAAGCCACCTGGGACAAGGCAGACCTACTGGACTTCTACAGATCTAGCCGGACTCTTGTGCAAACCTTGCAACACAAAGAACCATCAGTTACCTTACAGCCCTGGAAAACACCACACACAGCCATCACCATATCATCAGCAAGGACAAGTGGAGATCCTTCAGATAGGGCCGAGGCACCACAACACATGACATAAAGGAGCTCATCAGCATTGTGAGTGAACTGACAGCAGCTCTCCATCCAAAAAACAACCCACCATTGCAAGGCAGATCAAATCCCTTGCATCTTTCTACCACTGCAAGCTCATGGCCATACACGACAGCCTTGGCACACAGAGGCAGACAGCACTATTATCCATGGGACAAACCCCCCTCAGGTTCTGGACTCCCGTCAGCAGCAAATACAACACCTGGCTCATGTGCACCATCCACTCTGGCTCTCCCTCAGGCCCCTTCCCACACAACATCTCAACCACATCAATCCCCATCCTTGAAGCCCACGTCCAGTGCGTCCTGAATGTCTCCTTTGAGTTTGCCACATTCCATGGGAGCTGGAGGCATGCAGAGACCCAGGCCCTTCTTCAACAACGGACGGCAGTACCGCAGGATCTCCTGGAACATCACCCTGCTTCCCTACCCAGCAAATGTCATCAGGAAGACACTCAACGAGCAACTGACATTCTTCCTCCGCGCAAACAGCTCCAGGCAACCGGCACCAGAACATCTTCCACAGTAATCACACCACTGCAACCGTCATCATTGCCACCACCAACGACAACTTTGCCCTGCTCAACAATGGTGAGACCACCCTTCTTGACCTATTAACGGCATTGTACACCATGTGCTACCACACTGTCAGCTCCCACATCTCCAACACTGGTATCCAGAGGAGGGCCCAGGATTAAATCAACAAGTAGCTCACTAGCAAGGCCCAGGGAGTCGTCCTCCACCCTGCAGCATGTAGTACACTGGGGTCATGTGGCCCATGCCCCAGGGCTAATCTTTCAGCGTGACGAACTTCAATGTCTCCATGACCCCCCTCTCCACCATCACATGCGCACATGACCTCATCATCATCTTGTATGCCATTGACACCCAGCTGCTCCTCAACCTCACCAAAGACCCAGCCATTGCCAGATTCAACCTTCAAGAAGGCATGAGATCCGTTGACGATTGGCTGAACATCAGCCACCTGAGGCTGGACTTGGACAGGACTGAGGGCATCATCTGAGGATTTCCCCTTACGGCTGGGTAAACTCCTTGTGTCCCATTGGCATGGGCACTGCACCAGCACCCAGTGGCCAAGCACGTATTCATCATGGAATTAACATTCAACTCAACACCATCTGTACCTCATGCTGCAACACCCTCCGCATGCTGCAAATGATCCACAGATAGATCCACTCCAAGGCAAGACAGACCGTCCCCCAGGTCCACAACACCAGCCGGCTCAACTACAGCACCACCCTCTACAGAGGAACAACAGCAAAACTGCAGGAGAAGTTGTCCACATCCAGGGTGCATCCGCACACCTCATCTTCAACATCCCCCGCCACAGCCACATTACCGTCCACCTGAGATAGCGAGAATGGCTCACTGTCTGCTGCAGGATCACCTTCAGACTCCTCAACCACACTCAGGAGGCAATCCACAACCCCAGACCCAAAACCGACCTTGGACGTCTGTCATCCAATACCCCGTTGGCCCAACTCCGTGCAGCCCACATTGCCCTGGCCACCGTTCATCACATCCACAGGAAAACTGCATGCAGGAGTTAGTTCTCCCACCTCGTCAAAAAGACCTGGGACTCCCTCCCCGGGCACCTCAACATGACCCATGACCTCTACACCTTCATGATACTCTGCCAAATTGGTCTGTCCGAGCAGTATTCCAAGCCCCCCCTCAGCAGCTTGAGGCCATCACAGGTGAGTATTGGGCTCCATGTCTGTATTTGGTGATACATTGTGACCCATGTGTGTCCTCAACCGTACTCAGATCCAAGTGTATGGATGGCTGAAGTTAGTTCCACACTCATGCATACTTTGACATATCCCCACACGTATGTTGTGGACTCATGCTAAATGACTCCAACATAAAATTACAATTATAAATGTATTTATTATAGGTCTGGGGCATCATTTGTGCACAGAAAAAGGTGCAATACAGGGGCCATAGAATCCAAAGTTCACAGGGGGAGATGGGATCCTTGGCATTTGAAGTCATGAGAATCCAGGCCACAGTGTTTGGCATCATTGGTCAGACTGTGACCAGCAAGTCCATGTGGCAGATGATGTCAGTCAATGAGGTGATGCTATCACACATGGAGGCCAGGTGCCAGGCGAGGTGACCTGGGAGATTGGATGGTCCGCTGCCTCTCACGGTCTTTTCCGTGGACGACCCACCTTCCTCCGGGGACCCTCAGATGCAGGCCTTGACGATGCTTGGGACGCTACTTCGGACGAATCCTCCTCCTCCTCCTCCCTCCCTGTGGCTGGTGGTGGTCTTCACCTGGTGGCACAGGGAGGGTTGCCCATGTTGTCGGCAATCCGACGGAGTGAATGGCATATGTCCCTTTGCACCGCCAGGAGCTCAACCAGTCTTGCCTCCATCCGTCCTTGGTGTTATTGTTGACTGGCGTGTTGCTCGGCCTGCTGGTTCTTCATCTCTGTGAGGGTCACCACTACCTGGCTGAACTTCCTGGTATCACGCCGGTATGCGTCCATGATGTTGTCTATGTGTGACATACTGGTCCCTTCAGCTGGCTGGTCAGGTTCTCGCCTCTGCCAGCCTCCACTCCCACTACCCCTGCCCACATGAGCCTGGCCTGCCGTTGTGGGCACATCGGGTCTACGGGACCCCTGAGGGATGGCAGTGGCGGTGTTGTCTGCCTCCTCCTGGGTGCCCGGCGCACCTTGTCCCTCCTGGTCAGACTGGCTCAGATGTTCACTGCAGGCAGGGCTCCTCGGTGTCTCCTGGGATGTGGCAGGAATGGGGGTGGTGGTTGGCACAGATGTTCCTGAACCTGGTGCTGCTGGGGCTTGGACACCAGAGGGTCCAGTTCGGTCGGGGTCATCCGCGGAGTGTAGAGATGTGTCACTGCCGGTGGGAACAGGTTCCTCCCGAGCCTGGGACTGTGATTCTTCACCCCCATTGTTGAGGGCAGATTCATCACATTGCCCTGTTTGTGAGAGAGACAATATTAATGCTGTTTCATGCAACATCCATGTTTCATACACATTCAAGTTGGCACTGTTCCTCCAGGTAGTTGTATGTGCCTAGCATTCTCCTCAATGTTCACTTGTGGATGGGAATGTTGCGGGGGACAGATTGATATGTTCTTATGAGTCTTTGACAAGTACATTTTTTGATTGGATGCTTCTTCGGCTATGTATTGGTGTTGTTGTGTTACATGTCCATTGTGGCAGTTGGTAAATCCATTGCCTGTCCTGGGGGTGTCTGCTTGTGTAAGGGGTGTGTGTGACAGGGCCTGCTGGTGGGTGTAGTGTGATTTTGCACTGGGGCTCCCAGGTGATGTAGCTGTCCCCCCATGGAACATGCTGCCATGACAGTGAGTGTGAGTTCCTGTCCTAGATATCTGACCTTGTTGTCTTGGTGTTTGTGTATGCACTGGTCACAGGAGGTACTTGTGCTGCCTACACCCGGGCCAAGTCTCAGCTATCTTGTCAGTACTTTTCCAATCCCTGTGCATTGCGCATGGTGCATGGGTATGTACCTGGGCCATATGGGATGAGGGCAATTGTGTCTGATTTGGAGTTCAAAAATGCATTTTGTGACACCCACCCTCCCAGCATACCGGACATCCATTCTTGGGTTGGTGCTTCGTGTAGCATGGAACATAGCATGACCTTGCTTTGTCAATGGGGCATACACATGTTAGTGGCATTAGCGTTGTTTTTGACTGTGGTTCTGGTCGGTGAGGGCTTAGGGGTAGTTGCGTGCATTTTATGCAGTTGGCGTGTGGATGCCATTTCCCCCATGTTACATAAGTTGTTTGTGTACTCACCAGGCTCTGGAAGTCCTTGAAGTCCATGTACTCCCACCGGCGGAAGCAGTGCCAACACCTTCTCCTCCCAGGGATGGAAATGTACTGGTCTGCGGGGCCCAACCCCTCCAGTGATGTTGCTCTGGGCTTAGTCGTCATTCATTTTTCACTTGACCGCCCTCCGCAGATCGTACCACCTGGCATGGCATTCAGTCCTGGTCCTTCTGATGGGTGCAACAACATTCACCCTATCGATGATCCTCTGCCACAGGCATGATTTTTCAGCTATGCTGGTCTGTCTGACCAATGTTCCAAACAGCTGTGGCTCGACTCTGATGAAGTAATTGACAAGGATCTTCAGCTTCTCCCTTGTGAACTTTGGATTCTTTGGGCATGGCGTGGGGTGAGGGTGTGGATATTTGTGGGTGTGTGGGTCTGAATGTGAAGGTGTGGGTCTGAATGTGACGAGGGGGTATGTGTGAAGGAGGTTGTGTGAAGGTGTATATGTTAAGGTGGATGGGTGCAGCTGTTGGTGTGTGCTCTCTAGCTGCAGTGAGTCTGTTGCAAAGGCTCATGGTTTGTGTGTGTGGGCACTTTTCATTGGTCCATTTGTGGGTGGGCCTCAGTTTGATTTTTTGGTGGGTGTGTTATAAGGGGTGGTTGTGAGTTTGCCCCTCTGTTTGCCTGTTTGGATGTGGCCAGGTCAGTCATTTCAATGTTTTGTGCACTGTACACGTGTTTTGTGTTGTTGTGTGAGTCGAATAGACCCTCCTTGTGCTGTTTGACATTGCCTATGTACGGTGCGTACATACTCGATGTTGTTGCGAGGTGCCTACATACGCGATGTTGGGGTACGCACCGTACATACATGATGTTGCTGTTCGGTGTGTACATACGCGATGATGTTGTTGTGAGGTGCGTACACACATGATGACGTTGTTGTGGGGTGCGTACATACGCGATGTTGGGGTACGCACCATACATACGCGATGATGTTGTTGTGGGGTGCGTTCATACGCGATGATGTTGTGAGGTGCGTACATACGTGATGTTGGGGTACGCACCGTACATACGCGATGATGTCGTTGTGGGGTGCGTACATACGCGATGTTGGGGTACGCACCGTACATACGCGATGATGTTGTTGTGAGGTGCGTACATACGCGATGTTGGGGCACGCACCGTATATACGCGATGATGTTGTTGTGGGGTGCGTACATACGCGATGTTGGGGTACGCACCGTACATACGCGATGATGTTGTTGTGAGGTGCGTACATACGCGATGTTGGGGTACGCACTGTACATACGCGATGATGTTGTGAGGTGCCTACATACGTGATGTTGGGGTACGCACCGTACATACGCGATGATATTGTTGTAAGGTGTGCACATACGCGATGTTGTTGTGAGGTGCGTACCTATGCATGGGGGGCCTGTATGACTCGCACCCCGGGAACTACTTTTCCCGGGATACGAGTCATACAAAGTTTGCTTTGTAGCGGGTAAAGTCATTCCCCGTGTACGGGACGTTTTCCGTACGAATCGTAAATCGGTAAGCCGGTCCGGATTGTACGTGAACGCTCGGACTGTATTTTTTTTATTCGTACGGAAAAGTGTCCGGGTCCGTCTCGTACAACTTTTCCAGATCGAATTCGTAGGGATGGGCCGATCCGTATGTATTTTTCCCATATGAATCGTACTGGTGGGACGGGACTTGTATGATTCGTACGGGACAAATTACGGATACGAGTTGTACAGGAAAAAAAAATACAGGATTGGAATCGGCCCCTTTGTGTGAAGAATATGGCATCATTCTCATAAGCTTGATGTCTCCCACAACCTTCACTCTGCCTGAAGAGCAAACTAATTCGAGGACCAATAAACTTCCTACCTTCTAATATTAACTTACATAGAAAAGTACAACAAGATGAGGTAGGTGGTTTCAGGCCTCTAAAGCACACTAATTAGTCACTTAAACTCAACAACGGCTGAACATGTGATTTAAGTTAGATAGTAGGCACTACTTACTGCACGTTGAAAATTCAATTTGACCTCTTTGATAGAAACATGTGACAAAGACTTTAGGGACTGATGTATGAATTGAAAGACAGATTGTGCTCCATCAGAGTGACAGAGTGAATTGCTACATCACCGTTATGGAGTCCAGGTCTGCCAAATGTTGAAATCTCATTACAACATTTCTATAATGGACAGGAACTTCCATCAAGGCGGTTCTTGTGACTATATTGGAGACATGATGAAGTCATAAGGTCAAATTTCAATGTTTTTTTTTATTTTCAAAAAGAAACCCCACAGTTGTTTTGTTTTTTTTTAAATAAGAAAAGCAATGGAGTTTTGTTGAGTTTTTTACTGTCCCTAACAGCCAGGGCTTGATTGGCAGTGATGGGGAGTAATAAATGCCTATTTGTCAGCCCATCTAAATTGAGGAGGGGACAGACATATGGCCAGTTCTCTGACTGCCCTTACTTCCTTGCTTTTTCATAGAAGTTTGACCATGGCATAGTAGACCCCGCTATTGTCCAATTGTGGTTCACCTGCATAATAATTCTGTGGGCAGAACATTATATTGGCACTAACTATACTCCATCTACGTTACAATGGAGTATGCTTACTGCCAGTATCTATATCTATATCAGATCCTGTGAGAGGCATGGCTCGAATATGCAAATTTCAAGAATCTACATGAATGGTATTAAGACACCAGTTAAACTCATGAGAGCAGGTATACATCCTAATGACAATTGTTGAAGATGTGGAACTGAGGGAAGTGACTTGCAAATAATACTATGGTCATGTTCCAAGATACAAAGTCATTAGCAAGATGTCTGGCAGACCCTGAAAACTACAGCTAAGTTTCCTTTTTACTCTTCAGCACAAAAACTAGCAGTCTTGCTTGACAATCATGGGACAGTACAGGATAACCACAGACACAGCATGTGCAAATAAATGCATTCCAAAATAACATTCCCTAAGTGCATGTCACTCATCTGTTCGAGCACATCACTCAGACAAGTGTGAGTGTGAAATGTGTTGATGACGATTTTATGATGTGTTCATGGATGGTGGGTGTGTCACCTCTGTGCAGAGGGGCTGTTTGGGGTGTCACGTATTCGAAATGCTAGTTCTGTGTGTCACAGTTAGTAGGGTATTCCATTCTTCGGCGGTTCATGTGTGTCCAAGATCTTTCCATTTTGACTGACGTTTGTGACCTACAGTTGACAACTGGGTTCCTTTTTGGGTCAGTTATGTACCACCATGATGCAGGGATGCCCCCTGTGACTCAAGTCCCACAACATGGGCAACATGTACCTAAGCGGGAGTCACTGCCCCTACATTCGTCCACGCTGTCATTATTGATTGATCATGGCAATGACACGTCTGTGTGCAGGGGGTTGCTTGTCCCTCTGCAATGAGAAGGAGAGATGCAGTTTAACTGTGTGATCCATGCATGTGTCTGCATTGGCGCAGTTTACATGCAGACTGCATGTCAATGTACATTGTGACTGTGGGAGATAACTATGTGATGGGGGACAATGGTCATTTGTTCTACGTCACAGATGTGGGGTTGTGCTCGTACATTGTCATCTCACCATTTTTGTACTCTGCTTTTATGGTGCCTTTTACCGCATGACGAGTGTGAATTGTGGGCTTATCTCTGGTTATCGCTGATTTTTGGATCGCGATTGGCCTTATCGCAGCTTTTTTTGCGTTCTTGTTTCACATTTTTGCGGTGTCGCATTAGTTGTTACGCGGTCCTTTGAAGCATTGCTGTGGGTCTATCACATGGTGCCGCCGTGTTGCGAATACCACGTTAACATGGTGTTATTTTCCCGCGATAGAATGCGATGTGAAGAGTTGCATTAAGCTACTTTTTGCGGTAGTTATAACACGTTCTTGAGAATATCCCCCTTTGTTTTAATCAGTTCACTGACAAAATATTGATGTTAAAAAACTATTGCAGTAAAAAATATCGATGCAAAAATATATAATGCAAAAATATCGACTCCCTATACTTAAACAGTTAAGTAGAAAAATAGAGAAAAGAAATATTGATGTAAATAATATAGGTGTACAAAATATCAAATGTTATATATATATAATCAAATGATAAATATGAAATATGTTAAATAATAAAATTAATATTAAAAATTAAAGTAGATTTAACATACATGTTAAAAAATATAATAAATAATCTTCATTAAAAAAGTTAAACACACATAATAATTCATATATATTTACTTTAAAACAATTAATAGACTATTATGTGTGTACCAATAACTTTAAATCGCATTTAAAAAAAACATTATATTGTAAATTAAAACATTAAACTATTTAAAAATCTCCAAACTTACATTTTCCACTCCAGCGAGTGCACCAGTAGGGAAAGTGTTAGATAGCGGAGGTGTACAAATTACTATTCCCACTCCAGTGAGTGCAACAGTACGGAAAGTGTTGGATTGCAGAGGAGTAACAATTAATATTCTCACTCCAGTAAGTTCAAAAATAAAAACAAATAAAATGTTAACGATAAAATGTTTTAAAAAACTAAATAAATTCAAAATACATAAATATGTTAAAAATGCAAATACAAATATATTTAATATTACTTTTTTTACAAATCACACAATTACCTTAATTAATTATCAATTAATTAGTTAATATAAATTAACAACAAATTATTAATTAATTAATTAAACAAAAAATACTTCCCATCCTTTACCCATATAAACCCCACAACATGCACCTAAAATTAGTAACACAATTTCCATAGTTCATTTTTAATCAATTAATTAATATAAATTAACATCTAAATATTAATTAATCTAAAATAAATTACTTCTCAACCTTAACCCCTAAAAACCCCACAACCCGCACCTAAAATAAATACACAATTACTGCGCCCGGTATGCCCAGACGTGGGTCCCGGGCTCACAGTGCCACTGGATTCAAGCTATACTGGCTGATGATCGGTGAAACCCTGAAACCTGTCCTAGGATGCTCGTTTCCGTCCAGGGAGGGCCTGGCTTGACAGTTTGGTCTGGACTGTTCCCATGAGGCACAGGGTCAAGACTGATTTGCACATGGTTGGGTCTAACCTGGGGTGGCATGGTGAGCAAAAGAACGATGGATTTAACCCAGATCTATTGACTGGGGGAAAATGTTTGATTTGTTCTCCATTCTATCGATCATCTGTGTGACTTATAGAATGTGGCCATTTTCTTGTTTAACCATCCTGTGTACCTCTGCCATTTGTGTATTCACAGTCTGAGTTCAGAGTGACAGGAGCAGGGATGCGAATTCACACTAGACAGACACAAGGGGGGGTTGAGGTGTACCCTGCCTTTCCTGGCTGAATAGACCTGGCTGTATTTAAAGTAGTGGGAGGGGTTGTTGTAACTTGCACCTGAATGGACTGTGGCTGTCTTCCACCATGCTGTCTCCACCTCCTATAGTGAACATGGCCTGAGTAGGACAGAACTGGATTATGTGTGCCTGGAGAACTTTGTTTGTGCCAACACCACCGAACTTCAAGGGGAAATGTGGTATAAATATTGAGCCGCTGCTTGTACCATGACCTGTGGACACCGGACTACGCATCTCCTCGCTTCACACTCCCACCCTGGTATCCCCAATGCGATGCCATCACCGATGATGCTGCCTGCTCTGTGACCTATGGACATTGCTTGTGGAGAACACGGAGCACCGTCCCGCTTCGCAGTGCAGCCCTGGTCTAACAGATGCCGTCGCTTCAAGCTGACATCAATGTTGCTGCCTCCACCGTGGTTTGGGAGCATCGCTCAGAAGTTACAAAATGCACCGCCCCATCCCCCCCTGCAATATGGGCCCACTGATGCCAGCGCCATCGACTCCAGTTTATCAGCCAACTGCATTGCTTCAAAGACAATGGCAATGAGGCCTGCACCATGACCTGAAAGCACCACGACAAGTACGTCCCACTTCGCACCGCAGCCCTGCCCTCACTGCCACTGCTGGACGAGTCTCACTAAGCCTCTGCTTGCACTGTGACATGAGTGCACCGCTCAGTGCACCGCTGCACTTCGCACCACAGCCCCAATGCCCGCCGACACCCTCCGATGCCGACACCCCCACCTTCAAACACATGGAGTTCGATCTACAATGCATGTAACTTTAAGGGCCCAACGACTCCTGTACCGTCTTCTGGAACCAACGCAATTTGCACTGCAACCCTGATCTCACCGACGGCACTGTTCAATCCCACCATCGAGCCGCTGCTTGCACCGTGACTTGCGAGCACTGCACTCGGCCCGCCTCGCTTCACACAAATGCCCTTCTTTCCCTGCCAACACCGGGACACTGTCACCGACACCATTGCCTGCACCGTGACATCTGGGCACCGCTCAAGGAGAACACAGAGCACCGTTTCACTTTGCGCCATAACTCTGGTCTCACCACCGCCGCCACTCCAAGCTGACATTGACGCCGCTGTCTGCACCGTGGTTTAGGGGCA
The DNA here is from genome assembly GCF_964204655.1 of Triturus cristatus. Classification (NCBI taxonomy): domain Eukaryota; kingdom Metazoa; phylum Chordata; class Amphibia; order Caudata; family Salamandridae; genus Triturus; species Triturus cristatus. The sequence continues at coordinate 457,720,302 of NC_140586.1, read as the reverse complement.
CAGCTCATAAGTTACACAATGCAACACCCCATCCCACCCTAAAATCTTGGCCCACCAATGCCAGCGCCATCGACTCCATTTTATCAGCCAACGACAGCACCACAATGATGATGACAATGCAGCCCGCACCATGACCTGCCAGCACCACAACGAGCACTGTCACACTTTGCAATGCAGCCCTGGTCTCACTGAGGCCACTGGGGGCCCGTCACTGAGCCGCTGCCTGCACCATGACCTGAGGGCACGGTACTTCACACTGTTGCACTTCGCACCAAAGCCCCGATACACACGTAACCGGGTGCTCCCACCTTCAACCGCACAGAGTTCGATCTGTAATATGTGTGACTTTAAGGGCCCGACGACCCCTGCACCGACCTCCAGAACTGACACCTACGACACCGGCTCTTCGGAGCTCACCACAAGGTCCCCGACACCCTACATTTCTAATGGTATTGTTTGCGGGTGTTCCCGACACCCTTGCTGACCCATAATGGTGTGGTCAACCATAACTGTTGTTTTTGTTTGTTCATGACGCCATGATAGCCCCAGACGGAGCTGTCAACTTCAAGGAACTGTTTTAAATTCTATTTTTGCTTTAGGAGTATTTGGAATAACTGTATGTTGGATCCTTATCGTTTTGGTCTTGTTTTACACAGATAAATCTTGTGTTTTTTGTCTAAAACTGGTGTGGTGTCCTTTTGTAGTGTTGTTAAAATGAAAGTCCTTCAAAATGTAGTATCTTCAAATAAAATGGTTTATTGGCAGCACATTCAAAATCCTTCCATCAGCTACAGGTCAGCAAATCAAATCCACAAGACAGTTAATCTTCCCCACCTAGCTCTCCTCCTAGAATGTAGAACCCTCCTGAAACATAACATGTCGCATGCAGTGGCATGCGACACGGAACCTACTTAAAGACACATGCACCTAATAATACAGCATGTAACATATCTCCCTTATTTAACAAAAGCATGGAAGTACAATAATGAGACATAATGATAAAACAAAAAAAACATTCACACAGAGTTTGCATATCTTCTGGGTAATCTAATTTCTCATTTACAGTCTTTGACTCTGTGGGCCACAGAATCATCCTTGTTGTGATTATTACTCTTGTAGAATGATAAATCCTTTGAAACATAGGATTTAACACATTTCGCCAACTTACTCACATTCCAGATCTTACCATCCTGTGTCATGACACTGTTCTCAAAAACTTTTTTAACTTGAATAGGATCACCAAACTTATTTTGACCTTTACAAACTAAACCCTGCTTCAATATCCTCACCCAGTCTCCTTCACGAAATTCATGAGGCCTTACTTTCCATTTCTCATCATACCGCCTTTTAGTCACAATCTGTTTAGCTTCCACCCGTTTAGCAACCACTTCCACATTCTCCTTAACAGAGTCAAAATAATGAGATTTTTCTTTTAACCACCAAGGTAACACAAATGAAGCTGGATCTCTTCCTTTAAACAGTTTAAAAGGACTAACTTCAGTTGTGGAATGTGGTGTAATCCTATAAGTCCATAAACGTTCTCTCAAAGCACTAACCCAATCTGCACCAAACTTAATTGCTTCCGTGACAAATCCCTTCAACACTCTATTAAAACGTTCTACTTGTCCATTCTCATGTGGTTCATATAAGGAAGTAAATCTATGCGTGATGTTACACCTTTTTAAAAACTCATCCATTTCTCCCGAAGTTAACTGAACACCATTGTCAGTAATTAAACACGAAGGACACCCCTCTCTGGCAAAAACATCTTTGAAAAATCCAATGACAGCACTAGTGGTCGCCTTCGGAACAAATTTCACTTCAGGCCACTTTGAGTGATAATCAACTATCACCAAAGCATAACGTGCGCTTTCTGGAAGAATGTGAAACGGTCCTGAAATATCAAAAGCTATTTTCTTCCATGGTACAGACGGCCATTTAACAACCTTGAGCGGTGGAGTATAAACCTTGAGTGACCTTTCACTAGATACACATTCAGGACATTCCCTGACTGTCTTATCAATAAAGCTGTCAATACCTGGCCACCAGAAAAACAGTCTAATCAAACGCTTCATAGATGAAATGCCCGGGTGTGTCTTATGAGCAATTGTCAAAATCACCTCATACATTCCTTCTGGTGGAATACACTTCCCTGATTTAAAAATAAAATCACCATCAAGTTCTAATTCTTCCATAACCCTAAAGAATGGTAAAAACACAGAACTAATACTATCTTTCCTTGGCCACCCATGTTTGATGTATTCCTTAAGCAATGACCATTTAGCATCCCTCTGCTCACAATCTTTCCAACGGGTTTCAGAAATGTCTTGAAAATCTCCTTGAAGTACATCATCAATAGTCATTACCACATCCAACTCACATACAGAATTAATTTCACTCTGTTTGCACGGTAAACGTGACAAACAGTCCGCAGTAACATTCTTCTTGCCCGGAACATACACCGTACTAAAATTATACTCCTGCAACTTTGACATGAGCCTGGCAATTCTGGCAGTGGAATTCCTCCCTCCACCAACCGATAAAATGTTTACTAGTGGCTTGTGATCCGTTCTCAACACAAACTTAGAACCCCATACATATAACCTAAAATGTTCAATAGCCCAAACACCAGCCAACAACTCCCTCTCAATAACAGAGTATTTACGTTCACACTCATTAAGAGTCCTTGACGCAAATGCCACGTTCCATTCCTCCTTGCTCTCTCTCTGGGACAAAACCGCCCCTAAGCCGTAAAGACTTGCATCCACTGTGATGATACATTCAGATTTGATGCGAAAGGGTTTGAGTGTGGGTGCATTGACAATATCATGTTTGATCTCTTCAAACGATCGTTGTGCAGACTCCCCCCACTCATATGTTACTCCTTGCCTCAAAAGTCTCCTCAAAGGTTCCATCTTGGTGGCAAAGTTAACCACAAACTTACTGTAATACTCACACATTCCTGCAAAGGAGAGTAATTGATCTCTATTCTCTGGGAACGGGGCTTTAGATATAGCTTCAACATTAGATTTTTTGGGCACTACACCATCCCCTGAAAGCGTATGTCCCAAATACTCTACAGACTCTTTGAATAACTTGCATTTGTGTGCTTTGAGAGTCAAACCATTTTATTCCAGTCTTTTACATACTTCCTGCAAATGAGATTGATGCTCCTGTGTACTCTTTGAAAAAACCAAAATATCGTCTTGAAAACACTTGACATAAGCATCAATGTCCCTGAAAATCTGGAACATGATTCTCTGAAATACGGAAGCTGCGGACGCCAAACCAAAAGGCATGCGAGTATACTGAAACAAACCTTGTGGAGTGATGAACGCAGTGTATTTCCTCGAATCTTCAGAAAGTTCGATCTGGTGATATGCTGATCTGAGATCGAGGGTAGAGAATATTTTAGCACCATGCAACAAAGATACCAGCTCATTAATGTTTGGTAAAGGGTGGCAGTCCACAATGATATTAGCATTTAACGCTCTCAAGTCCACACACACCCTCAATTTTTTATCGGGCTTCCGCACCAAAACTATGGGGGAAACCCACTCAGATGACTCTATAGATTCAATTATGCCCTCTCTAAGTAACTCATCTAGCATTTCCTTGAGTTCATCCCTGATGTTAATGGGTACATTCCTAATTTTTTGTACAACAGGAATATGGTTACTCTTAAGTACAATTCTGTGTGAGAAATCCTTGAGCCTACCTAACTTATCTATAAAGACTTTCCCAAAACTACCAATGAGTTTGCTTGCCTGATCCTTAATGACCTCGTTTGTTTCCTCTACTTTACCCTCCTCAATTACAGATATCGAATTCATGAGATGATCCTCACATAAGGAAACTGGTTCTACAGATCTCGCATTGAGTATGATGCCAAATTTCCATTGATCTAACCATCCCAAAACATTTACACCTTTTTTAGAAACATATAGTTTGATATTTGCCATTCTATGTTTGTAATGTAAGCAAATGGAAAAGAACCCCATCATGTCAATTCTTGTACCACAAAAACTCTCAGCAACAATGTCTGGCTCTTCTAATGTGTCTAACGGTAAAACATTTACCAATAATGACATGTAATACTCATGAGATATGATGGTCCAAGGGGAACCAGAATCTACCATAAGCAAAATATCTACATCGCAAACTTGAAACATAGATTTAGGAGGACTAATGTGCCTTGGAACATCCCCCACTATAGATACAACAAAGCCATGCTCTTGGACAGTATTAATACAGGTGTTATCTTCTTCTGAAATTGTTGAAACAGGACCCTGCTTTTGGAATTGTCCACGTCTGTCTCTACACATATTGCTAAAGTGTCCAATCCTATTGCAAATTTTACACTCTCTCTTCAATGCTGGACAACCTGGATATGAAGCAAAATGGTTTTTGTTTCCACATCTGAAACACATCCCCTGGTTGACAACTCCTTCAAACTGTCTTGGAACAAATTGCTTGGCTTTATTAAAATTTTGCTTTCCCCAATTTTGTGTTGCGTTCTGTTTTGTAGCTTTGTAACGGACTGCACAAATTTCCTCTTCTGTTGTTTTTTTATCAGAGCATTTTTTGATGGTGTCCATCCATAGATCTGATTGTTCTTGCGCTTTAGCTGTAGCAATAGTTTCATTCAAATTTGGATCACCCATTACCCATAACTTGTCTTGAGTTTTTTTACACTTGACATGAACTATTATTTGGTCACGTATCATTTCATCTGACATGTTTCCGAAATTACAATGCATGCTCAATGACCTTAACGAAGTTAGAAAATCATCGAATGACTCATCCTCTTTCTGTTTCCTGGTGTAAAATTTAAATCGGTTTAGCGCTATGCTAATGGTTGGTTTGAATCTTTTTTCTAAACGTGCCAAAGCTTCTGTGTAAACATTCATTGAATCACCGCTTGCATTTGGAATGTTGATTTGAGGAAGTGACCTAAAAATAACCTGCCCTTCTGAGCCCAGACAATGTAACAGAATGCTTTTCTTCCTTTCTGAACCCATCCTTTCACCATCAATGGCTTTCATGTAGTTTAAAAACTCTTCTTTCCACCTTGGCCATGGCATGGGTGGATCTCCTTTAACTTGTAGAAATTTCGCAGGCGGGTCGAATTGCATTTTGATTTCCTTATTACTTCCTTATTTTATATAAACACTGGTAATACCGAATGTACACCTAAATTAACACAGATGTGCCAGTAGCAAAATAACTTGTGGTGCTTAGAAACAATCCCAGTTTGTATACCTTTGAAAACACAAAAAAAAACTTAACTCGAGCCACGGAACAATAAAGTACTTACTTCCCCCACACGCACGTTGCTTCAGATCAATTTCCGGACTTAATCTGATCTTTTACTTCTTCGTGCGTCAACGCGTTGGTTGTTGTGGGCGTTGCTTAGCAACATCAACTTCAGCGTGTGACATCACGAACGCGCATACTTTACTGCGTGCATGAACATCATGACGGAGATGGAATGCTGCCGATAATGGTGGAAATGGAAGCTTAATGAACACGCTATGACCAGGTAAGATTCTTTTCCCTTTTGAAAGAAAATAACGATGAAAATATTTTCCCAACTGTGCGAGCGAAGTTCACCAATTATATGTCAAACTATTTCTCATCAGCTAACACAGTTCAATGGTTACGGCCGAAGTGCACCGTAAGCTCGATGTCTTTACTCTCTCAGGATGAGGGCGTAACTCCACTTAAATCACAAGCGCTGAAAGTACGATGGGAATATCTTCTTCGCAAGAAAAAAAGTTCACAGAAAAATACGTATTTGCTACCTGAACCAAAAACAAACGTAGAAAACCAAATTGCAATGTAGCGGCAAAACAACGCAGGTCACACTTCTCCCGTTGTCTTTCTCACAATGTAAGTGTCACACTCCTCCCGTTGTCTTTCTTCCTGGAAATTATTGCCAAAAACAAATGTAGATGCATCCAACCTCCGTCGATCATAAAATTAATGTAACTTATTTAAAAAAAAAAAAAATTGCTGGAATGGCAATTTTACCAGAAATCTCAAAACGCTGTAAATCTCCAATATAGGTCCAACCACTGAATTACACTGTGCTGCTCAGTGGTTTCCCGTCGTCGCCAAAATGTTAAAATGAAAGTCCTTCAAAATGTAGTATCTTCAAATAAAATGGTTTATTGGCAGCACATTCAAAATCCTTCCATCAGCTACAGGTCAGCAAATCAAATCCACAAGACAGTTAATCTTCCCCACCTAGCTCTCCTCCTAGAATGTAGAACCCTCCTGAAACATAACATGTCGCATGCAGTGGCATGCGACACGGAACCTACTTAAAGACACATGCACCTAATAATACAGCATGTAACAAGTGTTTTCACTGCATTGCTGTTTGTTTTGTGCAAATGCTTTATGCACTGCCTCTGAGATAAGACTGACTGCTCATGCCAAGCTACCAAGTGGGTAAGCAAGGGTGATTTCAGAAGTGTAACTCCGTTATCCTGACTAGAAAGAAGGGTCCCTACTGGGACAAGGTAACAACCTGTCAACTAGAGACCCCGATTTCTAACACCCGACAACAACAATACTTCTTATACACATCTCCTAGAAACATCCTGTGTGCAACAAGTCTCCAAGACATCAAATTTGCTAAGCATCTGATACCTGAATGGCATTTCCAGAACAAGCTACGCTCATACAGTATCCTACAACAACAACATCTCATTGGTACATCAATTTATCTTATAGTAACGCATCTCTGTTCTATCAACTGTCTATATAACAACCATCCTCAAGAGGTTAACTTAAACCCAACATGCCCACAAAGCCACACTATGGGCAATGATACCTCCAAACATTGCAAACTCCTGTAGACAAACAATGGGCAACTGTAGACCTTAGCAGAATGAAACAAACAGCAGTTCTTTGGACATGCACTTCATGAACATATTGCTCTACACCAGGGCCACTGATATAATTAGTGCAGCAATTTAAACCCTGACCCAGGGATTGAGCCAATTGTGCCACTATTTTAGATGCTCTCTACTATCCAAACGTGTTGCAGACAGGCCCATTTTCTTTGCCTGTTTTAGTGTCACTGGCATACTTGATCCTGCTCATCAGAGTTCCTTATCAGGATCTAACCAACCTGTAATAAATAGAATCGATCTCCAACTATTTTAATACTCATTAGTCACGAAATAAGGTTCAGAGTTGTTTTATGATCGACAACACAACATGAACTCTAATTGGTAATCAGCAAGGCACAAGTCCTTAAAGTAAAAGTGGGGAAGACTAACAAATGTGGGCAGTATGCAAGTGACATCATGGTATATGACATCACAGCATGTGACATCACACGTGGCATCACAAGAAGTGACATCACAATCCATGACCTCACAGGAATTGACATTAGATCTTAACACCTTAGACATATGTTTAGCAGGTTTGAGAATATCTGAGCGCATTACAAGATTTAACAGGTGAGATTTTGCGTTGGTATGTACCAAAAAAGTGACACAAAATTGACACAAAATCTGGACACATTTATTTTTTTAAAACCCCGCCACTAAAGAAATTTGCAGCAAGAAGAAATGTGGCAGTAAATCTGTTCTGTTTAATTGGTGGCTAAGTCTGCAATCTTACATTTCTTATGGGGTTAATGCACCTGCTGCAAATATCTTTATGTGCCTAGTACATCTCAGGGAATATTAATTATGGTAAGATAACTCTATAGGTTAACACATTTGCTGTAGAGATATGTTTTGTCTAGTCCCAAGTTTTGAATCAAGGTAGCATAGAGGGTTAATGTGTCGCCTGCAAAGCACATCATGTATCATGCAGATGACAGATTGTCATTTTATATAGCTACATAGGTGGGTTACTGCTTTTAACACAAAGATGTTTTTGTTACTTGCAATTCATAAATTGTAATTCTTCTAATACAGCACAGTGAGCTATGGACGTGTGACTCCTACACTTTGTTACCCTCACTGTCTTATGTAACAAATCCTATACAGTGATTTGCACACAACTGATTTATTGTCATGTATAATGTTTACGTGTGATGCAAAGCACTCTGACGCCCTGCACTAGGATGAGTAGCACTATAAAAGAAATAAAACAAAATAGTGGTATTTAAATTGTCATTTGTGTAAATATTGGGACAGACCAACACATCTGACAATCTTACAGTGCATTCTAGAACAAAAGGAGGCGTGATGGGCCCTTAACTTCAGCCTTTGTTTTGGGTCTGCCTGAATTTTAAAATAAGAAAGCTCCCTCCCCACCTGGACATTGCAACTGGGAACTAAAACAGGCAAACTGCAGGCACCGATGAATGTGTCCCGGCATCTGATAATTCCACCAGGATGAAGTCAGCATACTTTAGTGGGGCCCAACTTCTTGGCTGGGTGGAGGGCGACCACCCTGTGAAAATAGTGGGTGGACGCAGTCTGCCCACGTGTACCCCTGATTTGGCCTCGTAATCAACATGACCATGTTGAACTACTGCGACAGGAGCCAGCCTTTGCTAAGATAGTGCACTGAGTGTGGACGGACAGAAATTTGGCGCCCTTGCTGATGGTACTGAATTAAATGAGGCAGCACTTTTATGTTCACCGCTTAGTACCTGGGTGAGCAGTGACTGGTCCCTGAACACAAACATTACCGGACCACCACCACCTCAACTAAAATACCAATAGCTTAGTGGTGATGGGAGGGTAAGGGAGGGGGCTAAAGGGGTATTAAAATATCTCCTGCCGTATGAAAATGACGGACTAAAACCGCTTTAAACTGGCAAATCAGACAGGAACGAACGGGCCGAGACAAGGACAAGGCTGCAGCAAGAAGAGACGGGTGCTGCTGTTGGCATAACATAATGCACAGTTCCATGAGCCCCTTAGAAACTTGCTCGCCCATGATAAAGGACAGCCCGGAGTCTACGACCCGTATGCTCCTTTAACTGTGACAGGCGCGCAACACCCATTGGGCTCACCGGGCTTCAGCCCCCCCCCCGTCGTGTGTGGCAGCCCGGCTGAGACAGCCTCGCGGGCTGGCGTCCGTCTAATTGCAGCCGCACCAGAGTACTTCACGAGTCTTTAAAAGACCATTTACTCGTTAATGAGGCTTTTGTAGTGTTTTCACCCCTTCTTACAGCCACTCTGCCTATGGCTGGAAGACTTAGCCCCCCCCGAAACTTTTTCAGCCCCCCCCCCGAAATTTGGCTCTAGTTGCCCGCCTGAACTGTGACATATTGACAATATTTGACTTGCGAAAGCTCATTGACTGTATCGCTGGAGCGAAACACAGGTCAGCTGTTGCTGCACATGTATCACTAATTGAATAAAATTGAATTCTGTGGGACAAGAGAAGTGGAAGAATGCCAGCATACGTTTCCTCTACAAGATTGGATTAAACTGGAAGAAAGGTCACACCCGGAAGGCTATCCAGGGCATATCTGGGCCATATCACGAAGAGTTGTGCTGGGGCCACGCAGAGTCGAGTGCCTGTTCTATGCATCTGCACTGCCAAAAGCAAATACATGTAACTCGGAACACCAAATTAGTTCATGAATTACAGGCAGCACAAATCGTAAACAGCAGTGACTGTCTCTCTCTCTTTGAAATTGACCCATTAACTACGAGACATTGTAACATATATACTGGGGCTTTAGACACTGCCAACGCTTAAACAAGGGCTCTCAGCTCTGTGCCAGGGAAAATGTTCAAGAAATGACCAAAGGCAAAGGAAATTTCACTAGTGCAGACACGCACCTGTAAAGTTTCTTTTAAAACAAAACAATGCATTACCAAGTGAGAAGCAAAGTTAGAGTGAGGCATGTCTCGTTCTTTTACACCCAGATAAGGAAATATGAGCGCTTTTGACGATGTTTAAAGAAAAGCAAAGCTACATCCACCATTGCAAAGCACAGAAAACATCATTTCAGGGGCATAGCTATCAGACGTGCAGCCAGTGCTTAGGCATCCGTGTCCAAGAGGGTTCATGAGCGCACTGTGCCCAAATTAGGGTTGTACTTTACTATCCAATCAATGAACCCCATCTTTTCTCAATGAGAACAATGTTGGAAGTATGGCCCAAAGCCCTTAACAAAGTCTGCAGTAACTTGGAAAAACAGGGTGGAGGCCTGAATTATAATCCTGTCTGAAATTGGGGGCATATTTACAAGCTGGCGATAAAAATTATGGCCGCTTTTGCGGCCGTTTTCGGCCGAAAAGCAGCGATAATTTTATTGCCTAATTAGCAAGGCCACGCTAACGCGTGAAACCTTGCTTTAGAGTCCGGATTCCTAACGCTCAGCTTTGCATCTCTAATAAGATGCAAAGTGGGCGTTCCTGACCTAACATGACAGGAGAAATGTCCCCTATCATCAAGCCCCACGCTATGAAGCATAGCGGCAGTAAAATAGCGAGAACCACTGTTATCACTACTTTCCTTATGCCTGCTTCAGGACTGACTTAGCCATGATATCCTATGGAGGGTGGATATCATGGCTAAGTTTGTGAGTGCCTATCAGCAAGCTAACGCCACAATGCGTGAGATTATCACTGGGTTTCCAGCGATAATCTCCCTTTAGGCAGTTAGCGCTAGGATTTTTATCGCTGAGGAGATAAGCGTTGCTAATAGCACGCTATCTCAGCGATAAAAATCCACGTTACCCGGCGATAATTATCCTCACGCTAAGAGTGCTGAGCGATAATTATCGCCAGTTGTTGCTGATATGCCCCTTGGGGGCATATTATCAAGCCAGGCGATAACATTATCGCCGCTTTAGCGGCAGAAAACTGCCGCTAAAACGGCGATAATGGGCTTGATAATATGCTCTATGGAATTCCAATTGAAGCCCATGTTAGATGTGAAGGACATCTAACATGGGCTTCAATTGGAATTCCATAGAGCATATTATCAAGCCCATTATCGCCGTTTTAGCGGCAGTTTTCTGCCGCAAAAGCAGCGATAATTTTATCGCCTTGCTTGATAATATGCCCCTTAGTTTCTTCTATACTCTATTTCATCAGCAGTTATTAGTAAATTTCCAAATCTTTATTTCTGAAATTCTTTAAAATAATGGACTTTGTACTAGTCTGAGCACAAAGAAAAGCCACCAAGCGTCTTACTGATGTACACATGTCCAGCCCTAAAAGTATTTAAATCGTGACACTCATTTGAACTCCAAGAGCTAGTTACTTCTTGATTAATTTAGACTCAATGGCAATATCAATCCATTGTATTTTGGGCTTTTTAGATTGAACACAGTTTAGCCCTGATGAAGTGACCAATAAGTGTGCCTTTTCTTAGTGCTCTAACTAGGTCGAAGTCCATCAGTCAGAACTCCACCCTTTTAAAGAAAATATTCCTTGCACCAGGGCCCGCCATATATTATATTTCGCCACTGCTTTATTTGTAAATGTGCTCAAATGTGCTTTCATTTAATCGCATTGGCTTCGATATTCGTTATTCAATGTAAATTCTAAAAGTATTTTTTGCACGGAGAAGTTTACTCTTGCCTTGTACACTGAGGTAAAACTGAGATTACAAAGTGCATTCTGTTAAACGCGGGTCACGCCCTCTGTGTGTACATCACGTTTTCCCCTTCATTATCTGGGTGATATGTCAGCACATTTCTAGGATCCCCGGCTCCTGCCTTGTCTGAAAGGTGCAGAGGTGAACGCCTGCTAAAATAACTGTACTCCGCCTGTCCTCCTCGCCTGTCCGCGCGCCTGCAGTGTATTTAACGTCCTGTCAGGCACGTCATGTGCTCTTTATATTCTCACTTTGCGTGACTCTATTTAGTTGTAAATGAGAGCGCCTCTCTAACCGCCGCCTTTGTTGTGAAGAACATTTCAGGGTTGCAGAGTAACACGCACATGCATAATCTAGTCCATCATTCACACCCCGAGGAATGCTCGGTATTTGTGTAGAAATACGATGTATTAAACGTTGCTGTCAGTGACACGTTAGTGAAAGACCGCGGCGGAATGTCCCCAGGAATACGGGCTTTTTTTTCTCACTAGATTCCTTTTCCAGACCTTCATTTAATAATGAAGTGCAAGGCCCATCACTTCATTCGTCATATCACTCTACCTTCCAGTTACCCATTTTCTGAAACGAATGCTCATTGCCCTCAGGCTTCTCACCATTGTTTTAGCACCACCCCGCCCCCACTTTTTCCATTCGCTCCCAAGCTCATCAGCAAGCCTTTCACCCTTTCTCTCCACCCGACTTCCCTCTTTTGCCCCATCCTGTATCACCTTTACTTTGTTCTTTCATGCTGACCTTGGAAACCAACCCCTCTTTTTTCTTTTTTCACCGTTCTGTTGCTTCATAGCTAGTTGTGCACTTTGCTGTGACATAGTCTGAAAATGTTGTTTAAAAATAGCATTCTCCGAAGGAGTTCGCTGGATATGGATTGTTATTCCCTTGCCTAAATGCACGCAAAGTTTTTTCCCATAATGATATTTTAAGGGATAATGGGCCATATTATCAAGGAACGGCGATAACATTATCGCCGCTTTAGCGGCAGGAAACTGCCGCTAAAGCGGCGATAATTGGCTTGATAATATGCCCTTGGGAATTCCCATAGAAGCCCAGCTTCACACGGGCATATTATCAAGCCCATTATCGCAGCTTTAGCGGCAGTTTCCTGCCGCTAAAGCGGCGATAATGTTATCGCCGTTCCTGGATAATAGTGCCCAAAATGTTTTCTCCAACTGTGCCATTGAAGTATTTCTAATGCTCATTGGTCTTTATATAGTGCTAGCGCACTGAAGTATCAAAACGCTAGCAGCAGGTAGTCCATCCAGTGGCACTCATGTGACCAAAGTGAGAAGGATGGAATAGCGGTCAGCAGTGTCGGGATGAGAGTCTGTGACCACGAATCACTGACAGAATATCGAAGGTCAAAATATCAACCTACAAAAATATCGCAGCAAGAATATCAAAGTCAAGAATATCGACATCCAGCTACATTATGGTAAGTACCAAAATATCGAGAAAAAAAATATCCTTGTCAAAAATATCGTTGTTATAAATATCGGTTTTTTTCAGCTAAAAAAATAATGTAAATTAAAGTAAATAATACATATAATTAAAATAAACATAGTTAAAAATATTTTAACATTTTGAAAATTTATAAATTATATATAGAGTTTATAAATACATTTAATATATACTTATAATATATAATATATACACTTACTTATTAATATGTATTAATAATTATTTTAATAACTTTATTATTTAACTTTTTGTATACATTATGAATACATCTATACACATAAAACATTATTAATAAAAATTAAATAAAAATATGTAACAAATAACAAAAATCATTTTAATCTTTTTAAAATTAATGATATACTACATTATCTAAAATAATACAAAAAATATTAGATAGTGGAGGGAATACAACTCCAAACAGTGCAACAGTAGGGTAAATGTTGGATAGCGCAGGTGTTAAAATTACTATTCCCACTCCAATGAGTGCAACAGTAGTGAAAGTGTTGGACAGCGTAGTGGTAAAAATTACTATTCCCACTCCAGTGAGTGCAATAGTAGGGAAAGTGTTGGATACCGTAGGGGTAAAAATTACTATTCCCACTCCAGAGAGATCAACAGTAGGGAAATTGTTGGATACCATTGGGGTAAAAATTACTATTTCTACTCCAGTGAGTGCAACGGTAGGGAAAGTGTTGGACAGCGTAGGGGTTAAAAATAACCAACTTATAATTAAAATAATTTTGTTAAATAAATAATGTTTTAATTACTAAATAACAATACATTAATTTTCATTACCAATAAATGATTAATAAAAAATAATTACCAATTAATAATTCATTAACAAAAAATTAATGATAAACACCAATAAATAATAATTATAAAAAAATACTTACCAAATAAAAAGTAACTAACCGAAAATTAATTTTCAATGCCAAAAAACAATCATTATTAAAAAAAATAATTTCCAATGAATAATTAATAAAAAGTAAATTGATTATCAATACACAAAAATAACATTAATAATTATTGAATTAGAATTAAACTACTCCCCAACCTAGTCCCCAATAAACTCACAAGCTGCTCCAATAATAAATCAATACACTTAATATAATTATCAATTAATCAATAAATATATATTAATTACCAATTAATAAAAATGAATTATCAATTATTAATAATTTAACAATAAATTAATTATCAATACCAATAAATAAATGAAATTAATTACTTAATTACAATTAAATTACTTCCCACTCTATTCCCCTATAAACCCACAACCCGCTACACAACTAAAACTCAAAATTTAATTAAAATTAATTAATAATTACTAAAAATTATTAATTAATTTACTATAATTAAATTACATCCCACCCTATTCCCCTATAAATCAACAACCCACTACAGTGCTAAAAACGCATAATTTACTTAAAAAAACATTACTAACTTCTACAAATTTTATATATATATTTAAAAACAAGTATAATACTTAACAAAAAATATATAACAAAAAATGATAAAATACATAATAAAATACATATCCCTAATATAAATATCAATATTAGTAACATCGATTTTTTTGCTATCAATATTACTAACTTCGATAGTAACAAAAACGATATTTCTTACCTTCAGGTCGATATTCTGTATTCTGTCCCTACGATATTTGCAACTCTATATTTCTGTAGGTCAATATTTAAAAGTCGATATTTAGACTGTGCACCTGTGACCACAAGGTTGGTGAAGTTGGCACATTACCTTGCTGAGCTATTTTGCCAAATCTTCACAAACATAGACGTAGTTATTTTAAAACACAGCATTTGAAAATATTAAATCCATCTAGGAGCAAGAAGTGATCAACTGAATCGTACTAAGTGAAATATTACGAAATACATAAAATGGAGTATGGCAATATTACAAATTAGTTCCCTTACAGGTATGTAAGTTACCAAAACAACCTCACTCCAACCCAGGGGCAATGAGGGCAGTATGTCTACACCCCCAACTTATTTGAACTTACTTCATGGCCCTCATCGGTCCCAATATGCCAATTGTTTTTTTTTAGATATATTTACATGAAAAAAATTAGGGATTCTTTGAAAGGATAGTCCACTGTATACCTTCTGCCACTACAAGAAGGAAAGCGGTTATGTGCTCTAAAGCTTTCAGAAACCTCCACTCCCTAATTCATTCGCACCATCTGAGGCAAGAAGCAAAGCTGTGCATTTCAAAGTTTGCATTTCAAATTGTTTCAAACTGTTTTCTCTAAATGTCTTCAACATTGTCCAGCATTACCTCTCACGCAGTCATAAGCATATCCCAAAGTAACACCTGTTCCTTCACAGATTGCTTTGTTAGTTATGGTGTAAGTAGTGCGCCTACCTTAAGAGTTTTACTGGTTTCCTGCACTTCAGCCAGAACCATAACTGTTTTTTTCCCAGTGAATTTCAAAAGTTTTTTATATCACACATATTCCAACCCCAGCTGCTCACAGCCTTATATGGTCTCTTCTCTTGTCTGAAGATTTTGTTTACACTGCACAGAAGGCCTAGATCATAACCAATTCGCAAAATGTCAGTCAAATCTGGCGTCTAAAATGGTTGCTCAGGGCATCGTGACCATGATCGCTTTTTGATTTGCCAATTCTGCAGCAGCATTAAAATCTTTCTGATCTTATTTTCCATACATTTGGGTACAACTCACCACTCATCTAAAGTGAGGCATCTCTAAAGTTAGCCTGCCATGACTGTGGAAAATTTGTTTATGACAGTGCAAAAATCACAAATCAGCAACATGGTTTCCTAACAACAAAAGAGGCTGCACTTTCTGAAGCTGTATTTTCCTGTGCTTGGCAAAATAGGCCTGAACTATTTTGTTTTCTATCTCAGCCATAATGTTTGTTTTCTTTTTATGTTCTGACACAACAAATAATCAGAATGTGCACTTTTGAAATGCTCTGTATTGACATGGTTTACTCGATGAACCAAAGAGAAAGCCTTTTGCTACTTTCAAGGCTCTTCCTGCTTATGGCACTGTAGGCTTATTTGTAGCATATTGGCATCTGTCCAGAGATGTGGCTTTTTGATCACCCAGTTTTGACATTTTACTTTGGGTGAGTCTCACTACTCGAGTCTCACCCACTAGAAACGCATGGTAAATTGGACAGCGCTGTAGTGACCGGCTGGTCACGGTCTAGTGTTTAGAAGTGATGTGCTTCCACCAGCCACTCCCTAGGGCTGGCTTTCACACTCAGCCCATATCCATCCATCACAGGTGTCACAGGACATGTGACCCTGTCAATAAAAGGGTCCGGGTGCACGTGCCCTGGGCCAGTTCCAGATACCTTAACACTGTGTTGCCAATTACGATCCGGTAAAAAAATTCCCCGTACGACTCGTATCCGGTCTTTTTACCGTACGAATCGTACAAGTGCCGTACAAACTGCCAATTACGATTCGCATGGTAAAAAGTCCATACGAACCGCCTTGGGAATTATTCCCCACACGTCCTCGGGTCGGAAAATGTGTCCGACACGTCCTCGGACGATTTACCGTACAAATGTGAAAAGTCAAGTCCGACCGAGGAATCACGATCCATCCCGTGCGTCCGATGTCACAACCGTATGGAAAAAACACCGTCCGCACCGAACTCCCATAGCAACCATGGAGACATGTGCCCGCATACGCGCCCAACACTCCCCCCAGCCCCCGTATGTCCGAGACGTACCCCCCGTGTATGTACACCCCCACCCGTGTATGTACACCCCTGTATGTGTCGTACCCCCGTGTATGTACACACCTGTACGTTCGAGTCGTACCCCCAGCCGTGTACGTGTCGTACCACCGTGTATGTACACCCCTGTACGTTCGAGTCCTACCCCCACCCGTGTACATGTCGTACCCCCGTGTATGTACACCCCTGTACGTTCGAGTCCTACCCCCACCTGTGTACGTGTCGTACCCCCGTGTATGTACACCCCTGTACGTTCGAGTCGTACCCCCACCCGTGTACGTGTCCTACCCCCGTGTATGTACACCCGTGTACGTGTTGTACCCCCGTGTATGTACACCCCTGTACATTCGAGTCATACCCCCACCCGTGTACGTGTCCTACCCCCGTGTATGTACACCCCTGTACGTTCGAGTCGTACCCCCAGCCGTGTACGTGTCATACCACTGTGTATGTACACCCCTGTACGTTCGAGTCGTACCCCCAGCCGTGTACGTGTCGTACCCCCGTGTATGTACACCCCTGTACGTGTCGTACCCCCTGTATGTACACCCGTGTACGTCAGAGTCGCACCCCCACCACAACCTCCTAAGTAAGGAGCGCACCCCAGGCCCCAACATCACAACCGCATGTACGAGTCGTACCAAGCCACACACAAGGACAACACTGTACAACCAAATGGCCCATGTACACACCGTACACACGCTAAAAACGCACGTACACAACCAGGACAAACCAAAACAACACAAGAATACACCATTCGAATGGCACAAAGCCACTAAACATGTCCAACAACCATTAAAACAACACATTCACTGACCTGCAACTGCCAAAAACAAACAGAGGCCCAAAACACCACCACTCCTTATAACACACCCACCCAAACTTCAAACACAGCCACACCCACCAATGGACCAATAAAAAGGGCCCACACACACAAACCATGAGCCTTTGCAACAGACTCACTGCTGCCAGACCCCACAGACAACCTACAGCACCATACTACAAGCTTCACCACACCTTACACTTGCACACCTTCACACAACCACCTTCACAAACACCCCCTCATCACATTCACACACACCTGCACAACCACACCCACACACCCACAACCATCCACACACACCCCCCACCATCCACACCCACACCCCTCACCATGCCCACTAACAAGAATCCAAAGTTCAGTAACCGAGAGTTGGAGGTCCTTGTCGATGAAATCCTCAGAGTCGAGCCACACCTCTTTGGAACATTGGTCAGACAGACCAGCATTGCAGAAAAAACAGCCATGTGGCAGACCATCGTCAATGCTGTGAATGCTGTTGCGGACACCAGAAGGAACAAGCAGGAATGCCAAGCCAGGTGGTACGATCTGCGGAGGAGGGTCCGAGCCAAGATGACGGACAAACACAACCAGGCCAACGTCACTGGAGGAGGGCCGTCCCGCAGACCCGTACACTACCATCCCTGGGACGAGAGGGTGATGGCCATACTGCCGGTGGAGACAGTGGAGGGATTAGGAGGACTCCGAGACCCGGGTGAGTACACAAACAACGCACCTCACATGGGGGGAACGTCATCCACAACCAAACCCACAAACAGGCACGCAACCACCCCAAGCTATCGCATGACTCAACCACACTCCATGAACACGCACATGCCACTGGTGCCACCATGCCCCATGCACCCAGCTGGACAATGTCAAGTCACAGGCCACAGAAGACACCAACACATGACACGATAAGCCGGATGGCGGGAGGGTGGGCCCCAAAAATCACATAGTGCAACTTAGAAGCAGACAACAATGCCCTCTGCCCATATGGCCTAGGTCACAGCCAGACTAACACTGTGTCCCCACACAGGAAAGACTCGCCAGCAAATGGCAGACGCCTTGCATTAACACATGGGGGTGAAGGCACGTTTTTGCACATGACAGCAGCTAATGAACAGCCAACACTGTGAAAGAGTGGCAGCACACACCACCACAGCAGCAGCGCAGACACACACACTACACCCAATGGGTGCCTGGAGATCAGAAACAAACTCACAACAACAAGCCAAGGGCCATTCAAAGATCTGCTAACAGTGTGTGCCCAGGAAGCTGGCCTTAGGTGACAGAGGGTGACACACAGAGGGAGGGACAGGGGGACAGAGAGGGAGGGAGACACGGAGAGACGGACAGAGGGAGGAGGCTGACACACAGAGGGAGGGAGAGGGGGACACAGAGGGAGGGAGACACGGGGAGACGGACAGAGGGAGGAGGCTGACACACAGAGGGAGGGACAGGGGGACACAGAGGGAGGGAGACACAGGGTGACGGACAGAGGGAGGAGGCTGACACACAGAGGGAGGGACAGGGGGACACAGAGGGAGGGAGACACAGGGAGATGGACAGAGGGAGGAGGCTGACACACAGAGGGAGGGAAAGGGGGACAGAGAGGGAGGGACAGGGGGACAGAGAGGGAGGGAGACACGGGGAGACGTACAGAGGGAGGAGGCTGACACACAGAGGGAGGGACAGGGGGACAGAGAGGGAGGGAGACACGGGGAGATGGACAGAGGGAGGAGGCTGACACACAGAGGGAGGGACAGGGGGACACAGAGGGAGGGAGACACAGGGAGACGGACAGAGGGAGGAGGCTGACACACAGAGGGAGGGAGAGGGGGACAGAGAGGGAGGGAGACACGGGGAGACGGACAGAGGGAGGAGGCTGACACACAGAGGGAGGGACAGGGGGACACAGAGGGAGGGAGACACGGGGAGACGGACAGAGGGAGGAGGCTGACACACAGAGGGAGGGAAAGGGGGACAGAGAGGGAGGGAGAGGGGGACAGAGAGGGAGGGAGACACAGGGAGAGCAAATCAGCCATGTGGTGTGTGGGAATGTCTGCTCGTCAGCAGATGGACTGCGTGCATGTAGCCAAGGGTGGCCAGTGCCAGAACCCCCCCTCTTCTCCATGGCAAAACACAGGGCCATGTCACAACCTGTGCACGAGCACAACGACAGCTACCTGCATTATATAAGTGTGTGGATCCACTCCATGTGCACATGTACAGTGCTACACGGAAGGCGCCAATGCATGGCTTGCCACACCTGCCCACTCCACTGCTGACTGCAGTCACACTTGACGCAGCAAGTAAGACTGCCACACATAGTTAAAGGTGCCAAAGTGGTGCCCAAGGGACACACCCATGCACAAATGCACTGTGAGTGGAATGCAAGACAGATCCTAATTTCAAGAGGAAATGTGCCAACTTTGAAACTGATGAAATATGGATGTTGCATGGACCAAAATTAACATTGTCTCTCTCACACACAGGTCAACCTCGTGGTTCACCCCCCCAACACTGGGGGGGAAGACTCACAGGACCCGGCTCTGCGGGAGGCCGATCCCACCGGCAGCGACGACTCTCATCACTCTGTGGACAACCCCGACCAACCTGGCCCCTCTGGTGTCCAACGACCTGCAGCACCTGCGTCAGGTACAACGGGGCCAACCACCACCCCCACTCCTGCCACATCCCAGGAGACACCCAGGATCCCTGCCCCACCACCACAAAGCAGCCAGGCTGGCCAGGAGGGACACGGTGTCCCGGGCACCCAGGAGGAGGCAGGCGACAACGCCAATGCCACCCCTCAGGGGTCCCGGAGACCCGATGTGCCCACAAGGGCAGGCCAGGTGCAAGTGGGCAGGGGTGGTGGGAGTGGAGGACGGCGGAGGCACCAGCCTGACCAGTTGGCTGGGGACCCGGTATATTCCCACGTCCGAAACATCCTGGACACATACCGGCAGGACACCACGGGCCTGGCCCAGGTTGTGTCCGTCCTCGAGGGGATCAAGACCCAGCAGGCCCAGCAACATGCGGAGCTACATGCCTGTCTACTGCAACACCAACGGAGGATGGAGGACGGACAGGCTGAGCTCGTGACGGCGTACACGGGAATTCACGATACACTCCGTCGGATGGCCGACAACATGGCCAACCCTCCCTGTGCCAGAAGGCGTAGAACATCACCACCCACAGGGAGGGATCAGGAGGAGGAGGAGGAAACATCCGATGGAGCATCCCAGACGTCGTCACGGCCTGCTTCTGAGGGTCCCCGCAGGAGGGCGGGTCGTCCACGGAAAAGATCGTGAGGGTCGGCGCTACATCACCATCTCCCAGGACACCTGGCCTGGCACCTGGCCCACTGGAGCAACAGCATCACAGCATCAAGAGACATTCTCTGCCACATGGCCTTGCTGGTCACTGTCTGACCAATGTTGACAAAGACTGTGGCATGGACTCTGAGGATTTCCAATGGCAAGGACACCAACTCCCCTACTGAACTTTGGATTCCAAACTCCCGGAAAGCCCCTCACGTCATACCCCCCCCCCACCTCCCCACAAAAATAAAAATTCACACCATGAAGAGAAGATGCCTGCTGGTTGCATTATTACCTTACATGTGTCTTGTAAAGTCTAAACATGCCTGACTTCTCTTTTGACTTCAACCATCCACACCCTGGGGCCTGAGTCTGGCACAGGACACACGGGTCACAGTGTATTAGGCAAGACAGACATGGAGCACCATACACACCCGTGATGGGCCCAACCAGCTGAGGGGGTGGCCGCACAACCGTGCTGACAGACACATTGAATACAGCAACAGTCATGCACAGAGGTCAGGGATCCAGTCCAGTGTCCTGGGGGGCACCCAGGTATGTGTAGACAGGTGGCAGAACCATGTCCTGCAAGCTTGAGTCCGGTGGATGCAGAGAATGGGGGCCTGGCCAACGTTGGATGCATGGGGATGGCACATGTCACAATACCCACACAGTCATGGACATCATGCACAATACACAGTCTCAGCCCACACACACAGCTTGCATCTTGCTACTCGACACATAGACACATAGCCACTATCAGGGAAAACCATGCCAGACATGCTGGATGCACCGTGGCAACACACCAGCATTGACTGAGAAGAGGCACCTTGGAGGCAAAGGGACACCTTTATTAGTCATGTTTTCGGGATTGCAGAGGCAACTTGAAGTACACATGAACACTTCATGTGGAGTAACATGTGGGTCCAACACTGGCACCCCCCTTCTGCAGCACAAATGCGTGATAGCCATGGAAATGGCACACAATTGTCGGCTAACAGCTAAACACCCACAGCTGCTCACGGAGAGACTGCCATACACCATTGATCCGCTGATGTAGAAGTCCCACACCATGTCAAGCCAATGCAAACCGTATGTGTCCGAGGGCAGTGTTACACACATTGATGCCATCATCACAATCCACTATCCCATCACTGATGACTGTCAACCAGTCAGACCATCTATTCAGGTGTATACAGCTGCATGTCGTGTCCCATGGTGATGCTACATGGCTGCAGAGGAACCAAACATCGACAGGGGCAGTGTGCATACATCGTGAACAACTGCCACACCCAATACACCCCTGATGCATCCCTTACCCTAAGGAGACTTCCAAACTTGTCCGTGCGTGTAACGCTGAGTCAGCACACGATGACGTGTCCATGAGGAATAGCAGTGCTACAACAATGCAACCAGCAGACGGCATGCGCAAGTACCTGGGGATGAGAGACACACAAGAAGTCAGCCACAAAAAGCACAGCCACTTGCATGTGCATGTACTCGACACATGTATGGATGACAACATGCTAGGTCACAATTATGACTGGGGAAATACAACCATCGCTGCCACCATCACTCCAGTGACACACCCACACACACCTCTGACTCACGTGCCATACATGCAGGTGGAGACACACATCACAACACATGCCACACGTGGAGCAATGTGTGCACACTCAGACACTGGTACTCACCACTAAGCAAAGAAGTCGCGTATGAGCCGAGTCCGGATGTCCTCTTGTGGCTCCACATCCTCCACATCACTAGCCCCATTGCCAAGCCCTTCGTCCTCCACGGGTGGATGGTCCTGGTCATCTTGATCCAGGATGAGTGGCACAGCTTTCTCAACTGCCATGTTGTGCAGCATGCAGCAGACCATGAAGATTTTGCAGACCTTCGCAGGGGCATATGGGAGCGCGCCGCCGGTCTTGTGTAGGCACCTGAATCGGCTCTTCAGCAGGCCAAACGTCCTCTCTATCACTCGCCTTGTCCGGCCATGGGCGGTGTTGTAGCGGAGCTGGGCCGGCATGATGGGGTTGCGGAGAGGTGTGATCAGCCATGGCATGTTGGGATAGCCAGCGTCCCCTACATGGGAAGCACATGGACATCGTTAGAACTGGTGAAGCGGTCGTGCCGGTAGGCTATGCAAAATACAGGACAGACAGACTGTACCCACCAACAACACATGCTCGTTCGTTGCGCAGCTGCATCATCATTTCAGGCACCCTGCTACGCCTCATGATGTAGGCATCGTGTGCTGATCCTGGAAAACGAGCACAGACATGTGAAATCACCATGTTGGACAGACACACCACAAGGTGGTATTCCCAGACGTGGGACCCGTGCTCACTACGCCACTGGAGTCAAGCTATCCTGGCTGATGACGGCTGATAGCCAGAAACCGGTCCTAGGATGCTTGATTCCGGTCCAGGGAAGACATGGCTTGGCAGTTCGGGCTGGACTGTTCCCATGAGGCACAGGGTCAAGACTGATTTGCATATGGCCATGTCTGAACTGGGGTGGTGTAGTGGGCAAAAGAACGATGGATTTAACCCAGATCTCTTGACTGGGGGAGAATGTATGCATTGTCAGCATTCCGTCCATCATTTGTTTGTTGTAACGCTTTTCGCCCTAAGTGGGATGGGTATTCCCAGACGTGGGACCCGTGCTCACTACGCCACTGGAGTCAAGCTATCCTGGCTGATGACGGCTGATAGCCAGAAACCGGTCCTAGGATGCTTGATTCCGGTCCAGGGAAGACATGGCTTGGCAGTTCGGGCTGGACTGTTCCCATGAGGCACAGGGTCAAGACTGATTCGCATATGGCCATGTCTGAACTGGGGTGGTGTAGTGGGCAAAAGAACGATGGATTTAACCCAGATCTCTTGACTGGGGGAGAATGTATGCATTGTCAGCATTCCGTCCATCATTTGTTTGTTGTAACGCTTTTCGCCCTAAGTGGGATGGGTATTCCCAGACGTGGGACCCGTGCTCACTACGCCACTGGAGTCAAGCTATCCTGGCTGATGACGGCTGATAGCCAGAAACCGGTCCTAGGATGCTTGATTCCGGTCCAGGGAAGACATGGCTTGGCAGTTCGGGCTGGACTGTTCCCATGAGGCACAGGGTCAAGACTGATTTGCATATGGCCATGTCTGAACTGGGGTGGTGTAGTGGGCAAAAGAACGATGGATTTAACCCAGATCTCTTGACTGGGGGAGAATGTATGCATTGTCAGCATTCCGTCCATCATTTGTTTGTTGTAATACATGCAGGTGGAGACACACATCACAACACATGCCACACGTGGAGCAATGTGTGCACACTCAGACACTGGTACTCACCACTAAGCAAAGAAGTCGCGTATGAGCCGAGTCCGGATGTCCTCTTGTGGCTCCACATCCTCCACATCACTAGCCCCATTGCCAAGCCCTTCGTCCTCCACGGGTGGATGGTCCTGGTCATCTTGATCCAGGATGAGTGGCACAGCTTTCTCAACTGCCATGTTGTGCAGCATGCAGCAGACCATGAAGATTTTGCAGACCTTCGCAGGGGCATATGGGAGCGCGCCGCCGGTCTTGTGTAGGCACCTGAATCGGCTCTTCAGCAGGCCAAACGTCCTCTCTATCACTCGCCTTGTCCGGCCATGGGCGGTGTTGTAGCGGAGCTGGGCCGGCATGATGGGGTTGCGGAGAGGTGTGATCAGCCATGGCATGTTGGGATAGCCAGCGTCCCCTACATGGGAAGCACATGGACATCGTTAGAACTGGTGAAGCGGTCGTGCCGGTAGGCTATGCAAAATACAGGACAGACAGACTGTACCCACCAACAACACATGCTCGTTCGTTGCGCAGCTGCATCATCATTTCAGGCACCCTGCTACGCCTCATGATGTAGGCATCGTGTGCTGATCCTGGAAAACGAGCACAGACATGTGAAATCACCATGTTGGACAGACACACCACAAGGGCATTGATGGAGTGGTAGTGCTTCCGATTGCGGTACGCTACCTCCTGTGGTACCAAAGCAACATGTGTCTCATCTATGGACCCAATGACATGGGGCATCCCTCCCAGGGCATAGAATCCACGCTTGACCCCAGTCAACTGTTCAGGGGTTGGGAACTTGATGAAGTCATCCAGGTGAATCAACATGGCCTCTAAGAAATCATGCAGCACACGGCAGAACATGCTCTGGGACATGCCACCAACATGAGCTATGGTATTTTGAAAGGTATCCGTGGCTAGAAAATGTAGGGCTGCCATTACCTTCAGCTTGGGTGTCAGTGCCGTAGGATACCTGTGCAGCCGTTGCAGCTGTGGTGCCAGTCTCGCCGTCAACTCCAGAATCAACCGTTGTGGGAAGCGGTAGCACTGGATACGATCATTCTCCCGCATGGCAGCCAAGTCCGGAATTGCTCGGGGAAGAGGCGGCGCTCTGCAGTAATTTGGAAGTGACAAGGAAGAGTGAGTGCACCACAACAACAAATAATTTGTACTGAGCACATGTTAATCTGTCTATACACATATGCTACATACGGAGTCAGGTATGTGCCACATGCCCTGGACACGTATGGCTGCCAGGTGACACTCCTACCAAGACCCAGCTACTCACGGAGATTGAGAACCTCCACATGCCATGTCATGGGATTAGCTGTGTCCCAGTGCAAGTGAACAGCCAGACGCAAGACAGGAGTGACATACACCCACACATCAGCAGAAGTAGGATGCCGATTGCAGAGACTGGTAGCGGAACACTAGAGCCACAGGTCACATGACATTACACTAGGACAGCCCACACACCTTGCCATGAAGGTGCACATGTCATGACTCACCACACATTCATTGAGAGGATGCAGACATGTCCTTGTTACGCTACTCCGTGTCCCATGCATACATACGCACCTCACATCCGATACCACATGTGGCATGGTGTGCGGAACAGTGTGCAATGTCAATCTACACACAGACACATGTTGGTTGCTGCAACAGCTGCAGCTTTTGAGGGTGCTCCAACATCAACCTAATGGGAAGCCCCCACACATACATGACATAGTCACATCGTGCACCGTGGGTAGTGACAAGTCAGGTGTGGTAACCCCTGTACCGGGCATCAGGGGACACTTCTGTGTGTTGGTGTCCGTGCCATGCCAGTGTCGCTCATCCCTAGCGTGCAGTACTACATGCACACATGTCCAAGGAGTCAAGGGCATGCCTGGCACACATTGCACCGTCACACATTACATCTGTACACATCTCATCATACATATGGTGCCTTCTCCACTCAGGAGTAATGTTCCACATCACAGCCTGTCACACCTGTGCCCCACACATGTAGTAATGCACAGACAATGCCTTGATGTCCATCCATGGACAAGTATGTCCGCCCTATTCCTTCCTGTGTGCTGCCTGTCACCACTGTGATGTGTGAAAACCGCCGTACTGCTCCCTATCACTATGGGTGTCCTCGCGTATGCGTACACATAGTGGTACGGGCCGTACACGCGCCTGTACGCTCCCTATCACTACGTGTACGCAGACGCGAGAACACCCATAGTGATAGGGAGCGTACAGGCGTGTGTACGGCCCGTACCACTACGAGTACACATACGCGAGGACACCCATAGTGATAGTGAACGTAGGCACGCGTGTACGGGCCGTTGCTATGCATTTGGGGTGCCCTAGGGCCCCGGAACGCACCGTACTTGTGTGTGAAGCTCCAAATTACATAGGGGACACACGAGGGACAAGTATTAAGGCCTACATGCATGCTGGTTGTCATGGAGACCAAGTTCAAATTTTGAATTTGTTCAGGAAGGTGCACAGCAGAAGTCAGTTGGAATGAATCTACTTTGTTGCAATGTGTTTGTGGGGCTGACATCATGCAGGAGAAAAAAACATATTGAGAACCCACAGACTGCTAGGTTTGAAGGGATTGGAGGAAACATAGGATGCAAATGTGAGTGACCAATCACTCTGTACTCCTGTGCATGAGATGGGCCAGCAAGGCAGATATAAGGCAGCCAGGTCCCATGAGGGAGCACTTGCCTGCACATCTCTGTATTCTACGACCCAGCTGCTGCTACTGATTCCCTGGAACCATGTCAAGGGCTGTGGAGAGGTCACAGCCATTCACCCTGGAGGAGAACATGGCTTTGGTGGATGTGATCCTCCCACGGTACCCCATGCTGTATGGGCGACCAGGTTATCAGGTGAGTGCAGTGTCCACTTGCACAGACTGTGTCCCTTTTTTGTGACTGTGACTTCTGCCATTGTGTCCAGGTGTGACACACATGCTATGTACTGTAGGGGGGGGGTCCCAGGGGGGGAATGCCTGATGTCTCCCAGCAGTGCCCAGAGACAGGAGGGGTGGGTGCCTATCACTCCCAGCAGTGCCCTGAGACAGGAGGGGTGGGTGCCTATCACTCCCAGCAGTGCCCTGAGACAGGAGGGAGGGGTGCCTATCACTCCCAGCAGTGCCCAGAGACAGGAGGGGTGGGTGCAGAGTCCTCCCAGCAGTGCCCTGAGACAGGAGGGGTGGGTGCCTATCACTCCCAGCAGTGCCCAGACACAGGAGGGGTGGGTGCAGAGTCCTCCCAGCAGTGCCGTGAGACAGGAGGGGTGGGTGCCTATCACTCCCAGCAGTGCCCAGACACAGGAGGGGTGGGTGCCTATCACTCCCAGCAGTGCCCAGACACAGGAGGGGTGGGTACCTATCACTCCCAGCAGTGCCCAGAGACAGGAGGGGTGGGTGTGATGCACAGTGTGAGCCTGGATCATTGATTGTGTAGTTGCCCTCATTCCACCTGTGCCCTTTCAATGGCACGTACTGCTTTTGGCCTTCCCCCAGAGGATCATGTCCCTATGACAAAGGTGCAATGCGTTGGATGCATACTATGCCTTGTTGTAAACAGCAAATGTGTTCTAATCTGTGTCCCTGTGACATGTGCCAGGTGTATTGATGTAGTGTCACTTGTTCATCCTCACAGGTAGACGCCTCTGCCAAGGAGCAGATATGGCTGGACGCCGTCAGCGCCGTGAGGAGTGCGGATGGTCGGAAGCGGCGCCTGTCCCAGGTGAGGAAACGCTGGCAGGATATCCGGTGCTGGACGCGGAGGATCGCACGGGTCCTGCTGGGGGACTCACCTGAGAGCCATAAGAACCGCGGGCGCCGCCGTCTCTCCCACATCCAGAAACGTGTACTGGCGGTGGTCTTTCCAGACTTGGACAGGCGCCTACAGGAGATGCAGCAGCCGGAAGGGGGTAGGTACATGTGTGTGTTTGTTGTGTTTCACCAGCATTTGTAAGTGCACTGTTCCATGGATACACTTCCAGGGTTTATGGTGCTGTGCAGATCCTGTTACCCACAGTATTGCAGTGCTCTCCTGCCTCCCTTCCCCTCCTTGCAATGTGTTCCCTGGTCTGTGTGTAGTCACTCCATCACAAGGTTATGTAGCCTGACACCTTCTCCAAGTGTACAATGCCTGCAGCATCATGTGTGGGGGTGGTGTGTAACAGGTTTTGTGACCTTGCCTGTGCCCTGTCCAGTTCTGGACTTGTGGGTTCCATGTCAGTTGGCACTAATGCTGATTCCAGACATGGGAGTTAATCTCTCGAGTGCGAGGCCTTCCAGCAGGCATGTCCCATGTGGTGGCCTGTGACATGATGTGCATGAGTGTGCGTTACGCATAGTGCAGGGATGTTAGCGTGTGTTGCAGTCATTCCCATTCAGGAGCATGGAGTTGTGTGGCCACTACTGTCCCCAGGGGCATCTTTTCCTAGGTATCATGTGTGTAATCCGAGAATGTCGACAATCTCTGTGTCTACAGCATAGGTTGTGCTCTGTGCCATTGTCCCCTGGCACCATGTATATTGACGTGAGATGTATTACAAGTGTCCACTGTCCAGCCTGACCTGATTTTCCAAGTACATACTCACGGTGGCCATTGCCTGTGTGTCTTGTTGCAATCATCTGATGATGCCCATTTGTACATGATTATTTGGACAGGCGCACCTTGGGTATTTTGTGTGCAATATTGAATTATTGCATCCCATGTGTATTTCACCCAGACTAAGAGATGTACGTGCTTCCTGTGTCTCCACAGATTTGTCTCATGTAGGGGGTGGGTGGTGCGGGCATGGCCTACATGTCAAGACCTGTAATCTCCTTGCTAGGACTGGCCAGTGTGTGATGTTTGTCTGGACATACACTCAAGGTGCAGTGTGCCAGTCAGGGTGGGCATGTTATCAGTATTACCTATGCTGCATGTGCCTCTAGTTCCTGGATGTGGTCCCTGCTCATCCCTATTGCCTGCCACGCTGTGTGGTGCAGATGCAGTGCTGGATTGTCCCCAGGGCCTTGCTCCTCAGTCAAAATTCCATGTCATCTCATTTGCTATTGTGTCATGCTCTCCATAGTTTTTCCATGGCATGGTGGGTCACACAACTGTGTCTTGCAGGGCCTACATATGTACCTTGTTTTGTAGTTGTAATTCTTCCTTTGTTTCAGGCTATGCACTGTAACCTAAGTAGATTTGACTCATGTGACATATGTATACAGGTGTATGATTAATTTCTGTCTCTTCACCCTGCCCACAGCATCGTCGGGGGACACGGAGGGAGACATGGACACAGACGGCGTGGAGGGACCGAGCACCAGTGCCAGCGGTGACATCGTGCCTGGCACTTCGAGTGGGACTGAGACAGAGGAGAGTGAAACCGGGGACCTGTCGACTGGCACAACAGAGTATGAAGCTGACGGGTCTGAGGATGATCTCTCTGAGTGGGCGGTGGCTGCACCACCATCTGACAGCAGCCCTACATCTCGCACCGCCCCCTCCATTGGCATCAGCCGCCTCCCACGTGCTCGTGTCCCTTCCCAACGTGCCCGGTCACCACATGTCTCCTTCCTGCCAGGCACCGCACCCCATGCCCCTGTCTCCACTGCTGCCGCCAATGCTGAGTCTGTGGACATCCAGCGGCAGTTGCAGATTGGTCAGACTGCGATCCTTAATGTCCTCCATGCCCACAGCCAGGTCCTCAACAACATGGAGGCATACTTGGAGGGCATTCATTCATCGCAGGCTGACCAACGCAACTTGCTGAGGTCCATAGACTCCACACTGACTGCAGCAGTGGGTCTCCTGCAGCGCTACGTCCCACCCCCTACCCCTGCCCCTTCCACACTTCCCACTCCCATGCCTGTCCCACATACACCCAGACGTAAGCATGCACCCACCACAACAGACACAGGCACCACACCAGCAGGGAAGGTCCGCCGCACACCTCCTGACACGCACACACAGGGTGAAGTAGGCACACCCACTGGGTCGGGGGGCAAACGTGTGACACGCAGCCAGAGTGGGAGTCCGCATTCCACCCAATCCACTCCCTCCAAATCCCCTCCCCTCAGCTCTCCTGGCCACATCTCCCCCAAAGACTCCTTCATGGCCGCTCTGTCCCTGAGCCCCACAGTGACACCACCCCACAAGCGGTCAAGGAAGTCCACAGTCAGGGTGCTTGAGTCCCCCCCCTGTCCACACCCTCCCCCAGTGGCGCTGCAACCCATCCCTCTGACCCCCACCCCTCCTTGGGGCCTGTGGTTCCTTCAGGTGCAGGGGAGTCCCTGGAGGACCTTGCCAAGTTGTACAGCGCGCTCCTAGAATCCACCTTTGGCCCTGCCCCACCCCCTGTGGTGGAGTCCTCCATCCCTGCACCCACGTCGCCTACCCTTCGCCCTCCTGTCCCTGCGGTGCCTGTTCCTTCCCCCCCACATGATGCCCTCACCCCTGTGGAAGACAACGGCTTGTAACTGTGCAGGCAAGCTAGGGGACACACATCCCACTGTGTCCCCCATCCAGCTGTGACTCCTGGACTGCCCTATGGGCTTTGTAAATATTGAACTTACTACATACCAGTTTTTGGATCAT
This sequence comes from Triturus cristatus, assembly GCF_964204655.1. Lineage (NCBI taxonomy): Eukaryota > Metazoa > Chordata > Amphibia > Caudata > Salamandridae > Triturus > Triturus cristatus. The sequence continues at coordinate 457,689,491 of NC_140586.1, read as the reverse complement.
GCTAAATAAAGCTATTTATTTTTTGCCCTTGGAACAATCCTGCTTTGCTGGCATTGCTGTTGGTGGGGCTGCTACATGGTTGTGGGTGGTGTTCATGTGTTGGGTGTGTGGGAAATGTAGTAGTGTGCTGCTCATAGGGGGGACCCTGGGATCTGTGTGCCATCACACGGTGTTAGCTAGCTTTCTCCATTCATGTAAGCAGTTGCTGCATGTTGCAATTGTCCCAAGGTGTATTCCTTCCTCTGTGTACCCTGACTTCTTCCCTGCAGGGTGTCCCCTGACTTTAGCGCAGAGCTCGGTGTACATTAGCTGGGTGTGTGACGGAGTCCTTCAACTTTGCACATGCATGCTGAGCCATTCTCCACCTGCATCATTCGTGGCATCCTTGGTAGTCATTGTACTTGTGTATGTGGACTATAGACATGACTTCATGTGGACATGTTTTCTTTTTGGCCCTATGCATGTGTATACTCCAGCCTCGCACACATGTGGTACATGTACTGCAGGGTCTTTGTGCACCTGACTGACATTTGTGGGCATGGTATCTGTGGCTACTCCACCCTTTGCGTTCCATGGGCACTGCTGGGAGTGTTAGGCATCCACCCCTCCTGTCTCTGGGCACTGCTGGGAGGACTCTGCACCCACCCCTCTCATGTCTGGGCACTGCTGGGAGGACTCTGCACCCACCCCTCCTGTCTCTGGGCACTGCTGGGAGGACTCTGCACACACCCCTCCTGTGTCTGGGCACTGCTGGGAGTGTTAGGCACCCACCCCTCCTGTGTCTGGGCACTGCTGGGAGTGATAGGCACCCACCCCTCCTGTCTCTGGGCACTGCTGAGAGTGATAGGCACCCACCCCTCCTGTCTCTGGGCACTGCTGGGAGGACTCTGCACCCACCCCTCCTGTCTCTGGGCACTGCTGGGAGGACTCTGCACCCACCCCTCTCATGTCTGGGCACTGCTGGGAGGACTCTGCACCCACCCCTCCTGTCTCTGGGCACTGCTGGGAGGACTCTGCACCCACCCCTCCTGTCTCTGGGCACTGCTGAGAGGACTCTGCACACACCCCTCCTGTGTCTGGGCACTGCTGGGAGGACTCTGCACACACCCCTCCTGTGACTGGGCACTGCTGGGAGGACTCTGCACACACCCCTCCTGTGTCTGGGCACTGCTGGGAGGACTCTGCACCCACCCCTCCTGTGACTGGGCACTGCTGGGAGGACTCTGCACCCACCCCTCTCATGTCTGGGCACTGCTGGGAGGACTCTGCACACACCCCTCCTGTGTCTGGGCACTGCTGGGAGTGATAGGCACCCACCCCTCCTGTCTCTGGGCACTGCTGGGAGGACTCTGTACCCACCCCTCTCATGTCTGGGCACTGCTGGGAGGACTCTGCCCACACCCCTTCTGTGACTGGGCACTGCTGGGAGGACTCTGCACCCACCCCTCTCATGTCTGGGCACTGCTGGGAGGACTCTGCACACACCCCTCCTGTGTCTGGGCACTGCTGGGAGGACTCTGCACCCACCCCTCCTGTCTCTGGGCACTGCTGGGAGTGATAGGCACCCACCCCTCCTGTCTCTTGGCACTGCTGGGAGGACTCTGCACCCACCCCTCTCATGTCTGGGCACTGCTGGGAGGACTCTGCACCCACCCCTCCTGTCTCTGGGCACTGCTGGGAGGACTCTGGACCCACCCCTCCTGTCTCTGGGCACTGCTGGGAGGACTCTGCACACACCCCTCCTGTGACTGGGCACTGCTGGGAGGACTCTGCACACACCCCTCCTGTGTCTGGGCACTGCTGGGAGGACTCTGCACCCACCCCTCCTGTGACTGGGCACTGCTGGGAGGACTCTGCACCCACCCCTCTCATGTCTGGGCACTGCTGGGAGGACTCTGCACACACCCCTCCTGTGTCTGGGCACTGCTGGGAGTGATAGGCACCCACCCCTCCTGTCTCTGGGCACTGCTGGGAGGACTCTGCACCCACCCCTCTCATGTCTGGGCACTGCTGGGAGGACTCTGCACACACCCCTCCTGTGTCTGGGCACTGCTGGGAGGACTCTGCACCCACCCCTCCTGTCTCTGGGCACTGCTGGGAGTGATAGGCACCCACCCTTCCTGTCTCTGGGCACTGCTGGGAGGACTCTGCACCCACCCCTCCTGTCTCTGGGCACTGCTGGGAGGATTCTGCACCCACCCCTCCTGTCTCTGGGCACTGCTGGGAGGACTCTGCACACACCCCTCCTGTGTCTGGGCACTGCTGGGAGTGATAGGCACCCACCCCTCCTGTCTCTGGGCACTGCTGGGTGTGTTAGGCACCCACCCCTCCTGTGTCTGGGCACTGCTGGGAGGACTCTGCACACACCCCTCCTGTGTCTGGGCACTGCTGGGAGTGATAGGCACCCACCCCTCTCATGTCTGGGCACTGCCGGGAGGACTCTGCACACACCCCTCCTGTGTCTGGGCACTGCTGGGAGTGATAGGCACCCACCCCTCCTGTCTCTGGGCACTGCTGGGAGTGTTAGGCACCCACCCCTCCTGTGTCTGGGCACTGCTGGGAGGACTCTGCACCCACCCCTCCTGTCTCTGGGCGCTGCTGGGAGGACTCTGCACCCACCTCTCCTATTTCACAATATGTACACTCATAACATACACGGATGTGTGTACGCTCCATGCATTCGAGGTGGGGGTACGTGTCGTACTTACACTGTTGGGGGGTACGCTCCATGCATTCGAGGTGAGGGTACGTGTCGTACTTACACTGTTGGGGTGGGGGGTAAGCTCCATATGTACACGGGTGGGGGTACGTGTCGTACTTACACTGTTGGGGGGGGTACGCTCCATGCATTCGAGGTGAGGGTACGTGTCGTACTTACACTGTTGGGGTGGGGGGTACGCTCCATACGTATGCGGGTGGGGGTACGTGTCGTACTTACACTGTTGGCATGGGGGGTACGCTCCATGCATACGCGGGTGAGGGTACGTGTCGTGCTTACACTGTTGGGGTGGGGGGTACGCTCCATGCATTCAAGGTGAGGGTACGTGTCGTGCTTACACTGTTGGGGTGGGGGGTACGCTCCATGCATTCGAGGTGAGGGTACGTGTCATACTTACACTGTTGGGGTGGGGGTACGCTCCATACGTACGCGGGTGAGGGTACGAGTCGTACTTACACTGTTGGGGTGGGGGGTACGCTCAATGCATACGCGGGTGGGGGGACGTGTCGTACTTACAATGTTGGCATGGGGGGTACGCTCCTTGCATATGCGGGTGGGGGTACGTGTCGTACTTACACTGTTGGGGTGGGGGGTACGCTCCATACGTACGCGGGTGAGGGTACGGGTCGTACTTACACTGTTGGGGTGGGGGTACGCTCCATACGTCCGCGGGTGAGGGTACGGGTCGTAGTTACACTGTTGGGGGGGTACGCTCCATGCATTCGAGGTGAGGATACGGGTCGTACTTACACTGTTGGGGTGGGGGTACGCTCCATACGTACGCGGGTGGGGGTACGGGTCGTACTTACACTGTTGGCATGGGGGTACGCACCTTGCATACGCGGGTGGGGGTACGTGTCGTACTTACACTGTTGGGGTGGGGGTACGGTCCGTACATATCCGTCCCCACGCTATGTGATGCTTGTGCGGCCCGTACCCAGGCCTTTGCTACGTGGGTACGAGCCGTCCCGCCATTGTTGGGGTGACGTAGGTGTGGGCGTGGTACAACTCGTACCCACGCTCTTAAGGCGTGGGTATGGGACGTACCTGTCTGGCTGTGTTGCTGGTTCGCGTCGTCAAGAACTTCCGTTGTGGCGGTCGCTGGCTTAGCTGGACATGCCCCCACCCCCTCGTAGTGACCAGGGCCTGAGGGTCAGGTATGTCCAGGGCATGTGTGCTGTGTGACTATGGTGGGGGTTTTGTGGCCTGCCCCTGGTCCTGCCCCCCCCTTTCCCCCCTCCCTTTGTTGTTCTGACCTTCTGCGGCGTTTGCGTCGTAACCTGTAGAGGAGGTGGACTGCTATGAGGGCCGGGATGACACGTAGGTTCGGGTCCATGTCTGTCCATCGCGTATGGGTACTCCTTGTTCGCGTCGTCCTGTCTGTCCGTCGCGTACTGGTACTCCTTGTTCGCGTCGTCCTGATTTCCCGGCAGTTTTTGGCTGCCGGAAAATATTCACCGTGCGGGATGACGTCGGTGCGAATCGTAATTCCTAGTTCGTGAATGGCAGGCTGCGTGCGTCCCGACGTCTGGTCGGCGCTTTCCCGGATCGCATTTGTAGGTTTATTTTCGTCGGTCGGGGTTTTGTACGATTCGTACGGAAATGGTGTTTCCGTGCGAATCGTAATTCCATGTTGGTATATTTTGACGACCGGGTACGCGTCGGACAGAGAATATGCTCCGTCCGACGGTTCGTACCCGGTTTTTACAGGATCGTGATCGGCGCCTGTGTGTGTGTGTGTGTCCTTGCTTTAAGTGTTTAGGGGCCTAGGGCCCCAACCCTTGACAGGTGGCAACACCATGGACAGCTGGAAAGAAAAGGACTGTGATGCCGTAATGGACTAAGAACTCTGATTGCAGCAGACTTCAGTGGGTCTCCCCAGGACCAGTGAGGCTGGTTCTTCTTACGACCACTAAGGACCAGTTGGGAGAAGATCTGGACTTTTGTGCCCCAGCATGACGGGAGGAGCACCAGAGACAAAGCAAAGGAATAAAGATGGTGCAGGGAGGTAGTGGAACCATATCCCTGAAAAATGTGCCACGTTAGAGGCCAGCCGGCTTGCTTTAAATGCACCAGGTGGTTAGCGTTGGCCACCCGGAGCAAAATGAGAGCAAAGACCACGGAAAATGGCTCAATGGGCCAGAGTTATGCCCCCTTGAAGTTCTGCCTATTTAAACATGCCAAAACATGGATACAGGTTTATGGGTTCCCACCGCTAGTTCCTTTATTACCCATGGGATTAGCCATACATTTGCACAATCTTTCTAAATTATTGATGCTCCTGGAGGGGCTGTGAATTGGGTCCCCTCGTCAGAGGTCAGCAACGGCACCAACCCCATTCCCTGAGATGGTGTACCCAAAGAAAGGGTGCCGGCCAGCATCCGCAGCCCACAAACCAGGAAAGAAGACGGGAGTGCCGTAGCACCCCTCACAATGGAAGTAAGGGTTCTGGCACCCCATCAATTGCCCCCTGCAAGGAAAGCTGAATGGGGAGCACCACTACATTGGCAGAGGGACTCACCTCTGCACCCTCTTCCCACATCTGTGCGAGGGTGGGCCACTGTGAAGCAAACACCCTTCCAGCATGGAGAGGACAGGGAGAATTCAAATTCCGGCTCCCACGCCGGCAAGAAAACGGCAGAGCGGGAGTGGACTCCTAACACTGCCCCACCAAAGTGAGAATCATGGTGTTCCAGGTAGGACCTGGCAACCCGAATGAAAAAGAAAAAGAAACAACCGGAAAAGAAGACACAGGATGTGAAACCACCTCAAAACAGAAGGTGTGTGGCTGAGGCTGCTTATTTAATATGCACAATTCCCGGTGGGAGTGGCCCAGAATTCCCTGCAGGGCTTTTAGTGACCAAAGTTTCATTCCTGTGGTGGCCCCAGGAGGGCAAGAGAACCACCAACATTTTACAGGAAAGGTGTGGGGGTCTGCAGGAGCATCAGCAGACACTCCCCAAAGGAATTTAAGAACAGACCCTAGGTGTGGAAGGGCATGAAATCTATGACACCTGAGGCTTTTCCTCAAATGTTTAATCACTTCTAAGACTGGAACCTTTGTTGTAAAGGTTAGGAGTGCATGGACCTCTTGTGGTTGGCCTTATGGCTGCATGTCATTTAGTCAAAAGTGTTTGAAGTGAGATATATGGTATGCTGTTTAACAATGCTTTATTTAAAAATATATTGTTTGCAGTGCTTTGTGATGCACATTTTTTAATGACTTTGCATAAAACATGTTTACTGATTTCAGTGATAGAGAGATGACTTTCTAGCATGTGATATTTGGTCATTTAATTTGGTAATTGGAACAAAGCCAATAGGTCTGCTTTAGTTAAAATGGCACCATATTACATAATAATGTGCTACGTGGGAAGCTGGATCTTTATATAGTGGACCAAAATGAGGTACACTGTTTAAAGAGTCCAGGCAACCCTTATTAGTTTACTGAGACATAAATGATAACACTAAGGTGCCGATTCCGATCCGGTAAAACCCGGGTACGAACCGTTGGACGGAGCGTTTTCTCTGTCCGACTCGTACCTGGGAAAACCACCTTACAAACCCGCAAGTACGATTTGTACAGAAACACCATTTCCGTACGAATCGTAAAAAAAACCGACTGCCTAAAACATACCCACAATTCCGATCCGGGACAACGCATACGCGACATTCGCACGGAGTCAGGCAGCGTTTTTCGGACCAGCAAGTACGATTCGTACCCACAGCACTTCGCACGGCAATATTTTTACAGGACCCCAAAAGTGCCGGAAAAGCTAAGTACGACACGATGCACGGCGAAAAGGGGGCCCGGTACGCACCATACCCCCATCCCTACACGTACGCACCGTACCCCCAGCCCCCCCATGTCCGTGCCGTACCCCAGCACCCCCCATGTCCGCGCCGTACCCCAGCACCCCCCCATGTCCGCGCCGTACCCCAGCACCCCCCCATGTCCGTGCCGTACCCCCACCCCCGTATGTACGGTGCATACCTATGCGCTGGGGGTATGCACCGTACATACTGGGGTCGGGGTACGCACCGTACATACAGGGGTGGGGGTACGCACCGTACATACGGGGGTGGGGGTACGGCGTGGACATAAGGGGGGTGTTGGGGTACGGCACAGACATGGGGGGGTGCTGGGGTACGGCATGGACATGGGGGTGCTGGGGTACAGTGCGGATGTACGCTGGAGGGGTGGGAGGCTGGAGGGGGCCGTACGACTCGTACCCCTCGCCCAGGTGTGCCCGGGGTAGGGGTGGTACACAGTTCGCTCCGTACAGGACGTTTTACATGCGGTTGTATATTCGGACGGAGCGTAATACCTGCGTTTGTATATTCGGACGGACGGTACGGATCGTAGTTGTGCGCTCGGACTTCAGTTTTACGAAACGTACGTAAAACTGTCAGGGGACGTGTCATAGACTTTTCCCGATGTCATTCGTATGTATTTTCCACGTACGAATCGTACTTGCCCGTTTGTACGGGACTTGTACGATTCATACGTAAAAAAATACAGATACGATTCGTACGGGAATTTTTTTTACCGGATCGGAATCGGCACCTAAATGCTCTCTTCTGTGGTAGTGTGGGCGAGCAGTTCAGGCTTCTTAGAGGTTAGTGCTAAGCATTTGTTGTACTCACAGAGGAAATAAAGGAGACACACATTCAAGAATAAATCTGAGACCAATTTAGAAAAATAAGTCGTATTTTGAAGTATGAATGTTTATGGGTAAGAAAATAGTTCACTTAAATGCATCTTTACGTAGCAATGCTTCCCTATGGGAGAAAAGACATATGTTGCATACAGTTATTTGCAATTGGTTTGTGGGGTCTCCTTCAGGACATAGGGTCGTAGGGGGTCAGGATCCAAAGTACCACCGGCAGTTACAAGTTACCTGCCCTGGGATGTCCGGGTGCAGTGGTGCTGGTCAGGTTGGTAGCTGTGTGTGCTATGCTGGTGGAAAAAAGAGGGGGCACCGAGAAACAGGCTGCAGAGGGGGACTTGGCGATAAGTCCGGGACCTATCAATGTGGGGCTCTGGTCACAAGGTTCCTGGGGATTAGGGGCACAGCAGGTTTGTCAGTACCCAGGCTGTGGTGCGTGGGTGCAGAGTGGAAACTATGGCTGAGCTCTGTGCGTCCTTGCGTTTGTCGGTCTTTGCTCATTGAAGGTGCAAAATTAGGACAGCTGGGCCACTGAGGAAGTGTGTCTCTGCAGTGCTGATAACCCTAAATGGATGCTTGATCTTGATGCAGTGGGGGTCTGGACTGGACTCTCACAGTCTCTTTTTACTGCAAGGAGTCCAGTACCCAGGGTATTGGTTTGCATCAACCCACACTTGTGTGCCAGAAAAGGAAAGGAGCTGACCATTGTAATTTTTGTAATTTTTGGACAACACTGATGATAATGAGAATGCTATCTTAAGAGATTCGATTCACCAGAAGTTCAATGTAGGCTGGTAGGAGGTAGTTGTATGTCATTGAGGTGGCATCCTAACTTAAGGCCTAATTTAGAGTTTGGGTGCTAGGACACTCTGTCAAAACATAGCAGAATAGTTCATGCACTGTATTACTAGTGCCATATTCTCAAATATCATTGTAATATGGCACATGGGAAATCCGCTACATTTGTGACAGAGTATCCCTTCTGCCATACTCTAAATCATGGGTTTAAATATACTGTAGAACAGCATCCACAATTCATCCTCAAGAACTAACAAAAAGACCTCCTCCTTCTCATTTAACAATGAATTGGCTAATAATTGTCAGTAACCAAACATCCGCTCAGTGGGATAGTCATATAAGCACAATTTCATTTACTTTGAATTAACAGTCACTTGAATTGTTAAACAAAATCCTGATTAAAATATTGTTTCCTCAGCATATCTACCTGTCACTTTATTGTTTCTTCAGATCCTGAATTAATGATTAAATTGCCTTACATTTTAACATTTTGGGATCAGCCCCTTCAATTCACTTGAACAAGTAGCCAGCCATCCAAAATGTTTGTTTTTACTTTTCCTTTCTTGATCCTTACCAGATATCTTATACTGTGTGGACTCATTGTCTCAGTCTCTAGTCAATATCTACATGTTGAGGGTTATGCTGATGTCTTTTAAGTTCCACATGTGATGTCTTGAATGTTCCATCTGCCTATAGTTTTCAATTTGTTAATTTCAGTCTGATCACTGACGGCTGAGCATCCTTACATCCTTGTTATTATTGGGCTGTGTTCAAACTGGACCTGGACACTAAAGACAAGAATAAACCTAACCTTCAAAGAAGTAGCCATCTTATATTCTCTCTTGCACGCTACTATTGCCTTCTAAGTGCAACGTGCCTGTGAATGAGTTGCTTTGCATTGTTTTTGCACCACGCAACGTGGTGCAAGAGCGATGCAATCCGTAAGTCAGATTTATGAAGCCAGGCCACTTTGCATGCTCCTGAGTGGCTCCATAAATCTGGGGTAAGACAATGCAGGGCAAATTGTTCTGTTGTCTTACTCTGCCCTGGAAAGGCATTCCATGGGTGTTCCCATGCAACTCCCATGTTTTTTGGCACATTCCCAGATGTACCGGAACTGGTAAACCTGTGAATGCACTAAAAAGATAAGCCTTACTAGGAGAGGTGTAACGAGGATAAATATCTTAATTTTTCCTTGTTACTTCCTCTTTATATGTGTGCTGCATTCTGCAGCACACATAGATAGGGGAAAATTGTTGCTCAAATGTGAATTTACCTTGAAAAAATAAAACAGGTGTTTGGCAAAACAGGAACAGTTGGTTTAATTAAACACACTGTCTCAAAGCACATTGGTTTCAGCCATCATTTTATACAATAAATGGAGCATCATAAAGTAATTTGCACATTTCTTTGGAGAAAGTAATCTGGGCCTAGTCTCGTGCCATAAATCTAGTCATTTGATGAGAAGTGCAGGTGGGTCTCGACCTTGCATGGACAAAATGGGGGGCCAGTGGGTACATGTCCAGATGTCCTCCATGTGGGGCGCGTGATCACTGCGTGTAGTGTGCATGTTGTGTTTCGATTGGCTGGAGAAGGGTGTGTAGTTCTGTACTCACTTTGCACCACCCAGGCGAGAGCTCTTGTCTCTCTATTCTCAACCTGTGCCTCTCCACTCACTCCTATCTAGGCTGCCTCCTTTGCTCGGTGCTGTGAATGGTTCTCCTTGGTATCAACTTGCCATCAAACTCACTTTTAGTCATCTCTTTTACAGTCTGGTCATACCATGGGGGAGTATACACAACGGCACCTCCCTCAATGTCTGACCCCGGAGGGCTGGGCCCTCTTTCCCCCACACCCTTCCACTTGTGGTATCACTATCCAGTATTGCTACAAACCTCCCAGTTACCTGAGAGTGCTCAACCAGATGGGTTGGATTGCATGCTTCCCATGCCGCTGGATCTTGGTGTTTTGTATATGATGGATGGGGAGTCAAACTTCAGGGAATCCTGGCACCAAATTGGGATAAGGCCAGAATTGTCTGGATTTGCTGTTCTGGCTACCTCTTTTCCCTAGATCTAGTGGTTTGCTGCCCAATGAGGGGCCCTTTGGCCCTCTCGACTGGCAGATTGATGTAACCCAGTGCAGCAACAGCAGGATTGGCAGGAATTAGAGAGAGCACCTCTGTGCCTGTGTATGGTGAGGGAGGTGAGGACGCCTTGCTTGCGGGTTCTGGAACAGGATTGTAGTTTATGGCCACCTCAAAGGGGGCCCAAAGTTCTAACAGTGCCTATCTTCTAGTCTTTTTCTGCCCTACATACTTGGTCCGAATGTGTGTCCTCGTGTGTTCTATTATGCTGGTGTTGAAGATTCCCCCCTCTGGCCTCTGCATCTTAGTGTGAGTGTGCCATTCAGGGCAACATTTATCTAGATTTTTAGCCTGCGTGGGGAACATAGTTTGCATTTGATTTAACAGCGACTCCATGATGGGCTGGAATTCTTTTAAGGGTTTTAGTGCACTTTTAGACTTATCAGGATTTTTTTAAATTAACTTAAATCCTACTCTGTATATGGGGAAAGACTAGGTGCAGAGCATTGTGGTGCCGATTCCGATCCTGGAAAAACCGGGTACGAACCGTCGGTCGGAGGGTTTTCTGCGTCCGACTCGTACCCGGTAAAATAACCCTACAAACTTGCAAGTACGATTCGTACGGAAACACCATTTCCGTACGAGTCGGAAAAAACACCGACCGACTGTAAAAACACATACCAATGTGATCCGGGACAGCGCCGACGTGACGTCGGGACGCATGCAGGCTGCATTTCATGAACCAGGAAGTACGAATCGTATCAACACCAGTCCAGACGGCAATATTTTTACGGCACACAACGAGTGCTGGAAAAGCAAAGTATGGCGCGATGCGAGCGGAATTGGGGGCCCGGTACGCGCCGAACCCCCCCCAGACCCCGCGGATGTATGTGCCATACCCCCACCCGTGTATGTACGAGTCGTACCCCCACCCGTGTATGTACGAGTCGAACCCCGACCCGTGTACCCCCACCCGTGTATGTACGAGTCGTACCCCCACCCGTGTATGTACGAGTCGTACCCCCACCCATATATGTATGAGTCGAACCCCCACCTGTGTATGTACGAGTCGTACCCCCACCCGTGTATGTACGAGACATACCCCTACCCGTGTATGTACGAGTCATACCCCCACCTGTGTATGTACGAGTCGTACCCCCACCCGTGTATGTACGAGTCGTACCACCACCCGTGTATGTACGAGACGTACTCCTACCCGTGTATGTACGAGTCGTACCCCCACCCGTGTATTTACGAGTCGTACCCCCACCCGTGTATGAACGAGTCGTACCCCCACCCGTGTATGTACGAGTCGCTGGGGGTCTGCACCATACATACACGGGTGGGGGTACGACTCGTACATACACGGGTGGGGGTACGACTCGTACATACACGGGTGGGGGTACACGGGTGGGGGTACGACTCATACATACATGGGTGGGGGTACACGGGTGGGGGTACGACTCGTACATACATGGGTGGGGGTACACGGGTGGGGGTACGTCTCGTACATACATGGGTGGGGGTACATGGGTGGGGGTACGACTCGTACATACACGGGTGGGGGTACGTCTCGTACGTATGCGGGCACATGTCTCCATGGTTGGTATTGAAGTTCGCTCCGGACGGTCTTTTTTCCATACGGGTGTACATTCGGACGGACGGGACAGATCGTACTTGCGCGCTCGGACTTCATTTTTCCGATTCGTACGGATAATCGTCCAGGGACGTGTCGGACACTTTTTCCGACCCGAGGACGTGTGGGGGAATTTTCCCAATGCGATTCGTATGGCCTTTTTCCCATACGATTCGTACTTGCCAGTTTGTACGGTACTTGTACGATTCGTACGGAAAAAAATCCGGATACGATTCGTACGGGGAAAATTTTTCCAGGATCGGAATCGGCACCTGTGTCAGGAATAATTACTTTTACTATGAGCTCAGCTTAGGACAAAGATGCATCAAACAAATTTAGCACATAAAACAACACATATGGAAAAAAACGGCCTGTAAGAAAGCGCAATGGTGAATTTTAAAACATTATGAGTTGTGTTTTAGCAGTGGAACAGCAAAATGTGAAGACATTTTCATACGCACATAGAATCGTGAACTGGACATAACATTTAACATAGAACACAGTAAAAAAATTTCAGCACCACAATATCAAGAAAATATGCATCAATTGAAAACCACAATTAAAGTAAAAGCGAAAAAAAGACAGAGAAGCAAAATTATGACTTTGTCCAAAAAATCTTAGCCTGCTCCTAGAGCATGCTGACTAATGATGAGTGGAGGCTCTGCACGGTACACAGGACTAAGGGATCCCAATAGTCTCTCAATATTGGCTGTGGGACAAAGATAGCAACAATTTACGTGAAGAAGAAGAAGCAACTCAAAACCTACAGGTCCTCCTTGGCCATGCACAAGCTGCACCTTACTCTCCAATGTCCACATTTTTTCCTAACCATCTGAATTGCATCCTATGTCACACCCATGGGTCCTGCGTACCAGCTGTGTCATACCAGAGGCGCAAGCGAATATTACCTCTCACTTCTTTCAGATACTACTAGTGTTAATAAACCAATGGCACTAAAAAAAACTCCTTTAGACAAAAAGAATTAAGATTGAGATGTTGGCTCTATATCACACCCATAGCCTATGAGTACCATCTGTGTCAATCCCAGCTTTCCAAGCAGTGAGGTCCTATCTCTGTATCACACTCAGGAATCAAGCGTACCATCTGTCTCACGTCCAGCAGTCCAAGTGGTCCCAGTATCACACCCAGACACAAGCACACCATCTGTGTCACGTCCAGCAGTCCAAGTGGTCCCTGTATCACACCCATAGACAAGTGTACCATTTGTATCATGCCCAGGGGTCTAAGTGACTAAAATCCATCACCTTTCCTCACGTGCTGACTTTCGAAAAAAGGCGACCTCCATGGGATCGCCTCCAGGACCGCTCTGCAACTACTCAGCTTGGAAACTTAAAATAGGCAATATGTCAGATTTCTGTAAGTGAAGTTATGTGGTAGGGAGAGCACACCGTTTATAGTTTAACTTCTCAGCTTGAATGAGTTTTTAAGTTTGCGGTGACACAGCTGAGTAGAAGTTTGTCCACTTCTACAGAGATAATTGTAGTTAAATAGCCAGCTATTAGCTAGTGTTAAGCTGTGCACTGTTCGCCTGGTGTGTGCTAAGACACTGCAATTTTTTGACAAGTAATTCAATTTATTTCTGACAATGTCAACAGAAATTCAACTTTATGTTAATATATCACACGTGGTGGCTTAGTGCAGTTTGTTTACAATATGCTTTGTAGTACATTATAAAATAATGACACATAAAAATAACATCTTTTTACATTATCATTAAATTTCATCAATCCATTACATGATCATTGTATAACATTTTAGTATGTATGCCCAATGCATTTCGGAACACTGGGTTCCTTCATCAGGGGCTAATCTGAAATAAAAATAAACATGTATATCAGTGTTGGTGTCATTGGGAGCTCAACATCATAAATTAAGTTTGTGGATATGAACGAGTTGTTATATGATCATATCCTACCTGTGATGGATTGTTGGCTTGATATGCACTGTGAAATGAGGATACAGAATCAGTTAATGGTACCCCTTGTTCTGAGTGTTTTACGAAAGAATGCTACCTGAACGTGACTTAATCATCAACAGTCTCACGGGCTTACCTCGATGAAGAATAAATATACAAGCTGTGGAGAAACGAAAGTGCTAATTGAATATTGGATCGTGCTCAAAATCATGACTGATTTGAAAACGAAGCTCAAATGCTAAGACGTTGGTGAAGTGAATAAACTACTCGCTTACCTCAAGAGTGTGATATTCAGAATAACTGAAAAATAACGACAAGAAAGAGATAGATCAAGACCTATTCCCAGGGGAGGTATCTGGTGATAAAAACAAAATACTGTCAGAACCGCCTTACCTAGTGAAAGCTGTAACGTGGAAGAAACGAAGTTGTCCGTGATTTAGGTCGGGTTTGAAAACGCCACGGGTACCGCGTTTAAAGAGAACGTGATCATAGAAAGAGGACTAATCAGGGGAAATCTGCTCAAAAGTAATGAATAATGAGCGCCATCTTAGATCGGTGGAATAATCATAAAAAACGATTGTGGTAAAAACACTAATACTAATAATGATATTATCAGTTATAAACCGGCGAAAAAGGAGATAGATTTGAAAAAGAAAAATCTGTTTAAAAAGAAGAAAAGTGACTACCGGAAATAAGTGTTGATTCAACACATTGGTGTTTAATTTAGTATGAACCGTGCGGAAAAAGCCAACCGTTGATCCTGAAGGACAACGGAGATATATATCCTGTAATTACAACAATAAATCACCCTTGTAAAAATTGTCTACAAGAAAATCACTTGAGCGCGTGAAATATTCTGTCATAAGATAACACGATGTTGAGGAGAATGGAAAATACCAATGTTTGTGATTTGAATTGGACTAAGATAATTTAATAGTGGGAGTTGGAAATAATAATGAAATAATCCTGGTAACTATTCTGCCCTGAGGCGAGTCTTCAATCCATGAAGTAAATGAGGTGATATAAAATTTGCTGTAGTTATTGGCTCTGTGTGTGTAAGAAGGATCCCTGGACTGTGATAATTAGGCTTATGTATGGTCTAACAATCAGAACTAACGTCATTTCATAAAAAACACGACATATCTAATCTGTCATTAATTCCCTGTGGAAGCATGGTATCAAGGTATTTTATCCAATATACTTCGCGTTGTAACAATTTGAGGTGGTTGTTAACTCCTTGTTGTGTTGGTATTTGTTCAATCACTTGAAATCTCAGTTGGGATATGGTATGGTTTGCTTCCACCCAATGGTTTGCCAGAGAGGAGCTCAGATTTTTTGTTCTTATGCGACTTTTGTGTTCTGTAATGCGAATCTTAATTTTTCGCTCTGTTTTGCCGACATACATTTTGCCGCAAGGGCATTTAATGCCATATATTACATTGCTCGCATTACAGTCACTGGTATGTCTCAACAGTATGTTTTTTCCTGTGTTGGGATGTGTTAAAACATTTCCCACAATTACATTATTACAATGTGAGCAGTTTGTGCATTTCAAAGTTCCTTTAAAAGGGGTCGTTGGTTTTATGTCTCTCCGTGGGGTTAACAGTTCTCGTAAATTTTTGCCCCTGGTGTAAGCATGTAGTGGCAGTTTCCCAAAAATGTTGTTAAAGTCCGGTTCTTGTGATAACAGTTCCCATCTCTTATTAATTATTTTCTTGATTGCCGGAGCGCTCGTTGTGTATTTTGATACAAATACTATTCTGTTTTCTTGAGATGTTGTTGTGGTGGTGAGGAGTTCACTTCGATGCTTATGTGAAGCTCTGGTTATGCACTCTTGTACTGTTTTCTCTGGATAACCCCTTTGTTGATATTTCATCTTGTGTTCTTCAATTTTAGCTTGACAGTCTTGTGAGTTAGAGCAAATGCGTTTAATCCTGATAAATTGTGAGTACGGAAGGTTGCTGATGAGACTGGTAGGGTGGAAACTTGAGTGATGTAACGCATTATTCCGATCCGTTGGTTTGGTATATATCGAAGTTTCCAGTTTGTTGCCTTCAGGTGTTTTAGTGATTGTTACATCTAGATATTCAATGGTTTGTATGTGGATCTTATGGGTGACTTGGATCCTTGGGTTGTATGTGTTGATTGTTTCAATCATGTTTTCCAGCGTCTGTCTGGAATCTTTCCAAATTAAAAAAATGTCATCAATGAAACGACAATATATGTATCATTATTAGTATTAGTGTTTTTACCACAATCGTTTTTTATGATTATTCCACCGATCTAAGATGGCGCTCATTATTCATTACTTTTGAGCAGATTTCCCCTGATTAGTCCTCTTTCTATGATCACGTTCTCTTTAAACGCGGTACCCGTGGCGTTTTCAAACCCGACCTAAATCACGGAGAACTTCGTTTCTTCCACGTTACAGCTTTCACTAGGTAAGGCGGTTCTGACAGTATTTTGTTTTTATCACCAGATACCTCCCCTGGGAATAGGTCTTGATCTATCTCTTTCTTGTCGTTATTTTTCAGTTATTCTGAATATCACACTCTTGAGGTAAGCGAGTAGTTTATTCACTTCACCAACGTCTTAGCATTTGAGCTTCGTTTTCAAATCAGTCATGATTTTGAGCACGATCCAATATTCAATTAGCACTTTCGTTTCTCCACAGCTTGTATATTTATTCTTCATCGAGGTAAGCCCGTGAGACTGTTGATGATTAAGTCACGTTCAGGTAGCATTCTTTCGTAAAACACTCAGAACAAGGGGTACCATTAACTGATTCTGTATCCTCATTTCACAGTGCATATCAAGCCAACAATCCATCACAGGTAGGATATGATCATATAACAACTCGTTCATATCCACAAACTTAATTTATGATGTTGAGCCCCCAATGACACCAACACTGATATACATGTTTATTTTTATTTCAGATTAGCCCCTGATGAAGGAACCCAGTGTTCCGAAATGCATTGGGCATACATACTAAAATGTTATACAATGATCATGTAATGGATTGATGAAATTTAATGATAATGTAAAAAGATGTTATTTTTATGTGTCATTATTTTATAATGTACTACAAAGCATATTGTAAACAAACTGCACTAAGCCACCACGTGTGATATATTAACATAAAGTTGAATTTCTGTTGACATTGTCAGAAATAAATTGAATTACTTGTCAAAAAATTGCAGTGTCTTAGCACACACCAGGCGAACAGTGCACAGCTTAACACTAGCTAATAGCTGGCTATTTAACTACAATTATCTCTGTAGAAGTGGACAAACTTCTACTCAGCTGTTGCACCGCAAACTTAAAAACTCATTCAAGCTGAGAAGTTAAACTATAAACGGTGTGCTCTCCCTACCACATAACTTCATTTCACCAATTTTGTCCGCATCAGGAGAAGCACCCCCAAACAAAGAATCATGTCTTTTGAAACCATTTCAAATATCACGGATAACAGAGCAACTACCATGGTTTATACCACAGATCAAGCTACGGAAATATATGCTTTAATTCAGGAGGTCAAAAGCATGGATACTCATGGCGGCTCAATATCTCAACAATTAAAACAATTGGAATACATCACGAGGAGACAATTGAATCAACAGTTACATGCATCAACACTGGTACAGTACCATAAGGCAAAACGGATACCCAGGGGACTACGCCTTTCCATTAAACCTATGTTGTTCCGATTTCACTTGAATCCAACCTTCATGAACAAGTGGTATTCTATCCTTAATAAATGCTCACTGGATCTCATCTTACTAATCATAGAGGAACTTTCAAAATCAATACGTGAGTTGGAGGAAGAGATCAATACACTTAAAGGAGAACTTCAACTTAGATTGGAGCATGATACTTGGAAAATTAGTCTCGAAGGCCTTAATCAAAAACTAGACAAATACAGTAAAGAACTTCAAGAAGGCAAGTTGAGAAAATTTCGAAGGGATACAATAGATTATAAATTGGATGAAGTGTACACGTGGGCAGAAATATATGCACGGAAAAGATTTGACCAACGTAAGACCACGACTCACTCTTCGGAGGAAAGCCTGGTAACAGACAAAGATATCGCGACCACCAGAACACCAGTGCAGCCAACAACAACAATTTCAGATCAGCCCTCAACATCCACCACATCCATTGAACAGAGACAAACCACCGGAGCGGCATCTTTTTTAGCACATGCCCCGGATCATGGCCTACCTCCAGCCACACAAAAAGAAACACCAAGCACAATCGACCGACCAGGCGAGGAAAGGGCAGGCAAATCATTGCGCAGCGGGAAGAACAGGCCCTAATTGTGAATATCTCTTCAACCAACATGACGTCTCATCAAATAAGTGTCCTAAATAAAGGATTATCATTCGTGCCCACCAATACGACCAACAAATTGGAAATTGAGATAGCCTTATTTAAATTCATGAGAACATTACGCCTGCGGCATTTCTTCACTAACATTGTTGACAGTGAGACATCACCAAGCAGTGAAGTATCGAGAAAATTCAAACCCAGGAGCACCTTTCAGGCACCGATTTCACACAAAATGTTGGATACTTTCGAAGTGATGGTAAAAAAGGACATAGAAACACTAAATTTGACCAGAATCAAACATCAGAATCTGACTAAGACTGAGAGAGGCATCATCAAAGCGGTAGCTAACAATCCCAAAATAACAATACAACCAGCTGACAAGGGAGGAGCCATCGTAATAATGGACACAGATTTTTACCACCAACAAGTCAACGATCATGTATTAAACCCGGAGATATATTTACCTTTACCGACTGATCCTACAATAGAATTGCAAAGGATATTGGAAGATATCTTACAAGAAGCGCTAACCAACGACTGGATAGATGAACCCACGAAGCAATTCCTCACAACTACCAATCCACGAAGACCTCATTTATATATGATACCCAAAATTCATAAAAACTTAACAAAACCACCATTTAGACCTATAGTATCAGGATGTGGATCACTCTTTGAACCGATCGGACGATTCCTTGATCATCATTTCCAAAAATTCGTACAGAACTGGCTATCATATATAAAGGACACCACAGATTTTCTCAACAAGTTGGAGCGAATACAAGCTGACATCCAACCACCTTGGTTACTTTGCACCATTGATGTGGTGGCACTATACACCTCGATACCTCATATGGCAGGAATGGAAGCAGTGGAATGGGCAATTTTACAAAGAGAAGACATTGATGTGCAGAAAGTGTTTCTAATGAAATTGTTACATTTCTGCTTACACCACAGTTATTTCAGATGGAATGACACATATTATGCTCAACTCTCGGGAACCTCAATGGGTTTTTCGGGGGCTCCAACGTATGCCAATATCTTCATGGCAGCATTCGAACATGAACACATCATGAACAACCCTCAATGGTGGGCTAACATCCACATATATTGTCGTTTCATTGATGACATTTTTTTAATTTGGAAAGATTCCAGACAGACGCTGGAAAACATGATTGAAACAATCAACACATACAACCCAAGGATCCAAGTCACCCATAAGATCCACATACAAACCATTGAATATCTAGATGTAACAATCACTAAAACACCTGAAGGCAACAAACTGGAAACTTCGATATATACCAAACCAACGGATCGGAATAATGCGTTACATCACTCAAGTTTCCACCCTACCAGTCTCATCAGCAACCTTCCGTACTCACAATTTATCAGGATTAAACGCATTTGCTCTAACTCACAAGACTGTCAAGCTAAAATTGAAGAACACAAGATGAAATATCAACAAAGGGGTTATCCAGAGAAAACAGTACAAGAGTGCATAACCAGAGCATCGAAGTGAACTCCTCACCACCACAACAACATCTCAAGAAAACAGAATAGTATTTGTATCAAAATACACAACGAGCGCTCCGGCAATCAAGAAAATAATTAATAAGAGATGGGAACTGTTATCACAAGAATCGGACTTTAACAACATTTTTGGAAAACTGCCACTACATGCTTACACCAGGGGCAAAAATTTACGAGAACTGTTAACCCCACGGAGAGACATAAAACCAACGACCCCTTTTAAAGGAACTTTGAAATGCACAAACTGCTCACATTGTAATAATGTAATTGTGGGAAATGTTTTAACACATCCCAACACAGGAAAAAACATACTGTTGAGACATACCAGTGACTGTAATGCGAGCAATGTAATATATGGCATTAAATGCCCTTGCGGCAAAATGTATGTCGGCAAAACAGAGCGAAAAATTAAGATTCGCATTACAGAACACAAAAGTCGCATAAGAACAAAAAATCTGAGCTCCTCTCTGGCAAACCATTGGGTGGAAGCAAACCATACCATATCCCAACTGAGATTTCAAGTGATTGAACAAATACCAACACAACAAGGAGTTAACAACCACCTCAAATTGTTACAACGCGAAGTATATTGGATAAAATACCTTGATACCATGCTTCCACAGGGAATTAATGACAGATTAGATATGTCGTGTTTTTTATGAAATGACGTTAGTTCTGATTGTTAGACCATACATAAGCCTAATTATCACAGTCCAGGGATCCTTCTTACACACACAGAGCCAATAACTACAGCAAATTTTATATCACCGCATTTACTTCATGGATTGAAGACTCGCCTCAGGGCAGAATAGTTACCAGGATTATTTCATTATTATTTCCAACTCCCACTATTAAATTATCTTAGTCCAATTCAAATCACAAACATTGGTATTTTCCATTCTCCTCAACATCGCGTTATCTTATGACAGAATATTTCACGCGCTCAAGTGATTTTCTTGTAGACAATTTTTACAAGGGTGATTTATTGTTGTAATTACAGGATATATATCTCCGTTGTCCTTCAGGATCAACGGTTGGCTTTTTCCGCACGGTTCATACTAAATTAAACACCAATGTGTTGAATCAACACTTATTTCCGGTAGTCACTTTTCTTCTTTTTAAACAGATTTTTCTTTTTCAAATCTATCTCCTTTTTCGCCGGTTTATAACTGATAATATCATTATTAGTATTAGTGTTTTTACCACAATCGTTTTTTATGATTATTCCACCGATCTAAGATGGCGCTCATTATTCATTACTTTTGAGCAGATTTCCCCTGATTAGTCCTCTTTCTATGATCACGTTCTCTTTAAACGCGGTACCCGTGGCGTTTTCAAACCCGACCTAAATCACGGAGAACTTCGTTTCTTCCACGTTACAGCTTTCACTAGGTAAGGCGGTTCTGACAGTATTTTGTTTTTATCACCAGATACCTCCCCTGGGAATAGGTCTTGATCTATCTCTTTCTTGTCGTTATTTTTCAGTTATTCTGAATATCACACTCTTGAGGTAAGCGAGTAGTTTATTCACTTCACCAACGTCTTAGCATTTGAGCTTCGTTTTCAAATCAGTCATGATTTTGAGCACGATCCAATATTCAATTAGCACTTTCGTTTCTCCACAGCTTGTATATTTATTCTTCATCGAGGTAAGCCCGTGAGACTGTTGATGATTAAGTCACGTTCAGGTAGCATTCTTTCGTAAAACACTCAGAACAAGGGGTACCATTAACTGATTCTGTATCCTCATTTCACAGTGCATATCAAGCCAACAATCCATCACAGGTAGGATATGATCATATAACAACTCGTTCATATCCACAAACTTAATTTATGATGTTGAGCCCCCAATGACACCAACACTGATATACATGTTTATTTTTATTTCAGATTAGCCCCTGATGAAGGAACCCAGTGTTCCGAAATGCATTGGGCATACATACTAAAATGTTATACAATGATCATGTAATGGATTGATGAAATTTAATGATAATGTAAAAAGATGTTATTTTTATTTTTATGTGTCATTATTTTATAATGTACTACAAAGCATATTGTAAACAAACTGCACTAAGCCACCACGTGTGATATATTAACATAAAGTTGAATTTCTGTTGACATTGTCAGAAATAAATTGAATTACTTGTCAAAACATTGCAGTGTCTTAGCACACACCAGGCGAACAGTGCACAGCTTAACACTAGCTAATAGCTGGCTATTTAACTACAGATTTCTGTAAGTGGCAGGGAGCTGAGGTTAGGTTTTTGCACTTCTTCCTAGATTGCCGTATGCCAAATGCTGGGACTAAGGATCAGATGTAGACTCTTACCCACTGACGGTGGCTTCAGGATGGACCTCAACCCTGCGGATTCAGCAGAACTTTCATCTGCTCACCGTTCTCGTTGCACAGATTGTAAAGTTGGGCTTTTGTTCCTTCGGCTGCAGTCAGGCTTGAAGAACCAGTCTCTCCAGGGTGGCCTGTCAAGCCTTTGCTCGAATGTGAATATACCTTGAAAATATAAAAGGCAAGAGGTGTTTTGCAAAACAGGAACAGTTGGTTTAATTTAATGGAGCGGCCAGGAGAGTAGGCAACAGATTTGGGGTCTTAAGACTGTCTCAAAGCACATTGGTTTCGGCTGTCATTTTATACATTACATGAAGTGTCATAAAGTAATTTGTACATTCCTTTGGAGACAGAAATTGGGGCCTAGTAATGGGGCCATAAGTCTGGTCATTTGGCAAGAAGTACAGGTGGGTCTCGACCTTGCATGGACACACTGTATGGCCAGTGGGTACGTGTCCAGATGTCCGGCATGGGAAGTGCATGATCACTGCATGTGGTGTACATGCTGTGCTCTGATTGGCTGAGTATTTCTAACTTAGGGTGGCATCTGACTTTATGGTGTTTTGGGAAGCTGTGCCCCTCTGGCTGAACGTGTTTGATTGGGGCAAATCTTGTAAGACCATTGTGGTGTCACTGCCTATCTTTAGGATCGAGCTGGGTTTTCCTGTTAGCGTGTTTCTCTAAGGGTTCTGTGTCACTCCACCTGTGATCTGTCAATCATTTGCTTCAGGCCTAGGTCGCAGGGCCAGCCTGACCATGTAGTTCTGACTCGGGGTTGATATTAAGTTCAAATTGGGAGAACTAAACGACATTTATGCAAGTTTGTTGTTATATATATATATATCATGACGGACATCATCATCATATTTTTCAATATTAACATTATGCCTCTCAGGATTGTTTCTTTGCAGTATGCTCTCCCTTCATGCACAAAAACAATACTGCATTCAACACAAGCACCCTTGCACTATAGTGCAAGGGTGCCTGCATTGGCGCCAGCACAGAGTAAAAAGCAGGAATATGCGGTATTGCCTTAGATACGGCACATGTCTGCCTGTTCCCTGTCATGCAGTGCAGCGTAGCAAGGAGACGTACAGCATAGCAAGGTTACTCACAGCACAACTTTTTCATAAATATGACACTAAGCCTATAGTCTGCAATTATGACTTCTTTACTGATTAGATTTTTTTTTTATTTAGTTTTGAAGAGCACTATAAAATCTTTAGAGACATGGTGCATTTTACAGTTGAGAAAAGCTAAGAGTCATACCAACATCTACACACAGTTCATCCTCCTGAGCTTGGTTTTATATTTCTGATGCGTTTTACTTTGCCTAGTTAATCTGACCATACACTGTTCTACTGATGTAGGAGTGCTGATAGCATATTATCAAAAAAGTCTAATGTCTTGCATATTAACATGGAGGGGCCCATTTGGATATAGTAAAAAAAAATTCTAGTCCACCAAGTATGCAGTACTCCCGTCCAGAGCTTTAATTGTCGTAATACAGTTCAAGTTAGTAGTTCAGTGTAATTGGTTTCTTTGATCGAAATCAAGACTACACCTATCAGAATGCCTATGGTTGTTAAGGCAATGTCCCGAATTAAAGCATTGATTCATCTTCTAACCTCTCAGAACATGCTAGATGCACATAAGGTAAATGTCTGTGATGTTAAGTACAACTTAATGAAAGCTCTACTTTTTGAATATCATATTCGGTCAAACATTTTTGAAAGTCAAACAGTATACAAACGCAGATACGGGACAATAAAATGGAAGGTACACAATGAATCATTTTCTTTTAATAGTAACCATGTTCTTAGGGCGTCCCAGCTGTCAGGCGTGGTTGTAATCTCATGCAAGAGGCGTTCCATGTTGTAGTCAAGGTTTTTGAACATCCTTATGATTATCAGTTTAAATTAAATTGTATGGGTCACCTATCAAAGCTTTTGAGGGGGCGCTGGCTAGCAAGATGAACAGAAAGAAATTGCGAACAAGCAGTCTGAACTTTGGACTGGAGAACATGTTCTTTCAAGCGAGCAGCATTTGAATATATTGAAGGTCGTTAGATAACACTAACAAAACTGCATGTACTTGCCAATGTCAGGATTAAAAGAGATGCTCAAAAAACCAAAGTAAATGATGTATTGTAATGCATAAGCGCACTGTGAAGTACAAACACCTAGACATGTTCCTGCAAATTCTGGAGGAAGAAACTTGTCGACAGGGGAATGCCAAAAGTGAAAGGCGCAGCAACTGAAAAATATAGTGTGTTGCAGATGTAGACACATACGTTCCCCAAGAGTGTAGTAGAGTTGATGACGAATACATCTAACTAGGAGTTCATTCCAAACTCTGATTCCCAGCTTTGCTACTGGCAGGCACCCCAGTCTGAGAATGGTGAATACTCCAGATGTTGCAATTCAAACCTCAAGTGTGTGCGCTCTTTCCAACTTGATATAGAATGTGAACTGGCTGGGAAAGGGTTCCTGCAACAGCAGATAACAGCTTCAAGAGCATATCGTTTTTCGGAAATACATAGGTATAAATATAAAGAAGAGTTACGTGCTATTTACTGTATTGGTTAAAACAATAGCATTTTTACATCCCTTCAGAACCCATTGTGGGACACTGAAGCACATGTACAAATAACAGAGGTCTTTGGATTCTCGATACAGAAGACATCCAGTTAGCGTACAAATATTAGTACATGTAACTTTATATCTCAAGATAATTTCGAAATAGAAGAAGAGCACCCTCATTTTCGACTGTTAATTGAAGTGGCAAAACTACAGCAATTTGTATTTACTGGAGGTGTTGTTAGTTAATCATCGAAAAGTGCAGTTGTACACTTGCTCAACTAAAGAGAGACTATTATCTTGTAACATTGTTAGATATTTGTTAAAAAAAATAGCGTGATCAGAATTTCTTTTCAAAGGGGTTCCATTGACATTTGATGAGTCAACAAACAACAAAACTTCCAGGGTCAAATTTACAAGAAACTAACGCAGCGCCGCTAGTCATTTTGCTGTGCCACGCGGCTTTAGTTTCGAAGCACAGAGATACAACATATTTACAACAATATGCTGCGTCTCTGTGCTTCGCCATACACTGGCGCACAAACTGCTACCATGCACCGCCGCAGGCACCCTTGCACCATGGTGCAAGGATGCCTGCGTCGTGGTGAGATTGTATTTGTGCAGGAAGGGGCACCTTCCTGTACAAAAACAATCAATTGATGTGAATTCCTCTTTCAATGTGTGCTGTAGAATGCAGAATGCATTGAAAGAGGAAAAAAAACGAGGAGAAATGAAAATATTTCTCCTTGTTACACCTAGCTACGCAGTCCAGGCGATATTTACAAACACAGGTAAAGTCACGCAGAGTGGCTTTACGTGTACCTCTAAATATCACTCAGTAGGTTGCGCCGCTGGTGCTTCATGTACCGTGACGCACTAGCAGCGCAAGGGGCTTGTAAATCTGCATTAAAGGGAAAGGGACTTTCCAAAAGCAAAATGATTTTGGTCCATTTAATCTTGATTTTTGTTTTTACAAAACGAAAAATGTTTCATTTAAATGGAAGCTATGAGAAAAACAGCTCACTGTTTGAATGCTCTGCAAAAACTCCATGGATGTAAGAAAGATATTCTTATGGTTTTAGTGCTCTACATTCTCCAGGGACAGATGTACAAAGCATTTTTCTTGTCTGTGGAAAAATGCTTTTTCTAATGTACAAAATACAAAATGTGTTTCGATAACTTGTTAGTGAATCGCAATTTGCATGTGAGATCGAATTCCGGTCGCGAAACCAGTAATAATTTACCCCCAATTTAAAAGTGATAGTAACACATTCATAAATGTGCGGTCGCCTTCCCCTTTGAGAATATTGAAAAAATATTTTTTAAGATCAGGCACTGATCCAACGTACCACAGTCTACTCTTACAAAATGTAACTTCTATGGGGCATATTATCAAGAAACGGCGTTAAAATTATCGCCGATTTGGCGGCAGAAAACTGTTGCTAAAGCGGCGATAATGGGCTTGATAATATGCCGCAGAGAATTCCCATAGAAGCCCATGTTTTGGTGTCAACATGGGCTTCTATGGGAATTCTCTGTGGCATTTTATCAAGCCCATTATCGCCGCTTTAGTGGCAGTTTTCTGCCTCTAAAGCGGCGATAATTTTAACTCCCTGCTTGATAATATGCCCCTAAGTTTTTTCTTTTTAAACACATCCTGTTTTCCTTTAAGGAAAATAGGCTGAATAAAAAAAATAAAAAATAAAATAATAATTCCTTTTTTGAAAAGTAATCACAGATACAGTGGTCCGCTAACCTCAGCAGGCCACAATCCATGTATTGGCTGCAAATTCCTAATGGGTCATAAATTGTGACCTACCTCACTAATATACATGAAATAGGTCGATTTGCAACCCACTAGGAATCACTAATTAGAAGTTGCAAGTTTTCTTACATACTGAATTGCGAATTCCTAATTGGGCTTCAGTAAGAATTGCAATTTGTAAATCGCAATTCCTACTTTTTGTACATCTGGTCCACAATTATTACACCAAAGATACTAGAGCTATGTTTTAGCTGTACACGTTGGGAGAAAATTTCCATGATAAAGCTAACTTGCCATAGTGAAGCAGTTACTTTGTGTTCTTAAGAAACAATTAAGAAGGGGAAGGAGCTAGATGTTAAGCCAAAATGATCATATTTTAGTACAGCTCTGAGTTTTCTCTGCTGATCTGCTGAACAGTATTGATTAATGGCGAACTAATGATCACATTCCATGGATCAGTAACCGTTGAAGGCCTGCAGCGAATCTACATGACTTTGTAAGCCATTATCATGCATAGGAGCAATATCGTGGAGTACCAAGGTGGCACAAGGCACAGGTGGCCCGGCATTTATACGGGCTGCTGGTTAGCCTGGGTATTCACATACACCCAGAGTGCCATGATGCATGTCAGGACCGGCGTTTTCCCTTTTGTCAATCACTGACTGCTGATAGAGGTGTGAATGTCGTGGCGGGGTGGTGTCGGAGACTGCTACACTGAGAGATTGACACACCACTTCAGGGCCTGTCTGGGAGTGAAACTGAAATCGAATCAACATGAGTACACTGAGATGGATCCAAAATTAGAACCTGTGGTGTGCATAGCGCAAGCCCAGGTTGACTGGAGAGGTGTCCTAAAGAGATGTGAAGGCAATAAAGAGTTAAATGCACCTATGGCTCCTATCACAATAGATAGAGGTAAAATTGAGAATTGATTGTTGAAGCGTGCTGCAGAGCAGGCAGAACGGGTCCTGAGGAAAGCATGCATGGACACCTGTATGCGACAAATGGCTATTATTCAGCCTCAATCCTTGTGGGCAAATGAGATTACAGCGATGATCAGTGCACTGTGACCATAAATCGTCATCTTCAAGAGGGTAAACAAAACTTAAGACATATTGCTAGACACATACTTCTACTTTTCCCTTGAACATCTGCACATTTGGTGACATGGCAGATTACTCCAGCATCTAGATAACAGTAACATGTGTCCAAGAGCTGGGCCCCCTTAAGTCCTATTAGACACAATACTGTTTTCAAAGCAGACAAAGTGGTCAACATGAGAAAGGTTGACATTCTTTAGGATACACTGATATTTTAGCCAAAGTAGTCTGCCCCTTCTCTCAAAAGCACCACAAAGACAGAGCTGAGGCACCAACTCAAAAGAAGCTGTGAAGGAGTAGGAGATGGACATGAAGTTCCTGCTTTTGGGGATGAAAGGCAGTCCACAAGACATTGATAGAAATTTGGATAATCTCATACTAAGAATGGGTCAGATGCAGGGTAAAACTGATGGGGCAAAAGAGGGGCCTGTTGAAGGCAATAGGAAAAGCCCTTGTTAGACGGACCGGGAGGGTCGGCCGAGGACAAGGGGAGAGGTTTCCGGGGAGAGCCGTCTCCAGCGATCGTACAGACGAGTAACTTCCCCCCCACAGATGTACACCACACAAAGATAAGGTTTAACGTTCTTTATAAGCAATCTTTAGGTACGATAGAATGGTACAAGGAGGTCAGGACTCAGGGGTCCCCTCGATTCTAGTCTCTTGGTTGGGAAAGGGGGTAGCGGGACAGTCTTGTTACCAATCTGGTAGATGCGATGATATGATGGATAGCTCACAATCCTCGAGCTCGGTGTTCTAGCTGGACGGGCCGCGGCAGCGCCAGCAGGTCCCGGTGAAGGTGGTCGTTACGCGGTCCGCGGCAGCGCCAGCAGGTCCCGATGAAGGTGGTGGTTACAACGGTCCGCGGCAGCGCCAGCAGGTCCCAACGAAGGTGGTAGTTACAACGGTCCGCGGCAGCGCCAGCAGGTCCCAATGAAGGTGGTAGTTACAACGGTCCGCGGCAGCGCCAGCAGGTCCCGACGAGGATGGAGGATGCAGAAGGCCACGGCAGCGCCAGCAGGCAGGATGATAGTTCACAAGGCAGGGCTACGGCAGCGCCGGTAGTCCGTCAAGGATGAGTTCTTCTCGGTGTCTCTCGACTCCAGGATACAACTGCCTTCCTGCTCTGGAGCTGCCCCAGTTATAGGTCTGGCGCCCTTTGATGTCCGGACCCTCGCACTTGGAGGTCGGGAGGTCCGGGATGAGGGAGTCCAGACACCCAGCAGGGGGGTGGAGCCAGCGCCCGGGGGAGCTGGGGGCGATCGGCACCTGGCGGGGGAGAGCCATCGACACTTCTTTTCTCCCATCGACCTGCCAAGTGGTCCGTTCACCTCCTGGGTGGATGGTGGTGCCGGGATGTCGGGGCCTGGCCAGGCCCAGGGTTAGGGTCGAGCTGAGGCCACGCGGCCTCGTGGTGCAGTGTCCAAGATGGCGGCCGGGCCGGGCGAGGGAGCCGGTAGTGGTTCGGCCCCATGATACAGAGATGTCCGGGGGCAGGAGTCCCGTCTGGAGACGGGGTGCGGGTTATTTCTGTGGGTAACACCTGGAGGGCCGGGGCTCGGGCCCTGTCATGCGGGGAGGGAGCAAGCCCTTCATGTGGCCTGTCCAACATGCGTCCCCCCCAGCTGAAGGCGGGGAGAGTCACCCATCCTCTTGGGGACTCTCCTCGTCGAGGCGGAAAAAGCGTGACAGGCCATCTGCGTTGGCGTGGTCTTGGCCCGGTCGATGTTCCACAGTGAAGTCCATCCCCTGCAGGGAGATGGACCAACGCAATAGTTTGGGGTTTTCCCCCCGCATCTGCATTAGCCACTGCAGGGGTCGATGATCTGTTTGCACCCGGAAGTGGGTACGGAAGAGATAGGGCCGGAGCTTTTTGAGGGCCCACACCACTGCGAAGGCCTCCCTCTCGATGGTGCTCCAGCGCTGTTCTCGGGCCAGGAGGCGTCTGCTGATGAAGGCCACCGGTTGGTCAAGTCCCTCGGAGTTTAGCTGGGAGAGGACCGCCCCGATGCCATGGTCGGAGGCATCTGTTTGTACGATGAATTCCCGACTGTAGTCGGGGGCCTGGAGCACAGGGGCAGTGCACATGGCGGCTTTCAGCTTCTCGAAGGCCGCTTGACAGTCTGGGGTCCAGTTGACCTTCTTCTGGTGGTTTTTGGATGTGAGTCCCGTGAGGGGCACCACAATGCTGCCATAGTCCCTCACGAACCGCCAGTAGTAGCCAGTGAGCCCCAAGAAGGCTCGGACCTCGGTCTGCGTGACTGGAGGCTGCCAGGACTGGATGGCAGCGATTTTGAGTTGCAGAGGGGCCACCAGACCGCTTCCCACCTGGTGTCCGAGATAGGTCACGGACCCCTGACCAATTTGGCACTTGCTGGCCTTGATTGTGAGGCCGGCCCGTTGGAGGGCCTGCAGGACCTCTCGGAGGTGGTGGAGGTGGTCGGACCAGTGGCGGCTGTACACAGCGATATCGTCCAGGTAGGCGGCGCTGAACTCCTCGAGCCCCGCCAAGACCTGGTTCACCAGTCGCTGAAAGGTAGCTGGGGCATTCTTCATGCCGAAGGGCATGACTTTGAAGTGGTAGTGGCCATCGGGGGTAGAAAAGGCGGATCGTTCTTGGGCCCGGGGTGTGAGACCGATCTGCCAGTAGCCCGCTGTCAGGTCGAAGATGCTGAGGTAGCGGGCAGCCCCCATGCGGTCGATCAGTTCATCCGCTCGGGGGATGGGATGAGCGTCGGTTCTGGTGACAGCATTCAAGCCCCGATAGTCGACGCAGAATCGGAGCTCAGGAGTGGTGCCGGGGGCAGCAGCTTTGGGGACCAGCACGACCGGGCTGGCCCAGGGGCTGTCCGAGGGCTCGATGACCCCGAGCGTGAGCATCTTTGATACCTCCTCTTGGATGCAGGCCCGTACCCGATCTGGTACGCGGTACGCCCAGTGTCTGATAGGGGGACTGTCCCCAGTGTCCACGTCGTGCAAGCACCAGGGGGTGACCCCTGGGGTGAGGGAAAACAAGGTAGCAAACTGCAGCAGGAGGTCCTGGCAGCCTTGGCGCTGTTCCGGGGTGAGGGCATCGGAGAGCCGGACCCCGTCCACGGAACCATCTTTCTCACGAGTCTTCAGGAGATCAGGGAGAGACTCGGAGTCTTCTTCCGCTCCACTGTCTGTAGCCATCAGGAGGCTGAGCTCCGAGCGCACAAAGTGGGGTTTGAGTCTGTTGGTGTGGAGGACCCGGAGGGGGTTCCGGGGAGATTCCATATCGATGAGATAGGTGACGGGGCTCTTGCGTTCGACCACTTTGAAGGGCCCCGTCCACTTGTCCTGCAAGGCACATGGTTCGGTGGGGGACATCACCCACACTTGTTGGCCAGGTTCGAATTCGATGGAGGAGGCATTTTGATCGTACCATTTTTTCATGTCCTCCTGACTGGCCTCAAGGTTCGCTTTCGCCATTTCTCTGAATTGCCTGGTCTGATTGCGTAGGGTCAGGAGGTATTTGAAGACGTCTGGAGGGGTCTTTAGGGGGGCCATCTCCCAACCTTCTTTGACTAGGCTGAGGGGCCCTCGCACAGGGTGCCCGTACAAGAGTTCGAAAGGGCTAAAGCCGAGGGACTTCTGGGGAACTTCTCGATAGGCGAAGAGGAGGCACGGAAGTAGTACATCCCACTGGCGACGGAGGGGCTCTTCCAATCCCCCAATCATTCCCTTGAGCGTGCGGTTGAACCGCTCGACTAGTCCGTTTCCTTGAGGGTGATCGGGGGTCGTGAACCGGTAGGTGACCCCGCACTGTTGCCAGAGGGACTTCATATACTTCGAAATAAAGTTTGTGCCTCTGTCGCTGACGACTTCTCGGGGGAAGCCCACCCGGGAGAAGATCCCCATTAAGGCCCGGCCGACCACCGGGGCTGTTACAGTTCGCAGGGGCACAGCCTCGGGGTAGCGGGTGGCGTGGTCCACCAGTACCAGGATGAACCGATGTCCTTGTGCTGTACGGGGGTCCAGGGGCCCCACAATGTCTATTCCCACCCTCTCGAACGGGGTGGTGACAACTGGGAAGGGTTGCAGAGGTGCTTTGAGTTTGCGGCCGCTCTTCCCACTGGCCTGGCACGTGGGGCAGGACCGGCAGTGGTTGAGGACGTCGTTTCTCATCTTCGGCCAGAAAAAGTGGGTCACCAGGCGACTGTAGGTTTTGTCCTGGCCCAGGTGTCCAGCCAGAGGGACATCGTGGGCCAAATTTAACAGGAAGTCTCTAAAACGGAGGGGCACCACCAGCACTTGACTGGCCCCTAACTCCGCGATTCTCTGTTCACTGTACAATAGGTCGTTGTCCCAATAGATCCAATGGGCTCCGGTGGTGTCCCCTGCGCTCTGGGCGAGGGCTTGCTGGCGGAGTCCCTCGAGGGAGGGACAGGTCTTCTGTTCTTGACGGAACTGTTCCTGGGTGGGCCCCCCTTCTTGATGCCACTGAGCCAGGTTGGGAAGGTCCTGGGGCTGAGCGAGCCCTTCGGGGGTTTGCTCTGGGGGGTCGGTATGGTCGGTGTCCTCTACTGGAGCGATCGGGGGAGGAGGTGCTGGCCATTCTGGTTCTTCTGGTCGGGGGATGGCACGGGCGGCCATGGACCGGGTGGTTACGCACGCCCAGTCCGGGAGGCCCAACATCCCCAGGTGCTCTTTTCTTTCTACGGCGGCCCACGGGGAACTCTCAAGATCATTCCCCAGGAGACAGTCCACGGGGGCATCATCTCGGACCGTCACCTTCAACATGCCGGAGACTCCTCCCCATTCGAAGGGGACGCAGGCCATCCGACATAGACTCTCCGAATTGTCGGCTGAACGGACGGGGCAGAGAATGTTCGGCAGGATCTGCTCTGGTTTTACCAGGTGACAGCGGACGGCCGTCACACTGGCCCCCGTGTCACGTAGTGCTTCGGCCCGGCGTCCATTAATGTTCACCCACTGACTATATTTTCTGGTGTTGGCGGGTAGGGGAGCCCGCGGGACCATGTCTCTTCCCCCTAGGCACGCTAGAACCATGGCGGCCGGTTCCCACTCTTGTTGTTCCTGCTCGTATTCTTCCTGTTCTTCGGAGATTTGTTCTCCCCCCAGGGCGGCGGCAGCTACCTGGCGGGGTCTCGGAGTTTGGTTCTGTGGACAGTTCGGGTCATTGGCGTAGTGGTCGACTCGCTGGCATCGGTGACACGTGACATTGGCTCGGAACCCCGGCCGCATCGGGGGGTTGCCCCGGCTGGCCGGGGGCGGGGTGCTGGCAGCGGGAGCGGCCGGGACGGTGTCTCTTCCTCGTCCCTGGCCTCCCCCTCCTCCTCGGGGACGGTGCTGACCTTGGTTGTTCCGGTTCTGTTCGTGCGGCCCTCTCCGGCCCACTCGGGTGCTTTCCCACCGGTCAGCTTCGGCGCCGAGTTGCCGTGGGTCAGTCAATTTACTGTCGAGGAGGTGCTGCCTGAGCTCGACGAAGCAGTTGTTAGAGAGGTGCTCCCACACCATGAGATTAAAAAGTTGCTCGTAGGTCGTTACGTGGCTTCCCTTGATCCAACCCTCGAAGGCTCGGCTGAAATAGTTGACATATTCCACCCAAGTTGTACCCGGGATCCGGGTGCAGTCTCGGAACCTCTGGCGGTACATTTCGGGTGTGAGCCCATATCGGGTGAGGAGGGCAGCCTTCATGTGGTCATAGGATGACATCAGATGGTCTGGGAGCTGTAACAGGGCATCGCGGCCTTCATTGACGAACCTCCCCCATAGACCGGCTCCCCAGTCACTTCGATCGATCCGGTGGGAGGTCATGGCGATCTCGTAGGCCTTGAACCACTGTTGTATGTCGTCCTCTCGGACATACTCTCGAACAACATCCTTGGGGATGTGGACTTTCTTTTCTGTCGCTCCCGGGGTGCGCGGTCGCTCGGGCACCTCCAGTTCTTTGTTCTGCTTCCGTAGGTCTATTTCTGCCAGTTTGCGCTCGTGTTCGTACGCTAATCTCTTTTCTTCGAGCTCTCTCTGCCTCTGTTTTTCTTCCCGTTCTTCTCGGAGCCGCAGATGTTCTAGGTTCAGTTTTTGTTCGGCTAATTTTAGTTCACTGTCCATTTTGAGCCGTGCTATTTCTAGCTCATGTAGTCTGCTTTTTTCTCTCTCTTGGATCTCTTCCTGCGAGAGACCCGTTCTTCGCTCCTCGGGAGCCGTGGTGTTCCTCTCTGATGCTGCAATGTTTTGGTCCGGGGATCTCGCGGCCCCGGTTTCTGCCCACGACTCAATGGCGTGCTTGAAATCGTCTTTGGTACTCAGGCCAGTGGTAGCAATGCCTAGTTCAATGCAGAATTGTTTCAATTCACGATGGCTGTACTCTTCCAATTTCTCCATCTGGAATTTCTCGGTGGATCCGCTCTCTTTGGTTGACATTGTGGTTTCGTCGTGGGGTGAGCTACTCTCTGTACGATTACGCGTTGATTCGGATCGCGCCGCTGGCCACCAATGTTAGACGGACCGGGAGGGTCGGCCGAGGACAAGGGGAGAGGTCTCCGGGGAGAGCCGTCTCCAGCGATCGTACAGACGAGTAACTTCCCCCCCACAGATGTACACCACACAAAGATAAGGTTTAACGTTCTTTATAAGCAATCTTTAGGTACGATAGAATGGTACAAGGAGGTCAGGACTCAGGGGTCCCCTCGATTCTAGTCTCTTGGTTGGGAAAGGGGGTAGCGGGACAGTCTTGTTACCAATCTGGTAGATGCGATGATATGATGGATAGCTCACAATCCTCGAGCTCGGTGTTCTAGCTGGACGGGCCGCGGCAGCGCCAGCAGGTCCCGGTGAAGGTGGTCGTTACACGGTCCGCGGCAGCGCCAGCAGGTCCCGATGAAGGTGGTGGTTACAACGGTCCGCGGCAGCGCCAGCAGGTCCCAATGAAGGTGGTAGTTACAACGGTCCGCGGCAGCGCCAGCAGGTCCCGACGAGGATGGAGGATGCAGAAGGCCGCGGCAGCGCCAGCAGGCAGGATGATAGTTCACAAGGCAGGGCTACGGCAGCGCCGGTAGTCCGTCAAGGATGAGTTCTTCTCGGTGTCTCTCGACTCCAGGATACAACTGCCTTCCTGCTCTGGAGCTGCCCCAGTTATAGGTCTGGCGCCCTTTGATGTCCGGACCCTCGCACTTGGAGGTCGGGAAGTCTGGGATGAGGGAGTCCAGACACCCAGCAGGGGGGTGGAGCCAGCGCCCGGGGGAGCTGGGGGGCGATCGGCACCTGGCGGGGGAGAGCCATCGACACTTCTTTTCTCCCATCGACCTGCCAAGTGGTCCGTTCACCTCCTGGGTGGATGGTGGTGCCGGGATGTCGGGGCCTGGCCAGGCCCAGGGTTAGGGTCGAGCTGAGGCCACGCGGCCTCGTGGTGCAGTGTCCAAGATGGCGGCCGGGCCGGGCGAGGGAGCCGGTAGTGGTTCGGCCCCATGATACAGAGATGTCCGGGGGCAGGAGTCCCGTCTGGAGACGGGGTGCGGGTTGTTTCTGTGGGTAACACCTGGAGGGCCGGGGCTCGGGCCCTGTCATGCGGGGAGGGAGCAAGCCCTTCATGTGGCCTGTCCAACAGCCCTAATACATGTCTAAAATAAAAAGGAAGATTTCAAACCCAGGTCTCACAGATGGAATGTAAGTGTAGCCGAATCTACCAGCATAGTAAACATGAAGACTTACATGGAAATAATGTTAGCTCATATATTTGCCCATAGTGCCTTCTCACCTATGTTTAGGGTTGGGAGGATGCACATGTCTCTTGGGCCCGAAACACCCTGCAGAAACCCTATGGGCCCTTTTATTATGAAACTCCTTAATTTTAGGGACCAGGATACTATATTGCAGATGGCCACAGAGAAGGGGGACATACAATATCACGGCACTGCCCTTTTATTTTTCCCAAACAAGGGTAAAACACTTTTGTCATAGTTAAAACAACACTATGTTAGCAAACACTGCAATATTCTATGAAGTATCTGGCAACATTGGGAGTCAGATGGAAAGATAAAATGCACATATTTGTCATTCCAGACGATGAAGGAAAGTTTTTCGAAAAAAATATAGCCAAAAAAGTAACCAAAAGTACTCAACAATCTGTGAAATCACCAGAAAGGGAGTCAGAACAAAGACTGCAGACAGAACTTAGCAATAAAGATTGAGGCAAGCCACTATTAGGAACAATAACATTTCACTTCATAGGTGGCACACTGGTGCTCAATGCTGGTGCCCACATATACTCTATCGAAGGAAGTACCTGGACCACGAGTTGTATGTACAAACCAATACATTTAGAAGCATCAGAAACAGATGCAATTACTGATTAGAGGTGAAATGTCTTTATTCTGTAAGATATGCAGCATACTTGTGCATTTCTTGAGTTGTATAAACTATAAATTGCTGGCTGATGCAGCAGGTGGAAGGTCAAATGTATCACTCCCATAGCATATCTCACAGGCTGACACTGAGGGCATGCCCACATGCGTTATGGCACTGTTTAGCCAGAGTTATGTGGATTGCAATATCCTCACATGGAATATATGTTGAAACAGGGCCCAGCAGAAACAGAGGAGGGCGCTGGCCTTCTTGGACAAACACTGTGTTCAAATAGCATGGATACAAAAAACATATTACCCACCTAATGACCCACCCGAGTTTGTCTCTAGAAGGGAATTAATAGGCACATTGCTTCATTTGTGGTATTCACAAAGGTAAGTTTTGAGTAGTATCTTTGCATCACACTTGGGGCAGAATCTCTGCACTCGGGCGGAATCTCTGCCCCGAGTTCAGAGATTCTACTCCACACCTGGAGTGGAATCTCCACACTCAAGTCTAGGTTTACCTTTGTGAATCAGGCCCTGACATTTGCCAGTTATAATTCAGTGAACTATTTTTACCTTGCACTCCTGCCTTGAACTACTTATGAGCTCACTCCACCCATGCAGGCTTGACTTGAATGGTTAGCTTGCTTCCTCTTCCCATGCCACATCCTTCCTGACCTCCATGGTCAGCTTGCTGTCCATGTTCTTGCCGGCATGCTGTCTCTGGTCAGTGTCCTGCTGTAGCGCCCAGCCCCCACCAGGCTGCCCTCCACTCTCTGTCTTCACGCACCTGCCAAATCCCACCTATCCTCCATAGTCACTTGCTTCCCTTGCCAGCCAGCCTGTCCTCCGTGGTCAGCTTGCTCCTCTGCCCTTTCTCCCACTGACTACAGTTCCTCATTTTCATGCACGCCCTCCTGCCCTCTATGGTGCATTGTGCTGCCCCCTCCCCACTTGTGTGTGCCCTTTGTTCACTGTCTGCATGTCAATGCCCCCTCCCACCTGCCCTTCATGGACAGCTTGCTACCCTAGCCAGCCTGCCCTTTGTGGTCAGCTTGCTGCCCTTGCTTTCTTCCCCCAGCCCTCCTTCCCCCTGACCTCCTTGGTCATTCGAGTTGTCACTGTCCATGTCATCTCACCCTCCATGGTTAGCTTGCGGCCCCTTCCCCTTACCCCGCACCCTGCGTCGTCTGTTGTGCATGCTGTGCACCCTCCATGATGAGTTGTAGTGCCGTTGCCCCTGTCACTTGCTTTCCTCATTTTAGCTTCATTGATCACTAAACATAATTTCTATAAACAAAGAACCCCTATTTTTGTTCATTTCTAAATGCAATGCTATATGTTTTACAGCTTTGATTCCATTAATATGGTTTCATGTGTGCCACACGTTTGTCATGGATATAAATGTTAGCACTGTACTTGTTTACTGGAGCACCTTGGGAAGCTGCAGTAGCACACTAGGGAATTAAATGACTGAATGCAGCTAGTGTTGAACATACATGTTTCAGTCTGCATGTCAGTATGTTTTACTGTCATTGATGAGAAATACATTTGAGAACTCATAGACAATGTGTCCTTATTTTAGCTTGCCAGATCACTAACCATAATTTGTATGACAAAATGAACCCCCCTCAACGTGTTTATTTCTAAAGGAGATGCTTTAAGTTTTACAGTTCTGAATCCATCAAGATGGTGTCATGGCAATGCATTTTCAGATTATACTTACACCATTGAATCTTTGACTAACCTCAGTCTGACCCAGTGGAAGTGATACACATTGCTTCATCTCTGTTGCTCCCCTGCGTTTCACTGAGATAATGAATATAACTACTCGCTGAACTGGAATGCCGAAGAGAAGGGAGAAGCTGGGAAGAGAGACAAGAAGAACAAAACTTGCTCAGGGTATTTCTTCACAATCTTTCTAGACACAATTGGCGAACCTTCTAAATGCTGAAGTTTCTCTCTTTCAAGATCTGTATTGCAGGAAGCACTCAAGGATTTCTCATAATGGATTAGCTTGGGTGAAGACTTCGGCAGTCAGATTCAAATGTTGGATACAGGTAAGTGTGCAATTCCACACTAACTCTTTCCTTGATGGATGCACCATTGCCTAGCAGAGGTGTGGCGGTCAAGGCATGATACTTATAGGCCAGTAATCCAAGAAGACAGTTGAAATTTCCAAATCTTGCACAACCATTTCCACATTCACAATGCTGGTTTCTTGCAGTCAGAGTGTTTTAGTAAATTACACCCTGGAATACTCGCTATATTTGAATGGTATTGTTGGCTCCAGGTTACTTACTTTAAATTCTCTTCTGGCAACCAACTCTCTAGAAGCATCATGCAGACCTTTGTTTTGGGAACCTTCAACCTATTTCTCATAGCTCTCAATTTTGATGTCCATTTATGGTTCATTCAGGAAAGGGACTTTCTGCACATGAGACCCATATGGTAATTAACAAGTGGTTTAGGGAAAATTACGCACCACTGTTGTGACA
Organism: Triturus cristatus; assembly: GCF_964204655.1. NCBI lineage: Eukaryota > Metazoa > Chordata > Amphibia > Caudata > Salamandridae > Triturus > Triturus cristatus. The sequence goes on along the minus strand of NC_140586.1, from coordinate 457,651,162 downwards.
GATGGCTTTGAGTGTGCCACACTTCTATCATAAATATAGAATGTTACATCATATTTGTTCATAAGATCACTGTGGAAGTCTGCAGTGGAGCACTGGGAAATCAACTGACTTTATTCTTACATGATTGAGAAAGATAATGTGAATTTTTAGTAAATTTGCCCAGATTTTACCATCTGGATCACCTTTTGTGAACTCTATGAGAGAATCATGTGAGAAAACAATATCCCCTCAAATATGGTTCATCAAATCGCAGCAAAGGATCACAATTTACCCACTGGGTATAATCACCTTAGTACACCAACATTCCTAAAGTTAATATGATTCCACCAAGAAAGGCTTTATTTTCTGACTAAAACATGCTATTACTCTTTATGTGTGTGCAACTTTTTTGTGACCCTCAAAACTTGACATACTTTGCAAAGCATTTCAAAGGGGATCATGACTCAGAATCCTGTAATGGCTACTACAATATGTTGTCAATGTTATGGTCAGCCAATCAGGACGCACTAGTCTCCTGTAATGTTAACAATTGGGGACTATCTGGACACCAAGGGGTCCATTAGGATGTAGAGCGGATCGCCACCGCCTGCATGGCGGTGGCGGTCTGCCCTACATCCTTCCCTGCCCGCCACCCATTTCCACCCACCATATTATTATGGCAGGGGGGACCCCGGCGGACGGAAAGACCATCCGCCAGTTTTCCGCCGGTCACACAGGTGACCGGGCAGAAAGGGGGCCTGCTATGGTGGTGGTGTCTGTTAGACACCGCCATCCATATTAGGAAGGTAGCGATGCCGCCACGGAAAGGCATGCGGATATTGACTTCGGGGTCCGTTGCGGGCCCCCAGAGTATTGGGGGGTTTGGGATACACATGGGGGGTACCATAGCCCCCTGCATTGTCATGTACATGGTGGCAGGCACCTCACGGTGCCTGTCACCTTGTGCATGACAATGCACACAGTGCATTCCCAGCATTGTGGTGGGCGGTGCTGTGAGCACCTCCCACCACAATGCTGGGAATGGAGGATCAATACAACAATAGGGCGACCCAATATTCCCCAAGGAATTGGGTATAATCAATAACAAAACAAAGATAAACCTTGACGATTTATTCACCGTATATTTCTAATTTAGATAGTCACCGTAGTGAACATTATTTCCAAGAACTCAAATAAGCTTCCTGTTGACACAAATTCTTTTTTTGTATCAGAGTTAATCATTTAATATATTAAAATTTTCATTTGATGGAGCAATAAATATCAATCCATATATCACTACATGAATGGCAACAAAAGAACTACTGTTTCATTCTGTATCATGTATGCAGTAGTATATGACACTTTTTATACAAACATATGAGCCATACACAATCGGACATATATTGAAATCAATTAGTTGAAACACATATGATTCCTGATAACATCAAATGATGATTGTATGTACAAAAGAAGTGTCGTGGCGTCTACGTTTCGGTCTCAATATTGGAAAATCAAATCCCCAACACCATCCTCAGGACAAATGTTGCACCACGCATCTATCGTAAAAACAACATATATACATTTAATAATAAGAATATTAAGAAACACTAAGAAGTCATTTGAGTTCAGAATCTGTAACATCTGTACATAAAGGAAAAGAGGTGATGTATAATTCATCCACCGAATACCAAGTGCCATCCCAATGAACACAACAACTAATAACACCAACGAGGTAATAAACACAGAAAGACCAATAACACACCCTACTGTGAAGGACACTCTACACGCTGAAAATCCAAAAGACTGAAAATCAAAAAGACACTCTACACGCTGAAAATAAAAAAACCTCACTGCTTCGAGAGGTTGAAAATTCTGGACCTGTTTTTCAATTACAGCGTCCTTCAATTCTGATAGCACTAAATCAGGGATCAGAAACCAAAGCAAACACGCAAGTCAAATTAGATTAGTCCCAATGTACTAAAACAACCTTAGTGTATTAAAAACAATCGCATCAGCGAAGCCAAGTACTACTTACATAGAAGTCGGCACCGCTTGTCTGCGCCAATTATTCTGTGAAGTAATAGTAAAATACAATCATACTAGAGTTCTGCTAGGTTGTCGAGGCTAAATCTAAGATACCTCGCAAATAACTTACTTTTAACACTTATTCCAGCGACTTCTATGCCCCATAGCTCACTCGACACACAGACCGAGAGAACTCGCGGCAGCAGCTGAGACCTTTAAACTCTGACACGCTAACGTCCCAACGTAACAGAAAACGTGTCGGCCATCTTGAAACTATGTTATCACCAAGTCATAACCCATTATTAAATGGCTTGGCAGGACATACATTCGTTCTAGTCTGTTTATCTTCCCACCTGGTCGACTATATAGCTCATAACAAGAGAGGGGTATAACTCACACCACCAATAATTAAAAATTATTGATCCAATGAGATCGTGATCTAATCAGAGATATTTAAACTCTCGCGTAATTACCTCCAGAGGTACTCAAAACAACTTTAAACAGTAATTTGTTCAACTTTTGACCAGAAAAATCACTAGGACATATTACTTAGTTTGTATACTCACATAGTCTATCCTTCGACTAAGGGATTAGTGATTTAAAAGTTGTTTTATAAAATATCTAACAGTCTTTGGCTATCACAAAGGTGCCGGTATCATTTGTATCCGTTGTAACTTTATAGAAAACCTTCTGAGACATCAAGACAATCGACCATCTTGAAACTATACTTTATTGATGCCACAATTCTCACTCAAGAAAGGAAGGAAACCAATCAGAATACTCCACTACTAAGCGCTATGATATTCCAGATCTAATATAAAATATAATATATAAAAGACTGTAAGTGCGAACCCTCGTGGAAGTATGGTATTGCAACAAATACATAGGATAAATCAGGAAAACCTGAGATACTACACAGGGAGGAAAAAAACGCCTTTATTAGCTGTAATAGCCTGGAAGAGAAAGCAAATCTATCATGGAATCTCAATTTGGAAACCAAAGAATTCACAAAGTAGCTAATGTTTGCCATTCCACAAAGGAATTCAATCCCTTCTCCACTGTTTTGGCTGCCCAAATCCACCTGTTTTCCTTTAATGTGAGCAGACGATCCACATTCTGCCTTCGTTTAGTATTCTTCACAGTCTCCAACACAAACCATTTCATATCTGACGGAGTATGTTGTTTTTCCACATAGTGTTCCACCATTGGTGCAGTAACAATTTTGCATCTAATACGTGATTGATGTTGAATTATTCGTTTTTTTACTTCCTGTGTCGTTTTTCCAATATAATACAATTCACATGGACATTCTATACAGTAAATGACATTTTTAGTTAAACAATTTGAATGTTGTCGCAATGTACATTCTTTTCCATTGAGCACACACGATTTAACCATAGATGTGGTCGGACAGGCAGTACAGTGTCCACATGGGTAGTGACCAATTATAGGCATCAACCCCCATAGATTTGGTAATGTACTAGGGATCGGTTCTTTATATGCTTTTACTAGATGATCCCTTAGATTTCTTGCCCTTTTAAAGGCAAAACGGGGTAATGTAATGTCATCTGCGGTTCGACTTTTTGTATCAAATGCCAGTTTTTTGTCACTATCCTTTTAATAAAATTGGACTCAGTTCCAAAAGTAGTTACACATGTAATTACCTCCTGTTTACTTGTATGGCCCTCTTTGATTTGCAAAAGCGCCTCACGATCGTAGTACCAGGCTCTCTTGAGAGAGCGTTTGACCAACCTGTAGGGATAACCTCTCATGACCAGCTTTGTTTGTAAAATTTTAGCCTCTTTAAAATAATCCTCCCGTCTGTTACAGTTTCGCTTGATACGTAAAAACTGCCCAAAAGGGAGGTTATCACGTAAATTACGTGGATGGTGACTTGTGTATTTCAGGGGTGTATTCCTTGCCATTGGTTTGGTAAAAAGACTTGTGGATAACTTCCCATCATCATTCCAGATTTGTAAATCTAGAAAATTAATGGATTGCTCATCAAAGTCCATTGTACATTTTAGATTGTTATTTTGCTCATTTAACCAAGCATGAAATTCTTGTAATCTCGGAACAGATCCCTCTCATATCAGAAATATGTCATCTATATATCTGAGGTACTTTTTGATATGGCCACCAAATGGATTGTTGTCATATATCACCTGTTCCTCAAACGCAGCTACATAGAGATTTGCTATATCAGGAGAAAAAATTGCTCCCATGGCGACTCCCTTTATTTGGCCATAGAAATCTCCATTGAAAAGAAAGTAGTTCTGCTCCAATGCAATTCTTGCACATTTTACAATGAAATCAGATGGTACTTTGTGAGGACAAGGTCTTTGATCTAGAATCTCATTGACCACTTTTAGGGCTTCTGTCTGAGGTATGCTTGTATACAAGCTTTCTATATCCATTGTTACAAGGATATTATGTTGGGTATCAAACGGCTGCCCTTCCAGCGCCACAATCACATGTGTACTGTCTCTAGTATATGATTTTGTAAACGGCACATATGGTTTTATGAAAAAGTCAACATATTCTGCCAGTGGTTGTAAAATCGATTGACATCCTGCCACAATGGGTCTACCAGGGTTTTTTTTTATCATCCTTATGAATTTTTGGTAGCGTATAAAACGCTGGTATGGAAAAATCATTCTGATTGAGATATTCAAATTCTTTCACACTGAGCCACGGTGGCATCCTAATTGCAGGTGCAGGACCACCGCACCACTGGCGGCCGGTCCCAGCACCTCTAGGGTGGTGGGCGGACTAAAGTCCACCCACCATCCTAATGGGACCCTAAGATGCCGCCACGGAAAGGCATGCAGATATTGACTTTGCGGTCCTGTTGCGGGCCCCCAGGGTATTGGGGGGTGCACATGGGGGTACCTATGGTACCACCCTGCATTGTCATGGTCATGGTGGCAGGCACCTCACGGTGCCTGTCACCTTGTGCATGACAATGCACACAGTGCGTTCCCAGCATTGTGGCGGGCAGTGCTATGAGCACCGCCCGACACAAGGCTGGGAATGGAAGATGCCACCGCCACGGTGGTGGTGGCATCCTAATTGCAGGTGCAGGACCGCCGCACCACTGGCGGCCGGTCCCAGCACTGCTAGGGTGGTGGGCAGACTAAAGTCCACCCGCCATCCTAATGGGACCCTAAGAGTCCAAATATATCTATTTTCAACCCCTTCGGCTGCGATGAGCACCTCTTTAAATGTAATTGCTCAAAAAAGAGATGTGGATTTACATAAAATAACAAAAAGCATGCTTTCTGGATAAAGTTCAAATTTTGTGACAGATTTGATGCAATTCCATTCAGCCCTTTTTTCCTGTATCCTGGAGAGTTTTAGAGTGATCCATCAAGCGGGGACTGAGTAAAAGACAGGGTTCTAATAGGCATTTTCACCATTCATTTTTCCATAGGAAGTTTAGAAAACACTACTGCCCAAACTGCTCAATGGAGTTACATCGAATTTGACAGAAAGCTACATGTTGGTCAGAAAGAGTGCTTTTTGTATTTTGGTGTAAATTCGTTCAGTAGTTTTGGAGAATTCAAGGTAAAAACATATATTTCACACAGCGCACTGATGCGGATAGGGGAACAGATCAAAATATTGCTCCTGCCCAGAGGGAGCGGCATAATTAGCAACTCCCTGTGGGCAGGAGCAATGTCTGCTCCTACAGCATGTGAGGAGCTCACTAGGGCCTTGGGGCTCACCCTGTGGCCTCCAACGTTTGTATGGTGAGCACCCTGTATGGGCACCAGGGTGCGCACCTTAAAGTAATGAGGGCCCTGAGCGATGGAGTCCCTAGGGCCAATAACAGCTCAGGGAAGGGGCACGTTAAGAGATTGGTGGAGAAAGGGTGTGTTGCCACCTAAAACCTTTCAGCAAACCCACAGTGTGGAGTAGTTGGCCCTTAAGTACCCTCAGTAGCCAAGGGGACTTCATCCCCCTACTAGTAGTGCATAAGGAGATGTGTTTGAAGAGTAGTGGAGAAAGGGAAAACCTTAGACATTCACTAAAACAAAAGGTTACAGGGATGTTATAGTTAGGAATCAGCATTTAAAAAGCCTTAGAAATTCACTGAAAAAACTAAAGGTTACAAGGACGTTATAGTTAGCAAATAGATTTTAATGAAATGGAGAAATCCACACAAAAAAGATTACAGGTACGTTATAGTTTGGGTCAAATTTTACTCATCCAAAACCAGAGAAATTCCGCCGTTATAGTTAACTGAGTTAACTATAACTCGCGTCCCCGCAATGCACTGCTTATGACCTCGCATATTACATCACTCGTATATACATGCATGAGCAACCATTATTTATTAGTGACATCTTAGTAAACAGAGTTTGCGTTTTATCAAAAGATTTTTATTCACAATCCAGACTCTCCCTCATAATGTGTGAGGCTTTCAACGTTTCAATAAGAGATTTGCACAGCAGTCAAAATTAGCCTCCAAAATGTTCAGGACAGAGTAGGGATAATAGAAAAATAGTTACTAAGCACACAACATAGATTGCCAATTCTGGTGTTAGGCTCAGAACAGTATGCCCTAGAGACAGTAAAGAGTTATAGTCAGCAGTTATATTTAATTTGCAGATTAGATTGGTGAGATAAACAGGAAGAAATGGGAGTCGAGTAGACCACATCATTTTAAGTATTGCAAAACCTGTAGCTATCATCTAACCTAGAAAATGATGGAGGATGCTGGAATAAAGTATATAACAGCTGTCTTTCAGTCAGCGATATAGTAATTGAGAACTGAGAACAGACTGAAGCTGTGAGTCTTAACAGTTTGAACAATATTTCTGTTATTTTATATTATGTTATCTCTGTTATTTGCAACATGCTAATAAACCGTGAGGCTATCCAGGCACTCTGTAGCAGGTGTGTGAAGCCAGCCCTGGTGGCTTCATCGAAAAGCCAGGTTTTCAACTTGTTGCAAAAGTCAAGAAGTGAGGAGGAGGCTATGATGTGTTGTGGAGGGGTCAGTCAAGGCTTAATGGGGCTGGTCCATGAGGACTTGGCTCCCTGCTTTTCCTTGATGTATGTGTGGGGTGTGTGCTAGTAAGGGACCGGCAGAGCAGAGGTGTCGGGAAGGTTGGTGGAAGTACAGCTGTTTAGGTAGGCAGAATCATGGTTGTGGAGAGCTTTGCAGATGTAGGTGAGGAGTTTAAAGATGTGTGATTCTGTGTATCTGGAGCCAGTGGGTTTTCCACGGTGTGATGTGATGTGGGCTCAACGCTTGATGACTAGTCTGATACTGCGTTTGGGATGGTCTGCAGATTTCTTGTGAGCTGGTGGAAATCCCTGAGTACAGGGCAAAAGATTTACTAACAAGTCTGCAATGCAATGCAGCAACACAACTTGATGCTCTGCAATGCATGACAAGGAAAAAGCAGGAATGTGCCACAACTACTAAGATATGATGCATTCCTGCTCTCTCACGCCACTGGCACACTGAGTGCAGCCTATCACTAACATGGACACCCTTGCACCATGGTGGAAAGGGGCCTGTGTTACAGGCAGTAATATTTTGTGCAGAAAGGGACAGCTTCCTGAACAAAAGCAATCCTCTGAGACTTTCTCCTCTTTCTATGTGAGCTGAAGAATGCAGCACATGTAGAAAGAGAAAGAAACCAGATATTTCTCCTGGTTTTATCTCACTAGGGAAGGCTAGGCATTTTGATGTATTCTTAGATTTACTAGTGCTAGTAAATCTGGAAATACACCAAAAATCATGGCTGGATGGATGGGAACACTGATGCTCCACCCATGGAATGCCTTCTATAGTACATAACAAAGCAACTTCACCTGATTTGTGTTCAGATTAACTAAGATATGCAGATCTAAACATATGGTTTTGGGAGGCTTAGTAAATCTCACTCAAGCCCTTGCGTTGCCTTGCACCACCTAGCATGACGCAATGGTAACACAAGAACTTTGTAAGTCTGTGCCGGGGTGTTTCTATAGTCTAGTCCGCTTGTGATGAGGGCTTAGGAGATTGTTTTCCTGGTGTTGACTGGTAGCCAATTGAAGCTTTTCTTCAGCATCCTTAGTGTGTTCAAGCAGGCCGACACCACTGTGTTGACTTGGGCAGTCATGTCCAGTTTGTTGAAGATCTGCAACTGGACAAGAAAGAAGCAGCAAATGTAAGCAGTAGCCTAAATCTGCTGCAGCTAAGCGCTGAACAACACAAACAGTTATAATATTTTATCACTGTAGAGGAGGTTAAGGAAAACATCACAAACTTGAGAAATGGGAAACGTTTTTTATCCTGATGGAGCATTTGTTAGATTAAATTATGGAAACAATCGACAACATTTTAAACAACTTTTTCTTGGAAGTGGTGCTCCAGGACTCATATTTCAGGTCTCTATTACTCTCATTCCAAAACCTCAAAGGACCCACGTATATACACTAAAGGTGTGTGATGTTAGCCACAAAATAATTTAGGGAATGCATACTCATATAGCTCATCATATGAAACATGTTTATAATTAAACATTTGACTTCATATCCAAACTGTCCAGATATGCAAAATAGGGGTGCCCCTTCCCCCCTGCTCATTTGATTGTTATATTGATTCAATGACTCAAAACATCAGACAATATGCACAAATAACTGAATTTAGATGCATGTGCTATACAAAAAAACTCAAAATGTTTGCTGTTGATCTGCTGATCTATACATCTAACCCAGAAAAGACCATCCTACAAGTGTTTGAGATAGCAGATTAATTCAGTAAGTTTTTAGCACATCAAACTAATAAAGACAAATTGGAAGTTGGTGGTCTGAAACTAGAACATGGACCATTCGTTGAGCAATATGGTAGAACATTTGAGATACTTGGGTATACGAATTACAACTTACCCACCTGTAAATGACTAAAAGCTTGGGTGGTCTGAACAATACTCTTCTGGATCTGCCAAATATAGAGCGACTTCTCCCAGTAGCTACTGTGCCACCAGGCACAGAATTATATATATGAAAGGTGTCTCCTTAAGAGGGGCACAGTTAGGAAAAAAATCACACACAGTGAAAAAAATTGTTCTTGGTAATCTTTTACCAGATTGACTGAAGATAAAGATCAATGCGGAAGACATTAACTCATCACCAAACTCATCTGACATCAGGGAGGAGACAGAGCTTGCAGAATACAGAGGTAGAATCCAACAGCAGACAAAAACAGGGGCAGAAATTAAATCAAGGGGCAAGATCAAATGAAAATAAGGGAACAAAAGCATTGCAACACACTATTCTCTTATACATGGTGCAAAGAAGAAGTGATATCACAGGAAAAATATCCTATTTCTTGGATCTTGGATTGAAAACATCAGTAATTATCCTTTGAGCTGATCCCTACATTGTGACTGGCAAAATGTATGTCTCCTTCATGTCCCCCTTCTGGTATTCATGGTATTTACCTGTATCTAAAAAGAAGTTCAGGTTTGACCCAGCACCATCCTCTGTGATTCTGCTACGCAATTCTGTCTCTGCTACACAAACGGCTCTTTAAACTCCCGACCAGGTACAGAGACTTTTAATTAGAACAGACAACAAGAATGTTAAGCAATGTGCTGAACGTTGTGTCTCTGAAGACGTTGTCTGCAAAGATAAAGTGCTCTCCTTCATCTTCAGTCCACACAAAACCTCAGATAAGCTCCTGACTCTCTAACTAGGGCAGATGTAACACTGAGTAATAATGTGTCCGTTAATCTAAGGTTAACAAAAAAAAAGTATAACAACATTCTGAAATGCAGGTGTATCCACCACTTTCTATTTAGGTACAATAAATCTAATTCGTCCCAGATATAAGTTTTTATTGAATGTATTCTGCTTCATTGTAAAGAGCTGAAGTTGCCAATGTACAGGTAACTTTAAATGTGGAATTAGAGAGAATAGCACAATCATCCCCTACATGCCACTTTTATAAACACTTTAGATGAGTATTTTTTCCTATAAATTCTCCACCACAAAATATTTAAATAAAGTTAGACTGAAATAGTGATATGATGCTGTGTGTTTATTAAGTGACATTAGGGTGCCGATTCCGATCCTGTAAAACCCGGGTACAAATGGTCGTACAAACTCGCAAGTACGATTCGCACAGAAACACCATTTCCGTACGAGTCGTAAAAAACACCGACCGGCAAGAAAATACATACAAATCTGATTCTGGACGGCGCATACGCGACGTCCGGACGGAGTCAGGCAGCTTTTTACGGACCAGCAAGTACGATTCGTGCCGAAGTCACTCCGCACGTAGCATTTTTTACGGGAGCCAAAAACTGCCGGGAAATTGAGGACAATGCGAACAAGGAGCACCGGTATGCGACGGACAGCGATGGACCCCAACCTACGCGTCATCCCGGCCCTCATAGCCTACGACCTCGTGTTCAGAAACCAACGCAGATGCCGCAGAAGGTCAGAACAACCCCCAGGGGCAAAGGGGGGGGGGTTCAAGGGGCAGGAAATATAACCCACACCCCACAAAATACTAATACATCCTGCACATTAATTACCTCCATGGTCTGGTCACTTCGGGGGGCGTGTCCACCAATCCCACGTCCCGCCACAACGGAAGTGGACGTGGACGCGTACCCGTCACCACCACAATGGTGGTACGGGACGTACCAACGCCCCTCAGAGCGTGGGTACGGTCCGTACCACCATTGTAGTGGTGATGTAGGGGTACACGTGTATGGCCCGTACCCACACCCCCAGAGCGTGGATATGGTCCGTACACGCGTACCTCTATATCACCACTACAATGGTGGTACAGACCGTACCCATGCCCCCCAGAGCATGGGTACGGGCCGTACCACCATTGTAGTGGTGATGTAGGGGTACGCGTGTACGGCCCATACCCACGCCCCCAGAGCGTGGGTACGGTCCGTACATGCGTACCCCTACATCACCACTACAATGGTGGTACGGACCGTAACCACGCCCCCCAGAGCGTGGGTATGGGCCGTACCACGCGTACCCCTACGTCACCGCCACTATGGTGGTATGGCCCGTACCCACGCCCCCAGAGCATGAGTACGGGCCGTACCACGCGTACCCCTACAGCCTCATAACATGATGGATACAAGGCGTACACATGCCACGGATGTAGGTGTACGGCTTGGTGCAGCACATCAGCTGTAAATTGGGGGTGGTGTATGCCCAGGACAGCAGTGTACCACAGCAAGGGCGCAAGTGGGTGGGTGGGTGGGTGCAGAGGAATACCAGCAGTGGACAGGGACATGTGAGGGGTGGGTGCATATCACTCCCAGCAGTGGACAGAGACATGGGGGTGGGTGCAGAGGAATACCTGCAGTGGACAGAGACATATGAGGGGTGGGTGCCTATCACTCCCAGCAGTGCCCAGACATATGAGGGGTGGGTTCCCATCACTCCTAGCAGTGCCCAGACATATGAGGGGTGGGTGCCCATCACTCCCAGCAGTGCCCAGACATATGAGGGTTGGGTGCCCATCACTACCAGCAGTGCCCAGACATATGAGGGGTGTGTGCCTATCGCTCCCAGCAGTGCCCAGACATATGAGGGGTGGGTGCCTATTGCTCCCAGCAGTGCCCAGACATATGAGGGGTGTGTGCCTATCGCTCCCAGCAGTGCCCAGACATATGAGGGGTGTGTGCCTATCGCTCCCAGCAGTGCCCAGACATATGAGGGGTGGGTGCCTATCACTCCCAGCAGTGCCCAGACATATGAGGGGTGTGTGCCTATCGCTCCCAGCAGTGCCCAGACATATGAGGGGTGGGTGCCTATCGCTCCCAGCAGTGCCCAGATATATGAGGGGTGGGTGCCTATCACTCCCTGCAGTGCCCAGACATATGAGGGGTGGGTGCCTATCACTCCCAGCAGTGGACAGAGACATATGAGGGGTGGGTGCATATCACTCCCAGCAGTGCCCAGACATATGAGGAGTGGGTGCCTATCACTCCCAGCAGTGCCCAGACATATGAGGGGTGGGTGCCTATCACTCCCAGCAGTGGAGAGAAACATGGGGGTGGGTGCAGAGGACTCCCAGCAGTGGAAAGAGATATGGGGGTGGGTGCAGAGGACTCCCAGCAGTGGACAGAGACATGGGGGTGGGTGCAGAGGACTCCCAGCAGTGGACAGAGACATGGGGGTGGGTGCAGAGGACTCCCAGCAGTGGACAGGGACATGTGAGGGGTGGGTGCCCATCACTCCCAGCAGTGGACAGAGACATGGGGGTGGGTGCAGAGGACTCCCAGCAGTGGACAGAGACATGGGGGTGGGTGTGGGTGCAGATGACTCCCAGCAGTGGACAGAGACATGGGGGTGGGTGCAGAGGACTCCCAGCAGTGGACAGAGACATGGGGGTGGGTGCAGACGACTCCCAGCAGTGGACAAAGACATGTGAGGGGTGGGTGCCCATCACTCCCAGCAGTGGACAGAGACATGGGGGTGGGTGCAGAGGACTCCCAGCAGTGGACAGAGACATGGGGGTGGGTGCCCATCACTCCCAGCAGTGGACAGAGACATGGGGGTGGGTGCAGAGGACTCCCAGCAGTGGACAGAGACATGGGGGTGGGTGCAGAGGACTCCCAACAGTGGACAGAGACATGGGGGTGGGTGCAGAGGACTCCCAGCAGTGGAAAGGGACATGTGAGGGGTGGGTGCCCATCACTCCCAACAGTGGACAGAGACATGGGGGTGGGTGCAGATGACTCCCAGCAGTGGACAGAGACATGGGGGTGGGTGTAGAGGACTCCCAGCAGTGGACAGAGACATGGGGGGGTGTACATCATTATCAGATGACCACAACTCCATGGGTGAATGTATGTATCCTTAACTTTGTACAATGATGATAGTGCCATAACAACACATCACTGACAGCAGTGTCCCACTCCCAGGAGGATGGATGTCTTTCCCCCACTGCATGACACAGCACATGTGGGTGTGAGGACAAATAAAACATGCATACCCACCCCTGAGAGATGCAGCACAGTGCACACACTGAGATCATGCCACAAGACTGTATAGTCATGCCACTGCCTAATAAACTAAGAGAGCCAAAGAGAACACACAGGACTGATAGGAATGTTCAGGTGCTGGGCTAGCCACCAAGATGTTGTCTGTCATGGAAGGAATGGGGTGGAGTTTCCACAGATACAATGGCCACAATTGTGAGTCAGGTGTTCAAATACCCAGCAGAACAAGTACCATATGTGTACTAGGCTGGGATTACACACATGCATTGTGCGGAAAAGGGACAATTTATCCATGAAGGCATGGCAAAATACTCTATACACAAGCACAGTGAGTACCAAGGATGGCACAGACGATGCAGCCGGACACATTGCTGAGCAGGCATGGCCAGAGTTGAAGGGATCCATCACAAACAAAGGAAATGTAGACACAGGGCAACACAACAATTGTGCAACTCTCTGCAGGGGAGATGTCAGGTGCCACAGAGGAAGAAACACTCCTTGGGACAATGTCTCTAAGCACAAAGAGCATACACGACAAAGAATCTTTGCAGAGACCTTGTGATAGCATGCAGATACCAGGTTCCACCCCATGAGCAGCAGACTACAACATTTCCCTGAAACATAACACATGCCCACAACCCCAACTCCTGTAGCATCAGCATCAACATCAATACCTGAAATGCAAGACTTTTCAAACGAAAAAGAAAATGCTTTATTCAGCATGAAAATAATAATGTGTAAACAAGACTATTCACAAAGGCCAATGGCCAGTCCATATCATCAGTCCTTGGGGGGGGACACATGGCCATGTTTCTCCCCTAGCTTGCCTGCACATCACAAGACTGTGTCGTCGACTGGGGGGGGGAATCATGTGGGGAAGGACCAGGCTCCGCAGGGACAGGAGGGGGAAAGGTAGGTGTAGTGGGTGCAGGGACGGACGACTCCAACACAGGGGGTGTGGCAGCGCCAAAGGTGGAGGCGAGCTTGGCGCTGCACACTTCTGCCAGTTCTTCAAGCATTTCCCCTGCACCCGGAGAAACAACAGGCCCCAAGGGGGGGAGGTCGGAGGGATGGATTGCAGCGCTACTGGGGGAGGTGGTGGACGAGCTGGGGGACTTAACTCCCCTACCCGTGGAGTGCCTTGACCGTTTGTGTCCAGGTGAACTAGTGGGGCTGAGGCCCAGCCCAGCAAAGTAGGCCTCCTACTCCGAATCTGGGGCAGGGGAGCCAAGGGGAGTAAAAACCAAAGGAAATGATGGACGGAGTGTTGAACATTGCAAGCACTCACCCCCAGTCAACTGATCTGGGTTTAATCCATCACCGTTCTTTAGCCCACTCTGCCACCCCAGTTCAGACATGGCCATATGCAAATCAGTCTGACCCTGTGCCTCATGGGAACAGTCCAGCCCGAACTGCCAAGCCATGTTTTCCCTGGACCGGAAACAATCTTCCTAGGACCGGTTTCTGGCATTTCAGCCGTTTTCAGCCAGGCTTGCTTGAATCCAGTGGCAAAGTGAGCAAGGGACTCACGTCTGAGCATACCCTGACAACTTATGGCGAACAAAGCAAAAACCAAAGGAAATGATGGACGGAGTGTTGAACATTGCAAGCACTCACCCCCAGTCAACTGATCTGGGTTTAATCCATCACCGTTCTTTAGCCCACTCTGCCACCCCAGTTCAGACATGGCCATATGCAAATCAGTCTGACCCTGTGCCTCATGGGAACAGTCCAGCCCGTACTGCCAAGCCATGTCTTCCCTGGACCGGAAACAAGCTTCCTAGGACCGGTTTCTGGCATTTCAGCCGTCTTCAGCCAGGCTTGCTTGAATCCAGTGGCAAAGTGAGCAAGGGACTCACGTCTGAGCATACCCTGCCAACTTATGGCGAACAAAGCAAAAACCAAAGGAAATGATGGACGGAGTGTTGAACATTGCAAGCACTCACCCCCAGTCAACTGATCTGGGTTTAATCCATCACCGTTCTTTAGCCCACTCTGCCACCCCAGTTCAGACATGGCCATATGCAAATCAGTCTGACCCTGTGCCTCATGGAAACAGTCCAGCCCGAACTGCCAAGCCATGTTTTCCCTGGACCGGAAACAATCTTCCTAGGACCGGTTTCTGGCATTTCAGCCGTTTTCAGCCAGGCTTGCTTGAATCCAGTGGCAAAGTGAGCAAGGGACTCACGTCTGAGCATACCCTGACAACTTATGGCGAACAAAGCAAAAACCAAAGGAAATGATGGACGGAGTGTTGAACATTGCAAGCACTCACCCCCAGTCAACTGATCTGGGTTTAATCCATCACCGTTCTTTAGCCCACTCTGCCACCCCAGTTCAGACATGGCCATATGCAAATCAGTCTGACCCTGTGCCTCATGGGAACAGTCCAGCCCGTACTGCCAAGCCATGTCTTCCCTGGACCGGAAACAAGCTTCCTAGGACCGGTTTCTGGCATTTCAGCCGTCTTCAGCCAGGCTTGCTTGAATCCAGTGGCAAAGTGAGCAAGGGACTCACGTCTGAGCATACCCTGCCAACTTATGGCGAACAAAGCAAAAACCAAAGGAAATGATGGACGGAGTGTTGAACATTGCAAGCACTCACCCCCAGTCAACTGATCTGGGTTTAATCCATCACCGTTCTTTAGCCCACTCTGCCACCCCAGTTCAGACATGGCCATATGCAAATCAGTCTGACCCTGTGCTTCATGGGAACAGTCCAGCCCGAACTGCCAAGCAATGTCTTCCCTGGACCGGAAACAAGCTTCCTAGGACCCGTTTCTGGCATTTCAGCAGTCTTCAGCCAGGCTTGCTTGAATCCAGTGGCAAAGTGAGCAAGGGACTCACGTCTGAGCATACCCTGACAACTTATGGTGAACAAAGCAAAAACCAAAGGAAATGATGGACGGAGTGTTGAACATTGCAAGCACTCACCCCCAGTCAACTGATCTGGGTTTAATTCATCACCGTTCTTTAGCCCACTCTGCCACCCCAGTTCAGACATGGCCATATGCAAATCAGTCTGACCCTGTGCCTCATGGGAACAGTCCAGCCCGAACTGCCAAGCCATGTCTTCCCTGGACCGGAAACAAGCTTCCTAGAACCGGTTTCTGGCATTTCAGCCGTCTTCAGCCAGGCTTGCTTGAATCCAGTGGCAAAGTGAGCAAGGGACTCACGTCTGAACATACCCTGCCAACTTATGGCGAACAAAGCAAAAACCAAAGGAAATGATGGACGGAGTGTCGAACATTGCAAGCACTCACCCCCAGTCAACTGATCTGGGTTTAATCCATCACCGTTCTTTAGCCCACTCTGCCACCCCAGTTCAGACATGGCCATATGCAAATCAGTCTGACCCCGTGCCTCATGGGAACAGTCCAGCCAAGGGGAGTGACATCGGAGGGTCTGGGGAGTGAGTCATGTGGACGAGGACTGTGGCTGCGTGCCTGCCTGTGTGCCCCAGACCCAGTGGGTGTGCCTGCTTCCCCCTGAGTGTGCGTGTCAGGAGGTGTGCGCTTGCCCTTACGTGGTGGTGTGCTGCTTCTGTCTGGTGGGGTGCGTGTGTGTGGATGTCTTGGTGTGCTTGGGAAAGGCATGGGTGTGGGACTTGTGGATGGGGCAGGGGTAGGGGGGGACGCATCACTGCAGGTGACCCGCTACTGCCGTCAGTGACGAGTCCAAGGAACTCAGCAACATCCGTTGGTCAGACATCGCTGATGACATGCCCTCCATGTACGACACCATCTGGGTCAGCAGTCTGGTGTGGCCATGGAGGACAGTCAGGATCGATGTCTGCCCAACTTGCAACTGCCGCTGAATGTCCACAGACTCGGCAGTGAGGGCAGCAGGGGGGACTGGGGCAGTTGGTGCGGTGCCTGGCACGAAGAAGACACGGTGTGGCCTAGCAAGGACAGAAGGGACCCGAGTAAGTGGGAGGGCGGTGATGGGAATGGAGGGGGCGGCGAGAGATGTACTGCTGCTTTCAGCTGTGGGAGCAGCCTCCGCCCCCTCTGGGAGCTCAGCCTCGGACCCGTCTGCCTCGTAGTCAGTGTTGGTACTGGGCAGGTCCTCCGCCTCACTCCCCTCGCCCTCCGTGCCACTAGATTCCACCGACTCCTCAGCAGTGGTGGCACCACTGCTCGATCCCTCCTCCACGTCCATGCCGGTGTCTCCCTCGGTGTCCTCCGATGATGCTGTGGGCAAGGTGAAGAGACAGGAAAAAATCAGTCACCTGTATACATCTGACACATGAGTCCAAACAAAATAGCCAACAGTGCATATCAGGAAAGGCATCATGAGTAACATCTAGGATACTCCCCACACATGCACTCCCAAGTTGGTTGACCCACTATGCCACTTGGAAACAATGAAAATTAGGACACAACAGCAAATAACTTGAAATCACAAGATCATGAGAAGCTAGTGTTTGGGATCAGATGAGCACAGCAAGACTATGAAGGCATGCCACCTCGTGTTCACTGTGAAACAAACAGTATTGTCGCAACCAATGCCAAATACCACATGCCAATGCAGAAGGTGTCCCCACACCCAGAGACCTGTGAGTACTTTTGACACCCCAAAGAAAAACATTTTGACTCCTGGAGAATCACAACCCTTAACACAATGGACATGTCTAGCATGTGTGAATGTGGCACTCTGTGAACACAACACACATGTGTCTATATAGCAGAAGTCACACAAGGAGGTGCACACCAAACTACATGTACACAGTCATTGTCTGAGCTGCAAGACTCATTCAAATCAGCCACAGTTAGGCAGAAATGGCGTATCAGTAAGTACATATACATGGCACCTTGGTGGTATGGATGACTTGACACTCGTAAGTTGGTATCAGCAACAACCAAGGACTACCCAAATGCTAGCACACTGTGGGAACATGTATATGTAGGAACTCCAAACAAGTTTTGTTCAAACTGTGCCTTACTTTAAAATATTACAACAAACAAATGATGGACGGAATGCTGACAATGCAGACATTCTCCCCCAGTCAAGAGATCTGGGTTAAATCCATCGTTCTTTTGCCCACTACGCCACCCCAGTTTAGACATGGCCATATGCAAATCAGTCTTGACCCTGTGCCTCATGGGAACAGTCCAGCCCGAACTGCCAAGCCATGTCTTCCCTGGACCGGAATCAAGCATCCTAGTACCGGTTTCTGGCTATCAGCCGTCATCAGCCAGGATAGCTTGACTCCAGTGGCGTAGTGAGCACGGGTCCCACGTCTGGGAATACCCATCCCACTTAGGGCGAAAAGCGTTACAACAAACAAATGATGGACGGAATGCTGACAATGCAGACATTCTCCCCCAGTCAAGAGATCTGGATTAAATCCATCGTTCTTTTGCCCACTACGCCACCCCAGTTTAGACATGGCCATATGCAAATCAGTCTTGACCCTGTGCCTCATGGGAACAGTCCAGCCCGAACTGCCAAGCCATGTCTTCCCTGGACCGGAATCAAGCATCCTAGGACCGGTTTCTGGCTATCAGCCATCATCAGCCAGGATAGCTTGACTCCAGTGGCGTAGTGAGCACGGGTCCCACGTCTGGGAATACCCATCCCATTTAGGGCGAAAAGCGTTACAACAAACAAATGATGGACGGAATGCTGACAATGCAGACATTCTCCTCCAGTCAAGAGATCTGGGTTAAATCCATCGTTCTTTTGCCCACTACGCCACCCCAGTTTAGACATGGCCATATGCAAATCAGTCTTGACCCTGTGCCTCATGGGAACAGTCCAGCCCGAACTGCCAAGCCATGTCTTCCCTGGACCGGAATCAAGCATCCTAGGACCGGTTTCTGGCCATCAGCCGTCATCAGCCAGGATAGCTTGACTCCAGTGGCGTAGTGAGCACGGGTCCCACGTCTGGGAATACCCATCCCACTTAGGGCGAAAAGCGTTACAACAAACAAATGATGGACGGAATGCTGACAATGCAGACATTCTCCCCCAGTCAAGAGATCTGGGTTAAATCCATCGTTCTTTTGCCCACTACGCCACCCCAGTTCAGACATGGCCATATGCAAATCAGTCTTGACCCTGTGCCTCATGGGAACAGTCCAGCCCGAACTGCCAAGCCATGTCTTCCCTGGACCGGAATCAAGCATCCTAGGACCGGTTTCTGGCTATCAGCCGTCATCAGCCAGGATAGCTTGACTCCAGTGGCGTAGTGAGCACGGGTCCCACGTCTGGGAATACCCATCCCACTTAGGGCGAAAAGCGTTACAACCAACAAATGATGGACGGAATGCTGACAATGCAGACATTCTCCCCCAGTCAAGAGATCTGGGTTAAATCCATCGTTCTTTTGCCCACTTCGCCACCCCAGTTTAGACATGGCCATATGCAAATCAGTCTTGACCCTGTGCCTCATGGGAACAGTCCAGCCCGAACTGCCAAGCCATGTCTTCCCTGGACCGGAATCAAGCATCCTAGGACCGGTTTCTCGCTATCAGCCATCATCAGCCAGGATAGCTTGACTCCAGTGGCGTAGTGAGCACGGGTCCCACGTCTGGGAATACCCATCCCACTTAGGGCGAAAAGCGTTACAACCAACAAATGATGGACGGAATGCTGACAATGCAGACATTCTCCCCCAGTCAAGAGATCTGGGTTAAATCCATCGTTCTTTTGCCCACTACGCCACCCCAGTTTAGACATGGGCATATGCAAATCAGTCTTGACCCTGTGCCTCATGGGAACAGTCCAGCCCGAACTGCCAAGCCATGTCTTCCCTGGACCGGAATCAAGCATCCTAGGACCGGTTTCTGGCTATCAGCCGTCATCAGGCAGGATAGCTTGACTCCAGTGGCGTAGTGAGCACGGGTCTCACGTCTGGAAATACCCATCCCACTTAGGGCGAAAAGAGTAACAACCAACGAATGATGGACGAAATGCTGACAATGCAGACATTCTCCCCCAGTCAAGAGATCTGGGTTAAATCCATCGTTCTTTTGCCCACTACGCCACCCCAGTTTAGACATGGCCATATGCAAATCAGTCTTGACCCTGTGCCTCATGGGAACAGTCCAGCCCAAACTGCCAAGCCATGTCTTCCCTGGACCGGAATCAAGCATCCTAGGACCGGTTTCTGGCTATCAGCCGTCATCAGCCAGGATAGCTTGACTCCAGTGGCGTAGTGAGCACGGGTCCCACGTCTGGGAATACCCATCCCACTTAGGGCGAAAAGCGTTACAACCAACAAATGATGGACGGAATACTGACAATGCAGACATTCTCCCCCAGTCAAGAGATCTGGGTTAAATCCATCGTTCTTTTGCCCACTACGCCACCCCAGTTTAGACATGGCCATATGCAAATCAGTCTTGACCCTGTGCCTCATGGGAACAGTCCAGCCCGAACTGCCAAGCCATGTCTTCCCTGGACCGGAATCAAGCATTCTAGGACCGGTTTCTGGTTATCAGCCGTCATCAGCCAGGATAGCTTGACTCCAGTGGCGTAGTGAGCACGGGTCCCACGTCTGGGAATACCCATCCCACTTAGGGCGAAAAGCATTACTACCAACAAATGATGGACGGAATGCTGACAATGCAGACATTCTCCGCCAGTCAAGAGATCTGGGTTAAATCCATCGTTCTTTTGCCCACTACGCCACCCCAGTTTAGACATGGCCATATGCAAATCAGTCTTGACCCTGTGCCTCATGGGAACAGTCCAGCCCGAACTGCCAAGCCATGTCTTCCCTGGACCGGAATCAAGCATCCTAGGACCGGTTTCTGGCTATCAGCCAGGATAGCTTGACTCCAGTGGCGTAGTGAGCATGGGTCCCACGTCTGGGAATACCCATCCCACTTAGGGCGAAAAGCGTTACAACAAACAAATGATGGACGGAATGCTGACAATGCAGACATTCTCCCCCAGTCAAGAGATCTGGGTTAAATCCATCGTTCTTTTGCCCACTACGCCACCCCAGTTCAGACATGGCCATCTGCAAATCAGTCTTGACCCTGTGCCTCATGGGAACAGTCCAGCCCGAACTGCCAAGCCATGTCTTCCCTGGACCGGAATCAAGCATCCTAGGACCGGTTTCTGGCTATCAGCCGTCATCAGCCAGGATAGCTTGACGCCAGTGGCGTAGTGAGCACGGGTCCCACGTCTGGGAATACCCATCCCACTTAGGGCGAAAAGCGTTACAACCAACAAATGATGGACGGAATGCTGACAATGCAGACATTCTCCCCCAGTCAAGAGATCTGGGTTAAATCCATCGTTCTTTTGCCCACTTCGTCACCCCAGTTTATACATGGCCATATGCAAATCAGTCTTGACCCTGTGCCTCATGGGAACAGTCCAGCCCGAACTGCCAAGCCATGTCTTCCCTGGACCGGAATCAAGCATCCTAGGACCGGTTTCTCGCTATCAACCATCATCAGCCAGGATAGCTTGACTCCAGTGGCGTAGTGAGCACGGGTCCCACGTCTGGGAATACCCATTCCACTTAGGGCGAAAAGCGTTACAACCAACAAATGATGGACGGAATGCTGACAATGCAGACATTCTCCCCCAGTCAAGAGATCTGGGTTAAATCCATCGTTCTTTTGCCCACTACGCCACCCCAGTTTAGACATGGCCATATGCAAATCAGTCTTGACCCTGTGCCTCATGGGAACAGTCCAGCCCGAACTGCCAAGCCATGTCTTCCCTGGACCGGAATCAAGCATCCTAGGACCGGTTTCTGGCTATCAGCCGTCATCAGGCAGGATAGCTTGACTCCAGTGGCGTAGTGAGCACGGGTCTCACGTCTGGAAATACCCATCCCACTTAGGGCGAAAAGAGTAACAACCAACGAATGATGGACGAAATGCTGACAATGCAGACATTCTCCCCCAGTCAAGAGATCTGGGTTAAATCCATCGTTCTTTTGCCCACTACGCCACCCCAGTTTAGACATGGCCATATGCAAATCAGTCTTGACCCTGTGCCTCATGGGAACAGTCCAGCCCAAACTGCCAAGCCATGTCTTCCCTGGACCGGAATCAAGCATCCTAGGACCGGTTTCTGGCTATCAGCCGTCATCAGCCAGGATAGCTTGACTCCAGTGGCGTAGTGAGCACGGGTCCCACGTCTGGGAATACCCATCCCACTTAGGGCGAAAAGCGTTACAACCAACAAATGATGGACGGAATACTGACAATGCAGACATTCTCCCCCAGTCAAGAGATCTGGGTTAAATCCATCGTTCTTTTGCCCACTACGCCA
Organism: Triturus cristatus; assembly: GCF_964204655.1. Classification (NCBI taxonomy): domain Eukaryota; kingdom Metazoa; phylum Chordata; class Amphibia; order Caudata; family Salamandridae; genus Triturus; species Triturus cristatus. The sequence goes on along the minus strand of NC_140586.1, from coordinate 457,628,934 downwards.
CCCCAGTTTAGACATGGCCATATGCAAATCAGTCTTGACCCTGTGCCTCATGGGAACAGTCCAGCCCGAACTGCCAAGCCATGTCTTCCCTGGACCGGAATCAAGCATTCTAGGACCGGTTTCTGGTTATCAGCCGTCATCAGCCAGGATAGCTTGACTCCAGTGGCGTAGTGAGCACGGGTCCCACGTCTGGGAATACCCATGCCACTTAGGGCGAAAAGCATTACTACCAACAAATGATGGACGGAATGCTGACAATGCAGACATTCTCCACCAGTCAAGAGATCTGGGTTAAATCCATCGTTCTTTTGCCCACTACGCCACCCCAGTTTAGACATGGCCATATGCAAATCAGTCTTGACCCTGTGCCTCATGGGAACAGTCCAGCCCGAACTGCCAAGCCATGTCTTCCCTGGACCGGAATCAAGCATCCTAGGACCGGTTTCTGGCTATCAGCCGTCATCAGCCAGGATAGCTTGACTCCAGTGGCGTAGTGAGCATGGGTCCCACGTCTGGGAATACCCATCCCACTTAGGGCGAAAAGCGTTACAACAAACAAATGATGGACGGAATGCTGACAATGCAGACATTCTCCCCCAGTCAATAGATCTGGGTTAAATCCATCGTTCTTTTGCCCACTACGCCACCCCAGTTTAGACATGGCCATATGCAAATCAGTCTTGACCCTGTGCCTCATGGGAACAGTCCAGCCCGAACTGCCAAGCCATGTCTTCCCTGGACCGGAATCAAGCATCCTAGGACCGGTTTCTGGTTATCAGCCGTCATCAGCCAGGATAGCTTGACTCCAGTGGCGTAGTGAGCACGGGTCCCACGTCTGGGAATACCCATCCCACTTAGGGCGAAAAGCGTTACAACCAACAAATGATGGACGGAATGCTGACAATGCAGACATTCTCCCCAAGTCAAGAGATCTGGGTTAAATCCATCGTTCTTTTGCCCACTACGCTACCCCAGTTTAGACATGGCCATATGCAAATCAGTCTTGACCCTGTGCCTCATGGGAACAGTCCAGCCCGAACTGCCAAGCCATGTCTTCCCTGGACCGGAATCAAGCATCCTAGGACCGGTTTCTGGCTATCAGCCGTCATCAGCCAGGATAGCTTGACTCCAGTGGCATAGTGAGCACGGGACCCACGTCTGGGAATACCCATCCCACTTAGGGCGAAAAGCGTTACAACCCACAAATGATGGACGGAATGCTGACAATGCAGACATTCTACCCCAGTCAAGAGATCAGGGTTAAATCCATCGTTCTTTTGCCCACTACGCCACCCCAGTTTAGACATGGCCATATTCAAATCAGTCTTGACCCTGTGCCTCATGGGAACAGTCCAGCCCGAACTGCCAAGCCATGTCTTCCCTGGACCGGAATCAAGCATCCTAGGACCGGTTTCTGGCTATCAGCCGTCATCAGCCAGGATAGCTTGACTCCAGTGGCATAGTGAGCACGGGTCCCACGTCTGGGAATACCCATCCCACTTAGGGCGAAAAGCATTACAACAAACACTACGCCACTGGAGTCAAGCTATCCTCCTGGCTGATGACGGCTGATAACCAGAAACCAGACATGGCTTGGCAGTTCGGGCTGGACTGTTCCCATGAGGCACAGGGTCAAGACTGATTTGCATATGGCCATGTCTAAACTGGGGTGGTGTAGTGGGCAAAAGAACGATGGATTTAACCCAGATCTCTTGACTGGGGGAGAATGTCTGCATTGTCAGCATTCCGTCCATCATTTGTTGGTTGTAACGCTTTTCGCCCTAAGTGGGATGGGTATTCCCAGACGTGGGACCCGTGCTCACTACGCCACTGGAGTCAAGCTATCCTGGCTGATAACCCAGATCTCTTGACTGGGGGAGAATGTCTGCATTGTCAGCATTCCGTCCATCATTTGTTGGTTGTATTACTTTAAAATGTGCCAGCGTGTCCCTGGAAAGTGTAAAGGTGGTGTCTTGTGCACTTCCTTCGATGACATCTGTCATGCAGGCACATCATTGTCATTCACAACCAAACAACAAGGTCAAGCATATGAAACATTGAGACATGCTGACAGGTGTAGTGAGTGCCAATGGACATTTTCTCTGAGTAACAACTTGAATTATGTCATTTGTCACATGGCTATCCGTCACCTGATCACACAGTTGGCTACACATTTGACCTACTGACTGTCATTTGGAGTGGCACACATGTCCACACCCAGGACAATGCATAAGCTAATGGGCCTGCAATTGTTTAGCAAAAAAGCCTTGCTGTACTGTGGGTTCCCCCTCATGGCAAGCCAGAATATACCCACAGATGTCAGCACACAAAGTCACAACTGTGTAGCATCTGAACCACACACAGGTGGCAAAAATGTACAAGCAGGATACATGATTGTCAAAAACTGACACAGGCAATGAAGCACGAACATTAATCACTGGCCAACATCAAGGGGGCACTGCACGATGACTTTCTGTACTGCAAATAATCACACACAAGTCAGAACTGGCAATGAAACATCAGGGTTGAACATGTACGCCCCTCCCGCACACACCCACTCATACCTGAGTCAATGTGACTGATACCGATCAAGAAGTGAAACCTCTTATTCAGGGTTACAATACCTGTGCTTGAAAACTAGCTTCATTAACACAACATCACCTTGTAGGGCTGCCAAAACATATTGGTCACAAACAAACAGATTGTTGTGAATAGCCACACAGGCACTGCCCAGTGTGAGTATGCACAAGCAAACTGATGTATCCCTGTCCAGTGGGCAAATATATCACACATGTGAAAACTACTACCTAGGCCAGGGAACAATGCCACAGAGGCAGAGCCATGATGAACCCACAGTGAATGTGCACAGTGTTGGATGACACACATGAGTAGGAGGGCAGGCTGTGTCAGGGGACTGTAGTGTGCACACTGTTCCATGGTCCTGGAATGAGCTGACTGCTACAGGAGCAACCGTCCCGGCACTATGCATATATCCCACTCATGCACATCATGTCTGAGGCCACAATATTGGTAATGCATGCAGCAAGTCTGTTCATTTGAACCCTCACACTCCTATGTTGGGACTCAGCATCAGTGCCAACAATTATGCACCCCCAAATAACTGAACAGGACAGGGCACAGGCAGACCACCCCCACACATGATGCTGAAAGCAGTATGCACCTTGATAAACTGGCAGCCTAGATGACCATGTGCAATAGTGATAACACACAGACCAGGTAACACATGTCAAGGAGGGGAAGGGAGGAAGAACAGCACAGGTTGACTTTGGGGTACAGGATATGCACTGCACATATATAGCCTGGCAGTGTATCCAGGCGACTGAGCAGCTCCAAAAGTTGGCAACACACAACAAACACACATGTACCTACCCCCTTCCTGCTGCTGTCACTCCTGTATCCGCCTATCCAGGTCAGCGAAGACCACCACCAGGACACGCCGCATCTGGTGGGTCAGGTGCCGGCGCCCGCCATGCTTGCGAGGAGGTGAGTCCTTCAGCATGACCCGGGCGATCCTCCGGGTCCAGCACCGGATGTCCTGCCATCTCTTCCTCACTTGTGGCAGGCGCCGACTGCGACCCTCCACCGATTGCACGGCCTTGACGGCATCCTTCCAGATCTTCCCCTTGCGGTAGGGGGATACCTGTGTGGATGACAAAGTGGGACAACATCACTACACCTGCACCATGTCACAGAGACACACATTTGAACATCTTAGATTTGTTGAACAGGGCATAGTATGCTGGCAAGTAATAGCACCTTAGTCATAGGGACTTTTTCCACTCGTGACGCACCAATGCACTTCATGGCATAGTAAGTACACAGGTGGCATGAGGGGTGCGAAACAATCCCTGATCATGGCACACACTGTGCATCCCAAGCAACACAAGGCTGATGGACAGCACTGCAAAGCAGTCACATGCCCCAGGCCACTGACGAAACCTCAGCAGAGTACACAGACACACACAGGCACACATCAATCACCTGCCATTGGCAACAGCGGATGCAAACCTCACTCTGCACATGTGCCACTTGCCAGCGGGGGGGTCACAGGTGTGGGGCTAGCTCAGCAAGTCAGACACACAGCACGGCTTACTTCACACATCAGATGGATTGAGCAGTTGCCTCCTCCATGCAGCTGTGGTGCAACACTCCACATAGACACTCACCCACATGACAAGAAACATTCACACACATCAATGTCCAGGGGGCGTACACATCATTTGGACACTCTCACCACTCTCACCACAGCTCCACTCAACTCTCACACACATCTGTAGGTGCAGTCACCTGTCACACCGGGGTGACCACTGAATCACTGCAGGACAATAGAACAAGAATGCCCAAGAGGATTAGGCTGGCGGAATGTGCCATGCACTATGCAGTGAATGTCACAGTAAGCACAATGCAAGTGAGGAGTGCACACATGAACTACATCAAGCCCTGCATGAGAGACATAAGCCATCCTCCCCCCCCTGGGACCCACTCCAACCAACATTGCATGTCTGTCACACCTGGCCACAATGCCAGAAGTGACAGACACAATAAAGGTGCACAGGCAAAGGTAGTGGAGTCAGCACTCACCTGCTCCCCTGGTCGACCATACAGCATGGGGTACCGTGGGAGGATCACATCCAGCAGGGCCTCGTTCTCCTCCTGGGTGAAAGGCTGGGCCCTCTCCACAGTCCTTCACATGGTGCAAGAGGGAGACAATACAGCAGCAGTGGTATCGACTGACATGTTGTGCAGGCAAGTGCCCTCGCATGGGTACTGCCTGCCTTATATCTGCCTTGCTGGCCTATTTCATTTACAGGAGTACAGAGTGATTGGTCAGACTCATTTGCATCCTACGTTTCCTCCAATCCCTTTAAACATACACCAGTGACAGCCTTTGCATCTTTCGATTTTGCAGCATCATGTCAAGTCAACAACCACTTTGCAACAATGTATAATGTGGCCAACTGCTTTTTCCAGACCACATGATGTAAAATTTTGAACTTGAAACTCGGTATCCATGACAACCAGCATGCATTTAGGCCCTAATACTTGTCCCTCATGTGTCCCCATTGTAATTCTTAAATCCCCACACAGGTACGGCGTGTTTCACACGTACCCCCAGGGCACCATCACTACAGTGATACGGACCGTACTCACGTGTGTACAGGCCGTACATGCGTGAGTACATGCCTATCACTATAGTTGGGTGTACCGTAGGGCCTAGTGATACGGCATGTACTCACGCATGTATGGGCCGTACACGCGTGAGTACGTGCCTATCACTATAGTTGGGGGTACCGTAGGGCCTAGTGATACGGCACGTACTCACGCGTGTACGGGCCATACACGCGTGAGTACGTGCCTATCACTATAGTTCGGGGTACCGTAGGGCCTAGTGATACGGCATGTACTCACGCATGTATGGGCCGTACACGCGTGAGTACGTGCCTATCACTATAGTTGGGGGTACCGTAGGGCCTAGTGATACGGCACGTACTCACGCGTGTACGGGCCATACACGCGTGAGTACGTGCCTATCACTATAGTTCGGGGTACCGCAGGGCCAAGTAATACGGCACGTACTCACGCGTGTACGGCCCGTACAGGTGTGAGTACGTGCCGTATCACTAGGCCCTACGGTACCCCCAACTATAGTGATAGGCACGTACTCACGCGTGTACGGCCCGTACACGCGGAAGTACGTGCCTATCACTATAGTCGTGTTACTGTAGGTCCGAGTGATACGGCACGTACTCACGCATGTACGGGTACACACGTGAGTACATGCCGTATCACTAGGCCCTATGGTACCCCCAACTATAGTGATAGGCACGTACTCACGCGTGTACGGCCTGTACAGGCGTGAGTACGTGCCGTATCACTAGGCCCTACGGTACCCCCAACTATAGTGATAGGCACGTACTCACGCGTGTACGGCCCGTACATGCGTGAGTACGTGCCTATCACTATAGTCGTGTTACCGTAGGTCCGAGTGATACGGCACGTACTCACGTGTGTACAGCCAGTACACGCATGAATACGTGCCATATCACTAGGCCCTACGGTACCCCCAACTATAGTGATAGGCACGTACTCACGCGTGTACGGCCCATACACGCGTGAGTACGTGCCTATCACTATAGTCGTGTTACTGTAGGTCCGAGTGATATGGCACATACTCACGCGTGTACGGGCCGTACACGTGTGAGTACGTGCCTTTCACTATGGTTGGGGGTACCGTAGAGCCTAGTGATACGGCACGTACTCACGCGTGTACGGGCCGTACACGAGTGAGTACGTGCCGTATCACTTGGACCTACAGTAACACAACTATAGTGATAGGCACGTACTCACGCGTGTATGGCAGGTTCTCACGCGTGAGTACGGGCCCTACACACACCCTCAGAGCGTGTGTACTGCGTTTCACTGCTTACACTGGTGATAGGAGGCGCACACGAAAGGAATGGAGGTGTCAGACTCCCACAAGGCTGTACATCAAGTCATTGTCAGTGCAGTCCTTCATGTGCAGGGCCTAGGTGTGTCAGGCAGTGATGTGGCACATGTCTCCTCATGTGGTGGCACAATAGATGTGTGATGAGCTGTTTACACATGTCATGTGTGATGGGGCACTACGTGGTACACTTCCCCTTCACACTTTGCACATGTGTGCATGTACGACACACGTGTCAAGCACTGCATCACTGGTATGGCACAGTCAGCAACACCCGCAACTGTCCCCTGATGCCAGGTACACAGATAATTACACCTGACATGTGACTCCCAGCGTGCCACGATGTGACTATGTCATGTGTGTGTCATGTGTTCCCATGAGCTTTCCGTTGGTGTTCCGTCAACTCCATCTGCTGTTGCAGCATCCAACATGTGTCTGTGTGCATATGTGCATGACACACATATCCACACACCATGCCACATGTGGACTCACACGTTACATGTGTCATGATGGTTCGAAGATGACTTCCTGACATGAGCAATATCTGTGTTCTCTCAATGTCTGTGTCATCAGTTTTTGACATGTACCCCTCCATGGAAATGTGTGTTATCTGTCCTTTTCCAGATGACATGTGACCTGTGCGTCTAGACTCCCGCCAGCTGTCTGTATGAGATGACATCCTTCAAATGCTGATATGTGGATGTCTGTCACTCATGTAATGTGTCTGGCTTGTCACTGACACTGGCCCACAGCTATTTTAATGGCATGTCACGTCAACATTGCCATGCAACTATTGTGGCTGGCTCTTCGTAGGAGTATCAGCTGGCTGGCCCACGTGTCCTGGATGTATTGCACAGCATAGACTCTGTATTAAGCAGATGTGTATTAGCTGTTGAACATGTGCTCACCTCAGTGACATTGGTGTGGTAATGTACTCACTCTTCGTTATTCCTTCCGAATCCCTGCAGGGCACCGCCTCTCCCCAGACGAATGCCAGACCTGGATGCCATGCGTGAACATGACTGCATACGCAGATACCGCTTCTCGCAAGAATTGATAGAGGACTTGACCCGCCGGCTTGCACCACACCTCCAACCACAACACAGGTATCCTACAGCTCTGACCCCCAAGATGAAGGTGATGGCAGCCCTACATTTTTTTGCCACCGGCACGTTTCAATTGACCATAGCTGATGTCGGTGTCATGTCCCAGACAATGTTCAGCCGTGTCCTGCATGATGTTATAGAAGCCATGTTGGTGCACCTGGATGAATTCATCCATTTTCCCACTCGTGAGCAGTTGACAGGTGTCAAGGGTGAGTTCTATGCCCTGGGAGGGAGGCCTCATGTAATTGGGGCCATTGATGGGGAACATGTGGCTTTGGTACCACCACAGGCACAGGAGGTAGCCTATAGAAACAGAAAACATTACCACTCCATTAATGCCCTTGTGGTGTGTCTTGCTAACATGCTGATTTCTCATGTCTGTGCACGTTTTCCAGGGTCTGCACACGATGCATACACCATGAGGCGTAGCAGGGTGCCAGAAATGATGCTGCAGCGGCACGTGGAACGAGCATGTCTTGTTGGTGGGTATACTCTGTTAGTCCTGTGTTCAGCGCTATCTGTGTATCTTACGGCATCTCCTGACCCACTTCTTCACATGATGTTTCCATGTAGGGGACTCTGGCTATCCCAACATGCCATGGCTGATGACGCCTCTCCGCAACCCCAGAACAGCCGCAGAACACCGGTACAACGACACCCATGGGCAGACGAGGCGCGTGATTGAGAGGACGTTTGGACTCCTGAAGAGCAGATTTCGGTGCCTCCACAAGACCGGTGGCGCCCTCCCATATGCCACGGTGAAGGTCTGCAAAATCTTCATTGTGTGCTGCATGCTGCACAACATGGCAGTGGAGAGGGCCGTGCCACTCATCCTTCATCCGGATGAGCAGGATCATCCACCCGTGGAGGATGAAGGGCTCGGGCACAGGGCAAGTGAGGATGAGGATGAGGACATCCGGAGTCAGCTTATCCGCAACTTCTTCTCATGATGGTGAGTCCCTGTGTCTGAGTGTGCACGCTTTGAGCCTTGTGTGGCATGTGTTGCAATGTGTGTGTCGATCTGACTGTGTGTTAAGTGACTTGGAGGTGTGTTCTGATGTGTCATTCAAGTGATGATGTCATTCCACACATATTAGCTGGGACACTAAATTTATTAAGGGCATGGTGACAACATCATTCCTGTAGAGTACATGTACATGTCTGAGGATTACTAGCTCTTCGCTGACTTGTTGTGTGTCTGGCCTCCACAGGTTCTTGCGGCTGTCGTCTGCTCATGTCATCATTGCCCTCCTGCTATTCCTCACGAGTATTGCAACGTGTGCTGGATCAGAGTTACATTCACAGACATGGTGAAAAGTCATTTGGGGTAAAGAGTGCAGCAAGGCATTTTGTGGGTGGTACGTGTTTGTGATATGTGGGGACTGCTCCTGTGCATGTTGTGTTACCATGCATACATGTCAACTCACCATGGGCCACATGACGTGTTGCATGGCTCACATGAATTGATAGTCACCCTTCCTGACAGTCATCTGTAATGGTTTGTGGATTCTGATGAAGGCATCAATGTGTGTATAACGTCCCTCAGGAACATACGAGATGCTAATGGTGGACATAGTGTGGGACATCCCCATATGAGGCTCAATGGGGAATTGTAGACTCTCCATGTGCAGCAAGGGGTGTTAGGCTCAACCCCTTCACTTGTGTGCCAGCTCAGTAGGATTTACACATCTGTGTGTTGAAGGGGGTGTCCAGTGTAGGTCGCACATGGTCAGCCAAATGACCTGTGAGTCTGTTCCAATTGATGCATTTCCCTTAGTGTGAGGCTGAATAATAAAGGTGTTTGTCACACTCCAAGGTGCCTTATCTCTGTCAATGCAGGTCTCTTGCCACTTTGCATGCGGCATATCTGGCATAGTTGTGGAAGATTATGCATAGGAGTCCATGTGTAGTTTAGCAACATGCATGCAGTTGCTCATGGATTAGGCTCCCTATTGGGCATGAAGTACATGGTCGTGTATGTTTTTTGGCATGTTGGTCCACAAAATGGGCCATCAACAGCTGCTGAGGGTGTGTCTCCTGTGCGCAGGTCGGCCTTCTGTTTCCTGATCCGGTGTCATGCTTCTTTGGTGATTGTGCATGCATTGTCTCTGGGTGTGCCATGTGACACTGGACACTCCTCACTTTACACACACGCCTGTTGCAGTTGTCCTTCTGACATCCTAGTCTATGTGTGCAAATTCTGTCATTTTGCAAGGAGATGCCGCCTGCTGCTGCGGCCCCTGCAGCAAGGGCCCACAGAGTATCCAGATTTGGCAACACACACGTCTTCAAGATGCTCCTCACTTCCTCCCTCCACACATTCATTTGGCTGTCCTCAGCTTGTCTATGCCACTGTTGCCGCCACGCGGTGCCAAAGGCTGGACCATCAGCACATGCAAGGTGCACATTGCACCACCATCCTGTCCTTGCATAACCCACATCACACTACAGTCTGATGTATCAGCCACACTCCAAGCTATGTCCATCCGCACATCTAACGCCTGCTGTCAGACATACCCTGGGCACACACACGACACCTTTGCATGCTGAGTGTGCAACTCCAACTGCCTACACTGCGCTGCCCCGCCTTCCAGGCCCTGTCACACCAACCAGGTCACGTCCCTAATACTCCCCACAGGCTCTGTAGCCCAGCAAGGGCATGGGAGTGGGACTCAAGGCTTCAGCATGTAGTATGGTGTCATCGTCTGGGACATGGCACAGGTATCATCTCTCAGCATGTCAATCTACAGAGTGTCCAGGACCCCCCTCTCCACCATCACATGCGCACAGCACCTCATCATCAGCTTGTATGCCATTGACATCCAGGTGCTCCTCACCCTCAACAAAGACACAGACATTGGCAGTTCCATCATTAAAGTATGCATGAGATCCATTGGTGAATGGCTGAACACGAGCCACCTGAGGCTGGACTTGTACAGGACTGAGGTGATCATCTGAGGATTGTCCCCTTCCAGCTGGGTCAAGTGCCTGTGTCCCACCCGCAAGAGCCCTGCACAAGCACCCAGTGGCCACACACACAAGATGGTGTGCATCATGTTTGGCTCGCTCACATATGCCATGCTAGTCCACACCATCTGTACCTCATGCTGCAACACCCTCTGCATTATGCACATGATTCACAGATAGATCCACTCCAAGAAAAGACAGACCATCCCCCAGGTCCATGACAACATCCGTATCAAATACTGCCCTGCCCTCTACGGAGCAAGTACATCCAAACTCCCAGGAAACTGGTCCACTTCCAGGGTGCATCTGCACACCTCAGATTCAACACCCTGCACCCCAGCCACCTCACCGTCCACCATAGATAGCTGCAATGGATCACTGTCTGCTGCAGGATGACCTCCACACTACCCACCCACACTCAGGAGGCAGTCCACAACCCCGACCCCAACCAACCTTGTACGTCTGTCATCCTAGATCCCGTTGGGCCATCTCCGTGCATCCAACCTTGCCCTGGCCACCGTTCTTCACATCCACCGTACTCCAGCATACAGGACATTGTTCTCCCACCTGGCCACACATACCTGGGACTCCCTCCCCGGGAACCTCCACATGAGCCATGACCTCTACGCCTTGATAATAATCTCCCAAATAGGTCTCTCCGCACATTTTAGCAAGCACCCCCTCAGCAGCCAGAGGCCATCACAGGTGAGTGTTGTGCTCCATGCCTACATTGAATGATACCGTGTGACCCATGTGTGTCCTGTACCAGACTCTGATCCCAGGGTATGGATGGCTGGAGTTAGTTCAACACTCAGGCATAGTTTGACATTTCCACACACATATGTTGTTGAATAATGCAAAATGACAGGAACGTCTCATGTCCAAAGTGATATATTTATTTGCGGTGGGGTAAGTGGTTTGGTAGATGCAATTAGGTGCTCTACCGGGGAATAGAATCCAAAGTTCACAGAGGAAGATGGTATCCTTGGCATTGGAAGTCATCAGAGTCCAGGGCACAGTGTTGGTCATCATTGGTCAGACTGTGACCAGCAAGTCCATGTGGCAGAGAATGTCATTGGATGAGGTGCTGCTGTTGCGCCAGAGGGCCAGGTGCCAGGCCAGGTGACCTGGGAGATGGGGATGGTCCGCTGACTCCCACGGTCTTTTCCATGGACGACCCACCTTCCTCCGGGGACCCTCAGATACATGCCTTGACGATGCTGGGGACGCTCCATCAGACGAATCCTCCTCCTCCTCCCTCCCTGTGTCTGGTGCTGGTCTACGCCTGGTGGCACAGGGAGGGTTGCCCATGCTTTGGGCGATCTGACGGAGTGATTGGCTCACATCCCTGTGCACCACCAGGAGCTCAGCCAGTCTTGCCTCCATCCGTCCTTGGTGTTGTTGATGACTGGCATGATGCTCGACCTGCAGGTTCTTAATCTCATTGAGGGTCCCCTGCATCTCGGAGAGTCTGGACACGACCTGGTTGATGCCTCTGGTGTTACGCCGGTATGAGTCCAGGATGTTGTGTATGTGTGACATACCGGTGTCCTGAGCTGGCTGGTCAGGTTCGCGCCTCCGCCTGCCTCCACTCCCACCACCCCTGCCCACTTGAGCCTGGCCTGCCCTTGTGGGCACATCGGGTCTACGGGACCCCTGAGGGATGGCATTTGCAGGGTTGCCTGCCTCCTCCTGGGTGCCCGGAGAACCTTGTCCCTCCTGGTCAGACTGGCTCTGTTGTTCAGTGCGAGCAGGGCTCCTGGGTGTGTCCTGGGATGTGGCAGGAATGGGGTGGTGGTTGGCACAGATGTACCTAACGCAGGTGCTGCAGGGGCTTGGGCACCAGAGGGTCCAGGTTGGTCGGGGTCATCCACGGAGTGGTGAGAGTCGTCTCTGCTGGTGGGATCATCTTCATGCGGAGCCTGGGACTGTGATTCTTCCCCCCCAGTGTTGGGGGGAGATCGCCGATGTTGCCCTGTGTGTGAGAGAGAGACAATGTTAATGGTGTTTCATGCGACATCTATGTTTCATACATATTCAAGTTGACACAGTTCCTCCAGGTAGTTGGATGTGCCTAGCATTCCTCTCAATGTCCACTTGGGGATGGGTATGTTGCGGGGGACAGATTGGGATGTTCTCCTGAGTGTTTGACCTGTAGATTGTTGGCTCTGAGGCTTATTTGGCTCTGGATTGGTCTTGTTGTGTCACATGTCCATTTTTTGAGTGTGTAAATCAGTTGCCTGCCCCGGGGGTGTGTGCTTGTGTTAGGGGGGGGGGTTGTGACCGGGCATGCTGTTGTGTGTAGTGTGAGTTGTCATTGGGTCTCCCAGGTGATGTGTCTGTCCCCTCATGGTGCATGCTGGCATGACAGTGAGTGTGAGTTCCTGTGCTAGATACCTGTGCTTGTGGAGTTGGTGTTTGAGTGTACAGTGGTCCCAGGAGGGCCTTGTGCTGCATACAGCAGGGCCAAGTGTCAGCTAGCTTGTCAGTACTTTGCCAGTCCCTGTGCATTGTGCATGGGTATGTACCTATGCCATATGGGCTGAGGGCATTGGTGTCTGCGTCTCATTTTCACAATGTGTTGCATGCGGCCCACCATCCCAGCCTCCCGGACATCCAGTCTTGTGTTTGTGGTTGTTGTAGCCTTGGACATGGCCTTGCCTTGATTTGTGAAGGGTGCATGGAGACGTTAGTGGCATGAGCGTGGTTTTTGAGTGTGGTTGGGTGCGGTGAGTGCTTGGGGGAAGTTGCATGCATTTGGTGTATATGTGGTGTGGACCCCATTGCCCCCATGTTACGTAAGTTGTTTGTGTACTCACCAGGCTCTGCGACTCCTTCGACTCCATGTACTCCCACCGGCAGTAGCAGGGCCATCACCTTCTCCTCCCAGGGATGGTAGTGTACGGGTCTGCGGGGCGGCCCACCTCCAGTGATGTTACTCTGGGCATACTCTTTGTTCATTTTCCTCTTGACCGCCCTGCGCAGATCGTACCACCTGGCTTGGCATTCATGCCTGGTCCTTCGGATGGGCGCAACAGCATTCACCTTATCGACAATCCTCTGCCAAATGGCAGATTTTTCAGCTATGCTGGTCTGTCTGACCAATGTTCCAAACAGCTGTGGCTTGACTCTGATGACTTCGTCGACAAGGAGGTCCAGCTCCGCCGTTGTGAACTTTGGATTCTTGTCTGTGGGCATGGTGTGGGGTGTGGGTGTGGGTGTGGATGGTTGTGGGTGTGAATGTGACGGTGTGTGTATGAATGTGAAGAGGGGGATGTTTGTGGAGGAGGTTGTGTGAAGGTGTGTGAGTGAAGGTGTAGTGGAGGTATGAGTAATGTGGAGTTGTTTCTCAGTGGGGTCTGTCAGCAGTGGGTCTGTTGCAAAGTCTCATGGGTTGTGTGTGTGGGCCCTTTTTATTGGTCCATTTTTGGGTGTGGCTGTGTTTGAATTTTGGTGGGTGTGTTATAAGAGGTGGTTGTGATTTGGGGCCTCTGTTTGCCTGTTTGGATGTGCCAGGTCAGTCATTGCGATGTATTTTGTCATGTAGACGTGTTTTGTGGTGTTCTGCGAGTCGAATTGACCCTCCTTGTGCTGTTTTACAGTGTCCTGGTTCTGTAAGAGTCTTTTTCGCGTAGGTACGATCCGTACATACGCGATGCTGGGTGAGGGTGCTGGGGTACGGTGTTGGAGTGCGGCACGTACATGCGGGGGGGGTACGGTGCGTACACGTGCGGCCCTGGGGTACAGCACGTACATGCGGAGGTACGGCACGTACATGGGGGGGTAAGGTAGGTGCGTACATGGGGGGAGGGGGCGTACATGGGGGAGGGCATGTACGTGCGGTGGGGGTACGGTGCGTACAGGTGCGGCCCTGGGGTACGGCATGTACATGCGGAGGTACGGCGCGTACATGGGGGAGTTAGGCGCGTACATGCGGTGGGGGTACGGTGCGTACATGTGCGGCCCTGGGGTACGGCTCATTCATGCGGAGGTACGGTGTGCACATGCGGGGGTGATGTGCGTACAGGGGGGGAAGGCACGTACATGGGGGGGTACGGCGCGTACATGGGGGGTATGGCACGTACAGTTGCAGGGCTGGGGTACAGTGCGGACAGGGTGGTGTACGGTGCTGACATATTTGGGGGAGGGGGGCTGTACGGCTCGTACACGGGCATAAGCTTACCCGTGTAAATGTGTGCTACTGCGTTGGCTCCGTACGGGCCATTTTACGTGCGATTGTGTATTCAGACGGACGGTCGGGATCGTACTTGCGTGCTCGGACTTGTGTTTTACGATTTGCACGGAAAAATGTCCGGCTCACTTTCGTACACTTTTCCCGAAGATATTCGGACGTAAAAACTTTCCGACGCACTCTCGTAGACTTTTCCCGACGCTATTCATAGTTATTTTTCATGGACGAATCGTACTTGGCTGTTTGTACGGTACTTGTAAGACTCGTACGTAAAAAAATACGGATACGGGTCGTACGCAAATTATTTTTAACGGATTGGAATCGGCACCTAGATGAATGACAGCTAACCCATTTTACATAATTATCAACCATTATGAGATTCACTGGCCATACCGATCTGTCTACAAGATATTTTAAGCATCCCAATCAGAAGAGCTGTTTTTACAACTTGGGCAGGGCTCCTGAATGATGGGGTGCTACATTCATCTAAACAAAATGTACATACTGAAAAGAAAATTAAAAATTAGATGGTTCACTGACCTATATAGATATAGACAGCAGGTAAGTCAAAAAATATTGGCTAAAAAATATCAATGTAACAAATATAGATGTATAAAATATTGACATTTATATAAATATAAAATAAATATTATATTAAATATATTAAATATTAAGTATACTTTTAACAAAATAAAATATATTTAATATACATTTCATAAAATATAACAGATACATTTAATAAAAAAATAAACACACAAACATAATAATTTAAACATATATATTTACTTTAGAACAATTAATAAACTATTATTTGTAATTTATGTTAGAAGTTTAAAATACCATAAAAAATGAAAATATATATTAATTATTTAAAAAATGAAAAAACTAAAATCTATTAAAACATTACACTATTAAAAAATATTTAAACTTTAATTTCACAATACAATCAGTGCAACAGTAGGGAAAGTGTTGGATAGCAAAGGGGTACACATAACTATTCCCACTCCTGTGAGTGCAACAGTAGGGTTAGTGTTGGATAGCGGAGGAATTATATTTACTATTCCAACTCCAGTGAGTGCAACAGTAGGGAAAGTGTTGGATAGCAGAGGGGTAAAAGTTATTATTTCCACTCCAGTGAGAGCAAAAGTAGTGAAAGAGTTGGATAGCGGAGGGGTAAAAATTTCTATTCACCCTCCAGTAAGTGCAACAGTAGAGGAAGTGTTGGATAGCGTAGGGGAAAAAATGACTATTCCCACTCCAGTGAGTGCAACAGTAGAGAAAGTGCTGGATAGCGGAGGGACATAAATTACCATTCACACTAAAACAGTTTAATATACATTAAAAAAAAATTAAAATCCTACAAATTAATAAATAATATTTGAAGAAATAAAAATCAAATGTATTAACTATATAAGAAGAAAACATATTATAATTTAATTAAATATAATAAAAAACTACAAACATTATATGAAATAAAATAATGAACAAATGTATTATTTTTTTTAAACTAGAAAATATTTACCAGTAAAAAAATGAATTAACACAAAAATGTTTTTATTTTATTTCCTACCCTATAGCACCACACCAAAAACAAAACACTTAAACATTTCAGATTACATTTACTTCCATAATTAACATAATTAATATTCAATTAAAAATATTATTAATAAAAAAAACAAATAACCATTAATTGACTACGCACACTTTAACACTATAATATCCACAACACACACCTAAATTAAACTATAAAATAATAAAACACAATTAAAACGTATTTTTAAATTAAAAACTATTACTATTAACAACTAATAATAAAATAATTAAAATGTATTTAAAACCCCCCCTTTATACCTTTAAAAGTAAAAACAACACACAAAATAATAAATAATTACCCAAAATAAGTATCAAATAATTAACATTAATTAACAGCTATATATTAATTAATTAAACAAAAAATACTTTGCACCCTTTACTTCTATAAACTCCACAACAAACATCTAAAATTGATTACACAATTCCCATATTAACATTTTGGCAAAAAGTTAATAATAATAAATAAATAAACTACTTAACACCCTTTACTCCTATAAACCCCAAAACACACACCTAAAATTAATTGCACAAAGACCATGATTAATTACTAATTAATTAATTAAAATTAACAACCAATTATAGTAATTCATATATTAAATAAAAATTCCTTCCCACCCTTTACACCTATAAAAACCACAACACACACCTAAAATTTATGACACAATTACCATAACTAATTACCAATTAATTAATTAAAATTACTTAACACCCTTTACACCTCTAAACATCACAACACATACCTTAAATAGTGACACAATTACCATAACTAATTACCAATTAATTAATTAAAATTACTTAACACCCTTTACACCTCTAAACATCACAACACATACCTTAAATAGTGACACAATTACCATAATGAATTACCAATTAATTAATTAAAATAATTAACAACCAATTATTAATCAATTAACAATAAATTACTTCACACATTCAAATCTTTACAATCTCAATTAAACAAATTGTCATAATTTAAAAAATCAATGAATAGAATTAAATTACTTACATCTCTATTTCCCTATAAACCCACAATCCGCTACGGAACTAAAAATGCAAAATTTGAATAAAAAAATTAAGAACTACTAAAAATGTAACACATATATTAAAAATACAAACAATTCTTACACAAAAAACATACATATAAAATATATACTAAAAAACATAACATTAATTAAAAAAACAATATTTTTAACAACTATATTTTGGCAAATGATATTAAACCCTCTGATATTTTTAAAGTCGATATTACTTACCTCAAGTTGATATTCTTGACCACAATATTCTTGCTGTCGATATTTCTGAACCACTATATTTATAACTCGATATTTCTGCAACTCGATATTCTGTCTGCACACCAAATTAGATCCATCCAACTATCAGTGTGTGCTGCACCATTTAAGCAAAAAAATACAGATAAAGCAACTGTTTGTTGGAAAGCCCTGCCATCTTTTCCAGCAAAAACACTATTAGCCAAATGGTACAATGTATTTTGAGAGATTATTGAATCTTATATGGCGTCACCATAGAAGGTCTTAAATGAATGCTTGCCATCACTTGAGATAGAAAATAACTACAAGTATTTAAAGAACTTGTGAAAACTGCACTTTTAACCTTGAACCATTTCTTTCCCCTTACAGTCTGTCTATGGTTCCAGCAAACGTGGCTATGTTTAGAATGAAATATTAGGAATGTATGTGTTAATAATGGAGTTATTAGATGTGCAAGATGTAATGCCTGCACAAGTAATCGGAATACAAATTCCCCCTCCCTGGAAACCAAGCACTCCATTGTAGCTCTTGGCTCTTTCACGATAGCAAAGAAGAGCAATCCAAGGCCTGCTCAGGGAAGTTGGTGTGGGCTAGTTATCACCATTCGCAGGTACACAATAATGACACTCAATAAATGATTGTCCAGTCTGTGCTTTTTCAAGTAGAATAAGTTCAACCATTTCCCACTCATCTAGATGTTGTCTTAGATGTTCAGTGAAGCCCAAGAGGGCAGGTCTAGTGCTTTGGCCCGCCATATAGCCAGACCGTGAGATGTGTAAAAACATTTGGGCCTCCACAACTGATGTAAGCCAGGTGTTAACATATTTCTCCAAAATGTTGGAGAAAATGGGCAGTAAAAATATCGTTGGTTGGGTCAAGATTGTTTTTATTTTAAAGTGGGAGGACCATATCATGCTTCGGTACAAGGAGGCCAAACTTGTATGGTGTAAGAGAATCCAGTGGCGAGTCCGATTTAATCGAGAGCAAGATAGTCTCAAAGACCGGAAAGTCCAATAGTGCCATGACGCCATTTTGGATGTTGGACCAGAAGTAAATAAGATATGATCATCCGCATCTCAAGTGCTATATGAGATGTGATTACATGCAGCAGAATCAGTGGATTGAGTCTGATCCTCATTTTCCTTCAAAAAAAAAAAAGATGAATAGTTTCCACTTTTTTAATGAAAAAGGGCACGCTACACGCATTGAGGATGTGATAGCAAAAGGCAGGAAACAATTTACTCAGGTGTAAGAGACCTCTAGCCATTTTGGAAAACACATTGGGACAATTTTGCACGTTGGTAAAACCATGTTCAAGCAGTTCTACAGAGTCCATGGGAGTTTTTTATTGCGAATTTGTAATTAGCTTTAAACTCCTCATCGTAAGACTTCCTCTAGCATCTTTCCAGGGCCTTACAACATTTCTTTTCAAGAAGAAGAGTTTCATTCAACCAAGGCACCGATGATTGAAGTCTTCCTGAACATTTAGCTGTGGGTAGTAGAGCTGTCTCTACAGCATTAATAATCCACCTGTCATCTAGACTCTGATCATCTTCAACTGTATATTTTAGAGCAGGCATAGTGCTCTGAAGTTACACGTTCAGGGCTGGAACAGTCAGTTTGGACTATTCCTGGTCTTCTTTACAGGGCACAACCATCCTGTGCCAGAGGAAATCAGAATTCTGATATGAAAATGTAACACTAGATCTCCTGATCAGATCAATGGTATAGGTGGATCTATAACCAGATCCTTCATATTAGACAGGACCGGGTCTAAAAGGTGACCTGCTTCATGTGTGGGTACCGAATTGCACAAAGTCAGATTCAGAATATTCAGATCCTCAATAAAAGTAGTGGCATAACTACATTTGGAATCATTCAAGTGGATATTGATATCACAGAGCAGCGTAAAATACAGAGGGCTACTAAGTCAGGAATGAACGCACACCCATTCCCAGTATACCCTGGAGGTCGGTAGATCAGGGCTCCCAACAGTGTATATGTATGTGTAAGAGATAGCAAAAAGAGCACAGTCTCACAAGCAGGAAGTGACAGATCTTCAATATTACATTTATACTCTTTTCTAAACACAATTGTGATCCCTTCACCTGTCTTAACCTGTCTGTCTTTATCTACTATTGTGTAGTTGGGGGAGCAGTGCTGCAATCATGTCTGGTGATGATCTATCATGGAGCCATGTCTCAGTTAAAAATAGGGCATCAACATTTTTTTCCCATAGAAAATTACAAACGTGCTTTTGATGTCTAGGGAGGGCGTGACAATTTATACAAAAAATGGAAGGCATTTGCACCCTCTGCCTCCAGTCGTAACATTCTAACACCACTCTTCTGGGGAGTGGACCCCACATACAGCCTCTCCCAGAGCATAACATTTTTAATAACCTTGTACCAATGCCTCAGGGACTGGCCCGCTCCAGTGGTCTCCTTAAAAGTTGCTGCAGAGCTCCACACTCTGCAGTGGTCAAATGTCAAATCTTTGAAACTTGGATATATCCAACTTTGTTGGGCAGATTTCCACGATCTTGGGCTCATTTTGCTCCTTTGTAGCACACCTCCTTGACTCAAAAGTCCCACACTTTGAAGGGAGATTCTTACACTGGCTCCCTCCACCAGCTTTCTCCTTTTCTTCGTCTCTGATGCTGCTATCTTCCTGCTCAGGTACAGAAGTCCAGAACTTTCCACAACTGTTCCTTAGGGGTTGTAAGGGAACCAAACTCACTGGCCCTAAAGAGACCCACTGGCCCTGGGATACCTAGGCCATTACAACATCGGGGGGTTGCCCTTTCAACACTCCATGGTGTTGCTGCTGTCACAGTCCGGGTCCAGTGTCTTGCTCTTCTACATATTTTGGGGTGCCACTTTTATGCTGAGTACAGCCTGCGGTTGAGGCATTACCCTATTCTCTAACCTTCCCCTTTCCTGAGTTTGGCTCCAACCCAGTTAGTGACAAAAAGGCTTGTGTTGGGTCTCTTTGTGTGTGTTGGGGAAAGGGGAAAGCCCCTTTGAAGGGTAATAAGGTCAGAGCCTGACTCCTCCTCCAGCTGTGCTGTCAGAAAGACTCATCCTGACCACACTTAAGCCCCTTTGTGCACTGTCTGTCTCCAATACACATTTACCAGTGGAAGAGCCATCACCAGCTCAGCCCACTGGAAACTCGAAGAATCTCTAGGCAGAAAAATGACAACTTTTAAAAAGTGACATTTCTAAAATAATCATTTAAAATCCATCCTCACCCTTAAAGAGGAATTTAAATCACAATTGAGAAAAGTGTAAGAAGTATATTTCTAGCTCCTACCAATACGAATTTAGCATTTCATAGATGTACCAAGGTTGCCCATTGTTTCCCTTTGGCAACAGCCAGCCTTGCTACGATGAAAATCATTTTGGGGGATATTTCACTGTAAGCACATGCTCAACATTAATTTCTTGCATACCCTACTTTTAAATGTATGCAATTTATATATGCATTTATCTGTTTTTATGGGCAATAAGGCCTAAATAGAGGTGCCTTATTAATATTTAAAAGGAAGTTTTATGCATTTCAATAAGGGAATTTTGACAGGTCAAATTGGCAGTTTGAAACTGCTACAGGCAGGCTACTTGTATGATCAATCAATCAATCCATCAATCATAACATTTGTAAAGCGCACTACTCACCCGTGAGTGTCTCAAGGTGCTGAGGGGAGGGGTGCTGCTACTGCTCGAAAAGCCAGGTCTTGAGTAGCCTCCTGAAGGTGAGTAGGTCCTGGGTCTGCCGTAGAAGGAATGGGAGGGTGTTCCAGGTTTTGGCGGCGAGGTGGGAGAACGATCTGCCGCCGGTGTTCGCTCTTCGGATGCGGGGGACGGTGGCTAGGGTGAGGTCAGTGAAGCGGAGCTGGCGGTTCGGTGTGTAGAAGGTGAGTCGTCTGTTGAGGTATGTCGGTCCGGTGTTGTGGAGTGCCTTGTGTGCGTGGGTTAGGAGCTTGAAGGTGATCCTCTTGTTGACGGAGAGCCAGTTTAGGTCTTTTAGGTGGGGTGTGATGAGGCTGCGGCGAGGGATGTCAAGGATCAAGCATGCGGAGGCGTTCTGTATGCGTTGTAGTCATTTCAGGAGTTTGACAGAGGCTCCTGCGTAGAGGGAGTTGCCGTCATCTAGCCAGCCGCTGACGAGGGCCTGTGTGACCATTCTTCTTGTTTCGGTGGGGATCCACCTGTGGATCTTGCGCAGCTTGCGGAGGGTGTTGAAGCAGGAGGACGAAACGGCGTTGACTTGCTTGGTCATTGAGAGTGTTGAGTCGAGGATGAACCCTAAGTTGCGTGCGTGGTCGGTGGGTGTAGATGCTGCTCCCTGTGTGGTCGGCTACCAGGAGTCGTTCCACGCTGAGGTCGTGGAGCCGAGGATGAGGACTTCCGTCTTGTCTGAATTCAGCTTCAGGCAGCTGATCTTCATCCACTCTGCGATGGCTTTCATTCCTTCGTGAAGGTTGGTTTTGGCGGTGAGGGGGTCCTTGGTGAGGGATAGGATCAGCTTGGTGTCTTCGGTGTAGGAGATGATGTTGAGGTTGTGCAGTCTGGCAATGTGAGTGAGTGGTGCCATGTAGATGTTGAACAATGTCGGGCTGAGGGATGATCCTTGGGTACACCGCAGATGATCTCGGTGGCTTCAGATCGGAAGGGGGAGGCGGATGCTCTGGGTTCTGGGAGGAAGGAGCTCATCCAGTCCAGCGCTTTGTCATGGATCCCAGCGTTGTGGATGCGTGTGCGTAGGGTGCGGTGGCAGACAGTGTCAAAGGCAGCTGACAGGTCCAGGAGGATGAGGGCCGCAGTTTCGCCGTTGTCCTGTAGGATCCTGATGTCATCAGTGGCAGCGATGAGGGCAGTTTCGGTGCTGTGGTTGCTGTGGAACCCGGATTGGGACGGATCCAGGATGCTGTTCACCTCAAGGTAGCGGGTCAGTTGTCTGTTGATGGTGTTCTCGATGACCTTCGCTGGGAACGGGAGCAGGGAGATGTGTCAGACGTTCTTGAAGTCCTTGGGATCTGCTTTGGGTTTTTTGAGTAAGGCGTTGATCTCGGCATGCTTCCAGCTTTCCGGGAAGGTCACGGTCTTGAAGGAGATGTTGATGGCCTTGCGGAGATGGAGTGCGATGGTGGAGCTGGCTTTGTTGAAGATCTTGTGTGGGCATGGGTCTGATGGAGAGCCGGAGTGGATGGTGTTCATGATTTTGATGGTGTTGTCATCGTTTATGCCGGTCAAGGTGAGCAGGGGATCGGTGTGGGTGGTGGCTGTGAGGTCGGAGGTCTCGGTGATTGTCGGGGTGGTCAGGGTGTTGAAGCTGTCGTGGATGTCTGCGATCTTGCGATGGAAGAAGCTGGCAAGGGTGTCGCATAGGTCTTGTGAAGGTGGGATGTCGTTGGTGTTGGAGCTGGGGTTGGAGAGCTCCTTCACGATGTTGAAGAGCTCTTTGCTGTTGTGTGCGTTGTTGTCTAGGTGGTCTTTGAAGGAGGTCCTTTTGGCAGATCTGATGAGGTGCTGGTGTCTGCGGATGGCGTTCTTGTGGGCTGCGTAGCTGTCCGGCGTGTGTTCGCGGTGCCATTTCTTCTCTAGTTTTCGGCAGGTTTGTTTGGATGCCTGGAGGTCCGTGGTGAACCATCTGGCTTTCTTGTTGGTGTGTCTGTTGGAGGGTTTCTTGAGTGGGGCGAGGGTGTTGGCACAGTCGTCGATCCACTGAAAACTACCAGGTTGCTCACAAACATAGTTTCTTGCTTGCAGCCTGTGAGCACACATCTGTGCACACAGGTTCAAGTGTAACCAGCACAGTGCCTCTAACTCTAGCTACATCACAGCGGCCTTATCATAAAATGCAGGGTGATCAAAAAGCAAAAAATCCTGGTCTATTAGATGGGCAAAACCCATTTGCAACAGAGTGCCTCAAGGGTAATAAATAAAATGTCAGTGATGTACAGATCCTCAGATTGTGCCTGGCTCATCAGTCCTATTGGACTTCATGAAGTCAGATATAGAGTTCACTAAGTCGCAGAATGACTTACATTTTAAATTAAGAATTTGGGGTGAGTGGCTATAGGAATATTTTTAGTATAGCAAGTCAATATCTAAACCTGTCAGTAAATAAGAACTAACTGTTGTTTCACCTGATGGTTCTTGTGAAACAGCAGATATTTAGGTTTTGCATAAAGACCCCCCAAACACAAAGTATGTTTACATAATGGATACAAATGTAAAAAAAAGCAAGAAATTAAAGTTTTGGTCACCTCATTAGGAGTGTCTGGCTTCTACCTATTTGTTGTTTGTTATTCAGCATCCTATGAATATGTCCTCATTTGCACATATCTTTGGGGTTAATACTCCAACTGGACTTCTGTAGACTGACAGGGCCTCAACGATTCTTGAATACAGGGTGCTTGGTTCCGCAATCCACAAGAATGGTAAACATATGAGGTTATATACAATTAAAAATATCTATACAGGTGCACCTGAATCCTGGCCACTGAGGGGGGTTCTGAAAGCCAATAAAAGCAAAGAAGCAGCATTTGACTCCACTTAGTTTTATGGGTGCCTGCAGGCTCAGCATAGTTGAGGGGGTATTTGCACATAATCAGAGAACAACAGGTGACCTTAATGTGTGGTTACTGCAACCCAAACCACAACTCATCGGTTTAGCACATGCACTGCAGCCAGCACATTGCTTTTGTTATGGGACGCATGCCCCACATCTGGACCATTCATATCCAGAGACAGTGTGCATTGGCACAAAGCAGGGCCTTCCATCGAAAAAAGCAATTCAATGTAGATCTTTTATACCGCTCTAGTCCAAAAACTGCGTATTCCCATAGCTGGAACAGCTAAGTTTTATTCTCATGCCTTATGTGTAAAGTATGTCTTTCTAGTTTGCAAACACTTTCTGGGCTCCCTTTTGGGCTCCTTTTGACGTTCAGTCAGTCAGTTTTTAACCCTGTCCGAAGCCCCTATAATCTATGTGACACATTTGAATCGAGCATCAACTCATTGGTTTACAATCACAAAACTCAAACATCCTGCCAAGTTGGTACATTTCAGCGTGTTCAATAAGCCAATCCCTATCTAAAATATATTCCAAATAATGGCACAGCAGGACGTTAGTAATGTTAATGTTAATACCGAGGTTTCTGATGTATCTGCACTTGTAGACTGATATAGCCAGTAAATACAGAACCAACAGTCAACGAAAGCGGAAAAATGTTTATTTAAATTCTCTATTGCTAGCAATTTA
Source organism: Triturus cristatus (assembly GCF_964204655.1). Taxonomy (NCBI): domain Eukaryota; kingdom Metazoa; phylum Chordata; class Amphibia; order Caudata; family Salamandridae; genus Triturus; species Triturus cristatus. The sequence continues at coordinate 457,604,073 of NC_140586.1, read as the reverse complement.
CTACGGTATATTCAAAACTTCCAATTTGCAGGCCATCCGCAGCAAGAGAAGCATTCTGAAGGGAAAGGTGCTTTGAAAGGATTTCCTCAAATGCAGTGGCAACTCGTCCCTTACTCCGTGCACTATAGGAAAATGGCACCTCGTCATTTCAAGCAAATACTGTTACTTGTCACGTCTTCTGTGGATATTATGCTCTTCCTAGTTACGGGTGCTCTGTTTTTGATGGTCCATTTATTTTAAAAAACACAAATGGAATACAGTCAAAAATTCCCATATTCTTCCCTCTGTGGCACTTTTTGTTATCAAGCACCAACTCACCGTGCATTAGCAGCCACAAACTGCAATTCATTTAAAGCTGTGATGATATTTGTAAATACACTGAGAAAACATTCACACCTACACAATTAATTGCACTTAGTTGCAATGTTCAGCCCACACTAGTGGTGTTAACACTTCTAGATGGATATAAACAAGTACATGCACATCGCAGGCAATGCAACAGATAATCTATTGCTTCCAATTTTTATAAGGGGCATATTCAACATTTTTGTAAGCGAGTTTGATGGGTATGTGTATCTAGAAAACATTCTGAAAGAAAAGTGCCTTTATAAAGATATCTTCAAATTGACGGTGTTTTGGAAGATGCCCCCATTTTATTTCACTCCAAGAGTCTGAAGTTCAACAGCACCCCAAAAGAGTTGATGCCACTCAGCTCTAGACATTAAGGGGTCTATTGGGATGGCGGTCGGAAAACCATCCTGACCGTCATGGTAGCGGAAATGAAACGTCCACTCATACCACAGCAAAATCGGCGGTCCGATTAGAATCATCCGCCAGAAAAAAACGACTGTGGCGGAACAATGCCACAAAAGACCGCCGGTAGCGGGCAGCACAGGTGAAAATCGGTCTGCAGCGGTCGGATTCGCGGTGGGAAAAGCCAAACTTGCTGCAAGGCCAGCAGATGGACCGCATCCACAATTAGGATACCATTGAGGTGACAGCGGAACGATCCGCTGTTTCCGACTGTCGCAATCGCAAACAGTGATGAATGGGAGAGCCGGCGGAAGGGCTGTTGCATACCCACCGCAGCAGCTGCTCCGGAACAACTATGGCGGTCGACAAAAATACACACAACAAGGCCACCAAGTATACACATCAAACTAGCCATACTGCATCCAGAGAGTCTCACAGGAATAGCCAGGGGAGTGGAGGCTGGTAAGTACAAACAAATGTCTACCATCACACTGCTATGTTCTGTCTTGCACAACTACAAAGCAACACCTCCTAGGCCAAATTCCATTCATGTGCACCACACACTCCCCAACACATGTCTCACAGAGCCAACATTCACTCCCTTTCATTCACCCCAAAGTTATCTAGCAACATTCCCTGGGTTGCATGTGTACAGGCAGCCAGCACTACAACTCTCAGCAGTCCCCCTGTCCCACAGCTGAGCAGGATGGAACACCCCCCCCACCCAAGAGCCATGTGTAACCATTCCCTCCCTCTGCTCCACAGGGAGCCAGCCATCTTAACAGGGAGGGGTGTTTGTGGATAGGCAGCCAGCACTACAACTCCCACCAGGCCCCCTTGTCCCACAGTTCAGCAAGATGGAGCACTCCACCCCACCCAGAAGCATGTAGCAGCCATTGTATTTCAACAACCAAACTTACAGGTAGGTAGCCATCTTAACAGGGAAGGAGTTTGTGGGTGGGAGGCCAGCACTACAACTCTCACCAGACCCCCTTGTCCCAAAGCTCAGCAAGATGGAGCACTCCACACACCCACAACCATGTGGCAGCCATTGAATCTCACTTATCAAACTTACAGGTAGGTAGACATCTTCACAGGGAGGACTGTTTGTGGGTGGACAGCCAGCACTACAACTCCCACCAGGCCCCCTTGTCCCACAGCTCAGCAAGATGGTGCACTCTAGCCACCCAGAAGCAAGATGGAACACTTCTCCCACCCAAGAGCCATGTATAACCCATTCCCTCCCTCTGCTCAACTTCACAGGTAGTTATCCTTTTTCACTGGGAGGGGTGTTTGTGGGTGGAAAGACTGCACTACTGCTCCCACCAGGCACCCTTGTCCCACCCCTGAGCAGGATGGAACACTCCCACCACCCACAACCCACAACCATGTGTCAGCCCTTGCATTGCCCCATCAAACTAACAGGTAGGTAGCCATCTTCACAGGGTGGAGTGTTTGCTCACATCACACTTACATGTAGGTAGCCATTTTAACAGGGAGGGGGGTTTGTTGGTGGAAGGCCACCACTACAACTCCCACCAGGCACCCTTGTCCCACAGATGAGCAGGATGAAACACCCCACCCAGAAGCATGTGGCAGCCATTGTATTTCAACAACCAAACTTACAGGTAGGTAGCCATCTTAACAGGGAGGGGGGTTTTGGGTGGGAGGCCAGCACTACAACTCCCACCAGGCCCCCTTGTCCCACAGCTCAGCAGCAAGATGGAGCACTCCACCCCACCCAGAAGCATGTGGCAGCCATTGTATTTCAACAACCAAACTTACAGGTGGGTAGCCATCTTAACAGGAAGGGGGGTTTGTGGGTGGGAGGCAAGCACTACAACTCCCACCAGGCCCCCTTGTCCCACAGCTCAGCAAGATGGAGCACTCCACCCCACCCAGAAGCATGTGGCAGCCATTGTATTTCAACAACCAAACTTACAGGTAGGTAGCCATCTTAACAGGGAAGGGGGTTTGTGGGTGGGAGGCCAGCACTACAACTCTCACCAGGCCCTCTGGTCCCACAGCTCAGCAGGATGGAATAATCCCCCCACCCACAACCATGTGGCAGACATTCCATTGCTCACCTTCACCTAACAGGTAGGTAGCCATCTTAATAGGGAGGGGTGTGGGTGGGTGGCAGGCCAGCACTACAACTCTCACCAGGACCCCTTGTCCCACAGCTCAGCAGAATGGAGTACTCCCCCCACCCACAACCATGTGGCAGACATTCCATTGTTCACCTTCACCTAACAGGTAGGTAGCCATCTTAACAGGGAGGGGTGTTTGTGGGTGTGAAGCCTGCACTACAACTCCCACCAGGCCCTCTTGTCCCAAAGCTGAGCAAGATGGAGCACTTCACCACACACCCAGAAAGATGTGTCAGAAATTCACCACAAACGTGCCACAGAACAGGTAAATAGACAGTGCATGAGCCCTGCCATTTCACCCAAAAAGCATGGAGCCATATGACCACACCAGCCCTCACATCCCACCAAACTTGGCTTAGATCCAATAGCCATTTCCAGTCTGCAGACAGTTAAGCATATGTAACTGTCACTGAAACCAAAGTGTGACTCATCAAATCACATGCTTAGGAAATTCAGAGCACAATCATGCACAGCATGAAATGCTCTCTGTAGGTAACATGGGGGCAGAGCGTCAAGGCCCATATAAAAAAAAACAAGCATGGTCAGTAGTAAAAAGAAAGCAAAGCACATGATATGACAAAGGTATGCATGAAATTACAATGGGTAGTTTATGTTCAGATGTAATGTCTTCCATGCAGAGTAAACAACAAAGATGCTTCACATAAAGTTGTTGTGCTGCTAGTCGTTAGTTGACGACATGTCCGTGTAATCACACAATCTGCAAGTGGTGCATGGTATCTATTGACATGTCACACAATGGACAAGTAATGTATGTACCTCCACATCATGTCATGATGCTCAGTACCATGCAGCCATACAAATTGATGTCAATGTAAACTGTGTGGTGTATAACATGTAACATTCAAACATCTAACACCAAGCATGTGGGGTGTACTTCAATAACCATTCCCCCTCTGTTCCACAGGTGAATAAGAACTGACAGCTGCAGATGACAAAACCAACCTGCAGAGCCAGTCCCCCCCCCCCACCGGAACATGGACTCTCTGATGCTGACTCCCTAGATTCCTTGGATGCGGAGCCAGAAGCCGGCCCATCAGGCATGCCAGGGTACAACCGGTCCCAGGAGCCCACTGTCCCCATTGCCACCACCTCAGCAACAACAACTGTGCTGACCCCTGCTGTAATGACCTGTGCGGCCTCCACCACCACCAGTGCTGCCTACAACACTGTCCCTGCCTCAGAGGACACCCTCACCACCCCACAATCAGAGGGGGGCAGGGAGAGTATGTGTGTGCATGGAGTTGTGACGCCACAGGTCCAGGACAGCAGGGCAGGGGGGAGGGCAACGGGCCACCAAAATCTACCAGACACTGGGGACCCGATTCACAGAACTAACTTAAGACAAAATCCTAAGCTTACTACCATTTACTCATTTTGGTTTTCACAGAAGGCACTTACTCATTTTGGTATTCACAGAAGGCACTTACTCATTGATGAGTAAGTGCCTTCTGTGAATACCAAAATGAGTAAGTGCATTTTCTCATTTTGGTATTCACAGAAGGCCCTTACTCATCAATGAGTAAGTGCCTTCTGTGAATACCAAAATGAGTAAGTGCCTTCTGTGAATACCAAAATGGTAGTAACTTTAGGATTTTATCTTAAGTTAGTTCTGTGAATCAGGCCCTGGGACCAAAGTCCTGGCCAACATCGCCAGAGTCCTTGGAGCATATGAACGAGCCCAGGGACACACGGGCCAGGCTCTGGAAGATTCACGTGAGCTCCACCTGCTGCTGAGGTCCATAGACACACGAATGGACCAAATCGTGGACCTCTTGGGCCAGCTTGCGGGTGTCCTGAGAGACAGGCCTGTGGCTGCCTCCAGTGGCCCGCAGGATGACAGTCCCTCCACCTCTCCTGTGGCCACAGAGAGGGTGAGTCCTCAGATCCCGCTGAGCCTGCAGCAGAGGCCCCACCCTACCAAACGCTCAAGGGAGGAACACATGGCAAAGCGCCAGCCAAATGCCAGTCAAGGAGCCAGCCATGATGGCACCCCTTTTCACCTTCCCATAGACTTTTTTGACTGTACTTATCCACACTGCCATGTTGATGGCAGGCGTCTGTTGGACTGTGTCAACACATCAATGTGGTGACTAATCTATTATCTCATCTACCAGCACTGACATCCCTAATTCCAGGTGCTTCTTGTGAAGCTATGCACTTTGACATTAAGTTTTCCGCTCTGTTTAATTTTAAGGGAGTTCTCCTTTACCGCCCTCCTGGGTCGAGAGCAGCCTTCCTGACTAATCTACATGTAATAACTGAAGAAATAGCCACTGAAGTCTCCACAACTATACTGGGCGACATGAATTTCCATTTGGATCTAGAAAACGATAACGATACTGCCGCCCTGATATCGGACCTAAAAACGATGGGCCTCAGACAATTGGTCACCTCCCCCACCCATCAGGCAGGTCATACACTGGACGGTATATTCTCAAACGTAGAGGACCTACACATAACCAGCATTCTTCCCATGCCATGGACTGATCACTTCGTTATTTTCAGTAGCCTGACTATAAAGGAACAAAAGAGGAAGAAGCCCACGGCCACAGTTCCAGGTCCCTTTAAAGTATGGAAGAGTCTTAACCATACTGAATTTAAATCACTACTGGACAATACTTGCCCAGAGATATCTAATGACCCCATTACCGCCACCAGGCAATTTCACGAATGGATAGGTGCCGCTACTAATCAATTAGTACCCACGAAATTCCATTCTAGAAACAGAAGTACACCTACCGCTCCGTGGTACACAGAGGAACTGCGTATCCAAAAACAACTGTGTCGGAACAGGGAAAGGCTTTGGCGCAGAAATTACAATAACGAAAGCAAGATCACCTATAAACAATCGTTATCCACCTATAAAATTATGATCACTGCTGCCAAAAAGACCTTTTTTTCAGAACAAATTGAAATAGCCAAAAACTCGAGTAAACAACTCTTTGATATCACCAAAACCTTGTCCGGCAAAGCACCTGATTTACACCCTGTGCCCTCTCAATCACTTTGCGACGCACTGTCTGAATTCTTTTTTTCCAAAGTTAACAACATTTATCAAACGTTCATTTCCACCACCATCACTCCTAGAGCTCCCACCGCTCACACCACCTCAGGAAACATCCTGTCCAGTTTTCAGCCTTTTACCACGGAACACATAAAAACCATTATCAGATCCATCAAATCCGGATCGGCCTTGGACCCATGCCCTTCGTCAGTGCTCTCCAACGTAATAGACGTTACCGCGCCTGTTATTTCTCTGGTCTGTAACACCATCCTCAGTTCCGGGATCTATCCAGACTCCTTAAAAAATACACTCATTAAGCCCTTGCTTAAGAAATCCAATCTAGATAAGGAGGAACTAAAGAATTACAGACCTATAGCAAGCCTCCCCTTCTTAGCTAAGGTGATGGAGAAAGCCATGAACCAGCAGCTCTCAGAATTCGTCGAGAAACATCAGCTGCTGGATGACACACAGTTTGGCTTCCGAAAATATCACGGAACCGAAACCGCCCTTCTTAAGGCAGCGGACGACATTAGAATTGTCCGTGACCAAGGAGGGACAGCACTTCTGGTTCTGCTTGACCTCTCGGCGGCCTTCGACACGGTCGACCATAAGATCCTAGTAGACCGTGTCGGACGGATGGGAATTCTCCATACAGCGAGAGATCTGCTCTCCTCCTTCCTGTCCAACAGATCACAAGTGGTCACACTGGGGCCATATCAATCGGCCAAGCGTTCACTTCCTTGTGGGGTTCCTCAAGGCTCCTCCCTTAGTCCGACACTTTTTAACATCTATGTGTCGGACCTTGCGGGTGTGATCAAAGCATTTGGGATGAGCCTAACCTCATATGCTGATGATACGCAACTAGTGTTGGCCATCAAAGGTGACGGGCATGAGGTAGCAGAACGTTTTAAAAACGGTATGGTAGAAGTCGGAGAGTGGATGACAGACAACTGTCTGAAACTTAATTCCGATAAGACGGAGGTGCTCATTTTTGGCTCTCTCTCTCCGAGATGGCCCACTTCCTGGTGGCCGTCGGCCTTTGGTACTCCCCCTAGTCCGACCCTCAAAGTCAGGAATTTAGGAGTTATCTTTGACAACCAGCTCAACTTCATGGCTCATGCAAATAAGGTCGCAGCCACTGCTCATTACAAACTCCGAATGATAAGGAAAAAAATCATTCCTTTCCTGCCAGACACTGCTGCTAAAACTTTGGTCAGTTCTTTGGTGCTTTCCTCATTAGACTATTGCAACTCTCTTTTTCTTAATGCCCAAGTTAGGGTAATAAAAAAACTGCAGACAATACAAAATGCATCAGCGCGTCTTCTGTCCAGATCACCAAAGTTTGCTCCTATCACTGACACCATAAGAACTTTTCACTGGCTGACCATCCAAAACAGGATTAAGTTCAAGTCACTTTGTATAATTTACAAAACACTTCATGATCAGGGACCTCGCCTCCTCAAGGACAAGCTTACTCCTTACATACCATCCAGACAGCTTCGCTCTTCCAACCTGAACCAACTAGTGGTCCCACGCTCCAAAACAGTGTCATGGGGTGACCGCCGGTTTCTAGTCGCCGCCCCAAAGATATGGAACACTCTGCCTCATCACATTAGAACTTGCCCCTCACTTCTACAGTTCCGTAGGAAGCTGAAAACCTGGCTGTTTAATCAGTGATAGTATTCCTTTTTCCCTTGTTTCCCATGCCTCGATAAGAGACACCTGCTAAGGTCTAGCGCCGAGACGCCTACGGGTATTCGTTCGCGCTTAACAAATGTCAAAAATAAATAAATAAATAAATTGATTTCCTTTTCACATGTTTGTGAATATTCACTTCCCTGTCACATATACCCATTGTAAATAAACACTCCTTACACACCTAAGTTTTTGTGTCAGCTCCAATTTTTTTTACAGGATGTACAATGTTGACTCTGATTACAATGTACCAGGAGCAGTGATTGTTGGGTGGCATTGAGAGGCAGAAGGGACCTAGGAAAACACAAGAGAACAATATTCACTTGTCAGGTGATGGCATCACAGCCATTACACAACACTTGTCATGCAAGGTACGCAAATCTGCACACATTACAATGAGCAACAGTACCGACATAGACATCCTGTAGATGTGCATAACTACCCTGTCCCAGAAATATTAGCCGCCAGCAACAGTCAGCAGTCACAAAGCTCCCCTAGGCCTTTTCACCAACAACAAAATCAGCAGACAATGGCACCGTAGTACGTTTCCACTCACCTTCAAGGGAAGTAGTGGTTGATGAACTGGTGACGCAGGTCAACACCTACCTCCTCTCCACTATCCTCGTCACTGGACATGTGTGGGTTTGCAGGCGGGGGCCTTGGCTGCTCATCATCGTCCAGGAGCGCGGGATTCTTTTGCGCAAGGCCAGGTTGTGGAGCATGCAGCATGCAACTATGATCTGACACACCTTTTGGGAAGAGTATATCAGTGCACCTCCATCCTTGTCCAGGCAGCGAAATGGTGACTTAAGTGGACCTAAAGTACGCTCCACCACTTGACGTGTCCTCTCATGGGCATTATTGTAGCAGACTTCACCCGGGGTCCTGGGAGTCCTCAGTGGGCTCAGCAACCAAGTCCGGTTAGGAAATGCAGAGTCACCTAGGTGTGAGATACAAAGAGCAATTTTGTAATATAAACAGTAGCTGAGAACAGCATGTCACACATACAGCACACTACTTGACTCTGAGTACTCAACCACAATCCACGCACGTTCCGGATGCAGATTTGCCATCACCTGTGGTACAATGCTGTTACACAGGATGTAGGAGTCATAGGCTGATCCAGGAAATTTGGCACAGACATGTGAGATTATCATATCCGTCTGCATACCACTTGCACGTTGATGGAATGGAATTGTTTCCTATTCCTGTAGATATGCCCACGTGCCTATGGTGGAACCAGGCCAACATGTGTGCAGTCAATGATACCAACAACATTAGGGATGTGGCCAAGGTCATAAAAATCACCCTTCACAGCCGTCAGTTCATGCCTCCTGGGGAAATGGTTGTATCTGTCCTTGTAGGTCATCATAGCGGACAGGACATCACATAGCACCATGATGACCATAGGTTGCAACATCCCACCTGCGCAGGACACCGTGTACTGGAATTAACCAGTAGCAAAGAAATGCAGGGCCGCCATCACCTTACATGCTGGTGTCAAAGCAGTTGGATAGGTTTTGTGAGGCCTCAGATGGGGCTCCAACAGAGCACATAGGTCTGGAAGGGTAGGTCGATCCAGATGGAATTTCCGTATGATGTCCTCATCCTCCATGTCCGACAGCACTGTGAATGGGCGATACATATTTGGTCGCCTCCTAGGTGAGATGAAAGGGAACACATGTCAATTCAATCCCCCTATGAGATGTGTCCAACATCTTACTTGTTGACCGACACAGCACCAACAATGACTGGCATCAAACTTCAGCTTACAGCACAACTTACATGTAGGGACACCTTGATCTAAACTCCAGTATTCACACACTGAGTACCCCCAATACAGATTCAGACTATGTGAATGCCAAAAGGTACATTTCAAGATCTTGTGTCACCAGCCCTGAGAGTAGTTGACACAGCACATGTGTGAGACAGCACCACTGCTAGCTTCTACACAGCTGCTGTACCTGCCACATCTTCTTGCGCAAGTCAGACAGGGCACACATTAACAATACAATGAGCACACTGTGTGCATAAAGAGCAAATATTAACATGAGTTCAGCAATCTACACAGTGAAATAGGCACATTATGTGGTCAGACCTTCATTACTGTGAGTTGCTTAGCCATCTCACACATTGAAATGTGTACATATGTGAGAGTCCATCACACCACAGATCTGTGTGCATTCACAACAATATCATAAGTGACGTGAGGGAGTACATGCCCATGCATGTAATCTTGTGCACTGACATGGCATGTGTAGTCTAGTCATCAGTGGGCTAAATGTCACACTAGCATTGGTCAGCACTATCTGGTGGCATGATTCATGTGTCTACTGTATAATGTTGAGAATTGGCCATTGCCACTGCCACAGCATGATGTGTCCATAGGTGCCATAAGCGTGCACTGCCACCAGAATCACGGCATAGGCCCCAATGTCAAGCAGCCAAATCACGGTAGCGACCGCCTGGCCCCTGCGGTGTGTTACCACAAATGCCCATGCCCCTGCAGCTAATGGGAACCACAATTGCGGTAGTGATATACACATTGTAAAATGGGGGTTTGCGCGCTCCACCACCAGAATCACGGCCATAGACACCAATGTCAAGCGGCCAAATCGTGGTAGTGACCGCCTGGCCCCTGCGGTGTGTCACCACCAATGCCCATGCCCCTGCAGCCAATGGGAACCACAATCGCGGTAGTGGTATACACATAGAAAAATGGTGGTTTGCTTGCTCCGTCACCACAATCATGGCCATAGGCACCAATGTCAAGCGGTTAAGTCGCGGTAGCGACTGCCTGGCCCCTGAGGTGTGTCACCGCCAATGCCCATGCCCCTGCAGCCAATGGGAACCACAAATGCGGTAGCCAAATGCAATTTTGAGAATCGCGGTAGGCGTGCTCTGCTACTGCGGGGCCGATCATTGGATGCAATTGTAAGATGCACGATCGCGGTTGCAACCACCTGGCCCCTGCGGTGTGTCACCGTCAATGCCCATGCCCATACAGCCAATGGGAACTGTAATCGCAGAAGCCAAATGCAATTTTGAAAATCGTGGTAGACATGCTCCGCTACCGTGGGGCTGGTCATTGGATACAATTGTAAGATGCATGATAGCGGTCACAGCCGCCTGGCCCCTGCGGTGTGTTACTGCCAATGCCCATGCCCATACAGCCAATGGAAACCGCAATCACGGTAGCCAAATGCAATTTTAAAAATCGCGGTAGGCATGCTCCGCTACCGCAGGGCCAGTCGTTGGAAAAAGCTGATCTGGAACACCAATTGCAGCAGCTTAGTGCAACTGAAACAACCTCAGGGAGCTATATATGTGTGGGAGAGAGACACACATTTCCACTGCTTCCAGACACTGCTGACTGACACTCTTCACCACCACCTGCTGCCGTTCCCATCTCCGGACCCAGTGATGGCGAGGACTGAGAACATCAGGGCCTGTCCCTTCACCACAGAGGAACTGGAGGTCCTGGTGGGCAAGGTGCTCACACAGTATGGGAGGCTATATGGTGTTCCTGATGTCATGGTAAGAGTTTCAGAGTGAACGTAGGTTACTGCAGGGAGTGCACACAAGAAGCTGATCTGCTACAGTATGTGCCTGAGAGTGAGGGTTTGTGTGATACACTGCCTAACATGCTGACTTCAGGGAAAATGGGTTTGTAGCCTATTTTACACATTTCCCGGGCTGCATATCAGAATGGGAGGGACATGCAGTGTTTTTGCAGCCATACAGTGACAATACAATTTTGGAAATTGGGAGTCAGGACAGAAATTGCCTGTGCTAATGGATGTTTGAGTCCATGAGGTTTTCACAGGCTCATTTGTGACATTACAAAGTCTTTTCGTCCAGAGGGTACTGATAGAATTGGGTTTGACTATATATTGCCACCATGGATATGTAAGCATTATGCACAAGAGTGAAATGCCTGAGGGTGACACTATTGGTGGAAATTCACCTATGAAACAGCAGATTGTTGTACTTCTGAAACATCCCCCTTCCATTTTCTTCATAATGTGTACTGACTTGCATGTATATTATTATTATTATTAGCTAGCTTGTAAAGCGCCTAGTTACTCCAACGTAGTGTGCCCGCGCTAGAACATCAATGAAAATCCCACAATAGTGCTGACCTAGCAACCTTCCTGCACATAGGACTGACAGAATAATAGAAAGCAGAAAATATTACTCTCGTCCGCCAGACAGAAGTCAGAAAAGCCAAGTTTTTAGGTTTTTCCGGAACAGAGACTCTGACTCGCAGGTCCTAAGATCCACAGGGATATCATTCCATGTCTTAGCAGAGTTCCCTCCAGCTCGAACCTTCCGCACCCTGGGCACAATCACCCTGGCAGAGCCTAGCGATCTCAGGTCCCGTGCGGGCCGATAAGCTGTAAGAAGGGGGAGCAGGAAGCACGGCCCCTTCTGATTAAGGATCCTATGACCAAAGCATAAGGCCTTGAAAGTGACTCTGGCCTGAATTGGGACCCAATGAAGTTTATGCAAAGCTTCCCCCACCAAAACCCGCCTAGGAATGTTCAAGATCAGCCGGGCTGCAGCAAGAGGTTCAAATTTCTAACTGTCACTCCTAAATACAGAATATTGCAGTAATAAAGGTGAGATGTAACAAGAGCCTGTACAATAGTTCTTTTAGCATCAAGGGGGAGAAGGTCTAGAATTTTGTGTAGCATTTTAAGGATGCCAAAGCAGGCTCCGGCCACAGCAGAAATATGCTCAGAGAAGGACAGATTTTCATCAAACCATACTCCCAGATTCTTCACCTTTGCTTTCTGTACCGGAGTTAGGCCCAAGTTCCACAGGCCACCAATGCTGTGACCAGAGAGAGGGCTGTTTTCCAACAACCATCACCTCTGTCTTCCCTGCATTCCGCTGAAGGCAGCTGTATCTCATCCAGTCCGCAAGCTCCCCCAAGCAGACCTTAAAATCAGATGCCGTTCAAGATTCATTTTGCTCCAGAGTCACAACCAGCTGGGTGTCATCTGCATATGACACCAGCTTTATCTCATGCCTCAAGACAATATCCGCCAGAGAGCGCATATAAATATTAAACAGGGTAGGGCTGAGAGCCGAACCGTGTGGCACCCCCTGCAACAGAAGACAGACTCTGGACATATATGGGTGTTGCTGAACCTGGAAGGATCTGTTCTGCAAGAAGTTTTTCATCCATTCCCAGGTGCCACCATTGACACCGGCCTCCCGCAGCCTCTCAAGCAGGAGGCCGTGGGACACCTTGTCGAACGCGGCACTCAGGTCAAAAGGATCATAGCAGTAGTCCTTTCTTCGTCGGCAGCAATTCTCAGCACTTCTTCTGCCAGGAGAAGGGCCGACTCTGTGCTTTGGAGTGGCCTAACGCCAGACTGGGTATCATGGAGAACCCGTCTCTCTTCCAGAAACATAGACATTTGTCCATTAAGAGGTTTCTCTGCAATTTTTATAAGTGAGAACTGGGGCAATAGCATTCTTCCCTTGCAGCAAAAAATTAGGGGGAACCGGGTCCAACTGCGACCCTGATTTCAAGGCATCCATCAGTCTTAGAAACTCACTTTCCATAGGTGATTGAAAGACAAACCTATCCTTGATCCCGTAAGCTTCTATGCCAGGAGCGGGGACAAGCTTCCTGCTACTTTTCGGAAAGGTGGCATATATTTTATCCATCTTGCCAATAAAATAGTCAACGACCTTATTACAATGATCCATAGAAGTAGGGAGTGCAACAGTCACCCGTTCCAAAGAGACAGTTGTTTCACAACCTGAAAGATGTTCTTGGTGGAATTTTTAGCTAACTTAATTTGTTCTGTATAAAATTCCCTTCACACTGTCCTAATCTCACGGTGGTAGAACTTCAAAGCCCCTAGATACGTCTGCCTGTTTTCATCCAGGTAGCTCATCTTCCACTGGCGTTCAAGGCGCTTACAGCCGGATTTCAATTGTGCCAGTTCTTCAGAAAACCATTTCGCAGAAGCAATCAGACGCGTGCTCTTACATGGTTTCAGTGGTATCAGGGAGTCCACAGTGTCCGTGATTCAGTAGGATATTAAATTATCAGCTATCTGGGTATCAGCTCCTAAATCAGGAATACTGCATGCCAGTGCCTCCTCAAAAGAGTCCTGAGTTAATGCGGCCCATTTCCGGACCCTCATGGGCTCCAAACGCCTTCCCTGTTTGCAGAGGACCTTACCAAGGGTCAAAATCCTGAAAGAGAGTATATAGTGGTCAGACCAGGCTACAGGGTCTGGCAATGCGGCATCAAACTGTGTATAATTTGTAAAGATATTGTCTAACGTATGGCCCCTATTATGTGGACCAATTGATTAGGATCCATTGCCTGGAGTCCTAGGGTCAACTCCATAGATTCTTTACTTTCCTTATCTTCTAAATGAAGATTAAAATCAGCCACAAGAATAAAATTAGGGTAGAAAATAGCATAAGGGGATAACATTTCAAAAAGCTCATCAATAAAGGCTCTCCCTGGGCCAGGGGGTCTATAGATAAGAAGCCCTATAATCGATTTTGTGCTAGTGATAGTCAGATTAAAAAAGGCTGCCTCATAGCTAGACATCAAACGTTTATATATTTTAAGCTGCATAGGCACTGTTTGCCCTCTCATATTGTACATGCATGTGACAGTTCTGATGGCCCATGTTAGACCGCAGTGTGAGCCCCCCTGGCCTGCACAGTTACTGCCCAATTTGACAGGGATCCATCACTGAATGGATAGAGTGAGACATATCGGTTGTCTGCTACCCTATTCATCAATGATCTATCTTGGACCTGCGGATTGCACAAGACAGACCTTGTGAGAAGGGTGTTAGATTGTAAGATCATGTCCCTAAATGTGACCTCCATGACACAGTGAGCCATTCACAGTGCAAGGACATTGAGGGGTGTGCAGTGTTGGACACAGTGAGTCTGCCCTGACACATCATTTACAATGTAATGTATGTATTGCTCCCTCACATACTGCATCACAGATGTGGGTCTTCTTCACATTGCTTTCTGTGCTGACATTCTGCATGTGTATGAGATGGCCAGGTACTGTGTCCATCCTCATACCTGCATGCATTTAGGTATGATTATCTCATGCTAATGTACTACGTTTCATGCTGTAATGTCTCTGCTAAACATATCTGAATAGCTGTGCTGAGTGTGCATGCTCCTGTACTGAGACACAGTGGTACATAACCCAGTGTCACTGAAATTTCCCCCTCTTTTCTCCCATGCCTGCAGCTCAAAGTCCACCAGCATAAGGCTGTATAGAGGGCCATTGCACGGAAAGTGCGGGCTCTTGGTGTCTCCAACCAATGGCATACACACTGTCACAAGAGGTGGTATGACATCTGCTGGCTGAGCAAAAACGTGGCAGAGATTACATTGGGGCTGCTCCCTCGGACTGGCAGGTTGGCACACAGGAGCATGACACCACTAATGGCCCGCATCTTGGCAGTGACACAGCCAGAGCTGGATGGATGTTTGAGGGCCCATCAGCAGCAAGTTGAGGGTGAGTATTCTGGGAAGGGTGACTTTGGGTGTGAGTAACTGCATGTATTCCAACCCTGAGCCAGTGCGTAGCTCTGTGATGTTTCTAATGTGATACAATGGCTTGTAAGTGGCCTCTGTGTTGGGTACAGCTGTCATGCATTTTCGCTACATGTACTTTCTCATTTCTTTAATGTAATGGCCCTTGACATTGCATGCAGAGTTGTGGCCTTATGCCATCGGCTGCATTAGGGGAGTCATGGACATCCCCTGGCAGGGAACTGCAGCGTGCCTCAGCTGAGTGTGCTTTCTTCAATGTGTGCAGTGCCTGACCTCGAAATTGTGAGAACTACACATCTGACACCAATGTGCAACTGTAGTTGTGCACCAAAGCACAACATGGTGGATGGCAGGAGCTCATGGCCATTGCAAAATGACATTTTGGAGTCTGTTTCTGTGTTGTCCCCTTATGGTGACTCCAAATGTGACTGTGACAACATGTTGAGATATACATCTTTTTCACCTACAGGGACCTAGGTATGCTCACAGGGATCTGTATGTCAGGTTACATGGAGGCACAGGCAATCGATTTGGCTGTTTGGACATCACATGGGTCATTAATGCCAAGTGTGCATGTTTCCATGCATGTTTTGACTTTTGAAATGAGGTTGCACATGCAGAGTGCACAGGGTGGTGGGCAACATGGGGGTATCATCATCTTGTTTTGTGCTTTGCTTGCGTATGATGTTTGTGTGTATGGCACTAAACTGAACCTACGTCTCTGTCTCTTGGAGCATCTACCAAGGGCACAGAAGGACATGGGACGGACACCAGTGGTGAAGCTTTGGGCATGACTGCTACACATGAGCTCACTGACACTGATGTGACCAGTGCCTCGGAGGGGGACAGGAGTGCCCTTGAGGAATCACGCCCAGAAACACCAACCTCAACGTCATCTGATGCCAGCGGTGACTCCTCAATGTTGGTGGGCACAGGGAGTGGGAAATCTGCCTCCTCTTCCACCACATATCATCCAGTGTCCACCCTCCCAGCTACTTCCACTAGTGCTGCACTTGCTCACACCAGTAAGAAGGAAAGAGTGTCCTTACCTCTGGATACTGCTGCCCGTCTCCCCTGCTGCCCTCAGTGTTGAGGCTGTGGACCTTTTGCGCCAGCTGTGTGTGGGTCAGACAACTCTCCTGAATGCCTTCCCAGACCATGACAAGAAGTTGGCACAGGTAGTTGCCTTCATGGAGGGCATTTATCCTGACATGGGTGGACTACCCAGGACTGCCCAGTCTTTGTCCTCCACAGTGACGGCAGCCATTCAGCTGTCACAGGCTCAGAGTCCAGCTCCAGTCCCTTCGGCAACTCCCCACAAGAGTGACCACACACCACAGCCCACAGGCTCCAGGTACACCACACACAGCACACAACAGCAGCACCCCAAGTGGCCCAGAGCACTGACACCATCCCCCAAACAAAAAAAGTCCCACAGGAGCGCAAAGGCAAAAGCCCTTCAGGTGACACTCAGTGGCATCAAGCCAAGAAGCAGGCCTCAGGCTCACATGCCTCAAAATCAGCCCCATGCAAGGACACTCCCAGCCCAAAAGTGTCTCTCAAAGACAGGCAAACAGTTGCTGTGACTGCTGTGAAGCTGGTGCCTGCTAAGAGTCCATAGAAAAAGCCCTCTAAGGTAGATTTACCCACAACCTCAACTCCCACCAACACCCCTGTGAAGCTGGGACAGAAGGGCACTATGGGGGGGTTCACCTGGTCAACAGGGGATGGAGAGGAAAAGGCAAGGCCAGGCTAAGCGTACCGTCAGGTCCAGCAGATCCCCAGAGGGAGGCCCACCACCGGCACCTGATGCACCTTTGGTGGAGAGTGTGCCTGTTGTGCCTGCCTCACTTCCCACTCCTACCAAGACACTTCTGGGCTATCGAATCCCCAAGAAGTGGAGAGGCAGCCCTCCAAATTCATTTATTTATTGAATATTTATTTATTAAAACGTTTTGTATAGCGTGAACATGACCCCAGCGGGTATCAGAGCGCTTTACATGAGGGTTGAAGAGGATACAGGTCGATAGCGGCGGTAGAAAAATATAACAATAATAATCCACATTTGTAAAGCGCGAACAATCACCCGTAAGGGTCTCTAGGCGCTGGGGGCCATCGGGAAGATTAAGCAAGCGATTGCCCAGAGTCACATGGTGCTGGGCTAATCTGCCACCGGGGATCGAACCGTGATGCCCAGATTCCGGAGTCAGTCGCCCTGGCCACGGCGCCACACCTCTTCCCTCAGGGCAATTAAGGCAATATACATCAGGAGCAGCAGTGACATGTGTACGGGCGAAAGAGGGCCATGACAAAGGCCAGATAGCAGTTACGACAAGTTACATTGGGAATGGCAATAGCACAGTAGCGGGCGATACAGGGCCGTAGCAGAGGCCAGTTGGTAACACATGATGCTAAAACAGGTAGGGTGGTGATGGAGAGAGGCTACTAGTTCAGTGAATTGTTCATCAGTAGAGCCTTCACTTCCCTTTTGAAGGCAAAAGTTGATGGAATCAGTCTTGTTTCAACAGGTAGGGAGTTCCAGATTCTCGGGGTAGTGCCATAGAAAGTGCGTTCGTAGATTTTCAATTTTTTTAATTTCTTTGGCTTAAGGAGCAGAGTGCTTGCTGGTGCTCCTTGAGGTCCGAGCCCTACCAGATAGTTTGAGCTTATTTTTTAGGTATAGAGGGGTGTTGATGTGTAGTGTTCTGTGGGTCATACACACAATTTTTAATTGTATCCTTGCCTCAAATGGGAGCCAGTTGAGTGATTTCAGGTCCTGTGAGATGTGGTTGGATTTATTGGAGCCAGTGACAAGTCTAGTCGCAGCATTCAGAGATGCTCTAGGCTAGGCTGAGTTTAGGGACACCGCATTAAGTGGTACTGCCGTATTCGAGTCTTGAAATGACAAGTGCTTGCACCGCCGATTTGAAGTCATCTTGAGGAAGGTAAACTTTGAGTTTTCTTAGGATGATTAGATGGTGGTTTGCTTCTTTGGTCGATGCTCTAATGTGGTCTTGTATGTTTAGATTCTTATCTAGAAGAACACCCAATGATTTAGTGCAGTCAATGATATGTGGTGTGCAGTTGAGAGCGGTGAGGTTTGTGAGGAAGTTCACTACAGTGGGCATTTGCCTAGTGGGTGAAAAGAGGTGGAATTCAGTTTGAAGGGTGTTTAGTTTCAGGTGGTTGGAGGTTAACCAGTTTAACGTTTTGTGCAGGGTTCCGTTGAGAGACTGGATATCTTTCTGGTGAATATAGCTTCATGTACAGTTGGGTATCATCTGGATACATGTGATATTGGATGTTGGAATTTTTGAGGCTCAGAGTCAGTGGTTCCATGAAGAGGTTGAAGAGTGTGGGGGAGAGTGAGAAACCTTGTGGGGCACCAAGGGGCATATTATCAAGAACGGCGTTAAAATTATCACCGCTTTAGCGGCAGGAAACTGCCGCTAAAGCGGCAATAATTGGCTTGATAATATGCCCTAGAGAATGCCAATAGAAGCCCATGTTCACAACAGAACATGGGCTTCTATTGGTGGCAGTTGCGGGCGCATATTTCTGGTGGTTCACATCGCACCACGGCGGACGGGAAAAGGGCTATGTTTGGCTGTTAAAATATGGCGGGCGCGAAACCGCTGCTGGCGTGCGGAAAATGACAT
The DNA here is from genome assembly GCF_964204655.1 of Triturus cristatus. Taxonomy (NCBI): domain Eukaryota; kingdom Metazoa; phylum Chordata; class Amphibia; order Caudata; family Salamandridae; genus Triturus; species Triturus cristatus. Next base: position 457,585,228 of record NC_140586.1, on the reverse strand, counting down.
TTTCCACCACCACCAGCACTGCAGATGTGCCTCCACCTGCCATCCTAATGAGACCCTAAGAGTGACAGGGAAACATAACAAAATGTGCATGAAAGATTGGCCTGTGGTGCACAATTGGCTGTAAAACATGCACAATTTGTGAAATTTAGAGAGCTGATCATCTTGTTTGGTATTGGGGGGAGTTGTGAAATTGAAGCACTCATCTCTCCATGAGAGTGTTCTGTGTCAGCTTCTACTAAATGAATGTCAGGCCCTGAGTCAGTTGAGCTTCATCAGGCTATGCTGTACAGCGGGATGTGTTGCATTTTCATGTGTCTGCAATGTTTTTGTCCATGTACGTGATATGAAAGTTTTCATACTTTAATTACATTGGAATGCGATAAATCGTGGGGCAATTAAATGGAAAACCAATAACACTGAGCAGAATGGTAGGTTTAAGGATGAGGTTAACGCTATTGAACAGGTTAATTGTAGGATAATTATATACTTAAAAAATAGGAAAGACATAGTTTAAGGGAAATGGATAGAATGAACAAAGTCAGCAAACATACACATAACTATTGAGGGCAATGAATAAGGGGGAAGGGAGGTATGTTGTCTCACCTCCTCAATGTAAGTGAAAAAGAAATTTTCATATTTACCTCACTATTTCCCCATAAAACCTTGAGACTGATCTTCCATAAATTAAAAAATGTACTAAAACAGATGCATTCACCCCAAGAAAGACACATACATGTGTGAGGGTATATGTGTGTGTGTGTACACATGTAATTTAGTGCATACATGTGAGTGCTCATGCAAATGTATATGTGAGTGTGTGATTGAGGGTGTGCTCTCCACGCATGTTATAATGTTGTCTGTGCCCACCCCTGGAAGCATTTAGCATGTGACATTAAGGCAGTAACTCTTTGTATAGTCTGATCACTCATGGGATGATGGTGGTCAAACTTATTATAACCTTTGTTCTGGCATATTAGGGACAGTAGTTTCTATACTTTATTCATATGTGAAATGATGGTGACACCTCTGGAAGAATGCTGGCGCTGACTTAGTAGTGCTAATTCTTGAAATAATGAGGGATTCATAGCTGTACAATGTACGTCCTGGCATAATCAAAGGCACACTTTGGGCATCCAACGCATGGCAGTGTCCCCCCATGTTGTTTTTCTAGCCTTGAAATAATTTGTGGCAATGCTAAGTACATGTAGACATTCATGGAACAGTAAGTGTCCACACACCTGAGACACAAATGGTAATTCTTGTCACAAGATGTTAATATATGGCAGACCATGCACACCCTATATATCTAAGTCACTTGACATTTGAAATCTTCATGAAATAAATGAACTAATGTTTTGACATTATTAATGTATTTACTTTAAAAGGTATTTCAGGAGAAAAATAGTGATTTCTCTAATGCAAATGTAAAACTTGGTATTGGGTAAATGAGTGCAACTGACATCAGAAACATGAGTGGGAGTAGTATATAATGAGTGCAAATTCTGACCTGATGAAAATGCAGTATCATTGTTCTTAATATGTACTGAAACATATCAGCATCCAATTTGTGCATGAGTATCCATGTTATTATTTTTCAATGTGTGTGGACATAGCCTTTTGTACACAATGTCATTTATAACATGCATCATCTTTCTAGGAGATACTTAAATTGCTCTAATTAAGAGAGCTCGAGAGGTTGTAGAGTAAGTAGGTAAATAACCACAATGTTAATAGACATATAGCAATAAGATGGACAAGCGTAAGTACACTGTTGGTGTGGGGGGAATATTCACAAAGGTAACTTACATTTGTGAGTAAGTTACACATGTAATTTACTCCTACACTTTTGAGTAACTTAACTACTTTGGGGGTATATACAAAATCCAAGTGTAAAGTTACTAAAAATGTGGAATTATACTTCCTTGCACCCTGAAAAAGGGTGTGTAGACAAACGAAAGAGTGTAAAATAGCTTTTGTAAGTCTAGAACTATACATATCCAACCATTGGTACTGCAATACACTCCCATAGAAAATAATGGGAGCATGGGCCTTAATTTAAAGCCCGTAGGAAATAATGTTAAATTAAATTGCAGCATTTAAAATAGTTAAAATTTAAACAATTATACTTAAATATTTAAAAAACGAAGTACATAAAAATAGTACATATATATTATTTAACTATAACAAATTTTAATAACCTTTTTAATCATTTAACCATTAGTGTAACAACAGATTTTATTAAAATATAATTACATTTTTTAATTTAATTCTATAAATCACTGCATATTAAAAAATACTATTTATTTACTTTGAGTAGGAATATATTTTTAATTTAAACTTCAGAAAATGTATTCATTTACCATATTTACTATATTGACATTAATTAACTATTGAATTCAAAACTAAGTTAATAGTCTTGTATCATTTTTTTCTTTAGTTCTACATTCAAATAAAAATTGACAATAATTTTACATTCACAGTTAACATAAATGTATTCCTCATTTTAAAGCAACTCCCCCGTCTTTCCCACATTCACTACTAAAACTTATACTTACATGGGCGGAGACTCCATAATCGTGGCAAATACTTCCACTCACAAAAAAGAAAGGAGTGGAGGCCTGTGAATAGCATTTTGTAGAACGTTTGTAGTACTGTGGAAACTAGCTGCAATGGCTGTTAGCATCAGCTGAAGCCATTTTGTTTGTGGCAGCTATTTTAGTTAGCCATGTGCTTGCCATGTGCTTTCTCCCTCTTCACTGTTGACTGCCCTTGTTTTCTGCTTGTGTCATGTGATATAGTTAACTCTTTCAGCACTGAGCCAGAGCCTTGCACATGCTCAGAAAGACCTGTAGCTGCCAGAATGCACATGCTCTTAGTGTATAACTGTCAGGCTGATTTTACTGATGTAAGGAGAAATGACTCCCCTCCCACTTTGCTGAGCAAGCAATTTTTGTATACCCATATTAGTCAATAACTATTCTTGTATGTGCCAGTACCTCCCCTTGGTCTCATGCTGACTATGCAACAAATGTAGATATAAGGCCCATGTTCTCTGTACTCCTTAGACTGTCTCATTACAGTGGCCTGAGGGTACCGTATTGATGCAGTCTCCCTCATGTGAGGTCAGTCTCCCGCATGTGAGGTTAATAAACTTGTGTTTTACTATTTGAGCTTCCGTGCCAATCTCTTCTTTGTTGGTTTAAGGACCAGGTGCATCAGTGAACCCCTTAAAAGCTTTTTGATTTCTACAGTACTACTGTAGAGTTACAAAATATATTTAAAAAATGCAGTTAGTGAATAGGCCCCTGAATTTAAAGATGGAACAAAGTAAATTGCTTCAATTTATCAAACATGAAAATGATAATAGCAGATTTCAAAGGGTACCGTGGTGTATTTGAATTTCTTTAATTTGTTTGGCGATGGTAAGCACATGGTCTTCAAATTATGGGTAAATCATGATATTCAGACCTTAACAGATTGGATACATCCACAAACAGGACATTATATCCCTGCTCCACAGGTACTGCAAGTGGTTCTATTTTTGTGAAGTGATTATTATGTGAGGTTAGTCTCACTCTCTGGAAATGCTCACATTCAATCTTTTTGGGTGAGAGTAAATCTCTTGGTGCACGCCATAAACTGAAGCACAATGCTCTCAACACCCCTTCCCCCAAATCTTACCCTACTTCTATTTGTCTAAGCCTTGTGCATTTTGGGCGTATAGCCTAAATTTCACTCTGATTCTGACTATAACTACTATACAAGAATATGGAATTTACATGTTGATAGGTCTTTTCTGTTCATTCGCTATAGTGTCTTTGCATCTAAACTCTATAAAAAATACCTGGGGCGTACATCAGCCACAACATGTGCTAAAATCTTGTAATATTTGCAGGCTCAGGTATGCAAATCAAGTATCACCCTTCATTTGCAGAGCAGGGCAATACTGGTAAGAAAAAGTGGACACAACATACTGGTTATTGCAACTAGTTCCTATTAGACCCAGTAAAAAGGACTGGCACACTAACATGCACAAAGCATGTTATCTGTTGTGCCTTGTATGCATTAGGCTGGTGCTAGGGTATGTTTAATGTATAAGAGGAACTCCTTTCCCAACCATAGATATCAGGTGCCATGAAAAAATATCATAAAAGAATGAAAAGTGTGGTGGGGTGTAGTTCAAAAGCAGCACATCCCACCCGGAAGCGTTATGAAAGTGTTTAAAGAGGCAGCTCAGCGGTTACCCTGGAAGAACATAGTTGTTTAATTATTCAGGCTCGAGTCTAGCTGTTGGCAAGCTTCCAGGTCTGTGAGAGCATGCTTAATTGTTTTTGTGTAGTGGCATGCTGGGAAGTAAGAGAGGCAGCTCCCAGTGGAACTTTCCCAGAATAACAGCCAGTGGTAGTTGTCAAATTTGATCAAATCGTTTCACTTAGTCGTAGGGCTTGAGTTGAGAACACCCCTCTTGGAAAGGGAGGGTGCAGTTCTAATCAAACAAAGGCTCAAACCCAAATCCTTTTAAATCATTTCGTTGCATTTTAGGCGAAGCTGGAAATTCCAAGGGCAACATGTTTTTTCTGCATACATGACTGGAACAGCTTAAAAGATTGCACCTGCTTAGGTTGAGTATCTGTGTGCTACTGCCTCTTTAATGCAGTGTTTTAACTTACATTTCCGAATCGAAAGCCATTATTTGCCTTGGCAGGATCTGTAAGCACAGTTTTGACTTTCATTGGTTCGATAGGAATGACCTTCAGGATTATGTTAAAGATGAATTATTATGCTTCACCATAGAACAATTTAATGTAGCACTTAGCATTTCATTACTCACCATGGAGTATTTTCCAATGCTATATCGCCTAATTAATTTATTTTTCAGGTGCATTTTTATCATGTCATGGTAGGGTATTTGTGCACTTCCGGAATAGAAAAGATGTGATTTGGTAATACATTTTAATATTATTCCTTGGGAAGAATAATTTTTGATAGGTGCAAAGCTGGATTCACCTGAATCAATACACCCCAATAGAACATTAGAAGTACTAGTCACTGCAAAAAAGTTTAAGACCTGTCCCTTTCTTATTTTCTAGGGCTGAGCTTTAACCATCTGAAAAGAGCGTGAGCACCTTCGTTTTGCATAGAGTTAGGCACTCTACTTGTTTCTTTGGATTGATCAGGTTATTTATTACGTGTACAACAAGCTTCTGTTTCTGTATTCAATGAGGAAAATGACGCAAACGTAATTTTCACATGTGCGCAGTTGCTTTGTGTTATTGCTACTTTTACATATTTCTGTTTCTTCCAAATTAGTTAGTGGTCCTATTGAAAGAATTAATTTCATATTTCTTATGAATAAAATAAGAAAGAGTGTCCAAATTTTAAGCTATTTTCAGAAGGAACAAATCACAGATACAGAAGCTGGACACAAAGGGGTATATTTACAAGCCCGTTGCACCACTTTTGTGTCACTTTTCGCATGTTAAAAGTGACGCAAAAGTGGCGCAAGGGGGTTGTAAATCTGCCCCAAAGAATCTCCTTGAGATAAAAAAAAATATTTTGAAGAACGAGGTTCCTGTTAGCAAAATATAGAAAGTCAATAAGCATGTGCTATGACTGCAAGGCTTGTGAGTCAACTTGTATTTGATTTTTGTAAAGGTTGGAAAAAAACAAATTTGGTTACCTTACCAAGCCATCTGTGTTGTTAATGAAATTTTGTTTTACCTTAAGTAGTGAACAAAAAACTAGTAGTCATGTAGGAATTATTCTTTTATCACTGGCCTATTCAAGAACTTACATGTGGAGGAAGTGATGCAAGTACCTATGGTTGTAGGTGTTTTTATTGCCTATTTATTGAAAATATGGAAGTATGTATTCTAAGTTTTTTAAAATAAAATTGTGAGTTTAGTCATTGAGATGGTCAAAGTCATTGCAACATATGAAATTATTAATTCAATGTAAGGTCAATGAAATAAAAAAAGTGATAGATCTACTTAACAAATAGCAAAACCTATGTTTATTTTGTAGTGTAATGTGAGTATATTATGACAGAACCTTTGTGACTCCTGATAGACTACGTAGAACTGTGATGTAAGCATTAGAGCGTAGTGAATTGAATGCAAGCTTAGAATGTTGAGTTCACAGTCACATGCAGAAGAATAAAGACGAGTTATACTAAGCATGTGTGTCATAGTCTTTGGCAAGTACCCAGGCTGAGGAGGATGCTACAACTGGCAACGAGGATGGGATAAGTAACCACAAGATTGACAGAGCTCTTCAAGAGAGTTTGCCATGGTCCAGCAAATTGCTAGTGTGTGCCATGTGTGCCTCCATTGGAAATGCGGAATCGACGCTTTGCATATGTGGAGTCAAAGCACAGTCAGAGTTCCATGTAGAGCATTTGAAGATAATGAAAGCAACTCTGAAATGTCTACACATCAGTAGCCGATAACCAGCTGGAAAGGCTGCAAAAAGAGGTACTACGCCACTATGCAATTCAAAGCCATACATTCATATGGAGTGACAAAGCTAGAGGCAGAGATCAACCAGGTGTCAGACAGCACAAGAAGACGCTTACAAACAAAGTAATTCAAATACCATCAACATTCATCTGCTTACCAGAACCAATTAAAAAGAGCCAGGTGGAGTGGCCCCAGAAGAAGTGATCATGGAACGGTTCATACCCGGAGCAGCACGCCATCAAATCTACTAGGTGGCGGCTCAGAACAACTTCACAGGTCTAAAAGCAAAGGAGTCCCATGGAGACCAAGGGAGAGGCCAAGGTTCCATTGCACCTTAGAGATGGTCTGGATTAAGCAGGTCCTAGTGGACAGGAGAAAGTGTTGGAAAAAACTCCACCCTCAGTGTCAGCCAATCTCATAAATGGTTACAATGCTGCAGCCTTCTTGAAACCACCACCGCCATTTGATACCACGCAATAATTTAATATTGACAACAGATGGACTGCCTGGATAGATAACTTTGATGATTTCATTGATGTGATTGAAGAAGCAGTTATCAAGTACCTTATGAGTAATTGTTGATGAAGGTGTGAAAAAATGCTACGAGGTGTTGAAATTATATACAGTCGAATCAAAGCAGCCTTAAATCTCGAATCCAATATGAAGCCAAATGTAGATTATGAAAGATATATCTTCAGTCATGAAAGACAGAACACTTGTGAGACCATCGATGAATTTGTTGAGAGACTGGATATGCTCATCAAACACTGTAAGTTCAATGAATTTAATGATAATGAAGCTATATGCCTCAGAGTGATTGTGGGATGCTTGTCAGATTTGTTCAGACAACACATGCTGAGAGAAACTATTAGTCTAGAGTCAGTTCTCATGGCTGCCAAAGCTTAAGAGCATGCTGATCGAAAAGCTGCTGACATGGAGACTGGTGGTGCCCAGAGTCAATCATGAATGTGAGAAATAAGCCGAAGCACAAAGCTGTTGGACACAGAGTGAATTCTCCACAGAAAAAGAAGTTGTGTACCTGGTGTGGATTTTATTTCCACACAAAGGTAAATGTCCCGACATTTCGCAGATCTGAAAAGGCTGTAGAAAGGAGAACCATTTGTGACAGTGTGCAAGGTGAAAGAAAAAATAGATGCTTCATGGTGCAGAGAAAGAATGACCGCCTGAACATTCCAGAAGCGATGTTCGATGCACGCCCATAAGACCAAGTGACTGCATCAGCTGAGGCAAATTCACACCAAACGAAGTTGTCGACATCTAAATCTTCGTTAAACCGTTATTCTGTGCCAATATCAAGTGAAAGTAAAGAAGGTGGGCATGCCATGTTGATGTTCACCTCAGAGAAGCATGTGCATGTTGGACTGGCCGCCTGTGAGGAAATACATCAGTTCAAAAGAAATCAACATATAAAAGCACCAATTCAAATATTTTCTGAAGATCTCACAGAAAGTCAATGGTTGTTTAATACCTTTCATTATCAATGGTGGTGCATCAATAAAAATTATACCTGAGGAGAAATATAGTGAACTGTTTCCAGTGCCCCAACTTACACCATTGAAAACTAAAGCACATACGTGGGCTGCATCGATGCCACTAAAAAGTCAAGGTTAATTTGTCGCAATGATGAAGCATGAGATAACAAAAGTACAAGCACCCATTCATGTATTTCAAGGTACGCCATCAAGTGACTGATACCCATGAACTATAACAGGAATGCTCATCACAAAATAGTAAGTCAATTCCCTTTGTTGTTTCACGGGTTGGTAAAACTCAAGGCTATGAAAGTCCAATGACTCATTAATGAGGACGTCCCATCCTATTGCTCAAGGACGGAGTCAAATACAGGAAGCTCAATCACGATATCATTGAGCGTTCTACAGGTCGAACTCCATGGATTTCTCCCATAATGGTAGTACCCAAAAAGGACAGTGAAGTAGCTATACGCATTTGCGTGGATATGCGTCAAGCTAACAAGGCCATTGAAAGAGAACGACATCCAGCTCTGCACATTGCTGACATGATAACACAATTGGATGGGGCAAAGGTATTCTATCGTCTGAATCTAAATAGAAGGATTTCATCAGTTGGAACTCAAGGAGAAGTGCAGGTACATTACAACCTTTTCTACACATGTTAGTCTGTTCCATTACAAGAGAATATGTTTTGGTGTGTCAGCAGCTGCAGAGCTACTCCAAGATGTCATTTGACATTTCATGCAGCCTGTCATGAATCTTCCAATTACAGTGATGATATTGGTTTTTGTAGCTATACAGAGGAAGTATGACAAAGCTCTCACTCAAGAGTGACAGTTTTTCCCTGATGCCAGTATAACTTTGAATGCTGAGAAATTCAAGATCCATAAGACAAAGTTAAAATGCTTTGGCCATATCTTTTCAGATGGGGGCATGACACCCAATCCTGCTGAAGTGGAAGCACTGTCAACTTCTTATATGAGAAGCCCTTCATGCTTGTGACCAATCATCAAGCATTATTGACTATATTTGGCAATCCAAAATAAAAAATGCCTCCTCGCATTGAACTTTGGGGACTGCTTTTTCAAGAGTACAACTACACCATCTTGCATAGTTCAGAGAAGGATCAGAACCCTGTAAACTACTTCTCACGCATGCCCATACAATGCTCTGGCACCCATTCTAAGATGGCTGAGGCTTGCATATATTTCATAGTGAAATAAAGCACTCCTGCTGCCATTCTGATAGAGCAAATTGTCACTGCCACAAGTCAAGATAATGACATGCTGAAACCGAACAAAATTATTAAACATCAGTCTTGGTACCAGCAACCTCGACCCCTTACCATTGACAGTGAATATCAAAAGTTTAAGAATATAAAAGATAAACTGTCCATTACTCAAGATGGTGTTGTTCTACAAGGGGCAAGAATTGTCATTCCAGAGAGTCTGCAACAACAGATAATTGAAGTGGTCCATGAAGGAAAAAGTGGAATTGTTGCCACCAAATCTGGTTTCCACATCTCAATGAGAGGGTTGAAAAATAATTAAAGCCTGTCATCTATGGAACTGCCTGTCGTTGTAAACCACTCGACATCTATATGCATGTCAGAGTTGCCAAGCAATGATGGGAATACATTTAGGTGGACTTCTTCGGTCCTCTTGAGAACAGACATCACCTGATGGTGATCGTTGATGAATATTCCCATTTTCCATTGGTCGAAGGTCTCTCATCTCTCCCTCAAGAACGTGTCATTGAGAGATTAGACAGCATCTTCACAACCTAGGGTGTTCCGATGATTTTAAAGTCTGACAACAGCCCACCTTTCAACAGCCGAGAATTCAAAGACTTACTCAGTCATCTTAATGTGAAGCATCAGAAGAGCACTCCTCTGTGGCCACAGGCCAATGGCCTTGTCGAACGCTTGGTGAATACTCTAAAGAAATCTGTCATGCATGCTGTATTAGAAAAGCTCAACCTTAAAGCTGTTCTAAATTCCACTCTTGGAGCTTACTGTTCAATGCCTCACACTAACACTGGTGAAACCCCTGCAACCTTGATGTTTGGCAGAGCCATGACGACCAAGTAACCTCAATGGACCAACAGAAGAACAAATACTGAGGAAGAAACATGCATGAAAGACATGAAAGATTTGGGTCATATTAGGAAAAAGAAAGACTATACAAACAAGCATCGACATGCACAAGATGTCACCTTCAAGAGAGGAAATCGAGTTCTTCGTCAGCATAGAAAATTAAAGTCTGATGCTCCTTTTGATGCTGAACAATTTCATGTTGTGACCAGCAGAGGACACATGGTGACTGCCCAACGTCCTGAGAAGTCCATTACGGAAGATTCCTCACATTTCAGACATGTGACTCATCACTTGTCAAACACTGAAGTCATTGTAGAGACTGGGTCTGAAAAGGCAAGTGAAGAACCCTGACTGTTGCTCTCTCTCCATCAGAAATGCCAGTCAAGAACACTTCTACTGTAGATCCCCATTTTTGGCACACACAGTCAGGACATGTGATCCTTGCACCAGGAAGTCTCATTGAAGAGCTCTAATTGTGTATGTAGTAAAGGGGGAAATGTAGTGTTGTGCGAGTATGTAATGATGGAACCTTTTAGCTCCTGGTGAACTCCATAGAACATTGACGTAAGCATTAGAGTGTAGTGAATTGAACAGAGGATTAGAATGTTGAGTTTCAAGGCGTGTTATACTAACCTTCGTGTGTGGCATAGTCATTGGTGGGTACCCGGGCCGGTGAGTAGGCTACACATTTTATTAGCTATTTAGGACTCATTACAGGCCGCTGAGCTGTCTGAGAAACCTCATGTTACCAATAGCAGGTAAGAGTACTAAGCAGTTTCTCAGAAAAATATGTTGTAAAATACAGAATGAAAGTACAGTCATATCTAAAAATGGAATTTGCACATCAAGTGGATGAAAGAGATTAAGTGGTTCACAAAGTAGGAAATGTTCTAAGAAATCACAGAGTTTATCATGTAGACAGAAACAGTTTAAGGAGTTGAGAGCTAAAATGTTTCGCACTAGGGTAATACAAAATTCGGGGAAGAAAACAAAAAAAAAAGAGGAGAAGTGATGCATTTAGGCAAGAGTAACATATTGACAGTGTTATAGAGAAAGAATCTGCTATGAAGAAGACGGTATTTATATTAATATTGAATAGAATGAGGACACTAGAGAAAAGAATGTTGTGTATGATGAAAAGAAGTGCTAGAAAAAGGCTTTTTAATAGAACAAATTTTTTCAAAGTTTTCAAAAAGTGAATGGAAGCATACTTCTAGTACAGAACCTTATTTCAATGAAGAAAGTTGTTTCCAAGAGAATACACTAGTGCGTGCAGTTGATTTAAGTGGTCATTGTTATGAAGTAAATGATGGTAGGCCTGTTGCAAAAGACAAGATAGTTCCTGGGAATGTAGAGGAAGTAATAGCTGAAGAGGTGCAAGGAAGGCGTAGACAGTCCCTGATGTCATTTGAGATTTCATCAGTGATGTCATCAGTGATGTCACTGACCACGTCATGATTGATATAATATGTGAGGTCATAAGCAGTGCATTGTAGGGGACGTGTGTTATAGTTAGCTCAGCTAACCACAACTGCCAAATTTCAATGGTTTTGTACCAGTGAAACCTGTGCCTTACTATAACATCCTTGTAACCTTTAGGGATTTTTCAGTGAATTTCTAATTTTTTTATTCCATTTCCTAATTATAACATCTCTGACCCCTTTGTTTTTTTCACTGAAATGTTAATGTTTTTTAAATGTTTATTCCTCAATATAACGTCCCTCTAACCTTTGTTTTTTTTAGTAGTCGCATTTGCAGAGTGGTGGAGAAAGGGGGCGTTGCCTCCGACCAGCTCTCAGGAATTCCACTGTGTAGGACTTACAGAAGGGACCAGGAGGGCTTCTTGGCCCCCACCGTCCCTCAAGAATAAATTGAAGTTCATCCTCCAACCAGTAGTGCACCAGGAGCTGCGCTTGCAGACTGGTGGAAAAGGGGCAATGGGCTTCGAAACACTGTGTAGTACTTACTCGAGGTAACAGGAGGGGTAGTTGGTCCCCAAGCACTTTCTACACCAATGCTTTATTTGCATGGTGGGGTCCCGCCGGGACCCCAATACCATGGCTTAGGGGTCAGGGTATTCCTACCCTGCCCCTTTTTCTATATTTTCACTTTTTTTTTGTCCCAAGATGGCTGCCAGGGCTTCCTGGCTGAAGTATCTGCAGCCAATAAGAGCTGTGCATTTCCCCGCATGAGCTTGTCTTTTTTCTCGAAGGCTACATGGCCTGAGATATCACTAAATCTTTCTTCTTAAATTTCTCAAAAACTACATATTGAATTTTAACCAAATATCCAAAAGATCAATTGCCAGAACAGCATCTACCTTTCTGTCACATTTGGTGTAATTCTGTCCAGCAGTTTGGGCTGAAGGTTTGACTACGTGTCCTATGGAAATTAAAATGGGAAAAAACTCTTTTTTTAAGACCCCTTTTTGTCAGCCCCCACTTAACGGATCACCCTAAAACTTCCCATGCACAACAAAACTTACTTTGACACTTTTTCAAGTAAATTGCGTGAAGATTTGTCAACAGGTTCCAGAGACATAACAAATCAAAAAAAGCTTTTCCTATGGAAACTAGGCCCTAATTAAAACTACCCACTGGTGACCGCCAGTAGGAAATTCATATGAATATATATGTATGTATATATGTATATGTGTGTATATATGTATATATATTCACTGAAAAAAACATAGGTTTCAGGCCTGATATAGTTTGAAATTAGCATTTAAAAAACCTATGAAATTCACTGAAAAAACCATAGGTTTCAGGCCTGATATAGTTAGGAATTAGCATTTAAAAACCTTAGAAATTCCCAGAAAAAACAATAGGTTTTAGGGGTGTTATAGCTAGCTGGACATTTCACTTGAACAAAACCATTGAAATTCCTCTGATATAGTTAGTTGTACTAACTACATCTAGCGCCCGCAATCCACTGCTGATGATGTCACATATTACATCATTCATGACATGGTCAGTGACATCACTGATGACATCTCAAATGACATCACTGATGACATCACTGATTACATCATCCAGTGAATGTGGTTTGGTTCGTTATTTAAATATGTATTATATATCTAGCAATTTGCATTGAAGAATGAGTGTATATATAAATATAAATATCTGGATGGAGGATTTAGTAGCAGTGTGATTGACTGTTTACTTGACTAATTTATAGTGTCTCACTAAATATATTGGATAGTGACTAAACTGTATGAATATCTGTATCACTTTGTCAGTTGTTGTGTAAACTGCTGCACTAGTTGGTTACTAGCTACGTGAAAGTCTATGTTATTTATTGATTAGTTAACTGAGTATTTGTATGGGAGAGTGAATGTGTGTGTGGTTCGGTGGGGGGGTGTGACTGCCCAAAGATGTGTGAATAGTTGATTCAGTAGGTATATGAAGTTAAAACTACATGTTATAACAGTTGTTTGGGTCAGTGAATATCTTTATGGGTGTGGCGATGAGCAAATATTTGTCTCAATGGTACATGTCCAACAAACTAGAAAAATAAAAGCCGGTGTATGTGTCAGTTGTTGTATATAAATAAGTATACATAAGACTCAGTGATTGTATGAGTGACTGTATGGATAACTGTATACTTGTAATAGTGTTTTTACAACACACTAAGTATGAGTTATTATCTATATGAATAGATGAAGTGGTGTTTTTATAAGTGTATAGCTAAGTTAAAGTAAGTATGATCCATTGATTGCATAAGTGAGTAGGATGACTTCATAAGTGATTAGGATGTGCGCTGGTGTGTAATGTCGATATAGGTGTATAAGTATATTTGATAGTGTTCTATTGATCATTGACAGCATGTATGAGTGAATCTATAGGTAAGTGATTAGATGTGTGTATAGATCTAGGAATCACTGAGTGGGTGTTTAGAAACTTGTATTGGTGTGTCAATGGTTTTAAATCTGGCACTCTGTATTTTACAGTGAGCGCTGAAAGGTTATACTAGTGTATGATGAGGTGTATCTGATTGTCACGTAGATGATGTCATCAGTGATGTCATCAGTGATGTCATTTGAGATGTCATCAGTGATGTCACTGACCGTGTCATGAATGATGTAATATGTGACATCATCAGCAGTGGATTGCGGGCGCGCGAGATGTAGTTAGTACAACTAACTATATCGGAGGAATTTCAATGGTTTTGTTCGAGTGAAATGTCCAGCTAGCTATAACACCCCTAAAACCTATGTTTTTTTCAGTGAATTTCTAAGGTTTTTTTAAATGCTAATTCCTAACTATATCAGGCCTGAAACCAATGATTTTTCACTGAATTTCAAAGGTTTTTTTAAATGCTAATTCCCAACTATATCAGGCCTGAAACCTATGTTTTTTCAGTGAATTTCAATGGTTTTTTAAATGCTAATTCCTAACTATATCAGGCCTGAAACCAATGGTTTTTTTAGTGAATTTCAAAGGTTTTCTAAATGACAATTTTTAATGTTATACTGATAATTATGACACAGATTTACTACATTTTGTAAACTGTTTATTTTTAGATATTTTATTTTTTTAATTACATTATACATTACAATACAAAATATATGTTCTCAGAATGGATTACTTTAGTTTAAATACTTTGCAAATAGGCAATAGACTTTTAAATACAGCAGTTACAGTTGTTGCAATGGGCAACACAATTTCAAACACAATGCAACATTCAGCTCAATGTGAATTTCTAGTCAAATGGAAATAATTATTTATGGATTACTTTTCTAACCACAGGACTGGATCCTAGATTCAGTCCTTGGACATCTCCTGTAAACAGTTGAGTAAAAGCCTTTTGGTTACAGTAGTGATTTTTCAGGAATATTATTGTATTTTAAAAGTTGACACTTAGAAAATTTTTCACATAGAATCACCAATGTTATCCTATGGCAGAAAATTCACTTAGCAGGTAAGTAGTGTTATCGTTACTCTTTCTTACTCAGTGGTGGATCCTGGATCCAGCACTGGCCAATCTCCTGTAAACAGTTGAAAGAATGTGTTTAAGTCATACAGACGATTTTTTAGGAATATTTTTAGTTTGTGAAAATAGACACTTAGAAACTTTTCTGGTGAAAACCACACAATGGATTCCTATGGAAGGAAATACAAGTTACTGGTAAGTATGCTTAGAATTACTTTTCAGGGTCAGTGCTGGGCTAAAAGATGCAGCCCTGGGTTCTCTCTTGATAACAGGTGAGTAAATCCGAATTCGTAGTTCGGCTGATTTTAGAGGAATATTTGTACGTTTCAAAAATGGACACTTCAAAACTTTTCTGGTGAAAACCACACAATGGATTCCTATGGAAGGAAATACAAGTTACTGGTAAGTACGCTTAGAATTACTTTTCAGAGTCAGTGCTGGGCTAAAAGATGCAGCTCTGGGTTCTCTCCTGATAACAGGTGAGTAAATCGGAATTTGTAGTTCGACTGATTTTAGAGGAATATTTGTACGTTTCAAAAATGGACACATAAAAACTTTTCTGGCGAAATCCACCCAATGGATTCCTGTGGAAGGAAATACAAGTTACTGGTAAGTACGCTTAGAATTACTTTTCAGAGTCAATGCTGGTCTAAAAGATGCAGCACTGGGTTCTCTATTGATAACAGGTGGGTAAATCGGAATTTGTAGTTCGGCTGATTTTAGAGGAATATTTGTACGTTTCAAAAATGGACACTTAGAACCTTTTCTGGTGAAAACCACACAATGGATTCCTATGGAAGGAAATACAAGTTACTGGTAAGTACGCTTAGAATTACTTTGCAGGGTCAGTGCTGGGCTAAAAGATGCAGCCCTGGGTTCTCTCCTGATAACAGGTGAGTAAATCGGAATTCGTAGTTCAGCTGATTTTAGAGGAATATTTGTACGCGTTTTAAGTTGGGGAATTAATTCCTCTTCAATCCAGAGATCCCCTGGGGGCCAACTAGCCCACCAGGTACCTCCAGTATGCGCCAGGGAGCTGCTTTGCAGAGAGGTGTTCAGAGGCCACGCCCCTTTTTACATCACTCTGCAACGCAGCTCTGTGGTGCTTACTGGAGGTACCTGGGCGGCTAGTTGGCCCCTAGGGATCCTGTAGATTGAAGAGGAATTAATTCCCCAATTTAAAACAAGCCACAGGGCGTGTTTGCACACATATCACCTCAGGACCCGCCCCCTACCTTCACCACTGCGCAAACGCGCCCCGTGGCGTGTTTTAAGTTGGGGGATTAAGTCCCCTTGAATCCTGAGGTCCCCTGGCGGTCAACTAGCCCACCGCATACCTCCAGTATGCGCCAGGGAGCTGCATTGCAGAGAGGTGTTCAGAGGCCACACCCCTTTTTACAACACTCTGCAAAGCAGCTCCGTGGCACTTACTGGAGGTACCTGGTGGGCTAGTTGGCCCCTAGGGGACCTTTGGGTTGAAGAGGGATGAATTTCCCAACTTAAAACATGCCACAGGGCGTGTTTGCACAGTATCACCTCAGGCCCCGCCCCTACCTTCACCACTGTGCAAAAATGCCCCATGGGGCGTTTTAAGTTGGGGGATTAAGTCCCCTTGAATCCTGAGGTCCCCTGGCGGCCAACTAGTCCACCAGGTACCTCCAGTAAGCGCCACGGAGCTGCGTTGCAGAAAGGTGTAAAAAGGGGCATGGCCTCATTACACCTCTCTGCAACGCAGCCCCCTGGTGCATACTGGAGATTCCTGGTGGGCTAGTTGGCCCCCAGGGACCCCAAGTATTCAAGGGGAATTAGTTCCCCCTCGGCAAACGTGCCAGAGGGCGCGTTTGCAGAGTGGTGTAAGGAGGGGGCGTGGCCTCAGGCCTGATCCCGTCTGTTTTTTCTACTTTTTTTCGAAGGGGGGCTGTGTAGCCCCCCGGCCCTGGGGACCCCATCCCCCAGGGCCTGCCCCCAATTTTCATTTATAAAAAAAAAAAGTCCTGAGGCCATAATCTGACCCCATCCCCTGGGGCATGGCCCTTTTTTGCTTTAATTTTTTAATATTTATGGAGGGGGGATGCGTAGCCCCCCTCCTCTGGCCACTTTAAGGCCCCGGGGACCCCATCCCCCGGGGCCTGGCCTCCGTTGGGGGCCGTGGGGGGTCCCCAATCCCCCCACGGTCCCAGCCGCCTCCCCGCATCCTGCGGGAGCCGGCATTGCTTTTCCACATGGGGAGCCCCCCCCCGCATATACTATCTTCGAACCCCGGGGGTGGTGGTCCCCGGGGCAGTGTGGGTGGGATTGGGACCCCCCACACTTTTTTCTTAATTCTGCCCCCGTGATTTGGCCCCCCCGGGGCAAATTACCGTATTCAGCACGGGAGCCCGCACGTTTTTTTTTTTCTATTAGGAGGATCCATGCATCCATTGCGCATCCTCAAAAAACTAAAAAAAATGTTGCCCTTGAGGGTCCTTGTGGGACCCCCTGAGCAGGCCTAGGGGGTCAGGGTATTTCTACCCTGCCCCCTTGTCGCGTTTGTTTTTTAGGTTTCTCGTGCCTCAGTTCTACCGAGGCACAAGATGGCTGCCAACACTTCCTGATCTGGAGTGTTGATAGCCAATTAGAATACAGCTCGTGCACGGCAGGGTGCACGCTGGGTGCGCATAGGGTGCGCGGATCCTCCGAGGCCATAGATATATATGTACTTTTAACTCAAATTTTCTTAGGAACTACTGAACGGATTTACACCATTTAAGCAAAAGGCACGAGTCTGAAGTGAGGTCTACCTCTTTGCCAAATTTGGTGTAATTCCGTTCAGCAGTTCGGGCTGTAGCTGCGGCTAAAGGTCCTATGGGAAAATGCATGGGGAAAACGTGTTTTGGGACCCCCTTTTTTCTCGGCCCCCACTTGAATCACCGTGAAATTTTCAGGATAGGAGCGGACCGGAGCTGGCCAAAAGTTTTGAAAATTTCGCGAACATTCGTCAATTTGCACCAACGTTATTCTAAATAGAATGTTGCAGATTTCCTATGGAAAATAGGTCCTAACTATACCGCATATATATATGTGTGTGTGTGTGTATGTGTGTGTGTATGTATATGTATGCATATATATATAATAAATATATTACCTACTGGTGGTTGCAAGTAGGTAGTTATAGTTAGGACCTAGTCCCCATAGGAAAATGGTAACATTCTTTTCCCAATAACATTGGCGCCAGATGAAGAATCTACATGAAATTTGAAAAACTGGTGGGGCGCTCTGGTCAGCTCCTATCCTGAAAGTTTCGGGGTGATTCGTGAAGTGGGGGCCGAGAAAATATGGGGGTTCCTCCATGTTATTTCCCATAGGAAATTTTGGAACAGGTTACAGCCCGAACTGCTGAACGGAATAACACCAAATTTTGCAAAAAGATAGCCCTTGGTTCAGAAAGAGACCTATTTTTTAAATGGTGTAAATTCGTTCAGTAGTTCCTGAGAGATTCAAAAAATAGAGGTCAAAAAATCAATTTCCCATAGGAAACTTTAGACATGGTTATAGCAAAAACTGATGAACAGAATTACACCAAATTTGGCAAAAAGCTACTGCTTGGCTCAGAAAGCGACCTTTTAAAAAATGGTGTAAATTCGTACATAGTTATTGAGAAATTAAGAAATAATGATAGTGATATCTATGGCCGCGGAAGATCCGCGCACCCTCCCGATCACGAGCTTCATGCTAATTGGCTGTCAGCACTCCAAACCAGGAAGTGTTGGCAGCCATCTTGTGCCTTGGTAGAACCGAGGCACAAGAAAACAGAAAAAGAAATGCGAAAAACAAGAAAAGGGGCAGGGTAGAAACACCCTGACCCCCTAGGCCTGCTCAGAGGGTCCCACAAGGACCCCCAGGGCCCAAAAAAGCATTTTTTTTATAAATCGGCAAGATTTGCGCGCCCAGCATGAATTTCAGCCGAAATTTTAAAAAACGAAGCGCAGGCTCCCGCTTCGTTAATTTTTAGCCCCCGGGTGGGCAAGGTCCCAGGGGCAGAGGAAAAAAGTGTGGTGTGCCCCAATCCCCCCACACTGCCGTGGGGACCACCACCTCCCCGGGGCTTTATTAATGATTTGCGGGGGGCATGCAGCCCCCTCGCAGCCCCGGGGACCGCCACCCCTGAGCCAAATTTTTAAATGTGTGGGCGGGCTCTAAGGCCCCTCAAGCCCCAGGGACCGCCACCCCCTTGGGCTTTCATTAATTGATTGTGGGGGCACATGGCCCCCTGTAGCCCCAGGGACTGCCACCCCGGGTCTTTTTAAAACAAAAAAAACCTGTGTGGGGGGCTCAAGTCCCCCCACATGCCCTGAGGACCACCACATCCCGGGGCACTAATTAGTCAAATTTGGGTGTCTGTTACAGTCCCCCGAGCCCTGGGGACCACCATCCCCCAGGGCTTTGCATTAAGAGGGAGGGGGGCCACGCGGCCCCCCTCCTGGAGCCTGTGATGGCCCTGGGGACTGCCATCCCCCAGGGCTGGCTCCTGCAGTGTCCCAGGGTGCCCACCCCAGGACACAGCTGTCTGCAGTGACAGGGCGGGAGCCGCTAGGCCTGGACTTGGGGCATTGCCTTGGACCACCTCTCTGCAACGCAGCTCTGTGGTGCTTACTGGAGGTACATGGTGGGCTAGTTGGACCGAGGGACACTCAGGATTCAAGGGGACTTAATCCCCCAACTTAAAATGTGCCACAGGGCACCTCTGCACAGTGTTAAAGGGAGGGGGCGAGGCCAGAGGTGATGTGTGCAAAAGCGCCCCTGGTGCGTTTTAAGAGGTAGCTTTAATCCCCCTGCCCTATTATGTACTAGGGACTTACAGAGGAGGTCATGCTAATCACAGGGGTACCCCAACGCATAGTGTTCCCTAGTATATGTAGGTGTTTTCACTGTATTCTATGTGTAGCATAGCATAGCATAGCACTGGCTCTAGGCCTGGTTAGTCAGAGTCAGTACACACCAGTATCCATCTGAAAAAGTTGTGGATACAGGATGATTTTGCAACAAGCCCTCTTTTTGCTCCTCTTTTGGTTCAATCTAGACATGTTTAGCTTCTCCTGCACTTTTCTTCGTCTTTGTGGACTTCTGTTACCTCTTTCTGCATTTATTTTGCTTCTTTCTGTGCGTTTTTTCTTTCTTTAGATGTCCAACCTCTGTAGGCATAGTTAGAAACTAGTGTTTAAAATACCTTAGAAATTATATTTAATTAGAAATTAGAGTTATAGTTAGCTGAACTAATTATAACGGGGGAATTTCTATGGTTTTGTACGAGTGAAATGTCCAACTAACTATAACGTTCCCTAAAACCTATGTTTTTTTCAGTGAATTTCTAAGGTTTTTTAAATGCTAATTTCTAACTATAACATGCCTGAAACCTATGGTTTTTTAGGTGAATATACACACACACACACATATATATATATATATTACCTACTGGCGGTTAGGACCTTGTTTCTATTCAAAAAGTGTTTTTTCTTTTGCAATTATCTTTGGCGCCGATTGATGAATCTTCACGAACTTTTCAAAACTAATGGCCCGCTCCAGTCAGCTCCTGTCTTGAAAATTTCGAGGTGATTCGTCAATGGGGGGCCAGTACAAAAGGGTGTCCCATAACAAGTTTTCCCCATTTTCATTTCCATAGGAATTTTGAAATAGGTTACAGCCCGAACTGCTGAACGGAATTACACCAAATTTTGCGAAACAGTAGACCATGGTTCAGAATGCGACCTTTTTTAAATGGTGTAAATCCGTTCAGTAGTTACAGAGAAATTTAAAAAATATCGACATCTGCGCACCGAGGAGGATTCCCAAACCCTCCAGAGCACGAGCTGACTTCTGATTGGCTGCCAACACTCCAAACCAGGAATTGTTGGCAGCCATCTTGTGACTCGATAACCGAGTCACAAGAAAAAGGGGGAAAAAAGTGAAAAATGAAGAAAAGGGGTAGGGTAGAAACACCCTGACCCCTAGGCCTGCTCAGGGGGTCCCACAAGGACCCCCATGGCCAAAAAAAGAAAAAAAAAATTAATGTGCTGAATTCGCGCTGGGTGCATGAATCCAGCCCACAACATTTTTAAAAAACAAAGCGCGGGCTCCCGCGCTTCGTTTCTTAAAGCCCCTGGGTTGGCCAGATCCTGGGGCAATGGCAAGTTAATTTGCCCTGCAGCCCTGGGGACCGCCACCTCCCCGAGGCTTTCTTTAATTATATGCTGGGGCACAAGGCCCCCCCCGGCCCGGGGTCTGCCACCTCCCTGGGCCTTTGCTTTATAAATGTGTGGGAGGCTCCTGCCCCCCACAATGCCCAAGGGACCACCACCCCCCTGGGGCACTGTTTAATTATATGTGAGGGCCTCATGGGCCCCCCAAGCCCCTGGGACCACCACCTCCTGGGGCTTTGAAAATAATGGGAGGGGGCCCCCCTCCTGAGAGCCCTTGATTGCCCTGGGGACCTCCACACCCCATGGCCAGCTCCTGCAATGTCTTGGGACATTGCTGTTTGCTATGGCAGGGCGGGAGCCATGCAGCTCCCACCCTGCCATAGCAATCCCAGCTTTTCTTCATGGAAGCGAGAGCAGGAAAACCTTCTCTCGCTTCAACAAAGCAAAGCAGGATTACTTTTGAGCAAGGGGAGCTGCATGCCAGCAGCACCCCTTGCTCAAAAGCAATGCAGGCTCCCACAGGAGGCGGGGAGCTGGTGGGACCGTGGGGGCATTGGGGCTCCCCCCACGGGCCCCAATGCAAAGGGCCGGTCCCCGGGGCCAGTAGTGGCTCGGGAGAGGTGCCACGTGGCCCCCTTATTTTTCTCCAAAAAAAAAGAATGGCCGGGCCCCGGGGGATGGAATTTGAGATGTCATCAGTGATGTCACTGACCATGTCGTGAATGATGTAATATGTGATGTCATCAGCAGTGCATTGCAGGGGTGTGAGTTATAGTTAGCTGAACTAACTATAACTGTTGAATTTCTCTGGTTTTGTACGAGTGAAATTTCCAACTAACTAAAACATCGCTGAAACCTGTGTTTTTTCAGTGAATATATATATGTATATCCTATAAATACCATACATGCTAAAGGCATGCATTGTAAACATATCTGCATGGTATAGGATGGTATAGGTATCTGCGTGTTAAAGGCATTCATAGTAAAGGTGTGTGTGGAACAATATTTTACCGACTTCTAAAATAGGATTGCAACTCCATGGCAATTCTGTATTTAAAAGTGCCACTGTATTCTACTTGCAAAACATTTAAATACCACAGACTTCTGAGTAACGATGGTTATGCATTCTCAAAAGAGTAGGGTTAGCTTTTCCTCTTTGTGAAAGTAAAATAAAGTCCAGGGAACACTTTTCAAAAAGAGTTAACTTTTCGTTTTTAGCTTAAGACCTGTTTCCTTTATGAAAATGGGCTGCATATAAATAAAAAAAGGTCACTTCATTGTAAGGCTATCACAGCCATGGTGGTCTGTTGACCTAGCAGGCCACTATAAGTCTGATAGTAATCAAATGCAACATATCTCAATAATATTCATGAGGTAGGTCAGATTGCAATCCAATCTAATATGGAATTAAGTGAACTGACCTATCAGTCCATAGGTCAGTTCATTAAGGGCAGAATATATTAAACAAAGAGGTCACCTCATTCAGGTTCTCTGACCTAGCAAGCCACTATAAGTCTGATAGTAACCAATTGGAGTAAGTCACAATTTGCTACATATCTCAAAATATTCATGAGGTAGGTCAGATTGCAACCCACTCCAAATTGGAAATTAGTGAACTGACCTATTAGTCCATAGGTAATTTCATTAAGAGCCAAGTGTTCTCACATTGGGAATAGTGACTTCCAAATTTCTTTCATTCCGAATTGCAATTAGGAAATCACTATTCCTAATGGATGATACCTTTAAAAAAAATGTGTAATCCATAGTGGGTTGCAATTCAACCTACCTCATGAATATTAATGAGGTAGGACACAAATTGTGACCCACTATGAATGGCTACCATCGCAGGCATGGTGGCCTGCTGGGTCAGCAGACCATCAGATCAGTGATTGTTTTTAGATAAAGCAAAATGTTATTTTTATGTGCAACCCATTCTTCTTAAAGTAAACTGGGATGCGTTTAAACAACAGGAACACTGCCTACCCATCAACATTCACAAGGGAAATGGGTCCCTTGGAGACCCTTTCCCGTTTGTGAATAATTTACCAACTCCTTTTAGGAGGTTGTAAAATTTATTTGATAGGAATACTGTAGCAAAACATTAATATATACCATTCCAATTTGGTATTTGAAAGGGATGCGCTAAACACCCTCCTTCCCAATACTGATGGGGTATTTGGTCATAAACCCAAATTACGATTCAGTAACATGTTACAGATTTACTATTTGTGTTTGTTTCATCAGAAAATGCTGTATTGGGCCATTTGTGACTATAAAAAGGATTCGGACATCTGGCCCTAAATTCTTTAATAATTGCAAAAACATTGGTTGAAAACTGGAACCAGGTTGTTGCGATTAGATTTTTGTTGCCCCACCATCAGCGCTATACATCTCGGTAACAACAATAGCTTTTGAAACATTATGACTGACTCGACTTTCTTCTGAAGGTATCACTATACCTAAGGGCAAAAAAAGAAACAACAACCTCGTCATCTAACCACTACAGCAACTTCATGAATCTGATACCCCAACTTGCCTGCCTGAAGATGGATGAAGATGGATGAGTGACCTCCTCCTACAACCGCCTGCTTGGCTGGCTGGGGAGCTCTCCTCCTTCCAACACTGCCGCCTGGTTGGCCTGGGAAGATCAGGGTCCTCCCGGTGCTCTCTGATTCACTCTGGAGCGCCTCCATTGTTGCGGGGAGCTCAATGACCCAGGAGTGTCTGGTGGCAAACGTGAAAGCTGGCTGAGGTGGTCTCCTCCCTCCCACACCAAGGCCTGGAAACCCAAGGTGAGCTTGACCCACCTCGGCCTGCCTGGCTGAGATTGAGCGCCTCTGGTTATCGGGTAAGCACTGGGGTCGAGGAGTGACCGGTGGCGGTGGGGGAGTCTCTCTGGCATCTACATCTCGGCCCGGCTGTTCTGACTGCAGACCCCAGAGCGGGACTCAAGCACTGGGAGAGACTGGTGGTTGAAGTGAGAGTAAGATGGCGACCTCCGATTCACTCCTGGCTCGCTTCTTGTCCTGACTGGTGTTTTCCTTAAACCACTGAGCTGGATCCACGCCGCGGACACCCTTGTGCCGCTCTTCTGGTGTTGTGTCGTGCGGGCAGGATGGCCTCGCGCTTTGTTTTGTTTTGTATTGGACCCCTCCGGCTACCCGCCTCTGATTGACTGACTTCCACTGCATTCCTTAACAGTTTGAGCATCAGTCACAAGAAAGGCAGGACTAGCCCTCCCTATCTTGACTCACACCAGATCTGCTTGACTTGAGAAACTGTAGTAGGACAACTCACTTCTCCTCATTCAGAGAATGAAAGTCTAAGGTAGGACTCCTTTCTTGGGACATTTCAACAATGCTGTCATCCTTATCAGCCCACCCACCTTTGAAAATTGACCGCATAGTCCACCGATAGACCACAGTAAGTTTTCTCGCTGCTCTTGAACTCAGTTAATCCCTTCCTCACCCACAGCTCTCTTCATGTTTTTTTCTTTTTCCTACAACTCTCCCTCCTAGTTCCCCTAGCTTACTTAAGCAGTCTCCCTCCCCAACTCACATACCCCGAAGTCTATAATTATGGCACCTAACTACCCGCACCAAACAGAATCCACCTATCTTCTAAGTCCCTTATTGCCCTAACTAGCCTGCAGTTTGTGAATTAAAACCGGTTTCACCTACATAAACCCTACCTGGGGCCCCTCCCTCGCTAGGTCACTCTATCAAGATGAAGTTAAGTCCCGATCCCTCAGGATCCAACACCTTCATTATCAACTACCCACCTAACCTCTCTAAAAATGCCGCCAAAAAACACAAACACCATACACTTAGGGCTAGTCGAAATCTTAATCTCAAATGTCTACTTTTGTGCAAACAAAGGTAGTAGAGTTAATGACCTTATTTTCTATAACAGAAAAAGAGCATGTTGGCGGAAAGTTTTCTACTCTATGCTCCGATTATTAGGTTCCAGGAAAACACCTCACAGGCTCAAATTAACAACAGCGCCCATGTCCACACTCAACACCAATGCCACCATCACCCTCTATAACAACGGTATCATCCTAAGCCAAGCCTTGAATGTCAACCTAGTTAAGATGGCCACTATCTTCCCGTTACTCAAAAACGCGGCCTCAGAGAAAACCAATGACCCCTACACTCACTGTTAGACCCGGCCTCGTAGCATGGCTCTTCCTGTCCTCGCACTACCTAACCTGGTACCAGGGACCCCAAGCACACGGCCCAGCCGATCCTTCCCACCAGAACACACACACGCAGCCTGGGCCTCCCCGTCCATGGCCTCTCTCCTTTCGGCCACCCCGGGCACGCGTGCCCACTTCGTGCACCAAGATGGACGCCCGGCCCCAGCACAACCCGGGCCTAGAGGCGCCACTCCGGCTGGAGGACATCACGCTTCCAGGGGATGAGAGAGGGAGGAGCAGTTTCTATCGCACCTCTGAACTCCCCTGGGACGATGGGTTTCGATCGGCCCTCCGGCCTCCCTGAGGGCTGGCTCCACGCCTGCTGGGTGTCTGGGACTCCTCCCGACCCGGCCCTGAAAGGATCAAAAGACAATAGCAGGAAACCTCGACAAGCAACCCCCAGGTGACAAGACCCCTGCCTGCGCAGACCCCGGACATCAAAGAGGGGTCGACCTATAACAAGGGGTGCTCTGGGACTGTCCGGCAGATTCGCCTTGGAACATCTGAGACCTGCTGAGTGACTCGCGGCTCCCCGAAGAACGTAAGACCTCCGAACTTGTGCTTGAGCCCTGCTGAGTGACTCGCGGCTCCCTGAAGATCGTAAGACCTCCGAACTTGTGCTTGAGCCCTGCTGAGTGACTCGCGGCTCCCCAAAGAACGTAAGACCTCCGAACTTGTGCTTGAGCCTTGCTGAGTGACTTGTGGCTCCCTGAAGATCGTAAGACCTCCGAACTTGTGCTTGAGCCTGCTGAGTGACTCGCGGCTCCCCCTGACTCTCTTTGGTCCCGCCGGACCCCACGACGACAAGCGTATCCCCCAGGTCGAGGATTGTGAGCTGTGCGCCGGGTACACTCATGCATTTGATCCGATCCCCCCCCCAAAGACTGTCCCGCTACCTCCTACCCCCACCAAGACTCTGTGAGCCCACGCTCTGCTTGTAAATATCTGCCTTGCTGATCATAAAGATCCTACCACTTCGATTTGATAAAGCTTGAATCCTAAGAACCCTCGGTGTGGTGTCTCTTTGTCGTGTGGTGCCAAGTGTACAATCCTAGGTACGAGATTCCTCCCCTGCGGAATCTCCCGCCAGTGCCCGGCTACGATACCTTGAGGGTGGGTCTCAGGACAGTCAGGGCCCCCTCCGGGCTCCCCTGAGGTCGCCTTCTAACATTGGTGGCAAGCGACGGGATTTGGGCCCATAACCTAGAGATCGTACCGTGAACGACTGACACACTACCGACAAAGATGGCAGAAGGAAGCGCCATGAGCCCCGCAGAAACCAACACCAACAGGGTGTTCCAGGTGGAACAACTAGAAGAATACACGCACAAAGAACTGAAGCAATTCTGCAAAGAACTTAAAATCGCTACCACCGGTCTCAACACCAAAGAAGATTTGCAGAAAGCACTGAAAGCTTGGGTGGATGCCGGGGCCTCCCGCCCAGAAGGCATGGGGGAGCGACCCGACGAAGCAGAACCCACCCAAGGCGAAAGCAGCAGCAATCAGGTGCGAGGCTTCGTGCCAGACGGGGGCCTTTCCCCGGAAGAGCTCGCAGACAGAGAGAGAAGTCGCAATCACGAACTCGAGTTAGCCAAACTCAAAATCGAAGGCGAATTGAAATTAGCAGAAAAAAGCTAGCAGTAGAACAAATGCGCGTACAAGGCGAATTGGAGGAGAAGAAGCTCCAACGGGAGCACGAAGGAAGGAAACTCCGACTAGAGCACGAACGCAGCTTGAAGGAGATCGAGCTCAAAGCCAGAAACGAGGAAGGGAGGCCCCCGGGGAACCGAGAGGCGACCTCCCTGGCGGAACAGAAGGTCCACATCCCCAAGGACGTGGTCAAAGAATATTATAAAAATGATGACATTCAACAATGGTTCAGGGCCTACGAGGTCGCCATGACCTCTCATCGGGTCCCGCAAAAGGACTGGGGGGCAGGGCTGTGGGGACGGTTTCTGAGCGAAGGAAGGGACACCCTGCTCGACCTACCCCTCTCCCTGCAGACCTCCTACAGCCACATGAAAGAGGCTCTCCTCACTAGGTACGGCCTCACCCCAGAGATGTACCGTCAGCGATTCCGGGACTGCAGGAAGATCCCGGGCACCACCTGGGTGGAGTATGTAAACTTTTTCAGTCGGGCCTTCGATGGGTGGATCAAGGGCAGCAAGGTCACCACCCTCGAGGAACTCTCCGACCTCATTTTGTGGGAACACCTGGCGGCGAACTGCTTTGTGGAACTACGCCAGCATCTGCTCGACAGCAAACTCACCGATCCCCGGAAGCTGGCTGTGGAAGAAGACCGCTGGACCAACACCCGGGTCCCCCGGAGCAGTGTAGGAGAATACCCCCGAGCCAGTCAGGGACCACCCCGCCAGAGAGGGGGAGGGAACCAGGGAGGGCAGAGAGAGTCCCAGTCGAGTCCCCCGAAGGCCCAACCTCCACCTTTCCCGGCGCCCCCCCCCACCAGTCTCCGGACCCCCCGGGAGACGGGGGCACCGGGTAACCATCACTTGTTTCCGTTGTCAAAGGCCCGGGCACTACGCCAATGACCCGGAGTGCCCCATGGCCCCCCAGGTCCCCCCTGCTGCAAACCCTGCTAGACAGATAGCCAACGTAGCCCTGGGGGAGGAGGTTGAGGACACCGGGGAGTGGGAACCCGCAGCTATGGCCCTAGTGTCCCTGGGAGACAGAGAGATGGTCCCTGGTTGCCTCCTGCCCTCCAACACGAAGAAGTACGGGCAGCTCGTCAAGATCAATGGCCACCAGATAGAAGCCCTGCGAGACACCGGGGCCAGCATCACCGGTGTCCTCAGGCACTTAGTCCCCGAGGAGCAGATCCTACCCAACGTCTTTTGCCCCGTAATTTCCGCAGATAATAGAGAGAGTATGTGTCAGGTAGCCCTGGTGCCGTTTGAGTGGGGAGGGGTGATAGGTAAACTGAGGGTTGCCGTAAGAACCTCCCAGCCGGTCGACTGCCTCTTAGGGAACGAACTGGAGAGTTCTCCCTGGAAGTACGTCGAGCGCAAGGCCCACCTAGAGATGATGGGACTCCCCGAGAGGGTGTGCGCCACCACCCGATCTATGTCCACCCAACTCACCCCCCTGGGGGAAGTCGAGGACCCCCCGACCGAGGGAGTCAGAGCAGTCCCCGCCGAGGGTCCTCCCGTCCCCCCATCAGGAGGGTCAGTCGCCAGCGACGAACCCTCACCGTCCGACACCATCCCGGTCCCCGAGTTAGGCGATCTGGCCGAATTGGCCCCGTGGCGCCACGAGGGCGGGCCCACCCGGGAGGAGTTCTGCCGGGAGCAAGCCACCTGTCCTTCCCTGGTTGGACTACGGCACCAGGCCGAGGGCCAAGCCGCAGGCGACCAGACCGGACCACACCGAGTTTATTGGGAGAATAACCTCTTGTACAGTGAGCAGAAGTCGGTGGAGCTAGGATCAGGCCGGGTGCTGGTGGTACCCCTACGCTTCCGAGACTTCCTCCTGGGCTTGGCCCACGACGTCCCCCTCGCCGGCCACCTGGGTCAAGACAAAACCTACAGCCATCTCGTGACTCACTTTTACTGGCCTAGGATGAGAGTAGCTGTAGAAGCCCACTGCAAGTCCTGTCCCACGTGCCAGGCTAGTGGGAAGAGTGGGGGGAAGCGCAAGTCTCCCCTCCAACCCTTCCCGGTCGTCAGTACCCCATTCGAAAGAGGCGGAATCGACATCGTGGGGCCCCTGGATCCCCCCACCTCCCAAGGTCACCGTTTCATTCTGGTCCTAGTGGATCACGCCACCCGATACCCTGAGGCGATCCCCCTACGCACCGTCACGGCTCCCGTGGTGGGCCGAGCCCTGATGGGGATCTTTTCCCGGGTGGGTTTTCCCCGCGAGGTCGTGAGCGATCGCGGCACTAATTTTATCTCAAAATACATGACGTCCCTGTGGCAACAATGTGGGGTGTCCTATAAGTTCACCACCCCGTACCATCCCCAAGGGAACGGCCTAGTAGAAAGGTTTAATTGGACTCTGAAGGGGATGATCAACGGCCTAGAAGAACCCCTCCGGCGTAAGTGGGACGTCCTGCTCCCCTGCCTCCTGTTCGCTTACCGGGAAGTCCCACAGAAGTCCTTGGGGTTCAGCCCGTTTGAATTACTATATGGGCACCCCGTCCGAGGTCCCCTCAGTTTGGTTAAGGAAGGGTGGGAGGCAGCACCCCAGACCCCCCCACGAGATGTGTTCCAATACGTTCTGGCCCTCCGGAACCAGACCAGGAAGTTCCGAAAGATGGCCGAGGCCAACCTGGAGGCAAGCCAAGAAGAGATGAAGCGCTGGTACAACCAGAATGCCACTCTGGTCGAGTTCCAGCCGGGCCAGCAGGTATGGGTCATGGCCCCCGTGAAGCCTGGCGCCCTCCAGGACAAGTGGACCGGGCCCTTCAAAGTGATTGAGCAGAAGAGTCCAGTCACATACTTGGTGGACGTCCAGTCGCCCCGGGATCCCCTGCGAGTCCTACACGTGAACCGCCTCAAGCCTCACTTCGTACGGACAGAACTGAGCCTCCTGCTGCCCACCGATGACGGGGCCGAAGATGAGTCCGATCCCCTCCCGGACCTCCTGTGTGTCAAGGAGAAGGATGGCTCTGTAGAGGGAGTGAACCTCTCCCCATCCCTCACTGACCAGCAACAAGCGGACTGTCGCCAGCTCCTAGGACAATTCTCCGACCTCTTCTCCCTGATCCCCCGAGTCACTGACTGGTGTGTCCATGACGTGGACACCGGGGACAGCCCGCCAGTAAGACACCGAGCCTACCGAGTCCCTGACCGAGTCCGGTCCTGCATTCAAGCTGAAGTCTCGAAGATGTTGACCCTGGGGGTGATCGAGCCATCCGATAGTCCCTGGGCCAGTCCCGTGGTCCTAGTTCCGAAGGCAGCGGCCCCCGGTGTCGCCCCCGAGCTCCGATTCTGCGTGGACTACCGGGGGCTCAATGACGTCACCCGGGCCGATGCCCACCCCATCCCCCGAGCCGACGAGCTCATTGACCGACTCGGGGCGGCCCGGTTCCTCAGCACATTCGACCTCACCTGCGGATACTGGCAGATTGCGCTCACAGAGGAAGCCAAGGAGCGGTCCGCCTTCTCCACCCCTGATGGGCATTATCGCTTCCGCGTAATGCCCTTCGGAATGAAAAATGCCCCGGCCACCTTCCAGCGACTGGTGAATAGGGTCCTGGCCGGGATGGAACAGTTCAGTGCGGCCTATCTAGACGACATCGCTGTTTTCAGTTCCGGATGGAGTGAGCACCTCCAGCACCTCCGGAGAGTGCTAACCGCCCTGCGCCAGGCAGGCCTCACAGTAAAAGCCAGCAAGTGCCAGATTGGGCAAGGATCAGTAGTCTACCTGGGGCACCAGGTCGGGAGCGGTCAGGTCGCCCCTCTACAGCCAAAGATCGACGCCATACTAGCCTGGGAACCACCCACCACCCAAACGGAGGTCCGAGCCTTCCTGGGCCTCACTGGCTACTACCGAAGATTCATCCGGGGGTATGGCAGCCTGGTTGGCCCCCTCACCGAACTCACATCAAAAAAACAGCCCAAGAGGGTGCAGTGGACGACTGCCTGCCAGGAAGCGTTCGATGCCCTAAAGAAGGCCATGTGCACGGCCCCCGTCCTCCAGGCTCCCGACTACTCCAAGGAGTTTGTAGTCCAGACCGATGCCTCCGAGCATGGCATTGGAGCCGTCCTGTCCCAGGTGAATGACCAAGGCCTAGACCAGCCCATCGCCTTCCTCAGCCGGCGGCTGTTGCCCAGAGAACAGAGGTGGAGCACCATTGAGCGCGAAGCATTTGCCATAGTCTGGGCCCTCAAAAAGCTGCGCCCTTACCTGTTTGGCACCCATTTCAAAGTACAAACCGACCATCGGCCCTTGCGATGGCTCATGCAGATGCGAGGAGAAAACCCCAAGCTACTGCGGTGGTCAATCTCCCTCCAGGGGATGGATTTCACCGTAGAACATCGCCCTGGTACGGACCACGCCAACGCGGACGGCCTCTCCCGGTTCTTCCGCCTCAGCGAAGAGAACCCCCCAAGATGATGGGTAGTTCTCTCCGGCTTTCAGCTGGGGGGGACGCGTGTTAGACCCGGCCTCATAGCATGGCTCTTCCTGTCCTCGCACTACCTAACCTGGTACCAGGGACCCCAAGCACACGGCCCAGCCGATCCTTCCCACCAGAACACACACACGCAGCCCGGGCCTCCCTGTCCATGGCCTCTCTCCTTTCGGCCACCCCAGGCACGCGTGCCCACTTCGTGCACCAAGATGGCCGCCCGGCCCCAGCACAACCCGGGCCTAGAGGCGCCACTCCGGCTGGAGGACATCACGCTTCCAGGGGATGAGAGAGGGAGGAGCAGTTTCTATCGCACCTCTGAACTCCCCTGGGACGATGGGTTTCGATCGGCCCTCCGGCCTCCCTGAGGGCTGGCTCCACGCCTGCTGGGTGTCTGGGACTCCTCCCGACCCGGCCCTGAAAGGATCAAAAGACAATAGCAGGAAACCTCGACAAGCAACCCCCAGGTGACAAGACCCCTGCCTGAGCAGACCCCGGACATCAAAGAGGGGTCGACCTATAACAAGGGGTGCTCTGGGACTGTCCGGCAGATTCGCCTTGGAACATCTGAGCCCTGCTGAGTGACTCGCGGCTCCCCGAAGAACGTAAGACCTCCGAACTTGTGCTTGAGCCCTGCTGAGTGACTCGCGGCTCCCTGAAGATCGTAAGACCTCCGAACTTGTGCTTGAGCCCTGCTGAGTGACTCGCGGCTCCCCGAAGAACGTAAGACCTCCGAACTTGTGCTTGAGCCTTGCTGAGTGACTCGCGGCTCCCTGAAGATCGTAAGACCTCCGAACTTGTGCTTGAGCCTGCTGAGTGACTCGCGGCTCCCCCTGACTCTCTTTGGTCCTG
Source organism: Triturus cristatus (assembly GCF_964204655.1). Classification (NCBI taxonomy): domain Eukaryota; kingdom Metazoa; phylum Chordata; class Amphibia; order Caudata; family Salamandridae; genus Triturus; species Triturus cristatus. Next base: position 457,552,933 of record NC_140586.1, on the reverse strand, counting down.
CCGGACCCCACGACGACAAGCGTATCCCCCAGGTCGAGGATTGTGAGCTGTGCGCCGGGTACGCTCCTGCATTTGATCCGATCCCCCCCCCAAAGACTGTCCCGCTACCTCCTACCCCCGCCAAGACTCTGTGAGCCCACGCTCTGCTTGTAAATATCTGCCTTGCTGATCATAAAGATCCTACCACTTCGATTTGATAAAGCTTGAATCCTAAGAACCCTCGGTGTGGTGTCTCTTTGTCGTGTGGTGCCAAGTGTACGATCCTAGGTACGAGATTCCTCCCCTGCGGAATCTCCCGCCAGTGCCCGGCTACGATACCTTGAGGGTGGGTCTCAGGACAGTCAGGGCCCCCTCCGGGCTCCCCTGAGGTCGCCTTCTAACACTCACCCTACCTTTACTCTGGATCTAACCAGCCCTCCCCCCACCACATCCGGGAGGTTCACACATTATCCAAATCATTCTTCACCTTTAGATGATCACAGTGCGTTTCTGTCCCCTGTTGAATTGTCCCAACACTCTAGACCCCAGACTCTGACGTCGAGCGACACCTCATGTTCGCCTTACGCGCAGCCCTCCAGTCCGACTCTAGCTGTTCCTCGAGCGGAGAGACTCCCTAGAAACCTACTACCATTGCTCTCTTCCCTCATCCCTCTCTCCATGCCACCCACTAGGCCGGAGACCTTGCAATTGCCCTTCATTGACCATGATTGAACAATCCTACTCATTCCTTTGCTATCCAAAGACTTAGGAACTCCGCCAGTCCTTAATAAGCTACTACCTCCCCAGGAACTACACATCACCACCGTGGACCCCATGGACTTACATCAAGGCCCCCTTTCTCTGCCCGATTTCCCAACACACCCTTTACCCCTCTCCCAACACTCAGACTTGGTTGCACGCCTGGACGATATAACTTTTCAGTTGCACCTTCTCACCACTGAACTACATGACTTGAAAGCCCTCTCAACTGATCATTTCCCCTTGATCAGCTCCTTCCTCACATCCGCAAACTTGCCTAGAGCCTCCCCTAGGGCTCGAGATCGCATGGGCCTGCTTTTCCCCCCTCTGTCTCAAAAACCATACCCCTAACTAATGCCCCCTCACACCCCACAAGATTTAAGGCCTACCTTGATTCTATTGAGATCAATGTCCTTCTCCACTCTTATTCACCTAGGTCCAACTCCTACACGATCCCTTTAGGACAAATACAAACCATCCACCTTAACCCTCACAAGCTTAGAGTCATCAATAACGACAACCTCAAGAGAGTGAACGTCATCCAGACTCCTTACCCCATTAATCAGGTACGACTTAAATGTGTGCTTCTCATCCAGCACAATGAGTTAGACATCATCATCCTAACTGAAGCATGGATAAATCCTGCCTGCACTCCTTTCCTAAACCTCCTAGTACCTCCTACCCACGACATTATTTGTCTTAACAGAGCTCTGAAGCTGGGTGGTGGCCTAGCCTGTATTCACAGGAACACACTCTCGATCTCCCACTTGGAGTCCTCTAAGCCTTCCTCCTGTGAATACCTTTGCCTCAGTATCTTAAGTAATAACCTAACGGTGTGCAAACTTCACACTTTCTATCACTCTCCGGGAGACAATCTCCCCTTCATCGAGCAACTTATGGAAATCATCTCTGGCAACGTCGACTCTGGATTGTCCCAAATCTTCCTCGGTGATTTCAACCTTCACTGGTCTAACCCCAATGACCACGCTGTAACATGCCTTAAATCATTCTTAAATGATTGAGAACTTATTCAGCATTGTGACCAACCAGCTCATAATAAAGGAGAAATTCTAGATCTCATCATCTCCAAAGTGCAGGCCATCACATTGAATACCATTACCCCTTGCGATTGGTCTGACCACCACTGCATCCTCTTCTATATTAACAGTGAGGTGCCTATGAGAAAGGCCCAACCAACGAAATAAAAGATCTGGAAAAGGGACCTCAGATCTATAAATTCAGATGTACTAGCAGCCCACTGTAAATCTGCCCTCTCCTCCCAAGCTGACGTGGTTGAGGTTCAGTTACTCACTGACTTTTACAACTCGACCATCTCCAACATTATGGATGATGTTGCTCCTCTACTTTTTATACTTTGATAGCTTTATTTCGGTCGGTGACCATAAAAGCAGAGATAAAATATATACATAGACATAAAATACATAAATAATTCGGCATTTGAGATAAAAAGTTATTAAACAACAGTTATCAAAGTAGCAACATAAGCCATTCTAATTCCATTCTTTGTTTCGGCCGTGGCCAAGAGAAAGAAAAAAATATACAGTACACATATTCAATCACTGTTAAAAGATAAAAAATTTTAAGAGGGACCCAACGCCTTTAGAATACGGTTACGCGTATGCCAAACATTGGTAAGAAATTTTGTTAGTGCGAAGACAGTTGGGCCAGAGACATCAGATTTTAAAATCCTATACATTGGTGCATATTCCCTGCAGCCCATATTCCTTATCAACAGGAGGAGCCAGTATTTTCGTGCTACCTTGTAGGCTGGGCAGAAAAAAGCCACATGCAAATCAGTTTCCTCCGTAGCATCACAAGCCGGACACTGCATTGTGGTAGGAGCCGATGGCCAGGTGCTTGTAAAGGACCGGAAAGGCAGTGTGCCGTATCTCCATTGGAGAAACAGCTTCCGGGCCAGTACAGGGGAGATAGAATCCAATACCTTCTCAAACCTATAAAGATCCTTGCTTTGCAGAAACACGGAGGATAAGGACCCTTCTGCCTGGGTGGCTTGGGCCCTGGCTAATTTGTGTTTGTGATATACGTTAGCCAGGGACTTTTTGGAAATATTTAGTGCGGCTTTCGCTGGCTCAGTCCATAAATCGGGGAGCCCTATTTCCATGCAAGTGGCTTGGATGTTTTTGACCCAAGGGATATTGAGCACTTTCGGGTGATTCAGAAGTTCGACCAGTTCCGCCCTATATTCTGCGAGATCATTGCTACTCCACAGCCTACGCCAGAATGCTAAGGGTCTCAGGCTTATTTCGTCAGCTAACGGTCGTAGGCCCAAATCAAGCCTCAGGGGGAGGAGCGGGGTGCTGGGTGGGAGTGCGGCTATCTGTCTTATAAACTTATTTTCCGTTAATGACAGACTCCGGCAAGGCGTGTGGCCCCATAATTCCGCCCCATACATTATCGCTCCCCTAGCCTGGGCCTTATATATCTGGATTAGTGCCCTCAATGGGCGGTATGATGAACCAGTCATCATCCGGGCGATACCCCCAGTGGTTTGCGTAAGTTTGAGGTTAGCCCTACTCTGGTGAGATCCCCAAGTCATGGTTTCGTTGAGAGTCACACCAAGGTATTCAAAGGTGGCCACTCTCTCGAGCCGTGCAGCTCCCAATTGCGGATTTGGCCGCAATTTTTGCCTCGGATTCAAAACCATGAATTTAGTTTTTGCCGCATTAATTTCCAGCCCCCTATCAATACAGAAGGCCACGAAGGAGTCAAGAATCCTCTGTATACCCATAGGGGTTTTGGATAGCAGCAGGGTGTCGTCCGCAAACATAATTGCGGGCACCCTGCTGCCATTTAGTTTCGGGGCGTCAGTATATTCAGTGGCATTCAGATGGGCGATTACCCCGTTGACGAAGAGGCAAAACAGGGTCGGTGCCAGCACACAACCCTGTCTTACCCCCCGGCCAACGGGGAATCTATCAGTCAGTTCCCCCGACCTCCCGCACCTCACTCGGGCGTAATTATTGTGGTGCAGCCTCTGTAAGATCAATAGGATGTCCGGGGGAACACCCATCTCTGCCAGGACGCTCCAAAGTTTCCCTCTGGGCACCAGATCGAAGGCGGCCCGTAAGTCCACAAAAAATGTGTACAGACTACCGCCCTCGAATTTTGCTGCCCTCCAATAGATTAGGTTCAATCTAAAAACCTGGTCCACTGTGGATACCCCCTTCCTAAATCCCGCCTGGTAGGGACTAGGGGCACCCACCTCCTCCATCCAGTCCTGGAGCCTATTCAGCAACACCCTACCAAACAGTTTCTGTGCCACGTCTAATAAACTGATTGGTCTGTAGTTGGCTGGGAGGAGAGGCGAGCCCTTTTTAAAGATGGGGACCACCTCTGCCCCCAGCCAAGTACTAGGGATTTCCATGCCACCAAGAACTCCATTGAAAAGGGCGGTAAGGTAAGGGGCCCAAACAATGGGCTCCTGTTTAAACATATCCCCTGGTAATCCATCCAGTCCCGGCGCCTTTCCAGAAGCCAGTCCTGAGATGGCAGCGGTGACCTCGCCCAGCGTTATTGGCTCCCCTTCACAGTCCGGCCAGCCCACCTCATCAGCAGCAGGAGATTCTCCCGGCTCAGAGCTGTATAGGGTCTGGAAGTGAGCCTGCCACACCCCTGTGGCAATATTGGGCTCTAGTGCCGATTGTAAGTTCCCCGACCCCCCGTTCACAATCCTCCAGAACAGACGTTGGTTTTGGGTCGCTAGGGCCTTGGTGAGTTCTTCCCACTGGTTTTCCTCCCATTCTACCTTAGCGTGGGCAGTGAGTTTCTTATAAGCTCGCCTGCTTTGTTTAAGGCTATCCCCCCCTAAACCCTCCTTGATTAGTCTAAGGAGTTCTGTTTTTGCCCTTCTGCAAGCTAGGTTGTACCATGATGTTTTGCCTTGTCGCCCCCCTTTTACTTTTCGTGGACTGCAGGTGAAATGAGGTGCCGCAGCTTTTATGAGGTCCTCATGGGCCTTGAACAATTTGCCCTGGGAGTCTTTATTGTTTGCCTCAGTGTCCAAGCACCCCACAGTTTCCAAGATGGGGATTATCCCATCATAGAGCCTGGGGAGTTTATTCTTGCTTGTAGCCAGGTGCTCCCACCTGATCCTTCTCCTGTTATTGTCAAGGAGAAGCGCGGGGTTGTTCCCTTCCGCATTAATCGCGAGGGCTTGGGGGCCAGGGTGAACAAGGTCAAGCTCAAGTGCGTTATGGTCACTATCGGTCCTTTCCGTCACCCTGAAATCCTGGATTGTCGGCCACTTCACTATTTGAGCCAAGACATAATCCAGACGGGTCTGTCTTCCCGGTCTGTTGTAGGTGGTTTTGCTGGGTATGTCGGATTTCATTCGCCCATTGCAAGCTCTGATTCCGAACTTTAGGGTGAGGGCTGTAATTTGTAGTGCTAGTGGGGTCCAAGCCTTCGGAGGTGGAGCTTCCACTAAAGGCACTGCCCATCTGGCCTCTTCTTCCGATGATAACCCGTCCAGAAGGCCAGGGAGTGGCTCAAAATGAGAATTAAAATCCCCTCCCACTACATAGAATGAATCACTCGGTAGGTCAGATATAAAGTTGGAGAGTTCATCTATGGTCGGTGATTCCTTTGCAATTCCCATTGGCCTAGAATAAATATTAATAAACACAAGTTTAACTTGGTTGGGCCATGATAGTGAAATCGCAAGGATGTCTTCAGAGTTAGTCGACAGCCGCATTGCCACACAGCCCAGATGAGAAGCGACCCAGGTCGTAAGCCCTCCTGACGGACGGCCTTTGCCTTCCCACCTCGCTGGAATGAAGAATGACATGTAGCCTTGGTGACCATAGTCCTCTCTGGCCCAGGTTTCCTGGAACATACATATGTCTCCAGTCTCGATATAATTTGCCCAGTCCGGGTCACCCAGTTTATTAGCCAATCCAGCAACGTTCCAGCAAATTAGCCTCAGATGATCAGGGGTATTAGATGCCGTGCCAGGGGGGTTAGAGGAGATGGTTCCAGACTCTACTGCAATCGGGGATTCTGGCGCATTACCAACAGTAGGGACCGATGGTTCGGAAAGTCCACTGGAGCCGTTCTCCACAGGTGTTGGCTCATTCAATATTCCAGAGGCATTGGCAACATTGTGGGCAGATAGATCATCCAGGATCACTGGGTTGTTCGGTGGCCCAGGGATTTTACCCACAATCGGGGTGAATGGGTTGGAAAAACTGCATGAGCCGCAATTTTGGGTCATTGGCGTATGAGCGGAAAGTCAATCAACCCCATCCAAACCATTCAAACAGTTGAAACGGTTAAAATGAAAATAGGGTGTATCCTGCAATTGGAGATTTGGGCGTTGTACATAGTCCTTATGTCTGCATCTATGTTCCACCCTTATCCACTCATCCTGTGATGGAACATGGTGCATGCGGATAGGGGGGAAAAAGAAGGATACTGGAAGGGTCTGAATAGTAGAATCCAGTGATCTATTTGTTCCTTCGCAGATGTGCAGAACAGTGCCCGGATCCTTAAAACTTACCAGGATACAATCCCCTATTATTGTTTTTCTGGTCTTCCCTAACCAGGGGACCCTTCTAACCATAATAATCTCATTGTTGAAATGAGATGGTAGAGGTCGGTTCAAATTTAGCCATTTAATGACCTTATTCTTTAGGGATTGGTAGACTTCATTTTCCCCTGATCTTAATTGGGGGGCACCTGCTAGGACCACCGTTAGACTATTAGCTTCTGGCGGCAGATCTGGTCTCAGTGGTCTTGGGGCTTGCCGGCCCGGGGAAATTAGAGGGGCGCTGCCGGCTTCTTGATGGCCGCCATTAATCCCTGTCTGGAAGCTTTGAGGGGCAGAGTCTATTGGTTGTAAAGGCCTATGAGTTGAGTTACTGCACGGTGCCTGGACTGAAATAGCCATTAATGGCTGCAGGGGGGGGGGCAGTAGGCACGCTCTGAGGGGGGACTTTATTAGCACCCTGTGGGACTCCTATTTTAGGAGTGTTTCCTGCGGGGGGGTGAGGTCCCATATATTTAGATTGCTTGCTAACTAAGGTGTTCAAGGTAGTAAGAGATGTCTCTAGTAGAGTGAGCCTAATCTCCACTTTTTTCAGGCTATCGCTAATGGGCTGCAGAAGGGAACAAAGTAGGAATTCTATACTCTCTATGGATGTGAGGGGGGGATTTATATTAGATGTATTGGCCACTGGGTCGTTATTAGTGACAGCTATGTTGGAACCGGGGGCCTTGGAGGGAAAAGCAATAGGCACAGTCTCATTGTCCCTCCCAGATTGTAAGACGTTTGTATGTTTTTTGCCAAAATCTAGATGGAGTGGTTTGGCTTTCCCCCTCCCCCCCATTGACTTCCTACTACGTTTGCTTGGAGGAGGCCTATGCAGCTCCAGCACAGCACTTTGTTTTGGGTTACTTTTCTTAGTTGCGTGCAAAGGGGGAGTTTGGGTAACCAAATTAACGGGGGTAGCACATGTCGTAGGAGGAGTTGTGTCTGTGAGCCTTCCAGGGGCCAACCCAGGGGAACTAGAAATTTCCCGAAATAAGAGGGGAAGGTCCTCAAGAGTCAGAGGATTTAAGCTATTGGGGGGCGTACCTTCCTCTTGGGACATAGGATGCGGGATGATCTCTGTCAGGGGTCTGCTCTTCATGGATTCAATGGAGCGCCGCCGCTCCGCCCTACGTCTCTCCAGGGAATTTTCTTTGGCTGCATCTCCTTTGGCAGATTTAAAGTAGTTGTCCAATGTCCCTGTGTTGCTACCCCCCTCCCTTAATGGAGTTTCACGTGGTCCTGGCGAGGGCATCACCTTAATCAGATTGAAAAGTTAAAAGTAAGGGATATGGCCCAGCCCGGCCTCCTTTGGCCCCTGACGGCCACAGACGGCCCGCCCTCTGCCCGGGCTCAGCCCGGCGCTGACCGCGCACGTCCCGCGACGCGGAGGGAGCCGCGATGTTTTTATCCCCTCCGGTCGCGTTGGCGGCGTCACCGGCCGCAAAGGAGCCTGGGGGCTGTAGTCTCTCCCCGCTCTCGGCCGCGAGGTGCTATGGCGGCGGCGGGGGAGACACACAGCAGGAGACGGCCCAAGAACAGCGGCAGCAGCGATACAGTGGCGGGTCCACAAGAGGTTCACCCAGCTGGTAGGCAGGCTCAGAATTAGGCGATTCCCGCTCCCCAGAGGGAGCCGCGATGTTTTTATCCCCTCCGGTCGCGTTGGCGGCGTCACCGGCCGCAAAGGAGCCTGGGGGCTGTAGTCTCTCCCCGCTCTCGGCCGCGAGGTGCTATGGCGGCGGCGGGGGAGACACACAGCAGGAGACGGCCCAAGAACAGCGGCAGCAGCGATACAGTGGCGGGTCCACAAGAGGTTCACCCAGCAGGTAGGCAGGCTCAGAATTAGGCGATTCCCGCTCCCCAGAGGGAGCCGCGATGTTTTTATCCCCTCCGGTCGCGTTGGCAGCGTCACCGGCCGCAAAGGAGCCTGCGGGCTGTAGTCTCTCCCCGCTCTCGGCCGCGAGGTGCTATGGCGGCGGCGGGGGAGACACACAGCAGGAGATGGCCCAAGAACAGCGGCAGCAGCGATACAGTGGCGGGTCCACAAGAGGTTCACCCAGCAGGTAGGCAGGCTCAGAATTAGGCGATTCCCCTCCTCTACTACAAAGAAATGCCTCAACAAAAATATCCAAACCATGGTTCAACGACAACTTAAACTAGAAACGCCGCAACCTTAGGGCAGTTGAACGATCCTGGAGATTCAAACCCTCCTCGGACCAACTAAAACTCCTTAGACATGTGAGGAGCTCCTACAACAAACAAATCAAGAGTGCTAAGGCAGACTACTTCAGATGCCAACTTGATCAAGCAGCTAACCTTCCCCAAAAACTTTTTAAAATGGTTAAACAGCAATCAGTTGTAGCTCCAATCCACTCTGATTCCACCCTCCTGCGACGACCTGGCTGCTATCTTCACTGAGAAATCAAGACTAATCAACATTGAACTTGCCTCTCTAAGAAGGCGCCACTGCCTTATTCTGGGTCCGCACCACCTCCTGGACTCTTAGAAAAGCTCAAACCTAGTGGCTTGAACACCAAGAACAATGCTTCATGGGGCACTTTTACCCCCTTCATTGAAAATGACATCAACACGATTCTTCAGAGTATCAACCCATCTAATCACTTCAGCGACCCGTTGCCTCCGTCCATCTTCAAAGAAATCAAGCATGTCTTCATCCCCACCTCGACAAAGATTGTAAATGCCTCACTGTCACAAGGCTTGCTCCCAGACTGCCTAAAATTAGCTCAGGTATCACCTAACGCATATAGAGCTGACCTCATCAACTTCCGCCCTATCTCCAACATCCCCACCCTAGCCAAACTCCTAGAAAAATGCATCCACCATAATGAATCCTGCCTCCTAATCCTCCTTGACCTTTCCTCCGCCTTTGACATGGTCAATCACGACAACCTCATATCCATTCTGAAGAACAAGATGGGTTTCTCTGATCATGTGTTACAATGGTTTGCGTCCTTCCTCCAACACAGATCACAAAGAGTCAAGACGAACCACTCTCTCTCTCCAAGGTGAACCACTCTCTCTCTCCCAGCCCTCACCAGTATCTCATACTCATGGGGGTCCTCCAAGGGTCTGCCCTATCTCCTATACTCTTCAACCTATTCTTGGAACCATTAGCTAATTCACTAATCTCCACAAACATTCTCTTCCATATGTATGCGGATGATATGCAACTATATTTGAAAATCTCCTCCCCTGATAACATCATCTCGCTCAACTCTACCCTTACGTCTACTCAAAACTGGTTAACCGAGAACCACCTCCTACTCAATACCTCCAAAACAGAATTCCTTCTCATCTCTCCTCCGAACCACATCCCCAAGCTGGACCTGTGGCTCACTCACCTCACTGCTTTCAACTGCTCCCCCCTCATTATAGACTCAGCCAAATCTCTTGGAATCACTCTGGACGAGCATCTGAACATGAAGACTCATATCAGCAATGTGTGTAAGGGAGCCAATCACTTGATGAGGACAGTCAGAAATATCAAATTGTTCCTTCCACAAACTGATTTCAAGCAGGTGGTCCAAGTGCTGATTTTGCCGAGGTTAGACTATGGCAGCGCTGCACTTTGTGGCCTCCCCAAATATACCCTGGCTCCACTAAGGGCATCCCTGAACGCTGAGGCTAGACTGGTTACAGGTACCAAGAGAAATGCACACAAATCTCCAGTCTTAAATTCTTTTAAATGGTTGCCCTACGAAGCTCGAATTCAGTTAAAGATTGCCATTTAGTTAAACATTGCCATTCTGACACACAAGGCCCTCCATCTCAAAACTCACAGTTACCTAGCACAAAAGCTTGAATTATCCTGTGGTGGTAGAGCCTCAAGAAGCGCTAACACTTTCCTCTTGAAACCACACATCTTCAGCAAAAAGAGAACCTGCCACCGAGCCTTCTCCGGCGCTGCCCCAAAGATATGGAAATCTCTTCCTCCAGAAGTTCCCAGAATCTCCTCCACGATTGTTTTCAAACTAGGAGCCAAAAGATTCCTAATGGACAAGTTCTTACCCTAATATGGTTAGGATCAGCGGCTCCAAGTCACTGCTCCTTCAACAGTTAGACCTTCAGTAGATGCTACTCTTCTTTACCTCATTGTGTGCCTTTCTCTTAGCCCACTATGTACCTGTTATTGTATTACTCTCCTCCGGCCCCTTATCCTGTAATTTTGTAATTATGCTTGTTTATTATGCTTATGATGTCGATATTCAATTTATTACCCACCGTCCATCCTATTGTAAAGCGCTCTGATATCCATTGGGATCTTGTTTGCGCTATATAAAACTTTATAAATAAATAAATACGATGACTCCTTAATTTTGCCCTTCATAGTGTCATATGTGGTCAAACTGTAGAGAGGTAAGCACCAAGGGTCTAATTACCAGTCTGGCAGTCTGCGGACTGCCAGACTAGTGGTGGCACGGCAGTGGCAGTCCAGCCACTGCAGCACCAGTGGTCCAACCGCCCTATTACCAGTTGGGTGGTCAACCATAATTGGACAACTGGCTCTGCCAGGGAACTGCTGTTCCTTAGCTGTGGAGCAGATTTTAGGACCATTGTAAAATGCAGGTGGTGCTGCTGCGGCACCACCATGTACATAAGTTTCAGGATTACCAGCCCTTTCATGGAGGTCTTTCCTCCATGAAAAGGCGGGCGTTGCTGAATCAAAGGAGGCCCTACTGGGTCTCCTGCACCCCCTCAGCCTGTGGATGCATGCAGGGGGGCACGCCATGTACCCCACGTGTGCATGCACCCCAGTTCTTGCACCGCATGGATGTTGCAGTCCATGCCATGCAGGAACCTGTTTGGCGTTCCCATTGCACTGCTGCCGCCAGCCAGACAACAAAATAACTTGTAATCTGGCAGGCAGGCTGCAGTGATTCTTGGTGGTGCAGGGGCGCAATGGTGGTGGGCCGCCCGACCCTGCACCACCAAATGTCGTAATCAGGCCTTTAATGGGTCCCAATTGAAAGGGAGTATTTGGCGTGCCAAAGATTAGGATATTCCACTTGCCCTAACTATGTGCATAGCAAATCATTCCTAGTTAATGACCTTCGAAAAGTGATTTGACATTAGTGCATGCTGTTTTGATACCTGATCCTTTTGAAAAGCACAGAAGAAAGCAAACTTTAAATATCAACATATATGTATTAAATAACAGTTCTGTTTTTTCTAATATTGAATAATCCATTAGATCTCATCAAAATATTGTTAGAAATTAAAAAAATTAAACTACTAAGAAGAAACAAAGAAGCTTGTTCTTGCACATATGGAAAAGGAAATTACTTTGGAAAAGGTAATTACTTTTCTCTCTGCGCATAATTCAAATCAGCTCATATACACTGTTCTTAGGTCTCATTACGTGTGGTTTAGTTAGCTGAGAAAAGACATCCTCAAAGCTAGACATCAATGTCTTTAAAGCTTCTCCAGGGATGGAAAACAGTTTCTCTCTTCAAGCCACTTAATTCTGTGTCTCCAAATTAATATTTTATTATTCCTCGGAGCCAGGGACATGGGCAGCATGGTTTTAAGATGTACAACAACCACTATACATACAAAATATTAAATTAGCTTTTCAAAAATCCATCGAGAGAAGGTGCTGAAACTAAATATTTTATTACATAACAAAAGTAATTAACTGTGGAAGAGAGGTTGAATCTTTTGATAGCTATTCCTCATTGAAAGACGATTTTTGCACAAATGAAATAACAGAGTCTCAGTCTTAGAGACATTAATACCATTATTTTTATCCTAAAGCAATAAAGCAATTCACATTTAAATGCATTGTTTGAGCCCCAAGACAAATGAAGACAGTTTCTATTTCTTTTTTCTCTTGATGAGAATGAGATATTTTATTTTTGTTTTTAGCACAATTTTGTTATTTTATTTGGAAGCTTGTTTTCGTGGTTGCTTCTTTGACACTTTATTGATTTTGACGCTTTCTGTATTTGAAAAAATATTTAAAGAACCATGGTATCTTATTGCGGAGACGCAGTTAAGAACAGAGGTGAGCATGTTCGTGTGTGTGTACATAACATTTTACAGAAAGACCTGGAAGTTTCTACCTTCAACCCCTATTTTCGTTATCTGGCATATAAGAACAACATTTATGGGACATGGAATATAAAAATTCGATGAAATTATAGCTTGTGTTTCATGGGACATTGATAATAAACTGAGGAGATTTGACTTTGCTACTTTCTTCTTTTAATTATTTAAAGGTAGGCGACAGACCGGATAGCAACAACTCCTGATGCGTTTATTTTATTTTAAGATGTACTTTTTACATTGCTGAGGTAAGCTGCTAGCCACTTTGTTATTCAAGAGGAAGGGGAAGTGCTTTATAGGGACAATCGGCAGGTGCGATGCATTGGGCCAATGGTTTTGTATTCCTGGGTCTTCTTGGGAAAAGAGACATGGAATTTCAGATCTCACAAAAAAGCACCAGATGCAGGAGCTGACCAGGTGGTTTGACCGACCAATGTAGAGTTGGGTGATGTCCTTTAGGAATATGCATAGAAACTGTTTGAGATAAAAAAATAATTATGATGTTCAAGTCTTAATAAGAAGAGCCATTGATCACTGTGTTCTGAGCATCTGACTGGTTGGGTCAAGAGTCTGTCCTTGGAAAACTGACTGACATTCGAAGCGTAGCGAGCACTGGTGGCTTTGAGTGGATGAAGTATGGAGGACTTGAAATAACTTCCATTCTTCTAAATGTTGGCTGATTTAAAAGGATTGGTCTTTATGCAACATGTTATGCAGTACATGTCATGTTCTGCCAAGTTTCACATGCTTGGAAGTTTCCCCCTCTATTTTAAGATTTTTCTCAATAAAGCAGAGACTTTTTTGTAGACCTTGAGTTTCTGATGACTATTTCAATGGTAGCTTTTTTTCCTCTTTGGACTGAACGATTAACATTGCAAAGAGAAGAAATATTCGACAACCCTGATGTCTTCAGAAAAACCTGTCTGGCACACCAGTGGTAATACGTGGAAAATATTGATGTATTAAATATAATTTCTCCAAAGCCAAATAAAATCCTCACAAAAGGATCACCATAAGGAACTGTCGAAAATATGACTTTTCTCTCTAATCTGTCTCCCCCCTTCAAACCAACCTCATATGATATTAACCCATTTGCTGATAGGCCTTCCCGTCCATGCTAAGCCTTTTTTTTGCTATTTGGAGTAGTTCGCACTTAGGCCCCTGTAGCTTTTTGACCACATAGGGTATCCACACCAAATCTGGGTCCTTTTCCTCCAACAGCATGGGGATTTTAAAAGTACCCAGGGTTTGTTGATTCCCCTGGAGGGGACCCAAGATATTAGCCAAAATACAGCTAACGTTTGTTTTTTATAATGGAAAAATGGGAATAAACAGCTGCAGATGAAAGTGTCTGGTTTTGTTCCTGCAAATAGTATCAACAAAGGGTTTGTGGTACTCAAATCATCATCTTCCCAGCTTTCAGGGACTGGCAGACTTTTGTCAGAAAACCAAAATGTTTTACACAGTTTTGGAATTGTACTGGGACATAGCCTATTTTTGCTCTTTGTTGTGCTTTCAACCTCCTTCCAGTTGATGGCACAAATGGGTATGAAAACAATAATGGATCCTGGAAAACTATACATTTCTGAAAAGTAGACAACATTCTGAATTCAGCAAAGGGTTATTTGTGTAGATCCTTTAAGGTTCTTTTATGAAAACTAACAGTTGAAATAGGAAACAATTGAAAATGAGTTGGAAAAAAACAACCATTTGTGCAGTTTTCACCTGTAATTTCTTCTAACTATGACAGATTTTTGAGAGGAATATGCCGTTACATACTGCTGGACCCTTCTGGTTGTGGGGATATATAGTACTTGTAGGTTCACTAAGAACCCGAGGAACAAAGAGCCAATACCTGAGTAGCGTCTTTCAATGGTTTTTTATTGTGTACCGGGTATATAGCTATTCAGTTGGAAAAATGTAAATAGTGAAAAATCAGTATGAAAGACACATATGTATTTCTGAAATAGGAACAAAATATAGAGTTTAGTAAAATTTTTGCACATCTCCAAAATTATACCTATACTAGCATGTGAATTATAGGATATTTTTCAAAGTGACTTCCTTTTTATACATTGTCTTAAATTTGGAATGCAGAAATGCATCGAAAGTCAATAGGTAATAACAGTTGGTCTAACATTCTGTGTTTCCCTAAGTCTCCCGATAAAAATGGTACCTCACTTGTGTGGGTAGGCCTAGTGTCCGTGATAGGAGACGGCCCAGAACGCAACGTGCACATGCCACACTTTTACAGTAAAAAGTGACCCTTTTTTTGCAATGTACCTAGCTGTAGATTTTGAACCCTAGCTCTGCCTAAACTTAGGGAAATCTAGCAAACCTATACATTTTAGAAGACTAGACACATAGGGGAATCCAGGATGGTGTGACTTACCTGGCTTTCACCAGGTTATGTTACCCAGAATCCCTTGCAAACCTCAAACTTTGTCAAAAAAAACATTTTCCTGACAGTTCTGTAATGGAAAGTTCTAAAATCTGTGTGGATCCACAAAATTCTACTTACCCCGCATTGCCCAAAGTCTTCCGATAAAAACGGTACCTCACTTGTGTTGGTAGGTCTAGTGCCCACGAAAGGAAATGGCCCAAAACGCAATGTGGACACACCACATCTTTACAGTGAAAACTGACACATTTTTTGCAAAGTGCCCAGCTGTAGATTTCGAACCCTAGCTCTGCTGGCACCTAGGGAAACCTAGCAAACCTATACATTTTTTAAAACTAGACACCTAAGGAAATCCAGGAAGGGGTGACTTGTCTGGCTCTCACCAGCGTCTGTTACCCAAAATACCTTGTAAACCTCAAACTTTGTCAAACAAAACGCATTTTCCTCAAATTTCTGTGATGGAAAGTTCGGGAATCTGCGTGGACCTACATAATTCTACCCACCTTGCATTTCTCCATGTCTGCCGATAAAAATGGTACCTTACTTGTGTGGGTAGGTCTAGTGCTCACGACAGGAAACGGCCCAAAACACAATGTGGACACACCACATTTTTACAGAGAAAACTGACTCTTTTTTTGCAAAGTGCCTAGCTGTAGACTTCGAACCATAGCTGTGCCAACACCTAGGCAAACCTAGCAAACCAATATAATTTTGAAAACTAGACACCTAGGAGAACCCAGGATGGGGTGACTTGTCTGGCTCTCACCGGGTTCTGTTACCAAGAATCACTTGCAAACCTCAAACTTTGTCAAACAAAACACATTTTCCTCACTTTTCTGTGATGGAAAGTTCAGGACTCTGTGTGGATCCACATAATTCCACCCACCCCGCATTCCCCAAAGTCTTCCAATAAAAATGCTACCCCACTTGTGTGGGTAGGTCTAGGGCCCATGACAGGAAACGGACAAAAAACGCAATGTGTACACACCACATTTTTACAGTGAAAACTGACCCATTTTTTGCAAAGTAGCTAGCTGTAGACTTAGAACCACATTTCTTCCGGCACCTAGGGAAATCTAGCAAACCTATACGTTTTTGAAAACTAGACACCCAGGGGAATCCGGGATGGGGTGACTTGTCTGGCTCTCACCAGGTTCTGTTACCCAGAATTCCTTGCAAACCGCAAACTTTGCAAAAAAACAAACATTTTCCTCACATTTCTGTGATGGAAAGTTCTGGATTCTGCGTGGATCCACATTATTCCACCCACCCCGCTTCCTCCAAAGTCTTCCAATAAAAATGATACTTCACTTGTGTGGGTAGGCCTGGTGACCATGACAGGAAACAGCCCAAAACGCAACGTGGACACACCACATTTTTACAGTGAAAACTGACCCTTTTTTTGAAAAGTGCCTAGCTGTAGATTTTGAATCCTAGCTCTGCCGTCACCTAAGGAAACCTAGCAAACCAATGCAATATTTAAAACTAGACACCCAGGGGAATCCAGGATAAGGTGAATTGTCTGGCTCTCAACAGGTTCTGTTACCCAGAATCCCTTGCAAACCTCAAACTTTGTAAAAAAAAAAAAAAAAAAAAAATCACATTTCTGTAATGGAAAGTTCCGGAATCTGTGTGGATTCACAAAATTCCACCCACCCAGCATTCTCCAAAGTCTCCCGATAAAAATGCTACCTCACTCTTGTGGGTGGGCCAAGTGCCTGCAGTCGGAAAGGGCCCAAAATATATTGTGTAGACATCACAATTACCTATCACAAAACGACCTGGTATTGCATGGGGGGAAATCTGGATTTTTGCCCTACCAAAGCCACACGTTTCTGAAAACTGAAATTGATTTGCAAAATAGTCTGTATTTTTTAGATTCGCCAGTGATATGGGTAATCAAAATCCAGAACTTAACTAAGCTGAAAGTATGCTTAGTATTCAAAATTGGCTATCGGGCACCTAGTTACAAACAGTTTTACAGAAGGCTAGTCCTGAAATCAAATTACTTGATTGATTGCAGTATGTAGCAAAAGGGTGACTTTCCGTGATAGAAAGAAAATTGTATTAGATTGGATTTATATAAATACAACAGGCCATGCTGATTAACAGCATCATAAAAAATATCCAAATGCTCAAGAAGGACTACCCTCATTTTGCACCTGGCTCTAGCCTGCTAGGAGTCTATGGGCTCTATTTAGTTCTTGGCAGAGAGGGAACCCCATAGCAATGGCAATTGAGTTCCATCCCCACCAGCAATATGGTCTGTCCTCCTGATTTAAATGCGGGCAGACCAAAGTTTGAAGATGGTGGAGACTACTCAGTCTATGTCATGGTCAAACGTCTCCAACGACCCAATAGAAAAAGAGCTGTTGGTGGTTTAGCCATATATCTGCCAACCTAATTTAGATGGGAGGACATACAGGGCCCAATTACAATGTTGTTCGGTAAGCCTCCCAATTTATTACATATAACTAGGCAGCCCATAGGGGGGATGCTGTGTAATTAAAAGGTTGGATGTGTAATTTTAAGTTTCACATGTCCTGGTAGTAAAACACTCCTAAATGTGTTTTCACTGTTGTAAGGCCTACACCTTCCATAAGATAAAATTGGGGATTCCTTAGGTGGCAGCAATTATAATGTTTGGTGTCTTTGTAATTGTAGTGATGAGTCCTGTTTAATGCTAAAATTGGGTTTTTGATCACACTTATCAAATGCCACTTTACAAAAGTTGGCATTTTTGTACCTATAAACTGGCCTGGGTCACATGACTGGGTGTAAATGACAGTTAGACTGAGTAAATTCCTCCCAGACAGTCACATTATAGATGTCAGGTACCCCACAAGACTTACCTTTGCTTGTGAAGTAATTCCGCAGAGACGACAAGAGCGCCCGTCCGTGTACCAACCTGACCCCCCTTGGATAGGAAACTCAACAGGGATGAGATGGACACAAGGATGGGAGCCGCTTAAGGACGTAGGGCGGTGGTATGGGAATGGAGCGTGCAGGGTATCCCGGGGCAGCTGGAAAACAAACAATAACAGGATTGGTAACCTAACCCCAGGCTATTCCAGACTATCCCTAAAACACACACAACTGTTCTCTTGCCGGGACTCACCAGTGCTTCTGTTTCCGGAATCCAGCGAGACTCTCCTACTAAAGGTGATTCAGCAGAAGCCCTAACTGTAACCAAATAATAGCGCTCCTGCGCGGCTCCCCCAAAGTAAACAAGTAAAGCGCTCCTGCGCGGCTCCCCCAAAGTAAACAAGTAAAGCGCTCCTGCGCGGTAGTCCCAAAATAAACAAACAAAGCGCTCCTGCGCGGTATATCAAAACAAACAAACAAAGCGCTCCTGCGCGGTGTATCAAATAGCACGTAAAGTGCTCCTGCACCGCTCTCCGAATACACAGTCAAGAACTCCTGCGCTGCTAACAAAACAAAGAAATGTGAGTAAGGCGCTCCTGCGCTGCTCACCCACAGAAACAAGTTCAACAACGCTGCTGCGCTGCTTCTTTGCCGATCGAAATGCTACAGCTGTAGCACTTCAGCAATGGTGCCAGAACGAGAGCGCTCCTGCGCGGGAACCCCCAACACCGTAAGTACCTTCGTGTTGGTAGCGGACAGAAACACTCCTCCGTCGCTGAAGCCTCGGAACTGGAATTCAAAGCACAGAGCCGGCGGGAAACGCGGAGATAAGGCGTTTACCCCGGAAGTGCTTCCAGGACCAGCCTGTGGCAGGAGAAGAACTAGACCGGGGCTCAGCTTCCAGCCGGAAGTGAGGATCCCGGCAATGTTGTGCGTGCTTCGTGGGATGTCGGGAAACGGCAATCGCCGAGAACCCGACAGAACCCCCTCCCAAAAGACTTCCCCCCCCCGAACCCCCCGGACCTAGAAGGGACAAGCAGGGCGAGGGCACAGGGGGTGACTGAGATGAAAAGCACGGATCAGAACGGGAGCATGGCGCACATGGGACAAGGGCTCCCAAGACCGCTCGTCCGGACCGTAACCCTTCCAGTCCACCAGATAGAAAAGCTTACCTCGCACCCGGCGAGACCCCAAGATGGCCCTGACCTCATATTCAACATGGCCCGCCACCACCACAGGAGAAGGAGGAGAGGGGATTGGGTTGTCAGAGCGGACCGCCCGCAGAAGGGACACATGGAATACAGGGTGAATCCGCATGTGTGATGGGAGCGAGAGCCTCATGGCCACAGGGTTAACCACCTTGTCGATGGCAAAGGGACCCACAAAACGGGGCAACAGTTTCTTGGGACCATGCACATTGATGTGCCGAATCGAAAGCCACACACTGTCGCCCACTCTGTATTCAGGCTCCTTCTGTCTGTGGGCGTCCGCATGCGCCTTGTAGGCGTCCTTCGCCTTGGCCAACTCAAAGCGCGCCTGCTGCCATAGTCTATGTAGAGTCTCATGATAGGCGCGCACCGTAGGCAACTGGCTGTCCCGGGGGACTTCCCAAGCAGATGTGCGAGGGTGACGACCATGGAGACAAAAGAAGGGGGACATGCCAATGGCCGAATGCTTGCTGTTGTTGTATGCATATTCTGCTAACCATAGTACCGCAGACCATTCCTTCTCTACCATCAGCAACAGACATCGGAGATACTGCTCCATAGTGTGGTTTGTTCTCTCGGCCTGACCATCGGTCTGGGGATGGTACGCTGAGGATAAGCGCACGTCCATCTCGAGGAGTCTGCATACTTCTTTCCAGAAACGGGATACGAACTGCGAGCCCCTGTCCGTTATGACCACAGATGGAATGCCATGGAGGCGAACCACCTCGTGCACGAAATCCAGGGCCAGGTCCTTCGCCGTGGGTACTTTCAACAAGGGTACGAAGTGCGCCATTTTGGAGAGGTGGTCGACTATGGTGAGAACCGTGGTGTGTCCAGTCTTGGTGATGGGAAGGTCAACCACGAAGTCCATGGAGACGGTGTGCCAGGGAAACGGTGGCACCGGAATGGGACGCAGCAGACCAACCGACGGCTCAGAGCTGTTCTTGCCTAACAGACAGATGGTACAGTTCGTTACATACGTTCTTGTGTCGGACACCAGTGTTGGCCACCAAAATTGTCTTTGTATTAGTTCGAGTGTCTTGTGATAGCCAGGATGACCGGCAAGGACATGATCATGGCACATACGGACTGCTTTTTGTTGACTTGGTACCCCAGGTAAGCACAACCGTTCCCCTTTGAACAGCAATCCGTCCACACAAGTCACCTCTTCGCTGTCTGTGGCCAGGCCTATCGGATCGGACCGCTTCACGTCCCTCTTTACTTGAGCTAGGAAGTCTGTAGATGCTATAACGCCCTGGAAATGTTTTTCAGATATGATGGGAACCGGCTCGGGGTTTTCGGCAGGTTCGTCATGGTCGTCCAGCCGTGAGAGGGCATCGGCCTTGGCGTTGTCCTTTCCAGGTCGGAACGTGATCACGAAGTTATATTCGTTAAAGAATAAGGTCCATCGCAACTGTCGGGCTGTGAGGGCACGGGCTGAACGCAGGAACTGGAGGTTCCGATGGTCGGTGTAGATGGTCACTATGTGTTTGGCGTCCTTCAAGAAGTGGCGCCATTCCTCGAACGCCGTTTTGATGGCTAGCAGCTCCCGGTCAGACACAGTGTAGTTGCGTTCCGCTGGTTGTAATTTTTTGGAATAAAAAGCTACCGGATGTAGTTGTCCTGTGTCGGTGCTTCGTTGGGACAACACCCCTCCTATAGCGTCCTTCGAGGCGTCTGCTTCCACGATGAAAGGTTGCTCCGTGTCCGGATGCACCAGCACGGGGGCTATGGTGAAACGTCTTTTTAGTTCTTGGAAGGCCCTCTCAGCGTTCTGCTCCCACCCGAATGGCACACCTTTTCGCAACAAGCGTGTTATGGGAGCCACCAGTGCGGAGAAACCGGTGATGAACCTGCGGTAGTAGTTGGCAAAGCCTAGGAACCGCTGAACCCCTTTTACGGATTCCGGAGAAGGCCAAGACAAGATGGCTTCTACCTTTTTGTTGTCCATGTGGATACCTTCAGGTGTTATGATGTGTCCCAGGAACTCCACAGAGGTGACATGAAAGACGCTCTTCTCCAGTTTGACGTACAAACGATGTCTTCCTAGCTGTTGGAGGACAGAACGCACATGCTGCACGTGTTCAGCGATGTTACGGGAATAAATCAGGATATCGTCTATATAGACGATACAGAAGACATCTATAAAGTCCCTCAATACCTCGTCGATGAAGTACTGGAAAGCTGCGGGGGCGTTACAGAGTCCGAAAGGCATAACCTGGTATTCGAAGAGACCGAACTTCGTCCGGAACGCGGTCTTCCATTCGTCCCCCTTCCGGACTCTTACTAGATGGTAGGCACCCCGCAGGTCGAGTTTGGTATAAATGGAGGCGTCTTTTACTTGATCCAGTAGATTGGTGATCAAAGGCAGGGGGTACCGGTTTTTCACCGTGATGGCGTTCATCGCCCGAAAGTCAATGCAGGTCCTCAGATCACCTTCCTTCTTCGACACGAAGAAAAGAGGAGAGGAAACCGGAGACCTGGAATGGCGAATAAACCCGTTATCCAGGTACTCATCCAAATAGGATCGAAGGTGGATGTTCTCCTTTTCTGTGAGAGAATAAATTCTGCTGCATGGCAACGTGGAGCCAGGGATTAAATCTATGCGGCAGTCAAACGACCGGTGTGGTGGCAGGGTGTTGGCTCCTTTTTTATCGAACACTTCTGCCAGATCCTGATATTCCTCTGGTATGGTTGTGTGGGAAACCGACCCCATGCCATCAACGGGTAGTGATCTCGCCTGCACCGAGCGAGCCCCCAGACGATTGTCCCTCGTATAACAGGTCTCACAGCAGTATTCCGAATCCAGGTGAATTATTCTGGCCGCCCAATCGATTCGGGGATTGTGCTTCACCAACCACGGCAACCCCAATATAACCTTGAATTGCGGAGCGTCGATAACATCAAAACTGATGGACTCAGCATGTTGGTTGGCAAGAAGCATGGACATCTTTTCGGTTTGATGTCGGATTGGGCCAGAGGTCAAGTCCGTTCCATCAACAGCCTTGACTGCTTCGGGTTGTTCTTTTGCCACGGTTTGTATACCCAAGGCACTCGAATAACCGGTGTCAATGAAGCTGCCTGTCGCACCGGAATCCAGCATGGCGGTTACCAACCAGGTTCTGCCCGCCTGATTCTGTAAGGAGACTTCGATGCCTACATGATGACTGCCATCGAATACTGCGGGGATCACTGAAGTGTGATACGAAGAACCCAGAGGACGGATCCCCTTGTCTACTGGGTTGTCTCGTTTCCCATCTGATCGCCTTTTGTGATGGGCAACGCAAACGGCCGTCTGCCCCTTGATTTAGAGGGTTTCACTGGACACTCCCTGACGAAGTGTCCGCTTTTCCCACAATACAGACATTGGTTCTGCTTCCTTCTCTTTTCTCGCTCGTGAGCGGTCAACGGCCCTCGTATGCCCCCGATCTGCATGGGTTCTGACGCTTCACCCTGGGGGGAAGCTTCGTCCTTTGTTTTCTCAACGCTTTTTTCTCCAAAGGAAAAGAACCGGTTTTCACTGCCCTTCCCTTTCTCGGTCTTTCTTTCCTGGAGACGAAAATTCATCTTCACCACCAAGTCGATGAAAGGACCTATTTCCTCAGGCGGGTCGGGTAACTGTGCGATGAGGTCCTTCAGGTCATCACGTAATCCTCGATAGAAGACTGACACCTTCTTGTCCTCTGGCCAATTAGCCTCGATGACCAGCCGGCTGAAACGGGTGATGTAATGCAGGAGATCTTGGTTGCCTTGTTTTAAGCTAAGCAACTCGTTATCTGCGGCCTGCACAAAGGTGTGGCGAGCGAACATCCGCCGCATGGCTTCTGTGAACGTCGGCAAGTGGTGGAGCATGGGATCGTCGTTTTCTACAAACGAAATGGACCACTGAGCGGCGTCACCTCCCATGTATGATAAGATGTAGGCGACCTTGGAGGCATCATCAGGAAAAGCCGTATTTCTGGCCATGAAATGTAGGTGACATTGATGGAGGAATATCCCATACTTGGTACTATCGCCGTAGAAGCGTTCCGGTGGTGCCAGTTGTACCTGATGAGGTGTTACGACTTGAATGGCGGAGCTCTGAGTGGGAGCTGCGGGGGCCCCCCCAAAGGTGAAGGTAGGCGGCCTCAACAGCCCTTCTTGTATGACTCTGGAACTAGGGGTAGTGCCCCAAGGACTGGAAACCCCGGATGCCATGTGACTCTGGATGGACGTTACATCATGGCGTAGACTAAGGTTCTCGGCTTGCATGGCAGCCAACATGACTGCTATGTCCTGCAAGGTGACTTCCGGGTCGCCCATGTCGTCTGGGTGGAATAGTAAACGTGGGCTTTGAATTCTGTCAGGTACCCCACAAGACTTACCTTTGCTTGTGAAGTAATTCCGCAGAGACGACAAGAGCGCCCGTCCGTGTACCAACCTGACCCCCCTTGGATAGGAAACTCAACAGGGATGAGATGGACACAAGGATGGGAGCCGCTTAAGGACGTAGGGCGGTGGTATGGGAATGGAGCGTGCAGGGTATCCCGGGGCAGCTGGAAAACAAACAATAACAGGATTGGTAACCTAACCCCAGGCTATTCCAGACTATCCCTAAAACACACACAACTGTTCTCTTGCCGGGACTCACCAGTGCTTCTGTTTCCGGAATCCAGCGAGACTCTCCTACTAAAGGTGATTCAGCAGAAGCCCTAACTGTAACCAAATAATAGCGCTCCTGCGCGGCTCCCCCAAAGTAAACAAGTAAAGCGCTCCTGCGCGGCTCCCCCAAAGTAAACAAGTAAAGCGCTCCTGCGCGGTAGTCCCAAAATAAACAAACAAAGCGCTCCTGCGCGGTATATCAAAACAAACAAACAAAGCGCTCCTGCGCGGTGTATCAAATAGCACGTAAAGCGCTCCTGCGCCGCTCTCCGAATACACAGTCAAGAACTCCTGCGCTGCTAACAAAACAAAGAAATGTGAGTAAGGCGCTCCTGCGCTGCTCACCCACAGAAACAAGTTCAACAACGCTGCTGCGCTGCTTCTTTGCCGATCGAAATGCTACAGCTGTAGCACTTCAGCAATGGTGCCAGAACGAGAGCGCTCCTGCGCGGGAACCCCCAACACCGTAAGTACCTTCGTGTTGGTAGCGGACAGAAACACTCCTCCGTCGCTGAAGCCTCGGAACTGGAATTCAAAGCACAGAGCCGGCGGGAAACGCGGAGATAAGGCGTTTACCCCGGAAGTGCTTCCAGGACCAGCCTGTGGCAGGAGAAGAACTAGACCGGGGCTCAGCTTCCAGCCGGAAGTGAGGATCCCGGCAATGTTGTGCGTGCTTCGTGGGATGTCGGGAAACGGCAATCGCCGAGAACCCGACAATAGAGGGATTATGTGTGCCTAAATAGACCATCTGCTGGCACGATGGGGCGGCAGAGCTGAGAGCAGCTCCCCTTACAACTGAATAGTCTGTACCTTGCCTTCACACAAAGGGCCTAACAACCCTGCATTGTCACTCCAGCCAGCTTGAAGCTAGGGAGGGGAGGCAGGAAATTCTGGTCACTGCAAAGTCATTGTTTAGAAGTTTGTCCTACCTTCCAGAACCAGGGCACTAGAGTATAAAAGTAGGACTTCAGAATCAACTCTTCAGTACACTTCTGGACCTGTGAAAAATCTGCAAAGAAGGACTACTGTGCTGCTGGAAGGACAGCCATTGTGCTATACTGCTTCTGTACAAGACTGCTGGCCTGCTTAGATTGCTGCCCTGTTTGGCCTGCAGCTCTGCAAACTTCTACCTGTGGAAATGAACTGGATCTTCAACTGTCCCAGGACCTCCAAAGTGACTCACAAGGCTAGTTGGCTGGCCTCATGTTCAGAGCTACAGCGACATAAAAGGCTTCCTTCATCTTGAACCTGCTCCCGTACTCAGCCAGGGTGAGATATGACCCTCAAAGTGCTGCCACTCCTATTGTGGACCTTTGGAAGTGGTGCTAAATGTGCCCAGTTAGCCAAAATCCAAAAGTGAGGACTTTGACTATTTCCGGCTAATAACTATTCTGAGAACCAAGAGGAGACCAGGACCAACCTGCTTGGCTATCCACCCGAGATGCATCACCAGCCAGATTCACTATTTTTCTTCTTCCACTACGTTCTTCTCCCCAGCAGAAAATCCATTTCAGCTTTCTTTCACCAAAAGGGTATCCGAACTTGTGGATCTGTCTTTGACTACAGCCCTCTGCTTTACCCTACTGGAGATTTTTGACTTCCATTTTGGTAACTAGGTCCAAAGGTAGAAATCTTCACCGCAGCTTTGGCCCATGGCTAGCCGATGATGACGAGCTCTCATAAGGCACCTCCTGCAGCCCCGCCCTGCTGAACTTTTGACCTTACCAGGATATTTTTCTCAAGACTTTTTTTCTAAGTCCGAAGGTAAGCACTGACCGGGCCAAATTCACTTCTTTTATACCAACCGTGCTCCATTGCGAAGGGCTATATCTTTTTACTTTGACCCAGTCTTGTGCGACTAGATGTCTGGGGTTGGCGCTTTGATCTTTTGGGTGATAGTTTTTACCTAAAATGTTAAAAATTCATAACTCTGGTTCTACAAATTGGATTTTTATCATTTTGGTGTCAAATAGTGTAATAAAATGTACTCTATTTTTCTACTTTGGCTTGGATTTTTCTTGTGTTGTCTTTTCACTTTATGACTGTTTGCGAGCTGCATAAATACTTTACATATTGCCTCTAAGTTAAGCGTGACTGCTTTTTGTGGCACACTACCCAGGCTTCAGCACAGGTTAATTTACTGACTTTTTGTGGTATACCCTGCAAGGGATTGTGGTTGTTGCTTGACCAAGGCTCACATCCCATTTAACCAATAACCCAATTTCTAACAATATTGTATTTATGTTTGGTTTTGCATTTGATGCCAGCCATCACATACGTGAGATGCATGTTACATAGGGTCATTTTGGTAGTTTTATGAGCCACCCCCAAATGTCACTGGTAGATGCTTGTTAGGAAGATGTTGAGCCCAGATGATTAAAACACTGCCATTAGGTCAAAAGATAAAGAGGCAAATGTGTGTCCGACAAAGGGACAGAGTTGACATGGCAAGGAATAGGCAGATATATAGGAGAATGGAGGACATGGAGAGGATGGGTAGGGGCAGGTAGGCAGGGGCATGGTGGTATGAAGATAAGTAAACTTGTTACTATAAGCAATTTGACATTCTTGTGTGTCTGGATGTTCATTGTTTGACACCTAGTGTATATAGTATCGAAGGAAAAAGAGCTTTGCCCCACAATATCAGGCCCATAAAAATATTTAGCAATCATGCTTGCCAATCAATTGGACTGACAGGATATTAACTTCCATATACACTAGTGGGAACAAAAATAATCATGAACAACCAAATCTAAGTGACTGCCTATTCAGCCTGGAATGTGGCTGACTGAAAATAATCTAATTGTTTACAAATGGCAAATCATTTGGCTTGCTAAAAGGTGGTGCACACAATAACACCATAACGCATTTGCAAGATTATTTTGCACCACCGCTTTTTTAGGTCAAATCATCTATCAATAGAATGGGCAGATAAAAGTGCTCACACAAATTGCATGTGTGTGGTTTTTATTGCATGCAACACTCTTTACACATAATCATTTTGTGTGACCATTATTATTATTATTATTATTATTATTATTATTATTATTATTATTATTATTATTATTATTATTGTTGTTGTTATTATTAGTATTATTATTAGTATTAATATTAGTATTACTCCCAGTAGTAATAGTAGCAGTAGTAGTATTGTTGTTATGGTAGTTGTTGTAATGATTATCAGGAGGAAAGAATTAAGAATAGGATCTTCCTAAAGTCTAATGAAGTAAAGTGTAATTTAAAGTGATGTACCCATTACACAAATCTGAAATAGGACTGCATTTTCTCATTTAGGAAGCTTAGTTTCCTTGTTAAGTTTGACAAACGTATTCATCTTACCACGTGTTTGGTCATCTGTTCTCTATGGTTCCCTGTAAAATGTTATTTGTTGATAGCTTCATTTTTAGTATTCAACAATTGACACCCATAAACTTTTCATTTACAGATTCATTTATTTACAAATATTACCCTACAACAGTATTACTAGACTCATATCAAATCTGTTCATCCATCCACCCTTACTAATTGACAGTAAACTGTGCAGGTTACCATATCTGGAATCCTGCTTGACAACTTCAAGAACCTACCTGGAGAGATCTTTGATTGTGTGGTGTTGGGTTGCAAATGTTAAACTGGAGGTTTTGTCATTACTCCACAAGGAATTTGACTCTTGTGTTGGCTAATGCCTTGTTTGTTAATTTGCATGTTCTGTCCTGTGTACAACAGTGGGGAACGGTGGGTGATAGCATAAATGGTAATATGTGAAGGAAGGTAAAACATGTTTATGGTCTGAACATTCAATAGCTTTAGAGTTCTTGGGGCCATATTATCAAGGAACGGCGATAACATTATCGCCGCTTTAGCGGCAGGAAACTGCCGCTAAAGCAGCGATATTGGGCTCGATAATATGCCCTTGTGAATTCCCATAGAAACTCAGGTTCTGGTGTGGACCTGGGCTTCTATGGGAATTCACAAGGGCATATTATCAAGCCCATTATCGCCGCTTTAGCGGCAGTTTCCACACGCTAAAGCGGCGATAATGTTTTCGCCATTCCTTGATAATATGGCCCCGGGTATTTGGTTGCATCGCATAGTGAAGGTACTTACACAGATAATTCTGTCTGTGGATGAGCTCAGGATAATTCTGTCTGTGGATGAGCTCATAATTTTAGGTTGGAACAAAGTGTCCTATGAGCAGTACTGTTATGTTTCATACAGGCGCCCTAAAAATGTGGCTGTGGAGTCACATAGGTAAACTGTTTCTTCAGTTGATATGTAGCTTACCTGGATAAGAGACTAGCATAGCATGCTCAACAAATCTCGGTTTTCTAATGCTGCCAGAAAGAGCCTCCATGCACTCAGCATACTATTCCAAACAGAGCGAAGTGGTTTATTTGATGGCAGAGAGGCAGTGAGAGCAGGGAAACAAAATTTGTGTGTTTGCTTGGAGTCACTTGTAAGCACGCTAGTGGTCTGGAAGAGAGCAATTTGAAGGGATACAAGATTACTTACTTTTTCAAGTTGGACATAAGGGTCCATTGCTCTCTCATATGCTTCTATTATTGTGCATTTTTTCACTGCATGTGAATATAAGTTTGACATCATCTTAGAAAGATTACTGCTCGTAAATTCAGCATGCTCAGAAACGGTTTGGTGCACATTTCCTGTGCTTGATAGCTGTTTTAGAAGGGTGATTCTGTCTCACTTGTGCCAGTGATCAAATAACCTATAGCATGCATTAATGCTTTGTCTTAATTTCATCCCAATGCCATCCTCTTTCAAGCACATTTGCAGTGTACATGTGGCCCATTGTATTTCCACTGAATGCAAATTTAAGGGCTCATTACAACGCTTTTCTGAGTGACATCACAGTGGAAGTGGAACCACCCGACTAGTAGTCAATGGTCCCACTCCCGGTCTTCTAATGCGACCGCCGGTAGGGCGGTCGGAAATATGACTTTTCCAATTGCAGCTTGTGCTACGGCCTGAAAAAGGGCTGCAGCACAAGCTGCAATTGAAAAAGGCACATCCATGTACCTTGTGCCAGGCACCACGTGGTGCCTGACACACTGCACATGTGCCCCCCAGGACCCATAGCGGAGGACCAGGGAGATGGAGGCCCTGCTAGGGGCCCTCAAAGTCTCTTTCCAGCTGCCATTTGATTGCGGTTGGACCACCATGAAAAGCCAGAGGGAAGTGGGCATTGTAATCCCTCAAGGCCAGCACCTATTCTAGGGATTACTGTCCATCTGCAGCACAGACGGGCTCCTTGAGCCCATCCAAAAAGCGGCAGTCAGTACCTCCGCCCAATGCCTCTGACTGCCGGATCAGAATCCGGCAGTCAGATCCTGTAGATGTTGGTGGGCCCGTCACCGATGGCCTGCTGGAGGCGGGCCCACCGACATTGGAATAAGCCTCTTACTGTTTTATATCATTGCAAATTGCTAAAATTACTAAGGGTCGGATTACAAGTTTGGTGGTGCAGGAGTGGGACAGCTAGGCCGGCAGCCCACTCCTGCACTACGAAACCTGTGTACACACTGCCTGCCATATTACAACTTTTTTTGTTACTAGCGGGCAGTTCTTTGACGGTCCCACGGCGGTGCCTATGTAATAGGCACCACAGTGGCAACATCAAAGACAGTATCTGCACGGCATGGACTGGTGCGTTTCCTGCAGTGCAGGTACTGGGGTACATGGACACAGGGGGACACAACATGTGCCCCCCAGCATGCACCTAATGGCCCAAAGGCACCAGGGGGCCCCTTTGTTTCCTCTCCGCCACGGAGTAGAGACAACCATGAAAACCATGGTGGAGAGGAAACTCATAATAAACTTGATGGGACTGCAGCGGTCTTTTTGCAAACTCCAGACCACCGCATGCACCACCAGGAATCTCTTGTTCCATGGCAGTAGTGCCGGTGCAATGGCGTTTCGACAAATACACATAATGAGCAACCTTTCCTTTTACATGGGATGTCCAACCATTTAATTAATGAAGAGAAAAGGATGCCCTCCTTTTTGTATTATCCAAGGTGTTTTCATTTGTTCTAAGGGAGCGTGTGCGTTGCTGGAGTAAGTGCCTTGCCGAATTGACACTACAGATTCTAACACACCTTTTGAAGTGTGGGGCAGCAATCTGCCCCACTCCCAGCCGCACTGCTGTGCACTACATTTTTCGCGCCAGTTCATTAAGGTTTTTCACAAGAAGTCCGTGTTTTCCAATTTTCCAATTACAAACTTTTTCTTTCAAGCATTTAACCCGATTCACATGCAGACGTGCTTATGCCATTTCCCAAGCTTCTTATGTAACTGTAGTGCCCAACCGGGCCTCATATTGAAACACGAATAGTGCATTGTTCGTTCCAGGCAGTGTTTATTAAAAACCTGATGCATTTCAGGCCAAAGCCCTTCTTCAGGGAAAACTATAGGTGACAATAAAATGTTTACCATTAGCATATTATACATTTAAGTATAAACAGTACATCAATGTTATCTATAGCCTGTAAACTGTTACCCATGCATCCTGTGCCATAGTCAGTTGCATCCATGCTAAACCTCTATATTAAATACCTCAAAATGCGACTCCCCTCCTTTTGAAATAACAATGATTTCATCACTATTCGCTATGTGATTTCTTCCATTATTTTCAAACTCCTCTCCTCTCTCTCTTCCCTCCCTCCAAGCCAAGTCCTCTTCATCTATCTCACATCTTCAAAAGTGGTAAATTACGTTACTCAATGGATGGGAGGAACAGGATGTGAATGGGATTATAACGGACGGAAGTAATGGTGTGGCAAATGAGCTTTTGAAGATGTGAGATAGAGGAAGAGGACTTGGCTTTTAAACACCACGGCAGGTACGAATAATTTCTGGTGAGAGATCGAAAAATAGGACAAAGTGATGTCAGAGTGACTTCAAGGGCTTCCCATTTTCCAAAGTCTCAGAGTCATAAAAGACTTCTTGCAACTCTGCTGGTGCTGCTGGACTCTACCATCTGTGAGTCCTACCCTTGCCTGAGGTGCCCTGGGCCTCTGAATTGGGTTCTGCAGCTGTTTTGCTACAAAACTGATGCATCATAACCACTGTGCTGATCGGAAATGACACAGTTCCCTTCGACACCGATGCAGCCCCGATACGTAGACATCCCTGCATGGCTCAACAATGACACCGTGCCAATCCAAGATCTTAACTGCGAGGTTCAACTCTGACACAGTACCAATTTGATGTTCTGACTACGAGGCTTGACTTCGATGCATTGACCCGACTGCCTGAATCGGAATTCACTCTTCATACTCTTGATGACGATGCTTTGCTCCCTCCAGGGCACTTTGTCAGTGGGACCTGTTTGAGTTCTGTAGCTGGCCTACCCTTCATCGTGGTTTGCCTGAACTTTGGATTTACCCCAGTATAGCGCAACCTCAAGTAACCTTTTAGCGCTATTAATTTCTAAGCACTGTTTTTGGTTTATTCTTTAAAAACGAATCACTCCAGATCTGCATATTGGATTTTTGTCATTTTGGTCTTGTTTTACGCAGATAAATATTCTCTGTTTTCTTAAGCCTGTGTGGAGTCTTTTTGTGGAGTTTTCATTGTGTGTTTGTGTGTGTGTTGCAAAAATACTGTAGACATTACCTCTTTAGATGATCCTGATTTCTCTGTACCAACCTACCAGAGGGTCATCACATGATATCTTTTAGTGTGTATCTAGCTTAACATGACTAGAGTGGTGGTTCCTACCTGGCCTGGGTGCATACCTCAGCCAATAGGAATCTTAGTTCTAACATACTCCCATGAAATATTCCTGGACTTTGAGCAAGTCATAACTCAACCCATTGCAAATATTTACCCTTACACAACCATACAAGGCTGTTGCTATTATTTCAATCAAAGTATATGGAGACACCTCCAGAAATCTGCACTTGGGGGCTGATTACGATAACAGTGAACCCGCCACCGACAGGCTGCCATCGTGAGGCCATTTCCTGCCCGCCATATTATAATGGCAGGTGGGTCCATGGTGGTCGGAAACTCTGACTGCCATGCATCAGACGGGCTCCTTGAGCCCGCCGGTGTTGCAGAGACCTCCCAATTCCTAAAATGGCGGCGGTACCTGGTAGGGATTACAATGCTTCATCCCGCCAACCTTTCCATTGCTCTTCACCCCCATGGAAAGGCTGTCGGGATGAACATTGGGGGCCTGTAGCGGGCCCCCTTTTATCCCTGGCCAATTTTGGGGGGGCACCTTTGGTGACCCCCAACATTTCCATGCACCACGTGGCAGGCACCGCATGGTGCCTGCCACGTAGTGCATGGAAATGTGAAATGGGCTGTTTTTACATTGCTGCGGGTGCTGCTGCCAGTAGCACCCACCGCAATGTAAAATATGGAAAGTGTGACTGCAGTGATGGCGGTCACATTGTAATCAGCCCTGTGGGACCGCCACCTTGCAGGCTGGCAGTCCCACTCCGCGATACGATGGCGGATGGACTGAAGTCCCTTTTAAACAGCCAATTTGCCTTTGGAATTAAAATATGATAGCACTAGCCTATGTCCCTGTCACAGCGGTCAGAAAGCACTTTCTATCGACAAAATGATCACAATCTTAGTCCCCTAATGGACTATTTCAAAGACACTTGGGTTGGCAAACTGCATTGATCTGGACACAGATGCCATCCCAAATTACGAATGCCAATGTGGCATGTCTAAGACAGCACCTTGGCAGAGGAAGCTAAAACAATCAGCACATTGGAAGGATGGCACCATGCCTTCCAATCCATACGAGGCAGAACATAACCTATACCTACACATTTATAGAAGCATTGCAAAAAGAGCAAAGCTACCAAGACCTATGAATGAAACAATCTGTTGGCCAAATTGGTCCTAAACATAGCAAACAAACCAAGAGACTGTACAAGATGTTACAATTTAAAGTGAATTTCTTCATGATTAACAAAGGAGCAGGTTACTTAGAAATCATAGCCAAACGCATATTATACAATAAATCGTAACCTACCAAAGTCCTCAAAAATTATGTCACATTCTAAACCAGCACACTAAATATTTTTTTATTTAATGTACTAAACATATTATTTTATTACATCAGTCAAAACAAATACTTTAAATTAAAATGTCAATGAAGATTGATATAATAAAAATATATATATAGATTGCCACTAACCAAGAAAGTCAAAAACAAACTCAATCCATCACATAAAATAATTACAACACAGAAACAAAATAATTACACATAATAATCACATAATATTTACACAAACAATCTAATATCAAATTGCCCACTCAAAAGAAAAGAAATAAATGAAATCACTCTCTTGTAGCTGCAGGTCTTTCTCTGTATCCACATAATAAAAAAATAGACACCATTCAAAAATGAGGACTATATTCTCCAAAAAGCCCCTAAAAATCTACAAAAATAAAACAAATCCAATAGAAATCCTTCAAAGTAGTAAAGTAATAAAAAAACAATGAAAATGTGTTTGGAAAATAAACACTTCAGGAAACCTGAAAAGAAGGAAATCAAAGTAAAGGGCATTGATTTATTATAAACCAAAAATTATTTCCTTAACAAAACATAAACTTACCATGCCCATAGGACATGCTGGTAGATAACCTGGAAAGTAAATGAAAAAACGCATCCGCAAAAAAAATTACCTTTCCAAAAATACATACAAGTAACTGCTAATCATCAAAATATAACTAATACAACACAATTCAACATAGCATAGCACTACATTATAAAAACAGAGTCCGAAAGGCCTAAACAGCAAAAAAACAGCAACAATGATAAATCTAAATATACAAAAAGCCCACAAACAGCACTATAATAAATTTGTAGATCTTCCTCCTAAACCTCCCTACAATCAAAGCCCTTTAAAACTCCTTAAAAAAGACTTACCTGTTCTGACAAACAGCAGCACCTTAGCACGACCTAGCTCTGGGAAAATAGACTACAAATAACACAAATAGGTTACAAAATAGAAGGTAGCAGTAAAACAAAAGAAATGGCCGTTATGAAATGAATTGGAAATATTGTAAAAAGATTTAACACGTATAAAAAAGTGTATACAATTATTATACATGTAAAACACTGCAAAAATGTAGGAAAAATTAAAGTAAACATTAAATATTAGTATAAAATATATACAATTATATAATAATTAATATATTTAATAATTAATATCTTTTTCAAAATATTTTCTACCATTCATAAAGTTTGGATCATAAACTGTCAAATAAAATCATAATACAAAATTTGCAATCAAAAAAATATTTATAGACATTTCATTTTTTTTTCCCAAAGTGCTTTTATTTGTTTTTATGCAAAAACATTAGCATTTCTGTTACAAGGTTATCCAGTCGCAGATTATACAACAGCGTCCTAAGACATTATGACACATTTGCTTAGCTAACCCCACATGATGTTATTTACTGAAGACAAGAGAAAGGGTGATATAAAAAGGCAGGAAAGTAAGGGGTGAAAGGAGAATAAGGAGACAGGGTCTGAGAATTACATATCCTTTTAATCGCTTGTTAATCTGACATACGACTAGCATACTTGTGAAGAAATTGGAAAAACATGTTGGCCCACTTGCAGACCCGTGGGGCCATAGTAGTTGTGCCCCCACTCCTCCTCACAGATGATTTTCACCGCAAAGTAGATATCCTGATCTCTAAATTCCTCTGGCGAGGGAAGAAAGCACAGATAAGCATAAAAAAATTAAGACTAGAGAAAAACCAAGGAGGGGTAAACCTAGCAGACTTTAGAATATTCCAATTAGCTTTTCTGGCAAAACAAGGGTCATACTGGATATCACCCCCTACCGACTACACACCGGCTTGGCTCCAGGTAGAGAGTGCCATCCTGAACAATCTGAGTCCTATGGCTCTACTAACAGCAAATAGACACCACCACACCTCCAGGTCTATATTAAAAACACGAAAATTGCACTTCTAAAGATAGATAAGAAACTGGAGAATAGCATCAAGGGCTCTAAGATGGAATCACTGTGGGCCAATAGCAAGATTCAGTACAAGGGGAAATGCCTAACCTTCGATACATGGATTACAAAAGGTATCTACCTCCTGTACCAATTAGAAAATGGTGCATACCCCGTAACATTCACAGACCTCAAGTCAAGGCATAACCTAACTGACATTGAATTCTATAACTTTTTGAAAATCAGAACGGCCTTGACCAAAACCAAACTATCTACCTCACAACCGTCAATCTCCCGATATGTGTCAAACATTAATAAATTAGGGCCCCAGGTCTCACACCTTTACAAACTCCTCCGCCCAAAATCCTCCAAACTTAATTACTAGACAATTACCTATTGGGAAAAGCAAACTAAAACCACATTTAACGAACAAGAATTGGCCACACTATGGTCCTCGGCCTCACGCAATAAAATCTCCCCAGTGCGCTCACAAACAACATTTTGGCTACTCCATAAGGCCTTGTGGACCCCTGCACGCTTATCCTCATTAGGCCTCAGGGAGGACGCAATATGCTGGTACTGTAACAAGGAGAAGGGGGACCTAGCACATCTTATCTTCCAATGCCTAGCACTCAAAACATTCTGGGAGAAAATCTTTGGTTTTATAAATAAGCTAATGGACTGTATGCTAACAAAATAATTTTCCTCCCTCACCACTGCATTTATGACCGTAGAACTCAGATCAGATCACGATAAGAACCTACTAGATCTGCTACTGGCCACAGCAGTGAAAATGGTCCTAGAGAATTGGAAAGACACAAGTAAGACTTCATACAGAGGCTGGTTCAACTGGATTTCTATGGTTTTGTACGAGTGAAATGTCCAACTAACTATAACGCCCCTGAAAGCTATGGTTTTTTCAGTGAAAAAAAAAAATATATATATATATGTATATATATGAAAACAAACCCCTCCATTGCCAAAAGAGAGAGGCCACACAGGGAAATTTCACTCGGAAGCCCTTTATTTAAACAGCTGTCTAGCACTATGCATTTCGGCTGGTTTAAGCCTTCCTCAGGTGTCGCTGTAATACCAGGATGCTGCCCCATCTTTGTTTTAAGTCGTCCTGCTTCCCTCCGATTGGTGGAAGCGCCCAGTGCTCCTGGTCATGTGCTCGCCCCTCACAGTGTAATGCATTACACACTACATCTCCCAGAGTTCCTCTTGCCTGCGTGGAGGTTGCGCAGAGCCGGATTGAAAGACAATCCTCCCTTTACTGCTGGTGCTCTGCAGGGGAAACACAGGTGACTGGTTGAAAATGTCCTGGTTGCCATGTAAAATCACAAAGTGCTTCCTCGGGTCCCCTTACGCTCGAGCCTCTTAAAGTTAGTGTCCACCGAGCTGCGGATTTACATTACAATGGGAAAAAAAGCCCTTGTGGAGTCACAAGCTGCATTTAGCAGCAGCCCTTGTATCTCCTACTTGCTGAGACGGGCTGGAGAAATTCCGATAATTTGGATAAAGAAAGAGCGTTCCAAACGCAGGAGCCAGGAGTTCTCCAGCCAACTTGCAGAGCGAGGCCTCTTAACACGCTTCTGGCTAGCGTGAAAATATGCAAACAAACCCCACCATTGCTGAAAGAGAGAGGCCACACGGGGAATTTTCACTCGGAAGCCCTTTATTTAAACAGCTGTCTAGCACAATGCATTTCGGCTGGTTTAAGCCTTCCTCAGGTGCCGCTGTAATACCAGGATGCTGCCCCACCTGTGTTTTAAGTAGTCCTGCATCCCTCCGATTGGTGGAAGTGCCCAGTGCTCCTTGTCATGTGCTCGCCCCTCACGGTGTAATGCATTACACACTACATCTCCCAGAGTTCCTCTTGCCTGCATGGAGGTTGCGCGGAGCTGGATTGAAAGAAAATCCTCCCTTTACTGCTGGTGCTCTGCAGGGGAAACACACGTGACTGGTTGAAAATGTCCTGGTTGCCATGTAAAATCACAAAGTGCTTCCTCGGGTCCCCTTATGCTTGCGCCTCTTAAAGTTAGTCTCCATCGAGCTGCGGGTTTACATTACAATGAAGACAACCCCTTGTGGAGTCACAAGCTGCATTTAGCAGAAGTCCTCGTATCTCCTACTTGCTGAGGCGGGCAGGAGAAATTCCGATACCTCAGATGAAGAAAGAGCGTTCCAAATGCGGGAGCCAGCAGTTCTCCAGCCAACTTGCAGAGCGGGGCCTTTTAACACGCTTCTGGCTAGCGTGAAAATATGCAAACAAACCCCTCCATTGCCGAAAGAGAGAGGGAACACGGGGAAATTTCACTCAGAAGCCCTTTATTTAAACAGCTGTCTAGCACAATGCATTTCGGCTGGTTTAAGCCTTCCTCAGGTGCCGCTGTAATACCAGGATGCTGACCCACCTATGTTTTAAGTAGTCCTGCATCCCTCCGATTGGTGGAAGTGCCCATTGCTCCTGGTCATGTGCTCGCCCCTCACGGTGTAATGCATTACACACTACATCTCCCAGAGTTCCTCCTGCCTGGGTGGAGGTTGCGCGGAGCCGGATTGAAAGACAATCCTCCCTTTACTGCTGGTGCTCTGCAGGGGAAACACAGGTGACTGGTTGAAAATGTCCTGGTTGCCATGTAAAATCACAAAGTGCTTCCTCGGGTCCCCTTACACTTGAGCCTCTTAAAGTTAGTGTCCACCGAGCTGCGGGTTTACATTACAATGAAGAAAACTCCTTGTGGAGTCACAAGCTGCATTTAGCAGCATCCCTTGTATCTCCTACTTGCTGAGGCGGGCTGGAGAAATTCCGATACCTCGGATGAGGAAAGAGCATTCCAAACGCGGGAGCCAGCAGTTCTCCAGCCAACTTGAAGAGCAGGGCCTCTTAACACGCTTCTGGCTAGCGTGAAAATATGCAAACAAACCCCTCCATTGCCAAAAGAGAGAGACCACACGGGGAAATTTCACTCGGAAGCCCTTTATTTTAACAGCTGTCTAGCACGATGCATTTCAGCTGGTTTAAGCCTTCCTGAGGTGCCGCTGTAATACCAGGATGCTGCCCCACCTGTGTTTTAAGTAGTTCTGCATCCCTCAGATTGGTGGAAGCGCCAAGTGCATCTGGTCATGTGCTCGCCCCTCACGGTGTAATACATTACACACTACATCTCCCAGAGTTCCTCTTGCCTGGGTGGAGGTTGCGCGGAGCCGGATTGAAAGACAATCCTCCCTTTACTGCTGGTGCTCTGCAGGGGAAACACAGGTGACTGGTTGAAAATGTCCTGGTTGCCATGTAAAATCACAAAGTGCTTCCTTGGGTCCCCTTACGCTCGAGCCTCTTAAAGTTAGTGTCCACCGAGCTGCGGGTTTACATTACAATGAAGAAAACCCCTTGAGGAGTCACAAGCTGCATTTAGCAGCAGCCCTTGTATCTCCTACTTGCTGAGGCGGGCTGGAGAAATTCCGATACCTCGGATGAAGAAAGAGCGTTCCAAACGCGGGAGCCAGCAGTTCTCCAGCCAACTTGCAGAGCGGGGCCTCTTAACACGCTTCTGGCTAGAGTGAAAATATGCAAACAAACCCCTCCATTGCCGAAAGAGAGAGGCCACACGGGGAAATTTCACTCGGAAGCCCTTTATTTAAACAGCTGTCTAGCACGATGCATTTCGGCTGGTTTAAGCCTTCCTCAGGTGCCGCTGTAATACGAGGATGCTGCCCAACCTGTGTTGTAAGTAGTCCTGCATCCCTCCGATTGGTGGAAGCGCCCAGTGCTCCTGGTCATGTGCTCGCCGCTCACGGTGTAATGCATTACACACTACATCTCCCAGAGTTCCTCTTGCCTGGGTGGAGGTTGCGCGGAGCCGGATTGAAAGGCAATCCTCCCTTTACTGCTGGTGCTCTGCAGGGGAAACACAGGTGACTGGTTGAAAATGTCCTGGTTGCCATGTAAAATCACAAAGTGCTTCCTCGGGTCCCCTTACGCTCGAGCCTCTTAAAGTTAGTGTCCACTGAGCTGCGGGTTTACATTACAATGAAGAAAACCTCTTGTGGAGTCACAAGCTGCATTTAGCAGCAGCCCTTGTATCTCCTACTTGCTGAGTCAGGCTGGAGAAATTCTGATTCCTCAGATGAAGAAAGAGCGTTCCAAACACGGGAGCCAGCAGTTCTCCAGCCAACTTGCAGAGCAGGGCATCTTAACACGCTTCTGGCTAGAGTCAAAATATGCAAACAAACCCCTCCATTGCCGAAAGAGAGAGGCCACACGGGGAAATTTCACTCAGAAGCCCTTTATTTAAACAGCTGTCTAGCACGATGCATTTCGTCTGGTTTAAGCCTTCCTCAGGTGCCGCTGTAATACGAGGATGCTGCCCCACCTGTGTTTTAAGTAGTCCTGCATCCCTCCGATTGGTGGAAGCGCCCAGTGCTCCTGGTCATGTGCTCGCCCCTCACGGTGTAATGCATTACACACTACATCTCCCAGAGTTCCTCT
Organism: Triturus cristatus; assembly: GCF_964204655.1. Lineage (NCBI taxonomy): Eukaryota > Metazoa > Chordata > Amphibia > Caudata > Salamandridae > Triturus > Triturus cristatus. The sequence goes on along the minus strand of NC_140586.1, from coordinate 457,513,995 downwards.
TGCCTGGGTGGAGGTTGCGCGGAGCCGGATTGAAAGACAATCCTCCGTTTACTGCTGGTGCTCTGCAGGGGAAACACAGGTGACTGGTTGTAAATGTCCTGGTTGCCATGTAAAATCACATAGTGCTTCCTCTGGTCCCCTTACGCTCGAGCCTCTTAAAGTTAGTGTCCACCGAGCTGCGGGTTTACATTACAATGAAGAAAACCCCTTGTGGAGTCACAAGCTGCATTTAGCAGCAGCCCTTGTATCTCCTACTTGCTGAGTTGGGCTGGAGAAATTCCGATACCTCGGATGAAGAAAGAGCGTTACAAACGCGGGAGCCAGCAGTTCTCCAGCCAACTTGCAGAGCGGGGCCTCTTAACACGCTTCTGGCTAGAGTGAAAATATGCAAACAAACCCCTCCATTGCCGAAAGAGAGAGGCCAGACGAGGAAATTTCACTCGGAAGCCCTTTATTTAAACAGCTGTCTAGCACGATGCATTTCGGCTGGTTTAAGCCTTTCTCAGGTGCCGCTGTAATACGAGGATGCTGCCCCACCTGTGTTTTAAGTAGTCCTGCATCTCTCCGATTGGTGGAAGCGCCCAGTGCTCCTGGTCATGTGCTCGCCCCTCATGGTGTAATGCATTACACACTACATCTCCCAGAGTTCCTCTTGCCTGGGTGGAGGTTGAGCGGAGCCGGATTGAAAGACAATCCTCCCTTTGCTGCTGGTGCTCTGCAGGGGAAACACAGGTGACTGGTTGAAAATGTCCTGGTTGCCATGTAAAATCACAAAGTGCTTCCTCGGGTCCCCTTACGCTCGAGCCTCTTAAAGTTAGTGTCCACCGAGCTGCGGGTTTGCATTACAATGAAGAAAACCCCTTGTGGAGTCACAAGCTGCATTTAGCAGCATCCCTTGTATCTCCTACTAGCTGAGTCGGGCTGGAGAAATTCCGATACCTCGGATGAAGAAAGAGTGTTCCAAACGCGGGAGCCAGCAGTTCTCCAGCCAACTAGCAGAGCGGGGCCTCTTAACACGCTCCTGGCTAGCGTGAAAATATGCAAACAAACCCCTCCATTGCCGAAAGAGAGAGGCCACATGGGGAAATTTCACTCGGAAGCCCTTTATTTAAACAGCTGTCTAGAATGATGCATTTCGGCTGGTTTAAGCCTTCTTCAGGTGCCGCTGTAATACCAGGATGCTGCCCCACCTGTGTTTTAAGTAGTCCTGCATACCTCCGATTGGTTGAAGCACCCAGTGCTCCTGGTCATGTGCTCGCCCCTCACGGTGTAATGCATTACACACTACATCTCCCAGAGTTCCTCTTGCCTGGGTGGAGGTTGCACGGAGCCGGATTGAAAGACAATCCTCCCTTTACTGCTGGTGCTCTGCAGGGGAAACACAGGTGACTGGTTGAAAATGTCCTGGTTGCCATGTAAAATCACAAAGTGCTTCCTCGGGTCCCCTTACGCTCGAGCCTCTTAAAGTTAGTGTCCACCGAGCTGCGGGTTTACATTACAATGAAGACAACCCCTTGTGGAGTCACAAGCTGCATTTAGCAGCAGCCCTTGTATCTCCTACTTGCTGAGGCGGGCTGGAGAAATTCCGATACCTCAGATGAAGATTATATGTAGATGTATATATATATATATTCACTGAAAAAACCATAGGTTTCACACAAGTTATAGTTAGCTGTACATTTCACTCGTAAAAAACCAATGAAATTCCCCCGTTATAGTTAGTGCAGGCAACTATAACTCACGCGACCGCCATCCTCTGCTGATGCTAATACTGTATTTAGACACTTATTTGCCCATGTCTTCTTCCATTAAATTTTAGCTATACATATATTACAAATATTTTTTTTTCATAAAGACACATATGTCATCAGCAGAGGATTGCGGTCGCGTGAGTTATAGTTGCCTGCACTAACTATAACGGGGGAATTTCATTGGTTTTTTACGAGTGAAATGTACAGCTAACTATAACTTGTGTGAAACCTATGGTTTTTTCAGTGAATTTGCAAGGTTTTTTAAATGCTTATTCCTAACTATAACGTGTGTGAAACCTATGGTTTTTTCAGTGAATTTGTACGGTTTTTTAAATGCTAAGTTACTTTACGCCATTTGTGGCGTGCGCGCCCAGTTAACGCAGTTCGTTCCGTGCCCGCACGGTGCGCTTCGCGCACCGCGCGCCCACTTTACGCAGTTAGTGCCGTGCACGCACGGTGGTCACGCGGTGCGCTGCGCGCACCACGTGCCCACGTTACGCGGGATGGGCCATGTACGCACGATGCGCTTCGCGCACCGTGCGCACATGGAGGACATATTATGTGCTTCGTTGTGAAAGGTATTCATTTTTAGTTTCCTTGATTTATATATGCCATGCACAAATGGTGTCCTTCGGGCACCATTTGCACACGGGGTGGGGAAAGTGTGGATAATTTTATTTTTTTAAATAGTTTTAACCGTACGCGTACGGTAAGCGTAATCGGCGATTTTTCGAAAAAAATTAAAATTGTTTTTTTGGCCTTGGGGGTTGTTGGGGGACACCTATATCGATGCTGGGTGGTTAAGAACTAAATATACTACCCCTTTAGATGTTTTTTGACTTTGTTTATGCTGCCCCCCTCAGAGTGCGAGAGAGAAAATGGCGGCCGCCGCTTCCTGGTTTCGACCGATTCGAATGTTTACTTAGATCGAACAGCCAATCAGAATCGCGCACGCGCACGTCACCGTACGCGTACGGTAAGCGCACCGTAAGCGCACCGTAAGCTGGTTCAGATATATATATTGATTTAAAGGCTATTTTCTCAGAATCTACTGAACAGATTTACACCAAACCTACAAAAGGCACTTCCTTGACCTGTAGACTACCTCTCTGCCAAATTTCAAGGAACTCTGTTCAGCCGTTCAGGCTGTAGCTGTGTCTAAAGGTCCTATGGAAAAATGCATGGGAAAAACACGTTTTGGGACCCCCCTTTTATCTCAGCCCTTGCTTGACGAATCCCCCCGAGACTTTCAGGGTAGGAGCGGAGCACAGCGCCCCACCTATTTTGAAAATTTCGCGAGGATTCGTCGACCGGCGCCAAAGTTATTCAAAATAGAATGTTGCGGTTTTCCTATGGAAACAGGGTCCTAACTATAACTACCTACTGGCGACCGCCAGTAGGTAATATATATAATATATATTATTATATATATTTATTTAACTAAAATTAAAATGTTGAAGCCAAAAACAATGAAAATGTGTCTACAACCTAAGTATTATACATAAAAGTATTTAAAAATATTTAATTTTATTAGAGGTTGTTTTATATATTTTTTAATTAAATACTGTTTCTTTTTTCAAAATTTTGTATTTAATACCATTAATATATATCTTCATTAATATGAAATTTTAATGTATTCAAATATTAATATAACAAAATTAATTTAAAAATTAAAAATTATAAATGTGCATGGCCTGATAATTATTAACTTAAAATGTATTCCCTATAAACTCAATATCCTGTTGCTAAAAAAATTATGAAACAATTATTTATAAAACTTAATACAATTACAAATTTCAACAATTTCATAACTAAAAATAAAAAATGATATTACCATATACACAAATAAATGAAAATAATCATATAAATCAAACATTACAATAGATTACATTCTAATTAACACCTACAAATGACATTACATACAACAATATTTTCTAAATCGATATTTATTGCAACAATAATATTTTTGCCTTAGATATTCCTGTTGACGATATTTTTGATATCACAATATTCTTGAGACAAGATTTTTGTATCACAATATTTTTTTACTACAAAATGTTGTCCAAATACCACTAAACCGTGGGCTAAAGCTTTAAGAGGTTGATCATTTCAGCAATCATTTAATATTTTTGGTGCTGTCTATCTCCATTTTTTTAACGTTTACTCATGCCAGCTCTTCGTTTTTGCGAATAAAACAAATTCATGTTTTGGATTGAAGAGTTTCATCTGGGATCACTGGTAGTTTGCACCAGGTATGATCAGGATGCAGTGCTGCCTCAGGCACAGGTGCGTCCTAGGAGAAATCTAAGCCAAATGCTCAAGAAACATGTTTATAGCCTTAGAGCAGAAAGCCCTGTAGCCCAAGAAGATAGTGAAGAAGCTCAGGGAGACAGAGCTGATCAAACAAAATGCAAAACGTCACCAAAGCCCGAATCGTATATGTGTTGTCAAAATATTGCTGGCAGATTGAAATGGGGATAGTCACTTTAGAGTCAAGAACAACTAAGTCTGAAATTCAACTACTTTCTGTGTTTGGAAAAATTGAGGAAATTAGGCAATCCATAGCAAAGGTATCTGCCTCTGAAGACAAATCTGGAGAGATCCACTGTGTGGATGAATTCTGTCACTCACCTGAAAACTAATTGAGATGCAAATATCCCTATTCTCTGAAAAAACCATCAAGATTCATGGCAAAAAGGGCTTAAAGAAAAACATGGAATCATTCATAACTGCAAATAAATACTAATATTTAGGAGGCGTACCAATTCGTCTCAGAAGGGTGATAAGAACTGTGTCCAAAGTCTTTAATTTGCACAGAGTCACAATGAAAAACTAAACACAGTAGTGAAAAAATGCAGGAATGAAACATGGCATCTTAGAAAAAGCATATAGGCATTGAAATTGGAATTTTATAAATTGTCTTCAAATGATTAAATTAATATGTTTCTTGGGGATTGAATTGTTAAAGTCTAGGGGAAACTTTCAAAGGATTGCATTGCCCTTACGTCATGCAGTGAGAGAGCACGAATGCAGAACATCTTAGTAAATATGGTGCATTCATTCCCTCTCCATTTGAGGCAGTGCAGCGAGTTGTCTTACTGTGTTTCACTGCATCAAATATTGATAAATCTGGCCCTTATGCAACATCACTCTACACAAACAATACAAGTTTAAAAGAGGCCATGGAGAAAACTTGACAGAACTTGTATACACATTGACAAAATAGTATGATATTTAAATAAAATTTGGAAAGTTGTGTAAAAAAAGAGTCCAAAAAATAACAACACCTACTTCAAGAGAAGTGTTGTAAGAACCAGAAGCCATGAATTGCACTAACATGGACAGTACAGCTGTGCTTCCCATCTGTGTGTCAGACAGAACATCAGCCAATGATAGTAGAGAGAAATGTGCTCATTGTCAGAATCAGTCTCATTTATCTGGCATAGGTGTTCATCCTCAGTCAACTTTTATACAAATATCCTTGCCATTCAACGTACTCAAGGCTATTGTAATTTATTTTATCTGCACTCTCGTACTTACTTCAGAAAATACCTGTCATGAACTTGTGACCGTAGAACAACAATTTGGAAGTACTGATTTTCAGGCAGAAGATGCTGCTGAAAGCTGTTTTGGATACCTAGAATGATATGAAAAAGAAGGTTAGCATTGGGGAGGGAGTGTGAGAAAGAGTCTGGGGACTGCATGGGAACAGACAGCTGACATGAAATGGATTCAGAAGCAAAGAATTAACATTAGAAGGAACACACTCTTCCTTTTTTGGCAACGGTGAAAGCATACGCTCTGTGTGAAAATGGGGTAATGAAGTAAGCTAGAGGAGAAATGAAGGATCAAATTATAAAAATGTGTAAAAAGGAGAGAAGCGTTACCATTTTTAGGTCAAGCTTAGAGTCAGCGCACATGCGTTGCTCAACGAGGCATAGTGTAATCCCTCTGTGGACTTTGGACATGCCCACCACTTTTTCATTGGTTGCTTGGTCTGCCTTTATAAATTCAATTGCTTTTGTTGGTGAATAGTGTACATTGGTCCCACCTTGTGGCTGTTTTGTTACCACCCTAGTTACCACCCTAGTGACTACCCCTGCTACATGGATTCTTTCACTAGTGGTTATGTGTTTTGTTTTAGTGCACTACTACTTCTTTCTGCCCTCTCCTCGCAGCTCACTTGTATTTATTGTTTCCTGATCCCGTCTTGCTCATCATCAGCACCCGTCACTGCTCTCAGCTGCTCATTTTAATTCCAGCTGTCTTGGTGCCATGCCCTCGTCCGCCTTGTTCTATTACACCATGCTGCACAGCATTGGGAATGTAGTACAGCATGCCTAAACACTATTGGCAAATCTAATAGGTCCCAAAGGTGAGATCTACTGGCTTTGTCAATGCTTCTTTACTCTCCCAGCCTGCACTACAGCACAGGAGCAGGCCGGTTTTTCCCATTTTAGTTATGATTGTTTGCCGGTAAACCTCATAGCTTGATGCTAGGTCGGGGCAAAAAAGTAAAACTGAAAGTTCTCTGTGTAACACAGAAACCCCTCCCTGGCCTTAGCTCAGTTGCAAAGACTCCCCCTACCACTTCCCCCAGGTTCAGACAGGCCCTCATTTTTACTTCTCACCAGTGGGCAAAGATGTACTCCAAGCCAATGAGCGCTCACACTGTCCTCTGAGCAAAGCTAAACTGCTCAATCGAATATTTTGGCACCATTTGTGCAAGTAATTTTTACTATTTTCAGTTCTACAGCACCAAAGACCACATGTTTATAAAATAGGCCACCAACACACTGGACGTTTGTGGCAGCTGGTCTCAGTGTGCACAGAATTGTGCACGTCCATGGTATGCACTGAATACATCTAGTGCTCATCTCTCAGTAGAGAACCCATGACAATCGGCCTCAGAGCGCACACTCTGACAGTGAGAGCTCTTTGTATAGGTGTACCGTTAACATCTTATGCGAATTCACCCTCACCTTGCAAACAAAAGTGCACAACACGCAGCCTAGCCCATCTATGGTAAACTATGGTGGTGAGTATTGAGTGCAGTGAAATGGCCTTGCACCATCACAAATAGGAGAAAATAGCAGTACATTTTCTGCTACGTATATACAGTCTTTGCTGCAGTGCATATGTGTCATCCATATGTCGCCCACATGTGCACAGATTTGGAAAAACTTTTTTGTATTCCTGTATCCATTTATTAAGCATTGCCACCCTACAGCACTCATAGATATGTGCGTGCACATCAACACCATGGGGAGTTTTACGCAGCAACTGTTATTACGTGTACTGTGCCCTGCTGTGTACTTTGTCTACTCAATTGTGTATCCATGCACTACAGGATCCAAGACAACACGTACACAATGCAGAGTCAATGAAGCAGCCCTAATAACCACTAGCACTAGCTACCCCTTGTGTTCCCAATGTTATGCATACCAAAATGTACCCGCAGCCAACACCATGTGTGCGCAAGAGCAAAACTTACACTGTACATTCATGTTCTGTGTGTAACACAGAAGAATTTCTGTGGCTGCACCAGCAGTGAGTTCCACACCTGCTCTCTAAAATCAGCCACATTCACATTTGCTCTAGTGCATATTACTAAATGCAACAAGGCACCATTGAAACCAATTGTGGTTAAGTTAGGCAACAGTCACAACCTCACCATGACTCACTAAACCTCCAGTACTCACTACAGACACACTGCAATAACCTACCACTCCAGCACTCACTAACCCCCTCACTGATGCACACTCCCACTCAAATACTCACAACAACCCTCAGTGCAACACACTCACCCACCAGTACTCACTAAAACCCTCACTGCACACCCTGCCAATCCAGTGCTCACTAAACCCTCACTGCAAAACACTAACCTGCAAAACTCACAGAATCCTTCACTACAACCTCTCAACAAATCTCTGCACTGGCATACCTCAGCTCCTCTGTTCTCTCTGTCCCTCTCCCACCCTCATTGCACCCTCGTAGCCCGCACTCTGCCTGCTTTAATTGTCATACTCAAGCTAACTGCACACTCCTTCCTTAGCCCTAAACCTTCTGCCCTCATTGTCCATGTGTGAACTTTACTATGCCCCCAAGCCATCATGGTCCGTCTCTGATGCTCAGTGCATCAATCCATTAGTGAATCCTCCCCCACCCTCATCATGCCTACTTCGCCCTCATCACAAATCCCTGCCCTCCTACACCACTCACTTCTTCTGGTAACTCCGTATCGCTCACTTGGCAATTTATTGGGAAGGAACACGTTCTCAGGTAGCAGGTGGGGACTGACGACTTCATCTTACCTAGTAAGTCCCCCACTGCCCTTTTACCAGGTGAAACCGGTGCTCTGCCTACAACTGCCTGCGGCTGGTGTATGTGCTTTATATTATCACTGGTGGAACCTTACCACTGCGCAGACCGACCCAGCCGGAGGGCACAGTAGGACAGGGGGCAGCACTTGATTTCTATTATGCATCCCATGCTCCCCTCACACTATATCCATTTACTTGTGCAGCACAGTTGGATTGTGGTGCTCACATGGGAAGGTTGTGTTGTATCTGAAGGGGCCACAAGGCTTATAGCGTAACTGTGGGCACTAATTCACATGTATTTTCCACTCATATCTCCCTTCCTGTATATTAATTTCTCTCCCTTTTGGGATTCCTCTGTTGCCCTTTCTCTTCTTCTTACTCTCCTCTGTATTTTCTTTCTACTCTTCCTCCCACCAATACCCATCTCCTCTTTTTCTTTTCCTCTTTGCTTCAGTTTTTTCTCTCTGTATTCCATATCTAGTCTTCTGCCTTCACTCTTTCTCTGTCTAACCATCAGCCAGACACTCATTCTCTATTTCTTTTCATCTCTCTTGTGGTCACTCTCATTCTAACACGCACTACTTGCCCCCCTCTCTCAGTTTCACTCAGTCTTTCTCTTGCTTCCTTTATTTCTCTCTTGAGCACATACACACACATAATTTCTAGCCAAATAGCTCTGGCTAAACACTTGAAAAGGTCCCAAAGGTGAGACCTGTTGCCTATGCCAAAGCTTGTTAAAGAATTCTGGGTGGGCAAGCTGAAAATGTCTTAGAAAGTAGGGGGAAGATTTATCATTCTTTAATGCAGCGCAAAGCAGCAAGCCACCTGCGTGAGAGGGAAAGGGCAGGAATGTTCCGTATTTACCATTATACGGTGCATCGCTGGTACACTTTTGACTACCTAGCACCAACGCAGGCCTCCTTGTGTCATGTGACATTGTATGCAGGATTGTTTTTGTGTAGTAAGGGAGCAGTTCTAAACTCACTATCTGGATGACTCAGTTTGTCCTTCTGTAGAAGAGAGAGCTGGTACCAGGCCAACTTTGGTTTTTCCCAAAGTTTTCTTTGAGAGTGAGCTTGGTGTCCAGGGTGAGTCCATGCAACTTGGAATTTCAGGAGAGTTGGGGTTCAAAGCCATGTCATTGAGCCACGTTTGTGCTACATCTTGTTTGTTTTTCTTGGCAAATAACAGGAATTCTGGCAGACCGGGTTACTCCATCACAAATGTGACGGATATCCTGTCCATCGTATTACGAATCCATTATATCGTACAGCACTTGTAATACTTGTCACTTTTGTTCCAAAGTAACTCTAAATCAGACCCTAGGTCTTGGTTGGGTTCTGCTTTAGATTGTCGTTGGACCTCCTGGGCTGCATGATGTGCAAGCAGTGTTTTAGGTGTTGGGTGTCTGATGTGTCTTGAAGGAGGTCTGAGACAGTATTAAGGCATGAGCCCATAAATAAGTTGCCTTTATAAATTGAGGGTACTTTATGCTACATGTATATTTATGAAGCTAATGCTAAGAATTATATTGCATTACTAATTATTTGCATTTGTTGCATTGTTATTACTCTTGTTACTAGTGCAAATGTCATTGATAATTTTGCAACCGATTTGCTATTGTAAAGATGATTTAAAAACGAGATTTACAAATAACATGTGAATGGTCTAGGTTATGTACAATTAGAAAAGGATTTTCTGAATGAAAAGCAATAGAAGGCTTAACCTTCTGGTTTCCACGAATTCTATATCTGGTGCCGTAACACACTAAGCCATTCTTCAGACCTTTGTACTATAACCTTGAAAATGCTAATCCTATTTATTATTGACTATAACACATTTAAACGAAATTCCAGTTAGGCCATTACAATGAATGATGTTCTACAGCGGTCAGCAGAAATATGTGACACACATGATATGATAAGTGACCGAACGGCTGACATTTATCCATGACAAGTGGAAAAATGAATGAGATTTTTATTGCGTTTCATTTGATTAACTGTCCTTTCGGTTCCCCGGGCTTTGCAGTAGAGATGTTGTGTAAAGCAATACCCATGACAACAGGTCCTTTGATAGATCGAATGCGAGAGCGGGAAATGGTGTGATGAATGGCTCATGGTGTACCAGTATAAGGGTATGCACATCTGAGATATGTTTAAAATATTTCCATTCAGTTGAAGGATTTTTCTCGATATTAGCACATGGACCATTTCTCTAACACAATTAGTAAACCAACGATATGGTGCGGGTTTAAATTTTTTAAGGACTTGTTTAAGGGATCTAAAAAACCTTTTCAATGTACAAATCGACAGAGTAAACTATGGCCACCTACAAAAATGCACTACTGAGGTGCAAAAGTAGTGGAAAAGGTGTGAAAATATGTGCACCTAAATCTCAAAATATGTGGAAAAGGTGTGAAAATATGTGCGCCTAAATCTCAAAATATGTGGAAATGGTGTGAAAATATGTGCGCCTAAATCTCAAAATATGTGGAAATGGTGTGAAATTATATGCACCTAAATCTCAAAATATGTGGAAAGGTGTGAAGATATGTGTGCCTAAATCTCAAAATATGTGGAAAGGTGTGAAAATATGTGCGCCTAAATCTCATCAGAAAATATTACTTTCCAGGAAGCTAGTTAGAAAACAATGGAGTACAGAAGGTCTGCGAAGAAGCTAGGGCATGTCAGGGAAGCCACGGCGTTCCCATTTCCTATCTCAGTGCGAATCTAGACTGAATACTTATCTCTTTTCAAGGACTGTTCTGTCTAAGGTTCGTTTTGTTTTTTGAAAAGCACTTTAAATTGCCTGATGTCAAAGTCTTCTTTTTTTTATTTATAAATTGAAAGCACTTTATTGTAGAACTGATAAACGGTATTAGAAATGCAAAGGAAAACCTAAGAAAGGAGATTGAAATTCTGAGCACTGTCTCGGAAAACAAAGTTTTTGAGTTCCCCAAAAGCAAAACGCAGACAAGGTAGAAGCTTCGATAATGTTAAGAAGTGAAAATTAAAAAATTAAAAACACTGACAACATGACATGTGCAGGTACTAAATAGATGCTAATGCTACTGTCAAGGCGCTAAGAGTGCAACTTGGGAGCTGGCACATTAGATAGTTCTATAAAATTAGAAATGGAAGCCCCGTCTAAGCCGACACTGTTTCTTTTGGTGTTGCTTGTGTAAGGTACTGTGGAAAAGGCAATCATACAGCTCCTACGCTCAGTGAAAACTCAGCAGGGGATAGTCTCAAGAACGTGTGATAATTATTATAAAATTAGCTTAACGCAATTTAGCAAATCGCAGTCTGTCGCGGGAAAATAATGCTGTGTTAATGTTGTAACACGGCGGTACCATGCGATAGTCTCAAGATAACACGTCAAAATTAACGTGAGGCCGAAAAAAAACCACAAAACACGAACGTGAAAAAAGTTGCGATGTGACCAATTGCGATACAAAAATCTGCAATAACCAGCGACAGACCTGCAATTCCCACACGTCATGCGGGAAAATGCAATATAAAAGCACTGGAAAACACAAACAAAATAATTTCAACTGCTTAGCACAATGGAGGAAGCCGGAGAAAGTACAGAGGATGACCAGAACCCCACAAGCCCCCAGGAGGACCACCCTGGGACCTCGAGGTCGCGGAAGGGCAAGGAGAAGAAGACGAGGTTCAGTCTGCAGGAAAACAAGATCATCAACACGGAGGTGATAGAACACCACTAACAACTGTTCGTCACCTCCAACGAGTCATTGGCAAATAAAAATACAATATGGCAGGACATCCTGACAAGGTGAATGCAATCGGAGTGTGGAGGAGGACAATTGGAGAGGTCAAGAGGCGCTGGAATGAAGCGAAGCGCAAAACCAAGAAGAAACTCGCTAAGAACCATCAGGCAGCAATGCAGACTGGAGGTGGCAGTCCAGCGGAACACCAGGAGCTGGATGAGGTGGAGGAAATGGTGTCCACAGTCATCAGTGGAGAGACGGTGGCAGGAGTTGGGGGTCCGGACACTGCTCGACATGACCTGACACAACAGCACCAGGGTGAGTCCCGAACAGGGCCTGGGGGACGGGGGAGTTGGGCACAATGGCACACATGCACAATCAAGTAGAGCACACTGCACACCCCCAATGACTCTGGATCATGCCCCTCATCCCCTTGGCACACTGCAGCAAACAGCAAGTAGGCACCTGTCCACTATGAGCACAAAGTGGTCCTTCCCCACACAGCAACAATCTCACAACCAACCCATGCACACATGTTAAATCCTGCAAAGCTGCTTGTCTGTGAGCCACACTGACAATGCAAGTGACACTGCATGACGAATAGCATGGCTGCAGTCCAATTATCATGACATGGTGCACGCCACGACATTGAGGTGGCTGAGCGTGAAACACATCCGGAAAGGAGCAGGTCACACTCTGACACATCCACCTGGACAAACAACCCCTGATGTCAACAACACATCTGCGGATAAACCATGCCAAAGAGTACAAGATCCGAACAAGAGTCAAAATTAGCCAAGTCTGCAACATCTCACCACTGTGGAAGCACAGAAGTCAAAGGCACACCGAATGAAAGGAATAAGGGGCAGCAAAATCACAGCTGCAGGGGCGACTCTCCCACAACACAGCACACACACATAGCAATAACAGCACATCAACATTGATGACAATGGGATAAAAAGTGCAACACTCTCACCACAGAACGGAGTACACAACTGGTTCCGCTTGTGCGTAGAAACTGGCCAATCACATCTGGCATTGCAGGAAACTGTGAGATGATAATGTACGTGTACAACCTCACATCCGTGATGTAGTTCAAATGTCCACTGTCCCGCATCAAATAGTCAGCTCCTCCCAAACAGTCACAATGTACATTGTCATGCAGTCTGTATGTAAACTTGAACAATGAGTCAACATACATGTCAACACAATGGTAAACTGCATCTCCCATTCACATTGCAGAGGGACAATCAACACCTCCTGCAGAGCAGACCCAACAACTCTTCACTGATGATGAAGAGGACCTCCCCACCTTCCACACCAACGCCCTCCAACAGCTCATGGACAGCTACGGCAACCCATCTCCAGGAGCAGGGCAGCTTAGCTGCATCGAGGAGACCCCTCCCCCTGCACAGACCACAGAGAAGGAAGCACCCACCACCGCGGCTGGCACCCAGCACCTCACCGAAGAACACATCGCATTCCAAGACCTTGTGTTAGACTGCCAAAACGAGGTGGCTGAACAGGTGCAGGTGGGGTTCAACCACATGGCAGCCAAACTAGATGAAATACGTGGGTGTCTAATTCACATCAGGGACCACTTACACTCCCTAATGGACACCCACAGTTCGCTCCATGATGTCCAACAATCCATGCCCGGCACCGCTGGAGTCATGCCTCTGAGACGAGAACAACTGTCTAGTCAGAGTGGCCTCAGCGATGTCAGCCAAGTGTTGGCACAGATGCTGAGGACAATGGAGAACATGGAGCGGATGCATGCGGAAAGAATGGCTGCCATGGATGCACACCAGCGAAAGGTTGTTGGTATCTTCCATGCCCTGCAGATCCTCATCATCGCATTGCTGCCACTAAGGCAATCGCTCATGAATGCTGCTAGTACTTCCACACACACATCTCCGGATGTGTCAGTGGCACACAGTGCTGCAGACCAAACATCAGCACTCACATGTCAGACAGATGACATAGAGGATGAAGATGCGAGTGATTCCACCTTTGTATTGAGAAGGAGCCAGTAGCAATCTTCTCCGCCATATGCTCTGTTTCAACTTGGTTCTGCCCTCTGCATCATGCCCTGTAACAACACCTCTCACTGTTCCCGGAATCACTCTGCAAGACTCACCTTGGACCTCGACATGAACTGCCATATTTTGTCTGCTTAACATTGACACAGCCATCAGACTGCAGACTGTACTCTTCCTCTTCCGATGTACCTGTCAATCCCTAAATGACTCTGGCTGGCTCTCCACTGGGCTACAATGTAATGTGGGGTTTGCATGGCCATGTACTGCTCCAGCTCCGACACTCCACCGAATGTGAATAAATCATTCAATATCACACAGATGTGTCATGTCCATAATTGATCTAGTATGAAAGTAGAGATGAATGTAAGGACATTGGTTGCAAAAAAAGGTACACCCTGGGAAATTAAAGCAGTGTGCATGTGTGACCGTGACACACAGAGGCAGTGAGATGACTGGGAATGTGTGCACTCGCTGTGGCCTCATTACTCTGATACAACAATCCACGCAATGTTGGAAATAGTGCTGTGTGTGAAATGTTAAAGTAGTTGGCAGGCCTACAGTAGTGTCCCCCATCACATTTGACAAAAGAACATTTCTTCGCATACCTACTCACACTCAACTGGGTGGACACAGCCTTTAGTGATGGATCACATTGATCCACATGGCAAGAAATTGGATACCATACTCACATTGTTGAAGACACGCAAGAGCACAGGTCTATCAGGAACTATCCCAACCACAATGTCTGGCACACAGAGGTGGAGCTGGCAATAGGGACTCTAAGTGACATGCATCAATCAGTCCCTCACTTTGTACGGACAATGCTCATTGAGGCACACGATGTGACATTCTAATCAACACTCATCACAGTTGAACACTAGTGAAGTTGCGTAGACTTAATTAGCATGTGTGTGTCAGTACGGGCAAGACAAGGGCCACAACATGCAGACCAATGTATCAGATGCTAACTGGCAGCATTTGGACACGGCACAGTTCCACCTGACAGGCGTTATGCATGTGCCCGGGATGTTCTGCCCTTGCGTTGGTGGCTCACATAGAACCGGCATTCTTCTGACCTGCGTCAGTTATGTGGTTGATGTGCCACAGCTCGGATTAATGAGTCGTATATGTGTGCAAAGTCTGTACGTTTGGGTTGTTGTGTAAGTAAGTGTCAAGTGCATTCCATGCAAGAGTAGCTCAAGCAAGGACATCTGTGTGTGGGGTGTGGATTCATTGGTCTTTCATCAGCGCTGTACGTAGTGTGGGAGTCGTCATCATCTGCCATGGTTTCTCTCTCAGGGTTGCCTGCCGCATGCAAGACCAAGGTCGGAGGTGCAGATGTCCTTCCGCCTTGTGTATTGAGACAAAGGTGCTTTATTCCCCAATGTTAGTCTGAGTACTGCTTGCCTTCTGGAAATGTGATGTGGCTTTCGCGCTGCAATTGGGGCTAGGCCTTAGGCTTATGGTGCACCAATAGCGATACACACACAACAATTGGCATGTATGAGCCAAGAGCCCGAGCGATCTTGCGCTCCTTGTACAGTTCCTTAATGCATGGCTACCCTCTGTGTGCATGCGACATTGCAACATTGTCGATTGCGGGCCGTGTGGCGCTGACAATGCGACAGGGACACAGGCATCAGTTGGTTTCCTGTCCAGCCCAGAAATGAACCACACCCAGGGCCCATGGATAATTATTCACACCCCTACGCTGGCCTGGCGTACGCTGAGCCTGCCCACTCAGCTTACGTATAAAGGGGGGGACGATGACGCTACGTATCCCAGTTCTTCCCCAATGCCAGAGGTGACATGGCTGCATCTGCCTGGCATATCACGAGACTCAATTATAGAGGGTCCATGACTTGCGTTGCACAGACTTGGTGGCACTGGATACACTGCGGCCCGGCTCGGGCCTACCACCACGGGACAGTGACTTTCGGTGCACTGAGGTAGGGGCACCTTAAGTGCTGAGCGGGTGTGCAGCCTGCGATGATGCGCCATCCGGGCGGCCCGGACTGGTGAGGATTAGTGTGAGCCCTGCTGGACGACAGTGTAGGCTTGAGCTAGTGGGTAGCGTGGGCCTACCGCCACGTGGCATTGCCTCGTGGTTCACAGAGTTAGTGGCACCTAAAGAGCTGGGCGGGTGTACAGTCTGCGATGATGCCGTGTGCACTGATATGATCTCTGCCATTGCAAAATCAAGACCCAGAATCACGTGTGCGGGCTGCATGATGTGGAGGCAGCCAAGGTCGTGGGCCCTGGGCTTGGAGCTTGCACCGGCACAAGGGGGGCCCACTTGGAAAAACGCCGGTGGCGGAAGCTGAGCAGTGAGGCCTGGGTGCGCATGGGTGAGCAATCACTGCTGGGCGGCAGGAGGGGCTGGGGTGCAGCAGCCTGTGTGCGCAGGGGCAGACAAGTGATGATCGGGTGTGCAATGATATCAACTCTGTCATTCATAAATCTGGACTCTGTTTCAGACTGCAGTGTATGCCGGCACGTGGTTGGAGACACACCGGTGGCAGCAGGTGAGCAGTAAGGCCTGGGTGTGCAGTGTCGGAACTCTCTCTCCCTCTCCCTCTATTCCTTTCACTGTCTCGCTCTCTACCTCTCTCTCTCTCCCTTTCATTCTCTTTCTCTTTCTCCCTCTCTCTCTTTCTCTTTCTTTCTCTTTCTCTCTCTCTTCCTCTCTTTCCCTCTCTTCCTTTCTCTCTCTTTCTCCCTTTCCTGCTCTCTCTCTTTCTCTTTCTCTCTCTCTCTATCCTTTGATGAGAGCATGACACACCTTCTTAGCTTGAATTTTGTCTTGCAGGCTGTGACTTACAGATTGTCCAGAGAAGACCCACCATGACTCTTCCAAATAGTTGTTTTGAGTTTAATTTGAATAAAGATTTGTTTAGAAATTTAAAGATGAGTGAATGATTCTTCTTTTTCTGAGCACCCATGAAAGTTAATTGTTGTAATTGTGCAACATTAGGCAAATTATTTTGTTCATGATTTCGTAAATTTGAGGTGAATTGTCTTTGTCTGGGGGGAGTGCCCTGGGTGGGACCACGGGCTGGGGGGGGGACCTGGGGGGGTGGCGGTGTGTGTTGTGGCCCTCTTGGGTGTCCAAGCTGCATGATCAGTAGCTCCATGGCATCTGTTGTTCTTCAGGTGTGGCTCTGGGTTGGGCTCCCTTTCATAAAGCAGGTAGTCGTCTGACTTAACACCAGGTAGGAGCAGGTGTTCAATCCCAGCTGCTACCGCGCCTTATCGCATGTTTTGTGATCTTATCGCCGATCTGGCTGGTCATTGAGAATGTTGCGAAGTGGTGTTGTCGCTGCTTTTTGCACAGGAACGCCTACTCTGCATATCATTAGCCTTAGTTGCCGGTGTCATCCGTGGCAATGTTTGTTGCAGCTGCTATTGCAGGAAAACTGGTGATATGGGCTGTTAGCACCAGCTTGTGAATAGGGCGATACATGTAGAGCCACTTTGGCTGCGATAAAATGCCGCTAATTTGGCGATAAGTCCTTGAGAATATGCCCCAACATGTTTTCTGTTCTCGTCAGATATTCTATGAAAGTGCAAGTAGCTCAAACCCTCATTGCAAGTATATCAGGTCCTTAACTTAAATTTTATGTCTTTTAGAGCAAAAAACCACTCGCAGGAAAAGAAACACAGAGAAAGCCCTTTCTCTAGAAATGTGTCCCGCCATTGTTGTCATGTAGAAAAATAAACTGTAGGAACAAAAAGTCAGCAAAAAATGTAGCAACTTCCTACCATGTGCTGTATGGAAACTTTGAGAAATACATTTTACGGTAAAACAGACATCCTTTTTAAAAAATATATATAAGACCATCTCCCACAGGCTAACATTTTTCAGTAATGATCACATCCAGCATGCTTTTAGATATTTTCACGGTGAATGCTTTTTTAGGTCTGACTCTGGGAAAACTTTTAAAATGAGCCATTCTGGAATATTGCCTGACAGAGTTTATGGTAACGTCAACACACTGTACATCCCTGTGGTTTTGTGCAGGTGCTGAAGCCTAGTGTTGTACTACATGCTTCTAGTGGTGGGATTTCTTAAAGACATTGCCTTATTTAGATTATGTTTTGTGATAAAAACGCTCACATGTTGTCAAGGCTTGGCTGCAGTACATTGCATGCAGAGCGTTGTACGGTATGTTTATTGGAATAAAGGGTTTGTTCAGTTGCAGGCCTTCTCAATTTGCTCAAGTTTTACTTTTCTCTAAAAACAGCAAGCACTATATGATAGTAAATGAAGTGTCCTTATTCATTGTATAAAAACAACCCGTATATTTCCTTCAAACATAACAGTTGTAAATAGAGAAAAACACAATTTGAAAAAACTCGCATTTCTAGGAAAACACAACAGTCTTCTGCTTTCCGCGTTTCTCGAATCATGTTAGTACAACTAAGACGTTCCATGACGTCGAGTAGTTTTTAATGCGAACCTTTTCCATTTGTGTGAAGCACTGACAGCACACAGAGAAGAATCAGCGCTTTGCTCATCAAAAAACACACCCTGGGCATTTGTACAATGAACTGGGTGAGTGCAAGATAGCTCCAAAATTGCTAACCGGGCTCTGTCAGTTCAAAAACACAGGGATGCACCGTAATGACTACGATACCGGCACACCTCTCTGTTTCCCCTAGCTGACACTAAATTAAGCTGCCTAGCGCCAATGCAGGCACCCTGGCACCCTAGTTCAAGGGTGGCTGCATTGGAAGGAATGATTGTTTATGTGCAGGAATTTGTTCCCTGCAATTTGTTTTTCGAGACCATGCCCAGCGTGATTAAAAGCTGGTCTCCGGCATCGCACTATAATGGCAAGCTAATTATTAACGGGAGATTTTTTTGGACCCGTTTCCCTTTGGTTTTTTCCATGATGACGGTTTACCTGATATGCGAGCAGCCGCCATTTTGACAGCGCGTCACTCGCTGTATTTCTCCTTAAACTCTTCATGTGGCTAACATCACATGGGTGAGCTTTATCTTACTTCTCACCTGTATTTCTGGATCTTTAGGTCAACTATGTTATGGTCCAGATCTGTACTATGGACTGTTTACCTGTCATTCGGTGTACCTGTTTATCATATGCACTGGCGCAAATTAAGCTCTATCCACCTGTTTCTTTGAGCTTCTGAACCTAATCCCACTATATATATATATATATATATATATATATATATATATTACCTACTGGCGGTTGCCAGTAGGTAGTTATAGTTAGGACCTAGTTTCCATAGGAAATCCGCAACATTCTATTTGGAATAACGTTGGCGCCGATTGACGAATCTTCGCAAAACTTTCCAAACTTTTGGCCAGCTCTGGTCTGCTCCTATCCTGAAAATTTCACGGTGATTCATCAAGCGGGGGCCGAGAAAAAAGGGGGGTCCCAAAACACGTTTTCCCCATACATTTTCCCATAGGACCTGTTGACGCAGCTACAGCCCGAACTGCTGACCGGAATTACATCAAATTTGGCAAAGAGGTAGTCTTCAGTTCAGACTTGTGCCTTTTGCACAAGTCTGCTCGTGTTCCTGAGAAAATTAGAGTTAAAAGTACATATATATCTATGGCCTCGGAGGATCCGCGCACCCTCCCCGCACCCTCCCCGAACCCTCTCGAGCATGAGCTGAATGCTAATTGGCTGCCAACACTCTGAATCAGGAAGTGTTGGCAGCCATCTTGTACCTCGGTAGAACCGAGGCACAAGAAAAGGGAAAAGAAAAAGACACAAAACGCGACAAGGGGGCAGGGCAGAAACACTCTGACCCCCTAGGCCTGCTCAGGGGGTCCCACAAGGGATTTTTACAAATCGCGGGATGCGCGATCCCGCTGACGAAAAAAAAATGAAGAGCGGCCTCCCGCGCTTCGTTTTTATTTAGCCCCCGGGGGGACCAAGTCCCGGGGGCAATATCTTTATCATAATGGGGGGCCCAGAGGGGCCCCAGGGACCGCCACCCCTGGGGCTTATCAGAATTATGGGGGGGCTCTCAGTCCCCCCCAGCCCTGGGGACCGCCACCCCGGGGCTTAATTAGATATGGGTGGGGGGGCTCAAAGGCCCCCCAACCCCCTGGGACCGTCACCCCCGGGGCTCTATATCAATGTATGCGGGGGGGCCATCCCCGTGGCTTGTTTTTTTAAATAAAAAAAAAACCCCTGTGTGGGGGGGGCTCGAGCCCCCCCACATGCCCCGGGGACCGCCACCTCCTGGGCATTAATTATTTAAAATATGGGGTCCGTTACGGCCCCCAAGCCCCGGGGACCACCACCCCCAGGGCTTTAAATTATGTGGGAGGGGGTCCACGCGGCCCTCCTCCTGGAGCCAATGATGGTCCTGGCGACCGCCACCCCCCAGGGCCGGCTCCTGCAGTGTCCCGGGGTGCCCACCCCCGGGACACTGCTGTTTGCAATGGCAGGGCGGGAGCCTTGCGGCTCCCACCCTGCCATTGCAAACTGCTTTGCTTCATTGAAGCGAGAGCAGGAAAACCTGCTGTCGCTTCAATGAAGCAAAGCAGATTGCTTTTCCATATGGGGAGCAGCATGTTAGCTGCTCCCCATGTGAAAAAGCAATGCCGGCTCCCGCAGGAAGCGGGAGCCAGCTGGGACTGTGGGGGGATTGGGACCCCCCACGGTCCCCAACAAGGTGGCCAGGCCCCGGGGGATGGGGTCCCCGGGGCCAAAAGGGGACACAGGAGGGGGGCAAGGCAGCCCCCCTCCAAAAAAAACAAACAAACAAAAAAAGGCCATGCCCCGGGGATGGGGTCCCCGAGGCAAATTATGGCCTTGGGAGGGGGCCACGCGGCCACCTTCCCGATTTTTTTTTTATAAGGAAAAATAAATTGGGGGGAGGCCTGGGGGATGGGGTCCCCAGGGCCAATAAATTAGAAAAAGAAGGGGGGCTACACAGCCCCCCTTCTAAAAAATGAAAAGAAAAAAAAAGAAGGGTTCGGGCCTGAGCCCACGGCGCCTCCTTGCACCACTCTGCAAATGTGCCCCCTGGCGTGTTTGCAGAGGGGGATCTAATTCCCCTTGAATACTGGGGGTCCCTGGGGGCCAACTAGCCCACCAGGAATCTCCAGTATGCACCAGGGGGCTGCGTTGCAGAGAGGTGTAATGAGGCCATGCCCCTTTTTACACCTCTCTGCAACGCAGCTCCGTGGTGCTTACTGGAGGTACCTGGTGGGCTAGTTGGCCACCAGGGGACCTCAGGATTGAAGGGGACTTAATCTCTCAACTTAAAACATGCCACGGGGCACGTTTGCACAGTGGTGAATGTAGGGGGTGGGGCCTGAGGTGATACTGTGCAAACACGCCCTGTGGCGCGTTTTAAGTTGGGGAATTCATTCCTCTTCAATCCAGAGGTCCCCTAGGGGACAATTAGCCCACCAGGTACCTCCACTAAGCGCCACGGAGCTGCGTTGCAGAGTGTTGTAAAAAGGGGCGTGGCCTCTGAACACCTCCCTGCAACGCAGCTCCCTGACGCAGACTGGAGGTACCTGGTGGGCTAGTTGGCCGCCAGGGGACCTCAGGATTCAAGGGGACTTAATCCCACAACTTAAAACACGCTACGGGGCGCGTTTGCACAGTGGTGAAGGTAGGGGGTGGGGCCTGAGGTGATACTGTGCAAACACGCCCTGTGGCGCGTTTTAAGTTGGGGAATTCATTCCTCTTCAATCCAGAGGTTCCCTAGGGGACAACTAGCCCACCAGGTACCTCCACTAAGCGCCACAGAGCTGCGTTGCAGAGTGTTGTAAAAAGGGGCGTGGCCTCTGAACATCTCTCTGCAACGCAGCTCCCTGGCGCATACTGGAGGTACCTGGTGGGCTAATTGGCCGCCAGGGGACCTCAGGATTCAAGGGGACTTAATCCCACAACTTAAAACACCCCATGGGGCGCGTTTGCACAGTGGTGAAGGTAGGGGACGGGGCTTGAGGTGATTTGTGTGCAAACACGCCCTGTGGCACATTTTAAGTTGGGGAAATAATTCCTCTTCAATCCTGAGGGTTCCTGGGTTCCAACTAGCCCACCAGGTACCTCCTGTAAGCGCCACGGAGCTGCGTTGTAGAGTGTTGTAAAAAGGGGCGTGGCCTCTGAACACCTCTCTGCATTGCAGCTCCCTGGCGCATACTGGAGGTACCTGGTGGGCTAGTTGCCCCAAGGGGACCTCAGGATTGAAGAGGAATGAATTCCCCAACTGAAAACGCACCAGAGGGCGTGTTTGCACACATCACCTCAGGCCCCGCCCCCTTCCTTCACCATTGTACAAATATTCCTCTAAAATCAGCCGAACTACGAATTCCGATTTACTCACCTGTTATCAGGAGAGAACCCAGGGCTGCATCATTTAGCCCAGCACTGACCCTGAAAAGTAATTCTAAGCGTACTTACCATTAACTTGTATTTCCTTCCATAGGAATCCATTGTGTGGTTTTCACCAGAAAAGTTTCTTAGTGTCGATTTTTGAAACGTACAAATTTTCCTCTAAAATCAGCCGAACTACGAATTTCGATTTACTCACCTGTTATCAGGAGAGAACACAGTACTGCATCTTTCAGTCCAGCACTGACCCTTTAAAGTAATGCTAAGCATACTTACCAGTAACTTGTATTTCCTTCCATAGGAATCCATTGTGTGGTTTTCACCAGTAAAGCTTCTGTCTATTTTCACAAACTAAAAATATTCCTAAAAAATCGTCTATATGACTTAAACACATTCTTTCAACTGTTTACAGGAGGTTGGCCAGTGCTGCATCCAGGATCCACCACTGAATAAGAAAAAGGAACGATAACACTACTTACCTGCTAAGTGAATTTTCTGCCATAGGATAACACTGGTGATTCTATGGGAAAAAGTTTCTAAGTGTCAACTTTTAAAATACAATAATATTCCTTAAAAATTTTTACTGTAACCAAAGCACTTTTACTCAACTGTTTACAGGAGATGTCCGAGGACTGAATCTAGGATCCAGTCCTGTGGTTAGAAAAGTAATCCATAAATTAACTAATTGCATTTAACTAGAAATTCACTTTGAGCTCAATGTTGCTTTGTGTTTGAAATTGTGTTGCCCATTGCAACAACTGTAACTACTCTACTTAAAAGTCTGTTGCCTATTTGCCAAGTATTTAAACTAAAGTAATTCATTCTGAGAAAGTATATTTTGTATTGTAATGTATAATGTAATTATAATGTAATTAAAAAAATATATCTAAAAATAAATAGTTTAAAAAATGTAGTAAATCAGTATAAAATAAATCAGTATTACAATTAATACATTAAAAATTGTCATTTACAAAACCTTTGCAATTCACTGAAAAAAACATAGGTTTCAGGCCTGATACAGTTAGGAATTAGCATTTAAAAAACCTTTGAAATTCACTGAAAAAAACATAGGTTTCAGGGGCGTTATAGTAAGAAATTGGCATTTAAAAAACCTTAGAAATTCACTGAAAAAACCATAGGTTTCAGGGGCGTTATAGTTAGCTGGACATTTCCCTCGTACAAAACCCTAGAAATTCCCCCGTTATAGTTAGTTCAGCTAACTATAACTCGTGCCCCCGCAATGCACTGCTGATGACGTCACATATTACATCACTCATGACATGGTCAGTGACATCACTGATGACATCACTGCTGACATCTCAAATTACATCACTGATGACATCACTGATGATGTCATCCAGTGAGTCTGTGTTTCTGTAAAGTTTTAATATGTTTAATATAGATAGGGAAAGGCCTGTTGAAGAATGAGTGGGTGTACAAGTGTGTGAATGGATGATTTTCTACATGCGTAACTGACTCTATAAGTGAGTCATTAAATTTATCTTACTGCAGACTAGTGACTAAACTGTGTGAATGTCTATATGTGTCTGTGTGTTGGTGTATAAGTGGCTGCATGGTTTTGTGAATAGCTATATGAGTGTCTATATGGGTTATTGATTGGTTGTCTGAGTATCTGTATGGGTGCCTGAATGTTTGTGTGGGTAGGGTGTGTGTGACTCTGTTCATAGATGTGTGAGTGGGTGATTCTATGGTTGCATGATTTTAAGAGTGCAACTGTGATGGACTGTATGGTTGGGTGAGTGTATGTATGGGTGTGTTAGTGATTGAATGTATATCTCAGTTGAACATGTGTCAGTATCTACATATGTGAAACACAGTGTATATGTGTGTAAGAGTATATAACTGTCTATATGTGAGAGTGTGTGATTGCGGGAGTGGCTGTATGGATGAGTGTGTGCTTGTATCAGTAATTGTATAAGAGCGTCAGAATTTGTTAGTATTTGTATGAGTAAGTGAACTTGAGTGTGTTTAACTGTATAGGTGAGTAAATTGGACTGTGATTAATTATTTGCAAGAGTGACTAGGTGTGTCAGTACCTCAATGGATTATTGGCGGTGTGTGAGTGTCTATATAGGTGTATAAATGCATATGATAGTCCTGTACTGAGTGACTGTAAGTATGAGTGACTGTACAGGTGAGTGAGTGGAGGTGTATGTAGACCTAAGAGTCAATGAGTGGGTATGTAGTTATTGGTATTGGAGTATCTATGGTTTTCAAAATGGCCGTCTGAAATTTTGAGTCGGTGTATCAAAGGTTATATTAGGGTGTGAGAAGATGCACTAATTTATCACATGGATGACGTCATCAGTGATGTCATCAGTGATGTCATTTGAGATGTCATCAGTGATGTCATCAGTGATGTCCCTGACCATGTTATGAGTGATGTAATATGTGACGTCATCAGCAGTGCATTGTGCGGGCGCGAGTTATAGTTAGCTGAACTAACTATAACGGGGGAATTTCTAGGGTTTTGTACGAGGGAAATGACCAGCTAACTATAACGCCCCTGAAACCTATGGTTTTTCAGTGAATTAGTTATCAAAGATCTGAAAAAGCTATATTTTGTGACCAACCGAGCCCGCCATAGTATAGACAAGCGAAATGTCTGTTATAAACAACTCATGAAGAAACTACAATCCGACAATAACATCATTGTGAGGCAGGCTGACAAGGGCGGGAATGTAATTCTATGGCCTAGAGAGCTCTATATGGAAGAGGCAACACAGCAATTGGCGGACCTTTTGTGTTATAGAAAAAGCAATATTCATGTTGTCAGAACTTCTTGGAATGAACATTATCATAAACTGTTGGCTTGGAAGAGTGCAGGTCTTATAACCAATGATGAATATCGTTTTTAAAAAAAAGAACATCCGGTTATTCCTACCCTCTATCTAATACCGAAACTTCACAAACGTAGTGACAA
Source organism: Triturus cristatus (assembly GCF_964204655.1). Classification (NCBI taxonomy): domain Eukaryota; kingdom Metazoa; phylum Chordata; class Amphibia; order Caudata; family Salamandridae; genus Triturus; species Triturus cristatus. The sequence goes on along the minus strand of NC_140586.1, from coordinate 457,488,869 downwards.
ACAACCCGGAAGGCCCATTATTTCTGCCATTGGTAGTGTAATGGAAAATACGTCTAAATACGTAGACTTCTTTTTGCAAGATTGGGTCAGGGGGTTGGCATCCTACGTTCAGGACGCGTCTGATTTCCTACGGAAAATTGAACAAGTAACATGGGGTCCTGGGATGTTTCTAATCACTTTAGATATATCATCATTATATACGTCTATCAGGCACCTCGATGGCTTGAAAGCTGTGGAACATTACTTGAATTTACGTCCATTGAACTATCTTTTGCATAATAGGATGTTAATGACTATGATACAGGGATGCTTGGAACAAAATTTCTTTCTGTTCAACAATCAGATTTATCAGCAAATCAGAGGAGTTGCGAGGGGGGCCTGCTTCTCCCCCAGCTATGCCTGCTTACATATGGGGCTGTGGGAGGAGCAGGTCCTCTGGGGAGAGAACAGAGACATTATGGAGGAACATGTCATTATATATCTACGATACATAGATGATTTTTTTTTGATTTGGAGAGGTGCTGAATTGGGTGCCAAAGACTTTGTAGAGTCTCTGAATAATAACTGCTTTAATCTTCAATTTACTTCAACTATCAGCACCACGTTAGTTTGTTTTTTAGATGTGGAGGTTTATATAGATGGAGAGATGTTGGCCACCAAATTATTCAGAAAGCCTACAGCAGGAAATACAATCCTGCACGCATCTAGTCACCATCCACATCACCTAATATACAGCATCCCTTATGGAGAGATGCTGCGTATTAGGCGAATCTGCAGCACAGACCAGGAATGTGAAATTGCACAGGAGGCTTGCAGGCAGAGATTTTTGGCTAGGGGCTATGCAAAGAAGGTGATTGATGGGGCCATCAGTAGAGTCAAGAACCTATCCAGAAGAGAGGCACTCACCCCCAAATCTAATATATCAGTGGGCAATCCGGCAGATTATACTGAACTACCCAGAATTATTCTAACATTTAACAAACAACATCAGGAGCTTAGGAAAATCTTTTACCGAAACTGGAACCTAATACAAGGGGATCCGGTTCTTGGCAGGGCAGTTCCAGCAAAACCCGCATTGACTTTCAGGAAAGCACCGTCAATGAGCAGCTCCTTAGTTAGGAATAGCCCCGAAGTGATAGCCCCCAACACTTGGCTGGCACAATGTAAGGGTTTCAGGAAATGTCCCACGTGCAAGGCATGTCAATTTGGCTGCAACAAAACCCAATATTGCAGCCCATTCAAGCAAAACCCTATCTTAATAAACAAAAGGCTGACTTGTAAGACCGAATTTGCGGTGTATGTGCTGGAGTGTCCCTGTGGGCTTAAATATGTTGGAAGTACTAAACTTCCAGCCCACAAGAGGATACTCCAGCACATAAGAGCAATCAACTGCAAAGATCAGACATACCCAGTCGCTAGGCATTTTGAGCAACAACATGATAGCAATCCCATTTATCTTCAGTATTATGTAATTGATACTATATTACCACTGAAACATGGGGGTAATCGAGAGGCCAAGTTACGCTTACTTGAAACCCGGTACATCTTAGAGCTAGATACGAAACAACCTTCGGGATTGAATGCAAGCGAAGATTTCCATACATGCCTTTGAAAAAATATATACCATGGGATTCCGTTATAAAATGTGGGCTCACATTTTCTAAGTATGTTTACAGCAGCATTCTAATATATATATGATTAACCATGTAAATAATTATTATTTTTTGGCATTTGAAATTGAAGATGCTAGCTGATCCTCTTTTGTAACATTTTAATTATCAAAAAAATATTTTTTGGACATTATTTTGCACATATTTATGATTGACTAAAGGGCTTTTAATATTGCGATATTAGATGACAGACACGAGTTCAAGAAGGCCCACTTGGGCTAGATTGGTTAGCATACAAGCAGCACTAACGAATTCACGCATCAACAGCTGGTTGAGATCAACGAATGAATAGACACATTTACAAAACATGAGTTAGCAATTTTAGCTGTATTTAGAACCAATTGGTGAGATTTTAATTGCTATGTTGTCGTTTTCATTTACAAACTATGGAATCATTTCCAACCATTTAACCAACCATGTCTGTTGTTGCTTGCTTTTAACATATTGTGATTTTATAACAAATGTTTTTAGTATTTAACAACATATATATTTATATATTTATATTTGTATATTTATTCACAATTTAATTTATTTTTTGATTGTGTCTCAATGCGTGATATTTGTATATACAATTGAATAATATTTGCTGCTTGTAGTAACTTCAGTTACTATGCATTTGCACTTTAACATTGTGTCGTCATATCCTTGTGTTTATCCCTTTAAAAGTCATGATTTCATTACGCAATACGTCATGTGATCAAGACCCGAGTTAGGGTTGAAACGCGTAATGGCAGATTTGCTTGGCACAAAATAAATTGGAATTTGCACTGACTTTTGGTGGTCCGCTTTCGTCCTTTGGTCCGTGGGAGACCGGTGGTGGTGGCGAATCTTGTTCATATATATATACACACATAAGAACGGCCTCTGAAGAAGATTGTTTTTGAAACGCGTCAGGCTGCATTCCGTGTGCTATGGAGTCCATATGGCATTGCTGATCCCAGAGTGCGTCCCTGCTAGCTGGGCAACCTTGGAGCTTTCATTTATACGCGGCAGGCCCTGCCGCGAGGGATGCACCACCGCGAGTATGGCAGCGGGTCGGTGAGCTGGGAATCATGCTCAGTTTGCAACGAGGGGACAGCGCCGAAATGAATGACTCTAACGCACATGGAGCCCATCCAGGGTATGAATTAGTGACTATGTATTGATGGCACCTATTCAGGTCTAATTAGCGCCACACTACTGATACCACAATGCTGTGGGAGACTGCTGTAACTGCTCAATGAGTGGGAGCCTATCAGGAGGCAGCATATTTGAATAAAGGTGTGGCGCTTGATGCCATTACACACATAAGAACGGCCTCTGAAGAAGATTGTTTTTGAAACGCGTCAGGCTGCATTGCGTGTGCTATGGAGTCCATATGGCATTGCTGATCCCAGAGTGCGTCCCTGCTAGCTGGGCAACCTTGGAGCTTTCATTTATACGCGGCAGGCCCTGCCGCGAGGGATGCACCACCGCGAGTATGGCAGCGGGTCGGTGAGCTGGGAATCATGCTCAGTTTGCAACGAGGGGACAGCGCCGAAATGAATGACTCTAACGCACATGGAGCCCATCCAGAGTATGAATTAGTGACTATGTATTGATGGCACCTATTCAGGTCTAATTAGCGCCACACTACTGATACCACAATGCTGTGGGAGACTGCTGTAGCTGCTCAATGAGTGGGAGCCTATCAGGAGGCAGCATATTTGAATAAAGGTGTGGCGCTTGATGCCATTACACACATAAGAACGGCCTCTGAAGAAGATTGTTTTTGAAACGCGTCAGGCTGCATTCCGTGTGCTATGGAGTCCATATGGCATTGCTGATCCCAGAGTGTGTCCCTGCTAGCTGGGCAACCTTGGAGCTTTCATATATATATATATATACATACATATTTAAATAAGCCTGCATATACCTATGGTGCTTTAGTGGCATAATATAATCATTGGATCAATTATACCTGTTCCGTCACGCACCTTGATTTGAGGGGTACTTTCTATGATTACACATGCAGTGAGGTAATATTTCAAGAATTCTTCCTCATACTTGTTTCCTTGCATGTGCTACAAGTCAGCTGGGTCTCTCTGTATCTCCTCATCGTATACCGTCTCATGTGGTGCATGAATACCGCACACTTTAATTGCTTCATCACTAATTTTATGGGCATGCTCTATACTAACAAAACGCTTCCTCAACGTCATACATGTATCATCAAAATGTTTAGCGACTCTCTTAGCCTTGCCAAAACATCCCCCTCTGGAACTAAATCTAAAAGGGCCAAAAATGATCCTCCATCTCCAATTCAATCATCTTCTAGCCACGTCTTGGATACAATGTTGGATGAACTACGTGCACTTAAACCATTCATGAACAATACCAATGAAAACCTGCAACTGATAGAGGACCAATGGATCAATATGGAAGGCAAAATAACTGAAATGGAGCAACGTGGCCATCTTCAAGACATGCTGATTAAAATACTTCTGTTGGAACAAGAAATTCAAAAGCTTAAGCTGCACACTGAGGACCATGAAAATCGCAGCAGACGGAATAATCTGCGCCTTTATGGTCTACCTGAGAATATTGAAGGCCCTGATCTTCTCTCCTTTTTAAAGAAATGTTTGCCTGACCTTCTTAATCTTCAATCATCTGCTCCTCTAAACATCTAGCGAGCACATCGTCTTGGTCGTCCTGAGCTTCAATCTACCAGATCTTGTGGTATCACAATATTCTTTTTTAGAATTCACAGAGCTGATGCGTGTATTAAAAAGTGCCAGAGAGAAGCATCATTTTGTTTGGTCTGGTCATAACATCTTTATATCGCAGGATCTTTCTAATGAAACCAACGCCAGACGTAAGGGATTTCCGGTGCTCCGACCTCAACTGAGACCCCTGAACATCCGATATAGTATATTACATCCTTGTCTCTGCAAGACTACCTACGAAGGTGTTTCCCGCTCGTTTGAGGATCCGTTCAAATTAAAACTGTTCTTGCAAACCATCACCAAGTCTTCAATGGACACAAATGCACAATGTTCTTAAATTGTTAACTTATTGTCAATTACATATGACTTCTTGTTTTTGTTCTAATCTATAGTTTTGTCCTTTAAGTACGGGTTATGTGGCCAATTTCTCTCTATTTTATTAATGTCTTCTCCCTCTCCATTGTTGCTCTTGTTACTGAGTGCTGACATGCCTGATCTCCTTCTCGTCCTTTTCCTATTTCAGATCTGGCTCTATGCCCTTGATCTGTCTTGTCTTCCTTTTTCTATTTTTCTTATTCCTCTCTTACCCCCTCTTTTTTTATCCCATATTCTCCATTCCCTCTCTCCCTCTCTACTTTCTCCTCCCTCTCTTTATAATCTTATGAGGGTCTTTTTGTTTCACCTCTACTTGTTTTTGGTAATCCATTTATGTTACCCTATTTTTGACAGAATGTGTCTTTTTGTTTCCATTGTTGTCCTTGCAGTGTGTCTCCATTGTTCCTGTATCCTTGTTTTTAAGCTGCAACCTGTTTAATGTTGTGTCATGAAACATTTGTGGTCTAGGTCATCCTGTTAAGTGTCAAAAGGTGCTCTCTCATTTATAGAAACTTAATTGTCAAATTGCTTTTCTACAAGAAACTCATTGCAATGACATTGAATCACTTAAGCTTAAACGTCAATGGGCGGGCCAAGTTGTTTTCTCTCCTGCTGTTAATCGTAAGGGTGGTGTTGCCCTCCTATTTAACAAATCTTTAAAGATTCAAATTTTATCAACTGAATGCAACACTAGTGGACGATGGGTAATACTTAACGCCACAGTCTTTAAAAAACAGGCCACCTTCTTTAATATTTACGGACCAGTTAAATCTGATCCACATTTTTGGCATAGTGTTAAACTAAAACTATCTTCTATTACTAATCCCAATATCATTGTTGCTGGTGATATTCATAATTGTCTAGACATTTTCTGAAAGAAAATCAAATTGTAAATTCAAACCAGATAAATCCCATAAAGCTTTTCAGTCTGCTATTGCCTCTCGTCCACTCTATGATGTATGGAAGACTAGTAACCCTGATAAATAAGAGTTTACATTCTACTCTAAAATCCATCACACCATGTTCCGTACTGATTATATTTTGGTCTCAAATCCTCTACTCCCCTCGATCCAATATTCTGAGATTGGTTCTATTTTTATCTCTGACCATGCCCCTGTTTCGGCATCTTTTGATTTGTCCCTTTCCATTTCTAAACATGCCTGATGGAGATTCAACAATTCCCTACTATCCGATCAAACTTTCATTTCAGAAGCTGCCTCCTTTATACCTGATTTTTCAATTTAACAAACCCAATGATACCTCTGTCCACAACAACTGGGATGCCTATAAAGCCTGTTTCAGAGCCTTCACCATTACTTATACTGTCAGAAAAATAAATACTGAGCTCCCAATACCTCTCTGCCCTCAAGCATAATAAAATTCTTGAACACTCTTACTTTACATCCAAATCTCCCAATCACCTCCGGGACCTTATTAAAGGAAAATCCTCAAGCTACGAATGATGCTTTCAATATCTTACTAAAAATAAAATCTAAATACCACAGGGGTCAAAACAAAGCTGGTAAAATGCAGGCCAATCATTTAAAAGTCATAACAGGAATGAAAACTATTGGCCCTATTCGTAATACACTCACCAACAAATTACTAAATTCTGATTCAGACATTGGCAATGCCTTCCCGACCTATTACAACTCATTATATATGGACAATACCCATCCTTCCATAAGCAATTCCCAGTCATTCTTTGATGACCTTCCCTCTCCCCTTTCCATACCAGCTGTTATGCCTACTCTTGAAAAGTATATATCGCTTCAAGAAAGTTTGACTGCCATTAAATTTCTAAAGAGAGCCAAAGCCCCAGGTCCTAACATGTTTCTCTATTGAGCTCATTTCCTCTTTTTCATCTATTTTTGCTCCTTATTTGCTTGAGCTTTTCACCTCCTTTCTATCAAAATCTAAACCTGAAGGATTCTTCTTAGATGCTCTTAATGTTATCATTCCCAAACCTGATAAAGACCACACCGTGTGTCAAAACTATCATCCAATCTCATTAAATAATTATGCAAACATTCTTGCTTCTAGATTAGATGATGTTATACCCCTACTTGTTAAACGTGATCAATCCAGCTTTATTAAAGGTAGACTTACTTCTGATAATCCTAGGATGCTCTCTAACATTCTTGCACTGGGGGAAGATATCCTAATCCCCTGGCTGCATTGTCCCTTGATGCTGAAAAGCATTTGACCGTATAAATTGGCAATTCATGTTCCGAACTCTCCATTGGTTTGGTTTCGGTCCCAAATTCATTTAGTTTATCAAGCTACTATATTCTGAACCGCGTGCCTGTGTCTCCATTGATGTTCTTCTATGCCCTTATTTTAGTCTCCACAGAGGCACCAGACAAGGCTGCCCCCTCTCCTCTCTTTTATTTCTTTTGTGTCTTGAACCTTTTCTTGAACACATTCGCCATAACCCCCTAATAACAGGATTTCAACACAAATCTTACGAAACTAAACTATACAGTTATGCAGATGATATTTTGAGGTACCTTTCAAATCCTTTAACTTCTCTACCTCCCTTCTTAAAAGAGATTGACTTGTATTCTAAAATATCTGGATATAAATTAAATTTCTCTAAATCAGAGGTTCTACCTTTAAATTCCTCGTTTTACCAATTCATGTTCTCTGACACCAACTTTAAATAGTGTCCATCTAAAATCAAATATCTAGGTGTCTGTTTCTCTCCTACTATTCCCCAAACTATTTCCCATAACTTTACTGCAGTAAAGCTTAAGATTCATAAATACCTCACTTCTTGGTCTCCTCTCTATTTATCCTGGTGAGGTAAATTGGATACTATCAAAATGATGATTGTCCCTCTTATTCTCTTCTTGCTTTTCATGTTATCGTTTAAAATTCCTAATTACTATTTTAACCAAATTAATTCTCTTTGCACTAAAATTCTCTAGAATGACAAAGCTGCCCGTATTGCTTTATCTAAATTAATTACACCAAAAACTGAAGGGGGTGTGAGATTCCCTAATTTTAAATGGTATCATTCTGATTTTCAAATTGGACAATTCTATGCACTAAATAAACAACATCAATACTCACCAATACCTAGCTGGATTACTTTTCAACACTCTTTACTACATGAATTCTCTTTTCATGATATTTGTTCTATGTCCAACTGCACCTTTATTTCCAAGTATCCCATCTTAAAATATTCTCAACACTTGATAAATTCATTGTTCACAGATGGCTCTAATTTTCATCAATCGTTTCTTGCCTCCTCCATCTGGTACAATAAATTCATCAAGTTTCACAATAAATCATTCTATTTCAAATATTGGGAAGAAAAGGATATTTTATATGTTCACCAACTAGTATCCCATAATTCTATCATACAATGTACTATGTTATAAGAGTGCTATACCCTACCCTCATCCTGCTTATCCCAGTACTTATAATTATCCCAGGCACTCCAAATCATTCCTGTTATCCAAAGATTTTCCTGATGACTCTACTCCCTTTACTCCCTCGACTCCCTTGTACAATATCTCCTTTGATTCTATCCCCAAAGCCTCTTTTATATATAAACTTTTATCCGCTCATAAATGTGACAGACCAAAACCCTCAACCAATATGGCCTAGGAACAAGACCTCTTGATATCCCTATCGACTTGCAGATGGAATAAATTATGGCACACAATCTCCTCCACTTCTAGAGCTGCTAAAATCACTCAAGCCCTATTTTTCTTATATAATAGAGTGGTCCATAGACCCATCTTTATCCAGAAAATGAATGCCTCTTTCTCTCCCCTTTGCTGGTCTTGTCTCTCCTCTGATGGCACACTACTCCATTTAATATACTACTGCCCTAATGTCTTTAGATTTTCGAATTCCATTTGGTCTAAATCTTCTAAAATATTTCAATATTGTATTCTATTATCAATTCAAAATGTTTTTCAGGGCTCCATGTCTGATGATTTTAATGACACATCCTCCAATTTGAAATAGTTTGATCTTTTTATTGTTCTTACATGTAAAGTTATTTTAACTTGTTAGAAAGATCATTCTAAAGTTTGTATGTTAACATGGTGGAATCTTATTTTTGATGAACATAGAATCTCTACTGTTTCAGGGTCCACATTATCTCAGAAAATTAAGTCTGACTTATTTTGGTTACCTTTTACTTCCTACCTGTCCACATCCCCGTCACTATACTAATTACTCTCCTATTACCCCTAGCCTTTTCCCCTTTTTTGTCCTACCCTTTTCTTTTTACCTCTTTCCTCTTTCAATCTCCACCCTAGAACCAAAAAACGTTTATAAATATACTACTTCTTGATAAATACCATGATTTATTTTGAACTCATATTAATGCTTAAGGTTATTTCTTCTTATTGTCTTTTTCCACCTTGATAATATCATCCATGTTATTGTACAGCTTTAAATATTATGTTCATGTTTTGCTATTTCTCTACCTTATGCTAATTATAATTTTGGCATTTTCTTATTATATCAATGCAAATTATTTCACATAGTAAGACCATTCTAAACTTTTGAGGTCAGTCTTTCTAATTTGGAGAGGAATTGCCAAACCTGCAGCTTGATTAGCATACAAACATAAGATAAACCTAACCCTTAAATCTCCTCACCCCGGACACGCAGGGCATTTTCCTTCAGAGGAGTGTTAACATTACACGAAATCCAAAAACATCAGCGCTACTCGCAATCAGCCTGATCTCAAGATGGCCACCCATGGCTTAGCCATAGAACTCCACTGGATGTCTAAATGGACCTGTCGAGACCCCGCCAAGTCAGGAGAAGGAGCTTCTCAAGTGGTCCCCACATCGACTCTCCTCCGACTCACCGGCCACAGCAACAAGGAATCACAAGTCAGCGTAGACAACACTCAGCTGCCTGACCCCAAAATTGCCTTCCTCGACCAAGTCTTGGAACACCGACAACCGTCATAACTCCGTGGTCATCCTAAAGAGGGCCCGAATTAAGAGTCACATGCGGTTTCTTGCCCCGATACGATTCTCCTGGCAAAAAGGACTCGTAGGCTAGCAGATAACGAACCCGGTTGCCTGACCCCAAAATGGTGGCTCTGTGACCTTAGCCACCCCTGATGACTGAGATTTCAGCCTCTCTAGCTGATCAATGGTGGATAGCGTGAAGAGCAGCTCTGTCCCATGCTACCTCACCAAGCAATAATTCTGCTACCTAACTACCCTTTCAGGTGCCCTAATACCCGAGCATCGCCGGGAGCCTGAAACCATATGGATGAAAGGAAGCTAAAAGGCCGCACAGCAGTTCACCATTCCTTACCTCCTTGACCCAACGAAGGAGGTTTTTGAACACTAATGGCAGTCCACCAAGTGTAATTGCCTGACCTCTTCAAAGGGATCTACATCGCACAACACCCATTCTTTAAGCGATTCAAGGCCCTAAAACCCAGACAGTACCCCAGATCAGGGCTACAACCAAGCACTGATGCAGACCCCTAGCCCAGGGCAACAGCCAAGCTTAGACCCACGGACCCAGAAGGCCCACACCCGCCTCCCGTTCTCACCACAAGATCCTGTACCCCTGGGAGAGCGGCACTTGACCACTTTGAATCTCTCATCCTGCTGATCCTCGCTCTCCCCCTCACAGAAACATTACTAACCTACCCCCTAGGGAATCACCCTCCCTCCTTACCAAGATAAAATGCCACCGGCCACGCCAATTTTCGCTAGCCCCTCCATACCGAACTACCTGAAACCCCATCGCCCGAACTCCTTTGCAATGAATTTCCCCCCACCTCTTACTTAAAGCAAAAAGAAACTTCAAACATAGACTGATTAGACAGCAACCTGAAACAGTATTCACAGATAATTACCACTGCTCCTCAAAAGGCCAGTTAAAAATGGATCTCATTTTCCATACAGAAAGACCTGATAACTGGAACGCCATGCTCAGAGCAAAGCTCCTCATCTCCAAAACTACCAACACACCCCACAGCTGCAAACTGACCACCTCACTCAATAAGCGCCAGATGCGGAACGGGAACACCTCTGTAACCATCTACGCGAATGGCACAGTCCTGATACAAGCCAACAATGATAATCTAGAGGCTTTCGACTCCCTCTTCCCCTCTCTAAGACAGGCCCTCTCACACACTCTCTGACCCTGCTCAACCCTTTCCCTACCCCCGTTAGCCTGTCTCGCCAGAAGAGTCGACTGACCATTCCCACGCCCTTTGCGAGAACCACCTCCCCCCTCCTCGAGACACCTCCCGCACCTCCGCCCCAACGAATAAGAAGCCTAATCCCTCTGCCGAGTGCACCCTCACCCTCCCCTCCCTGTCCACCACCTTCATCTGGTCAGGAATGACCCATACATGCAATCACAGACCCCCTACGACAACACACCACCCGTCGAAACCGCGACACAAGCCTCTTCACCCCTTGTCCATGATCCCCAACAGAGACAACACGGATATCCCTATCGCCAAAAGGCATCACAACAATGACAATCCCTCCACCTCTCGGGTCGACCCTGCCAAAGACACCCTCACCCCCACCTCAGAAATCATGATGCATTGTCTCGCCCTTCTAGAAAGCCAGCTAGAAACCATAATCCGGGGCCTGAACGGAATAATAACCAACCTTGACATGGTCCGAATGCCTAATCAATCTCCTCCCGGGACTCCCACTCTGCCCAGCTCCACCCATCCTGCCAAGGTACCGCACTCTGGTGGGATCCCAGCATCACTCATGGCCCGGTCACTGAAACCCATAAGAACTGATACTGAGAACCGATTAGAGAGACCCATAAGAACGAAAGCTGTAAGGTCCTCATTGGAAGCGGCTGACCTAGCTTTGACCTACGACTCTCCCCCCACAGCCTCCCCAAATTCCACGATCCAAGTGATCACAGGAGTCAGAAGAGATTACTCCTCTCCGAAATCCCCAAGACACCCAGCCCTCCTCACTACCCTACTTAGGGCCCACCTGCAAATAAACAGAATAAAGAAGGGCCCCCCACCAACTGCATGCTCATGAACTGCAGATCAGCCTCCAAACATGCAACAGAACTAGCAGAAGCCATCCTCTCCCATGACATAGACATCACAGAGACATGGCTAAACAAATCTTCCTACCCAAGCTTGGATATACTTGTGCCCCCAGGTTTCACAATTATCAACAAAGACAGAAAAGATCAAAGAGAAGGGGGTATAGCAATCATACACAAGAACAACATCTCCATTGTAGAAACCGACACCTGCAAGTACAGCACCTTTGAATGTCTTACCAAAAACATCAAGACAAGTGAAAATTGATCAATACTCTGCCATCCTCTTTATCATCCCCCAGGCAGCACCATCTCATTTGGGGAACACTTCTCTGACCTGATTGCTCACTGCGCACTTGGAGATTCAAACAACTTAATTCTTGGTGACCTTAACCTACGTTGGAATGAAGTAAACAACTCGCTAATTCAAACCCTGACAAATCTCCTACATGACAACAATCTCACACAACACTGCTCAGAAGAAATGCATCACAGAGGAGCTATACTGGACGCTATTATTGCCCAAAGCGACACAGTTACGATTGACCACATCCTCTCCGTGGACTGGTCTGACCACCACATCATCTTATTCCACATCAACCAAATGGTCCCATTCCAACCCCCCAAATGGACTAGAAATACAACTCAGATCCCCCTAGATGACCTAGAAGAAAAGATAAACTCGCTCCTCCACTGCGCTCCTGAACATCTCTCCACAACTGAACGCATCTCTCACTATAACTCAAATATGACATCCATCCTGGATCAACTAGCCCCTCTGAAATAAAAAAAAACAGGAACATTCCATCTAGATCATGGTTTAACACTGACATCAATGACGAAAGGAGACAACTAAGAGCCACAGAAAGACTTTGGAGGAACAACCCTTCCATCGCCCGCCGCGAAGAACTCCAAGCAGCGCGCAGGAAATGCAAAAAACACATCAAGAGCAAAAAAACATAGTTTTTCTGCTCCGCGCTGGACAGACCCAAGGAGCTCTTTAACATCATCAGGCAACAAACCTCCAAGCCCACTGCTTCCTCAGCTCAGGCATCCAAAGAACTATGTGACACCTTCGCAAGTTTTTTCAATGACAAAATCACCAAGATTGAGCTCTCACTAGAAACCAACCACACCCCCCCCACCAAGAGCCCGTCCCTTGGAACTAAAGACATCACATCAATGACCCCTTCTACACCCTGGACATCCTTCAATCTCATTCAGGAAGCAGAGATAGACAAACTGATCTCCACCGCCAAGCCCTCATCCCATGTCCTCGATCGGCTACCCCCTCAACTGACCAGAGAGCTGAAACTCGTCTGAGCTCCGCTCTCGTGCAAGATCATAAACAGCTCCCTGAGATCTGGAGTCATACCAGACTGCCTCAAAGTCGGACAAGTCACGCCACTGCTGAAAAAACCAGGCCTAAACACAAAAGATCTGAACAACTTTAGACCTGTCTCTAACTTACCTCTTCTATTCAAAATCCTGGAAAGATGCGTACTCCAACAACTGACTCAACACTTAGACAGCATCAACCGTCTTGATCCCCACCAATGCAATCAGGCTTCAGAAAAGACTGCAGAAAAGACTGCAGCACCGAAATCGCGATCCTCAACGCCATTGATGATATATACAAGTCACTTGACTCGGACCAATGCTGCCTACTCATTCTCCTAGACCTATCGGCAGCCTTTGACGCGGTCGACCAAAAACATTTCATTCAGGCTCTTCAAGAAAGGGCAGGTCTAGATGATGTGGTCCTACACTGGTTCTCCTCCTTCCTCCATAAACGAACCCAAAGAATAAAAATCAAAAACTTTGCATCCAACCTATACACCGTAAGTAGGGGTGTCCCAGAAGGGTCAGTGCTCTTCCCACAACTTTTCAACATCTACATTGAACACCTCACTACCCTACTCAAAAAATCCAACATCCCTTTCTCCTTTATGCAGACAACATGCAGATCTATCTGGAAACCTCCTCTATCGATGACATCCAGAGACTCAACAACACGCTAAGAGAGGTCCAACATTGGCTCTCTAGTAACCACCTAAAACTCAATCAAGAGAAAACGGAAATACTCCTCATCTCCAACAAAGAAGAGAACCCCCAAATTGTGGAATGTCGCAAAGCTATTGATGTGCTCAACGGTAACCTCACCCTGGAGGACTCTGTAAAATTTCTAGGTATCACTCTAGACCCGAAACTTGACATGACCAAACACATTAAGAACTCCGCAAAAAGTGCCTTCCTCAACTTGAAGTTACTTCACAAAATAAAACCCATCCTCCCGCCCAAAGACCTTCAACAAGCCATTCAAGCATTAGTGGTGTCCAGACTAGACTACGGGAATGCAGTCCTCTCTGTTACAGCAAAATCTCACCTTGCCCCCTCAAAACAACTCTCAATGCAGCAGCCAGAATAGTCACCAGAGTTAAGAAATTCAACCACATCACACCTGCACTCAGAGAACTAAAATGTCTGCCAATTGAAATGTGGGCTAGCTTCAGAACAGCCTGCCTCACGCACAAACCCCTTCACACAGGCAAACCGGAATACCCGGCTTCCAAACTCCAAAAAGCTGGTCAGTGCAGAAACCTCAGGAGCTACAACACTCTACTACTCAACCCGCTGAAAACACGCAAACAAGAAACCGCGGCCAGGTCCTTTGCTGGTAATGCGCCCAAAATCTGGAACTCTATTCCCCCCCACATCAGAACTATCGCCTCTTTTGCAAAATTCAAAAGCCTGCTCAAAGACCTTTTCCTCGAGCGTTCCCTAGCGAACCGATAGGATCCGCCAAAGTGCTTTAGCCGGCACACCTCATGATTCTGACTCTTTTTCCTATGACCTCGACCTCCTACACCTCCTGGACCCCACCTCGTTCCCTCCTCCCGGAAAGAGGAGCCTATCGGCTACTTGTTGTGTGTGAACTATCCTCGTCGGGTATCTTTACGTTATATTTGCTTCTCTTTATGTTTGAACTCTACGCGTCACAAATCATTCTGTTCTACTACGGTCACTTCTTTGTTTGATTGCATCATTGATACATGTTGTAAAGCGCTCTGATACCCTCGGGTCCAGCTAGCGCTATATAAAACTCCTAAAATAAATAAATAAAATAAATAAATAACCCGAAAAATCCTAAATAAGTCTGAGAAGCTGAAAATATTTGCATTCCCATTCTCCATTACTCAAACATTTGGAGAAATACCTTATATTCAGAGACTGTCATTTTCTCTGAGTATTTTTGATATCCTTCGGAGAAAAGTGGCAACTGATATGACTGCACAATACACCTCTAAGTAACAGACTCCAAGCTTAAGGAACTGGTCAATTCATGTTGGAATTCCATATATTACCAAAATGCACACAGGGTAAGGAATTCTCCTAAAGAATGGCATGTTTAAATTAATCGAAAATCGGAGCTGGAAAGTTATTTTTACACATTTTTGTCACATTAAAAAAGGTAAAGATTCACCAATTATTTAATCTGCTTGTTTGTATTGTCTGGTAAATATTACAAATCTACATTAAATTCCATTTTAACCAACCAATAAGGTCCAGGGTCAGATTACAGAACCAATAACGCCCAGGGTCAGATTAGAAAAACTCCCCTTGTGGTGTTTTTTTTACATTCTTTGCTAAGTTTGCTACAAAATTGCTGCTTAGCACCTTATTAAATATGTCCAAGAGTGTGCTATTTTGCTACAATTTCATTACAAATAAACGTGCTGTTTTCATGCCAGTAAAAATAAAAATGTTATATACATAGACAGCAGCACCTTTCCAATGGTGTCATTGCCATTAATCATATCTCACTTTGCAGGGATGTGCTTGCAATATCAGTTCTGATATTTCTCAAAGAAATATGTTTCTGTAAAGATGACTGATATCAACAGGGACATATGGAAGGTGGCTCTTTCTTTTTGCAGATGCGTAAATGTCAAGAGGCTATTATTTCTAACACCCAGCTATATTTTTGCATTATGTATTGATTACAAATGTATCATTTTTCTATTTTTACCATATAGTTATTTTAGTCCAGTAAGTTAAATGAATGAAGTTGACTTTTAAAGTGAACTAATACCCTAGGATTGTCTCTGTATAATGGTGGGCAAACTCTCAATTATCAACACATAACCAGATATTTAACAGGTTGAACTAATTTAAAATAGGAATGAACTTTGTCTATGATGCAAAATGGATCAATTTGTGAGATGAACATCTCATGTGAAATATTATCAAAAACTTTCTATGAATGTGGTTTAATTCGGGTCATCATTTTACATTTAGAGAACTCTCAATTAAGTCCTAAAAGGTTGAGAGGTATAGAGTTTGAACCTCCCTGACATGTGATGACCTTCCAGTAGCCAATTAAAATGTAGATAACATTGCAACTAAGACAATTCACAAAAGAAATTATGCACTCAACATAACTAAAAGCTGCACTTCAACTTTCACTGATTGGTGCACCACTCCTATTACAAATAGATGAGTGACAACATTTCAGGATACATCTGAATTATCATGTCATTAGAAGTCCATTCTAAAGGAGATAAAATGAACCAACATTATTGCCCGTTGGCTCAGTGTTATTACCTTTTCACTGTTATCATCGTCATCTTTATTATGTAGTAAACTGTAAAATAGTCATCCTCACGTGGGGCAGCAGTTACAAAAGTTTTTTTCACTCTAACAAAGACAATGCAAAACCCCATGCTTTGTGACCAAAAAAAGCTTAGTTGCTATTCAATAAATGTACTTTGTGCATCTGAAAATAATTCCTGACTTGCAATTAGGAGGTACCTCATTCGGACCCCCCTCTACCATTTATGGTGTGGAATTCAACATGTCAAGTATGATTACAGTTGCAAACCAATGATAGGTGATCAGCATCAACTTGGTTTGGAAAATGAATCACAACAGAGAAGTTGTCCATATGGAAGAGCTTCCAATTAGAGATTAGAGGAGGGCTGGCTTCAGTGGGAACTGGCTCTGGCTGGCTGTTGTATCTGATGTCATAATTTGTTTGTGAAAGCTGCAAATGTCACATAACAGGACACAGACTCCTTAAAAAAATGGACATCAAGGAAATGTATATGCAAAGATGTAGATATGTTGTCTCTTGCAGGTCCCATCCATACATTTACAGTCATTCACTAGTTGCAAAATACCCTGTGAATTAATAATAATTTAGGAAGTCAGCATAACCTCAAACAAATATACATTTTGTATGCAATTCATTGGTATCTAAATCACATGGTAAAATGCTTGGCAGGCCAATACGACTCTATTTGGTTTATGACCTCCCATTGTATATCAGTCCATGATTCTTTGTCTTAGGATCAATTTATCGGGCTTCCCTGCAGACATCCTCTTTTAATGCTGCACAATGAGAGTACAATTTTAAAAAGATTAGGTAAATCTTTGTATTTGTCTGTGTGCTCTGATTAAGATTGGGTGAAATAAGAACATACAGTGCCAAAATGGTATAGCATAACTCAATGCTGCTAATTTCCCCATTCCCAAAATAGTACAAATAATGATCCAGAATATATGGGCAGATTATAGTGTTAAGTGTGAAGATGTAGAGAACAGGGAATAAACCTTTCCCATGGTGTCAACTAGAAAACCACGATTAGTCTGTCATGTCCAATATCTATAACATCAAAGACTTTGAAAATTTCAAACAATCAAAACACATTTCATATTCTGTTTGAAAAATGTGGATCCAAATGTTTAAATTGGATATCTAACCCATACTTTGTTTGGCAGTTTTCTTGCTGGCTAATAACTTGTCCATAGAGTAAAAGGAGATTTGAGACATGCAAATAAATGTTTTTTATTTATGGGTGTTATGTTGATGGCTGATCATAATAAAATAAATATTTCAATCAGCCTAGGACATGTGAGCCAAGACTTAAATGTACCCTTGGGATAAGTCTTATTCAGAGCAGTCTCCAAGTGCTCAGTGTAAAATGTAAAATGAGGAATGCATAAGCAGTCTATCTTCAGAATTCTAAAGAAAAAGCATGATGATATAATTTGAATTGATAATAGCACACCGGACGCTATATATTTGATCTTCACGTTCATGGCACTCACAACCAGGTTCAAAGTGGTCACGTCCTAACATCTGGCACCGGAGCAGCAGCTATTGTTTGCTGCTTCAGTGCCCTCCAGCACAGCCCACTGGTTTTGAGAGGGAGATTCTCCCGCTCTTGCCCAGAGTAGTGTGATTGCCCTGAAAATAACTCAATCTTGCCAGTGATGCAGGTACATTATTTGAAGGACTCGCACTCCGTAAATAGGCTTCTGGTTTCCCTTTGAATGCAGAGAAAAGGCCTGGGCAGAAAGGGAGGTATTAGTGGAAACTGACAAACTTAGCTTTTTAACAATACCTCTCTTACCCTGTAAGGTGCCAGGCAACCACAATGGGATTTGATCACTTGGCATTTCCATTACGCAGTTGCGGCTCACCTAGGGAGTGCTGTGGGACGATGGGGCGGGGAAGGGGCACGGTGGGAGGGTAGTGGACTGGACATAAGACAGACAGGAGTAAGGTAAGTAATTAAATAAATAAAACTATTTACCTTGCGCTTGCTGCATTGCCACTCAGCGATGCAGCGAGTGCAAGGGAATCAGTTGTATTTATTTAATTACTTACCGTACTCCTGCCCCTCTCCGCCCGACCGCCCCACTGCACTGCCATTACGCACCAGGGATTAGTTCATAGGGGGAGTGTCCCCTTCAGAAAGGACGTGTTCTCCTCTCTAATCCCCTATTATTTTCAGTCTTTCTGCCCGCCTGGGTACAGATTAGGTGTTTAGCCTCAATCTGCCCATGCAGGGCACAGAAAGCTCACTAGGAGCACTGACATTCTTACAAAAGGAGTGTTGGGCAGCCCACCATGCATAGGACCACGAATCCACAAAAAAAGGGAGCAAAACAGTCTTCCTGCTCCCTCCTTGATAGGCAGATAGGAGGTGTGTCTGGATGATGTTTCATCTGGTAATCTGAAAGTTTTAAATGCAGGGCAGATCAGTAAATCACTTTGCTGTGCTGACCTGCATCAAAAGTAAAAGAGCAGGAATGCATTGTATTTATAATATTCACCGCATTTTGACATTTTCCACCTGGTGTTGTTTCGGTTGCATTGTTGGCAGTATTGTTTTTGTGCGGGAAGGGGCACCTTCCTACAAAAAAGCAATCAGTTGAGGAATTTTCTTTCTTTTATGTGTGCTGAAGAATGCAGCACACAAATAGGGAGGAAAAAACAAGGAGCAATAATAATATTGAATTGCTTTACTCCATATCCATGAGGGAATGAAAAGTCATGATGATATGGGTCTGCACTCTGCACCACTGGTGCATCAAAACGGATAACGCACCAGTGGTGCAATGGGCTTGTAAATAAGTTGCTAAGGAGTTTACACCAGGGCAAAATGAAGAGGGTGGGGATGTCCCTCCACAATATTGGACCATACCCCCACCCCCAAAAGGGACAACACAATCTTTCTGTGCCCCCTTCCCCTTGAGACAAATGGAGAGTTAGCCTAAATGGGCAGCAAAAAGCCAACTAGGTACCAGGGATTTCAAAATAGCACAAAATCAAACAAAAGCATGGGGGTGGCTCACCATGGAATCAGGCCATGCTTACACCCAGGAATAAACTTCCACTGGCAAGCAGATAGCATCTCTGTACTGATTAGGGAAGCTGAAACAAATGTGTCCCTATGGGGTAGAAAGCCCAATAGACATAAGGGTTTTTACATTAGGCAAAATAATGGAGTTTGGGCGTCCCACAATGGTACTGGGCCATGCCCCATCCCAAAAGGGGCAACTGAGTCTTTTACTCCCCTGTGAGGCCAAGGGAGAGTTTAACCCAATTTTCTCTGTGTGAGGGCTAGGAAGCTACAGGATGCCATGAATCATTTAAATAAAAAATAGGGTGGGTTCTTGTCCATTTTGACATGAGGACACACTCCTGCGTATAGCCCCTCTACAGTATTTTTGCTCCCCTGGAGATTAAACCAACCCATCCCCATGGCAAGCAAGAGCAAATTTCCATTATTTTGGACATTTATTTTACATATGATTTAGCTGAGTGGGAGTAACCCAGTTTCGTCCTACTTGCCATGCTAAATTGCTGCACTATTCAAGCTCAGGGTCAGTAGACTCCTAAGGAATCCTAGCAAACTCAGATGTTTCTGGAAGGTAGACACTGTAGGTAATCCAGGGTGGTATGCCTTGCATCAGTAAAACTAAGAAGTAGTTGAGGGAAGCACTCCTGTTTTCTTTACTTTTCTAATCAATCGCATCTACATTTCACTTTCACTTTTTCTAGTTTAACCAATTGTCTCTTTATAATGTTATATTGCTTTTACAAAACATTCGAAAAGACACTGTAAGTCTGTCATCCCTGTTAATTTGTTTAGGTGATATTCTGTATCTGTTGGAAAAAATATATAAGATTTTCAGTTGACTGGAGCAGAATAATGGGGGGTGTTAATGTTGTCCTACAGCTACAGTAGTTATGACATGGCATCTACATTTCATTACGTTTGGATGTTTACTTGGATTAGAAAAACAACTCCTATCCAATTTATCGTTAGGGCCTACTGAGGTTAGAGTTTTGAATTCTTTTTTTATCCAAAAGGTCTCTCTCTGTGATAATATTTTGTTGGGATCTTCGGCTACCTTAACTTGGACTACTTCTAAGAGTAAGAATCGAAGTTGTGGATTGTTGTGACGCTGTTCAATCCAATGGGCTGCCAGACATGAATTTCTGTTCACACTACGTATGGTACTTTTGGGCTTGGTAATTCTTATTTTAACTTTCCTCTCGGTTTTCCCTATATATAACAAGCCAGAAAGGCATTTTTTAGGCCTGGGCGTAGTTCGCGAAGTAGCACTTCGCGAAGCTACGCAAAGTGAAGTTCGCACTTGCGAACTGCGTAGTACCTTGTTCGCACTGTGCCAGATGTCGTTTTCAATGATTGCACAGTGCGGACAAGCAACCGGCACTGTGCAATCATTGAAAATGACATCTTGCACAGTGCGAGCTGTAGTTTTCTGCTGCTCGAGTAGATTTTTACTCGAACTTCCTCTTTCTCAACGCGAACTGGTAGTTTCTCATCGCGAGCGGTCGCGAGCATACGCGACCACTCGCAATGAGAAACCTGACCTCCTCGCGTTGGGAATCTCGCCGGGAGGTTTATTTTCCATGCTCGCGATCGGCAACTTGCAGTTGCTGATTGCGAACAAGGAAAAAGTCTCGCCGGGATGTCATTTTGCTTGCTCGCGGTCGCCAACTTGACGTTGAGGACCGCGAGCAAGCAAAAAATGACCGCAGCACTACGCAACACTACGCTACGCGTGTTCGCACTGTGCTACGTGCAGTTCGCGTAGTGCGAAGTAGCGCGAACTTCGCAAACTACGCGAGCGTAGCGTAGTGCTTTGCCCAGGCTTACATTTGATGCAATATATCACATTAGAAGTATTACAATCCGCTGAATGATTGAGTGTCACTACTTCTCCCGTTGAAGGATGGGTGATTTTTTTGCTCACTATCGCAATGTTACAATGTGTACAGTTTTGACATTTGCGCATTGTGTCCTTTCTTTTTGGTTCAGATTCTTTATTGAGCTTCAATAATTCCTTGAGATTTCATGATCTTTTATATGCAAATATCGGTCAATTCAAAAAGATGTTGTGAAAATCAGATTCATTTTGCAACAGTTCACATCTTTGTAAGATTATTTTTTTGATGCTTCTCGATTTAGTAGAAAATTTTTAAACAAACACCGCTTGATCCTTTTCTGTTTTCTGTTTCTTTATCATAACTCGTTTCGTTTTTTTTAATGAAATCTTGCTTCAGCCTTTTCAAGACATGAAGATGGTTAACCCCTTAATGCATATTTCTCTTTTATGTGATCAAACTTGTGGTTGATATGAAATTCTCTGTGCTCTCAACATTTGTGAGTATGGTAAATTCTCTCGTAGTTGTGGAGGGAGAAAACTCGTAAAATGTAAAGCATTATTGCAATCCATTGTTTTGATGCGCATACTGGTGGCCAAATGTCCTTGATATTTGTCAATACGCACATCCAAATATACTGTCAGTATTACTGATGGTATGGGTGAATTTGATTCTTTCATTTATTGAGTTCAGTTCCAGTATATTCTCTCTCAAACTCTCCTCTGAACTTTTCCAAATCAAAAATAGATCGTCAATGAACCGACAATAAAAGATTAGATGCTCCTTCCATTCGTTCCTTTCAAAAATGTTTTTTTCTTCGAATTTTGTCATAAAAATATTAGCATAGACTGGGCCCCGCCCAAAACCCATTGAGGTGTCGCTAATCTATAAATACAAATCATTTAGCCACTTGAAGTAACTAAGCCTTAGACAGAATTGCAAGATCTCCATTAGAAATACTTTGTTTGCTCTTGTATGGTCTCAACTGCTGCTATCCCTTCATCCCAAGGAATTGAAGTATATAATGAAGTGACATCAATTGTACATAAAATCCAGCTGTCTTCATAGGGAATCATCAAATTCCCTAGTCATGTCAAAAATTCTGTTGTTTCTTGTCTGTAAGATTTTCATGTTTGAACAAATGGCTGAAGAAAATGATCCAAATATTTGCCTAATGGTTCAAAAAGTGATCCACAGCCTGACACAATGTGCCTGAATGGTGGGTCCTCCAGATTCTTATGAATTTTAGGCAACATGTATAATGTCGGTTGTCTAGGAAAAGTCACTAGCAAAAATTGCTTGGTTTTATCATTAATCCATTCCCTCTCACTTGCCATGTTCAAGATTTGTTCCAAAGTATGTTTAATCTCCATGGTAGGATTGCCATTCAATTTCATATCTGTACGGTCATCACTGATGTGCTTGTTTACATTATTCTCATAGTATATAGTGTCCATCACTAATAATGCTCCCCTTTTGGCAGCATGTTGAAATGTCAAGTTTCTATTGTTGACCAAATGCTGTAGTGTATTCTTCTCTGATCTTGTTAAATTTGGTTCTTTACCCGATTTGAAATTTAGTCGTTTCAAATATTTTTTTATGAGAATCTCAAACGTATGCAACATTTTATGCGAGGTTGGTGGCAAAAAGGGGCTTTTGTTCCTAAACTCTAGATATTCACTCTCTTCAATGTTAGTTTGTTCGTGAATAATGTTCTCAAAGAAATGATGCAGTCTTCGTGATCTCATAAATTTGAACAATGATACCTCCGTTTCAAATAAATTTGTTCTGTATGTTGGCACAAAAGATGTCCTCTTGTTGAGCAGCTCTAGTTGTTTGCTGGTCAGCTGTTGTGATGAAATGCTAACTACTAGGTTCTTTTAGTCCTTACATTTTTTTTCTTTTTCTTTTTCCTTGTCCTCTCCTCGTTTTTGATTTTGATTTTTTATCATTGTTAAATACGGAGGGTGTTTGCTGTCTTGACCTTTGCATAGTATCCACTATGTCTGTACCTGACTCTGTTGATGATGTCTTGTCCTTGAGGTTACTTTCAATTACGATGGGTGTTCTTGAAGGTTCTATATCCCTGTCCGATACCACACTTTCCTCAGATGATGCATTGGGTCTTTTAGCTTGTCTGCTTTGGGCAAATACCTCCACCCATGTATATACCTCATTTAATTTGTAGTCAATGGTATCTATTTTAAACTTCCTTAACTTATGTTCTTGTAAGTCTTTTCCATATTTGTCCAGCTGAATGTTAATATCATCTAGTGCTTTCTTCATTGCCTCAGATTCCATGCGTCCCGACAATTCTGCTTTGGTCGATTGAATTTCTTCCACTAACTCACTGATGGACCGTGATAACTCCTCAATTAATAGTAATATTAAATCTAATGAGCATTTATTTAATACTGCATGCGACTTCTCCATGAAATGCTTGTTAAATTGAAATTGGAACAGCATTGCTTTAAAAGCCAATCTTAGGCCACTTTGTATTCTCTTATTTCTATGATATTGGGTAAGAGTTGAGGCGTGTAATCGTTGGTTTAATTCTCTCCTTGGTATGAATTCCAGGTGCTTTAATTGTTTAGTTATGGATCCTCCTTGGAAATCAAAACGTTTTGTTTCCGGAATCAGAGCGTAGATCTGTGTAGCTTGTTCTGCACTGTAACCCCTTGTTTCCGCTCTGTTGTCCATAAGATTAGCTATACTTTCAAAAGACATTCTTAAATCAGTGGTTGCTGCCCTCCGAGTGGCAGTACATAACATTTAAAAAAAATAAGTAGTTGAGTGAAGCACTCCTGTTTTTTTGCTTTTCTTATCAATCGTATCTATGTTTCTCTTTTGCTTTTTCCTGATTAACCAAATGATAGCGTGCTGACATTGGTCTAGGGAACTGCCTATGTCCCTGTTAGAACCACATGGGAATAAGGGTTCAGGATCTCTAAGACCTGAAACTACCAACGTGCACTGCTTTTAAAGTCTGTGGTAACGCCACCATTTTTGGGTAATTTGTATTTCAACTTAAATTGTTTGTAACGCCTTCACCTACAATACATACTCATAACTTTTTTCATATGTTTATAGTATTGATTTCTCAACACAATCAATGGTCATAAACAATTTGTGTTGTATTATATCAACATCATTGTATACACAAAATCATACCTTTTTCAAAACATCATAATGTTTAAATGAAATACAAAATTTATACATTTGAATATAAAATCTTGCAAAGAATCTTGTTGCTTGCCCCATGCATAACGTCCCTTCATCAGGGGCACTAAAAAAAACAAAAACAATATATGTCTTAAATGCAAAGTAAAACAGTTTTCTGCCAATGTAAGTGAACAGTGAATCAATGTGGACAATAACTCTTACATGCAATCAACCGAAATTTCCATGTGCTGCACCACTGTGAGCCACCCAAACAATTAAGAAATAAAGAATCTAAACCAAAAAGAAAGGACAGGATGCGCGAATTTGAAAACTGTACACATTGTAACAATGTGATAGTTAGCAAAAACATCACCGATCCTTCAACAGGAGAAGTAGTGACACTCAATCATTCAGTTGATTGTAATACTTCTAATATGATATATTGCATCAAGTGCCCTTGCGGCTTGTTATAGGGAAAACCAAGGGGAAAGTTAAAATAGGAATTACCGAGCACAAAAGTACCATACGTTCTGCAAACAGAAATTCAAGTCTGGCAGGTCATTGGATTGAACAGCGTCACAACATTCCACAACTTCGGTTCTTAGTATTAGAAGTAGTCCAAGTTAATGCAGGCGAAGGTCCCATCAAAATATAATTACAGAGAGAGACCTTTTGGAAAAAAATTCAAAACTCTAACCCCATTAGGCCTTAAAGATAAATTGGATACAAGTTGTTTTTTGCAATTCAAGTAAACATCCAAACGTGATGAAATGTAGATGATATGTCATAACTACTGTAGCTGTATGACAACATTAACACCACCCACCATTCTGCTCCAGTCAACTGAAAATCTCATATATTTTTTCAAACAGATACAGAGTATTACAGGTATGGGGAAGTTGATTTAACCTTTAGATATACCTGTAAGGTTATGTTTATTTCGTCAGTTTAATGGTCATTTGTTTTCCTCACAGAAGTGGGAAGAACTTTATGGAAACAAATTGGCAAGTTGTGGAGGTAACTCATGATGATTCCATTGTGACTGTTACACTGAGTTAATAGCATTAGTCTTTAGCTGGTATTATCATTTTTTGCAGAGAGTGAGATCGGGTAGTCAAAGAAATCTGTTCGCTGTTCGTTTTTCATTTCGTTCAAGTTGTTTATGATGAAGTAAGTGGTTTTTGAAATCCTAATGGAACATGGAGGTTACACGAATATTTGAAATCACCAGTGGGTTGATTGGGCAATGGTTAGGCAATTCTTTGGGTGGCTCACAGTGGTGGAGCACACTGGAATTTCAGTTGATTGCATGTAAGAGTTATGGTCCACATTGGTACACCGTTCATTAACATTAGCAGAAAACAGTGTTTTACTTTGCATTTAAGACATACATTGTTTTGTTTTTTCAGTGGCCCTCGATGAAGGGACATTACGTCGCAAAATGCCTAGGGCAAGCAACAAGAGAATTTATATTCAAATGTGTGAATTATGTATATATTATGAGAACGCATGATGTTTTGAAAAAGTTATAATTTCGTATATACAAATATGTTGATGTAATGCAAAACAAATTGTTTATGAACATTGATTGTGTTGAGAAATCAATATTATAAACATATGAAAATATTTATGAGTATGTATTGTTGGTGAAGGCGGTACAAACAATTTAAGTTGAAATAGAAATAAGCAAAAAATGGTGGTGTTACCACAGACTTTAAAAGCAGTGCACGGTGGTAGTTTTAGGTCTTAGAGATCCTGAACCCTTTTTGACATGCCTTGCATCGGTCCCATAATGTTGTCTTACCAATAATACCATGCATAGCATGCAAACCTTAAACTTTGCCTAACATCATCACGTTTTCTCTAATTTCTGAGATCTAAACTTCAAAGGCTGCAGGGATCCACATAACTCCTGCCACCCAGAGTACCTACACTTCTGATAAAAACACTACCACACACATGTAACACAAAAGCCCCAGAACTTGACATGGAGGCATAAACATAACATGCAGACATTGTCAAGAAGCATTTGCAATGTAATCGGTCTCTCATTTTGGACCTTATAAGGATTTAGCCATGTCCTTTGTTCCTTGTTACAGGCTCCCTACTGCTCCACACCTGGGCTGCCTACTGCTTTTATTCTAGAGTCCAAATCACAACATCTGCAGTTGATCACACTGAGACACCTAAAAATACAGTTTTTATCTACACACACTCACACACATACATATGTAAATATAGAGTAATGGTCTATTAATTACACCAAGATCTAGGACACGTGAGAAACCCAGCTCCAGTACACCACATGTGGATGAAATCAGTGAGTCTCAGCACCCTGTATAAAAGAAAAACGTTCATAAAAGAAGCAGATGCTATTCAGGTTTGTCTGCCAATAATTACAGAATTATAATAGCATGCCTTGTGCTTTTTGCAGCCCATAAGCACAGTTATCGTCCACAACGCCAGCACTGAAACCCTTGTTGCCAGCAGACTCTACCCTTTAATAACGCCCCTTACCTGACCGTGCTCGCTGCTCTGGCCCCTTGGAGTGTCCTCTCGCAGGAAGTACAGCTTGGTGCTGGACTGGAGCTGCCCGCTGGTCTTCTCCTCCCACAGCAGCTGTAGTTCCGCTATGTAGACCGGGTGCCCCATGGGCTGGCACCTCACAGGAAAGAAGTCGCCAAGGCACAGGATCCTTTTTCTGCCCTCCAAGCAGCACTGGAAAGCCTTGTAGAAGGTGTACAATCCGCGCGACCTGGAATGAGAGCCAACACACTTTAAGGGGGGGAGAAATAAAGCAGGATCACATTCTAAGAGGAGCTGGTTTTAATGCATCGAAGTTGAAGAGATACAGACAATGCTCCTCGCCCTTAGTTGTTAGGCGCTCACTGCTAAACTGCCCCAGGTTCCCTGCTGTACCCACTACCCACAGCAGTTGCAGTTCCGCTATGTAGACCGGGTGCCCCATGGGCTGGCACCACACAGGGAAGAAGTTGCCAAGTCACGGGGTCCTTTCTCTGCCCTCCAAGCAGCACTGGAAAGCCTTGTAGAAGGTGTACAATCCGTGCCGGATGTAGTGTAGTTCCTATTTCCCTTATACGCTCTGCGCATTGGAATAACATACACTATAGTTCTGTGCATAGGACTGAGGTCAGTATGCTCCTATCGAGTATATTAAACTTAATTACTTGTGTGTGCCAGCTAACTCAGAGGTCACTAGAAACTTCCTTTCAGAATCGGAATGTGTCTCAGAATCGTGGAAACAATAGATAACAGTTTCACTCAGTCAATCGTGCATGCTTAGTTTCTTCAGAGTTACACAGAAAATAGGAAGATGGGCATTTTCAATAAAAAAGGTTTTATTGAACAGTCTTAGTTCTCGTGTAAGAGATGTGAGCTGTCACGATCATTAGACAGTAAGCAAGATATAATATGCACAGGGTCAGCAGTAAGAAGAAGTAAAACTGCAACAGCATTGTCTTTTAGCTATGACCTATATATATATACATGCACATAAATACACAGGCTAAAAGTGGATACTCATCTTGTGCTTCTAAATAATTCTACCCCAGTGTACTTAACTTGAATGTAGTGCGCGGTAGGAAGTAGGTGCTGATTTAAGCTAGAGTTGGTCTGAGCTTAAGTTAGTATTTTATATGAGATGCCAAGAATTTCCTTAGGTTCTAGTCAGCTCCATGCCTTAGAATGAGAGAGGTGGGAATCTCTGTCCAGATTGCGAACTCTAACACCTCACAAGGGGAGTTGGAGCACTGGAAGCTGGAATCTCTGCGTGCAGGGAAGACAGTGTCTGTTCAGTGCGTCAGGCGGGGACTCAAACTCCTTCAGGACTTGCCGTGGCAAGCCGTATAGCCGAGCTGTGCCGTGCCTCGAATTGCTAGGGCAAGTGAAGGTATATTTATACCTGGAAGGTGTCTAGAAATGCTAGCATTGACGTAAAGTCGGGCAAAGGAAGACGTCATGAATAGTAAGGAATAGTAGTTCATGCATAACAGATGAGTTCTTGGAGGAATCAATAATCCAAGCAGGGAAAATCCCAACGGCTTAAGGGTCTGGTTTCTAAGAAATCGTTGTGACGTGGGATGGACGGATGTAGGTGACCATTCCTGTATTTGGATCTGTATGGCCAATGCCTAAATAAGGACTGGAATATTATGCCTAAGTGAGGACAAGTCGAATTGTGCCTATATAAGGACATGATTCAATAGACCTATATACGGGGTTTTAAAGCGACACACAACAGCCACTTCACTTTCGATGGAACGACATTACTAAATGCTAAACATAATAAATATGTAAAACTAGAATATCACATGATTTACTAAAAACATATCTAAAAGCATAAAACCGTCTCTGAAAAACAGTGGCTATGCATTAAAATGCAATAGTGCTGTACATAATTAAAGCCAGTCTCATTCTAAGCAAACAAATTACATTGATCGCAAATTGAATGAGCACAAGTATATACATATATACATACAATGAAATGGTTCAATGGTACAGAAAGGAAAAGGAAACCATTTCATGTCATGATTACATTGGTGTTTAAAAAAAATATAAGATGACAACGTGTCCCTGGATGTGTTCGAGGAAATCTATTCTCTATGAAAGTTCTACTATAAGCAGAGTCCATGAGCCAAAAAAAAAATATAAAGCGAAAAAATGAAAAAGTTCCAAGCTTTGTCTTTTGTTTCTAGAAAATGAAGGCCAAATTCAGTGATTGTCTGGTACAATGTGGGCCAAATTAAAAGTTAGTGGAAGGTGTCGGAGAGAACATGTAATCCTCCAATCCTGTAGACAGGAAGTTGTCCACCGATAATGGTGACAAGTCAAATACCTCATTTAGAAGATTAACTGCACATAGAAGTGGAACATCGTCAGTAGCAGTATTCGATGTTACCTGTGCACCTGTTGATCCGTCTCGTACCTCAGCAGTAGCATGTCGCATCTGTGAGATCTCAATGAATGCCGTCATAAGGATTGGTAGCCGCTGGGGACAACACAGAGCATGGGCTGTTATTGGGTCCAGCAGAGTATCGATATCCGTAGGCATGACTGATGGAAGTGTCAGACATATGCCTAGCATGCATTCTTCACCACAAAGTAGGCAGCGCAGAACAGGTAAGATGCAATCCTGCCAGATTGGTCTGAATGACAGAAACAATGTGGCGTTCAGTTCTCGTAGACGAAGTAAACCCAGTAGTTGTACTATGCACTCACGACACCTCCTCTCTAGGAGCACTTTCTCCAAATTGTTGGGAGTGAGGCTGGTGGATAGGCTTGCCATAACGTAGCAGGAGGAATAAAAAGAGGATTCCTGCAATGAGTGCTAAAAGAAGCGGCAGACGACCAAACACCGAGTGCATAAAGTTTGGAATGATTCTGAGGACTGCTTGAAAAGGTGTTAACAGTCCCGAACATATGGTCTTTAAGTAAAGATAAGTGTTGTTTCACATCCTCTAGTGTAGATGTCTGCAGCCAATCGAGGCATCATTTTCCTACACCGTATGTTGTTACTTCCCCTGGATGCTGTCTTTAAACATAGCGTGGGTCTGGCCTATTGATTGTGAAACCCTGTGTTCTGTTCAGGAATCTTTCTTGACAGTTGTTTGTGTCAATGGGCCAGAGCAACCATTTTCCCCATTCAAAATCTGTTCTGTTATTTTGTAGAATTTTATGTACGTCGACCTCCCCCTGTGTAGTGCTACCACTGGCAGGTTTAGGTATTGACGGAGTGTTCATGTCTTTGATCTTCGCTAATCAGAGGCAAGACGTTTGTTGGACAGTGTCATTCAAAAGCATTATCTGCTGTGGGATGATGCAGGCTCTAAACAAATCTTCTATCCCCTGCACTTGCCAATCTTTTGTACCCCAGGCAGATTTTGTGTCAATAGTTTGTTTCCAAAAATCGAAACCCTGTCTAGACATTTGGTCAATAAAGGATGCAGAATAAATTTGTTTTGTAGTTGTTAACATATTTTTCTTTCCTGTTTTGTTGACATTTTTATAAAAAAACGTTCTGGGATGGATGTATTGTACCCTGAAGAATATGGAAAATTATTTTCAATTTCTAGGAGTTGTAGATTTATGCAAGATATGATTACCATAGTGGTTGTAACAAAAAAGCTGTTCATAGTCTGTTGAACCCTCTAAATATTCATGGTTAGAAAATGCAGCAGACCTTTCTAGATCAGACATCATGTTTTTAACAGTTTCAAAGTCCCAATCATCAGAATAGGTACTAGAGGTAATAAAGTCACTTATTGATATTTTGAATAAGTGTGAAACCTTCACAAGTTCAGACGGACCGAATATATCATAATCCGTTTTGTCCCAAACTATACCATCTTGTTTAGGAACGGCTGTGATGTTCACTGCTGACAAGTCTCTTGCTTCACGATGGGATGATTTGTGTGGTTTCAAAAGTAAGTTCACAGTTCAGAACAGGCATTTTGCACTTTGCAACCCTCCTTACATTCCAGACCCTACCATCCTGAGTAATTACACTGTTCTTACATACCTTCACCACCTTAATGGAATGGTAAAATTTGGAATACCCCTTAACCAAAAACCCAGGCATCCTGATCCTGACCCATTCCCCTACCACAAAGTCAGGAATCTTGACATTCATTTTATCGTCATACTTTCTTTTCATTACATCTTGTTTATCTTTAACATGTCTAGCAACATCATTTATATCAGTTGTATCATCAGTTTAATTGAACTTTTTAATCCACCATGGACAAATTTCAGATGAAGGTTCTCTCCCTTTCAATAACTTGAAAGGACTTACACCAGTCACTGAATGCGGAGTGATCCGGTAAATCCACAGCTTCTTCCTAACCACATCTAACCAAGGTTCACTGGACCTTTGTGCCACTTGAACACTATCTTTGAGAACTCTGTTAAACCGTTCTACTTGACCATTTTCCCTTTGTTCATATAGGGAAGTAGTCACATGTTTAATATTGCACATATCTAAGAACTCTTGCATTTCATGAGATGTGAGCTGTACCCGATTATCAGTTACAATTATCTCAGGATACCCTTCACGAGCAAAGACTTCCCTAAAGAAAGTAACAATCACTTGGGTTGACGTATGAGCCACAAACTTGACCTCTGGCCATTTGGAATGATAGTCGACCATGACTAAAGCAAAACGAGCATTAGGGCGCAGACTGCTGAATGGTCCAGAAATGTCAAAGGCCACTTTTTGCCAAGGAAATACTGGCCACACCACCGGCTTAAGAGGAGCAGATGAAGTGTGTAACATCCTATCGCTATTAATGCATTCTGGACATTCCCTAACTGTTCTATCCACCATTTTGTCAAGGCCCAGCCACCAAAAGTTAGCCTTAATCAAACGCTTCATAGAAGACATACCCAAGTGAGTTTGATGTGTAAGTAACAAAATTCTCTTTTACATGGACATAGGAGGAAGGATCTTACCCCCTTTGAAAAGTAAACCATCACTTTCCTCAATATCCGCAGATACCCGACAAAAAGGAGCAAGATCAGCAGATACCCCCTTTTCTTTAGGCCACCCATTTTTCACACAACTCAATATTTTCTGATACAACGGGTCATTACCCATCTCCAATGTCCAATCACTTTGAGACAATTTTAAAAAATCCTGAGATACAAAGACTTTTAACGTGGCAACTATGTCTAAATCCTGTTCGATCGAAGAAACACAGCCATCACTACAAGGTAACCTAGACAAAAAATCAGCAGTGACATTGTTTCTGCCCGGAACATATGCCACTTCAAAATCATACTCCTGTAAACGAGATGTAAGACGAGCTATACGGGCAGTGGAGTTCCAACCACCTCCTGGAGATAAAATACCAACAAGAGGTTTATGATCGGTTCTCAGTGTGAACCTGCTTCCCCATATATAGTTGCGAAAATGCTCAATTGCCCAGATGCATGCCAATAGTTCCCTTTCAATTACCGCATATCTTCTTTCCGTCTCAGACAGAGTCTTTGAAGCAAACGCTACACACCACTCATCTTTACCAGCACATTGGCTAAGAACTCCTCCCAGTCCATAAAGACTGGCATCCACAGTGATAATGCATTTTTTGTTGACACAAAATGACCTTAAAGTAGGAGCATTAACAATCTCCTCTTTAATACACTTGAAAGCTGCATCCTGTTTGTCTGTCCAAACAAACTCAGAAGACTTCCTCATTAACTCTCTGAGAGGTTCCATTTTGGTTGCAAAATTCCGTATAAACTTGCTATAATATTCACATAACCCTGCAAACGATAGTAATTTATCCTTATTATCAGGAGCTGGTGAATTGAGGATAGCATCTACTAAAGCCTTCTTAGTTACTACACCCTCCCCAGAAAGTGTGTGCCCTAGATATTCCACGGATATACAGAAAAACTTACATTTACTAGCTTTGAGTGTTAACCCGTACTCACATAACCTAGAGCAGACTTCTTTAAGATGATGATAATGCTCATCATCATTTTTTGAAAAAATCAAGATGTCATCTTGAAAACATTTCACAAATGTAGACAGGTCTCTGAAAATGAGATACATAGCTCTCTGGAACACAGAAGCGGCCGAGGCCAAGCCAAAAGGCATCCTCTTGAACTGAAAAAGGCCATGTGGTGTTATGAATGCAGTGTAATGTCTAGAATCTTCTGTAAGTTCAATTTGATGATAGGCTGACCGAAGGTCAAGTGTGGAAAATACACATGCCCCATCCAACATACATAGCATTTCATTGATATTTGGAAGAGGATGACAATCCACAACTAGATTAGTATTGAGAGCTCTTAAGTCTACACATAACCTAATACTTGTGTCTGGTTTAAGGGCTAAAACAATGGGAGACACCCATTCTGAAGACTCCACTTCTTCAATAATGTCATCCTTAATCATGGTATCCAACATATCTCTTAAGTCATTTCTGATATTGATGGGAACACCCCTTAACTTTTGCTTTACAGGAATAGAGCCCAACTTGAGTTTGATCCTGTGAGTGAAACCTTTGAGTTTCCCTAAACTATCTGAAAAAACTTGAGGATACAACTGTGAAAAATCTACTGTAGACAAAGATAAAGCAAGTACAGAAACTGGTTCCTTGTCTCTAGGATTTAACAGAATGCCTAGCCTGGCTTGGTCACGCCAGCCTAGCACATTGACACCCTTGAAGGTAACATACAACATAGTGGTGGAATTACCTTTGAACCGAATAGGTACTTCTTTGTAACCTATAAAATCAATTTTAGAGCCGTCAAAATTGAAAGCCAAAACATGCGGCTTGCATAGAGACCCAATATCAACCAGGTCACCCAAGCACTGGGAGCAATACTCTTTAGTAATAATTGTCCAAGGAGAACCAGAGTCTGCCATGAGTTAAAAGTTTTTCCCCAAAATGTCAACAACACATTTGGGCGAACCAATTTTATCCACTTCCAACAAATCAAAGGAACTCTGAATTGAAACTACCACACCAGACTCTACCTCCCCAAAGAAACAATCATTTGGCACATCCTCACTTGCAACATAAGAAACCTTTCCTCTTCCAACATTGGAAGAAGCTGGATTAAATTTCTTGTAATCAGATTTAGGTTTGAATAAATTTTTGCACAATTTTGAGAAATGTCCAGGACGTCCACATTTATTACACTCCTTCCCTATAGCAGGACAATGCGGAAACGAAGCTATGTGCTCCGGATTACCATATCTATAGCAATGAAATTGTTTGGACTTACTCTCATTCTTGTAAGAAGAATATCCCTTTGAACTAACTACACTAACCTCATTGGAAGTGACAGATTTAGTATCTTTGTCAAGTGCTTTAATCCATCTATCAGATTGTTCAAGAGCTTTAGCAGTACTAATTGCCGTCTCCAAGCTAGGGTCACCTAAAATCCACAGTTGTTCCTGAACTTTTTTACTTTTAACATGCACAATTATCTGATCCCTGATCATCTCATCAGTCATAAGCCCAAAATTACAATGCAAAGATAACGCACACAGAGCAGTGAGAAACTCATCAAAACTCTCACTATCCTCTTGAGCCCTTGTATAGAATTTGAACCTATTAAGTGCTACACTAGTAGTAGGTTTAAATCTTCCCTCTATACGTAAAATAGCCTCATCATAAACATTGTGATCCCCACCAGATCTAACTGGCGGAAGAGTCCTAAACACTAACTGTCCTTCAAAACCCAACAAATGAAGAAAAATGTTTTTTTTTTCTTTCAGCCGACATGCGTTCTCCATCGATGGCCTTTAAAAAAGTAAAGAATTCCTCCTTCCATCTTGTCCAGGGTATTGGAGGTTCACCCTTGTCTTGTAAAAATTTAGAAGGCGGATCAAATTGCATGTTTGACTAAGAATAAAAACTTTCCAATCCGTATAGTGGTCCAAACTTTGAAGTTATGCAGACACCAAAATGAACCACAACATGTATCCTTGTGAACAGTTATTTCACACCCTAAAATCCATACTATACAGCAAGTCACAAAATTGGGGCTTTTTTTTTTTTTTTTTTAACTAGAACACTTCAATAAAAGTATGTTGTGCACGCCCAGATATTTCCAAAATTGAATAAATATAGACGTTGCAAGGGTTTTTTTAGTTACCCCTAATATCAACTCTGCCTCTCAACGTAGACTGCTGCAATTGAAATTCATAGAACTGAAAAAAAAATGTCATAGTCATTTTCCAGTTGAATAAACT
This sequence comes from Triturus cristatus, assembly GCF_964204655.1. NCBI lineage: Eukaryota > Metazoa > Chordata > Amphibia > Caudata > Salamandridae > Triturus > Triturus cristatus. Next base: position 457,453,739 of record NC_140586.1, on the reverse strand, counting down.
GTTCCACAGTTAGTATCACACAAAAGTACCTCATACGAGTAGTTCCTCTTCACGAAACGTTCAATTAAAACGAGGAAAAACGAGCAAAATAACACTTCCCGATGATCTTGCTTCTCTTTTACACCGTGTTACACCAAGATGGCTGCCAGCGTGATGACATCATGCGTATCCAATCACAGGCTTTCTCACTTCCTCTTTTGCATCGCACGCATCCAATCGTAGAGTTCCACTTTAAGCGCGTATGCCTCGGCTTACAGAGCGTCACTCTCGGTATCCCAGCTACCAAAGACAACTTACTCGTGCTCCTCGCGCAGCATCGACGTATCCAGGCAACTCATCCGAGGCTCGTGCAGACCAGGAAAATGAATAAAAATCAAAAACTTGCGAATCCAACCACCGTCAGCCTCAAGATTTTCGGGAACAGCACGACACGGCATCAGCGATGAAATGAGGATGTTCACCGCGTCTACAAACACCGCAGACAACGTGGATCTGGAGGAAGGTTTCAGCGCACCTGTGTCTCATCAATGTAGTGGCAGCAGACACCTTCCACAACTCGTCGCCAATTGTAGAAATTGAAAACTCCAGAAGACAAGGTAATTTTGAATGTAGTAGCTTTATAATCAGGAACAGAGACACAGCACTGCAAGCTACCAGAGAAACACAGCAACTGTCAACTCCTGGAACATGGAACACAAACTGTACCATGCAGGTACTATGTTCCATATTCCAGTGAGCCAAGATTACACAGCGATGCATACAAGCTTATAAACAACAGAATGTAACAGTTTTGTAGTCCATCTCTCAACTGAACTACTTGTTCCCAAAGTGTCTTATACTTAATTTGCCACCTTTTGCATCTTTGAAACCATTTTGAAGCCAATTCTGTAAATATTCATTATATGATTGTACCCAGTAAAAGGAATCGCACACTATAAGTGTGGGGAATTCGCGATCCGTGTTTTCAAGTGCCAATTTGAATGCTTGTAGTTCAGCTCGCTGAGCAGTACAGTCTCCTAGAAACTGTGTTTATGTAACCATTGGTCAGAATTTACCATCGCGCATACGACCTTTAACGATCGCACATGCTGCACTGTAAGCCCTTGTGCAACATTCCGTCCATCATCTTGTGTGTTTTGCTGTTCCCCCTATGTGGGAAGGGTATGCCCAGACGTGGGTCCCGTGCTCACTACGCCACTGGAGTCAAGCTATCCTGGCTGATGACGGCTGATAGCCAGAAACCGGTCCTAGGATGCTTGATTCCGGTCCAGGGAAGACATGGCTTGGCAGTTCAGGCTGGACTGTTCCCATGAGGCACAGGGTCAAGACTGATTTGCATATGGCCATGTCTGAACTGGGGTGGCGTGGTGAGCAAAATAACAATGGATTAAACCCAGATCTGTGACTGGGGTGAATGTTTTGCCATTGTGCAACATTCCGTCCATCATCTTGTGTGTTTTGCTGTTCACCCTATATGGGAAGGGTATGCCCAGACGTGGGTCCCGTGCTCACTACGCCACTGGAGTCAGGCTATCCTGGCTGATGACGGCTGATAGCCAGAAACCGGTCCTAGGATGCTTGATTCCGGTCCAGGGAAGACATGGCTTGGCAGTTCGGGCTGGACTGTTCCCATGAGGCACAGGGTCAAGACTGATTTGCATATGGCCATGTCTGAACTGGGGTGGCGTGGTGAGCAAAATAACAATAGATTAAGCCCAGATCTGTGACTGGGGGTGAATGTTTTGCCATTGTGCAACATTCCGTCCATCATCTTGTGTGTTTTGCCGTTCACCCTATGTGGGAAGGGTATGCCCAGACGTGGGTCCCGTGCTCACTACGCCACTGGAGTCAAGCTATCCTGGCTGATGACGGCTGATAGCCAGAAACCGGTCCTAGGATGCTTGATTCCGGTCCAGGGAAGACATGGCTTGGCAGTTCGGGCTGGACTGTTCCCATGAGGCACAGGGTCAAGACTGATTTGCATATGGCCATGTCTGAACTGGGGTGGCGTGGTGACCAAAATAACGATGGATTAAACCCAGATCTGTGACTGGGGGTGAATGTTTTGCCATTGTGCAACATTCCGTCCATCATCTTGTGTGTTTTGCTGTTCACCCTATGTGGGAAGGGTATGCCCAGACGTGGGTCCCGTGCTCACTACGCCACTGGAGTCAAGCTATCCTGGCTGATGACGGCTGATAGCCAGAAACCGGTCCTAGGATGCTTGATTCCGGTCCAGGGAAGACATGGCTTGGCAGTTCGGGCTGGACTGTTCCCATGAGGCACAGGGTCAAGACTGATTTGCATATCGCCATGTCTGAACTGGGGTGGCGTGGTGAGCAAAATAACAATGGATTAAACCCAGATCTGTGACTGGGGGTGAATGTTTTGCCATTGTGCAACATTCCGTCCATCATCTTGTGTGTTTTGCTGTTCACCCTATGTGGGAAGGGTATGCCCAGACGTGGGTCCCGTGCTCACTACGCCACTGGAGTCAAGCTATCCTGGCTGATGATGGCTGATAGCCAGAAACCGGTCCTAGGATGCTTGATTCCGGTCCAGGGAAGACATGGCTTGGCAGTTCGGGCTGGACTGTTCCCATGAGGCACAGGGTCAAGACTGATTTGCATATGGCCATGTCTGAACTGGGGTGGCGTGGTGAGCAAAATAACGATGGATTAAACCCAGATCTGTGACTGGGGGTGAATGTTTTGCCATTGTGCAACATTCCGTCCATCATCTTGTGTGTTTTGCTGTTCACCCTATGTGGGAAGGGTATGCCCAGACGTGGGTCCCGTGCTCACTACGCCACTGGAGTCAAGCTATCCTGGCTGATGACGGCTGATAGCCAGAAACCGGTCCTAGGATGCTTGATTCTGGTCCAGGGAAGACATGGCTTGGCAGTTCGGGCTGGACTGTTCCCATGAGGCACAGGGTCAAGACTGTTTTGCATATGGCCATGTCTGAACTGGGGTGGCGTGGTGAGCAAAATAACGATGGATTAAACCCAAATCTGTGACTGGGGTTAATGTTTTGCCATTGTGCAACATTCTGTCCATCATCTTGTGTGTTTTGCTGTTCACCCTATGTGGGAAGGGTATGCCCAGACGTGGGTCCCGTGCTCACTACGCCACTGGAGTCAAGCTATCCTGGCTGATGACGGCTGATAGCCAGAAACCGGTCCTAGGATGCTTGATACCGGTCCAGGGAAGACATGGCTTGGCAGTTTGGGCTGGACTGTTCCCATGAGGCACAGGGTCAAGACTGATTTGCATATGGCCATGTCTGAACTGGGGTGGCGTGGTGAGCAAAATAACGATGGATTAAACCCAGATCTGTGACTGGGGGTGAATGTTTTGCCATTGTGCAACATTCCGTCCATCATCTTGTGTGTTTTGCTGCTTACTCTCGGTAGCGGGTTGTGCTGATCCGTCTGTATAAATTATAAATTCGTACTGGTCAAAAGGGAGAATCTCAATAGGCAGAGGACATTCATTTTCATATTGCAGGAATGCATGAGTTTTCAAATAAGGATCAAAAAAATATTCAACATCTGTTGCAGCAAGAGAATTAACCCACTGTATCCATCTTGTATGTAAAGCTTTTGCATTCGTAATGCTCGCATTTGTAACCGCCTCTAAGGCTGGTACTGGAGTCACGACAATAATGCGGTTCCCCTGAGCTAGAGCTCTTTCTTTTGCTACAGCGGTGTGAACTGCTGTCACAATTTTTTCTGTTGAAGTGAAGCGCATTTCCGCTTGTGTGTACAAATGAGATTTGTATGCAATTGGTACTTTTTCACCTTCATTAAACGTTAAGTAGGTGAATCCGCATTGACCCGGTAGTATTCGGATCACTAAGTTACATGTATTTACACGTGTTTGTAAGTGGTTTGTTGCTAACATGTCAGCTTGTATTGAACGCAGGATATTTGTGTCTTCCTGTGTCCAATTTTTGATTTTGAAATTATGTTTAATTGGTTCGTAGAGAGGTTTAACCCTTTCTGCGTAATTTAGTAATGTAAGTTCTTCCAAAATTCAGGAAACCTGGAATTGACTGTAAGTTTTTCAGCGTTTGTGGGGGTTGGAGCAGCGCACATTTCTCTAAAAAGTTTGCTGCCAGGCTTTTGCCTTCACTTTAAATGTCATATCCTAGAAAAAGGACATTGAGATGGGCAATTCTCGATTTTTTTAAATTGAATTTGTAGCACTCAGAGGCAAATGTCAGTATTATGGTATTTTCCCTGTTCAAGTGCCTATCCAGGTCATCGTCTGTTAAGTATATGTCATCGACATATGACAATGCATCATCATCATAAATTTGTAGTTACTCTGATACTCTTGCTGAGAATATCCCTGGGCTGTTCTTGAACCCTTGTGGGAGTCGACAAAAGTGATCTGGGTCCCCATTATTGAGAAAGCTGTCCAATGTAGTTTTATATTTTTTACACACAATGTTATACATTAATGCTGTACTGTGTGCATTTTGCACTGCAAATGTTTTAGAACAAGTGTTCAGGTGTCTGTAATCCAAACCTAGACAATATGTGTTGTCTAGTTTTGCAACAGGAAACAAAGGATGGTTCATTGATGAGGTGCATGTTTCAATCACCCCTTGACATTCAAGTTGATCTAAGAGCTCCCTGACCTGTTTTTTAGCTTCTTGCTTAATAGGGTACTGCCTTTGTGCAGCTGGTTGAGTTCTTAATTGGATGTTATGGTGAGGTGAGTCCTCATCCCATCTGACATGATTTTTATATAATGCAGGAGCTTGGGCAGCTGCCCATTTCCTGGCATAAGTATATTTTAGATGTACTGGAACATGGTTTGAGAAGGCTGACATAATGATGTCTTCGCCATGAGGGCACTCCCTAACAAATTGTGGTGGCCAGTCTTTTTCTGCTAGAAGTATGTCATAACCCCTTGAAAGCTTCTCCCAAAAGAGTGCTTTCACTTTTCTTGGTATGTCTCCTTCCATCCGAAGTGTTATTTTGTATAACTTTTGTGGAGAACTAACCCTGGTGTCTACAGTTTCAACTGTTATGTATTCATTCAAGTCCACTATCTCCAGAAGTTCCTTCAGGTTCTGCCGAGCTATTGTTACTTCTGCTGCACTGCCCAGCATTGCCTGAGGTTATTCTCCGTTCTTGAGTTGTCTCCTCAGGATTTCCAGCATGTCTGATCTTCAGACCTGCTACCTTTTTCTTGGAGAACTGAGGTTTTGGTTTATTTTTCTGAACGTGTTGATCGTCTCTGGACTTCACCCATTCTTCTTTTTGTTCTGAACGTCCTCTTCTTTCGGATGTCTGTGAAGATGTCTGAAAGGTACGAGAGGAACGTGTATCAGTATCTTGATACCTGTCAGGTTTTCTCAAATTGTCCCTATTCCTGAGGTTATACCTCCTTTCAGAGGGCTCCTTTTGAGGAGACCTACCTCGTGATTGAGAACGTTTCTCCTTTGAATGTTGTTTTTTGTTTTCCCACTTCTTTTTAGAAGATGTAGGATTGTCTTTAATTGAGTTCTTTTCAGGATCGTCAGCCAGTTGTGGTTTAAGTGCCTACTGGCACAATGCTTTTTGGGGGATAAAGTCTCCAAATGCGGATTCAGGTGCACTATTAGTGGGGCGATGAGGTCCTCTTGTGTCCTGAGGATGTCAGGACACAAGAGGACCTCATCGCCCCACCAGCAGTGCGCTAAGAGGCGCGTGCAGAGTGGTGTAAAAAGGGGAGTAGCCTCGGACCACCTCTCAGCAATCCAGCTGTGTGGTGCTTACTGGAGGTACCTGGTGGGCTAATTGGCCCCAAGGGACCCTCTGTATTCAAGGGGACTTAATTCCCCAACTTAGAACGCGCTAGGGGGCGCATTTGCTGAGTGGTGCGGGGAAGGGGTGGGTCCTCCGGCGAGATGCCTGCTTTTTAAAAAAAATGAATTCTTTGAATGAGGGCTGTGTGGCCCTCCTTCTTTCAACATGTTGTGTGCCCTGGACCCCATCCCCCAGGGCCTGCACATAAAAAAAATGGAAAGGGGGCCATGTGGCCTCCCTCCCCTGGAGCATGACCACAAATACAATTTTCAAATATCATTTTTTTATCAAATAGCCCTGGGGAGGTGGCGGTCCCTGGGGCTGCGGGGAGGGCGTGTGCCCCTCACATATGATGCAAAAGAACAATTGATGGAAAGAATGCAGAACAATGTCACACAGTTACCCCAGTACAGAGATCTAGACCTAAATCCATAGTTTTTGCTCACCACGCTATTCCAGTTTGGAACCAGTCATATGCAAATCAGTCTTGACCCTGTGCCCAATGGGAACAGTCAAGCCCGAACTGCCAGGCCAGGTCTTCACTAGACTGGAAACAAGCATCCTAGGACAGGGTTTGGGCTTTCAGCCCTCATTAGCCTGGAAAGCTTGACTCCAGTGGCATGGAGAGCACGGGACTCACGTCTAGGCATACCAATTCCACTCGGGGTGACAAAGGCAAAAGAACAATTGATGGACAGAATGCAGAAAAATGTCATACATTCACTGCAGTACATAAATCTGGGCATAAATCCATCGTTTTTTGCTCACCATGCCATTCCAGTTTGGACCCTGCCATATGAAAATCAGTCTTGCCCTGCACCCAATGGGAAAACTCCAGCCTGAACTGCCAGGCCAGGACCTTCCTGGACTGGAAACAAGCATCCTAGGAACGGTTTTGGGCTTTCAGCCCTCATCAGCCAGGATAGCTTGACTCCAGTGGCATGGAGAGCACGGGACCCACATCTGGGCATACTCGTCCCACTCGGGGTGACAAATTCAAATGAACAATTGATGGACAGAATGCAGAACAATGTCATACATTCGCCCCAGTACAGAAATCTGGGCCTAAATCCGTCTTTTTTTGCTCACCATGCCATTCCAGATGGAGCCAGCCATATGCAAATCAGTCTTGACCCTGCTCCCAATGGGAACACTCCAGCCTGAACTGCCAGCCAAGGTCCTCCCTGGACTGGTAACAAGCATCCTAGGACTGGGTTCGGCCTTTCATCCCTTATCAGTAAGGATAGCTTGACTCCAGTGGCATTGAGAGCAAGGGACCCACGTCTGTGCATATGCGTCCCACTCGGGGTGACAAATGCAAAAGAACAATTGATAGACAGAATGCAGAACAATGTCATACATTCACCCAACTACAGAGATCTAGGCCTAAATCCATTGTATTTTTGCTCACAATGCCATTCCAGTTTGGACCCAGCCATATGCTAATCAGTCTTGCTCCTGAGCCCAATGGGAACAGTCCAGCCCGAACAGCTAGGCCAAGTCCTCCCTAAAACTGGAAAAAAAACATCCTAGGACCGGTTTGGGGCTTTCAGCCCTCATCAGCCAGGATAGCTTGACTCCAGTGGCACGGAGAGCATGGGACCGACGTCTGGGCATACCCGTTCGACTTGAGGTGACAAATGCAAAAGATCAATTGATGGACAGAATGCAGAACAATGTCATACATTCACCCCAGTACATAGATCTGGGCCTAACTCCATCGTTTTTTTGCTCACCATGTCATTCCAGTTTGGACCCAGCCATTTGCAAATCAGTCTTGACCATGCACCCAATGGGAACAGTCCAGCCCGAACTGCCAGGCCAGCTCCTCCCTGGAATGGAAAAAAAACACTAGGACCGGTTTCGGCCTTTCATCCCTGATCAGTCAGGATAGCTTGACTCCACTGGCATGGAGAGCACGGGACCCACGTCTGGGCATTCCCGTCCCACTTGAGATAACAAACGCAAACTAACATTGATGGACAGAATGCAGAACAATGTCATACAGTCACCCCAGTACAGAGACCTGGGCCTAAATCCATCGTTTTTTTGCTCACCATGCCATTCCAGTTTGGACTCAGCCATATGCAAATCAGTCTTCATCCTGCGCCCAATAGGAACAGTCCAGCCCAAACTGCCAGGCCAGGTTCTCCCTGGACGGGAAACAAGCATCCTAGGACCGGTTTCGGGCTTTCAGACCTCATCAGCCAGGATAGCTTGACTCCATTGGCATGGAGAGCACAGGACCCACGTCTGGGCATACCCATCCCATTCGGGGTGAAAAATGCAAAAGATCAATTGATGAACAGAATGAGGAACAGTGTCATACATTCACCCTAGTACAGAGATCTTGCCCTACATCATTCTTATTTTTGCTCAACAATCCATTCCAGTTTGGAGGCAGCCATATGCAAATCAGTCTTAACCCTGCACCCAATGGAAACAGTCCAGCCCGAGCTGCCAGGGCAGGTCCTCCATGGACTTTAAAAAATCATCCTAAGACCGGTTTTGGGCTTTCAGCCCTCATTAGCCAGGATAGCTTAAATCCAGTGGCATGGAGAGCACGGGACTCACGTCTGGGCATACTCGTACCACTTGGGGTGACAAATTCAAAATAACCATTGATGGACAGAATGCAGAACAATATTATACATTCCCCCCAGTACAGAGATCTGGGCCTAATTCCATTGTTTTTTTGCTCACCATGCCCTTCCAGTTTGGACCCCGTCATATGCAAATCAGTCTTGACCCTGCGCCCATTGGGAACAGTCAAGCCCGTACTGCCAGGCAAGGTCTTCACTGGACTGGAAGCAAGCATTCTAGGACTGGTTTTGGGCTTTCAGCCCTCATCAGCCAGGAAAGCTTGACTCCAGTGGCATGGAGAGCACAGGACCCACGTCTGGGAATACCCGTCCCACCCGGGGTGACAAATGCAAAAGAACAATTGATGAACAGAATGCAGAACAATGTCATATATTCACCCTAGTAGAGAGATCTGGGCCTAAATCCATCTTTTTTTGCTCACCATGCCATTCCAGTTGGGAGCCAGCCATATGCAAATCAGTCTTGACCCTGCGCCCAATGGGAACAGTCCAATCCGACCTGCCAGGCCAGGTCCTCCCTGGTCTGGAAACAAGGATCTTAGGACCGGTTTTGGGCTTTCAGCCATCATCAGCCAGGATAACTTGACTCCGGTGGCACGGAGAGCATGGTACTGGCGTCTGGGCATACCCGTTCTACTTGGGGTGACAAATGTAAAAGAACAATTCATTGACAGAATGCAGAACAATGTCATACATTCATCCCAGTACATAGATCTGGGCCTAAATCCATCGTTTCTTGCTCTCCATGTCATTCCAGTTTGGACCCAGCCATTTGCAAATCAGTCTTGACCCTGCACCCAATGGGAACAGTCCAGCCCAAACTGCCAGGCCAGCTCCTCCCTGGAATGGAAAAAATCATACTAGGACCGGTTTCGGGCTTTCAGCCCACCTCAGTCAGGATAGCTTGACTCCACTGGCATGAAGAGCACGGGACCCACGTTTGGGCATTCCCGTCCCACTTGAGATGAAAAATGCAAAATAACATTGATGGAAAGAATGCAGAACAATGTCATACAGTCAGCCCACTGCAGAGACCTGGGCCTAAATCCATCATTTTTTTGCTCACCATAAGATTCCAGTTTGGACTCAGCCATATGCAAATCAGTTTTCACCCTGCGACCAATGGGAACAGTCCAGCCCGAACTGCCAGGCCAGGTTCTTCCTGGATTAGAAACAAGCATCCTAGCACCAGTTTTGGGCTTTCAGCCCTCATCATCCAGGATAACTTGACTCCAGAGGTATAGAGAGCACGGAAACCATGTCTGGGCATACCCGTCCCACTCGGGGTGACAAATGCAAAAGAACAATTGATCAACAGAATACAGAACAATATCATAGATTCACCCAAGTACAGAGATCTGGGCCTAAATCCATCGTTTTTTTGCTCGCCATGCCATTCCAGTTTGCACACAGCCATATACAAATCATTCTTGACCCTGCGCCCAATAGGAAAAGTCCAGCACAAACTGCCAGGCCAGGTTCTCCCTGGACTGGAATCAAGCATCCTAGGACCGGTTCCGGGCTTTCAGACTTCATCAGCCAGGATAGCTTGACTCCAGTGGCATGGAGAGCAAAGGACCCACGTCTGGGCATACCCATCCCACCCGGGTTGGAAGATGCAAAAGAACAATTAATGAACAGAATGCAGAACAATGTCATACATTCTCCCTAGTAGAGAGATCTGGGCCTAAATTCACCTGTGTTTTGCTCACCATGTCAATCCAGTTTGGGCCCAGCCATATGCAAATCAGTCTTGACCCTGAGCCAAATGGGAACAGTTCAGCCCGAACTGCCAGGCCAGGTTCTCCCTGGACTAGAAACAAGCATCCTAGGACCGGTTTCGGATTTTCAGCACTCATCATCCAGGATAGCTTGACTCCAGTGGCATGGAGAGCACAGGACCCACATCTGGGCATACCCATCCCACTCTGGGTGAAAAATGCAAAAGATCAATTGATGGACAGAATGAGGAACAATGTCATACATTCACCCTAGTACAGAGAACTTGGCCTACATCATTCTTTTTTTTGCTCAACAAGCCATTCCAGTTTGGAGGCAGCCATATGCAAATCAGTCTTAACCCTGCACCCAATGGAAACAGTCCAGCCCGAGCTGCCAGGGCAGGTCCTCCCTGGACTTTAAAAAATCATCCTAGGACCGGTTTTGTGCTTTCAGCCCTCATCAGCCAGGATAGATTAAATCCAGTGGCATGGAGAGCACGGGACTCATGTCTGGGCATACACGTACCACTTGGGGTGACAAAAGCAAAAGAACAATTGATGGACAGAATGCAGAACAATGTAATACATTCACCCCAGTACAGAGATCTGGGCCTAATTCCATTGTTTTATTGCTCACCATGCCCTTCCAGTTTGGACCCAGCCATATGCAAATCAGTCTTGACCCTGAGCCCAATGGGAACAGTCCAGTCCGACCTAGCAGGCCATGTCCTGCCTGGACTGGAAACAAGCATTCTAGGAACGGTTATAGACTTTCAGCCCTCATCAGCCAGGATAGCCTGACTTCAGTGGCATGGAGAGCACAGGACCAAGTCTGGGCATACCCATCCCACTCGGGGTGAAAAATGCAAAAGGTCAATTGATGGACAGAATGCAGAACAATGTCATAAATTCACCCTAGTAAGAGATCTGGGCCTAAATCCGTCTTTTTTTGCTCACCATGCCATTCCAGTTTGGAGCCAGCCATATGCAAATCAGTCTTAACACTGCGCCCAATGGGAACAGTCCAGCCCGAGCTACCAGGCCAGGTCCTTCCTGGACTAGAAACAAGCATCCTAGGACCGGTTTTGGGCTTTCAGCCCTCATCAGCCAGGATAGCTTGACTCCAGTGGCATGGAGAGCACGGGACCCACATCTGGGCATACTCGTCCCACTCGGGGTGACAAATTCAAAAGAACAATTGATGGACAAAATGCAGAACAATGTCATACATTCACCCCAGTAAATCAATCTGGGCCTAAATCCATAGTTTTTTTGCCCACCACACCATTCCAGTTTGGACCCAGCCATATGCAAATCAGTCTTGACCCTGCGCCCAATGGGAACAGTCCAGCCTGAACTGCCAGGCCAGGTCCTCCCTGCACTGGAAACAAGCATCCTGTGACCGGGTTCGGGCTTTCAGCCCTCATCAGCCAGGATAGCTTGATTCCAGTGGCATGGAGAGCACGGGACCCACGTCTGTACATATGCATCCCACTCAGGGTGACAAATGCAAAAGAACAATTGATGGACAAAATGCAGAACAATGTCATACATTCACCCCGGTACAGAGATCTGGGCCTAATTCCATATTTGTTTTGCACACCATGCCATTCCAGTTTTGACCCAGCCATATGCAAATCAGTCTTGACCCTGAGCCAATGGGAACAGTCCAGTCCGACCTAGCAGGCCAGGTCCTGCCTGGACTGGAAACAAGCATTCTAGGACCGGTTATAGACTTACAGCCATCATCAGCCAGGATAGCCTGACTTCAGTGGCATGGAGAGCACAGGACCAAGTCTGGGCATACCCATCCCACTCAGGGTGAAAAATGCAAAAGGTCAATTGATGGACAGAATGCAGAACAATGTCATAAATTCACCCTAGTAAGAGATCTGGGCGTAAATCCGTCTTTTTTTGCTCACCATGCCATTCCAGTTTGGAGCCAGCCATGTGCAAATCAGTCTTAACCCTGCGCCCAATGGGAACAGTCCAGCCCGAGGTGCCAGGCCAGTTCCTTCCTGGACTAGAAACAAGCAACCTAGGACCGGTTTTGGGCTTTCAACCCTCATCAGCCAGGATAGCTTGATTCCAGTGGCATGGAGAGCACGGGACCCACGTCTGGGCATACTCGTCCCACTCGTGGTGAAAAATGCAAAAGAACAATTGATGGACAGAATGCAGAACAATGTCATACATTCAGCCCAGTACAGAAATCTGGGCCTAAATCCATAGTTTTATTTCTCGCAATTCCAGTTTGGGCCCAGCTACATGCAAATCAGTCTTTCGCCCAATGGTAACAGTCCAGTCCGAACTGCTAGGCCAGGTACTCCCTGGACTGGTAACAAGCATCCTAGGACTGGTTTCGGACTTTCATCCCTTATCAGTAAGGATAGCTTGACTCCAGTGTCATTAAGAGCACGGGACCCACGTCTGTGCATATGCGTCCCACTCGGGGTGACAAATGCAAAAAGAACAATTGATAGACAGAATGCAGAACAATGTCATACATTCACCCAAGTATAGAGATCTAGGCCTAAATCCATTGTTTTTTTGCTCACCATGCCATTCCAGTTTGGACCCAGCCATATGCTAATCAGTCTTGATTCAGAGCCCAATGGGAACAGTCCAGCACGAACTGCCAGGCCAGGTCCTCCTTGTACTGGAAAAAAAACATCCTAGGACCGGTTTCGGACTTCCAGCCCTTATCAGTCACTATAGCTTGACTCCAGTGGCATGGAGAGCACAGGTCCTCCCGGGTCTGGAAACAAGCATCTTGGGACCGGTTTTGGGCTTTCAGCGCTCATCAGCCAGGATAGCTTGACTCCGGTGGCACAGAGAGCATGGGACCGACGTCTGGGCATACCCGTTCCACTTGGGGTGACAAATGCAAAAGAACAATTGACGGACAGAATGCAGAACAATGTCATACATTCACCCCAGTACATAGATCTGGGCCTAAATCCATCGTTTTTTTGCTCACCATGTCATTCCAGTTTGGACCCAGCCATTTGCAAATCAGTCTTGACCCTGCACCCAATGGGAACAGTCCAGCCCGAACTGCCAGGCCAGCTCCTCCCTGGAATGGAAAAAAGCATACTAGGACCGGTTTCGGGCTTTCAGCCCACCTCAGTCAGGGCAGCTTGACTCCACTGGCATGGAGAGCACGGGACCCACGTTTGGGCATTCCCGTCCCACTTGAGATGACAAATGCAAAATTACATTGATGGACAGAATGCAGAACAGTGTCATACAGTCACCCCAGTACAGAGACCAGGGCCTAAATCCATCGTTTTTTTGCTCACTGTGCCATTCCAGTTTGGACTCAGCCATATGCAAATCAGTCTTCACCCTGCGACCAATGGGAACAGTCCAGCCCGAACTGCCAGGCCAGGTCCTTCCTGGACTAGAAACAAGCATCCTAGGACCGGTTCCGGGCTTTCAGACCTCATCAGCCAGGATAGATTGACTCCAGTGGCATGGAGAGCAAAGGACCCACGTCTGGGCATACCCATCCCATCCGGGTTGGAAAATGCAAAAGAAGAATTGATGAACAGAATGCAGAACAATGTCATACATTCACCCTAGTAGAGAGATCTGGGCCTAAATTCATCTTTGTTTGCTCACCATGTCATTCCAGTTTGGACCCAGCCACATGCAAATCAGTCTTGACCCTGAGCCCAATGGGAACAGTTCAGCCCGAACTGCCAGGCCAGGTTCTCCCTGGACTGGAAACAAGCATCCTAGGACCGGTTTCGGACTTTCAGCCCTCATCATCCAGGATAGCTTGACTCCAGTGGCATGGAGAGCACAGGACCCACGTCTGGGCATACCCATCCCACTCTGGGCAAAAAATGCAAAAGATCAATTGATGGACAGAATGAGGAACAATGTCATACATTCACCCTAGTACAGAGAACTTGGCCTACATCATTCTTTTTTTTTGCTCAACAAGCCATTCCAGTTTGGAGCCAGCCATATGCAAATCAGTCTTAACCCTGCACCCAATGGAAACAGTCCAGCCCGAGATGACAGGGCAGGTCCTCCCTGGACTTTAAAAAATCATCCTAGGACCGGTTTTGGTCTCTCAGCCCTCATCAGCCAGGATAGCCTAAATCCAGTGGCATGGAGAGCACGGGACTCACGTCTGGGCATACGCGTACCACTTGGGGTGACAAAAGCAAAAGAACAATTGATGGACAGAATGCAGAACAATGTAATACATTCACCCCAGTACAGAGATCTGGGCCTAATTCCATTGTTTTTTTGCTCACCATGCCCTTCCAGTTTGGACCCAGCCATATGCAAATCAGTCTTGACCCTGCGCCCATTGGGAACAGTCAAGCCCGAACTGCCAGGCAAGGTCTTCACTGGACTGGAAACAAGCATCCTAGGACTGGTTTTGGACTTTCAGCCCTCATCAGCCAGGAAAGCTTGACTCCAGTGGCATGGAGAGCACGGGACTCATGTCTAGGCATAAAAATCCCACTTTGGGTGACAAATGCAAAAGAGCAATTGATGGAAAAAATGCAGAACAATGTCATACATTCACCCCGGTACAGAGATCTGGGCCTAATTCCATATTTTTTTTGCACACCATGCCATTCCAGTTTGGACCCACCCATATGCAAATCAGTCTTGACCCTGAGCCCAATGGGAAAAGTCCAGTCCGACCTAGCAGGCCAGGTCCTGCCTGGACTGGAAACAAGCATTCTAGGACCGGGTATAGACTTTCAGCCCTCATCAGCCAGGATAGCGTGACTTCAGTGGCATGGAGAGCACAGGACTCACGTCTAGGCATAAAAATCCCACTTTGGGTGACAAATGCAAAAGAGCAATTGATGGACAGAATGCAGAACAATGTCATACATTCACCCTAGTAAGAGGTCTGGGCCTAAATCCGTCTTTTGTTTGCTCACCATGCAATTCCAGTTTGGAGCCAGCCATATGCAAATCAGTCTTAACCCTGCGCCCAATGGGAACAGTCCAGCCCGAGCTGCCAGGCCAGGTCCTTCCTGGACTAGAAACAAGCATCCTAGGACGAGTTTTGGGTTTTCAGCCCTCATCAGCCAGGATAGCTTGACTCCAGTGGCATGGAGAGCACGGGACCCACATCTGGGCATACTCGTCCCACTCGGGGTGACAAATTCAAAAGAACAATTGATGGAAAAAATGCAGAACAATATCATACATTCACCCCAGTAAATCAATCTGGGCCTAACTCCATAGCTTTTTTGCCCACCATACCATTCCAGTTTGGACCCAGCCATATACAAATCAGTCTTGACCCTGCGCCCAATGGGAACAGTCCAGAATGAACTGCCAGGCCAGGTCCTCCCTGGACTGGAAACAAGCATCCTATCACCGTGTTCGGGCTTTCAGCCCTCATCAGCCAGGATAGCTTGACTCCAGTGGCATGGAGAGCACGGAACCCATGTCTGTGCATATGCATCCCACTCGGGGTGACAAATGCTAAAGAACAATTTAGGGAGAAAATGCAGAACAATGTCATACATTCACCCCAGTAAATCAATCTGGGCCTAAATCCATATTTTTTTCGCCCACCATACCATTCCAGTTTGGAGCCAGCCATACGCAAATCAGTCTGACCCTGCGCCCAATGGGAACAGTTCAGCCTGAACTGCCAGGCCAGGTACTCCCTGGGCTGGAAACAAGCATCCTAGGACCGGGTTCGGGCTTTCAGCCCTCATCAGCCAGGATAGCTTGATTCCAGTGGCATGGAGAGCACGGAACCCATGTCTGTGCATATGCATCCCACTCGGCGCGACAAATGCAAAAGAACAATTTAGGGACAAAATGCAGAACAATGTCATACATTCACCCCAGTAAATCAATCTGGGCCTAAATCCATAGTTTTTTCGCCCACCATACCATTCCAGTTTGGACCCAGCCATACGCAAATCAGTCTTGACCCTGCGCCGAATGGGAACAGTCCAGCCTGAACTGCCAGGCCAGGTACTCCCTGGACTGGAAACAAGCATCCTAGGACCGGGTTCAGGCTTTCAGCCCTCATCAGCCAGGATAGCTTGATTCCAGTGGCATGGAGAGCACAGGACGGGACCCACGTCTGGGCATACTCGTCCCACTCAGTGTGAAAAATGCAAAAGAACAATTGATGGACAGAATGAGGAACAATTTCATACATTCAGCCCAGTACAGAAATCTAGGCCTAAATCCATAGTTTAATTTCTCGCAATTCCAGTTTGGGCCCAGCCACATGCAAATCAGTCTTGACCCTGCGCCCAATGGGAACAGTCCAGTCCGAACTGCTAGGCCAGGTACTCCCTGGACTGGTAACAAGCATCCTAGGACTGATTTCGGACTTTCATCCCTTATCAGTAAGGGTAGCTTGACTCCAGTGGCATTGAGAGCACGGGACCCACGTCTGTGCATATGCGTCCCACTCGGGGTGACAAATGCAAAAGAACAATTGATAGACAGAATGCAGAACAATGTCATATATTCACCCCAGTACAGAGATCTAGGCCTAAATCCATTGTTTTTTTGCTCACCATGCCATTCCAGTTTGGACCCAGCCATATGCTAATCAGTCTTGATTCAGAGCTCAATGGGAACAGTCCAGCCCGAACTGCCAGGCCAGGTCCTCCTTGTACTGGAAAAAAAACATCCTAGGACCGGTTTCGGACTTCCAGCCCTTATCAGCCACTATAGCTTGACTCCAGTGGCATGGAGAGCACAGGTCCTCCCTGGTCTGGAAACAACCATGTTAGGACCGGTTTTGGGCTTTCAGCCCTCATCAGCCAGGATAGCTTGACTCCGGAGGCACAGAGAGCATGGGACCGACGTCTGGGCATACACGTACCACTTGGGGTGATAAATGCAAAAGAACAATTGATGGACAGAATGCAGAACAATGTAATACATTCACCCCAGTACAGAGATCTGGGCCTAATTCCATTGTTTTTTTGCTCACCATGCCCTTCCAGTTTGGACCCAGCCATATGCAAATCAGTCTAGACCCTGCACCCATTGGGAACAGTTAAGCACGAACTGCCAGACCAGGTCTTCACGGGACTGGAAAAAAGCATTCTAGGACTGGTTTTGGGCTTTCAGCCCTCATCAGCCAGGAAAGCTTGACTCCAGTGGCATGGAGAGCATGGGACTCACGTCTAGGCGTACCAATCCCACTCGGGGTGAAAAATGCAAAAGATCAATGTATGGACAGAATGCAGAACGATAACATACATTCACCCTAGTACAGAGATCTGGGCCTAAATCCGTCTTTTTTTGCTCACCATGCCATTCCAGATGGAGCCAGCCATATGCAAATCAGTCTTGACCCTGCACCCAATGGGAACAGTCCAGCCCGAACTGCCAGGCCAGGTCCTCCCTGGACTGGAAACAAGCATCACAGAACCGGTTTCGGGCTTCCAGCCCTCATCAGCCAGGATAGCTTGACTCCAGTGGCATAGAGAGCACAGGACCCACGTCTGGGCATACCCGTCCCACCCGGGGTGACAAATGCAAAAGAACAATTGATGAACAGAATGCAGAACAATGTCATACATTCACCCTAGTAGAGAGATCTGGGTCTAAATCCATCTTTTTTCGCTCATCATGCCATTCCAGTTTGGAGCCAGCAATATGCAAATCAGTCTTGACCCTGCGCCCAATGGGAACAGTCCAGCCCGAACTGCCAGGCCAGGTCCTCCCTGGTCTGGAAACAAGCATCTTAGGACCGCTTTTGGGCTTTCAGCCCTCATCAGCTAGGATAGCTTGACTCCAGTGGCACGGAGAGCATGGGACCGACATCTGGGCATACCCGTTCCACTTGGGGTGACAAATTCAAAAGAACAATTGATGGACAGAATGCAGAACAATGTCATACATTCACCCCAGTACATAGATCTGTTCCTAAATCCATTGTTTTTTTTCTCACCATGTCATTTGAGTTTGGACCCAGCCATATGCAAATCAGTCTTCACCCTGCGCTCAATGGGAATAGTCCAGACCGAACTGCCAGGCCAGGTCCTTCCTGGACTAGAAACAAGCATCCTAGGATCGGTTTCGGGCTTTCAGCCCTCATCATCCAGGATAATTTGACTCCAGAGGTATGGAGAGCAAGGGACCCATGTCTGGGCATACCCGTCCCACTCGGGGTGAGAAATGCAAAAGAACAATTGATCAACAGAATGCAGCACAATATCATAGATTCACCCTATTATAGAGATCTGGGCCTAAGTCCATTGTTTTTTTGCTCGCTAATCCAGTTTGGACCCAGTCATATGCAAATCACTCTTGACCCTGCGCCCAATGGGAACAGTCCAGCCCAAACTGCCATGCCAGGTTCTCCCTTGATGGGAAACAAGCATCCTAGGACCGGTTTTGGGCTTTCAGCCCTCATCAGCCAGGAAAGCTTGACTCCAGTAGCATGCAGAGCACAGGACCCACGTCTGGGCATATGCGTACCAATTGGGGTGACAAATGCAAAAGAACAATTGATGGACAGAATGCAGAACAATGTAATACATTCTCCCGAGTACAGAGATCTGGGACTAATTCCATTGTTTTTATTTCTCACCATGCCCTTTCAGTTTGGACCAAGCCATATGCAGATCAGTCTTGACCCTTCGCCCAATGGGAACAGTCAAGCGTGAACTGCCAGGCCAGTTCCTCACTGGACTGGAAACAAGCACCCTAGGACTGGTTTTGGGCTTTCAGCCCTCATCAGTCATGAAAGCCTGACTCCAGTGGCATGGAGAGCACGGGACTCACGTCTAGGCATACCCATCCCACTCTGGGTGACAAATGCAAAAAAACTTTTGATGGACAGAATGCAAAACAATGTCATACATTCACCCAAGTACAGAGATCTGGACCTAATTCCATTGTTTTTTTGCTCACCATGCCATTCCAGTTTGGACCCAGCCATATGCACATCAGTCTTGACCCTGAGCCCAATGGGAACAGTTCAGCCCGAACTGCCACGCCAGGTTCTCCCTGGACTGGAAAAAAGCATCCTAGGACCGGTTTTGGACTTTCACCCCTCATCAGCCAGGATAGCCTGACTCCAGTGGCATGGAGAGTACAGGACCCACGTCTGGGCATACCCATCCCACTCGGGGTGAAAAATACAAATGATCAATTGATGGACAGAATGAGGAACAATGTCATACATTCACCCTAGTACAGAGATCTTGGCCTACATCTGTCTTTTTTTTGCTCACCAAGCCATTCCCGTTTGGAGCCAGCCATATGCAAATCAGTCTTAACCCTGCGCCCATTGGGAACAGTCAAGCACGAACTGCCAGACCAGGTCCTCCCTTGACTGGAAACAATCATCCTCGGATCGGTTTTGGGCTTTCAGCCCTCATCAGCCAGGATAGCTTGACTCCAGTGGCATGGAGAGCACAGGGCCCACATCTGGGCATACCCATCCCACTCGGGGTGAAAAATGCAAAAGATCAATTGATGGACAGAATGCAGAACAATGTCATATATTCACCCTAGTACAGAGATCTGGGCCTAAATCCGTCTTTTTTTGCTCACCATGCCATTCCATATGGAGCCAGCCATATGCAAGTCAGTCTTTACCCTGCACCCAATGGGAACAGTCAAGCCCGAACTGCCAGGCCGGGTCCACCCTCGACTGGAAACAATCATCCTCGGACCGGTTTTGGGCTTTCAGCCCTCATCAGCCAGGATAGCTTGACTCCAGTGGCCTGGAGAGTTTGGGGCCCACGTCTGGGCATATCTGTCCCACTGGGGTGACAAATGCAAAAGAACAATCGATGGACAGAATGCAGAACAATGTCATACATTCACCCTAGTAGAGAGATCTGGGCCTAAATCCATCTCTTTTTCCTCACCATGCCATTCCAGTTTGGAGCCAGCCATTTGCAAATCAGTCTTGACGCTACGCCCAATGGGAACAGTCCAGCCCGAACTGCCAGGCCAGGTCCTCCCATGACTGGAAACAGGCATCCTACGACTGGTTTTGGGCTTTCAGCCCTCATTAGCCAGGAAAGCTTGACTCCAGTGGCATGGAGAGCACAGGACCCATGTCTAGGCATACCCATCCCACTCAGGGTGACAAATGCAAAAGATCAATTGACGGACAGAATGCAGAACAATATCATACATTCAACCCAGTACAGAGATCTGGGCCTAAATCCATTGTTTTTTTGCTCACCATGCCATTCCAGTTTGGACCCAGCCATATGCAAATCAGTCTTGACCCTGCTCGCAATGGGAACAGTCCAATCCGAACTACCAGGTCAGGTCCTACCTGGACTGGAAACAAGCATCCTAGGTTTCAGTCTTCACCTTGCACCCAATGGGAACAGTCCAGCCCAAACTGCCAGGCCAGGTCCTCCCTGGACTAGAAGCAAGCATCCTAGGACCAGTTTCGGGCTTTCAGCCCTCATCAGCTTGGATAGCTTGACTCCAGAGGTATGTAGAGCACGGGACCCGCGACTGGGCATACCCTTTCCACTCGGGGTGACAACTGCATAAGAACAATTGATCAACTGAATGCAGAACAATGTCATAGATTCACCCCAGTACAGAGATCTTGGCCTAAATCCATCGTTCTTTTGCTCACCAACCCTTTCGAGTTTGGTCCCAGCCATATGCAAATCAGTCTTGGCCCTGTGACCAATGGGAACAGTCCAGCCCGAATTGCCAGGCCAGGTCCTCACTGGACTGGAAACAAGCATCCTAGAACTGGTTTCGGGCTTTCAGCCGTCATCAGCAAGGAAAGCTTGACTCCAGTGGCATGGAGAGCACGGGAACCACGTCTGGGCCTACCCATCGCAGTAAGGGTGACAAATGCAAAAGAACAATTGATGGACAGAATGCAGAACAATGTTATACATTCACCCAAGTACAGAGATCTGGGCCTAAATCCATCGTTTTTTGCTCACCATGCCATTCCAGTTTGTATCCAGCCATATGTTAATGTTATTGTTAATGTTAATGACATTTGTAAAGCGTGCTGTTATCCTAGGGTGTCCTGGCGCTGAAATCAGATGTCCTACAGAGGCCTAAGCGCGGGGCAATGTAGGTTTTTAAATAGACTGGAAAAGCCAAGTCTTCAGGGCCTTCCTGAAATCCAGATGATTTGTTATACATCTCAGATGAAACGGTAAATCATTCCATGCCTTAGCGGCTCCCACCACAAAACGTCTACCTCCCCAGTTAGATTTTTTAACCAGGGGCACTGATACCTGTTTTGCTTCAGAAGAGCGCAGGGTTCACCTAAGAATATATCACTGGAAATTCAATCTAAGACGACGGGGTCCTATCCTTGGAGGGATTTGTGGACCACACACAGGCCCTTGAAACATAAGCGTTTTTTCACGGGCAGCCAGTGGACCTTTTTAATCTCAGCTGAGATTGAGGCATGTTTGGGTGTGCTGGTGAGCAATCTGGCTGCCGCGTTCTGCAGAAACTGAAGTCTTTTCATAAGCCCTTCCTGGATATTAAAGTATATGCTTTTGCAATAATCCAGTTTTGACATAACTAAAGCAGTAATGACTTTTTTTTGGCTTTCTTTAGGAAGGAGCGGCATAATTTTTTTGCAGGATCTCAGTGTATAAGTTGTTGCCGATACCACTGCATTGACCTGATCCTTAAGACTGAGTTTATTGTCAATGTAGACTCTTAAGTTCTTTACTTTCCTTGTTGGTGTTGGGAGGGGGCCCATTGTATCCGGCCACCATACCGGTGACCAAAAAGTTGGATTGTTACCAAACAAAACCACCTCCGTCTTACTAGAATTAAGCTTGAGGCAGTTTTGGGTCATCCAGCCACCTACAGCGATCATGCAATCCTGGAAGCGAGTTGCCGTTTCTTGCATCCTATCAGGTAGCAGTGACTCTACAATTTGGGTGTCATCTGCGTAAGAGGTTAAATTAAAACCAAAGGATTCGATCAGGGGCGCCAGTTGGGAAGCATATACATTAAAAAGAGTTGGACTAAAGGAAGATCCCTGTGTAACTCTGCATGGTAACGTGAAAGGTTTTGCTGTGAACTCCCCAAGGGACACAGTCTGAACTCTGTCGGAAAGGCAGGATCTGAGCAGCTTCCAAGCTGCCTCCTTCACTCCGATCTCCAGCAGCCTCTCCATCAGTACTGCGTTATGGACAGTATCGAAGGCTGCTAAGAGGTCAAGGATGATATGTAAATCAATCTTGACCATGTGCCCAATGCGAACAGTCCAGCCCGAACTGCCAGGCCAGGCCCTCCCTTGACTGGAAACAAACATCCTAGGAACGGTTTTGGGCTTTCAGCCCTCATCAGCAAGGAAAGTTTGACTCGAGTTGCATGGAGAGCACGGGACCCACGCCTGGGCAAACCCGTCCCACTTGGGGTGACAAATGCAAAAGAACAATTGATGGGCAGAATACAGAATAATGTCATACATTCACCCCAGTACAGAGATCTGGGTCTAACTGCATTGTTTGTTTGCTCACCATGCGATTCCAGTGTGGACCCAGCCAAATGCAAATCAGTCTTGTCCCTGCGCCCAATGGGAACAGTCCAGCCCGATCTGCCAGGCCAGGTCCTCCCTGGATTGGAAACAAGCATTCTTCTCACTGTGCCACTGGATTCAAGCTAGCCTGGCTGATGAAGAGTAATACCCAGAAACCGGTCCGAGGATGCTTGTATCCGGTCCAGGGAGGACCTGTCTTGGCAGTTTGGTTTGGACTGTTCCTATGAGGCATATGGTCAAAACTGATTTGCATATGGCTGGGTCTAAACTGGGGTGGCATGGTGAGCAAAAGAATGATGGATTTAACCCAGATCTCTTGACTGGGGGTAAATGTATGATTTATCCAGCATTCCGTCCATCATTTTTTTCCGTAGCACTTTTCACCCTAAGTGGGATGGGTATGCCCAGACGTGGGTCCCTTGCTCATTTTGCCACTGGATTCAAGCTAGCCTGGCTAATGAAGGGTAATACCCAGAAACCGGTCTCAGGATGCTTATGTCTTGTCCAGGGAGGACCTGGCTTGTCAGTTTGGTGTGGACTGTTCCATTAGGCACAGGGTCAAGTCTGATTTGCATATGGCTGGGTCTAAACTGGGGTGGCATGGTGAGCAAAAGAACGATGGATGTAACCCAGATCTCTTGACTGGGGGTGAATGTATGATTTATTCAGCATTCCGTCCATCATTTGTTGGCATAGCACTTTTTATCCCCCGCATATGAAAAACAAAGGCCCGGGGAGGTAGCAGTCTTCGGGGCTGTGGGCCCCCCACAGGCCCCCACACCATAATTAACAATTGCCCCGGGACCTGGCCCACCAGGGGGCTTGAAAAAATAGAAGTGCGGGAGACCGCGCTTCGTTTTTTTATATAATTGCGGCCGGATTCGCGCACCCAGTGGGAATTCGGCCGAAATTATTTAAAAAAATGCTTTTTTGGGCCCTGGGGGGGTAAAGGTGTTTCTACCCTGTCCCCTTTTCTTTAGTTTCACATTTATTTTACTGTTTTCTTGTGAGTCACAAGATGGCTGCCAACACTTCCTGGTTTGGAGTGTTGGCAGCCAATCAGAGTGAAGCTCATGCTCGGAAGGAGTCACAACTCCTCCTCAGTGCTCAGATCTCGATATTTTAGTTTTTAAAATTTCTCAGGAACTACTGAATGGATTTACACCATTTAAAAAAAGGTCGCTTTCTGTACCAAGACCTACCTTTTTGCCAAATTTGGTGTAATTCCGTTCAGCAGTTCGGGCTGTAGTCTGTTCTATTTTTTCCTATGGAAATTAACATGGGGAAAACAGATTTTAGGAACCCCTTTTTTCTCTGCCCCCGCTTGACAAATCACCCCGAAACTTACAAGACAGGAGCTGACCGGAGAGCCCCATTAGTTTTCAAAATGACGCGAAGATTCGTCAAACAGCGCCAAAGATATTGGCAAATCAAAAAACGCTTTTCATATGAAAACTAGGTCCTAACTATAACTACCTACTGGCGACCGCCAGTAGGTAATATATATTACCTACTGGCGGTCGCCAGTAGGTAGTTATAGTTAGGACCTATTTTCCATAGGAAATTCTCTACATTCTATTTCCAATAACTTTGGCGCCGGTTGATGAATCTTCGTGAAATTTTTAAAACTCGTGGGGCGCTCCGGTCCACTCCTATCTGGAAAGTTTTGTTGTGATTCAGCAAGCGGGGGCCTGAGAAAGAAGGGGGGTCCCAAAACGTGTTTTCCCCATGCAATTTCCCTTAGGAAACTTTAGACACGGCTACAGCCCGAACTGCTAAACGGAATTACACCAAATTTGGCAATCAGGTAGTTCTTGGTTCAGAAAGAACCCTTTTTGTTAAATGGTGTATATCCGTTCAGTGGTTGCTGAGAAAATCAAAAGTAAAAACACACATATATCTATGGCCGCGTAGGATCGGCGCACCCTCCCGATCACAAGCTTTATGCTAATTGTCTGTCAACACTCCAAACCAGGAAGTGTTGGCAGCCATCTAGTGCCTCGGTAGAACCGAGGCACAAGGAATCAGTCAAACAAGTGCGCAAAACGCAAAAAGGGGGCAGGGTAGAAACACCCTGACCACCTAGGCCTGCTTAGGGGTTCCCACAAGGACCCCCGGGGCCCCAAAAAAAACAAAGCGTGGGCTCCCGCGCTTTGTTAATAATTAGCCACCGGGTGGGCTAAATCCTGGGGGCAATATTTTAATTGTAATGGGGGGCCCAAAGGGGGGCACGTTTTACGTTGGGAAAATGATTCCCCTTCAATCCTGAGGGTCTCTGGGGGCTAACTAGCCCACCAGGTGCTTCCCGAAGCACCACTGTGCTGCATTGTAGAGAGGTGGTCTAGGCCGTGCCTCTTTCTACATCTCTCTGCAACACAGCTCTGGGGCACTTACTGGAGGTACCTAGTGGGCTAGTTGGACCCTAGGGACCCTCAGGATTCAAGTGGACTTAATCTCCCAACTTAAAATGGCCACAGGGCGTGTTTACACAGAGGGGAAGGGAGGGGACAGGGCCTGAGCTGACATGTGCAAACATGCCCTGTGGCGCGTTTTAAGGTGGGGAAATAATTCCCCTTCAATCCTGAGGGCCCCTGGGGGCCAACTAGCCCACCAGGTGCTTCCAGTAAGCACCACTGCACTGCGTTTCAGAGAGGTGGACTAGGCCGTGCCCCTGTTTTCACCTCTCTGCAACGCAGCTCTGTGGCACTTACTGGAGGTACCTGGTGGGCTAGTTGGACCCTAGCGACCCTCAGGATACAAGGGGACTTAATCTCTCAACTTAAAACGGCCACAGTGCATGTTTGCACAGTGGTGAAGGGAGGGGACGGGGCCTGAGGTGACATGTGCAAACACGCCCTGTGGCGCGTTTTAAGAGGTAGTTTTAATCCCCCTGCCCTATTAGATACAAGGGGTTTACAGAGGAGGTCATGCTAATCACAGGGGGACCCCAATGCATAGTGTTCCCTTGGTGTTTTCACTGTATTCTAAGTATCTTTTAACATGGCACTGGCTCTAGGAGTGGTTGGTCAGACTCAGTTACCACCAGTATCTGTCTAAAAATGTTGGGGTGCAGGATGATTTTGCAACAAGGCTTCTTTCTGCTCTTCTGTTTGTTCTTTCTGCACGTTTTCCTTCTTCCTGTACTTTTCTTCATCTTTGAGAACTTCTGTTGCTTCTTTCTGCATTTCTTTTTTTTCTTTCTGTGCGTTCGTTCTTCTTTCTTCACATGTCCTATCTCTGTAGGCATAGTTAGAAATTAGCATTAAGAAAACTTTGAAATTCACTGAGAAAACCATAGGTTTCAGGCACGTTATAGTTAGGAATTAGCATTTAAAAAACTTTAGAAATTCACAGTAAAAAACATAGGTTTCAGGGGCGTTATAGTTAGCTGGACATTTCACTTGTACAAAACCATTGAAATTCCACAGTAATAGTTAGTTCAGCTAACTATAACTCACGCGCCTGCAATACACTGCTGATGGCGTCACATATTACATCACTCATGACATGGTCAGTGACATCACTCATGACATCACTGATGACATCTCAAATGACATCACTGATGACATCACTGATAACATCATCCTTGTGATAGATTGCAGACCTCCTCTCACCCTAATATAACCTTTGATATACACACTCAAAAATAGACACTAACATTTTCAAAACAATGGACATACCAATACCACTTATAACACACCTATTTAGTAATTCCAAGATCTACACACACAACCACTTATTCACCAGCAGTCCTATACAGTCACTCATACATGTACTCACTCATCATATGTACTCATACACCTATACATCCTGTTACACACTGACACTCATCCATAGAGTTACTCACACACAGTCACTCATGCTAATAAAGAATCAAACATCTATTTACTTGCATATACAGTTATACCCACACCACCACACTTACTTCTACAGAAACTTACACATACTTACTCTTTTGAACAATCACTTATAGAAACACATATTTATCTGTACAAGAACTCTTCCAATCTCTCACTCTCCCATATACTCACTTATATATACCAATACTCACATATACGAGTTTAAAATATATGTAGTTACTCATAGACACTATTGAGACAGTCATTCACTCACTAACACACCCATACACACACTCATCCACCCATACAGTCCTGCACACATACTGTCTTCAACACATACAAATAGTGACTCACTCATTCATGCATGTATGCACTAAGTAATACCCCCCACTCAACCATACAGATACTCAGACACTCGAAAAACCAAGTAATAACCCAAATAGACACTCATGTAGCTACTCACCAACCCATGCATCCACTTATACACAAAGTGAGAGACTGATACAGATATTTATATATTTAAACATTACTCACTAACTCATGTATTCACTAAGATACACTTAATCAGTCAGTTATACAATCAATTTTTCTTTTAAAAAATCATCCATTTAGACACTTATATTCCCATTTATTCTTCCATCGACCTTGAGTTATACATATATAAAACATATTTATTTTTCAGAAAAACACGCATTCACTTGATGATGTAATCAGTGATGTCATCAGTGATGTCATTTGAGATGTCATCAGTGATGTCATCAGTGATGTCACTGACCATGTCATGAGTGATGTAATATGACACGTCATCAGCAGTGCATTGCGGGCACGCGTGTCATAGTTAGCTGAACTAACTATAACAGGGGAATTTCAATGGTTTTGTATGAGTGAAATGTCCAGCTAACTATAACGCCCCTGAAACCTATGTTTTTTTCAGTGAATATAGATATAGATAGATATATTTGTACATAGATATATTGAAGTAATGAATCCTGTGATGTAATAGTACTCCCTATATAGTGGCATACAACTCATAAATGCACTGTTTACGTTTCTGGAGGAAACGGCTTCTGGCTCACTTCTTTATTACCAGCATGACTGAATCTACTTGTATATAATGGTGACACAATGTGAGATAGTTAAGAATTACTGAATTTGAGGCACTTGAGGGGCGGTGGATGATCCACAGTTGAAAGATAATTTGAGGGAGCTGCATTACTATGTCCACCCTAATCTCAATGTCCCTATGCACCACATGATAAAGTCAATAGTGGTGCCACAGTCTCACACAGCATCTAATGTCAGCCATGATTTGCCCAGATTTTAAAACACAAATCACTCCTGCTGATTATCACCAGAAGATTCTGCATGACAAATAAAACAGTGTCTACGTTTCTTATATAAATGAGTAGCTAATAGGGTTGGAGTTCAACCTGGTCTAATTTTAACACATTTGGAGAGTTCTATTGCTTCTCTTGCATTTACTGGACTAATCACTTATTTTGATTGTGTAGTCTTCCATAAATGCTCATTTACATTTGCGGGTGGACAAGAAGGAATCCCCCCAGACATTTGTCCTCCCAAACTCAATGCTACACTCTACAAAGAATAATATGATGTCTAGCCCTTTTTTCTATTGTGCAGCCTTTCATACAGTGCAACAGGATAATCAGATACAACGTCTTTCATCTTAGCACAAAGAATCTCATTCAAAGCCTATTGGTTGTTGATCTGTCCCCCTCCCACTTCCTATGATGGTATGCTACCTTATCTACTTCCTTCTCACTTGTGCATTTGTACAATAGACACCTCATAGGTACATGTTGTGGCTTTCCATTTGAGATCAGGGCTGATGGTTCTTTGAATCAGAGTAGGAGTTACTCAAAAGCTGAAGTTCAGATGCTATCAGCATCCCTCAAAATGTGTGCAGTAGAGCTGCAGTGTTTCCAAAATAAAAAACAGTTTACAGTATTCACCATGCATCTCATTAATTTCATAAATGATGGATGGGCCCATACAAGTTGTGAGAACAGAAATTAATTGAAGACTATATGCTCTATTACAAGACGTTCGGCAAACTTGCATAGGCAATTTCACGCCCACAATTACCAATAATACAGGCATCAGTAGTTTCAGGATGTACCTTCGTACTGGCCAATCAGGATTACTGAGCTTTATTCCTGTGGTAATTCCCTATCATTGCTATGATGTTACCATTTTTATCAGGTGAAATGCCCTTCAAGGAGATCTGAACTAATCTCAGTTTAGGAAGACATTGTTAAGATGTAACTTTTAGTGAATTGTGCTGCCTGTTGGTATTATATTCAAGTTTGGTGTTTAAAGCAGCATAATGAAATATGAAGAAGCAAGCAAAATAACAATACGTTTTCATTTTTCCATTTTTATTCTCAGAGTTATTTTTAATACATATTAAATGTCAAATATTAAAGCGAGCATTTCTGAGCTGTCAATTATTCCGACAGTTACAGAACAAAATGTACTAAGAAGTTGCATACATTTTCAGTGAACAAGAAACACAATTGCCATATTATCTCAGAAGGGATTATTTTCGAACTGACTCTAGTTGTTGTCACTGCGTCAACTTTAAACATAAATTTTCAGCAGCGGCCCATCCATATGGGCTGAGGGGCCCACCACCCTTTACCAGGCAAGAAGAGTGTCAGGCTGACCTTTGTTCAGTCTGACAGCTAGACCCTCTTCTGGTTCAGCTCAGGCAGCCAGGAGCTAGGCATGAGCTAAATGTGTGGGCTCCTGGCTGCCTGAGCTGAACTTTGTCAGGCAGAGAATTTCACAGCCCTGTGGGCATGACCTCTTCAGCCTAGCAAAAGTGCCTTGAGGCCGTTCCCCTCGTGACACAGTGGAGTGACACCAATTGCTATGGAACTGGCTGCTTCTGTTTTAAGCCCTGAAGTGCACAGGGATGAATGTCAATCAGTGACACTTTGTCACAGAGTGGGGTGGGGTCAACAGTCTCACTGACTCCATCCCACTTTGTGACGAGATTAGGACTACTGCCTTCCTTAAGGTCTGCCAATGAAAGAAGGCAGCAGTCCCAACCCCCTAGGACCTCTGAGGCTTGGGACTGCTGCCTTTCCTCATTGGCTAACATAAGGTCAACCAATGAGGAAAGGCAGCAGTCCCAATCATCCTGGGACCTCCGAGGCTTCCCTGTCAGAGAGCTGCTGTTGACGTAAGTTTTATGTGTTTTTCTGTTTGTTTGGTGCATACCTGCATGTGTGTGTGCATGTGTGTATGTATGAATGTATGTGTATTTGTTAGTGAGTTAGCTGTATGTTTAAACTATGATCCTGATAAAAATTACTGATGTAAAACTTGTAACTCTATTTTGCACTCATGCTTACTTTGCACTATTGATTTTTAATAAGACAATTTAGAGTTGATGCGCTAGGGAATTTAGGAGACAGGCTCTCCCATGCCATGTTCAGTGCCAGTTCCCCCCCGATAAGCACATGAGTAGATGCCATCTTGGTCTCTGGTCCAGCAATTTTGGTGCCCGGAACTCTACATAATGAGGCCTGGTGCACGGCGGTGCCAAGGCAAACAGAGTGAGGCACGGGATTTGAAACGTTTATCCTGTTAAAACGTACTGATGTTAAACTTGCAATTCTATTTTGCAATTATGCTTATTTTGCATTATCGATTTGCACTAAGGCACTTTAGAGTTGGTTTGCAGGGGATTTTAGGAGACATACTCACCCTGGCTGTTTCAGTGCCAGTACCTCCCAATAATCACACGAGCAGATGCAATCTTGGTTGGCAGTCCAGCTCTTTTGGTGCCCGGAACTCTACTTAATGTGACTCAGTGCACAGCTGTGCCACCGGCACGCCAAAGGCATGCTCCTCTGCGCCCGTTCATGACCATCTGGGGCAGATAAACCCAGCCCATTGCAAAGTAGATCATTTATATCATAACACCAAGACCCTAAAAAACGAAAGTCAATCTAGAAAAGGAGGGACATGGGCAAATAAAGGTCCAGCACACAAACCCCCAGACGTGAAGGTACACACAGAGGTATGCAGTTTCTTTGGCACATTCCAGCGATAGCTGAGCCCGGGGTAAGTTGCACGCTACATGCGGTGACATCCGTCCGTGGAACAACACTTTGAAGCATGACAACTGACCGTGGAGTTGTAGCCCACTCTATGGGTGGTCAGCTCCTATAATGGTTGTCTCACAGTATACTATATACCGTTAAAAGCTGGGGTAAGGTACGGCTTTAGGAAACATCTGTACTGTTGCCCGACCTACCCTTCAGTAGTTTAGTTTGCACGTTTCACCGTCCTGATGAATTGCCAAGATCATCTTTTTGACACATGAATGGCAAGAAACATGTTGACTTCCTCCTGTATTTAGAGCCAGCGTGGACTATTACATCCACCCTTGGCCTATACCTGCTTTTACTATAACCGAGGCATTCACACATTAAATTATCCCTTCGTATTCCCTCTAGTTATTTTTAGACTCATGACACACCACTCTTCTCACCCACAGCATTTTCACATAGCACCTCACACTTCACATTGGCAGCGTAAAAAGAACTCTGGCAAAGAGCCCCCATGCTGGGCACGTTGTGCATTTCAGCATCAATGATGAAGCATGACACCCCTTGGGGTGTGTGAGAGCTCTTGCTCCTGACTGATCAGATCCACAAACTTGATTCATCAGGGACTTCTGACCTTTTTCCCCCTCAACCCTCCTTTTTCATAGGAACTGCATACCTCTGTGTGTAAATAAAAAACTTAAACCAGCTTCCCAAGAAAGATTGCGCTCACTCCATGAAGGTGAATGCTATGCCTAGTAAGTGCCCATCTTGTAATTATTCATTCACTTTGGCGGCTGATAGAGCCAATGCAGATGCCAATGCTATAGAGAAGTTACAAGCAATAGTAGCCACTAAACATCCTACTACTGGCTGTCAACTTTTTCTACTCAACATTATGTAGATACCTAAACACAGTTTTGAGTTGTTTGCTTTGCTGGAACAAAAGTCACCTGAACTTGATTGAAGGAGGACAGCTGGCCAGGCATCATGACAGCGCTCCTCTCCCCTGGTTGCGCAATATTGAGAGTCGACCGAGAAGGGAAAATAGGTGGAGTGGCTATTATATTTAGAGAGAACCTTGAGCTTAAGTCATCTACACTTCACATTGCCGACTCTGAAAATCTGCTCTTTTCTTTCAAACTTTAACACACGTTTATGTTCTCTGACCTACTCTAATATCGCCCACCAGGACCCACCA
The DNA here is from genome assembly GCF_964204655.1 of Triturus cristatus. NCBI lineage: Eukaryota > Metazoa > Chordata > Amphibia > Caudata > Salamandridae > Triturus > Triturus cristatus. The sequence goes on along the minus strand of NC_140586.1, from coordinate 457,422,018 downwards.
CAAAATTTGCACAAACAATGCCAGAAATTGTAGCTTTGCATAGCCTTCAGGTAGTCTGCTTCATGCTATTTTGAGACCTGAATATTCATATGGATGCCACTACTGAGAGGAGGTGAGACCATCACATTTTCTTTGATAGCCATCTACAACTTATCCTTGGAGAACAGGTATGTTCCAGACTCGTGGAAACACATGATTTTCCACCCACTGTTAAAGAAACCATCTTTGGATCCTAACAGGGCGGAACATGATAGACTTATCTCACTACTTCCCGGGGTCAGTAAATTTAGGAAAAATTGATAAATTGTATTTTATCCTTTTTTTGGAGTCCAATAATCTACTGCAGCAGACACAGACCGGTTTCCGCACTGGTTGAAGTACAGAGACAGCCTAAGTGCTGACCACTGAGGACCTAAAGAAGACATTGGACCAAAGTGGGTCAGCTGTGCTCATTCTTTGGAACTTAGCACAGCTTTTGACACGGTCTCTCTCTCTCAATTCTGTGTCATAGGTTAGAAAGTATCGGAATCACAGGGGCAGTATTAAAGTGGCTAACCTTGTTCCTTACCCATAGGAGCTTTCATGTCATTTGATGATCTTTCTTGACAGACATTCCCCAGCTAGTGTGCAGCTAGCCACAGGGCTCCTCATTGAACCCTACACTGTTTAATGTGTATGTCAAGCCTATATCATATATCAATTGTGTCTTAGGTTTCATTATGGTTTCTTACGCGAATGACACCCAGATCGTTGTCTCATTTTCACCCAATACTCAGTCATTTTTTGACATATTAAATACCCGTCAGGACCAGGTAAACAATTGGATGGCTAATAGCTGCCACAAGTTAAAGGGGGACAAAACAGAGGTAATGGTGACTGGAAATAATCCAGCACTTTGGGATCAATTACTCTGGCTCCTGTACCTCCTAATTCTGAAGTAAAGAGCCTTGGCGTCATCCTAGATAAAGACCTGACAATGGTTTTCCAGGCAAAGAAGTGTGCAGTCATCTGCTTTGGCCTTTTGAGGTCCCTTTGGAAGACACTCAAATGGCTCCCCATGGAATGTCGGAGAACAGTGATCCAAGGCTTGATACTCTGCCGTCTTGATTATGGCAATTCACTCTATCTGGGCAGCCCCTCATATGTTATCAGAAAGTTGCCGGTTGCCCAGAATGTCGCAGCCAGAAACCTGATGGGCCTGTCCAAAATGCAATCAGCACGTTCAGCCCTGGCACAGCTTTATCAGTTTCCAATAAACAGGAGAATAGAATTCAAGGCTCTATCTATTGCCCTAAGGATAAGGCATTTCCCTGTCCCACATATCCTTCAGCATCTCATCACTCCATACAGTGCCCCAGAGATCTGAGATCAAATGACTGACCATTCCTAGAACCAGGAGACCAAGAAGTGGCAGTCGTTCTTTCAGCTACCTGGTCTCTAAACTCTGGATTTCCCTTCCTATCCATCTCAGATCAGACAAAAACCTACTTAGCTTTAGGAAACATCTGAAAACGTATCCGTTTATTCGGGAAGTGTAAGCCCTCATGCATCTTCACCTTGTTCTGTCAGCGCCAGGAAGCCCACTGTAGGGAGCTGTGCCCTCTATAAGACCTCTTTAATAATAATGATCATAATAATGTGTGTGTGTGCTCACTCCTCCACCCCCCCCCCCCCCTGCCGGGGTAAAAGTACCGGCTGCTACTGTACATTTTGCTGCCGAACTAAGGTAAATATTGCCAATTAACAATGAAATGATTTTCATTTATAATTTGTCTCACTACATTTCTTTTGACACCCTTTCTGGTTAAACTTCGTTATAAAAACGTACCACTTGCCTTTTTTGATAGATTTCTTTCAACTCTGCTTTACAAATCTACGGTGAAACTTACTGCCCCACAACATGTTGAAATGCAGTGCTGTGAATTTCGTTGACACTATAGTTTCATTGAATCCACTTTCACATTTTTCACAAATAAAAGTCTATGTGACTTTTTGGATACAACTTGATGGGTACGGAGCATTGTGACTCCCAGGAGGTATTGTATTTGTATTTGGTTAGTTCTATCATTGAACAAAGGTCGTGGGTGTGGTAGTGCATACAATATCAGTGGTGTCTTTTTGAGTGTTTCTGACACAATATGAAGTTATACACTTTGACTCCTATGCAGCTTATGTATTTGCATCCATGAAGACCATAACTGCAATAACGTGGAAAAAAGAGTGAACATGTACATTCAAAAGCGCATATTGTAGGCTTGACAAAATATTTACAAATCCCAGGTTAAAGAAGAAAATAGACAGTCTCAGGAATTACAAATAGCATATCAAAAGCAGTAACATGGTACAGAAGTGTCACTACATCAGTTATACCTTGCTTGGAGGCAGGACTAAGAGATGTCCAATATCTGAGCAACAAAGGGTTCTTTTCGTTTTCGTTGTTTTCCTACATCCACATACCATCAAGAAATTGTAATAATTAGTTATGAACGATTTCTTTAATTTGAATAGTGCTAAACTGGTATTATTGTCAAGAATCTTTCACAGGGTAAATAGTTCTAACTGAAAGGAAAACCACTATCGAACAACCATATGATGCATGCATGTCACCTTGCACGAGCAAATATTACGAGCGTCAAGAGGAAGTATAGGGGGATATGGGAAGTGGAGGAGAGAGGAGTTAGCCAAGGCTTAACGCCTCTCTCCTCCACTCCTGAAATGCAAGGCTGCACCATATTTACAAGAATGTGACGCAGCCTTGCGTTTCATCCTGCGATGGCGCTAAGTTTAGCAACTAAGCGCAATTTAGTGCTAAGTTTAGCAATTTAGCGCCAATGCAGGCACCCTTGCACCAGATTGTAAGGGTGTCTCGTGCAGGGGAGGATTGCTTATGTGAAGGAAGGTGTCCCTTCCTGCACATAAACAATCCGAGAAATGCCATTCTTTCACTTTCATGCGTGCTGCTTCATGCAGTCTACATGAAAGTGACAAAATGGCATTTATTTTTGAAGTTTGATTATGAACAGGAAGGGACACCTTCCTGTACATAAACAAACAATTACATTATGCTTTTTCCATGTGTGCTGCACAACGGAGCACACATGGAAAAGCAAAAACGAGGAGAAATAATGCATTTCTCCTCGTTTCGCCATCTTAAGACAAATTTTTACCTGGTCTTAATTTTGGCGCTGCCTCCTATGTACGCCACCCTTGTACATAGGGGGCAGCGTCAAAATTAATGGGTGTTGCGGTGGAACGCCCACCGCAACACCCACTGCCGACCCCTTTCACGCAAACCATAGCGTGAATGGGGGCCTTATGTAAAAGGCAGCGTTAAGCCACGTGCATAAGGGGCAGCCCCTATAGCCACCACAGCGTCACTATAGGTGACGTTGTGGTGGCGATAGGTGCTTGTACATATGCCCCATAGTTTGGTGCTTGTCAATTTCTGGGTCCTTTCTAGGATATTGACTAATCAACCACTCTCCTCCCTAATAATTGACTTTTGAGTCACTCAAATCGAGTGTTGTCTCAGATTGACCAAAGGTGGTGTATCAGATGAAACAGTGTATATCATCACTGGAATATACCTTTGTGTCAGTGAAAGGCTGTAACATCTAAAGGGCCTCTAAATATGGATGTCTGAGAAATGTGTTTCTGTTATCTTGCATCCTTTCAGTTCACAACCAGCACAGGAAACCCAATCAAGGAGATCCCCCCTACCTACGATTCAAACCAAATAATGAATTTCATCATCATCAAGGCCCGGCGATAATTATCGCTAAGCGCACTTAGCGCTAGGATAATTATCGCCGGGAAACGTGGAATTTTATCGCTGAGATAGCATGCTATTAGCAACGCTTGTCTCAAAAGCGATAAAATTTCAAGCGCTAACTGCCAAATGTGAGATTATCGCTGGAAATCCAGCGATAATCTCACAAATCCAACGTTAATCTCACAAAGTTTGGCGATAGCTTGATGATAGGGCACGGCATACTTAGCCATGATATCCACCCTACATTGGATATCATGGTAAATCAGTCTTGAAGCAGGAGTAAGGAAAGTAGCGATAACAGAGGTTATCGCTACTTTGCTTGTCGCTCTGCAGTTTAGCGTGGCCATTGATAATTGGAGAAATGTCACTTAGCGACATTTCTCCAGTTATGTCAGGGCAGGAACGCCCACTTTGCATCTCATTAGAGATGCAAAGCTGGGCGTTCAGAATACAGGCGCTAATGCAAGGTTTCACGCGATAGCATGACCTTGCTGATTAGGCGATAAAATTATCGCTGCTTTTCGTCCGAAAACGGACGCAAAGGCGGCGATAATTTGTTATCGCCTCGTTGATGATATGCACCATTCAGAGTTAGCTTTTGTTATGTGAGGGTCAGGAGACTACTAAAGGCAGGAGAGGAGAGCAGGTGCAGGGTCTTATGGCCCGCTAAGTCTAAGAATAAAGATGCAGCAGTGGCATAGAACTGCAATAAAAAGCACGAAGAAACAAACAGGAAGAAATAACTACAATTTGAGTTCCAGGATGTCCAGAGGGAACACTCTTGCAGCTGGCAATGCCTCCTGGAGTTAAACAAAACTAGCCTCACCCAAATTGGCCCAGCGACTGGAGTTATTCTTAAATTTGGCAGCCACTCTTGTGCTGCACTGTAAAAAACCGCAGTGAGTAACCACTTGCTTGGAGTTACCCACTGGGCCATTCGATCTTTAGCAGAATCATGGAAGAAAAACCTGGGGAGCTGGTGTGCATTGCTTTTCCCAGGTGGACCAGCACCGTGGCTGAGCTGTTTCATAACGGGTTCCCTTAGTTAAACATTGGGGAGCTTAATGTCTGCGCTTCCTCACTAAGCAGGGACCCAGAATTTGTGCCAATTCCCCTGTAAGCTCGCAGGTCTGACTTCAATCCCCTCTATTGGTGGGAGCCCACTTAAAGGGCCCACTCTGGGAGCACCATGGTGCAAAGTGGCACACTCTCTATGCTCCTGTTCAGGGTGAGCACAATGCAAGGACAAGATGAGGTGTAGGCTTTGATGCTTCGCACCAGAAACCAATATTGGGAAGAGCAGAGGAGCCAGCATAGACCACTTACTTGATCGGGACAACCACCTTGTGGGGCTGCCACAAGCAGGCCCCTCAGTAGTGATCCTATGTGAAGGAGGAAGTTGTCAATCCACGTTGTGGTATCAGTGGACCAGGAAGAGCCTGTGATATAGCCCAATGTCTCCTTGAGCTGACCTTTTGTTGTGCTCTGGGAGTGATCATTGATTGCTAGGCAACGTGATTGAATAGCAAATATATGGCTTTTGTGTACCAGTTTGTACTGTTTCCTATAAAAAGCTTGTCAAAGCCCAGAGATATACCTTTATAATAGTAGAAGTGAAAAAATATATGTGCACAATTATTGTAACTTCCTGAAATGTATAATAATGATAAATATCCAAATTCTAATACTGAATGTATTAGGAGGAATCTGTGTAAAAGCTAGTTGACCCGACTCTTTATTATTACATACCATATGATCGCTATGCGACACTTGAAGTTGCGTTCCTGAGGGATAAAAAAGGTAGATTTCCCGTATATAAGGAGTATCTGACCTATATTATGTTAGCATGATGCATCTATACATACACTCCCTGTTTGATATATATGCTTTTGCTTGGAGGAAACTTGTTTATTTCCTCCCTGTATATCTATTGCTAAAAGAGTATGCTGAGAAACCATACAGATGCCATCTTCTGAGCATATGCTCGAGCACGGGCCGTGATCACGTGTTGATCACGTGCAGTTGTCAGGCCCCAGTTTCTCTGAGTTACTGGTAGCAGCTGAAGGTAGGCTGTTTGCTCAACTGTTTTAAGACTCAAGGTTGCATCTGGCTTTGGGGGTGATAAGTGCATTCCTGGAGGCACCGTGTCTACACTCCCAGGCATCAAGACGAAAGGGAGTCACCCCTCCTGACTTCATCAGTAATAGATAGTAAGGCCTTTGTACTGGTCTGATGTGTGCCATATATGGTCTTTTCCTGGAGCTCGAGGGCCAACTGGTGTTTTTCCTTTTACAGTGATTGTATGTGTTAAACCGAAAAGTATATAACCTCATGTTTGAATACGAGCCAACAGTCTTCTCGGCGCACCTGATGGGTTAGGTTCGGAGAGGCTCCTCTATAGAGTATTTTGTTTAATAAATGATTGAATCTTCTTCACTGCCAACTGACTGATTATTTGGTAATGGTATTGGGACTATTGGTAGGTATAGTCCTTTAGTTTATTTTTACAGTACATCAGTTGGCGACTCTGGTGGGACTCCGTGACTGGGTCGTCCTCCCCGTAAATGGGTGGTAAGAACAAGGGGTAATTCTGGTCGAGCGGGTGGACAGAAAAAGGATCCTTTGAAATGTAGCCATCTTTGGTATGAACTTACTCCGCTCTCACGATCAGGAGCAGTATGTGTTGGTCTTCAGGAGTTGACAGTGGAGAACACGCAATTGTACCTGTGTGCACCAGGTGAGTGGAATTGTTTGGATGTTCTTGGCATGCACTGTTGGGCAGTGCTTTTAAAGCAGTTAACTGTGTAAGTATTTGGTGGTCAGTGTACCACGGAGTATCTTGGGGGTCTGACGGGGCAGCATTGTGGTGGCTGCACGTATAGATGCTCTACGGACCTTTTGTGAATAATAGAGACGCCGATCGGATGCCCGGTGTGGCACGTGTAGTGCGCGCCCAGCCAGACTGCTCTCTGAAAAGCCTGTGGCTGTACCTGGGTAGCCTTGGGAACACATCTGAAGCGGTGCTAATGAAGCAGGCTTAGTCAGAATAGTCCCAAGAGTGAACCAGGAAGGCTGCGGGATGGTCTGTAGGTCGCTCTGTTGTTATACCGGTCTGACGGTCTCTTGGTAGTCTTTGGACTGCTTGGTTTTGGTATCTCTCAGTCTTGGAATCTGAATTTGATTGATTCTCCATGAACAGGAGTCGACGGGCTCTGTTCTTTGTTTGAAAAGACATCATTTTTGAATATCTTTGTATGGATATATATATATTATTGTCTTGTGTATGTTTGAATGAGTGTGAGGTTGTATGTTTTGTGAATGTTTGAACATGGCCATGTTTGGAAGTTTATTTTTATGATCGAATGAGGAACACGTGACGGCAATAACCATGCTGTGTTTTAGCAAACTGAGTTGTTTTGGATGTTGTTGCTGCCCTAATGATATGCGTTTGGCTGAATGTCAACCTGCCCCACCTGAGGGCTGCCCAAGTTATGATATGTGTGTAAAGCATGCTATTACACCTCTCTTGTTTAATACACTATGGCATAAATATACTAAAGATAATATGGAACTACAATGGCCCTTAACTGGGTCTTTCCTGCAGGATCGATTATTTTCTAAACGTCGTGGACAGTCAATGTTTGACTCCCTAAGCCAGTGGCAAAAGGAAGCAAAGCGTAGACGTATGTGGGAGGAGAAAGTATGTAGGATGAAAGGACATCAGACGATTACGCAGAAACCTATAGCTTATGATAAAACACAAACTGAACAAGGGACTGATTGTGCAGACAGACAATTTAGATTGCAAGTGGATAAGACCTATATGGCTAGGACTGAAGCGGAAGATGAGATAGAGGATTTATTGGATACTCGTCCACCTCCACCTTATGCTCCGCAGCGTATATATCCTGTTGTTCCCCCGACTCTAGTACAGGCCCCTTCAGCTTCTGCCCCTGTTGTTTCCTCTTCCCTTGCCTCTCCGGGAACCTCCTCTGTTTTGCCTCCCTCATTGTCTGAGACGGCTTCTTTATGGCCCGTTACACTGCCGTCTTCCGTTATATCCACAGCTGTTTTGTATCCCCCTACCCCTGTGTGGGCTTCCCTTTCTGCGAGCACAACCCCATCTCCAGCTGTTTCGACTCCATTTCATGCTCTGGGGGATTATGATGCATGGAAAAACAGATGATTGAGAATCAGTCATCCCAGTGGATGCGACAGCCTATTTACACTATAACTGATATATGGTACACGCTTAGAGACTATGAACCCGTTATGCAGCAACATGCCTTGAAACACATGGCTGCACGTATTATTATTCTCTGAGAACAGTGTTTTCCAGGAGGGATGGCCCCCCAAGTGATGTATGACGTCCGGGACAGGGCTCATAAGTCTGAACTTAGCCCAGATGAAGTGTATAGAAATGTGGAGGTTTTATTACATTATCGAGAACGGATGCATCAAAAGTGTCCCTCGTGGGACACTCAGCATCCTATGCGAGAAGTTCATCCTATCTTTCGTCCTGAAATACTGGAACTAAAGAATGACCAGGGAGTGGTGACTAGACCTCGTGTAGAGGCCCGAGTGCAGGAGCAATGGGTTTACACCCCCTGGAAGAGGAGTGCAGTCCTCTCACTAAAATCACAATTACCCGACCCCCGTAAGAATCCCATGGCTTATTATAAAGAACTCAAAGAAGCGGCCTCTTCGGCCGTTATGACCTTAGCTGACATAGAGCTATTTTTTGCATTGTTAGTTCCCGTTGACGCATGGCGTCGGTGCACGATCAGGACCATGCTCAAGAATTAGGCGGAACATGGGAGCAGATAAAAGATTGGGACAAGGATCGTAAGCCTGGAGATAAGCCGAAACTTGAATTATTGGCATTACCTGGCCGTATTATCACTTACATGCATTCCTTAATTCCGTCTCGTAAGGTGGATTGGGACAAATTGACCGCATGTAAACAGAAGAAAGATGAAAGTGTTTCTGATTTTTTCACTAGATTTGAGGGCGTATTCATTGATTTTAGTGGACAGGATTTATCATTGGAAGGCGGTATACGATTATTTGTTAATCGTTTTGTGACCCATTTGTTACCAGAAGTCTCTGCACGGCTACAAGCCGCTGAAAGTACCTGGACCACTTCCACACCCTCGGTAATATTGAGTATGGCCCAATATTACGAACATAGAGAAAATGAGAGTAAGGATAAGACGGAAAAGAGAACGAAGGATCTTAAAACACGGGTGTTGTTGCTACAAGTTGTTCAAGGACGAGGCAGAGAGAGAGGCGGTAGAGGGTTCGTCCCGAGAGGGGCGGGAACTGGACGAGGAAGAGGGCCGGCTGTCGTTTTGGGAATAAATCAGTGTGCTTATTGTAAGGAGGAAGGGCATTGGCGATTTCAGTGTCCGTTGTTGCCGGCCCAGAACGGGGCTATGAGAAGTAGAGGAAGAGGTCAGGGAAGTGTGGATCGCAGTGATATGCCACGAGAAGAGGCGACGCAAGTTGAACAAGAAAATAATTATTTTGATAATCCAAGAGGTAGGCCGTATTATAATGAGCAGTGTGCAATGCACGCGACCGAAGGGTATGCTTATACATAGGATAGCCATGGACAGAGTAATGGCCAGGTGTCAGTACCCGTTGATCAGCAAGGACCTTATGTAGAGGCGCATTTGATGGGGACATCTGAAATGTTTTTAGTTGATACGGGTGCAATGAATAGTTCTATTTCTCGTTCACTGGTCCCAGGGGCTGCTCTGTCAGGGCACAATAATGTTTCGGTAGGATTCTCGGGAATTCCGGTGGTGAGCCCCATCTCCAAACCTATTCCTTTTACAATTGGTCCTGTTACAATAGACTCCCTGTTTCTTTTGACTTCCCATTGTGGCGAAAATTTGTTGGGCTTGGATTTGTTGAAGAAATTACATGCTAAGATTCATTGTTCATCTGATGGTGTTTACTTGACTATTAATTCCTTTGGGAAGCATACTTTGCAGTGTTTCACTAAAAATGAACCCCTTCCTCCTGAGTTTGCTGCAATTCCGGCAACATTGTGGGCCACTGGTGACACAGATGTAGGATTATTAAAGATTCCGCCCATTTCTATTACTTTGAAGCAAAATGCTCGGCTTCCTCATATACCTCAGTACAAAATTTCTCAGGCTGGCGAGAAGGCTTTGCTCTCCATCATCAAGATTTGGTACAAAGAGGTGTGGTGGAAGAGACAGCTGCTAATGTGTGCACCAGCCCCATTTTGCCTATCTTAAAGAAAGCCCCTGTTGGAAGCGATCCTAACTATGCTGATACTTATCATTTTGTGATTGATTTGCGTGAAATTAATAAAATAGTGGTGCCCCAATACCCTGTGGTTTCAGACATTCCTACTATTCTCACTATGATTCCTCCTACTGCTACATATTTCTCTGTGATTGATTTAAAAATGCTTTCCTTAGCATTCCGATTCATCCTGATAGCTGCCATATTTTTGGCTTCTCCTTATCTGGTCACAGCTTCCGGTTCTGCCGCGCTCCCCAGGGGTACACAGAGAGCCCTAGTATTTATCGTCAAGCTTTGAAAACATTGTTGGATGATTTGGTCTTGCCCCCTGGTAATGTGCTTTTGCAATACGAAGATGATTTGTTAGTGGCCTCTGATACCGAGGAAGGTTGTAAGAAGGCCACTGTAAAATTATTGTCTCATTTGGCTGCTAATGGCAATAAAGTATCCCTTTCTAAATTTCAATATTGTCAACAGGAGGTGACCTATCTCGGTCATCTACTGTCGAAGGAGGGGAGGAGACTAACCCCTGAGCGTGTGACTACCATTTTTAATTTGTCTGTACCTCGTACTCAGCGTGATGTTCGTGCATTTCTCAGCAAAACTTCTTACTGTCGCCAATGGATCCCTAATTTTTCCCTTCTTACTAAACCTCTTTTGTACTTAACCACTAAAGATGTGCATGAACCTTTACCCTGGACTGATGCTTGTCAAGATGCTTTTGACTCTTTGAAATCTGCGCTTTGTTCTGCACCTGTTCTTGGTACTCCTGACTACAGAAACCTTTTTTGCTTTCCGTAGACGAGGTGGACGGTTGCTTGCTTTCTGTGTTAACACAAGGATTTGGTGGTAAGCAGAGACCTTGGGCCTATTTCTCGGCGGTATTGGATAACGTCGCCAGAGCACTCCCTAGCTGTTTAGGAGCTATTGTTGCGGTGGCTATTCGACAGTCGGAAGGGCTCATTCTGAACAGTGACCTCACAGTGATGGTACCGCACACTGTGGATACATTATTGAACAAAACAAAGACCCAGCACCTTACGAGTGCGCGTCTTACCGGATACAAATTGACTTTGTTTGCTCCACACATTACGATTAAACGATGTGCCACTCTGAACCCTGCCACGTTACTACCCCTCCCTTCAAATGAAAAGAACAATGATGTTCATGATTGTATATTTCAGACTGAGGAAGAAACTAAGGGACGAGTAGACCTGACTGACACTCCTCTATCTGACCCTCAAGGGGAGTTGTACGTCGATGGCTCTTGTTTCAAGTTACCAGATGGCACGACAACTGCTGCATATGCGATAACTACTCTTCACACTATAGTTGAGGCTTCTCCAGTACCCTATCAGTCAGCACAGGCGGCTGAATTAGTGGCATTGCTTCGGGCCTGTGAGTTAAGTGAAGGTCTGAGAGTAAATAGTTACACCAACAGCCAGTACGCCTTTGGCATGGCTCATAGTTTTGGCCGACTTTTGGCAGAGAGAGGTTTTCTTACTTCTCATGGTCAGCGAATACAGCATGACCCCTTGATTTTGCGATTACTGACAGCATTGACATTACCAGAAATAGTGGATATAGTCAAATGTAGTGCACACAAGGCAGTGGTTGATGCAGTGGGGGAGGGTAATGCCTTTGCCGATCAAGTGGCTAAGGAAACTGCAAAATCCAAATTAACCTCAATGTTTGTGACTAGCTCTGCTAGGTGGGTAGCTGACACAGAGATGTTTGATAATACCATGGAGAGTGTCCGAGAATAACAGAAAGAAGCTACCCCTATTGAATTGGCTCACTGGAAAGAGCGAATCGGGAGATTAGATGCAGATGGTTGTTGGATTGATCTGACAGAAAAGCAGCTGTGGCTGTTGCCTAATGCATTAGTGAATGCGGTGATGACAATGGCACATGGTTCAGCTCATATTGGGGTGAAAGGTATTTGTGCATCATAGATCCTGTATGGTACAATCCCAATATTTCTAGGACCGCTGCGCATTTGGTACAATATTGCATGGTTTGTTTACGACATAATCCAGGGGGCAGGGAGCCTGTTCTGAGTGGAAACTGTGCACCACCATCTATGCCTTTTGAGGTGTTTCAAATGGATTATATCCAGCTGGAGCGCATTAACAATTTGAAGTATGCCCTGGTCGTGGTATGCGCTTTTCGTAAATGGGTGGAAGCCTACCCGACAAAAGAAAACACTGCTTTGGCAACGGCAAAGGCGTTGGTAAAGGAGTATCTCCCTCGCTACGGATTGCCTCGTGTGATCTGGAGTGATAACGGAAGACATTTTAATGCAGAACTCATCACACATATGTGTAATGGACTACAGATAAACAGAAATTCCATGCGGCTCGACACCCCCAGTCCGCTGGGTTGGTCGAGAAGTATAACGGGATATTAAAGCTCAAATTAGCTAAAATTCAAGAAAGTACTGGATTAAGGTGGCCAGATGCTCTGCCACTGGCATTAATGTCAACACGAGTTACCCCACATTCTCGTTCTGGTTTGTCTCCGTATGAGGTCATTTTTGGGTGCCCTGCTAATGTTTGGGGCGTCCCGAGACCCAGAACGTTCCGTGATATAGAGTATCCTATGCTGACAGACTATTTGTATGCTTTGACTAAAGATCTTCGTTCCATTCATCAACAGGTCTCAGCAGTTTTGCAGCCCCTGCCGGAGGGTCCTGGACATCGTTTGGAACCAGGACAGTGGGTTCTGGTCCGTAACTATCAGCGAAAATCCAGTTTGGATCCTCGTTGGTCTGAACCATTTCAAGTCTTGTTGGCCACGTGGACGGCGGTAAAAGTGAACAGCAAGCGACACTGGATTCATCTGTCACATCTGAAAAAACTACCCCTCCCGCTTCCATATGATCAGCGAATCCAAGACGGGGTTCTGACTCAGGAAGGTGAGCGAGTTCCTCGATTCATCCCATTTTCTGATGCCCAGGTAATTGGAGAAGGGCAAGGAGAAGGTGCACCGGGCTCGGAAGGGGCTCTGTCATCAGCACAATTGATCGCCCCAGATTCTGTTGTTCCTACAGCTAACCCAGAGGCTCGCAGTACCCCTGTTTCACCGGATTCGTCATCCTCTGTTTTTTTCTCTGATCAAGAAGTGCCTGGCCATACTCGATACAACCTGCGGCCCAGAAAACAACACGGTACACCAGGTGAACATGGTAGGAGACAGGGAGAGACTTGAGTGATAGGGTACAGACCTGTGCTATGAATGTCTGTTAGATACGCCTCTGGTGTACTGAGCGAGACACTGGACTGAACGCGCTGAGAGTCTTGAACATTTGTTTGCTCTGTTCAGAAGGAAAGACTGAATTTCATGTTCAAAGGGGCCCAGGTTGTGTTTTCTTCAAGGGTTGTGTGAGAACATAACTCCAACGTGAGAAGTTTGTTTTGGTATTATCTGTGATGAACGATAGGAGCCTGCCTGTGAGGCTCTAAACGGACACAGGAGAGAAATACCCTCTGGCAAGTTGGACTGCATTGCCCTAGTTTATTGTCGGACTTTTAGTTAGCATGTATCCCTTTGCTCGTTTTGTTCCTGAAGAGGAACATCCTTTTGTACCACGCTATTTTCCTAGACATATGCCTGTTTTTTCTAGTTGGACCAATCGTGTTAAAATTGCATTTATAGCTACTATAGCAATATTGTTAATTATATTACTGAGAGTACTCATATATTTAGAATTTCGCCACCCTATGCATACTGTTTTAGGAACAACTACCCCACCTCCGGAACATGTGTCATACTTTAGCCCCTCACAAGGAAAGGCATCGGCAGACCTATGTGAATAACGCATTTGAAAATGCTTCATCAAACACACAGTGCCACCAATACTACTAATTGTTGGGTTTGTGGCCTTTTACCATCTGTTATGCACAAGCACGACTTAAGATTGAACTGTTTTAGTTAGCTACATCATGCTAAAAGGGCCGTTCTGAGGGATAAAAAGGGTAGATTTCCCGTATGTAAGGAGTATCGGACCTATATTATGTTAGCATGATGCATCTATACATACACTCCCTGTTTGATATATATGCTTTTGCTTGGAGGAAACTTGTTTATTTCCTCCCTGTATATCTATTGCTAAAAGAGTAGGCCGAGAAACCATACAGACGCCATCTTCTGAGCATATGCTCGAGCACGGGCCGTGATCACGTGTTGATCACGTGCAGTTGTCAGGCCCCAGTTCATCTGAGTTACTGGTAGCAGCTGAAGGTAGGCTGTTTACTCGACTGTTTTAAGACTCAAGGTCTCATCTGGCTTTGGGGGTGATAAGTGCATTCCTGGAGGCGCCGTGTCTACACTCCCAGGCACCAAGACGAAAGGGAGTCACCCCTCCTGACCTCATCAGTAATAGATAGTCAGCCTTTGTACTGGTCTGATGTGTGCCATATAGGGTCTTTTCCTGGAGCTCGAGGGCCAACTGGTGTTTTTCCTTTTACAGTGATTGCATGTGTTAAACCGAAAAGTAAATAACCTCATGTTTGAATACGAGCCAACAGTCTTCTCGGCGCACCTGATGGGTGAGGTTCGGAGAGGCTCTTCTATAGAGTATTTTGTTTAATAAATGATTGAATCTTCTTCACTGCCAACTGACTGATTATTTGGTAATGGTATTGGGACTATTGGTAGGTATAGTCCGTTAGTTTATTTTTACGGTACATCAGTTGGCGACTCTGGTGGGACTCGATGACTGGGTCGTCCTCCCCGTAAATGGGTGGTAAGGACAAGGGGTAATTCTGGTCGAGCGGGTGGACGGAAAAAGGATCCTTTGAAATTTAGACATCTTTGGTATGAACTTACTCCGCTCTCACGATCAGAGTATCCCCAGCTGCTAGTGACCCTTCGCCGGCGTCCTATGGGCGTAACCCAGGAGTTTTAAAGGGTACAATACGCATGATTAATGTCAAAAAATGTCTGCAGTTTCTTTGTACTCATTGAGGATCTTGTAAGATGGAATGCAAGAGTTTGTATTGCCCTTTCTCATTAGGGCTTTGAATATGTATTTTTTCTTTGTATTTATTAATTGATAGGCGAGCTTTTTAACGAATATTCTTTACATAGGGTGAATCAAATGAATGGTACACAGGATTATAATTATATGTGTGGATGACATAAAGTTGTTTAGAGCTGTGAATGAAGATTGAGCGATGACATAAAGATACAATTATAATTCAAGTATTAATAATTTAATAAATGAACAAATGAACATTCACTAATATCTGCAGTAATTATTATAACTTATGTATTTGTGAAGTGCACTTTCACCACATGAAGCACCTTGTCGCTGAATATCCGGTGTTTGTTGTTACCCAACTCACTGGTACTCATTATATAAACCTCAGATCAATGAAAGACTGAGTGGACTACCAGGATTCAAATCTGTGGCATGAGGTCAAACACAGGTGTCTATAATAGATTAGTCCACTGAATCACCAGATCCAGTGCATCAATATTTGATATTAATATATGTTTGTTTTTCTTTCTAGCACATTATTAAGTTCTGCCTAAACACCCCCTTTTAGCTAGACTACTGACTCTATCATGGCTCCTTTCGCATGAAGTTAAACTTTCTCTCAGGTAGGAAAATTAGTAATAATCTCTGAATAAAAAGTGGAATAGTCTGACTGACATAAAACATTGCCTCATTCAACAGGAGTATGAAAACATTATCGACATCCTACCATTAAAGAACTGTCAAACAAAACACCATAAATGCATTTTATAAATATCTTTTCAGTCATCCATGGCCCTGCATTGCTAAAAAGAGCTCTGTAAAATATGGGGTAGATGCCAGCAAAATTATGATATGTATTTACATACTGGAAAAGCATAGATGAATAAGATAGCACACTGTATCTCTAAAGATATGCAAAGAAGAGTAGAATAATCAGTTAGAAAAAGCATAAAAGTGAATTACTATTATGAAAATATTATTTAAGTAGGTATAGTTGCACATACATTATCTTCACTTTTCTCTCTGGAAGAAATCATAGAGACTACAGACCTGATCTAGAGGTTGGCAGATGTATCATAATTTCTCCATCATGGTGGATCTAATCTGTTCATCAGCATGGTGATTATCCACCTTCCAAATTTAGAGTTTGTCTTGATGGACCGGCGTTCATCATGATGGAGTGAGATCTGTTAGATGAACTTCAACCCTCTGTTGTTGCTCTCCCTGTCCTCCAATATTGGACAGCATTTCATCAACGTTGGAATAGCGGACATCCGTCAAACATATATGTTGTTGCCTTCAGATAGGGACAGAGGGACCCACATGACAGATCACAGCAATGGCGGACATATCCATTAACCTTTACAAAGATGTCCGCCAACATACACCCACTCAAAATAAACCCACAAACACCTGAAGCTCCCACACCAAAATAGACACTCATCAAACCACACAAACCATTTACCACTCAGAATACAAAGCACCAGAAGCAGAGCTACCTAATAGGCATTGCTTAAAATGTCTGAAAGACACACCAGATTCTCAGAAAACTAGTTAATTGTGAGGGTGGATAAGATAACTAGTGTTGAGCCCACTTCTTTAATGTGCAGGTCTAGACAATAACAATGAGCCAGAGAAAGAAAATGTTGGTAATAATTGTGGATAAGATGAATGCTCTCTCCAGCACCGGATACTCACAGAAGGATATCCACAAACAGTGGAACGACTTGTGCATGAAAGTCTGTTCCCTCCCTTCCAGGGCACATCAGGTAGCCCTGACAACTATTGGTGGCTCTCCCAGGACCCTCATCCTCATGCCCTGGGAGCAGAAGGTGTTGTCAATACTCCACTCTGAAGACATTATGGGAATTCCATGTTGGGTGCAGACTGTTAGGTACATACACTAGGTGTCCCACAAATACAAATCAACCCTCTTCACACTTTAATTCTTGTGGTGAATCTTTACACTAATGACAAACTATTTTCAAAAGGGTGCCTCCTGATGTCTGTCACAACTCACTGAATTCCCTAAATAATCACAATCTACCATTTTCTCACTCTGGCACACCATTCGCCTTATCATAGCTCAAACTGGAACATAATTGAACAGGTGTGACCTTATATTTGGACCACAAATCACCAACCTCATGTAACAACAATGTCTATAGTTACTCATAACTCTGTAAGGCCGTCCTGTCTTATCAAACATACGACATAAAACTCTCTTGATCTGTTACAATATCATATAAAAATTTCCAGTAGTACAAAAATGTTTTAGTTCTGCTTTTTGAATTAACATCACTACATTATGGGAGCATAATTTCATTATTTTAGTTGAACTATTGAGCTAACACACATGATTGCAATGACTTATCACAGCCAAGGAATACAAATGTAGTGGCACAGTGAAGTTGTTCCATTTTGTCAACTAAGTAACACACTACTGTGACACACATTATCCTCACATATGATATGAGTAGGCCTGCCCTTGAAAAGTGCAACAACTACTAGTTTTTACTAAAAATTAACACAGATCTATTGGCTCATCCACAATTAAGTGTGGATAAAGTGTCCTGTATCTGCCCACCAGAGTGGTTCATCTGTCTCACTCCACTGTAACACAACATACCTCCATTAACAACAGATTTTAATTGGTTGAGGCATGGTTGCCAGCTGATTTCCGGAGATTGTAAGTCTGTATATAAAATACTGTCATAGATAATATGTAAGAACTGAGAAAAAGGCCTGCTTCTGCACTGTGTATTTTGATAAAAGACCATTTCTACAAAAGGGGGTTGATGAATTATAGTTATCAGCAAGCCTAAATGCTTTTGACTCACATGTTCATATTGTCTATTAGAAAACGGTGTATGTTTTAGTAGTTTCTGCCTATTATAGGATAGTACAAATTTATTGTTTTTTTAAAGTCAATAAGGAATCTTGAGAAGCTCTTTTTAATGCACTCTTTTATGTATGTTGCAATCTGAGTTTGATGTATACCCACTATAACTTCCCTAAAAAGTCTACGATTTTTCAACATTACTAATTCTGAAAGCTGAGAGTTTGAGGGATTCTAAATTGCATAGGGCTGCGATAGACATTGGAACAATAGTTACAAGCAACATTGACATACACCAGATCACATCTGCTCTGTGAACCTCCAAGTCCCTTCACTTCTCTCTATCTAAATATTTCACACAGAATATTTTTAGATGTATAACTTTATATTTATATCTTGAACCTCAATTCCATTAGTAGATCACAACATTCATTGATGAGCAGTCTGACATTATAAACATCAATAAAGGGTAAATGTTCAATATATTGCAATAGCAATTTATTTAGTACCAACTATCAATTAAAAAAAATATTTGTTTTGTATATTTTTCTTTAAAGTGGAGAAGCAAGATCGCAGTCTTTCACCTCAATGCAAAGATCGTAAGCCTTCAGTAGGAGCAGCAACATTTTTTATGACAATTGTCTTGAAGATCAGCCGGGTCCATCAACTTTGTGTGGTCAGTGGCCTAGGCCTCTCCTCTTCCTTGGGGACACAAGATTAACAACAACCAGCAGAGTCCTCTCCTCATTACCTACATCATTGCCCCATAAGCCCCCTGTGGCCCCATACCCATGACAACTGTGGCGACCTCTGTCCTGGTTCCTGTGACAAACACAGCCATAACCATACTGTACAACCTGGACACACTACACCTGTGGATAACCAATCCAGGCCAATAGGTAAGGGTTGTGGCCAGACCTGCTATGGGGAGGGAGGGACCATAGTCAGTACCCTAATGGGTGCATTGGCGTAGCTGGAGTATTAGCTAGGCCATATGAATGACCTCCTTAGGGCCTACAACTATTCCCTAACTCTACATGGGTGGTGCATGCTGGCTACAGAACATTGACTGCAGCAGTGTCTGATTTACCTGCCACTTTGGGTGGAATCTAAAGTTTTTTGCAGGCACTGGTAATATGGACATCTGCTATGCAAACCACTGGCATATTGATGGAGTGAAAAGGATTCCTATATGGTGCGCTTACACCCGGTCATCAAATGGCACAAATGCAACCTAAGTTCCACCTATGTCAGTGATGAGTCTGGAAGCAGCGGTAAGAGTGGCCTTTAGGGGGACCAGCTTGGCTCGAGACAGGCCACATAGTGTAGCCTTTCTGTAATCCAGCCTTTGAATGACTAGAGCTTGGACTGCAGATTTAAGGTCATCCTGGAGGAGGAAGCTCTATGATCCAACGGAGCCATTTTAGCCATATGTGAGTATATCCCCTCCTGCATCCTCTCCTTATCTGGTAGACGTAAGGCAAGCTCTTGCTGTCCGTCCTCTGTGTGCCAGGATTCAGAGCAACTGAAAGAAAAGAAAGAAAGAATGCTAGAGGAAAGATGGCTCCTTCCAAGAACACTGACAAAGGACATCTCTTTTCAGGAAGAGTGGGTTGGGGCCACGAAACAGAAAAAGGAAGCTGATTTAAAGTTCAAGGCTCAGAGGATTTCCGGATTCCTTCCTGGAATGCTGCAAGCTGACGGCGATGGAGAAGAGAGTAAACAGAAGTGTTGTGAGGAAGAGGAGGACAATGGCCTGAGGACCAGAGAGGGCGAGGAGGCAGAGAAGTCCGGAGTCAAAGGGGAAAAGGAGGATCCCACAGAAACCTGATCTAAGGAGTAATGGACACCACCAGAGAAAGTGCAATAGCCTGCCACAACTCTGGAAAGTTGTGGCCAGTTTGGTGAGTGCATAGGTCCCACTGTGTTTATGAAGGGGGAGGAGGAGGAAAGCTAGGGCTTAGTTAAAGAGACAAGTTTTTGTCTTTTTTTTGTAACTCCCAAACCTTATCCCTCTCACTAATGGATGGTTTGCTTTTTGGTATTCAGTGGTAGTGATTAAAGTATGAGAAAATTCTCTTTAGAACTCTTTGGTCGAGAGGAGGGGGAGAAGAAAAACACATGCTGACACATGGCTGCATTGGTGACAGTATCATTTAATTCATGTGAGAGACACAGTACTTACAGCATTTTTTGTTCTGCTTTATTTTGAGGCTGCTGGCGATGACAAATATATCCAGGGTTTAGAAGAAAAGGAACCAGAGATTATCACTATGCCTGTCAATTGTTACCAACCAAACCCTGGGACCCTCATGTCAACTTTTATTTGTGTATGTTTAGTTTGAGGTTTAATCAATAAACAGTCACAATTTGAAAATTAACAAAGCCTCCAAAGTCATATTTCTACCCGGCCCTCCCACAAGTGGTGTCAGAAGTGGGATTGGAGGAAGTGGAGGCTATGAGGAATAAGATGGTGGAAGAACACCAACGGTTGGAGAAAGTAATGGATACATTCTTAACCACTGCAACAGAGGACCAGAAGACATTCCATAAAGCCATGTTAAGTCAAGGTGAAAAACTTGATAAAGTGACACAGTTGCAGGATGCAGCCATCAGAAGACTGACAAACATGTAAGAAAACAAAGGGGTCACACTGCCCTCCCCTCTGTAATGTTACAAAAAATATGTAGAAGCTGAAGACCCAGGCTTTCTTTTTTTAACAGTTTTGAGCACCTAGTGCAAGCAGCAGCCTGGCCCGCTGAGAGATGGAGTCAGTATTTAGGGCCCTTACACACAGGAAAATTACACACACTATAATGCAGCTAATCCTAGAGAGACTACCCCTTATACGGACACTAAAAAGACAATCCTAGAGAAGTAAGGGGTACATAGGGAAACTTACCAAATTAGATTGAGACTTATTAGATGTACATGGAACCCCTAGGGCAATATATATTTGGTGAGAGATATGACAGGTGGCTTAACCCATTGACTGCAACCAAGGTGAAGATATTGAAAAAGATTGACCTAGAACAATTTCTTGCTTGCTTACATCCCCCTATACAAAGATGGGTTCGGCAACACAGTAATGTAACCCTAGAGATGGCAGTAGAGATTGCAAGTCCCTACAGCCGTGCTCAAGAGTCCTCTAAAGGACAGGAGGACAGCTGGTGGAGTGGAAAGAATACCGCAGTAATGAGGTCTTTAAGACCAATAGGCTAAAAAAAAATCAGATTGTCCCCATAGGATTAGGAGGGCCACGGAAACCAGAGCGTTTCCCCATAGTGCCTGGGCCCAGTCAGAGATCTATTCAACCTGAGCCCCAGTGTTATAACTATGGGGGAATCGGACATTTTGCCTTGCTATGTCTCTATAAGGAAGAGCCAATGGAAATAGGAATAGCAAGATCATCATACTACAGCACTTCAGGAACCAAACCCTCCTACCGTTGTCTAACAAAGACCAATGGGGACCCTATCCCAGCACTTTTAGACTTCAGCTGTCACCTGGGCGCTATCAGACTGCAAATTATCCATGGTGGACCCCAGGAACCACATGGGGTAGTACACATGCATTGTGTTTACGGGGACAAGAAGAAGTATGCTGTTGCTGAGATTACCCTACAACATGGAAATTACCCGGTTGTTCCTCTACATGTATGAATGATTCCCCAATCTCTGAACCTCTCATTATATTTCCTGATTATCCAAACCTAGAAAATCTGGTCTTGGACACCGGGTAGGAAGGAGATTCTTGGTGGGAAAATGCCCCATTTGAACAAATGGGAGATGAAGAATGGCCTATTCCAAAGGGATGGAAAAGTAGGAAACAGAAAAAGCTGAAAAATATATGATATCAAGGGGGATGCTAGGGTATCGAGAAGAGTATGTCTGGGAATCTGATAGAAGTTTCCAGGCAACCCAGAAGGAGGAACCCCAATTTTGAGAGGCCTGGAATGTGGCAAGAAGCAGAAGATCTCCACGCGGTAGGTCCCCAATTTTTCACACAATAAGGGTTACTGTATCGGAAAGGGGAGAAACTCAATCCACAAAATTACTTATGCTCTCTCCCTTTAGAGATAAGGTTCTTTTTTTGTCTCAAAGCCATCTATTGGATGGTCACTTTGGACCAGAAAAGACAGAGTAGGCAGTCCTGGATGTGTTTATTGGCCAGGTATCTTTAGCTACATAGAGAAATACTGTTGGGAATGCCCTATTTGCCAGAAACAAATCCAGTTTACAACTAGTAAATCTCCCTTACTTCCCCTGCCCATCATTTATTGGATATTATTGGCCCATTATTACCCTCTCAAACTGGGTGCAGATACATATGGATATTGGTGGACTACGTCACGCGATATGCCAAAGCTGTTCCCTTATGCCATCCTACCACTACTCTTATTGCAAAAGCCATGATCGAGTTTTTTTCACGGGTGGAATTTCCCCAAGAAATATTAACGGACCCCCTTTACCGCTAAATGGGCATTAAAGAAATGTATACAGCCGCCTACCATCCACAAATGGATGGTTCGGTGGAGCAGTATAAGGCCACACTGAAAACTACCTTGAAGAAACTATTAGATTTAGAAGCACATAAGTGGGAACAAATGTTACCACTAGCTCTATTTGCCATCATGTGTCAAAAACAGAGCAGTACAGGGTTCTCACCCTTCGAACCAGTCTTTGGCCTAAAAGCACATACTTTATTAGATGTGGCCAAAGAATCTTAGGAACAGGAAATAAATTACTCCAAGCCCTTGCTGGAGTATGTAATAGAGTTAAAGACCCACTTTAATAAGAACTGAGAGATAACTAGACAGAGTATGGAAAATGCACAACAGGCACAACATGATCAATATGATAAGATGGCTAACCTCAGAGAATTTGAAGTAGTAGATCTAGTATTGTTGATGTTGCCCTCCTCTGACAATAAAATGTTTTGCCTATGGCAAGGATCCTCTAGAAAAAAAACTCATCCCAGTCACCTATAAAATAGAGATGAACAAACAAAAGAGAGAATCACAGATTTATTATGTAAATACATTTAAGAAATGGGAAGCTCACTGCCCAGTTTTCCATGGCTCCACTCCTGCAGAACCCAATCTACTTATCACATGTATTGACCCTGGTTTAGAAGGGAAGAGGCAACAGGTACTGCTTGAACAATTAAAACATTATGAATGGGTATTTTCTACCACCTAGTGTTGGACCACATGATTTATCATTCCATTAATACCGAACCCAGAAGAAAAGTATGCTAAAGCCCTGTAGGATACCTGAGGCCCTAAGGCAAGTCATTTAGGAGGAAGTGCAATTCATGCTGAAAAAGGGAATTATTGAGCCATCTGTAAGTGAATGGAATTCCCATATTTTCCTAGCCCCTGTCCCGACGTCTGAATATGTTTCTGCATTGACTTTAGGGTGGTGAAATAAATGTCTACATTTGATACCTACGCCATCCTGAGAGTCGATCCAATGATCAAAAAACTAGGAGATGCCCAGTATATTCGTACCTTAGATCTATGTAAGGGCTCTTGGCAGGTACCTCTTAATCAAAAGATAAAGATAATATGCCTTCTCTACTCCAGGAGGGTTGTACCAATTCACTGTCCTCCCTTTCAGATTGCATGGCCATCTTCCAACATATGATTAATATTCTGTTGAAGTCACACCAGGCCTATGCTGTTGCTTATATAAATGACATTGTTATCTATAGTCCTACATAGGAGACCCATGTACAGCAATTCGGACACGTACTTCATACTTAGGGCTCTGTGGACCTTGAGGGGAACCCCAAAAAGTCATTTGGCTGCTAGAAGAGTTAAATAATTAGGTTATCTGTTAAGAGAAGGATTGACACAGCCCTAGGCAGCAAAGCTTACAGCTATTCACAAGTACCCTTTCCAAAAATGGAAAGAAACCTTAGTGCTTTCCCTGGGCTAGTAGACTATTATAGAAGATATATACCTCATTTTTCACAAATAGAAGCTACCTTAACTCATCTTTTGAAGAAAAGAAAAAAAGCCGAATTATGGTTAGTTCACCCCTCACAGACTATTCTAGATGCCTTTTGTGGGTTAAAGGATGCTCTCACATCTGAACCCATCATTCAGAGCCCTGATTTTTCACAACCATTCATCCTACAAACTGATGCCTCCTAAGTGGGCTTGGGTGCAATTCTATCCCAGACAGATGAAGAGGGAATTGAAAACCTCATTTTGTATATCAGCCGAAAGCTATTTCCCAGGGGAAAGAATTATGCAACGGTGGAAAAAGAAGCTTTAGCCATTAGATGAGCTATAGAAGCCCTTTGTTATGCTCTTGAAGGATTAGAATTCACCTTGTGCACTGACTACACCCCTCTTGAGTGGATGACTTGTAATTAGGCCTGGGCGGTCAACTTCGCTCCGTTCGCGGAGTTTGCGGAGAGCAGAAAACTCTGTTTCAAGATGTGCAGCAGAGTTTTTTCCCCGCTCACGATCACAAATGGAAAGTTTGCGAGTGCGAGCTGCAGCTCAGGTAGAATTTCAACCCGAGCGGCAGGAATACCAGCACAAACTGCAGTTCCCACTGCACTCCGCCACTCGCGGAACTTCTAAGTGTTTTTTGTAACTTTGCAGAGTTTCGCGTAGCAGAACTCTGCGACCTACGCCCAGGCCTACTTATAATAGGAGCAATAATCCACGCATTTTACAATGGTTTCTGGCACCACAACCCTGCTGTTTCTAAACCTGGCTGCTTATTTTAACAAGCTATTCAATGCCGTTCTTCAAGGGGCTGAGGTTCCCTGCAGTTGAAAGGCTGCTAAAATTGTCCCTATTTATAAGAAAGGTACACAGAACTTTTCTTCCAATTGCAGGCTGATCAGTCTTATTGATGTGGCCTGAAAGTTTTTAACCAGACAGGATTTAGGGACCCTTGAAGAATGGATAGAGGTACAGCAGACTCTGTGTCCCCTACAGGCGGGCTTTCACAAAGGGGTTTGCACAATTGATCAGGTTTTTAGATTTTTACTGATATACTGAAAGACTGTCCTTCTCCAAAAGCACAGATTTACTTGGCTTTTGTAGACCTTCAGTCGGCATTTGACCGTGTTCCATGTGGGAAGCTTTGGGAGGTGCGAAAAAACAATGGGGTCTCTCATGATCTTCTGAAGATTTTGTTTCACCTCCATGAAAATACATATGCCAAAAGTTAGTTAGGGAAAGGGTTGGGTACACACAGATCAGATACCCATTAACAATGGAGTCCGTCAGGGATGTGTCCTTGCCCCGAACCTATTCTATCTGTGCTTAAATGATTTGCCTTTTGTAGCGATCGTGGACTGGTGATCAATCAGACAATGACTACATTTTTGGCCATCAGCCCATATAAGTCTATTAGAAGTTCTAATTTTTATGGGGGACAGACTACTAGATAAGGTCCGCAAGTGTACTTACCTGGGGGTTAGTCTCACTAAATCAGTGTCCTGGGCCGTGCAGGTCGAGAGAAGTAGAGCCTTACCCAGCATGCAGCAGCCTTCTTAAAAATGCATCCGGCATCTCAAGATGGTCAAATATCTCCCGCTCTGAAAGTGTATAGAGCCAAGGCAGAGGCAGTGCATTGTATGGGGCTGAAGTGTGGGGCAATGTTGATCTGACCACATAGGGCAGTGGCTTGGAATACCTTTATAAGAGCACTCACACATCTGCCAAAAAATTCCCCATGGATACCCCTCAGACGTGACCTGGGCCTCAAGCCAATTTGCCACAAAGCCCAACTAAGACATTGCTTTTTATGGCGAAGGCTTAACTAACTGCAGCTTTGCAGAGCTACTAACGTTTCTTTCCAGGATGTAGGCAAGCAATATCAACTGGCTCTCTTTTGTCAAAAATATGCTGCATAAAAAAATCCTTGGTAAATTTTGGTCTTCTTGCCCTGTTTCAAACCACTTATCAAAGACATCCCTCAAAAAGAGCTTCTGAGAATATACATGGGCTGAAGAACTCAGACACATCTCTCCAGGATCCTTGCAGACAAATTTCTAGATTTCAAGATTGATATTGCCTTTGAGCCTCTCCTAGATTATATAACCCCGATAGTTACTAAGAGCATCCACCTTAAATTTTGATATGGCACTCTCCCGATAGAGACACTCCAAGCAAAATGGAACCCAGGTCGTGCTGTGACTACTACATGTCCATCATGTCAGAAGGCAGAGGAATCTCCAGTGCACTTTATATTCTTTTGCCCATCATATGTGCGCCCTAGAAAATCCTGGATTATCCCCTTATGTAAACAACTCGGATGTCGGCAGCATCAGGATGCTCTATGGCTGCTGTGCACTGAATCCAGTCAGGCTATTGTCTGTGCAGTTTTAAAATACTTATACTAAAGCCGGTGCATTAGAATTAAAACATTAGTTTGAACTTCTGGCTAGAATAGAGGCCAATGTTATCTAACAGTGCAACAAGTTAATATGACTGGATTTTTAAGGCTATTGTCCCTTTTTAAATATGTCTCTCTGTTTAACTTTTTATAAATATAGCACTGTGAGGAAGAGGAGGAGGATGGCCGAGGAACCGAGTAGATGGTAAGAAGTCTGGATTCTAAAGGGAAAATTAGGACACCACAGAAACTTGGGTGCATATTATCAAGAAACGACGTTAAAATTATCGGCGCTTTAGCGGCAGAAAACTGCCGATAAAGCAGCGATAATGGGCTTGATAATATGCTGCAGAGAATTCCCATAGAAGCCTATGTTCTGGCCAACATGGGCTTCTATTGGAACTCTCTGCAGCATATTATCAAGCCCATTATCGCCACTTTAGCGGCAGTTTTCCTTGATAATATGCCCCTTGGTCCGAGGAGTGGCGGGTTCTGCCAGATGAAGCGCAGAAGCCTGCTACAAATCCGGAGAGTTGTGGCTAGTGTGGTGAGTGTCTGGGGCCCACTGTGTTTATGAAGGGGGAGGAGGAGAGAAGCCGAGGGCTTAGTTAAAGAGACAAGTTTTTTTTCTTTTTTTTGTGTAACTCCTAACCTTATCTCTCTCACTGATGGGTGGTTTGCTTTTTAGGTCTCGGCTAGCGTAGGCTGCGCCGACATGAGCAGTCTCGCTGGCGAGATTTTATGTTTTTGGGTAGCTTTCACTAGCGGGGTTTAAGCCCCGCCCCTCTTTTCCATTGGCTGGCGTAACCGTTTATGCTGAATAGTGGCCAGCCATTGGAAAAGAGCTTCCAGTAACGTACATTTTTCTCTTTTAGAGCCGTCCCAGT
Organism: Triturus cristatus; assembly: GCF_964204655.1. NCBI lineage: Eukaryota > Metazoa > Chordata > Amphibia > Caudata > Salamandridae > Triturus > Triturus cristatus. Next base: position 457,394,891 of record NC_140586.1, on the reverse strand, counting down.
TGGACTGGCTCGTCTGACTTCCTGCTGGCGTAAAAGGTTTCTTATCTTCTTTATGGGGCCAAACACATGGCCCATAAAGACAAGAAACCTTTTAGCAGGCGAGGCCGTCCAAGTGGGACGGCAGAAAAAGGCGTGGAGACAGTACAAGCAATTTCCGGGCGTGTAAGATCCGCAGAGCCGTGTTTTTGTGTCTCGCAGTTTTATATAGGTCGAATTCAACCTGGAGGTATCAGGGTGCTTTACAGGAGCACCAGCTGTTCCAGACGGGCACATCCATGTTTTGTTAGGCGCGGGGAGATGAAGTGATTTGCCCAGAATCACAAGTGGTTGAGCCGAGAGACCTCGGACCTGGTTACCCAGCTTTGAGGTCATATGCTGTAACCGTTAGGCCACATCTTAATGAGTCCAGCCTGCAGGGACAGGGGCCCCTGTACTTACACTCCAGAGTGTCACTCTTAAGTTTGTCAGTCCTGTGTGTCTCTCCTGAGGTTATCACTCCTGTATGTATCACTACTGGGTGTGTCATTACTGAGGTTGCCACTCCTGAGTGAGTCACTGGGGCGTGGAGGAGAGCAAACAACCCCGTACTGGTCACCATGTTCTATTTGTATGCCGATGCTTGTTTAAACCCGAGGGGCGCTTGGTGGGTGCTATACTCCAACCTTGACATGTGAGAGCTTGTGTCTCACTCTTCGCCAACCAGCAGGAAGTGCGTGAATCTTCTGGGAGAGAGAGGCACTTATCGAGGGGAGAGAGTGCATCCCCCACGAGCACGAGAGTACCTCTGAGGCACGTGACAGTGAGTGCATGTGTGAGGGCGTGTAAAGATCCGCAGAGCTGTGTTTTTCGTCTTGCAGTTTTATATAGCTCGAACTCGACCCGGAGGTATCATGGCGCTTTACACGAGCAACAGCTGTTCCAGATAGGCACATCCATGTTTTGTTAGGCATGGGGAGATGAAGTGATTTGCCCAGAATCACAAGAGGTTGAGCCGCAGAGACTCGAACCTGGTTACCCAGCTTCGAGGTTGTACGCTCTAACCGTTAGGCCACATCTTAATGAGTCCAGCCTGCAGGGACAGGGGCCCATGTAATTACACTCCAGAGTGTGTCACTCTTAAGTTTGTCAGTCCTGTGTGTCTCTCCTGAGGTTATCACTCATGGATGTATCACTACCGGGTGTGTCATTACTGGTGTGTCATTACTGATGGTGTCACTCCTGAGTGTGTCACTGGGGCGTGGGGTAGAACAAACAACCTCGCACTGGTCACCATGTTCTATTTGTATGACGATTCTTGTTTAAACCCGAGATGCGCTTGGTGGGCGCTATACCCCGACTTTGTCACGTGAGAGCTTGTGTCTCACTCTTCACCAACCAGCAGGAAGTGCGTGAATCTTCTCAGAGCGAGGACTACATATGGAGGGGGGAGAGTGCATCCCCCACGAGTACGAGAGCATCTCTGAGGCCCGTGACAGTGAGTGCACGTGCGAGGGCATGTGAGATCCGCAGAGCCGTGTTTTTTGTCTTGTAGGTTTATATAGCTCGAACTCAACCCGGAGGTATCAGGGTGCTTTACACGAGCACCAGCTGTACCAGACGGGCACATCCATGTTTTGTTAGGCGTGGGGAGATGAAGTGATTTGCCCAGAGACTCGAACCTGGTTACCAAGCTTCGAGGTCGTACGCTCTAGCCGTTAGGCCACATCTTATTGATGCGGCCGCGAGACGCGATATGTGGTGGGGGAGGGGGAGAAGCGGAATTTGTGTGCGCGCGCGGCCAATGCTTGGAAAAACATGCATTGAAAATGCAATAGGTCTCGCCTTTGATTAAGTTAAAGCCATTTGCTTTGCTAATGGTATTGTGTAGCAAAGCAAATGGCTTTAACTTAATAAAAGGCGAGACCTATTGCATTTTTAATGCTTGTTAGTATTCAGTGGTAGTGACTAAAGGAAGAGGAAATTCTCTTTAGGACTCCTTGGTCCAGAGAAGAGGGAAGAAGAAAAACACACGCTGACACACAGGTGCATTAGTGACAGTATCATTTAATACATGTAAGAGACACAGCACTTATTGCTTTTTTTGTACTCCTTTGTTATGAAGGTTGCTGGCAGCGACAGCCGTCTCTAGGGCCTATAAGAAAAGGAAAGGGAGATCGTCACTTCTCCTGTCAAGTATTACCAACTAAACTCTGGGACCCTCATACCAACCTTCATTTGTGTGTGTTTAGTTTGAGGTTGATTCAGTAAACAGTCAACATTTGAAAATTAACAAAGCCTCCAAAGCCATATTTCTGCCCTTCCCTCCCACACCATTTACATGAATTACACCTACATTTATACATAATTTGTTATTATTAATATTATGAGGACCCGGATGCTCTGACTCTAATGCATTAGATGTCACCTCTGAAATAATACAAATGTTGCATACAATCTGCTTGACACACAAGATACTGTAAAACATGATTGCTGTTCATTCTGTGTATAAAATTAGAGTTTTGTCACTTTCTTCAACTTTTGGTTGCCCTTGAAATATTCAAAATGCAGCGTCCTGGCAATCTCCCAGCATTCACAAGTAAAAGACAATACCTGACAAAAGACTAACACATAAATAGTTTTATATTATACAGATCTGTCTGGGACATAGTACTCATATTCTAGTGTTTTACATTTTTAGAAAGTAGTATGCCAGAATGTGTGATGTGACACAGTCAATAGCCTTTAATGATTAAAAAACAGACACAGCACAAAAAAACCTAGCCCATGGTACCTAACCAGCCAGGTACGTTGACTAAAATGTAATCTGTTCGACATTGGTCAGGGCATGAGTTCTCCCTTTGGCATGGAAAGATGTATCATTGAGCAGGGCAACAACAATCTGAGGGACACATTGAGACACATCCATAGTGTCACAAAGCACATCGGGGCAGATTTACTACTTCTGGCGCATCTCTGCTAATCAGCAGGGATGCGCCAGAAGAGTTGCGACGCATCTGCCCACCCGTGCGCCACCACTGATGCGCCGCATTTACAATGCGGCGCACCATGGTGCACGGATGGGCAGATGCGTGTTGCATCCCCCCCGCAGAAAGGCGGCGCTTTGCTGGAGTTGCGTCGCAAGCGCGTCACAGCTCCAGCAAGGCTCGGGGTGCCCCTATCCCTAACATGCTGCGTCAATCCTTACGCCTGCTTCAAGCAGGTGCAGGGTTTTGACGCAGCATGGCCGTAAAAGTGACTGAGTGAAATCCGGAACGCCCCCCCCGTATAGGAATGCCCACATGTGGCGCAGGGCTTTACAACGTGACGCATCTCCCTAGATGCGTCACGTTGTAAATAGCCCGCAGCATGGCGCTGGCTTTGTGCTGCCGCTGCGTCACAAAAGTGACGCAACGGCAGCGCAAATCTGGGGTAAGGGGCTTGTAAATTTGCCCCATCATGTTTTGCATTCTAGTGTAGCAATGTCATTAGCGATTTAGGATATTGCATTTTCTGAGCAAATGTCAGCCCTGGATGTGGAAGTAAGCTTTCTGTCAGGCAAGCCAACAGGGACCTACTATTGAAAATTTCACAGTGCACTAGACTATAAAGATAACACTGATACTGTCATTTGTGTGGACATGGTACTCCGTGATGTTGTGAATAGGACACGCTTTATATAAGCTTAAAAGGACCTGAGTTTCAGTTTGCCAGAATAGTAATTCCTTGACAATGGCACAGTTATCCCGTACAGATAATTGCTTGCCAGGGTGAAATTTTAAATCTGGTGGCATAATTGACATAATTATGGTAATTTTGTTATACAAAATGTAATCAAAACTACTGAGATTATGTCATTACACCAGATCAAGTAATTTTAGGGAGAAATTTTAATACAAGATGTACTGTTTGTGTAACTTTTGAATGAGAGCGGCATTTCAGGTAGCATTTTACAGTGATGGCCATATTAAAATGCAAAATTTGGGATCAATCTTGCACCACGACAATAGACCTGATTTAGGTTTGGTCAGACAGATCTCCTATTCGCCTTATTACAAATGACATAGCATATGAACTTGTAATAAGGCAAGTGTTATGACCATCCCATCTGCTCATATCTACATAACAATGTTATACGAATTGTAATGTTTACCATAACATGGTTTTTAATTGCACTTTATTTTGTTTCATTATCTCCCTCTATGTAGATCAGCCATATTAAAAACACAAAGATCTGGTAGGCCATTGTAAGAAGAGGGCACCAAGAGGGGGGCTTAAGGCATTGCTTGTCCTCTGCCTTCATTAAAAAGAACAAATGGGTAAGATGTGTCACTTGAAAAAAATATGTATATCTCTTCCAATCCCTATTTACAATTTGTGGGTAGGAATAGCATGTCACAAACTTGACTGATGTACTGCTGTCCCTATTAAAATTGCCATGACATATATTAGATTTGTACTTCAGGGAATTGTATATCCATCATATTAGTCACTGAGTAACCAGAGAAAGCAAGTAAATTATGCCCTATGTGTTTCCACAATAATTTCAGTCTCTATCCAAACAGTGCTTTACTACATTTTCTTCTACCTTTTTGTATTGTAACATGTATTTGCATGAATATGTGTACAAATATGTGTTTGTTTAGATTAGATAACAAGCATAAATTCCAAAAATAAGTGGCCTAATTAGAGTTTGGCAAATATATGCTCATGATTGATATCCTGTCTGTCTCTCTTTTTCGAATGCCACAGGATATAATGTACTTGTAAGAAGTCGGATGGGATATCTGACACATATGTAATGGACTAACTCATCCACCAAGCTTTACCTAATATTATTTGATAATGTTTTGAGGATGTGATTCTCAATTGCAAACATGAATGATATCCATTGCCGCCTTACAAGTCATATAGGCAATAATGATTGTAACATTGCAGATGGGATATCTGTCACATACTCATGGAGTATCACCTCTACCAAACTTGAAACCAGGACCTTCTTCAAGTAGTTCATGTGATTCACTCCTGTGTTGCATGTGAAATGTAATCCTTCAATCTCTATCAACCATGATGTCTTCACAGAACTCTGCTAATTCAAATTCTCTGTGAGATGGATAGTATCACTTAGCCAATCCTTGAAGATGAAGTTTGCAATGAGTATCCAGATTCTGGGCAAGTATATGAACAAATTATTATCACAAAGGCAACCAAGGCCTTCAAACACACACAGGTTTTGTTTGTGGTTATGTCCATAGAAAATGAAAGTGAGATAGCCTAAACATACAAATGTGAATGCTGGGCTTGAGCTATGAATCTACATCATGCACAAAACTTTGTTATCAATAAGATTTCAAAAGATTTAGATAACAATATGTGCCTGTTTTGAGGTTGGCAAATGAGCTACTCCTTCACAGACATGAGAGAACACACATACACCATATAACAAGTGTACTAAAGTGTTTCTAACTTTGAATACATTGCCCAAAATGTTTATCCCAACTTTGACAGTGTCCGGTCCATTAAATTGAATAGTTATGATATAGTGGTTTAAACTAGTAAATAATTGTACATGCTTAACAAATGTTAGCTTTGCTTGTAGTTAGTATATTTACAGATATGCCAGATTTACAGTTTTGCAGATGGGTACTTAGAAAAAAAAGTGATGAATATCCCACTCACCTTATTACAAGCGCTATATATTCTACTAAAGTTGTAATAAGGTAGCAGGTTGTACTTGATATTTGTGATGGAGCAAAGAGTCTCACAAATTCTAAATCTGGTAAAATTGTAATATCACATTAGCTGCCATTTTTGGGAGGATTAACCTTCAAAGGGTAAATTGTGGAACTCTCTGGTGGAATGGCCAGATGGTGGCAAGATTTCTGCCTGAGCAAATACTCCTGTAATATGTAAGAAGCTATACTAGCCCTATCTAATAATTGTGCTTGCTTATCCTGCGCAATGTATTTATCTGAATAAGTGAATGCAACCAGGAGCACCAGACAAACATAAACTGAGAATCAGTGGTCAGCCACAGAAAAACAAAAATGATGTTTGGCCCCACCCTCAGTTGTAACTCTGTTGGTCTAAATGTTCGCAACTCTGAGGAGTTGGTGTGGTTTATCGTGGGGGGGACAACTAACAGAGACTCATCAAATTAACATTTAAGGGAGCAAAAATGTAAAATTTTGCTGGAGATGAGCATAAGGAGTCTGTAGTGCAAGAGAGCACATCGATATCAATGGAAGAAATAGAAACATTCCTCCTTGACTTGAGTTCTAACTTGAAGATTGTTGATCACAATATTGACTCAATGACACCGACCCTTGGTCATATGAAGAAAATAATTGACTGACAAATGGCCTGACTCAAACTTGATGAAGCAGAACAATGAATATCTGATCAAGAGGATGGGTTTTTGTTAGAAATGGCCCTTTTTGCAGGGTTACCCCAAACTTTTGGCCTTCCTCCTCCTCTTTATCTGACCTTGTTTTCATTTACTTTAGGACTTTTCACTGCTATTCAGTGCTAAAGTGCTTGTGCTCTCTACGTAAAATGTGGTAACATTGTTTTATCCACTATTGGCACATTTAATTTAGTTATAACTCTCAAGTAATGTGCAATACATGTGCCCAGGTCCAGTAAATTAAATTGTGCTGGTAGACCTGCAGCACTGTTTGTGCTGCTCACTTAAGGAACACATTAAACATGTCTCAGTATTGCCACTGCAGAGCATGTGTGTACAGTTTTAAACTTCAATGTCGACCTGGCTAGTTAACCTACTTGCCAGGCCCAAACCTTCCTTTTTATTACATTTAGGTCACCCCTAAGATGTGCCCTGCACAGCCCATGAGCTAGGTGCGGTATATTTAAAAAATAGGACATGCACTTTAAGGTTTTACATGTCCTGGTAACATTGGGATTGCCTTTTTTCATTTTATAAGCGCAATTTCCAATTGGAAACAGATGAGACTCCCAAATTTGGTGTCCCTGGAATCCCCATTTAAAAGCACAATTTATGGTGAAGTTGGTTTTTAAATTGCAAATCTGAAAAAGCCATTTTTAGAAAATTGGTATTTTCCTACTATAATCAGTTGGGGGCACATGCATCAGGCAAAATACCCGTTGCAAATGGACCGATTCGCAGAACCGGCCCTCTTGCGACCGATATTTTGCCTTTGGGATGCATCAAGCCAAAATCCAATCTCAAAATAGGGAATCACTGAATTCGCTATTACCGATTTTGCGAATGCATTTAGGGAATTCCAATTAGCGACTCCTTAAATGCAATGCAAGAAGCAGTTTGGGATTGCGACTTTGCATTAAGGAATCACAATTTACCACCAACTTGAAGTTGGTGGTAAGTTGCAAATCCTTAGGAAAATTATAAAAGTTGCATTTTTCTAAGTGCCATGTGAGGCACACACATGCCCTTAGGGCATGTGTGTGTGCCACATGTGCACACATGCCACTTTTGGGGGTGAATCAGGGTGGCCTTTTGGCCCCCTATCACCCTTAAAATTGCATTCGCAATTTGCGATTACCTCTTTGGTAATCGCAAATTTTGAATGTTTTCCCATTCATTCCTATGAGCATCTAGGCCCATAGGAATGAACGGGAAAGCATTTCCTAACAGTGAATCACAACTTGCGATTCGCTATTAAGAAATATGTAGGAATCGCTATTTCTTTGCGAAAACTACATGCATAGGCAATTGCGATTCTTTATTAGCGATTCCTTTATAATTTCTATTAAGGAATCACAATTGCCTAGCTTGATGCTTTTGCCTATTGGTGCCTTCTGCCTGTCTCTGTAATACACGCTTGGGGTGTGGGGCAGCTGCCTTGCATTCCCATACAAAGGAAGGCTAGGTGCGACTGTGTGGCCACCAGCATTCTGATGGGTCATCCGAAGGAGGTTGGGATGGAGAAGCTGACACTTACACCTGAATGGCTGTATCCTGCCCCCACAAAAAGAGTTGCATACTCCCCTGTAATTAATCTGGAGCCAGGTCAGGAAAGGCAGTGACCTGTGCACTTCAAAAGCATGTCGTTGAAGTGACCTTCCTTCAAAGGCCCAACTGAGTATAAGTAATGGACCTCCAATACCACCAAATCGAAAGACTTCTGTAACTGACGACACTGCACCAGGAACAAGGACTGCTGTACTGCCTTGAGGGCCTGCTGAATTGCTAAACTGCTGTGCTGTGTTGGCCTTCTGCCTGCCACCTTTTGCCTCTGAGTGAGAAGGACTGGACCTGAATCTCTACATCCCAGAACCTAACTATTTCCCCAGGATAGTTGGCTTGCCTCCTATTTCTAAATTCTCAGGTATATCAAAGTCTTCACCCTGCAACCTGCAACCAGCACCAGGACTCCGTAGCTGTGAGTCCTGCTCTGCCAAGTGATGCCAATCCAGTACTTGACCCTTTGAAGTGAGTTTTCATTGCTGCAACCCAGACAATCCACGAATTGACGACATTGCACTGATCAGAACTGGTGCATTTCCTTCTACACATATGCATTGCAGCTGCTGCACGAACCATGGACACCACATAACAGACAGCACAACACATCCTCCACGGTTTTTGGCACATCTCTGACTTTGCATGGCTTGGCGCCGATCCATCGCTTTGTGCTGAATGCATCACCTACAGCCAAGCGGATTGACGACAATGCATTGCCCCAATGGTCATTGCATCTTGACTCTCAACACCTCCTCAACTTTACACAACTCGAAACCGATGCATCACGCCTTCTGCAAGGTCAACAGCAGTGCCTCACCTCATTTGCTCCATGCATTGCCATCGGCGCCACCTCATCCAAGGTACTGTTCAGTGCGCCAAGTCAAGGCTGGTCACAGTACCTGACCCATGCTTCACTGTGTTCAGCCTGAAATTCTGGATTTGCCCTAGTTGAAACTATTTGTTTCTAAGCACTACAAAACAGGTTATTCTTTAAAAATTCATATATTTACTGACTTCTGCTGATTGATTTTTTTTCATTTTGGTATTGTTTTACTCATAACAATATTCTCTATTTTTCTAAACTGGTGTGGATTCCTTTTGTGTCATTTTTACTGTGTTATTGTGTGTTGTGTGCACAAATACTTTACACATTGCCTTATTGAAGCCTGACAGCTCTATGCCAAGCTACCAGTGGGTGAGCTCAGTTTATTTTAGAGTGTGTTGCTGACTTACCCTGACTAGGATTGTAGTTCCTGCTTGGACAGGGTTCATACCTCAGACAACCAGAAGCCCAATTTCTAACAGAGTAATTTTGCATTTAGCGCTATTTCTTAGTGCAAAAATATCCTCTCATTTCAAAATGAGCGCCAAAATGAATTTCGCACTAAGAAATAGTGCTAAGTGCAGAAGAACACGACTAGTGAGCGTCTGCTTGCACTCACTCAATGTGCTTTCATGGTAGGATTTTTTCCCCCCAATTTACTCTCAGTTACGCAAGCAGGAGTAATTGCGTTATTATAGACATTTCCAAGGCAAACAGTAACGCAAAATTACTCAGGCGTAATTGACATTATGCCCGACCTAGTAAAGACAGGGAACTGGTCTCCTTTGGCTAAAAAGCTGTAGGTGAAAGGCCTTTGCATGGAGTTGGAGGGCAAGGTGTGGAAATTATGTTATCCTAACATTTTGTGGGATTCCATATATTGTAGAGATAAGCTATTACACTTTCAATTCACTAACAGAATGTATCATGTACTGGCAGCCATTATCAAATTTGATTCCTCCGTTAACCCTGAGGGCTGGCTAAAGGCTCCTTCACCACCTGATTCATAGGCCACTGACTTTGGTTAACCCTGCATGTCTGTGTCTCCACCACTAACATCCTCACTTCTGTCCTCCCAATACTAAGCCAGCACCCAATCTGTAAACAGTGTGGGGGTCTCCTTAGACCCAGGAATCGTTTCTACTACTCCCATCTCGCCAGCACTGATATCATTGGAGACACTTAAGGTTCTTAAGAACCGCTCTTCCAGTTAGAGAGCAATGTTGCATGCCATCCAGGCTGTCGGTTGACAAGTGACTCAGGTCATTGACATCATAGATGACATGCACTCTTCCCTGTCTGCTACACAAACATGTCCTGTACCTGCTAGTGCGCCTCTCACACCAGAGCATCAGAGCACCTTCTGCACCATTTGAACTCTTGATGCCATTAAAACAGCTGACCCCATTCCAAAGATCACCTCAGTTTTCCCTACTGACCATTTTCCTCCACCTCCCTCCACTATTCCACCCATGCAGGAATCACCCCATATTCTGAAACAATCAAATATAAAATCTCACTAATGCCATAAACATTCTTCTGCTGAAACCCCAGGCCCTGCCCACCTTTGAATATTTGTTAAGGTGCCCCTGTCCCACAATGTAGGTGCCAAAACCTACATCTGCACCAGAAGAATGGAGAACCCCAGAATCAAGACCTTGCTGCAAATGTGTGGAGGCAAGTGCAAAGCTTAGAGGACATTATTTTTTCTGCCAATCCGCAGACAGATTTTTTTTCTTTTTTGTTGAAAGACTTTTATTCTCTCAGAGAATGAAAATTATAGTTGCCTCTTTTTACTTAATATCTAGAAAAAGTTAAACTCGACCCTTTTGTGTCTTTTTTTACTTGTAAATATTGTTTGTTAGTGAAAATGTTATAAGGTTTGCCATATGTGATTGGGCATTTCAATGTGTTGCTTATTTTAACCATGTACTTCCATTTATACTTCTTGTGATTTCCTATGTGTTGTATTTTGGGATATGTAATTAATTCCTTTATCCTTTTGTATTAAAGGAAATAAAAATAGTGTTGTGGGGGCCTTGTGTGTGAAGCATACAAAGTGGTAGTGGGTGTAAATAGATTTTACTTTATTTTTGTGTTAACATGTCGGAATACCTTCAGATATTGGGGATCACATAGTGTACAAACCACACATTATGTATGCCTTCACGGATGTTGGGTATATGAGTAACAATGTCTGTCTTGTGAGTGAGTGTTTTGCCCTTGATATCATATACAAGATTTAAAGATGTGACATAGCACTGAATGAGTTGAGAAAATACCTACTTGGGGTACATGGCTGCATCATCGGATTGTGGAGTGTGTAGAATAGTTGTGTGATTTATTTTGAACACTTCAGTTTAGAGGTATTACTAGTGTACATACATTCTAAAAAAATGATAGCAGTTTAGTTATAAAGTGTTAGCAAATATGTTTGTTTGAGCATGTGCATCTATAAAAGAAACTGCATTCCCGTAATGATTTGAGTTCGGGGGAGGTAATAAAATTATGTTAGGTGAGTTTTTATATGGGTATACAGATTGAGGCATGTGGCTAGACAGCAATGAAGGGTAAATTGAAGTTAGGTTTGTTGCACACAAAGTTGTACTTAGGGTAATTGTTAGTTAACATAGTGCATTTAAAATAGTTTAAACAGCAGTACTTACTTTCAGTTTTGCTGTGCATTATGGGACTGTCGTTGATCCACTATTGCCAGAAAGAGCCTCAGGTGGACAAAGGAGAGCATTTTATACCTTCATGCTATCCTAACAATCTGAGATTTGCCCTCACGTAGAATAAGCTGCATTGGTTAGCAGTCTGAGGTTCCCTTTGTGAAGCTCAAAGTATTAATTGACCATTTTAGCACTCAATCTGGCATTATCAATAAGTTACTTCTGGACTTCACATGCAAGCTCAAAATAAATGCACATATTCTATCATTGTAATGAGGAATGTTCCTAAAACTTGTCAATCAAAATCTCCTTCTTCAGAGATCTACGGCATGCATGACTTTAGCATGTGTGATCATCGTAGGTTTTTAGTCATCAATAGTGTTTCACAATGGGTATCTTAATGATTTTGGTACATGTTGTTTTGGTTACCACTGGATCATGTGTGTTCTTGCCTCAGTTGTCAAGTTGGGAACCCTCTCCTGCCTCCTCAAGCAATTGTCTTTTGGTCCCACTCTCTGATCTCCATTGTTCTCCTATTCTGATTTCAAAACCTTTTATACCAATCTCCATTCTGTGCATCCATTTATTTGTAGTTAACTGCCTCTCCAAAGGTAATTTCTTCTTTGCTGAACTTCTAATGGCACAAATGCCTGTCTTGCTCATCTCTCTTCAGATCAGTTACTCTTCAGTTCCACTCCAGGACCTGTATGATGGATAGGGCACACTTTCCGTGTTGCGCCACGACGCACCTTTAAATAGATGAGCAAGGCACATGCAGGGAAAGTGTGCACTATTACAGTGAATGTGCTGCCCCGAGCGCAGCCACGTATTCGCGCTTCCCCCAGGGCAGCGCATTCAAGTGAAAAACGGAGTGGCTTTGAAGCAGCCGCTCCACGTTTCTCTGTGCAGGTGGAAAATTCCACTTGGCACTTTTAAAGGAGGATTAGAGATCCCCTTGCAGGCGGGTGCAATTTGTGACTGCAGCCGCCTGAAAGGGGATGTCTAGGGAGTCTATAGGACTCCCTTTCCCACTCCAGAGGGCTGCCATTAGGGGGTGCACTAACAGTGCAACACCTTTTAGGTGGTGCACTGTCAGTGCACCTCCTGACAGTCTCTTTGCCTCTGCACCCAAGTCTATAATATGACACAGGCATAGATATTCCCAAATTTGCATGGGGCTACACCCCTTACAAATGAGGGAACACCCTCTGTTGATATCGCTAGCGTTGTAATACCAAAGTGCCACGGGGGCGTAAAGCGGGCATTAACCCCCATAGTGCCCCAGGGGCACTTCCGTGATATGACCCCAAGAGTCCATCACACCCACTGTTTCTAAACCGAGAAGAAAAGTAGTTTTTTTGCTTATCTTGTAATACCTGGATTGTGCCAATTGCACTGATCTTGGCATATCAGTTCATCAGAGACTAAACCATCATCATCCATATAGTGAGAGGCTAGTCTGCATTCGAGAGCCACAATTCGGCCCCACATCCCACATTTCCCCAGAAATTCATGCAGCAACCCTTTCTACTGGTTTGCAGAATACACAGGCCTTTTGCAGCATCCACTGTGTCATAAATAAATATTGCATTTCAATTGTGATCAAATCTGTGTCACTGTAACTAAGGCTGTCTGACACTCAATTAATAATCTAAAATAACTTAAATTCAGAAAGTTGTAATTGGTTAAAACCAACATTTAAATGTAAAGCACTTAAAGCGAGAAACCTTTGACTAGATAAACGTCCCCCTTCTTTTTTGTGACTAACTTGGTAGATACAGGATATTATCTTTGCAATAACTACTATAATTATTGCTTACCATACACAGAACATGGGCTTTTGGTTCTGACCCCAACATCCCTTGATTCGAAACTTTGGAATGCTCATCTGCATTAGGCCAGAGAAGTATAATTCTCTCACAACATAGTCGTAGCTGTTTGGGGTTTTATTCTGCTCCAAGGTAGTGCTTCCGTTGTATAAAGCATGATATGCACTGTTTTCAGATTGTGCAGGGTCTCTTTGCAGAGCACAGCATCCATCCTGACCGCAGCGGCCAGTGCGAGTAAGCACGGGGGCAGGGCAGGGCGGAGGGATGTCGACAAAATAGGATTTATTTAATTGTCCCTATTCTGTCGTCTGTCGACATCCCGCTCTCTCTCACCACGTTTACCTGCACCGGCCACTGCTGCACACTGATAGAAAGGTTTCCCCTTCTCAAACCTACATATTCTTCAATCTTCATTAGTTAACAAATGCTTCAGGAATATATGTAACTACTTTGTTCTGTAAGAGTGCTGTAATATTGTACTGTTGTTTTCAAGAATTTTTGTGCAAAACAAATGCCTTAATTACAAACTTCACGTGTTCTACTATGGTTAGACACAGCAATAGATTTTGCTTCACGTTTTAGTATGTTTTATTATTAGGTTTTGTTTGGTTTCAGTTTCGAAAACTTCCTGTGTAACATGGTTCCCTGTCTCTTTAACTGCGGGTACTCACTGCTGAGTGTCTGCCTGCCCCTGCCTCAGTTCCATTGCTGCAGGGTGCTTGGTTGTTCTGTGGATTACCTGCATGTAAACCCCAAAACAGTGACATCTTATACAAATGTGCAGCCAACATGCCTCACTGATGAAGTCATGCCTTGCAACTCAGAAATTCAGATCATACCTACAAATCAGGTAGGTAAATGCAGAAAAGCAGCTTTTTGAAATTGCAGCAGAGTTATCACAAAATTATGTGTTTTTCTCTCTTTCATTCAGTGACGAGCAAAAAATGTCCGTTCCTGATGTTGTGTATCACAATAAAACCCGAATGCACTGCAGCAGAAGGCATGATTCTGTATTCAGGTCTATGATTCATGCATATTCTCGTTTTTATTTTACAAATTTATCCTTAGGAACACGTAGGACAATACATAAGACATAAGACTTACAATCTGTACAAATATAGGGTGGTCTGTTTTGTCTCAGCACTTGTTCAGCCTCTCTCCTGAAGCCCTTACGATGCATTGCTTTAAACAGAACACCAACCATTCTCAAGACTAATAAATCCGATACTGTTCTCATAACAATATCAGTGTGTTTACAGTAAGACTGAGTTTGCAGATATCTAGCTCAAGAATATCTGAATTGCCTTCTTCCTTTACAAACTCACTGCATATTTGGTTTGCTAAGTTAATGGGCCTAGGTCTTGTCCGCCAACATTTTTGCTTTTTCGATGCTCACTTTTCCTGTTGTTTTGTAAAACTTTAGTTTTAGGAGCTGCCAGGCCTGAAAATGTGAGGAAAAAAGACTGTCCTCACAATAGACATTTCGCTACAACAGTCCCAGCTAGTGAACTAAATTGTGCGGCTGTGCTCTATGTGAAAGAACATACTAGTGTCACTCCCAGCCTCTTGCTGCATGCTGTCAATATGACAAATATGAGCAGACCAGTGGATGAAAAGTGCTGGCTGATAGCCCCTGTAAGGTTGTCATCTATATATTTTTAGCAAAATCAAAAAGGTCGTAGTTCACACCACTGGCGATGCTGCTTTGTTGAAAAGAACACAAGGAGGGGTCCTTATAAAATCACAACCCAGTAAGAGTCTATGGTACTGTAGTTTTATACTGGTCTCTACTATGGCACATAGTAACAGCATCTGGTACTGCAGACTTCTGCGTTTCACTTTCAGGGCACGAAGTAACAGACTGTACTTCTGTATGCTTGTGTTGCTCACTTTTGAAACACCACTGTAAATCTTTATACTCACCCTTGAGACACCCAGTAATAGCCTATAATAGTGTCGTTTTATGTTACTTACTCTTCTAAATACCTAATATTGATAAAGTCAATACGTCTTGCTTTAATTTGTTATGTGTGCACTCAATATTTGGGCATTCCTTTGTTTTCATGTCTTACTATATTAAAGCTAGGCCAATTGGCTTCACAAATGCTGGAGTTTTACCATTAAGTAATGCCACAAATAAGAGGTCTTGCTCTTACCCAGCCCAACAACACTTCATTTATTCAACACACACATTTCAAAGGCTCACACAGCCCTACCAGCTTTGAATCTTGAGATTTGTAAGCCGCCCACACATTGAGGGCAACTTCTTTGTCACAGTCATGAGATTAAAACCGATTGCTGTTTTAAAGTGGTCAACCTATTTCAGCCAAACCCTTCTCTTCGGTCATTGCTTGCTTTGGGTAAGCCTTCTTCAGACACTGAGGGGTATTTTCAAAAGAACGTGTGATAACTACTGCAAAAGTAGCTTAACGCAACTCTCAACAACGCAGCCTATCGAGGGAAAATCACGCCGTGCCAACCAAGTATTCACAACAAGACGGTAGCATGTGATAGTCACCAGATAACGCATCAAATGTCCGCGTGAAAATCAATGCCACGCCACAAAAATGCAAAACTCGAACACAAAAAATCATGCGATGAGGCCAATCGTGGTACAAAAATTAGCGAAAAGAAGCCACAGGCCTGAAAATCACACGCGTCTGGCGTGAAAATGCACTATAAAAGAAAGGGGAAAAAAACACCAAAACCAATTCTAACTGCGTAGCACCATGGATGCACCCGGATCGAGTGCAGAGGACAAGCAGAACTCCACAGCCAGAAACCCCGTGTTCAGGGAAGGGCAAGGAGAAGAGGAAGACAGGGTTCAGTCCGCAGGAAGACCGGGTCATCGTCACGGAGGTGAAAGAACACCATCAACAACTGTTCGGCACCTCCACTGCGGCACTGGCATCACAAACGGAAATATGGCAGGCCATCGTCACCAACGTCAATGCAGTCGGATTGTCAAGGAGGTCAATGGAGGAGGTCAAGGGGTGCTGGCATGAAGTGCACAACCAAACTAAACAGAAACTTGCCACCAACAGGAAGGGAGTAACGGCGACTGGAGGTGGGAGTTCTGCGACACAGGAGGAGCTGGATGAGCTGGTGGAAATGGTGGCCACAGACAGCAGTGTGGAGACTGTGGCAGGATTTGGGGGCCTGGACACAGCTCGATACGACCAGACCCAACAGCAACAGTAACGACCAGGGACTGGGGGATGGGGGGATGGGCACAATGGCACACAAGCACAATTATGTGTAGGGCACTGCACACCCATAAAGATCGTGGAACATGCCCCTGATAGCCTTGGCACACTGCAGCACATAGAGAAACACCAAGGAGGCTCCCCGTCCACAATGTGCACAAAGGGACCCCCCTCCATATCACCAATATCACAATCGACCCATGCACATGTGCTGAATCCAGCAAAGCAGTGCCTCTGTGACCCACACTGACTATGCAAGTGACACTGCATGCCCGATAGCATGGCAGCAGCCCAAAATCATGACATGGCCAACAAATTGACATGGAGTTGGCCCAGTGTGGATCACATCTGTAAAGGAACAGGTCACACTCTGACATATACACGTGCACCCATAACCCATGCCGTACAATACAAGCAGCAGACGAGCAATGCACCAGGCCACAAAATCTGTCTGAGAGCACATATGAACCAAGTCAAAAACAATTCAGCCCCCGAAAAGCAAACAATTCAAAGGCATCCCGCCTCAAAGGTTGAAGGCTACACAAAATCAGAGCTGCAGGGGCAACTCCCCCACAATGCAGCACACACACATAGCAATCACAGAACATCAGCAATGACGGCAATGTGGTACAAAGTGCAACACCAACACCACAGGACAGGGCTCACAACAGGTTCCGCACGTACGTAGTAACTGTCCACTCACATCTGGCAATGCCTGACACTGTGTGATGATAATGTACGGGTACTACCACACATCCGTCATGTAGTCGAAAAACAAACTGACTGCAATCAAATAGCCAGCTCCACCAAAACAGTCACAATGTTTCCTTTCCCCAGTCACAATGTTTCCTTTCCCTTAATTGATCGCCCTAAAACTCTGTGCAATTATTGTAGGAGTTGGGGATGTCAAGGAGTGGAACCCTTCTGGCGACGCGCGAATCCTGAGGAGCCTCCGTTTTCAAGCGGGATCGTGTCAGCCAGGTGGAGTTGGCTGAACAGCTGCGGGTGGGTTTTGACCTCATGGCAGCCAAACCCGATGCCATACGTGGGTGTCTGAGTCCCATCAGGGACCACATACATTTCCTATCGGACACCACCTGCACACACCATGCTCCACCACCGACCTTGGCTGACCTCGCTGGGGCCATTAATCAAATACAAGAACTGTCTGGTCAGACAGGCACCAGTGATGACAACACAGAGTTGGCATAGATGCAGAGGTCAATGGAGACCATGGAGCAGATGCAGACTGGAAGTATGGCTGCCACGGCTGGACACCAGCGATTAGTAACTGGGAACTTCAATGCCCTGCAGTTCATCATCTTGCCATTGCTGCCACAGAGCCTGTCCCAGTGACTGCAGCGGGAACATCAACACACACAGCTCCGACCCCTGATGTGTCAATGGCACACAGTGATGCATCCCCATCATCTTCGCAGTCTGATGTGTCAGTGGCCCACAGTGATGCAGCCATTACCCCGCCACACACACCGGACACAGAGCCCATATCAGGAGAGTAAGATGGGGATGGTAATTACTGTGTGAGGAAGGAGGCAGTAGTATCCATCACCACCATATGGCCTGTCCCTGCCTGGTTCTGCCCTATGCACCATGCCCTGGGACAATACCTCCCACTGATCCCAAGAACACTCTGCGACATTCACCCAGACCCCGACACGGACTGCCATAACTTCACTGCTGGACAATTACACAGCAATCCTGCTGCAAAATGCACTCCCCCTCTTCCTAATCACTTTTCAATCCCCAAAGGACTCTGGTTGGCCCACCACTTGGCTTCCATGTAATGTGGGCTTGGATGGCCATGTACAGCTACAGCTCCGTCAATCCCCTGAATGTGAATAAAACATTCTAAATCACAAAGATGTGTCATGACTATGTTCACTCACGTAAGGAAGTATGGCTGGATGTAGGGACAATGATTGCACATGAAGGTGCACCCTGGTAACTGACATCTATGCCCATGTGTATCCCTGAGACACATGGCCAATTGGAGGACTGTGAAGTTGAGTACTAGCTGTGTCCCCATTGCACAGCCACAACAATCTCACAACCCCCCAACGGAGGCACACGTCCATGTATTGAATAGGGCTGTGTGTAGGAATGACCAAATCGGTAGCAGGCCAGGAGTGGTGTCCTACATCACATGTGACAACAGAACTTCACGTTGCATACCTACTCACAAACATCTGTGTGGACACATTCTGTTATGATATATGACATTGCTCCACATGGTCAGAGGTTGGACACCATACTCACATTGCTGAAGTCACATAAGTGCACAGGTCGGCTAGCAACTATCCCAAAACAATGTCTAGCTCACAGTGGTGGTGCTTGCAAAAGGGAGCCACCCCCATTGCACATACATCAGTCAGTTCCTCCCTGTGTAGGGACGATGCTCATTGTGGCACACGAGTGGACAATCTAATCAACACACATCACAGTTAGACACCAGTGGAGTGGCATAGACTTTATTGGCATGTGCGTGTCAGTACGGATGAGGCAACGGCCACAACAGGCAGGGACATGCTTAAGACACTTACACGCAGCATGGGAACATGTTGAGGTTCCGAAAATGGTGAGGCAAAAATGGACAACAATCATCACGGATGGCAACGGTCTCCGCTCACCTTCCCTTCCTGGATGAGTCATGTGTTGTTTGGCATCTGCCCATTGCCACGTGTGAGGGGGCATGACTCAGACCTGCATCACCTTACACAGTTGTGTGTACACACGCGTAGTTCCATGCACATGCATCCAGAGTCCTGACGAAGGCAGACATGTCCTCTGTTGTGTTGGGATATGGGAGCATTCCCCACGATGCAACAAGCTGTTGGGACCTGTGCTGTGCAAATCCGATGTGGCTGTAGGAACGTAGTTACTCGTCCATGAATGCCCGTGCAGCTTCATGTGCAATGTGTTCCAATAGTACGTCGTTGTCGTGTTCAAGGAACACCAGGGTGAGCCAATCCATTAACTGGTCTGGGCAGGTGTGCTCAGCCCAAGCCGTTTCACCAATCCGCAACACAGCCCAATAGGAGAGCGCCTCGATGTGGTCACTGCACACGAGGAATTGTGCAATCTCCCATGGACAACTGCCAATACATGCGCAGTATGTCAAGGCATTCCCTGCATGGCTGTCTCAGTTACACTCCTGTTCGTGATCCAACAGGGGGTGCAGACACAAGTCGAAGTGCTATTCATCTACGGTTGTGTTGGATAGGCAGACATCCATGGGACACTCAAATGTGCATGTTCGGCAGTGGAACGAGGGCTGGATGCAAGTGACATAAGCAAGGCGGAAGCTAAGCCGGTAACTGATCCGCTGCACTGCCAGTAGCAGTGCGCCCAGTAAATGCAGCATACGTGCACAGTACTGTTCCACGTCACAGGGTTGTGCATGTGCCCGGGATGGCCTGCCATTGCGTTGGTGCGTCTCGTGGAACTGGCACTCTTCTGAACTGAAGCAGTTGTGTAGAGGATATGCCACAGCTCTGAGCAATGATTCGAATGTGTGTGCAACGTTGGGGAGAATGGGTTGCTGTTTCCCTGAGTGTCAAGGGCATCCCATGCGGGGGTACCTCAGTCAGGGGCTTCTGTGTGTGGGGTGTGGATAAGTTGGATAGTTCATTTGCGCAATGCGTGGTGTGGGAGTCGTCCCCATCTGCCATGGCATCTCTCTCAGGGTGTTCAATCCGCATTCTGGACCAAGGTCAGAGGAGCAGGTGTCCTCCCGCCTTCTGCATTGGAACAAAGAAGCTTTCATCCCTGATGTTTGTCTGACTACTACTTGCGTTTTTGGAATGTGATGTGGCTTTGGCGCTGAGATTGGGACAAGGCCTTGGGCTCATGGTGTATGGATGGCAATACACACACACACATGTTGGCATGTGGAGCCAGGTGCCCGAGAGGCCTTGCCCTGCTTGTGCAATCTCACTCTGTCTCTATTCCTCGCTCTCTCCCACTCTTTCCTTTGTTGGGCGCATGGCACACCTTCTTCTCTTGAATTTTGTCTTCCAGGCTGTGTCCTACAGATTGTCCAGTGAGGACCCGCTCGGACTCATCAGAATGGTTGTTTTGGCTTTTGTTTGAATGGTGTTTTGTGTTGGTGATTGCATTGCTGTATGACTGATTCTCCATTTTCTGGCCACGCATGTATGTTGATTTTCCTACTTGTGCGAGATCAGGCAAAAAATGTGTTTTGGGATTCTTGGTGTTGGTGTGTAGTTTCTTTGTGCGGGGTTGGGGGTGGGCCCGGGGGGGGTTGCGGGCCTGGGTGTGGTGTTGGTGGGTGTTGTGGCCCTCTTGGGTGTCCGTGCTGTATGTTCCGTTGCTCGGAGGCATCTGTTGTTCTTCATGTGTGGCTATGGGCTGTGCTCCCTTGTCTGGTGCAGGTTGTGGTTCGACTTTGCACCAGGTCTGAACAGGTGTTAATTTCCTGGTGCTAACGTGCCTTATCGTCTGTTTTGTGTTCTTATCGCAGATCTGGCTGGTTGTTGAGAATGTTGTGGAGTGATGTTGTCGCTGCTTTTTGCTCAGGAACACCTACTCTGCATCTCATTAGCGATAGTTTGTTGTTTGTTGTTTGCGATGTTGTTGCAGATGCTAATGCCGGAAAGGTGGTGCTGTAGGGTGTTTGCACCGGCTTGTGTATGGGGTGGTAAATTTATCACGACTTTGGCTGCACTAAAGTGCCGTTAAATCGGAGATAGCTCCTTGAGAATATTGCCCTAGGAGTCAGCAATATCAGTACTTTGGTGTTGTTGATATGTGAATACACTATATGAAAAACATACTTGTTGGATTTGACAGTGTCTATTTATATCAAGGACCGTCACCGTGGAAGAACATGCCTGAGTGGCAACGCTTGACTGGAAAAAAAGAGTTATCAATTCAAAGCAGTCAAAAATCAAATGTGCACTGCATAAGATGCCAAATAAACTAACATCTTTATCATTTAAATAAATACTCACATTTGTCATTGATTTTGTGTACACTGTGGGGTCTGTTCACAAAGCAATTTACATGGACTTAGGTTTTAATCTACTACTTCTTTCAGTAGTAACTTTACACTTTTTCGCTATTCACCATTTCCAATGGTAAAGTTACTCTTACGTACAGACGTACAAGTCTCCACCCTCTGGTAGAGCCTCCTACATCAGTATTTAAAAGTGTAAAGTTACTACTAGTAAGAGATCTCTTCATGGTAATGTATATTTTATTAATCTTTAAAAAACGTATTGAAATATTTTAAAACAAAATATTAATGTAAAATAATTTAAAATAGTTATTTTAAACCCCAAACTAATAAAATAAAATGTTAGAGCACCTTCTATTTCTTCAATGTTTTAACAAATATTTAAAAAGCTTAATTTAGTTTCAAATCAAAATATGCTTATTGTTATATTTTATACCATAGCAAATATTTATTATTTCAAGATCTATTTTCTAACATGAATCAAATTATACACATGTATTTCAAAAGTCAAAATACATTTATTTGTTTAATTATTTTATATATTTCTTAAATTGTTTTAAGTCCCTACCTCTATTGTTTTCTATAGAAGCGTACATGTGAGTGGCCATGTTTGGTGCTGGACTTACTCCAATACTTTGCTGGAGTATATTTACCACTGTTTTTTGGACCTTTTCAGCTGTAGTAACCTTAGAATTGTAGTTTATGAAAAGCAATGGGCTTACTCTTTTGGGAGTAGGTGTTTGTATCCCTCTCTAAATCTCTCCTCACCCCTCCCTGTAACTTTTTCCAATTTTCCATCCCATCATTCCCTCAACATTAACCTCTAAAGTGTAGTCCTATATGTGCAGAGATGTCGGGACATGTTGTAGGGTCCTCTGCACAGAAAAGATAACAGTGGCAGAGGCAAATGTTTCCATATGTTGTTACTGAAAAGTGTTTTAAAGTACAAGAGCAGTATTACTGTAGTATTACGGGGCATCCTACAACATGCATTTTGGGAACCCAAATATATAGCACTTATTTTCAATTTGGAAAATACAAACATATGCTTTTCTGAGTATTTGCAGCCTGACAGTGCAGCAGATACATAAAAAGCAAACAGTTAGGCCTGGGAGAAGATTTAATAGAGCCAGCATAATTTGCAGAATTGTGTACATTTTGGTATATCTTTGTAATATGAAATTCCCAAAATTATGCCATTTTGTGTAATTTAAGCAAGAAGAACAGATGATGGACAGAATGCTGAACAAATCAAACATTCACCTCAGTCACAGATCTGGGTGTAATCCATGTTTTTTTTTCTCATCACGCCACTCCATTTGGGACCCAGCCATATGCAAATCAGTCTTGACCCTGCTTCCCATGGGAACAGTCTAGCCCGAACTGCCAGGCCAGGACCTCCTTAGACTGCAAACAAGTATCTTGGGATTATTTTAAGGGTATCACCCCTCATCAACCAGGCCAGCTCGAATCCATTGGCACAGTGAGCAATGGACCCACGTCTGAGTATACCCTTCCCACTTAGGGCATCAAAAGGAAAAAAGTCAGGGGGTGGACGGAATGCTGAAAAAATGAAACATTCAGCCCAAGTCACAGATATGGGTTTCATCCATCATTTCTTTAGTCACCATGTCACCCCAGTTTGGACCCAAGCATATACAAATCAGTCTTGACCCAGTTCCCCATGGGAGCAGTCCAGCCCGAACTGCCAGGCCAGGTCTTCCCTGAACAAGAAACAGGCATCCTGGGAACAGTTTTGGGGAATCAACCGTCATCAGCCAGGCTATCTTGAATCCACTGGCTCAGTGAGCACGGGACGGTACCCACATCTGGTCATACCTTTCCCACTTATGATGACAAAAGCAAAAACAGCGAATGATGGACGGAATGCTGAGCAAATCAAACATTCACCCCCTCAGTCACAGATCTGCATTTAATCCATTGTTTTTTTGGTCACCACACCACCAAAAATTTGGGACCCAGTCATATGCAAATGAGTCTTGACCCTGGTCTCCATGGGAACAGTCAAGCCCGAACTGCCAGACAAGGTCCTCCCTGGACTAGAAACAAGCATCCTTGGGCCAGTTGCGTGGCATTACACCTCATCAGCCAGGCTAGCTTGAATCCAGTAACATAATGAGCACGGGTCCCTTGTCTGGGCATATCCTTCCCACTAGGGGCCAATTGCGATGTCGTTAGGAAGGGCTCTGGATGGGATTCGGTATTGTCGAATCCGATTCAGAACCCTTGTTTTTGACCGAATCAGTCACCTTTCCAGATGACTGAGTATGATGCAAGGAAGCCGTCCAGGCTGTCTGAATCGGTACCAAATGGAATTCAGGCAGCCCTAGTCATTTGGATCCGAATCGTACAGCCCAATCGAGACGGTTTCCGAACGACCAAGTACGATGAACGATTCAGACAACTGTCTCAAATCGGTTTGACCCAGAAGAAACAGCTTTCGGAATCGGTCTTTGGGGGCCCGTTAAGGGCCCCCCTTCACCCTGAGGTAACCGAATGTGGCTCGTGGGAGTACCCAAAGGACCCCTCTTCCCAACCATGCACAATCTGCCCCAAGGTGCAAGGTTTTTCCCACCCACTTTTTTTTCCAATGGGAGCCTGCATTCTCATTCGGGACATAGGCTCCTTTTGAAGTCAATGAGAGTCCAACGTAACTGAGTCCGTAAGCATCCGAACACATCGTAATCGGTTGGTAGGACTCACAGAATACAAATCGCTCTGAAAGCATTTCTAACCCGATTTGGTGGGAATGCTTTCCTAATGACATCGCAATCTGCCCCTATGAGTGAAAAAAGGAAAATGAACAGATGATGGAAGGAATGCTGAACAAATCAAACATTCACCCCAGTCAAAGATCTGGGTTTAATCCATTGTTTTTCTCCTCAGCACCCCAGCCCATTTTGGACCCAGCCATAAGTAAATTAGTCTAGCGCCAAATGCCAGTCCAGGTCCTCTCTGGACCGGACACAAGCATCCTGGGATTGGTTTCGGCATGCCACCCCTCATCAGCCTGGCTAGCTTTAATCCAGTGGCACTGTAAACAAGGAACCCTCATCTGGGCATACCCTTCCCACTTAGGGCACCAAAAGCAAAAAGAACAGGTGAAGGATGGCCTGCTGAACAAATCACACATTCATCCCCAGTCACAGATCTGGTTTTAATCCATTGTTTTTTATCACCGTGCCACTCCTGTTTAAACTCAGCCATATGCAAATCAATCTTGACCCTGCTCCCCATGGGAACAGTCCAGCCTGAACTGCCAGGCCAGGTCCTCCCTGGACCAGAAACAAGCATCCTAGGACTGGGTTGGGGGTATCACGCCTGATCAGCCAGGCTAGCTTGAATCCAGTGACACAGTGAGCACGGGACCCATGTATGGGTATACCCTTCCCACTTAAAGTGACAAAAGCAACAACAACAGTTGATGCACGGAATGCTGAACAAATCAAACATTCAGCCCAAGTCACAGATATGGGTTTCATCCATCATTTCTTTAGTCACCATGTCACCCCAGTTTGGACCCAAGCATATACAAATCAGTCTTGACCCAGTTCCCCATGGGAGCAGTCCAGCCCGAACTGCCAGGCCAGGTCTTCCCTGAACAAGAAACAGGCATCCTGGGAACAGTTTTGGGGAATCAACCGTCATCAGCCAGGCTATCTTGAATCCACTGGCTCAGTGAGCACGGGACTGTACCCACATCTGGTCATACCTTTCCCACTTATGATGACAAAAGCAAAAATAGCAAATGATGGACGGAATGCTGAACAAATCAAACATTCACCCCCCTCAGTCACAGATCTGCATTTAATCCATTGTTTTTTTGGTCACCACACCACCAAAAATGTGGGACCCAGTCATATGCAAATGAGTCTTGACCCTGGTCTCCATGGGAACAGTCAAGCCCGAACTGCCAGACAAGGTCCTCCCTGGACTAGAAACAAGCATCCTTGGGCCAGTTGCGTGGCATTACACCTCATCAGCCAGGCTAGCTTGAATCCAGTAACATAATGAGCACGGGTCCCTTGTCTGGGCATATCCTTCCCACTAGGGGCGAATTGCGATGTCATTAGGAAGGGCTCTGGATGGGATTCGGTATTGTCGAATCCGATTCAGAACCCTTGTTTTTGACCGAATCAGTCACCTTTCCAGATGACTGAGTATGATGCAAGGAAGCCGTCCAGGCTGTCTGAATCGGTACCGAATGGAATTCAGGCAGCCCTAGTCATTTGGATCCGAATCGTACAGCCCAATGGAGACGGTTTCCGAACGACCAAGTATGATGAACGATTCAGACAACTGTCTCAAATCGGTTTGACCCAGAAGAAACAGCTTTCGGAATCGGTCTTTGGGGGCCCGTTAAGGGCCCCCCTTCACCCTGAGGTAACCGAATGTGGCTCGTGGGAGTACCCAAGGGACCCCTCTTCCCAACCATGCACAATCTGCCCCAAGGTGCAAGGTTTTTCCCACCCACTTTTTTTTCCAATGGGAGCCTGCATTCTCATTCGGGACATAGGCTCCTTTTGAAGTCAATGAGAGTCCAACGTAACTGAGTCCGTGAGCATCCGAACACATCGTAATCGGTTGGTAGGACTCACAGAATACAAATCGCTCTGAAAGCATTTCTAACCCGCTTTGGTGGGAATGCTTTCCTAATGACATCGCAATCTGCCCCTATGAGTGAAAAAAGGAAAATGAACAGATGATGGAAGGAATGCTGAACAAATCAAACATTCACCCCAGTCAAAGATCTGGGTTTAATCCATTGTTTTTCTCCTCAGCACCCCAGCCCATTTTGGACCCAGCCATAAGTAAATTAGTCTAGCGCCAAATGCCAGTCCAGGTCCTCTCTGGACCGGACACAAGCATCCTGGGATTGGTTTCGGCATGTCACCCCTCATCAGCCTGGCTAGCTTTAATCCAGTGGCACTGTAAACAAGGAACCCTCATCTGGGCATACCCTTCCCACTTAGGGCACCAAAAGCAAAAAGAACAGGTGAAGGATGGCCTGCTGAACAAATCACACATTCATCCCCAGTCACAGATCTGGTTTTAATCCATTGTTTTTTTATCACCGTGCCACTCCTGTTTAAACTCAGCCATATGCAAATCAATCTTGACCCTGCTCCCCATGGGGACAGTCCAGCCTGAACTGCCAGGCCAGGTCCTCCCTGGACCAGAAACAAGCATCCTAGGACTGGGTTGGGGGTATCACGCCTGATCAGCCAGGCTAGCTTGAATCCAGTGACACAGTGAGCACGGGACCCATGTATGGGTATACCCTTCCCACTTAAAGTGACAAAAGCAACAACAACAGTTGATGCACGGAATGCTGAACAAATCAAACATTCAACCCCAGTCACAGATCTAGGCAAAATCCATCGTTTTTTTTTACTCACCATGCCACCCAATTTTGGACCCAGCCATATGCAAATCAGTGTTGAACCTGCTTCTCCTGGGAACAATGAGCCTTAACTGCCAGGCCAGGTCCTCCTTGGACCACAAACAAGCATCCTGGGACTGGTTTCGGGTTATTACCCATCGTCAGACAGACTAGCTTGATTGCTGTAGCACAGTGAGAATGGGACCCACGTCTGTTCATACCCTTCCCACTTAGAACAACAAAAGCAAAAAGAAACAGGTGATGGAAGGAATGCTGAACAAATCAAACATTCACCCCCAGTCAAAGATCTGGGTCTAATCCATCGTGTTTCTGTTCAGCACGCCAGCCCAGTTTGGACCCAGCCATAAACACATCAGTCTTGACCCTGCTCCCCATTTGAACAGTCCAGCCAGGCCGTGTCCTCCCTGGATCAGAAAGAGGCATCTTGTGGTGGGCAAAGGGGCCAAATCATACTTTATTGCCCAAATAGTGTGCCTCGTTGTCTCATCTGTGAAAAACTAAAGGGCTTATTGGTGGAGATTGGAATGTAAAGTAACCATTGACCCAGTCTTGAATAGATCCAGAAAACCAGACATAAAACATGACAGGGACAAATGCATCTTACACTACAATTTACATGAGCATGCACTGATTGAACCTTGACAGTTACTACTCCCCCATAACCGAGACTAAGCACTCACCTCCTACCCCCACAGTGCACAAATAAGAAATGACTATTTCCTAATAGCCCCCAGTTTGGCGTGACACTTAGTATCAAGCATTATTTTTTGGGATTGAGATTTTTACCATGACTTCATAAAGATTGAATTAGACCTCCACATGATCAAGCCGACCCACAGTTCTTGGTGCAACGCTTTTCAGGAGAGAGACTGCAAGTACAAACAACTTCTCTGTTCCTACCTTCAGCAATATTTAGATACCAATGCTGGAACGGTGATGTCTGCTTGGAATCAATGGGGGCTGGTAAAGCTTGAAGACAAAAAAGGTACGGAGTTCCTAGGTGGCAAGTTTGCCAACTGGTGTGTACTCAAGGTAGTGAGGAGGTGGGGAATACCTCCTTTCGGAACTAGGACCCTCACACACCCAGACAGCTAGGTGTCATGCTTCATCATATGGGTCTGCTCCTCGTCGAGCTGACGCTGCAACGCTCGACGGGCACCCATAAAGGGGCTCTTTTTTGGAGATCTTTTGTTCCTTGCAGTATACGTGCCGTGGGTGTGAGGGTCCTAGAAAGATGTAGATGTGGTGTGTGAATTAAAACAGGTAAGGGAATCCTCTATGATTATTTTTATTCTGAAGAGGTCTCAACCTGACTAAAAAGGAAAGCGACTATTTTGTTTTAATATGACAAAATATACGCTCTACCCCCAGATGGTCAACATGTTTCTCACCTCAAAATGCCCTACCCCAGGAGTAAAGGTGAGTGCGCGTAAAGTAAGACTCCAGCGTTTTGATCCATCATTTGGCTGAGAATAACTGAGATTTGTTGTGTTGGAGCTCCTTTAGTAGTATCTTTTTACGTGGTATTCATAAGCTACGGTCTAAAAGTCAATTTAAAGTTAAACTTGCAGATATTTTAATTGCTGTTGCACTTCAAGTGATTGCTTCAAAACTCTAACAAGCTATTTTATTGAATAATGGGATGTTGTTTGTCACAGCAATGTGCTGTATTGAATTAATTTGGCATCTCTACCTTTAGCTATTAGATGTGACAAAACCTGGTTACCATCGACCCAATATCTCTTCAGATTCCCCTTTTCCTCATCCAATATTGTTGTACTTTTGAAACCTCTTTGATTGGTATAGTCTCACGAGTTTTGCCCTCCTCTATTTAATTTAAAGACTCAATTGTTAATCTTTAACTTTATTAGCTCTTCATCGTGCTTCCTGCCACCATTATCCTTCCTCCTGTTAATTTATTGCTGACTTTTCTCATTTATATTTTCCATCTTCTTTTGCTTCTTTCTTTCTCTTCTTTCTCATCGTTATTAGCTTTCTTTCATTACAATATTAATTTTCCCTTTCTAGCTTACATGTTAATCGTGTATTGTATGAAGCTGTTTCCTCTGTGGTATATTTGTTCTTATATTTTAAAGTCTTCTATTTTTGTAATTATTATCATCAAGGTTACTACTGCTTCTGTTAGAATGGGATCAATTATTTCTATAAATGAAATATGTGATTGTATTCTTTTCTCAATAAAGTTTCTAAACTGAAAAAATATGTCAGCACAAGGTTCTGAGTATTAAAATAACAGTGGAAGTTTACACTAGTGGAGTCAGTAGACCACAGTCTCTCTGACACAGGGAAAAAGATCTAGTCACACTAATGATTCGTAAACAACTACCACCAAGATTCATAAACAGCTACCATGCCCCTCAATTTCCTTAGACCTTTTGTGAGGAAAACAGCATTTTACTTAGGATATTATAAAGTGAAACACTTTGTACACTTTGGTCAATTTTTTCTTATAATGGGTGTAGCATTTTAATTGATTGTATTAAATTATTACTGTGTGAGCTTCAATTGTTCAAAGTCAAATGTGATAACATGTACTAACTTGCTGTTCTTCATAACTTGATCTTTTAGTGCCTATATTGTATTATCATGGTGATATTTTAATATGCATTAGTGCACATGTAATGTTTTTAACTAACTATGCATGAATAAACTCTTGAATATTAGCTACCACCAGGCTAAAGGTGTCTCCCCTTGGGCATAGACAAAAGTACTCTTCCCACTGTGAGGCCACACTTTGTACACCCTTCCACGCCACAGACTTCACATTTCCAGAGCAGCCCCAGGCCTCTGCAGAAATGCTGGATCAGCGTGATTCTACGGTCCAAGAAAAAGTCAGGATACCAGATTCACGCGCGGCTGGGCACTCAGTGCTCAGAGTTCATAGGCGCACGACCATGTACAATGCAAGGAGCATTCCTGTCCCAACACAACCCAACACACTGCCCGTGAAAAAAACATTTAACATTGAAACTGTTTGTTACTTGGATCCTCTCTAGCCATGTTTGTTTTGTGGGAGCATCCTTCTAATTTTGACAATAAGCAAGTTAGGGTACTCTACATCATATCGTTAGGATTATTCAGTTTTGCTTAAAACTCCCCAGATTACTTTTCACTTTTAATGAAACACACTGGGTATTATGTAATGTTAGTGACATAAACAACCCTGGGCGTAATTTGCGTAGTTGCGCTACTCTACGCGAAGTGCACTTCGCACTACGCAAGCTACACGTAGCTACGCGAGCTGCGCAGTGCGGTAGGGAAAATGCTGTTCGCACTGATTGCACAGTGCCGGATGCTTGTCCGCACTGTGCAATTATTGCAAACGGCATCTTGCACAGTGCAAGTGTCGTTTTCTGCCGCTCGAGTAGATTTGTACTTGAGCTGCAGTTTTCTCAACGCGGACTGGTAGTTGCTCATCGCGAGCGGTCGCGAGCATAAGCGACCACTCGCAATGAGAAACCTGACCTCCCCGCGCCGAGAATCTCGCCGGGAGGTTTATTTTCCATGCTCGCGATCGGCAACTTGATGACGCTGACCGCGAACGAGGAAAAAGTCTCACCGGGATGTCATTTTTGCTCGCTCGCGGTCGCCAACGTGACGTTGAGGACTGCGAGCAAGCAAAAAATGCCCGCTATGCTACGCGTTTTTGCACTGTGCTATGGGCAATTTGCGTAGTGCGAAGTAGCGCATACTACGCAAACTATGCGAGTATAGCGTAGTACTATGCCCAGGGTTAGACATAAACTGAATACTCACCAATTAATTAGGCAAGAATAATGGCCAGTTTTTCTTCAATATGTTTAATGGCATCTAAGATGAAACATGTCAAGGCAAGATGTCTTCATAATAACTTAAAATATATCATATATTACTATTAAGATACAAAGTAACAAAAGCCGACTGAAAAATGAAGTAATATGCATCATAAAATACATGAGGCTGGAGACAAGAAGCCAGTCGAATCCTCTCTGACTCTAGTTTATCGTCATTTATTTTCATATCCTTTAACACACACACATCTAACACAATAAAGGAAGAGGAGTCAAGTCAGATGTTTAAAGGGGACAATCATTTTCTTGAGTTCATACATCTATTTTAGATCCATAATTCCGACTTAAAAAACTTAGGGGCATATCAACAAGGGCTTTATCTCTGATTTTTTGGCTTTAAAAGCCAAAACAGGAGAGATAAAACTAGCGCCCTATCAACAACAGGGTGCTAACATGCAAATTTGCATGTTAGCACCCTTTTACTCTACGCTTCCCATTGCATCTCTAATGAGATACAAAGGGGGCGTTCCAGAGTAAAATAATAGGAGAAATGTCGCTAAGCGACATTTCTCCTATTATCAAGAATGTCGCTAACCCTGTTAGAGACAAAAAAAGCAGCGCTAACCGCGGTTAATGCTGCTTTTTTACGTCTGGTATTTTTCAGACTTAGCCATGATATCCTATGGAAGGAGGATATCATGGCTATGTTTGCCTGTCCCTATCAACAAGGTAACGTGAGATTATCGCTGGGTTTCCAGCGATAATCTCACGTTAGCCTGTTAGCGTGAGGATTTTTATCGCTATTGAGATAAGCGTTGCTAATAGCACGCTATCTCAGCGATAAAAATTCACGCTAGCCGGCGATAATTATCCTAGCGCTAAGTGCGCTTAGAGATAATTATCGCCGGTTGTTGTTGATATGCCCCTAGAATACAATCTTAGTATTTGTAGTTTTACAGCCTCACATGAATAATTTGAGTTATTTTCTCCAGTTTCGTGTTCCGAAGTTGTACCGATGTGGGAACTTACGGCATTCTGGTACCCAGCGTCCTTGCAGGACTGCAAAATGTCAAAAGCAATATTCAGCCTGCGTTCTTGCATATGTGATCTTCCCTGTAGCAAAAAAAGGTAACTCGTACCCACGCGAGAGCGGAATACATTAGCACGTGCCCTGGAACAGTACCACGTTGATGGATTGCCTCATTACAATTCAACCTGAAGTCTGGAGGTGCTAAAAACTGCCACGTATTTAGGATATTAGAGGGCCTACCAAAGAAACAAAAGCGAGGAAGATATTCACACATGAAAAGCACTACTTTGATATGGTGATGAAGATAATCAAATGCACGAAGCATCCCGCTCTTTTTTTACAGAAATGCTGTGTTTTTTCCGTGGTACTCAAGCCTAATTCTCGCTGTCATACTCCAGTCGTGTGGCCTGCAGTCTTCCGTTTAGGCTCCTGCAGTGCCTAATTAATCAGCTACCAGAGGGGACTGGGTTTGTTTGTGCCAAGCGTGGCGCTTCGGGCAGGAGAGTCTTGTGCTAAAGATGCCCTGAATGTGAGCCGTGCCATGTTCCTGCTCGTGTTCCCTCATTAGTGCTCCGAGGGCTTCCTTGCATGTTTGAGTAGTGCTCAGAGAGATTCAGTCGGCTTCCAAGTTAGACGACACGTGCGCAGCATTTTTCCTGTAATTCACGTTTGTGGAATCAAACAAAATGTGCGTTGCTCTGCCTACAGTTCTCTATTGGACATGAGCAGCTATACAGGGACGAAGAGGGAGATGTGGTACTTTTGGCTGCGTTCCTGATCTTGCAAACGGGAGGCCTTATTTGGCGGTGCTAATTAGCATCGAGTTCTGCTTTTTTATTATTTATGTGGTTTTATAGAGCGAGAACAAGGCCCAAAGGCGTAAAAGTGCTTTGCAAAGTAATAATAAATGCTCACAAAATATATAAAATGGGATAGAAAAAGATAGGTAAAACCTATTGCTATTAAAAAATGTGAACGCTGGTATTTGTGCGTTAGTCTGTTTTCATTTACTCTTTGTATATTAAAAATCAATATATACATATATTTAAAATGTTAATGATAATCCATTTTGGTAATCTACATATAATACATATACACAATAAAATGCACAGCAAAGATCTCAAAGAGGACAACAGCAAGATTGAGACTGAAAGCTGACAAGCAGATGCAATAGGTCTAAGTAAGGTAGTAAACTGAAGATTTGATATCTGTGAGACGAGTGAGTAGAAGCCATGAAATAGCCATTGCATTTGAGCAGATTTAAGATGGGAAATACCTTTCAAAGAAAATGGTTTTGATTGTATTTCTTGAGAAAGGAGTGTCAGCCGGTAGAAATGAGAGATGGAGGAAGGCAGGTCCAGTTATTAGGCGGAAGTTGATCCAAAATCGTGCATATTCAAAAAAGAGGGATACAGTATTCTATAGTGAGCGGATACCTTGTAGAGGACTTTAGCCCTGACTACTAGTGTCCGGAAGGGTAGGTGCAATTTATCACTTACAGCACCAGAATCCATCTGTCATGGTAACTAGCTGTTAGACATGACAAACTTAGGACCTGATTGCGATGACGGTTGGGACCGCCACTGACAACCATTCGGTGGTGGTCCCTCCGCCATTGTGACCATGTTAGACTGACTGCCACGCATCCAATGGGCACCTTAAGCCTGCCAGTGCGTCAGAGGGAGTTGTATTCCCTACAATTGTAGGGATTAAAATGTCACTTTCCACCGCCTTCTCATGGTGGTTAACCCGCAATGAAAAGGCAGGCGGAAAGGGGCTTTGGGGGCCAGTAGTGGGCCC
The DNA here is from genome assembly GCF_964204655.1 of Triturus cristatus. Lineage (NCBI taxonomy): Eukaryota > Metazoa > Chordata > Amphibia > Caudata > Salamandridae > Triturus > Triturus cristatus. The sequence goes on along the minus strand of NC_140586.1, from coordinate 457,361,377 downwards.
CGTGTTCCCCCTGGCCCTCACCTGTGGTTTTTGGGGCACACCTACATATCCATCCACCATGTGGCAGGCACCACATGGTACAGGCATATGTAAAGTGTCCGCTTTTTGTACTGCGGCATGTCCTACAACCAGCAGCAACCGCTGCAATACAAAAGCGAGCAGCTTTTCGAAATAAGCGCATTAGGAATGGGAATCCAGCAACACGATCCTAATGAACGTGTGTTTTTTGTATTATATGTGTAGAGAAAATCATTGCTGACTTAAAAAGAGGAACAACGCCAAATCTCACTCCATAAGGCGAGTGAACTTATTGCAATACTGGATCATTGTAAAGATTATCTGTGTCCATGCATATTTAGAACATAAACACAAAAGTTTTGTAACACAGTCCCCAGTCCTGTTTTGCCTAATTAATATGCTTACAGCTTTAATCCGTTACCTGGCTAATGCTCTGCTACATTCCTTTCACAGGAATTTGTTCTTCTAGTATCAATATGGGGTAATCACATAGAAGGGCTTTACGACCCAGTAGAGGAAAATCAGAGGTATGCTGGAGTAATAGAAATCATTGTAGACTTCAGTCAGTCAGTCAAAATTAACTTTATTCGGCTGATTATAGCCATCAAAGTACAAATAACAAAACAGGACAGATCAAATCTACAATCATAAAATACATAGATGTAAAATCAGTTAAGATCCCCCATCTTGTAACAATGTAGCAGACATAGAGAGTAAAAAACCCATATGACAATTATTAATCTTCGTCCTGCTCCACTCAAAATTCATTATCTACAATAGAATAAAATACACTCCATCGAGTAATACGACACTTCATACAAGAAAGAGCACACCTCGAGGATCCATAACAGGGAAAATAACAACGAAAATGAGAATACAGCCCACCAACACATAATTAGGCCTGGGAGTAAATAAATAAATAAATAAGATAAAATTAGCCCAACTTACACTTGTCCAACTTTACATATAAAAACATAAGAATAAGTTTTTAGATAACGTAATTCAAAGCCGTGTCCACAGAGGAGTTCATAAGTGACCTATTCCTATGTCTGATTGCTCCTGTTAGAAAACTTGCTAACCCAAAACAGACCATAGGTGACTCTAGCATTTGTAAATATACCAGCGCTGGCCTAACTTTTTCAAAGTTACAACCTCTAAGCAAAGGAATGATACATTTTCTGCGCAGTGAATTGTAATATGCACAGAAAAATATTATGTGAAGAGTGTTCTGATCCGAGAAATTATCGCAAGGACAGGGATTTAATGTTCCTTCTTTGAAATACCCTTTAGAAAAAGCAAGGAGCCAGGGAACCCTATTCAGCCTAAATCTTGTCAAAACAAAGAGAAGGTACGGTTTGTTTATATAAGATAAATATGGTTGCATCTGTCGACCCAGGCTCAGTGTAGCAAATCTTGTCACCATGGGTTTTTTCAATTCATTCTCCTCCCTTAGTACTCTTCGTCTATCTAAGAACTGCTGCTTGAGGTCTCTAATGGCCGGTTTACCCAATGCTGTGGGGCTCAAGAATAAATTGGGGCAGCCAAGGGTTTCCATCTGGTACTTAATATATCTAATCCACGGAATGTCTAACACCTTTTCTAGGGTGAGATAATCTTGGATGATCAATTGGTTAAGATTTGGAGTAGGTTGTGCCCAAATTCTCAGCCAAACGCAATAAAGGGGCAACCGCGATCTGGTCAGAAATAAAACCTGCACCTAATTCCTCGTGTATGTTAAAAATTGGCGTGGAAGCAGGGACCGAGAGCAATCTAGGAAAAAAGTGTTTTCGGACTCCTGGATATCTCTGACATCTGTGTAACCCCAGATGTCGCTCCCATAAGTCGCCATGGGAAGACACTTAGCATTATAGATCTTCATAAGTGCATGGAGTGGTTTTGATCCTATTCTTTTTGCAAAGTCTAAAGTGGCCCCCGATGCTCTAGCTAATACATTCTTTTTGGGTGCACACTGCGTGCACCATGGGCGCCGGTCATCAAAGAGCATCCCTAAATATGGAAAAGCGGGGACTTTTACTAACTCTAGTCCCTTGCAATAGAATTTAACCTTCGTTGCCCTCTTTGAACCTATGGACATAGCATGTGACTTTTTAAAATTAGTGATTAGGTCCAATGACTCCATAAAATCTATAAAACAATTTAAAAGCGTTTGCAGCCCCCTTGCAGTCCTGGCCACCAACACCGCATCGTCAGCGTACAGAAATGCGGGAATCATTTTGGTATCAGCTCTAGGGATGTCTTTACAGCAATAAATCAGAGAATCCCCTAATTTATTAATGTAGAGGGTGAACAGCAAGGGGCCCAAAATGCACCCCTGCCGGACCCCTCTTTTTACTGCCCATGAATCAGTCAGGCTACCATCTTCATTAAAGCGCACTGCCGCTGTTGTATTTTCATGGATGGCTGCCAGAAATGAAATCAAGTCAGCATCTAGCCCTATATCTTGAAGGATCACCCAGAGTTTTGATCTGTTAACAAGGTCAAAAGCCGAGGTTAGATCCATAAAGGCCAGATGGAGGTCCCCGCGCTTTGCGACTGTATACTTCCCTATCACCAAATGGAGATTAAGGCATTGGCCCAGCGTACCTTTCCCTTGCCTAAAACCATATTGGAGATCGGGAACTATACTTGCTTGATCAAGCCACTCTGTTAGACGTGCCAGGACAACTTTCCCCATAATTTTGGCCGCGGAGTCAAGGAGCGAAATAGGCCTATAACAAGCCAGGTCGTCCCTTGCCCCCTTCTTAAAGATCGGTATGACAACCGCCTTGGCCCAAGACAGGGGAAAACCAGACAGGCAGGCTGCAATAAAAACATGGGTTAAAATCTTGGCCCATAGCTTAGGATCTGCATTATTAAGGTCAGCCGGTACTCCGTCGGGACCTGGAGCTTTCCCCCCTAAAGTTGATGTAATCGCCTTATTGACTTCATCAATTGTAAAAACAAGAGGGTGGCATACGCAATCACCAACTGATGTCCCTGCGGGATTTCCGGGGGTCACGTCCCTGTACACTTTCCCAAAGTGTTGAACCCACCTCTCAGTAGGAACTAAACAATCTTTACTGGAGTTTGGTGAATCGTCAAACAATGGACTGTTTACAACAGACCAGAATCTATAACTGTTGGCAAGCACACTGGCCTGGCTGAGCTCCTCCCACGCCATCTCCCTTAATTGCCTTTTTCGCCTTTCCACTGCAAGTTTGTATACCCTTCTTGCATTCTTAACCCGTAAGGCTACCCTAGGTTTTTGCTTGAGTTCCTGCATGAGTTCCTAATGGGTATTCATACCGGCTTCATCAAACCATTTTTTAAATTTTGGGGGCCTTGGTCTACAGGATACAGTTAAGTTCAAAGCGACCTGCTTTGTGATTCGGTCAAAGGCATCAAGGACAGATAGTGGTTGGGAGTCCTGGACTGAGCAAATCCCAAACTCCTGCGCACAGTTGGTGATTAAACAGTCAATAAAACTGTCAGGGGTGAACCTTTCCCACCTCATTCTACGTGCTATGGGCGCAATATTAGCATTAATAAGTTGGGTCATGGTCCTTCCTTTATTTACAGCATATATATTAAGGTCCAGTGTCAGTGGATTGTGATCACTGAAACAATTTTTTGTTACGCTTAATGTGCCTAGTGTCGACATCAATGAAGAGGAGACCAAAATATAATCAACATATGTAGGTACGGGGATTATCCTGTTCGACTGCGCAGGGCAAATCAAGTTATGGGTTGATAAAAAGCTTTCTAAAAAAGTGCCGGAAGAGGTATGTTCGAAATGGGTTAGCCCCTGAGGGCCATAATCCTCCTCCAGTCTTGCTAAGCAGTTGGTAGGGCAAACATGAATATTAAAATCTCCCGGGACTAATATGTCACAGTGTGTTTCAGTGCTGTCACCATAATTGCCCAAAAAAGCAGTGAGAGCTCTAAGGTGCTCTAGCTCATCAATTCTAGTGAATGAATTATAAAAATTAGCCACTAGAAGAGTTGGCAAGTTCTTCCCTGTTAGTTCTACTACTAAGATATGGGGAGAACATGATTCAATCAACTTTGCTTTATAAGACAACTTGTAGACTTATTTAAGAGGGTTAAGTCTTAGTTGGTAAATCTGTAACACACTACTCTACATTACCTTTCACAGAAACAACCATGTCCCGGTCCTGAGGAGAACCCCTAAAACTGACGGCGGTTTGAAACGCATTAGCCTGTGCTTCTGGGGAAATCACACTCGCAATCAAATTAAAAGTGCGTGAGAGAGATTTATAACACATCAACACTCTCAGTGAAAATATTTAGTGCTTGCAGACCCAGGGCACTTTACACTGTCAGGATATAGCATGTATATCAACAACAATGGAAAACTCCGCCAAATGTTAACTTGTTTTGAATGAAGGACTGGTCAAAGAAAGGTTATCCACATTGGGTTTCTTCACAGAGAAGAATGTGTTGTTTTGTCATTATAAGATTTTTTGTATTGTTGTAATATCAAATGTGTCTTGATGTGTACATTTGAACTTCTTGTTTTAAAACAAAGTTTTGCCCTTCGCAGAGACATGTAATACTGCAACAAAAAGTTTGAGAAAAACAAAAAGAAAAGTGAAATAAATCATAAGGGCTAATGAAAAACAAACGTTGTTCCCTTTGTTTTGATTGATAAAGAAATTGTGTCAACTAGATACTTTGCTAGTTTTTAGATTAATTTGCAGCACAGCTAACACCTACATGTAAGTAATCCCCTCTCTCAAAAACCTTTTTGAAAAGTATTGCGTGATAATAAGTGAAGCGTATCTTTTGATTATTACAGTTAAACATACATGTTACATATATAATCAGTCATTAAACTAGAATCATGGATTAAGGAATATTGAATTGCAGGGAGTTATAATTTTAACTTAATTATCAAACTGAATGTGTAATAATACTTGACTTAAGTAAAGGTAGTAAGCAGAATCTTTTTCACGACCAACAAGAGGTGAGATAGAAAAGGAAGGTGGTGTTGAGCTGCAAGAAGATGGAGAGTCAAATTCAGAACCAATAGATCAGTCAACACTGCACCTTTCACGCTGCTCACAGCCTGCTTGATTGCCTCGGGATGAGCAGGACGTGCTGCCTCTTCGCAGCGTTAGCAGCGGTAGCCTTTTGCTTGCACCAGCCGGTCAGTGCCTCCCTTTCCTTGTGCTTGGCCCACTGGTGCATGCCTTAGTGGGGATGGTATGGGCCTTGGGGTGAGAATTCAGCCATTGTGGGGCCATCTTGCCAGTCAGGCTTCTTCCCAAAATTCCACTGTGGGATTCTGAAAGGATATGCAACAACCCAAGCCAAGATGGCTGACACCATTTTCACTCCTATGTTATACTAAACTGTTATGGAGAGTTTTGATTGATTCTGTTTCCTTTTCATGTTAGGGGCCTATTTAAGGGAGGGTTTTTCAGTCATTCATTGCATTGCAAAGTATCGTCATCTCACCCTACTGGATCCAGGCTTGCAACTGTCCCCGCTCCAGCCCTTCATTCTTTGCCCATCTTTTTCTACAGTTTTCCTGATCCGGTTTTCATTATTTCTAGTCCTGCAGTCTACCCTACCTTGCACCTTGATACCAAATTGGGAGCCCCACCATCACTTGGAGGTTATTTGCCTTGTGGATTTCTCCTCTAGGTGTTCCTTCTGGAGGGCACTTTCCTGCTTGCTGCTCACTAGTGTTGGTGGCAATGTGGCTACCAGAAAGGGTCACCCATACCTCGGACACACTAAGCATTGAACCACCAGACACCAAAACTGCCTGGGAGAACTTATTAGGCATCAAAGTTGTGACAGCAGTTGTACCCCTGCCAACCAAACCTTGTCAGACACCTAAATTACCTAGACTCACAGAAACCATTTGTGAACTCCCCTGGCTATTCTATCTCTATGCCAAAGACGAAGTGCAGCTCATAAGTCAAGGGCAAGACGTGTCCAGGAGGATAATAGGGCAGTATCTTCTGTGCAACACTTTGCCCACTTCAAAAGGCTCAATGCTAGCTGTACAACAGTAGCAATTAAAGACATCCATTGTTCATAGAAGCAGAGTATTAGGACTAGAACAAAATGGATGAAAAAACTATAACTGGTGGGTTTAAGGTACTTTTGCAGGGTGGATGAACATATGGAGAGAATGGATGATGCAGTATCAGGAGTATGTGCAGCTTTATAGGAAGTGGATGAATCTATGAAACACTGACAAAGTCGGCTATATGATCATCTGCAAGTCTGTAGGCAATCTGTGTTCAGACTAGCTTCTGCCAGAAGAATTAGGTCATTTGAAACCCTTAACCTTCAGATTTAAATGCAGCATTTTAATGATGATATAACTAAAACTCAAGTGTAGTTAACATCAAGAGTACATCAACTGCAAACAGGTATTATTTATGGTTCAATACCTTTAAAAGCTGCTAGAAGTGAAGAAGGAAGAAGCATCCGGGTTAAGTAGTGTGTCTGCACCAGACGTGAATCAGAAAATACTCATTAGCAGCGACAGCATTGAAGAAGAGGGAAGCATTGCATTGAGGTCTAGGTTCAACAAGAAAAAAAGAGACAGATGGATTTAATTACATAAAAGAAAAAAAATAATGTTAGGTTTGATGAAAAATAAGATTCTGTATTGCATTTTGTGATAAGTAGTAAACCATGTATTGTCGCAGGTGACTTCTTGTTTATTTATTTAATCTGAGAATAAACAGAAATGTTGGTTACAATAATGAGAGACTGTTTTATTTTCTGATATATAATTTTTTGTACATACCTAAAAGTAGGTATTGGTTACTGTGTCCTTCTGCTACTTGATTCAGATCCAAAGTTATGATTGACTAGACAAATGGTATATCATCATTCTCTGATTCATCTTCATCTGGTTCGCTTGGTACTCTTCACTATGTTGCAAAGTTATGTAGAATAGAACATCAAGTAATAATTTAGCAACAAGTGTCTGGTGCATACTGAGATGTTCAGCCATTTTTGTGAATGCACTGGAACCTACCCATAAATAATCTAAAAGATTGTTCTACTACTGATCCTGTTTTTTTATAAGCAATGATGTTTCTGAGCTTCCTGTCAGAATTAGGATGGGGATATAGTGTAAACAATGTAAGTATTTTAAAATATAAATAATAATGAAAAACAAAAATACTTAAGGGATAAAGTACCCCTTGCTGTATATCATTAGGATATTGCATGTCACAAGGTAGTTCCATAACAATATAGAGGAAGGAGGCTAAAGGGTGAGTTTTTTTATAAGTGTATGGAACTCAGTGGTGACTTGCAAAATCTTTATAATTTATACCAGGGGTACTTTATTCCATAGAATTCATGGTCACGCAATCACCTTTTCCGCAAATCATTTCAATTAAAACCTTGGTGTGTAGCTCTTTCACATGAAACAGCAAGAATGTTTGCAAACACGAAGAAAGAAATTACAATTGTTAGTGCAAAATGAAAACCATCAACACGCATGTAACGTGAAGTTCCAAGCTAAGTCTGCCAATCGCCGTGTGGCGCGGTATTTCCCACGCACAGCTCACCAACAGTAAGTTGGCGAGCAAGATTTGACATCATCTGGCATAATTATTGTCGCTAGGAGAGCTCCCGGCAAGTTTTACCCAATGCAGGTGGTTGTAACCATTGACAGTCAGAAAGTTGCTGCTCGAGTAGAAAATCTAATCAAGCGGTATCAGAAGCAACTCGAGAAGCAGCACCGTGAGGAGCTGTTCGTGCTGATTGATTTTTCAGTGCAAACGTGTTCCCAGCACTATAAAGCAGTGTGAGCAACACGACATGCCTAATTCCTCCCATTCAAGGAACTCCATGGAATTTCACAGAGTTTTCATGTAACTCCATGGAATTCTGCAGAGTAAAAACTCCATGAGTTCTGCCCTCTATTAAGTCAATGGTGATTTTTCCTGTTTCTATAAACATATTGTGTGTCAAAAAGAGGATATATCAAAACGTGTTCTATCAATTCAATAAATAATATTTGGATATCGCCCTTTACCATGGGTACTTGCAAGCATTTTCTGAAGGGTCAAAAAGTCTGATCTGTGGTGTGACCAAGGGCCGCATTGAGGCCAGCAGGATGGCAGTCGGCGGGAAGCAGGGGTAATCCGAGGAAGTTAAAGGGGAGGGGGAACAGGGTGGGCGTAGGGTCATGACACATCTACATCTAGTGACTGAATCGACCCTTGTGAAACCAAAAAACATGGGGCCAATCCAGGGTTTCCCACTTGACCAAATTGTATGATCCAATGCAATTGTTTTTTTTTTCCTGTGCCTCCTTTTTTCTCATTATCACTGTTGGACTTGGCCCTTTTTGTAGGGTCATCCCTAAACTTTTTGCCTTTCTCCTACCCTTTTTTCTGACATGGTGTTGGTGGTTTTAGGACTCTGGGGACTTTAGCATTGCTGTCCAGTGTAAAGTGTGTGTGCTCTCTGTGTTAAATATGGTAAGATTGGTCTACACCGGTTTGGCCTATTTAATTTACCTGTCAGTCCCTTGTAAAGTGGTATCTCATATACCCAGGGCCGGTAAATTAAATGCTACTGGTGGGCTTGCAGCGCTGATTGCACCACCCACCAAAGTAGCCTTTCAAACCTATCTCAGACCTCTGCCATTGCAGGGCCTGTGCGCGCAGTGTCACTGCCGCTGTGATGTGGCACCTAAAGTGTGTGCCATGTCCGTGACCCCCCTTTTACTACATATCAGTCACCCCCTAAGGTAGGCCCTAGCTAGCCCCATGGGCAGGGTGCATTGTAGGTAAAAGATAGGACATGCACTTTAAGTGTGTGACATGTCCCGGTAGTGACAAATAGCCATTTTTGTTTCTCACAACTGTGGGGCTGCCCTCCCATAGGAATGCATTGGGGATTCTCTGATAAGTGTTTCAGTGGTAATTCCTGTTATGACAGGTACAGCATAGTCAAGTTTGGTATATTTGGAATAGTGATAATAAATGCTGCGCAATGGTGTGTGCAGATTTATTATAACTATTTTAGGAATGCCACTTTTAGAAGTTGGCATTTCTGTGTGCTATGAGTCTGCCGTCGTGATGTGAATTGCATGTCTGGTTTTTGAGTGACAGGAGCTGGGAGGTGTGTGTGGCTCCAGGAGGGGCAGTGTGAGTCAGCGCTAGGCTGAATGGGACATCTGCATTTGGAGTGGTGGGAGGAGAAGTCCCTGGTCTAATAGGATTGTGCCTGACCTAGTGAATGCTGGCTCCGCCCCCCCTGTGGTGTGTCTGATGATGAGCCCCCACCTAACAATAGGGAAGAGGAGCCTTGTCAACAGAGTGCTCCAATTTCCCCCTGAACCAGTTGCATCCGGTTTCCCCAAAAGCCCTGTCCTGCAGACAAAGAGATTCTGTGTATAAATACTGGGGCTGTGATCCCATGAAGGTGTGCTATTCCTGGACCTGTTGGGGGCTTGCTGCTGCTGGGGGCCCAGGAGGAACCGCCACAAGGGTTTGTCTCCCTGCTGGAGGGCCCTGTGTGCTGGCCTCCCTGGGCCCAGCTGTGCCCCTGAACTTTGCTTTTGAATCTTGGGACATCTAGCGCCTCGTGAGCACTGTGTTTTGGTTTCCTAAAGAAGAGGAGCACCTGGCCTTCACAGCGCTGGGCTGCAGAGGCGCCCCAAGGGAATCCCGGCGTGGGGGATTCCCCTGCATAATGCAGGGCTCGATCGGGTGCCCACCCCGCTGATGGCATTGTTGGCGGGTGCCAACTCCGCTTATGTGAATATTTCTCCCCCCGCATTTTGGCTGATAAAGGAGCCGAAAGAAGTCCTCTCCGTGCCGCTGCTAAGCGCAACCTGGAAGCCAGGCGGCCTTGCCTGGTTGTGGGCGGGACCTACTCTCCTACGCACGTCCGGAGCCTCGCTTGCTCTAAGCCGAAGTCCCGGTCCCAGGATGGGGGACCGGGCGAAGGGAGAAGGGCTCCCGAAGTGGAAGGGAGCCCAAGGGTGCCAGAAGAGGGCCTGGGATTATGTGCCGGCCCACCTTCAAGGCAAAGTGAGGAGGATCCCCGGCACCTGCCTCGAGTCCAGGAGGAGACCGGTGAGTGAGACCGAGGCACATTGAGAGTGCCGAGTTCCTGAGCGGGCCCGCCAGAGAGCGGGCCGCTACTACGAGGGGGGCCATTTGTTTTTACCAAGTCCCAGAGTGGGGCTTGGCGTGCATTCCGAGGCACATTGTCGGTGCCTTTGCGGTCCCGTAGAGTAGCAGGCTGCTCCAACGGGGCCACAATTGTTTTAATTAGAGCCGGGGGGGCCCAGAGGGCCGAGCCTCATTGTGATAGTGTCAAAGCTGCCCCTCCTGAGAGTGGGCAGCTGCAACGTTGGCAGATTTGTGGATAGAGCCCCAGTGAGGGCCCAAAGGTCACAGTGGTGCCCGTTCCTCATGGCTGATTCACAGCTGCACCCCACCAGTGCGGTCAGCTGCAACATTTTGCACATCTACTATAGAGTGTCCCAGTGGGGACCCACCCAGAGGGCACAGTGAGTGCCCATGTACAGTACCTTCACAGCTGTACCGCAATTAGCGGCAGCTGCAACGTTTAGGCCAGTTGCTTACAAGTCCCAGAGGGGATCCAGGAGGCACAGTGGTGCCAGTGCACTTGCTCACTTTATGTTTGCTGCTGAAGCAGCTAGGGGGCCCTTTGCGAGGTCCCCCTCAGAGCCCTGACTTTGTGGGACACAGGGCATTTGAGCCCAGAGGAAGGCCAGTTGGCCCGGGGTCATTTTAGGGTGTTGTTATGGCGCAAGGCCCTTGCCAGTGTTACTATGGTGCACTGCTGCTTTTATGCCTAAGGTATGTCCTGCCTAATGTGATGCCTCATGTGATTCATGCCCCATGATTATTGCGTAATGTGTTTATGCTGAGGAGGTTCGGGCCTAATATGTTTTATGCCTAATGGGATTTATGTGTAAAGTGATTTATGCGGGATGTTGTGCCTAATGTCATGCTATGGTATTTTAGGATGGTGTCTAATGCTAATGTGATAATGCTTGGGTCATTATGGTACCAATAGTTGCTGGTTGTGTTTTGCATTTACTTACCTGTTCTGATTGTTCTGACCGTGGCCCGATTGCCCTGGTCCTGTATATAATCCCCTGTGAATATTGCCTAGTGCCAGTTGGCACAGTGTAAAGGTTTGATTATGTTTCTAATGTGATTATGATAATACAAAGGCTATTTCTGATATAACCTTGTGTGGAGTTTCTGTTGTGATGTGCCTAGTGTGTTGCTGCTATGAGTGTGTGTTGCGCAAAAGCTTTACACATTGCCTCTTGGATAAGCCTGACTGCTCGTGACAAGCTACCAAGGGGGTGAGCAGGGGTTATCTTCAGCCTGTAACTCCCTTGCCCTGACTAGAGTGGTGGTTTCTGCCTGGCTTTGGCGCAAGCCTTATCCAACCAGAAATCCCATTTTCTAACAATCAGATATAAGAGGATCTCAAATTACATGACTTCAGGATGTGTACTGTACAAAACGTCTCTCAGGTTTCATTTAATAAACAATAATTTTATCCACGTATACATGCAACCCAGGTGAGCCAGAAGGTGCACATAACAACTGGCTGGCCTTTAAGTTCACTGCTGGCATTGTTGTCCGGTCATGTGGGCATAAATCTTTCTAAATCCATGCCCCCTTGACATGACAAAAAATAAAAACACTTCAATGCACTGATATGACATGATGTACGAAGGTGAAGCACTTCTGCACGTTAATGAAATACACCTTTTATAAAATCTAAGGGACTTTATGATATTTATGCTCATTTGTTGCAAGATGTCACTAAAAAAGGTGTTCTTGAAGTTAAGAGTGGTGCAGGACACCTTCTGTGCTTCTTTGTTTTTTCTTCAGTTAGACTGTATGTAAATACTTACCGTTGATTTAATATTTTTATGAATGTTAGTTCTCTGTAAGATAAACAGTGGCCCAGTGTTGCAGTTCCCCGCAGGCTGCATGTAAAGGTCAGGAGGGTTGCAAGCTCCCCTGGGTCATACTTTGAGTATCACTGCCCTATAAAATAACATTTAATCATTGTTCCCTGTAAGTCCTGTTGGGAATGTTGAAAATATATGTGATAATGAATTTTGCTTAAAAGTGATTCTAGAACATTTCTGAACATACTGTCTAAATAACCACTCCTTTCTTCTCCTTATTCTTTGAGGCACTCAAAAAATTGTATTCTTAAAACCATAGCATTCAGGGCTGTCATTGTGAAAACCAGAATTGCATGCTGGGTCTCCTTTTACAGTTTGCACCTGCCTCCTACCTGCTTCCACTTGGTGGTAGATCGCGTGTGCAAAATGGCCATTCGGTGTTTATTGGGTAATTGTGAATTTCTGATATATAGAAATACTGTTTCCTTATTTTCAAATCACAAATATAATAACAATATGGGTGAAATGTTACTCTATTTAATCTGTATATTACAGATTTACTTTTTCTACACGCCAAATAGGTTTTGGTTCATATTGTGACTGTTTAACAAATAATTTATGTTTAGTACATATGGCTATTAGTCTTATTTGTAAAGAAGGTTGTCAAAGAAGATATCATACATTTTTACATTTAAATCAGATGATTGGATCAAGACTTAGGACCTGATTTAGATCTTAGCAGATGGGCTACTCAGTCACAACGGTGACGGATATTCCATCCGCTGAAATATAAATCCTATTATATCCTAAAGGATTTAAATTTTGGCTGATGGGATATCCATCACCATTGTGATGGAGTAACCCGTCCGCCAAGATCTAATTCAGGCCCTTTGTCATTATTAAAGATAGAGATTGCAAGTGGGTGTAAAAAAAGATCAGCTAGAGGAGATTAATATACAGACATACAGAGTTTTTTTTCCCTAGTTACACATACTGAAATTGTTTTAATACTGAACCAGCAACCAGCTTTATTCGAAATGAATAGGAGGTCTGTTTGGATAGTACTTTGCGGAGATGGTGTTATTGATCTGCAATATGTGTGTCAGGGTTATATTTGATTAATTTGTGTCTGCAATTCTAATGCAGTTGTCTGGATGGATTGGGTGGGTAGTTAATTTTAAAGGAGTAGGAACTATATTTGTTTAGGTAGTTGATCTGGGTGCTCAAAGAGTGCACTATGGGCAAACACAAGAAGTAACAGGGGGTATGGGATGCTCAAAAGGAATGAAAGGAGACAGGAAAACAAAATCATCTTAAGAGATACATATGTGTATTACTGATGTTACGCTTCTCTGAAATATGGTCTATTGATTTACTCCTGCTATTACCACTACTACTGATAAAAAAATATATATGTTTTGTCATTTAGCTGACTGTGCCATCTTTCCAGCAGGTAAGTCAAAATTAAAGCAAATATTGAATAATACATGTTATAGTGGCATTTAGGCATAAGAAGAGCCACATAAAAGCTCAGTGTCCTGATGGAAAAGATATGATTAAGTATAATATGATTAAATATGATTAAGTATTAAAATTGTTGTAAACAATTTTTCGATCATAATGATTTAACTATAGACTGAGGGCCCACACGAATATGTTGACTGAGGAAAAATGGAAAAGTACTAAAGAAGCAATAAGAAAAGGCAACAGGAGGAAAGAAGAGAGAATAAAAGAAAAAGTGCAGTTTATCATGATAGAGAAGAGAAAACAGAAAAGAGAAAAGTCTTTATCTAGGAGGGTGAAAGGAAATCTGGGACATATGCATTGAAAGGCATCATTTGAGGCGAAAGGTAAACATTAAAACAATCGTCTCATATCGTGTGGTGTAAGAAAAACACATTTATTTCAGAAAAAGGAAAACATTCAAAGGAGCCAGTGACTTGGCTCCTCACTCAGCAAAGCAGAACGTGTGGATGTCATGTGTACTTGTCAGGTTTGGAAGTATTCATCCTGGAACTATTGCGATGCAGTAAGGTTTCCAGAAATATTACAGTCAGGAAGAAAATAGCAGATATCAAAGCATACAAGTCTGGACCCCACACTGCCCATCATCCACAGAAGTGGAGAGAGAGGACAGTAGATGAACACTTTACTATTGACAGGCTTAACAAGCCTTCATGCAGAGAGTACAATAACTACATGCAAGTTGTTCTCATCTGAATTCCTTGGGACTTTTCTTGCCACAAGGACCAAGGAATTATATCCACAAACTAGGGGGCAGACGGCTAGTAACAAGATCACTATGAAGAGGGAGACTAGTGGAAGGCTGGATCTGACGTAAAGCCCTGGCTCAGCGAATGGAAAGAACCAAGATCCAGATACACTGGGGCAGGACCCATATGCATAATGTTGATGGTTCTATTTTCCAGGTAGTCTATAATTTATGGACTGTTCTGCATGCCAGCTACTGGAAATACCACCAATGCTACATTGTGCACTAGTAAAAGTATTTCTGCTGCACCTGTCAAGGACTACAGCACAGTGGAGATCGTGCATGACAAGATCAGAATATATATAGATCCCAGTAACAGGAGGGACTATATCATGGTGACAGAGAAGAAATGAGATGGAGTCTGATCCCATGATCATCTTATTTATTTTATTTATAAAGTTTTATATAGCACAAACAAGATCCCGAAGGATATCAGAGCGCTTTACAGTTGGCAGAAAGAAAGAACAAGGGGGTAGTATAGCCATCAATTGGGAAACAGCAACAAAAAAAGGAAGATTATACAGTAAACAGGTGTCCACATGTGGGGGGAAAAAAAAACAGGGGAGAAGATCCATTATAGCTGGAGGTACCAAGGTGAAAAGAACAAAGTCAGACGAGTTGGATGTACCTCCTCCCCTTACGGAAAGAATTTGCTCATTAGGAATCTTTTGGCTTCCAATTTGAATGCCGTCGTCGAGGAGAGGCTGCGTACTTCAGGTGGCAGAGAGTTCCATATCTTTGGGACAGCCACGGAGAAGGCTCGGTGACAAGTTCTCTTTTTGTTAAAGACAAGAGGTTTCAAGAGGAATTTATAGGCGCTTCTCGATGCCCTCTCACCACAAGATAGTTCAAGTTTTTGCACCGGGTACCTAGGAGTATTGAGGTGAAGGGCTTTGTGCGCCAGGACTGCAATCTTAAGCTGAATTCGGGCTTCAAAGGGTAGCCAGTTGAGAGATTTACGGACTGGGGATATATGCTCATTTCTTTTGGCGCCTGTAACCAGTCTAGTGTTCAGTGAAACCCTGAGTGGGGCCAAGGCATATTTGGGTACACCACAGAGAGTAGCACTGCCATAGTCTAACCTTGGCAAGACAAGCGCTTGGACCACCTGCTTGAAATCACTTAGAGGCAAAAAATGTTTGATATTTCTGAGGGTTCTCAACAAGTGGTTTGCACCCTTACATACATTGCTGATATGGGACTTCATATTCAGGTGCTTGTCTAAGGTGACCCGAGCAATTTGGCTGAGTCAATGATGATCGGAGTGCAATTGAAAGCAGTGAGGTGAGACAGCCATAGATCTAACTTGGGGATGTGGTTCGGGGGGGGGGGGGAAATGAGCATGAACTCTGTTTTGGAGGCGTTGCGTAGGAGATGGTTCTCAGTTAACCAATTTTGCGTAATTGTGAGTATCGAGTTAAGTGAGATGATGCTTTCCGGGGACGAAATTTTCAGATAGAGTTGTGTGTCGTCGGCATACATGTGGAAGAGAATGTTCGTGGAGTTTAGTGCATTAGCTAGAAGTTCCAAGAAGAGGTTGAAGAGGATCGGTTAAAGGGCGGATCCTTGGGGGACCCCCATGTGTACTAGAGAGGGCTGAGAGAGAGAATGATTTGCCTTGACTCTTTGTATTTAATGCCGAAGAAAGGATGAAAACCATAGAAGCACCCGATCCGAGAAACCCATTCTGTTTTGTAGGATGGATAGGAGGATGTCATGATTAACTGTGTCGAAAGCTGAGGAAAGGTCAAGGAGGATCAATAGGCAGGATTCATTTTTGTCTAATATTTTCAAAATGTCATCCCTAACGAGTGTGAGGGCCGATTCGGTGCTGTGTCCCTTTCGAAAACCAGATTGATGCTGGTCAAGAAGTTGGTAAGTCTCTATGTGAGCACAGAGTTGAGATTGCACACATTTTTCAAGAAGTTTTGCTAGAGTGGGGATGTTGGAGATAGGACGGAAATTATTGAGATCAGATTTGTCAGCATTGTTTTTTTCTAGAATGGGTGAGACCTGGGCAGCTTTTAGGCAGTCAGGGATCGAGCCTTGAGATAAAGAAGCATTTACAATCCTGGTCCAGGTGGGGATGAGAGCGCTCTTGATTTCCTTGAAGATGGCCGGAGGCAACCGGTCACTGAAGTGGTTAGACGGGTTAATAATCTGGAGAATTTTTTTCATGTCACTTTCACTAAAAGGGAAAAGGTGCACTAAGACGCATTGTTCTTGGCTATCATGAGGATCAAGTTGCACTTTTCAGAGACGTCATGGGGTGAGGCAGCAATAGAGGAGGGCAATAGCGCCTTCTTAGAGGCTAGGTCGATAGTGATGAGTCGTGATTTCTCTGTGAAAAAGACTGCAAATTCCTCACAGGAGGGTGGGTTGCCACAATGATCAGAAAGGATAGGACCGTTAGCCAATTGCTGTTTGACGAGTTCGAAGAGTTTCCTGGGACAGTTTGCTGCTTGGTCTAGTTGTAGTCTGAAATAGTCAGACTTAGCTCTCTTGACTTGTTTATTGTAGAGGCTCCTGACCTCTCTCAGGAGTTTTAGTCTGTCCAAAGAGGGATTGGATCACCAGGAGCGTTCAATAGCTCTATGGTTGCGACGTTCCGAGTTTAAGCTCTCATTGTACCTCGGTTTGGATATTTTTAAAGTGGTATTTTTAAGCTGGAGTGGAGCAACATCATCCATGATGACGGCCATGGTCGAGTTGTAGGAGTCCGTGAGAGTTTATACCTCGACCAAGTCGGCTTGAGAGGGGAGGACAGATATACATTGAGAAGCTAGATTGTCAAGGTTTATTGATCTGAGATCCCTTTTCCATATCTTTGATTTAAGACCTCCCTGTTGATATAAAAGAGGATGCTGTGATGATCCGACCAATCACAAAGGGTTGTAGAATCTAAAGTGATGTTCTGTTCTTTGGAGATGATGAGGTCTAGAGTTTCACCTTTAATGTGGGTTGGTTGGTCACTGTGCTGAATCAAATCTAGATCATTTAGAAATTATTTAAGGCAGGATACCGCAGGGTCATTGGGGTTGGACCAATGCAAGTTGAAGTTCCCAATTTTTGTTACACGGCAGAGTCGACATTGCAAACGGTGATATCAGTTAATTGCTCAATGAAAGGGAGATTGTCCCCCGGTGGGTGGTAAAAGGTGTGTAGTTTACAGATCGGTAGGTTCTTACTTGCAATGCTAAGACAGAGGTATTCACAAGAAGATGTGGGGGACGACTCCAAGTGCGAAATCGAGAGAGTACTCCTCTAGATACAGGCTAGACCCCCACCCAGTTTCAGAATTCCGTCAAGCCTGATTATATCATGAGTGGGAAGTTCTAGGAGGTCTAGGATAGGATTGGAGGCTGGATTTAGCCAAGTCTCTGTGAGAATGATAATATCTAAGTCATTGTGTTGGATGATGTCAAAGATATCTGAGGCGTGTCTTCTGGCTGATCTGCAGTTTAATAATGCACATTTGAGACGTGGGGGATTTACGGAGGAAGTGGTCTGGGTGACTTTCACCCTGTATAGACAAAGGGGGGACAAGAGGGCTTTTATTCAAGGAGGTCCAGCATACATGCCCAGTCAGTCATTTGAAAAAGAAAAAGTATGCGGTTCCTCAGAAAAAAGAAGTGAAGGGAAAGGAGAGACCGTGAGAAAGAGGAATTCCTCTATTCGGAACTAGGGTCCTCACACACCCAGCAAGCTAGGTGTCATGCTTCATCATATGGACCTGCTCCTCGTCGGGCCGGCGCTGCAATGCCCGACGGGCACCCTAAAAAGGGGCTCTTTGGCGGAGATCTTCAGTTCCTGGCCGTATGATGCAGTGTGTGTGAGAGGGACCTAGCAGTGTAGATGTGAGTGCAGGGAAGTGAATTAAAACAAGTTAGAGGGTCCAAAAAATAATTTTATTGGGAGTGGCTCTCTACCTGAATAAAATGTGAAAACAGAATGGCAGCTAGCTGATGTTATGATTCAGCTTGGCTAGGCTCATCTGTGCTGGTCGACATGTTTCTTGCCAAGTGGTCCTAGTGATCCGTGGCAATTCCTCAGGACCTAAAAAAGCTGTCAAGAATCTACACCAGGCAGTACGTACAATAGTTACTTACTACCTGTTCAATGGGAACGGTCTCACCATATGCCTAGGGAAACCCAAGATGGTGTAGTACCATGCTCCTATCCGTGGCCGTGGCGCCACCTGGACACCAAGATTCTAGTGTTTCGGAGGAATACCCGGGTCGAGCGGCGCATGGGTAGGTTTATACCCCCTACTGGCAACAACCTCCGAAACACTAGAATCTTGGTGTCCAGGTGGCGCCACGGCCACGGATAGGAGCATGGTACTACACCATCTTGGGTTTCCCTAGGCATATGGTGAGACCGTTCCCATTGAACAGGTAGTAAGTAACTATTGTACGTACTGCCTGGTGTAGATTCTTGACAGCTTTTTTAGGTCCTGAGGAATTGCCACGGATCACTAGGACCACTTGGCAAGAAACATGTCGACCAGCACAGATGAGCCTAGCCAAGCTGAATCATAACATCAGCTAGCTGCCATTCTGTTTTCACATTTTATTCAGGTAGAGAGCCACTCCCAATAAAATTATTTTTTGGACCCTCTAACTTGTTTTAATTCACTTCCCTGCACTCACATCTACACTGCTAGGTCCCTCTCACACACACTGCATCATACGGCCAGGAACTGAAGATCTCCGCCAAAGAGCCCCTTTTTAGGGTGCCCGTCGGGCATTGCAGCGCCGGCCTGACGAGGAGCAGGTCCATATGATGAAGCATGACACCTAGCTTGCTGGGTGTGTGAGGACCCTAGTTCCGAATAGAGGAATTCCTCTTTCTCACGGTCTCTCCTTTCCCTTCACTTCTTTTTTCTGAGGAACCGCATACTTTTTCTTTTTCAAATGACTTTCACCCTGGTCAGGTTACCAGAGTTGCTAGATCTCAGATTGCGGGGTGGGACTCTATTTGCATTGGAGAGGATGGAGTGAATATGCCTCGGTGGGGTCAGGCTAGAGTTGGTCTGCGAAGAACAAGAATTTAGATGATCTTGGAGATCAGAGGATGCCGAGAGGGACTCATTGCTTCTGGGGCATGGAGTGGAGTTAGGCGAAGGAATGTGTTTCGAAAGGGAGGGTCTAACAAATGACCTATGTGATCCGTGTCCCCAGTGGTGCCTCTGGACCAATTTAAAGAGCTGAACATGTTGAAAAGATCATTTGAGAGCGCTTTTAGGTCATGTAGCTCAGCTGTAAGACGGAGCAGTTGTAGAGACATATCATCTAGGTGAACTGCTAAGTCTGAATTATGGGCGAGGGATGTAGGGTGTGTCGGAGAGGCAATCGGCGTCAGAGGGACTTGGTGAAGGTGAAGTGGGAACCACGTTGGTGGTGATAAGTTCCAGGATAGGAGACTGATCGGAGAGTACTATAGGACATTTTGATGGTGAGGTTAGAGCCATGGCAATGGGGGGAGGCAATTGTGCTGAGGGTTGGATAGAACAGGGCCTTGAAGTCCACGTGGTGGTGAGAAATTCCTGGATAGGTGACTGGTCGGAGCATACTAGAGGGCCTTTTGTTGGTGAGGTTGGTGTCTTGGCAGGGGGGGAGGTCAATGCGCTGAGGGTTGGGTAGATCCCGCTCAGAAGGGGATCATTGCACAGGTTCTAGCCTAGCAGAGGGCAACATTATGGGGAAGGTGGGAAGGTCTCTTGACGGGAAAAGGTTTAGGGAGAGTGAGGAACTCACAGCTGTTAATGGGAGAGTACTAGGTAAACCAATCGAAGTGGTGGTGGATGAGTAGGGAACAGTGGAATTGGCGTATACCGCTTTTCTGAGGGTGGGGTAAATATTAGCCATCTTAGCAAGGTTGTCATTGGAGGCTTGTATTAGAATGATCCCATTATTATAGAGGGTGATAGTGGTGGAGGCTTTGAGGGAGGGCAAAGAAGACATTGTTAGCTTGAGACCGTGAGGAGTTTTCTTAGCACCTGAAATATGCAACTTGGAGTAGAGCACGGTACGCCAGCAAGCACGTTTCCTGGTATAGAAGACGAGGTCATTAACCACAGTGCCCTTGTTAGTGCAGAAATAGGGGTCAGAGATTAGAGTTTCTGGATTCGCTTTGAGGATTCGATGTATGTGTTTTTTTGCTGTGTTCTTAGAGAGGTTAGATGGGTAATTGATGATGAAGGCGTTGAGACTTTTGGGATCTTGCCTTATCTCCATTTTAAACACCTAGAGAGGAAGGGAGCTCACAGAGGAGAATAAGGAGGAGAGAGGACACAGCATCAAATCTAGAAGTCTCCGCGGGAAAAAGGTGAGGTGGCGTAAGGGTCACACTTTTGTGGGCGCTGAGCACTTGCTGTGCAGGTCTAGTGACAGAAGCCGCCAAGTTAAATTATTAGAGTGGAGGAGTACACCTTAAGAGATATATATATAGCCTCAATGTTTATACGAGAAAGTAAAGCTGAGAATATCCAGGAAAGGATCCACATTTTTTTTAAAACCCCTTAAAGTTTGTAGATTGGCGAGAAGCATCTCATGATATGCAGGCATAGCAACAATAGAAATACCAGAAAAAAAATAAAGCTGCAGATGCAATTTTTAGGTCCAACAGACGGCTTCCAGGGCTTCCGCAATAGAGACGGGCTTGATATAGAGTCAGCCGTTTAAAGTAATGAATCCATATGCAAAAAAAAAAACTGTTGACAGGCCTGAAAAGCCACCATCAAAATTAAAAGAGAAAAAGTATCCCAATTAGAGCCACCATTTCAAAGGTCAGGCACTACGGGGCGATTTCATTGCCTAAAGACCCGTCGCCCTTTTAAGGTCAGGCAGTGATTAGCATGCAAGACCACATGCATCTGTAAATGCCATCGGTTAAAGATCACATTCACAATGACTGAATAATGTATTGCCTCCCCATGGCGCTTGCATAGCGAATTGTCTTACATAAACTGCCACACACTAGCAGAAGATGAGCCCTGGTTAATTTG
Organism: Triturus cristatus; assembly: GCF_964204655.1. Classification (NCBI taxonomy): domain Eukaryota; kingdom Metazoa; phylum Chordata; class Amphibia; order Caudata; family Salamandridae; genus Triturus; species Triturus cristatus. Next base: position 457,340,155 of record NC_140586.1, on the reverse strand, counting down.
AGGCGTGGCCATTTTGGGTCCAGACCAGCCATTTCCCCCAAGATCGTTGCAGCAAGGAAAACAACAAAAACGCCCGGAAATACGTGATTTGAGAGAAAAACAAATCTTCTAGGCGGAGGGGTCGGATGCAGCGTACAGCTCACGTAGCACCCAGATAAGCGCCATGAAGACCCGGAATTATGCTGACTGGGCGGGAACTGTTTCAAGGAGTCAATGGTATCCAGGGGGAAGGGGGTCGCCGATTTGAAGTGCCGGAGATCAGAGACAACCACTGGCAAGCTCAAAAGTCTTGCACCCAAATAGAAATGGGACCCCTCAATCCAGCCCAACAGTATGAGGCCTGACAAGGTATGAGCAAAAGTGAATCCGGTGGAAGATGCCGCCACAGAGCGCTTTGCACCGGAGCGCAAAATAAACAAAACGCTGGCACAGTACCAGGCAAGCCGGGCTCCAAAACAGAATTGGCGGGACCGAGACAATGCCCGGCAAAAACCCAGGATGACCCAGCAGCTCGTTGGTGGGTCAGCTGTGCATAAAGAGAAACCCAGAAGAAATGGCGGCAGCCTGGATGGTCATTCCACCTTACATATCCAAAGACATCAACATTTGAGGATATACAATAATTCTTTGAAAGGTAACTACATGCTTGATGCTTTGAAAAGATTGAGTCATTTCTCCATCCTAAGAACTTCCACCATGTAAGGTTTTTGTGTGATTGAGAATTGACTAAGGCAGCTACATAATGATTATTATCTCATTCTTCAACCCAGTCAAATGTATTCTCCACTGTGTGCCAACGCATTTCTCAGTCACAAGGAAATAAGACCATTTTTCCTTGTCCTTAAGGAACTTCACTGCTCCCCCTGGAAGCCCAAATAAAATTCTGATTGGATTGCATTGTCCTCACAACATTAAAACTACTGCAACCTGGATGTCTCTTATCACAACTGAAGGTGCTATGGACCAAAGAAAATCTAAGAAAACTTTAAAACATTACTGCAAATGTTGGACTGGTGACTGGTGATGGCCCCTAGCTTAGCTCATCAGTGGCGCGGATCTGGGGCCGGTCAACATACACACCCAAACTTGGGGAGAAGGCCCAGGCCCATCCTCCGATGTCTCCCTCGAGGGCAGTGGGGCCTCTACTTAGCACTGCACCTGGGGCAATCTGGGCCTTGAGAACTGGCCCCCGTCGGTCTCGCTGCTGGGGGCCCGACTGGAATACGGCCCCTCCACTCTGCCGGCATGCCGGGGGGATCGGCAGGGCGGTGGCGACTGAGTACTGGAGCCTCTTGACTGCAGGTACACCCACCCTACGGCTGTAGCTGGAGGTGCCTTCCTCCGTGGGGGTAGCAGTCGGTGGACTTGGTGGGAGCTTGTGGTGAGGCCTCGCAGGTGGTGTGGAAAGGCAGTTTACCGTCTGTGGCTGGGCCCTGATCTTGACTCAACAATCACATCACAGGGACTCAACGACCCTTAGCGGAGCACTGCCTGACGTCTGAGTGAGAGCTCCGTGTGCGGAAGCCTGGTTTGAGTCTTGCTTGTACCTCCTGACACCGCTGGCGGAGCACTGACCCCTGCGCCTGGGGTTACAAAAACCTGGGCCCTGCTGGCTGTGGCTATGACCAACCCACAAGCCAGGAGAGACACTATGAACAAGGATTCATCCATTAAAGACCTGCTCGAGAAAACCGGCGGGAAAAAGTCCGGCGAACCAGGGAGTGACCCAGAGGCCGGCAAAGCTGCTGAGCCGGTCACAAAAGAATTCATGGAACAGCTCTTCAGTTATCTTTGAGATGATTTCGCTAGCTGTTAGATTTGGGGGTCGCTAGTTGGAAGAGGTATGTACCTTTGACAAATAGGGACCCTTGAGTGTAGTCAGGGTAAGGGGGTACACTCCTAAAATACCCCTGCTCACCGCCTTGGTAGCTTGGCATGAGCAGCCAGGCGTATCTCAGAGGCAGTGTGTAAAGTATTTGTGAACACATACAGTAATCAAGTGACAACACTACAGATGGACACCACACAGGTTTTATATAAAAAATAAGTATTCTTTATATAGATTTAACACAAGACCATAAATGACAAAAATCCACAATACTGTTACCTAAAATGGTAGTTTTAGCTTAGTTCTCTTTAGTTCTTAAAATGCGACACTCTTAGTATCTTTAGATGCGACATGCAGGGCAACAAAAGTGTTGCAAGGACGTTGATGCGTTGAAGATTTTGGTGCAAAGAAATAAAGACGTGAAGATCTTCCTGATTCGGCACGCTTCTCCGATGTTGCGAGCTGTCTGAGCTCGATGCATCAGCTGCAGTGGCGACACCTTTGTTCAGTGATGTGCCGACAGCGGCCTTGGCGGCGACACTCTTCTCCGACGATGCGAGACGCTTCTGCTCGATGCGACAGCTGCAGCGGCAACACCCTTGTTCAGTGATGCGACGGCAGCAGCTCCGACGGCGGCACGCTTCTCCGTGAATGCGACGTGCTTTTCTTGATGCGGTGCAATGCGACAGCTACAGCGGAAACACCCTAGTTCAGAGATGCGACGGAAGTGGCTGCGATGGTGGCACGCTTCTTCGTTGTTGCAGGGCGCTTCTCGTGATGTGGTGCAATGCGACAGCTACAGCGGCGACACCCTTGTTCAGAGATGCGACGGAAGTGGCTGCGATTGTGACACGCTTCTTCGGTGTTGCAGGGCGCTTCTCTTGATGCGGTGCAATGCGACAGCTACAGCGGTGACATCCTTGTTCAGAGATGTGACGCAGCGGCTGCGACATGCTTCTTCTCCGTGAGTCGCGCTTCCAGCTCCTTGCGACACGCAGTCCCTCAGAAGGCCCAAAACAGCAGCAGGCACTTTCAAAGAACTCTGGGGAGCTGGTGGTTGAAGTCTGTTGTCCCTGAGACTTCAGCAGGAGGCAAGCTGTTTTCCAAGCCCTTGGAGATCCTTACACAAGTTGAATGAAAATGCACACAAAGTCCTTTCTCCTTTCTTTGGCAGTCAGGCAGCCTCTGCAGGCCAATGCCCCAAGCAGCACTTCAGCTTAGGGATAGTCTCTCCCCAGTTTCTTCTGGTTCCACTCCTCGGCAAAGGTTTCTTCTTGTTTCCCAAAGTGATCTAATAAAGTTCTTGGGTTTGGGTCCCAATATTTATACCCAGTTTCTCTTTGTTCTCTGAAGGCAGAGAGGCCTTTGCCTAGTCCAAACCAGTTTGGGTCAGTCCTGTAGCACTTTGTTGACATGACTCCTTCTTTCCTTTCAAAGTGCAGGGCAGAGACATCAGACACACCACAGGAGGTGAAGCCAGCATTGTGGAAGGAAAGCACAGCCCTATTCAGGTCCCAGGTGCAACTCCTCCCACCCATCTACATGGAGATCTCTCAATTCAGCCCTGTGCTGACTCACCCTGTCTCCGGGAATTCCCCAGCCCCTGTCACTCAAACTCCAGACAAAGAATACACAACCTAGCAGAGGCAGTTTTAGGTGGTTAGATAAGAAAATACCTACTTTCTAAAAGTGGTATTTTCAAACACAGAATGGTAAAACCAACTTCACTGAAAGATGTATTTTATCATTCTGAGTTCAGGCATACTAAACTCAAATTTCTACCATGTTCCCTGAGTCAGTTAGGATTATAAAATGTAATAATCCAACTGCCCGTTCTGGCCTATGGGGAGCAGGTAGCCTTGCAATAGTGAAAAAGGAAAATGGCTGTAATTCACTATTAGGATATGCCACTCACATCATGGCATGTCCTACCTTATACTTACAATGCACCCTGTCCTTGGGCCTACCATAGGGGTGTCTGATATGAAGAAAAGGGAAGGTTTAGGGACTGGCAAGTGGGTGCACTTGCCCAGTCAACATGACAGTACCAGACTGCATGCAGGCTCTGCAATGGCAGGCCTAAGACACACTTTTACAGACTGCTTCTGTGGGTGGCACAACCAGTGCTGCAAGCCCACCTGCACCATTTGGATTTGCAAGCCCTGGGCACTCCTGGTGCACTGTACTAGGGTCTGACAGGTAAACCAATCCAACCAATCATGGAATCACTATTCATACATCAATTTCCACTAGGGAGAGCATATGCACTTTAGCACTGATCAGCAGTGGTAAAGTGCCCAGAGTCATAAAACAGCCAACAACAGGTCAGAAAAAATATAGGAAGAAGGCAACAAGTTCGGGGATGACCCTGCAAAAAGGGCCAAGACCAACACTAGCCTACGTCAAGAAATGCCTCCAATGTCAAACAGCTCTGTATGGAGCTCAGCAAAAACAGGGATAGAGTGGACACTCTGGAATGCAACGGGGACAGATGTGAGGAAGAGCTTACACTTCAGGCCCAGGAGCTTATCAACCTCCGCGAACGGAATGATGAACTGTTCCTCAAGCTGGAAGACCTGGAAAATAGCTCAATGCGCTCCAATACTCGAATCAAGGGCGTGCCACTCCTGGTAGATGGTGGCAAATTGGAAGAATGGGTTCTTCGCCTCTTTAAACACATGGATCCGGAGCTGTGAGACAAGGAGGTCACGTTAGACCGCACACATTGGGCTGGGTGGCCCGCCTCAGCCCCGGCCAGCCACAGGACATCCTGACCTGCCTGCTCTCCTACCGACAGAAGGAGATCATCATGGCTGCAACGCGAGATCGCTCAATGGTGGAAATCGAGGGCCTTCAAGTGGGGGTATTTTAGTATCTTTCGCCCCTCACCCTGCAGCGGCACAGGGAACTGTGTCTAGTCACTTCCCTCCTTCATGAGCAGGGGATTCAATACCAATGGGGGCACCCTTTCCACCTGACATTCATCTGGAACAATGAAACGCATGGGGTGTGGACTGTGCAGAAGGTGAAGGCCATACTTGGTGATACTCTGACGGTGCCAGAGGATTCGGAGGCAACGGCGGGAGGTCCACCAACCGGGAAGCTGCCGAGAGCGGGCAGGAGGCAGGGCCCAGGAGAGGCGCCCGGACGAGGAACTTCAGCTGGAAAGGAGTGCCCTGCTCAGTCAGCTGCAGAGCCGGGAGTGCCCTGGGGACTGAGACTGCCGAGAGATCTTGGTGGTTGATGTCCCCAGTACTGATGCTATCACGAAGGGTCCGTGACTGGTGACTTGCGCCATAGGCCTTGGTGGGGGAGCCCCGCCTTCTGGATGGTGATGACTGCCAGACACATGGACCCCTGCACAATGGTGTGATCTGTTCCTGTTGGAAGACGTCATTGATGTCTTTCCGTGATCTTCATGTTTTTCCTCTGCTGTTTTCCTCTATCTTTCTTTTCTTGCTTTCCTTCTCCACCCTCGAGAGATCTGCAGCTCCTCCACAGTCAGGTAGGGAACACCTTTGACTCTGGTGGCCAGGGGTGATGGTTGTGCTTTGTGAGGACTGGAACACCTTGCGGGGGAGGTTATGGCAGTTGGGTTCAACTGGGGGTGAGCTGCATGTGCGTCCGCATGGCACCTCTCCATCTCCGGTGCACTAGATGCTTTGCCAGATGCCCTGGTTCTACCCACATACACACACAGAGGGACCACCCCACCAGACTGGAGGGCACAGCGCGGTGCTGCGAGGGGAGGCGGGGGTACTTAGCTGGGGGCCCGGTGGCGGGGTGCAGGTGGGGGAAAGGGTGCGAGTTCTCAATCACCCTTGGTTTTTCTTTGTTCCAGGCTGGTTTGGTGCACAGCTGTTCCTTCTCATGCTGACCCATGACTCGTCTAAAGGTTGTCATCATGAGCTTCAATGTGCAGGGCCTTAATTCACCGGCAAAGCGGTGAGCGCTTCCTACCTTGTTGACAGATGCTAGGTGCGATTTCCTCCTCTTACAGGAAACTCACCTCATGCGGGCGGACTGGAGGCGACTTAGCTCCAAATGGTTCGATAGACAATATTTCTCATCCGGACTGGGGAAGAAGGCAGGGGTGAGGATCCTCCTGGCCACGCACTTCCAGGGAACCGTAGTTGGGACTTACACGGAGGTCGAAGGGCACCTTCTTGCTTTGCAGGTGTTACTGGGAGAGCGGGTCCACACAATAGTCTCGGTCTACAGTCCCAACGAGCACCAGGAGGCTTTTTTGCTCGATACGCTGAACTTACTCATGGAGTCTCCTGATGAGGATTTAGTAATCTGGGGTGACTTCAACTTAGTCCCGGCGGCTGATCTGGACAGTTCGACTTTTAGGGTGGGACACACGGGCTCGATCTCTGACATGGCACTCCAGAGGTTGAAAGAAGCTAGCCTAACAGACGCCTTGCGCCACTGCTTCCCATCCTCACAGGAGTACACCTTCTTTTCGGCGGCTCACCAAACGTATGCTCGCATTGACCTTTTCTGGACTTCGCCCAGGGTCACGGCATCGACTGATGACGTCTCTATTGGGGTAGCGGCTCTCTCAGACCATTCTCCGGTCATCTTAACGCTTACTCTCCCGGGCAACTTTCCAGGGCGGCATTCATGGTGTTTAAATCGCACCTTACTCACATACGATGCTAATGTCAACTAACTATTGGGCACTGTTAACACATACTTGGAATTGAACGACATGGGTGCGGTCGCGGTGGAGACGCTATGGGATGCTCTGAAGGCAGTCATCCGCGGGTGTTGTATCGCCATAGCGGCGAGCCGCAACAAGGACCGTAGAGAGAAGAGGGGAGAACTGGAGGCTCAAATTCGGGAACTGGAGGGTGTTCACCATTGTACTGGGGCAGTTCAGACCTGGAGACTACTTACACAAGTGAGGAAGCAATTGCGGGTGGTGGACCTCGACCGCGCAGAATACTCTTTGCTCTGCACCAAACAGTGCTACTACGAGGGAGGGAACAAGGCTTGGAGACTATTGTCTCATGCTCTTCGGGCTGAAATGGCGACATGCCGGGTTGCAGAACTTACGAATGCCCAGGGCGAGACTTTACGGGCAGACGGGGACATTGCATCTGAATTTAAGGCCTTCTATAAGGCATTATACTCAGCCGAAAGCCTGGATCCCATTGCGGCTGAGGAGTACACGCAGGTGGCGCCAGTGACTCCGCTGCTGGATTCCATCACAACCAATTTGGAGGTGGACAACCGCCCTGAGGAAGTCTTACGGGCTATTCAGGGACTCTCGGTTGGCAAGGCTCCTGGGGAGGATGGCTTCCCGGTCGATTTTTATAAAGTTTTTGCATCTGACCTCACGCCTCTCCTGGCGCGCCTATTCAACACTTTCAGCACCACTGGGAGACTAACCCCATCGATGTCCATGCCAGAAGTTGTGGCCATACCCAGGCCGGGGAAGGACCCTCAGGGGCACGCTTCATACCGCCCCATTTCGCTGCTCAACGTGGACCTGAAGATCTTTACCAGCATTTTGGCGGCTCGACTCGCCCCACATATGCAAGGTCTGGTGGACCCGGACCAGTCAAGGTTCATTGCAGATCGCAACTGAGGGGATGGAACTCGGCGACTGTGCCACTTATTAGATAAGACGCAGCGCACCCAGATCCTGGTGATACTCTTATCGGTGGATGTCAAGAAGGCATTCCGTCGGGTCCACTGGCCATACTTGCAACAGGTCCTATGCCGGTTCGGACTCGGGGATGGGTGAATTGTGTTTACCAAGGGCTGCAAGCCCGCATTTGGGTCAATGGGGTGGTCTCCCAGTCCTTCCAGATCGGGCACGGCACGAGGCAAGGGTGTCCACTCTCCCCTCTCCTTTTCGCGCTCTACATGGAACTGTTCGCCGAAAGAATCCGTCGACTCCCCGCGGTCACCGGCATCCTGATGGGGGACAGGGAACATAAGATTTTGTTATACGCGGATGACGTACTCCTTTCTCTGTACAGTCCGTTGTCATCTCTTCCCCCCGCTGGCAGAAGTTGCCGCCTTTAGTGCAGCGTTGGGATTCAAAATTAACTTGAAGAAAACCCAGGCGTTGAACCTCATGATCCCAGCAGCTGACCGACTTCAGCTGTCGCAGCTCTTCCCATTCTCTTTGGGCTGTCAGTGACATCACGTATCTGGGGCTCCAGGTTTTCATGACTACCGCAAAGACGGCCCAGGTGAACTACTCTGAAGCGCTGGCTAAGGCTCGTAAGGAACTCAATAACACTGGAAGAAACATGCCCATTCCTGGCTGGGCAAGATAGCCGCCATTAAAATGATGATCCTACCGCATCTGCTTCACATAATGCAGACACTCCCCTTATGTCCGCCACCCTCGATACTGGTCCAAATGCAACAACTAATTAACAGCTTCATTTGGGGAGGAAAGAAACTGCGCATGGCTCGACATCTCACATATTTGAGTCAGGAGGACGGAGGCCTTGTTGTCCCCCATGTGGGCCGCTACTATGAAGCGGCACAACTACGCTGGATGGTGGAATCAACTAGAGTCCGAAAAGCATTGGTGCTTTATGGACAGGGGCGTGGCGGGGATCCACATCAGGAAGGTCCCCTGGCCCCCTCGGCGATATCGCCCACCGGGCGCATACCTATTCCCGGTCGTGCGCGCTACCATAAAGGTATGGGATAAGGTGCAGGAGAAATGTCAGCTATCTACAGCTATATCACCCCTAACCCCCTTCATTTGGAACCCAAACTTCCCTCCGGCTCTCACAGGGAACACCTACTTAAAAAATGGCAAGAAGCAAATTGTAAACGTATTGCCGGCCTTTTTGACGTACAGGCAATTATGGACTTCCCCCAACTTGTGGCTCACTACGGGATCCCCAAGGAGGCGTACTGGCAGTACTTAGCGCTGCGCTACTGGGTCATGCAGCCCCAGGTCCGTCTGCATGCAGGTCGGCGCCTTACAAAATTCGAGGTCTGGTCTATCACCCGCACTTCGAACAAGCGTCTCCTGCCTGACATTTATAACTTTCTCAACAAGGTTAAGAACCCAACTAAGGGGCATATTATCAAGACAGGCGATAAAATTATCGCCGCTTTAGCGGCAGAAAACTGCCACTAAAACGGCGATAATAGGCTTGATAATATGCTCTATGGAATTCCAATTGAAGCTCAGGTTAGATGTCCTTCACATCTAACATGGGCTTCAATTGTAATTCGATAGAGCATATTATCAAGCCCATTATTGCCGTTTTAGCTGCAGTTTTCTGCCGCTAAAGTGGCGATAATTTTATCGCCTGTCTTGATAATATGCCCCTAAGTCCCCAACACAGTGTAGGTGGAAATCGGAGTTGGATCGGGAATTTTCACTAAAAGAGTGGGCGGACATTATACACAGGGCCCGGGCATCGTCGTGCAGCACTACAGGGAAGGAGATGCTCCTAAAAATTGTGCACTATTGGTATTATACCCCGGTGCGTGTTGTCAAGTGGAGGCCTCGCAGCAGCGATCTTTGTTGGCGCAATTGCGGTCAGGTGGGCACTTTGTCTCATATTATTTGGCACTGCCCCACAATACAGTCATTCTGGGATTCCATCTTGCCCTTAGTTGACCCCATATACCAGACAGAACTCCCTAGATTCCCTAGCTATATCTTGTTGGGACTTCCTAACCTCCTCACATATCCTCTACGCTCCTGTAAGGGTAAGGCGATCACTTTGGCACTGGGAGCAGCCAAGCAGGTCCTCCTGGCGAAATGGGGTATGGATGTCATCCTAACCAAACTAGACTGGCTGCACAGGCTGTGGGAGGTGGTCGGGATGAAACGGATCACTGCTGGGATCAATCGCACGTTGCCTAAGTTTGATAGGACTTGGAGGTCCTCTGTGGAGTACCTATCCTTCTAGTTTGTCAAGCTTGCTTGCCCCCGCTACCTCAGGGTCCTGCGGTTCCCCGCAGTCCCCCCTGCAGCCCCACCCTCTTCCCCAAAGGGAGCTCAGCCCTAAATCGCTACCAGGCCTTACCTTGAGAAGTGGGTGGATTTCAGTCTCTTCTCTCTCCAACTGATCTCATTCTCCTCTTTGCTTTACTCTACTTTTCTTGAACTCTCTCCTTTGTCTTTTGTGTTTCAATCTGTGTTCGACACAATAAAATTTGAATGTTCCCCGCCGGCCAGTGATTGTAGGTGGGTGTATTGTTATTGGTTGCAACAATGTCCAATAAAACGATTTAAACTATAAATAGTTATCCCCAGTAATACGGAAACATCCTGAGACCATATTGATTTTCCTACCAAAAATACAACACTTCCTATTGGATTTTCAGGTAACATGATCCCTTTTCTCTCATTACCCCTGATGCTCACTACAATCTGAAATCACTTCATTCCCTCCGTCTTCTCCCCAATGCCTTTTCTTCCCACTCCAAGTAATACATTCATGCGGTTTGTGCATTCCATTCTGACTCTCTTTCACTACCCTCTCACCTTATTATTGAAAAACATACAACAAATAAATACATTCATATACATTAATTTGTTCTCTCAGTTTCCTTCTCTACAAGGGGTGGGCGGAATTTGCGAAATTGACTTTCGCAAATTATCGCAAAATTGCTCAAAATCTCCGCGAGCACACAAAACTTTCGTGAAGATGCGGAGATTGCTTTTCCCGCCCGTTCGCGATGTGTTTTTGCATGCTCGCTAGGAAATATATCTCCAACTTGCCCATGCGGTCGCTAGTGGGCGCAGCCATCTTGCTCGCGATGCTTATTTCCAGTTCCGGGTGGAATGACATGTTTGCGATCGCAAACTCTCGCGGGATAGCGCGACCGGCTACCAACAATCCAACATCTAATGGTGCACGCGAACGGATAGGAAAACTCGTCGGCGAACTCAGGGACCCGGTAAGTCGCGACCGCGCGCACGAGAACGCATTTTTAAAGCGCCAACAAGAAAAATACTTCAGTTTTGCAGCAGATTGCGAAAGTTTTGACATTTTCGCGCTCTCCGCGGAACGTGAAAATGTCAAAATATCGCAAATTCCACGAGCGGAATGAAATTAACCACCCAGGCCTATTCTCTGCCCCATACAGAAAGTGAAACAATGAACCATTGTTCTTCTGTGGGCCCAACACTGTTCCCATGTCGGAAAGAGTTGAAAACTCACCTCTTTCAATAATCCTGAATCACGGTGCATTAACCCTGCACACCCCATCTTTCTCTTTTCTTAGTTGTTGACATTATGTTTGTCTTTTACAATGTACAGAGCTCCTATGCCTTCTGGCAAGGTTCGTGCTATAGAAATAGCATATCCATCCATACCTTCATACATACATGATAATTACAAATTCCAAAGCAAAGCAAAATTGTGGAGGAAATATTGTCTGTGAAAGAGGCACGTTTGAAAAAAGGACATTCACATGCAATACAATCCCCATGCTTCACGTGCAAAGAAAAGAGATTCTTGCAGGAGGCTAGTGTCATTAAAGTCGGATTTAAGAAGTATAAAGGTAAATAACCTAGCGCTCTGACCTCACGGGAGTGCAAAGTTGATATCACTGCAGAACTGAAAAGGCCCGCTCCACCAGCACGTATGCTGGTGACTGGCTGCCATCGTAAACACGGACAGCGTGTTTTTATTCATAGCACATTTTGCTTAAAGCAAATATTTTCCCTCTCATTGAAATCGTATGGGTAATTGCAAAAGCAATGCATGCTGCAGAGGGCAGCTATCCGTGGCGTTTTCTATATTGGATTAGGAACGCAGAGAATTGTGATAATCATCTGAGGCTCAAGGATACAGGTTAATCAGAACGAGGCCTTTGCATGTGTTACTGAAGACTTCTTACTCAAAAGAGAAAGGGTAAAAAGTTGAAACTATCCACTAATTAAGTCTGAATAGCATTTTCTATCCTGACTAACATGACCTGTAAACATGTGCTTTAGCCTGTTTGATAGTGCTGCTTGACATGCACTTACTTGCATTTCGAAGACCTGCGGATTTAGGCGTTATTCCTTTTAGAAGGATGCATCATTGTAAGCGGAATGGTATTAAGTATGCTAAATGGAGAGTTCCCAGTTTAGGGGCCTTTAGTATTTAATATTCAACATCACCCTAATGCTTTCACGATCAGTGTTTGCACGTCTCTGTGCTGAAGCTTTTTTCCTAAAACAAAGGCAGTGAATTTTGTGAGCACGTGAACCCTCGTTTGTCTTTGTACACCAATACACATGATTTTTTTTTTCAGCCTGAAGATATAATGAGAAAGCTGGAAATATATATATTTTTTTTACCAAATATGCTCAATATATTATCTAATTTCTAAAATGGATGAAGTTAAAGAACTCTAAAAACGAAAATCCAGTACTGAAGATCTGGAGTCGAACTATACCAAGAATATGTGGGTGTTCCTAGGGAAAGTAGTCTTCATAATCAATTATGTAACATTAACACAGATCAATCTCTAAGTTGTGGTGTACTGCTCCTTGATGACAAACATTTAAATAAATCTGAACACTCATGCAGTTAATCTCACAACCGTCCACCCTTTCTAAACAAAACACTTTCACCATTCTCTGCTTTCTACTAGTATGGCCCTTGCGATCCCTCTCACTCCTCTCTGCAACCATCTATCATACCACATTATCTCACACCATTCTCTTGTTCAGCACAAATTCACACCACATACAACATGAATTCTTTGGATTGCCTAATGATAAAAGCGCATTCAATTTCCAAAAAGAAGTAGCACTTTTTTGACCTACTGATTACCACAGGACCTGAATTTATTTTTCTAATTGAATCACGGCTGGGGTGAAATATGCCACTAGTATTGCATGAAGGCGTTCCACTAGGATATCAAACTCTAACAAAAATTTGCATAGGCAAAAAGGGAAGTGGGTAAGCTGTCATATTTAAAGAAACAACAAATCTCACCAAAGCTAAGGATGTTTCTTTACAAGGTTGTGAGGCCTTCCTTAACCCTAGCCCAACCTTTACATGCTGTCTTTTCTGCTAAAGACCACCACCTAGAAATGCAACATTCCCAGACACATTGTTATAAGTAATCTCTAATCTTTTCACAATATACTCAAACATATGCATCCTTGGTGACCTCAACATATGGTTTTGAAAAATCGTCTATGCTATCCCCCATCATCCTCACTCGCCTAAGTACACATAACCTACAACAGCTTGCTCCTAATCCCACACACATTTTTGGCATTTATTAGATATCATTGTCACCAACCCAGACTTAGTCGCATTCCAAAGAATTACTCCAGCCATGTGGTCTGACCACTATCATGTTGCCTTCCAAAATAAGACCCCAAAACTCAGCTCAAAGAAAATCATCTTGCCCTCAACGAAATATTGACCTTGGAACAACCTGAATTTAGAGTAACTAGAAAACCTGCTTACCTTCAACGCAGATTTAGTCACTATCACTTCTGTACAAACACTCATAAAAATGAGTCCAGAAAGCATTTGATCTTCTAATTCCTGTGAAAACATCTACGCATTACTAATGAAAACATGCCCCTTGGATGAATGCTGTATTAAAAAAGATCAAACACAAATCATTAAACTTTAGTGCAACTGGTTCAAAACAAACAACCATCAAGAAAAAATATATCTACACAGACACAACAAAATAGATAAGTCATCAATCAAAAATACTAAAAAAGTAATACTATTCCAAATGAATCAACAATGCAAAGTGTGCTAACAAGACATTTTATAAATTACTCATAGAATTACATAAGCCAAAATTTTCTCAAAAGAATTAGAAAAGGCATATATACGCCCATTATTAAAAATCTAAGTTAGACAATCAAGACCCTGATAACTACTGACCCATAGCAGAGGACCATTCTTGTGCAAAGTTTTTGAAAGAACAGCTTTTGCCCAAATGTCACAATTCATTAAAGATAATTCCTTACTGTCTGACTTCTAAACTGGATTCCATCCCGTAAGAGGCACAGAACTGACCCTCTCTTAGAGGGATGACATTAAAAACAATTTAGACCAGGGTGGGGTTGCCGCCCTTCTTCTCTTGGGCCTGTCAGCAGCTTTTGACACAGTGCATCATGACACACTAATCAAAAGACTTGAGGAAGCTGGAATAGAGGGCACGGCTCTCGCTTAGATCACATATAGAACAAATATTATACATACTCCTCCATTCTCTTCTACCATACAGCATTAAAGCAGGAGTCCCTCATGGCTCAATCATCTCACTCATGCTTTTCAACATCTATATGAAATCATTACAAGATCTGATCAATTAATTTGACTTCACCTACTATTAGTACACAGATGGCACACAGATACTTCTGAAAATGGAAAACCCAAAGGGCATTGGAGCATCCAATCTCCAGTTGCCTTTGGGCCATTGACCAATGGATGACATTGAGCTACCTCAAACTTAATGCTTCCTAAACAACAAATTGAAATACTCATGGATTTCAACAGGGATAAGTACTAGACAGCACAGAATATTTTTGATGATGGGAACTTCTACCTGGGACTGCAACTATCTGGGCTCAGGTCGGCCGAAACTGAGGGAAACCCACCAGACCTGGACATTTCCTACAATTAGATACCCAGGGAAGGTGGGGGTAATGTGGCTTGTGTGAATCCCATCTAGTTTATGACATCAAAGGCTCTGAAAATGTAAAATTTGGACAAATCAAATGTTAATTTCTTCAAGTTTCCCAACCATTCCTACCTTCAAATGTTCCCTCACTTTTTATAAAAACTATATATCACATGTGTGGGAGGGACAGTTGCACAGGACAAGAATAGACCAAAATGTTGAGCATGTGAAAAGCGCAGTGGCACTGCAATGACTTCATAGTGTAACACTTTTGACCTATTCCTGTCTATTACAATGGATCCACGCATATATGTGAGACACTGCTATGATTGTAGAAGCATGGGAATGTTATGTGGTGGGACTTTGGCTCACAAATTCCAGAAAATATTATCATAGAAATGTGAGGAATTTCTGTTATTTTAAAAGCAAATTTAATCATTAGCAGGGCACTCTAGGCAAGAAAATGAGTGGTAGTCAAACCACCTTGCACGTGAGTCGTGACAAGAAGCACACAAAGTACCATCTTGTGGGAAACATGGGGGCAGGCTGACGCTGGTTGAGGGAGGTCAGAATTCGGGGATGGTTGCATACATGAGGAATTCATGAAGATTTTCCTCCCTTCCTCACTCCTTTGTGCTTTAACAAAAAATCATTAGCAGTGCTAATTGGCACACCAATCAATCAATCAGCGGATTATAGATCACAGCTCCTTACCTGTGAGGGTCTCAAGACAATGAGATGGGAGTTGCTGATCCCCCTGGGCACTGGGGTTCAGTCAAAGACCTAGGTCTTGAGATCCTTCCTGAACTGGGTCAGCAACGGAGATTGCCTGAGGTGGAGAGGCAGAGTGTTAAAGGTCTAGGTGGGAAGGTAGGAGAAGGATCTTCCTCCGGCACTGGTCCTGTGTATCCGTGGGACAGTGACCAGGGCCAGTTGGGCTGAGCGAAGGTGTCTGGCAGGTACACGAAATGAGAGGCGGTGGTTCAGATATGCTGGTCATGCATCATGGAAGGCTTTGTAGGCATGTGTGAGGAGCTTGAAGATGATTCTTTTGTTGACTGGAAGTCTGTGGAGTTCTTGAAGGTGTTCAGTGATGTGGCTGAGTTGTGGGATGTTGAGGACCAGTCTGGCTGCAGTGTTTTGAACATTCCGTAGTTTCCTGAGAAGTATCTGGGTGCCATCGGCATAGAGTGTGATGCCGTAGTCTGCTGGTGATGATTGCATGGGTGACCGTCTTTCTAGATTCTGCGGGGATCCATCTGAATGACTTTCGAAACAGGTGGATCATGATGTGGATAGGGCATTGGTCTTTTGGTCATTGTAAGCGAGGAGTCCAGTATGATGCCGAGGTTAAGTGTGTGGTCCAAGAGGTTTGGGGGATTCCCAATGCGGTGGGCCACCAGGGGTTCTCTCAAGCTGAGGGGGTGATTCCCAATATGAGTACTTTGGTCTTGAGCCAGATGAGAGTGAGGAAACTGTCGTTCATCCAGGTGGCAGCGGCTTTCATCCTACTGTGGAAGTTGACTCTGGCGGCTGTGGGTTTGTTGGCGAGGGGGAGGATCAGCTAGGTGACACCGGCATAGGAGACAATATTGATTCCGTGGTGCCTGATGATGACAGCAGGGGGGCCACGAAGACGTTGAAGAGTGTGGGGATCAGGTTGAAGCCCTGTGGCACTCTGCAGCTGATGTCTGTAGGTTCAGAGAGGAACGGAGGTAGTCTAACTCACTGTGTTCAGCTGGTGAGGAAACAGTGGATCTGGTCCAGGGGCCTTGTTGCGGATGCATGCATCATGGAGTCTTGGGATTTGGGTGGTGTGGCAGACAGTATTGAAGACAGCCAAGAGGTCCAGCAGGATGAGGGCTGCAGTTTTGCCCTGGTTAAGGAGGGAGCATATGTCATCAGTGGCGGCAAGTAGTGCAGTCTTGGTGCTGTGGTTGTTTTGAAAGTCAGATTGGGAGATTTCCAGCATGATCTTCTCGATCACCTTGTCTAGGAACAGGAGCAGTTGGATAGGTCAGAAATGTTTGAGGTGTGTCCGGTCGGCGGATGGCTTCTTCAGCAGTCGTTCCAGTCGTCAGGATAGGTGGCGGTCTTGATTATGCACTTGGTGGTGCGTCGAAGTTTGGGGGTGATGGAGGTGGCTGCTTTACGGAAGTTGTGGTGCAGGCACGCGTACGAGGGTGCACTGGAGTGGATGGTCTTCATGGTCTTGAGTATGTTGTCTATGGTGAGTGGAGTCCAGTTGAGATGGATCTGTTGGGGTGTGGCTTGGTTGGGTGTGGTGGTGTAGGTCATGGTGGGAGGGTCTTGGGTGTTGAAACTGTCATTGATCTGCCTGATCTTGTGGTTGAAGAAGGTGCAGAATTTGTTGCACAGGTGTTGGGAGGGTGGGACATCTGTGGTCTCGCTGTTGGGCCTGGAAATCTCCATGAATATGGAAAATAGTTATTTGCTGTTGTGTGCGTTGGTGTTGATTCTGTCTTGGAGGGCTGTTTTTTTTGTGATTTCAAGGAGGAGGTGGTGTGCGGTCACAGCGGTTTTAAAGGTTGCATGGGTTTCTGGGGTTTTGTTGTTCCTCCATCTCTTCTTGAGTCATGTACAGGTGTGTCTGGACTCATGAAGGGTGGGAGTGAACCAGCTGGCTTTCTTGGAGTGTTGCTTGCTTTGTGCTTTCTTTGGAAGTGCCAGAGTGTCAGCACAGTCCATCAAGGTAGGTTGCATGCTTAGGTGTTGGCATCTGCTGATGTCGGCATATGGATATTATGTTTTAACTCACCGTTACTACGATTTTGTTGTATAATACTGTTGATACCCCATGAGTCAAATTTTCCTCTGGACTTCTGCTGACATATAGCGTTCACTTCCCTGCAGCCCGTTCGCACTGCCACAGCCCGTATTGGTCTCTGTGTGAGTGTGAGCAGGGTCAGCACAACACGGGATGGATACTGCATACAGGCAGGGCATTTTTGTCCTCAATCTGAGGCCTTAACTCGCAGTGTGTTTGTTTTTGGAGGGGATCAACCATTTTAAATGATGGATAAGCAATGGCCTAGCAGGTTCTGCCACTCTCAAAGATATTTATTGGTGCACTGGAAGTAATGGTGGAGGTGGGCGGCATGAATGAAGGTAGTAGTAAAAGGTGGCAAGATCAGCAGAATCTATCTGCACCACAGGAGCGGGGAACCCCTGGGATCTCCTTAATTAATGCTCCGGGCACCATGTAGGACAGTCCTCTGTTAAATCTGTGATTGTATCCTCGGGCGGGGGCAGGAATAGGTATTCACTGAGTTTTGGTTTGGAAAGGAAGCAGCTTCAGGAGAGTTCCCCTGTAAAGGAGTATAATAAAGATCCGGCGGTTAGTAGAACTGTGAAGCTGGTGGGACAGTCAAAACCCAACCCCCAATCAGCTCCTTTTTTAGAATAATGGAACAGTCAAAACATAATGGGCAGTTATTGAAGGGGGCCATAGGGCATCCAGAGTCAAATTGTCAAAGACGAGGGACAGTTGGAGAAAAGAGTTGGCTTGTCTGACAAGTATACCCTTAATTGATTGCTTTGAGACAATCTTGGTTGGTGATGACATTGGGAACCCTCTGCTAGACCCTCATGCTCTTGTTGGGAAGCATAGATGCACAGAAGAGGATAAATATCTTGGAAGAGTGTGTGGACGCAGCGGAAGAAAGGTCAACTGACCTGGCTAGGTAAAAAGGGCTGCCTGCATAATTCCCTGGAAGATATACTTTGCGGCCCCTCATCTGAAATACCCAAAACATTGAGATATCTCAGAACAATTAGAAAGAAATTCAGAGATTATGCTGTGCAATAGAGAAAAGGTTTGATGATCTCGCTGAGTGAATTTGCACTTTGGAGGAGGATATGGAGAAAGTAAGTTTCATCCTGCATTCTAAAATTCTGGAGATAGGAGATCTAAAACAACAAAACAAAGTGGGAATGGACACCATGGAAAGGTTGGAGAATCATTGAAGACATAATAACTGTAGACTGTTGATTATTCCTGAGGGGATAGAGTTTGGGGATCTAAAGGGCTGTTTGAAAAAACCTTTAAAAGGAGGGATCTTACAGGACAGACTGGATACTAAACTTGATTTGAAAATCCAAAGGGTCCACAGGCTTCCCTTTCACCACATCTTAAATTGGGACCCCCCCAGGAGGATTCTTTTCAACTTTCATATGCTTACTATAAAGGATTTAGTTTTAAGTCATGCATTGAGGAAGAAAACCTTGACCTATGATGGATATTCATATCAAGTAAGGTCAGATATATGCAAAAGGGACAGCACAGCGACAGTGGGAGCTTAAAACAAGAATGGATGAGCTAGAGAAACTAGGGGCCAGGGTGCAGGTGAAGTTTCCTGAAGGTACGGATTATGTGGAAGAATAAGATGTACAATCTTAGAGATTCTGACAAAGTAGATAAATTAATAGAGGAGATGAAAGTGGATTCTTTAGGGTTGGATTGGATTGGGGGGGTAAGACATTTATACTTATATTTTGAGGTGACCATCCCCGGATCTCAAATGGAGGTTATGATGCCAAAGGTTGAGGGAAGGGTTCCTCAAGTTAGGTGCAAGTTGGGCACATTGGGTGGGGATTATTAGCGGGATACATTAATCCTGTGATCACACATGTCTGGTGGTGCTGCAACCTCAGGAAAAAGCCGGCTGTCAGACATAATATATGGGGTATTATGGGGGATGAACGGGATGACCGGCTACAATTTGCTAATGGGAGCCTTGAGATCAAAATTATCACATGGAACATAAATGGGCTGGGGTCTAGGAAATAACAGAATGTAGTGGTAGAACATCTAAAAGACAGTGGTTCCCATGTTATAATGGTGCAGGAAAACCCATTTAGAGAGACAGAGTGTAAAACTCTCTTCAGCAAACTTAGCTGGGTAGAAGATGTGGTATGTTTCAAGTAAGCCTGGGCCAAAATTCCGTTCCGCTCGCGGAAATTACGATAATTTGGCATTTTCACGTTCCGCAGAAAGCGCGAAAATGTCAAAATTTCCGCAATCCGCATCTTACCGGTAATTTTTTTTTTTGCTCGCGGTGTAAAAAAATACATTGTTGCGTGCGCGCGATCGCCTTACCTGAAACCCCGCGTTCGCCGACAAGTTTTCCCGACACGGTCGCGTTCTCCACGAGATGTTGGATTGTTGGTAGCCATTTTGCGCTGTCTCGCGACAGTACGTGCCCGCATTAACGTCATTTGACGCGCGATCACGTCATTTGTCGCGTAATCACGTCTTTCTTCTCGCGATCATGCACCACGAGAGTATGAGAAGATTGAGACCTCGAACACGTCATTCTCCACCGCGAGCGAGAGCGTGAGGACGCGGGCACGTCTAATCGAACGCGAAAATGAGAAAGAGACCCCGAACACGTCATATCCAACGCAACAGGGAGCGAGAGCACGCGATCAAGTCCTTTTGGACACGCCATCGACATCTGGCGGAAGTAATGTGAAGCTCGAGAACTCGAACATGTAACATTTTCAATTTGGAGAAGAATATCAGCTCTAGCAGCATGAAACCTTCTGCAAATGATGATTTTGGATGAAATGATTGACATTTGTCTGTCCTTTTTTGTGCAAGGAGTCCTTTTTTTAAAAGGTGGGGAGAGGGAGGAAGTGCCACAGAATCTCCAACTTCCTTATCCTGTCCAGCAGGCTCCTCCCAGTGCTTTGTCCATCTCCTGCTCATTCTGCATTTGGATTTTGAGCTGGAAAGATCACTCTTTTTGTCTGCTGCATCATTGCAATTGGATTTGAGGATGTTTTAATTGGATATTTTACAAGTAATTGGTTGTTGTGTCTGTTTGATTGGGGGCATTGCAGTTGTTGTAACTATAATTTATTTTTGGTAACTATCATTATTCCTTTTTTTTTAAATGTTGTGGGTAGTAGTAGTCAGTAGTAGGCCCGAGCTAGTCATGGCCACATGGGTGTGTGCATGATGAAGCAACTGTTCCTTTGGTGTTTTTTTCAATGTATTTCATCTTCAAGCATCATTTAGGGCCTGGATGGCATAGGAATTAGTTGGGAAATGTGTTTTTTTGGGGTGGGCTTTCTGATGTTGATGGGCCGGGCCATGTGGCTGGTGCCCATTTGAATCCTAGGCCTGTAAGCATGCCTGGCCTTGTCTGCCAACAGGCCTGCTTTCATCCAGTAGGATCAGAGCAGGTGGCCACAGTTTTATTAATCAAGTGTTTTCTGTGTGGTCTGTTGAATTTAGACATCATTTAGGGCATGGATGGCTTTGGATTGAGTTGGGGAAGTGTTTTTTTTTGGGGTGGGCTTTCTAAAGTTGTTGGGCCTGGCCATGTGGCTGGTCGCCATTTTGAAGCCTAGGCCTGCAAGCTTGCCTGGCCTTGTCTGCCAACAGGCCTGCTTTCATCCAGTAGGATCAGAGCAGGTAGCCACAGCTTTAATTAATCAAGTGTTTTCTGTATGGTCTGTTGAATTTAGACATCATTTAGGGCATGGATGGCATTGGATTGAGTTGGGGAAGTGTGTTTTTTTGGGGTGGGATTTCTGATGTTGTTGGGTCTGGCCATGTGGCTGGTGGCCATTTTGAAGCCTAGGCCTGCAAGTTTGCCTGGCCTTGTCTGCCAACAGGCCTGCTTTCATCCAGTGGGATCAGAGCAGGTAGCCACAGCTTTATTAATCAAGTGTTTTGTTTTGTGTGGTCTGTTAAATTTAGACATCATTTAGGGGATGGATGGCATTGAGTTGGGGAAGTGTGTTTTTTTTGTGGTGGGCTTTCTGATGTTTGTTGGGCCTGGCCATGTGGCTGGTGGCCATTTTGAAGCCTAGGCCTGCAAGCTTGCCTGGCCTTGTCTGCCAACAGACCTGCTTTCATCCAGTAGGATCAGAGCAGATAGCCACAGCTTTATTAATCAAGTGTTTTCCGTGTGGTCTGTTGAATATAGACATCATTTAGGGCATGGATGGCATTGGATTGAGTTGGAGAAGTGTGTTTTTTTGGGATGGGCTTTCTGATGTTGTTGGGCCTGGCCATGTGGCTGGTGGCCATTTTGAAGCCTAGGCCTGCAAGCTTGCCTGGCCTTGTCTGCCAACAGGCCTGCTTTCATCCAGTAGGATCAGAGCAGGTAGCCACAGCTTTATTAATCAAGTGTTTTCTGTGTGGTCTCTTGAATTTAGACATCATTTAGGGCATGGATGGCATTGGATTGAGTTGGGGAAGTGTGTTTTTTTGGGGTGGGCTTTCTGATGTTGGTTGTCTTAAAGACATGCTTTTGTTGTGTGTGTCTGGTGTGTGTTGGTGTGCAATGCATGCACCCTGCAGCAGACCTTTTTGGGGCCTGTGAATGTTCGTATTTGCATTTTGTTGCATTAGAAAGGTAGAGCAGTGTGCTTTAGCATGCATCCTTTACCTTGCTTTTATAGGCCTTTTGTCAGCTCCTGGTGTTTCCCAGGCCCCCTGCGTGTTTGTGATTTGTGAGTGTCCATGTGGCTGGTGGCCTTTTTTGTGTTGGGAGTTCTTACTGTCCTGCTTTTGCCATATAGGCCTGCATGGTTTTCCTATTGTCTTACTGCTTCCATCCATCCACCCCCTTTGCCAGCACCAGCTCCATGGATGCTGAGATGCTCAAATAATTTAATGGCAAATAAGGTCCACCTCACTTCTATTACATTTTTATTTTGGTGGTTCTTATTAACTTTCCTATCCTTCCTGAGAGTGTAGTGTGTGACTGTACACAGTAGTATAACATAGCCCTTGTTGAAAAGAAGTCCTAAATGGCTAGACTATCTTTTGTTTGCACTAGTACAGTACTAAGTAACTGAACCACAACAACAAATGCAAAATTTCACTGATGTTCTTCTCCTGGCTTATTTGCTTTTAGGTGCACAAAAAGCCAGAGGAGGAGGTGTCATCAGCATCACCCGGCTACCCGTTGTACTGCCAGCCAGACAGAAGTCCTGCTCAACCATCTCAGTAGGTAGTGGTAGTAAAAGTCACAGTCTAGGTGCACAGGGTCACATTCCAAGCACACCCTCCAGTTCATCTGGTATTGAAAGTGGCACATCCAGCAGTGCCAGAAAGTTCTCCTCCCCAGTTTGGGACTTCTTTTCTGTTAGCACCAAAGAGGAGAATGTTGCTATATGCTCAATTTGTCGACAAGGTGTTTGGCGGAGTAAGCTTGGTACAAACTATGGTACCGGAGGCCAGGCAAGTCATCTCAGAATACACCACACTATCATGTGGGAGAATCAACTACTTCAGGTAAAAGAAAGTAGAAAAACTCAACCCATTGAAGTTGGTCAGGAAGAATCAGGGAGCGATATTATTGCGGTGGAAGGTGAAGAAGAGGGAGGCATTTCTAGCCCTGTCCCCAGTAGTGCAGTGGTACCGCCCACATCCTCCTCAGTAACATCTGAGTGGCACCGCAGTAAGAGTTATACTCAGAGTCAGGCTGAGACACCATGGCGACCGAGTACCGCAATGAGAAAAACTGTGTCGTTGAGCCTAAGTGGGTTAATGAAAACAGCACCACAAAGGAAAGTAATCCAGCCTACCATTGAGAGCATGCTTAGGTTGGAGGGGCAGTTCCAAAGCAACCACACAACGGCACGGTTGTACAATGCAAAGCTGGCTAAAATGTTAGCGCTTGACCTTCTTCCTTTTTCATTTGTGGAAGGGGTGGGTTTCCTTGAATTTGTGTCAGCCATCTGCCCTAAACGGAAGGTTCCCAGCCGGTCTTATTTCGCAAGAATTGCTGGTCCGGCACTACATCATGATGTTTTGGAATTGGTTGGACAAGCTTTGCAGCAGAGTGTTGTTCACAATATCCACCTGACAACAGACATCTGGACCAGTTGCCAAGCCACGATTACATGTGCATCACTGCACACTGGGTCTCTTTTGTGGGGGTTAGAGCTAAGCTATCTGCACAAGGTGCTGTTGACACAGCTGTGATTTTTAAAGGTACTCGGAAACATGCAACTGTAGCCATGTTCGCCATGGAGAAATCTCATACGGCTGTAAACATTTTGCAAGAGTTTCACAGCAAGGTTTTTGAATGGCTGCGCCCAAGAGGGCTAAGTATTGGTTTTGTTGCCACAAACACTGGCAGTAATGTACTTAAGGCCATGGATCTTGGTTCCTATTTCAGGGTTCCGTGTTTGGCGCACCGCATAAACATTATAGTTCAAGACTTTCTGAAAAAAGAACCCATAGTCAGCAACTTACTGGCCATCTGCCGAAGAATATGCACTAATTTCAGCCATTCTTTTAAAGCTCGGAAGCAGCTGAGGATCATCCAACGTGAAAATAGGATGCCAGTCAAAGCACTCATCCAGGAGGTGGCAACACGTTGGAACTCAACGTATTACATGCTTGATCGTCTGTATGAGCAGTACAGGTCACTCCATGAATATGTCTGGAAAAGAGGGGATGCTACTGTTAAAGGCATGAACCTAGAGATGGAGCAATGGAGCCTAATTAAATGCCTGACTGAGATGCTTCGTCCTTTTGAGGTCTTCACAAGTGATGTCAGGAAGGAGGACTGTACAATGGGCCAAGCTATTCCATTATTGCAAATGCTAGAGCATCAGCTGAAGAAGGTTTCTGAATCATACAAAGGTGTAGAGGACAAAAGGGAAGCCTATGACTTGGTGGAGAGCTTAGCCCGTCGGTTAGCTGAAAATACAAGGATAGAAAATAAAAAATTTTCACAAGAACATTACACTTGTGCCACAATTCTGGATCCACGTGCAAAATTTGGACTGAAGACATTCTTTGCTTTTTCAGAGATTGATGTTGCCCGCTACAAAACTTGTATAGCTGAAGCAGCCAGTAAGTTGGAAAACTAACGGCTGCTAATTAAAAGCCCACAAGATCAACCCACAAGAAGTACTGCAGCAGGGCATGCAGGATCAAGTGCAACTTCGTCGGCTGAGGGCAGTGCGTTTGGATCACAAAGCTCACCATCACTATCGACAACAGCAACAATAACTGGATCATTAGGCACAGTAGAATCGTTAGACGATTGGTATGTACAGTTAGGCATTAATAAGCACAGTGCTGATGCACAGAGAAAAGAGCCCGAAAGCTTACCAGCAGCACCCCTGAACATTGAGCGGATTGTCCACGCCTATCTGGAGGACCCAACAGGCTGTACATTGATCAAAACACATTGCAGAATTAGTATAGGAAAAGGTCTGAATGGCCACTGCTCATCAGGCTGGCGATAAGCTATCTTGCTTGCCCTGTCATAAGTGTCTCTTCCGAACGTGTTTTCAGTGCTGCTGGTTCCATTGTAACATTGAGAAGGACCAGTCTCTCGCCCAAAAACATGGAGAGGTTAACAATGATCAAAATGAATCAGCACTTCATACCACCGAATTACACAATACATGAATCAATGGAGGAAGATGAGCACAGCGGCTCAGGTGACGGAAGTATTGTGTCACATGATTACCTACTACTGGCTGACCCCCCAGAGTTTGAGGACGAGCTATACTTCCCTGACAATTAGGCTTGCACTTACTGTCGTCCTCCCTTTTTTCCCCCTTTATTTGTGTGTCTGTCGTTCCGGTTACAAACTTGTGAATCACAACAAATCCATTACCACCGTCTTCTACTCTTCTTATTTAATATGCAAGTTTCAGGTGTCTGCAATTTGACAGTACAGTCGTCCGAATCCAGCTCCTCCACTCCATCATACTGAATCTCCCGCCAAAATCCATTGCCTTCATGAATGATGATTGGATGATGGTAAATAGAAGAAAAAATTTAAACTTTCCTAGTCCTGCCAAAAGAAGTGAAGCATGAATCAGATGACTACTATAGCTATCCTCCTTTCAGAGCCAAGAGAGACTGCCCATTAACTGAAAATAAGATGGAACAAGTAATGATTGATGCCATGCATTGGACGCAGAGTCGCAGACTGAGTGATTTTGTTGTGTTTGTTGTGCATGAAGTTATGTAATTGTGCACTAATCATCTTTCTACAGTACACACTAAACTTAACTCAAGGTGAATTTTCCCCTTCTTGCAAATAAGAAATTTGTACTTCTCCTGCAGCTTGGTGATACATTGCTTTTAATTCAATACAGGAAGGGGACTCACTCAATTTGCGCAATGAGTATGATTGACACAACAGCACCGTCCATGATGATGATGGCAAAATAGACGGCCCGTTAACTTAAGATGAGAAGGAACAGGTAGGTAATGACAATTAATGGCATGCATTGGACACCTGACTCTGAGCGATTGGTGTTTGTGTTTTCGTTGTTTGTTTGTTGTGCACAAAGTGAAGTCAAAGTGTACTAGTAATCTATCTTTCTGTACACACTAAAGGCTGACTCAAGTCAATAATATTTCTACTCTTGTTGTGTAATAACAATTTTACTTCTACTGCAGGCCGATCTTCACAGTCAGTCAGTAAAAGTATCGGAGATGATGATGAAGTCAGGAGGACGTTTCATGAGTGGCATAAAACTTAAAAGCCTAAAGGTAAACATGTCAACAACAACCACAGCAGACCCAAATGTCTGTGTAGAAGTGGAGTCGAGTGTAGCGGTGGGATGACTGCGGTGCATTGATTTACTAATTTAAACTGTAAAATGCTATGTTTGGAATGGATAATGTGCTTTGCCTTTGTCCAACTCTTTAAAAAAAAAAGTACTCTAAAGTCTAAACGTAGGATGTGCTACTGCTAAGCAACGTGCCGTCAGGCCTGTCACTGTGGGCCTGCTCTCTCCTGTTATTGTTGAAGGTCAATGCTGGAAACAGACTAGAGTAGAGATGATGCATACATGCCACCTCAGAAAGTGTTCTTGTTGCACTACACCATAACTTGTGCATTTGTTTCAACTTTGTTTCTCAATATCCCCTTTGTTTTTCCATCTACAATTACAGGCCGGGCCTTGCCCTATACTTGGGAAAACATTACAATGCACACTTACCTTACCAATAAATCGACATTTTTTTTCCAGCCGGGCAGTGGCGAGTGGCGACACCCAAGATTGATGAACGAGAGGACCAAGAGGAATGCCGAGATGCAAATCCAGTCCACATTTTTTACCAGGATAACACGTTAACAGTATCAACTTTTATCTTCTTTAAAATAATTTGAATCATTTTTTTGTCTACAATCTTTACAACAGTGTGTTCTTGTTGTTGTTATTATCATCATTAGGTTTGCTCTCTGTTTACGATTCTTCCCTACCAATATTTAAAATTTCTATTTGCTATCTGTAAAAGTATTAAGGCCAGAACAACAGAAAAAGAAGTGTATGTAATCCGGGTCTCTCATCATCATGCATGAATTTCCCTTTTCTTCCTTAACATATGGATATGGTAGTCTTCAAAGATTGTCGTTTGTTTGCCCATGCATACTGTTTTTCAATGTCAAACCTTTCCCAAAACTCCCTTCCCATCCATTCAACAAACCCTAACCCTCTTCCCCCGGGCTGTGTAACTTATTGTCGAGGTGTGACTAAATTAAATGTACACCAATACTTAATCACCCGCTTGCTGGGGCGGATGTGGCGAAAGCAACAGTACTTCAATTTGAAGACAGAGCGATGATCTTCTTCTGCTTGCCCACCCATGAGTAGGATATTTTAGAGGTTATTTTATTTAACAAAGGAACATATACCTCAGCATTAATTGCCGGCATTGATTGGATTTGTTTGTTGTCATTCCTCATACACAGCACAAACTGTTAGGCTGTAGGCCTAGTCAAGTGACTCGACACAACTATAGTTTGTAACTGTCTAGTAGGCTATCCCAACCACCATTATGATTTGTTGTAAAATATTTTAGCATATTATTGTTGCTCGGTAAGTTCTGTACTGTACTTCATTCTACTACTCCTCTAACAGTCTCTCAAAGGCGATAGACTGTCTCCTTTTCTTTTTTTGCAAATGCTGCTGCCCTGCCAGTGTCTACTACTACTACTATACTACCACCTCCACCCCAATCATGGCATGTTAGAAAAAGGAAACCATCTTCACCATGCAGCCATTGCTGTGCCTAAGTTAAACATCAAGCACAGGTAAGAGAGAAGTTTGGGGGAGGCAGAATTAATAATGGACATGTTTTCAATTAATTCAATTGCACACACCCCTTTGAGTCCAGATAAAGAATGCATAGACTAGAGGAGAGACTGAAAGTACTAGTAGGACAAGTCAATCAGTGAGGGGTGTCACATCTATCTGTTTGTGTCTTACACAGTCAGCCAATTATTTAAATAAAACACTGGCTATGGGCGGCCCTGCACCAGCAAGGAAATAGTGTGATGTAAAACAGTAACCCCACCTACAAAACATTAACAACATTGCATGGAACGTAGAAAAATATATTTAATTCACCCTAACAAAAATAAACTAAAAACCCACAAAAGCTGACCCACCCCCCTCCCTAACCCCAACCAATGTCTGTAGGAAAGTCCAGGAGAAAATAGTAGTCCGAAAAGCAAAAACCCAATGCCCAAACCAGTTCCCACCCACCCAAACAAGAATTAAAAAAGGGGCAGAAGACAGGGACTGAGGTGTGGGGCGGGATTGAAGGAGGACACGCATCTGCTCCTCTAAACGGGCAATGCGGCGTCTGAGGGCACGGCAGTTGCAGCCCCAGTGGGGGGGGGCACCAGAGATGGCATTGCGGTGGCGGCGGGCAGCCGGCGGACAGTGGTGCCGTACCGCTGGAGGGCAGTGGCTGGGGCCCGGGGCACTGGAGGAGGCTTCAAGTGCTGCTGCAGTCTCCTCCTCCTCCTCTGCCAAGACCACCAGCCGCTGGTATTCATGCTGGATTGCCTCCAGCTTCCGGCGCCGTGCCTTGGCGGCCAACTACTTATGATTGACTTTAGGAGTAGCTGTGTATCAAAAAAAAAACAAGACAATTGTAAAATATACTCTTAGAAAAACAGTAAGACAAGTTAATTATTTATGCACATAGTGGCATTGTAGAGTAGCACTATAAAGCACAGTAGTACATAACATTTTAAATCTCGCCCGTCCTTCTTCCTTCCACCCGTCTTTCACTTTTTAGTTGAACAGTGCACCAGGTGCTCTTCTCCATAAAACTTTCAAAGCGGAGTTGAAATCAGATAGATGAGGCCATTGGTTACTCAATACTCCCACTCCTATGCCAATTAAAGGGATTCTAGTCTTCTAGTTCACTCTTCAAACGTTCACAACAACTGATACTTACTTAGGACATCGGATGGAGGGCAGACTTTGTCCGCCCGCCATCCTCACGCTAAAATGGGTGTGGGTCCCATGGGGACAATTAGGGGGATGCGCCCGGCACAGTGGCGGGCGCATCCTGTTTTTTTTACATTCTGGTTGGCTGTGCCGAAAGCAATGCTAAAAATACATGTTGTGCTGCTTTTCCAAGCACAACATGACATGCCCCACGTGGAGCCTGTCACGTTTTGCTTTGAAAGGCAGGGGGGGTACCATAGCATAGGTACCCTCCATGGGGGCCCCCAAGCCTACTCTGCAATGTCCGCATGACTTTACGTGGCGGATGGCAATGCCGCCCCGCAAAGGCATTCCAAAATGCAGATTATATGGCTGGCGGTGTGTTCAGAGAGACACCACCACCATATTGAATTCTTTTCCGCCTGATCGACATGTGGGAGGTCTGACTTTTTTCTACAGGGATGGCGGGAGGTCTGCCCCTGCGGTGTCGGCGGTGAATACCGCCGGCCCGGCGGGGGCAATACGCCCGCCATCCTAATGGGGCCCTAAGTCTCAACAGTACAGTATACAGACAGTACACCCTTGCAGTGAGTGTACTGTCAACATTAGTTAAGGATTATGAATCTAACTTACCACCGCCCGCCACTGGTGCTGCCACTCCCCCTACCGCTCCATCGTCGGTATCTGCAGCAACTGCCACATCCTCTCCCTCCGCGTCGCCTTCGCTGGCCCCAGCAATGGTGGTCGGTAGTGAGCCTAGAAAACATTACACATTTATTAGGCGTCATATACACCTTCCCCTATTGATCAGTAGCAAGATTGAAAAGTGAATTAATATTAACATACATCACTAGTGCAAATCAGGTAGTAGTAGAGTAGACACTAATAGTTATATATGGTCCCCCCTAGGGTCATTGTAGCCTTTACTTAGTTAGCCCGAGCGATGCAACCATTTTACCTTTGTGTCTTTTATTTTTGCACATGTGACGTTACCTTGCAGCTTTTTGTATGAGACACCTTTGAGCCCACATGACCTGCCTCACACTGCTACTGTCTACGCACTGCGTACAAGCGGTCAACAAAAACATCAACAAGCCACTTTTTTATGAAGTACTGGTGTACTGTTAGTCCATATTGCTTATCCATAAATGCTACACTTTTTGGCACAGTTGAGAAATGCTTGCAAGTTGCAATATACTAATGCGTACCATTTCATTTTTCGCATTACAGACGGAAGATTCCCTTCTACGAACCAGAGCTTTGCAGAGCTTATGAATGATGCAACAACTACCAGTACTAGGTTCTTCTAAGGTGAGGGGTCCCTTTAGAGATCTTCATTTATAAATTTATATAAACTAAATTCCTAGGGGATGGTGGTGCTGCCTGTTCAGTTATCATGATTTAATTCCCAAATGTAAGTAAGTGTAACAATGTTTATTGTTTTAATGTTATTGATTTTCCGGTTGGTGCTGCATTATATAATAGAACAATGTACAGAGCTTCTCAATTCAAAATAAACATTTTGAACTTACATAGACTTGGTGGTATGTGGTGTGGACTAACTTACACGAGCGAGCAAATTAAAGGAATGGTGTGCATGTGCATTGCTTCCATGACTGAGAGGTTGGGTGTGTTATGTTATGTTCTGGGTTGTCTACTTGTTGGGTATCTTGGGGGGAGGGTTCGGAGATCTAATACTTATGACAAGACAGTACTATAGTCTGAAGTACTGGGAATTTTGAGCCCAGCGGTGCAGGGGAACACACCCCTGGTTCTTCCTGTTTCAGACCTACAGAAACACAGAGTCTTCTGGGTGAAGTCAAAGATCAGTTTATTGGCTGCAGACCAATTACAGGTATCCGAGAAGTACAACAGCATGTATGTTCTCAGGAGACTGCTTAAAATTACAGAAACGAACTTCTCCTTAAATACAAAATATCCTGCTTCAGGCATACATTCCTTGTTTTATGATATGGCCATATAAATGTATACCTTACAAACGAAAAGGCAGAGTCATGATGACCATCCCACATTCCAGTTAAGCCAGCCCATGATTATTTACCCAGCGAGGCTCAGATCCCACATCAGATATCAACAGGCCCCAATAAACACATCGTTGGGACCAGTAGCCCAAAGGCCATCCGGAATGGATGTCAATTCAGGTGGCATTGCATTTTTAGACAAATACATTGGGGAAATCACTTTCTTACCTAATGTAAGTTGGACTCCTGAGGGAGAACAATATAGTGTGGCATGCAATCTTTTTATCAAATCTAATCCTAGCAAATTTTCACCATAACCTGTCGTTAGGATGAGGGGTGCTTTTAGCTCACAAGGTCCAACAGAAAGTGACATAGGACTAGAAATCGGGTTCCTAACTGGGGCGCCAGAAAAACCTACTGAAACATTCATTTCGCCAGACAAAGGCGCGCCAGGGAGTTTTGAATGCATGATTGAACTCTTTGCAGCACCAGTATCCAGCAGAAAGGGCTCCATTACATTTGGTGTAGTTACTTTAACATAAGGTCCGCTCTGATCCACTGGCACTGAAACAACTCCCTCTCTCTGTCTACGGCTGTCCTAGTAATCGTTATCTTCTACATTGTCGTCTTCTGCATAATAATCATTATTGTAGTACTGAGCTGTATTACCAGTCGCGTTGGCTTGCTGATCAAAGCTATTTATGGTATTTTGAGGCGGAAGAGGACGCGCGTTCTGGGGAACATTTCCACGCCCTCTGCCTCTAGGAGCTTGCTGACCACCTCTACCTCTTGCGCCATACGCATTACTGTTACGCTGCATTAATTTAGGGCAACTATATTTAAAATGACCTTCCTCTTAGCAATATGAACATTGGTTGGGACCTACAGGGATGCGTGGTTGATAATACCCATTCATTTGCTGATTATTCTGAAACTGTTGGGGCTGCTGATAGATACCTTGGGTTTGCCTATAATTATTCTGTCCTCCACGTGGCGGATAAGCCTGCTGTAAAAGGACCTTCGTTGTTAGTTCTTTCGTTTTCTTATCTGTTCTATCCTTCTCGTCTTTATCGCTATTTTCATAATACTGTGCAGTAGCCAGTATTTGCGCTGAAGAGGAAACAGCCCAAGAACTTTCTGAATCTTTTAATTTCCTACACAACTCGGGGAGTAGATTCTGTACAAATTTATCCACAAATAACCGTTGGCCACCTTCAGTACTCATGTCCTGACCACTGTGGTCGATAAACGTTTCTTCAAACCTGGTAAAGAAATCAGACACTGTCTCATCTTTCTTCTGCTTACATGCGGATAGTTTATCCCAATTTACGCGCATCGCGGGCATTATGGTTTTCATGTAGGTAATAATTCTACCAGGGAGGTCTACTACTAAAGGGTCAGGTTTCGCGCCACCAACTTGGCCAGCATCTGCAGCAATGATATTAGCCCATGTGTTACCCAATTCTGCAGCGTGATCTACATTACGAATGGATCCCCATAAAGGCTGTGGAACCACATTCCCAAACAGCATATCTATGTCAGCCAGATTCATTACACATGATTCTGCAGTTTGTGATAACTCCTTATAATATCCTGTAGGGTTTTTACGGGGGTCAGGCAATGTCTGCTTAAGTGCTAACACTTCAGATCGTTTCCAAGGGACATGCACCCAAACACGCTGAAAATGAGCTGGGATAGCTGGATTAGCATTTAGATCAGCAGGTCTCCACACTGGGGGAACCTCACGCATCGGATATTGGCGCACTTTTACCTTTTTCCCCACAGGGAGTTCCTGCTCAAACAATGATTGCTGACAATCATCATTTCTGAAGGACAGTAAAATTGCAACTGCTTTATCTACATTGGGACCCACAATTGTACCTGTTTCAAAATCGAACCGCACTCGACACAATTCCTGTGGGTTGGGGTTTGAACCATGGTCCTCCAATTCCTCACAGAGGAATTCACACATTTTGTCAAAGACATACCTCTGTTTCGGGGCATCCCATTGGTGAAAAACGTTAACCACTGATTCCACATCATAGAGTGAAGGGAAACCAATCCACCTACGCGCCAGATGATCTAACACCTCTTTCTCGTCGGGACCAGGCAGCTGACTACGCAATTGGTTATGTTGTAAACCAGGAGTCGCACTAGATGACCCAAAGAGAGGCAACATTAAACTAGTAACTACATTAGCTAGTCGTTGTCGTGCTGAAGGAGAAGTTGAGGCGAAAACGGGGGAAAAGACAGAGGGAAGAAAAACGGATTCAGATACAGGTACCTGGGTAGTGTAAGAAGGAGCGCCAGGGGAGGCCGCTGGCGTGCTAGGCAGAGTCGCAGGAAGCGCAGGGGCAACAGGTAACAAAACTGGCGGCCCTTGAGAGGGCTGCACTGCAGGGATAGGAGCCAGCTGAGGAGGAGCTGGCGGCTGTGGGAAGGCTTGCGGCATATTCACTGGGGGCTGCACATTTACAAGCTGTGTAGGCGCTGTGGCGTTTTGCGCATACGGGGCTGGCGAACTTAGCAAATGGGACATTAGGGAATCTTTCTCTTTCTCTTTCGTCTCATCTTGCACAAGGGGTGACAAAACAGGGTAACCTTTATCGATCCCTAGTTTGCGCTGCCTGTGCAATTGCTCATTCATTTGTTCCTCCTCATTATCTTTAAATTGCACAGCTGCTTGCATCACTGACATACCTCTTTCTCTCTTATTCCTTTTCGCTAGCTTAATTTCCTTCTGTTTGGCTTCCTTTCGCCATAGGGGGAAAGAATCAAACATTGCCGGCCGGGCTTTCTTTTTAAACAATTTCACTTCCAAATTATCTAAGATATCTGTATCGAAACTACCATTTTGGGGCCATTTTAAAACACCGTCCTTTCTGGTGTATCGGATCCATACTTCATTATATGCAATGGGGCCCACGCCATGTTTTACATAAAGCTCATAAGGTGGAGTTCCAATTGGAGGAACCGGACATGAATCCTCCAACTGGAAATGCCTTCCACAACCCAAACAAAACAATCTTCCAAATACACTAGCACCAGGCATCTTCGCTCACTAGTCTAGTTCCAAACTTCAAAGGATTATCGATTACGATAGTCTCATGAATACACGAGTCCTCTGGCTTTGGCGTTTGCAAACTCCAAATCAAAATGATCCCGAAGGATACCAAAAATCCCAAAGGATACCAAACAAACTGGGAGACGCTCCACTTATACTTAACTGAATATCGATGATCAATGGCATCACCAGAAGACTCTCTCGATTGTTTCGCTCTACCAAAATCGTCAAGGCACCAAAACAGGGCGAATAATCAGGGCAGCAGTCCTTCGTAGCCGTTGGGACGCGGAGAACCTCGCAGAAAAGATTTTCGGACCACGTTGACATGCAGGGGTCGATGAAGTGGCGGCCTTCCTCCAGAATTTCCACACGAAGCTCCTCACGAACCTCTGACTTGGACCGGTACCGCTGAAATCATCCCGAGTTGGGCGCCAACTGAAGTACTGGGAATTTTAAGCCCAGCGGTGCAGGGGAACACACCCTATGACTTCGGGTTCTTCCTGTTTCAGGCCTACAGAAACACAGAGTCTTCTGGGTGAAGTCAAAGATCAGTTTATTGGCTGCAGACCAATTACAGGTATTCGAGAAGTACAACAGCATGTATGTTCTCAGGAGACTGCTTAAAATTACAGAAACGGGCTTCTCCTTAAATACAAAATATCCTGCTTCAGGCATACATTCCTTGTTTTATGATATGGCCATATAAATGTATACATTACAAACGAAAAGGCAGAGTCATGATGACCATCCCACATTCCAGTTAAGCCAGCCCATGATTATTTACCCAGCGAGGCTCAGATCCCACATCAGTTATCAACAGGCCCCAATAAACACGAGCATCTCCTGTTTGGAAAACAAGCCATAAAGCAGGAACAGTCAGGTGTGAAAGAGATTAGCTGGAGGCTCGTGTGGGATGAAAAGGCTTTATGGTGTGTCAAGCCCTGATGCTAATCACAGGTGGCCAGGGGACGGGGAGCTCGTGAGACCGGACTGACCTGGGGCAGCGGACCCAAGCTGCCCAGGTCACAGAGAAGTCAAAGGAAGGCACATGTGCTCTAAAGGCCCATATTTGCTCGTAATATGTAGCCTATGTGAGGGCAACCATAAGATGGCCACCACTCTAAGATGGAACCCACGTAGTGATGTATAATATCGTATACATAGTGCATTTATCAATGAAACGTTATATAAAGCACTTGTACATACCGCATTGACCATTCGCGGTTCGCTAATACCGGGATAGACAGGGGTAGGGCCCTGCCTCCTACGCGGTCCCAAATTTGAAAGTACGACAGACCCTCCTTTTGCCCTTACATAGGCAATAACTATACTCACATCAATCCGAGTCTAGATCAATATTCACGAAGTCATGGAGATGTTGCTGTAGCATCATCCTATTACTTAGCTCGTCCCTCGATACAGGTTTCCTTACACATAATGTAGCACAGAGGCCACATATCGCAGGAGCACACTGGATGCACAGACAGAACAGGAAAAGGATGGCTAAGATAATTCCAATGACCATCAGAATCTTCCAACCCCAGGCAGATATCAGTTCCCAGAACCACCCCACCAGTGACCAATCTCCTTTATCCACGTGTATGGATTCAGATATTTTAAGCAGTTTGGAGATGGCTTGATAAACTGTTGGAACGTTATCTGGTATGAAAATGCAACAACTGGATTGGATGACCTTACATACCCCACCGCGGTCTGCAAGTATAACGTCTAGAACCATGCGGTTCTGCAAAGTCATGAGGCGATCCGCTTGGAGCTCAGCTGTTAAATTACCAAGGGCACCAGCCGTAACATTAACGGTGGATTCAACCACACGAGTCAGTTGTCTCAGGTTCCTACTATTGACCATAGGTCCCCAAAACAGCAGGAAACCCAAAAAGAAGTCTCCCGCTTCCTGACCGGCAGTATCCTCCTTACTAATCACGCCTCTCACAACTCTGGTCTTGTGATAGTCGGAGACAGCAGTAAATGTTGGCGGTAGCAGATTTGCAACATAACATGTGCCCGAGAAATCAGGGGGCAACCATGTATATGCTCGGTCATTGCAGACAAAATATGTACCCTTGGCAGCCAAAAACGCAGGGGAAAACTGTGATGGAAAAGTGTACGTTTCAGTACAGTCACTTTTCCCCAGTTGAGCTCTTGGATTCTGACCATCACCTTGTAAACAGAACCGACCTATGTGGGGTACGACCCAAATTGGGGATGAGATTTTCCGCTGCCTTTCACCCAGACTAATACTATACCCCGTCGCGTTCCTCCCTACATATGCTCTCAATTCTTCTTTGGGAATAGATGAGTATGCATTGATATCTCTGCTCATATCGGCAACTCCTTTCATTAAGGCCTTATATTTGTGCTAGGTCCGATGGAACGCGGTTGTCGCGGGGAGTAGGCATCTAGTGCAAAGAGAAACATGGTCTGGAATGCCCTTGACGATCCATTGTAACTACACGGCAGCACTAGATAAGGAATACCCTTATTAATGGTATGTGGCATTAAACCACACACCCAACAATTGGTTGTGTTCATGACTAGTTGGTGCTGGTGCAGGAGCTGAATAAACGAGTTGTTTACAAACTCTGATCGTCTGGCTTGTTCGTGTTCAGGCAGAGGGTGAAAAGAGTGTGAGGAGACAGTAGAAGGAGGTATAGGCTGTACAGTGGGTGCAATGGGCTCTTGAGAGGAGAAGAATACAAATCCTACAGTAAACACTATCATACTAAATAATATAAACAGACATAAAAATGCAAAACGTTTGCTCTTCACTATTTTACACATTCTTGCTTTAAAGTTCATTTCCTCAGCGAGTCTCTCCATCTTGAAAAACTCCATCCTCTAATCGTGCCGCTCGCGGCGGGTGAGTATCTTCTGCTAAGGAGTACACCTGTCAGTCCAGGGAACGCACTAGACCAACCAGAACCGTTGACCTAACGTCTTTGGCCTGTACCCCAAAGTCTTGGCACCGCGATCCTGCGGCTGAACCCGGATGGTGGTTCGAAAAACAAAAAAAATCAAGAAAGTCCTTCAGATGGGAGAGCTATGGTTATCAAAAAACAAAAAGGTAAGGGAAAGAATATTTATTTGTCCATAGGCCTTGGTCTTAATTTATAGTTGAAACGGCCAGGTACTGTCTGATCTTGAAACAAGAGTTCAGGCTCGGTAGTGTCCAATCGAATTGACGGTGGCACAGCTTCTTGCAAAATATTGTCACTTTCTTGTGTTGAAGCTGTGCCTCTCACGCGTGCATCACTGAACGGCACAAAACGAGGTACAGTGTCTGTTTCAGAGTCAGCGATACCCTCCTGGACCCACTGGTCATACGGCAGAGGCAAAGGGATCCTTTTGATGTGGGCGCCGTGGATCCAGTTCTTTTTCCCCTTTACTCGAACAGCTGATCTTGTAGACAAAAGTACGAGATGAGGGCCAATCCAACGGGGCTCATCGTTGCTTTTGCGCTGGAAATTCTTCACCAGAACCCACGTGCCAGGGTCGATAGGGTGTCCTGGAGCTTCAGAGGCCTGGGGAAGAGTATCATGCACCTGTTGGTCTAAAACACGCAATTTAGCCGTCAATTCGTACAAATAATCAAGCAGTACTGGATGTTCGATTTCACTGAATTTCGTCGGTCTTGGCACACCCCATACATTGGCCGGGCGGCCGAAAATTGTTTCATATGGACTGAGTCCCACTCGTGAGTGTACGGCCATTCTGGTGGACAGGAGTGCTAGAGGCAGAGTGTCAGGCCATTTAAGACCGGAGCTCGCCTGAATTTTGGCCAGCTTGAGTTTTAGAGCGCCATTGTAGCGCTCTACTAATCCAGCTGATTGGGGGTGATTTGCAGCGTGGAACTTCTGCTTGATCCCTAATCCCTCACACACATTCTTCATCACTTGACCCACAAATTCACTCCCATTATCACTCCACACCATTCTTGGCATTACAAACCTAGGGAAAAATTCCTTCACAAGGGCTTTGGCTGTGGATAGAGCAGTGTTGTCTTTTAGGGGATACGCTTCTATCCATTTTGAAAAAGCGCAAACAACCACCAATACATATTTCAGGTTGCTACACCTTTCCATGTGGATAAAATCTAGCTGCAAAACTTCGAATGGATATGATGGAGGTGCAAAATGACCAGCTGGAGTGGGGGTTCCCCTACCAGGGTTGTATTTCAAGCATACCATACAATTCTTGACCACATTCTCTGCACACTTGGGAATTCCAGCATTCTGCCATACTGGAGCCAACAACTTACAGATTCCTTTCATACTGATATGTGCCATTCCATGTGCCATAGTAACCACTGGAAGCACGTATGCATCAGGTAACAACCATCGCCTATGTTCTGACAGATCAATCCAACAACCATTCTCATCCAATTTACCCGTACTTTCTCTCCACTTGTTCAACTCTTTCTCTGTGGCTTCAGCTTGAAGGGACTTCACACTCTCTATCGTGTTTTCACACATTCCAACATCACCAACCCATCTGGCAGGGCCTGCAACATACATTCGAGTCTTCACATCTTTTGCTGTTTCTTTCGCGATTTCATCAGCAAACGCATTACCACGACCAACATCATCAGTGATTTTCTTGTGCGCACTGCATTTCATAATCGCAACTTGCAACGGTAGGGTCAGTGACTCAAGAAGATCATTCACCAACTTGCCATTCTGAATCTTAGCTCCATGCGAAGTCAGGAACCCACGTTCTTTCCACAATCGCCCAAAACTATGAGCCACGCCGAATTTTGTGGCACATGTACAGTTTCAACAACCGTGTGCAAAGTAGTGATAGCATATGCAGCAGTCGTATCACCATTCGGAAGCTTGAAACACGAACCATCCACCCATAAGGTACCATCACACTCAGTCAGGGGAGTATCTTTAAGATCTACTCTCCCTTTCGTCTCTTCTTCTGTTCTGAACAGACAATCATGTTGCTCAATCTCATCTAGGTCTGCTGGAATCGGTAATAATGTAGCTGGATTCAACGTGTTGCATCTCTTTATGTGTATATGATTTGCTAACAGTGTCAACTCATATCCGGATAATCGCGCACTAGTTAAGTGCTGTGTCTTGGTCCTGTTTAACAATGTGTCCACAGCATGTGGAACCATAACAATCAATGTATTATCCATCACTAGTCCAGCAGACTGTCGAATAGACATAGCTGCGGCGGCTGTAGCTCTCAGACAACTTGGCAATGCCCTAGCTACCGGGTCCAAGGTTGATGAAAAATATGCACATGGACGCGGTCTGTCGCCAAAAGGCTGTGTTAACACTGATAATGCGCACCCGTTCTTTTCGTGAACATACAATGTAAAAGGCTTGCTGTAGTCAGGGGTACCCAACACAGGAGCTGCACATAATGCATTGCGCAATTCCCAAAAACTTTTCTGACACTCCTCAGACCATGGAATAGGATTCGGTGTATCTTTGCATGTTAATGCTAACAAAGGTTTTGCCAGCAAGGAAAAATTGGGAATCCAATGCCTACAGTATGAAGTAATGCCCAAGAAAGCACGCACTTCTCTCTGTGTTCTTGGCACACTTAATTGTGCAATGGCTTGAATTCTCTCTGGGGTCAGTTTCCTTCCCTCCTTCGATAAGAGATGACCTAAGTAGGTCACTTCTTGTCGACAATATTGCATCTTTGAGAGAGACACTTTGTGATGAAAGGCAGACAAATGACGCAACAAAGACAGTGCAGCGTCTTTACAAATCATTTCAGTATCCGCGGCGATTAGCAAATCGTCAACATACTGAATAAGGATAGCGCCACTGGGTAGAACCAGTGCATCAAGCTGCGCTTTTAAAGCCTGACTGTATATTGATGGACTTTCACAGTAGCCCTGGGGAGCGCGTTTAAAGCGAAAGCTGTGACCTCCTAAACTGAAACCAAAAATGTCTCTAATCTCCTCTGCAATTGGCATGCTAAAGAAAGCATTCTTTAAATCGATCACTGAGAACCATG
Organism: Triturus cristatus; assembly: GCF_964204655.1. Classification (NCBI taxonomy): domain Eukaryota; kingdom Metazoa; phylum Chordata; class Amphibia; order Caudata; family Salamandridae; genus Triturus; species Triturus cristatus. The sequence continues at coordinate 457,300,488 of NC_140586.1, read as the reverse complement.
CAGCAGAGGCTGGAATCATGGTTAACAAGGCAGTTATATCAGGGACAACTGGAAACTGTGGCACAAAAATCTTATTAACCTCTCTAAGATCAATCACAAATCTGTAAACCGGTGGCTGTGAAGGGTCCGTTCGTTTTAAGACAGGTAAAACAGGACTATTGCAAACGTTGCCTCTTGTCTCTTCAATTACACCCTTTTTAACCAAATCGCTGACAATTGCTAACAAAGCTTTCTGACCTTCATTGGAGATCTTGTACTGGGGAATACGTGGCAATCTAACATTGGCTTTTAAAGTTACCACGTATGGCGGTATTTCCAAAAGACCCACATCGTTGGGACCAGTAGCCCAAAGGCCATCCGAAAGGGATGACAATTCAGGTGGCATTGCATTTTTAGACAAATACATTGGGGAAATCACTTTCTTACCTAATGTAAGTTGGACTCCTGAGGGAGAACAATATAGTGTGGCATGCAATCTTTTTAGCAAATCTAATCCTAGCAAATTTTCACCACAACCTGTCGTTAGGATGAGGGGTGCTTTTAGCTCACAAGGTCCAACAGAAAGTGACATAGGACTAGAAATCAGGTTCCTAACTGGGGCGCCAGAAAAACCTACTGAAACATTCATTTCGCCAGACAAAGGCGCACCAGGGAGTTTTGAATGCATGATTGAACTCTTTGCAGCACCAGTATCCAGCAGAAAGGGCTCCGTTACATTTGCTGTAGTTACTTTAACATAAGGTCCGCTCTGATCCACTGGCACTGAAACACCTCCCTCTCTCTGTCTACGGCTGTCCTAGTAATCGTTATCTTCTACATTGTCGTCTTCTGCATAATAATCATTATTGTAGTACTGAGCTGTATTACCAGTCGCGTTGGCTTGCTGATCAAAGCTATTTATGGTATTTTGAGGCGGAAGAGGACGCGCGTTCTGGGGAACATTTCCACGCCCTCTGCCTCTAGGAGCTTGCTGACCACCTCTACCTCTTGCGCCATACGCAGTACTGTTACGCTGCATTAATTTAGGGCAACTATATTTAAAATGACCTTCCTCTTTGCAATATGAACATTGGTTGGGACCTACAGGGATGCGTGGTTGATAATACCCATTCATTTGCTGATTATTCTGAAACTGTTGGGGCTGCTGATAGATACCTTGGGTTTGCCTATAATTATTCTGTCCTCCACGTGGCGGATAAGCCTGCTGTAAAAGGACCTTCGTTTTTAGTTCTTTCGTTTTCTTATCTGTTCTATCCTTCTCGTCTTTATCTCTATTTTCATAATACTGTGCAGTAGCCAGTATTTGCGCTGAAGAGGAAACAGCCCAAGAACTTTCTGAATCTTTTAATTTCCTACACAACTCTGGGAGTAGATTCTGTACAAATTTATCCACAAATAACCGTTGGCCACCTTCAGTACTCATGTCCTGACCACTGTGGTCGATAAACGTTTCTTCAAACCTGGTAAAGAAATCAGACACTGTCTCATCTTTCTTCTGCTTACATGCGGATAGTTTATCCCAATTTACGCGCATCGCGGGCATTATGGTTTTCATGTAGGTAATAATTCTACCAGGGAGGTCTGCTACTAAAGGGTCAGGTTTCGCGCCACCAACTTGGCCAGCATCTGCAGCAATGATATTAGCCCATGTGTTACCCAATTCTGCAGCGTGATCTACATTACGAATGGATCCCCATAAAGGCTGTGGAACCACATTCCCAAACAGCATATCTATGTCAGCCAGATTCATTACACATGATTCTGCAGTTTGTGATAACTCCTTATAATATCCTGTAGGGTTTTTACGGGGTCAGGCAATATCTGCTTAAGTGCTAACACTTCAGATCGTTTCCAAGGGACATGCACCCAAACACGCTGAAAATGAGCTGGGATAGCTGGATTAGCATTTAGATCAGCAGGTCTCCACACTGGGGGAACCTCACGCATCGGATATTGGCGCGCTTTTACCTTTTTCCCCACCGGGAGTTCCTGCTCAAACAATGATTGCTGACAATCATCATTTCTGAAGGACAGTAAAATTGCAACTGCTTTATCTACATTGGGACCCACAATTGTACCTGTTTCAAAATCGAACCGCACTCGACACAATTCCTGCGGGTTGGGGTTTGAACCATGGTCCTCCAATTCCTCACAGCGTAATTCACACATTTTGTCAAAGACATACCTCTGTTTCGGGGCATCCCATTGGTGAAAAACGTTAACCACTGATTCCACATCATAGAGTGAAGGGAAACCAATCCACCTACGCGCCAGATGATCTAACACCTCTTTCTCGTCGGGACCAGGCAGCTGACTACGCAATTGGTTACGTTGTAAACCAGGAGTCGCACTAGATGACCCAAAGAGAGGCGACATTAAACTAGTAACTACATTAGCTAGTCGTTGTCGTGCTGAAGGAGAAGGTGAGGCGAGAACGGGGGAATAGACAGAGGGAAGAAAAATGGATTCAGATACAGGTACCTGGGTAGTGTAAGAAGGAGCGCCAGGGGAGGCCGCTGGCGTGCTAGGCAGAGTCGCAGGAAGCGCAGGGGCAACAGTTAACAAAACTGGCAGCCCTTGAGAGGGCTGCACTGCAGGGATAGGAGCCAGCTGAGGAGGAGCTGGCGGCTGTGGGAAGGCTTGCGGCATATTCACTGGGGGCTGCACATTTACAAGCTGTGGAGGCGCTGTGGCATTTTGCGCATATGGGGCTGGCGAACTTAGCAAATGGGACATTAGGGAATCTTTCTCTTTCTCTTTCGTCTCATCTTGCACAAGGGGTGACAAAACAGGGTAACCTTTATCGATCCCTAGTTTGCGCTGCCTGTTCAATTGCTCATTCATTTGTCCCTCCTCATTATCTTTAAATTGCACAGCTGCTTGCATCACTGACATACCTCTTTCTCTCTTATTCCTTTTCGCTAGCTTAATTTCCTTCTGTTTGGCTTCCTTTCGCCATAGGCGGAAAGAATCAAACATCGCCGGCCGGGCTTTCTTTTTAAACAATTTCACTTCCAAATTATCTAAGATATCTGTATCGAAACTACCATTTTGGGGCCATTTTAAAACACGGTCTTTTCTGGTGTATCGGATCCATACTTCATTATATGCAATGGGGCCCACGCCATGTTTTACATAAAGCTCATAAGTTGGAGTTCCAATTGGAGGAACCAGACATGAATCCTCCAACTGGAAATGCCTTCCACAACCCAAACAAAACAATCTTCCAAATACACTAGCACCAGGCATCTTCGCTTACTAGTCTAGTTCCAAACTTCAAAGGATTATCGATTACGATAGTCTCCTGAATACACGAGTCCTCTGGCTTTGGCGTTTGCAAACTCCAAATTAAAATGATACCGAAGGATACCAAAAATCCCAAAGGATACCAAACAAACTGGGAGACGCTCCACTTATACTTAACTGAATATCGATGATCAATGGCGTCACCAGAAGACTCTCTCGATTGTTTCGCTCTACCAAAATCGTCAAGGCACCAAAACAGGGCGATTAATCAGGGCAGCAGTCCTTCGTAGCCGTTGGGACGCGGAGAACCTCGCAGAAAAGACTTTCGGACCACGTCGACATGCAGGGGTCGATGAAGTGGAGGCCTTCCTCCAGAATTTCCACACGAAGCTCCTCACGAACCTCTGGCTTGGACCGGTACAGCTGAAATCGTCCCGAGTTGGGCGCCAACTGAAGTACTGGGAATTTTAAGCCCAGCGGTGCAGGGGAACACACCCTATGACTTCGGGTTCTTCCTGTTTCAGGCCTACAGAAACACAGAGTCTTCTGGGTGAAGTCAAAGATCAGTTTATTGGCTGCAGACCAATTACAGGTATCCGAGAAGTACAACAGCATGTATGTTCTCAGGAGACTGCTTAAAATTACAGAAACGGGCTTCTCCTTAAATACAAAATATCCTGCTTCAGGCATACATTCCTTGTTTTATGATATGGCCATATAAATGTATACATTACAAACGAAAAGGCAGAGTCATGATGACCATCCCACATTCCAGTTAAGCCAGCCCATGATTATTTACCCAGCGAGGCTCAGATCCCACATCAGATATCAACAGGCCCCAATAAACACGAGCATCTCCTGTTTGGAAAACAAGCCATAAAGCAGGAACAGTCAGGTGTGAAAGAGATTAGCTGGAGGCTCGTGTGGGATGAAAAGGCTTTATGGTGTGTCAAGCCCTGATGCTAATCACAGGTGGCCAGGGGACGGGGAGCTCGTGAGACCGGACTGACCTGGGGCAGCGGAGCCAAGCTGCCCAGGTCACAGAGAAGTCAAAGGAAGGCACATGTGCTCTAAAGGCCCGTATTTGCTCGTAATATGTAGCCTATGTGAGGGCAACCATAAGATGGCCACCGCTCTAAGATGGAACCCATGTAGTGATGTATAATATCGTATACATAGTGCATTTATCAATGCAACATTATATAAAGCACTTGTACATACCGCATTGACCATTCGCGGTTCGCTAATACCGGGATAGACAGGGGTAGGGCCCTGCCTCCTACGCCGTCCCAAATTTGAAAGTACGACAAGTCGAGCAGGGGATTGTGGTGGGTTCTGAATTTCTGATTGAGGTGTGTGAGGAAGGTCCAAACTACCATCACCAACATCCTATTTTCTTGTGCAAAGGTCTGTATGTGCAAGATCCCTACAACAGTAGTAGTATGTCCTATAGGCTATCATATAAAAATAGTAATAAATCTGGTTGGGCATTTGTTGCTGTGAATTGTCAAAGCCTCAAGATTAACAAAGACTCAAGATCAATAAGACTAGAAGTAGTACAAGAGGATGACCCAAAGGACTGAACTCAGTGGCTAGAGCTACTGGTGAATCTGAGTTTTATTACAACCTTTCAAATAAAGAGTGGCACTGGCCAACTGGGCAAGCTTAGCTACTACAGTACAGACAGACTAATAGTAGTAGTAGTACAGAGAGTCATCATAGCAGAGGCAGGGATAACAAGATTTTTGAAACCGTACAGATCGAAGGATAATTGTTGGTAAAAAATTGCATTGGGAAACTGAAACAATAGTTCGTGAAAAATATGGTGCAGTAAAAGATATGGAATAAGAAATATTAATAAAAACAAGAAGACTTACTGGGGCCAGCAGAGGAGCCCTCGTTGGTGTCCTCCTGGTGGTGGTGTCCCGCCGACTGCCCACTCCCTGTCTGTCTGCCCCTGGGTGCTGATGAACAGGAAAGATATACGAAAGAGACGAACATTGATGGATGGTGTCAAACAAATAGAAAGTTTTTAAAGAACGGTCAAAAAACAACAATTGCAATAACTAAATTGACCGATCTCATCTGGTCCAAAAGTAGTATCGGGGGATTCGCGGATCGACTACTTAAGTTACTATTTATCAACAGTAATCCAGTCTTCCAGTCTGATTCCAGAATACTAAGTTACAACTAAGCCTAAGTACGACGTACCACCCCACCTAGCCCACCTATTCCAGGCATACCAATTGTACATTAAGTATGCATTTCCACTTCTTTTATTCCTCAACAATGCATATGGTCAAATGGAGGACACATGACTACATTTTTTGTATACACCAAATTTTGGGTTGATTGATTGATGCTGATGTTCTGCTAGTGCTAAGCCAATTACCACCACTCATTGAACAAACTAGAAAAGGTTCTAATAAAGACTGGCGTACTAGCAGCACATCACGTAACTGAGGGTGCATCACGCATACCACTAACAAATTAGAAACTCATACAAAGTACCTAAACCTAAGTATCAATCCGCCCCTATCTCTTTCTGACAGGACAAAGTAAGGAGTGGACTAGAGTCACTGTAGCATTACGTAACTTAATTTCTTTAAAATAAACTCCTACAGAATCACGCTAAGCGAACGCAAACGCAAAGTTGCAAACAAGTAAGATTACTAGTAGCGCAGAGGAGCACATGTGTCCTGATCACAGAAGACTTTTAAACGTAATTAACATGGAATGTAAGCAGCAACATTCTAGCTGGTTGGAAGATAAAAAAGATATTTGTAATATATAACACAGAGCAGAAGAACAGACACAAAGTAGTAATAATTAAATAGTTACTCACCAAGACCCGGGACCTCCACTCCTAGCAGGTCCAGCAGGTCATGCTCACAGTCCAGGATGTCGGACCACCGGTGCGTCAACCCAGTCTGGGTGCGCCGGACCCCAGAGCAGCGCAACACTGCCCGGCGCACCTTCCCCCACTGCTGTCGACGCTCCCGGAGGCCGTACCCGGACCCAGGCCTGCCACCTGCTGCCAGGGTTGAGGGGAGGTGGCGCTGCACAAAGAAAATGAGTGCAGCCAACTCCACCTCCCCAAATAAGGCCCGTGCCTGCACCCCTTGTGGGTGCCGCCTTCCGCAAGGAAGGCGGTCGCGGCTCTGGCTGCGACGACGAGCCCTACCGTTTGACATGGTTCTGGGATGGGGCGGGAAAGAAAAGGTAATAAAATTAAAGAAGCAAAGGAAATAAATAGCAGGCAATAGAAAGAGTGAAAAAGTAGCTAAAAAACAAAAAATATAGAAGCAGGAAAATAGTTAGAGAAATAATAAATAAGAAAGATAAAAAAAAAAGTGGCTTCAAACAAAGGATTAAAAAGATGCAGGGAGGATTCAAAATCAGGCCCCAGAACCATGCAATAGAGCAGATGTCTTCAAACTTTTTTGCTTTGTGCCCCCCCTAAGCAAGTTGTTTTGAAGTCGGCCCCCCCTCCAAAACCTTATGAGAAGGATTGGGGGAGAGGTAGAAACGGGCTGAGCACAAGGGGCAAGACTTAAGAGATCATTTCGGTGGTACTGAAGATCACAGTCCACACTGCATGTGAGACATATAAAACAGCAAATACATCGAACAAAACCACTAATTGATCCAAAAATACTGCTCCCCATAATTGGGGTGTTGTGAACCCCTCACACTACTGAGCCCCAATGCAACTACACCTGCAGCACCAATGATAACCGAAGCTCTGCATAGCAGGATATCACCTCTGCTGCTTTCACCTCTTCCCCACTTTGCTTAACCATCATGTGAACCTTGCAGCAGGCTCTCTGTCTCTTTCAAGAAGAAACAGAGGCTCCCACACAATATCCCTCTTATTTCTGCAAGGGTGCCCTAAAGTAACATATGACAAAAAGTCCTCTTGACCCCTTTTTAAAGTGATAATCGTGTTGCAGTGTGCCCCTCAGAAACCTAGACTGCTGCACCTACTTCACAAATGATAGCCCGCTTTGCATGGCAGAAGCTATCTTCTCTGCCATTTGTTAAACACAGGGCTCCCATTTTTCCCCACACCCTCCCTGCCATCTCTCTGTGGCTAAACTTAGGTGCCTTCTCTGCTTCAATTTTCCCATCCCTTGAGCCATTGCTCTGAGGCTGAAAGAAACACTGACATACAAGTGTGCTTTGGGCCCTAATGCAAGCCAAGGAGGGGGGAAAAACTGCCATGATTGTGGTTTACTTGGCTCCTCATGCCATGGGGCCCTGGTGCCACTCTACCTGCAGCATCAATCATACTTTCTGGCCTCGAGCGTGGAAATGAAAAGCAGTAAGGGTGATCCGGGCTCTAATGTTAGCAAGGACCATGGGCCCCCACAGCATCTTTTTCATAGTAAGGAAGACATAATTGAGGGACCGTGGTCACTTACACCCTTGCCTTAGTATGTTGAACTAATGATTGTGTTGACCCTTTTAAAAATAAAAAAATAAAAAGCCCCTATATACCGCACCCTTCCTAGGGGGCATCTCTCTGAGGAAGTCATCTCTGTTCATTTGTAAATGAAAAAATTAACCCCCACATAGTGCCCCTTGTTCTGAGCCATATCTTTGTCACTACCCATGGATCTTGTTCCTTTTGTGTTTCTCCTCTGTCGTTACTAATTAATAATGACATATATTCACAGTGCTTTCTGTCGCAGGCTGGGACTTCACGGCAATATAAATACATAAGTCAGCATTCCACACTGCGCCAACTAGGATACAATTCTGTACCTGTCTGGTCTCACACACAAAAACACAGACATCTACAGTGATCACATTAACCAACTGAGATGTCACATTTGGCACAATAAGATTACTTTTTTTTGTGGTAGTTTTATATAGTGCAAATTTGACCGGAGATGTTGCAGCACTTTACATGAGCACATATTACATTACACAAGGTCACGTTCGTTTGTAGGCACGGGAGATTAAATGATTTGCCCAGAAAAACAGGACCTTTAACTTACGTTTATTTTGTTTTTCATTGTGTGTGGGTTACTTTTTGCCTTTCTAATTGCGTATAAAAAAACAAAATCCTTGCAGAATCGTTTGTTCTTCTGCGCCACCTTTTTGACCCTGCCACCACACTCAATGACCCCAGCACCCATATGGAGGGGTTTCTATACTTTCACTTCAAGTCTGTTTGTAAATCAAAACGGCATGGAAATGCACCAAATAAAGAAGGCCACACTTCCAGGCGATCTTCATTTACAATTCTTTGCTGAGGCATTCGCGCCCCCCTGGGAATGCAGTCACGGACCCACAGGGGGGCGCACCCCACAGTTTGAAGACCTCTGTAATAGAGTGAAAAACAAGATGGCCGCGCCCATTGCGACCACGTGCGCAACTTCGCGCGATATTTTCTCCCTGAGCAAGCAGAAAGCAACGCGATCAAGTAAAAGCGTTCGTGAACAGGAAATATCAACCGCGAACGGGCGCAAACATGCATTGCGTGACCCAGAACAGGAAGTAAGCATCGCGAGAGGGCGGGACAAGTGAAAACAAGATGGCCGCACCCATAAGCAACCGCATGGGTAAGTTGGCGAGCCACGATCACGCAAAAAATACCGCGAACAGGCGGGAAAAAAACCTTTGTGTCTTCGCAATATTTCCGGCGTGTTTGCAGAGATTTTCAACATTTTCGCGATAGTTTGCCAAAGCGAATTTCGCAAATTCCGCCCACCCCTAGTTCCAAGCAGTGAAGTAGAATGATCGGGGTTGCCATTGTGATAATGAAGCATTCAGGAATTAATCCTCTAAATTATAGTACTGATGATACTGGGAGGTGGTTGGTGTAAATCCTACAGAACAGTAGTATACAGTGGTCTTGTGCAGTGTACTATGTTCCCAACTGCGATGATCCTGCATATTTGGGTATTTTAGAACAGCATCTGCTAGTGGCTCCTAAACTTATACTAGAGGAGGTCATTTTAACATAGTCCTAAATAAAGAGCTGGATAGAATTGTCACAGTTTTTTTGGGCCTTTCATGTGTAGTGTTATAGGCCCACCCACAATTATTAGGTAGCATTTTAATTAAGAGTAGTTTGGTGATGCAGGTTGATATGAAATTTGCCAGTGTGTATTGAATTTCTCTATATGTTTTGATAGTCAATGTAAACAAAAAAACATTTTGGCGGGGGAAAAACATCTTTATATTCGCCTGGCAGTATGTATGGGTAATCCAGAATGGGGAATGGTTCAAATGGTCTCGATCAATATGCACAAATACATGGGTACTGCTTAAAAATACATAGTTTTCACTCACTAACAAATTCCATTGATCAGATTTTTACTATGCAGTAATTTATGGTCACTGCAATCAATCAATCAATCAATGACACTTATAAAGCGCGCTACATACCCGTAGGGTCTCAAGGCGCTGGGGGGGGGGGGGTGCCACTACTGCTCGAATAGCCAGGTCTTCAGCTTCTTCCTGAAGGAGAGGTGGTCTTGGGTCAGGCGCAGGTCGGTCGGGAGGGAGTTCCAGTTCTTGGCGGCCAGGTAGGAGAAGGACCTTCCTCCTGTAGTCGCTCTTCGGATGCGGGGGACGGCGGCGAGGGCGTGGTTGGCTGATCGGAGGAGGCGCGTGGGAGCGTAGAAGTTGACTCGGCTGTTGAGGTAGCTCGGGCCTTGGTCGTGTAGGGCTTTGTGTGCGTGGGTGAGGAGGCGGAAGGTGATTCTCTTGTTGACGGGGAGCCAGTGAAGGTCTCTCAGATGTCCGGAGATGTGGCTGGATCGTGGGATGTCGAGGATGAGTCTGGCTGAGGCGTTCTGGATCCGCTGGAGTCTCTTCTGGAGCTTGGCGGTGGTACCGGCGTAGAGGGCGTTACCGTAGTCCAGTCGGCTGGTGACGAGGGCCTGGGTGACGGTCCTCCTGGTCTCGGTGGGGATCCACCAGAAGATTTTCCGAAGTATGCGTAGGATGTTGAAGCACGCCGAGGAGACGTTGTTGACCTGCCTGGTCATGGAGAGGGAGGAGTCCAGGATGAAGCCCAGGTTGCGTGCATGGTCTGTCGGTTTGGGTGCGTTGCCCAGGGCGGGAGGCCACCAGGAGTCGTCCCAGGCGGAGGGTGAGGAGCCCAGGATGAGAACCTCCGTCTTGTCCGAGTTCAGTTTCAGGCGGCTGGTCGTCATCCACTCGGCTACCTCTTTCATCCCTTCGTGCAGGTTGGCTCTGGCGGCGGCGGGGTCGTTGGTCAGGGAGAGGATCAGCTGGGTGTCGTCGGCGTAGGAGATTATGCTGAGGTTGTGTTTGCGTACGATGGCCGCGAGGGGGCTCATGTAGACGTTGAAGAGGGTGGGGCTCAGAGATGATCCTTGTGGGACGCCGCAGATGACTTCGGAGGCCTCTGACTTGTACGGTGGTAGGCGGACTCTCTGTGTTCTTCCGTCGAGGAAGGAGATGATCCATTCCAGCGCCTTGTCCTTGATTCCGATGTTGCTGAGGCGCCGTACTAGGGTGCGGTGGCAGACCGTGTCGAATGCCGCGGAGAGGTCTAGGAGGATGAGGGCCGCTGTTTCTCCATTGTCCATCAGGGCTCGGATGTCATCGGTGGCGGCGATGAGGGCGGTCTCGGTGCTGTGATTGGCTCGGAAGCCGGACTGTGAGGGGTCGAGGGATCCGTTCGTCTCGAGGAAGGCGGCCATCTGCTTGTTGACGGTCTTCTCGATGACTTTGGCTGGAAACGGGAGAAGCGAGATGGGGCGGTAATTCTTGAGGTCGGTGGGGTCCGCTGTTGGTTTCTTGAGTAGAGCGCTGAGTTCGGCGTGTTTCCAGCTCTCGGGGAAGATGGCGGTGTCGAAGGATGTGTTGATGATGTCTCGCAGGTGGGGTGCGATGACAGCGTCGGCCTTGTTGAAGACGTGGTGAGGGCAGGGGTCGGTCGGTGATCCGGAGTGGATGGAGTTCATCGTGCGGGTGGTGTCTTCGGTGCTGATCGGGGTCCAGGCGTGGAGGGTGGTGGTGGGTGGGGGTGGTTGGACGGTCATGGTGTGCGTTGGTTGGTTGTTGAAGCTACTGTGTATGTCCGTGCACAGTGAAGAGCATTGTAAACCATGGTTTGATTGCTGATTCTGGTCATCTTGAGCTTTTGAACAAAAAGCAAACCATACAACCCTCTATGGCAAGAGTAATCTGGCAGACATAATGGTATACATCTTTGTGTTCAGTGCTAAAAGTTACAGGTGAAAACCTTGTTAACAATTTCTCTTTTCCACCATTTGTATTCTCTATTTTATTCAATAGTGTATTGCTTTGAGAAATCTGTGAGCAATCCATATAATGACCCCTTGTTGAATTCAAAATGTTGTTTGTTTTTTAACAATCTATAGCTTTCTCGGATAGTCCATTGACTTCACACCTGTTTTCCTTGCAAATTGAAGATAGGTTGTAAAGCATCATAATAGAAAATGGCTGTTAGGCTAAGAAAAATACAAACAGCAACTGTTATTGCACAAACACACAGCTCCTTTTGCTCACACTGTATGCATCAGTGTGGCATTCCCGCTACCCACTCTGTGGTGTGCAGAACTCTGTGTTTGTGTCTCAGCAAGGAGCGTGATGCTGTTTGCATTTTCCTCAGGCAACTAAAAATATCTGAACTGAATTTGGCTTTTTGGATGGTGCACAGAACAGTGTGTCAGTACCTCAGCAACAAACCAGATGTTAATTGCAAATTCTCTCAGTCTAAGACACAGCCAAGCTACATCTTACTCCTTGCTTGGGCACAAACTGTGTATCTGTCCTTCAGTAAAGAGCCATACCCAATTAGGATTTTTTTTTAGACTCAGAATAAAATCCAGTGTCAGGCAGCGTTCTGGTTTACAGAACTTTGCATCCGTGCTCCAAGAAGGAGTCAGACACAGTTTGGATTATTTTCTGGCTGACTCTTTGTTGATCGGTACATGAAAGTCACTATAAGGGAAGAACATTTCATATTGAAGATGCACTTTTTTGGAACAGTATAACTTAAAAACAGAGAAAAACTCTGTGCACCAGAGATGTACAGATGTAAAACAATACATATTGGTAAGACTGTATTACTAAAATGTAGATCTAAACCATTGCCTGCTCTTCACTGAGATATCTATACATACAACATGTGAAACACTGGCATGTTGCTATATACCTTTTCCATTTGCTACACTGATAAATTGAAATGTGCTCAGGCCTATTGTTCAACAAGCATATATCTTGCCAGCAAAGTTACAAAAATGTCATGTGGAAGTATTATTTTTCCATCCAGCACTGATGCATCAAGAGGTACATGTCATAATGAATTGGTAAATTTTTCAGCTCAAGGTCCCAGACACCCTCTGCATCTGGAAGACTGTCAAAATGAATCACTAAATAACAGAAGTACCCTCAGTAAAGCTGTCTGATTTTACAGAGCCATTGTGCCTTAGGAAGAAGAGGACATTAGATATATAACAAAGCAAAGTGTAATCTCCAGAATGCAAAATGCTATACCAAAATATGCTTTATTAAACTTCCTCGATGCAGAATCAAGGAGGGGCTAATATAGAGGAGTGGAGAGTAAGAGAAATGGAAAGAGAAACAGAGAGAGAGAAAACTGAGAGAGGGGGCGTATAGGAATTAGCAGAAAAGAAAGAGGGAGATAGAAAGGAAGAGAGGGAGGGAGAATGATGTTTGTCGAAGAGAAAAAAGATGGCAATACTCAGAGAGAGAGAGAGATAGAGGAGTGAGATAGATGTTTGAGAGAGAAATTGTAGTAGGGCGACAAAAGACTTCACCAAATATCCAATCATGGATTGCATATCTTAATTGATGGAAATGGCCCTCTCTGGAGAGTCACCCCCAAAACCTTTTGCCTTCCTCCTCCCACTTTTTGCTGAAATCGTTTTTGGCAGCTTTAGGACTCTGCGCACTTTACTACTGCAAGCCAGTGCTAAAGTGCTTGTGCTCTCCCCTCTAAACGTGGCTTAATAGGCATATACCTTATTGGCATATGTAATTTACTTGTAAGTCCCTTGTAGAATGGTATACCATATACCCATGGCCTGTAACTTAAATGCTTCCACTGAGCCTGTAGCACATATTGTGCCATCCACCTATGTAGCACTATCAAACTTGACCCAGGCCTGCCAGTGCAGCCTGCATGTCCCACTGCAATGTCGGCTTGGCTTTTAAACCCCCTTGCCAAGCCTTAAAATAAGACACCCCTAAACTAGGCCCTAGGTAGGCCACATGGTGCTTTGTAATTAAATGATAGGACATGAACTGTTAAGTTTTACATGTTCTGATAGTGAAAAACTCCCAAATTATTTTTACTACTGAGAGGCCTATCCGCCCTTAGGATAACTTTGGGGATTCCTTTCTACACGTATTAAGCATTAATTCCTGAGAGTAGGTGGATATATCATGTTTGGTACCTATGGCATTGTAATTATAAACTCTCTTTAATGGTAACGTTGGATTTTACATTACAATTTAAAAAATGCCACTTTTAGGAAGTTGGCATTTTCCTGCCCTTAGCTCTTTGCATCTGTAGCCTGTCTTGGGTCACATGACTGGGTGTAGCTGTCAGACATTGTGATTTCCTCCCAGCCAGTCACACAGTAGAGGGGTTTAAGTGTGCCTCCATGGGCTATTACTGACAGGATTGGGGGTGGTGCTGAGCACAGCTACACTTGCACCCAATAAGGCTGTGACCTGTCTCCTCACAACAGGCCTAATGACCTTACATTCTCACTGCAGCCATCTTGGAGCCAGGGCAGGGGAGTCCGGAAATTCCAAGAACAGCAAAGAACCTTTCCAGAAACTTCTCCTACCTTCCAGGAGAACCAGGGTATAACAATAGAACATTCAAACTCAACCTTCAGTCACTACTGGTCCTGCTGAAGGACCCTCAGAGGACTGTCTTCTTCTGTGTTCACCTGTGCACTCTGCTAGACTCCTGCTGTACCTGGAAAGTCTGCTCTGCCGCCTGGAGCCTACCTGGAACCCTCAGAGACCAGCTCTGCTGTTGAGCTCTACAACTACATCTGAAACCTAGGACTGCCAGAAGTGACTCCAAGGCCTAGTTGGTTGGCCTCCTGTTCAGAGACACTGGGACATAAGAGGCTCCCACCAGCTTGAACCTGCACCTGGACCCATCCTGTGTGAGTACTGAACATCTAAGTGGTCACTATCCACTCCTGGATCCTTGGTTGTGGTGCCTCAGATGGGCAATTTCCAAAACTGAGGGCAATATTTGGCCAAAAAGTGCTCTGGGAAACAGGAGGAGACTTGGACTAACCTGCTCACCTATCCGGACAAGTTGTTTAATTGGTCGGATTGACTTTGCGGCTTCTCCCATTACGTTCTGGTACACAGCAGCAAATCTGTTTCTGTGGTATTTCGCCACAGGGGTATCCAACCTCATGGAACTGTCTTCGGCTAAAGACTTCTACTTTGTCCAGCTTAAGTTCCTGACTTCCATCTTGGCAGCTAAGTCCGAAGTTAAAATCTTCACCACAGCTTCACTCCATGGCCATCTGGCGATGAAGATCCCTTCTCGGACATTCCCACAGCCTTGCCCCGCTGAACTTCTACCTTCACAGACATTTTTCTCTCCAAATGTTTCTAAGTCCAAAGGTCAGTGCTGACCAGCCTAAATCCACTTCTTGTATCTGAAGCATGCTCCTTCATGGTCGGCCTCAACTTTCGACTTTGACCCGGTCTAGCACAACCAGATATCCTCAGTTGGGTCTTTGATCTATTAGGCACTAAATCGAACCTTAAACTTTCAAAATTCATAACTCTGGTTCTACTAATTGGACTTTTGTTGTTTTTGTGTCAAATCATTTATTACAATGTTCTCTACTTTTCTAAATTGGCTTGGGATTTTTCTTGTGTTGTGTTTTTACTTTATGACTGTTTGTGAGCTGCATAAATACTTTACACTTTGCCTCTAATTTAAGCCTTACTGCTTTTTGTGCCAAGCTACCCAGGGTTAAGAACAGATGAATTAATTGACTTTTTGGGGTTCACCATGCAAGGGATTGTGGCTGTTTATTGACCAAGTCTCACTACCCCAGCCAAACAACAACTCAATTTCTCACATTAATGTATCATAACAATGAGAATCTTCTTCAAGAAGAGTTCTATGTCTATTTGCATTAACCAATCTCAAGAGGTCACAAGAATGCCTCTGTAAAGTCAATGGAAAAATAATTAGAGCTAATTCTATTGAAATTTAGATTGGACACAATTAATCTCTCAGTTGAAAGACCATTTGCTAAGACAAAGACTAATAATTTAGAGAAACGTTTGTCTATACCTGCTTTCATTGTCAATACAATTGCCCTGACAAAATGGTGCTCATGAACTGTTTGTAAAGCTCCAAGGAAAAGGACAGTCATTCCAAGCAGAGATAGCCCTATTTGGTGCTTGCCCCACTAAATATCTACTAACAAACACACATGAAAGTCATAAAACAATGCCAAAATAGTCATCAGCCCTCTCAGTACTAGGTTCATCTTGGCCTCTGTTGATGTGAGAAATGGGCAATTGGGATCTTAAGCAAGAGAGCATATTTGCCCCAACTCAACCCAAATGCATTGATGTCAACTCTGTCAAACGTCTGCATAATCTCTGTCCTCACAGAATTTCAAAGATTATGGAATCCATTTTTAAAGCATCGGTTTCTTCTCTGGCATCCAATCTGGCCTCCGAGCATGTGTGAGTGCCGTGCCCGCATTTATGAATGAAAGGTAATAACTGCTCATCTTCTGGCACCAGAATCTGGCCAGTTTGTGCTTTGATTGCCCATGTCCTTGACCAATCAATAACATCCAATGTAATGGATATAAGCACCAGAACAGCTATGGAATAGTGGGGCATGCACTTCATTGGTTAGAGTCTAATTCAATCATACTTTATGGGGTGCTTGGAGTTGTACACTCCTGCATCTCACAATCTGTGCATTTTGAGAAGTGGGAAGGCATACAGATGACACTTTTTTATGACTGACAATTGTCATCCACCTCCAAATTGTACTCTAGGAGCCTGATTCACAAAGGTAAACTCTAACTTTTGCATAAGTTAATTGTTTTCTATTAACAAAGGTATCCTCCTAGTAGCATCTTTACAAATGTGGAATTTCCACACATAAAAAGATAGGACTGTTTACTTTTGTGAATCAGACCCTAGAATTTTGCACACATGGCTAGAGGTGGTGAGCACCGATACTTATTTTTGGGAACCTGTTTTTTCCCAGTATCAGACTTTGATGTTTGATGTTTGATTCAGAACAGGTGAGGTAAAGGCATGAATTGAGGAGAAAGGAAAATACAGGAAATATTACAGGGGAAGAAAGAAGGCATAGATACAAATCTCCAAAAGTGAAATAAAGAGACAAGAAGTAGTGAAAAAAGGGATATCGGTTGGATTCGAGTCTAGGTGACCTGGGTGTAACTAATCAGGCACTTGGCAGTGTCCAGGGCCAGCTAATTACAAATAACATTTTGTCCACCCCAAAAATTCAGGGACTTATTTACAAATCCCTTGCGCTGCCAGTAAGTCACTATTTCCCATATTAAAAGTGACGCAACAGCGGCGCAAGGGGCTTGTAAATAAATCCTTAATTTTCTTTACAAATTCACAAATGACTAGGTTGATGGAGGTGAGGAAACTTCTCTAGTAAGCAGTGAAGAGGTGTACTGAGGGCTCAATTCTACAGACTTTCTGTGTCCTATTAGGTTTGCTGTTGTTGGAAAGGTAAGTTATCAAGAGCTGCAATATTTTCATACCATAAATCTGTCAACTGGTGTTTTTAGATTGCAGCCCGCAATTCAATTTGTAAAACTTTTCTTGGGCTAGGGCTTTTACGTCTGGCTTCTCAACTATCATGGCGTTTCTATATTTGATTTTAATTCCTACTAAAAGAAAGAACAATTACAGAATAATAGCATTCTGCGGGAGAAATTTCAAGACGAGTATAACTGTTTAGATAATCACCATTTTACACTGGTGAGTGTCAGCAACTTTAATCATCCATGTTTAATGGGCTTCAGTTGGAAACATTTACTGCTTGTTTCCCTAATTAGTAAAGTTCAAAACACAGCATTGGATACATTGTGGAGACTGAAATACAGATGAATATAAAAGACACTTCTGTGAATTGGCAATTCATTATTCATGCATTGTAGCAACGCACATTTCAAAAAGCAAGTCATTAAAGTAAGTCGTTTGTCTCTGTTTTTTGAGTCTTTGTGACAGTGTAAGCAATAGATTGGTTTACTCTCTCTGGAATGCAGTAAGACATCTCATTGACAAGGGCAAGCAACAAACAGTAAAGGAAATATATATTATCTTGTCACACATTTGCAATTTCAAGGGCACAGCACCACTTAATAATATTACACTTATGTAAAGGTATTTTTCTGCACTCCTTTGTATTAACAGGTGCAGGGTCGTTTTTTCACAAATTGAATCTCAATGCGACAGAAAAATATTACACCTCGAGCGCCAGAGACAACTGAGAGTTAAAAGTTATTTAAGAACGCCCAGTATATTTGACCTTGGAGAGTGTAAACCTTTTGTGCAAAATCATTCATCAGTAGAATGAATAAGAAACTTGTAGATTATAAATTCTGACTCACAGTTTCTCCATCCTGGGGGCAGGTGGGAATGGCAAGGGGAGGGAGAAGGCAGTGTGGCCTAGTATGTGGCCATGTAGGTCGGCCAGCCGAAGAGCTCTGCGGTTATCGCCAACCTAACTAATCCATTACATTCATATATCCCCCCCCCAGCAGGGTTCCCTCTCCAGGATCAACGAGATGGTTGGAGAACCATGCCGGTTTGCTCACGAGGTGAGGAGGGCAGCTATGAGCGCAGAGCCCGGCTGCAGCCTTTTGCGGCCTGACATCACTGTGCTGGAGTAACGAGGAGATGCTGATGGCACTGCCTGTGCCCCAGATCAGGGATTGGTTGCCCGTTGTTGACAGGGATGGAAGTAGAGTCGGAGCAGCACCCACCACACCAGCAGTGCAGTGTGGACATCCCTTTCTCCCCTGCAGACCAAGATCAGTGCCCACAGCAAAGGGTGTGTGCATATGGCAGGGAAGAGCAGCTGGCATGTGAGCCCAGCTGAGAAGACGCACAAAGGACAGCTTGCTATTCTTTCTCCCTCCAACGGTCCATTTCCATTTCTGTTGATCACCTACGACATTAAAGGCGGTGAGTGTTGTGGGGGAGTGGTCACTGTGGTAGCCCACCAGGTCCGCCCGGACTCGGACTGTGTCCCCCCCATATGAAGATCCTCGAGAATACTTTTCTCACTCCAGGCCCGGTGAACCTCTGCTGGAGTTAAGGTTTCCGAGAGGATGGAAAAGCCCCAAGAAGCAAAACTCCCTGACCAGAGAGACAGCAGACCTGCAGGGGAAGACGCCACATTGCACTCTAAAACGCTGACAGCAACCCAGCCATGAGCACTTTGGGAAATTTCAGGCTATTCTCAAAGCAGTCAAGGATGTTGTTAGAAATGGAGGTCTCTAGTTGGTAGTGGTGTGCACCCTTTCCAGGTAGGGACTGTATTTCTAGTCATGGTAAGGGTATTACACAGCTAAGACGACCCCTGCTCATCCCCTTGGTAGCTTGGCTATGAGCAGTCAGGCATATCTCAGAGGCAATGTGTAAAACATTTGTACATTAAAACACACAGTCACCACCAATCCAGCCAAATCTATCCTCTTCCCAGTGTGTGGACATCAAGGCCACGAATCATGGGCCGCGCAGCTGTCTAGAGCCACAGATGGTTTCAAGTATCTGGGGATTTTCATTTCCCCATGCCCCAAGATCTCTTGGACTCATAATATCACCCCACTGCTGACCAGTCTCAAAAATGAAACGGCAATATGGTCCACTCTCCCGTTATCCCTTTATGGGCGCTCAGCCATTTTTAAAATGGTTTCCCTGCCTCGTATTCTTTATCACCTCCAAAATTTCCCTTATCCTATCTCTCGTGAGTGGTTTACTCAGGTAAATGCAATACAAAATAAATTCCTTTGGGGCGGTGGAGCTGTTCGCGTGGCGTTCCTCACTTGTGCGCAAACTACGTATTGTGGGGGGATTGCGGCCGCTGATATTTATTCCTACTACGTCGCGTCTCCCATCCTTGTAATTAATGAACTATGGTATAATTCCCCCACCGACACGGCATATGCCGTAGAACATGCTGCAATGGAGCACTTCCCTCTTCTCTATTTATTATACAGTTACACAAAGCTGGACCACTTATCACCAGCTGGCAGGGTAGTCATACAATTATGGAGGGCAACGGCCAGACTGATGGGTTGGAAAGGGCGACTGACTCGACAGACCCCCCTGTGGCAAGGTACGTACCTCAGGACTGCTAGCACACTGAGCGGGTTCCGGGGATGGGACTTGGTAGGGATATCGACCCTTGGCGATGTGTGGAGGGGCGCCTCCCTTAAATCATTTCAGCAACTACAGACTGAGTTCAGCCTTCACAAATCACAATTTTTTTAATTTCTACAGCTCCGACACGCACTCACCCCCCAGATCCGAAACGTGGAGTCCCTCCCGGAGTTTCAGCCCTTAGAGGGACGCCTGTTGATGGGAGACCTTGGACTGCACAAAATTAGACAAATATACCAAACTTTGACAACACACACTCCCACCACGCTTGATAAGACCCGACTGGCCTGGCTGGCTGAAATTCCAGAATTGACTGATGATGACTGTGGGCAGAGGCGATTGCCAGACCCACGGGCACGGCGGTCTCTACGCGTTATCGGCTCATTCAATTAAAATAATTACATAGAGTTTATTACACAAGAGTACGACTGTGGCGAATGGGAGTTATTCAATCACCAGTATGTTTGAGGTGTGGCAGAGATGAGGGGTCCTTTTTCCATACAGTATTGGCTTGCACTGCCTTACAGCCCTTTTGGAATAGAGCTCGGTCATGTCTTAGCGAGGTATTGGGGTGTGTGCTCCCATCGGACCCACGATTGTTTCTGTTGCATTCTACTGATGACATTGGGGGGAACCGATATAAGCAACATCTACTGTTCCTCGCCCTTACTATTGCCAAACGTGACATTGCACAGAGATGGAAGGCATCCTCTCCTCCGATTATCAGTAAATTGAAGACCGAATAGGATAGGTGTATGGGAGCTGAAATTGCTGTGTTCGAAGCCAGGGGCTGCCCACGAAAACATCGCAAGATATGGTCGCGGTGGGCGACATATCGTGGGATCGACTTGCCCCCTTTACCTGATGAGGACATCTGAGCGGGATCCGCCATCCTCTGTCAAGGGTCCCCCAAGTTCTTACTGCTTGCCTGTTCTACTATTTCACTGGACTGAGCTTTCCATACCTGCTGTATTCTGTGCTGTATCCAGACACTTGCCCACTGTCTGCATATTGTTTCAATTTTTATTTCACCTGCATGTTTCGCAGGGACTGTTTGTTTTTATGGAAATGGTTATTGATGTGCATATTGTCCGAATTCTTCAACGAGCTAATTCAAGATCACGGCTTGTTGTTTTGCAAAATGACCAAATAAAATTTGTTGTTAAAAAAATAAAATAAACACACAGTCACACAGTGACAAAACTACAAATGGACACCACACCAATTTACAAAAATAACCAATCTTTATCTCAATAAAACAAGACCAAAATATCAAAAATATGACATACACAAGCAAAGATATCACTTTTGAAAGGTTCAAAATTGTTCAGTCCATAGCAAACTTAGGATGCATAACTTTTATCAAAAACTACCTGGGATGCGTCAAAATCAAAGATGAAAACAGGTGCAGGGCAGATGAGGTGCTGGAAAACAAAGCAATGTGTTGATTCCTGAATCACAGGAGAGGTGATGCATTGATGCGTTACTGCTGCGCAGAGGAGGAAATGCATTGATTCCTTACTGACAGGGCAGCTGATGCATCAAATACTTACTGGAAGGGGAGGTGATGTGTCGATTTCTAGACATGGGGCCTCGGTTCCTTACTGCAGGTCTAATTCGATGAAGAGCTTGGCGAATAGGTGCGAAGCATCGAAAATTTGGATACACTGGGCTGATGAGGTGCCAGCAAAATATGTGCTGCTTCAATTTTCCAGGCGTGAGCAGGCCATGCATCAATTTCGTCAGCTGCACAGGTGTGCCTGTATCAGAGTCAGAGCGGGTGTCTCGGACATAGGAGACACAATGTTTAGGACTTAGGCTGTGGCAATATTTTCAGACACATGGCAGGTGCTGCGTTGATTCTTTAGCCATACCGCGGTGATGCATTGGTTTTTCATCCACACGGCCTTGCTACATTAAGATTAACAATCGCTGAAGGACAGTGCATGGATTTTCATACTTCTTTGAAGCAAAACCACCTCCAAGGGTCCAGAACTGGAATTGGCACCACTTGGCAGGTCAGAATTCCCAGCAGAGGAGCGTAGGGGGTGCTGCAGATGAAGTCTTTGATGGCCCTGAGGGTTCTTAACAAGAGACAGCACACACAAGCCCTTGGAGAGCCTTGGCAAGCAGGTTACAGAAATTCCAGTCCTTTCACTGCTCAAGACAGAAACAGCAAGCAGCAGGACAACACAGCTAAGTGAAAGTCCATCCTGACAACTTCTCCAGCTCTTATTCGTGGCAGAATTGTTCTGAAGATATTGTGTCACAGCTCCAGTATTTATTAGGCCTGGGCGAAGCACTACGCTACGCTCGCGTAGTTTGCGAAGTTCGCGCTACTTCGCGCTACGCGAACTGCACGTAGCACAGTGCGAACACGCGTAGCGTAGTGTTGCGTAGTGCTGCGGTCATTTTTTGCTTGCTCGCGGTCCTCAACGTCAAGTTGGCGACCGCGAGCAAGCAAAATGACATCCTGGCGAGACTTTTTCCTTGTTCGCGATCGCGAGCATGGAAAATAAACCTCCCGGCGAGATTCCCAACGCGAGAAGGTCAGGTTTCTCATTGCGAGGGGTCGCGTATGCTCGCGACCGCTCGCAATGAGAAACTACCAGTTCGCGTTGAGAAAGCTGCAGCTCGAGTAAAAATCTACTCGAGCAGCAGAAAACTACAGCTCGCACTGTGCAAGATGCCATTTTCAATGATTGCACAGTGCCGGTTGCTTGTCCGCACTGTGCAATCATTGAAAACAACATCTTGCACAGTGCGAACATGTTACTTCGCAGTTCGCGAAGTGCTACGCGTAGCTCGCGTAGTGCGAACTTCACTTTGCGTGGCTTCGCGAAGTGCTACTTCGCGAACTACGCCCACCCTTAGTATTTATACCAGTTTCTGCCTTCGAGGTTGGCATAATGCAAAGGAAAGTCTTCATAGTGCACACAACCCTACCTTTCCCTGACCTCGCGCCAGATACACTACAGGAGGTTGAGACAGCTTTGTGTGATTTGATTTAATTTTGATATGATTTGATTTTTGGGGTTTGTAGAGTGCTTGTATGCTCAGGGACACCCTGGCTCCAGCCCAAGTTTTTTTTCCTTTTCCTGAAGGCCAAGACAGTAGGGGTGGATTTTATATCATGGGGCAGTTTATTCGATTGTAAAGCAGTTCCTGTGATAAAACTTTCACCTACGCTCGACACTAACTTATGCAGAGCTGGATCGAATGGATCTGCTTGGGGTATACCATTTGAATTATTTTTCAAATAGGGCCTATTCTAGTTAGAGCTTTGAATGATATGCACAGTGCTTTAAAAGTGGTTCACTTCTTATGGAGAGCCAATAAAGCTCATTCAGAGCCTGATTTGCAGAGTGGAATTTAGATATATTTAATAGATTTCTAGCTGGTGAGTTTTGAACAGTCTGCAACTTTAATAACAGCCGCTTTTGTAAATTTACAAAGAGTCCATTGCATTAATCCAAGCGATAAAGGACTACTGTGTTTAATAACTCAAGTGGAATCAGGTGACCAATATTGTTTATGGTTTTTAAGGCAGAGAAAGATGAGGAAATGATCATCTCAATCTGTTTTTTTTAAGTGAGTCTATCGTCTAAAGTAACACCTAGGTGTTTACCTTGTTATGTAGGAACTGGGAGTGTCCCTAATTCTTGCAGCCATCAGGAGGGAGGCCAGAAGGATGTGTTGTGTCCCAACAACATCACTTCTGTCTTTGATTAATTTAATTTAAGGCAGTTTTTGCCCATCCAATCACAAACGACAGACATTTATAACAGATTAATAATTAGATTTTAATTAGGATTATTTATTTATTTGATAATTAAGTATGCAATTTTATTTTTTCCCCAAACTTTTATGTGCAGGTTCTAAGGGTTTGTAAGGGGACAGAGTGGGAAGTAAGTTAATCTTAATAATTAGCGGTTAATTAATATTATTTATGTAATTGGTAAGTAATAATTTATGTTTAATTTTAGGTGCAGGTTGTGGGGCTTTAGGGGTACAGGGTGGGAACTAAATTAAGTTTGAATAATCAATATTTAGTTGGTATTGAACATTAATTATTTAATTGATAATCAAATATGATCATTGTGTAATTATTTGTGGGAATTATATGGATACTGGATGTGAAGTTAATTAATTATAGGTAATTATTATCTAGTGGCCGATCATGACCTTGGTCAGAAAACCTTCTGCAAGTCTGCCAAACATCATAATAAGCCCCACAGTGTTTAATTAATAATAATTATTTAACTTATAGTTCATTACGTTAATTTTGCAACTACATTTTTTTACTTAAAATTTAGGTGTGGGTTGTGGGTTTTATAGGAGTATATGGTGGAAAGTAAATTAATGTTAATTAAGCAATAATTAATGTTTTAATTGATATTAATTATTACATTGATAATTAATTATGTTAATTGTGTAATACATTTTTGTTATGTTAAATGTTAGGAGCGCGCTGTGTGTTTTGTTGGGGTATTTTGTTGGAAGTATGGAAGTAAATTAAATATAATTACATAATTTAAATTTGTTTTAATTATAATTAGTTTATTGACAAATATTTATGTTAAAAGTGCAAATTGTTTGTATTTTAAAGTTAAGTTTTAGGTGCAGGTTGTGGGTTTTGTAGGGAAATAGGGCGGGAAGTAAATAAAGTAAAATAACTTATTAAATATTTTTTGTTAATAAATAATTTTTAAATAAAATTACTTATTTAAATGAAAACTATTTTTGTATTTAAATTTTTTCCCTACTGGTGCAATTATTGGAGTTGGAATAGTACATTTTATCCCTCTACAATCCAACACTTTCCTTACTGTTGCACAGACTGGAGTGGGAATAGCACATTTTCCACCTTAAACAATCTAACACTGTCCCTACTTTTGCACTGACTGGTGTCGGAATAGTAAATGTTACCCCTCCACAATCAACACTTTCTCTACTGTTGCACTCATTGGAGTGGGAATATTGAATTTTACCCCGCCACAATCCAACACTTTCACTACTGCTCTACTGAATGTAGTGGAAATAGTAAATTTTACCCCTCTGAAATCCAACATGTTCCCTACTGTTCCATTGACTGGAGTGGGAATAGTAAATTTTACTCCTGTGTGTTGAAACAGTTTTCCTACTGTTGCATTGTGTGAAGTGGCAGTAGTACTTTTTATACATCTTAGTACAAAACTTTGCCTACTTTTGTTTAAATTATAGTGGTAAAATTATATATGAATTAAATGTAACATTTTATAATTTACTTTATTTTATATTGTTATAATTTATATTAATATTTTGATTATTTAAAATTATAATACTTATAATTATTAATTTGTAAAATATTTTTATAAAAGTGTAAGAAATGTATGTTGTTTACCTTTTTATTTAAGTTTAATATGGTTAGTTTTTTATATATATTATATGTTACTGGTATATATATATATTATCTACTGGTGGTCGCCAGTAGATAGTTATAGTTAGGACCTATTTTCCATAGGAAATCTGCAACATTCTATTTGGAATAATGTTGGCGCCGGTTGACGAATCCTCGCGAAATTTTCCAAACTTTTGGCCAGCTCCGCTCCGTTCCTACCCTGAAAGTTTCGTGGTGATTCGTCAAGCGGGGGCCGAGAAAAAAGGGGGGGTCCCAAAACGCGTTTTCCCGATGCAATTTCCCATAGGATCTGTTGTCGCAGCTACAGCCCGAACCGCTGAACAGAATGACACCAAATTTGGCAAAGAGGTAGTCCTCAGTTCGGATTCGTGCCTTTTGCATATATGGTGTGAATCTGTTCAGTAGTTCCTGAGAAAATTAGGGTAAAAAAGTTAGTGATATCTATGGCCGCGGAGGATCCGCGGACCGTACCCACACAGTAAGCGCACCCTCCCCGAACCGAGCGTGCACCCTCCCGATCACGCGCTGAATGCTAATTGGCTGTCGAGTGTCTCAGTACATTCGAAACCAAGAACTGTTGGCGGCCATTTTCTGCCTCGGTAGAAGCGAGGCTGAAGATGCAAGTGTGTAAAACATATGAAGGGGGGCAGAGTGGAAATACTCTGCCCCTCCAGAGGTGCTTAGGGGTTCCAGAAGGGCCCCCTGGGGCCCCCTTTAAACAAAAACAAAAAAAACGGGGAAATGCGCGCACGGTGCGCGCATCCTATCGTGTTGGATGCACGGATTCTCTCGCGGTGGGTGCGCGGATCCACGGCAACGTTTTTAGAAAACGACAATAAATCATTGGTTTTATGACAACTTTCTACACTGAAAGGTAGGGTGTATATTTCTGTTTTTTAAAGGTATGATTGTTATTGGTTAACAAAAACAGATTGTAAGGAACGTTATATATGATAAGCTGATATGTTGAAAAGTCAAGCACACTTCCTGTCTTGTGTAGGAACATTGTGTGCTGAACTTGGGACCTGTGAGCTCAGTGCAGTGTTCCATGACCTGTTTCTATGGTAACAGGCAGAAGGCAGATTAGGGGAAGGGTTGAAATGTATTTCAGTTGGAAAGGGTTGAAATGTTTAACCAATAGAAATGTGTGTTTGCTTTTGAGTTTATGTGCAAAGGATTGTGATTTGATGTTTACATGTATATGTGTGGAAAATGAAAGCAAAACTTTTCCATTCTTTGCTTTTGCTGAGAGGTGCACAGTGCAGAGATTCTGTAAAAGAAAATATGGTGAGTGATTGATATACTTCTTAATCTACAAAAGAACTTGAAAGATGAGTTATTTAATTGTGAGGGGATGTATGTAGACTATTTCGATTTTAATCAGACTAATGTATTTTTCCTGCTAAAGTGTAGGGAGTACTTTTTTTCTCTACAATGTGTGTGCATGTAGAAACCATTCTGTGATAAGCATTTGTGTTTTTCATGTGTTTGTAGACAGATAACTGTGCTGTTTTTATATTTTGGTAGAATTAGAAACCAGTCATTGTTTATGAATTTGTGAAATGAGTTATGTTATGTTTCTATACTAAAATGTAGTACTACTTCTAGATGAAGAAATGTGTTTTGGTATAGTGCAAGGGATAGTGTTGTTTGTCTAGAATCACACAGTGAGTCTGTGTGCATTTGGGAACCACTGTGAGAGAAGCATTTGGTAACATTGTGTATTTGCTGACAGATAACTGTTTTAACTTGTCATGTTGTGAAATTTCAGTAGCATTAGAAGACAGTTATGGCTTATGATTTGATTAAATGAGTCAGGCTTTGACAGAAAAGTGCAGTCCTGAAATATGTAGATTGTGTGTAGTTCCCTTACCAGTTGCACTGTAGTGAATGAGTTTTGGTAAACTCCTAGGGATAGTGGTGCATGTCTAGAATCACAGTGTGAGTTAGTGTGTATTTGGGATCAGTGTGAGAGAAGCATTTGGTGATATCATGTATTTGCTTACAGATAACTTTTTTTAAACCTTTCTTTGCTTATGCATTGATTAAATGAGTCATGCTTTGACACTGATGTGCTGTACTTAAATATGTAGACTGTGTTCACTACCATTAACTCTTCCAGACTAGTGAATGAGTTTTGGTAAACTCCTAGGATAGTGTTGATTGTCTAAAATCACACTGTGAATCTGTGTGCATTTGGGTAAGGATTGTGAGAGAAGTACTTGGTAACATCGTGTATTTGCTGACAGATAACTGTTTTAAAACCAGTCATGTTGTCATGTTTTAGTAGCATTAGAAGACAGTTATGGCTTATGCTTTCATTAAATGAGTCAGGCATTGACAGTAAATTGCAGTAGTGAAATATGTAGATTGTGTGCAGTTCCCTTACCACTTGCACTGTAGTGAATGAGTTTTGGTAAACTCATAGGGATAGTGGTGGTTGTCTAGAATCACACTGTGAGTTAGTGTGTATTTAGGATCAGTGTGAGAGAATCATTTGGTAACATCATGTATTTTCTGACAGATAACTGTTTTAAAACCTGTCATGTTGTGAAGTTTTAGTAGCATTAGAATCCAGTCTTTGCTTATATGTTGATTAAATGAGTCATGCTTTGACATTGATGTGCTGCACTTAAATATGTAGTTTGTGTGCAGTCCCCTTACCCCTTCCACAGTAGTGAATGAGTTTTAGTAAAGTCCCAGGATAGTGTTGATTGTCTAAAATCACACTGTGAGTCTGTGTGCATTTGGGTAAGGATTGTGAGAGAAGCATTTGGTAACATTGTGTATTTACTGACAGATAACTGTTTTAAAACCTGTCATGTTGTCAAGTTTTAGTAGCATTAGAAGCCAGTCTTTGCTTATGCGTTGATTAAATTAGTCAGGCATTGACATTGAAGTGTAGTCTTGAAATATGTAGATTGTGTGCAGTTCCTTTATCACTTCCACTGTAGTGAATGAGTTTTGGTAAACTCCTAGGGATAGTGTTGTTTGTCTAGAATCACACTGTGAGTCTGTGTGCATTTGGGAACCACTGTGAGAGAAGTGTTTGTTAACATCATGTATTTGCTTACAGATAAGTGTTGTAAAACATGTCATGTTGTCAAGTTTTAGTAGCATTAGAAGACAGTTATGGCTTATGCTTTCCTTATATGAGTCAGGCATTGACAGTAAATTGCAGTTGTGAAATATGTAGATTGTGTGCAGTTCCCTTACCACTTGCACTGTAGTGAATGAGTTTTGGTAAACTCATAGAGATAGTGGTGTTTGTCTAGAATCACACTGTGAGTTAGTGTGCATTTTGGATCACTGTGAGAGAAGCATTTGGTAACATCATGTATTTGCTGACAGATAACTGTTTTAAAACCTGTCATGTTGTGAAGTTTTAGTAGGATTAGAATCCAGTCTTTGCTTATGCGTTGATTTAATGAGTCATGTTTTGACACTGATGTGGTGTACTTAAATATGTAGATTGTGTGCAGTACCATTAACTCTTCCAGACTAGTGAATGAGTTTTGGTAAACTCCTAGGATAGTGTTGCTTGTCTAAAATCACACTGTGAGTCTGTGTGCATTTGGGTAAGGATTGTGAGAGAAGCATTTTGTAACATCGTGTATTTGCTGACAGATACCTGTTTAAAAACCGGTCATGTTGTGAAGTTTTAGTAGCATTAGAAGCCAGTCTTTGCTTATGCTTTGATTATATGAGTCAGGCTTTGACATAAATGTGCAGTCCTGAAATATGAAGATTGTGTGCAGTTCCCTTACCGCTTCCACAGTAGTGAATTATTTTTGGTAAACTCCTAGGTATAGTGGTTGTTGTCTAGAATCACACTGTGAGTCTGTGTGCATTTGAGAACCACTGTGAGAGAAGCATTTGGTAACATCGTGTATTTGCTGACAAATAACTAATTTAAAACCTCTCATGTTGTCAAGTTTTAGTAGCATTAGAAGCTAGTCTTTGCTTATTCATTGATAAAATGAGTCAGGGTTTGACACTAAGGTGCAGTACCATGTACTACTCTGTTCACTGTGGCAGAACTGAAAATGTAAACGTTTTACCTAAGCACTGTCCTAGAAGCAGTCTGATTATTTAGTCAGTTTCTAAGTACCAAATAGATTTCTTCATATGTCTATGCAGTATGCATGTAGTGTTCTAAAATACTATACACTTGTCTTTTACACGTTCAATTCCCTAGTCAGTATCCATACACTTCCAGGAAACATCCTGTCACTTCCTTTGCAGTTCTCTAGAGACCCATTCCACAGCATGTCCTAATCCATTCACTGTGCTAAAAGCCAAACACTTATAAATTCACCAAGACACTCTCTTTCCAGTACTCTAATGATTCAGTCACTGCCTAAGTATTCATGCACTGAGACAGGTCTTAGCACATGGACTTCTTCAAACCCCTATCCACTATGCATGCAGTCCTCTAACCATCTACACACTTGTCTTTCACACCTTAAATTCCCCAGTCAGTATCCGTTCACTTCCAGCAAACACCCTGTCACTCCCCTTGCACTCCTCTATTGACCCATTCAGCATCATGTACTAATCCATTCACTGCGCCAAACCTTAATAAATTCACCCAGGCACTCTCCTTGCAGTACTCTAATCATTCAGTCAGTACCCAAGTACTCATCCAGTGACCCAGGCCTTAGTATATGGACTGCTTCAAACCCTTATCCACTATGCATGCAGTCCTCTAACCACCTACACAATTGTCTTTCTCACCTTCAATTCCCTAGTCAGTATCCATACACTTCCACGAAATACCCTGTCACTCCCTTTGCAGTCCTCTAGGGACCCATTCAGCACCATGTACTAATCCATTCACTGTGCTAAAACCCAAACACTTATTAATTCACCAAGATACTATCTTTGCAGTACTCTAATCATTCAGTCAGTGTCTAAGTATTCATACACTGAGCCAGGCCTTGTCACATGGACTGCTTCAAACCCCTATGCACTATGCATGCAGTCTTCTAACCACCTAGACACTTGTCTTTCACACTTTCAATTTCCTAGTTAGTATCCATACAGTCCAGCACTTGTCACTGCCTTTGCACTCCTCTAGTGACTCATTCAGTACCAAGTACTAATCCATTCCCTGTGCAAAAAGCTTAGCACTTATAAATTCACCTAGGCACTCTTCTTGCTGTACTCTAATCATTCAGTCAGTACCCAAGTAGTCATGCAGTGAGCCAAGCCTTAGCACATAGACTGCTTTCAATGCCTATGCAGTATGGATGCAGTCCTCTAATCACCTACACAGTTGTGTTTCACACCTTCAATTCCCTAGTTAGTATTCATACTCTTCTAGCAAACACCCTGTCACTCAACCCAATGTGTCTCCTTATAGTACTGTAATCATTTAGTCAATTAGCATGTAGTCTTTTAGTGAGGTAGGCTTTAGGGCATGAACTGCTTCAAAGGAGTATGCACTATGCATGTAGTGTTTTAACGATCGTCAGACTTGTGGTTCAGGGCTATAGTTTCTTAGTCAGTTTTTATATAAAATGTGTTTGTACAGTAATGGAATAGTATACATTTGAAAGTTATTAATATACATTTATTTGTGATTCTTTTTTACAGATACAGAACAGGAGTGTTTCTCATCTGTTTGCACTCTTCTCGTGCAAGATTGTTTGGATGAAGGGTCCTTAGGTGTTTCATCATACTTGCTGTGCCTCACGAGTATTTTTTGTTAGGATCCCCTCGTAACAGAACTCTTTGGCAAATCTTGCGAGTGACGGAGGTGGCATTGGTCTTTGTTTGCCCCTTGGAAAAAGTAAAAAATGTCCTCACCACTGAAGAAAAACGTTGTGGGTGTGGTGCCTTCTGCAAAAAATTTTCCTCAGATTCGGTAAATATTTTAAAGCGGCAACATTTACAGTTCTTGTAAGTTAAACTTATCAAATTTTGTTAGCTGTATGCATTCTATATATCTGTGATTTGTTTCTTGTGGTATTTTGTTGAGAATACCATGTTTATTTTTTTTTAACAATCTTTCTGATTTTCCAGGTCTGTCGTGGACAACCGTGGTTCCCACAGGAGTGTTCCGCCTTGTTGTTTTCTATTATTATTGTTACATTTTGTTTATTAGTTTATTGTTTATATTTATGTCAATAAAAAAATAAAGTTTAAAAATAGTTTATCGTTTATATATTTATTATTATAAAAAATAAAGTTTGAAAAAAAAAATAATAATGTTTTTGGTTGTTCTCTTAACTGCTGTGTGACTCTTTCTTGTTCTTATTACTGTTATTTGATGGAGTCCACCATGGTGTTGAATTTTGGGGCACTTATCGCTGGAATGGTGGTGATATCTGCAGTTTGAATAGTGTGTTAGATTTATCTCAACTTTACTTCCGTTAAAGTGCTGATAATGAAATGGAGAGTAGCCGTTCCCGTGCAAAAAGACACGAGATGCACCTTTCCGATTTCTTCTAAATACTAAAATCCTGTATTGTATTGCACTGAGGTATTGGCTGCACTTACAGTGTACACACAAAAACTATTAAGAAGTCTCATTGTATTTATATTGATTGGGAATAGTGCGTCAGGTGCTGGATCTTGACGAGATACACTGCTCAGTTCGTATATTGTTCTGCACACGAAAAAAATCACATCACAACTTTCACACCAATTGCAATGCGAAACAAATTCCGGCGATAAGACACGTTAGCACCAGGGATTTTACACCTGCTTTCTGCTGGTGTTAAGCAGGACAACTACCTGCACCATGAAAGGGAACACAGCCAAGAGCCACACCAGAACACCCATAGGTGCCATAGAGTCAATGAGCATGACACAGGGATACCCATGAGGGTCAGAAGACTTATCTCAACAACTCCAGGACCACCAATGCCCCTCAAACCCACATCTTAGTAAGTGTGTCCCTGTGGTCATTGTCTTAGCGATGTCACTGACCATGTCATGAGTGATGTAATATGTGACGTCATCAGCAGTGCATTGCGGGGGCGCGAGTTATAGTTAGCTGAACTAACTATAACAGGGGAATTTCTAGGGTTTTGTACGAGGGAAATGTCCAGCTAACTATAACACCCCTGAAACCTATCGTTTCTTCAGTGAATATCTAAGGTTTTTTAAATGCCAATTCCTAACTATAACGCCCCTGAATCCTTTGGTTTTTTCAGTGAATATATATATATTCACTGAAAAAAACATAGGTTTCAGGCACGTTATAGTTAGGAATTAGCATTTAAAAAACCTTAGAAATTCACTAAAAAAAACATAGGTTTCAGGGGCGTTATAGTTAGCTGGACTTTTCACTCGTACAAAACCATTGAAATTCCCCCGTTATAGTTAGTTCAGCTAACTATAACTCGCGTGCCCGCAATGCACTGCTGATGATGTCACATATTACATCACTCATGACATGGTCAGTGACATCACCCATGACAACACTGATGACATCACTGATGACATCACTGATGACGTCATCCATGTGATAAATTAGTGCATCTTCTCACACCCTAATATAACCTTTGATACACCGACTCAAAATTTCAAACGGCCATTTTGACAAGCATAGATACTCCAATACCAATAACTACACACCAACTCATTGACTTTTATGTCTACATACATGTCCACTCACTCACCTGTACAGTCACTCATACTTACAGTCACTCTGTGCATTTATACACCTATATAGACATTCACACACCGCCAATCATACATTGAGGTACTGACACATCTAGCCAGTCATGCAAATAATTAATCACAGTCCAATTTACTCACCTATACAGTTAAACACACTCAAGTTCACTTACTCATAAAAATACTAACACATTCTGTGTCTTCCTGCAGACAAACAAACAGCACATGACACAGATATCCTTGCACTATGGCGCATACAGCCACTCTCACAATCACACACTCTCACATATAGATAGTTATATACTCTTACACACATATACACTGCGTTTCACATATGTAGTTACTGACACATGTACAACTGAGATATACATTCAATCACTAACACACACATACATACACTCACCCAACCATACAGTCCATCACAGATGCACTCTTAAAACCATGCACCCACTGAATCACCCACTCACACATCTAGTCACAGAGTTACACACACCCTACCCACACAAACACTCAGGCACCCATACAGATACTCAGACAACCAATCAATAACCCATAGAGACACTCATATAGCTATTCACAAAACCATGCAGCCACTTATACACCAACACACAGACACATACAGACATTCACACAGTTTAGTCACTAGTCTGTAGTAAGATACATTTAATGACTCACTTATAGAGTCAGGTACGCACCTAGAAAATCATCCATTCACACACTTGTACACCCACTTATTTTTCAACAGGCCTTTCCCTATATATATGAAACATATTAAAACTGTTCAGAAACACATACTCAATGCATGATGTCATCAGTGATGTCATCAGTGATGTCATTTGAGATGTCATCAGTGATGTCACTGACCATGTCATGAGTGATGTAATATGTGACGTCATCAGCAGTGCATTGCGGGGGCGCGAGTTATAGTTAGCTGAACTAACTATAACAGGGGAATTTCTAGGGTTTTGTACGAGGGAAATGTCCAGCTAACTATAACACCCCTGAAACCTATCGTTTCTTCAGTGAATATCTAAGGTTTTTTAAATGCCAATTCCTAACTATAACGCCCCTGAATCCTTTGGTTTTTTCAGTGAATATATATATATTCACTGAAAAAAACATAGGTTTCAGGCACGTTATAGTTAGGAATTAGCATTTAAAAAACCTTAGAAATTCTCTAAAAAAAACATAGGTTTCAGGGGCATTATAGTTAGCTGGACTTTTCACTCGTACAAAACCATTGAAATTCCCCCGTTATAGTTAGTTCAGCTAACTATAACTCGCGCGCCCGCAATGCACTGCTGATGATGTCACATATTACATCACTCATGACATGGTCAGTGACATCACCCATGACATCACTGATGACATCACTGATGACATCATCCAGTGAATGTATGTTTTTCTGAAAATTACATATGTTTTTTATATGTATATCTCAAGGTCGATGGAAGAATAAATGGGTATATAAGTGTCTAAATGGATGATTTGTTTTTGAAAAATTGATTGTATATCTGCCTGATTAAGTGTATCTTAGTGAATACATGGCTTAGTGAGTAATGTTCAAATTTGTAAATATCTGTATCAGTCTCTCACTTTGTGTATAAGTGGCTGCATGGGTTGGTGAGTAGCTACATGAGTGTCTATATAGGTTATTAGTTGGTTTTTTGAGTATCAGTATGAGTGTCTGAGTGTCTGTATGGTTCGGTGGGGGGTATTACGTAGTGCATAGGTGCATGAATGAGTGACTCACTGTTTGTATGTGTTGAAGACAGCATGTGTGCAGGACTGTATGGGTGGATGAGTGTGTGCATGGGTGTGTTAGTGAGTGAAAGAATGACTGTCTCAATAGTGTCTTTATGAGTAACTACATATGTTTTAAACTAGTATATGTGACTATTGGTGTGTATAAGTGAGTATATGTGAGAGTGAGAGATTGAAAGAGTTCCTGTATGAATAAGTATGTGTTTCTATAAGTGCTTGTTTAAAAGACTAAGTATGTGTAAGTTTCTGTAGAAGTAAGTGTGGTGGTGTGTGTATAACTGTAAATGCAATTAAATGGATGTTTGATTCTTTATTAGCATGAGTGACTATGTGTGTGAGTAACTATATGTATGAGTGGCGTTGTGTAACAGGATGTATAGGTGTATGAGTACATATGATGAGTGAGTACATGTATGAGTGACTGTATAGGACTGTTGGTGAATAAGTGGATGTGTATGTGGATCTTAGAATTACTGAATAGGTTGTTGTAACTGGTACTGGTATGTCCATTGTTTTGAAAATGTTAGTTTCTATTTTTGAATGCGTGTATCAAAGGTTATATTAGGGGGAGAGGAGGTCTGCCACTCTATCACAAGGATGATGTCATCATTGATGTCATCAGTGATGTCATTTGAGATGTCATCAGTGATGTCATCAGTGATGTCACTGACCATGTCATGAGTGATGTAACATGTGACGTCATAACATAACATAACATAACACGTGTATTTGTAAAGCGCACGTTCACCACTACGGGTATCTTGGCGCTGAATAACAGATGTTTATTGTTACCCAACTCAATGGTACTCATTTTATCGACCTCAGATGGATGAAAGGCTGAGTGGACCCGCCGAGATTTGAACCTGTGACCATGAGGTCGAACACAGGCCCCTGCAGCAGACGCATTAGTCCACTGAGCCACCAGACCCGGCCGTCATCAGCAGTGGATTGCGGGCGCGCGAGTTATAGTTAGCTGAACTAACTATAACGGGGGAATTTCAATGGTTTTGTACAAGTGAAAAGTCCAGCTAACTATAACGCCCCTGAAACCTATGTTTTTTGTAGTGAATTTCAAAGGTTTTTTAAATGCTAATTTCTAACTATGCCTACAGAGATAGGATATGTGAAGAAAGAAGAAAAAACGCACAGAAAGAAAAAAGAAGAAATGCAGAAAGAAGCAACAGAAGTCCTCAAAGACGAAGAAAAGTGCAGGAAGAAGGATTACATCCAGAAAGAACAAACAGAAGAGCAGAAAAAAACCTTGTTGCAAAATCATCCTGTACCCTCAACTTTTTCAGACGGATACTGGTGGTAACTGAGTCTGGCTAACCAGTCCTAGAGCCAGTGCTATGTTAAAAGACACTCAGAATACAGTGAAAACACCTACATACACTAGGGAACACTATGCGTTGGGGTCCCCCTGTGAATAGCATGACCTCCTCTGTAAGCCCCTAGTATATAATAGGGCAGGGGAATAAAACTACCTCTTAAAATGTGCCACAGGGCGTGTTTGCACACGTCACCTCAGGCCCCGTCCCCTCCCTTCTCCACTGTGTAAACACGCCCTGTGGCTGTTTTAAGTTGGGAGATTAAGTCCCCTTGAATCCTGGGGGGCCCTAGGGTCCAACTAGACCACTAGGTACCTCCAGTAAGCACCACAGAGCTGCGTTGCAAAGAGGTGTAAATAGTGGCACGGCCTGGACCATCTCTCTGCAATGCAGCTCAGTGGCATGTACTGGAAGCACCTGGTGGGCTAGTTAGCCCCCAGGGGCCCTCAGGATTGAAGGGGAATTATTTCCCCAACTTAAAACGCGCCACAGGGCGTGTTTTCACACGTCACTTCAGGCCCCATCCCCTCCCATCACCACTGTGTAAACGCGCCCTGTGGCCGTTCTAAGTTGAGAGATTAAGTCCCCTTGAATCCTAAGGGTCCCTAGGGTCAAACTAGCCCACTAGGTACCTCCAGTAAGCGCCACAGAGCTGCATTGCATAGAGGTGTAAAAAGGGGCGTGGCCTCAGAACACCTGTCTGCAACGCAGCTCCCTGGCGCATACTGGAGATACCTGTTGGGCTAGTTGGCCCTCAGGGACCCTCAGTATTGAAGATTAATTAATTCCCCAATTTACAACTGGCCAGGGGGCGCATTTGCAGAGTGCTGCAAGGAGGGGGCGTGGCCTCCGGCACAATGCCGGTCTTTTATTTATTTAATTTTTTGAAGAAGGAGGGCTGTGTGTCCCCCCTTCTTGTTCTACTGTATTGGCCCTTGGGACCCCATCCCTCAGGGCCTGCACCATAATTTTTTTTGTTGAAAAAAAAAATGTGGCCTTCCCAAGGCCTTAATCGGCCCGGGGACCCCAACCCCCGGGTCATGGTCTTTTTTTTTGTTATTCTTTAAGAGGGGGGCTGTGTTGCCCCATCCTCAGGCCACTTATGGCCCTGGGGACCCCATCCCCTGGGGCCGGCCTTTGTTTTTTTATTATTTAAAAAATATATATGTTTATAAAAACACCTAGGAGATGCTGGACAAACCGTATGTACCTATCACCATGACGATTTGCGTGATATTCATTAAAAGGCGACTATGCATACAATGAATCCACATGGAATGTATTTACACCGCTAGTGAAGCTCTGATGTGTCTGACGCCCTACCGTGCCTAATCCTGGTGCCCCCGCCGGTGGGTACTCTCCAAGTAGACACCCTTGTCGTTTATTTATACAAACATGGGTAGCTATGGACAGGCACATTTAATACACACGCACACCAAGCCATTCAAAGGGGATTCGACAAAAATTCAACCAAACTATGCAAGAAACCCCCCTCACGGTTAACAAAACACACATCCACCGCCGGATGTGTAGTACTTTTTATTTTACTCTCTGGAAAGGAGACAAACCTCACTTGAGAGTCACAGCATGCTACTGGCTGAGCCCAATGCTGTGTTACACCCACCAGTGCCCGCCGAGTACCACACAACTATGTGTTGTATTCCACCCGGTAGTGCGTATGCTATGACACTCTCTAGCCCATGTGCACTGTAACACCACCCCGTGAATATGTCATGCCACACTTGCCTTCGCGCAGGTTATATTGCCCCATCTAACATGCCTTCCTCGATGACTATGTTAGAACGCACAGTGCTATACCATGCATATTACAATCTGGGATCCATATCTTTGTCACAGTGCATATGCAACATTACACTCCCTAGCACATATTTTATATTACAACTTTAGAGACTAGTTAGGTTACACAACACTGCCCTGTGCATATTATACTCCAAGGCGCATATCGCATAGCATGCGCTAGTACCTGTGCTATCTCGCGCTCTCCAATGAATCTGTCATTGCACACAGTGTATTGCATATTATATTTCATGCCCGGTTCATCTTATATCACACTTTTTGGTGCATAGTTTATACCATATACTATATCTAGTTTTCAATTTCAATCGTGCTCTCAGGACTATGTTCTATATAACACTGCGTCCACCTACCCTTTTCACGCGCATTACATTTTGCGATGGGGGTGGAGGGTCAGGGGGTGTTTCTGCCAAGTGAGCCCGGAGTCACAGTCACAAACGTCCTCTTCTTCCTGAATAAAAGTAAGATTATGCTGCATACTTGTTCATATTTGAAGTATTTCGCACAGACATACATTTTAAAAACAATAAAGTTCCTAATACCCACCTTCTCTGAACAGTTAGCTTGCTGCCCCATCCACCTCCTCCCTATCCTCTGTTGTCTGAATCCATGGACCAGCCTCCTCCCTCCTGCCATGCATGTTCTGATGTGCTGCCACTGCCCTCCATTTAGCATGATGTACCAGTCCACTCCTCCTGCCCTCCATTGCCCAATTCTATGGCCCATCATTGACCTCCTGCTTAGCCTCTGTGCTTAGCGTGCTGCCCCTATTCTCCTCCCCCCTGCCCCCGATGTCTTTGTGCATGCCCCTGCTCCATCCTTTTTGCCCACCATGTTCCATGGACCTGCCACTCCTATCTACTCTGAGTGTTCTGTTGAGCTGCCACTCCCCTCCCACCTGCCTAGCATTGTCAGATGACTGTAACCTGTCCCTGCCACCTCCACCCTGCCTGTCCACATGCCATGCCCCTATCCCCTTCCTCCTGTCCTCCATGGTCCATTTTACTGCCACACATTTCTGCCCTCCCTGGTCTGTTGTGCTGCAACTGCTCCTCCTGCCTGCCCCGCGCGGTCTGTTGTGAGGACCCTTCCCCTGAACTCTCTTGTCTGTGGCCAGGTCTTGACCCTCCCATCTATCCTCCATGGTCCTTTGTTCATGCCCCTGCACTGTCCTTCTTGCCCATCATAGCCAATGTGCTGGCACTAACCCTTCCGCTTGCCATGCATGGTCTTCTGTGCTGCCATGGCCCCTCCCACCTT
Organism: Triturus cristatus; assembly: GCF_964204655.1. Taxonomy (NCBI): domain Eukaryota; kingdom Metazoa; phylum Chordata; class Amphibia; order Caudata; family Salamandridae; genus Triturus; species Triturus cristatus. The sequence continues at coordinate 457,261,626 of NC_140586.1, read as the reverse complement.
CCCTGTGTGGTCAGCTAGCTGCCCCTGACCCCCTCCCACCTTCCCTCCATGGTCTGTGTGTATGCCATCATAGACTCACTGTTGCTCTCCATGGTGTGCCTTGTTTCTAGTGCCCATCCTGCCTGATCTCCATGGTCATCTTGCTGCTCCTGCCCGGCCCCCTTGCCCCCAGCACTCTGTTTCCATGTGCAGACCCCTATTCCCTCCCTCCTGGCTTGTCTGTTCCATTGTAATGCCCCTGATCCATCCCTCCTGCCCTTTATGGTCTGTTATGCTGCAGCTTTCTCTCCTGTCTGTCCATTATGGTCAGCTAGCTACCATTGCCTCTTTACCCTCTGTTCTCTGTTGTCCATGTGCATGGTCCTGTCCAATCCCTATTGCTTTCTATGGATTGTTGTACTGCACTCCCGACCCGCATGCCCTGTGTAGTTTATTGTGCTGCTGCAAACCCTGATGCCTGCCCTGTAGGGTCAGTTTGGTGCACCTCTCCATGTCCCTCCTGTCCTCTGTTATCCGAGTCCATGTCCCTACCCCAATTCCTCCTGCCTACCATGATCCAATGTACCATACTTGCGAAGATTTTGAACTTGGTAAGAGGGAGATTTTGAAAAAAAGCTGGGGTATTGATTTTCCCCTTTGAGTTACATTGAAAAAGAGGAGATTGTAGACAGGAGACAGATCAAATAAAGCCCATTTGAGCTTAAAAACATTGGACGTTTCCTGGCTGAAACGGGTCTGTTGACATGCATGGTTGTACTACCACTGCCTCTTCCTTCTGCCCACAATGGTCTATTATATTGCCACAGCCTCTCTTGCCAGTCCTGTATTGTTGTTTTTTTGCCCCTGCCCCCATTCCACTGCCCTCCATAGTCTGTTGTGCTGCCACTGCCCTTCCTGCCTGCCCAGTGTGGTCAAATTGTTGCCTCTGCACTCTTCAATTTTCAGAGTCCGTGCCCCTGGCCTCTGCCTCTCAACAGTATCCCAATGAACAACTAGATTGCTAACATTCTATATTTATTACAACAGTGTGGAATGCCTGACGTCATCTTGATGTAATCAAAACTGTAATACCTAGAGCATTTCCTTTAGAAATTACATATATGAAAGGGTCTTATTTGCATCAAAATTATGGTTAGTGCTCTAAAAAACTAAAATGAGGACATATTTTCTGAGTTTTCAAATAGCAACAAAGAACTTTTAAATTATTTGTAATCTTTATGTTTTTTATCCAGTTGACCACTTGATTAAATGTTGCACCTAGGGGAGAGGATGTGGTGTTACTTTCAGAGCTGCAGACTTAGCAACTGGGGAACCAGGTTGGAGTTTCTGCTTCAGCTCAACATTCTGTGATTCTGGTCAAATCACTTAATCTCCCCATGTCTACAACCAAAATGAATTTGATCTTGTGTGATGAAACAAATGCTCATGTAAAGCACTCCAATACCTGACAAATCTGCACTATATAAAACTGCAAATACACAAAAAATAAGTATTTTGCACACTTCTGTCATTGGGCTACATGTGGGCTACATGTGGGTGATATTTGAGCTGCATTTGGGCTCTTTTATCTCTGGTGGCCATCTTGGGAGATTTATTTGTTATGAAGTTTCCTAATTTCCTCATTTACTGCAGTCTCCTCAGGAGGAAATGCTTTCAGTTTTTTACTTTGATTCCATCAAGAAGGTATTCAGATTAGGCCTGGGCAAAAATTTCGTTCCGTTCGCGGAAATTGCGATAATTTGACATTTTTGCGTTCCGCGGAGAGCGCGAAAATGTCAAAAATTCCGGTTTCCGCAGCTTGGCGATAATTTGTTTCTTGCTCGCGCTGTAAAATAATACATTCTCGCGCGCGCGCGATCGCCTTACCTGAATCCCTGCGTTCGCCGACAAGTTTTCTTGATCCGGTCGCGTTCTCCATGAGATGTTGTATTGTTTTTAGCCATTTGCGCTGTTTCGCGACAGTTCGCGCCCGCAGTGACGTCCTGTGTTGCGCGATCACGTCTTTCTTCTCGCGATCATGCACCGCGAGAACAACTCAAAACAAGAAGGCCACGCCCGCAAGCAACCACATGGGTAAGTTGGCGACCCGCAACCATGCAGAAAATCTCGCGAACATGCCGGAAAAAAACTTCCGCATCTTTGCGATATTTCTGCTTGTTTGCGATAATTTTAAACATTCTCGCGATAATTTGCGAAGGTTAATTCCGCAAATTCCGCCCACCCCTAATTCAGATATGTCACACATTTGCCATAAATTCTGAATGTTAGCACTCTAGTTGCTCATTAGATCACTGTAGTAAAGCTACTGCTCACCACGGAAGTCTGCTGCTGGTATTAAAAGTGCATGTTTGAGTCTGCATGTTAGAATTTTTTTATGAAATAGAAGAGGATTTGAGAAGTCACTCAAAATGTGCCCGAATTTTTCTTTCTGCAGCACTAATCATATTTTCTATGGCAAAATGAACCCCCTCATTTTGTTCCTTTGTAAATTAAATGTTTTAAGTGTTACCAATTTATTCCAATCAAGATGGCGTCAGGTGTGCCTTACTTTTGTCATAAGTAAGACTGTTAGCACTCTAGTTGTTCGTTAGAACACTCTGGGACATTCTGTCATTGGGCTATACTTGGGCTACATCTGGGTGATATTTGGGCTACATTTGGGCTCTTTTGTCTCTGGTGGCCATCTTGGGAGATTTATTTGTTATGAAGTTTCCTAATTTCCGCATTTACTGCAGTCTCCTCAGTAGGAAATACTTTCAGTTTTTTACTTTGGTTCCATCAAGAAGGCATTCAGATGTGTCACACATTTGCCATAAATTCTGAATGTTAGCACTCTAGTTGCTCATTAGATCACTGTAGTAAAGGTACTGCTCACCAGGGAAGTCTGCTGCTGGTATTGAAAGTACATGTTTCAGTCTGCATGTCAGAATTTTTTAATGAAATAGAAGAGGATTTGAGAAGTCACTCAAAATGTGCCCTAATTTTTCTTTCTGCAGCACTAATCATACTTCCTATGGCAAAATGAACCCCCTCATGTTGTTCCTTTTTAAAATAAATGTTTTAAGAGTTACCACTTTATTCCAATCAAGATGGCTTCAGGTGTGCAATACGTTTGTCATAAGTAGGACTGTTAGCGCTATAGTTGTTCTTTAGAACACTCTGGGAAGCTGCAGTAGAACACAAAGGAATCAACTGACAGTCTCTGCCCTTGTTGGATGTACATGTTTTACTGAGAATGTCAGACTTCATTCTCACATGACTGAGAAAGATAAGGTGAATTTACAGAAAATATGCTCTCAGTTTAGCTTATAGATCACCTTCCAAACCTCTGAGTGAAAAGCATGAGAAAATAGTTTTCTCTCAAACATGATTCATGATATCACAGCAGAAGGCTTTTTCACGTGGTAAAATCACCTTAGAACACACCACGATTCCTAAAATGGGTATGGTACCATCAACAAATGATTTATAATGTAACTAAAGTCTTAAAACCTTTTATTAACTGAAATGCTTTTTAATGAGGTGCTATCATGTATATTGGTCCCAAGATGGCTGCCAACACTTCTTGGATGAAGTACTGACAGCCAATCAGATCTCACGATGAGATGTGTGGTTAGGCTCCGCCCAGATATATCTATCTTTTTAACTCTAATTTTCTCCGGAACTGCTGAACGGATTTACACCATTTAAGCAAAAGGCACGAGTCTGAACTGAGGACTACCTCTTTGGCAAATTTGGTGTAATTCCGTTCAGCAGTTCGGGCTGTAGCTGCGTCAACAGGTCCTATGGGAAAATGCATGGGGAAAACGCGCTTGACGAATCACCGTGATTCTTTCGCGAAGATTCGTCAATCGGCGCCAATGTTATTCCAAATAGAATGTTGCGGATTTCCTATGGAAAATAGGTCCTAACTATAACTACCTACTGGCGACTGCCAGTAAGTAATATATATATATATATTCACTGAAAAAACGATAGGTTTCAGGGGTGTTATAGTTAGCTAGACATTTCCCTCGTACAAAACCCTAGAAATTCCCCCGTTATAGTTAGTTCAGGTAACCTTAGCCTTAGAAAGTATGATTAGTACTGCAGAAAGAAAAATTAGGGCACATTTTGAGTGACTTCTCAAATCCTCTTCTATTTCATTAAAATAGTTTGACATGCAGACTGAAACATGCACTTTCAATACCAGCAGAAGACTTCCCTGGTGAGCAGTAGCTTTACAACAGTGATCTAATGAGCAACTAGAGTGCTAACATTCTGAATGTATGGCAAATGTGTGACACATCTGAATGCCTTCTTGATGGAATCAAAGTCAAAAACTGAAAGTATTTCCTACTGAGGAGACTGTAGTAAATAAGGAAATTAGGAAACTTCATAACAAATAAGTCTCCCAAGATGGCCACCAGAGACAAAAGAGCCCAAATGCAGCACAAATATCACCCAGATGTAGCCCACATGTAGCCCAATGACAGAAGTGTGCAAAACGGTCCCCAGCATTGTATATAGGCTCCAGCGGATGGGGTCCCCCGGGGCCTATGGTTTCAAGAGTGCATGTGGAAACAGCTGTATGGGCAGGTGAGTGTGTGCATGGGTGTGTTGGTGAGAGATTGGATGTCTCAGTTGTACATGTCCAAGTAAATACATATGTAAAAGACAGTGTATGTGAGACTTGGAGTATATAAATGACTATACATGAGAGAGTCAGTGATTATGAGAGTGGCTGTATGGATGAGTGTGTACTTGTATCAGTCATTGTATAAGAGAGTAAATATGTGTTAGTATATGTTTGAATAAGTGAGGTGATGTGTGTATAGGAGAGGAAATGGGAGTGTGATTGATTCTTTGCTTGACTGACTAGGTGTGTGAGTAACTCTGGCTAGGTGGCAGTGTGTGAGTGTCTGTATAGGTGTATGAGTGCATATGATAGTGTTGTGTTGATGAGTGACTGCATGTATGAGTGACTGTATGGGTGAATGAGTAGATGTGTGTGTAGACCTAGAAATCAGTCTGTGTGTATTCAGTAACTGGTATTAATGTGTCTATTGTTTTGAGAATGGTAGTCTGTATTTTAGAGTGGGTGTATCAATGGTAATATTTAGGTTTGAGGAGGTGCATCATATTTTCACGTGAATGATGTCATCAGTAATGTCATTTGATATGTCATCAGTGATTTCACTGACCATATCATGAATGATGTAATATGTGACGTCATCAGCAGTGCATTGCAGGGGCGCGAGTTATAGTTAGCTGAACTAACTATAACGTGGGAATTTCACTGGTTTTGTATGAGTGAAATGTCCAACGAACTATAACGTTCCTGAAACCTATGGTTTTTTCAGGGAATTTCTAAGGTTGTTTAAATGCTAATTTCTAACTATAAAATCCCTGAAACCTATGGTTTTTTCAGTGAATTTCAAAGGTTTTTTAAATGCTAATTTCTAACGATAACATCCCTAAAACCTATGGTTTTTTCAGTGAATATCAAACGTTTTCAAATGCTAATTTGTAACAATAATGTCTCTGAAACCTATGTTTTTTTTGGTTAATTTCAGAGGTTTTTTAAATGCTAATTTCAGTTTTTCATTTTTATAAAACCTATATTTTTTTGTAATTTTTTTGTGTCTAATATTTTGGAACTCTAATATCCTTTAATATTTTTTTGGTAATTTTTTGTTAATTATGTAATGTTTTGATCTTCTAAAATTATTATCCATATCTTCTTTTGTTTCTTTTGGGAGAAAAAACTGGAGTCGTGTATTAAGCATGAAGCATGCGTGTTCGGTATGCATTGGGGGCGCGGCCCCGCATCCCGCGTTATGTCATATACATATGGGGTCGCTTCGGATGCGCATTTGGCATGCGACGGGTGCGTGGTACGAAGCCGCGTGTTATATCTTGTATGTATTGAGTCGTACCGACTGCACTTTGCGTATGCGACTGGTGCGCGGTGCCGGGCCCCGCGTTACATCATAGACATATGGTGTCGTGCCAGGTGCGTGAATCCCGCAAATTTTTTTATATCGCAAAACTATTTGTATATAACTTTAAAGTGTATATGACAGCAAGGTATAATCTAAACTGTTTAAAAAAATCACATATTTCTACTTGTAATAAACTTATATTATTGTCAAATATATTTTCACGAAATCACGTCGGGTGCGTGCTGGTTGCGCGCTGCGTGCGCGACCCATGTCACCTTAAAAAAAAGCATTTGATTGGTTCAGAAGATTTCCCATTGTAACAGTTGAAGAACCCCACCCATTTTAGTCATTCTCTCTACAGCATCTTAGCAGAGACACCTCTTGTGCTTTGAGAACTTCTTTGTTGATTTTTTTGTGTATTTAAAAACAACTTTTTGGAAGAATGGCTTCTGAAGATCAACAAGTTGATGTTTCTTCAGGTGAAGAAGTGTTAGTGGAGGATCCTCCCAAGAAGAGATCTGAGTCCATCGTTTGGAAAGTCTTTACTTTTCCAGAAGGAGAGAAAAAGGTGAATGCTAGGAAGGTGTCCTGCTTGCTGTGTTCCAAGGTCCTGTCGCGAGGCAGTGACAAAAAATACTCATGTGCCACAGCGAGTATGTATAAACATCTGCGAATCATTAACCCCAAGAATCTTGCACAGGAAGAACTTAAACGTGCAAGAGAAGCTCCACCACCAGCTGTTCCAAGCACTTCAGGAGCCTCATGCTCTTCATCTCTTCCTATGGACATTAGAGACGAATGTGCGTTCCTCCAGCAGCACTGCATCAAGTGCAAAGCTGTGATATGTTATGGCGAGCAGTTGGTGGATGCTGTTTGTTCAGCACAGCAGAACCATCATTGTTAATTTTTTTGGGTTTTTTGATTTTGGAATGCCATTCAATTCCAGTTGTTAAAAGTTTAGTCTGTTCATTTTTTACTGTTTTTTAAAAAACACCACAAAAAATATCAAAATTGTTTAAAAAACACAAAAAAATAAAAGAAAAAAGAAGAAAAAAAAGAGTTCTTTTCAAAACTACCTTATCTGGTTAAAAAAGAAAAATAATTGCATGGTAATGTGTGAAACATTGCTTGAGTATATGTGTAGACCATGATTGATTCAAAGAGTGCATTAGTAGTGCATGGTGATTATATGAGTGCATCAGTAGTGCCTGAATGATTGCACAAGTGTATTTGTAACGTCTGAGGGCCATATTACCAAGACAGGGTGATAAAATGATCGCCTCTTTATTGGCAGGAAACTGCAGCTGAAGCAGCGATAAAGGGCTTGATAATATGCTCTATAGAATTCCAATAGAACCCCATGTTAGACGTCTCCTGGGCTTCTATTGGAATTCTCAAGGGCATATTATCAAGCCCCTTATTGCTGCTTTAGCAGCAGTTTCCTGCAGATAAAGCAGTAATAATTCTGTCACCGTTCTTGATAATATGTCCCTGAGTTATTGAAAAAATGGATGGATAATGTGTGGATAATTGCATTACTATATAAGTGATGCTGAGTAATTGAAAGAGTGCACCACTAGTGATTGGGTAATTGCATAAGTGCATCAGTACTGTCTGGATTATTAAATGAGTACATACGTAGTGTTTGAGAGACTGAAAGAGTGTATGGATAGGGCCAGCGTAATTGTATGAGGGCATTTGTTCTACATACCTCCTTCTATGTGTTTATAAGTAATGTCTTTGTGATTGCTGGACTGCATGGGTACTACCTTGGTAATTGCAGGAGTGAATCAATAGTGTGGAGGGGCACTGCTTGTCTTAATGTCTGAGTCATTGTACAAGTACAAGGATAGTGACTGGATACTTAGAGTGCTGCAAGTTGACAGCAGGGGGGGTTATAAGTGCTTGTGTTTTGGCACAGTGATTAGATAAGAACATGGTTCTGTCAGGATGATTGCAGGAGTGAACAGCGAGTGACAGTGTGGTTTCTGGACTGCATGGCTACTGCTTGGGTAATTGGAGTGAATCAGTAGTGTAGAGGAGGTTAGGGGACTGCATAGATTGTGCACCTTTCAATGTAGCACTGTACGTGTTAATGCTTGAGTCACTGTACAAATACATGGATAGTGACTGGATGCTCACAGTGCTGCAAGTTGAGAGTAGGGTGAGTTTATAAGGGCTTGCTTATTGGTGGACTCATAGGATAAGTAGATAGTGCTGGATGGGTTATTTGAGAAGTGCTTGAGACAGACAGGAGGATTCAGAGATTTCATAGCTACTAATTGGGTATTTAGAAGAGTGTATCAAATGTATGCAGCTGCTTAGAGGTCTGCATGGATAGTGTGCACAATATTGTAGCTGTAGTTGTGTTAGTGGCTAGGCCATTCTATAAGTACATGACAAGAAACTGCAACAATTACAGTGCTGCAAACTGAGTGCATGGTGAATTTATAAGTGCTTAGGTATTGGCAGAGTGATAGGATAAATAGATAGGGCTGGATGGGTGATAGGAGAAGTGCATGGGACAGACAGGAGGATTCCTAGACTCATGGGTAGTAACTAGGGGTGGGCGGTATTTGCGTAATCGCGTTACGCAAATCTCCGCGAAACGGTAAAAAATCTACGCGAACACGCAGAAATTCCGCGAACACGCAGAATTGCTTGTTCACGATGCTTTTTTCCTGTTCACAATCGCTGTTTGCGTGCTCGGGGAGAAATATCTCGCGAACCCACATTTTAAGAACACGAACAAGCAAAAATTTCGCAAAGTCGCGGAAAGCAGAATTTTGGGCAATTTCGCGTTCTCCGCGGAATGCAAAATTACCCAAATTCCGCAAATTCCGCGAGCGGAACGGAATTTACCACCCAGGCCTAGTAGTAACTGGCTATTTATAAGAGTATATCAATAGTATGTAGCTGGTTAGAGGTCTGCAGGGATAGTGCACACAATATTGTAGCTGTACTTGTGTTAGTGGCTAGGCCACTCCATAAGTACATGACTAGTAACCGGAATGATCACAGTGCTGCAAACAGAGTGCATAGTGAATTTATGAGTGCTTAGGTATTGGCAGAGTGATAGGATAAGTAGATAGTGCTAGATGGGTGATTGGAGAAGTGCATGGGTCAGACAGGAGGATACCTAGACTGCATGGGTACTAACTGGCTATTTACAAGAGTGTATCAATAGTATGTAGCTGGTTAGAGGTCTGCATGCACAGTGCACAGAACATTGTAGCTGTACTTGTGCTAGTGCCTAGGCCATTGCATAAGTACATAACTACTAACTAGATAAGTAGATAGTGCTGGATGGCTGATAGGAGAAGTGCATGGGACAGGCAAGAGGATTCCTAGACTGCATCGGTACTAACTCGGTATTTAGAAGAGTGTATCAATAGTATGTAGCTGGTTAGAGGTCTGCATGCATAGTGCACAGAATATTGTAGCAATACTTGTGTTACTGGGTAGTCCAGACCATCGCCGAGACGGACACAATGCCCAGTGCCGATAGAGAAGACAGTAAGAGAATCATCATGACGTACAATTCCGACTTTAGAGATCTCAAACGTATTTTGGTTAACAACTGGGACATTCTCAAATGTGACAACATCAATGGTGACCGTATCCCTGACAGACCTAGTATAATATACAGGAGAGGAAAAAATGTCAGGGATATTTTAGTACACAGCGACATCACCATTTATCCCAAAAGATATGAGCATGGCCACAGTGGCTTCTTTCCCTGCGGCCACTGTAAGGATTGCAGGAATAGCAAATTCTATAACCATGTTACCTTTAATGGTGTAAGCAAAAATATATCACAGTTTCTAGCATGTAGCTCAACGCTCGTCATATATGCCATTGAATGCCCTTGCAAACTCTAGTTCTCCTGAGGCTTGAGCCGGGAGATGTGAGAGAGGTTGCTAGTGTGTGCTTGTACGTTCCTGCACAGTTCGTTGTTCCTATTTTTCACTGTTTGCTGCTAATGTTTTTATCTTGTTGAAAACGCTGAGAATTCCCTATCATTGCTGCTATTTGTTTTTACCAGGAATTGCTTTTAAATACCTCCCAACTTTTTAAGAATTATTTTTAACTCACTCATTGATCTTCTGTTTCGACGGGGGAATCGGGGGGCACGGGAACAAAGCTTCTGCAGGAAGCGGGGCCGCCATTACCGCAGCACGAAGGCTAGCGGTCTAGCGCTCTGACAGCCTACTTAGGGACGAGCTGGCGCGAGCGCGCAGCGGACGCGCGCAGTGGGCGCGCCGCTGGCGCGCCGAAGGCGCGCCTAAGGCAAGCCCGTCTGCGCCCGTCTGCGCCAGTCCATCGCCAGGCGCCAGGAACCCTGCCAATTATAATTTAACTGCCAGCTTGGCGCTCAGGTATGATTCGGTCGCCTTGTGGGGGCTTCGGAAAGAGTGGCACCCCTCCGACTGTTTCTGCCTCCGTCCAAATAATCTGCCTCTCACCGCCCCGGACTATTGTCCTGGTTGTCAGTCCGCTATCCCTAGGATCTTAAATCTTCCTACTGCTACTAAAGGAGTGAGGGGAGGAAGGGCGAAAATTGAGAAGGATCCTTCTTTAACATGTATTTTGGTCAACGCCAGATCATTGGTCAAACACAGTCACGAGTGTGCTAGACTTATAGAAGATCTTGAGGCCAAGGTAGCATTTGTTACAGAAACCTGGACCGACCCGGCTGCTGGGCCTGATATGGTGGCGGCGACCCCCCCAGATTATCTGTGCTTTACACAGGACAGGCCTCTTAGGAAAGGTGGAGGCCTGGCGGTGATTTATCATCACTCACTTAAAGCCTCCTTTCAGGCTATACCGATGGCCACCTGTGAAGCACTCTTTTTCAATTTGATGCTCACGCCTCACCAATCTTTTAGGGGCTGCTTAGTCTATAGGCCGCCGGGAGCTAGAAATGCGTTTTTTGGCATCCGTCGGTTTGCTCCTGGAGGAGGGGCTACTCTCGGATGCATTTACATTGCTTGGTGACTTTAATTTTCATTTGGAATGTACGGAAGATCCAGACACCAGGGCCTTGGAGGAATTGATGCTGCCGCTAGACCTTAAGCAGCAGGTAGTAGGCCCCACACACAGGGGAGGTCATACGCTAGACGGGATTTTTTCTAACCAAGGTAATATACACTTTAAGAGCCTCCTTCCCTTGGCCTGGTCAGACCACTCCGCTGTCCTATTTGAAATTGCCCTAAATAAACCTGATAAGACTCGGTCAGGATATAAAAACAGGATAAATATTAGAAGCTGGAATAGGGTGAAGGGAGACTCCCTGATTAAACTGTTGTCCTCTTCGGCTGTCGATTCGCCAGGCGATGTGGATATGGCTTGTTATAATTACACAAGCTGGCTGCAGGAAGCCTGTGATATCGTTGCCCCTATGAAAAGCTTGCGGCCAAAGAGAGCACTGCCTTCTGCTCCATGGTATTCACAGGAGATTAGAGCCCAAAAGCTCATCTGCAAACAGCTTGAACGCAGATGGAGGAGCAACTATAATGAACCTGACAGGAAAACCTATAAATTCAGCCTTCTGACATATAAACAGGCAATTTCTAAGGCGAAACAATCATACTTTGCAACTCAGATTGCAGACACTAGCAACTCTGTTAAGGAGCTATTTAAGACAGTGACCAACTTGGTAGCCCCCAAGCCATGCCCAGTTCAACCCAGCCAACAGCTGTGTGAGGACTTGGCCAAGTTCTTCTCCTCTAAGGTGGAATCCATCTTTGAGGTGTTCAAAAGGAAGAATGTTTCTAGCCCTGAGACTAGAGGGAAGGACTCTAGCCAAAAATGTGGCCCCTATTCTACTCTGGCTAAATTCTGCCCTGTGTCTTCGCTAGACATGGAAAAGATCTTGATGGAAGCTAAGTCCGGTTCCCCTTTTGATCCGTGCCCTATTAAGGTGGCCAAACTAGCTGCAGAGCCAATTGCTGAGCAGCTCTCCAGGCTTTTCAATTTGATGTTTGAAAAGGGACTGTTTCCTTGTCAGTGGAAATTGGCTTCCATCCTCCCATTAATTAAAAAACCCCATCTCCCGACCAGTGACCTCAACAATTTTCGACCTATAGCCAGACTTCCGCTTCCAGCTAAACTCGTGGAAAAGGTCATGAATAGACAACTTAGTCTTTTCCTGGAAGATACCCAAGCATTTCATCCCACGCAATATGGTTTTAGGTCAGGCCATAGTACGGAATCGGCTCTTATTAAAGCTACAGAAGAAATCAGAGAAGCAGTAGATCAGGGCGGCAAGGCAGCGTTGATCTTGCTCGACTTGTCCGCCGCCTTTGATACGGTGCACCACTCTACTCTTCTGAATCGCTTAAAAACATGCGGGATTGTTGGGAAAGCCAGGGACCTCATCAAATCTTTCCTAGCCGAAAGAAAACAGGTGGTGACCTTGGGGGACTTCCATTCGAAACCCTTCTCAACATCATGTGGGTCCCTCAGGGGTCCTCACTCAGTCCCACCCTGTTTAATGTGTATGTTAGTGCGTTGGCACCTATCATAGGGTCCTATGGGTTTGGCATTACCACCTACGCAGATGACACGCAAATTGTTATACCACTGACCCCAGGGGGAGAGGTGGATGTGGAACTGCGACTCCGGGATTGCATGGTGGCTGTGAGCAGCTGGATGTCCCTAAACTGTCTGAAATTAAATTCGGACAAAACTGAGGTTATCCTGTTTGGCAATTCCTCCAACTTTTGGACACCAGCCTGTTGGCCTAACTCCATGGGAGCCCTACCAACCCCAGCTATCCAGGTCAAAAACCTCGGTATGATTCTGGATGATAAATTAACCATGGAGCGCCAAGTCAAAGCATTAACATCTAAAACCTGGTATACCATCAGAATGATGAGGAAAGTGCTTCCTTTGCTCCCTCAAGAGAGTATTATTATTATTATTATTATTATTATTAAAAACTCTTGTAGAGCGCGTAGTCACCTGAAGGTATCCCAGCGCTAAGAACCCTACCCTAAACCTGATAAGGGGGGCCGGAAGGGGGGTGAGGGATAGGACAAGAATACAGTGGTTCGGAGGGGAAGGGATCATTGAGGAAAAAGATAAGTTTTCAACCGCTTCCTGAAGCGAAGGTAATGAAGTTCCGTTCTAAGGTCGCGGGTGAGTGCATTCCAGAGGCTTGCGGTATGGACTGTGAACCGCCTTCCACCAGTGCGTGCCTTCCTGATTCTGGGTGCGCTGATGAAATTCTCCGTGTCCGATCTGAGGGATCTGCAGGATTTGTAGGGTTTGATAAATTTCCTAAGAATGGGAGGGCCTTGATTTTGTAACAGTTTATGAGCAAGGCACAAGGCCTTGAATTTAACTCTCTCCCTTATTGGAAGCCAGTGGAGGAGTTTCAATGCTGGTTTGGCCGAATCTCTGGCAGAGGTCTTAGTGAGAATCCGGGCGGCTATATTTTGAATTCTCTGAAGTTTGTTTAGTGTTGCTTCCGGGGCGCCCAGATATATCACATTGCTGAAATCCAGCCTAGAGATTATCAGGCCCTGTATAAGCAGTTTTTGGGAGTTGGGTGGCAGAAGGGGCATGATCTTTCTCATTGATTTCAGCAGGCCGAAGCAGGTCCCGGCTACTTTTTTTGCCTGTTTGGAAAATGACAGGGTAGTATCTAGCCACACACCCAGGCTTTTTACTTCTTGCTTTGGTTCAGGGATGGGACCCAGACAATCAGGCCAGATATTCGGGGGGAGAGTGATTCCTTTCTGACCAAGAAGAAGGACATCCGTCTTTGCTCCGTTTAGTTTCAAGGCTGAGCTGTTCATCCAGTTTTGAACCTGCGTAAGGCAGTTGAGTAGATCTGCTGGTTTTCGATTGGGATGGGATAATGAAACCACTAATTGTGTGTCGTCAGCATAGCTGACGACGCTCACTCCGAACGGGGTGATAACCTCCTCCAATGGGGACATGTAGATGTTAAATAAAGTGGGGCTCAGGGAGGAGCCCTGAGGCACACCACATTGGAGGGGAGTTTCGGAGGAGCAGATGTTATTTTCCCAGATCTGAAAGGTACGCTGGTCCAAAAAGGAAGAGAGCCAGGATAGGGCAGAGCCTACCACACCGACTCTTTCGAGCCGTTTAATGAGGAGTTGGTGATTGACGGTATCGAAGGCCGCACTCAGGTCGAGGAGGATCACTGCCACTGATCCTCCTTCGTCTAAGAGTGTCCTGGCCTCCTCTACCGCCGCCAAGAGGGCGATGTCAGTGCCCTGCCCTGGCCGAAAACCTGTCTGAGAATTTTTTAATTTGTTATTGTCTTCCAAGAACTGAGACAGTTTTTTGTTAACCAGTTTTTCGGCAACCTTGCCTATCCCAGGGAGAAGGGAGATTGGCCTAAAATTGGCCAGGTCTTCGGGATCGAGGGAAGGCTTCTTCAATAGAGCCTTCACAACTGCAGCCTTCCAGTTCAGGGGCACAATTCCCTGTTGAAGTGAGGCATTGATCAGGTGGGTAAGAGGGGGAACAATGATGGGGGTTACTTCTTTCAGGGTATTTTCCACATCTTCGGTGGTTACTTGACCCCAAGAGGGGAGACAGCTGAGTGTCTGAGTGTATGTAAGATCCATGTCTTCGCATGGACTGGCAGGGGGAATTGAATCAAGGATTTTTTTAATTTTTCCTTGAAAGAAATTAGCCAGCTGATGGCATTTTTCCTGATCTACAGTGGAGTCTGGGGGGCTTGTCGGCTCAGGAACTGGGGGATTCAGTAGCTCTTTTAGAATGGCATAAGATTCTTTGCTCGAGCATGCTGCTTTTTCTATTCTTTGCAGAAAGAATATGGTTTTTTCCTTGCGGATGGATGATTTATAGGTCGCAAGGGAGGTGGAATATGCTCCTTTGTTTGTAATAGATTTATCTTTCCGCCAGATGCGTTCGGCCCTCTTGCACTCCTGGCGCAGAGCTTTGAGTTCTGCGGTGTACCAGGGAGCACAGGGCACTCTTTTGGAGTGTTTAAGAATGACCTTTTTGGGGATTAATTTGTCCAGTGAGTACGTAATCCAGGAGTTAAATTGTTCGTTCGCCGTATTGGGCTCAGAGGAAAGCTCAGGAATAGAGTTTGAAAGAGTGGTGGCCCATTCTGTAGAAACAAGTTTGTGCCACCGTCTATCAGTGAATTGAGATTTCCTGGTTTTGGGGGTCTTAATGGGGACCTCCCAGGAGATCGGGACTAAGAAGTGATCGGTCCATGGTAAAGTCAAGGGGGGGTCTGTGGTAATATTAGTGACATTGGTGAGGACTGGGTCCAGCAGGTGTCCTTTATCGTGGGTGGGCTCGTTATTAATCAAACGAATATTAAAAGACGACAGGTCTTGAAGAAGCTCGACCGCTAACCGATCGGTGGGGTCCGTGAAATGCAAATTTAGATCGCCCACCATAAGGAAGCTAGAAGCAGAAGAGGCCAGTTGTGCGGCCGCTTCAGTAATGGCATTAACAAATTTCCCAGGGGCACCTGGGGGGCGATATATCAGGAGTCCAGACAGGGTGAGGACCGGGGAGGTTTGAATAGAGAAATTGCATCCCTCGCAGTCATCAATATGAGCATTAGAGGTTCTACAGGTAAATTGTTGTCTGTGGATTAGGGCCAATCCCCCACCCCTCCCTCTGGGTCTATGAAGAGTTTGGCACAGATAGCCTGGGGGGAGGGCATTGACGATATCCGCATTACAGTGGTCGAATAACCACGTTTCGGTAAGAAATAGTATATCCAACTCCTGATTTTGTATTAGTAAATTAATTTCGTCTGCATGTTTAGGGAGGGAACGGCAGTTGAGGAGTCCCATCTTAAGCCTCGGTTTGGTTGGGCGCTGGCTAATTGGGTTGCATCGAACACAGTGAGAAAAAGGTTTACCTTCTGCGTGCGTATGGTAACAGGGCAGAGATTTCGCCGGTTGCAAAGTTAGAAGCATTTCCCTTGAGAATACCCGACGTTCAAGAGAGGCATCCGGCATGGTCCCTGGGCATACGGTGGTAAGGGCCTTAGTTACTACAAGACTGGACTATTGCAATGGTCTATATTTAAATGCGCAACAAAACATATTGATCAAACTACAGACCTTGCAAAATGCGGCAGTCCGGCTGCTGTCAGGTTCTTCCAGGTTTTCCCCGATTACGCCAGAAAGAAGATCCCTTCACTGGCTATCTATAAAAAAACGTATACTTTTTAAGGCGCTGGCCATGGCTTTCAAAGCCTTGCATGGATCGGGCCCGGACTTTTTAAAGCAACGTATACATTGGTATGTCCCAAACAGATGCCTTCGTTCTGAAAGCACTAAACAGGCGCAAGTCCCTAGAATCAGGAAGGCCAGATGGGGAGGCAGAAGTTTTGTTCATGGAGCTGTTAGGGCGTGGAACTCTCTGCCCTTCTATCTTAGATCCTCGCCTGATTTATTATCCTTTAGAAAGGAACGTAAAACCTGGCTTTTTGTGCACGACTGATGTCTTTCACTTCGGATCCTTGACTGTTTGAGCCTCAGGACTTCTAGATAGCGCCAGGACACCTCCGGGTAATTGTCGCGCTTAATTAAGTTTCAATAACATAACATAACATAACATCTTGGCAGCACCACGCTCACGGCAAAGAAACCCATATTAGAGCATAGCAGAGCTATAACCAGCAATGATGAGAAATATCCAGTAGCACGCCACGTTCAAGAGAAACATTTCTCTAACTCATCCCTTCTGGGGTTTTTTATCTTGGAACAGATTACCAGAAACCCAAGAGGGGGGAACCGAGTCCTGAAATTAAGACAGAGAGAGTCAAAATACATTGTCGATTTCCAAACAAAGACACCGGGGGGATTCAATCAAGATGAGCAGCTTGCCATACATTTGAGAGAAAATTTGACATTTAGGTGCCGATTCCGATCCTGGAGAAACCGGGTACGAACCGTCGGTCGGAGTGTTATCTCCGTCCGACTCGTACCCGGGAAAAAAACATTACAAACATGCAAGTACGATTCGCACGGAAACACCATTTCCGTACGAACTGTAAAAAACACCGACCGACGAAAATATCCATACAAATGTGATCCGGGAAAGCGCCGACGTGACGTCGGGACGCATTCAGGCTGCGTTTCACGAACCAGGAAGTACGATTCGAACCGACAGCAGTCCGGACGGCAATATTTTTACGGCACCCAAAAAGTGCCGGAAAAGCTAAGTATGCCGCGATGCCAGCGGAATAGGGGGCCCGGTACGTGCCGTACACCCCCCAGCCCCCGTATGTATGCCCCGAACACCCCCCCTGCCCTCGTATGTACACCCCGAACAGCCCCCCTGCCCCCGTATGTACGCCCTGAACACCCCCCCTGCCCCCGTATGTACGCCCTGAACACCCCCCCTGCCCCCATATGTACGCGCCGAACACCCCCCTGCCCCCGTATGTACGCCCGAACACCCCCCCAGCCCCTGTATGTATGCGCCGAACCCCCAGCACCCCCCGCGGAAGTACGGACCGTACCCCCACCCGTGTATGTTCTGGGGGTCCGCTCCGTACATACACGGGTGGGGGTACGGTCCGTACATACACGGGGGGGCTGGGGGTACGGTCCGTACATACACGGGTGGGGGTATGGTCCGTACATACACGGGGGCTGGAGGTACAGTCCGTACATACACGGGTGGGGGTACGGTCCGTACTTACACGGGTGGGGGTACGGTCCATACATACACGGGGGGTACGGTCCGTACATACACGGGGGGGCTGGGGGTACGGTCCGTACATACACGGTGGGCTGGGGGTACGGTCCGTACATACACGGGGGGGGCTGGGGGTACGGTCCGTACATACACGGGGGGTACGGTCCGTACATACACGGGGGGCTTGGTGTTCGGTGCGTACATACGGTGGCTGGGGGTGTTCGGCGCGTACATACGGGGGCTGGGGGGTGTTCGGCGCGTACATACGGGGGCTGGGGGGGTGTTCGGCGCGTATGCGGGCACATGTCTCCATGGTTGCTATGGGAGTTCGGTCCGTACGGTGTTTTTTCCATGCAGTTGTAACATCGGACGCCCGGTACGGATCGTACTTGCGCGCGCGGACTTGAGTTTTCACATTTGTACGTAAAATCGTCCGGGGACGTGTTGGAAACGTTTTCCGACCCGAGGATGTGTGGGGGAATTTTCCCAATACGATTCGTATGGACTTTTTCCCATACGAATCGTACTTGCCAGTTTGTACGGTATTTGTACGATTCGTACGGAAAAAAATCCGGATCCGATTCGTACGGGGAAATTTTTTCCAGGATCGGAATCGGCCTCTTAGAGTCAAAACATCTTACATTACTTTCTGATCCCTGTGTAGTTTGCAAACCGATGTTGATGATATGCTGCCATATCCGCAAGCTCTCTCTCTTATTGTCTTATTCTCTTATCTTATATTTTCTCTCTTATTTTCTCCCTTCAATACCTGCATCCATTATGTGCATTAGAATAGAAAGTTACGATTTGTTGTTTTTAATCACAATAGGATTTTGTGACATTCTCACAGTGCTATTTCACTTATTATTTTTTCTTTCTTGTCTTTTGATTTTTGTAGGAGGAAAAGAAAGGGCCCAGCCACCTGTATTCACCTATATGGGCCACATAACCTTTTCCCCTTGGTTTCACCATCACGATTCCCCATTTGGTAACTTTTGGCATTTTATGTGGCATGTGAATTATTGTAATGTAGGGTTCTACGTCATTGATTGAACTTTGATGAAACTGTTGGGCAAAGAAGGCATTCACCTAGCATCGTAGGCTCACAGCGTGTGTAATAGCAAGGGGCAGATTACTTCAACTAGTTTAGGCGTGGAATCAATGTGGATTACCAAGACAACTGTCAATGCACATTACAGCACTTGCTGATTAGTTCAAGCTTATATTGTATATACCAGCATTAGGCAGTATATGACAGCCAGCTACGCTATAACATCAACATGTTTCACCCCCCCTTGCCAAGAGTATCAAAGTTATTTGCTTACCTATTAGCCTCAGACTCATATGTACAGTGACGCTTCAAGTGGGCATGTATTAGATTGAATATACTTGACAATTTGTCATCATAGATTTCTTACTGGCACTTGCCAAGCATTGATTTGCATATATGCACGGAAGAGTCTCTTCATCTCTTTTCGTTGTTCGTCATTATGGCATGTTTAGGGACTTTGCAGTGTGCATATTTTACATTGCTACACACTATTTGCAGATATCATTGAGTGTATGCTGCTGCTTTCTCGATTACGATGTTGATAAAGTTTTGAATGCATTGAATTCTGCTTTGCGGCAAAAAGCCGGCAGACACCTAACTGTGCGTGCGCACACAGCACTGAAATAAGACATTGTTAGGCAGTGCCAAACTGTATCAAAAAGTTGCACATTTTCCGCCATTTTACTGTCTACATTCTCAAGTTATGCGTAATACAACTGAAGCGGTCCGCTGGGTTAATGAATTGAATCACAGTAATAACATTACTATAAAGACCACTTGAATATGGCTGCCAAATATGACTTGTTAATTACAGTGGTGTGTGAGTCCTTTGTTGTTGTTCATGCCACTGATGATACTTTATCTGTTACCTGTTTTTTTGTGCACATTACACGTGAACAAGGCTTCCAAGGGAGCTGAAACGCGTCGTGCGCAGTCTGTCAGTTCTGAGAGCGTACTGATTTACGAGTATCCAGGAATATATATATATATAAGGGAAGTTGTTCTCGAATAGAGACACACTCTTCACCATGCAATATTTAAATTTATTGTGTAGCATACACGAAAGACCCACTGGAAACTTGAGGCCAAACGCATTTCTGGCTTCCTCGCCCTTGTTCACTGGCCAAGGTCTGGTAACAAGGAAAGCATCACAGTTACTCATGTGTTCACTAAATACATTTCTGCCCCAAGTGGATAACAGTGCAAGATGGTTATTGCAGTTCTGTGACAAAAACAAATCTCACCCTCCGTGGTTTCGCTGTGTCAACCCTTAATTATATTAATAACTCGCCCCAGTGGGCTTACCCGTGTCTCTTATCATTGTATGCCTCAAGACCTGTCTCTTCGACAGATTTCCATGAACACCCGGGAGCTGCGCCACCCAGCACCTTGAGACCCTTTTGGGTGAGTAGTTGTGCTTAAAACTCCTATGATTGATTGATTGATTGATAATATAAATTAAAAGTATTAGTTTAAAAATAGTTTTTAAGTAGATATATGTAAATATATAAATATACATATTAATATATATGTGTGTTTAATATGCTGAAAATAAGCTTATTTGTCATATTTGTTGAAATATATATTAAATCTATTTTAATTAAATTAATGTTAATATTTTTCATGTTTTATATATATATATATATATATATATATATATATATATATATATAAAAAACAACCTCTTCGTTCACCCAGGCTTGTCGAACACGCGGCGGGTGCTTTCCAAAGCGGGGGGTGAAGCCGCATCTGTTACACAACAACTGCAAATCTCGGGGCATTCACGGAAGTTTTACAGTGATTTTATTGCGCAAATGCATTTCGGCATAGGCCTTCTTCAGTGCATAAAATCATTACAATTAGGCACAGCTTGCGTTCTTTTGAATTTTCATTATATATATATATATATATATATATATATATATATATATATATATATATATATTCACTCCGTTGGTTCCTGGTCACCGAGCCTCTGCAGCGCTCCTCGTGGGTGCGTGTCCCTGCGGCCGAACCACGCCGCTTTAAATCCACAAACAGTCCCTCCGATTTGGAAGAAAATTGGGACGCACTCTCAGCATCTTTGTTTGCGTTTTTTTTATTATTTCATTGCTTTACTTCTCGGGATACAGGCATGAGCAGATCTACGCGTTTCGGTATCGCAGATACCCTGCTCACGATCAACTGTTACTTTGGGTCCGCCCCCTATAAGTTGGCTTGCAGTTACATCATTTCCTGGCGGTTACCCAACCCCCTTTGCATTATGGAGGGGCTGAGGAACAATATGGAATATAATAATTTTTATTTCCTGTAAAAATATCCAGTGAAATGAACTTTCGTTCCTGTTAAAAGAGACATTGTATATTTTGACAATTTGAAATACAACTAATTCATTGAATTTAATTTGAAAATGTGATTTACATAATATGGGAAATGCACAAAACTACATTCTCCATAATGCAAAGGGGGTTGGGTAACCGCCAGGAAATGATGTAACTGCAAGCCAACTTATAGGGGGCGGACCCAAAGTAACAGTTGATCGTGAGCAAGGTATCTGCGATACCGAAACGCGTAGATCTGCTCATGCCTGTATCCCGAGAAGTAAAGCAATGGAATAATTAAAAAAACGCAAACAAAGTTGCTGAGAGTGCGTCCCAATTTTCTTCCAAATCGGAGGGACTGTTTGTGGATATATATATATATATGTATATATATATATCACCTTTTCACCTCCTCAGAAATGCAGACACACAAAAGCGCCGGTGCACCCCAGGGTCCCAGGTCACCCTGTTTACTATTATCATTCACCGTGCATCCAAGCGCGCGTGCACTCCTTCCATGGATTAACACCAACGTCAAATTACTTGAAAGGATTTATTTAAGTTGCATCAAGCCATAAAAGCAAACCCAATGCGTTTCGGCGTATATATATATATATATATATATATATATATATATAGATGGCGACTAGCACGCGAGATTTGTAAATAAAAATTGCACCAAAACCGAGGTCCGTGTCTGTACTGTTGGGGACCGGCACCAGAAGCGGGCGGACTTGACGAAACTACGGAAAGTAGCGGATATATATATATATATATATATATATATATATATATATATATATATATATATATATATATATATATTACCTACTGGCGGTCGCCAGTAGGTAGTTATAGTTAGGACCGTGTTTCCATAGGAAATCTCAAAATTCTATTTTGAATAACTTTGGCGCCGGTTGACGAATCCTCGTGAAATTTTCAAAACTAATGGGGCGCCCCGCTCAGCTCCTACCCTGAAAGTTTTGGGGTGATTCATCAAGCGGGGGCTGAGAAAAAAGGGGGGTCCCAAAACACGTTTTCCCCATACATTTTTCCATAGGGACTTTAGTCGCAGCTACAGCTCGAACGGCTGAACAGAATTATGTGAAATTTGGCAGAGAGGTAGCCATAAGGTCCATGAAGTGCCTTTTGCAGGTTTGGTGTAAATCTGTTCAGTATTTCCTGAGAAATTAGCATTTAAATCAATATATATATGTGTACGCGCGCAGCGTGCGCGCACTGAGCAAGTACTGTGCGCGCACCCTGGCGTGCGCGAGCGCACTTCTGATTGGTTGTTAGATGTCAGTAAACATTCGAATCGGTGGAAATCAGGAAGCGGCAGCCGCCATTTTGTCTCTCGCATAAAGAGGGGGTGATAAACAAAGGGGGAGAACGTGAAAAAGGGGCAGAGTGGGGAGATATTGACCCACTAGGCATTGTAGGGGGGTCACAGTAGGACCTTGTAGGGCAAATAAAAAGATTTATATTTTGAAAAAAAATATCGCCGAGTGCGCGCACACAGCGCGCACCCGAAAAAATTTTAAAAACAAAAAAATAATAAAAAATCGCATTTAAGTGTTTAGATATTAGGTGGCTCTAAAAAGAGCCCTTGTGTTTATTGTGTGTTTTTTGGTACCTACAAGTAAGTACCGATGCAGAGTCTAAAGTTCAAGAGGAAGACTCTGTTCCCTTCATCAGTGAAGTGTACACCATCTCCTCTATAAATGTCTTGAATGTTGTAACGCAAGTTTTTGTGGTATATAGAACCCATACCATAGTCTCTGAGGAAAGCAGAAATAGATTTGTTGACGTGCTTCCTTGCTTTGTCAATCTGCGGACAAAATTGGTTGGACCAGTTCCACTTTTGCCTTTGGCATATGTTAGAATATACAAAGGCAGTTTGTGGAAAAAGCGGCATCAATTGCACAAAGGTGTCCTTCATAAGCTTTTCCAGACCTACCCCAGTTAAAGTGCCTAGGTCATTACCACCACAGTGCACAATAATAAGGTTAGGCTGTGGGAGATGTAGAAAGGTTTTCACCAAAGGCATTAATTGGTGCCACTTTAACCCTTTCTGACCAATCCATTTAATGTCTACATTTGGCAAAGCAAGGTCTCTCACCATACCTCTTTTTTCTGCAAATTTTTCACTCCAGAAGACATAGCTGTGACCTACAATCCACACTGTGAACATCTTCCAAGGAGATCTGGATGCACTCAGGAGGTGTCTTTCAGCAGAAAGGCAATATGAAATGAAAGACAGTTGAAAAATGGGGGCACACATAGTTTTTTTTATAAAAAGAACTCATTGGCTGTTTCAAACCATTCTACACTAAAAACTAGGCTGTATGTTTAAATTTTAAAAAGCATGTTTTGTATTGGTACAGAAAAATGTGTTACCAAAGAACATTACTATGGATTGGCTGTTAGGTTTGAAAAGTCAAGCACTCTTGCTCTTTGGATATGAAACATTGTCTGCTGAACTTCTGACCTCTCTCTTCACAGCAGTGTTCCATGACCTGTTGCTATGGTAGCAGGCAGAAGTAATGTTGGGGGAAGGGTACATTTGGAAAGGGGTTGAAGTTTTCAACCAATAGAAATGTGTGATTTCATTTGAAAAAAAGTGGGAAGCACTGAGATTTGAAATTAACATGTATATGTGTGAAAAAAGAGAGGGAAACATTGCCATTTACTGGTTCTGGAGAGAGGAGAGAGGTGTAGAGCTCTGATATTCTGACTCTGATAGTCTGCTGTTTGAGTGGCACATTTCTTTCACAACTAACTAATTTTAAAGGTGAGTTATGAGTTTGAGAGGGGAAGTATGTGATGATTTTTGAGAAAAATATTAGAATTGTGAATCTTCTTCAAAAGTTATGTTTTACATTTTGAGGTTTGCGAGATATTTAACTGTTTTGAACTTGTAAGATATTATGGAGTATGTTCTTACAATAAGTTAATGTGTACTGGTAAGAATGAGGAATACTGTTTTGTGCCTACCATCAAACCATGAGTCTGTGTGCAGAGAAGAATTGTTGACTGAGATTTAATTTAAAGTTGCTGTTGAAAAGTAAGACTTGCAGTTGAAAGGAAAGGACAACTTGTTTTTAATTGTGATGGTTAGGATTTAGCAGAAATCACTTTGAAAGAAAAGAGAGGAAAATGGTAGCACATTTGAAATTAGCATTAGTTCTGTAAGAATTGCAGACCCAGGAAAGGGGCAGCCTGTGTTTTGTGCCTACCAACACAGCATGAGTCTGTGTGCATATAGGAATTGTTGTCTGAGATTTAATTTGTGAAGTTGTTGTTCTGTAAGGATTGCAGACCCAGGAAAGGGGCAGCCTGTGTTTTGTGCCTACCAACACAGCATGAGTCTGTGTGCATATAGGAATTGTGGCCAGAGATGTATTTTGTGTTGCAGTTGTTCTGTAAAACATGCACTTGCAGGAAAGGGACAGCTTGTTTTCTTCAAATGTGGTGGTTAGCAGTCAACAGAAATCACTTAATCTGAAAAGAGAGGCACAAGCTAAAACATTTGAAACCAATAGGGTAGATTTTCAATTCAAAATAGCAAAGGCACAGGTAGTTGCCATATGTTCAAAACTGAAAATAACCCTTAGCACACATGCACTGTTACATACATCCCAGCAGTCTTCATGCAGTTTTGGAAGTCTCTTTGCTCATCTGTCTTGCACCAGACAATACGCAGTCTCAAGAAACAAACTCTTGGCACACACGCAGCAGCTTCTCTCACACTCCCATGTGTAGTACTCAGGTCTGTGTGGTGTTTCAGATAGCACTGTGTAACGCAAACACATTCAACGTCATCAAGGCACATTTCCTTTGCTCTAGTGTAGTCACTCACCCAGATTGCACATGCTCATGGTATGATGTAGCTGTTAGGACATGTGGTCTTTTCTGCCTCTGTGATCTAGAAGGAAAATGTGTCAGGCTGTAACAGTAATTATCACTTGTTCTACCACAGTAGTAAATGTGCTTTGAAATTGCAAATCAAATTCTGTTTTCTGCTTAGACGCACACTATGAGGTTGTGTGCGCACAGGAATTGTGGCCAGAGATGTAATTTGTGTTGCAGTTGTTCTGCAAAACATGCACTTACAGGAAAGGGACAGCTTGTTTTCTTTAAATGTGGTGGTTAGCACTCAGCAGAAATCACTTAATCGCAAATGAGAGGCAAAAGCTAAAACATTTGAAACCAACAGGGTAGATTTCCCTTTCAAAATAGCAAAGGCACAGGTAGATGCCATATGTTCAAAACTGAAAATAACCCTTAGCACACATGCACTGATACATACATCCCAGCAGTCTTCATGCAGTTTTGGAAGTCTCTTTGCTCATCTGTCTTGCACCAGACAATATACAGTGTCCAGAAACACACTCTTGGCACACACGCAGCAGCTTCTCCAACACTCCCATGTGTAGTACTCAGGTCTGTGTGGTGTTTCAGATAGCACTGTGTAACGCAAACACATTCAACGTCACCAAGGCCTCATTTTCTTTGATCTAGTCTAATCACTCACCCTGTAACACATGGTCATGGTCTCAAGGAGCTGTTAGGACATGTGCTGTTTTCTGCCTCTGTAAATAATAAGGGAAATGTGTCAGGCTGTAACAGTAATTTGGTACTATTCAGGAACACTGTTTTGTTCCAAAAAACATAGTATGAGTCTGTGTGTATACAGGAATTGTGGGCAGAGATTTAATTTATGAAGTTGTTGTTCAGTAAGAATTGCAGTCCCAGGAAAGGGGCAGCCTGTGTTATGTGCCTAAAATGATGGCATGAGTCTGTGTGCGCACATGAATTGTGGGCAGAGATTTAATTTGTGAAGTTGTTGTTCAGTAAGAATTGCAGTCCCAGGAAAGGGGCAGCCTGTGTTATGTGCCTAAAATGATGGCATGAGTCTGTGTGCGCACACGAATTGTGGGCAGAAATTTAATTTGTGAAGTTGTTGTTCAGTAAGAATTGCAGTCCCAGGAAAGGGGCAGCCTGTTGTCTTTACACAAATTATCCCTTAGCACACATGCACTGTTACATACATCCCTGCAGTCTTCATGCAGTTCTGGAAGTCTCCTTGCTCATCTCTCTTGCAGCTGACAATACATAGTCTGCAGAAACACACTCTTGGCACACACGCAGCAGCTTCTCCAACACTCCCATGCGTAGTACTCAGGTCTGTGTGATGTTTCAGATAGCATTGTTTAATGCAAACACATAAAAACATCATCAAGGCTTAATTTTCTTTAATCTAGTCTAATCACTCACCCTGTAACACATGGTCATGGTCTCAAGGAGCTGTTAGGACATGTGCTGTTTTCTGCTTCTGTAAATGATAAGGGAAATGTGTCAGGCTGTAACAGTAATTTGGTACTATTCAGGAACACTGTTTTGTTCCAAAAAACATAGCATGAGTCTGTCTGTATACAGAAATTGTGGGCAGAGATTTAATTTGTGAAGTTGTTGTTCTGAAAGAAATGCAGTCCCAGGAAAGGGGCAGCCTGTGTTATGTGCCTAAAATGACGATATGAGTCTGTGTGCACACAGGAATTGTGGGCAGAGATTTAATTTATGAAGTTGTTGTTCAGTAAGAATTGTAGTCCCAGGAAAGGGGCAGCCTGTGTTATGTGCCTAAAATGATGGCATGAGTCTGTGTGCGCACAGGAATTGTGGGCAGAGATTTAATTTGTGAAGTAGTTGTTCAGTAAGAATTGCAGTCCCAGGAAAGGGGCAGCCTGTTTTCTTTACTCAAATTATCCCTTAGCACACATGCACTGTTACATACATCCCTGCTGTCTTCATGCAGTTCTGGAAGTCTCCTTGCTCATCTCTCTTGCAGCTGACAATACATAGTCTGCAGAAACACACTCTTGGCACACACGCAGCAGCTTCTCCAACACTCCCATGCGTAGTACTCAGGTCTGTGTGATGTTTCAGATAGCATTGTGTAATGCAAACACATAAAAACGTCACCAAGGCCTCATTTTCTTTGCTCTACTCTAAACACTCACCCAGGTTGCAGATGCTTATGGTATGAAGTAGCTGTTAGGAAATGTGCTCTTTTCTGTTTCTGTAAACTATAAGGAAAATGTGTCAGGCTGTAACAGCAATTATCAATTGATCTACCACAGTAGTAAATGTGCTTTGAATTTGCAAATCAAATTCTGTTTTCTGCTTAGAAGCACACCATGAGGCTGTGTGCGCACAGGAATTGTGGCCACAGATATAATTTGTGTTGCAGTTGTTCTGTAAAACATGCACTTGCAGGAAAGGGGCAGCTTGTTTTTTTTCAACTGTGGTGGTTAGCACTGTGCACAAATTAGTAAATCACAAATGAGAGGCAAATGGTAAAACATTTGAAATTAATGAAAAGCTTAAAAAATATTTTAATGAATTATAATTACAAAAAAGATTTTTTTTAAGTTTCTTGCAGGTATTGCTGAGCAACAGTGAAAAAATAAAAAAATGCCTTTAAGGACAAGACAGAGGAAAGAAAAGCAACAACAAGTATATCTGGACAAAATTGGGAAAAAAAAAATAGGAGGAGAAGCTGGTGATGGCAAAAAGAAAAAGTCTACTGGTAAGCAGAGTAGAAATTTTTTAAAAAAGATCTTCAAAAAACAAAAAAATGGCAAAAATAAATGTAAAACAAAGAGTGTTTTATGTACAAAGCAACAACAGAGTCAACAGCAAAAAACAAAAGCTAATGTACAATCAGAAGTATGTAAAAATGATTTAACACGAAAATTAGATTTTAAAAACATTCGTCGAAAAATGTTTCAGAGAAGAGTGATGTTAAATTTGCTAAAGGATGTGAAAAAATATAGGAAAAAAACAAAAATTTTTAAGAAAATTTTTTTTCGGGAAAATATTGTAAGTAAGGCTTTGGAAATAAAAAGAAAACTTTTTATTCTAATTTTGAATAGGATGCGTAGATTAGATAAATTAGTCAATGCAATGAAGTCACAAAGCAAAAGGAAAAGAGAAGTGAAAAAAAGTAACTTTTGTAAAGTGTTCTTGGGAGAATGGAAGCACAGTTCAAGTACTGAACCATTTTTTAATGAAGAGAGTTATCTTCAAAGTAATAGTTTGTTGCATGCAGTTGACACCAATGGTAGAGCATATGAAGTTAATGATGGTTCTGTGATGGAAAAAGAGAAAATGGTCCCAAGAAATGAGGAAGAAGTAATGGCTGCTGAGGCTATGGGGAGACGTCCAAAAGCCCCAGTGTACACTTGGAACTGTAGTAGTATTTGTACTGTGCGTCAGGAATCTATTGATAAATTACGTGACTTTCTAAGAGAATGTAGTAAAAAGAGTGTAAAACAGAAGATGAAGGTGCTTCAAACACTAGATCCATGCAGAGTGAGAGAGAATACTGGTTTGCAAGGACATTCTCTGGCTTGTCTATCTAGAAAAGTGTGTAAAAGTGTTTTTCATCATTTTAGGATGCTGGCTGTTCATCATACTGAAATGAGAAAGTTTGTGAGAACATTGTATTTTTCTAAAAGTCCAGCAGTAAAGTTGAATGAGTTGAATAATGCTCTGTTCTGTGGATCTGTATCAGATGTAGTGAAGGTTACTGATGAGATTCAGTTTTGTTACTTTGGTCCAGAACAAGAAAGTGCAGAAAAGGACACAGTTAATGAGGTAAATGAGGAACAGAATGTAGAACTCATTATTACTAAAACTTTTGAGGATAAAATGACAAAATTTACTATCATCTCTAATGAAAGACCAAATATTACTTGTATTTGTTGCCGCAGAAGCCATTATAAAATTCAAACAAGGAATGTTGATCTGTATAAAAAAAATGAAAATGAAGATAATTATAAGTGGAAGGATTTTGCAACATATATATTTCTTGAAAATTGTTTGAATTGGGTGAAGATCAGCGTATTTGTAAATACTGTTATAACAAGTTAGAAGAAAATAGAATGCCGACCAGAGCTGTACATAATAATTTAGAATTGGATGCTATTGCTGCCGAACTTTCTGATTTAAATACATATGAGTCTATACTCATTCAATGTGTTCATCCGTTCCAGACCATAGTACGTATGGAGCCCAAAACTGGTAAATTACCTCCTTCTGATTTACTGAGAGGTTTAAAAGGAAGAGTGGTGTATTTGCCCTTGGATTTGAAAAAAAATATGGAAACTATTGATGCAGATACTTTGGAAACTGAACCATTAGTTATTCTGGTTAATGGTGTACCTACAAAGAATAAGAAGATTTGGCAGGAGCTGGTAGATGAACGGAAAGTACAAAGAGCAAATTTATATTTGAAAAGGAATAATAAATGGTATGAATCAATTTATATAGATGAAGAAGAAGAAGATTTACAAGAAGACACAGAAACACCAACTGGTCAAATTGAAATAGTGGACAAGTCAAAAGAAGAAGAAATTTATGAACATTTTAGCATACATCCTCTTCATTCAAAAGAAGTTATGGGAGACACTATTGATCTGTTTCAGATGAAGAAAGCAAAAGGAACTCCCGTGAGTGTATGGTAGAAGAGCTTGGAAGCTCGATGTTTTCCTCAGCTGTTTCCAACAGGAAAAGGTGGACGATACGATGAACGCCCAGAACAGATGAGTCCGATGAGTATCGGACTACAAGACTATATGCTGAAGATTCAAGATTTCGTCAAAGTATTCCTTATTTGTTTCATCTTTTATTTGAAAGTGACTTGTCTGCATTATCTTATGCAGTAAATCACATTTTAAAAAGTGGAGTACATTTACAAAATGTGTCTGCTAAGGATTTTATGGAGAAAGTGCAGCACCGAGATGATCATTTGGAAACACAACTGATCAATCTGATGGCTTGTCAGCGTGGGACAAATGAATATTGGTACCGACGCCATGGTGAATTAAAATGCATGTTACGGAATTTAGGAACTCCTACATGGTTTGTAACCCTAAGCTGTGCCGAGTACGCTTGGGATTATTTACTGGATTTTCTACGAGAGGCAAATTCAAACATTAAAAACATTGAATACAAGACAGCAGGAGAACTGTGCTCATTGGATCCGGTTAATGTTTGCAGATATTTCAATCATAGATTTGAGGCTATGATGTCCTTCATCTGCAATAAAAAAAATCCACCTCTTGGAGAAGTAGTGGATTTCGTTTGGAGAAAAGAGTACCAGGCATCTGGAACAACAACTGAATGAAGAACAAAAACAAATTTATGAAGAAGTCACCAAAAAAATTGATCATGGATTACTACATGAAAAGAAAGAGTGCTCATGCACATCATTTGAACCAATCAGGATGTATGTGAGTGGACAAGCTGGAACTGGTAAAAGTTTCTTAATAAAAGTCATCAGAAGCTACCTACAGCAAAAAACAGCTTCAAATTTGTCTTGTGTCGTAACTGCTCCAACTGGGTTAGCAGCCTATAACATAAAAGGAATTACCTTACATCGCTTGCTAATGTTACCAGTGGAACATGAGAACAAAATAGAATACCACAAGCTAACTGGAGAAGCATGCTTCGAAGTTTCAAGAGTGTTGAAGAAGATGCAAGTTCTCATTATTGATGAGGTGAGCATGGTTTCAAATTTAATGCTTGCCTTTGTGCATTTAAGAATGCAACAAATTCTTAAGAGAGACTATGACGTGTTATTTTGAGGTAAACACCTCATAGTTTTTGGAGATCTTTTACAGCTCACTCCAGTTAAAGGACAACCAGTGTTTAATACTGTGACACATGAAGACACGAAGAAGTCATTAGGAAGCATTGGTAATGCGAATATTTGGTCGTTCTTTGAGTACAAAGAACTCACTACCAATATGAGACAAGCAAACGACGAAGATTATGCAAGTATTCTGAAAGATATCAGAATTGGACTACTCACAGAAGTTGGCAAAAAAGCATTACAGAGTCGTTTGCTACATAATTTATTTCCAAATGAAGAAATAGTTGCAGAGAAAATATACAAGAACATTGCTGAAAAAAATACTGTAATCTGCTTAATGCCAACACTACGTGAGTGCTCAATATTCAATGAGGAACTTTTGAAATTGGAAAAGGAAGAGATTAAGAAAATGGAAGCAGAGGACAAAATTCAGCATGAAAGAATTACTTTTACATTAACAGGCAAACTGAAAAATAAATTTGATTCACTAGAGAAGAACATTTCCAAAACAGCTGGATTAGAAAAAAATCTATATGTTTGCATGAATTGTCGAGTGATTTTAAGGAGAAATTTGGATGTAGAAAAAGGTTTAGTGAATGGAGCTATGGGAAGAGTTGTGGGTTTTATTAATTATCAGAAAAAAGAAGGAATTGAATGTTTAAAAATAAAATTTGATCAGATAGAAGAAGTTAAAGACATTTGTCGTTGTTCAGTTCGTTTCATGCTTGTGAAAGACTTATATGTACGTAGGAAGCAGTTTCCGTTTTCTCTAGCATATGCTGTAACTATTCACAAGTCTCAAGGATTGACTGTAGATAGTGCTTTTGTAAACATTGGTTCTACTGTGTTCAAAGAAGGTATGGCATATGTTGCTTTGTCACGAGTGAAAACATTATCTGGTTTATTTATGATAGACTTTGATGACTCAAAAGTTAGTGCTGATACAAACTGTGTAAAGGAGTATAATAGATTAAGAATAACCTATGCTCCTCATTTAGGTCAGTATCCTGTGATTGAAAAACATGTTTCTCAGAAAAGGAGATTTGAAAATATCTGTAATGTGGATGAACAGAACAAAAAAAAAGGACAGTGATGTGATAGCAAGGAAAAAGAAAAAGGACAGTGTTGAAGAGGTTGCTGGTTGCCATTTTGAAAATAGCTCTGGTGTCAACTGCTATGCAAATGTAGTGCTGAATGTTGTATTTTATCTTGAAAAGTTGCTAGAACAGATAATAGTAAATCATGGAAAAAGATTGTGTTCTCTGCTGAGTCTCCTTTATGAGAAGCTGAGTAATGATAAAACTGAAATAGAAAGTGCTACTGATGTTAGAAATCTTTTAGATGTATGTTGTGGTTCTACACAGTTTAAAGAAAATGTCCAGCAAGATGCACAGGAATTCTTAATATATATTTTGAGTGTACTTGAAGATGAAGGAGTAGAAGTAGAAAACTTATTTGGTGTCTCTTACAAATGGGAACATTGCTGTGAAAACTGTATGAAAACATGTAGTAGTAATGTTGATTCAGAAAGGTTCATATTTTTACCATTACCACAAAGTAAATCTGTGACTTTTAGTAAATTAGTTAAAGATGCCAATCACAACATGGAATGTTCTGAATGTAAATCTGACATGTTTTCCACGTTATTTTTACAGAAATATGGTCAGTATGTAATTTTAATGATGCAACGTTGTAGAGCTGATGGTTCAAAATTGGATACTTTAATAAAGAAGTTTACAGGACAACAATTATCAATTTCTGGAAAAACTTTTGTTACAGTTGCAATAATTTTCCATGAAGGACCTACTGTAACTTCTGGACATTACACAGTTTATCTTTAATGTGAAAAAGGCTGGACACTGTGTAATGATTCCCAATTGATTTTCAAGCAACGTTTGCCTTATGATTTACCCAATTCTTATTTAATTTTTCTGAAACCTAAATTTTGAAAATCAAAAACTGCATCTGAACAAAGCATTTTTTGTAATTTTAAAGGATTATAATTGAAGATATCACTTAAAAAGGATTTTGAAATTACTATTTGGCCTAAAGGAAAAGTAATAAAAACAATTGTGGACTCCTTTGACAGAAATTATTTTGGCATGTGTGCTTTTGCGACAAGGTTTAAAGACGGTTTGTCTAGAAAATGTTTCTTCATCTAGAAAAGTACTTGTAATATATATGTAATATTTCTAATAAGGTATATTTTAGTGAGGAAAGTTTTAGGGCTTTTTTTAAACAATCTTTCAGATTGTTTTTTTTTGTCCGCTGTTAAATGATGAATACAATTGTTTTCACTATTTTAAGTGAAAAATAAAAAATTCTGAAAACAGCAAAAAAAGGGCAAAAAATAGCTTTGTCAAATATGTAAAAACATGTAATGCTTTTTGTAATGTATGATTGAATATTAATACTTTTTTTTCTTTTTTTGCAGAACTGGAAATAAAAAAAAGAAAAAAAAAATTCTGTTCCCTTGCAAAATACTTTAAAAAAAAATTTTCAGAATAATTTATTTTTTTTTAAAAATAAGTGAAAAATATTTGTATTTCTCAATCCTCCCTTTTCATGCTTCCATTTCTTCACCTCTTTTTGTACATTAAATTTAAAAAAAAAAAAAAAAATTTTTTAAAAACATCCTTGGGTGCGCGCACCCCCCCAAAAAAAAAATAATAAATCCCCCCCAAAAATTTTTGGGGTTTAGTTTTTAAGTGGCTCTTAAAAGAGCTCTTGAGTTAATGGAGGGAAGCAGGAAGAGAAAAACGAAAAAAAAGAAAAAACATCTATGGCCTGCACTCATGGGCATCAAATTTTCTCTGAATGAGATCAAGACTGGTCTCACACACAGAAATAAGTTTACCGCAATCAGTGCAGCGTGTGGACAACCTCGCAAAACAAGGTGGTCCAAAACGAGGTGTAGAAGAAGGCAAAGGCACCACTGCAGAAGAAGTGCTCGCCTGAGCTGCCGAAGATGTGCTCGGCTGAGCTGCTGCAGATGTCGTCAGTTGAGCTGGTGGAGGGTTTGCTCCAGAAGCTCGACGAAAAGTCACTGGATGCATTTTGTCAACATGCCTCAACATAGTGTGAATGCTAAAAGAATACTTCTTGTTAGGATTCCCACGTGACAAGACTTTTTGACAAAGTACACATGTAACTTTAGGTGCATTTACCTTTTTTTGTCCCTCTGGAAAAGTGAAAAACTGCCATATAAAGCTGTCTTTCTGCTTCCTGCTCCTCTGCCTCTCAAGAGTGTCCTGGTCACTGTCTGAAGATGGTTGCTGTTCAGCCATTGTCTCTCAACAACAGAATAGCTCCTTCTCCAAAGGAATCAGAACTAATAATGAGGGGAGTAGGTGTGGTTTGGGAAGAATCTGGAACTGAAAGTACTTCAAACCAATCAAAAGTGATGATTCTTGATCACATGACTTGCCATGAGGGGATTGGGTGTGGTGTTGAAACAATCAGAAACTGAAAGTAATGATAACCAATTAGAAGTTTTGTTTTATTGAGCATATAACCCGAGGTGCGCGCACTGAGCAAGCTCCGAGCGCGCACCTCGTGAATACGCATGCGCGAACGCGTAGGAGCGCATGTACATACGTCATATGCGCGCACGTAACGCGCATACCATGAACACGTGTATACGCGAACGTTATTGCGCGTAATTTAAGCTTATGCGGAAGTGAACCGCGTGGAGCGCGTACGACGCACGCACGCATGCGTACGTACGTACGCATATGTACTGGGTGCGCGCTCCCAGCGTGCACTATAACGTATGTATGCGTACGTAAATAACGTACGACGGTCTTCACAAAAAACTTACAAAAACGTACTAGGTGCGCGCTCAGAGCGCGCACCCCAAGAATTTATATAAAAAAAAAAGTGGAGAAAAATTAATTGCAAAAATTTAAAAAACTGTTCAACTTTATCCTAATTGAAATTTTTTTAAAAAAGCAAAAACAAATAAAAGAATACAGATAATAAAAAAAAAATATTTAATTAAATAATTAAAAAATTAGCATTTAAAAAACCGTACAAATTCACTGAAAAAACCAAAGGTTTCACACACGTTATAGTTAGGAATTAGCATTTAAAAAGCCTTGCAAATTCACTGAAAACACCATAGGTTTCACACATGTTATAGTTAGCTGGACATTTCTCTCATACAAAACCAATGAAATTCCCCCGTTATAGTTAGTTCAGCTAACTATATCTCGCGCCCCCGCAATGCACTGCTGATGACGTCACATATTACATCACTCATGACATGGTCAGTGACATCACTCATGACATCACTGATGACATCTCAAATGACATCACTGATGACATCACTGATGACATCATCATTGTGGTAGAGTGGCAGACCTCCTCTCACCCTAATATAACCTTTGATACACACATTCAAAAATAGAGACTAAAATTTCCAAAACAATGGACATACCAATACCAGTTACAACAACCTCTTCAGTAATTCTAAGATCCACATACACATCCACTCTTTCACCAACAGTCCTGTACAGTCACTCATACATGTACTCACTCATCATATTTACTCATACACCTATACATCCTGTTACACAATGCCTCTCATCCATAGAGTTACTGACACACATAGTCACTCATGCTAATAAAGAATCAAATATACATTTACTTGCATATACAGTTATACACACACCACCACACTTACTTCTACGGAAACTTACACATACTTAGTCTTTTAAACAATCACTTATGGAAACACATACTTATTCATACAGGAACTCTTTCAATCTTTCACTCTCACATATACTCACTTATATACACCAATAGTTACATATACTAGTTTAAAACATATGTAGTTACTCATAAAGACACTATTGAGACAGTCATTCACTCACTAACACACCCATACACACACTCATCCACCCATACAGTCCTGCACACATGCTGTCTTCAACACATACAAACAGTGAGTCACTCATTCATGCACCTATGCACTACGTACTACCCCCACCGAACCATGCAGACACTCATACTGATACTCAAAAAACCAACTAATAACCTATATAGACACCCATGTAGCTAGTCACCAACCCATGCAGCCACTTATACACAAAGTGAGAGACTGATACAGATATTTACATATTTAAAGATTACTCACTAAGCCATGTATTCACTATGATACACTTAATCAGTCAGTTACACAATCAATTTTTCAAAAACAAATCATCCATTTAGACACTTATATACCCACTTATTCTTCCATCGACCTTGAGATATACATATATAAAACATATTTAATTTTCAGAAAAACACACATTCACTGGATGATGTCATCAGTGATGTCATCAGTGATGTCATTTGAGATGTCATCAGTGATGTCATGAGTGATGTCACTGACCATGTCATGAGTGATGTAATATGTGACGTCATCAGCAGTGCATTGCGGGGGCGCGAGTTATAGTTAGCTGAACTAACTATAACGGGGGAATTTCATTGGTTTTGTATGAGAGAAATGTCCAGCAAACTATAACATGTGTGAAACCTATGGTTTTTTCAGTGAATATATATATATATGTTGTTTTTCACCATTTTTTAATGTTATTTCTTTTAAAAATTAAAAAATATTATTTGTTTTTAATGAATTTTTTTGAAACAATATTTGTAAAAAATGTTTAACAATTTTTTATATTTTTTAAACTATATTTTTAATACTTTGTTATTATTTTTTTTTTACAAGTTTTTTTTTTACCTTTCTCGATCCCTGCGCGGAACATAGTCGCCATTTTACGATTGTTGCGTAGGATCCGCATACGGTATGCGTTGGGTACGTATTTTCGTGCGCGAATGCGTTAGGAACCGCACACCCTACGCGAGAGGAATCATGCACCCAACGCGTTAGGATGTGCGGCTCCTAATTTTACCGTAAAAAAAAATAGCCCCTATCACTAATTTTTATTATCCCCGGGGACCCCATCCCCCAGGCTTATAAAAAAACTGTTGGAGACCATGAGCGGATCCCCAACGCCGCCTCGGTCCCAGCCGGCTCCCCGCGTCCTTCGGGAGCCGTCATTGGTTTTCCACATGGGGAACTGCTGACATGCAGCTCCCTGTGTGAAAAAGCAATATGGTTTGGATTTTGAAAGAGAGGGCAGGTTTCCCTGCTCTCTCTTTCAAAATCCAAATGAAGTTTGCTATGGGAGGGCGGGAGAATCCCGCCCTCTCATAGCAAACAACAGTGTCCTGGGGGTGGGCACCCCAGGACACTACAGGAGCTGGCCCTGGGGGTGGCGGTCCCCAGGGCCCTCGAGGGCTCCAGGTGGTGGTCCCCGGGGCTTGGGGGAGCCGGTCAACCCCCCACCCTATTAATTTTCTAGCCCCGGGGGTTAGCGGTCCCCGGGGCTGGGGGGCCCCCCTGGGCCCCCATTAATTTTTACGCATTTTGCGCCCGGGATTTGGCCCCCCTGGAGGCTAATTATTCTTTTTTTTTTTTTACGGCCGTATCCGCGTACCGTGTGCGCACCTTGCCGTTTAAAAAAAAAATAAATGGGGGCCCTGGGAGTCCTTCTGGGACCCCCTAAGCAACTCTAGAGGTTCAGAGTATTTCTACCCTGCCCCCTTTATAACTTTCACACACTTATTTCCCTTACTTCTTCAGCCTCGCTTCTACCGAGGCACAAATGGCTGGGAACAGTTCCTGGTTTCGAATGTTCACAGACACTTGACAGCCAATTAGCATTCAGCGTGGGATCGGGAGGGTGTGCGCACGGTGCGCAGAGGGTACGCTTAGGGTGCGCATAGGGTGCACGGATTCTCCGTGGCCATAGAAATATATGTACTTTTAAGTCTAATTTTCTCAGGAACTACTGAATGGATTTACACCATTTAAGCAAAAGGCACGAGTCTGAACAGAGGACTACCTTTTTGTCAAATTTGGTGTAATTCCGTTCAGCAGTTCGGGCTGTAGCTGCGGCTAAAGGTCCTATGGGAAAATGCATGGGGAAAACGCGTTTTGGGACACCCTATTTTCTTGGCCCCCGCTTGACGAATCACCCCAAAACTTTCAGGATAGGAGCGGACCGGCGCTGGCCAAAAGTTTGGAAAATTTTGCAAAGATTCGTCAACCGGCGCCAGACTTATTGGGAATAGAATGTTGTGGAATTCCTATGGAAAATAGGTCCTAACTATAACTACCTACTGGCGACTGCCAGTAGGTAATATATATAAAACACAATATTTAATACAACAATATTAATGACAACAATATTATTTTTTCAATATTTTTGTGCTTACCATTCTTAAGTATAGCATGACGATATTTTTGACAACGATATTTTCTTCACACTATTTTAGTGTGGTGGTATTTATTTTGTCAGTGAAGCAGGTGAAGGCACAGATAGTAAAGCAAGAAAATGCACACTTTTTAAAAGTGGCATTTTCAAACATGAAATTAAAAAAAGAACTTCACTAAAAGGTGTATTTTTTAATTGTGAGTTCAGGGACCCCAAACTTCAAACTTCCATCTCTTCTCAATTGAAAGTTACACTTGTAAGAGGTTACAAGGCAGCTCCAATTATAACCTAATGGAGAGATAGTTCTTCCAATGGTAAAAAACATAAACTTGCAGTATTTCACTATCAGGACATGGAAAACACACCAGTGCATGTCCTACCTGTCAAATATGTTATGTTATGTTGTTAGGAACTTATAAAGCGCACGGCTACTTGATAGAGTGTCCCGGCGCCAAACCTTCTGGGTGGGGCTAACAGTGAGCTCTAGGCTAGCTGATTTACACTATAGCTGGAATAGCCAGGTTTTCAATAACTTCCTAAAAGGAAGAAGATCCTGCATCTGTCTGACTGCCAGAGGAAGCTCTTTCCAAATTTGCGCTGCTTGTACCTGGAAGGAGCGACCACTAATTCGAGCATGGGAAGATTTAGGGATGCAACCTAACTGAAGCGCAGCCGACCTCAAAAATACACTGCACCGTGCCCATGAAGATATTTTGGGCCTACCTTAGGGCTGCCTTTCATATATAACACGGGAGGGTTTGGGCCTGGGAAGTGGGTGCATTTGCCAGGTTGACATGGCAGTTTAAAACTGACAACAAATACACTGCAGTGGCAGGCCTGAGACATCGTTTCAAGGGCACTCATGTGGGTAGCACAATCAGTGTTGCAGGCCCACTAGTAGCATTTGAATTAAAAGCCCTGGGCACACACAGTGTACTTTACTAGGGACTTACCAGTAAATCAAATATGCCAATCACTGATAACCAATCCCAGTTTACAGAGGAAGCACTTGCAATTTAGCACTGATCAGCAGTGGTAAAATTCCCAGAGTTCTAATATCAGCAAAAACTAAACGCAGCATGCAGTCAAAAACAGGAGGTCAGAAGCAAAAAGACAGGGGAAAAACATTCTAAAGATGCCAGGTTAAACAGATGTAAAGGCCACACTTAAAACCAAGCTTGATGCAATGGATATATACCTGGGACTGCTCGTTGGGACCATAGGAAGCTGGCTGACAGGGTAGATAATAATGAATCAGAACTTGCTGCACTGAGCCGTATGTTAAAAGATGGAAAGCCAATGATGCAGATTGGAGATCATGCAGAAATAGTGTTCAGATCATTGGTCTCCCTGAACGTGTGGAGGGACATAGCATGGAGCTGTATGTAGAGAAATGGCAAATATAGGTGGTACTGCATGGTAAACAGTCAACATTTTTCTCCGTGGAGCGTGAGCATAGAGACCCTGGGTATGTGCCAGTGCAATGAGCACCTCCCAAACCTTTGGTGGCCTGCCTCCTTAATTATAAGGTTTGAAATCACATACTTCAATGTTTCAGATACAAAGGTCCAAGGAATATGGAGAGCTGTGCAGTAAACCTATTTCCGGGTTAGACATCAGAGGTACAAAGGCAGAGACTCTCTTTCATCATTATTAAACATCAGCTGTGGCAAATGAATTTCTGGTATTTCTTATTATATCCTTCTAAACTGTGGGTAATTGATGAGGATAACATGTATTTATTTGCAACACCTGCTGAGGCACATGCTTGTCTGTAATCAAAGGGAGAAACAGATTTGTCAGATCAGGGAGGGAGAGATGGACCATGGCAGGTACTCAGACGAAGGCAAAGGCCACTCAAGAAACTGCAGAGTCATCCCACAGGCAGTCACAAAATGGGCCAAGGTAGTAGAAAAGACCAAGCAGAGAGCCTTCCCTATTGAAGATTTGGCAAAGAGTGATACAGACTCCCGGAATGGAATGGACATTGATGACTTACGGAAATTGAACAAGAACTACAACATGGTCCTGGCATCACTCTGATGACCAAGAACGTGGTATATTAACTTTTTATGCATATATCCGTTTTGCAGTTGGTGTATGGCTTAGGCAACATGTAACATTCACAACAGGGATATGGTGGTGTCATGCTCTACCTGCATAGGAAGAGAGGGAAGCACAGTGTAGGGACACGTGGCATAATTTTTTGTGATGATTGGTGATTGCCTGCGAGCTTGCTTGAATGTAAGTTTGCCTTTATGAATCCTCCCACAAACTGACATGGACTTTATATGGTGCACACTTTTGTGATGCTAGTTTGTTAGCAAAGTAGTTCTTCAATCCTTGACCTGAGATGGAGAGCTGGGTTTTTAACTGTTCTTGACCTGATTGCACTTGCTTCTTTAGCATGCTGCTATATATTCTTATGTTTGTGGCACTGCTGGTGTTGAGGGTGAACAAGCAGGGCCTTCTATTATCACCCCCTTTTGACATGGCAAACTGTCTCTTAGCTGCCAAATCCTCACCTGGAACATCAGGGGCATGCCCTCTCCTGTGAAGAGAATGAGATACAGAATACTTGCATACCTCTAAAGGAGGGGGACTCATAATACATGTTTGCAGGAAATGCTCACCATCTGTTGAACTGGGAAAAGTAAGAAAGAAGTGGAGAAGATCTGTAGTGGGAACCACATACTTCAGTTTTGCCATTTGTGTTGACATATGGGTGCTACCAAAAGTTCTATTCTCACCTTCAATCACGTTTGATCCAGAGTGCACAAATGTGGCATTTGAGCACCTCTTTGATTGTGAACTGCTTATTATTGTTGCGATATATGCCCCAAATGTAAACTTGGTGGAATTTCTGACCACTCTTCTTTCATTGCTGTTCTCTAATCTCCAGGTACAGTGCATATGGGGTGGTGAGTTCAATTGTGTTCACTATGTCAAACTAGATAGGTGCTCTCTGCCCCTGGCAGGAACACAATTGACACTGGCAATACAACATTTGACCCAAAGGGTGAGGGATGCCATGCTAATAGGGATTTGGCAGGATCAGCTCCCAGAAAATACTTATTTTACTAAAGGGTACACATATTACACACCCTTATAGACTTTTTGTATTATAATGCGGAAGCCGCACTGCTGTTTAGTGCCTTGGAGTACTTAAGTCATACTGTGTCAGACCATAATCCCCTAAAATGTATACAGCAATTGGGATGTGCCACACCCTGTATTCCTATGTGAAGACTCACAACATCCCTATTGCACAACCCAGTTCTGAGAGACAAGATGGAGGTACACAAAGGACATTATTTTGAGGAAAATGATGGGTCAGCATCCAATGGAAATGTGCAATGGGACGCCTTCGAAGTAGTAATACTGGGACATGTAATACACACGAAACATGGAATAAAGAATACTATGGTGCATGAACTGAGTCAACTGGAGGACAGCTTATGTACACTCGAAATTGAGTCAGTGCTACGCAAACATACACGCCATTCCCTAGCTGATGCTAGAGTGGAATACCAAATCTGATACACTTTTTGGGCATTCTGAAAAATAGGGATTAAACTGACAGACAACATGCTGTGGGGGATAAGGCAGGCTGCATGTTGACATGGCGTATGAAATCAGAGCTCTCATAAACCCTGATAGGAGCTATCCAATATGTTCAGGGTCTGCTTCATAACAGCCAGAGGGTGATTATTGAGGTCTTCAAGAACTATTATACTGGGCTTTATAACACACCATGAGAGGTGATGCTAACCTATATACAATGATACCCAGAGACCATCCCTATACCAAGAGTAAACCCTACACAGAACCTTGAGTTGGAGGAGCCCTTACAGCTCTATGAGGTACAGCTAGCCATTACACAGATAGCTAGGTCTAAAATGCCGGGCCTGGATCCCTTGCCGGTATTTGTCACATACAGTGATAGATTAGCTCCTCGGTTTCTGCAGGTTTATGAGGAATCCCAGTGGGTAGGACACCTGTCTGCCTCTATACATGAAGCGCTGATCAGTGTGTTGCCCAAACCAAGAAGATACCCACCGTTGGTCAGTTCTTACAGACCTCTGTCACAATAAACAAATTCCAGGGAAATTATTAAAGAATACATTAGTCCAATAGAGCAGAATTTGATACATACTGATCAGAGTGGATTTATTCCTGGCTGGAACACCTTTCTGAATTTATTTTGACCTTTCAGAATAATGGACTGAACCCAAAGGCAGGAGGCAGACCACTGGGTCGTGTCACTTGTCAGGGAGAAGTCATTTGACACCTTGAGTTGGACCTTCCTAATGGCAGTGCTCTGTTGCATGGGAACAGTTGAGGGGTTCTTTAGTTGGATACAGCTCCTATTCATGGATCCAGTGGCTCCGGTGTGCACTGGACCACAATATCCATTAAAAGAGGACTCAGGCAAGGATGCTCTCTTTCGCCTATTATTTTTGCATTGGCCATTGAGATATTGGCATGCACACTTTGACTGAAGGGCCCCGACTGAGGCATACAAATTAACAACGGATACAACATTATGGGGGTCATTACGATGGCAGATGGACATCAGTCCGTCTGCTATCGTCCCAAGGTTGGGGACTGCCAGCCTATAAGGCGGCGGTCCCTCAAATGAAATTAGGATGCGGCCACCACCACAGCAACTGCAAATGGCATGTTTAACATTGCAACAGGTGCTGCTGGCTGCAGCACCTGCTGCAATGTTAAAAAAGCACTATTTACATTTCCCTGCACTACATGGTATGCACCATGCAGTGCCTGCCACATGGTGCAGGGAAATGTAGGAGGCCAAGTGCACACACCAACTGCCCTTG
The DNA here is from genome assembly GCF_964204655.1 of Triturus cristatus. Classification (NCBI taxonomy): domain Eukaryota; kingdom Metazoa; phylum Chordata; class Amphibia; order Caudata; family Salamandridae; genus Triturus; species Triturus cristatus. Next base: position 457,218,881 of record NC_140586.1, on the reverse strand, counting down.
CACAAGGGGTGCCCTCAACTTGCCCTCAAAGTACATCCCTGCGAGCCTTTCCAGCATGATGAATACCTCTGTCGGACCAACGGCGGATGGGATTTCCACCTGCCAGGTGCACCGCTCGCCCAATCTGGCGGGCGGTAATTGGGCTTATGATGGCAGTGAACCTGCCACCTGCAGCCTGCCAGTGGCGGGTTCGCCACCATCATAATCAGCCCCTATACTGTTGTATGCAGACGACGTGTTGATATGTCAAGGGTATGTCCTTTTTGTTTCCCTTAATTAAGCAGGGGACATGAGTCGGTCCGCTGGACTGTGTCTGGCATTAGACACCATAAAGTATTTGATTGTGAATGTGTATCACTAGTAAAGGGACCTAATTGATGGAAATTTTGGTAAGGTTATTATACCAATTAGACATCTGTTTTCTTTTTGGACTGCCCACAACAGGCAGACTTGCCATTTCCAAGATGTTGATTTTACCGAGATTGTTGTACTTTTTTCAGCCCTACCTGTGGTTCTTAAAAAGCCCTTCTTTCGAGCCATATAGCCTCTACTTGTCTTAGTAATATTGGGCAATGATAGAAGGTGGGTAGTGTTATCTATTCTATATAGAAACAAATGAGAGGGACACCACAATTAAAGGGATGAAGGACTGGTATGGAGGGTCAATAATCCACACTCATAAATTTCTCAATCACTTTCTCAAGCAGACATCAAACTTCCGGCCCAACAAAGCAACTGCAGTCAAAACTAGTACCACATAAGTATCAAAATGCACAGAGTTTTAATGGTGGATTTACCAATCCTGTATTCAATATATAGAAATCATACATGTAAAATAGATGCCAACATTCTATTGATCATTCCAATGACATAAGAAACATTAAAAACACTTGATATTACATCAATTCAAAACATAAAACTATAACCCCACATTGCGGGGCAAAGACTATAAAAAGATAAAATACTTAAGATAAAGTAAAAAGAGAGATACATAAGACAACACATATATGTCTATTCAAATGATGCTAATCGGTTTTGATCATTAAACAAGATATATGATGTTTCCAAATAATAGTCATCTTTTGTATCATAAAGTTTGACAGATTTAGTACACATGATACGTCAACGTGTTTCGGTGGAATATGTAGATAGTTGCCACCTTCTTCAGGACTAAACATGACAAATAATCAGAATTCAAATCATTAAAAACTTGAGTTGGTAACAAGCTCATAGGTGAGAGTCATATGGAAATTTGGAATCCCATGAGAACTGTGTAATATTTTATCTCAAGGTGAGGAGGCACAACATAAAGCCAAAAGTTGATGGACCATTCTTGTATGCAGCATTCGCTTTAAGTTAGATCAATTCAAATGCCCATGGAATAATATCCAGGTAGGATTATTGTCCAAGGGAAGTTAATTATCCTTGGGTAAAAAAAATATCTTTACAAATTTTGCTGACTGAATGCCTATTGGGGTATCAAACGGGAAAGCAATACAGGATTATATGCGACCTCGTCATTTGAAGAGACTACCACAAGTATATTGGAAGAGGTTACCACAGAAATTCCTGGCGTAGCTGATTCCATGCACACATCTCACAAATGGACACACCCACTGACTGATATAGAACAATACTTCTGCCTTCTACATAACACAATGTTTTAGAAGGAAGGTTTTAGGCAGTCTGCAGAGACAGCATATCAGTGGATGACTGCTGTCCAGGACCTAACTTGGATTATGGAAGACAGCTCTAAGGCAGGATCAGAGGCTCAGAAAGCAGATACTGAGACAACATCTGAGAGAGAGTAAAATGGAGCATAATCTGGAAGTGATTAGTCAGTCGGCAGTGTTCCATCGGACAATGCATCTTCCAGTGATTCTGAGGGACACAATGATGGCAGTCATGCTGTCCTTTCACAAGTATAGTCTGTGGAAAAGCACACCTTTTCATTGTGCCAAGCCATTGGCGGCATGACACAATGCAAAGGTGTGCTTTTCCTTAGTAATCCATTTACCTCTACGGGACCATCTAGGGAACCAAGCAGCCTGTTTTTCATTGTTTGCTTTGTCTAGGAATTCTCTTGGATGTGTAAGTGTGACCACTTTTTGCTTTCTTTAAAAAGGTGTACTACTCCTGAATAATTTGTTTACCCGACTGGAACTGTCCAACTAACCGAGCAGCCCAGTAATATTGCAGCATCTGTTGTGTAATGTTTTTGCATGTATTGCTTAGAGGGTTCCTTATTGAATTGAAGATTCCATGCTTTCTAGGGAACTTTATCACATGACTGATGAGATCTGAAAAGTAACTGTGGGTTAAACACTGACATCCCCTCCCTAAGTTTCATTCAAAACAAGTTACGATTCGCCAGGAGATATCATATGTGAATAGACAGGATCTCTACATTTTCTTTGGGGGGGTTATCTAGCGTGAATTCGACCCGAAGGTATCAGAGCACTTTAAATAAGCACCTGTTGCATTACAGACAGACACATTCATTTTGTAAGGCACAGGGAGATTAAGTGATTTGCCCAGAGTCACAGAATGTTGAGCGTACCTGCCTAGACTCGAGCACAGTTTCCCAGCTTCAAGGACCACTGCTCAAGACAGTAGGCTACATCCTTATGTTAACTTGACATTAAATCCTAGGCCACTTTGGGATCTGCTCAGTGTCTTGTTCTATGTCATTGTATATATATGTTTGTCTGAGCACTACGTCATCTGCACTGATTTTGATACATAAAGAAATGCATATTGTCCTTATACTAAAACTGTGAAAATCATGATCATACTAGGCCTGGGCAAAAATTTCGTTCCGTTCGCGGAAATTGCGATAATTTGACATTTTTGCGTTCCGCGGAGAGCGCGAAAATGTCAAAAATTCCGGTTTCCGCAGCTTGGCGATAATTTGTTTCTTGCTCGCGCTGTAAAATAATACATTCTCGCGCGCGCGCGATCGCCTTACCTGAATCCCTGCGTTCGCCGACAAGTTTTCTTGATCCGGTCGCGTTCTCCATGAGATGTTGTATTGTTTTTAGCCATTTGCGCTGTCTCGCGACAGTTCGCGCCCGCAGTGACGTCATGCGTCGCGCGATCACGTCTTTCTTCTCGCGATCATGCACCGCGAGAACAACTCAAAACAAGATGGCCGCGCCCGCAAGCAACCACATGGGTAAGTTGGCGACCCGCAACCATGCAGAAAATCTCGCGAACATGCCGGAAAAAACTTCCGCATCTTCGCGATATTTCTGCTTGTTTGCGATAATTTTAAACATTCTCGCGATAATTTGCGAAGGTTAATTCCGCAAATTCCGCCCACCCCTAGATCATACAAGATATTGTGTCTAGTATCCTTTTTCAATAACATTGATTAGGACTCAAGATACTAATTGAGTTTTCACACTTTGAAAGCAAAAGTAGAAGCATATGTGAATGAGTCCCAAAAGATTTTTGTTTCGCTATTTCTTTAGGGAACTTAGGCAGCATTACCTAGCATTTTTGCCTTAGTTTCAAAGGTAGAGATGCTCACTCAATTGGAGGAGTGTATGCCTTTGAAGCCATTCTCAGACACCCTAACTTGTATCCACAAGCTGAGTGCACTGGAGGTGCATGAAAGACACATTTTTTTGAGATTCAAGTAGCTAGCAAAGGAAGGTGTTAGTATAAAAAAAGGGCCAAATGGGGGGGAGCTTTTTCCCACCTAGCACCTAAGCTTTGGAACTCACTCCCGTGGGAGATTAGATTCACATCCTCAGAGGCAACATTCAGAAAAAAACTGAAAACATGGTTGTTTACCGAGGTCATCTAATTGCCTGTTCTTCCGCTGTCATGCCATTAGTCCACTGCCTAGGGCTGGGAAGCCATTGGGTAGCCATGCGCTCTATAATTAACATTACATTTTTTTTTAACAGTATAAGTTTACTTGGCAAGAATATAGGATTAGTCAGGACTTTGATGAGGACAGAGACATGAACGGGTAGGAAAAGCTTAGGCTAGGTGTACTTTAACAGGGATATTGCATAGGTATAGGGGATAGGTAGAAGGCAGATAATAAAGGAAGTACAGATACACATGTCATTGGCCTTGGTTTGATCCTTTCCTATCATGAGCACTAGGACCAGCAACACAAGTGGGGCAGCTTTTTTATTGGCACAAGTGGGGTAATGCAGGGTGGTAGGAATGTTGTGGATTCCTATGGATTCTGGAAGTTTCCATCTCTGAAATGAAAGGAAAATGTGGAGTTTCAGGCAAAGTTTGAGGTTTGCAGAGCACTGAGCGTTAGAAAACCTCATGGGATCCTTGTAAGGCACACCACCTTGGAATCCCCTGGTTGTCAGGTTTTCAAAAATATCTGTGGTTCATAGCTGTGCATGGGCGGTGCAACAGCACAGCCCCAAATACTGCAGCTACCCCTATTGCTTATCTCTCAACATAGCAATCTAGGGTCTTTTTTATAATTATCTGTTGGCCCACCCACACAAGTTGGGTACCGTTATTATTGGGAGATGTGTGTGAACTCAGGGTAGTAGAACAATTGTGGCTTCCCACAGATGCCAGAACCTTCCTTCACAGAATTTGATGAAAATGTGTGTTTCTTACCGAATTTTGACTTTTTGCTATGTTTGCTTAAGTGCTGCCTGAGCTATGGTCTAAAATCCACAGCTACCCACATTGCAAAAAAGGGTCAAATTGTATTGTAAAAATGTGATGTACCTATGTTGTGTTCTGGGCCCTTTTCTGCCATGGACACTATACTTACCCACACAAGTGAGGCACCATTTTGATCTGGAGACTTGGGGGAATGCTAGGTGGAAATAAGTTTGTGACTCCCTGCAGATTCCAGAGCTTTCCATCACAGAATCCATGTTGTGTTTTGGGCCATTTCCTGTAGCTGGCACAAGGTCTACCCACACAACTGAGGTGCCATTTTATCTGGAAACTTGGGGAAATGCCGGGTGAAAAGAAGTGTGTGGCTCCCCATAGATTCCATTGCTTTCCATCACAGAAATATGAGAAAAATGTGTTTTTTAGTCAAAGTTTGAGCTTTGCACGGAATTCTGTTCAGAACAACCTGGTGAGATCCATGCAAGTCATCCTATGCCGGATTTCCCTAGGTGTTTAGTTTTCAAAAATCTGTAACTTTTCTAGATCTCCCTATGTGCCCTCTGACCTAAGGCCCAAAATCCACTGCTACCCACTTTGCAAACATAGGGTCCGTTTAGAGTGGAAAGACGTGATGTATCCATTTTGCATTTTGGGTTGTTTAATTTCACGGGCACTAGGCTTAACCACAAAAGTGAGGTACCATTTTTATCAGGAGACTCAGGGAAATGCTGGGTGGAAGGAAGTTTGTGGCTCCTTGCAGATTCCCAAATTTTCCATTATGTAAATGTTTTTTAGTCAATGTTTAAGGTGTGCAAGGCATTCAGGTTAAAAAGTCCTCGTGAGAGCCACGCAAGTGACCACACCCTGGATGCCCTAGGTGTTTAGTTTCCAAAAATCTGCAAGTTTGCTCGGTTTCCCTAGTTGGCGGCTGAGCTAGGGCCCAAAATCCACAGCTATCTACTCTGCACACAAAGAGCCCATTTTGAGTGGGATAAATGTGAAGTATCTATGTTGTATTTTGGGATGTTTCTTGTCACAGGCACTAGGCCTACCCACACAAGTGAGGTACCATTTTTATTGGAAAACGTGTGGAAGGATAAAATAGCAGAACATTTGTGATTACTAATTGGAATTTGCTGCATCTGTACCTTCCAAATGCAAGCTAGTGTATAAGAAGGAAGACATTTTGAAAAATACACTTTAAATCACATTCTAGGACTGGTACCCACAAATTTAGAGATGCACAAATAACTACTGCTTCTAAACTCCATATCTTGTCCCAATGCAAAAGTTTCCTTGATTTTTCATTCTCCATATTTCACCATTTGAATTGGATGCATCCAGCCACAGTTGAGGGGTAGCTGACCCCTAACCCTCAACCTACTAGAGGACTCCATCCCCACTGATTGAAGTGCCAGAAAGTGCAGCTGCATTGTGTTACCATGAGGGGGTTTGGCCTCCTCCCAATGAGAAGAAAATGAGAGGGCAAGCCCTCTGCTCAGGATGCATCTAGCCACAGTTGAGGGTAGCTGACACTCCCCCTCCTGACCCTCTGTGTACCAGGGGACTCCATCCCCCATTGATTAAAGCACTAGGAAGTGCAAGTGCATCATGTTGCCCTCAGGGGGTGGATACTCCACCTGCCGAGCATAGGACGTGCGCAGGCCAATCTCAGCCAAAGCATGGGCCAAGGCCAGGCCCGTACCTCACCCATCAGCAACCTGAGGAGGCCAGGCTGGGCATCCCCAGAACATATGCAATGCTGTTTAGCTGGAAAAACAGGGGAGAGCACTATATTTGTAGGATTGCTTGAATAAATATGGGAAATTGTAAAACAAATGGGCATAATTTGCAGCCCAACAAGTCAACAAGTATTGATATCATACTTGAGAGAGTGATTGGAGTAGGCAGTACCGAAATTGCACTGACTGAAGAAGGGCTATCCCTTGGGCACGGGAGTTGTGTTGGTGAGTCAGTGGATTCTTTAGGACTAAGTGGTAATGCCACACATGGGCCAAATTGCAGAGAACAAGGAGAAGACTTAGGAAATGACATTAACAATAAAAGCCTTCCTGATTCAAACTGTGGCGGAGAACTGTGAGTGGTTAACCAGTTCCTAAAAGCATCTCTAGCCCTAATTCCTCTCCAGAACCAGTGGTGAAACATAAAAAGACAGCACAATCACAATTGGGCAAGGCAGTGTAAGGGGGTGGAAATCTGTAGCTCCTTTGGGTGCCCTGAAAGTTCACATTATGTGTGCCCTACTGTTGGAGGCACTGGAGAAGAAAATGGCCCCTATATTAGAGTGTCTCACAGCAATCAATGGATATTTAAATGGTAAACCATCTTTCTGCATTAATTTTGGATGCATGTCACCTGGAGATAAAAACAGCAGTTCCTTGCCACCTAAAGCTGCAGTAGATAATCAAGATCAGCCTGACATGGCGAATTGCCCAAAACCCACCAGCTCAATTGTTTCATGATCTGAAATGTACTGCAGGGAGAGGGCCACTTCTGTAATGCTGTGTGACAAGAGGAACCCTGATTCATGCAGGGTAATGGGGTCACTGTTCAAGAGAAGGCTGGACCTGAAAACACTAATTTCAACACTACAATCTTAAATTTACCGAATGTGGTCCGTATGTTTTAATACTGGCGAGACTACCTTCTTTGAAGATGTCTCCAACTGAAACCTGCGAACGGGTCCCGAACAAGGCACACTGGTTAAAGGCAAATAAGCATCTTACTGACATTGAGGGACTAGATATTGTAATGGCCAGGCGGATTGGTTGGCTAGGGCATGACCCTAAGGATATTTCAGGTGATTGGATGGTTGTAAAGGTCAGGAGTACCAGGGTTGTATAGAGATTGTTAAATGTTGAATAAGGGGATGCATTCTCAAATTCCAGTAGAGTTACTTTACACCTGGGGTATTTATATAACCCTGCCAATGGAAGGAAATGCTGTCTTGACCCACCATCCATAATCATTCACACCCGGGATTGTTGTGTTCTAATCAGCCATGCCAGGGATTGTTGTGTTCTAATAGATACACTCCCCTGCAGGATTGTAATGATGTTAATTAACAGGGGTAATTACCCATGCACACTGGAATAGATAGATTAGAGAGCTTTGGGCCTTTAACCGCACAGCCACTTGCCAAAATCAGTAATTGATGAACAGCTTCAACCCAATCTATATAACCTTGCCAGTGGCTATGGAAAGCACTTCCTTTTTTTATTTATAAAAAATGTGTTTGTTTGATATTTCATGAAATACAAAATTACAACAGAAAGATCACCATTAATACATTACAGAATAACAAAATTCTTCAAATTAGCCATAAACAGATACCAACAAGGAATCATCAATGCCGGGCAAAAAAATGTATTTGAAGTACCCAGTAGCTTATTTGAACAGAGAGACCCATGGCCGATACTGGCCCCCAGATCCTCCCCCTTTAATTTTTCCCTTTTTGCCCTTCCATTCGTAAAGTGCTATTTCTAAATTGTAAACATGCAGGAAGCACCCCTTCCATTGCTGAAAAGTCGGGGGTAAAGGGTCGAGCAATGCTGTGGCCACAGAGCCTCAAAACCGTCCTAGCTATGAGAATTAGACCCTCTTCAGCCCCTCTGTCAATTTCATCTACCTCTACCACCATAAACTGGGGAGTCAGAGAGATATTAACTTTAAGAATGACACCAAAGAAGCCTATCAATTCCAAGCCAAGTGGCTTTAGATTAGGGCAGTTGGAGAACTTATGAACCAAATCCGCATCAGATGCCTGGCATCTAAAACAACTAGTTGCCACATCCCCTCCCCATTTGCCAATTTTTGCTGGATTCAATTACAGATCAAAAATCGTTTTATAATGTTGTGATTGCAGATTTGCTGAACACAAAATTGACACACCAAGATCGAGTGATTTAAAGAAGCAGGAATCCAATACATTGAGCCTAGTCTGCCACTTCATGTTATGCTTCTCCAGATGGTCCGGGATCCCATCCAGTAAACAGCCATATATTTGTGAAATTGAGGGGCCGGTATCCTTTGTTAGCATTTCCATTAAGGGAATCTGAGCAAAGCCCGCTGCCCCCCCAACCTTCCTCAAGAGAAAGTCCCTCAGCTGTAAATATTTTTAAAAATCTCGAGACCCAATATTAAATCTGTCCTTAACCACTTCAAAAGACATAATATGCTCCCCTCCTAATTGATCTCCAACCCTTCCAAAGTCCCCCAGCTCCCATCTGGCTAAATAATTATCCTGAAAAACCCTGGGGAGCTGATAATTCCTCTGGAAAGGAGAATACCTACTAAATCTGCCCACCCCGATTTTTTTTCCGGACACACGCTCAATTCTGAAAAGAAGTGATCAGAGTTTTGACCCAAGTTCTTTTAAAGTAACCCGTCTCAAAAAACTTCAACAAACAGCCATTGGCAGTTGTCCCTTTCAAAAGCTCATAAATTGAGTGGACATAACCCAAAACATCTCCGTCCATTGCTTTGCTAATAAATGATGGGCTATAGTGTTGAAAGGCAGACGCTAGGTAATTTAACTTTAAATTGGGGAGCCCTCACCCTCCCCTGTCTTTGGGTAGGAACAGATATGCATTGGCCTTCGTAATCCTTCCATAGGACCAGATTAATCTTGCCACCAATCTCTCAATAAATTTAAACCAGTCGTTATGGACCCCATAGGAATCGTACGAAAAACATGTAGCAGCTTTGGCAATATCATCATCTTAACAAGATTACATCTCCCCATCAACTAAAATCCTTCTTGATCTTTTTCATAATAGGGGATATATTTGAATCAACTATACATTCCACCTTAGCTGTAATACTAATTCCCAAATAAATAGCTTCCTCTACAATCGTACTATCCGATATTTATTTATCAAAACCTGGGATTTTACTTAGTTATAAAAAAACTCTGACTGATTCCCAAATGCTTCTGGTATCGTTTCCACAGAGCAGAGAGCCCTGTCTGAATCCGTAGTGATTATTGCCACGTCATCGGCATAGGCCAGTACTTTGGTGTCCCAGCCCTGAAGACTAACAGGAGGGATGCCCAGAGAGGCTGCCAGTCTCCTAAGGAAGGGATTGATGTACAATGCAAATAGCAGGGGGGAAGAGGAATAACCCCGCTTGTTCCCCTCTCAATCGAGACGGGCTCAGGTTCTTCTCCCATTATTTGTAATCATGTGTTGGGATTCAGATCCATTACCCAAATTTCATTGATAAAAGACGCCCCCAGGCCGGTAGCCTCCCTAGTCAGCCAAGGATATTCCCATGACACCCTGTCGAATGCCTTCTTGGCATTGTGTAAAGCAACCCCCATTGGTTTTGTGAGGACTTTGGTGGCATCAAACAATGTGATTACTCGCTGTACATGGTCGGCAGTACCTCTCCCCTGAATAAATCCATGCTGTTTGGGTGACACAAGATGCCGTATTACCCTACCTAGCCAGCTCGCAAGAATTTTAGAATACAACTTGACATCAATATTTACCAATGTAATTGGTCTATAGGAGCCCAAAACTGTAGGATCCTTACCTTTCTTTAAAGAAATTACAACATTAACAGTTTTCCAAGAGCCCAGCGGGAATGCACCGTCTCTAACTGCTTTAAGCAGCCCAAGCATTTCCTGATGGATTTCTTCAAAGAAAACTTTGTAAAACTCTAAAGGAATCAAATCTGTTCCTGCTGCTTTCCCTGATGGAAGAGCCTGGATATCCTTCTGAAACTCTTCCAAAGAGAAATCTGCCACTCATAGGGATCTCTCATCCTGGGTAAATTTAGTGCAGGGAAAAAAAAACATAAATTCCTCTGATGCCTGCAAGCACCCTACTGACACAGCTTCATAAAGAACACAATAAAATTTCCTGAATGCCTCTCTGACCTCAACTGGGTCTGTTAGCACATTGCGTTGCATGCTCCTTAACTGGATGATATGCCCTCCAGCCTGCTGTTGCCTTGTCCTAAATGCAAGAGTCTGCCCCACCCGTTCACTTTACTCATTACACTTCTGACTTTTAACTAGGAATCTCCCAGCAATTTTCTTCGCCGTAATTTCATTCAGGCGTGTCTTGGTTACATCTATTAAATTCAACCCCGGTGTTAAATCACACCCCCCTCGCCACCTCACTGATCAGTTCTACTTCCAGGAGACTACGTTTTTAATAAAGCTCTTTAATCTGTTCCTGTCTGCTCTTTTGCTTAGCAAGACTAAATCCCAGGGTTTCCCCTCTTACTGCAACCTTGAAAGCATCCCAAACAATACCGGGAGAGGAGCTACCCTTATTAATATTAAAATATCGTGTGATCCAGCCCTTCATATGCTTCACATATTCCAGGTCAGTCAAGAGAGCCATCTCGAAGGTCCATTTTCTCACCTCATTTCCTAATCCCTCAAGGGGGGTTTCAAATACAATAGGGTTGTGATCAAACATTACTCTGGTAAAGAGGTCAACCTGGGCTCCCTTAAGCAATACCTGAGATACCCAAAAATAATCCAGCCTGGCAAACTTCCCATGAGGGGCTGAGCAATAGGTATATCCAGGTTCTGAGTTTTTTAGACTGGGCCAGGAATCAATCAGCCTGATAACCTGCACAAGATTTTCAAAGGATCATGAAGTTTGAGCTTTATGCCCAGCCCAGCGAGTTCTGCTATCAGTGGACCTCCCTCAAGACACATTTAAATTTAAGTCCCCACATACTATATACGGTGTAGGCCAAGAAGGCAGTTCAACAGCTAAGAAATGAGATAAGCCGGGGTCATCTAAAACTGGAGCATAGATTGAACACAGTGTAAAGGAGCCATGGCCTACTTTACACTCCATTATAGCCCATCAGCCATGTTTGTCAACTGAGATTCGACTAGGTATGACACTATTTCCTTTAACTAAGATGGCTACCCCCTTAGTACTTATGTCCTGAGTTGTATTTCATGCAGAATTCAGAATGGCGCTGTCATTCTGGGCTATATGGGTCTCTTGGAGGCAATACACATTTCCTTTTAGAAATGTAAGATCTTCGTGCACCCTTCTTATTTTAAAGCTGTCACTTAACCCACCAATGTTGATAGTGGCTATACGAAGCTTAGCCATTCCCCACCAACATTGCTTTAACCATAAGCATTACCCACCTAAGTCTGACACGGACCAGGCTAGAGTCCCACCTGGATAGGCTGAATTCCGTGAAAACCTGCTTCACATCCTTCAATATCACTGTGACTTCCAACATGCTCAGTGTACCTTGCTGCAATTTGAGTGCCATACCATACAGCACCTTTCCCCTAACTCTTCATTACACCCTCACCCAATAAGACCCCCATTCCCACTCCCACCACTGAAAGCAGCCAGACGAACCAGGTCTGTGTGATGAAGATGGTGTGGTACACAGTGAGCTCCCCCACTATACCCACCTCCACAATCAAATACATCAGTGTAATAACCTCAAAGCTCTCCCTCCTTTCCCCTTACTCAGTGGGCACCCCCTAGTCTAATATATGTGCCCGGTAAACCTGAATTACCAAACAATGTGAACAGAAAAAAACACCTTAATTAAGCATAGCTCAGAACATCCTAAAAGACAACACAAGAAGCTGTACATTGCTTCTGCCTGCCAGAATTTGTCCAAGATAGGCTCTAGCTTATATTTCAGATGTAAAGAATTTTACAGCCCCTCTAACTAGTGTTTTCAATCTGGCTGGTGCGAGCGGAAAGGCTTCACATCTGGCATCCTGATAAGGCTTGATAACCTGCCATAGGTGCCACCTGCGCTCTACCATTATATGGCAGAAGTCAGGTTGGACAAAAAAAGAGGCTTCTTGGAATTTCCTTCTTGCCTCTGTGTGAGCCTTCTCAAATATAGCTTGGAACAGTAGAAAATTACCAAAAAAGACTAAAATTGTTCTTGGACACCCTTGATCTCTGCTGGCTTGTGTATACTTATAGAGAGGTAATGGAAACCGGTGGACCCTTTGGACATCAGACTACCAGTTCAATCCTGCAAGTTGGGGAAAGGCACTCCTGAGACAATCTAGCATAAAGGTTTGAATGTTGTCCCCTTCTAGGCCTTTCTCAATCCTATGGAAAAAATTGTTCCTCCTGTGACGATTCTCCAGATCCTCCAGTTTCCATAGGACATCTGTAGGCTGGGCACAATGAAACTTAGCCTGCTCTCTCACCATTGCCAGCTCAGTCTCCACCACAGTAGTTCTCTCTTCTATACTATTAAGCCACTCACTGATCTCAGTGCAAGCCTTCCTGACCTTCTGGATCGCACCTTCCACTTTTTTTTATGGTCAGCCTGATAAACTTCACAACATTTTCAAAGGCTCTTGAAGTTTGCACTTTACACCCAGCCCGGCGAGTTCTGCTATCGCTGGACCTCCCTCAAGACAAATTTAAATTTAAGTCCCCACATACTATATACGGTGTAGGCCAAAAAGGCAGTTCAACAGCTAAGAAATTAAACAGGCTGTGGTCATTTAAAATTGGAGCATAGATTGAACACAGTGTAAAGGAGCCATGGCCTACTTTACACTCCATTATCAATCAATCAATCAATCATGGAACTTATATCGCGCACTACTCACCCGTAAGGGTCTCAAGGCGCTTGGGGAAGGGGGTCTGCTACTGCTCGAACAGCCAGGTCTTGAGCTGTTTCCTGAAGGCCAGGTGGTCCTGGGTCATCCGCAGGTGGACGGGTAGGGAGTTCCAAGTCTTAGCTGCCAGGTAGGAGAATGACCTTCCTCCAGCGGTGGCTCTCTGGATGCGAGGGACGACGGCGAGGGCGAGGTTAGCGGAACGTAGCTGGCGGGTGGGCGTGTAGAAGGTGTGGCGGCTGTTGAGGTACCCTGGGCCTAGGTCGTGGAGGGACTTGTGTGCGTGGGTGAGGAGTCTGAACGTGATCCTCTTGTTGACAGGGAGCCAGTGCAGGTCTCTCAGGTGGCACGAGATGTGGCTGCGTCGGGGGACGTCCAGGATGAGTCGGGCGGAGGCGTTCTGGATACGCTGAAGTCTTTTCTGAAGCTTGGCTGTAGTACCGGCGTAGAGGGTGTTTCTGTAGTCTAGTCTGCTGGTGACGAGAGCCTGGGTGACCGTCTTCCTGGTCTTGGTCGGGATCCATCGGAAGATCTTTCGGAGCATGCGGAGGTTGTGGAAGCAAGCTGAGGAGACGGCGTTGACTTGTCTGGTCATCGATAGGGAGGAGTCCAGTATGACGCCCAAGTTGCGTGCGTGGTCCGTCGGTTCAGGTGCGGTGCCTAGTGCCGGGGCCCACCAGGAGTCGTCCCATGCGGAGGGTGATGGTCCCAGGATGAGGACTTCTGTCTTGTCCGTGTTCAGTTTCAGGCGGCTGATGTTCATCCAATCAGCGACGTCTGTCATCCCTTCGTGCAGGCTGGCTTTGGCGGTGTCGGGGTCTCTGGAGAGGGAGAGAATCAGCTGGGTGTCATCGGCGTAGGAAATGATGTTGAGGTTGTGTTGGCGTGCGATGGCAGCGAGGGGTTTCATGTAGATGTTGAAGAGAGTGGGGCTGAGCGACGATCCTTGCGGGACACCGCAGATGACTTCGGTGGCCTCGGAGCGGAACGGAGGGAGGCGTACTCTCTGTGTTCTGCCGGAGAGGTATGAGATGATCCATTCCAGAGCCTTCCCTTGGATGCCGGTGTCGTTGAGGCGTTGGACTAGTGTGCGGTGGCAGACAGTGTCAAATGCTGCGGAGAGGTCTAGGAGGATGAGTGCCGCTGTTTCGCCGTTGTCGAGCAGGGCTCGGATGTCGTCGGTGGCTGCGATGAGGGCGGTCTCGGTGCTGTGGTTGGCTCTGAATCCGGACTGTGATGGGTCGAGGGATCCGTTCGCCTCGAGGAAGGCTGCCAGTTGCTTGTTGACGACCTTCTCGAGCAAATTTCCACTCCCACCACTGAAAGCAGCCCGACCAACCAGGTCTGTGTGATGACGACGGTGTATACCCACCTCCACAATCAAATACATCAGTGGAATGACCTCAATGCTCTCCCTCCTTTCCCCTTACTCAGTGGGACAACCCCTATTCTAATATATGTGCTCGGTAAACCTGAATTACCAAACAATGTGAACAGAAAAATCACTTTAATTCAGCATAGCTCAGAGCATCCCAATAGACAACACAAGAAGCTAGACATTGCTTCTGCCTGCCAGGATTTGTCCAAGATAGTCTCTAGCTTGTATTTCAGATGTAAATAATTTTACAGCCCCTCCTACTACTGTTATCAATCTGGCTGGTGTGAGCAGAAAGGCTTCAAATCCAGCATTCTGATAAGGCTTGGTAACCTGCCATAGGTGCCACCTGCGCTCTACCATTATATGGCAAAAGTCAGGTCGGACAAAAAAAAGACCTCTTGGTATTTCCTTCTTGCCTCTGGGTGAGCCTTCTCAAATATGGCTTGGCGCAGCAGAAAATTACCAAAAAAGACTAAAATTGCTCTTGGACACCCTTGATCTCTGCTGGCTTGTGTAGACTTATAGAGAGTTAACGGAAACTGGTGGACCCTTTGGACATCAGACTACCAGTTCGGTCCTGCAAGTTCAGGAAAGGCACTCCTGAGACAATCTAGCATAAAGGCTTGAATGTTGTCCCCTTCTAGGCCTTTCTCAATCCTATTGAAAAGTTTGTTCCTCCTGTGACGATTATCCAAATCCTCCAGTTTCCATAGGACATCTGCAAGCTGGGCATCATGAAACTTAGCCTGCTCTCTCACCATTGCCAGCTCAGTCTCCACCACTGTAGTTCTCTCTTCTATACTGTTAAGACACTCGCTGATCTCAGTGCAAGCCTTCCTGACCTTCCTAGGTTTTGTGACCTGCCTAGTTGTTTTACCATCCGCACGAGTCTCTGCGTGATGCTCTTTAATTGAATCCAAAATCAGGGCCAGAGCTGGATCTATAGTTGTTGTCCCAACAGCCTGCGGTACAGCCATGGATGTCCCAGTCTGAGCAGTACTGTCTCTAACATCCCCAGTATTTTCATGTGGGAATAGTCCCATTTTAACCCGCTGCCAGTGATGCATTGCTCCCTGTTCTTCTGCAGGTCTGAGTTGTCCTAGCTATTCCGACGTCTCTGGCGTTTCAGGGCTGTCTCTGTTGCTTCAAGTGTGCTGGAGCTTGATGTAGAAGAGCTACACCCAGCCGCACGGAGACCGAAGTTAGAGCCGTCAGTGTGAGAGCCGTCTCTGAGCGAGAAAACTTTGTCAGCCTCATCAGATGTGAGGTCGGCCACTGCAAAACAGTTAGGCTCTGTATTGTAATCCGGCTCGCTTGAGGCTCCTCCCGTAGCTACAGGACGAGAATCATTCACAACTCTGAAGTTTTTGCCTAGGGCCCCCTCTGACTTCTCTCTGCTGGTGCTATCCACTTCACCCTGCTCACCTATTGCCCTTAGTAATGATTGCCCCAATGCACTGGAAGAAGATCCCTCGCCCGATGGCACCTCAATCTCTCCCACCGTCACCAGAGGTACCAGAGGAATCCCAGACTGATTATCCGGAAAAGGGGCACCACTCCAATCCATTTTGTCACTATCTGGCTCCAAGATAGTTTGCTGGGGTTTGGGCCCCCACTGCATCCTTAAGCCTGAAAAAATCGGTGATAGCCGGTTGGGGTAGGACAAGATTGTCTTTACTGTGCCCCAGATCCCACTCCTCTGGGGCCTGAGATCCCCCTGTTTTTTTAACTAGATCCTGGGAGCAATCTGGTATATTCCTCCTAATCCATCATCTTACCTGCATTCCCCTCCATGTAAACTGGGGGAGACTTATGTCTCGGCGTCTGTTCTGCAGTCCAAACTGAAGAGGGCAGCATTTCTCCTCTCTCTTTAGGCTGTTGAGCCACTTTCTGAGACATGGTGCACCGTGCTGTTGGGGTTGGCCTTGTGAGAGAGTCCTGAACTGGCTCTGCCAATGCCCTGGAGATTCTTCATGTTAGACCCGCCCACCTGCACCAGAGGCCACTGCAGGGTTGTGTCAGGAGCTCCAGAACAGCCGTCGGCACACGGGCACACCTCCTCAGGAAATCCAACGTGGAGGACTTGCTCACCATGCTGTCCCAGGGACCTGCCACAGAGACATAACTAGTCTGCTCTCCAGCACTCACCGGAAAAGCAACTCCGAGCCATCAAGCCACCAGGGAAATGAAGCACTCTGACCCTCAAAGGAGGTAGGATGGGGTAGAGGGTGCAAGGCTTGGAGCACAGACGCAAAAGACCTATGCTGCCGCCATCTTGCTTTCCTCCCCTTCAAGTGTAGCTATTCCTAGATTACTAAATATATCAGCTCCAAAAAGTCCTCTATCAATCGACCAGTGACCATTAAGGACAATGAGCTAGAACATTGCGGGGCTCCGTAATAAGTTGGCTTTGCCAGAGTGGCAACAGCTTACCAGCACTTGTGATATCCTGTTGATGCAGGAAACTTCGGCCGTGGAGTCTCTAGATTTTTAGGGTTTTCTCTGATTTAGTTCCCCGATCGCTTCCACACATACAGGTAGAGTATCGGGAGATTTAACTATTTGGATTAACCTGTAACTTGAAGGAAATGTAGAGGCCCTTAATGTACCAGGGAACGATTTCCAGGCAGTTCTCTTTAAGGTGCATCCACCCTTGCAAATAATAGATTTTTACAATAACAATTTTTTTTATGTGCCAAACCAGAGGTGTCCAAAGCTTTTTGGATATATCTCCTCCCTTGTGGAACAAGCATCAGAAAAGGGGCACCACTTATTCTTATGCATTGGAGGGAATTTTAATGCTCAAATGCCAAGGATGCACAGTTATGCATTGGCAGAAGGGAAGGCAATGGAGATACAAGTGGCAGGGAATCGGAAGGTGTTATCACTGTAGCCAACATGTTAAACACAATGGATTGTGCAGGGTCTAATAACTTAGCCATACCAACTTTCAGGGGTAGGAACTGCTACGCTGTAATTGATTATATTTTCATTTCCCGTAATCGTACACGATTCCCATTCAAAAGTAAAATTATAGACACTAAATTTTGGGAATCATAACTTGGTTAAACTTAAGCTAGAGGTACCATTTCGGAAAAAGTTCAAGGCTGTGCCCACTCTCATAGATGTATTGACTCCCACTGACAACCTTAGAGTATGCTGGAAAAAGTCAAATCCCAGTATTCTTTTGAGAAAAATTATCATGGAGAACATTGATTTAATTTTGAATTGCCTATCTGAGGAGGTCGATAAAGGGAAGGTGATTGATTCATTTGTGGCTCTATGTGATACTATTAGAAACTCGATATCTAAGAATGATGGTCCAGCGCCCCAGATTCCATGATGGTTTAATGGTGAATGTGCCAGGGCAACCCGCACATTGCGTAAAGCCTTAGTTATCAAACCCAGATATCAGGCTCTTATTACTATCCTTTGGAAACAATCTAGGTGGAAATTTAGACAAAGACAAAATTAAATTCTAAAGCAGCATGGGAGACACTTAGGCATACCTCCCGCACCAAAAGTAGTAAGCTCTTCTGGGGAGCACAAACATATATGCATATATTAGATCAAAGATTGTCTCATATTAACTGCCATGTAAGCATTGAAGTCTGGACAACTCATTTCTCACAAATCTATTCTGTTTCTGAGGGAAACGTTAGTTTCTACCCCCATCGATATAGCTTTGCCAGAAAACATCAAGAAAAGCTTAATAAAAACATTATCATTAAAAAAGGTAAGGAAGCACAGTGTGCAGATGTGTCCACTTTAGAATGTCCAGCCTCAGTGAGAGGTGGTGGGTTGCTATGAAGTGACTATAAGTTCAGTTATGTCATACAGTGAGGCACAATGCCCTATCTGATTTAGTACAAATTTCTTTACAGGAAGTGATTGTGGATATATCACAGAGTACCGGGGGTAAAGCCCCATGACCCGATGGGGTCTCAATTGATTCAATCAAAAGAAATATTAATTTATGGCCCCCTTTATTAGATAATGTTTATAAAACCTTACAGGGTTGACTGCCCCTAGCTCCTGGACAAGTTTAATAATAGTACCCATTTGAAAGAAGAGGGACTGCTCTAAACTACAATCCTACCGACCCACTTCATTAATAGATATCCTGGCAAATATTCTTCGCAGCGTCTTACACAAGGCAATCAATGATTGGGCCACTGATCCTGCACGAAAGCCAGTATGACTATTATGCAGGAATTGCATAATAGAACAGTACCTGAATTTAAATTTAATAATTGGGAAGTATACAGTGGCAAGGCGCGTACTGATCTATTTAGCTTAAATGGACCTGAACATGGCATTGGATTGTGCTAACAGATCAAAGTTATGAAAAAATATTTAGAGTTGGGTCTAGATGGTGAGCTTGTCAATATGCTAATAGTATTGCATACAAATACAAATGCCAGAGTGAGGTTTGGACAGAGGGGCAAAATCACAGATAGATTTATTATTGGGCCTGGAGTAAGTCAAGTTGTGTGCTTGCCCCCCTGCTTTTATTTTATATATCAATATTCTCAAGTTCCCATCTGACTAGTAGCACACAGGATGTACACAAAATCAACAGCATATCTCTCCCCCCATTACTCTATGCAGATGATGCTGTTTTAATGGCCCACACCTGGAAGGCTCTAGATTGATGACTGACTTTTCAAAATCTTATATTATGACCTGTTTATTGAAGCGTTCACGCATTGCTAGCATTACTGTTAGCTCCAATAGGTTGCTAAATGCTGAATATTTCCCATATTTGGGCATTACTGTTGGTGCTACTGGAACTTGGGATTTCCATATTTCTCAAAGCAAGTTAAAGCTCACACGAGCAATAGGATTCCTGCTGAGCCTTCATAGCCTGTGGGGGAAGGTTATCTTTGGTGCAGATATTTAATGCACAATATATCCCAATCACAACATATTTGGCAGGAATTTGGGGTTTCTCAGATTGCCCAGCATTACAAAGAGAGGAAAATGGATTTTGTAGAAACATTTAGGTGGCTCCTATATCAACCTCTTATATTTGCCATGAAGAGCTAGAATTGACATACCCGAGCAACTTCATTTGCACAACACCTCTCAAGTTGTGGTTATCTATCTGACAGTTGGAGGAACGTCACTTACAATACTATTCAGACTCTACTGACTATTCAGTTCACCTGTTTCTAGTAGCGCAAGGGTCATACAGAATACCAGACTTGCAGTTTATTATGTGTATTATTCATTCATCCATCCCACAAATCAACCAGGAATATCCAAGGTACCATAAAGCAATCTAAAAGTGACCGCTCTAAGGAAGAAAAAGAATATGTGCGACCCAGTCACAATATGTTGCTTATACTTTGTTTTGGTGCGAGAACACTTCGAGTCCTGTTAAGAGGTAACTATCCATTATAGGTTAATGATTGCAAACTAATAACAGGCATTAATTACTTGACGAAAATACTTAGAATAAAGAGCAACCGCAGGACGTGATTCCATTAGTCTACTGTTGAAGCCACAAATCTAATATAATGTCACGGAGAGTGAATGCTTCTGTGTTATGTTTCCCATATAGGTTCTCAAATAACGTGTAACAGTCACAACTAAAACCACAAAGTGTGCTAACTATATAAGAGCCATTTGACAGGTTCACTGGAAAGGGGTATATAGTTAGATGACGACAAAAATAAACATACACTGCAGCTAATACAGAGTGGTTCACTTTCACTTGCATTGCTGCTGAACACAGAAAAAATACGAAATTGTCCTAATCCATATTTTGAAAAAAATACTTTTTTATTTTTTGTGCCAAACACTACATCTACAGATAATGTATTTACTGGGTGTTATTTTATGGTATTCACTTGATTGACAAACCTGTCATAATGTTATCGCATTACAAATAATTAATGAATATTAGATTGCAAGTGCTAAACAGGAGAACAAACACCTCCCCTAGCTACTTCAAATGAGAATTTTGCTTTCCATACTCGTGTGCATCCAGTCTTTCCTAAGTTGATGATACCAATGCAATTCTTTTTAAAATCTACCAATATGTTGATTGGCAGACAATGAAAGTCATTTCCATGTGGCAGAAGTTGAGTCGGCTATTTGAAATTATTTGGCAGTCCTTGCTGAGCCTTAGCACGGATCTGTCCACATTTCTAATACCACATTGTAAACGAAATTAGTTGGCATCGTTTGCAGATATATGAAGGCCAGCTTAAAACGAGCATGGCAAATCAAATTGCTGTCTCATTCCGTGTGAGCATACTGGCAAGGAATGTGAAATATTAATCCTCTGCTTAGCTTCTATCCTCTTGCATGTCAAAGAGACTACATTTATCAACTGGGAAGCAAAATGTGATATCTCTTTTGAAAAGACAGTATGGACATAAATTAGCTTTTAAATATTTTAGACCCCTACAAATGAATTTTAAAGATATAATGTCAACCTTCAAGTAAGCTTATTTCTTGTACATGTTTTCAAATATTGTATTTTTGCACATAGGTTGGTGGGTAAGGCCAAACACCATTCCAGTTCTAATGTAATTTTGTGGCAGTCTCATTACCTGCAGAATAGGTTCCGAGAGGACCTGGAAAGAAAGTATTGGCTATGGTAATCCCAGATACACTGGCAGGAGAACACACATTTCGTATTTTCTTTAGCATCTTAATGCATTCTAAAATGTGTAGTGTTGGTTCAACGTGAACACTTTTTCTAATATTTCAGATATAAATCATTTGTAAAAGGAAAGGCAAGCTGTTAAGTATTGGCTCCCAAATGAAAAAACAACAATACAGCCAGCAGCAATTCTGTGTAGCTGGCTGCAGAAGGGAGGTGGGGGTCAAATGCTACAATAGACCATTGATTCTTCAGCTTAGTCTGCTGCCCCCATCATGCAAGACTCAATGCAGCTATGGTTGTTTTTATTTCACATCAGGTTGCAATTCTTTATCCCAGCAGAGTACTTTCTGCAACATCAACTCCCATGGCCAAGTAAAACTACTACTACTACTTTACTATTGTTATTGGCTTTTGGTACATCCAATACGGTAGAAAGTAGGAGTAAGGTTTATCCTGCCAAATATAGCCTCCCAATGTAACCAATGTAGCCTTTATTCTGAGAAGAAGCCAATACTTAAAAAAGGGTTATATTTAGTCAAATTGGACAGGTTTAATGTGTATTTCCAAGGGGATATGTTGCTCTGTGACTTACAAAAACGATGGATTTATCATCTAAGTGACTTGTGGAGACATAATGTCTGAACAGTATTTGATAACAAATAGGTGCATGGGATAAAGGGGGATGCCAAAGAACCTAAGTTCAAGTATCTGTTTGACATGTTCCATTATGAGGAGTAATGAGTCTGAGGAGCAAATCAAAGAGCTGTGCATTAGACAATGAATTCCATGGGAGGGCACTTCCACTAACTGGGTGCAAGTAAAGATCATGTCATACCTCAGTTCTTCATTCTGGTAGTTCCAGACAGAACACCGTCCTGCTGTATCTTTTCCTGGTCCTGTTTCCTGAGCAGAACTTCAGGGAAAGAAAAACCTCCAGCTATCTTGAAACCACACCTGGACCATTCCTGAGTGAGACCTGACACTTCAAGTGGTGCCTCTCTAGTCCTGGACCGTTGGATGTGGTTATAACGTTGTCCAGAAAGTTAAATTCCAAAACATAGAACATATTTTCTGAGTTTGACTCAGTGACACATGACTAGATGTCCTTGGTTGGTGCTTTGATCTTTTAGTTGCTAGTTTTTTACTTAAACTTTAAAAAAATCATAATTCCGATTCCACTGATTCGATTTTTGTCATTTTGGAGACTAATATTTCATAAAAATGTACTCTATTTCTCTAATTTGGTGTGGCATTTTTCTTGTTTGGTGTTTTCACTTTATTACTATTTATGTGCTGCAGAAATACTTTGCATATTGTGTGTAAGTTAAGCCTGACTGCCTATATGCCTAGCCACCAGGGGGTTATGCACAGGTTAACTGAGTGACTTTCGTTATTCACCCTGTTAGAACTGGGGGTCTCTTGTTGGCATAGGTAGGTACCTTTGACCAAATAGGGACCCTTGCTTCTAAGTCAGGGAAAGGGGATAACACTACTGGATAACCCCTGCTCACCCCCTTGGTAGCTTGGCACGAGCAGACAGGCTTATCTTAGAGGCAGTGTGTTAAGCATTTGTGAACACATACAGTAATACAGTGAAAACACTACAGATGGACACCACACAGGTTTTATAACACTAAGTATTCTTTATATAGACTTAACACAAGACCACAAACGACAACAATCCACAATACTGTACTCAAAATTGACTTAAAGATGGTAGAAGTAGCTTAGTTCAAGCTGATGGTAAATGCGACACAGTTCTCACAAAAGTACCTGGATGCGTAACGCAAAATAAACAAAAGGCTCGCAGCGTTGGAGATGCGCCGGTTCCTTGCTTCGGGGAGACGATGCGTTGTGTCTCAATGCTTCCGCAGAGTAGGGGATGCGTCTTGATCCTTACCGGAGAGGAGGTGATGCGTAGATTCTCGTGCTGCAGCCCGGTTGCGGTGCGGCAAGATTGTGCCTCGATGCAATGTGACAATCTGGTGCGATGCGATAAGATGGCACCCTTGATGCGACGATGTTGAGACGGTGTGACACGCCCTGGCAGCCTTGCGGCACTCTGTACTTTGGAGCCGCAACAGGTACGCTTCTGAGAGATGCGGTGGTGGCACGCTTCTCCGGCGATGCGATGACTACAGCTGCGGCGGCGACATGCTTCTTTACGGTGCGTCGCGCTTCCAGCTCCCAGCGACACGCAGGCTTCTGCAGATAGAATTCCCAGCAAGGAAATTCAGAGGGGAGCTGGTGGTGAAGTCTGTTGTCCCTGAGACTTCAGCAGGAGGCAAGCACAAGTTCAAGCCCTTAGAGAAATATTCTGCAAAATGATGAAAGTTCTGTAAAAGTTCCTTCTCCTCTCCTTGGCAATGAAGCCACCACTGCAGGCCAATCCAACAACACAGCACACTGGCAGGGGGGCAGTCCAACTCCTACAGCCTCCTTTGGTTCTTCTCCTTGGCAGAGGTTTCTTGTTGTTGTTCCAGAAGTGATCTAAAGTTTTGGGGTTTGGGTCTCCATATTTATACTGCTTTTCTCTTTGTTCTCTGAAGGCAGAGAGGCCTTTGCCTGGTCCAAACCAGTTCTGCTCAGTCCTGGAGCACTTTCTTTACATGACTCCTTCTTTCCTTTCAGAGTGCAGGGCAGATACATCAGACATACCACAGGAGGTGGAGCCAGCATTGTGGAGGGAAGGCACAGCCCTATTCAGGTCCCAGGTGCAACTCCTCCCACCCATCAACATGCAGATCTTCCTATTTAGCCCTGTGCTTACTCACCCTCTACCCTGGAATCACCAGCCCCTGTTACTCACAGAACCAGACACACAATACACAACCTAGCAGAGGCAGGCTTGGACAGTTAAGCAAGAATATACCTACTTTCTAAAAGTGGTATTTTGAAACACAGAATGTTAAAACCAACTTTACTAAAAGATGTATGTTATCATTCTGAGTTCAGGCATACTAAATTCGAATTTCTGCCATGTTCCCTGAGTCAGTTAGGATTATAAGATGTAATAATAAAACTGCTCATTCTAGCCTATGCGGAGCAGGTAGCCTTGCAATAGTGAAAACCGAAATGGCTGTAATTCACTATTAGGACATGTCACACACACCAGGGCATGTCCTACCTTATACTTACAATGCACCCTGCCCTTGGGCCTACAATAGGGGTGTCTGATATGAAGATAAGGGAAGGTTTAGGGACTGGCAAGTGGGTGCACTTGGTCAGTCAGCATGGCAGTACCAGACTGCACATAGGCTCTGCAATGGCAGGCCTGAGACACACTTTACAAGCTGCTTCTGTGGGTGGCACAACCAGTGCTGGAGGCCCACAGGCAGAATTTCATTTACAAGCCCTGGGCACACTTGGTGCACTGTACTAAGGTCTGACAAGTAAATCAAATAACCCAATCATGGAGTCACTAATCATTACATCAATTTAACATAGGGAGCACTTGTACTGTGGCACTGAATAGCAGTGGCACAGTGCCCAAAGCATCGAAACCAGCAAAACATATCAAAAACAGAGGAGGCAATCAGAACAAATGGAAGGGAGACTCAAGCCAATGGTACCAGGTCTAACACACCCTTTCAGGGATTGTGGCTTTTTCTTGAGCAGGACTTCCATCCCACTCGACCCAATTTCTCACTGGACTGTCTTGTCTCATATAGATTCAGGGACATGGAAGGGATACTCATATTCTTTAAAGTTAGTCCTGTCCTATCACCTAATATCCTAAAAGAGGAGAAATTACTACAAATTATGAATGTAAGGACACATTAAATGAAAAATAATTTTGTTTCTAAAAGCCACCATATGCACCTTAACAATTATGAATGCCACCATATTATACCATTTATAATTGTTGTACAAACACAAGCATGCATAAGAGCTGCTACAAGTTTTCTTCTTTGCATCACAGATAATGATAATCCTCACATATTGAGATTTCAACACTGTCCGAATGAAAGATAATGCTTACAAAGAACTCAAAATTTCCATTTGTGCATACTTGCTACTATAACATGTGCCCAAATAATTATTATATTGGGAAGTACATTTTCTATGCATACTGTTACAAGTAACCGTGCCTGTAACAGCAGTTACACCAGAGAAACTTTCAGTGCATTACTACCTCTATTTTGCTACTCAGCTTACATAAAGTCTTGAGTGGTATGACTTTCAATACAAAGCCAAGAAGCAGCAGCAGTCATATACTTGGCACCAACAAATCAATTTGAAAACAGACGGTTGCATAAGTTACGACTTTGAAGTAACTTTACAAGGTGTGCTTTCCCACCCACGATGACACAAGTGAACTCGGTTCAGTGCACCAGTGATGAATGTGAAAGACAGATTATTATAGCCTTGCAAAACTCTACTCAATGTGTAACTGACATAGAAGCATTGCTTTTGGGTTACTAATAATCCCATAACTGGATCAGGGGCACCATGGAAACAGTAACAATCCTTATTTTGTTATTTACCGTATCACACACACAATGTACTAAAAAGAATGAACACTTTTAAGTTTAAAGTATTTATTACTACAGGAACAATATGTTTCTCCATTTGCCTAAAACAACTACACAGAATATTATAAAAACAGGAAGATGGCATGTCATAAATTATACAAATATAATGAATATTTCCACCATTGTTAAAATGTCATTTAAAAAGTAATTTAGAACCTGAAACTACATATCTACTTCTATGTACCATATAAAGAGAGCATGGAAGGCAAAGCAACTTACTGTCTAGAATTAGTTTCTTAGGGATAAGAGGCATACTGCATACCTTGTTGACAGCAAAGGCTGTCTTTATCAGTAGAGGCACGAATACAGTGTTGCCTTGAAGGGCAAACACATGCTGCAGTAGCAGTCAGTCAGACTTCCTCCGGGACTCAGCGTTATGAGCGTCTGGCAAGATGCAGCATCAGCAAACAGCGGCGTTTGCGGCAGTAGGTGAGACTGTCTCTGTCAAAATCGCAGGCAATACTCTGGGCGAAGGACCTCTCCTGACAAGTGGTCAAGTTGTTGTAATTTATACTAAACCTTATCGGAACTTGGAACTCCTTGACATAGGTTTAAGAATGTCTTACATAGATTTTGTGAATCAAGGTATGCATCCTAGATGTTTCCTTATGAACATATAAGGTAAAAAGACATCAATATAGACTATACAGTTTTGGTTATATGTCTGTATGTGTTCTCAACCAAGCTTGACATAGGGTAAAGTAAACACTTGACCCAGACAATTGTCACACTGATGGTTGTATCTGTCAATTGAAGAGTTTGATGCTTTCACAGAAAGATAAGGTCAGGTGACATCTGATTTTAATAGCAAACATGACAATGATTCTGCATAAAATTGGGAAAGATGGCGACTTCTATTGTTTGAGAGAGGGAAGATGAAGGGCCTCTATTAGTCAAGATGGAGTCGAGGCCTATATAGGATGGAGTCAACCTTAGGAACTTTACACCATCCCCAGCTTGTATGTCTGAATGATCTCATAGGGGCATAGTTAACTAATAGGTATTTGTATAAGGCATTGAAAAATCCATGCTCTCAAATTGCTAAGGTCTAAAGAACCTATCATAAAATATACACTTAATTATATGTGTAAAATATAATGAAAACATATATATATATATATACATATTATCTACTGGCTGTCGCCAGTAGATAGTTATAGTTAGGACCGTGTTTCCATAGGAAATCCGCAACATTCTATTTGGAATAACTTTGGCGCCGGTCGACGAATCCTCGCAAAATTTTCAAAACTAATGGGGCGCTACGCTCCGCTCCTACCCTGAAAGTCTCGGGGGGATTCATCAAGCGGGGGCTGAGAAAAAAGGGGGGTCCCAAAACGCGTTTTCCCCATGCATTTTCCCATAGGACCTTTAGTCCGAGCTACAGCCCGAACGGCTGAACAGAATTACTTGAAATTTGGCAGAGAGGTAGTCCTCAGGTCAAGGATGTGCCTTTTGTAGGTCTGGTGTAAATCTGTTCAGTAGGTCCTGAGAAAATAGCATTTAAATCAATATATATATCTGTAAGCGCGCTCCGTGCGCTTACCGTAAGCTTACCGTACGCGTACGGTGCCGTGCGCGAGCTCAATTCTGATTGGTGGTTACATGACTGTAAACATTCGAATCGGTCGAAATCAGGAAGTGTCGGCCGCCATTTTCTGCCTCTCGCACTGAGAAACAA
Organism: Triturus cristatus; assembly: GCF_964204655.1. Classification (NCBI taxonomy): domain Eukaryota; kingdom Metazoa; phylum Chordata; class Amphibia; order Caudata; family Salamandridae; genus Triturus; species Triturus cristatus. Next base: position 457,191,452 of record NC_140586.1, on the reverse strand, counting down.
AGGTGGGGAACGTGAAAAGGGGGCAACGAAGAGAGTTGCAGACCCCCTAGTGTTTGTCAGGGGGTCCAAGAAGGACCCAAAAGTACGAAAAATACATTTAATATTTTAAAACAAAATCGCGGAGTGCGCGTACGGTAAGCTTACCGTAAGCGCACAGGAAAAAAAAATAAAATAAATAAATAAAGAATTAACAATCACATTTATTAAATAAATTAAAGGACCCACAAGGGAGAAAAAAACAAATGTTACTGTGTAAAAAAAGGCGAGGCGCGCACGGCATGGACTTCGCAACGTGGGTGCTCGGTGCGCGAAGCGCACCGAGCACCCACAGCCCGCGCACGGTGCGCAAAGCGCACTGTGCGCGCAGGGTGTGCGCACAGTGAAAAACCAGAAAAAAAAATTAAAAATGAATACATAACTTAGCATTTAAAAAACCGTACAAATTCACTGAAAAAACCATAGGTTTCACACACGTTATAGTTAGGAATTATCATTTACAAAACCTTGCAAATTCACTTAAAAAACCATAGGTTTCACACATGGTATAGTTAGCTGTACATTTCACTCGTAAAAAACCAATGAAATTCCACGTTATAGTTAGATCAGGTAACTATAACTTGCGCGACCGCAATCCACAATGTGTAATTTCAGATGTCATCATTGATGTCATGAGTGATGTCACTGACCATGTCATGAGTGATGTAATATGTGACGTCATCAGCAGTTTATTGTGGGCGCGCAAGTTATAGTTACCTGATCTAACTATAACGTGGAATTTCATTGGTTTTTTACGAGTGAAATGTACAGCTAACTATAACATGTGTGAAACCTATGGTTTTTTAAGTGAATTTGCAAGGTTTTGTAAATGATAATTCCTAACTATAACGTGTGTGAAACCTATGGTTTTTTCAGTGAATATATATATATATATATATATATATATATATATATATATATATATATATATATATATATATAGATTAGTCTATCTAGATTGGTATATACATGTTGGCGATTAAAAAATACCAGTGATGATATGAATAAGCCAAATTTAAAATATACTGTGAAAATAAAAGATGAACAATTATATGAGTCCTATATAAAGAATGTAGTTCATTCCAGCTTTTGTGTTATATTTGCTGAATTCTTGTCATTTTTCGACTTGTGAGTTAATTCCTCGTCAGTGGACGTTAGCATTGAGTGTGCACATGCAGCATTTATGTAATCTTTATGATAACCATGCACAGTATGTTCATAGTCAATGGTCAGTGTATTTGAGGGAGCAGCAATTGGTAGCTCGTCTTAGGCACTCAATGGTAGCTGTGACTCCTCTCCAGGGGGTTGATAAGATAACAGCAAGTCAAGCCATTCATCAAGAGCTGCGCCAAAAAGTGCCACCAGCGATACTGCTCTGTTATAGCTAGCAGGAATAGGGATATATGCATTGCTTGGAATTGTTTCTGGTGCTCATGCAGAGGTTGAATAACTGCTTCCATATGGTGATAAGCCATTGGGGGCTGTTCCCAATATGAATCCAATATGATTTCAGTTGGACAGTTTATGCACCAGATCTTGTGTCGCATCCATTTTGTGGAATGTGAGTATCCAGTGTTCATTGAGTTTAGATAGCCAAGCATGTCCCAGATAGAATGCTAGAGTCTCTGCAGCTTTTCTCAGCTGGATATGTGTACTCCATATTGTTGATTACCTTGTTGGAACAGGAGAGAAATTATGATACCACAGCCGATTAGCAGTCTGATGATTGGAAATCCTCCAAAAGGCTGGAGAACAGAAAATAGAAAAATGACAAATTCAGTCCAAATACTGCTTCAAATCCAATTACCAGATCAGATCCAATGTTCTAAAAACATGCTTATCGCCAGTTGTCACAGACAAGTTCAATATTGTTTGCATGATATCTGCAAAATTTGTCAGGTGTTTTGTGTGTAACAGCCCTGGAATTTCTGAAGCAGTTCTGGCTGTCTGCAGATTGTAAACTTCAACCACTGAAGTCAAAGGTACCTATTTTATAACAGAACTGACAATAGTTTGTTCAAATCACCAAGACACATAGATTTTATACTTAAACTAGGCCATGGAATGATCCTAATGATATTTCTAGGTGGAGCATTAAAAGTCCTTCCATACCACTGTATTGTTTCTGAAACCCTTATCAGGTATGACTTGCAGGGTTTCAACCCACTGCAAGGAGCATTAATTAAAAATAAATGAAAACTTGTATTCAGAAGTTCATGATGTGTTGGAATGAATGCACAGATTAACATAGTTTAACCATGGCATCAAAGCACTACACACTCTGTGCAATGATGTGGGGTTGCACAGAAAGGAGTGTCCGAGGGGATTTCCATAATATGCTGTACTGATACACACGGTCATCTTAACTTTCCTTCAAACAGATGTGTGAAAATGGAAACCTCCATAGATTGAACAATTGTGAATTATGCATAGTTTCATACCAACTAATAGATTTATATTTCTGACAGTTGTGACAATGAACTTTTGTAATGGCCAATGAAACAATACTGTGTTTAAGTCAGGTAATAGTTGGAGTGTCACTGACTATAAAGAGTGCATCATCATCTTGTTCTGTACTTAATAAGGTGTGTGTAGATACATTTTTTGCGTGAATGTAAAATCATATGGTTCAAACAGGGCTGTGTCATTAAGAAGTTGCTAAGGCATGAAACCTGATCTAAGTGTTTCTAATGCCCAATTTAGTTGTACGATTTCTCTTAACTGAGTCAGTCGGTGTTGTAATAAATTAAGGTCTCCTTTCAGAAGATCCAAGGCTGATGAGAAAATGTGATTTGTTGAGTACACTCTTTAAGAAAGCGTGTGAATTCCATAGTTGATCATTTAAAAACTATTTGCAAGACTTCTTTATCTATTTGTGTGATTCTTTCTGCAGCTTCTTTCTTTGAATATGTATTTAATTCATTACAAATGGCATATATTCATGTGGCAAGGAATATTTAATATTTTTTAGGACTTGATCATAGAAGACCATCCGAAAAATCCATGTATTCATTAATGGATGAAAAGTATTTTCTCACAGCTGAAAGACTAGAGGATTCTTACCATGGTTGGCATAGCTTACTTACACTATAGGTAGTATCCAATAGCAGTGTTTGTGTATTATATGGTGAATCCGGACGATTACATTTAGGTCCCGTAGTTATGGGAAGAAAAAGGGTGCATGCAGGTATTGGAATCGTATGACCATGAATCAAAACCTCTAACAGGAAACTGGCTATAATTATAGGTTCCATTCTGTATGATATCATTAATGTTCAATTCATACATATTCAGTTCAAATTGTCAATTGCTGAACAGGGTCAGGTTGACTTTTGGAATAGAAGGTTTCTTTAAGTCCTTCATTGTTCTGAATCTTAAACAAGTAGTCTGCTGGATAGTTGTGTTTAGAAACATAATATCTTTTGGCAATATACTGACTAAAAGCAATTCTTTTCTGCTTTGGATCTGCCAAACTTTGGTTCCTCAAAAACATTTTACATCAACATTTGCTTCACAATACTTGTATCTTTGAATAGCCATGTTTTGACTAAACTCATTGGAGTAAACCATCTTGTCGGGGGTGATTAAGGGCCTGATTACGACTTTGGCAGTACTGTGCCGGGTCCGCCCAGCTGCCGCACTACCAAATCCATGGTCATGTCACCCACCAGATTAGGAGTTTCCTCATGTCTGGCAGACTTTGTTTTTGACATTCCCATGGTAAATAGGAATGGCAATGAGAATGCCAAAAACAGTCCAGCCATTTGCTTTGCAGCGTGCGCAATGTAATTTGTTTTATTTATTTATTTAAGTACTTAACTCCGGTCGCCCGTATGCCGGAATATATACTACCCCTCACCCTGCCCATAACACGACCCGCCCCACCGCCCTGCAGCACTCCCTCCAGGAGCCGCGACTGGGTGTAAGTGTATCTGGGAGGAAGACCTGCAGGAGGTTTCCCAGCTTGCTTTGCAGCATCTATGGCAATTAGGAAATGTGTATCGATCTTCATTTGAGATCTGGTTGGGACTGGTACTTAGACAGTCTGAATTAGAGCCTTTGCCACTAGGTCAGAAGAACAGTTCCCTTCAGCATGAATACCATCACATTGATGGCCCAATGTGTGCCTCACATGGTGATGGGAAGCTTGTCTTGTAAGACAGCTAACTTTCCCTGAAGCTGTTTATTCTTTATAGGTATTCACTTTGAATCAATGAATCTATTGAATCCTGCAAATCAACGCTGTAGCCTTTCTCATGGAAGGCTGTGTCGGACACAGTGAGTGAGAGAACTAAAAAGTCAGTCTTTTATAATGCAAGTAGCAGGGCATGTAATTCTGCATATGCGCAGTACTATAACCTAGGTGTTTAGTGTGAGTGCGTTGAAGGATGAATTTAGCATTCATCATTAGGCCTTGTACGGTCGCACAGGCTGCAGAGTATTTATTCCTACCGCAGGTTGCGCAGAGCGATCTGTATGAAAGATGTTATGGTATGACTCAATAGGTAAAGTGTCTGGAGTCGGAACAGTATCCTGTTCATATTGGACAAAACCTTGTGTATGAAGAGAGGGATCATATTGAAACTTTACATCACAGCACTCAAGGAAGAGACCCACTGTACCCATTTGGAATACTTGTCTTTGTGGCCACCTGTAGTCCTGCTGTGGGAGTGTGGTAAATATTTCTCCTTTACCGGGACTGAATTTGGTACAGAAACATTATAAAATAGCTCAGTAAAATGAGAGGCAGAATCCGTGATATTAGAGTTTCGGAATGGGCTTTATTCCAATAAGCGATTATAATCGGATGCCTCAAGTTCCATCACCACGGGGGTTCAGGAAGTGAAGTACATACTTTATTGACAAGCAGTAACTTTTATAATACATACATTATAATGAAGTGAATACAGTAGGCGTAACAATTGATAAGGACATTGACGTTTGGTTTGCGTAACCGAAAATGGGTGTAATAATGAGTAAAAAGGAACATGATTGGTTGTGATGTCATGTATAGGTGGATCTATAAGATAATACTTGGCATGGATGCGCGCGCAGCAGTATGACGTGTAATTGACGTGTAACTAGGGGGTGACGGGGACTTGACATTTAGCTCTATATGTGGAGACGAGAAGTCTGGGAGGTCAAGTCAACCTAATCCCAAATCATATCTAACATCCTATGTTTAAAGAACTATGTTATCCAAAAAGGAGGACTCTCGGACAGAATCTATTCTATACTGACTGTGCGTGTACAAGCGTCTAAGTGTCTACACTGAATGCGAGGGGGTAGGAATATTCCATGGTAACAAGGCTATGAATTACTTGCATGAGGACAGAGAAGATGGGTCTTTTTGCTTGGTAACTGGAAGAATGTTTACTTAAACTACTAGGCAGGAATGCATCGGCTGAGGGGGAAGCAGATAATTCGAAGGTGAAATACAGTTCTTGGCAGAGAGTAAGCTGATGTCAGGCTTCGTGAGCAGCGCAGAGAATGAGACAAAGTTCATGGTCACAGATGCAGGCTCGGGCTGGAGTTTTTAGAGGCAGAAGGCAAGAAGAGTTTGATGACAGAATCAGGGCCTACTTGCCTGGACTGAAAAGTGGCATAAGTGAACCATATAAAGCCGGTGGCCTTTCATATTTAAGAATGGAATATCCGGCCTATTCATGGCGGATCTGGCAGAGGACATGTTGACGGTGGACACGCATGTGTTTGCGTCATCAATACTGGAACTGGAGGGAACATACATGTACTTGCGACATGCACATAGAACCGTTGGGGTCCAAGATAGGGGACATAACTGACCAGGAAAATCCATATTTCCACATTCCCTCCTTGTCCCCTACTTGCCCTTCAAGAGATATCAATCTTCATCAATCCATTGATCTGTTCATATAGCATCATTTGTTCTTCTTTCTTCTTCCGGGATCTTGAATGAAAATCTTGATGTGGGATACACGATGTGGCACACAGACCACAAATCGCTGGTCCACATTGTAGACATAGACAGCAACTGAATAGTATGAGAAGGCCAATACCTAGAAAGGATAGAACTCTCCATCCCCAGGCTGATACCGCATTCCAAAACCAACTGGACCAAGTCCAAGTGCCTGGGTTCTGGTGTATCTGGCTTACAATCTTATGAAGGCGAGTGATGGCTTTATGTACAGATGGCGAATTTTCTGGTATGAATACGCAACAGCTTGATCCGATGACCCTACAAGCTCCGCCCCTATCAGCCAGGATGACGTCAAGGACAAGACGATTTTGAAGCACAACAATCCGCATAGCAGACTGCTCTTCCGTTAAATTGCCTAAGGCGGAAATAGTCTCATTCACTACTGCTTCAAGGGTTCTAGTTAATCTACGTATCAGCTTACTATTAGTAACAGTACCTATATAGGGAAAGATGCCTTTATTAAAATCTACATACTTGTCCCATGCCATCTCAGTGTAATCGACAATGGGGAGATCTCTCCGTTTTCTGTTGTGTACTAAATGAATATTTCTGTAATAATCAGGAGGAGCTAGGAAAACAGGTGGCAAAAGGAATGCAATGTAGCAGGTACCATCCCAATCTAGGGGTAGACGCATATATGCAGTCTGACCACATATAAAGTAGGAGTGGCGAGAAGCTCTGAATGAAGATTTGCCTTGGTCACTGAATTCTACGGTAGTAGTGCATTGACTGTGGCCCATATGTATGGAACCAACCTTTCTTACACATAATTCACCTTTTGCTGGGAATACTGACATGGTGGGTAAGACTAGCTCAACTTCGGATACGACATTTAGAATCATGAGATTAGGTGTAAAATTACCTAATCCATATACTTCATTTTCTAGATCAGTTCCTGTTCTTTTGGGGCGACCCTCCTTGTCAGGGTAACAGACTTTGAATAAAACTAGATTCAGGTTTCCCCATATCCAATGGTCTTGGTAAACTGCTGTGTCTGAGTCTATGGAATTAATTAAACTAAACCATGCTCCACAGGAGCCATTATGTGTAAATGGATGTGGAAAGAAAGGCAGGACTCCTTCATAATTCTGGTAGGGAGGGAGTCGGCCACACACCCAACAATTGGTGGCGTTACTAGTCTGATGGGAATGATGTAACATACTAATGAAAGTGTTATTGCGCAGCGCAAGTCTATAGGACAATTCATGCGGAGGTAAGTCACTAAAAGAATGTTCAGCAGCAACATTATAAACATGTCTAGAAATGGGGTAATATATGTGCAACAACATACTTGTAATAATTATTAAAAGACTCAATAAAAACAAAATTAATAATGTCACTATGCAGTGGCTACGCAGTGATTTACAATACGCCTGTCGTTTCAACATTTTTCGGGTATTTTCTCTACTCAGGTCCAAGGGATACATGTCAGAGACAATTCAACCGCTTCACCTTGGAGAGGACTTAAACAATCAAATTGCTCGACTTGGTGGGCCTAAGCTTTAGTTTGTAATTTTCAGATTTGTTCGGTTCAACAAAAGGAAGCTTTGTATCAGTCTGTGAGGGAGTGCAGGGCACAATGTCTATATCCGAAGATAGTCCATGAAATTTCTTGATGTGGCTTGAATGAATCCAGCCCTTGCGGCCCTCGATCTTCACGGCTGTTCTTGTGGTCAACAGGACCAACTTGGGTGCTTTCCACCTGGGCTCCAGTTGAGTCTTTCGGTCGAAATTTCTCACAAAGACAAGATCCCCCGGAACCACGTCATGGGGTTTCACCTCAGTGTTGTCGGGAAAGGCTGCAGCTACCTGTGAACGAGAAGATTGTAGTGCAGACATCAAGGAAGCCAAGTAATCTGTCAGCATATTACAGTCAATATCAGTTATTTTGCGTGGTATAGGCGTCCCCCACATATTCGGTGGTCTACCGAAGATCACCTCATACGGGGATAGCCCTGTTCTAGAGTGTGCTACCATTCTCATGTAAAAAAGTGCAACTGGTAATGCTACTATCCAGTCGACCCCTTTCTCTCTGCATATTTTGGACAGTCTGATTTTCAGTGTCTGATTATGTCTTTCTACGAGACCTGCTGCCTCGGGATGTCGGACACAGTGGAATTTCCACTGATATCCTAGCAGAAGTGAAACGTGTTTCATTAATTCGGATGAGAACGGCTGGCCGTTATCTGAGTAGACAACACGTGGTAAACCGTATCGTGGGAAGAATTCTCGAACCAACTGTTTGGCAGTAGTCGGGGCAGTGTAATCTGAAACCGGGTACGCCTCTGTCCAACGGGACAGAGCGCAGACAACTACGAGAACATATTTGAATCCTCGACATCGTTCCATCTGGATATAATCCATCTGTAGGACTTCAAAAGGGTGATCAGGAGGATGAAATCCACCCTGTTCTACGGGAACACTTTTTCCTGGGTTGAACTGGCAACAGATCATACAGGTACGGACCTTTTGTTTTGCTGCTGCTCGTAAATGTTTATTGAACCAAATGTGTTGAATGCTGTCTAGCATAGCTTTTTCTCCTAGATGTGCCGGACTATGTATAGTGTTAATTACGACTTGGACCATTGAATCAGGAAGGAACCATACAGACCTTTCCTTCATCATCCATCCTTGGTCCGTTTGGATCCCTCCTAACTCGGTCCATTTCTTTATTTCGTCTGGTGTAGCATGTGTCTGTATGTCAATTACGTCAAGAGTAGGATCTTTAACGGTCATACAATGTGTCGGTGTCGGGACTATTGTCTTTGTCATGTCGGGGGTCTGAGCTTGAGCAGTCAGTTTAGCTGTTCTGTCGGCTAGATCATTGCCTTGGGAAATGATATCAGTAACCTTCGTATGGGCCTTACATTTCATAATTGATATTTCAGTGGGTAGATGTATTGCATTTAATAATGCGTGAATGAGGGGTCCGTGCTGAATGTGGGCACCGTGGGAAGTTAAATAACCTCTCTCTCGCCACAGCACGCCGAAGTCATGTACAACTCCGAATGCATAACGTGAATCAGTGTATATGTTGACTTTTTTATTCGTGGCTTGAATACAGGCTTGCGTCAGAGCGATGAGCTCTGCGGCTTGAGCTGACAAAGTATTTATACGATTAGTTTCAATGACTTCAGTATCTGTTGTGACTGCATAAGCGGCTACTAACTCTCCTGTACTTGTTCTCATGCATGAACCATCGACATAAAATGTCAAGTCTGGATCTGACAATGGAACATCGGTCAAGTCTTGTCTGGGTTTTGTCGTTACAGTAATAACTTCAATACAGTCATGGGCTAGTGGGTCTGTTCCGGTTACTGGCAAAAGTGTGGCCGGATTCAATGTGTTACAGCGTCTTATTTCTATATGTGGCTGAAACAATGTAAGTTCATATCCTGTAAGTCGCGCTATAGTCAAGTGTTGTGTTTGCGTTCTATTTACAAGAACCTCTACTGCGTGGGGTACTTGAACTGTCAATGGATGTCCTAACACTATGGCATCGCTTTGTCTGATTGCTAACGCTGTCGCTGCTACTGATTTCAGGCACGCAGGCAGAGCCTGAGCTACGGGATCTAATGTACTAGAGAAATAGGCACATGGTTTGTGTGCTCCTGCTTGATCCTGTGTGAGTACTGACAAAGCAGTACCTTCGCGTTCTGTAACAAAGAGTGTAAACTGTTTTTTGTAACATGGCGTTGCTAAAACGGGTGCTTGACATAAAGCTTTCTTTAGGCTTTCAAAAGCTTGTGTGTGTTCCTGAGTCCAAGGGAGAACAGTCGATGTGGCTGCCTCCTGTGTTGTCAATTGAATGAGTGGTTTTGCTAGAAATGCATACTGAGGGATCCACTGCCTACAATATGAAGTGAGGCCTATGAAAGCCCGTACCTCCTTTTGTGTCTTGGGTATTGGTATGTTAGTTATTAACTGAATACGGTCGGGTGTAAGCTGCCTTCCCTCCTTGTCCAGCGAGTGTCCAAGATAAACAACTTGCTGGACACAGAATTGCAGCTTAGAAGGGGACACCTTGTGCCCTTTTTCGGCCAGAAATTGTAAAACTGTCAGTGATGCTTTCTCACATTCAGGTTCGCTTCTTGCGGTAATCAGCAGATCATCGACATATTGAAGCAAAGCAGTGTTGACTGGCATGTGGATACTGTCAAGTTCTCGTTTCAGTGCTTGGCTATAGATGCTGGGGCTTTCTGTAAATCCTTGAGGTGCGCGTGTGAATTTAAAGCTACGCCCATTTAAACTAAATCCGAACAAATATTGGCTTTCCTGATCTATTGGGACGCTGAAAAAGGCGTTTTTGAGATCAATTACAGTAAAGAATGTCGCTTCGGAATCAATGGCTGTCAGTAATGACGAGATATCTGGGACCACAGGGAATTGTGGCACAATGCATTTGTTTAATTCGCGCAGATCAATAACCAATCGATATACTGGCGGCGCTGTAGGATCTGTTCGTTTAAGAATCGGTATTATCGGTGAATTACATATATTGGAGTCTGTTTCCACAACTACTCCTTGGGCAATGAGCTCGTCAATGATTTGTAGTAAAGCCACTACAGCATCTGGTGGTAACTTGTATTGTCGCATTCGTGGTAGCACCACTCCTGCCTTTAGTGTGACTCGATATGGTGTAATATTCATGCAACCAACATCAGTAGGGCCTTGTGCCCATAGGTGTGTAGGTAAAGTCTGCAGTCGGGTCATCCATGTCTCTAGATACATAGTGACCTTTAAAATCACGTAAAAACAACCTTACTCCTTCCGGAGAACAACATATTATGGCTCCTAGGGCTTTCAACGTTTTTATTCCTAACAAGTTTTCTGGACATGATTTAGTAAGCAGTAAATCTGTAGTTCGGGTCAGAGGTCCTATCGTAAGTGGCAAAGGCTGTGACACTTCATTAACAATAGGTTTTCCTGAAAAGCCAAGGGAAATATTCTGTGAGCCTGAGAGGGGTGCCCCTGGAACTTCACTACGTTTTATAGTTGTTCGACTTGCCCCTGTATCGAGTAAAAATTTTCTATCTTGACCTAATAATTTACTATGTACATAAGGTTCTTCTTGATCTACAGGAATCTCGATAAGGGGTAAGTCAACTTCCCTCTCTAGGCTTGTTCATGCGTAACGCTGATACTCGGGATATTCATACTGTGCGGTCTGATACATTTGTCGTGTTGTCGTCTGTGTGGCAGCAGCAGGCAACGGTGGTGCAGCTGGCACAAACTGTATTGGCTGTTGTGAGGCTGGCATGGCCTGGGCATGCTGCATAGCTCCTTGTTCATTCTGATCTTGTCTTAGTGGCCGTGATCTTTCTTGTGTTTTACCTATGGCGATATTATGTTTTAAAACTGGACAATCGTGTACGTAATGGCCTGGCTTTTTACAATAATTGCATGTCCCCTTTACAGGTCCTGCTGAATCGGAATGTGTCATACCCTTTTTATGTCCTTCAGCTGGAACTGTCTGGGAAACTAGCATTTTCATTTTCGTGTCTTTCATGCGTCTGTGTTCATGTTCTTGTTCCTCTTTAATTCTATTGTGGTGGTACTGTAACATTTGTAACATTTGTGTTGGAGTGTTACCTTGCCAGGTACTCTCGAATTTTAATACTCTATTCTTTACTGGGGGCAGAGCATTTTCTACTAATTTTGTTACAAACAGATGTGGGTATGATTCGCTACTTGCTTTTATGCCACTATTTATACCAAAACATTTTTCAAAACGGGCATAGTAATCACTAGTGTCTTCGTCTTGCTTCTGTTTACAGGCTGAAATTGTACCCCAATCTTCCTTTTTCGTAGTTAATAAACGTGGCAGTACCTGTACTAGTAGTCCTGGTAATGCCTTAGTTTTGTCCCCAAGCCCCGAACCTGGACCTCGGGCCCTTTCTTCTGCTTCTAATGCTGACCATTCTATCTTTTGATCACCTACCTCCCACTCTTTTTCCTTGAGTTTCTCATAAATGCCAGCAGGCATCAACACCTTTAATATTGTCATAATGTCGGGGTAGGTATATTCTCCCATGAGTAACATGTCTTTAATTTCTCGGTGAAACCCCGCTGGGTCTTTGTCATGACTGGGTACTACTTTCTTCATTTCTAACAATTCTATTTTCGATATAGGCGTATATACAAATACGCGTTTAAACTCGTTGTCCTCACCCTTTATTGGGTGCACTTCTCGTAAGGGATTCTGTCTATCTATGTGATACGTAGTTCTTTCCTTGACAGACAATGGAACATGTTCTGAACATACAAAAAGAATATACTGCTTTCTTGATTCTAGAATTTCTTTAATTAATTCAGTACCTGGACCTCTCCATTTATTCATAAGTAATTCAGTCAGTATGTCAGGCAAGGGACCAGGGTCCGAATGCTGACTCCGATATAGTATAATGAGTTGTTGAATCATATAAATCCCAGCTAACCTTTGTTCATCTGGGGTAAGATTCAAAAATGTGCGTACTACTGTATCATCACTATATTTTCCGGGACTGTCCACCCAATGGACAGCTGCCCTGGCTAAATCTTGTTCATCCATAGAATCGAGGAAATGATAACCCCTTCGTTCTTGTAGTAGTTTGTCGGCGGTTTGGAACGAATGCTCGTTAGACCTTATGTTAATTATAGGTATTTGAAAATTTCTGTTATTATCTGGACATATCGGATGTATTGAGTCAGTGTGATATCTAGTCTTACTCCTATTACAAGATCCTCCTCTACCTACATAGGCTATGGTGTCCGACTGTCCTGTGGGCAGTCCTGACCCTTCTTCCTCGTTTTGTTCGAACTCGTCTACCTCTAATCGCTCTTCGTGTAGGCGTTCTATTTCTTTACGGATCTTTCGGCACATGGCTATTATACAGTTTTGTTTATCATGTCTCCCTTCCGATATATTCTGGCTCCATCTTGTAAGAATTTTCATGGCTTCCGGGTCTACCCCCGGTCGGTCTTGATTTCTGATCACACAGTTTATGAGGAAACGTAACAGTTCCCCCTGTATCTCTACTTTCTGGTATTCCATAGCTCTGTAAATACATTCTGGATCTCGCCCTGTTTGGACAAAATGATATATATTATCTAGATGCGCAGTCATTCCTGGTAACTTCGCTAAATACACTGCGGCTCGTCTGATACGCAATGATGCTAGGGTCATTTCGTCCTCCTTTCCAGGCACCGGGTCATATCTACAGTCTATAAGAAGTTCCTTAAGCGTACGGGTACTAAGGAGTTTGGGTGTACGTGAATGCGCTGACTCTTGAAAAGTAAGTTTATTTATTCTGGGTGGCGTAGAAAAGACATTGGTAGCTCCTCCCGCGGCCCCATCTGGGGCGTCGGGTGTAAAAGGATTCGTCGAACGTGACACAGCAACTACAGGTGTGGACACAGCCATAGAAGTAGCTGTAGGAGCGGATACAGAAACAGATGTGCTTGCCGGAACTTGTGACTCGATTTGTTGCTGCAGGGATACGGGTACTGGATCTTGGCGTTGAACCTCCCTGGTATGCGGTCTATGTAGGGCAGAGTTAGCATACTCGGGAGCTGCGTCATCTAAATATGAGGAAAGAAAAACATCTTCTGCGGTTCTAGGATGCCCCTTAGGATGTACCTTTATTGGGAACAATGGGGTTGGCAAGTCTTTTGGTGTCTCTGGAGTAGCCTTAGGTAACCCTTCGGCCAGGAGAGGATACATACCATTCATAAGGGCATTTCTTTGTCTGTCTACTTGTTCTGATTTTACTCGGATACCTTCCTCAATTAATAGATTCTCTCGAACTTTATTGGAATTCTCTTTACTCTTCTCCTCCTGTCTACGTGCTTTTTCTGTTCGTCTATGTGATTCTTTACGCCATAATTCAACGGCGTCTTTCTGTGACTGTCTGACTTTTCTTTTCCATAACTCTTCCTCGACTTTCATGATGCACTCTGCATCCCAGGTCCCCGCTGTGGGCCACCTTTGACTTTCTGGTAATCCCTTGGTATAGTCTACCCATAAATCAAGAAATAATATAGCGTCTAAGCCATGTTTGTGATACATAAAGTGCCCTGGAGTGTCCCTAGGAGGAATAGGGACGGCTTCTTCGAGAACCCCTTTTCTGGTAGTGATCTGTCTTAATTTCGAAAAGAGCGGCATATTGAGAACTGACCTTATACTTGATTTTGACCTGATACTTGAATTTGAACAGACTTAATACAATAAACACGATAATGAACAGTCATTCATACCACGATATTCAGAACATACTTAAACACTTTAAACATTTAACATTAAACCATTAACTGAAACAACAATGATGATCGTCTGCATAACTAATCACCAAGCTTAATTCTCGACAATAACTAGACAATAACTAGACACTTCGGAATACTTCGGAATACTTGATATACTGCTAAACAGTACAGATACACTGCTAAAACAGTGCAGACCGGATTTGTGTACCCAAACCCGTCTTGACCGGCACAACCTATGTGCACGTCAGAAATGCCTCCCCAGCAATGGTACTCACCGGGTAGCTTCGGAAACGGAAGGCCTCAGTAACTTGAACTTGAACCGGACCGGACTCGACTCGACTCGACTCGTCGGACACTGGGCTTGACTTCGGACTGGTGGGTCTCTGTATACCTCGGATCTTGCTCTCTCAGCTAGGCTCTGGTCGGGATACTTCGCACTTCTCACCGCCTCGTCTGGGTGTTGATTGCAGTCTCAGTCGCCCCCGCTTGACCGGAGGGAGATACAGGAAATCCTGCTGGTACGCGTTATTGTCCGTCCAGCTGTGGCAGGAGACCGGGCCTGCAACACACCGCCGGCGCGTGAGATGAGAAAGTGTCCCTATTCGGGCGCCATCATGTGGTAAATATTTCTCCTTTACCGGGACTGAATTTGGTACAGAAACATTATAAAATAGCTCAGTAAAATGAGAGGCAGAATCCGTGATATTAGAGTTTCGGAATGGGCTTTATTCCAATAAGCGATTATAATCGGATGCCTCAAGTTCCATCACCACGGGGTTCAGGAAGTGAAGTACATACTTTATTGACAAGCAGTAACTTTTATAATACATACATTATAATGAAGTGAATACAGTAGGCGTAACAATTGATAAGGACATTGACGTTTGGTTTGCGTAACCGAAAATGGGTGTAATAATGAGTAAAAAGGAACATGATTGGTTGTGATGTCATGTATAGGTGGATCTATAAGATAATACTTGGCATGGATGCGCGCGCAGCAGTATGACGTGTAATTGACGTGTAACTAGGGGGTGACGGGGACTTGACATTTAGCTCTATATGTGGAGACGAGAAGTCTGGGAGGTCAAGTCAACCTAATCCCAAATCATATCTAACATCCTATGTTTAAAGAACTATGTTATCCAAAAAGGAGGACTCTCGGACAGAATCTATTCTATACTGACTGTGCGTGTACAAGCGTCTAAGTGTCTACACTGAATGCGAGGGGGTAGGAATATTCCATGGTAACAAGGCTATGAATTACTTGCATGAGGACAGAGAAGATGGGTCTTTTTGCTTGGTAACTGGAAGAATGTTTACTTAAACTACTAGGCAGGAATGCATCGGCTGAGGGGGAAGCAGATAATTCGAAGGTGAAATACAGTTCTTGGCAGAGAGTAAGCTGATGTCAGGCTTCGTGAGCAGCGCAGAGAATGAGACAAAGTTCATGGTCACAGATGCAGGCTCGGGCTGGAGTTTTTAGAGGCAGAAGGCAAGAAGAGTTTGATGACAGAATCAGGGCCTACTTGCCTGGACTGAAAAGTGGCATAAGTGAACCATATAAAGCCGGTGGCCTTTCATATTTAAGAATGGAATATCCGGCCTATTCATGGCGGATCTGGCAGAGGACATGTTGACGGTGGACACGCATGTGTTTGCGTCATCAATACTGGAACTGGAGGGAACATACATGTACTTGCGACATGCACATAGAACCGTTGGGGTCCAAGATAGGGGACATAACTGACCAGGAAAATCCATATTTCCACAGGAGACACAATGATAATATGGCTTTCTTGCACCAAAGGACACTCTTTTAATTTTTAAAATAGCTGATTCTTTAGAGATCAGGAATATTTCAATGTAAGCAAAATGTTCTTCTGCTGGAGAAAAAACAAGTGTTACTTGTAAGCAACAGAGACATTCTGTCCTTTGCTGTAGGTCATATATATTTAACCGTAGTGACCTGGGTATGACTCTGATAACTAGGTTGGCTTTGGTATCTCTAGTTTGTAAATATTTAGTCTCAAGCATGTCTCCTTGTGAAGCGCAGAATATCAATGTGTGAGTTCAACTACTGTTTGGATGAAAACATGGGAGAAATCAGGTAATACAAAAGCTTCACTTAACCCACATACTGAAGCAAAAATATACTTCCAAAGTTAAGAAATCTCAACAGGGATTGCAACTTTTTCAGTGTGTTGGAGGGTTACAAGGTAGCACACTTCTGAAGGAAGTCTGGTGCTAGACCCTTGCCCTCACTGGATTACTTGTATCCTAGGAAGGTCAACATCAGATAGGCAATTTTCATTTTTTTTAAATTCAATTTGCAACCAGGTAATGTTAATATGGTCACCACTCTGTTTACACTGGTCAGGTGTAGCTTCAAATCATCATCATCATCAATTAGGTAGATATCATCAATGTATGACAATACCTGTGGATCTGGTGTGACGATCTACATGATTTGCACTGAAAACAAGCCCAGACTATTCTTATAGCTCATTGGCAAATGTCAGAATAAAAATTGCACTCTGTCAAAACTGAAAGCCGTCAAAAACATACTTTTTGGCACTATGTTTTGACTAAAAAACTTGTGCTGTGCGTGTTTTGTACTGCATGTTTTAGGGTGTGTGTATTCAAATTTCTATAGTTTAAGCTATTCCATAGGAACCGTATGGCTTAGAGACGGCAAAAATAGCTGTGTTCATTGGTGAGAGGCGTGATGATGCCTTGATACTGTAGCAGATCTACTATTGCTTTAATACCAAATTGTTCTTCTGGCTTTAGAGGGTATTGTGCTTGTAGTTGTGGTTCACTAGGTAAAGGAATAACATGTTGAATGGCATGTTCGCCCTATCCACTTGGTTTCTATATAAGCCTGGAGCTTGTCTCATGGCCCATTCACTAGCATAAATGCCCATTAAATCCTCAGGCACTATCGGAGAGAAGGTTATCCTTACGACTTTCTCCTCCCAGGGTGATTCCTTAATGAAGGCTAGAGGCCAGTCTACTTCTGCTAAAATGATCTCACAGACATCAGATAATTGTGTCCAGAAAACTGCCTTGATAATACATGGTACGCCCACTTCAATTTGTATGTTCGTATTGTAAACTGTATCAGGATCATTTAAATGTTGATCTGGAGTTTCAATGTGTATACATTCGTCAGTTGAATTTGCATCCAGAAACTTCAGAAGCAGCTGATGTACTATTGTGACTTCTGCAGCACTGTCTAGGAGCACTCTTGCACGTGTCCTGTTTTGCAGGAGAACTCGCAGCTACATCAGCATATTTTCTAGAAAGTCCAGCTACTTTCTTCTTTTTTACAGGGGTTTTAGAGTCCAATCCTTTCTCTTCCCTCTTTAGGCTAACATCAGTCTCATGTCCTCCTTCAGTTTTTCTACCCAATTTCTCTTTTCTTCAGTAATCAGATCGGCTCCCCCTTTCTGTCCTTTTACTTCAGTGTCTGGGAAAGAATGTGAAGAATGGCTATAAAAATACTGATACCAGTCAGGCTTTTTAATTTTTTTGCGATCTCTTAAATTATAACCACCCCTGCCATATTACTGAAAAGCTGGGGATCTAGTCCATCCTTAATCTTTGCCTTTTGTTTTTTTCTTTCCTTCTGTTGTAGATTTCTCTTTAACTGTACCTTCAGGATCATTTTTAGGTTTTTCTAAATATGGCTTAATGGGTCGAGTACCTAAGGTATCTCTACCTACTCCTCTGTGATTATTTTTGGTAGTTCCCGTTCACAGTCTTGAACCGGAACTGCTTCCAGTCCCAGATGTATAGCCAAAACTGAAGGTTCACCATTAATATTGCTTAGGATGGTAGAGGATACTGTAGATAAGCTCCCCATTAACTCCATTCCGAAGTGCAGAGCTAGCAGAGCTGCATGCTCATTTTGCATCTGTCTCAGTGAATCAGGGTAGGCTGCTAATAAAGGCGCACTATGCATACTGGGATAAATATATACAAATTCTTCCCCAGGTGTTACAATCCTCTACGTGAAGTAACATCCCAAGAGGGAGACATATAGTCAGTATTTTGTGTTCGTCTTAGAGATGGTGTATGGATACAATGCTTCTAACTGATTGGTCTTACGAGGAAACCAGAAAGAGATTTCATCATGCTTCATAGGCACTTTTACCATAATATCGATAATAGTCTGAGGACTAATAGTTTGTATCTGTGCAGGAGAAGGAGGCTCATTGTAGAAACTGTACAAGTCTCCTATATAAGGAAACTGTGTAATTTAACAGCCCTACTACCTCAGCCTGTGTTAGATTCGCAGGGTGGGAAACAAGAGTGTAGTCAGCCAAGACCGCCCATATTGCCCCGTTATCGATCAGAGGCCCGAAACAGACATTTCTGTGCGTATGCGGCAACTGTTCACCAAACCAGTTTGGTGTTCCTGAGAAGTAAATGGGTTTTCCAAATCTTGGTAAGCCCTGTAGTGTGCCGGTGGATCTACAGCTGTATATTCTTGAAACTTCCCTGAGGCAGCATCAATCGGCTCGAACTCCACCCAGGAGTAAAAAGTCACAAAGGCAGAACTCTGGATGTACAGTTATTACAAAACGAACTGCCTGCCTCTCATTGGGGACATCTCGAGCTTTGAGATGTTGAGTAACTGCTTCCCCGCAAATGTCCCCTATAACTATAGGTGCCGCCACAATTAATGGATTACATTGAAAATTGAACTCAAAGAATTAGAAACCACACAGAATGAGGAACAACCTTTTATGAGTCAAGCTTGACAAACCTACGGAAATAGGTCTTCCCAAATTCCGAGTTGGAAGTAACCATGATTACTATGTACATCTCCATTATGGCGTAATAATGAAATATGTGTGTGTGTGATAAGCAAAAAACTATTCAAGGTGTAACCATAAAATACAAGCCATGCATTGGACACCAACTGTTATGTAGGATACAGCTTTGGCTTAACTCTACAAGGTGTGCTTTCCCACCCACGGGTGTTGTCATAGACAAGAGAACCCAAAGGTCTGTCAGGGACAATGGGTTTCGTTATTTATAGGAACGAGCATTCCCTTCCGAAGAAATATTTTCAACAATGTGAATAGTAATAAAATAGATTCTATTGCAACCTGAATAAGATCAAGTAATACATGGATTTAATAAATGTTGAAACAGACAAAAACATGAAAAGTGGGAACCAAACAGGACAACGAACAGTTAGACTAACACAGCTCAGACATTTATAAAGTAACATCCACCAATAATAAACAGTTAGTGGCACATATATTTTATAAGGTACAAATGCAATCCTTATCAAAATAAAGAATGTTTGCGATAATAAGGATACTCTATGTCGATGATGTTTCAATTCCTCTTTAAGATCTGAGGACCATCATCAGGGCTTAAATTATATGCCAGAGACAAGAAATGCCTGTGAAAAAGAAAAATCCAAAATGGAATGGCAGAAAGGCAAGCAATGTGGCAATGCCGAAGTTGGATAATGCCACGGCGGCATTGGTGCTGATGTTAAGGTGTCCAGCAGAACCGGTCAGTCATTCAAGCAGTAATTTAAGGTGTCGGTGACACACAGTATTGACATGAGCGGATCAGGGTCCAGGAGGATGGTGGATCTAATGCAGCTAATAGGGCAGCAGCTGCTCCCTTCTTGCGGTTGTTCAACTCAGACGGAGACCACACATTGCTGCTGCAGATTTCTGCCTGATTAGCCGCATTGGAACCACCATCCACCTGGACACTGATCTGCTCATGATGTTTCTTAATCAACCTTGACATTGAGGAAAGTAGACATTTGACACAGACAAATATTGCATTTCTTGCTGTATTTGTGTCATCGATTGAAGGGCTTGGTGCTTTTACAGTTCTGAGGAAGATATGGTCAGGTGAAAGTTGAATCTCATAGCAGATATAACAATGATTCTGCATAAAATCAGGAAATATGGTGATTTCTATTGTTTGAGAGAGGTAGACGGTGGCCTCAATTAATCAAGATGGAGTTGTGGCCTACATATGATAGAGTGCTGCATTAGGGACTTTACGTCAAGAGAGCGCTTACTAAACAGATAAACAATATCAAAGGGGGTGATGGTGAACTGAAAATGTTGCAATCATATGTGGTCTAAGGTAAAGGTCCTACTCCAATTCACAGAGTTGAATTTCATATTATATGTGTGGGTTTCATATTTCCAAAATAGTTTTTAAAAAAAGAAACACTTTTAAGGGCAATTTCTTGTTTATGTACATGTTTTCATGCCAAAGAAACACAAATGCTCACTATAGAACAAAATTAAGTAAGGCTAAGATGCTTCAGTCAGAGATTTGTGTCTATAAAAAAAAGGCAAAATGTAGGGAATCAGAGTGTTATTTCATACATGAGATTGTCCACAATAGTTCTGATCTTAGTGCTGACTTAACTCTCACAAAGATCAAACAATCTAATCCATAAAGTAAACTGATGTCTGTGAGGGATCCCTTGCTTACAGATGGTAGTTTGTCACTATGACAAGTAATACCATTTGCTAAAATGATGAAACTGTAACAAAAAATCAGCACAATCATGCATGAAATTGAATAACAAGATTAAAGATTACCTAGGAAACAAAAAAAAAACCCATACTAGATCGGTAAACCCCAATTCGAAGATGCTAGTTGCCGGTGGTATACCACAGCCAAGGGTAAGGGGCTGTATACAAATGTTCAATTCAAACTCATCCGCTGGAATTCTTCACAGACATCATGAGGTTCATTTATTCCCAGAACATTCCGTAATAAACATCCAAGGAGGAAAGTTTCATAAAGGCAAGCCTGAAAAATATCTCCCTGTAACTGGTCCACCAGAATTCTTCAAGGTAGGCAACAGCTGCCTCTGCCTGAGACCTTTTATACTCTCTGGACACAGAATGTAGTTCCATGGGATCGTTTTAGCCAGTAATTCCACAGAAATTTGTCATCAACCCTTCACACAGGCAGGCAGGCATGAATTCTGCATTGAGGTAGCAGACCGAGAAATCTATTGTTTCCAAGTTGAAGTAGATTCTCCAGAATGGTAAACATTCTAAGTCTTCCTACTTCCAGTTTTAAAGAATCATGCTAAATTTATTTTATATGCTTTCTGGTGGTGAAACTATTCTAGAGTTGTGTGCTTCCATGCAGAAAGTGGAGACACCTGAGGTTTAGCAAAAAGAGACTCTCTCCTATCCACCAGCAGTAATCCTCTAAGCCAACATTTGGTTTAGGGACCCTATAGTGCTTGGGACCAGTGATGCCAGGAGGATACCTGCTGTACACAGAGGAAGTTGCCTATGAGGTCCCATTCCAAATGTGAGACATATAAGCTTCCAGCGATTTTCCTTCTTCCAGCCTGGTTATTGCATAACTTGCCCTATGAAGTAGCGGATGTCATGCCCAGCTACACAGGGCGTGTGAAAGAAGAGTGATCCCAGAGAGAAAAGTGTATTGTAAGGTAAAATTTGTATATAGCAACATAGCCCTAATGGAACCACACCACAGTATATGGTACCGAAATAACAATCTACTCCGTCTGATGTTCTTGGACAATAGAGTATTGGTTTTTAAAAGAACCCTTGTGGGAAGATTTCTGGAATCATGCATTAGTTTCAGAAGAGTTTTTCAAATATATTGTGATGATCTGATTGCTGCATTTAAACGTGGACAGTGGAGTGAAAGTTTAAGAGAGCTACAATTGTATTTGCTTATACTTAAATATTTTGGGCAACACACATGTGCAGGGAAGATACCACTGTGCTTAAGTGAATAGTTAACCTGAGAGTGGGCTAGAGGGGAAACATTATAATGTCATGTGCGAGTTCTGGAGGGGTCCTGCAAACATGGCAAACACGTTTTTTGCCAAAACAGTTTCTTTTTAGAGGACATTGGACTTGAAGAATGAATGAGTGTGAGTAGTCAAATGTCTTAAATTCAATTTGAAGGTGCACCAACTGAGATGTTAAAGTTTATTATGGTGAATATACCTTGAGTGAATATCATGATAGACTAGATTAAATAAAACAGAGATAGAATAATCCTCCAATGGGGTCATCTGTTGGCAGCCAAACTTTACTCCCTCCTTGAATTGCAGTTGATACTGAATTGCTAATATGGTTACTGGCAGCAAGTCTCAGAACTTGACTGATAGTACAAAGAAGGAAGTACCACCAATGTTTATATTGAGATGGTCAGAAAGGAATAACCTTAAAGTAAGTGTTCTTTTTGTGTGAATTGTTGAACTTTCTGCTAGATCCGCCTAGATCTGATGCTGTGAATGGTCCTACAAATCATTCAGAGGACCTTGAGTAAGCTGTGTCTGGTCACAGGTTGACGCATTCTAGATTCTATGAGATTTTCAGAGCCGAAAGACTGTGGCTACAATGTGTACGACAATTAAATAAACTAGGCTCAAAGGATCCTGAGGAATGGGTGGTTGGACAGATGCAAATGAGCAATAATTGCTTGATTGTAATTGAGGCCAAAGTAGGTTGGTTAATTTGCTTCATCAGGTCAAAAGGTAGTGTAGGTAAACATGTCTATTAAAAACATTGTTTTTCATCATATGAAATAATAACTCTAAAATCAACAAGCCTATGTAGAACCATTGTATCTTTCTTGGTACTGCAATAACCAGTGATTGCTGCATTTTGTTCAATAATTTCATTTTCTAATGTGACTATGCCGGTTTAAAGCAACCTTGAATCTTGTATCCATACCAGTATGCCAGTGCTTAATTTGTGAAAAAACAAGTGTTCGGGCTTTCGTCAGGATGCAGCTTACACCAGCCTATTGCTCCAGTTAGCACCGCCTATAACAGAACAAACTACTAACCACAAAGTCCTACAAGTGGGGAGGGGATGAGGCATAACAGCTAGAGCTGCTGACCTTGGAGATGGGTAACCAGGTTTGAGTCTTTGCATAGGCTTAATATTATGTGATTCTAAACAAATCACTTAATCTCCCCGTGCCTACCAAAAAGTAAATGGTACTTAACTGTTACTAATGAAAAGCACTCCAATACCTTTGGATCGAGTTTGTGCTATAAGTGCCAGTGTTGCCGATTCAATGCCGGTGCCACTGGCTCAAATTAAGCATTGGAGAATGCTTTGCTTTTATGTTGAACTGCTTAATTGTTGAATATGGAAGTTAAGGATATTATTACCATCAATTAATGAATGTGGGCGGAAGCCAGTAAAAAGTGTTTTTTTCTCACATCAATTTCTTTGTAGTTTTGTAATAAACTGGAACTTGACCTTTACACTGTACTGACAAGTTTTTCCAAATAAGGTGTTATTAGACCGGGCACCTTTCACTGCCATGCGTGCATATCGATCTATCAGTCTATCTATCTATCTATCTATCTATCTATCTATCTATCTATCTATCTATCTATCTATCTATCTATCTATCTATCTATCTATCTATCTATCTATCTATCTATCTATCTATCTATCTATCTATCTATCTATCTATCTATCTATCTATCTATCTATCTATCTAGTTGTCTGTCTGTCTGTCTGTCTATCTATCAGCTGCTATTCGCTCGATAACAAATGCAGAAGGACACAAGTGGATCCCTGTGGGATTCAGTGCTAAAGCAGGCAGGGTGGAGACGTTCCCAGAATGAGGCCGCCAAACCAGAATCAGGAGCATGGGAATTTCGTAGCCTTTCCCTAATATTTGAACTTAAATAGAATACAACTGTGTATAAATAAGTAGAACATGCATTCTTTGAAAAAAACATTTCCTTAGAAATTTAACAAACAGGGAAACTTCAATGCTAGTGCAATTATTGTGCCAGGAATCTGTTTTACATTTTGTTAAAGCATTGGATGCCAGAATCTATATTGCGATAGCTCTGGAAACTATACAACACAACCCCCGTCGAAGGCCGAGATCTTATCTGTCTATCAGGAAGGATCTATTGTTGTTTGTTAAAACCGTCAAAGTTTTTTACTGTACTAACATGCGAGCTCTGTATTCTATACAAAATTGGCAACACTATGCCATAGTAGATCATAAAAATGAAGATGAAAATGTATCTTTGTAGTCTTATTGAGGTTACAATCTTCGTGAATATCCCATGCTGGGTCGGAAATATAAATGTGGTCTGAAGTAGTAATGGCAGCTACATGCATATTCCTAGCTACCACATGCTAGGGTTTTAACCTAATTTGCCATATTAATGCATGTGTATGTATATACTAAATAGGACATTGGTGTTTAATATTACTATATAGCATGATGAATTTATATGTGAATCTTGATTGTAGTATTTCTTCAACTATTTAGAAAATACACCAGGGGAAAGAAAAGTCTGACTTAACACTCCTCTGTAGTATTTGAGAAACTCACCTTTGTGGATGTAGAGAATCTGGGGGAGCACCACAGCATTGCCCCTTCCCATCACCACCCAAAGATGAACATATAGAATCAGTCACACCCCACATAATTACTTAGGTGAGTTATACACTGTGCTACCCGACAATGATATCTTCATAGTTAGTAGTTTTGTTTCAAGCATGGCCTCAGCTTTCATTTTAGAATGACTACAGGGATTATAGCTTATTGCTCTGTGATACTAGCGCATACTGTTAAGTGCACTCTTTTAAGACTTCCAAATGTGAGCAATGTATGTTTTAGGACACTGTTCTTAAAATTAAATTATCATCGCACCTTAAAGATACTGCAGACTCCTGTATGGCCTTTGGTAGCATGTGTGTGTTTGTGACCCTTGTTGTTTTATGCCACAGCTCTATTTACGTGGTGGATATGTCTGCAAAGGGAAACTTCTTCTACCTTCACCAATGTGATATTAATAATAGTACATGATCACATTTGCATATGTTTCCACAGACATATGTGGCTCCTGTGACTCACCTAACAACCAAGAACTCAAACAGTATCCCACTTTGTTATGGTGGGCCTAGAAGAGTCACAGAAAAGGCATATGTGATTTACATACAGGATGACTTAGTATAAACCACTCACCACTTGACTTTTTAATAAAAACATGCCAGCATTGCGAGAGTTGGGTGGAGTAAAAAGTATCTTTGTTCAGAAGGGCGTGTGGGTGGTACACTTGAATGTCATGCATAATCATAAGTAGATGGTAAAAAGTAGTACTAAGCAATATCCGTACAAGCAGTACACATTGAGGAAAACAGTTAATTTAAAGATGGTTTCACAAATTTAAAAACCTTAGGCTTATGGGATAAACATACCACTTAAACTAGGGGCTTCAAATTCTACTCCTTAGTACAAGGTATCCTGATTTAGATATGTAATTATGAATCACATACCAAAGGACACCAATGTTTGTTGACACTGTATGTGCACAGTGGATTGGTCCACATCCTGAAACAATGCATTGGCTTCTCTCCGCCCACTTTTCATAAAAGGGGATTTTGGAATTATCAGCCTCATATGGCAGTGTATAGAAATCAACCATCTAGCACACAAGTGTGTGGTGCTTAACATATACTGAGAATATGTATTAAGGTCTCAACTCTGTGAGCTCTAGCTGGTGTTTCAAATTACCACAATCAAAAATATGATTACAGCTTAGAGTCATTGCTATCTAGAAATATCCCAGTTTAGACTGAAACTGCTGTCACGCATAAAGAGAGAGAGCAAGGGGGAGCGGGGAGGGCCAGCACCCAGCCTCAGATGTTTCTTTAACACTCCTGCTCAACTCTGGGATACCTTTGATATGCCCTCATATCTCCAGCATGCTTTAATGAGACCCTTAGCCTGCGTTTGATGACCCTATCTAAACCTTATGCTCCCCAATGTGGGTCTGTGATAGGTCATGTCTGCCTAATACACCCTGAGACACAGTTAGCTGGCCCCCTTCCAGACACAATCAATCATCCCTCAGAGACAGGCATTGAGTCTTCATACATACCCAATCGGTCTTCAGACACCGCTTCCACTGGCCATCATACACTTGGTGAGCTAGCCATTAACCAGACTAAAATGTCCTGTTCTTCATCAACCAGGGAGGATAGCTGCCTCTTTTTCCCTTCTAACTTCCACTGGTGTTTACTACTCAAAGAGTTTTGTGTAGCCCTTGATGCAATAATGTATACATACTTATGCAATAAATGGTCCACAAAAACCCAATGATATTTATGGTTCATATCCCATTGCTGGATATGGTGTACCTAGCATTGAGACAAAAGTGGATACTTATGTGGCTGTTTGTGCTCAAGAGTGTACAGAGTACCTAGGTCGTTGTTGTTTTACTGCTGGGCTTTGAGAAAAAGGCTGAAAATCCTGGGTTATGTTGGTAAGTGTCTATGGTTAAGAAATATGATACCGAAATAGATCTATATAATGTGAACGTACTATAATTGTATATGTTTGGTGGTAATACTCAATAAGCAGGTCCTCATTCGTCAACCTACATTATGGGTTTTCTCAGCTTTGTCAGCAATGATAGATCAGCCATTGTTGTTTACTTTCTAGACCCATGAAGTGTGTCTCACTCTTTTATTACAACCTAAACATTACACATGCTAACATAACACATACCAAATAAACTAGTTTTGTGTCTGCATATACTCTTCTTCATCTAATGACGATTTATACCGAAAATACATGAAAGCACTTATATGTGGATTGAAATTAAACTCACATACCAGCCCAAAATTACATGAATATTAATCCTCAGAAATTTTTGTAAGTATGCTGTTATTCCAGAATCTGTTGCATATTATTGCTTTATACAGCCATAATGTGTTTTTCTTCCAGCCGCAAACACATTTTGTCAAAACAGATAGGCAGTGAATTATCTTTATCAAGATCAAAAAGCAATTACATAAACTCAGAGTTGGCTATTGTAGGAAAGTGGCTATTTTTGCATGGTTAGCCCCCACTTTGTGCCTGATGTAATTTCAAACTGTAAGTGCACTGGGTTCCTGCTAATGAGGTTCCAAGTGCCAGATCTCTTTCCCTAAATATTGTACCGTGATTGGCACATCTTCAGCTACCCCTGTAAATCCCTAGTATGTGGTACCCCTGGTACCTAGGGTATGGGAACTGAAGAAAGTCCTCTGGGGCAGCAGCACTGGGCATGACACCCCAGGGCCCTCTAACCAAGCCTAGGCACTCTGCCATTGCAGGCTGTGTGTATTGGTGCAGGAAAACCTGAAGATTCGACATGGCACACAGCCCTGCGTGCCATGTAAACCCTACACTTCATAAGATATAGGTAAGTCACCCCTAATGCATGCCTTTAGCTCTAAGGCAGGGTGTGCTATATCCTATGTGCGGGCATATCAACATGAGCAGATATGCCCCAACAATGTCTAGTCCATTCTATGATTTGTAATAGAGCAGGGAAGCCAAAAGGCGTACATGGGCTGGATACTTGTCAACACGAGTTTCCTAACTCCATGATGGCTTCACTGATTTCTAAGATGTTTGATACCAAACATCTTGTCTTATTAAATCCTCACTGATGCCAGTGCTGGATTTATTAATAAATTCACACAGGAGACCCTTTTTGAGGGTCCCCTGAATCTTCCAAACACTAGTGGGTCTCTGGCTGGTTGTCACAAGCCTGCCACCACCAGACATGTTTCTAACATCATGGGATGAGAGCCAGCACACTCAGAGGGAAGAAACAATACCCATTCTGGGCGGAGGTGTTTCACACCTACTCCAAGACAGGATGGCCTTCCAGGGCAGGAAGCTTCAAAGGCAATGCTGCCTTTGAAACCCAATCCAGGAACACCCAGAAAGTGGGGGAAGATAAGCCGCCCTTCCCTGCTCCACCTTTGGCGGGATGAAAGGGGGGAAAGTTATTTAAATGAGAAGGAGGTTCCCCCCTCAGCCTGCACCACCCCGCTACTAAAAGTCCACCATCTTGAGATGGGGAGAAAAACTCCGATCATGGCTAGGGTAGTGCATCTTCCCACAGGAAGTGGACAATAAATGGTGTAGACACCTTGAAGGTAGATAGCCCATTGGCTTTTAACTGTCTCCCCATGTTATCCTCCTAAATTCAGTATTTAGGTGGTGTCACAAGGCATAAACCTCAGATACAATGGACCAAAGAAGATCAGGACAAAAAAAGACCTGTTTCATGTGAACAGGAGCTCTCCTGCAGAAAGAAAAGGCGTCAAACCCTGCCAGCTGCAAGAAGGACTCAACAATCACTGCTGATGTGTCGTCCTGAATCCTGCAAGGACTCCAAGAACCGCAGAGAAACTCCCTTGGAGTAAAGGTATCTTTCCCTTGCGCGCTTCAGGCACCATTCCGGTGAAGTCCGGTTTGTCGACTTCCTGCTCCCCGACGACTTCGATACAGCACCAAAACAAGAGGAGGTGCAACAGCTTCAGTGGGTCAGATCTGCTTCTCCACACGATTTGGAGGCACCAGGACCTACAGGAGCAGCAACATACCAATATCTAAGGTACCAGACCACCACTGGAAAAAACCAAGAACAAGAGCCCACCTGGGAATCCCAAAGCTTTAGAAGTAAGCACCCATTTAGAGACACCCAAGACTCACTTCCTGGGTTGCCAAGCGCCCCTTATATCACTTCTCTAAGTTGCCTGCTCCTGACTGCGAGGACCCTGAAGATGCACAATGCCCAGCTGACCTGTTCGCTTTGCACCCGGCCTCACCAACCCCAGCACTGACTAACCAGCTCTGCTCCCGTGGTACCCAGGCCCATCCAACCGCCTCCCTCCAAGAAGACCCATTAGACTTACTTGTAAGTCCACCGGTGCAGTGCATTTTCAAGTCATCCCCTTCGTCTTTTGGCAACAGTTCCCAAGACCCTCAGCACTCTTCTCCCACCCTATTTGGGAAGCTCCCAAACGTCTCCTGCTGGAACTTTGGACCTTGTCCCAACATCGACCTAAAACGAGCATTGCCTGATTTTCTATGCATTTTTCTACCTCTTCCCATTGATTCCTGTGATGCGTTATTGCACACAAGCGTGATATATTTTCCGAAATTTTAAAAAATCGTAACTCGAAAAGTACTTACCTTAGAACAGTGTTCTTGTTCTCTAAAAATACAGAAAAATGACTTTATTTTTACAATTTGGTCTCTGTTTTACTCTGGAGTGTGTGTCTCATATATTGCCTCTGTGAGTACAGCAAATACTACCCTCTGGTAAGCCTAACTGCTCACCCACACTCCACAAAAAGAGCATTAGAATTATCTGTTTTACCTCTGTGTACCGTTTGGGGATTTGCTGGACTCTCTGTACAATGTTCCTCTTTGTAGTACACTATATAGAGATTCAGCTTCCTATAGTTATAGACCCCATTGAAGAATGTAACATAGACCCATAATAATAGAAATGTCTATTTTTGCATGATCACCAACAAAGTTTTGGACAGATGTTGCTGGTTTTCTGACTCTGAGAGTGCACTGAGGCCTTTTAACCAGACCTCTGTGCCAGTGCTTTGACCTTCAAATATTTATGTTTGATTGGCTTATACTCAAGTGGCATGAATTACCTTACTTATAAGCCACTAATACATGGTACCAGGATACCCAGGCCTGTAGTCTAAAGTGCCTCTTATGATCTGCGATACCAAAGGGGATGATGGACGGAGCAAATCAAACACTCACCCCCAGTCAACTGATCTGGGTTTAATCCATCATCATTCTTTAGCTCACTCCACCACCCCAGTTCAGACATGGCCATATGCAAATCAGTCTGACCCTTGTTTTTGCATTTGTCACCCCGAGTGGGACGGGTATGCTCAGACGTGAGTCCCGTGCTCTCCATGCCACTGGAATCAGACTGATTTGCATATGGCTGGGTTCAAACTGGAATGGCATGGTGAGCAAAAAAACGATTGATTTAGGCCCAGATCTCTGCACTGGGGTGAATGTATGACATTGTTCTGCATTCTGTCCATCAACTGTTGTTTTTGCATTTGTCACCCCGAGTGGGACGGGTATGCACAGACGTAAGTCCCATGCTCTCCATGCCACTAGAATCAAGCTATCCTGGCTGAAGAGGGGTGAAACCCTGAAACCGTTCCTAGGATGCTTGGTTCCAGTCCAGGGAGGACCTGGATTGGCAGTTCGGGCTGGACTGTTCCCATGAGGCATAGGGTCAAGACTGATTTGCATATGGCTGGGTTCAAACTGGAATGGCATGGTGAGCAAAAAACAATGGATTTAGGCCCAGATCTCTGTACTGGGGTGAATGTATGACATTGTTCTGCATTCTGTCCGTCAACTGTTGTTTTTGCTCTTATGATCTGCAGCACCCTTTGTACCACCATGAGTATGACAAAGTAAAAGTGCATCTACCAGCCTGCCACTGCAGACTGGTAGAGAAGTTTTAAATGCAAACTTGACTTTGCCATTTAAATGAAAAGTCCTGACTTCTCTTTTCAATATATATAACTCACCCCTAAAGTAGGCGTTTTGAGATCTAAGGCAGGGTGTTGTATATTGAAAGGCAGGACATGAATTTTTTTATGTCCTAACTGTAAAAACCCCAAATTGCTGTTTTTACTGAGGAAAGACCAGTAGCCCCATTGGCAAACCGCTAAAGCGCAGTCTGTGATAAAGACCTCTGACACGCAAATCAAAAGTTTCACCTGAGTCTGCTGGACCAGAGAGAGTGCAGTTTGGTCACCCAAGACAGACACTAGCTGCAGTTAAAAGGAACCACTAGTTTTGATGTGACTGGAGACCAGTTAACCAGTGGCAACTGTTTATTGGCTGAGCATCACCTGGACCTCGAGGGACATTAACGTCTGTGGCCAAAGTTGCCCTACCATGTTTGTGCACCAAGGGGTGTACTCAGGAAGACCACAGTCAACAAGATTAGCATCCTCAGACTCTTCAGTAGTTTGCCCAAAGAGCTTTGAACTGAACTACAGGCTGCTTTTGACTGAAAGGTAGCTCTTCTGCTAAGGCTTACTGATCCTTCCAAATTTTTCCCAGCTGGAGTTGGTTGCCCAAAGTGGGTCAGAGTACCTGAACACAACTTTATTAAAAGTTTCAAACGTTTTGAAAGTAACCACTAACTGCGGTAGTTACCAATGCTTGTTTGCAATTTAAGTGAAATGCTGTGATTTACGATGTACTTAGAGACTCATAGTTCCAGAATCCATTGGTGGATTTGTTAATTTTGGGGTGTGAAAATTCATACAAAAGATCTATTTTTATAAATTAGTGTTGGATTTCTTTTGTGTTGTGTTTCTTTCTTATTCAATTGTGTTGGTATGATTAAATGCTTTGCACTAATTCCTGCATTAAAGCCGTACTGCTCAAAGTTACAGCTACCCAGGGTTGAGCTAAAGTTTAGCAAATGGTCTTGATTGGACCCAAGACTGGTTGGTGAGTTTAGTAGATAGTGAGGTAGCACAACCACACCATATAATAAACCACATTTCCTCAGACATAACCATTTATCATTCATGAACCAATTGCTAAACATCTAAACCAAAGACTATATCATGCGATAATATGTGTAGAAATGTACCATCCGGTTATCAAATACAAAGAGAGTGGAATGCCAAATAGTAGTGTCTGTTACATAGTAAATTCTCCACATGCAAGTCTAACTGTGCAATACTGAATTCCAGCCTAACCACTGTGCGGAGAGAAGGTGTGTGTCCAAAGTGAATTACCAAACATGTGGAACACCACTGCAGAAGCAAAACCATTGTGAGTGAATATAAAAGACAGCATCTATATTGCACATACCAATAATCAGGAAGTGCAGAACCTAGATTAATTACAATTATGCATAATGAGTATTTGGAATGTAACAGTTTAAGAAGTACAAATAGTCCAAGTGATAAAGATGATAACTTTGGTGAACATAAATGCTGGGCAATATGGTTATATTATGCCCGATTCACAAAAGTAATCTGAGACAAAATTCTAAACTTACTGCTTTTGGTATTCACAGAAGGCATTTAGTAGTAGAAAAGTTAGAATTTCTAACTTTACTACAACTAAACTGAGACAAAATCCTAATGTTACAACTTTTGTTATTCACAAAAGGGGTTTAGTAGTAATAAAGTTAGGAATCCTAACTTTACTACTACTAAATGCCTTCTGTGAATACCAAAAGTAGTAAGTTTAGGATTCTGTCTCAGATTAGTTCTGTGAATCGGCCCCATAGTATTTAAACTCCTATAAGTATCAAGGATTATTCACCAGGAGGAGAGGTAACCTTGTGAAATCAGAAATTAGAAAATATTTGCTCCATGTGTCATTTATTCCGTTGAAAAGATGAAGAGTGTAGAACCTACTAGTGTTTTTTTAAACTTTATTTACCTTTTAACAAACAAGTAACAAACCATAGGATCATGGCGGATATAGTCCATGTACATAACAGTCAGCATTCACGCCCATTCTCAATCTGTTATCAATATTGACATTTTAACAAATTTGCAACAACTGATAATCCTGTACCCCTCACTTAAGCATGTGTCATTGAAGATCATATATGCATGTTTCTAGCTGAGGTTCCGTGTTCAAGTCCGGTTGAATTGCAGAATCGAGAATGTGTACAGAGTCGTCTTGTGTGTCTAGGAGGTATGATTCAAGTGGTTGCCAAATGTTCTTTGAGAGCGAGGTAGGTGGTTAAGGTTGAGAGTATATGTTGCTATTGGTGCTACAATATGTCAAGATGGCAATCCAGCATTTCAATATCGGTGAGTGTTTGCTCCCCCAGCATATTGCAATCTCGCGTTTTGCTAGTAGTAGAGCTAGTGCCACGTATCTATGAACTGTTTTCGGGACATTGTGGACAAACCCAAACAGTGCTTGTAGTGGGTTAGGTGTAAAGGTTTGGTTTACCATTCGTGATAGTTCAATGTATATGGTTGTTCAAAAATCAGAGCTATTTTAGTGCAGGTCTAGGCCATATTGAGGAAATCTGCATGAGGACACTGGCATTTAGGGCATATGGACGAGTATTGTCCATATGATGCACCCTATGGGGAGTCATGTATGCCCCCAATATAAATGTAAAGTGTAGCAGCTTATGCTGATGGTTCATCGATAGTTTACGTGTTTGTATGCCGCAATACTGCCATTGGAAGTCGGATATATCATGCCCTGATCCCATTCCCATGCCCCTCTTACTCGAGAGTCTTTGGTAGGAAGGAATGAGATGCAATCCTGATAGAGTTTAGACATGAGGTGTCCCCCGTGTTCTTAATAAGCAGAGTTAAGGGAGTAAATTCTGGTTGTTCAAGTGGGTAGCTAGGGATTTGTTCCTGTAAAGCGTTTTGTAGCCTGTGTAGGATGAAGAGATCCATCTGTGATTCGTTATGAAATCTCCCAACATGTCAAGAGAGAATTTGGAAAGAGTGCGTTTAACGATTTCTTCTTGTGTGTTAAGCAGCCATGTGTTGCCTGCCAGGGGGAAGGCAGGGGAGTAAAGGAAGTGGCCACCTATATATCTAATTATTTTCCTCCATGCCCAGCTAGTTGTTAAGACTGTTTGGATGTCTTGGGGGTCACGTTTAAGGCCTTCCGGTAAAATTGCTGAGAGGTGCCTGGTGTATAAGATCTACCTCTGGCTTGATGTAAGGAATTCTAACGTCTGGTTGATACAAGTAACTAGTAAAGCTGCA
The DNA here is from genome assembly GCF_964204655.1 of Triturus cristatus. Lineage (NCBI taxonomy): Eukaryota > Metazoa > Chordata > Amphibia > Caudata > Salamandridae > Triturus > Triturus cristatus. The sequence continues at coordinate 457,157,621 of NC_140586.1, read as the reverse complement.
TTTGGCCAATATGTAGTAAATCTAAAAATACAGTACCTCGGACCAGCCCCGCTCATACGGCAGCCTTAGAGTGTCCCATTTCATCCTAGGCTGTTTATTACCCCAAACCAGATGTAGAAGTTAAGTGCGTAGTGTCATGAAGAATGAAGAGGTCCGTGGGAAAGGTATGTTATGAAATACATTTATGAGAACTTTGGGAGCACGATCATTTTAATTATAGGGATTCGGCCTGCCATAGAAATTAGTAGTTTTACCCAACGGTCCAAAAAACTGGACAGGCTGTCAAGTGCAGTACCATAGTTCAATCTCAATTTCTGTTCCAGGTCATTATGAATATGTCTCCCTAAATATTTTACAGAGTCCTCGCATCTAGCCAGAGGATATTCGGTGTTGGTCGTACGGGTGCAATGAGTCAATGGGAACAACTCTGACTTACCACAGTTTATTATTAAGCCTGATAGCATCCAAATCTTTCCACCTCTCTAAGGATGGGGTCAAGATTGTCGCTGGGTTGTCTCACCTATAAGATTATGTCATCAGCATATAGCTTGATGAAGAGAGGACCAGTTTTCAGTTGAACGGCTAAAGGGCTATGGACCAATAATTGGCTGATAGCTGACAAACTGTTTAAGCATTATGTTTGACAGGGATGTTTAATGCTTATGTTACGGAAGTACTCTGTATCAATTCTTTGTTATTTGGGTTTAATTTGTTTTGTCTGCTACAATGACTTGAGAATATCTGTAACTTGTTTCTTGATAGATATTATGCTGTACACATGTACATTGCAGAAATTTCAATAAATAAAACACTTAAAAAAAAGCGAACAAACTCAGAGATGGGCAAACACTATACTCATGTAAAGGGTAGACTACCTCTATTGAATTTTATTGAAAACCATGTTAATAAAAAAGCCATTGACACCAGGGACCATATTACCAAGGGCACATTTTCCTTGTTTCCACCATGGTGGACCTTAAAAAGGTGCCCCTGGCGCAAACAGGGAAAGTGCTCCATATTACAGAGAATGCTCTGCCCTTAGGGTAGTCGCAAACTCATGTTGCCATATGGACAGTCATTCAAGTGAAAAACGGAGTGGCTGCTGCTAAGCCATTCTGTGTATGACAGTGCCGGCAGCTCTCTGCATTACCAAAGGGAATTCACAATCATCTGTGGCCCCTTCTGTAATGCCAAAGTGCCCTGGTATTGACCAAGCTGGACTTACGTTGCAAGTAAAAATAACTCAATCAGCAGAATGGAACCTATCTGAGAATCCCATTTTTCTCACAGTTAAAAAAGAAAGGAACATTCACAGTATGTGCAGATAGATTGCCAGAAATCTGTTTTCATTTACTAAGAAAACTGAATGCCAAAATCTATATTGATATAGTTCAGAAAAAGCTATACAGCAGGACAGATGAATGCCAAGATCTCTTGCTGATACATTCAAACATGTCATTATATTAACATATTAACATACTAGCAGTGATTGGAGTTGTGTTCTGGTTGCAGTGTTTTCGCATCAGCCGAGCCCGCGCCCAAGCTGGCAAGGAGGAAGCCGAACTGCAGCTTCCGGTTCTTAGCTGCCGGTTGCCGGCTACCGGTCCTCAGCCCCCCGCTGACCTCCAAACTGCCGTCGAGCTTGGGGGGTGGTCGAGTGCAGAGCGCTACCCATTTTCCCTCCCCCTCTTGCTCCTGACAAAAACGGCACTGGCTACGAGTGCTTGCAAGGTGCTGCAAGGGGCTGCAAGGGGCTGCAAGGGGCTAGAGTCAGCCAGCGCCAGCGTCAGTACCAGAGGACCATCAGAGTAGACAGAGTAGCCACGAGTCCAAGCGGTGTGCAGTGTGGAGCTGTGAGCAGGGGCAGCAAGCGGAGTGGAGCCTGTGACGAGGAAGGTAGGAAGAAAGACGGACTCAGGCGAGCCAAAAGGGTGTGGTACAGTTCAGCCAGCCAGTGTCGCAGTGCTGGCCTCAGTATCTCAGTGCTCACCACCTGCCGCCACTCGGACATTCTGGCATGAGTTTGACCGTGGACTTGCCGCTGCCGCTGTCTGCCAATGGCTTGCCTGATCACCTGATTACAGACAGACTGATTACAGACTGGATTACAGACTGGATTACAGACTGGAGTAAGGTGGGTGCTGCAACGGTGTGGTGTAGAGTGTGGCGTAGAGTAGTTTATACGGGTTTATACACCCCATCTCTGGACTGTTATGCCCGCAAACGTACTGCAATTGGCGCAAGCCATAGCTCCAGCCCGTGTCCATGTGAAGACTGTTGGGCAGCAAGGAGTACGGAGTGGCCAGCGAATGCAAGAGAGTGCTTGGCCCATCTCACCTAAGCTCTGCTCATCCATCGGCAAAGAGGAGAGAGGAAGGCCTTGCAAATCGCCATAATCGCCACTAGTGCCTCGGGTGGCGGTAAGTGAGACCCCCTGACCTGGGGATCTGCCTGCCTGTGCCTTCCACTACCACTACCACGTCATACAGATGGCCTGCTTACAACTACAGCTAGTCTGCCACCTTCATTGGCGTAAGCAATAACTGGACAGTGTGCAGAGGTGTTGCTGACAGGGAGAGTGCAAGCTCCAAGCAGCTAATTTGCAAGCAGTACCTTGTGGGAGCTTTATGGAGGGGCAAGTCACTATGCCACTTAGGAAACTTCCCCGGAGAAAGGGTACCACCCTTCGAGCTGTTTCCCCCGGGGAGGCTCTACAACAGTCGCCGTCACTGCAAGACAAAGTTTTATACCCAGGTGGCCAACTGTCACAAGCACGGATTAGTGAGTTTTTTAGTAAGCCCGCTCCTCAAACTGGCTCTGCCCCTTCCATGACATCGCAGTGCGATGCGGAAACCCAGGACCTCAATCAGCTTTCCTCCCAAAGATGACTTTCTGAGAGTCCTCGCTTGTGCTCGCCTGAGGCTCAGGTTCCACCTGAGAATCACCAGCTGTAAAGGCTTTTCCAGGAGGATGTCATCACGACCCAGGACACATTTATTGACTCACTAAGAGTTCACCCCATCGGAGCTGGAAACCTTTCTGCACCAGACTTTACAAAAACTATTGTAACAACTACTGCAGCCAAATTACAAGTTCAAGCTGAAGTCCATGACGGCACCTTGTCCGTCCCTTTAAATCTTCAAGAAAGCAGCAGAGACCCGGCGGTAGCTCATTCATTATCAAAGTCCGCTCTTCGCTGCTGCCCGGGTGCACATCAAATTGAGCCCAGTGACTCCTCATCTTTAAGGAAGAGCCCAAAGTTCGAAAGTCCCTTGTTAGCTAAAAACCTATCCGATCGATTTTTGGCTCCCCTAGAAGCCCGAATCCAGGATTCCTTAGCCCATACACTGGGCTTCAGTCCTCATTACAATTCTTTCAGTACCGTGCAAGAAGACAAGGACCCACCGATGCCTAACCCCTTGGGGCCTATAAGTTCTTTCTCGGTCACGTTGATGTCCCTTCACGTAAAGCAAGCTGCAATTGCAACAGCTCTGTTATGGTAATCCCAGAAAATGGAACTACAGATTGACTTAATTCAAACTTTGGCTTCAGCATTGTCTGACTTGGGCTCCAGGCTAAGCTCTCTGGAAAGGTCCGTAGGGCCCTCCGATAGTTCAAACTCTTGTTTCTGCTGTCCATTAATTAACAAATTTTCATCTCTTCCAAAAATTCTGGGCTCGCTTTTGGGCAGCATGAAGCTCAACACCAACGGGAAACCGAAATCTACTCAAGCGGCTCAAACTGGTTTTCCCTCTGAAGACTCCTTGTGCTTAGCAACATTGGATTCCCTATCATCAGTGAGAAGAACTATCTCCCCCTTCTTGGAATTAGACCTCAAAATTTCACCTTTCTCACCTTGCTTGTCGTTGGCGACCGGCCCAAGTGATCCCAAAGCTGGCTTGGAGCCCACTAACATCAGCAGTCTAATGACCACCCCATTAGCGATTAAGCAGTCTGATCTCATTGACCCAGCCCCTTCAAACGTCGCCTACCTGCCATCTAACCTTTCCACAAAACAACCATTGTCTAGGAGGGAGAGAAAGAAACTTAAAAAACAAACCAAAAAACAACGTCTTGCAAAAAGGAGATCGGGGCTCAACGGGACAGGGGCCTCTAGTATGCCAGCATCTGAAGTGGAGGGGCTCTCCCACTTCCCTATACTTAACCAGGCCTCAAAACTCAAAATGAGAACCCCTGAGACTAGAATGACTTTCACGGACAATAATGACGCCATTGATAACCTCTGTTCATTAACACAGGAAGCTCCTAAGGGGACCCCCCCAGGCCTCCGGAGTCACTGAACTATACTCTACAATCATGAAGCATGGATCTTTGCCAACAAAAATCAAGGGGTCAGCCTCCCAAGGCTAAAGCCTGGGCAGGCAGGACAGCATAGCTCAGTCCCTAAGGGAAGTCCCAAACACATGGAACAGCTCAAACAAATTTTTTTATAGCGCTAGCTCCACCCGGGGGTATCATAAAAATTATTTAGGACAAAACAGAACAAATTGTTAAATAGCGAGGCAATTATACATGGAGGAATAAAAGATTCATTTGAGCACATACCGATAATAACAGTAAGAGGAGCAAAAGGGTAGGTTCAGTGGATAAAATAGCGCATGGAGGGATAGGGAATGTGAGAAGGCGTTGGAGGGGAAAAATTCGGATAGGAAGAGGGAGGTAGGGTGGAGAGAAGTGGGGGCTGTAGAAGTGTGAGAGGTGAGGGGGAGAGCGGTAGTGTCAAAGGGAGGAGGGGTGGGTAGCACAAGTATAGTAAGAGAGGAATTAAGTACCCCAATATTGATTGAGCATGTGTACTTTAAGGCCTTTTTTGAAACTGATATAGGAAGAGGTACAACGGAGAGCTTTGGGGAGGTCATTCCAGATGCTGGGGGCTTTTCCAGAGAAGGAGCGTGCCTGCGAGGCTTTTTTCTTTAATAGCGGGGGGACGAGAAGAAGTCCGTTTGAGCTTCTCAACGTCCGGGAGCAGCATCCTGCTTTAGTGAGTTTATTGGAGAGGTAACTTGGTGTCTTTTGATAAAGGGCTTTGTGTGTAATGCAGGCAATTTTATACAAGGATCTGCCTTCAATGGGAAGCCATTTGAGTTCTTTGAGGGCAGGAGAGATGTGTTCAGAACGTTTACAGTCGGTTGTTAGTCTGGCCGCTAAGTGGAGGACAGATTTGAGGGGGGCAAGGTGAGCTTTGGGTGTTCCAGAGAGTAAAGCGTTTCCGTAGTCAATCTTGGAAAGGACTAAAGATTGGATAACCGATTTGAAATCTTCCGCAGGAATGAACGGTTTGATTATTGTGAGAAGCCGGAGTGAGAAGAGTGCTCCTTTTGCCAAATTTTTTATATGGGTATTGAGCGCAAGTTTACTGTTGATGGTGATGCCAAGAGATTTAACTGATTCGGCTAGGAAGAGAGAGCAGTTAAGGGCATTAAGGTCAGCTATCCATGCTTGAATGGGGTTGTTTTTGGGAGAGAAGAGAATGATTTCAGTTTTGTTTGGATTAAGTTTGAGATGATTTGTGAAAAACCAGGATTGAATCTTGGATAGGGCTGTGTTTAGGTGTATGATATCAAAGTGGGATTTGATTTTGTAGTACAGTTGGGTGTCGTCAGCATACAGGTGGTAGTTAATTTTGGCTTGTTTAAATATGAGGGTGAGGGGTTCCATAAAGAGGTTGAAGAGGGCAGGAGAGAGGATAGATCCTTGGGGTACACCGAGGGAGACCGATGTAGGGCAGGAGAGGCAGTTTTGAATTTTAATTTGTTGGGTTCTGTGTTGGAAGTATGCGATGAACCAGTTTAGGACAGTGCCATTAAGTCCAAAACGATCTTTGAGTGCATTGAGTAAGGTTGAGTGGTTAACTGTGTCGAATGCAGCAGTGAGGTCAAGAAGGATGAGTATGCAAGACTCTTATCCAGGGTAAGGTGGATGTCATCGACAATTTTAAGCAGTGCGGTTTCAGTACTGCAACCTTTGCGGAAGCCAGATTGAAGGGGGTCAAGCAGGTTGAATGTGTCAATGTGCTTCTCCAGTTGAATTAGGGCGTATTTTTCAAGGGTTTTGGAGAGTAGTGGGAGGTTGGAGATAGGGCGGAGGTTGTTAGGGTCATTAGGGTCAGCTTTGGGGTGTTTGGGGAAGGGCGTGATTTGTCCAAGTTGGAGTGAGATAGGAACACATCCAGAAGAGAGGGAGGCGTTAATGATGTTGGTCCAATAAGGGACAATGATGGGCTTTAGTTCTTGGGTGAGAGCGGATGGGAGTTGGTCTTTAGTGTGAGAGGATGGTTTTAGTTTGGATAGGATGTTAAAGACTTCCAGTTCAGAAACAGGGTGGAAATTCATCCAGGCGGCTTTGTTTTTAAGGAGTGGGATGGAGTGGTGTGTTACAGGGGGGTAGAGGAGGGAGGGTGTGTGAAAGCGATAGAGATAGGGGGTGGGATCAGGGGTGAGTGTGGTGTTAGAGTATTGTTCAAAGGACATTGGTGAGGGAGGGAACTGGGTTACATAGAAGGATAGATCAATCTTCGCGATTTTTTCGGAGAAAAAGTTAGCAATTTCTTCACATTTGCTAGTGGAGGCCGACAGGTTATGGGGTGCAGTAGTGGATTGGTTTCTCACGATATTGAACAGTTCTCTGGGTCTGTTTTTGGAGCAGGAGAGTTGTAAGCGAAAGAAAGATGCTTTTTCAAAGAAAATTTGTTTTTTGTAGGTGGATCTAGCGGTTCTAAGGACGGCCAGATGGCAGGGAAAAGGGTGGTGTCGCCATGTTCTTTCGGCAAGTCTAAGTGAGCGTCTTTCCTTGTTAAGGTCAGAGGTAAACCATGATATGGAGGGGACATTTTTTTGCATTTTATGTTTGAGCAGGGCAAGTTGATCTAAGACCTCAACGACAGTTTTGTTAAAGTGCTCAGTAAGATCGTTTGCATTGAGAGAGGGTGGTATGAGACAAAGTTGGGTTTGAAGTTTGGACTCCAGAGTGCCAGGTGGGATTTGCTTAAGATTTCTGGACAATGTCGTGGCCTTAGTGCATTTAGCTGGGGCTGGCAGTGTTGGGGGGAGATTGTGAACAAAATGAGGTGATGGTCGGACCAGTCGATAGGGATGATGTTGGATAGGGACGCCAAATCAGTGTTAGAGATGATGGCGTCAAGGATGGCTCCTTTGGTGTGGATGGGGGAGTGGCAAAGTTGTTTGAGGTCGATAGTCTCAAGAAGATTAGTGAGGAGGCTGATTGCGGGGTCCTTAGGTTCATTCCAGTGAAGGTTGAGATCTCCTAGGAAAAGGTTTTTGGTGTTAGAGAGTGACGATTGTGTGATAAGGTCCGATAGTTCTTCGGCAAAGGGGAGAGGCTCACTGGGCGTATGGTAGATATTGTGTAGTCGAATTGGAGGGGAGTTTTTCAGCTTAAGTTCGGCTCCAAGATATTCGAAGGTAGTAAAGTTTGTGTTCTTTGTGAGGGAGAGTTTTGGTTCATTTTTATAGATAATTGCTAAACCTCCCCCTATTCTTTCAGATCTGTCTTTTCTGAGTGTGGAGTAGCCAGGGGGGTGAGTAGGTCAAGGATAGGTGTAGAGTGATCTTTGAGCCAGGTTTCTGTGAGGAAGGCGGTGTCAATATCGTCGTTAAGTATAGTTTCAGATATTTTGGTTGCATGTCGAACAGCTGAGCGGCAGTTCACGAGCATACACTATAGGGGTTTGGGGATGTTATTGGGAGGAGGGTGTAAGTGAATGGTAGTAAGTTGAGGGGAGGCCTGGGTGAGCTGGGGAAAGAGTGGATTCGGCAGGTCCCTATGATAACAGGGATGATAGAGTGAGGGAGGAATGGGTCATTAGGAGGGAACTTGTCAAGGTAAGAGTCGCAGAGGTCAGAGATGTCGGACGTGGAGTAGACTCTCAGGGAGCGAAGAGGCCTGAGTGTACAGCTGTGTAGAGGTGTAGTTGGCCAACGCTTAGGATATGGGCGTTTTGGGGGGCTGGAGCATAAAGAGGAGGTCAAAGAGGGGCGGGTTCTGGAGTTGAGAGAATTGAGTTGATTGAAATCTATTCTGAGTCGCGCAAGTTCTGAAACCAAGGTAGAGATATTGCAGTCAATGTTACGAAGTGTCTGAGTTAAGAGAGTGAGTATAGGTGAGGTTGTGGTAGAAGTAGGGGGTGGGGTGGGGTCAGTATTGCTCATGGGTGGAGGATTATTGTTCGGAGAGGGAGAGTGGTCATGGGGGGGAGTGAGGGTAGGACTGGGATTGTGTAAGTGGGGGAGGTCAGTGGAAGGTCAGGAGGTGCGATGGGTTGGGAAATAAAGAGGGGCGAGGTACAGGATGACGTAATAATGGAGGTAGGAGATAAGGGCTGTGGAGAAGAAAGGGCGTACGGGTTGTAGGGAGATGTAATATCAGAGTTGGGGGTAGGGGTGTAGTTAGGGGAGGGGGGAGGGAGGGCGGGGAGGAATGTGGTATCCGGGGTTTGGACTAGAGGGGAGTTTACGAAATGATTAGGGGTAGGAGGGGGTTGGACACTGGGGAGCCAGGAAGTGTGGGGGATGGAATGTGAGTTAAAAGAGTTGGAGGGGGTAGATTCCAGAAGGGGGGGCCGGAATGGAGGACAAAGAAAGGGGAGTATCGTAAGGGACTGGAATGACAGGAAGGAGAGGAGTTAGTGTTGGTGAAGCAGTGGAGATCTCAGGGGGGTCTTGTGGGTGAGCAGAAGGGGGAAGAGGCATAAGAAAGGACTCTAGGAGGGGTTCAGGAGTGGGTGAAAGAGTGTGGGCCAGAGAAAGGGGAGTGGCATTGGGGTTAGGTATGACCGGAGGGAGAGGGGTTAGCGTCGGAGAGTAAGGGGAAGGCAATGGGGGTTCATGGGAAAGCATAGGAGTGGGGAGAGGAGCGTGTGTGGACAACTGGTGGGAAAAGGTGTTGAAGTGGTGTTCGAAAATGGTGAGGTGGCGTTCAGAGACTTGAATCAGGATGTTGCCAGTTTTGAAAATGGAAATGTCAATTTCTCTAGGGAAAAGTGATGAGGGAGTGGTGGATAGTTTAAAACCGTAAGGGATTTTGCTTGATTTAGATACTGGTAGGCTGCGCAGAAAGGTGCTTTTCCATTTGGAGGGTTGTTTAGTGTAGAAAATGTCGTTGGTTTTAATCTGGGACGTGAGGCTGTAGTAGTTGTCGACAATCAGGGTTTCGGGATGACGGATTAGTAGATTGTGTTTAAACTTTTTTTGGGCATTTTTAGAAAGGTTGGGAGGGTAAGGGATGGACCAAGAATTGTGGCCATGTTTGGTGAGGAGGGGGTGTTTGGAGGAGAGGGATGGATTGAGGAGGGACATAATGGTACAGTTGAGATGGGGTAGGCGGAGGGAGAAACAAAATGGGAGACAAAGAGAGACAGAAGGAATTTGGCGACAATGAGGGGTGGTGGGAGGACTTAGTAAGGAGAGGTGAGTGCTCATTACAGGAGATAGGGGGAAGCGCTGGGAAGTGAGGGGGGTAAGAGATAGGCGATGATGAAAAATAGATTCAGGGGGGTGAGATGTGAGATTTGAGATGAATTAAAGGAGAGAGTATTGGGTAGGGGATAATGCATACAGTTAATACAGGCAGTTTTCAGAAGCAAATAAGTCCAATTTAGCAGCGAAGAGGGTGCAGAGGGAGCCATGTGAGAAAATTATGGGCATCAATAGCACATCAGGGGTAAAGTGACCAAGTTAGTGCAAATAGAGAGGGCGCATGAGGCATAATGAAGGTCGACAAACAAGGTCATCAAACAAGGAATGGTATACAAGGTCAATACAGGCAGTATTCACAAGCAAATATGTCCCATTTAGAAGCCAAGTTAGTGTATTTGGAGAGGGTGCGTGTGGCAAAAATGATGGTCATCAAACAAGGAAGTCCACAGGAGCGCTGATACCAAACAAGTTCAAAATTGTAGGCCAAAAACAGACAAAAGAAAATAGTCCTGAGGTAGAGGGGTAAAGTGAACAAGTCTTTTGGAGGCCAATTTAGGTAGAATGCAGAGCACAGGTCAAAACATTCAGAAGTAGCCGTGCAATGGAGGGCCCAATGAAAAAAAATAGACTCACAGGGGCCATTTTAGGTCGTGGGCAGCAAGCAGGCAAAAAAACTGACAAAGATAATTAGGAAAATGGTCGGTAGAAAGGGAGCTTCTGTAGAAAAGGCAATTTAAACCTTTTTCAGTGTTAAAGAAGTAGCCAATAACACAAGGAACCCTGAGGTCTGAAGTCACCAAAAAAGGAAAAAAGAAGAAAGATGAAAAGGTGGTGTGTAAATGACAAACGAAAAAAAAGCCCAATTCATATAAGGAAAGGGCAATCCCTTTTAAGGACGTAATCCCTCACTCACCCTGGGTGACATGCTTCATCATATGGGATTCTCCTCCCAGAGAAAAATCCTAGTTTCTCTGGGGGCTACGACCCCCTCTATGAGAGGGAGGAGCTCAGGGATGTTTTGATTGTGCACTAAAGGATAGACTAAATCCACATATGATGAGCTACGTATGAGTGAGGGGTGCAGTGCTGACCAATTAATAGTGCAGTGAAAGTGTATTAAAACTAGTCACGGGACGGCAAGGAAGGTTCTCACAACCGTACCGAAGCTAGACTAAAAACGTGAACACCACTGGTCGAAAGTAGGCCATGGTGTTTAACAAGGAAAAAGGGTCGACATGTTTCAGCCTAAACGCCTAAGTTGGCTCGGCTTTCATCAGGACCAAAAGCTACTGCAAAATAAGAAAACTGTGTGTTAACTACACAGAAAAAGGATACTAGGAACACCCAATAGTTGCTAGAAGGGTGTGCGTCGCTTAGTCATCTCAAACATCACCTAAACAAAAAAGAACTCAGTGTAAGTACAAGTTGGTTCAATATGCAGACTTGAACAAGCGTGAAAAAATGGGATAAAGTAAGAACCACTCACCCGTGAGCACTGGGTGTGACTCTAACCTCCACCTGGCAACCGCTCAGGAAGGGGAACACCGCTCTGAAAAAGTGATGTAAGAAGCTCAGAATTTGATACCTACATCTCAGGAGCGAATGTTCAAAAACAAGTGGACTGATAAACTAAAGACAAGGGAGACCGGTATCTTCAATTAATACACACAAAGCTGTATGCGTGAAGAACCAAAGAACATGCCAGGATCTACAAAATGTATGCGTTGTAGATAAATCTCACTGATTTGGACAATCAATTGGAACAAATCCAAAGGAAAAATGATATAAATTATAGTTGAAAAAAGAAACAAGCACTCGAGTGCATGGCCCATTAAACAAGTGACCACCAATGTTTGAAAAGTAAACAGCCACCAGAGAGACGACTAAATATAAACTGGCAAAAGAAATAATTTATCTGCAGTATGTCAAGAAATAATAACGAAGAGCTAATTCCAAACGCTTACCTATCCCTCGGGGGACCGCGGCTTGAATGAGCCTGAAGCCGGAGGTGCCGCGGAACGGGTAAACGTGTAATATAAAGCGTCAGAGTCTTCGATCAATGACCAATGGAAAAGCTCGATATAAAAAAGTGAAAATAAAGGAACCAATCAGAGCTAAGCTATTGCGCTGTGTACGTAGTCTTGGCAACGTTAAATGCGGCCATGGAAGTGGTTCCGTCTTAAAGGGCTAAGCACATAAAAGAACCTGGTTACTGGCTAATGTTCCCTGACTCGGGGTTAGAGTAAGTGCCTAAAACGGGGGGGTCCTTGTTGTAAGAACACTGGCTCCGATTAGAATGCGGCCATAGAAATGGTTACATGTGTAGAGGACCGTGCACAAAAAACAGGGTTACTGGCTAATGTTGCCAGACTCAGGATTGAGCTGAATGCCTAAACCGGAGGGGATCTGGTTATAAGAACACTGGTTCCAACTAGGAATACAGCGCAGGACAGGCATTAGCTTATGCTATTGAGCTTAACGTCAGCTCATGAGGCGGTGACCGGGGGGAATACAGTCAGTAAGAGCATTCGCTCCGTAGTCGACGTGCAGACGCTCGTCATAGAGCTTAGATAAACACCGCCACACAGGAATAAGAAAAACCAAACAAACATTCTCTAGTACGTGAAAAAACAGCGAGGCATTAAAATGATCAATTAACCTAAAGTATCATATTTAATGGTTCAAAAGGGGGCAAGCACTGAATAGCGCTGGCCAAAACCAGGGGGGGTGGCATGGTAAATTAAAGACCCAGAATAAATCGGACCTGCTCATGGCTAACTCTCTTATTTAGTCCCATCTGCTAGGTGTATATTGATGCGGGACGAGGAATCGAAAAGTAAGTGAAAATCATAATGACAGCCATGGAATGTCTTCGTTCAGTCCTGTGACATGCGTGTTAAGTGTGTAAACCCACCGCTGTTCTCGTTTAAATAGAAAAGAAGAGCAATCTGTCAGGTGGGAAGGTATAAAAGGTTTGTCAAGGACCGTCCATTTTAAGTCATTTGGAGCATGATTAGCTGCTAGAAAATGGTTGGTAAGTTTAGTTGCAGAACGGCCACACCGTATGGTACTTTTGTGTTCCAAAATTCGGGTTTTAACCCGACGGGTGGTCATTCCAACATAACGTAACCCACATGGACATGTTATTAAATAAATCACGTTTGAGCTGTTACAGTTGCTGTGACTTTTGAGAGTCCACGGCCTACCAGTGCCAATGTCGATCTCTTTGGTCACCGAGGTATGGCAACAGGCCGCGCAGGAACCACAAGGGTAGTGTCCTACGACCGGTGGTAAACCCCACAGGGTTTGTTGAGTGCCTGAGTGATGAGTACGTGGGCGGGTGTGTACCAAATGGTCCCTGATATTACTGCTGCGTTTAAAAGCAAAAAGAGGTCTTGGCAACTTGACCTCTCCAATGTTCAAAATTTTCCAGTTGGTCAAAATGATTTTTTTAATTTGATTGGAAAACTTGCAGTAAGTGTTTACACAGGTGAGCCTGTTATCAGAGGATTTGGGGGCCTTGGGTTCCAGTAAAGCCTCACGATTGTTATTTGCTGCACGTTTAGAAGCTCTACGGATTAGTTGCTTGGGATATTGTCTGGCCAGTAATTGTTTGGATAAATTGCTCGCATGTTCTTTATACTTATCAGCTGAGGAGCAATTTCTTTTTAAGCGCAAAAACTGACCAAAAGGCAGATTGTCCCGCAATGCCCGTGGATGAAAACTATCATATTTCAAAAGGGCATTCACCGCCATAGGTTTTCTGTACAATTCGGTACTCAAGCCACCCTCAGAAGGGGTTATCAAGATGTCCAAAAAGGGGAGGTGGGTCTTGGAGTATTCGCAGGTGAATTTTAGGAAGGTATCACAATTGTTAAGCCAGTTCTTAAAAGACAATAAAGAAGTCAGTGATCCGTGCCATAGTACGAACACGTCGTCTATGTACCTCTTCCAAATCCTTATTTGGTCTTTATAAGGATTATTGGTGCCAAACACGTGTTGTTCCTCAAAGACATGAACATACAGGTTAGCCAGGCTGGGAGCAAAAATGCTTCCCATCGAAGTGCCTGACACCTGTAGGAACAACTGTTCTTCAAATTGGAAAAAGTTCTCTTTCATGGCTAGGCTGGCACATGACATGATGAACGAAACTAGAGTGATGGAGTCCGGTGGATTAGCCAACAGGAGAGTTTCGATGACATCCAATGTCTCATCCTGTGGGATACATGTATAGAGTGACTCTACATCAAATGAGACTAAAAATTCTGTCTCACCATCAAAGGGTAGATCTTTAAGTAAGATCAAAATGCCCTTGGTGTCCTTGAGGTACGTGGGCATTTTAGTGACCAAAGGACGTAAAAAATGATCTGCAAATGCCGACAAAGGTTCCAAGAGAGACCCTAGTCCGGAAATGATCGGACGACCAGGAGGAGGACTCACGTTCTTGTGCACCTTAGGCAGAATGTAAAAGTAAGGCACGATGGGGGAAGATTTAACCAAATACTGAGCTTCATTCGTAGTGATCCAACCATTGGTGCTGGCTTCATTGACCATGATCTGAATGGTCTGTTGTAATCTTTTGGTTGGATCCTCAGTGAGAGGTCGGTAGAAATGTACATTGTGCAATTGTCTCACGCATTCGGTGCGGTAGGCGGTGTTGTCCATGATAACTAGGGGTGGGCGGAATTTGCGGAATTAACCTCCGCAAATTATCGCGAGATTGCAGAAAATCTCCGCAAACACGCCGGAAATATCGCGAAGATGCGGAAGTGTTTTTGCCGCCTGTTCGCGGTATTTTTTGCGTGTTCGCGGGTCGCCAACTTACCCATGCGGTCGCTCATGGGCGCGGCCATCTTGTTTTCACTTGTCCCGCCCTCTGGCGTTGTTTACTTCCTGTTCCGGGTCGCGCAATGCATGTTCGCGGTCGATATTTCCTGTTCGCGATCGCTTTTACTTGATCGCGTTGCTTTTTGCTTGCTCAGGGAGAAAATATCGCGCGAACTTGCCCACGTGGTCGCAACGGGCGCGGCCATCTTGTTTTCCACTCTATTGCATGGTTCTGGGGCCTGATTTTCAATCCTCCCTAAATCTTTTCAATCCTTTGTTTATAGCCACTTTTTTCGGATCTTTATTACTTATTATTTCTCTAACTATTTTCCTGCCTCTATATTTTTGGTTTTTGTGTACCTTTTTTTTTGTTTTTTAGCTACTTTTTCTCTTTGTATTGCCTGCTATTTATTTCCTTTACTCCTTTATTTATTTTACCTTTTCTTTCCCGCCCCGTCCCCAGAACCATGTCCAAGGGCAGGGCTGTTCGCCGGCGCAGCCAGAGCCGCGACCGCCTTCCTTGCGGAAGGCGGCGCCCACAAGGGGTGCATGCACGGGCCTTATTTGGGGAGGCGGAGTTGGCTGCACTAATTTTCTTTGTGCAGCGCCACCTCCCCTCAACCCTGGCAGCAGGTGGCAGGCCTGGGTCCGGGTACGGCCTCCGGGAGCGTCGGCAGCGGTGGGGGAAGGTGCGCCGGGCAGTGTCTCGCATCTCTGGGGTCCGGCGCACCCAGGCACAGCTGACGCACCGGTGGTCCGACATCCTGGACCGTGAGCAGGACCTGCTGGACCTGCTAGGAGTGGAGGTCCCGGGGCTTGGTGAGTACCTATTTAATTATTACAACTTTGTGTCTGTTCTTCTGCTCTATGTTATATATTGCGAATATCTTTTTTTCCTTCCAACCAGATAGAATGTTGCTGCTTGCAATACATTCCAGGTTAATAATGTTTAAAAGTCTTCTGTGATTATGACACAGGTGCTCTTCTGCGCTACTACTAATCTTACTTGTTTGCAGCTTTGCGTTTGCGCTTGCTTAGCGTGATTCTTTACGAGTTTATTTTAGAGAAATTAAGTTACGTAATGCTACAGTGACTCATGTCCACTCCTTACTTTGTCCTGTCACTAATAGATAGGGGCGGATTGATACATAGGTTTAGGTACTTTGTATGAGCTTCTAATTGGTTAGTGGTATGCGTGATGCCCCCTCACTCAGTTACGTGACGTGCTGCTAGTACGCCAGTCTTTAGAACCTTTCTAGTTTGTTCAATGAGTGGAGGTAGGCTTTGCAGTTACTTAGCAGTAGCAGATGAGCATCAATCAAACCAAAATTGTGTATATACAAAAAATGTAGTCATGTTAATGTGTCCTCCATGATTGGATCATACACATTGTTGAGGAATACAGTCGAAATGCATACTTAATGTACAATTGGCATGCCTGGAATAGGTGGGCTAGGTTGGGTGGTAGGTTGTACTAATACTTAGGCTTACTTGTAACTTAGTTTTCTGGAATCAGAATGGAAGAATGGATTACTGTTGATAAATAGTAACTTAAGTAGTCGAACTGCGAATCCCCCGATATTACATGTTGACCAGATGAGATCGGTCAATGTAGTTATTGCAATTGTTTAGATAAGTGTTTTTTGACCGTTGTTGAAAAAAATTGTATTTGCTTAAGTTGACACCATCCATCAATGTTTGTCTTTCTTATATCTTTCCTGTTCATCAGCACCCAGGGGCAGACGGGCAGGGACTGGGCAGTCGGCGGGACAGGAACACCACGAGGAGGACACCGCTGAGGGCTCCTCTGCTGGCCCCAGTAAGTCTTCTTGTTTTTAATAATATTTCTTATTCCATAACTTTTACTGCCCCATTTCTCCCGAACTATAGTGTGTTTCCAAATGCTATTTTTTTACCACCAATTATCCTTCGATCTGTACGGTTTCAAAAAGCTTATCCCTGCCTCCGCTACGATGACTGAGTACTACTACATACTATCAGTCTGTCTGTCTGTACTGTAGTAGCTAGTCTTGCCCAGTGGCACTCTTTGTGAAAGGTTGTAATATAAAACTCATATTCACCAGTAGCTCGTACAATCCGTTGGGTCGTTGTCTTGTACTACTTTTTACTCTTGTTGATGTTTAGGCTTTGAAAATTCACAGCAACAGCCCTACCAGATTTCTTAATATTTTGATATGATACCCTATAGGACATACAACTGTTGTAGGGATCTTGCACATACATTTGCACCAGAAAATAGGATGTTGGTGATGGTAGGTTGGACCTTCCTTGCACACCTCAATCAGAAATTCCGCACCCACCACAATTCCACTGCTTGACTATAGTACTGTCTTGTCATACCTATTAGGTCTCGGAACCCTCCCCCCAAGACAACCAACAAGTAGACAACCCAGAACATTAACACACCCAACCTCTGTCGTGGAAGCAATTCACATGCACACCCTTACTTTAATTTGCTCAATCGTGTAAGTTAGTCCACTCCACACCAAATACCACGAAGTCTATGTAAGTTTAAAATTTTTATTTCAATTTGAGAAGGTCTGTACACTGTTATCTTAGCAGCACCAACCGGCAAATCAATAACATTAAAACAAAATACATTGTTACACTAATACAGTTGGGAATTAAATCATGATAACTGAAGTGGTGGAAGGCAGCACCACCATCCCATAGCAATTTAGTTTATATACATTTATAAATGAAGATGTGAGTGAAGGGACCCCTCACCTCAGAAGAACCTAGTACTGGTAGTTGGTGCATCGTTCAGAAGCTCTGGTTCGTAGAAGCGAATCTTGCGTCTGTAATGCGAAAAAAGAAATGGTGTGCGTTAGTATATTGCAACTTGCAAGCATTTCTCAGCCGTGCCAAAAAGTGTAGCATCTATGGATAAGCAATATGGACTAACAGTAACAGTAGTACACCAGTTCTTCCTAAAAAAGTGGCTGGTTAATGTTTGTTGACCGCCTGTACGCAGCGCGTAGACTAGACAGTAGCAGTGTGAGGCAGGTCATGTGGGCTCAAAGGTGTCTTAAGAAGCTGCAAGGTAAAGGTAACGTCACATGTGCATGGCTAGGGCTAATCAAGCAAATGCTACAATGATCATATAACTTAGTGTCTACTCTACTACTACCTGATTTGTACTAGTGATTTATGTTAGTATTAACTCATTTTTCAACCTTGCTACTGATCAATAGGGGGGAGGTGTATATGTTGCCTAATAAATGTGTAATGTTTTCTAGGCGCACTACCGACCACCATTGCTGGGGCCAGCGAAGGCGACGCCGAGGGCGAGGATGCGGCAGTTGCAGATAGCAACGGAGGGGGAGTGGCAGCACCAGTGGCAGGCGGTGGTAAGTTAGATTCATAATCTTTAACTATTGTTGAACTTGACAGCACACTCACTGCAAAGGTGTACTGTATGTCTATGTATACTGTAAAGTTGTGAATTAGGGCCCCATTAGGATGGTGGGCGTATTGCCCCCGCCGGGCTGGCTGGAATTCACTGCCGTCACAGCAGGGGCAAACCTCCCGCCATCCCTGTAGAAAATATTCAGACATGTCTAGGCGGAAAAGGGTTCAATATGGCGGTGGTGTCTCTCTCACCACACCGGCAGCCATATAATCTGCATTTTGGAATGCCTTTGCGTGGCGGCATTACCGTCCGCCACGGAAAGGCATGCACACATTGCAGAGTATGCTTGGGGGCCCCCATGGAGGGTACCTACCGATGCTATGGTACCCCCCGACTTTCAAAGCAAAACGTGACAGGCTCCGTGCGAGGCCCGTCATGTTGTGCTTGGAAAAGCAGCACAACATTTTAGCATTGCTTTCAGCAAAGCCAACCAGAATTTAAAATTAAAATAACAGGGTGCGCCCGCCACTGTGCCGGGCGCATCATCCTAATTAATTGTCCCCACGGGACCCCCACCCTTTTTAGCAGTCGGATGGCGGGCGGACAAAGTCCGCCCGCTATCCGATGTCGTAAGTAAGTATGAGTTCTTGGGGACGTTTGAAGAGTGAACTAGAAGACTAGAATTCCCTTTAATTGGTATAGGACTAGGAGCCAGAGTATTGAGTAACCAATGGCCTCATCTATCTGATTTCAACTCCGCTTTGAAAGTTTTATGGAGAAGAGCACCTGGTGCACTGTTCAACTAAAAAGTGTAAGACAGGTGGAAGGAAGAAGGACGGGCGACATTTAAAATGTTATGTACTACTGTGCTTTATTTTATAGTGCTACTCTACCATGCCACTATGTGTATAAATAATTACCTTGTCCTACTGTTTTATTAAGACTATATTTTACAATTGTCGTGTTTTTTTCTTTTTGATACACAGCTACTCCGAAAATCAACCGCAAGGAGTTGGCCGCCAAGGCACGGCGCCGGAAGCTGGAGGCAATCCAGCAGGAATACCGGCGGCTGGTGGTCCTAGCCGAGGAGGAGGAGGAGAGTGCAGCAGCAATTGAAGCCTCCTCCAGTGCCCCGGGCCCCAGCCACCGCCCTCCAGCGGTACGGCGCCACCGTCTGGCGGCTGCCCGCCGCCACCGTGCCATCTCCGGTGCCCCCCCCCACTGTGGTTGCAACTGCCGCGGCCTTAGACGCCGCGTCGCCCATTTAGAGGACCAGATTCGTGTCCTCCTCCAGTCCCGCCCCACCAGTTAGTCCCTGTCACTGCCCCTTTTTTAATTCCTGTTTGTTTCCTCACTCGTTTGGGCGTTCTCTATTTCTATGGACAGTCGTTGGGGTTAGGGAGGGGGGTGGGTCAGCTTTTGTGGGTTTAGTTTATTTGTTAGGGTCAATTAAATATATTTTTCTATGTTACATACAATGTTGTTAATGTTTTGTAGGTGGGGTAACTGTTTTACATCACACTGTTTCTTTGCTGGTGCATGGCCGCCCATAGCGTGTGTTTGATTTCAATAATTTGCTGACTGTATAAGACACAAACAGATAGATGCGACACACCTCACTCATTGACTGGTCCTACTATGCATTCTTTGGAGTGGTGTTTGAAACTGACATCATTGACATGTCCATTATTGATTCTGCCTCCCCCAAACTTCTCTCTTACCGGTGCTTGATGTTTATGTCCAACTGTGGCACAGCACTGGCTGCATGGTGAAGATGGTTTCCTTTTTCATACATGCCATGATTGGGGTGGTGGTGGTAGTATAGTAGTAGTATACACTGGCAGGGTAGCAGCATTTCCAAAAAAAGAAAAGGAGATAGTCAATCGCCTTTGAGAGACTGTTAGAGGAGTAGTTGAATGAAGTACATCACAGAATTTACCGAGCAACAATTATATGTTCAAATATTTGACAAAAAAAATGAATGCTGGATATTATGAGGATAGCCTACTAGACAGAGTTACAAACTATAGTTTTGTCGACTTGGCTATGCCTACAGTCTAACAGTTAGTGCTGTATATGAGGAATGACAACAAACAAATCAAATCAATGCCGGCAATTCATGCTGAGGTATATGTTCCTTTGTTAAATAAAATAACCTGTGAAATATCCTACTCATGGGTGGGCAAGCAGAAGAAGATCATCGCTCTGCATTGAAATTGAAGTAGTGTTGCTTTCACCACATCCGCCCCAGCAAGTGTGTGATTAAGTATTGGTGTACTTTTAATTTAGTTACACCTCGACAATAAGTCACACAGCCCGGGGGAAGAGGGTTAGGGTCCGTTGATTGGATGGGAAGGGGGATTTTGGGAAAGGTTTGACATAGAAAAACAGTATGCATACATAGACAAACAAACGACAATCATTGAAGACTACCATACCATATCCATTCCATATGTTAAGGTATAAAAAAGGAAATGCATGCATGATGAGACCCGGATTACATACACTTCTATTTCTTGTTCTGTTCCGGCCTTAAAACTTTAACAGATAGCAAATAGAAATTTTAAATATTGGTAGTGAAGAATCGTAAACACAGAGAAAACGTAATGATGATTGATAATAACAACTCCAAGAACACACTGTTGTAAAGAATGTATACAAGATATTAATCAAATTTTTTAAAAGAAGTGAAAAGTGGATACTGTTACTGTCTTATCCTGGTCAAAAATGTGGACTGGTTTTTTGCATCTCGGCATTCCTCTTGCTCCTCTCGTCCATCAATCTAGGGTGTGTCGCCTCACCACTCGCCACTGCCCGGCTGGAATAAAAAGGTGATTGATTGGTAAGGTAATTAATATGCATTGTAATGTTTTACAAAGTTTTGGACAAGGCCCGGCCTGTAATTTTAGATTGAAAACCAAAGGGGATATTCAGAAAGAAAGTGAAAACAAATGCACAAGTGATGGTGTAGTGCAACAAGAACACTTTCCGAGGTGGCATGTATGCATATGCATCATCTCTACTGTAGTCTGTTTCCAGCATAGACCTTCAACAGTAACAGGAGAGATCAGGCCCACAGTGCTTACCATTAGCACATCCTACGTTACCACTTTAGAGTCCTTTTTTTTTTCTCTCAAAGAGTTGGACAAACGCAAAGCACATTATCCATTCCAGACATAGCATTTTACAGTTAAAGTTAGTAAAATCAATGCACTGCAGTCATCCCACCGCTACACTCTATTCAACTTCTACACAGACATTTGGGTGTGCTGTGGTTGTGGTTCACGTGTTTACCTTTAGGCTTTTCCGTTTTATGCCACTCATGAAACATCCTCCTGACTTCATCATCAGCTCTGATACTTCTACTGACTGAAGATCGGCCTGCAGTACAAGTGTAATTTTTAGAACACAACAAGAGTAGAAATATAAATATTACTGACTTGAGTCATTCTTTATTGTGTACAGAAAGATAGATTAACACTAGTACACTTTGACATCATTCACTTTGTGCACAACAAACAACGCCAACACAAAGATCAATAGCTCAGAGTCAGGTGTCCAATGCATGCCATTAATTATCATCATTTATTACCTGTTACTTCTCATCTTAAGTTAACGGGCCGTCTCTTTCGCCATCATCATGACGGACGGTGCTGTTTAAGTCACAGTCATTTGCATTGCGCAGCAGATTGAGTGAGTGCCCTTCCTGTATTGAATTAAAAGCAATGTATCACCAAGATGCAGGAGAGAAGTACACATTTCTTGTTTGCCAGAAGAGGAAAATTAGTAATTACTAGTGTGTTCTGTAGAAAGTTGATTAGTGGCAGTGCACAATTACATCAATTCATGCGAAACACACCACAAAATCTACATCATTCAGTCTGCTATTCTGCGGCCAATGCATGGCATCAATCATTACCTGTTGCATCTCATCTCGTTAACGCTGCAGGCCGTCTCTTTCGCCATCATCATGATGGACGGTGCTGTTAAGTCACAGTCATTTGCATTGCGCAGCAGATTGAGTGAGTGCCCTTCCTGTATTGAATTAAAAGCAATGTATCACCAAGATGCAGGAGAGAAGTACACATTTCTTGTTTGCCAGAAGAGGAAAATTAGTAATTACTAGTGTGTTCTGTAGAAAGTTGATTAGTGGCAGTGCACAATTACATCAATTCATTCATGCGCAACACACACAACAAAATCTACATCACTCAGTCTGCTTTTCTGCGGACAATGCATGGCATCAATCATTACCTGTTGCATCTTATTTTCAGTTAATGGCCAGTCTCTCTCGGCTCTGAAGGAGGATAGCTATAGAAGTCATCAGATTCATGGTCCACTTGTTTTGGAAGGACGAGGAAAGTTTGAATTTGTTGTTACCATCATCCAATCATCATTCATGAGGGAAATGGAATTGACCAGGAGATGCAGTATGATCGAGCGGAGGAGCTGGATTCTGAGGACTGTAGTGTCAAATGGCAGACACCTGAAACTTGTATCTTAAATTAGAAGATTAGAAGACGGTGATAATGCATTGGTTGCGATTCACAAGTTTATAACCGGAACAACAGACACAAACAAAGGGGGAAAAAAGGGAGGAAGACAGTAAGTGCGAGCCTAATTGTCAGGGAAGTATAGCTCGTCCTCAAACTCTGGGGGATCTTCCAGTAGTAGGTAATCATCTGACACAATACTACCGTCACCTGAGCCGCTGTCCTCATCTTCCTCTGTTGATTCATGCATTGTGTAATTCGGTGGTATGAAGTGCTGATTCATTTTGATCATTGTTAACCTCTCCACGTTTTTGGGAGATAGACTGGTCCTTCTCAAGGTTACAATGGAACCAGCAGCACTGAAAACACGTTCGGAAGAGACACTTGCGACAGGGCAAGCCAGATAGCTTATCGCCAGCCTGCTGAGCTGTGGCCATTCAGACCTTTTCCTATACCAATACTGCACTGGGTTTTGATCAACGTACACCTCTGTTGGATCGTCCAGATAGGCCTGGACCATCCGCTCAATGTTCAGGGTTGCTGCTGGTAAGCTTTTGTGCTGTTTTTTCTGTGCATCAGCACTGTGCTTACGGCCCATCTTTACATACCAATCTGATAATGATTGTACTCGGCCGAATGATCCAGTTATTGTTTTTGTAGTCGATGGTGATGGTGAGTGTTGCGATTGTGAGCCAACCGCACTGCCCTCAGCCGACGAAGTTGCACTTGATTCTGCATGGCCTGCTTCAGTATCAGTACTTGTTGTGGGTTGATGTGGCGGGCTTTTAATTAGCAGCCCTTCGTTTTCAAACTTGATGGCTGCTTCAGCTATACAACTTTTGTAGCGGGCAACATCAGTGTCGGAAAAAGAACGGAATAGTCCTAATTTTGCACGTGGATCCAGAATTGTGGCACAAATGTAATGGTCTTGTGACAAAATTTTATTTTGTATCCTTACATTTTCTGATAAGCGCCTGGATAAGCTCTCCACCAAGTCATGGGCTTGCCTTCTGTCCTCTACACCTTTGTAGGATTCAGACACATTATTCAGCTCATGCTCTAGCATTTGCAACAATGGGATCGCTTGGCCCATTGTACAGTCCTCCTTGCTGACTTCACGTGTGAAGACCTCAAAAGGAGACAGCATCTCAGTCAGGCATTGAATTAGGGTCCATTGCTCCCTCTGAAGGGTCATGCCTTTAACACTAGCATCACTGCCTTTGTACCAGACATAATCATTGAGTGACCTGTGCTGTTCGTACAGACGATCAAGCATGTAATACGTTGAGTTCCAACGTGTTGCCACCTCCTGGATGAGTGCCTTGACTGGCACCCTACGCTCACGTTGGAAGATCCTCAGCTGCTTCCGAGCTTTAAAAGAATGGCTGAAATGAGTGCATATTCTTCGGCAGATGGACAGTAAATTGCTTACTATGGGTTCTTTTTTCAGAAAGTCTTGCACTATAATGTTTATGCAGTGTGCCAAACACGGAACCCTGAAATAGGAACCAAGTTCCATGGCCTTAAGTACATTACTGCCATTGTCTGTGGCAACAAAACCAATACCAAGCCCTCTGGGCTGCAGCCATTCCAAAACCTTGGTGCGAAACTCTTCTAAAATGTTTTCAGCCGTATGAGATTTCTCCATGGCGAACATGGCTACAGTTGCATGTTTCCGAGTACCTTCAAAAATCGCAGCTGTGTCAACAACACCTCGTGCAGATAGTAGATCTTTAACCCCCACAAAAGAGATCCAGTGTGCAGTGATACACATGTAATCTGTGGCTTGGCAACTGGTCCACATGTCTGTTGTCAGGTGGATATTGTGCACAGCACTCTTCTGCAAAGCTTGTCCAACCAATTCCAGCACATCATGATGTAGTGCCGGAACAGCAATTCTTGCGAAATAGGACCGGCTTGGAACTTTCCATTTCGGGCAGATGGCAGACACAAATTCAAGGAAACCCACCCCTTCCACAAATGAAAAAGGAAGAAGGTCCAGCGCTAACATTTTAGCCAGCTTCGCATTGTACAATCGTGCCGTTGGGTGGTTGCGTTGGAACTGCCCCTCCAACCTAAACATGCTGTCAATGGTAGGCTGGCTTACTTTCCTTAGTGGTGCCATTAACCCACTAAGGCTCAACGACACAGATTGTCTCATTGAGGTACTCGCCGCCGGTCGCCTTGGTGTCTCACCCACACTCTGAGTATGGCTCTTACTGCGGTGCCACTCTGATGTTACTGAGGAGGATGTGGGCGTTACCACTGCAGTGACTGCACTACTGGAGACAGGGCTAGAAATGCCTCCCTGTTCTTCACCTGCCACCACAATAATATCGCTCCCTGATTCCTGACCAACTTCAAAGGGTTTAGTTTTCCTACTTTCTTTTAACTTAAGTAGGTGATCCTCCCACACAATAGTGTGGTGTGTTCTGAGATGACTTGCTTGTCCTCCGGTACCATAGTTTGTACCAAGCTTACCACGCCGAACACCTTGCCGACAAATTGCGCATATAGCAACGTTCTCCTCCTTGGCGCTAACAGAAAAGAAGTCCCAAACTGGGGAGGAGAACTTTCTGGCACTGCTGGATGTGCCACTTTCAACACCAGATGAACTTGAGGGGGTCCTTGAAAATATGTGACCCTGTCCACCTACACTGTGACTTTTACTACCACTTCCTACTGAGGTGGTTGAGCTGGATGTAGGTCCCTGCCGGGCCTTGGAAAATATGGCAGCTGGAGGTAGTGGTGGTGTAACCTGTGTTGGTGAGATCCGTGCTGCATCCCGCTCAGTAGCAGCCTTTCTGGATAGGGTTAGAATGTCGGTCTCCAATCCCTTTGGGGCGGGAGTAATGTGCGTGATGACTGGCTCGTCTTCATCAACATCATCACCCCCCTCTTCTACATCTACCTCCATAACTCTAAGTTTTTCTGGGACCTTCCTTTTCAGAAGCAATGTCTTGTGGCGTACTTCACTCTCAGACCGAGCTGGTGGGACCCAAGTGTCATCACGATCATCAGAAGCGGGGCTTGAAGAAGAAGATGATGGACTAAGCCTCCTTTTCCTTGCTGGTGGTCTGGAAGACAATAGATGTTCTGGAACAGTGGTTTGACTTCGCTCCGCTTTGTCTGCAGGAAGCTCGATTTCCTGAAATGCCCCTACGTCAGGAGCAACAACTACTATGGTGGGCTGTTGTGGCGGCTGCTGCTGTTCTGGTTGCGGCGGCTGCTGCTGCTGGTCTGGTTGCGGCGGCTGCTGCTGCTGGTCTGGTTGCGGCGGCTGCTGCTGCTGGTCTGGTTGCGGCGGCTGCTGCTGCTGTTCTGGTTGCGGCGGCTGCTGCTGCTGTTCTGGTTGCGCCGGCTGCTGCTGCTGTTCTGGTTGCGCCGGCTGCTGCTGCTGTTCTGGTTGCGCCGGCTGCTGCTGCTGTTCTGGTTGCGCCGGCTGCTGCTGCTGTTCTGGTTGCGCCGGCTGCTGCTGCTGTTCTGGTTGCGCCGGCTGCACACTGATCTGCTGAGTTTGCGCCTGCGTTGAACTTGATTGTGTACTACTTTGCGGTAATGACATTTCTTCAACACCGCTGCCCGTTAGTAAACTGGCTACCTCTGCGACAGTAAAGCCCTTGGGCCTAGGTTGGTGGGGTTGCTGGACCGCTGTGCTGCTCCCAGCTTGGTTCCCGGACAACGCTTTGGTGCCAAAAAAAACCTTGGCCGGCACACCACCAGTCGTGGTTAATGGCACTTCCTTTTTCTGTTCCTTCTTCTCACCAGCAACTTTCTTGGTACTGGACCTGGTACCTTTCTTTGGGGCCATCTTATTCCGACGTCAGGCAGGAGGCAGATGCACAACAAGTTCTGGTCACACGTGGGCGTGATGCGCAGCAGGACTTCTGTCTGGCTGGCAGTACAACGGGTAGCCAGGTGATGCCGATGACACCTCCTACTCTGTCTTTTGTGCACCTAAAAGCAAAGAAGACAGGAGAAGAACATCAGTGAAATGTTGCATTTGTTTTTGTGGTTCAGTTACTTAGTACTGTACTAGTGCAAACAAAAGATAGTCTAGCCATTTATGAATTTTTTTTAACTAGAGCTATGTTATACTACTAGTACTGTGTACAGCCACACTACACTCTCAGGAAGGTGATGTCTAAAAATTCAACAGATCACATAGAAAACACTTGATCAATAAAGCTGTGGCTACCTGCTCTGGTAGCAGTGGATGAAAGCAGGCCTGCTGGCAGACAAGGCCAGGCAAGCTTGCAGGCCTAGGCCTCAAAATGGCCACCAGCCACATGGAGAGCCCCAACAACATCAGCAAGGCCACCCCAAAATACACACTTCCCCAACTCAATCCAATGGCATCCATGCCCAAAATGATGTCTAAAATCAACAGAACACACAGAAAACAGTAGATTACTAAAGCTGTGGCTACCTGCTCTGGTAGCAGTGGATGAAAGCAGGCCTGCTGGCAGACAAGGCCAGGCAAGCTTGCAGGCCTAGGCCTCAAAATGGCCACCAGCCACATGGCGAGCCCCAACAACATCAGCAAGGCCACCCCAAAATACACACTTCCCCAACTCAATCCAATGCCATCCATGCCCAAAATGATGTCTAAAATCAACAGAACACACAGAAAACAGTAGATTACTAAAGCTGTGGCTACCTGCTCTGGTAGCAGTGGATGAAAGCAGGCCTGTTGGCAGACAAGGCCAGGCAAGCTTGCAGGCCTAGGCCTCAAAATGGCCACCAGCCACATGGCGAGCCCCAACAGCATCAGCAAGGCCACCCCAAAAAACACACTTCCCCAACTCAATCCAATGCCATCCATGCCCAAAATGATGTCTAAAATCAACAGAACACACAGAAAACAGTAGATTACTAAAGCTGTGGCTACCTGCTCTGGTAGCAGTGGATGAAAGCAGGCCTGTTGGCAGACAAGGCCAGGCAAGCTTGCAGGCCTAGGCCTCAAAATGGCCACCAGCCACATGGCGAGCCCCAACAGCATCAGCAAGGCCACCCCAAAAAACACACTTCCCCAACTCAATCCAATGCCATCCATGCCCAAAATGATGTCTAAAATCAACAGAACACACAGAAAACAGTAGATTACTAAAGCTGTGGCTACCTGCTCTGGTAGCAGTGGATGAAAGCAGGCCTGTTGGCAGACAAGGCCAGGCAAGCTTGCAGGCCTAGGCCTCAAAATGGCCACCAGCCACATGGAGAGCCCCAACAGCATCAGCAAGGCCACCCCAAAATACACACTTCCCCAACTCAATCCAATGGCATCCATGCCCAAAATGATGTCTAAAATCAACAGAACACACAGAAAACAGTAGATTACTAAAGCTGTGGCTACCTGCTCTGGTAGTAGTGGATGAAAGCAGGCCTGCTGGCAGACAAGGCCAGGCAAGCTTGCAGGCCTAGGCCTCAAAATGGCCACCAGCCACATGGCGAGCCCCAACAGCATCAGCAAGGCCACCCCAAAATACACACTTCCCCAACTCAATCCAATGGCATCCATGCCCAAAATGATGTCTAAAATCAACAGAACACACAGAAAACAGTAGATTACTAAAGCTGTGGCTACCTGCTCTGGTAGCAGTGGATGAAAGCAGGCCTGCTGGCAGACAAGGGCAGGCAAGCTTGCAGGCCTAGGCCTCAAAATGGCCACCAGCCACATGGAGAGCCCCAACAACATCAGCAAGGCCACCCCAAAATACACACTTCCCCAACTCAATCCAATGGCATCCATGCCCAAAATGATGTCTAAAATCAACAGAACACACAGAAAACAGTAGATTACTAAAGCTGTGGCTACCTGCTCTGGTAGCAGTGGATGAAAGCAGGCCTGCTGGCAGACAAGGCCAGGCAAGCTTGCAGGCCTAGGCCTCAAAATGGCCACCAGCCACATGGCGAGCCCCAACAACATCAGCAAGGCCACCCCAAAATACACACTTCCCCAACTCAATCCAATGCCATCCATGCCCAAAATGATGTCTAAAATCAACAGAACACACAGAAAACAGTAGATTACTAAAGCTGTGGCTACCTGCTCTGGTAGCAGTGGATGAAAGCAGGCCTGCTGGCAGACAAGGCCAGGCAAGCTTGCAGGCCTAGGCCTCAAAATGGCCACCAGCCACATGGCGAGCCCCAACAACATCAGCAAGGCCACCCCAAAATACACACTTCCCCAACTCAATCCAATGGCATCCATGCCCAAAATGATGTCTAAAATCAACAGAACACACAGAAAACAGTAGATTACTAAAGCTGTGGCTACCTGCTCTGGTAGCAGTGGATGAAAGCAGGCCTGCTGGCAGACAAGGCCAGGCAAGCTTGCAGGCCTAGGCCTCAAAATGGCCACCAGCCACATGGCGAGCCCCAACAACATCAGCAAGGCCACCCCAAAATACACACTTCCCCAACTCAATCCAATGCCATCCATGCCCAAAATGATGTCTAAAATCAACAGAACACACAGAAAACAGTAGATTACTAAAGCTGTGGCTACCTGCTCTGGTAGCAGTGGATGAAAGCAGGCCTGCTGGCAGACAAGGCCAGGCAAGCTTGCAGGCCTAGGCCTCAAAATGGCCACCAGCCACATGGAGAGCCCCAACAACATCAGCAAGGCCACCCCAAAATACACACTTCCCCAACTCAATCCAATGCCATCCATGCCCTAAATGTGATTGAAAATGAAATATATTCAAAAAACAAAAGGAACAGTTGCTTCATCATGCACACACACACCCATGAGGCCATGCCCATGGCTAGCTCGGGCCTACTACTACAACCCACAAAATTAAAATAAATTAAAAAAAAAAAAAAGGAATGATGATAATTAATTATCAAAAATAAATTGTAGTTACACAACAACTGCAATGCCCACAATCAAACACAACAACCACTTACTTGTAAAATATCCTATTCCAAAAATCCTGAAATCCAATTGCAATGATGCAGCAGACAAAAAGAGAGATCTTTCCAGCTCCAAATCCAAAGGCAGAATGAGCAGGAGATGGACAAAGCACTGGGAGGAGCCTGCTGGACAGGAACAGGAAGTTGGAGAATCTGTGTCACTTCCTCCCTCTCTCCACTTTGTAAAAAAAAAATGAATCCTGGAGTCCTTGCACAAAAAAGGAAAGCCAAATGTGAATGTAAGGAGTTCTTTTCATCCAAAATCAGTATTTGCAGATGGTTTCATGCTGCTAGAGCCGATATTCCTCTCCAAATTGTAAATTTTACATTGTTGAGTTCTCCAGCTTCACATTACTTCCGCCGGCGTGTCGAAAACGATATGATCGCGTTCTCTTCTTTGTCCCTGTCGCGTTGGATATGACGTGTTCGCGGTCTCTTTCTCCTGTTCGCGTTCGATTTCATGTGCCCGCGTCCTCATTCTCTGGCTCGCGATGTAGAATGACATGTTCGAGATCTCAATCTTCTCATACTCGCGCGGTGCATGATCGCGAGAAGAAATACCTGATCGCGCGACAAATGACGTGATCGCGTGAAAAATGACTTGAATGCGGCCGCGAACTCTCGCGAGACAGCGCAAAATGGCTACCAAAATCCAACATCTCGTGGAGAACGCGACCGGGTCAAGAAAACTTGTCTGAGAACGCAGGGATTCAGGTAAGGCGATCGCGCGCGCGCGAGAATGTATTGTTTTACAGCGCGAGCAAGAAAAAAATTATCGCTAAGCTGCGGAATGCGGAAATTTTGACATTATCGCGCTTTCCGCGGAACGCGAGAATGCCAAAATATCGCAACTTCCGCGAACGGAACGGAATTTTGGCCCAGGCCTAATGATAACCGTGGCACCACCTTTATCCGCCGGCTTGATCATGATGAATAGCGCTGTTTGGCCAGCGCTATTCAGTGCTTGCCCCCTTTTGAACCATTAAATATGATACTTTAGGTTAATTGATCATTTTAATGTCTCGCTGTTTTTTCACGTACTAGAGAATGTTTGTTTGGTTTTTCTTATTCCTGTGTGGCGGTGTTTATCTAAGCTCTATGACGAGCGTCTGCACGTCGACTACGGAGCGAATGCTCTTACTGACTGTATTCCCCCCGGTCACTGCCTCATGAGCTGACGTTAAGCTCAATAGCATAAGCTAATGCCTGTCCTGCGCTGTATTCCTAGTTGGAACCAGTGTTCTTATAACCAGATCCCCTCCGGTTTAGGCATTCAGCACAATCCTGAGTCTGGCAACATTAGCCAGTAACCCTGTTTTTTGTGCACGGTCCTCTACACATGTAACCATTTCTATGGCCGCATTCTAATCGGAGCCAGTGTTCTTACAACAAGGACCCCCCCGTTTTAGGCACTTACTCTAACCCCGAGTCAGGGAACATTAGCCAGTAACCAGGTTCTTTTATGTGCTTAGCCCTTTAAGACGGAACCACTTCCATGGCCACATTTAACGTTGCCAAGACTACGTACACAGCGCATTAGCTTAGCTCTGGTTGGTTCCTTTATTTTCACTTTTTTATATCGAGCTTTTCCATTGGTCATTGATCGAAGACTCTGACGCTTCATATTACACGTTTACCCGTCCCGCGGCACCTCCAGCTTCAGGCTCATTCAAGCCGCGGTCCCCCGACGGATAGGTAAGCGTTTGGAATTAGCTCTTCGTTATTATTTCTTGACATACTGCAGATAAATTATTTATTTTGCCAGTTTATATTTAGTCGTCTCTCTGGCGGCTGTTTACTTTTCAAACATTGGTGGTCACTTGTTTAATGGGCCATGCACTCGAGTGCTTGTTTCTTTTTTCAACTATAATTTATATCGTTTTTCCTTTGGATTTGTTCCAATTGATTGTCCAAATCAGCGAGATTTATCTACAACGCATACATTTTGTAGATCCTGGCATGTTCTTTGGTTCTTCACGCATACAGCTTTGTGTGTATTAATTCAAGATACCGGTCTCCCTTGTCTTTAGTTTATCAGTCCACTTGTTTTTGAACATTCGCTCCTGAGATGTAGGTATCAAATTCTGAGCCTCTTACATCACTTTTTCAGAGCGGTGTTCCCCTTCCTGAGCGGTTGCCAGGTGGAGGTTAGAGTCGCACCCAGTGCTCACGGGTGAGTGGTTCATGCAATAAGTTACTTTATCCCATTTTTTCACGCTTGTTCAAGTCTGCATTTTGAACCAACTTGTACTTACACTGAGTTCTTTTTTGTTTAGGTGATGTTTGAGATGACTAAGCGACGCACACCCTTCTAGCAACCATTGGGTGTTCCTAGTATCCTTTTTCTGTGTAGTTAACACACAGTTTTCTTATTTTGCAGTAGCTTTTGGTCCTGATGAAAGCCGAGCCAACTTAGGCGTTTAGGCTGAAACATGTCGACCCTTTTTCCTTGTTAAACACCATGGCCTACTTTCGACCAGTGGTGTTCACGTTTTTAGTCTAGCTTCGGTACGGTTGTGAGAACCTTCCTTGCCGTCCCGTGACTAGTTTTAATACACTTTCACTGCACTATTAATTGGTCAGCACTGCACCCCTCACTCATACGTAGCTCATCATATGTGGATTTAGTCTATCCTTTAGTGCACAATCAAAACATCCCTGAGCTCCTCCCTCTCATAGAGGGGGTCGTAGCCCCCAGAGAAACTAGGATTTTTCTCTGGGAGGAGAATCCCATATGATGAAGCATGTCACCCAGGGTGAGTGAGGGATTACGTCCTTAAAAGGGATTGCCCTTTCATTATATGAATTGGGCTTTTTTTCGTTTGTCATTTACACACCACCTTTTCATCTTTCTTCTTTTTTCCTTTTTTGGTGACTTCAGACCTCAGGGTTCCTTGTGTTATTGATATTTGAATTGGGGATCCAACCCTGTGTGGTCTTAAAACTTGTTCCCTTTGACCCCCCGGTTTTGAACCGTTTGTGTATGTTAAAGAAGTAGCCACCACAATCTTTAAGAGCAGGGACAGCGCTTGTTGACAGCTGACAATGGGGGGCAGAGTAAACAGAAAACGTACCCGAAGCCTGTCACATGTCCGGGCGGGGGGAGTCACTAGTCATAGTCCTGACGATAGGGGACTAGTGAAGTGAAGTGAAGGTACTGGCGCTCATCTCCAGCCCGGTGTGAAGGCAACAGGAGCGCTGTTAAAGATGTATTTTCTTCATTCTTTGTATTCTTTGAGTGAATCATGAGCAGTTCCAGACATCCGTCGCAGCTCTTCAGGCCGACCGATTCTTTGCTGGTCCGTTGTAAGGAGATGGCGGTACATTGGGGATGCAGGACCGATTAAGCCACATTTGAAGTGAGAGCGGCAACTCGGCGCAGCCAAAACGGAGTGTTCAGAAAATGCAAAACAGACCAACGTCGATTTCCAAATTACAACAGAAGGTGTACTGACGGACCCTTCTCCGTATTACTCGTTAGGTGACCCGATCAAAACTCTTCGGGACTACCCTATACAAATGCAGAGGCCTTCTCAGTCTCAATTGATACATGCCTCGGGAGAGCAAAGTCAACTGGTGGGGAATAATCATCTACCTGAAGTTCAACCCCAATATCTTAAGGTCCCGCGCCTCCGCCTAAAACACCTGGGAGACAGAAATAACAAAGTTTGGAAAAAGACGCAGAACTTGTTTTCTTTCCTCACTTTGCACACAAGGGCCCGCACAACATCCTTAATAGAAACAACCTCATCCACCTATTCAAGCATGTCCCGGCGCTTTCCGGGGTTACTTCTTTTGATCTTACATCAGTCAAGTTCGCCTTAATACCAGGCAAAGGGGGTTCGAAAACAACTGTTACAACGTGGGCACAAGAATCCCTAAGGGATTCAATTGTTGGAGAAGCCAGCCTCTTTGAAGACTGGAGCATAGATCTTTGGGTCCCCCTACAACAAAAATATCCCCACGTTCTTCTTCAGGATGATCCAGTGAGGTCGTACATCAGCTTACTGAAGGGGACTCGGGGTGCAACCCATGTTTGGCTGCCAGACGCTTTAAAAGCTGATAACCTCATAAACATTTCATGTAATAATAATCAACGCCTGGTGAGCTGCAAATCCAGTCTCCCCGTCTCCCACAATACCCACAGCCATCGAGAGCCTCCAACCGTATGCTCCCAGCAGTACTCCTCCTAATTGAGAAGCCCAACGGTCAGACTCCAAACTGACCATTTCAAGGTTTTCCTTGTTCCAGTTCTCAGGGATGTTAATGGGATTCTCTGGTGCCTTTCTGTTTGAATTAGATGTGGGTGGAGGTTAAGGGAAATGTTGCCTTACATTTTGTTGTTCTAGTTAGAATGCGATTCAGAGTAATATTCTAGCAGTTCAACGTTGTGCATATGTCATATATTTATGGCACGCCACGGGGCATAGCATCCCAACACAATGTCCCCTCCAGTTGCACTAGGTAAGGGTTTATGCCTAAAATGTCTGTCTTGGAACGTTAGAGTGCTCTCTAACCCCAGAAAAGGACACCAAATCTTGGCCAATATGGCCAGACATGCTATCCAAATAGCCTCCTTACATCCTTACAGGAGACGCACTATGCACCACTCCCAACAACCCCGTTTGCATCAACTTGGGGTACTAATTGTTTCTTCACTGGCTACAATACATATTCCCGGGGTGCATGCTTTCTAATACACCGGTCACTCCCCTTCCAGGTGAAAGCGGTGGTGGTAGATGAGGAAGGCAGGTACATTTTAGTGATGGGCAAGCTAGGTAATGAACCACTTTTGCTGATCAACATCTTTGCCCCGAATGTAGACTCTGCAGATTTCTTCCCCAGGGTTGCCACACACATTGCACGATTAGAGGCTGAGAATATACTAATGGGGGTGATTTCAACCTCACCTTAGATCCCAGGGTGGACACAATGAGGTCTGGCCACATTACTGAGCCACACTCAGTACAAACTTGTACTTCCTTGCAGTGTTCCTCATTGTTGATAGACCCCTGGAGGGCTCACCACTCCACTGGTCGCGACTACTCTTCTTACTAAAATTTTTACTCGACCCCTCATGGCTCCTGGTCAAGGATAGATCATTGGTACCTTACCCCCAGGTTTTGTTGGCGGTCCAGTCCATTGACTATTTACCCCGCAAACTATCTAACCATACCCCTGTCCTCCTTGCAATGGAGGTGCCCACTATCCCAAGACCGCAGTCCTTGTGGAGATTCCCTGCTGAGGCGCTGTTAGATTCAGTTTTTCACAGCGAGATTGGGGCGGCAACATGGGAATATCAATATTTTCAATTAAATGAAGGAACGGTGGACGTGCAATCCACTTTATGGGATGCTCTTAAAGCCTACATTATAGGTGTATGCCTATCCAAGCAGGCAGGAGTGCTGCGCTCAATATGGAGAAAACTGGAGGTGGTGGAAGGGAAGCTCAGAGACATTGATGCAGCTTAGCGAAGCACTAATCTCCCATAATTCTGCTTGACCGTGCGGTGCTGCTTACAGAATTCACGGATCTTGTGGCATGCAAAGTAAAATATTTAGGCAAATACGCTAGGGCCAGAGCGTACAGTGATGGAGAGAGGCCTGGTAGAGAGCTTTCTAAGCTTTTACGCCCCCAGCATCAGCCCGCATAAATCAACACAGCTAGAAGTCAAGGTAGGGTAACGTTACAGAAGGAAAGTGACATTACCACTGCCAAACTATATGCAACGCACGACCCCCCACAGGGGCAGGTCCTCGCTGACTACCTGAAAGAAATTGCCATGGTATGGATAGATGAAGGACAGCGTCATTTCCTAGCTGCCCCGATTGACGAAGACAAAATTAAGCTAGCAATCAATTACCTCTCCGGTAACCCAGCCCTTGGCTCGGATGGCCTGACGGACAAATTCTACAAAGCTTATAAAGGCATATTGGCCCCCTGCTTGCTTAAGGTCTATGTTGAGGCCCTTGAGGGGGGAACCCTTTCTCCTACTATGCAAGAAGCTATTATTACATGCCTACTGAAACCTTTCAAAGTGTCACACAGCTGCGCATCATACAGGCCACTGTCACTTCTTAATCAAGATTACAAAACCATGGCCAAAATTCTGGCGACCCGCCTCCCTTTATTAATTGACAAGATCATATGCCCCTTCCAGTTAGGATTCATCCCCAACCGCTCCACCACGGATTCCGGCTGAGACTCAGACCTTACCTACCGCCTGTTGGACATGATCCAATGTAAAGCGATAACTGCATCTGAACGTCTTGTACTCCCTGCACATACACCTAGCCGATAACCCCTGGCTACCCCCACAACAGAAACCCTTACTAAACATACACTAGTCCGATATGGTTTACACACCATCGGAGACCTTTTTAAAGACTTGAGTCTCTGCACTATAGATGACCTTATCTGGAGTAGAGGCGCGACATACATGGATACATTTCTTTTACAGTAGTTATCACAGCATCAGATAGGGCACATTTGGTATCACGCCTTTATCATTCCTTCCTGGCACTCCGCCCTGCAGTAGGTGCTAAAGTGCACCAAGCCTGGGAACAGGACTTAAGTCTACATCTGACTGAACAGGTGTGGTCTTATTGTTGTGAACAAACACAATATGTCTCTAATAACAATCATCATAAATTGTTACTTTTTAAATATATGCATCCAGCATATATCACACCATATCTTTTGGCCAAGATAGACCCCAGCATATCACAAACATGCACCTGATGCGCTGCAGAGCAGACAGTGTTCTCGCACCCAGCCTGGAATTGTGGGCCCGTATTG
Source organism: Triturus cristatus (assembly GCF_964204655.1). Taxonomy (NCBI): domain Eukaryota; kingdom Metazoa; phylum Chordata; class Amphibia; order Caudata; family Salamandridae; genus Triturus; species Triturus cristatus. The sequence goes on along the minus strand of NC_140586.1, from coordinate 457,121,760 downwards.
ACATATTGGGAGGAGGTCTTCTGGCAATTATCCCAGATGATTGAACATCCCCTACACCTTGAGCCACTGATGGCGTTGCTGGGGTATGTTAAGCCACCAAAGTGTGATGGTTTGCTGCAATCGCCCTGCCAGATGCGAATTGGCAGGTCTCCCTACATTGGGTTAGTGCACAGACCCCCACTGTCAAGGCCTGGATCAGTGATCTGATACATTAAGACACCATGAGTGAGGTGTATGCCACGTTGCAACCACCGACTGCATGCCTGAGAGATATCTTGCAGCCATTAAAGATTACTTACAGACTCACACCTTGGAGATTGATGAATTTCTCTATATATATGTCGAATCATAGACAATATCATTACAGGACAGGTGTGGGAAGTACAAATACATGCTGTACCTTTCTACGGCCTATGTGCACATGCTGGTTGGGAGGGTGGGAGATACATGCATGTAATGCCCTGCCTGCACTTACCTAGTGAGGTGACTCTTGCTGGGAAAATGTTTGTAGGACTGGTAACGTCTGAAACATCCAATTGAGGTAATCTCAATGGCTAAAGGGCTATGGACCAATAATTGGCTGATAGCTGACAAACTGTTTAAGCATTATGTTTGACAGGGATGTTTAATGCTTATGTTACGGAAGTACTCTGTATCAATTCTTTGTTATTTGGCCTTAATTTGTTTTGTCTGCTTGAGAATATCTGTAACTTGTTTCTTGATAGATATTATGCTGTACACAAGTACATTGCAGAAATTTCAATAAATAAAACATTTTTTTAAAAAAAGCGAACAAACTCAGAGATGGGCAAACACTATACTCATGTAAAGGGTAGACTACCTCTATTGAATTTTATTGAAAACCATGTTAATAAAAAAGCCATTGACACCAGGGACCATATTACCACAAGGGCACATTTTCCTTGTTTCCACCATGGTGGACCTTAAAAAGGTGCCTCTGGCGCAAACAGGGAAAGTGCTCCATATTACAGAGAATGCTCTGCCCTTAGGGTAGTCGCAAACTCATGCTGCCATAGGGACAGTCATTCAAGTGAAAAACGGAGCGGCTGCTGCTAAGCCATTCTGTGTTTGACAGTGACGGCAGCTCTCTGTATTACCAAAGGGAATTCACAATTATCTGTGGCCCCTTCTGTAATGCCAAAGTGCCCTGGTGTTGACCAAGCTGGACTTACGTTGCAATTGCCCCCCACCCCCCCCGAGCACTTGCTGTAATAGAACCGCTGGATGTCGGGTCATTGTTCAATTTGAAACCGCGGCAAAATGTATTTCACATGCATATTTAAAAAGGAAACGCTGCCTTAATTAGCATATTTAATGCAGATGTCTCATGGAAAGAGTTCTTAAGTAATTCCTTAAAACAAATATATTCTTAAATGTAAACCCTTTTCATGAAAAGTTCATCAACTTACCCTATCTTACTTTTCATTCAAACTAAGCAAAATAACTCAATCAGCAGAATGTAACCTATCTGAGAATCCCATTTTTCTCACAGTTAAAAAAGAAAGGAACATTCACAGTATGTGCAGATAGATTGCCAGAAATCTGTTTTCATTTACTAAGAAAACCGAATGCCAAAATCTATATTGATATAGTTTAGAAAAAGCTATACAGCAGAACAGATGAATGCCAAGATCTCTTCTTTTTTCATTTTAAAGAAAGATATTCATAAACATTATTATTTGCTGATACATTCAAACATGTCATTATATTAACATATTAACATAGTAGCAGTGATTGGAGTTGTCTTCCGGTTGCCGTGTTTTCGCATCCAGGAGGACGCCGAACTGCAGCTCCCGGTTCTCAGCTGCCGGTTGCCGGCTGCCGGTCCTCGGCCCCCCGCTGACCTCCATACTGCCGTCGAGCTTGGCGGGCGGTCAAGTGCAGAGCGCTACTGATTTTCCCTCCCCCTCTCGCTCCTGTCAAAACGGCACTGGCTCGAGTGCTTGCAAGGCGCTGCAAGGGGCTGCAAAGGGCTAGAGTCAGCCAGCGCTAGCGTCAGTACCAGAGGACCATCAGAGTAGACGGAGTAGCCGTGAGTCCAAGCGGTGCAGTGTGGAGCTGTGAGCAGGGGCAGCAAGCGGAGTGGAGCCTGTGACGAGGAAGGAAGGAAGAAAGACGGACTCAGGCGAGCCAAAAGGGTGTGGTACAGTTCAGCCAGCCAGTGTCGCAGTGCTGGCCTCAGTATCTCAGTGCCCACCGCCTGCCGCCACTCGAACATACTGGTGTGAGTTCGACCGTGGACTTGCCGCTGCTGCTGTCTGCCACTGGCTTACCTGATCACCTGATTACAGACAGACTGATTACAGACTGGTTTACAGGCTGGATTACAGACTGGATTAAAGACTGGATTACAGACTGGATTACAGACTGGGTGCTGCAGCGGTGTGGCGTAGAGTAGTTTATACAGGATTATACACCCCACCTCTGGACTGTTATGCCCGCAAACGTACTGCAATTGGCACAAACCATAGCTCCATCTTGTGTCCATGTGAAGACTGTTGGGCAGCAAGGAGTGCGGAGTGGCCAGCGAATGCAAGAGAGTGCTTGGCCCAGCTCACCTAAGCTCTGCTCGGCCATCAGCAAAGAGGAGAGAGGAAGGCCTTGCAAACCGCCATAATAGCCACTAGCGCCTCGGGTGGCGGTAAGTGAGACCCCCTGACCTGGGGATCCTCCTGCCTGTGCCTTCCACTACTACTACCACGTCATACAGACAGCCTGCTTACAACTACAGCTAGTCTGCCATCTTCATTGGCGTAAGCAATATTGGACAGTGTGCAGAGGTGTTGCTGACAGGGAGAGTGCTAGCTCCAAGCAGCTCTGGAAGAAGTTTTATTGGAATTCGCTTTTGCAGAAGTACTGTTATTAGGCGACTTTAACATCAGAGACCTGGTTTCCAACACCCATTCAGTCACTAAAGCTAAAGAGCAAGAAGTCATGCCCACTTTTTTAACCAATTACAATTTACGTTCTGCGAAGCAAATCGCATTGGAATAGGATCCTGGTGCCCATCTGGCTCCACATTTAAAAATCTTTTGACCATTGACTATATTTTTCTATCTCCATATCTGGCAAGCAAATTAATCATGATGGAAATCCCCACTCGTACAGAGAGCGACCATAACCCTTTGACTGTAACAATGGACCTGCAAGTGACTGCGGCTGCCGAAATAACTGAAGTGGGGCATTCAATGCAGGTCGAATTCCACACTCTAGTCAGACAAATTAAATGGGACGCTTTGGGTGCTGATAAGTTGGGAACAACTCCAAATTTTACGCACAATGCTCCCACAGACTTCCATCACTGATGGGACAATGCCATAGTCAAATTATGAGACCTTTTAACAAGTCTTGATGCTCACCACAGATCCCCCAGGCCTAGCCCGGAGCAGATTTTTGACCCGGTGTTAGCCATCCAAAGAAGAGCCCTAAGGAGGGCTGTGCGCCTGCACAAATCTAAAGGAACAGAGCACTCTGCTTATAATATGGCCTCACTGCGTAAAGCCTACAAAAAATCAACATGGGAAGCCAAGAAACAAAAAGAACAGAATGACTGGCTAAAAATATTTGCTCTCTTAAAGGCAAAACAACCTCCCTTATTTCTGGAACCATATAAACAAACTTCGTTCCTCCAATAAGAGCAGGGGGAACGCGGTCCGAGAAGAAGACTGGTCCCAGTATGTGATTCAACAATACTGCTTTGATACCCTGGATCCTGCGGAGGGCAAAATTAGAGATCGAGCCGATACTACGCAGATAGAAACCCATGAGATGACTACCCCGGCAGAGGTCTCCAAGTATTTGAAAGCCATGAAAAACGATGGTGCTCCCGGGCCCAACGAACTTCCATCTGTGGTATTTAAATGTGAGCTGGAGGATTGGGCTAAACTATTAGTCCCCTTATACAACTACGCGTTTACTACCTATCGGCTACCAGATTCATGGAAAGGCTCGATCTTATGCCCAATTTTTAAGAAAGGAGATTCCCCTCTTCCAGCTAATTACCGACTCATTTCCCTATTATATCTTGAGGCTAAGGTATATGTCCGGTGTCTTCTCAGGTCGCTAGAAAATGGGTAGCAGAAAACAACATTCTACCATACTTTCAAACTGGGTTTCGATCCTCGGCCTCCACAATAGACAACATCACCACTCTAGCCATCCTGAGTCAACAAGCAGCGCAAAAAAATCATTTCCCCCTCTATTGCTGCTTTATAGACTACAGCACTGCCTTTGACAAAGTGTCTCGCAAAACCTTATGGAGGAAATTGGACAAGCTGGAACCTCAATCCTTTCCGGATTGTGAAGCTGTCTTGTTTAAACTTCTCCTCGAATGACTCTATCTGGTATGCTTATTTACCGCCCCCCTGGTAATCCTAAGAAATGGTTGTCCTCTTTTCCTGACCTAATTGCCCCTTTTATTCTACAAGCGGCCAATTTTACCATTCGGGGTGACCTGAATGTCCATCTAGAAGATCCCCAGAATTCTGGGAGCATTACTCTTTTAGCTGACCTTGAAGCTCTTAATTTGATACTACACAATAAGGGGCCCACACACCGGGCGGGGCATCTAATGGATCCTATTTTGTCCAATCTTTTATTGGACTGTAGCTTACCCGCTTTTCCGTTAGGGTGGTCAGACCATTTTGCTATTCATTTCCAACTTACCTTTTTAGAAGATTTCGCGCCTATCCCTACTAGCAACTCTGGGAGTAGAAGACCATGGCATAAATTAAATCTAGGCTCACTAAATAGCCTTTTAGTGGCTAATCTCCCAGATTTGAACCTCCCTCTTTGATCCTTAAATGTGGCGGTATCCAATTGGCTATCTACATCTATTAATCTTTGTTTGCCTTTGATTCCGAAACTCTGTTTCTCCCATCATCCCCCTGCCCCCTGGTTTAATAATGATCTTAAGATTATGAAATCCAAATGTAAGCATTTGGAAAGAAAATGGCGCAAATCATACGCTCCCAACTGCAAATCTGACTATACAGCCGCTCTCCATACCTATCACTCTGCCTGTAAGGTCGCAAGAGCCACTTTGTCTCCAATACTATCAATAATTCATTGAATCGTCCCCAAGTACTATTTTCAATGGTTAAGAAGTTGGCAGGTTCTAACACCCTTCCATCACCCCCCGCCCTTGACGCAACCAAATGTAATAATATTGCTAATTTCTTTATTACCAAGGTGGAGAATATATACAGTAAATTAACAACTTCTGCTTCCGCTATCTCCGACAGGCTTCGGTCAAGAACATCTGCATGAGCCCTCCCCCCTCAACAGTTAAAATTTCAAACTGGCCCCTCCTTGAAGACGGATCCTTCTTTGACTGCTTAGCCAGGATAAAATCGGGCTCTCCCCTAGACCCGTTACCGGTTAACATTGTACAACAATTATCTCCTGTTGTTTTGGGAAATTTTAAGGCACTCCTAAATTCCTCTTTACGTGAGTCCTTTGTTCCTCTGGACTGGAAGAATGCGATGGTGGACCCCCTTTTAAAAAAGCCCAACGCTGACCCATCCACCTTGTCAAATTTCCGTCCAATCTCACTTTTACCTGCGCTCTCCAAAATTTTAGAAAAACATGTACATTTTCAGCTCACAACTCACATAGAAAATTCAGGCTTCTTGTACCCGTCTCAATCAGGATTTAGGACCCATTTTTTAACAGAGACCACCTTACTGGGGGTAACCGAGAAATTACGCTCTTGCCTTGACCGAGGGGAGACAATGGCACTCATTTTATTAGATCTGAGTGCGGCATTCGATACTGTGTCTCATTCCATCTTATTAAAATCTCTCCAGTCAGCAGGAGTCGAAGGCTCCGCCCTATTGTGGCTGACCTGCTTTCTCAGTAACCATACTGTTCAGGTTTTCTCCTCCGATTCTTCATCCACTATTCGACCATCTGCGTATGGAGATCCCCAGGTGTCCACTCTGAGCCCATTGCTCTTCAACATCTATGTGAGACCTCTTACGACCATCGTAGAGGACGCTGGCCTCTCCCTCTATTCCTACGCCGACGATACTCAAATTATTTTCTCTCTATCTTCTACTAAAGAAGCGCCTGCATCATCTTTGCAGAGTGGGTTACGTCAAGTATCAGAGTGGATGAGTGCCAATTTTTTTAAATTAAACGGTGACAAAACTGAGGTCATCATTTTGGGCAAACACAAACATCTTTGGAGTCCTCACCACTGGCCCCAGCAAATGGGTCCTTTTCCCCAGCCTGTTGCCCAGGTCCGCAATCTTGGGTTTGTCATTGACAATCAATTGTCTATGCGGCAACAGGCGGTCAGTACTGCTGCCATCTGTTTTACCATTCTTAGATGGCTGCGGAAGATCATCTGGATGCTTCCTGTCTCCACACAAAAAACTGTGGTCCAGGCACTTGTTATATCGCACCTGGATTACGGCAATGTACTTTATCTGGGGGGCAGTCAGGAACTTTTGAACAAGCTCCAGGTGGTTCAAAATTCTGCTGCTCGCCTTCTTTGCCACGTCCCTAGGAAAACTTCCATTTCTCCTTACTTTCGGAATCTGCATTGGCTGCGCATTTAAAGCCGTATCAAATTCAAGACCTTGTGTCACATTTTTTAAATTAAGCAAGGTTCTTCCCCTTCATATTTGCAGGAACTTATTCATCCTTATGTTCCCTCCCGATCCTTACGTTCTTCCACCTTAGGCAATCTAGTACTACCCAGATTCAAACTAACTAGAATGGGTGGCCGTTCCTTCGCATGTCTTGGGCCAAAACTCTGGAATTCTCTCCCTAACTTCATGAAACATGAATCCTCTTATCTCAGTTTCCGCCGAGATCTTAAAACTTGGCACTTCTCCCAGTAATTAGCTCAGTTTGCTTAGCCTACAGCTGTGGACACGCCTGCGCCGGGAAACCCTGTTAAGGGTAGCTGTGCGCAATATTAATTTAATTTAATAATAATAATAATAAGTGGGGGATCCCTCAGAGTCTGCTAGGAGCCCTTATCTCCTTGCATAAGAACACATGGGTACGAGTCAGAACTAACCCAACGACAATCTCTGCAAAAATTCCAACCCCAGATGGCCTAAAGCAAGGATGCGTTCTCGCCCTCCTCTTGTTCAACCTTTATACCGCTGGTCTGGGAAGATTCCTGGAGAAAGGCAATCTCCTTCCGCCAAAACTAGGCCTAACAAAAACGAACCTGCACATTCTGCAATATGCTGATGATATTGTTATAATGGAACAGGCAAAATCTGGCCTCCAAAGAGCCTTGAGCACGCTCCATAAATATAATACTGCTAACGCTCTAAAAATCAACCAGGATAAGACCAAGGTTTTTATTTTCGGCTGTTGCAAGAAAAAGAAAAGTTTAACGTGGAACATTGGACCAGCAAAGATCAAAACAACATTAAAATACAATTACCTGGGGGTCTGGTTTAGCGAATCTTCAAGATCATAAGTCCACCTAGCCGCCTTGAAAAAGAGAGCTGGAGCAATAACATACTCCCTGACTCGACTCAACCAGTCCCTGAGTAGTCCTTCTGCCGAACCCATTCTGAAGGTGATTAAAGTCACTCATCTCCCCGCCTTAACTTTGGGCATCAGGCCTTTCCTGGCACATGCTTGGCCAGTCTCGACCACACCCAAGTTTCCATTTATTAAAAAATCTACCATCTCCCGAATTTCATCCACAGGGCAAGACTACGACTGGAGCTGGGCCTTCAAAGACAATCTATTTTCTGTGAGGCTGATACCCTGAAATACTTTTTAAGGACACTAAAAGCCGCAGACAACACCCTAAAAGCCCGGTTAAAAGAAACTCCTGCCAGCTCTAGGAATCCGTGGAACCGTCAAATTATACAGCCCAAAAGAAAGCTAAACATCGACAACTCATTACTAACCGCAGACACTATTCCATATACAGTCTGGAAAAGGGTTATCATTATCAACAAGCAAGTCAGACAAATTTCCTGCCAGATGGACATCCAGGTTCTAAAAACAACAGCTATCCTGCTTCCCTTGAATAACTCATACCTCCCTGGGGTACCTCAATCTTACCTCCTGGAAAGTCTGAACGCAGTGGCCCGGAAGAATATAATGTTCATGCATCTCTTAGGTCTGCGCGCCACTGCCTTCAACCGATGGGCTCCAACAAGTGAGGAGGGGGCCTGCAGACTGTGCAACTACAGGTCTGAATCATGGTTGCATCTTCTGTGCTGTTGTCCCGCCCTTGACACTACCAGAAGACTTATTTTAAAACCATTATATCTAAAAAGGGGCATCAGAACATGTTGACAGGCTTCGGCCCTTTGCTTTACTTCCCTAGACATTCAAGTGCTTGCAAGGTCTGGAAAATATGTGAGACTCTTGGACAATCTCTTGCCCCTGCCCTTTCAGTTCCTTCCCCCCCAAAAACTTACAACAGAATTTTTTCGCCCCCTGTCCTAGTATCCCTGTACTAATTTATTGTATCCATGGCTCTGGAAACCTGTCATGTGATTATAATAGTAACTACAAGACTGCCTTGTTACTTATATGTATATGAACTTACACCTGATGGTTTTCTTTGTTTCTGCTTTTAACGTGATAACTGCGCTATGATGACACTGTATTGCAATGGTTTTAATTAACTGTGCTAATTTAATAAATACGAAATTTAATAAATACTAAAAACATAGTAGCAGGCTCAACATTTTAGTTTCCTGGTACCTTTAAAAATGTCATTAAATTAATGGCCCACTGAAGGAAAGCTTCTGGGAAGGAGTCAGGTGTGACTTTGGCAGGTTGATTGAAAACCCTCAAGATGTAAGTAGGTTTGCTAATTTCTGGCAGTGATTCACAACTAAGTGTGACTAGCCCGCCTTCAAAAGCCAGTTGTCAAGGTAGGGGAAGACTGGTATTCCCCATCCTCGGAAGACTGACAGCATCCACCACGGTCATTTTTTAGAACACTCAGGGGCACTGGTGATGTCAAAAGCGAGCACAGCACACTGAAAGTGCTTGTGGCCCTCCATGCATCGTAGGTAGTGTCTGTAGGCCTGCAGGATAGGAATGTGAAAATAAGTGTCCTGCAGGCCCGTCCATTGCCACAATCCAGTCTCCAGGATTCAGGGCAGAGAGAATCTGGGCCAGGGCAAGCATTTTGAAGTTGTCCTTGTTCAGAAAAACATTGAGAGGTTAAAGAACCTCAATCCTTCTTTGGCATAAGGAAGTAGTGGGAAAAATACCCATTCTCAACTTCAAAGCCAGTACCATCTACATGACTCCTTTAATAAAAAAAATAAAAAAATTCCTGTCATAAAACAGACGTGTGGCCCACCAAAAAGGGGTCTGATGTAGGTGGCATATTTGGTGGGTTGAAAAGGAATGGCAGTGCATAGCCCCGTTGGACAATCTGCTGGACCTGTTTGTCCAATAGGATTTTTTGACACTACTGCAAGAAGCGGCTGTCACTGCCTCCAGCTGGGTAGCTGTTCGCTTCTAAGGGAGGGGTGAAAGATTTGGATATATGCTGGCCCTGGCAGCCAGGTAGTTGTTTGTGGGGCTCAGGGCCTCAACTTCAAAAGGGCTTGGAGGCCTTTTGTGCGGGTAGTTTGGCCTAAACATTACCAATATGCCAGGCCCTGGGCATATCCCTGAAAAAGAACGATTCTGTTGAGAGAATGTCTGACTGGAGATGAAATACTTAAGGAACGTGCCCTGGCCAGTTCTCCTTTAAACACTGCGAGAGTCAAATCTGCCTCCAGAAAGGAGCAGCCAAAATGCATGTCCATCAGGGATAACTGGACATCTACAGGGAAGCCTGTGGACCTCATCCACATATGGCGTTGAAGCATCACACTGGTTCCCATAGCACTACCCAGACAGTCCGAGGTGGAGACAGTGTTCAAAGTCACTTGCCAGTGACTCGTGCCAGGAAGCTGGATGCCCACAGTAGTCGGGTGATTTCAGGTGATCACGGGTGTCTTGACTCTTCAGCCATGAGGTCCAGGAGGCATTGACAATGACCAGGAGCTGGATTCAGAGTGTCCCACAAAGTTTGCAGCTTACTGAGGTGTCAGCAACCAGATTGGAGCCAACAAGCCTTGGCAACAGCAAGTCTCGTGGAAAGTGAAGAAAGTCAGCGGTGCAGATCAGCAAGGTCTGAGGGACTCTACCAGAGTGGGTAAGTCAGGGCAGGCCAGGAGCAACCAGGGGAGCCCTTTGGTTTTGTGAAAAAGTCTTCAGGGGACCCACAAGCCAACCGGCAAGGGATCACGAAGATGCCTCGTGAGGATTTACTTCACAGGAGCCCACGGTCACTTGGGACAGGGTAGGCCTCTGATTTTCAAAGGAAATCCTGCTGGAGGCTTGGACCACACGTGGTCCAATGCACAAGTTCGTAGAACATTGTGAAGGGGTAGCACTTGACAAGAGAGCCTGGTACCAAGTTATTGCTGTTCCTCGTCACTCGTGGGGTTCACTCACCTCAGCTTTGCTGGGGACTCACAATGGCCGTTGAGAAGTCAAGAAATCCACTTTCGGGACTGCAGGGACTTCGGACTCCGGCGGGAGTGATTCAAAGTTTTGGTGCCTGCCAAGCAGGGGAGTCACTCCTTGACTCCAAGGGAGATTACTGTTACCGGTGTGGGGGTATGATTCCAAAGCGTTTGACACCAAACACAACATGTTTTGATGCAGCCATCCCAAAGTTAGCATTTACCGCTAGGTTATAATGCACTTTAGAGTATATGGTTTAACCGCATCCACAAACAGCTACAGAGAATGGACTCTGAGAGCTGCAGAGGGGCCCTGCTCAGGCAGGGGCACCCCCTCACATGGAAACCAAGCACCCTGCCCTCAGGATTGATAGGGGTGACTGATAGGTTTATATGTGTGTGTAAGGTGAGATATAGGGAACCTATACCTCAGTGAGGAGTGCTAACACTACCTCACCCAGGCTGCAGTAGCAGGCCTGTGGTGTCAGATGTAGTCTGCTTCCCAGGGGTGGCATAATACATGCTTTAGCCCCTGGTAGGCCTGTGAAGTACCTATGCCCTTGGTACCTAAGGTACCATACACTAGGGGCTCGTAAGGTACCACAGTATCCAATCACTAGTGCATCTAATATACACACCATGTCATTTAAGGGAGTAAGCAGATAGGCTGGGGCCCTGGATAGCAGGTTCCCAGCCAGACTAGTCAAAAACCATCCAAACACCAGGAAAAAAAGTGGGGGCAACCATGCAGTCAGATTCCACCTTCCTACAAACACTTTTTTTTAAAAACTACCATTACAACGCATATCATTACAACACCATTACAATGCATACCATTACAACACATAATACCTTTAGGGCAACAGTAGGGTAAGTGTTGGATAGTGTAGGGGTAAAAATTACCATTCCCACTCCAGTGAGTGCAACAGTAGGGTGAGTGTTGGATAGTGTAGGGGTAAAAATTACTATTACCACTCCAGTGAGTGCAATAGTAGGGAAAGTGTTTGATAGTGTAGGGGTAAAAATTACTATTCCCATGAACCCCAAAACCCATAACCACTCTAATACTAAAACAATCTCTATTACTTACCTTATAATGTGTTGCAATGGCATGCGTTGTAATGGTATGTGTTGCAAAGGCATGAGTTCCTAGTGACATGCGTTCATGGCATGCATTGCAATGGCATGCGATGTAAAGGCAGTTGCGTTGTAACAGTTGCATTGTAAAGGTGGGTAGTTGTAATGGCTGCGTTGCAATGGATGATTCCCACCCAGTAGTACCCAAGTCCAGAATATTTCTTCCGATGCACATTCTACCTGCTGGACTGTCATCACTTGTTGAGCAGGAATTATCCTTATTAGAGTTGCTGTCTGTCCAGAGGTCGTTCAACTCCCCACTCCTGAAGCCGAATGCCAGCCTTCCCTGGCCACTCACGTTCATGCCCCTGTTCCAGACTTCTAAACTACACGTATCCCTAGTACCAGCGAGAACAAATGTAAAGATACATGAAATTGAAACTCAGAGTCAGTTGCTTCAGTGTCAGTGTCCTCAATCTCACACTAAAAACTAACTTGAATAATAAGAAATTCTCACAAGCGTCAATACTTGCCTTATTTGTACACATCTCAGCAGCGTCAGCTGGGCACAGAGTACAGCTTGCCCTAGTGGGCGTGCAGAATAGAGCTGGTAGTCCTGTAAATTCAATGTTGGGATGATGTGCTGATCAGCTCTAGTGCTCTGCCTACTAAAGACATCAGAACACTCAGGCTCCAGAATCAGCAGGCTTACAGTAAATATCCTATAGGCCAAACGTCAGGTCTGTTACTGTCAGCTAGCTGAAACTCAGGCTGTGCCAGCCAGAAGCCTGTCAGTGTTTACTCAAGTATACAGTAGCATGTGCACTGGCTCTCATCATGGTCTTACTGGATTGCAAACCAGCCAAAAGCCTAAAAATGCATAGGAATGTATGTGCATCACAAACGGGAGGCAGTAGAATCTCCAAGCGCAGTAGTAAGCCACCTAAATCTTTAGGGTTGGCAAGTCTATCCATATGCATTCCTACTACAGGGCAGAACTAACACCACCGCCTTGTAAGTCATTAACAATACTCTGATAATGCAACAAACACAACTACAGTGGGAGGAATGCTTAAATTAATTGCAGGCACAAGAAATCACATTGGGTTGCACTTCCGTCTACCACTTTTTGCCCACTGTGCCACTTTAGATAGATTCATGTTATGCAAACAAGTATTGGTCCCACTCCAATAGGAAAATGTCAGCCCATCACTCTGGTTAATCATTTTTATGCCCACTGTGGCATTCTATACAGAGACTAACCTTATGCAACCCAATCTTGGTATTTCTCCAGTTAAAATAGTCCAGGCCAAGAACTAACCCTATGGGAATACAAGGTACCCCAGGCCAGTTTCAGATTTCTTAGACCTCTACAGCGAGGTGTAACTTGAGTGTTATGGCATAGTGAGCACAGGACCCATGATTGGCCATACACATTGAACTTAGGCCATATACTGCAACTAACAAAATGGTGATGGACGGAATGCTTGAATTAATCTCTTCCTCTGGCAGTCAATTGGGCCACATGCTAGTCCACTGCTTTTCACCTACTCTGCCACTCTAGACAGAGACACATGTATGGAAATAAGTCTTTGGGTCTTCTCCTGTAGGACAAGTTCAGCCCAAATTGCCATACAAAGTTCCCTCCAGTTGGAAATACAAGCAACCATGGGCCAGTCTAGGGTAGCTTGTGTGCTGGTTCAGGGAGGACCTGGCCTGGATGTTCTGCTGCACTGTTCTTTTAATAAAAGATCAAGGCTGACTACCAGATGGTAGGCTCCTGACTGATGTGGTTTGGTGAGCAAATAAACAATGGTTTGGGATTCAGCCCAGTGTACTTACCAGTGACTGAGATTAATCAAGACTATCCACCCATCTCATTTTATTGTTATATGTTTCAAAATGGTCACTGCATATCTCCCTGGGCTTTTGAATATCTACCACCACCAATGAGCAAGGGACACCCCCTGTTCTCACCAGGCAGGTGAGGCAATGCTTTTGAGGAGTTATTTTACTTCTTACCCAAATATAGCCAATTCCTCCTGATGGAATCCACAAGATCTAGTTTCCTGCTCTTAAGCCATAGTTTGAAGCGATGTTCATTCCTATCACTATCCATTTGCATCATCCATGCAGAAGTAATTGGGTATGGTATTCGTATTTATGGCTAAAGCTTTTTTGTTAACTGAGCCCTTTGAAGGCCTTATCACTCTTCCACGCCTGCACCATTCTGTGGATTCTCTAATATAGTCCTTATTGAGTAGATTAAACTTAAAAACGATTAGCTTGTGCTGCAGTATTCAAACAGGCCAATCCAAAGTATATCTATGCAAAACAGTGAGAGGCCGACAATGGGTAAAAGATGATTAGCTCCTCTCTTTTTCAGAGTTTTATAAAGGGCAAACTTGACCCTAAGGTATCAGGTATTAGAGTGCTTTTTGGAATGTTTGTTATCGAGTTCTTGGTAACTGTGGTGCTCTGGGCTATTACTGTTTAGATGCACAAGAAACTCAGTTATCTCTTTAGCGATTGTTTGAATATGTATAGCAGATACATTTGTTATGCATACATATATTAACACAGTGGCAAGCATCATATATGCACTTACTAAATAAAGTTGAGATGGTCACAATATATTTTTTAAGAAGCTACATGCCCATGGCATTTTACCCTTATTAGATGTGGCATCATATCGACTACACTACTAGTCCTAGCATATACATCATTGCATGGTATGTGTAATAGGAATGTGACTGAATAATGTTTTGCATTAATAATGTGTTGTGGATACTAGAGTTTGAGTTTGAGTTTTTTGTTTTCATCCTCAGAAATCTGTGATCTGAGGTAAAAACTCCCATAAGGTGGAGGTAAACTTATATTACCGCCTAGGTGAGTTGTTTTGTGCTAATTTAGAAGTGTCTCCTTTTCACGTTTTTATCACGTGTGTGGTTTTTAATCACGTGTGTGGTGTTAAGGGCGTTATAATGGCAGAAAATAATAATGAAACTGATATTAATGTTTGTCCTTTTCAGACATTGGACCGGACTGCAGCTGGTACCGTTGTCATAACTACCATGACAATTAAGTATGGTTTTTAAATATATTACTATTTTCCACTAATTACTAGCAGAGTGACATCGCTTTAGGTCCTGATGAATGCCACAAACTTTTTTGGTCATCTGGCAGAAACATGTTGACGAATAGAACATTCTTTCAGTCCTATATATCACTAGTTTTTTTAATCCTAGTCTATGGCACATATTAAATTTAGTTTAGTCACCCAGGAGCTAGTTTTAATACACATTTTGTTCTTTTATTGCACTCTGCCCCTCACCCCAATCGCCTAAATTGGCAACAATCTAAAACACCTCACGCTCCTCTCCACAGGGAGAGTTGTAGCCCACACTGTGTACCTTGCGGTCACAGTGTGCAAGAGGGGACCCAATGATGAAGCATGTCACCCTTGGGTGAGTGAGGGTTCTCGTCTTTAAGACAATGACTCCTCCATTTCCGCATACACAAGTATATATTTGTTTTGTTTGAACTAGCGTCCCATTACTTTGTGTGAGTACTATATACTGCAGATTCTTTGCCACTCTCCAACTTTCTTGTTTTTGTGGTATGGTCTCCTCCATCTAAAAACACACCAACTGAGGAATCTGCACAATGGTTCGTTAAACTTGCTGATGGGCTGCATATCTTCAAGTGCTAAAGAAATCATGAAAGAAATTGATGCCAGCATCCATGTATGGCGCATATATGTGGCTCTGTTCATCACATTAGAGTAGAACAACTTTGACTTAGAGTCATGTGGCCCCTCTTACTTTTGTGCAGGAGCACTGCTTCTAAGTTTTGTAGATCCAGTCTGGCACCTGGGGCAATTCACAAGGTAAGGAATTTGCAGTTGCATGTAGTATTCACCAAAAAAAACATAGCTGAAGTTAAACAACTTGTTCTTCAATGATGTGAAAAGCGATGTGCCAGTAATGTGTGGAATATTGAGTTGGGAATATTGGTGTGCCTTAATATCATAACCAATATATTGAGGACCAAAATATCGACAGGTATGTATAGATTTTCTTTACCTATCACCACATATATTTCCCTTGTTGATGTGTATATGTATATTAGTTGATATGCAGATCCTGTAGAACAAAAGGTTGTGTTTTGGTATTAGTATTTGCATAGCATGTTTTTACCATTTATAGTGTAACAATGCTTCTGGTTTTGTAGGTCACTCTCCATCAGTTCTTAGTTTGATGAAGGAAAGCCCCCTTTGAGGTCGAGCCTGGGCAGTGCATGCGCTACTCTGCGATGCTTGCTGATTCGACTATGGGCTTGAAGCTCCTCCCACTCTCTGCCCATATCTATCATTGGCTTGTGTCATTGTTGTCTGTAAATGCTGGCTTCCTATTTGTTAATAGGCTTGTTCGTCCCTCCTTAGTGCTTCATTTATAATCTCTCATGAGGACTTGCCCTTTCACTTCTGTTGTTACAGGGTATGTCCTATTTAGTCTGTAAGCACTATTATCTTTAATGAGTTTCTCCTACTGCAGGCACAACATGGTTTGCTGTTTACACATTGCACTGTTTATAAGTCTTTGTTTGTGTATTGTGTTGAGCATCTTTTTATCTGATATGTTTAAAGATTGAATCATTTATCATTGTTAATAAAACTTTTTCTATGAATTGTATATATTTAAACCCGGGTTTTCTCTTTGTTCTCCTTTTCTCTTTCCTTTTTCCTTTTCTATGTCTTCATTGGTATAATTTTCCATATTTTTCATATTATAATGTTTTCTTTAGGTTTTTTGTTTAAAATTTGATGCACGTGTTGTGTTAACTTGAACCCTTGTTAGAATCCTAGTATTATTTGCCACTGGTTAAGGTTTTCAGGGCTGCCCCTGTTGTTGATAACTATTTCAGTACAGCTGCTTGCTGTGAGGGCTTTTTTGCCTTAACATGTTGCCTCAATTAGTATGGCTAATGTTGATATTCCAACCTATTCGGAAAAATATATTTCTTAAATTAAGAGTCGTCCCTCTCTATTAGGACCCTCGACTTTGTCACCTGTTATGAGTGAATCACAAGCTTTGCTAGATGAATTAGAGCAATGCCGAAAGAAACATGTTCGTACTACTCTCCATGCTTTGATGATGATGGAATATCTAAAAAAAGATGTAATACCTGTAGGGTTGCAAGTACGTAATGTCCCTGTAATTTTTACCAATGCCCCAAATTTAGAAAAGGTTTTAGTCATATAGGGGTAACTTTCTCCCACCATTAGCTAGTCCATGGCATCTATGCAGCTTTGGAACATAGCAAGAAAGATCTGGAGATTATTGCTGATCTTGAAAGACGCCTGAGTGAGGGTAATGTGGTTGCCGATGCCAAGGCTTCGCTTAAAAAAGTAAACAAACCCATCACTGAGTTTGAAAAAATCGAACGTACTAAAAAAACAAATAAAATACAAAAGGATATAGCCAATTTCGAACAAGTAAAGGCTAATCCTTATCTCTTGGACGATTTCTATTCCCAACCAAAACAACAGTACTCTGAAAATTACCAAACCTGGGGCCTTTTCAGGAGAAATATGGCCATTTATTTTTCTGAATCATCTGCCAGTTCGGCTGATGAATCTAATAACATCCCAAACCTACGCCAAGGCCCCTCGACTTCAGGATGCAATCTTTTTTTAGAACAACGGGAGAACGGCAAACACGCCGGAAGTTCTCTCAGTGGGGTCCACCACAATAAATGACGTATGTGATTTGGAGCTCATTCCCTACTGTACTCTTGACAACATTCCCATTTTTAATCTGGCAGACCACACTTTGTTCCTAGCCAAAACTACCCTATTAAGGAAGGGACTCAGCTTTGTGCCTACTGAAAAGACTTGTCTTTTTGACATTCAAATGGAACTCTTACAGTTTTTTTGGAAACTACGTTCAAAAGCATTTTTTTCTCGAAATTGATAACAGTGTAGTCTTTAATCCGTCTGGATTGAGACCTCCCTCCACTTTTAATCCACCTGGAAATAAGATGCCAATCAAATTGTTAGCCTTTAAGTCTATTGTTTTGAAGGAGGTTACGGCTCTGGACAAAGGATTTGAATATATTCCCTACAACAATTCTTTGACCGAACGTCGGGCGCTTCGCGCTTTGAAGGTGAATCGTGAGATTACTATAAAGCCTGCGGTTAAGGGCAGCAGAATATTTGTGCAACCCATTGACCAATATAAGACTTGGATTAAATGACAACTTGACAAAGTGAACTATTATACTCCCCTGAGATCAAATCCTCTTTCTGACATCCAAAAACTAATCAGAACTATTACATCTAAGGCAAAATTAGATGGCTATCAAAATAACAAACAGTATAAATTCCTAAACTCAAAATTTCCAAGTACCCTTGTCCTTTATACACTTCCTAAGGTGCACAAGGATTTGAGTAATCCTCCTGGCTGACCCCGTGTTTCTGGCTGTGGGTTGGTCCTGGAGCCATTCTGGAAGTACATCGACGTATTTATAAAAGATTTTGCAATCAGAACCAGAAGTTATGTGAGGGACAGTGGAGATATTATTTCTGAACTTAAAGTGATGCAATTCAACCCCGAAATGGAATTTTTCGTGTGTTTGGACATCGAGTCCTTATACACTAATATTCGGCAAACTGATGGCATTGAAGTAATCAGAAGAGCCCTTGACACAAGACCTGGTCTGGTTGTGGTTCTTACTGATTTTATTGTTGAATTGTTAACCAGCTCCCTGACTTGTAATTATTTTCTGTTTGATGGACATCATTATTTGCAGATTAAGGGCACTTTGATAGGGGCTTCTTATACCACCAATTTTGCAATTTTTTATGTTGATGATTTCGAACGCACCTTCATTTATGATTCTGATAACAACCCTTACTTTGATAACATACGTCATTGGTGATGTTATATTGATGATATTTTTTCGTTTGGACTGGTAAGTCTTTGGACTTGACTTCCTACTTAAACTGGCTCAATTCAAGATCTCCTGATCTGAAATGTACACCTCACTGTAGCAATAACGGAGTTGATTTTCTTCATTTAACCATTGTCCCATATGATGGGAAACTGTCAACCAAACTGTTTACAAAGCCAACTGCTCGCAACACACTGTTGGAATACACTAACCATCACCCTAGGGGCTTGAAGGATGGCCTCCCCATAACTGTCACTTTAAGGAAGATTAAGTTCGGGAAGCAGAGATCCTTTCCGAACACATCATGGTTATCCAAAGAAACTTATAAAAAGATCTCTGATGAGAGCGTGGTATAACCATCGCAAATTTTTGCTCTCTCTAAAACCACCAAAGACAATGAGTCGCAAACCCCGTGTTACGACTTTTGGCACACGAAGCAACAAGATTTCCTCCATCATTAAAAAGTACTGGCCACTCATTGTATCGAGGGGCATCACAAAGGAACCACCTTTATTTTCCTATAAAAGAGGAAGAAACATAGGTGACCATTTAGTCTGGGCTGCTTTATCGAGCACTGATCTCCTGATTTAACCACTTTCTGGGGTCTGAATAAGATTGTGGGCCACCATAGGTGTAGCACATGTGTGATGTGTGACTCCAGTCTCAATACAAAACAATTTATTCATGGTACCATCTGAAACGATCTTCGTGAACATATTAATTGTAATTCACAGAATGTGGTGTATGCCATCTGGTGCCTATGTGATGCCTTGGCCCAACACAAGAGCCGGATTCGATGCAAAATTGAACGTGCCCCCCTAGTACTCAATTTTTTGGCAAATAACAATGCTCCTTCTGACCTGCACTGGCAGGGCATTGAAGTGATAAAGAAACCACCCAGGGGTGGTAGCATTGCTGGTGTACTGAATAAAACTGAATGCCGTTGGATTCCCCGGTGTGATAGTATCAACAATGGTTTGAATACTCTGGAGGAGTGCAATGCTCTAGTATTTGTGTGAAAGTGTAGAGTTTTGAATCTAACAGTTATGCTGATTATGGTCTGAGGGCTATATTTCTTTAATTGCCTATTTCTGCATGTTCTCATTTTGGTGTAATACATGAAATGTCTGTTTCAGGTCTATATTTCTTTTATTACCCATTTCTCTATGTTCTGATTTTAGTGTAATGCATGAAACGTTTGACTGTAAATGTAAATGTTTTTCAGCTCCCTTTTTATACTGTAACTGCTCTGCATTTATCATTACCCACTTCTGTATGACTTTCACAGGGATCATTACACAAGATGGTTCTAGCCCCTTTATGATAAAAATGGCCTCTATGAAAATGTCCATGCTGTATATTAGACACAATGAAATATTGCAATGTTATGTGTATATATTATATTGAATTTATTTTGATGGGCATTCACTTATATATACAACTGTCTATGGTGTGACCTTGATACCATTCTTGGGTGGATATATACAGCATTGAGTTTCCAAAGTAAAGGTTTCTTCTGCTTCATTTTCCTTATTCTTTTTGTTTATTTTGTCTTCTCTCTTATTTTTTCTTTTTTGAAGTTCTGAAGGTTCCGGAATTACATGTGAGTTGACTCTCCCTTTGGCTATTTACATACATTATGCCGTAGCATGAATATACCTCCATGTTGCATTCAATATGCAACTGAATATTTGGCATTTAAGACATATTTTACTAATAGTGAACTGGGCACCCCATTATGTATAATTGCATACTTTAAGATGGCCGCCATTGTTTCCAGAGTGGCGTAAGTTCTTTCTTATTGGGAAATAGTCTCTAATGATATGCTCTTGCGCCGGTTTCTTGATTTGACGACAGAAAGTGATTCCTATAGACACAAGCAGTTCTATCCTTTGAGTTTGTTTAGTTTAGTAGTATCACTGACCTGTTTAAAGATGGCCGACACTGGTTAGGGTGGTGTAAGTCCTTTTTTTCTTCTGTATAAGCTGTACAATAAGTGACCTTGCACAGAGTGGTGTAAGTTCTTTCTAACCGAGAAATACTCTCTAATGATATGCTCTTGCACCGTTTTTTGATCTGACAACAGAAAGTGATTGGTTTGCATGGGTACCCATAGACACAAGTAGTTGTATTCTTTGAGTTTGTTTAGTTTAGGAGTATCATTGACCCATTTAAAGATGACCGACACTGTTCTAGGGCAGTGTAAGTCCTTCTTCACTTCTGAATAAGCTTTTCAGGAAGTGACATCGCGCATGGACGTGTTATTGAATCTCTCGGGTTCTGGGCTCGAATACCCTTATGGGAGTTATTCGGGTGGACAGCATGCTACAGATAAGATGCTTGGCAGTTTTTCCCACCTTAATTCTTGGAATTATAGCTCCAAACTCTGTTACTGAGACTTTGTAATAGGCATAGACTGCCTTGGTTGCGAGGTTTTTTCTTCAGGATGAGATATATATGAGCCTGTCTCCTTGAAGAGATCACAGCCTTCATTCTAAGTACAGTATGGCATGATGGTACTGCACTTTTCTGCTCTAAATTGCATGGGTGCATACACTGTGCATATAGTAATCACTAGTGTCGTTTTTAGGGGCAGTTTTGATAGTAATACAAGATCAATAGCTTGATTCCCCTACTTTACGACATCATTTGATAGAAATCAAACTGAGGTACTTACCTAGTGTTAGCTGTTGCTGTCTTAATTTTATCTGACATGGTTAGCATTTAATGAGCTTATCGCTAATTAATTTCTCATTTTTTAGGTTACAACTGCATTGTTTTTATGCTGTTTGGGAATCTATATTTATTAAGGCCTTTCACACTTTTATTTGAGAAGTTTAGCACCTTAAACGCTTATCCTCTAACCATGTTTCATTCTTTTGATTACAACTATATTGTTTGCATATTGAATATTGTTCAGCTTAAACTCAGGAATTTGACTTTTGACATGTTCAATGTAGTTAAAAGCTTGAATATCATATTTGGTTCAATTTTAGAACCCGTGGGGCTGGACTAAGCCAGTGACCCATATGTTGGTGCTAATTCATTAAAGGCGACTGACAGGTAACATCCTAATAACTTGCGGATTTTTCTAATTAATTAAAAAATAATTAATTTTTCTTTATTTTCTTCCCCCTTCTTTTTTTAGTTTACTCATGAATAAACACGTGTAATTATGTGATCTACTAGCACTGATGTTTAAGCCTTCTGCCAATTAATTTGGCTGTAAGTATAAGATGTTTAGTATTGGAATGGATTTTTGTATTGTATCATCTACACATACAAGGTGTTATACTTATTAATCTAATTTCTTTCATCCTTTTCAGTCTTACATTTTTTTGAAGGAATAGGCTGTTCCATTATTTCACCTAATCTTGAAGCCTTTGAATTTATGCATAAGCTCCTGTGAATATAATTCAGCATTTCCTCTTGATGTGAGTATAGCATATGACACTCTTGCCTTCTCTGTCCCTTTGCAGAGGTGGATAGGGCCACTAATAGTTGTTCATTCCTTTTTTGGTTTCATTGCTTCATTCTACAAAGTCATTTTCCGGGCGGACTCCATACGACCGTTGCACCTTTGATTGGGTCTACTTCAACAATAGGTCAATCAACTATTACATCTTGTTTTGGAGTTGTGGGACATTTTGGCACATTCATCTATTCTTTTCACACATATCGGTTCTGAAGATGGTTTAAGGGTCTTTTCTCCCCTTCTCTCCTATATTCTTAATTGAGAGCGATTCTGTCTCTCATTTTTTGCTGTAATATAACCCTCGAATGTCTGATGTCCATGTTTATATATTTTTGTTTTTAGATGTTTTATTGAAACTGGTACCGACGCTCATATAATTACCATTTGTCCTGATGATGACCATTCAGTTTCACTATGGTCGAAACGCTGTTGACGCACATATGTGGTCGAAATTGAAGAGGAGGCATTGTTTGGTTTGTGTTGTTTCACTTTTGTCCTGAACTTCTGATTTTTGTAAACCTTTTTTC
The DNA here is from genome assembly GCF_964204655.1 of Triturus cristatus. Taxonomy (NCBI): domain Eukaryota; kingdom Metazoa; phylum Chordata; class Amphibia; order Caudata; family Salamandridae; genus Triturus; species Triturus cristatus. The sequence goes on along the minus strand of NC_140586.1, from coordinate 457,099,243 downwards.
CTCAGCCACTTGTCTGTTTACACATTGCACTGTTTATAAGTCTTTGTGTATTGTGTTGAGCACCTTTCGTCTTATATGTTTTAAGATTGAATTATTTATCATTGTTCTGATTTTTGTAAACCTTTTTTCCTCAGTCACTTGTCTGTTTACACATTGCACTATTTATAAGTCTTTGTTTGTGTATTGTGTTGAGCACCTTTCGTCTTATATGTTTTAAGATTGAATTATTTATCATTGTTAATAAAACGTTTTCTGTGAATTGTATACATTAAAACATGAGTTTTCTCTTTTTCCTCCTTTTTCTCTTTCTTTTTTCCTTTTCTGTGTCTTCATTGGTATAATTTTCCATTTTTTGATATTATAATCTCTTCTTTAGGTTTTTAGATTTTTTGTTTAAAATTTGATGCATGTACTGTGTTAATTTGAACCCTTGTTAGGATTCTAGTATTGTTTGCCCCGGGTTGAGGTTTTCAGGGCTGCCCCTGTTGTTGATAATTATTACTGCAACATTCAGCGCGCCATGCACGCTTTCACCTTCCAAACAGCCCGGGACAGTGGCAGCTGCTTCTTTGAAATGAAATAGGTCTCCCATTTACAAGAGTTTGAGCTATTGGCATTGTAAATGACAATGCCTTTTATGAATGTGTTAATTATCAAAACATAAATAAAAGGCATTGTCATTTACAATGCCAATAGCTTAAACTGTTGCAAATGTGAGGCCTATTGCATTGCAAATGCTTGTTTTAACTTGGAGGGGTGGGGCAGCAGAGAGGAAAAGGCTGGGTCAGAGGATCAAGAGAGAGAGGACATGGTATCAGAGGAAAAAGGTGTATCCACAGAGGAGAGCTGGAATAAACTCTAATAGCGCAAGCCCTTGTGGGAAAAAGTAGGAAGAAGGCACTAAGAGAAGAGCAACAATATCAGTAATAGTAATTCCAAAATCATAATAATATTAATATTAATAATAATATAAATCAAGAAAAGGAAGAAGACCACAACCAGCTAAATTAATAACAACAAAAAAATAGGAAGTGATTTTATTTCCTTATTCAGGGAATCAGTAACACTTTGACCTTTAGAACTCAAACGTTTTGCTTTGTAGCGAGGAGGCATGAGGGACATTAGCAACCCCATCTGAATAGCGGGGCTACTTGTAAGGTTGATCAGGCTGATGTGTTCGCATTTGGACATAAATAACACTGATTATTCAGTGCAAACACATTTTTGCAGAAGAATAAATACAACTTCGAAGCCAGGATTGTTATCGAGGAGGGTGATTTTTTTTCTCTGACACAATCTCAGAACAACAGACCTTGTTCATACATATTCAGTGAGCTATGATATTCATTTAAAGATCAGTAAAGGGCATTACAGATGCTGAGTAGGGCACATACATAATGTGAGAGAAGTGTGTGTGGTGTGTGTTTGCGCAGATTTGTAAAGCGGCACTGTCACTGAAGACACAAGAGACACATTCCTGCTAAATGCTTACAAGCAATTGTTCTATACATGCCATTCATCTCCTGGGAAAAAGATTGTTATTACGTCAGTGACATACTTAACGTTTTAAAGTGTGCAAAGCAATTTGCAAGGACATGAACAAATTACAAGCTGTCGCCTGTGACACTGGTTGCTCTGAGTACGATTACCTACAACGATTATATAATGCATTACTCTTGTCTTGATGCATATGAAAATATCTATGCAAGAATGCCTTTTGCAATATAAATGAAATTATTGGAACTATAGTTGTAGTTTGAAAATAGGCACAACTGTTGGTTACAGCTCTATGAAAACTTTAGCCATAGATCATTCCCCCCCCTCGTATTGACGTCTTTCTTACAGTAATGCCATACGTGTCATATTTTGTATTGCCCCCAATGCATTTTGATTTGTTTCTGTATTTTATGTTGTAATTTTTTTTGTGCCAATCACGGCATGATTATTAACTTAGGGGCATATTTACAAGCTGGCGTTAAAAAATTATCGCCGCTTTTGCGGCCGTTTTCAGACGAAGAGCGGCGATAATTTTATCGCCTAATTAGCAAGGCCACGCTAACTCATGAAACCTTGCTTTAGCGTGGGGATTCCTAACGCCCAGCTTTGCATCTCTAATGAGATGCAAAGTGGGCGTTCCTGACCTAACATGACAGGAGAAATGTCGATAAGCGACATTTCTCCTATCATCAAGCCCCACGCTATGAAACATAGCGGCAGGAAAAGTCGCGATAACCCCTGTTATCGCTACTTTCCTTACACCTGCTTCAGGACTGACTTAGCCATGATATCCCGCGGAAGATGGATATCATGGCTAAGTTTGTGAGTCCCTATCATCAAGCTAACGCCACACTACATAAGATTATCACTGGGTTTCCAGCGATAATCTCACGTTAGGCAGTTACCGTGAGGATTTTTATCGCTGAGGAGATAAGCGTTGCTAATAGCACACTATCTCAGCGATAAAAATCCACCTTATCCTCACGCTAGGAGCGCTGAGCGATAATTATCGCTGGGTGTTGCTGATATGCCCCGTAGTTTTACTTACTATGAATCCTGTTCTTCCTCATCTTATGAGTAACTTCGAGAGGCTGTCCCAGCCATGGGAAAGAAAAACACTATTTCAAGCAGCGTTCCCCTATTGGGGTTTGCCTCCTTTACACTGCCAAATTTCCAAATAGAGAGGGATTGTATGCGATTAATAAATGTTATTCGCAAAGCTGTGAATCAAATTTCAATCGATTAATTTATTGGTTGAACTTTCAATGGTAATGTTGGGTACTCTTCATCCTACCCAACATTAAATCATAAATCTTTCATAACACAGTTTAAAAAATGTAAAGCATTAGTTTTCATGAGCAAATGAAAACCATCCCATCCCAATGCATTTCGGGCTGGAGTTGCCCTTCTTCAGGGGAAACAGATCTGCAAAGAAATTTGTACATAAGGATCACATCGAATACCAACCAACCAGCCAACCGTTATTAATAATATCCATGTATCAAACAATAGTGTCAAACATTTACCGCTTCAAACCTAGAAGTGAAAATGATGTGCAGAACATCGTCCCCGGAGGAACAACTCATGCAAAGTATATGCCACATATTACCAATAGTTGAACCAGTTTGATCAAAGTGAAACACAAACAGGAAACAAAAAAAATCATACATCTGTGATTAATAGGTAATAATGACACTCTAGTTCCACGTAGCTGAACCATGTGCATAATGTTACTTAAGTTCCAACTAACTCCAATACCCCAAATATTAAAAAAGCTCAAGTACTCGAATGTTAGTACTGGTACGGAAAACTCAAGATAATCGTCATTCTGTGAAATTTCCTGTTTGAATGCGAGACATGCCAACGTTGAGATGTTCTAAAGGACAAAGTTAGCCATTTATGATGATGCGCGATCTCGATAGACAAAGGGTTAGTGTACAACACTAGTTAGATAAATGTACCATGATGTGTTGTTAAAAGAGCTGAAAGGAAATCGTGTGGAGTAGAATTTATGATCTCCTACACATGCAACATGCCAAAATCAAACACTTATAATGCAGCGGGTAAAAGTTTGATGCAAACGTGTGAAGCGCAGTCTACACCCGTGCGTTTTCGGCATAAAAATGCCCATCGTGAATGAGATAAAAACTTACGAAAATGCACCCTGTGCTTTTGTAAAATAATCCCAAATACACCAGTGTAGATTTACGATAACTATCCGATCGGTAAAAAACACGTGGAGACGCTTCACTCCATCGAGATTGACAATGCAATTACCCAAAAGCGTTTAAACTTTCAAGGTTGGCTAAACCTGAAGGTAGGACTATCATTAACTATGGGGTCATCTTGAAATGAACTAGCGTGAGTAATGGGTGCAATGTGATGCATTCTTGATAAAGTGCAAATCAACTCTTAGATGACCTGTATTTTTAGAGATACAACATAAAGTAAACGCGAGTGAGTGGTAGAGTAAAACCCAGAATGTTCCATCACGTCCAGAGGAACTAAAAGGGTGTGTTCTGTGATCACAGTTGAGTAAACAAACATGGGGGTATGTCTTCAAGGGGTCCCTTTTAACTCTCTCTTACTCCATTGATTAAATGCAAATGTAATATCGCCTGTGCATAATGTGGCAAACACAGAGTTCAAAACCTTCAAAGCCTCTAATAACAGACCCTGCAAAACCGCAAAAATCCAAAATTCAGCAAAAAGGAAATGAAGCAACGAGGTATGGGGTTTACACCTTCCAAATATTTGGTGCACATTCAAGTACAAGCTGTACTCGAGTGGATGAACCTTTGTCTTGAATTGAGGCTTAATATCAATGAGTAATGCATTAACCCCTTCGCTGCTGCGGACATTCCGCTGCAGCGCTGGGGGGGGCAGGGGGGCAGCGCGGCGGGCCTGTGCTCATGACGGAGCCGCTCCGTCATGAGCCACAGTTGAGCTGTGCTCATGACGGAACGGTTCCGTCATGACTCCGCCCATTTGCGTTGTCGCCCCGCACAGGCGGGGAAACAGCGCCGCGCAGGCGGAGCGGCCGCCGGCAGGATTGTCATGACGGAACCGTTCCGTCATGAGCACACGACAACCGTGGCTCATGACGGAACGGTTCCGTCATGAGCAGGGAAGGGGTTAATAACAGTATAGTCATTTGGCCCCACAAGTACGACAGAAAGTAGTATATTTGCAAACAATGAAGATTTATCAGCAGATAAGCAAAAGTACATAGTGAAATCATTCGAATTAGTCATAATTCAATAAACACCTTATACCAGCATTGGTTGATACAATCCAAAGCAAGGCAAAACCGCAAATTCAAAGACAAGGTATTTAATGTTAGTCATATGCAAATTCAATAAGATTTGATTCTCCTTATGGGAAATTCACTACCACTAAGCTGCGGGTTCAGATAAAGGGGAAATTTAGCAGCAGGTATCAGCAAGTAAAGCCTCTAATGGCAGACACAAATGAAGGTTTAGTCAGACAAAGAAAAGTAGATGTGCTCCAGAGTTTGAGTCCATGAGCGGGGCAAATAAGCATGCAGTCTCAAGAGAGTAGAAATGGCCATCTGCTCTAAAAGGAGTAGATCGGAGCACCTGGAACTAACTAACCCAGTGTTACAAATGGGTTTGTTACATTGCTGACTAGGGTGAGGCGTTATATGTAATGGTTGGACATCTGTCATCAACTTACTTAAAGAAATGTTTGTGCCCTGGAATCACATGTAAAAGGTTATAAATACAGAAAGAAGCAATACACCCAGCTTTGTTTAGAGTTATTTATTTGTACAAATGAGATTTAATACATGTCCATGATCATCTATTTATGATGCTACCGTAGATCAACTCAAGTATCTATAGGTTTATAATTGCTTGTGAAGTAAAATCCCTTGTAGGCACCTTGACCCAATAACCTTCATTATCCAAGCCCACAAGGGTTGATTTTGTAGCCCTAATTTTGAAAACACTTTCTAAAAATGGCATTTCTAAAATAGTGATGTTAAAACCAACTTTACCATTCAAATTATTTAAAACATGATACAGCTACTTCTTTTAAATCAGGAATTCCAGCTTAAAAGTGTATTAAGGAATTCCCAATGTTATCCTTTGATAGGAGTAGGCCTCACAATAGTGAAACACGAACTTCATTGTTTTTCACTACCAGGACATGAAAAACATAAAAAGTAGATGCCCTACATTTTACTCACACAGCACCCGTTCTATGGGCTACCTAGGGCCTACCATAGGAGTGACTTATGTGTAATGAAAGGGGAGTTTTAGGCTTGGCAAAGGGTTCTAAATGCAAAGTCGAAGTGGCAGTAAAATGGCACACACAGGCGCAGCAGTGGCAGGCCTGACACAGTGTAAAGGCTACTTGGGTGGGTGATACAATCAGTGCCGCAGGTCCATTAGTAGCATTTAATCGACAGGCCCTGGGTATATGGTATACCACTTTGTAAGGGACTCACAAATAAATTTAAATATGTGTATACACTAATGTTGCCATGTTTAGGGGAGAAGCACATGCACTTTAGCACTGTTCAGCAGTGGCAAAGTGCTCAGAGTCCTAAGGCAAACAAAAAGAATCATCAAAAAGAGTAGATAAGTAGGCAGAATATTTCGGGGAAGAGCACCCTAAGGGTGACACATCTAACCCTCAGCGAAGAACAACTAAACATACAAGTTCTACAGTAAATTACAACTCCATATGGTTCACCAAGAGGTGCGGACCAGTCAAAATCAAGCATTTCTTGATAAAGTCACTTTGTCCTCCTTTCCAGGCTTCACACAAAGGAGGCTCACAGCTTCACCGCTTTCTGGAGCTATCTCATACAGGATGATGCTTTGCAGTCAGGCTGTTGCAGGCACACAAGTAGAAAGCTCATCATACTTTTAGTGAATCATTCAAAGGTAAACCATTCATATCGAAACTAAAATATTTACGCCCATTTGGCGCAATGAGAGAAATGGTGGAAGAATCACTAAAGCCAAAAAAGCACTTCTCAAGTTAGAATGAGTTAGTGATATTGAGGCCTACATTAACTACGTCCAACTTACAGTGATCACACTTTAACTATGGTTAACTTTAGTGTGGGAATCATTAACGCTGATCAAACTTAACATAAAATCAAACCTTATATATGAATATGTATGATATGCATTAGTACGTGTGTTAAGCAAAATGAAAAATAATGACAGAGCGTCATCTGTAGAATACCACAGTGGTAAGCACATTGTGTTGTAAGCAAATGCATCCATTTTCATCATCAGTCACATGCCAATTAAGGAGACATATAACCAGTATATCAGCATTACCGTCCGTACCATAACACATCCAATGTAGAGTGTATAAATGTACATTATTCTCATCCCCAAATTTTCAGTCAATCTTACAAGTGTATTTTATTCAACTACTCTTAAACAACATGAAATAATGTGTCCCTGTCAGGGAGGTATCTCATCTACCCTGGCTTGTATTGCAAGCAATGTAACATATCAATCTATGACACCCACCCACATTCGCCGGTCCCTCTGTAAAGTGTCAGTGCCTGTATTTCTGTAGTTGGCTATTTCAGTAGATCCCTCAGCCATTCATGCCATGTAGGGGCTGTGGGAACCTTCCAGTGCATTACAATTCTGTGTGTACCTAAAAGCAACACCAATTCAATCAAACTTGTCCAATAGGTAAGTTGCCATATTAGTGTATAAATTATCTACCCATAATGTCACTTAAGATATCTATCAGTGTCACGCAGTAATGTTGAATAAGGGTACTGTATAAACAAAAATCTGTGTTATCTGTTCTGCATCTTGGGCAAGAAGACACTGCCCTGGGTATATTCTGGCAATGAACATGAGGGAACTGTAAGTATTGCACACAAAATTAAATTGTTTATATTTAAAACAAGGATTCATAGTCAATTTTTTGGTGCATTCAAGTATTCGTTTATATTCTTTAGGAGTTAGTTACGTATCCAGCTGCTGTTCCCATTTTGCCTTGAGCACAGTTGTGAGCAGGTAAAATGTGGGGAACAGTGCACGATGTATCATTGTCACAGCTGAATGCTTTATTCCGTGCTTGAGCAAAGTATATAACATTTCAAACTTAGGAGGTTCCACAGGGTCAACCTTCCATACGATATTAATAGCATCAACCATACCATTATATGTCAAGAATTGCCCAGTATTATTCCAATAATCATCTACAAATGTACAAGTGTCTAAAAAGGAACAAGTGTGTCATCTTCATTCAGAACCCTAAGCATAAGTATGTGTCTAAGTCTGTGTGTTGTTTGTCCTAGACACAGCAGCTTATTTGGGTATCAACCATTGTGGAGGTTCTGGAGAGTATGGGGTAACAAACCCCAATTTACATGTATATTTATGCCATATCCAAACTGTACGATAGGATCTCTGGTACCTAATTTCACTGCACAATATAATACTTGCAATCAGTATTATTACAAATAATGGTTGTTAGGTTCAGACGTTCTATGTCTGTCTGCACTGTCATCCATCGTGCCATCCTTATCAATTTAGTGGCTAAACAATATATTGTTAGATTCAGCACCCCACCCCACAAGCATTTATTAGGAGGGTTGCTTTGTCTATAGAAACTTGTCTCCTCTGATTTCCCCAGATCAGTTCTGACAGAAAAGATTTAATGTCACAAAAGAATGATCCCAATATAATCAAGGGGACCGCTATTAAAAAATATAGCAATAATGCTAATTTTAGCCACCTTTCCCGGGGGACAGTGGGAGCCAGTCCAAGATGGAATCATCATTCTCATACCTGAAACACATTCATCCAAGTTTCCCCTTTTTAGTTTACCTTCTGTATGATACATTTGAAAACATAAATATTTAAATGTTTCCAATTACCATCTCAAGGTGTCCCCAATAGAGGTTAGTCAGTCCTCTGAGAGTGAATGTTGCAATGGAAATATGCAGGACTTGTTCCAGTTGACCCAAAGGCCCAATGCATCCCAAATTCCACCAGTAAGGAGATCAGCTGAAGAATACTCTCCCCTGGATCTCTAAGGAATAACAGTGCATCATCTGCATACCGGCTGCAGCATACACCCTACAAGAAATGGCAACATCCTACTCATGCCCTTTTGTTTACAGCAGATATACCAATGGTTCAAGTGCCTTCACAAAAAGGATGGGGGACAATGGACCCCCAAGTCTAATACATCTACAAATTGCCCATCTTTCTGAATATATCTTGTCCGTACGTACCCTCACTATTGGTTGTGCAAATTACTGTATCCAACCTAACGGACCACCTTTCACTCCCTATCTTATTAGCAATTCGAACAGATATGGCCATAATAATGTATCAAAGGCCTTTTCTATATCAAGCGAGGCAGCCTCAATGGGCGTGGCGATGTCAAGTGTATATGATCCATAACATGTAGCAAGCGGCGTATACTGTCATGTGTGTTCCTCCTTGGTACAAAATGGTATTGTTTATTATGTATTAGTCTGGGTAAATAATGGATTAGTCAATTTGCAATAATTTTGCCTAAAAGTGAGAGTTGCAATAAACAAAGTCAACAGACACCAGGTCAACACGGAAAATCAGTCCAGCAAAGTGACAGAACCTTTTCCTGGAAAAATTTCCTTAGTTCCATAAGAGATCTGATTTGGTGGTGTCAGAGGTCCAGTACTTACACCCAATTTGGGATTGAAGTAGGGAGACTGCAAAGAGAAACTTTGGAGTGTACAAGACACTGCCTTTCCTGGCCTTGATACAGAATCACTTATGGAGGGTATGCAATTCTTTGTGTGGGGCAGGACACAGCCCTTTCAGGTGTAAAGTGCCAGCTCCTCACTCCCATCCTGCTCAAGATGACCCATCAACTTGCATATGGCCACTCAGACACACCTACCCTTCTTTTGTGTGTGGCTGTCTAGAGGGAAGCAGGAAGCCTGCTGTCATCCACTCCAGACGTATATTCCAAAGACAGAAGGCACCAAATGGTTTTTAGTACAAAATGCCAACTTTCTAAAATTGGCATTTTCAGAACTGCAATTTAAGAACCAACTTCCACATCAGTTGTGTTTTTAAATTGTGAGTCCAGAGACACCCAATATGGAGGTCCCATCTCTTCCCAATTAAAAATTACACATATAAAATTTAGTAAGGCAATCCCAATGTTAAAATGGATTTAAGAGTATTTCACTACCAGGATATGTAAAACTTAGAAGTGTATATTTTAAATATACTGCACCCTGTTCTTGGGATGTCCAGGGCCAACCTTAGGGGTGACTTATATGTAATAAAAAGGAAGGTTTGGGCCTGGCAAGTAGGATAACTTGTCAGGTGGACATGTCAGTTTAAAACTGTGCATACAGTCTCTGCAGTCGTAGACCTGAGACATGTTTAAAGTGCTGCTTAAGTGGGTGGCACAGTCAGTTCTGCAGGCCCTCTAGTAGCATTTCATTTACTGGTCCTGAGCACATGTAGTGTACTTTACTATGGACTTATAAGTAAATTAAATACTCCAATTTTTGATAAGCCAATATTGCCATATTTTAAGTAGAAACCACAAGCACTTTCGCACTAGTTAGCAGTGAAAAAGTGCACAGAATACTAAAGCCAACAAAAACAAGGTCAGCAAAAGGAGGAGGAAGGCAAAAGAATTGGGGTAACCTGGCAAAGAGGGACAATTCCAACAACAATTTACCATTTGGGCAGTTTTTTTTTACCTTTGGCCCAATTGTTAATAAAAAACAGATTATTTCTTAGAGAAAACACACTCACAGATGAACTTGCAGCATGTGGTTATCAACGTAGCTGAATAAAAAGATTGATGATAAGAGCCTGCTATAATGATTGAGAGGCTCTTTTAAAACAACAAATTTGAGGCAAAGAATTAAAACTAATTTTTGTCTCCACCTTCAGGATTGATCGAATAAAATTAAAAAAAATATTATTAGGCAATGGCGCCTTTTGAAAAATAAAAGACTTTTCACAAACAAAGCTATATTTGCTTTCAAAAGTAGGCCAAATTTAAGAGAAAGCTAGTTAAAGCATATATTGAATCTCAGATTGACTCATGACACAGAGCTTTGGCCTACAAACCATTGTAGGTCAACTTTGATGGGGTAATTGTAGGGCATGTAATACCACCCGTGCCATAAAACAATGGACATTGATTGATAAAGCATGCGATTTAAAGCACTTCTCAAACTGTAGGACCAGAAATGTGGTCTACTCTAATAAATGCCCATGCAGTTAGCCTTACAAAGGAAAAAAGAGATAAGAGATAAAACAATGAATCCTGCAACATCAATCCAGAATTCGACACCAAGTCACTCATGCTCCAATAGTAGATCAAAACATAACCCACAAACAGTCATCCAAATGTATGGAATGGTGGGTGATCCAGGTAGCACAAAAGTCAGTACAAACACACAACCTAGAAAATCTACTTTCCCATTGCGAAAATGGATGAATTTGGCATTTAGACAGTGTTAACTCTGGTCTAGATGTGGCTGTGGAGTGGCAGAGTTTAGTAGTATTCAGTTGAGGATCAGGTGAATTACATGTTTGCTTGGTCAATAGGAACATTGTGTCCAAAATATCCCAGGTAATGTTCTATTCTGATTGATACTGTTTCATTAACAACTACAAACAATGTTATGGTTGAGACAACAAACATTGAAAATCCTATTGCTGAGTTGTATAATTTCTCTGGACTATTTTCTGATCTGTCTTACTTTCAAATCACACATTCCAATGTAGCTTTATAATAACTGCCACTCTGTTGAATACTGTTAACCTGAATATTTGTTACTATTTACTGTTAAGATCAGCGTCATGTTATGTATGTATATTGAGAAATTGATCACAACTCTTTTCATTCTTCAATTTATGCCCAGATCAGCCTACTAGTTAATAGTTCAAATATGTCAGCTTTTTTCAGTTCCTTATTATTTTCATTTCCAAATGTCATGCATACAATTAGATATTTGAAACATTCTCCATTTTGAACCTGAAGTTTAGTCTTGAGGAATGGCCACCTAAACAATTCTCTATACTGAAAAATGGCCACTATGAGTGTACAATATATCTGAATGAATTTGCATGTGCTGCCCAGTTGTTGAACTGTTGCCTTAAAATGGCTAGCAATGTCCGGGTAGCAGTCATTTCCATTGGCATTGTTCTATTCATTATTATGCTCCCTTTCAAATGATAGATATATTGTTTAGCTGTAGCAGTATGGCCAAAGAAACAATACTATTCCATTTAATGATGGCCGCCATGGATGTAAAATACATTAGATAAGTATTACTTTGTGCAGTCTAGTTGTTTAACTGCACTTGCAACATTAAAATGGCTGCCAATATCCATGTTCTGGCCATTTATATTGTGTAAGGAAGTGCCTACTTTTTGCATGGTTGCCCCCACTTTTTGCCAAACTGTTGATGTACTTTGACTGAGTGTGCCCTGGGTTCCTGACAATCAGGTACCCAGGGACTATGCTCATTCCCTAAACTGCATTGAGACAAAACCCAATTGCCACTCTTTGGCCGCATGTAAGTCCCTTGTAAATGGTTCCATAGGTACCAAGGGCAGTGTGACCAGGGAAGGCCTCTAAGGGCTGCAGCACTCATTGTGCCACCCTAAGAGGCTCTGTACCTTTACACACAGACTCTGCCACTGCAGGCTGCATGTTTTGCTGCAGAACAAAGTGAAGAGTCGACATGGCACACATCCCTGTGTGTCATTTTGTTTTTGTCCTCATTTGTCAGTATATGCTAGAATGTCAAAGAAGATCCTTTCGACTATGACAAGGAGGGGCTGAAGTAAACATCCCGGGCTAGCCAACGAACATCCTGTCCGGTCAAAAAGACTAACTCCTCTGAACAGTTGTAGAGAAAGGGTGACCCTGGAAACCGAAGCAACCTGTAGAGCATATTACTAATCATTGGACCATGGTTTTCTCAGATGTAAAAAGAGGAGAAGAGGATAAAACAGGAGAAGGAATACACAGTGCAAGAAGAATATTTCAAACAACTAGGGGATTAGAACAATAACTTGTGTCTTAAAACCATTCATCTCACAACTTCCCAAAAAATGTTGTTCACTTAACCAGTTTGAAACACGTGCAGATGAGAATATTTCACAACTGGAGGGTTGTAAGTAAGTAAGTAAATTTATTTGCAGAGTTAATAAAAACCAATGCAATTTTCTCATATAAAAAGGGCAAAAAAAGGAAACATGTGCATACTGTACAGTTTGCAACATACACTCAATTGTCAATCTAAAATAATGAAATCCCCCCCCCCTTTTTTTTTTATAAAACAAAAAGATCCTACAAGTTAAAAACTCCAATAGCCGATTTCCATCACAGTAATAAATATAAAATAATAACAGTGTGTTGGGTATAGTTCATGCTAAACAAGTAGCTACGGGCTAGTTAAAAGTCAAGTTCCTGCATCCTTTTCTCTACCTCCTTCATAAACTTCACCAAATTGCAGTTTAACTGCAAGTCGTCGGGGGAGAAGCAGGCAAGCACGGCATTCCTTCGTGTGCGTATTCCTCGTTGTTTAAACAGAAATTTAAACCAGTGTTTTCTTTCTTCTAGCAGTTTGTCACAAGAGCACAAAAGGTGTGGCATGTCCTCAGTTGCCTTACCGCATAAGCGACATGAGGAACCCCCTTTAACCTTCTGCCAATGTGGAAGATGAGATTTGCAAGGTATCACGCCCATTCTAAACTTAAGAAACTTCAGTTTTATAAGTCTTGAGTAGCCCAGATTAAGATAGCTCTGATGGCCTTGCTTTGAGTAAGAGTTTAAAACAAACCACCCGTGTGACCTCCTGGCAACTGACTCCTTGTCTTCTATCCGTGAAAGGTATTTTGTTGTTTTCTTTACTAGTTTTTTCACTATAGAGTGGCTGGTGGAAGTATTCCACAGTTCCTTTAAGCCTAGATTCACCAGGCTTTTGGACAAATAGTTGGCGGCTTGCGATGCTGGGTTCCGCTGTAGTTCTGACCATAGAAGGCTGTTTAGGGACCCTTGTTTTGCCTTCCTGATTTTGTCCCACGTAATTATGTATGCCCCCTGTCTTGCAAGTACTTGTTTCTGGCCACCAAACTCTAGCCTCAGTTGAGCCGGAGAGGTATATTTGGGTAGGCCGAAAATAATCCTATATACTGATGTCACGGTTTTATTTAAAATTCCCGCATCTCTTCCTCTTTGAACCTCGCTACCATAAGTAATGGTAGGCAAGAGTTTGGAGTGAATAACTTGTACCAAAGGGAGGAGAGAAGGGCTGGTAAGATTTCCATTTAATTTTTTTAGCGAGACTGCAATGGCAATGCCTTTTCCTCTGATACTTTCTTTTTGTAAATTGAACTGGCCGTCACTGGCAATTTTAACCCCTAGATACTTGTACATTTTTGTATCCTCTAAGCGTTTATCATTCCAGAACCAACTGTATGATGACTTTCTTTTTTTATTGATTGACATTGTTTTGGACTTTTCCAAATTTATTGACAATTGGTTCTCATCAGAATATCTTTTTTTTGCGTCAATAAGGTTTTGCATCCCTATTTTCGTATGACTGATTAAGACCAAATCGTCTGCATAAAGTAACGAGGACAATGATTGGCCTCCTAGTTTTGGCGTGTGAGAATTACAAATGTTGAGCACCGGGGTAAGATCTCCTAAGAACAAGTTAAAGAGTGTTGGTGCCAAGACGCATCCTTGTTTTAAGCCGTTATTTGTTGGGATGCGTCTTGACAGATGGGAGCCATCACCCAACTTCACCTGTACCCATGTATCACTATGTAAATTAATCAACAAGTCTAATAAAGGCTTTGGTACCCCCCATCTTTTTAATTTTGCCCATAGAAGATTCCGATTAATGTGATTGAAAGCTGCCTTATAATCTATAAAGCACAAGTGGAGTGGCATTTTTGTTGTTTTTGCCTTGTCAATTAGCAGACCCATACCCAAGATGTTTGTTGATGTCCCAACAGATTTTGCAAAACCTGTTTGGTTAGCAGGAATTAGGGATTGTTCTGTAGCCCACGCCTGCAATTCCTCCAAAAGGATTCCCGCAAAATATTTTGCTTCGTTGTCCATGAGGGCAACCAGTCTGTAATTGCTTTGTAGAGTTTTGTCCCCTGCCTTAAATATTGGGGAAATGATGGAGCCCTTCCAAGAGACCGGCAAAACGTTTAGATATTTAATTTCCAAGAACAGTGGTATAAGGGCTTCAGCCCATTTCTTTCCGTTCAGTTTGTAAAGGATAGGTGGGATACCATTCGGGCCTGGTGCCCCCTCCCGCTTTCCTTTATTAATTTGGCACATAATACATTTTTGTAATTTTGTCGCACCTACACTCGTAGTTCGCGCTGGCGGGTTGTACCAGTTGTTGCACAAGGGAGTTGATTCGTTGTCATCAATAGCTGTCGTCATAGTGCTGATTTTATGTTGTGAGAAGTGGCCATTAAGATAGTCTACCCATGTTTGTTCGCTAATGTTTGAAGAGACTCCTTCATGCCTGGGATTCATGAAGGAGTTAATTGTTTTCCAAAATTTTGCCCCGTCGTTCTGCCTAATATCAGAATGTAATTTTGCCTACAAGTTATCCTCGATTGCTCTATTTGCTTCCCTTTTAGTTTTTTTTAGGGATGTTTTTAATTCTTGCAAATGATTATGTCTTACCATGTCATTTGGGAGATGTCTAAGTTGACGCATTGTTCGTGCAATATCTTTTTTTATGCCCTTTATTTTTTTTCTATGATCTGTTGTGAGAGGGAGCAAGTTTCCAGCTTTCTTTGTGTGTTGAATTTTCAGGGTTGTGGTATAACCTGCCATAGTAGTTGTAAAACTCTCCCATTTCTCTACCTCACTTGCTCCAGTTCTCCCCTCGAAATGTTGTTTCGCTATTTCTTCTATGATTCCGTCCGTGACCGCTGCGTACTTAATTATTTTGTAATTGATGGTGTAAATTAACTCATTCGGTACCCGCGATTGTTCAAATTTTGGTTTCATGATGTTGAGTATAGTTTCCTGAGGACAGTGATCGCTATCAGCCTTCTCCCCTATTTTAAATGAGACAATATAACGAAATAGGGATAATGGCATAAAAGTGTAACCAAGTGTTTTACTTACTCTCGTGTTGTAAAATGTGCACGCTGGTGGGTTGTCTCCGCTCAATCTCCCATTCAATGCTCTGAGATTAGAGCGCTCGAGGTTCTCTAGGACCTCTTTTCCCCTCGAAATGTTGTTTCGCTATTTCTTCTATGATTCCGTCCGTGACCGCTGCGTACTTAATTATTTTGTAATTGATGGTGTAAATTAACTCATTCGGTACCCGCAATTGTTCAAATTTTGGTTTCATGATGTTGAGTATAGTTTCCTGAGGACAGTGATCGCTATCAGCCTTCTCCCCTATTTTAAATGAGACAATATAACGAAATAGGGATAATGGCATAAAAGTGTAACCAAGTGTTTTACTTACTCTCGTGTTGTAAAATGTGCACGCTGGTGGGTTGTCTCCGCTCAATCTCCCATTCAATGCTCTGAGATTAGAGCGCTCGAGGTTCTCTAGGACCTCTTTTCCAAGCTTTGATTGTATAGATGGTAGTATAATCTCTTGATGTGGAATATTCCAGGCTGTGTTTTGATTACGATTCTCGTCGCTCGTTGAAATTCCCATCAAGTTGAGGTTAAAATCCGCGGTAATCATAACGTCTGTTGTTGAAGTATCAGTTATGATTTCGTCTAGGCATTTGCATAGAGCTTTTACGACCTTTCTTTTCCTTTTTGGATGGATGTAAGCATTGATCAGTGTAAGATGAAGGCCTTTCTTACTTTGGGTGAAAGAAGACAAATTTATTATTTTTAGATCTGAAGTGAAAAAACCTAGGTCCTTAATATCATAGCCACTTACAACCGAGACATAAATTACTAGACCTCCTTGTAGGTGACCAAATTTTGCTGTTTTCACCGCACTGGTGAAGAAGCGAAGAAATCCATGTAAATGTGGAGGTTCTAGTTGCTATGTTTCTTGCAAGAATATTATATCAAAGGATCGTAAATAGCTAACAAATTCCGGATCGGTCATTTTCGAGGCAAGACCATTAATGTTCCATGAGCATATTTTCAGTTGGTTTTGCCTTTTGATTTCCGTTTGGTTTTCCGATTGTCAGTTTAACTGATTATTGATTGTTCTTGAAATCCATCTTAAGTCAGAATAACTTTGTAGCGTACTGGCAGAGGTACAATCCCTGGCCCAGATGTCTTCCGTGCTTCTTACTCCTTTGATCCCTTTGGTGCCTCTAAGTACTGTTAATCCCTTCCTGTTTGAGGAGTACTGTTCTCCATCACCTACCACAGGAATTAGTAGGTCAGGATATTTTGGTTTTATGTGTGGGGCAATTGTTATTACCTAATCTTTAAAAGTCATGGTTTCTAACAGAATTTTTAGTGCCACTAAAGATGTTGTCCATGTTGCTTTTGTTTTTTCGGCCTTCATTCCGGCTTCTAATTGAAATTGAATAGAATCCAGGTCCTGAGTTGTGACACCTGCTAAAGATGGAATATGCGCTAGCAACCGTAGGATGTTTCCTCTGTTCAATATATCATGCTTGCCTTTTGAAATGTAATCCGGAGTAAACCAAACGATGTTTGATGCGTCTTTTATTGTATCCATACAGCTGGTGTTATTTTTGCACTCATTATTGTGACCTTGAGCAAATTCTTGTCCTTGAGGTATTCTCGTTAGTGCTTGTTCTAGTAGAGGAGAAGCGACTTGCCGCCCTCCATGGTGGAAAATTTCCTCTCCAGTGATTGATATTTGACTCTCATTACCAATTCCTTCTTCCCTTGTGTATTCTTTAATGTCGCTTCTATTGGGAAGTTTTGTGTCATTGAATTGTGATATTTGTCTGTTGGGGGCCAGTCCATTTTCATGTATTTCCTTAGGTTCCCCATTCTGTATCGCCTGCTTTATTGTCTGTACATTTTTTGTCGTCTGATTTGTTCCGTGTGCTTTAGAGGAAGTCATTTCTGTAGCCATGGTCGATGAGTCCGTGATGTACTGTTTTCCGATCTGGTTCTTTGTTTGCTCCTTAGTTTTGCTGCCGTTCGCCGATGTCAGTGATGGTCTACAGGATTCTCTAGATTCTGAAGCATTTAATATTACAGTTTTGTTGGTTCCTTTGACAATTTCCACTTCTTGCATTACCCTGATCTTTTCCAAAGGATTATGTTCATGTTCGACAGATTGGGACGTTGACCCAAAAAGACGCCTGAAACCTTCTTGAGACGCGTTTGATTTTTGATTTGTGCCTTTGCGTTTTTTTGCCCTCCTTTGTTTTGCATTGGGTTGCTTCTCGGCTTTGTCTTCCAATCGAGCTGTAAGTCGTTGATCTACTATTGCTACCGTGTCTTTTACATCTTTATTAGATTTTTTATAAATCGAAATGTCCGTCTCCCCCCGAAGGCCATTTGTCCCGGTTGTTGTCAGTCCTATCCGTTTTGTTTTGTCGATCGGGGTTGTAACACAGGTTCCAAGTGAGTGCTTGTCAGCTTCTACGACCGTTTGTCTGATGCATGAATAGCTGTCCCTGCTTTCCAGGGGCTTTTTTAATTGTGTACATAGATCAGACAGCATTAATGGTAGAGTAGCCAGTTTGTCAATAACAGGGCCGCAACCACATCCCACGTCCCTGTTGTAGGTTTGGTCCCGTTTGTTTTTTAGCAGTGTAGTTAATGGTCCCAATTTCCCATCTATAGCAACCACAAAAACAGCCAAAGTATCTAAAAGAGTCAGCTGGGCGTCCATCTTGTCTGACTGATAATGGAGAGCTTCTACAAGAAGTTGTATTGTATATAGCAAGCTAGCCCATGCCGTTCCCTGGCTGAATTTTTTGATGAGTCATCTGCGCCAGCTGGAGCTACCTTGTCTTTTTGGTCTTCCTTTTTCTTTTCCATCACCGTCTAATAGATCATATGGTAAATCAATTGTATTACCTGTGAATGCCGTGGTTGACCCATTCCTGTTTGAATCTTGGCCATAAGCTGCCAATAGGTCGTTCCAGTCTTCTGTTCCCAGGTATGAGGAGATCTCTATGACATCTGTGTCATTAACAGCATTTTCTAATGTATTTGGCTCCTCATTTCCCCCCATCCCCCTGTTTGACTTCGGTTGGTGATTTGGTAGAGCTTTATTTGTGGGGAAGGTAGATCATAACACTTTTAAACCCATAACATCCTGTGCCTCATTCTTCCTTGGTTGACTGTAAACAGATTCCTTGAGCAATGATTTTTCCCCAGGGCTTGTTTGGCATAATTGACTTAATTGGCTTGGATGATTATTAATTGTAAATTTGTTAATTGTATCATGGTCATCAAATTTGTTTTCGCTGTTCGAGGATCTCCCATCGCCATTTAGATTGAAGCCAGTTGCTGAAGTATCGTCCTTTGTATCTTGATCATCTTTGGTCATATTAATTGTGTCAATTGTCTCCTCTTGTCTATATACTTGAGCTTGAGCTTGGACTTGCACAATATTTCTACTTGGTTTTCTTCCTGTTATTACGCAGCTTGTCCGTAATTTATCATTTTGAGGTGTTGATGTTGTTTGTAAGGGGCTGGAGGGTGTTATGTTTATGCTTCTTTTTGTATCAGGACTTTTCCTTTCGTGAGCTGGTTTCAGGTCTTCAGTAACTAGTATTGATTGACTTAATTGCAAGGGTTGAAGAGGTGTTTGAAGGCCTGTAACATCTGTTATATTTGAAAATAGGGCGTCCCCTGCGTTTTTTAAGAAGGAAAATTTTGTAAAGATTTTAGGTTGGTAAGAAAGCTGCTTATTTATTGTTTTTCTTCTTGTTTCCAGATTGTAAAGTGGCAAGAGGCATTTCCAATTGCTGATGTCTCAGTTAGAGAGCAGTTATTCCTAATTTCTGACTCTATTTCTGGTGGTGGTACGATTCTTTCTTCCTCCAGCATCATGATTTTCCGCCTCCTTGCTTTTGTCTCTTTTTTTGTTGTTACGCTATTCCGAACTCGACCTGACCTCATGGTGCCCTCTGCTTAAGTGTATTCTAATTTTTCTCCTTTGCCGCATGCAACTTGCCTTGATGGTTTGTGCCTTGATACCTTGGTGGTTTTAGCTGTGGTTTAGTTATAGGGTCAAAGGCTAAAAATGGGGCCCGAAGTCAATATCACGATTGCCCAAGAGCCAAGTGGCTTTGTGCTTTCTGTTGACCACAGGATCTCCGCTCAGCAGCCTAATTTCTCAAGGACCATTTAGTAGAGCATGCAAGCGTGCAAGGGACAGGAAAAAAAAGGCAGAGGGCAAGCTCCCCCTTGCCTCTGCCTCCACCACCGCCTCTTCTGCCCCTTTGCCTGCTCCGGTTATTTCCTACAGCACTGCTCAGCCTCTGGGTCGTCAGCTCGGCGCCCAGCTCAGCTCCACGACTCTGCTCCACAAAGGGGAGATGCCCGCCGATACCAAGGATCGCCAGCCTGCCCTCCCACAGCAGCGTGCAGGAAGATGGCAGTGGCAATGGGCAGCAAGCGGGTAACAGACGAGACAAAGTCCGGGTAGATCACTCCGCCGCAGCGGCGCTGGACCAGTAGGTTGTGCTTGGCGGCGCAAAGACAGGCTGCGGGGGATGGGGGAGAAATCAAGGACCTCTCTCACCACCCACCCACACCCACACCTTCTCACCGTCTACTCCCGCTGTCGTGATGCCTCCTCAGCTGACTCACTGCTCACTGCTCTGCTGTCAGCGCTCCTCCGCTCAGTTACAGACAGCCACAGCCTCTTTGCTGGTCTCTCCACTGGGCCATCGCAGGGCCGCAAATCACTCTCCACATTCCCGGAGACCGAATTTCACAGGGTCCCACCACCAAGTCACTGGGCGCTGAGGGAGCCTCCCGGGCCGTCCGCCGCTTTTTTCCCCGCTTTTTTTCCGCGGCGGGGGAGGGGAGCTATCGGGCAAACGGAGCAAGCAATCACTAGTGTGTCAATAATGCCCAGACCCGCTCGAGTCCAAGCTCAGCACCGTGCTCCTTGCTACTTGCTCCGAGCTTCGGCTCCGGGCTCCGGGACTTCGCGGGCTTCGTATGCTGACTCCTCCTCCTCCTTCGCGGGCTTCTGGAGATGCGAGAGGCGTCCTGTAGCGTCTGAGTATAGGTATCTTCAGTTCCGTATTTCAAGACAGAGGTCAAATGTCATGGTGTTTTTTTTCCTTTAACTTGGCGAATGAGTTTATTTTTGTTTCTCTAATCTTTAAAAGACCACAATTTCTCGCCACCATCTCCCTCTCTCACAGAACTGGAGGGTTGGGTTGGTTATGTATGCCTCAAACCAGTTATCCCACAGTTCCCAAAATGTTGTTCTCTTAACCAGCTTAGAAGCCCGATCAGGAGTCGCTAACTTTTGTATTGATCAGATCCATTTTGCCTCTACAGGGGGGCAGAGGAGGATCCATTTAATGCGCAACTCCCTGTGTGCAAGAAGAATTAAAAGAAAAATTATAACTTTGTGAGTTTTAAGAAAGCTTGCATTTTCCTCCCCTCCTGAAAACACCCCAAAAATTTCTAAAGCCAAGCTCACCTTAAGTTCTCGACCCAGAACTTCCGATATAGTCTTAACCCCTTTAAGCAAAAAGCTCTGGATCGAGGGGCACTGCCAGAACATATGCTTTGTTCGCATTTTCTCCTCCACACTTGGGACACTTCTTCACTGCCCGACTTCCCAACTTCGATAGTTTCCGTGGCATCCAATAGGGCTTTTGATCAGTGAAAAGATGATTCTTCCTCAGTGGAGCAGATTTCAAGTATGACCATAAGTAAGACATAGATACTTGCCATAATGATTCAAGATCCTGGTCTGGCAGTTCCCTCTTCCAAATCTCCATCGGCGCATTTTGTACCTCTTCCTCTGCCTGGATTCACATTGAGTACCATTCTGTGACTTCTTTCCGCAAAAGGGGTTGTAAATGTATCCTAGCCTCCAATTCCGGGTTCCCTTAACCATCTTTGCCCAGGGTGTTTTCCCAACTTGCCAGTTGATAATATTTAAATTTTGAGACTGAATCTCTAGAGAAATCCGACAGTCGCTGCCACGAGATTAATTTGACATCTTCTAAGAGCTGTCCCCAATATTGGATACCACACTCTCGCAGATGGGTTGCTAATGAGTCCAAGAGGCAGTCGGGGGGTACCAGGAAAATCCCAGATAGGGGCAGAGTCGCTATAAAACGGCATTTGCAAAGAGAGTCTTACATGGTACCAGATCTTAACTGCACCTAAGAGACTCTATAGCCTAACTTTAAAAAAAAATTGGGGTGACCAAATTTAAGAAGGAAAGATTCTGCGTGGACTGGGGGGTCATTAATAAAAGCCCTGAAGAGCGGAGACAAACAAGCGCTGCCCAAGTAGGAGCTGAAAAAGTTCTTAAGATGGAAGGCACAGTAGTATTAATAGAGATCTCGGGTAGCAATGCCACCATTTTCTTTCTTTCTTCGTAGTTTATTCAAGGAGATTCTAGGGCTTTTATTTCCCCAGATAAAACTAGTAAAGACTCCCTTAAACCAGACTTTCTTAAATTCTAGTGGGACGGTGTTAAACAAAAAAAGTGAACTTCGGGAGGATTGACACTTTTAAAAGATTAGATCTACCTAGGGACGACAATGGAAGTGCTCCCCACACCTGAAGTATTTTTTTGACCGCTTTGCCTAACTTGTCGAAATTCACCTGAGCTAACTTCTTCAGGTTGTGAACTATTTGAACTCGAAGATATGTTATTTCTTGTCTTACTAGGTTGCTCCTGTAATGGTATTCCATTGCATCAACTCTGTTTTTTTGGTTCATGGAGTACTTAGATACTTTCCCAAATCATCCCAGAATCTCCCAGACTGTCGAAAGGGAGTTGGGTAAATCTCCAGTAAAAATCATCAGATCGTCGGCATACAAACCGATTTGTTTTGACCAGCCATTGGAGACGAAGGGATAGATGTACCAGCTTACCCTTAATTCACAGGCCAAAAGCTCAATATAGATGTTAAACAGGAGGGGGAGAGGGGGCATCCCTGGCTGGTCTCCCTACCAATATTTATCAGTTTAGTGAGGTTCCTAGGTTAAAACGTTCTATAATATTATACAGGAATGGCCAACTAACCTTATTGAAGGCCTTGGCAGCATCTAGGCTCATCACTGTCAAAGGGTTCCCATATTCACTCGCCAGGTGAATAGTGGCAATTAATTCATGGGTTAACTCATGAAGTTGCCTCCCCCTCATAAAACCTGTTTGATCGGTGTGAATTAAAGTTCCCCCCATCTTTCCAGTCGTTTTGTAAGGATCTGAGTATATATTTTGTAGTCACTGTTAAGGAGGGAGATAGGTCTGCATGATTCACAGGTCCTCAGATTTTTATTTTGTTTTAAAAGTATAGTTATAGTGGCTACATCCCAAGACAATGGGAGATTCTGTCTGCAGATAAAGGCAGAGTTAAATAGTTGTAATAATGTCAGAGCAAGCTCATCCCTCAGTATGGTGTAGATCTCGTTTGGGAGGGAATCTGGGCCGGCAGCTTTCCCTTTTTTCAGACCCCTAATAATATGAAGAGTTTCCTCAAGACTAATGGGGGTATTTAGTATGTCTTTTTTCCAACCCCTGCAGGGAAGGGAGCTCTAAGTACTGAAGAAAGTCAGCAATTTGTTTGTCACCCACCCTCACGTCCTCTATATAAAGGTCTTGAAAAAACTGGGCAAACGCATTCTCAATCTCACCTTCATCAGAGATTATACCTCCTGAGTATGGCCATCTTAGATCTTTAATTTGATTTCTTGTTTGGTTGGCCTTAGTCTTCCAATCAAGCAGTTTGCTGCACCCCTCTCCATATTCGTGGTGCAACAGCCTGCTGGCCTCCTATTTTCTCATGATAATTACTTCAAGATAATCTGCAAGCTCAGATTTTGCTATTTGCAGTTTTTGCTTAGTTTGTGACACTTTTGGGCCTCCAGGGTTTTGTTCAAGTTCTAGCTGGTAATTATGTATTATAGCTTCCAACTTTTTTATGTTATCCCTGGCTTTCCTGTTTTGTCCAGCAGACAGGCTGATTAGAATGCCTCTTAAATAGGCCTTATATGTGTCTTAGGCAATATGGAGGGGAGCCGAATTTAGATTGAAAATAAAAAAGTTGTTTGTGGCACTTTTCAGTTTTTCCACTACCTGAGGCTCTAGAAGCAGAGAACGATTAAAAGGTTAACATCCGGGAGAGCAGCCTGTTCTTTAGAGCAATCTCTAAAATTACTGCAGAGTGGTCGGAAAGGTGTTCCGGGGCATGGGTGTCTTTAGTGGTGTTTTTACTAATAAATGAGTCCACAAGAAAGAAATAGATCCTGGATCGATGACCACATTTTTTATTATGAAAAGTAAAATCTCCCCCAACTGTCCCTGCCTTGTCTTTAATCAACCTCCAAATGTCTACAAGGTCAATATCCACCATCAGTTGTTTCAAGGTAGTTGTCATATTGAGGGTCACGGCAGCTGCCCTCTTAGAGGTTGTGTCTGGGTTTGGATCTATAACTACATTGAAATCCCCACCTAATATTTTAGGATTGTTGCTATCCACCAGATGAAGGATTAGAGTACGTAGAGGAGTCAAATTGTCTAAGTTGGGCCCATAATATCCCACAAAGGTCAGCCAGAATCCATAAATTTTGGTCCTGGCAATTGCCCATCTACCGAGGGCGTCGACCACACAGTCTCCTAAGGTAGCTTGGATAGTTTTTTTAAAAAGAAGTGCGACTCCCTTCGATGGACTTGCTTGGGTGATACCCACACAGTGGTCAACCCACTTTTACCCTTTAAGTATCTCAGTCCAATCCTATTTTGATAAATGGGACTCTTGTATTAAAAACAACTCACTATCTGAAAGTTTCAGGTACTCTAAGATCGTTTTCCTCCTAGGGACAACTCTAAGGCCCTTGACGTTCCAGGATAAGATTTTCAATTGCACAGGCCTATCTGAATTCATCATAGGGAGGGTAGGTACATATACAATAACCTAAATTGTCTGGTTTGCCTAGGATGGCTGTGTCTGTCTGGGAGCCCAAGGCTGTACCATGGTCCATTTGAACTAAATAAAAAATTAGGATTTTTCCTTTTTTTTTTTTTAATCCACATGCTCCAATCCTCTCAGCTCTTGGATGAATTTCCCTAACTCCCATTGTCGATCTTGTGTGGTGCGTGAGATGTCTGATCTGATGCAGAAGGACGAATTTCCTTTCTTATATGTTCCTGCTTTGAGGGCCCCAGCAAGAATTCTCTCCTTAATGGAGTATGATATAAAATTTACCAGGATTCTCCTCTGATTTTTTTTCCCCTGGTCTCTTGAGGTAAGGGTCCCGGTGTACTCTCTGAATGTCATCTTCAAGGGTGTGCTCCTCAATATTCATATTGTACTCTTTTAGGAGCCTTATTGTGAAACATCTGATGTCCTACCCTTTGAGACCCTCCGGGGCATTCAGAATCCTGATGTTGTTTCTTCTAGTTTGTCCCTGATTTCTTTGTCACTGTCCTTTGAAATCAACAGAGCACCCAACACCAAAACAGCACCCTGCACACAGCCCCCGTGCCGCTGCGGGTGCACTTTGGGTGCTAACACTGATCCTGCTTTGCCCTGAGCCTAACACAAGGTGCTTTGCTTCCACAACCTTGTGGCCTGCTCGGGAGCATCCACCAACCGTTGGCCCCCTATACCCCACTGGAGAACTTTGGGCCTCAGCACTCTGCACCTGGCTGCCCTCGTGTCTCTGAGGGTGTTCTGAGTGCGCATCCTCGACCCTGCGGGAACCCTGATTCTAACCCCAAAATACCAACTCCCACAAAAAAGTACTTTCCTGCAAATCGATAACTTCATTTCCTCTGATAGGGTTGCATTGACTGCTTTTCCTTGAAAATTCATCTGAGTGGAGTTGGTTTGTATGAAATATTAATATTGAAAAACTGCATATGACTAGAAACTGAGGGGCTTATTTATGATCCTTTGCGTCACTTGTGCGTCGCCAGTGCGTCACTTTTTGTGACGCACCAACGGCGTAAAAAATTTGCCTTGTTGCTCCATATTTACAAAGTGACGCATCTAGGCAGATGCATCACTTTGTAAACTCCTGCGCCACTTTATACCTGCGCCGGGTATAATGTATGCAGTGTGGGCATTCCGACGCAAGAAAGGGTCGTCGAAGTGATGCACCACTTCTAGGATGCAAATGCGTCAATATCTTACACCTGCCTCATGGCAGGCATAAGGCTGACGCAGGCACATTTCACATGGGACTTGCCCATGTGGAATGACACAGTGCTGGAGCTTGGTACTTTTGTGACACACTCAAGCAATGCGTCATTTTTGCGCCTACAGATACGTCAGAAATACTGATGTATCTGTACTCCTTGCGACATGATGTGTCATAGTGTAAATATGACGCATCATTGGTGTCGTAAGGAGGGCCCAATGAAAAGTGACGCATCGCTGTTTTTTCGCAGCGATGCGTCACTTTTTATAAATGAGGCCCTGCATTACTCATCTTTAGTCTATGCAAAGTTTTAGTTTGATATCTAGGCATATCACACTGATTAGCAAAAGTAACTTAGAAGTGATCCAAGTATTCCAATAAGTAAGTGCACAGTAATCTGTAAAGTAACTGAAAAGTAACTTCAAGCTGTTGACTTACCTGTAATTCGACCAACTGCCTTTGAACCTGCATTCAACTGTAAATCATTGCATAAGTGTTTTGCAAAGCATTATTTCACTTACCTGCAAAAACCTTGGCTTGGTTCTAAAAATAAAATAACTAAACAATATTTTGTATACAAACAAATTGGACTGAGTTCAGTCTTTGAGTGTGTGACATCATTTCTTGCCTGTGTGTGTACAGCAAATGCTTAACACTAACCTCTGATAAAGCCTTACTGCTCGCCCACACTACCACACATAGAGAGAAATGCGCTATCTACTTTTATCTCTGCCTACCTTTGAGGTCCACTGGACTCTGTGCACACTGGGCCCGATTCACAGAACTAACTTAAAACAAAATCCTAACCTTACTACCATTTTGGTATTCATAGAAGGCACTTACTCATTTTGGTATTCACAGAAGGCACTTACTCATTTCGGTATTCACAGAAGTTAGGACTCCTAACTTTAGGACTCCTAAATGCCTTCTGTGAATACCGAAAGTCTTAAAGTTAGGATTTTTCTCACTTTGCTAATCCTAAACTGAAAAAAATCCTAACTTTAAGACTCTCGGTATTCACAGAAGGCATTTAGGAGTCCTAAAGTTAGGAGTCCTAACTTTACTACTCGTAAACTGTGAAAAATCCTAACTTTAAGACTTTTGGTATTCACAGAAGGCATTTAGGAGTCCTAAAGTTAGGGCTCCTAACTTCTGTGGATACCGAAATGAGTAAGTGCCTTCTCTGAATACCAAAATGAGTAAGTGTCTTCTGTCAATACCAAAATGGTAGTAAATTTATGATTTTGTCTTAAGTTAGTTCTGTGAATCGGGCCCACTATACCTTACTTTGGTGTAGTATATACAGAGCCAGCTTCCATCATATTGGTACTCTGGAATAGATCCACAGGATTGTGTTTTGTGTTCTATTGTTGACATCACTCCTTGAAGTTAAATTGGCAGGCAATTTGGTTCTGCTTTTTTGGTTTTTAAGGTTTTTTACTGGATTGCATTTCTACTGACTGTTGCTCTCTCTCAAACTATTACAGTAGCATTCCATCCTTCGATTCCAAGAATTGTAGTGTGCTCAAATTCAAAGCAAATAAAATTTTAATTACGTTTCAAAGTCAAATGATTCAAAATTGGTATGTTGATACAGTCTGAATTGTGAGTGAAAGATATATTTATTTGTTTTACACTTTAGAAATAATGACATGGTCATTTTACCAAGCTATCCTGTGTGTATTAGGTGCCGATGGAGTTAGTTGGTCACAGAGTGCCAAACATTTTGGTTTTGTGCTTATTCTGTATAACTTGATGAGGGTATCACACATTTTTTATTTTAACTTCAGTTTCTGAAGGCAATAGTCTAAGTGTGTTTTTGTTCTCTCTTTAATACAGTAATGAAATCTATGGGATATTTGTTTTCTAAGCATTGTCCAATTTGTTTTCTTGTATGCAAACTAATGTTAAATTAATTTATTTATCCTTATCATGCCCAGTTCTAAGAGATATCTCTAATTATATATTGTCGATCAAATCTATTAATATTTAATGAGGTAGGATTTGAATGGGGAACAGCCATTACAACGCGGTTAGTACCACGCTGTGCAGTTACATCGCATGCGTTACAACGCATGCGATGTTACAACGCTATGCCATTAGAACGCAAGTCTGTACATCGACTTGCGCTAGATGGCGTGCTAACATTACAAATAGTGTAGTTTACTATCCCAACACCTTCCCTACTGTTAAGTGGACTGGAGTTGGAATAGTAAATTACACTTTTTTAATGTCAGCACGCCATCTAGCGCAAGTCGATGTAAAGACTTGCGTTCTAATGGCATAGCGTTGTAACATAGCATGCGTTGTAACGCATGCGATGTAACTGCACGCGTGGTAAAAACCCGCGTCGTAATATCATACATCCGATTTGAATGATCCCCTTGTCAGCCATTCATTATTTGCTTTAAAAATGAAAGTGGCCTGTATGATTTGAGACCAAGTCTACGGCCCAGTTTGGATAATACTGTTATTAATTATTTTTGGGTCAGTTCTGGAAGCATTCCCACATTATAAGTTCCCATATACATAGCATGAATCAGTGGAGCAATGTGTGTTCTCTAGGTGAAGTAACATTGGGTTATTGTTTGGGGGGGTGGAAGCCCCACTTAGTCAACAACCACAAACCTTGTCAGGGTGAGGAACAAGAAGTGTCTAAATTAACCTGGTAGCTTGGCACAAAGTAGTCAGGCTTAACGTAGAGGCTATGTGTAAAGTATGTATGCAGCACACAAATAGTAATAAAGTGCCAACATAACAGAAGGAACATTTCAGAGCAATTTAGAAAAATAAACTACATTTTAATAAATAAAATAATAACAGAATGACAAAAATCCGATCAGTAGAACCAGAGATTCAATTTCAAAGTTTTAGGTGAAAATAGCAACTAAAAGCACAGAGAACCACTCCTAATCATCTGGTTGTTCGACAGCGGAGGAACATCACAAGTTCAAGCTGGCCTCCATGGAACAAGTGTGGGAGGCAGGGACCAGGTTTGTCCACTGTAAAAGTTACCTTCTAAGTCTGCCACGAAGAGTTCCACTGACAGTCCAGGAGGCCGCAATGTGCAGGTCTTGTGTTGCCGGTCATTGCTGGTGGTCACTTTCATACAAAGAGTAGGTTTCTCAAGAACTTCATGTTTGGGGTTGTAGCGTGTGGCAGAGTCTTGGTGTAAATGGGTCCATTTGTGGTTGCAAGGAGTCCACAGTCGAAATTTTCACCTTCTCACTTAGGAAGAACTCTATCTGATACCAGCCAAGACAACTCTTAGGGATTAGGACTTACTCCAGTAGTGGCCAGCAGCAGGGCTCAGGGAGGTCCAGTTGAAGGTCCAGGCACGTCCAGGTTCAGCAGGTCAACTGGGCAGTTACAGGGAGGATTCTGAACCTTGTTATTTCTTATTCCAGCAGAAGCCAACAGCAGGGTTAAGGCAAGTCCAGTTGCAGCAGGTCAACTGGGCAGTTTCAGGGAGACCTCTGTAGCTTGTCCCCATAGCTCACACAAGAGGTCAGCCAACTAACTGGAGTCACTCTTGGTAGCCTGGAATCAAGGAATGCAGGTCCAATCATCGTCCTCAGACAGCAAGGCAGTCCATCAAGCAGCAAGGCAGTCCTCTAGCAGCAGAGCTGTCTTTCTTCTGTAACTTTCACAAGTCCAGGACTGTTCTGATGAGTATCTCTGGAGGTTCAATGATTATCTCTGGTGCCAACCTTTCTGTGGGTGGACCTGTGGTATACCCACATCTAGTTCTGGAAAATTCTTCCCTTGCCCCTGTCAAGGCTCAAATCTGTCTGAGAATGACAAAAGACAGGACAGGCCTGGTGCCAGATTCCGTTGTATGTGCAGGAGGTAAACTCCTTTGAAGTAGAAGTGATGCTGGGTACGGCCTCACCCCAGTGATACTGCCAGGATGCCCTATCCGGTCCACACCTAAGTGCCCTTTGTGTTACTGTCTGGAAGCAATACACAAACCACAACAGCGAAGTTATTTACATCATGTAACCCAGGACACTGACAGATGGCTAATATGGTTGGGAAAAGAATTTGCCGGTTTTTTAAGAGTGGCATTTTCAGGATTGTGACTTAAAAACTGACTTTACCATTAAAGAGGATTCTAAATTACAAATCATTTGAGTGTAAACAACATGTATCTATCTCCTCCCAATCTAAAGTCAGCACATATTAAAATTAATAAGGTCATCCAGTGCTAGTCAATTGGAGATATAGGCTTTATAATAGTGAAAAAAAAACTTTATGTTTTTTTCACTGCCAGGACATTTAAAAAGTTAAGCACACAAAACCTGCTTTTTAAATACAATGCACTCTGCCCTATGCACCTTTAGAGCGTTTAGAGCGTATCCAGTCAACTCTATGCCCTACCCTACTCTACTTAGAAGCATTCAAAAGTAAGGTTTAGGCCAGACAAAATGTTAGTTTGCCAGATAGAAATGGCAGTTTAAACTGCACAACAGGCTATAGTGACTGGCCTGAGACATATTTTTAAAGGGCTACTTTAGTGGTTGGCACAATGAGTGCTGCTGGCACACTAGTAGCATTACATTTACAGGCCCAGGATCATTGTACTACCATTTACCCAGGACTTACAAGTGAATTTAAGGTGCCAATTTGGTGTAGGCCAATTTTACCATGCTTCAAGGAGAGAGCATAAACACTTTGAAACAATTGTGCACTGGTTAGCAGTGGTAAAGTGCACAAAGTCCTGAAGCCAACAAAAACGTATTCAGCAAACAGGTGGTGTGAAGGCAAAAAAGTTTGTGGATGTAATCAGCCTAGCAGCCATGAAATCAGTGGTTTGTCCGATGTATGGGCCTCCTTTATGGTGCTGGATTTCATCATTTTCGTGGGGAGTTTACAATTGTACATGTATCCCTTGAATGGATTCTCAGTTCTCACACAGAGAATCCGTGTCATATTCCATAACAGAAATGGGAAGCAAACCCTTCCACCTGTACAGACAGATCTGGTTCCTAGTAATATGCCTGTAGTCTATGCTGCAAATGGAAAGCAGAGGCATCTGCAGGTGCAATAGCAGGGTGGTCAATCACAAGCCTTGCGTGGCCAAAAGGATATTTAGAAAGTAAAGTGTTTCCCAATGCCATAGCTAACAGAGTCATCAGGAATCAGGGTTGACCTAAATCTTGAAGTCCATTGTAGCACCACAGACAATAGGTAAACAAGTGCAGTGAGGAAGTATGAGCAAAGTGGATTGTCCCCCAGTTCCTCAGGCCACAGCTTGAGTTATTGCAACTTAGGTAATTGGAGGGGCACTCTGTGTTTTTTAAACAATTCAGCTCCTGCCTCCTGAATGTTCCTCTGTTGTGTGCAGAGCGAGGATATAGCAATGGGCACCTCCAGATAAGAGAGAAGTTGTTACAGTATCTCGCATCACTGGAAATCATTTTCTGATTATGATCTTAGGTACAACTGGTTTGTGCCCCATACCTTCTCGCACATAAGATGATTTTCATTGGTCTTACTGAAAACAAGAGCCATCTCCTTCACACCCAGGAGGACTGGGCTGCCCGACTCTATGTAAGCTGCCATCTAAGTGCCAGTCACAAGACACTCTAAACTTGGCAAAGCGGCCATGAAGCACCAAAATACTTTCCCTGTGGAAGTGCCATTGTCTAGCACTCCTCTAGACTGTAGTTTAGGATTGCATAGGCAACTGTCACGTCCAGGGTTGAGATTGGACTTTGTCAGCAGTGCGGGAGCTTCAAGATTAGACATCTGCCATATACCTTATCTTAGCTCCCCCATGGCCTCAGGTAAACGTAATCTATAAACCGATACTGATAGACAGAGTGTCCTGCAACTTTATTTATTAATTGTCTCCATGTGGTTATATCTTTGTCTAGCCTCTATTTCAGTGTTCATTCAATTTAATTATTTAATCTAGTTTTGGGTGCAACACGGTATACTACAGATACATTGCAAAACAGCGAACAACCTTATTGGGTGTATGGAACACGTATTTTCCAAGGAGGGTGGCATGAAAGTTCTTAAAACTGCTGTGTCGTAACAGACATATACAATAGTCAGTTTACTACCCACAGGACAATCACAAATGTTTAGAATTATTTGTCGACTGCTTCCCAAAATAACCTATGAGGCACTTTGTCAATGGGGCCAGCTTCCACCACTTCTGCAATGCATGCAAAGTATACAAAGTGAAAGGGAGAAAGGAAGGTATTGTATTGGTATTGATCTCCAAGACCCCAGTTGGGCTGCAGAGCCTCCTTGATAGGTTCCAAACGTTTTGTAATTTGAGGGGATTAGAAATTAATACGGGAAAGACCAAATATTTGGTCTTGAACCCCCCGAAGAAAAGGGGTAGGCCACCTGTACTGAACTCAGTGTCCCTAGAAAGGGTCAAGGAGTTTGACTATTTAGGAATCCGCCTCTCCGACACCATGAGGTGGAATTGTCATCTCCATAAAATGCTGCTAAGCCATAAAAGGGTGGTGGGGGCACTCCTTAAAGAACAACGGTCCTCCACCCTCAAACCGATTGCCCCAGTACTTGACATCTATAAGGCAAGAGGGGTGAGTGCGGCACTTTATGGAGCAGAGCTTTGGGGGACGCAGAATGTGGACCAGCTGACCCGTTCCGAAAATACGTTTTTGAAGGATCTAATGGGCCTCCCTTATGGTACCCCCACCCTTCCCCTATTCCTTGACATGGGCTGCTGCCCTATCAAAGACCAGGCAAGGTTGCGCCCTTTACTTCTCTGGGGCCGCATATGGAGAGTTCCGGAGCTTGCTAGTTATGCGGAGGGGCTAAATGAGGTTTTATCAATGCCTGGTTGGCACAAAATAGGATGGTTGAGGGATGTTAAGCGGTTGTTAGGTGAGTTGGGTCTTGGAGAGGCCTGGCAGTCCAGGACCGCACCGTCAAAGTCTGTCCTGAAAAAACTGTATTGGAAATGGGTAATGGATTCTAGAAACTCTAATCCTAATTTATGCAGATGTACTGCTGAATTCCTACTAGTAAAGGAGGTGGCACTACTTGAGCCTTATCTCGATATTATTTCAAAATCTAGAGATAGGGCTTTATATTTTAAATTTAGGATAGGTGTGCTGCCCGTGTGTGAGTTGACTGCTGGATGGAAGGTGTCAGCACAGACTACTCCCTTTTGTCCTTTCTGTGAGACCAGGATTGAGTTGGTTTCTCACCTTTTATTTGAATGCCCCACAGATAAAGCTCCTCGCCTCAGGTGGCTGAAACCCCTATGTAAAGAACTAGGCACAAGACAATGTAGTGAGGCCCTCCGTATTTTAAAATCTGACACACGCCCTTTACTCGTCTGTGGTATGGCGAAGTTTCTAAATTGGGCATGGACGATCAGATCAAAAAGGCTTTTGTATGTTGTTTAATCATGGTTTTAAAATTGGAATTTTTTATGTAATTTATTTATGCCATTCGTATTTTGAACCTGTATAACTGATTTCTTATGAATTGGCTTTTTATTATATTGCTTCTGAAGGTATGTTTTATATTGAAATAAAGCCAACTTTGACTGACTTACTGATATATGAAAATGTCATCACACTTTGCACAGTTTCATATTTTTTCTTTTGCCTTAAAGACAACAGTTGTTAACAAATGGCATTAGTTATGTGAGTCCGACTCAATCACTGTCACCTTGACTATTCCCTCTTCGCTTGTAATAAGATGACAGAGTGCAAATACGTTCTGCTTGTGGTGTGGCAGGGCACAAGTAAGTTGATTTTACTATTTAGGGGTAGGTAGAGAGACCCAAGGATTTGGGGTAATGTGCCCCAACAGCAGTTTGTTTTTGGTACTCGAACAGTAATGGAGACAGCGTAAAGTAAAATATATTGAAGTGGCAGAAGACAAGGTTTTAATTACAGATATTCTATGGTGGCAAAACTTCTAACAGGAATTAACAGTAAGAAGACAAGCTATAATTTGCAGGTTTTAGGGGCACATGTGAATTTGGAAAGCAGGGCAGCATAATAGTAAAATGTAGTTTAGTGTGGATTCTTGTGACACCTGCCCACCTCTGTGCACCGATACCCCACTGGACAATTTAGGAGAGTCACAGGAAGTGATGCAAAAGATGCAATACACACCATACAATGCACAAGGTGTCACAATGTATTAGTGGATTTTTCCTCAGTGTTGGATTAATCACAGATCACTCCATGGCAAGCTCTAAAACCTAATCTTTTAAGTTAGCATATATGTAGCAGTTACAAAGAACAATATTTTATTTCCTGCTCAATGTTCTCATACAATTGTCACCTCATCTTTGAGGTAGACCCAAGTTGCATCCATTAAAACATATAAACTGTGGTACAGAGTGCACTTGCAGAGACCAGTGTGCCCACTAGAGTTGAGAATAGACACCCCTATATGGGTGCAGTCTGGAAAGGCAGTCCCCCATGTTGAGATCCACTAGGACACTGGAAGACTCCTTATACCCTTCTAAAGGGTGTCACCAGGTTAAAGCAAAAATTGTTCACACGCTTTTGTGTGGCCTAATTATTATGTCCCTTGAGGGCATTCTGGTCATTAAAACTGCATCTATAATATAGTGGTGGTACACAGGCAAAGGTGTTACCTCATTTACATGATCTCACAAAACCATGGAAATGAAGGAATACCTACTATTAAATGTAAATCTGCTAAATCTGCTTCCATGCACTTACAGGTTATCTAATGTCCCCCTAGAGTCACAGATATCGTGATGTTGTGCAGGGGTCAGTAGGACCCTGCACAAGAATGAACGGTGGGGCCAACCACCGGACACCACTTCCGGTCAGGGAAGCGGCTGGGCACAGTGCCAGGCAAGCAGGATGTAGGAGGATGCACCTGCGAGCACACAAGACAAAAAGAAGAATAAAGAAATAGATAACCATACCTGTGTCCTGGTGTGATTTGGGGGCTGAGGCATATACGAGACACGACATCTGGTGACACGAAGGTGGGATTAAAAACTCACCATCAGACGCGAGTGTCAGTGTCCCCCATGATTTACAGATGAAATGGAGCCAGGAGCCCACCCTTGTCTGCTTGGCAAAAAAATGCAACGTTGGGAACCTATCCTGGTCGCAGGAAGAATAAAGGAGCCGGGGGCCAAACTGGTCCCCATGCCAAAAGAAGTCCAGTGACGTCGGGGCCACCCCGGTCACATCAAGTGAAGAAAAGAGGTAAGAGTCCCCCCAGGGACCACCGACAAACGGTGCACACGACTGGGTAGATTTTGAGTCGAAATTTTGTGAGAACTCGGCGGCCATAAAAGTCAGGCAAAACTGGCCAATAGCAAGCAGGGAAGCATCGGCGGTCACCTTGAAGTAAGGCAAAGCTCAGAAACACAAGATCTCGCTCTCGCAAGACCTCAGCAGCCATCTTGAAGTCAAGCAAACTAGCGAATAGGCATCGAGGAAGTCCCAGTGGCCATTTTGAAGTCAGGCATGTGGGCAAAAACATACAGAAAGTGGAAATCAAAGGAAATAAAGGTAAATAAAGCATAAAATAGAGCAAATGAAGAGGAATTTAAATTTTAAAAAAAAGAAAGGCAAGCATACTAAAGAGGAGCAGGCCTGCACAACAACAATCATGACGGAGGAAGAAAATGACAGCACCAAGGCAAATGTAATTTTCCGCAGGCCACTACCTTTTAGCCTGTCGGACACTTCGACGAAAGGCATTCGCTGGGAGAGATGGGTTAGACAATTTGAACGCTACATGCGTGGCACATGCAAAGAGTACACAGCAAAACATAGACTTGTTTTTAAATTTTGTGGATGATGAGGTTGAAGACCTGCTGGTAACATTCCCTCCAGAACACACATCAACATATAAAGTGCAGATGAAGTGGCTCACTGACAAGTTTGGCCCCCAGAGAAATATGGACTTTGAGAGATCTACATTCAACACCTCATGCCAACTGGCAGAGGAATCCCTCCAAGACTTCGCAACAAGATCGCGCAAACTGGTCGCATACTGCAAATTTGATAAATATGCCAATGAGCAGGCAATACGACTGGGCATCATTGAAGGCTGTCAGTCAGTGGAGTTTTGTGCCGAAATGCTAAAAGTACCTTACACATTGGAAAAAATACTAACACTGGCCTGTGCAGAGGCCAGAGCAACAGCCCATGCCAGACAAATGGAAAACAGGAGAGCACAGATTGTGGAACAGGCCAATCACATGGCTGGGAATGCCTGAAAACGTGACAAAACACCGCCGCCCTGGAAGCAGAAACAAGAAAGACCATGCTATTGTTGTGGACTCAAATTCCTAAATGCTGACGCCTGCCAGCAATGGGTCATAAGTGCTAAAAATGCAACAGAGAAAACTACTTTTCGAGTGCCCTCATGAGCGGGCAATTCAAAACGTGGTGAGGGAGACCAGCAAATCAACGAACAGCGACAATCAGGTATGCATAGCACATGGACACACAACACCGCAGTCTGTCAGCTGAGCCAGATGGAGGAAATCTGCAAGAGGCAGCAGAATGGCTGTATCTGATGTCAGATATACCAAGACAGGGTTGCACACATGAGCACATCCAACTAGTAGACAAACAATAGATATAGAAAACAGCTACAGTGAAGATGGTGGTTGGAAATCACAGCACAAATTGTGTACTATACAGTGTTGCCACATGCAACATAATGTTAATGTCAAAATATGAAAAGATGAAACAGAAACTGACCTGTCACCATCCACTGTTGATGTTTTCACATGGTGCTCCGGGAAACCAGTGGTGTCTACTAAGCAATGTCACCGCGTAGGTGATGGGTCTCCTAGTCATGACATATTACATGTCAGAACCAACAACATTCTGAGAGAACACCTGGCAATACTAAATGGACAAGGAAAACTGAGAGACACACAAATAACTTTGCACATCAACGATGCAGTCAAGCCAGTGGCTCAGCATCACAGAAGAGTGCCCATACACCAGCAACCACAAGTGGAAGAGGAGATAAAAAGCCTACTGGTGCAAGATATCATAGAGCTGCCAGATGGACAAACTCCATGGGTATCTCTGATTGTCACAGTACCCAAAAGGAACAGGTCAAAAAATCGTACTTCAGTTGACATGCAAATCCCAAACATGGCAATTGAGAGGGAAGGACACACAGGGCCTCATTTAAATGACATGATCAGCTGTCTCACTGGAGCATGTAGATTCTCAAAGCTAGGCCTGTGCACAGGGTACCAGCAACTGGAGCTTGATCCACAATCACAATACATCACAACATTCTCCATTCAGATGGGTCTGTTTCTTTACAAGCCACTCAGCTTTGTAATAAAATTTGCAGCCAAAATATTTTAAGAAACAGTGAGATAGGTGATCCGGCCCGTAAAGAACAGCTTAAACTACAGTGATGAGGAGCACAACAAAGCCCTACCAGAGATCTGCAGTCAATTGGAACAAACTGGCCTGACTTTAAATGAGGACAAATGTGAGCTGGGGAAGGGAGAACTAGTGTTCTTCGGGCACATATTTTCAAAAAAAGGATTGAGGCCAGATCCCAGTAAAGTCGAAACGCTAAAAAAAACAAGACCTCCAATAGATGTAGCAGAAGTGAGGTCATTTCTTGGACTACGGAGCTACTGTGCTCAATACATAAAGGGCATTGCCACAGTGAGCACCCCACTTCGAGAAGTAACAAAGCAGGGCCAAAAATTGATCTGGACTATTGAATGCATTAGAGCATGAGGTCATCAGATGTGCAGTCACAGCAGTAGATCACCTCGCATACTTCCACCCATCGCTATGCACCAAGCTCACTGTTAACACCAGCCCAGTGGGGCTAGGAACAATTCTAGCACAACACACACCCGGAAAAGACTCGCCAAGGCAAGTAGTTGCGTATGCAAGCAAGAGCCTATTGGACATAGAAAGGGCATACTCGATACCAGAGAAGGAAAGCTTAGCAGTAGTATGAGCGTGTGAACACTACCACATGTTCATATGTGGAAAACTGTTCACCATTGTTACTGACCACCAACCACTAAAAACATTATATGGAAACCCCAACACAATAATTCCACCACACTTTAAGAGATGGGGAATAAGACTAATGGATTATGATTTCAAGGTTGTGCACAAACCTGGAAAGGAACACAACCCATCTGACTACATGTCACGGCATCCTCTACCACAGGTACCAGAGATCACGTACATGGCAGAAGAGTGCCTAAACTTTGTTTAAAGACAAAACACTCCCGCTCCAATAACAATTGAAGAGCTGGAGTGAGAGACAAAAAGCAATGCTACACTGCAAGCAGTCAAAACAACAACACAACAGCACAGATGGAGTAATGTGAATGACATCAGTCCCATGGGACAAGGAGTAAGAAGGGAAGAAATGCTAGCATTCAAAAACATACAAAAAGAGCTATCGGAAACAAAAAAAGGAGTTCTACTTAGAGGAATAATGACAGTAATACCAAAAATGCTGAGGCAGCAGACAGTGAATTTGGCGTCTGAGCCCCACAGAGGCATAGAAGCAAAAAAAAGGTGCTATGGGGAAAACGTATGATTCCCTGACCTCGATCGACTAGTGAAAGGCCCAGTATTGAAATGTCACCTATGCCAAATAACGGGGGAGCCAGCAAACCCAGAACAACTGCACATTTCCGACCACCCAGGGGCTGTGTGGATGACATTGGCAGTTGATTTCTATGGGCCACTGGACACTGGCAACTACTTGCTAGTAGTAATTAATGAATACTATAGATTCCCCATTTTATGACAAGTGTCATCAACATCAGCTACAGCAACGTTGACGATATTTTATGACATATTTGCAGCATGGGGATCCCCACAAACAATGAAGCCACTATTCTCGGGCAAAGAGTTTCGCGGATTCATGGGGTACCTGGATATCCACCATAGGAAGGTAACACCTCTGTGGCCACAAGCAAACAGCAGGGTTGAATGATTCGAGGGAAACAACCAGAAAGCAGACCAATGTGCCAAGCTGGTGCGGATTTCAGTGGGTCAGGTCCTCTGCCAAATACTAAGAGACTGCCGAAACACCCCACACAGTTCCACGGGACGATGCCCAACAGATCTGGTGTTGGGAAGAACAAGCAGGACGAGATTTCCCCAGATGGAGACAAAAGTGCCACCAGAGCACAACAGCATTGCCGCACGAGATCAAGAGGCTAAGAAATAAATGAAACAATACGCAGATACATGGTGACATGCCACGCCATCGAAGCTGAAACAAGGAGACCCAGTGGTGGTGCATCAACGACAAGCAAGGAAGTCGGACAGCATTTTCACAAGTGAACCACTAAATATAATAAATGTCAGCAGGTCCCTACAGGATCACCAGAAACAGCTCATATTTCAAGGAGCAAAGGACATCAGATGACAAAGAAGGAGAGGCAGTGCCTAGGAGCAACACAAGTCTTTTCAAAGAGGAAGTCACAGACAGCACGGAAGGGACAGCACATAGCAGTGAGAGACAAAACCAGGTTGAAGGGATACTAAATGAAGAATCTGAAATGTCCTGCCCTAAGAGAGTGAGCCTAAAGCCAATGAGACTTATTGAAAAAATATAGTGACGGGTCAGCAAGCAAGCACCACCAGCAGCAGAGCAAACAAGGACAATCAGAATGTAGCAGGTCAATGATGACAGTGCTTTCTGTCTCGCGACCTGCCAGTGTGTTTTCTCTCTCTCTCTCTCTCTCTCGCTCTCTGTCTCATATCTTTTCTTCTCTTTTCTTTCCACAAACATGGCGATATCATGATGTGATACAGAGGGCACTAGGACCCTGCACAAGAATGAAAGGACGGGCCAGCCACTGGACACCACTTTCGGTCAGGGAAGGGGCTGGGTACAGTGCCAGGCGAACAGGGAGGACGTGCCAGCATGCATACAAGACAAAAAGAAGCATAAAGAAATAGATGACCATACTTGTGTCCTGGTGTGATTTGGGGGCTGAGGCATATGCAAGACACGACAATCAGTGTCAGATTTCAAACCCTCTGGAACTGGGAACTTGATCAATGTGCCATCCCTAATCAGAAATACAGGTGAACTGCAACTGATATGCAATTCACCGAGCAATGCTATTTTTAGAAAGTAATTCCTGGTAACTATCAGTCCCCTGAGATGAGTGAACGGACACAGTGGAATTCCAAACTAATTTTTGTTTCTGAAGAAGCACTATGAACCAGGATATGGATTTAAAATAATTTCATTTTAAAATCCTCATCTAGTGCATAAAAGGTGAATGGTAACTTCACAGACTATGAACAGTAAAGCAATGGACCAGGGTATGGATAAAGAAAAGAACAAGAAACATTCTATTATCATTGTTGATTTACTTTTGTTTATCGTTGGGTTTTAGGGTCCTAACACACCTTCTAAGGGCTATCCGAGCTTGAGTCTCTAAGGTAGCGCTCACAGCATACTTGTTTATAGAATAACAGGAATTGTTGTATCATTTAGGAATACCAAAAAGGCTATTTCATATAGCAGTTGTACTGCGCTGCATAAAAACACAATGACCGATGAAGGCAACTCTACTCATTGCTGCTTTCAACTTAATTGAGTGCTGCAATTTGGTGTGTCCTCATATGCGACAACCATGGCACAGAGCTCATTCCGTCTAACCTATAGCCTAATACCAGGGCTTTTATAGGATCTAGTTAGAGATCTTGTTTCAAAGCCGTTACTGCAAATAATAAATACAGAGGTGTTTAGTTGAAAGACTTTTAGATTAAGTACTAAAAGGTAATTTTATTTATTTATTTGCAGAGTTTTATATAGCGCTGGCTAGACCCGGAGGTATCAGAGTGCTTTACATGAGGATTACTAGTTACACATTTACCTCAGGTACAGGAGCCTAGAATAACATAGAGAAAAAAAAACAGGGTTACACAGTAACATGAGTTACTAGAGCATAGCTTAATATATACACACATCCTATGGGGTATAGAAGGAAGAGGGGAAGAGTAAAATGGGGTTGGAATGAAGATCAGGTCAGGAAAGACCGGCAAGGGGGAAATTAGTTCAGGAGAACCAAAAAGACAAAGTGAAAGTCAAACAAGCCGGCTGATTTGTCGGAAGGTGGAGGAGGAAGGAGACACAGCGGAGAGACAAAGGAAAGTCTGTCCAATGTCTGGCTGGGTAGGTGATGGGCGAGGAGGTGATCCACAGCCCATCTCCTCTATAGCTACCTAGGTAGCTCCACCGGGCATCGGCCAAAGTTGCTAGGTCTGCTACCCCACTATCTATGGGGCCCTCATTACGATTTTTGACTGAAATTGTTTGAAATGGGTCCCAGGGGGGAAATCCTGCAGATGTGGAGGCCAGGCAACATAATTAAGGAAGATTGGGTGTAAAGTACGGCCACTTGTGAGTCTTGCAGCAGCTCCAGTGCCTCGGGCCCCCCACCCTGGACTATATGGCTTATAAGTGATGTAGATTAACAATAAGCGCCTACCAGGGGTGATTAGGTGCTGGCATCTCTTCAGCCAGCCGATAGGAGCTGCAATCGCACCAGCGCATCTCATGGATGAGTCTCTGTTGCCGGTTCCCAATCGAGTGACAGAGACCTGTGGAAGTCTACACAGCCACGACTGTAGCCACATAGTGAGTACACCAACTTGCCGTCAAGAGTCCAGTCCGTGTTGCCGAATCAGTTAGTCAGGTGGGTGCTAGTCAATGTGGATGCGCAGCATTTCAGTGGGCTGCAGGCGCTGGATACGGTGCGAGCGCGTCTGCCATTGTTTGAGTCGAGGGGCAAGCGTCGGCCGATAGTAAGATTGATGAAGGCCTACCTCCCAAAGAGTCTTTGGTAAACCAGGGGACACCGATCGTAGGCAGTTACGGCAGCAGTATCCCGGTCCCGTTAAGGCAGCCCGATATGGTGCCCCCTTGACTCATCCATTTTCAGGTCAGTGAAAGTCCTTTGTTTCCCGGGGCAGAAATGAATACGGGGCGGTAAGAGACTCCAAGCGTGTGATTGGATTTAAGATGGTGTGGGTGGGAATGTGGATGTAAAGCACTCCGGGCCTCCACTGTGCAGAGTCCGATGATGAGGCACGATTAGTGCCTGAAATGGTGGTCCCCTTGAGGTAATAATGTCACATGGCAGCCATCTTTCGGTCAGGCAATGGCTATGTGCTCCCATGTTTCACTGATCCTGTGCCTTCTTCACATCTGTCCACGACATTACAGGGAGCCTTACTTCAGTCCTCCTTACCCCCATGGCACTACAGGGAAGCCTCCTGGACTTCACCTGTGTGAGGGATGACAACCTTCCTTTTGGGGTCAGGGGGCCCAGATATGTGCTATTCCTCCTTTACTGTGGCCATGTTATTGTACCCCCTGCACTCTGGAGGAATATGCCCAGCGCTGGTGAGGTCCAGGGGCCCCAGAAACCAACTCACCTCTCTGGGGTCACTTTTGTTCACGGCCGCAGGGCCCTCCAATGCTCGCGGCTCCCACAGCTCTTCTCCGGTTTCCCACTGACAGACTGCCGGGAACGTCACTACTTGGTCTCCAAGAGGAGCCGCAGGATCTCTGCTCCAGTCCAACTCCAACCTGTCTCGGTCCCTGCCCCTGGCTAGCCGCGGAGCATTAGTCAGAACAGCGCCATCTTGGGTAGCGCCGCGTCTATCACCTGTCCGGTGAATTTCTCCAGACTACGCGGACGCTGGAGGTTCTCCTTTAAACCTCCTGTACACTGGATTGGTGCAACCTCATTGATGTTTGCCATGTCGGTGCGGTCAGCCGCTATCGCAGCGTCTCATGTTATTCCCCCGGGCTCCAGCACGACAGCGGGCAGGACAGGAGGTCAGAGCTGAAGCGGTAGCCTCGTTCCTCCGGGATCGGGTTTCTGCAGACTCCCCTGAGGTAATGTTATTATGTCGCTTTTGATATTAGAATACAATCATGGAGGAATTCACAGACACTTTGAAAATAACAAGTTGATATGATTGATAAACAAAATGAATGTGAATGCGTCAGCTTGATTATCATGTTTGGCTAATACATTTAGCATATTAAAACGATGCAGAAAAGCAGGTGCATTTGATGCATGTACTTCTGAACATTTCCTAATTTTCTATTAATGTGCATTTTAAATAGGAATAAAAAGCACACAAAATGAAAAAAGCACAGTGTTTACATCAGCACATCGTTTTAAAGATCTGGTCTAACAAACTTCCTCAGCCTTTTCCATGTATAATATAAAAGAGGTGCAACTAATAGGTGTAACAGAAGTTGAGCTCCTGTGAAACTTTGCTAATGCACCCCTCTTCTTTTTATCTGGTAGTTAAACACCACTTTTCGATTCAGTTGTTTCTTCTGTGACAGGGAATACTTGTTTCAATACCAATTCAGCCTGGGGACCTCAACCTTTGACTTGCTATCACTAGCTTTAGAAAGAAAAAATAGGTATCCACACAAGTTTGCATACATTTGGCTCTGGAGGTAACCCTCCTGTGTCTTCAGTTGTACACCTCAAATGTTGAAGAATAGCTTGCACAGTTACTTACAAGACCCAAGCATAGTTGCCTAACCCCAAAATAGCAGCTTTAAGCATAACTCAATTTTCACTTACTGTGACAAGTTTCCACCTTGTTCGCCTGGGTCTAGTGAGCTGCAAGTGGTAGTGCCACAGGGCTTGGCTCTGAACTCGAATCTCTTTAATATTTATCTCACTCACCCTTGCTTTTTGGCAAAGGCCCTGGGAGCAAAAATTATTTCTTATGCTGATGACACCCAACAACTATTTTCGTGGGGCGGAGATGAGATGTTTCTGGGTGAAACAGCGGTCTTTCAATGACTGACACACCATCAGCTTAAATGTAATGTGTAAAAAATGTAAGGGTATAAGAGCCCTGGCAGTTTTTCACTGATGGATGCTCCTCCTCCTCTACGGCAGGCGAGTGTGGTGAAAAATGTAAGCATTAAGTTTGATGGTGAGCCATCCTTTTTGCCCCAGGCCAATGCTGTGTTTGGGATTTGTTTTGGTCTGCTGCATGTATTAAAGAAAAGTTCTTGAATTTTCTCTCTCTTTCAGCAAGGTAAATGGTAGTTCAAGCCTTAATAACATCTAAGCTTCACTACAGTAATGCACTGTATTTAGGCATTCCTGACTTCCTGATTAGCAAATTGCAGGTGGTCCAATACGCAGCAGCCCGGATTTTCTCCGCTTGCCTTTGAGAACATGTATCTCCTTATTTAAGGGAACTGCACTAGCTTCCTATAAGGAAAAGGATCCTTTTTAAGACCCTGCTGTTAGTATATAGGGCTCTCCATCATTCTGGCACTGTCTATCTTAGGGCAAGAATCAGCTTTCATGTTCCACCCAAATGACTGCGCTCTGCC
Source organism: Triturus cristatus (assembly GCF_964204655.1). Lineage (NCBI taxonomy): Eukaryota > Metazoa > Chordata > Amphibia > Caudata > Salamandridae > Triturus > Triturus cristatus. The sequence goes on along the minus strand of NC_140586.1, from coordinate 457,055,095 downwards.
AACATTTTTCTGGGCAAAATTCCAAGAATCTTGGCGAGAGGATGTAGCCTTGCAGCTAGAGCGGTCGATGTCGAAGCTGGGGAACCGGGCTCGAGTCTCAGCTACAACGCTCAACATCCTGTGATTCTGGGCAAATCACTTAATCTCCCCGTGCCTAAGAGAAAAATTAATGTGTACTTGTGCTTCGAAACTGGTGCTATGTAAAATGCTCTGATACCCGATTTATCTGGTCTAGTTCGTGCTATATAAAACTTCCCAAAAAAACAAACTCTGGTGGGCCAGGATGGGAGGCAGCTCCGTTTTGTTCTTAGGACCTAAAACATTGAACAAACTCCCTCTTGAGATACTAAACATCTCAGCTGCCTCTCAGTTCTGGAAGAAACAGAAAACTTGGATTTTTAATCAAAACTAATTGTGAGGTCCCTCAGTTGTTTTCCACCCTGGGTGCATAGTGCAAGGACACTCCTCAGAGTAACAGAGTGCGTTACAAATGACTTTTACATTAAATTACACGATGGCTGAAACAATGAGAAAATTGGCCCACACCTGCTGATGGTGCCTCTCCATAGAATTAGATAAAATCCTTATTTTTGCAGCACTAGAAACAATTGAGTAATCCATTTACAGATTTGAAAGGAAACTAGACAAATTAAACAAGAGGATCATTGCCATGGAGATTAACACAGAGGTCCTAAAGAGCACACTATGCCACGACCTTGCGAATCCTCTTAATTTAGCAGTGTTAACATGAAAATGCAGCTATTGAGAAAGAAGAACACAACTATTGCATTCAGAAAAAATACATTAGAAAATGGGGCATGTCTAAACCAATTCATGGTTCTAGGTCTTCCAAACAGGGGCCTATAAGAAATTGGATTATAATTTGTGGTGGTGAACTACACACCACAAGGAATAATCGCAACCTTTGTCAGAATGAACCCTCAAAGTCACAAAATTAATCTGAGCTCAACAACCTGGTAGTTATAGCAAAGAGCAGACAGGCCTAACTTAGTGAAGTTTATAAACTATTTATGCAGTACCAAAACAGTGATAAGGTGAAAATGCAAAACAACATAAATCCCATACTGAATTAGGAATATACTGTGAAATTTAGGAACCAAAATCACACCAAGATGACAAACATCCAATAAGGGAACCAGAAACAGGAATGTTTAAAGATTAAGTAAGGATGGCTCCAAGATGCACAAAGTGACAATGGTAGTCAATGATCATGGTAGACCGTGACCTAGGTGCAATTTGAGGGTGGCTGTCATGGAGCGTGGGTCGGATACACCAGCCAATGTTGTCATGGTCAAATAGTTTACCTTCTGACTCAGTCCTTTAAGCTGCAACAGTATACTTCTAAAGCCCCCCTAGGACCTCAGGAGAGGCACTTAGCAACTCACAGGTTGAGAGATGGAGGCCAACAGCAGGATCCAGCCCAGGTTGAGTTTCTATTGGCCAGATGGGTAGGTGCAGGAAAGACACTTGTAGCTTTTCGTATTCCATTATCTTGAACAGGAAATCAGTCTTAAGACCCTTGGCCTTCTCCTCTTTGTCCTGGATCAAAGAGGGAGCAGATCCAACATCCTGTCTTGTGGGCTACAAGGCCTACAAAGTATTGACTTATTATTGAAAAGTGAGGGTTTATTTGACAGGTCAAATTGCAGTTTTTACAGTGCTACAGTCAGGCTACGCATGGTGGGCCTGGAGCTGTGGCTTCATTTCATCTGCAGTGGGTGGTGAAATAGGAGCTGGAATCTAATGGTAGCATTGGACTTTAAGGCCATTAGTACACATTAATGTCACATACAAAGAAAAATATGCCAACTAGGAGTATGCCAAATGGACATTCTTTAAGGGAGATCATAAGCACTTTACTACTGGTTAGCAGGGGTAAAATGTACAGAGTTGTAAAGCAAGCAAAGATATAGAGTCTAGCAAAAGGCAAACAATCGGGGTGACCACACCATAAAGGCAGATTTTCAACAGGCTCAAAGGAACGCAGCTTACCACCTTCATTGCTGACTGGATTATGAAAATACTGCAGTCGGGTAGAAAAAGTAATCACTTTTATGTGACCAAATACCATAGAACTAAACCAAGTAACACATGTTCCTGGAGATGGGACTGTGGCTTAATTTTGCTGTTAAAGTAACTGAGTTAAGGGACAATTAACCTATCCAGGCAACTGCCAGGAGCAAAGAAATCATCAGTATGAAGGACACAGTGTTTTGCTATTCATGGAATTAGCCCCAAACATCATAAATAGAAGAGAGTCATTAATCAAGGTAAGAAGAGATTTCTAGCACAAAGGATAAACACTGTCGTGCATAAAACAGCTACATTGTTGGTTTCTTAAGGAAGACATGATCAATTTTTGGGGGATGGAAAGAATGACCTTTGTGATAATGGACAGAAAGCAAACAATGATAAATGAGGATAAAGTTGGCAATACTATGAGGTTGTCAACCTATGGATACTCATTCTCTAAAGCAAATTTATGATAAAATATAATGTTGTAAGGGGGGCATCCACTGTAATTAAAAGATTAATCATTTGATGAGGAGCTTTATATATCTCACCAGAAAGAGACACTAGTGAGCCTGTGAATGCATTCAATTAACTTCTAGTGGTTTGTTGTTTCTGCTCAATACGTTATTGTAGAGTCTCCACATCAAGTCATCCTAGTTTCTTGTGTGAGTGATTTAGGCTCTGAAGATGTGGGTATTGAAAAAAACAATATAAACCAGTTATAGCCTGGGACACTTGCGTATATATGACGGCATCAACATTTAAACAATAATTTAGATTAAAAACACTTAATTGGTGATTATGTCTGCTATGAATTTGCCTAAATAGGGATGTTCTGTGGGAAAAAAGTCAACACTGACCCCCTTGGGTGTGTTTTTGTGCCTTTACGTTCATTAACACTAACTGTTGCTTTTGGGAACCGCTATTGCACTGTATAGTGAGTTACTTGGTGTTTTTAATGGTATGGATATGTACATTCGGAGGAAAATATATGATCTATATTAACTATATTTCGGATTATTAGAGGGCTAACATTTCATAAAAAATACCTTGATACTTGAGGCAGAATCCAATGTGGGCCTATAACAGTGTTGGAGTCTCAGAGATGGCGTAGTGAGTGCATATAAGTAAGAGTGTACAGACATATTCATATTAGTCCTTTGGAAATGCAACTGGTATGTCACATGTGTAAATGCCATTTTTAGACACAAGGTATCAGCACTTGCACTTTACTATTTAGCTTTCATTGTGCATTATATATTTATTTTTAATATTGAGTAGATCGAGGATGGTCCAGCAATTATATAATTTTTTGTAGTTGCAAATTATGATGTAGTAGTTTTAAATGTCGTTTTATGTGCAGTGCTAACTTGATTTTTGTTGTGTATTGTATGTCTTACATTTGTAAGTTGAAACAATAAAGTTGACTTGGCTTGACATATTCATCATAGCAACAACAATCTCACAAAGGCATGGTGGTTACTAGCGTTCAACGTCTTTCCTAAATCAAGAAATTTACGCATGGCAATTTTTCACACTACATAATTGGATCTTCCAACTGTAATTCAGATATTGTAAATTATGCTATTCAGTGACTCGGCAGATGGATTGTTAGATGTAGAAAGACAAGGCAGTATATCAAAGGAATGAAGTGGAGGACAATGTCATTATTTAATGTTGTCAAGCATAAATGCACCCTTGATTTTCTTTACTAAGTAATGGTCACAAAGAAAACAACATCTCTGGACCAGTCTTCAAAGAAATACAATAGACTGCTGCTTTAGGCCGTAATGTGTGGTAGAGTATGTATAGAAGATTGATGGTACCTTATATGAATGTTTATTTAGGAATGCTAGGATTTACTACAAAGTTCAAACTTGCACAACAGCTAAAGCTTGTGTGATATAAATGTGGCCTCTGCAAAGTAAACACAAGAGTGTTTAGCATTTTTAATATGTACTGTGATTTTCTGTTGAGAGTTACCTATGCAATACTGTTTTGTCACTCATAAGTATACAACAGTAATCATTTAAAATTAATTGTCATCTCACATTTGTTTTTGACCGATCAAAGGAAAATTATAAATGCCCAGTAAATTATTTACAGGGATGTGGGTGTAATAGGATAACTGTTAGATTGGATGCAGGACACTATTCATTTTTTGATATTAGAAGCAGTTCATGCCTGAGCCTTCATATTTTTGGACAAAAGATGTTCAGGCCAAACTGGCATCTTTTCCCCACACCTTGGGAATTTCACAGGTAACCAGGTTTTGTGGTTTCTGCTGGATGGACCTGAAACATTTATTTGAATGTTTCAACATATGTGTTTTTTTAATATAAGGGGAATGTGCTGTTCAAGAAACTTTGATTTGATTCTAAAAGAAACACCAAAAATAAGAGGTACCCTTTAATATTTAGTTAGAAGGGGATGGGCAACTAGTAAAACATAAACACATAAAGCTGGCCTTTAGGCACTGATAGTAACAATCATGCACTAACACAATGCATGTAATGGGTCCACTGATCCTACCAGACACACAAAATATATCAAAACAATTTAAAGGAGATAAACAATTTTTTGAAAACACATAGGAAACATATTGAATTAAAACAGGGTTATTGTTTATTTTCAGACTATTCTTTTCTTGCAATTCAAAACTCCTGACACTATACAGAACCTATGAACCCTACCTATCAACCCTTAAATATAAAAGCAAACATTACATATAAGGAAATAAAAATATCAAACTTTGGGTTAAATAACAGAATTTCCCTACATTCTCCTGAGGGAACGTTCTGGAACCTATAGGAGCCAACTAAAATTCTACGGCTTACTGCCTGATTACGAGTGGGTTGGTAATTCCATCCTGTGCACAAACTCCTGTTTATGCACTGTTCGAAATTACGAGTGTTGCTGTATTTAACTCATTCCGATAATTATCTGATGCATTATATACCTCAACTGTTATTAAATTTCATCAGGCCAAACCTGATGAAATAAATACGATTTCTATGGTACCATGCGGATTCTTGTGAGTTAAACACCAAAATCCACATGTAATTCCCCACAAACTTTTGATAGATGTTATTTATCGCACCCTATAAATAATATACCCTGTGGGATTGTTATTGATCAGGTACAACAAATAACATCTACACTATTTTGACAGCTGTGAAATTTAGGTCCAAGTTCAGCCAGCACCCGAACAAACCTACCAGTCCCGGCTACTTCTAAAAACTATACAACTGTGGGAATCCAGGGTGGTGTGGCTTGCATGGATTCCATGAACTTGTCTTTCCCAAAGTGCCTTGCAAACATCACAACTATGCCTAAAACACTCAAATTCCCTTCACTGTACATAGGGATTGGTTTTAGTGTGTGGGCCCATGGGCAGCCTGTAATCATGAAACCCTACCATGAAATGTCTAAACAACTCCATTTTCCTCATACATTACAGCAGCAGTGCTGCAGTGTTGAGCCGATGGCTGGACGACTACCAGAGAAACCTACCAAACCCCAATATCAGTGAAAGTTAGACTCCCAGGATGATCTAGGATGTGAGGCTGGTGAGGCTTGTGTGGTTCTTCCTAATTTCTCATAGCAAGAATTCCCACTAATTATCAAGGTATGGGTGATAAAAAACAATTTCTTCCACAATTTTCATATTATGTGACAGTAAATTCTGCAGCATGCAGCCAACAACAAAAGTCCAACTTTCTTGCAATCTCACTTTTTACTGATTGAAGACAGCACTAACTTTGGTTGGTACCCTGTGAAATTAAGAAGATTTCAATGTGGAATTCATCTGTTTACAGTTTGGTGCCATTCCTCATGTGTGTTAGGACCAGCCACAAATGTTGAGTACTGATTTTCTCAAATGACATGGGACTGCAGGATGGCAAGACGTTTGTCATTTGCTGGAAGTGCCTAAGGTTTCTTTCCCTTAACTTGTTTTTAAAGACAATTGTGTTCACCTGTACTTTGAAGTCAATACATTTCACTGGGCTTATAGTTTTCAGAAGTGCCCAGGGTTGGTAGGATTCCATAGCTAGCCAAATGTTGCAGCCACCCCACATGAATACAGAACTGAAATATCATGATTTTAACCTTAGATTCTGCATTCATAGTGCATTCGGAGCAAACCAATTTGCTGGCCACCAGGAAACCCACACCATTTAGGATTTCTCTACACCTTTGGTTTTCAGAATTGCCAAGGGTTAGTAGAGTTTCCTGGCTGTCGACCAATCCCAAGCCTGAACACTGCACCCATAACATGTGAGAGAAGTTTGTAGGATTAGCAGAGAGGAAGTTAACCACCATTCTACCTCATTCCATTGGCAGAAAGACTGTTGCCTGAGGGTGGGGTCCAATATCAAGACAGGGGTGGCAGATTGGGGGTTAAGACTCTACCCTGTCATATCATGAATAGGGCGGTCATCCTTCTCACCATACTGTTTTCTTTTTCCCCTTAATTATCTGGAGGGCTTAATGCACTCGTTGGTGGGGAGATTAGAGTGTTTATACCAAGCTATGCCCAACACTGGAGTACTGAAAGACCTCTAAGGAAAACATTGAGAAAATGAATGGGTTGCGGGGCTTCCTTCCTGGCAATGGAATACAGCCCCATTACCCCAGACACCAAAAAGACTTTCTGTCCCCTTAAAGAGGCAGAATGAAGGGTTGAAAATATCAACTTACGTTTGTTCACCCCTTTGTGGTCATTACACAAAATGGTTCTCTGATATGTCAATTTCGGCCCTTTGCCCTTCTGGTGTGGTGTCAAACAGAGCTTATTGTACCACTGTCTGCACCTGAAATATGCAATGACAAGTGAAATGTTGTCTAACATTCAATGAGAGCAGAAAGACACAGGTCCTGATCTTGCTATGTTATACTCTAAAATGTTTCAAGCACAGCCAGTTTCTCACACAACAGGAGCACATTGGCAGCCCAGGAATGCCTGGGAAAAAGAGTTAAAGGTTCTATGCAATTGTTCTTAATGGCAGACTATTCATATATTAATGATGGTTGCTAGGAGAAATGCAATGCCTCCTTTTACTAAGAGAAATTTCACATCCAAACGTCCTCAAACATTTTTAGATCTAGTTTTCAATCTTACCTCTTTCTTTCGTCACCTCTTTTGCCATAGGCTACCCTGTCTTTGTATGGAAATTATTTTTATCCTCACCTAGCACATCATTGTATATTTGGTTTGCCATCTTGATTCTGCCACCTCAAAAGATTCTGCGCTGAGATCCCTTCATAGGCTGCCTGTCAGGAAGTGTTGCATTTCTACGCTCCTTTGCCATGCCCTTGTGTGGTGAGGTACCAGGCTACCTTCAGACAAGAATCAGTTTTTACTAGCCAGTTAGGGAACTTAGTTAACACTGCTCTAGTCTCCCCCCCATCGCATATGAACTACTCAAAATGGGGGACACTCTTTTTTTACCCTGCACCTTACCACTGGAATAAGTTGTCTTTTCATATTTGGTCCTGTGACCGTTTCATTGTTTTCAAAAAGTTGATGAAAACGTTGCTATTTTAGCAGCCGCGGTCTGTGCAGGTAACAGAGGTGGGGCCGTGTATGGGGGATTTTGAGGACGTTGCTGAAGGAAAATGAATTATCATCCCTCGAAATCCCCCTTACCCGGCCCCACCACTGTTACCAGCACGGACTGCGGCTATATTTTAGCCATTCATCCCCTTTTCTGATGTGCCTCCCTCTGTATAAGGTTATAGCGCCAGGATACTCCTGTTGGAGTGAGTTGTTTGCACTATATCAAATGTTGATTACATAACATAATTTCATCATCACTCTCTAGTGTAATTTCTTTTCACGCTTTTTTAAATCGCTAGTCCTTTTAATTGCCTTGGCACAAAAGCAACTGTCACTGTCTTCATCTCACTCTCTTGGGTGAGAACAACTTGCAGCTCAAAATGGCTCTCATCTGAAATCGCAATGCACCTTTTTTCCAAGTCATAAATTCCAGAACAGGTGCTTCACTCTTTTGGCATTGGTGTTTTCACATTCTTTACTACCTTTCCTTTGCGAGACTGAAGCTGCCTACTGCCAGATCAAATTGAATCCTGATTCCACACTTCCAACATTCAATAAATCAAAAGTGTCCTGATCTTCTTTGGATGTTTATTGACAGGCATATGCATGGTGTCTTGCAAGACAGGAGCCTATTGGGTGTTTTATAATGCCTGGAGCGGGAAAAAAGTCCAATGTTCTTCTCAAACATTCTAGTCTGTATAACAGAAGAAACAAGCATTTGCAATGCAACAGGTCTCGCATTTGTGAGAGTTTAAGCTATTGGCATTGTTAATGACAATGCCTTTTATTTATCTGTTTTGCTAATTAACACATAAATAAAAGGCATTGTCATGTACAATGCCAACAGCTCAAACACTTGTAAATGCGAGATCTATTCAAAAGAAGCAGCCGCTATTGTCCCGGGCTGCTCTGAAAGTGAAAGATTGCAGGGCATGCTGAATGGTGCAGGAAAGAATGTCGTTCCTGCAGTTGGAGAAACTCATTAAAGAAAATAGGGGCATATTAACAAGGAACAGGGAAAATTAACGCTAAGGGCGCTTAGCGTTAATTTTTTCAACGCCCGCTATCGCTGGATAATATCGCCTGGTTATCGCCTTATTAACAACGCTAACCGCCTAGGCGATAAAAAATCCAGCGATAGCGGCATTTTGGGAGGTTATCGCTGGTAATGGAGCGATAAAACTACAAGGCTAGGGATATCCTTGTTGATAGCCCATGGTGGACTTAGCCATGTAATCCACCTCCCATTGGATTACATGGCTAAGTCTGAAAATTAGCAGACGTAAAAAAGCAGCGTTAACCGTGGTTAGCGCTGCTTTTTTTGTCTCTAACAGGGTTAGCGTGAAGCTTGATAATAGGAAAAATGTCGCTTAGCGATATTTCTCCTATTATTTTGCTCTGGAACGCCCATTTTGCATCTCATTAGAGATGCAAAGGGAAGTGTAGTGAAAACGGGTGCTAACATGCGATTTTGCATGTTAGCACCCTGTTGTTGATAGGGCGATATTTTTTATCTCCGCTTCTTTGGCTTTTAATGCCAAAAAAGCGGAGATAAAGCCCTTGTTAATATGCCCCATAGTGCTTACAGACTAATAAATATGTACTGTGTAACAACCGAAGTAAAGGGGCCAGTCTTCTTGAAAGGTTACAAATGAAGACAAGGCGGTACTAAGGAGGGTCTAACAAGCCTATTAAGGAAGCAGAAGAAAGTATTTACGAAGGGCAATGACACAAGCCAATGACAACTGTGGCCGGAGAGTGGGCAGGGCTTCTATTCCATTCTTCAATACAGCATGCTGCAGAACAGCGGATGCGCCGCCCAGGCTCGACATAATAAACCAATGGTCATTGTACCAAATGCTGAATATCAATTCCCTCCACCTCCAGAAGATGGCACTGTGACAGACACTTTAGTCGACTGAAACCAGGCATCAACTGGATTTGTGACTGGTCAACACATCTAAAAACTGCAAGAGAGTTGGGGCCAATTCTTTTTAATCTAATTTCAAAAGTAGACATTCTAACTCACTTCTGCTTATTCCTGAACATAAACGTCAGTAGGGCACTACCGGAATTTTCTCTTTTCGCAACTCTGCCTGTTATGTATTCGTGGGGGCAGGAGGGGGAGTGGATGAGGTGAGGCCCATTTTATTGATGAACAGTTCAGGTAAGTTCCATCGTTTTTCTTCTACATATTTAAAGCCAGCCTCACAAAGTGCAGAAATTCCGGACCATATGGAGAGTGAAAAGCTTCAATATGCATTTTAAAATGTATCTTCCGATGCGGGTCGACTTTCATTTCAGAAGGCTGGAGAGTATTTCAGGCCCAGAAGGGCATCTGTCTCACTGAGAATTCTTTTCAAAAGATGAAGCATACTTTTATATTCCACCTGTGTCGCCTATTAACCAGGCTTTCAGAGCTCTTTCCTAGCTCTAAGATCTAAATGGAAATATATGTTTTTGATTTACTAAAGAATGAAAAACTGAAATATTAAGAAAACCGTTCAGGGTTCACCCAGCAGTTTTGCAATTTCCGAGTTGAAAAAAAGCAACATTAATGTAAGGAGTCTGAAGAAAACTGCACTCCATTATAAATATATGTTAACAAATTTGATAGCCAATGTGTTCTCTAGGCTTGAAGCTTAAGAAATATAGGGGCATATTATCAAGAAACGGTGTTAAAATTATCGCCGCTTTAGCGTCAGAAAACTGCTGCTAAAGCGGCGATAGTGGGCTTGATAATATGCCCTTGAGAATTCCCATAGAAGCCCACGTTCTGGTGTCAACATGGGCTTCTATTGGAAATCTCTGCGGCATATTATCAAGCCCATTATTGCCGCTTTAGCGGCAGTTTTCTGACGCTAAAGCGGCAATAATTTTAACGCCGTGCTTGATAATATGCCCCATAAATAGGTGCAGCGAAACATGAGGCACCTCCACTGATATTAGAGCAAATCAGTGCACTCACATAAGTAAAAGTGCACTATCCACCTCCCATTCTGGGTAGATTTTAATTCATGGAAGCATGTGGCCTACTCTTTAAAGAATCAATGACAGTAATAGAAATACAATAATAGAAAAATGGATCACTTGAATATTTCATTTGCCGTTTGCCCTAGCGCAAGACCAAAGGTAAAGAAATTGCACCATGAGATCCTTAAAATTGTTAAAATAACTTTGAACAGGGAAAAATGAGACAAAGTCGAGAATGTCTTAACATTTTGAGTGTATGATCATTTTTACAACCCTGTAACAAAGTCATCACTCAAATATCAACCTTTTATGGATGATATAGTCCTCTGATATGTTATTTTTTTGTTGTGAAAATTGATTATAGGTTCATAGGGCTCAGCCTATTGACAATTTTGCGCAAACGTGTCCGAAGCAGAGAAGCAAATTCCGTTCTTCTGCACTACTTACCTAGGGCTTAGAAGAATTTGGGGGCATATTATCAAGGACAGCGTTGAAATTATCGCCGGTTTAGCGGCAGAAAACTGCCGCTAAAGCGGTGATAATGGGCTTGCTAATAAGCCCTGGAGAATTCCCATAGAAGCCCATGTTCACACCAGAACATGGACTTCTATTGGAATTCTCACCAAGTAGCACTAAGGATTCTTAAGGGGGAAACTCAAGGCTATATTGTCTTTGGATTAAGCAGATTCTTGCATGTGGCTTGGTGCCCAAGGAAGAAAAGTATTGATTGAATGATTTTATTGGCATGTTGGAGTCCATCAAACCTTTCCTAGATTGACGTTTTAATATTTTTGTATATGGTTATGTGTTTGTAAAGAGTATTAATTATGATTATTTATTGTGTATTGTTTGTTTTTATAGGGATATACCCTGAAATAAGCTAAAATTGAGTGATTACTTGTAATCATCTACAATTTGAATAAATTACCTGGCCTCAAAATCTTTATGAAAAATTACAACTTCTCACCATCTGAAAAAATGTTGCTCTTACTATGAGTAAGTACTGTGTTCACATGTGGTTTTGGTTTAGTGTTGCTAATCAGAAAGGAAATGAGTAACAGGGTTTTAGGGTGCTGAGAACACAAAGAAAAACTAGAGACCAAATAAGCTCTGGTGTGTCAATAAAGGGGACGAGAACGGGAGCAATGGCAATGAATCTATCATATTCAATGTACCATCTTAACTGTAACTGTGAACATTAAATGTGTGAAAATATATACATTTGCCAATATGCCTTTGCAACTTTGCAATCAATCGTGGGCCTTATCACATTAAATGAGCATTGCAGGTACTAATTTTCTGGAAATGTAATACAATTTGTTAACATATCTAGTGTAAACCACATAACATTTCATAATAGCTTACACAAAGCAGCATAACAACACATATAAAGCCTAACATGGCCCAACAAAACAACACATAACAGCCAAAACAGAATGCAACACAACAATCACTACACAACACAACATCTCAGTGTAGTAATGCACCGCAAAAACACTGCAGCACGAAAAGCAAAATACCACATCACCAGTAAAATAAAATACCATACACCAAATATTCACAGACTCTCTTATCACACACTAACCAAAATCTGGTGTTCCCAAACACTGCTTTAAGTTCCAATCAAGGAAAACAATTAGTGTCAGTCAAAAATATGTTGTGATCCATTTCCTACCAACCAACGAACAGCAAATTAACTCTCCCCATCCCCCACCTAAAGAAACAATCCAGCCCCAACTGCAAGGTCAACTCCATTGTTAACAGAACAAAGGTGACATAGCTACTAGCTGGGCATTATCAGTGTAACTTCAGTTCTTGGGCACACCAAGCACAAATGCATCAATTTCTGGATTTTCAACCAAGTTTCAGAGAGCCCCACCAAAATAATGTTACCCCACACTGTGATATTGAACTGAGGGTAAATATGTATCATTAGCATCAACACTGCATAATACAAAATGTAGTTGATCATTTGAAATGAATGATCAACTAAGTAGGCTGGCAGTCCTTATCCTGTCCATAAATTAGTAGGCTGGAGTGAAATAGCAAACGGAGACTCTTGCTGAGTGGTCCTAAAGAGATCTTCTAGAATGTTGCTGGAACATAAAGCCTGTCTGATCCCATGAGAAAGAGTGCACTGATTCCACTCTTGAATAGTGTAATGCAGATGATCACAAATATCACAAATCAATCATCAGCTTCAAATATGTTGTGAAATCTTGCTTGCAAATTTCCAAAACTCGCTAGATAACCATAACATCATGAAAACTGCGAAGGGTAGTTTAAGGACTGACAATTCAATGGTGGAATACGCTTTTATACTCCAATCAACAGGCAACAGTTATCCTCCTGAAAAAATAAGCTCCTCATTTCCACTTTCCCCAGGTTCTCCTTTGTTTTTAATCCGGCGAATCACTACATGGTGTGTAAGAAGCTAAAGAAAACAGATTTAGATTTTCAACTGAAGACATGTCACTACTGACTGACAGTAGTCTCATGGCACCTGCAGGTTTCTGCTCCATGTAGTCATTAATTAGAAATAGGATGTCAGCAGTGGAGGGATATTTTTTATTTATCAGGAATTGGCCCGATTAAATCTGTACCCCAATGACTTTCTCCCAGTCTTGAAAGGAACTTGTGTCAATAATGCTGCAATGACTGGAATAGAAATCTTTACATTTATTTAATCAGACAATTTTGTAATCGTGGTCAGTACAGCTGCCAAGAATAACATTGCAGCCAAACAAAGGTAAATCAAAGACCATAGGTTTGTCCGCCAGAATGCAGCAAAGAGGGAAAATCGATTCATACTACAGGGATACAACCTCATGGAAACTTTAGAATTTCAAACTAGCTTAAGCCACAATCAAACAAATCCATTATTTTATGAAAAAATAATGGGTGCAGATGGTCACTTGCCTTGATCATATGTTTTCAATCCAAAGTAGAATCTTGGTGATATAAGAAATTTGAGTTTTTAGGATCTAGAAAGCAGGCAGAAGTCCTTTTTAAAAAATGTTTTTCATTGAGCAGAGATTTGGATACATAAGTTCATAAATTCATAATCTGAGAAAAATAAAAGGGTAAAGTGAAGGAGGAGTGAAGAGCCCAGTAATACATAATCAATTTGATAGCTTATATTTAAAAAAAAAAAATGTGAATACAAAAAAGAGAAATATTCAGCGGCAGCTGCAAATATCATCATCGTCCAGTATTGATCTTGTGCAAATCATTTAAGATAAAGTACAATAATCAAAACGGTTAAAAGTTTAAATAAATGTAAATAAAATGCAGCAGTATAGAGTGCAAGATATTTCTAAAGTGCAATACAGAGCGGCTAGAACATTGATATGAAAAGTTAGTACTGAAGTCCCTCTTTGAACTTTTCTAAAGTAAAATAAGCAATGATCTTACAGATGTTCCTGAAATACCCAAAAAAGTGCAGCAATATAAAGTGCAAATGCTACTAAAGTGCAATACACTATAGCTAGAGCATTAGTATGCAAAGTAAGTACTGCAGTCCCTCTTTAAACTTTTCTAAAGTGCAATAACCAGTGAACTTGCAAATGTTCCTGAAATATCAATAAAGTGCAACAATATAAAGTGCAAATGCTTCTACAGCGCAGTATAATACAGCTACAGCATCGATATATAAAGTGAATGCTACAATCCCGTCTTCAACTTTTCTAAATCAATAAGAAACTTCCAATTCTTGTCAAATTTCCTGGATGCCCCGACCCGTCTGGTATAAGCTTTTTCAAATTCTCGGGTCCTTTTCATTTTGTTAAACCATTTCAAATGCGAGGGGATTTCACTAGATTTCCAATTCTGGAAAATTAAGCCTGTCTGATCCCATGAGAAAGAGTGCACTGATTCCACTCTTGAATAGTGTAATGCAGATGATCACAAATATCACAAATCAATCATCAGCTTCAAATATGTTGTGAAATCTTGCTTGCAAATTTCCAAAACTCGCTAGATAACCATAACATCATGAAAACTGCGAAGGGTAGTTTAAGGACTGACAATTCAATGGTGGAATACGCTTTTATACTCCAATCAACAGGCAACAGTTATCCTCCTGAAAAAGTAAGCTCCTCATTTCCACTTTCCCCAGGTTCTCCTTTGTTTTTAATCCGGCGAATCACTACATGGTGTGTAAGAAGCTAAAGAAAACAGATTTAGATTTTCAACTGAAGACATGTCACTACTGACTGACAGTAGTCTCATGGCACCTGCAGGTTTCTGCTCCATGTAGTCATTAATGAGAAATAGGATGTCAGCAGTGGAGGGATATTTTTTATTTATCAGGAATTGGCCCGATTAAATCTGTACCCCAATGACTTTCTCCCAGTCTTGAAAGGAACTTGTGTCAATAATGCTGCAATGACTGGAATAGAAATCTTTACATTTATTTAATCAGACAATTTTGTAATCGTGGTCAGTACAGCTGCCAAGAATAACATTGCAGCCAAACAAAGGTAAATCAAAGACCATAGGTTTGTCCGCCAGAATGCAGCAAAGAGGGAAAATCGATTCATACTACAGGGATACAACCTCATGGAAACTTTAGAATTTCAAACTAGCTTAAGCCACAATCAAACAAATCCATTATTTTATGAAAAAATAATGGGTGCAGATGGTCACTTGCCTTGATCATATGTTTTCAATCCAAAGTAGAATCTTGGTGATATAAGAAATTTGAGTTTTTAGGATCTAGAAAGCAGGCAGAAGTCCTTTTTAAATTTTTTTTTTCATTGAGCAGAGATTTGGATACATAAGTTCATAAATTCATAATCTGAGAAAAAAAAAGGGTAAAGTGAAGGAGGAGTGAAGAGCCCAGTAATACATAATCAATTTGATAGCTTATATTTAAAAAAAAAAAATGTGAATACAAAACAGAGAAATATTCAGCGGCAGCTGCAAATATCATCATCGTCCAGTATTGATCTTGTGCAAATCATTTAAGATAAAGTACAATAATCAAAACGGTTAAAAGTTTAAATAAATGTAAATAAAATGCAGCAGTATAGAGTGCAAGATATTTCTAAAGTGCAATACAGAGCGGCTAGAACATTGATATGAAAAGTTAGTACTGAAGTCCCTCTTTGAACTTTTCTAAAGTAAAATAAGCAATGATCTTACAGATGTTCCTGAAATACCCAAAAAAGTGCAGCAATATAAAGTGCAAATGCTACTAAAGTGCAATACACTATAGCTAGAGCATTAGTATGCAAAGTAAGTACTGCAGTCCCTCTTTAAACTTTTCTAAAGTGCAATAACCAGTGAACTTGCAAATGTTCCTGAAATATCAATAAAGTGCAACAATATAAAGTGCAAATGCTTCTACAGCGCAGTATAATACAGCTACAGCATCGATATATAAAGTGAATGCTACAATCCCGTCTTCAACTTTTCTAAATCAATAAGAAACTTCCAATTCTTGTCAAATTTCCTGGATGCCCCGACCCGTCTGGTATAAGCTTTTTCAAATTCTCGGGTCCTTTTCATTTTGTTAAACCATTTCAAATGCGAGGGGATTTCACTAGATTTCCAATTCTGGAAAATTAATGAACGAGCTACAGTACAAGAAATAAATAGAAAAGTTTTCTCCGCCTCCGATAAGATCGTTCTATCTCAACAGATTCCGAATAGCACGGCCTCTGCCTCTAAAGTGCAATACAGAGCGGCTAGAACATTGATATGAAAAGTTAGTACTGAAGTCCCTCTTTGAACTTTTCTAAAGTAAAATAAGCAATGATCTTACAGATGTTCCTGAAATACCCAAAAAAGTGCAGCAATATAAAGTGCAAATGCTACTAGAGTGCAATACACTATAGCTAGAGCATTAGTATGCAAAGTAAGTACTTCAGTCCCTCTTTAAACTTTTCTAAAGTGCAATAACCAGTGAACTTGCAAATGTTCCTGAAATATCAATAAAGTGCAACAATATAAAGTGCAAATGCTTCTACAGCGCAGTATAATTCAGCTACAGCATCGATATATAAAGTGAATGCTACAATCCCGCCTTCAACTTTTCTAAATCAATAAAAAACTTCCAATTCTTGTCAAATTTCCTGGATGCCCCGACCCGTCTGGTATAAGCTTTTTCAAATTCTCGGGTCCTTTTCATTTTGTTAAACCATTTCAAATGCGAGGGGATTTCACTAGATTTCCAATTCTGGAAAATTAATGAACGAGCTGCAGTACAAGAAATAAATAGAAAAGTTTTCTCCGCCTCCGATAAGATCGTTCTATCTCAACAGATTCCGAATAGCACGGCCTCTGCCTCGAATGGAGCGTGCTTACCGATTATTGACTTGATATCAGCAAATATTGCCTCCCAAAAGGGTCTCAGCCGAGGGCACCCGAAAAAAATATTATGCCACCCACCTTCCCCATCTGCCTGGCAGCGAAAACACTTATTCTCGGCTCCCGGAAATCCTTTTTCCAAAGCGGCCGGAGTTAAATAGGAGAGCCATCGTGAAAGGAAGGCCATCCTTTTAAAATTTGCCGCACGCAAAGATTTATTTCCTAGATGGCATATAGCCTCCCAGTCATTCGGGGAAAGGGTACACCCAGTCTCGTGATCTATTTTAGCTAAATGGCTCACCAACACGGACATTTGGCCCTGTTTATATATTAGCCGGTACCAGTTCCCCACCCCGCTCACTCTGGCCCCATATTGAGCTACCATCAATTGATATGGGGTGTTCAAGACACCATTCATTTTTTTTTTTAAAGTGGACGATTTGTAGATATTCAAAAAAAGGAGGTTTTCAATGGCTTTCTGCCCGGGCCATTACCTCTTGCCACGATATCACCCGATTTTGAATTATAAAATGTCTTAACTCGAGTAGTCCACAACTTTCCCAATTCCTAGTATGTCTAGATCGAAATTGGAGACCACAGCTGGAAATTTCTCTCAATTTTAAATATTGGAAACCCGAGGAACAAGTTTTTTTAAAAAATGACTGGAGTCTAAAAGCCACATCCTTCAAGGTCTTATACCTGGTTTTTTGGGGGAAAGTTTAGAAGTTTTTAGTTTGCGAGTCAATTTCTTAAATCATTTTATCTAACAAAAAAGCTATCTTCAACCCCTTCAGCGTGGCGCGGATTACCGTGCTGTGCTGAAGGTTCCGTGCGCGGGCGGGGCCATGACGGAGTGGTTCCGTCATGCGCACAGCGCGACCGACGCGCATGATGGAACCGCTCAGTCATACGCATCAAAGGGGTTAATACGTTTAGATCCCATCAGTCCTGAAATTAAATCTATAAAGGCTGCCTCGTAATATGTTCTTAAATGATGCACGACTAAGCCCCCTTGTGCAGTAGATAGGTGATCCACTGTCATTTTGACCCTTGGTTCTTTCTTTCCCCAGACAAATTCTGTAAGTAACCGGAGTATAGACATTTTAATTAAAGAAACTCTTCCTACTATCGATAGGGGAAGTAAAAGCCATTGTTCCAAGAGTTTCTTAATTTTCTCCTTCATCCTTAAATAGTTCAATCTAAATAGCTGATGGTATTGGCTAGATACATATATCCCGAGATATCTAATTGGGTCCGATTTAATTTCTTGCATCCTCAAGCAAGGTGGAAGAGAATTTAAGTCTGTGTTGAGGGCGAGAACTTCCGTTTTATTTGCGTCTATTTTATAGCCGTCGATTAGCTCAAACCTTTTAAATTCCCTTAGAACCAATTCGAAATTGCCTTTATCTGGGGTCAAATATAAAATTATATCGTCTGCAAAGAGTTTCAGCTTAGCCAAGCCAGAAATTGGAGGTTTAATTGCCATATTATTACGTATTTTAATTGCGAGTGGCTCGATAAAAAAAGTGAAAAACAAAGACGAAATCGGGCAACCCTGTCTAGTCCTGCGATTTATTTTTATAGTCCCAGCTTGTTTTGAGTTAATGACTACCTGGTCCGTGGCTCCCTGGTATATATTGCGAAGCATATTGACCACCTGGAACGGAAAACCAAATCGCTCAAGAGTGAAAAACAAGGTTCTCCAATTTACGAGGTCAAACGCTTTCTCTGCATCGCCCATAATGATACAAACCGGGATTGAATTTGTATTAAAGAAATCCAAGGCCTGTATTAAAAACTGGGTATTCGCCGTCATTAATCTGCCAGTTATAAACCCGGTCTGTTCACTACCAATAGTCTCTTGAGCAGCAAATAAAAAACGCTCAGCCCACACTTTCATTAGTATTTTATAATCTGAATTCAGAAGACTAATGGGCCTATGTGCATTAACATCCGCTGGGTTTTTATCTTTTTTGACAAAGGATACAATAATTGATTCCTTAAAGCTTGTTGGAACTAGGCCATCTCCTTTTACGTAGTTAAATAATTTTTTCAAAGAAGTGATCAGTTCCCCTAAGAAAACCTTGCAGAATTCGATAAGGAATCCGTCCTGTCCACATGCTGTAGCCCCAGCTGTTGCTTTAATGGCTGCCGAGATCTCATCTGATTCCACATCTGATCCAGTCCTGTTTTCTGATAATTTAGGAATATCCATATTTAAAAAATACTCCTGGATCTTCTCCTCCTCTCCCAGATAATCAGTAGAGTACAGTCGGTGGAAGTGTTCCAGGAATATCTGGGGAATCTCGCTGCTATAGGCTACATCCAGACCTGTCAGGGGGTCGAACACTTTTGATATCATGGCAGCTTCTTGTTTTTTTCTGGTTGAGTTAGCCAGGAATTTACCTATTAACTGGCTTTCCTCATACACCCTTTGTTGGAACATTTGTGAGCTACAGATCTCCTCCAAAACAAAAAAATCCCTCAGTGCTATTCTTGCTGGTTCTAGATGATTAGAAAGTGACTGAAGTTGGAGAGCATATTCCTTTTCCACCTCTAATTGTAGGTCAGCTATTTTTAACCTCCGGGTATTTGCTTGAGCGGCCGTAAAAGCAATTATTTGACCACGGGCAGGTGCCTTGAACCCACACCAAACTGCAAAGTGCTCTGCTGTGTTCTCATTGATATCAAAGTATTCAGATATCCACTTTCTGAATTCCTTGACCCAGTCCTGATCCTGCAAAAGGAGTTGGTCCAGCTGCCACCTGGGCTGCTCCCTGCGTTCACCCCGCGAAACACCATTTCCAAGCCAACATACGCGTGATCTGAAAAAGGATTACACCCAATATCTGCCTTAAGAACTTGGATAGATCTAGACATAAGAAAAAAATCAATCTGTGATGCTGATCGAAAATGATACGAATAACAAGTAAAATATTCTTTATCGAGATTCATTTCCAGCCATGGATCTATCAATTGATATTCTGTTCTAATGGCTTCCACTATCTTTTTGGTATTAGGTTTCAATTGTCTTTTCTCAGGTCCTGTATGAAGTTAAAGTCCCCTCCAAAAATAAACTGTCCGGGAGCCCCTAACATAATCTCTTTTATCTCGACCAATGCTGAGGTATCATCTGAGACAGGACCGTAGTAGTTTATAAAATTTAAAAATTTTCCTTGCAGCCTTACTACTACCCAAATCCCTCTGCCATGTATGTCCCTATGTATTTGTAAAAATTCCCAAGGAAGTTGTTTAGAGAAATAAATAGCAACTCCTTTCATAGCAAGACCTGCAGATGCGAAAAAAACATTAGAGAAAACCCTGTGAACAAATAGCGTAGGAGAGTTATATTTTAATTGTGTCTCCTGAAAAAATAGAGCTTGAGGGTTAAAGGATATCAACCATTTTATCAAAGCACCATACTTCTTTTTGTTCAAAATTCCGTTTACATTCACTGATAGGATCTTACATTTACTGGTTTCCATTATTATATTTTTCTAACGACATTTTCAATTGTACTTTCTCGGTATCTTCTGCTCTTACTCTTTTTTTCCCCCCTGCAGTGAACCCTGAACCCCCCACTCTACCACCCAAAAAAAAGCGATCCCCACCCCTAAATGTGGAGAAACCCCTTCCAACCAGGCTGGCCACATTTCGCCCCTCCCAACTATCCTCATGGGTGTCATGGAATTACACCCTAAGTGACCCCTACCGACCCCCCACAAAACTTTTAAACATCCCATCTGACTTCCTAGGTCTATGTACAAAGTATAAGGGAGACTCCTCTATAATTTACGAAATTATTGATCTTAATACAAACCAATGGCAAAATATTCTTCATTTCAATTGATAATTGCCTATCAGTTACATTTTCTCTATCCAGCCCAGTTTGCATCTTTGGGGGACGTACCCTACATATTATGATTAGTTCAGGTAGTTCCCCATACACTTCTATATTCCAGCACCAGACCCTGCTGAAATCTCTAATAACAGAGCCTGAGCCTCTTCAATGTCTGAAAACATAAAGAACTTTTGACTGCTGAGCAATTGATGATTGCGCACCATGAGCTTTGAACAAGTGCAACATTTTTACAAATTATTTTCTCCTGCGTGCAGCAGCAGCGGTCATGTCGGAGAATATACGACACTTGTTAGTTTGTTCACAAAAAACTGTCTCTACTGGATAGCTTTTGATAAAATCCTCTCCTTTATTCGGAAATCCGCAAAGTTCAGCAAGATAGTTCTTGGTATCGTGGAATTTGGAAAGGGTTGCGCTGGGACTCAGTGGGCTCTTGTAATCGTGAGGCCCCCCTCGAACTCGGGGAGGACATGCCGTTTAATGAATGAATTTACCCATAGGATGGGTTGGGAGCCTTCTATCCCCTCTGGAACTCCAACGATCCGGTGGTTAGACCTCCGCGAGTGGTTTTCAAGCTCCTCCAGTTTATTCTCGAGGTAGTTCTTCCTTTTGGCTGCCTCCTTTACCTCTCCCATGGCCATGGTCATCTGATCCTCCAATACCGATATTCTGGCTTCTGCTTCCTGTAGTTTGATGGGAAATCCTAGCATCACTTCTTCGATTTTCCCCAGTCTCTGATGCAGAACAGCGATTTCCATTTGTTGTGTTTTTTTCATTTCACGGACCTCTACCAAGTTTAAGTTCAGCATTTCTTTGATATCTAACTGAAACCCCCCCCACAGTCTCCATATCCAAACCAGGATTGCTCGGTCAGCCGTCAGCTCCAGTGCTCGTATCTTCCACCCTTAAATCGAGCAGAGCCAGTCCAGCTTCTTGGGGCGATTGCACCTGAGATCTCGATTGAGGTTGAAGTTGAGATTGGGGTTGAGGTTGGAGTTGAACCTGGGAGGAACTTAACCTCGGCGTAGTTTTTCTCGTTCTATTCATGGGGCTTAAAGATGTTGAGGGCACTGCCAATGCTTGTGCTGGAATTAAATCTTGCTGTGGATGCCGGACTCATATAAGATCCAATTCCGAATTTCGTTGAGTTATAGTTACGTACTGATCCTTGGGAGTCAGTTCTTCTTGTGGTCCTATTAAAACCGGTCCTGAACCCAGCAGCAGAGTACTTGATGGTTTGGGGACTGAAGTTGCAGTTGGTGAGGGGGATTGTGGCATTTGTAGGGTGGATTTCTTTGTAAACAGCGGAAAATCCCTCACTCCTTTTGCACTATTTCTTAAACCATCCTGCGTCGGGCTGCCTTGTGAAGACAATGCAACGGCAGGCTCAGTCTGCTCCAGTATAACACAGACCTGTTCAGACATTGATTCGTGCAACCCCTCGCATTGTGGGGAGGTGGTGATGGAAGACTCATCTTCAGAGGTCTCGGGGGTACTGTTGAGATCAGGGGAACTAGAATTGTTGCCCTTTTCTTTCTCCTTATTAGTCCAAAGCACAGCTTTTTTTGCCCGGGCCTGACGTGTTTTGATTTTGAGGCGGGCCACAGCCGCAGCATCTACTTTACTGGATTTATTTGCAATACCTGCATCATTCTGAGGTTTGCCCATTGTTGCCCCTTCCTCTTCTTTCTCTTTTTTTTTTAAGGTAGCCTTTTCGCTTGTTGCCTTCTCGCTCTACTTATTTTTCCTCTCCCCTTTGCCAAAACGTAATGCAAGTCCTTGTAGAAACCCTCCCCTTTCATCTTCTTTTTTTTTCCTTTTATCTTCACAAAAAAATATCCAAAAAAGTCTCCTTAACACTTCATAATCTGGCTTGTATTGTCCTTCCTGCACCCTTCTCAATTATCCTGGGTGTCGCTGGAAGGCACACACCCCCTCCTCACCTCAATGAGTGCAGCCCTTGCCGTCTACTCCTCTTCTGGCCGCTGAAAGTGTTCCTTCTCCTCGTCCAAAAACACCAATGCGGGAAACCGTCAATTTCCCGGCAAACTCCCGGCCGTGGACCTCCCGAGGGTGAAGCTCCGTTCAGATCGTGATCACCAGCAAGAAAAAGCAGGAAAAAGCCACAATATCAGACCCTCAGACTCCCGGGTTCTTGGAAACGCTGGCCGACGGGTTTGCGATTAATTCCAATCGCCATGTTGGAGGGGGTGGGGCAGCGGTCCGCGGTCACTCATGGTTATCCGGAGGCGTGGTCCTCCATAGCATGCCTTCCCAGGCAGAAGTCCTTAATTGGATTTTATACTGTCTCTGAAAAAGTGCCTTCCACATCCTAGTCTAAAAGCAGTTTTTGAAGTAGACTGTGGCTTTACTAACACAAGTGTATTGGAAGGAGAACCTCCTGTAATAACAACCGTATTGACATGTGTACAATTAGTGATGGGTAAAACAGACAATAAAAACCCTGAATTTAACTAGAGCAGCAGGACCAGACAATCTCCCAGCCCTGATAATAAAATCACAGCTGAATTGGTGGGCAGAATTCTTCTCACTAATGTTTCAAATAATCTTAGAATCTGGGAAGATCCCCAGTAATTGGAAAGGAGCAATAATCAGACCGGTGCATAAGAAAGGAGATATGCATACCCCAAAGAACTACAGATTAATAAATCTATTAGATATTGGTGAAAAGATCTTCGCAAAAATAATACTAGGAAGGCTCAAAGCTTGGGTGGAACAGTACTCAATTATACCGGTAGAACAGGGGGGATTTAAAGAAGGCCATTCCACCATAGACCACTGCTTTGCCCTTGGGGCACTTGCCTGGAAGTCAATAGAGCAGAATGGGAAATTGTATTGTTGTTTCGTTGACTCCCGGGCAGCATTTGGCTCAGTGGATCGCAAGTGTCTTTGGGAATGCCTGATTAAGTATGGCATACCGGAGGGCGTACTGGTCATCTTAAAGGAACTACACACAGGAAACTGGGCCCAGGTAATTAAGGATACACCAGGGGCACTAACATAGAAAATAGTGGTAGGGAAGGGGCTGAGACAAGGCTGTGTTTTGGCTCCTCTACTATTTGCTTTATCCTTGGCCGACCTACCCGAAGTTTTAGAAGTGGAAAGAAGTGCAAGCCCTAGAATGAGCGGAAATAAAGTGGCATGTCTTTTATATGCAGATGACCTTATGATACTCGATCAAACGGAGCATGGGCTCCAAAGGAAATAAAATGTTTTTAGAGACTACTGTGAGAAAAAAGTTTTAGTTGTAAATATGAATAAAACGAAGATTTTATGCTTTGGAAAAAGAGAAAAAAAATGTAGCTGATTTTTAGGGCAAACAAAACTGGAGATTGTAAAAGAATAGAAATATTTGGGTCTCTGGTTCAACAGCGCCCTTAAATGGTGTACCCACATTGAAGCCCAAAAAGCAAAAGCTTTCTCTTCAATCTGTGGGCTTAAAAAATTTAATAAGGAATATGGAGAAATGTCCCATAGATCTATGCTAAAGGAATATGATGCCATGATACCCCCGCAGGTTTTGTACGGGGCAGAAGTCCTGTACCTAAGTGGCAAATGCAGATGGGACCAGGAAGAAGGGAAGATCCTAAAAACCTTATTGTCTCTACCAAGCTCTGCTATGATCCAGGCTGTAAGAATGGAGACGGGAACAACAGTTTGGAACATTCAAATCCAAATGTCACTGCTAAGATTTTGGAAATGCCAGGACCCCGAGGGTGTGAAGAAGGTCTCACAATGGTGTAGGGAGGAGATCTGAAGTAGTAGCTTAAAGTGGGCAAGGGAGGTAAAAAAGAAGTTCTTAACCATAGGGGAGACACATAGGGGCCGATTCCGATCCGGGTTGGAAAGCATTCCGACCGAGCCGGATCCGGAGTGTTTTCCGACTGAGCTGGAGTCCTGCAGTCCGACCAAGCAAGTACGATGCGGCCATATGCTGTCGGACTCGGTTCGGTCGGACTCCCATAGAAGTCAATGGGAGCCAGTCGTACGATGCATACATGGGCTCCCATTGACTGAATGGGTACTTCCCGGACAAGGGCGCCCCCTACAGTGGGTACGTGTCGGTGCCATCCGCACCATACATGTCTGTGTTGGGGAGACCCATGGGTCTTTCCCTGTGTCCGAGTCATAGGGTTTCGGGTGACAGGGGGTCCGACGCGGACCCCCAAAGGCAACCACCCGGACAATTTCCGAGCCTGACACTCCGGCTCGCACAGGCTGTCCGACACGTGCATCGTACTGGCTCGGTCGTGAATCGCATCCCCTAAATGTGAGTCTAATTCAGCACACACTGGAGTTAGAATTTACCAAGGGCTCACTTAGGTTTCAAGGTCAGGAACAGTCAAGGAAAAATGACTTGGAATACCTGAGCACGAAAAAATCAGTGAAAGAGTTAAGACACTCATGGGTATAAAAATCATGGTATCCCTACCTGGACACCTTGCCAAACTATGAGCTTATGTGTGAACTACTAAGAGCATGAATTGGAATTAACCCGTGGCTAACGGAGGGAAAAACAAAGGCTGAAATGTCATATGCTGATGGAATCTGTAAATGTGGCCTTGGAACTAAAAATGATATCCTGCATATATTGCTAGATTGCCTTGCGGTTTTAGCATTGAGGAAATTGTTTTTATGCCTGATTTTCTTAAAATACGGAATAAGGTCAAGAGCCCAAGCTATAGATATACTAGTAGAAATGACAAATCTTGATATAGCTATCGCTTTGGGGAACTATATGAAAAGCATAAAAGCCTTTCTGAGGGACAGATTGAAGGGGGTTTAGCAATTATATCCCTCTTCTTATTTTAGACTCCCCCACCTAGCTCAGGCAAAATATTTTAGACAAAGATACACTTCATTGAACTGAGTTGCAATGAGTTGCAATGGTGGAAAGGAAGCGGATATTGCATCTTTAAAAAAAAGTGTACATAATTGAAAATTTATTTTAATGAATTTTACTGCTATTTATTTAATTATAACTACATATTTATTATTCAGGTTTATTGGGTTAAAAAGTTGCTGCTACTAGGGAATGAGTTTGGATTCTGTACCTTTATCATGAAGTGTTTCAGTTCAGTAGTGATGGGTAGCTCAATGTCCCATCTGAAAACACAACCATGCAGGAAACACAGGCAATGTGATGTGACTCAGGCATGATTTGTTCATATTTGAATAAGAAACAAATTACCAAATCCTTGATATAAACATAACAATAGAGAAATAAGAACTGAGAGAAAGACTGCTATCCCTGGGATATTTCCTCTTGGAAATTATGCTTTGGAAGAAAAGGTAGACTTCAATCCTATGCGCTGACCATTGATTTATGGTGAGATAAGAAGTCTCTACTCTCTGTCAATGTCAAAATCAATCAAATCACAATCAATAACATTTTGCCTAAAGGTTATCAGCATAAAGAGGTATTCTTGCTAACTGAACCCGGTGTCATATTATCACATACTATACACTATACTGCTTGAGTCTTAAACCTGTTAGTTATAAACACGTTTGGAGACATTCAGACCTTGACTTGCTCACACAAGAAGATTTCCTTCTGGCTGCTAAGTGATCAGCTCCTTTGGGTGATGATTAAAGTGACACAATTAAATATGATATAAGCATGAAGATGAGTCGTTCATGGTCTCAAAGTAAAGAAATGCAGCAACCAAGTATGAATCTGAGTACCTAAGACTAAATAAAATGAGTGGGTTAGACAATTAGCCCCAGATTTACTTGCAATTTGCCCCAGTTTTGAGTTACAAGTGGTGCAAACTAGTGCAAACTATAAAATTTGGATTTACATTCCAGTATCAAACTTGTATGTGCCCGAAAGTTGCCCTAAAGTAATGCAAAGTAGCACTTGTGCCACTTTACCCTACATTGTGTCAAGAGTTGTTACCACGGATGTTACATAGATGTTCCAATGAAACCACACATGAATTTTGATGCAAAGCTCTATCTACTGAAACAACTTAGACAAGGCTTTGGCCCCAAAATGTACACCTCTGCGAGACAGATGTAACATCTTTTCTCCAAAATGTTTGAACTTTTTACGTATGCTATACAGAACAGTATATCTACAAACTTGGAAAAGTGTGTCTTTTTTGTATTGGAAGAGCACCGTCACAGACATCATGCCCCCACCTTTGAGTATAGTGTAATAGTGTGTGCATGGTGCAAGGCTGCCTAAGGAATGCCACTACAAGGGAAAGAGAAACAGTGCCTTATTTTATTAGATAATTTATGTGGAATTAATGCCAACGTCTTCTCACCCAAGAGACATTTATAGTCCTCTTAAGGGATGTGTATTGATTAAATCCCCATAAAATCTATGGGTGGGGGCGTTTCTCAATGGAGCATTCTCGTTGATGTGGACAGGTCTGAAGGGCCATGGGGATCTGATGTGTTCCCTATGGGTGCTCCAGAAACAGATTACTGTATAATATATCTTTTTTTATATATTTTTAATTTAGTGGCACGGTAAATAAAACAATCACTTCTTTACAATGAAGTACACAATAAACATAATTATTTTAAAAAATAAGATGTTACATAGATAGACAAAAATGTGACAGAGAAAGCTAGTCTTTCATAACCTCCAGATAAAATTATACAAAGCAGCAAAGGGATTTTCAGAAACAGCCAGACCCAAGAATAAAATACACTAGCACAAAAACCTAAAACGATATATGACTAAGCACAATAGTACTCCTGCTATTTCATTCCCAAGGGTAAAACAGTCATTTTTAATGCAAAAACGCAAATAAGGTCCTACAGTCCCGATGTTATGAATATGAAAAAACATGCCGTTACAAACAAAAAAAGTGCAATAGCATATAGTACGAAGATAACAATAAATTGCTACAGTGCCTGTGGAAACATGGGGGCATATTATCAAGAAACGGCGTTAAAATTATCGCCTCTTTAGCGGCAGAAAACTGGCTTGATAATATGCCCTTGAGAATTCCCTTAGAAGCCCATGTTCTGGTGTCAACATGGGCTTCTATTGTAATTCTCAGTGGCATATTATCAAGCCCATTATTGTCGCTTTAGCGGCAGCTTTCTGCCACTAAAGTGGCAATAATTTTAACGCCATGCTTGATAATATGCCCCTAAGAGTTATAAAAAGTGCATTGGCAAAAAAAGATACAAAAAAGAAGAATCTAAAGAGCGAATGCTTGAAGCCTCCCCCTCGCCACAACAACTTTCCATGACCTCATGCCACAGCAGCCCAGTTTCCTCAATTGAATGTTCTTTTTGGCATAAGCATGTTCCATTTGACTTACCATAATCATTTTAGCTTGCTACCGAAACAATAAATTGGATCTTGATGACTTCTAAACTTGAAGAATAACCTAATAATTAAAACAGCTAAAAAGCATAAATGTCTGTTCACTTCGTAAAAGTTCCCCATTATTACCCAGCAGCCCAAAAAGAACTAAGAGAGAACCTGATATCACTTTTTTTGCTAGCTGTTGGCTTAATAACCGAAATATCTGGCCCAAAAAAGGTTCCGATCTCCTTCTATTGATGTAGTACATATCAAACAATTATTAGGGACACTAGGAAAGTATTGGTTCAGGAATGGGGAGGGGGTTAATAGCTAGCAAAAAATTAAATTCTTTTAAAGTTTGCTGCTTTAAAACGTTTGTAACCGAAGTAGGAAATATCTGCTCACTGATTCGGGCGAATAACACGCCACATTGCCAATGATAGTTTAGGAAGACTTTTTGGGGTCATTTCCTCCTGAATCGTCTGATGTAGCCCCTAATACCAATTACCAAGCCCTAACAAATTGTTTTTGAAAAATTGTTTTAGATAACGAAAAGTAAATTACCATACATCAGGAGTATAGTCCCTCAATAAACTGGAAATGTGTGCAAAGCTAAGCCATTGAGCAGAGGCACTCTAATTATCCTGCAGTGCTAACTGTTGTCATATCCTCTATTTGTTGTTTACAATACTATTTAGAAATATAGCAAACCCATGTATTTCCCAAAGCTTAACTAGATGGTCAGGTACCTTTCACCTCAAACTACTACAATCATGCAATCAAAAACAAGGGTGATAATCAAATACCTTATATTTTAGACCAATTTCATTTTTTCGCAAAAGAATTTCTTTTAAAATTGTAAATCTGTCTTTTGACTCATTTCCAGGGGGCATATCAGCACCAGACGGCGATAAATATCGCAAAGCATGCTTAGCGTTTTTATATATATCGCCGCCTATCGCAGGAATTTATCGCCCGGATAACGCGTTATCAACAACGCGTTTCTCCATGGCAATAAATAATCCAGCAAAAGCGGAGTTATGCGGGAATATCGCTGGAAATCCAGAGATATTCCCGCAGCATTAGGGGAAATCTTGATGATAGGGAGATGTGGATTCAGCCACTGAATCCACCTCCCATGTCAATGATAGGGTAGCCATAAAAAAGCAGACGTACAATACCGGCGATAACAGCGGTTAGCACTGTTTTTAATATCGCTATGTGTTAGACCTGGCACCTTGGCGTAAGTTTCCCTTCCACTTTTTGCTGATGTGCCTCATTGTGTTTTGTTGGTGTTAGCTGCTCAGGGCACTGTGCCACTGCTAATCAGTGCCACAGTGCAAGTGCTCCCTTTGAAAAGTGTATACATTGATTGGTGTCCATGATTGGTTCATTTGGTTTACTGTCAGCCCCTAGTAAAGTGCACCAAGAGTGCCAGGGCTTGTAAATACAAATACCGCTGGTGGGCTTGCAGCACTGGTTGTGCCACCCACAGAAGCGGCCTAGTAAAATGTATCTAGGATCTGCCACTGCAGAGCCTGCTCGCAGTCTGGTACTGTCACGCTGACTACGCAAGTGCACCCACTTGCCAGTCCCTAAACCTTCCCTTAACTGCATATTAGTCACCCCTCTGGTAGGCCCAAGGGCAGGGTGCATTGTAGGCATAAGGTAGGACATGCCCTGATGTGTGTGGCATGTCCTAATAGTGAATTACAGCCATTTTCGTTTTTCACTATTGAAGGCTACCTGCTCTCCATAGGCCAGAATGGGCTGCTGGAATTACTACACGTTGAATTCCCAGTGTACTCATAGAGCATGGTAGAAAGTCATGTTTAGTATGCCTGAACTCAGAATAATAAAATACTTCTTTTAGTAAAGTTTATTTTAATATCCTGTGTTTGTAAATACTACTTTTAGAAAGTTAGTATTTACTGACCTGGCCATTTCAGTCCGCCTCTGCGCTGTTTGTGTGTGTTCTGCCTAGTAACAGGGAAGGAGCAGGGCTGGGGAATTCCAGGAGACAGGCTGGCTGCCAGGTGGTGGGTAGAGAGATTAAACCAGGATGGGTGGGAGGAGTACACCTTGACTCTTGAATAGACCTGTGCTCTGCCACCACAAAGCCGGCTCCGCCCCCTGTGGAGCGGCTGATGTCTCTGCCCTGCTGCTGAAAGGAAAGAGCAGAGTCACCACAACAAAGTGCTCCAAAACTGGACCGAGCCAGGCCCAGGCCCCCTGGCGACAAAGAACAAAAGATTTGTGCTTTAAAAGAAGGAGCCCTGCTCCTAAGAAATCAGATCCTGTTTGAGCCAAGACGAACCTCTGCCTGAAGGAGAAGGACCTGGAGAAGCTGAAGGAGGAATACTGTCTCTCTGCCTGAGAGACTGGCCTGCAGTGGGTGCCTGTCTGCTGGAAGGAGAGGAAAAGACTAAAGAAAAAGACTTTGATTCAACTTGTGCTTTTAAAACAATCTTCAAGTGCTTGCTTGTGAACTTGCCCCCTGATCTGCGCCCCAGGAACAGTGAGGAGAAGTGCCTGGAAACGATTCTGTGAAGCTGACTCCCAGAAAACCTGTGTGCCTCTACCCCTTTCCCAGCATCGCGACATCTGCCACCTGGGGCTACCACGAGCACCGCCAGGACCTGTCTGGTCCCAGCACCGCAAGTACCTGCTCCTCCGAGCCGTAGCTCGCACCGCAAGGAAAGGACCCTGAGTGTCTGCGCACCGAGCCTTGGCGACCCCACGCCGCCGAGATCCCCGCAAGGACCTGCGACATCCTGGTGATCTACTGAGAAGCCGTCGGCGCTGCAACACGCTAAGAATTGCCCCGGAGCTGCCTTCCCCTCCTCTGACTTTCATCGTGTGGCTGAGACCTTCTGCGAGTGTGCCACGAAGCATCGCCGCCCTCTGACTGTGAGGGACGACACCGCGACGTGGGACACCTCCCCGTGGAAACCCGAGGCTGCCGTGACCATCTCCGTGAAGACTACAGGTATTGGTGACATTTCGCGCTAAAGTACGGCTCGTACTTGCCTTCGTACGAGCCGTACCTGCCTTGGAAGTATTTTGTGACTTGCGCGCGTAATACGGCCCGTACTTGCCTTCGTACGGACCGTACTTGCATCTAAAGTATCTTGGGATTTGAGCCGTACCCGCCTTTTGAAATCATTAAGACTGGTGCCCCCTTGGTACGACCCGTACCCGCCTTTAGTTTGAACCGTACTGCCCGTGAATTTGCATCGGAAGTATCCTGTTTGACCCGAACCTGCATCTGAAGTATCCTGCTTTGAGCCTGTGAAATACCTGTGTCCAGTGCCGTAGTTCGACCCGTACTGCCCTGGTACGCACCGTACCGGTGCTGCCGTCCATGTACGGCACGTCCCTGCCACTGTACGGACCGAACAGCATTGAAACCTATTGCCGGCGCTCATGCGGGAAGCGTGAGACTTGGCAAGCGAAACCTGGATCGAGTTCGATGCGTACCTACGTAGGTACGGCCCGTCTGGTTCACTGCCGGCATACGCGTACTCACGCGAGAAGCATGAGAAACGGCACGACGTACTTAAAAAGCGGTACGAAGCGTACCTGAGGCGCTACGAAGCGCACAACATCCCCAAGAAGCTTATTTTGATCAGAACTGTGCCATTTTAATAACTGTGGACTACATTTGAGCATTTAAAGAGTCACTGGATTAGTACTTACAAGAGAACTGTATTTTAGCAACCTGCCTGCAAGAAATCATTTATATAAAGACATATATATTTACAAAAATACAGCCTTGTGTCTTTGTGTGGTGGGGAGGTGATTATTGTGTGGGACAACTTGCAACGCTTAACCTAATGCCCTCTGGAATCTAGCCTGACTGCTCGCGCCACGTTACCTAGAGGGTGAGCAGGGGTTATTTTTAAAGAGGTAATCCTACGCCCTGACTTAGAGGAAAGGGTCCCTGCTTGTCGCAAGTGCATACCTGCGCCAACCAGAGACCCCGGATTCTAACACTATGGGTGTCCTGGGCCGTATTGTAAATACGGAGAAGGACAGTTAGCGATCATTTTCCATTCGTTTTTGCAGGGAACGCCTACTTTGAATCTCATTAGAGATCCAAAGAGAGGCATGAACAAAACGGGAACTGAATCAAGGAAACACGCAATAGCGTGTCCTTGTAAATAATTAGGGGTGGGCGGAATTTGCGTAACTGTGTTACGCAATTCTCCGCGAAACGGTAAAAAATCTCCGCGAACACGCAGAAATTCCGTGAACACGCGGAATTGCTTGTTCGCGATGCTTTTTTCCTGTTCACAATTGCTGTTTGCGTGCTCGGGGAGAAATATCTCGCGAACACGCATTTTGAGAACGCGAACAAGCAAAAATTTCGCGAAATCGCGGAAAGCAGACTTTTGAGCAATTTCGCGTTCTCCGCGGAACGCGAAATTACGCGAATTCCGCAAATTCCGCGAGCGGAACGGAATTTACCGCCCAGGCCTATAAATAATGCAATATAATTATCGCCGCTTTTCACCCAAAAACGGACGCTAAAGCGGCGATAAATATATCGCCAGCCCTTGTTTATATGCCCCCAAGTTTTTAAGAAGAATGAGGACTGAAGCCCTAACTCTTTTACCATTGTTCTTGAAAAAAGTTATCGGAATAGAAGGGGTCAACGAGAAAACAAGAATGGGAATCAATAACGACAGCTTGATAATATAAATAAAAATCTGGTAAGGCCAATCCCGATTCTTTTTGCACAGTTGAATATGTGGACGCTGATGCTTCCATAGAAACTTGCAAACTAAGCTATCGATCTTGTTAAAATAACTCTTACTAAGCTTAATTAGAACATTACTAAATAAGAATAAAATAGGGGTTAAACTAACATTTTAATTAAAGCAACTCTGACTACATTAAATAAAGGTGAAAGACACCACTTGTCTAATAATTTCTTAACTTTGATATCATAACCTGACTAGGTTGAACGCTTTCTTCACATAGACCATTAATATAGCTGCTTTAGTTCCAATCACTTCAAAGTAATCTATTGCCGGAATCAAATAGTTAGTATTGCTTGCCATTGCACTATGGGGAAGAAAGCCATTATGATCATTATGAGTAAGGTTTTGAGTCACAGGAGTTATGCGATTAGCTAAAATTTTCATAAGCAATATACAGTCTGCATTTACCAAACTGATGGCTCTGTAAGCATTGGGATTGAAATAAAGGTTGTATTTTTTAAAAAAAACCTCAAAACAATAGATTATGTGAAAGAAGCTGTAATTAACCAACCGGTAATTATTCTGTTAAAAAGTCTAAGTATAAAATCTCAAAGGAGCAGGACAAAGTTTCTTGTATGTCTCAATTGGGATGCCATCAATTCCTGGTGCCTTAGCATTACCCATAGAGTCCAGGGCTTCATGACATTTTGCAAAAGGATTTGGTTCATTAATACTAACCTGGTATTCCTCTGAAAGTTTAGGAAAAGAAAATGAGGCAAGGAACTTTGAGATGGCACCCTCAAAAAAATCTGCTGGAGCCTGATAAAGTGCAGAATACTGCTTAAAGAAGATCCTTCGGATGGCATCACCATAGGGGTTGGTAGAATTTATAGCTTGATCCATCACCTCCAGTATCATATTCAAATTCGCGCTTGTTTTTGCAGACCATGTCAAAACTCAATCCACATTTCCACTCTCTTCCTACACTCTCTGGAATGCAGTTTTGTCTTTTAAGAAGAAGTCACAAAGCTCCTGTCTGGACCGGATAAATGGTTAACTAGGAAAGGAAGAGCAAGATTGTAAACTCAAACTGGTTTTCCTTTTCAACATTCTATTGTAGTCTCCTAATCTGTGCTGTGTGGGAATCAATTTGAATTAAAGGTGATACTCTGGCCCCTAAAACAGGCTGTAAAAGCCCCCACAATAGTTAGAGTAAGAGAAAAATTACAGCTCAACTAAAAAACTTTTCAATAAATACCCAAATATCACGCTTCCATCTCTCATGAGATGAAAGATATCTATCAAAGTTCCATCTCCTGTTTATGTCTTTAGTCAAGCTCATCCCAAGCTGACCAGTGACTATTGAATGATTTGAAAACCTATTCCCAAAGACATCAGAACCTAGCCTAGCAAAGGAGCAGGAGATGTTTTAAGAATCAGTCTTCGACACTGATTTAAAATGCTTTGTGAAGCAAGTAAATTGTCTATACTCTGGATTTGTGTTACGCCAAGGATCTGACAGACCGTAATTTTCCTTAAGCCTCTCTCTCAGACCCACTGATTAAGGTTTCAATTGGCTTTTATCTTTAAAGAGAAGCATCTGTACCCGAGTTCTGAAGCAAATGAAAATCACCATCCAGAAGCAATTGGCACTCCTGACTCTTGCCTTGCCTCTGCTGCTAGACAATAGTGCATTCAATAGTGCAGGCTCCAATCAGCTTAGCTTAGGTTCCATTTGATGAAAACATCTCACAACAGAGCACGATAGAAAGTGCCTGCTCCCAGTGGGGGAAATATTTCACCAAAGTTCCAGCAAACATACTCAGGGACACTGCTGCCCTGACTGAGGCAGAGATGCAGCATAAAAACAAAAAGACTGAAACGCCATCAAGAGATATTAAAAATGCATCACGGCCACAGAGAGAAAATACTTGACGCCCTGCCTCCACCTTGCAGCTGCTCTCTTTGGTGTTGCAGCTGTAGTGCCCCGTCGTCACTCTCACTGCCATGCCGGGAACAAGCCCGGATCCAGAATTGCCATTGACACTGCCATCTCCACCCCAAAAGAGACCCACAGTACAGCATCCCCATACAGCATAGGGAAAGACTCTTGGACCATGTTCGAGATGAAGGAGGGAAAGTGGAGCACAGAGTCTCAGCGGTGCATAACAGGAGTGCACCGCTATCTAATACACATACCAGTCTCATTACCAGTCACAGGCATAGCTCCCAGTTATCAACCTTAGGGAAATGGGCAAGCTTTATCACTGTAAAGATGGGCTGGTTAAAGATGACAACCTGAGCAAAACCTTGTTGTGTCACAACACAATCAAACTGTAACAACATATAAATGCTGCATCTTTTGTTACATATTTACATATACAACCCCAAAATAAAATATGCATACATTTTATTAGAACGTTGGAATGTTGGGAGCTCCATTGAAAACATTGAAGTGCTCCAGGCATCTGATGGCCGGTAGAAGCCCAGAGCTCCAACATTCCAATGTTTGTTTATAGCTGCTTCTGTGAAAAAAGATCTCACGGAGCCCGAAGGGAATTCAATCTCCTCTGGCTCAGCGAGACCTTTGTTTTACAAATTAGAACATTCTGCCTTCTAGGGGTAAAATGTTCTAATGGCCTTAGAACCCTCTGTAGCGGACTCTACTGGCATTTAAAGGCTCACTACCTTGTTAAAGGCCCTTGCCTTAGGCTCTGGCCTTTAACACTTGAGCTGGCCTTTAATGGACAGTAGACCCTGCTACGGCGGGCTCCAAGGCTATAATAGATATAGTGCTGTTCTACTCTCTGTCTTTGATGCAATGCAGTACAGCAACTTTGGTTGCTGTGCTGCATCAAATTAAGTATGATGAAGAGGAAATTACATTTAAACTTTCGTGTCATTGAGAAAACGTATTCCAACACTTCTGAGAGAAAATAATTAAATATTCATCAACTACACGTTCTAGAAAAGATGATAAAAAGAAGAGAATTTAGTTACTGCATCGTAAAAGCATGCAGAAAAAGTGTTGTTTGCATGATATTACTCGTATAAATAATATAGATTGTGATTTACTAAAAGAAAACAGCTGTATTCTATAAACATATTCTAGGAAAAGTGTAAATATTGATCTCTACCGTTATGGAGCTTATCTCTAATCATACTTTATTATGATTCGTATGTGTGTACAACTAATGTAAACTAGTTAATCATTACGATTTTAACATGAATATGATGGCAACTTCAATTAAATGTATCTTTCTTGTGTAAACGTGAGCACCGAAATAACAAAAGAGAAGTAGGTTCTACACATTCATAATTAATGATGTCTTCATGAAACTTTCATGACTTGTATTTCATACCTATAATAATAGCATGCACATAGAATGATTCTAATACATTAGGAACTAAAATGTATTTACCCGTATCTTCGAAAAGTAAAAGTCTGTCATACTGACACATATTATTTGTGAACCATACTAAATGATTTCAAGTGCATCAAAGTCATACTAGAATCATGACATCTTTATATTTCTTATGAGTATATTCTTAATAATTCTATACATTTCACATTATTAGCATGATTTAATCTAGGCCAAACTGAATATGTGAAGTTTCTTCACTTGTTGAATCTACTATTTGTGAGAGAAATCCTCAGTGGGCAAATAACATGAAACAGTGTTTTCTTTCCTCATTTCTCATGTACTGTATGAGATACTTTGCTACAATATTTGTCACAATCCTAACCAGCTGCCTGGGAAACTGCCCTCTTGAACTCACGTATGATGTTTTTGCTAAAGGCGCATTGTTGTAACATTTCATACACCGGATTGCTTAATTACTGTGTAATTGTCCCACCTAATTCTTCACATTTTGGTGCCGATTCCGATCCTGTAAAACCCGGGTACGAATGGTCGTACGGAGCGTATTCTCCGTACGACTCGTACCCG
The DNA here is from genome assembly GCF_964204655.1 of Triturus cristatus. Taxonomy (NCBI): domain Eukaryota; kingdom Metazoa; phylum Chordata; class Amphibia; order Caudata; family Salamandridae; genus Triturus; species Triturus cristatus. Next base: position 457,018,407 of record NC_140586.1, on the reverse strand, counting down.
GGAAATGCTCCTTACAAACCAGCAAGTACGATTCGTACAGAAATACCGTTTCCGTACGATTCGTAAAAAACCTACGTGCGACGAAAAAATACCCACAATTCCGATCCGGGACATCGCGTACGTGACGTCCGGACGGAGTTAGACAGCGTTCTGCGGACCAGCAAGTACGATTCGTGCCTACGTCACTCCGCACGGATCATTTTTTACGGCAGCCAAAAACTCCCGGGAAATTGAGGACGACGTGAAGAAGGAGCAGCGGTACGCGACGGACAGCCATGGACCCCATCCTACGTGTCATCCTGGCCCTCCTAGCCTACAACCTGGTGCACCGAAACCGCCGCGCACGCTGCAGCAGGTCAGCACAACACCCAGGGGCAAAGGGGGGGCAAGGGGCAGGAAACATAACCTCTACCTAATTTTAAAAATACCATATACTGTCCATACATTACCTCCAGGGTCTGGTCACTTCGGGGGGCGTGTCCACCAATACCCGCGTACGCATACCCGTCACCACTACAATGGTGGTACGGCCAGTAACCACGCCCTCAAAGAGAGGATACGGCCCGTACCACCATTTTAGTGGTGATGTAGGGGTACGTGTGGTACGGGCCGTACACACGCTCTGATGGCGTGGGTACGGCGCGTACACCTACATCACCACTACAATCGTGGTACGGGCCGTACCCACGCCCTCAGAGCATGGGTACGGCCCGTACCACCGTTGTAGTGGTGATGTAGGGGTACGCGTGGTACGGGCCGTACACACGCTCTGAGGGTGTGGGTATGGCCCGTACCACCATTGTAGTGGTGATGTAGGGGTACGCGTGGTACAGGCCGGACACATGCTCTGAGGGCGTGGGTATGGTGTGTACACCTACATCACCACTACAATGGCGGTACGGGCCGTACCCACGGTCTGAGGGTGTGGTTACGGCCCGTACCACCATTGTAGTGGTGATGTAGGGGTACGCGTGGTACAGGCCGTACACACGCTCTGAGGGTGTGGGTACGGCCTGTACCACCATTGTAGTGGTGATGTAGGGGTACGCGTGGTACAGGCCGTACACACGCTCTGAGGGCGTGGGTACGGCGCGTACACCTACATCACCACTACAATGGTGGTATGGGCCGTACCCATGCCCTCAGAGCGTGTGTACGGCCCGTACCACGCGTACCCCTACATCACCACTACAATGGTGGTACGGGCCGTACCCACGCCCTCAGAGCGGGGGTACAGACCGCATCACCCGTACCTCTAGGGCACCAGTACATTAGTGATACAAGGTGTACACACGCCACGAATGTTGGCTTAGGGCCTGGTGCAGCATATAACCAGTATATTGGGGTGTGTACATGGCCAGGACAGCAGTGTACAGCACCAAGGGTGCGGGTGGGTGGGTGGGTGTCTGCCTAGGAGTCCCAGCAGTGGACAGAGACATGTGAGGGGTGGGTGCATATCACTCCCAGCAGTGGACAGAGACATGTGAGGGGTGAGTGCCAATCACTCCCAGCAGTGGACAGAGACATGTGAGGGGTGGGTGCCTATCACTCCCAGCAGTGGCCAGAGACATGTGAGGGGTGGGTGCCTATCACTCCCAGCAGTGGACAGAGACATGTGAGGGGTGGGTGCATATCACTCCCAGCAGTGGACAGAGACATGTGAGGGGTGGGTGCCTATCACTCCCAGCAGTGGCCAGAGACATGTGAGGGGTGGGTGCCTATCACTCCCAGCAGTGGACAGAGACATGTGAGGGGTGGGTGCCTATCACTCCCAGCAGTGGACAGAGACATGTGAGGGATAGGTGCATATCACTCCCAGCAGTGGACAGAGACATGTGAGGGGTGGGTGCAGAGGAATACCAGCAGTGGACAGAGACATGTGAGGGGTGGGTGCAGAGGAATACCAGCAGTGGACAGAGACATGTGAGGAGTGGGTGCCTATCACTCCCAGCAGTGGACAGAGACATGTGAGGGGTGGGTGCCTATCACTCCCAGCAGTGGACAGAGACATGTGAGGGGTGGGTGCATATCACTCCCAGCAGTGGACAGAGACATGTGAGGGGTGGGTGCAGAGGAATACCAGCAGTGGACAGAGACATGTGAGGGGTGGGTGCAGAGGAATACTAGCAGTGGACAGAGACATGTGAGGGGTGGGTGCAGAGGAATACCAGCAGTGGACAGAGACATATGAGGGGTGGGTGCCTATCACTCCCAGCAGTGGACAGAGACATGTGAGGGGTGGGTGCCTATCACTCCCAGCAGTGGACAGAGACATGTGAGGGGTGGGTGCCTATCACTCCCAGGAGTGGACAGAGACATGTGAGGGGGGGTGCATATCACTCCCAGTAGTGGACAGAGACATGTGAGGGGGGGTGCATATCACTCCCAGCAGTGGACAGATACATGTTAGGGGTGGGTGCAGAGGAATACCAGCAGTGGACTGAGACATGTGAGGGGTGGGTGCAGAGGAATACCAGCAGTGGACAGAGACATGATCAGATGACCACAACTCCATGGGTGTATGTACGCATCCCTAATGTTCGACTATGTTGATAGTGCCATAACAACACATCACTGACAGCAGTGTCCCACTCCCATGAGGATGGATGTCTTTCCCCCACTGCATGACACAACACATGTGGGTGTGAGGACAAATGACACCTGCATACCCACCCCTGGCGGATGCAGCACAATACACACACAGAGATCATGCCACAAGACTGTATACTCATGTCAATGCCCACTAAACTAAGAGAGCCAAAGGGAACACACACTGTCACGCACATCCCAGGACTGATAGGAATGTACAGGTGCTGGGACAGCCACCAAGATGTTGCCTCTCATGGAAGGAATAGGGTGGAGTTCCCACAGATACAATGCCCACAATTGTCAGTCAGGTGTCCAAATACCCTGCAGAACAAGTACCAATTGTGTGCTAGCCTGGGATAACACACATGCATAGTGCGGAAAATGGTGAATGTCGCCATTAAGGCATTACAACATACTCAATACACAAGTACAGTGACTAGCAAGGATGGCACAGACGATGCAGCCGGAGACATTGCTGAGCAGGCATGGCCATAGTTGAAGGGATCTGTCACCAACAAAGGAAATGTAGACACAGGTCAGCACAACAAATGTGCAACTCCCTGCAGGGAAGATGTCAGGTGCCACAGAGGAAGGAACACTCCTTGGGACAATGTCTCCAAACACAAATAGCACACACGACCAAAGATACTTTGCAGAGACCTTGTGATGGCTCGCAGATACCATGGTCCACCTCATGAGCATCAGACTACAACATTTTCCTGAAACATAACACATTACCACAACCCCAACTTCTGGACCATCAGCACCCACATCAATACCTGAAATGCAATAGTGTTCAAAGTGAAAAGAAAATGCTTTATTCAGCATTAAATGAAAATTTATAAAAGGACACTATTTACAAAGGCACATGGCCAGTCCAGATCAGAAGTCCTTGGGGGAACAAATGGCCACGCGTCTCCCCTAGCTTGCCTGAACATTAGAACCCTCAGGTTCGTCGACTGGGGGGGGCATCATGTGGGGAAGGACCAGGCACCGCAGGGACAGTAGGTGTAAGGGTAGTTGTGGTGGGTGCAGGGACGGACACCTCCACCACAGGGGGTGGGGCAGCGCCAAAGGTGGAGGTCAGCTTGGCGCTGCACACTGCTGCCAGGTCGTCCAGTGTATCCCCTGCACCCGAAGAAAACACAGGCTCAAAGGAGGGGGGGTCGGAGTGATGGGGTGCAGCGCTACTGGGGGAGGGGGTGGACAGGGGGGGACTCAACTCCCCTACCCGTGGAATGCCGTTCCCGTGTGTGGGCTGGAGAGCCAGAGGGGCTGAGGCCTCCTTGTCAGATTGTGTGGTAGGGGAGCCAAGGGGAGTGCCACTGGAGGGACTGGGTAGTGCGGCATGAGGACTTGGACTGTGGCTGCGTGTATGCCTGTGTGCCCCAGACCCAGTGGGTGTGCCTTCATCCCCCTGAGTGTGCGTGCCAGGAGGAGTGCGCTTGCCCTTATGTGTTGGTGTGCTGCCTGTGTCTGGTGCGGTGCGTGCTTGGGAATGTCTGTGTGTGCGTGGGACAGGCATGGGAGTGGGAAGTGTGGATGGTGCAGGGGTGGGGGGGACGAAGCGCTGCAGGAGACTCACTGCTGCCATCAGTGAAGAGTCCATGGACCTCAGCAACATCCGTTGGTCAGACATCGCTGATGACATGCCCTCCATGTACGACACCATCTGTGTCATCATTCTGGTGTGGCCATGGAGGACATTCAGCATCAATGTCTGGCGACGCTGCAACTGCCGCAGAATGTCCACAGACTCTCCAGTGAGGGCAGCAGGGGGGACAGGGGCAGGGGGTGCGGTGCCTGGCACGAAGGAGACACGGTGTTGCCTAGCACGGACAGAAGGGACCGGAGCAACTGGGAGGGCGTGATGGGAATGGAGGGGGCGGTGACAGATGTAGTGCTGCTGCCAGGTGTTGTAGCAGCCTCCGCCCCCTCGAGGAGTTCAGCCTCGGACCCGTCAGCGTCGTAGTCAGTGTTGCCACTAGACAGGTCCTCCGCCTGACTCCCCTCGCCCTCCGTGCCACTTGCTCCCGCAGACTTGCCAGCAGTGGTGGCAGCGGTGCTGGATCCCTCCTCCACGTCCGTGCAGGTGTCTCCCTCGGTGTCCTCCGATGATGCTGTGGGCAAGGTGAAGATACAGAAAATAATCAGTCACCTGTATACATCTGACACATGAGTCCAAACAAAAAATGTCACAGTGCATATCAGGAAATGCATCATGAGTAACATCTAGAATAGTCCGCACATATGTAACCCTGCACTCTCCAGTTGGTTCACCCACCATGCCACTTGGAAACAATGGAGATTATGACACAACAGCAAATAACTTGATATCGAATTATACTTAGAAGCTAGTGTCTGGGAACAGTTGAGCACAGCAAGACTATGAAGGCATGCCACCTCTTGTTCACTGTGAACGAAACAGTATTGGTGCACCCAAGGCCAAATAAAACACCTCAATGCTGAAGGTGTCCCTACACTCTGAGACCTGTGAGTACTTTGGAAACCCAAACGAAAAACATTGCGATCCCTTGGGACTCACAACACTTTACACAATGTACATGTTTAGAATGTGTGAATGTGCCACTTTGTGAACAGAACACACATCTGCCTGTATAACAGAAGTCACACAATGAGGTGCACACAAAACTACATTTACACAGTCATTGTATGAGCTGCCAGCCGAATTCAAATAAGCCACTGTAAAGAAGAAATGGGGTATCAGTAAGTACATATACATGGCACCACGGTGGTCTGGATGACTTGACACTCGTAAGTTGGTATCAGCAACAACCAAGGACTTACCCAAATGCCACCACACTGTGGGAACATGGATATATATAATCTGAAAAACAGTCTTATTCGAACTGTGCCTTTCTTTAAAATGTGCCAGAGTGTCCACGGAAAGTGTAAAGGTACTTTCTTTTGCAATTCCCTGGGAGACATCTGTCATGCAGACACATTATTGTCCTTCACAACAAACTAGCAAAGTGAAGCATATGAAAAATTGAGACATGTTGACAAGTGTAGTGAGTGCCAAGGTACAGTACTTCTTGACTAACAACTTGAATCATGCCACCTGTCACATGGCCATCCGTACCATGATGACACAGTTGGCAACACATCTGACCCACTGCCTGTCATGTGGAGTGGCACACATGTCCAAACACAGGACAATGCATTAGCTAATGGGCCTGCAATTGTGTCGGGATAAGGAGCACCTGCACTGAGGAGACACCCTCATGGCAAGCAAGAATGTCCACACAGATGTCAGCACACACAGACCAAACGACGTAGCATCTCGACCACACACTGGTGGCAAAAATGGATGAGCATAAGCAATGTATTTTAAATTTTGACACATGCTGCAAAGCACAAACATTCAACCCTGCACAACATGACTGGGTCACTGCATGTTGAGTGTCTGTCCAGACAATTATCACACACAGGTCAGACCTGGCAAGGAGACATAAGGTTTGGACATGTAGGCCTTGCCCGCACAAACCCCCCATACCTGAGACAATGTTATTGAGACAGATCAAGAAGTTACACCTCTTAATCTGGGTTTACTAAAATGTGCATCAAAAATTCCTAAATGTACTCCACATCACCTCGTGAGGCTGCCAACACATATTTGTGACAAACAACCATCAACAGATAGTTGTACATAGACACACAGGCACTGCCCAGTGTGAGGATGCACAAGCAAAATGGGGTCAGCCTGTACAATGGGCACATGTAGCACACTTTAGATAAATACAAATGTGGCCAGGGAACAATGCCACAGAGGCCAAACTATGCTGAACACACAGAGAATGGGCACAGTGTTGGATGACACACATGATTCCGAGGCAAGGGTGTCTTAGGGGACTGTAGTGGGCACACTGCTCCATGGTCCTGGAATTATCTGACTGGAACATGAGCTACCGTCCCGGCACTATGCATATCTCCCACTCATGCACATCATGTCTGAGGCCACAACATTGGTCATGCATGCTGCAAGTCTGTTCATTTGAAAACTCACGCTCCTATGTTGAGACTCAGCATCAGTGCCAACTAATATGGACCCCCAAATGACTGAACAGGACAGGGCACAGGCAAGGTAACAACACATGTCTCAGACCCCCCCCACATGATGCAGAAAGCAATGTGCACTTGGATTAACTGGCAGCCTAGATGACCATGTGCAATAGTGATTACACACAGACCAGGGAACACATGTCAAGGAGGGGAAGGGAGGAAGAACAGCACCGTTTGACTTTGGGGAACAGGATATGCACTGCACAAATTAACCCTCGCAGTGTATCCAGACGACTGAGCACTTCCAAAAGCTGGTGAAACACAACAAACACACATGTACCTATCCCCTTCCTGCTGCTGCAACTCCTGTAACAGCCTATCCAAGTCAGGGAAGACCACCGCCAGAACACGCTTCATCTGGTGGGTCAGGCGTCGGCGCCCACCATGCTTGCGTGGAGGTGAGTCCTTCAGCTGGCACCGGGCGATCCTCCGGGTCCAGCACCGAATGTTCTGCCAGCGTTTCCTCACTTGGGCTAGGCGCAGACTGTGACCCTCCACCGATCTCACGGCGCTGACGGCCTGCTTCCAGATCTCCCCCTTGGTGTAGGCAGTTACCTGTGAGGATGACAAAGTGAGACAACATCACTACACCTGCTCCATGTCACAGAGACACACATTTGAACATCTTTGATATGTTGAACAGGGCATAGTATGCTGGCAACAAATAGCACCTTTGTCATAGGGACATTAGCCTCTGTGGAAGCCCCAATGCAGTACATGGTATTGAAAGAACACAGGTGGCATGAGGGGTGCAACACACTCCCTGATCATGGCACACACTGTGCATCACATGCAACACCAGGCTGATGGACAGCACCTCCAAGCAGTCACATGCCCCAGGCCACTGACGCAACCTCAGCAGAGTACACAGACACACACAGGCACAGATCAATCACCTACCATTGGCAACAGCGGATACAAACCTCACTCTGCACATGTGCCACTTGCCTGTGGGGTGTCACAGGTGAGGTGATAGCTCAGTAAGTCAGACACTCCGCACGGCTTGCTTCTCACATCAGATGGGTAGAGCTATTGCCTCCTCCATGCAGCTGTGGTGCAACACTCCACATAGACACTCACCCACATGACAAGGAACATTCACACACATCAATGTCCAGGGGGCGTACACATCATTTGGACACTCTCACCACTCTCACCACAGCTCCACTCAACTCACATACATCTGTGGGTACAGTCACCTGGCACACCGGGGGGGGCACTGAATCACCTCTGGACTATAGAACAAAAATGGCCCTAAGGATTGGGCAGGCTGAATGTGCTATGCACTATGCAGTGAATGTCACAGTAAGCACAATGCAAGTGAGGAGTGCACACAGGAACTACATCATGCTCTGCATGAAAGACATAAGCCATTCCCCCACCCCTGGGACCCACTCTAAACAACATTGCATGTCTGTCACACCTGGACACAATGCCAGAAGTGACAGTCACAAAAAAGGTGCACAGTCAAAGGTAGTGGAGTCAGCACTCACCTGCTCCCCTGGTCTCCCATACAGGCTGGTGTACTGTGGGAGGATGACATCCAGCAATGCCTCATTCTCCTCCTGGGTGAATGGCTGGGCCCTCTCCACAGACCTTGACATGGTGCCAGAGGAAGCACAGGCAGCAGCAGTGGTGTCGAGTGAAAGGTAGTGCAGGCAAGTGCCCTCTCATGGGTTCTGGCTGACTTATATCTGCCTTGCTGGGCTGTTTCATTTACAGGAGTACAGAGTGATTGGTCAGTCTCATTTGCATCCTACGTTTCCTCCAATCCCTTTAAACATACACCAGTGAGTGCCTTTGCATGGTTCAAAATTTGAGCATAATGTGAAGTCAACAACCACTTTGCAACATTGTATTTAGTTGCCAACTGCCTTTTACAGGCCACCTGATGGAAAAATGTGAACTTGAAAATCGGTATCCATGACAACAAGCATACATTTAGGCCCTAATACTTGTCCCTCATGTGTCCCTATGTAATTTAGCAATCCACACACAGGTACGGTGCGTTTCACACGTACCCCTACGGCACCAGTTGCACAGTGCGTTTGACACGTACGTGTACGACCAGTGTGTACACACTGGTCGTACACGTATGTGTACACACTGGTAGTACACGTACGTGTGTACGGTCCGTACACACACCCGTACTCCGGCGGGAACACCAATGTAATGATACGGACCGTTCACACTCCCTCAGAGCGTGTGTACGGGGCGATTCACAGCTTACACTGGTGATAGGAGGCGCACACGAAAGGAATGGAGGTGTCAGACTCGTGCACGGCTGTACATCAAGTCATTGTCATTGCTGTCCTTCATGTGCAGGGCCTAGGTGTGTCAGGCAGTGATATGGCACATGTGTCCTCATGTTTTAACACAATAGATGTGTGATGACCTGTGTACACATGTCATGTGTGATGGGGCAGTATGTGGCACACTTCCCCTTCCCACTTTGCACATGTGTGCATGTAGTACAAACGTGTCAAGCACTGCATCACTGGTATGGCACAGTCACCAACACCCGCAACTGTCCCCTGATGCCAGGGACAGGGACACTAACACCTGACATCTAAGTACCAGCGTGCCCCGATGTGACAATGTCCTGTGTGTGTCATGTGTTCCCATGAGCTTGCTGTTGGTGTTCCGTCAACTGCATCTGCTGTTGCTGCATCCAACATGTGTCTGTGTGTAGATGGGCATGGCACACATATACGCACACCATGCCACATGTGGATTCACACGTTACGTGTGTCTGGATGCTTCGAAGATGATTTTTTGACATGAGGACATATCTGCGCCGTATCCATGTCTGTGTTTTCGTTTTTCACGTGTACCCCTTCATCGCTATGTGTGTGATCTGTACATTTTCAATGACATGTGACCTGTGCGTCTAGCTTGCCGCCAGCAGTCTGTATGAGATGTCATCCTTCAAATGCATATATGTGGATGTATGTCACTCCTGTGATGTCTCTGGCTGTTCACTTACACTGGCCCACAGCTAGTTTCAGGGCATGTCATGTAGAACTTGACTATCAACGGGTGTAGCTGGCTTGTCGTAGGAGTATCACCTGGCTGGCATACGTGTCCTGGATGTATTGCACAGACCAGACTCTGTATTTAGCAGATGTGTAGTAGCAGTTGAGCATGTGCTCAGTTCATTGACATTGATGTTGTTATGTACTCACTCTTCGTTATTCCTTCCAATTTTCTGCAGGGCACTGCCTCTCCCCCGACCAATGCCAGACTTGGGTGCCATGAGGGAACGTGTCTGTATAAGACGTTACCGCTTCTCGCAACAGTTGATTGAGAACTTGACCGCAAAGCTTGAACAACACCTCCAACCGCGACACAGGTATCCTACTGCGTTGACCCCCAAGATGAAGGTGATGGCAGCCCTAAATTTTTTTGCCACCGGTACGTTTCAATTCACCATAGCTGATGTGAGTGGCATGTCACAGACCATGTTCAGCCGTGTCCTGCATGATGTTTTAGAAGCCATGTTGGAGCACCTGGATGAATTCATCCATTTTCCAACTCGTGATCAGTTGACAGGTGTCAAGGGTGAGTTCTATGCCCTGGGAGGGAAGCCCCATGTAATTGGGTCTATTGATGGGACACATGTGGCTTTGGTACCACCACAGGCACAGGAGGTCACCTATCGTAACCGTAAACATTACCACTCTATAAATGCCCTTGTGGTGTGTCTTGCTAACATGCTGATTTCCCATGTCTGTGCACGTTTTCCAGGGTCAGCACACGATGCCTACATCATGAGGCGTAGCAGGGTGCCAGAAATGATGCTGCGGCTGCACAACTAACGAGCATGTCTTGTGTCTTGTTGGTGGGTATACTCTGTTTGTCCTTTGTTCAGCGCTATTTTTGTATCTTACGGCATCTCCTGACCCACCTCTTTACATGATGTTTCCATGTAGGGGACTCTGGCTGTCCCAACATGCCATGGCTGATGACGCCTCTCCGCAACCCCAGAACAGCTGCAGATCACCGTTACAACAACGCACATGGGCAGACCAGGCAAGTGATCGAGAGGACGTTTGGCCTCCTGAAGAGCAGATTCCGGTGCCTTCACAAGACAGGCGGGTCCCTCCCATATGCACCGGTGAAGGCCTGCAAGATCTTCCTCGTGTGCTGCATGCTGCACAACATGGCTGTGGAGAAGGATGTGCCACTCATCCTGGATCCGGATGAGCAGGAACATCCACCCATTGAGGATGAAGGGCTTGGTCACGAGGCAAGTGAGGAATGGATGAGGAGGAGGAGGACGACATCCCGAGTCAGCTTATACGCAACTTCTTCTCCTAATGGTGAGTCCATGGGTCTGAGTGTGCACGCCTGGAGCCTTGTGTGGCATGTGTTGCAATGTGTGTGTCCAGCTGACTGTATGCTAAGTGACTTTGATGTGTGTTCAGATGTGTCACTCGAGTGATGATGTCCTTCCACACATTTTAGCTTAGACACTCAATTTTAATATAGTATGGTGACACACTTATTCCTGTAGAGTAAATGACCATGCATGCGGATAACAATCTTTTCCCTGTCTTCTTGTGTGTCTGTCATCCCCAGGTAGTATCGCATGCTGTCTGCTCGTGTCATCGTTGGCCTCCCGCTATTCCTCATGAGTATTGCAACGTGTGCTGAATCAGCGTCCCATGCACGAACATGGTGAAAAGTCTTTTTGGTTAAGGATTGCTGCACGCCATTTTGGTGTTGGTAGGTGTTTGGAATGTGTGGGCACTGCTCCTGTGCATGTTGTGTTACTATACATACATGTCGACTCACCATGGGACACATGACATGTTGCATGACTCCCATGTATTGATAGTCACCCTTCGTAACAGTCATTTGTAATGGGACTGTGGATTCTGATGAAGGCATCAATGTGTGTACAACTTCCCTCTGAAACATACGGGATGCTACGGGTGGACATAGTGTGGGACATCCCCATGAGAGGATCAATGGGTAATTGCAGCCGCTCAGTGTGCAGCAGGAGGTGTTTGGCTCACCCCCTTCACTTGTGTGCCAGTTCAATGGATTTACAGCATCTGTGTTGTGAAGGGGGTGTCCAGTGTAGGTCCCACATGTTCAGCCAAATTACCAGTGAGTTTGTTCATATTGATGCATTTCCCTAGGTGTGAACCTGAGTAATAAAGGTGTTCCTCACCCTCCAAGGTGCCTCATCTCTGTCAATGCAGGTCTCTTGACACTTTGCATGCGGCATCTCTGGCATAGTTGTCAAAGATTGTGCATATGAGTCTATGTGTAGTTTAGCAACATGCATGCAGTTCTTCAGGGATTAGAATCTCTATTGTGCATGAAGTCCATGGTTGTGTATGTATTTGGGCATGTTGGTGACCACAATGGGCCGTCAACACCTGCTGAGGGTGTGTATCCTGTGCGCAGCTCGTCCTTCAGTTTCATGGTCCGGTGTCAGTCATCTTTGGTGATTGTGCAACCATTGTCTCTGGGTGTGCCATGGGAAACTGGACACTCCTTCCTTTACATACGCTTGTTGCAGTAGTCCTTTCTGACATCCTTGTCTTTGTGCGCAATTTGTGGCATAGTTTCCAGGACATGCCGCCTGCTGCTGCGGCCCCTGCAGCAAGGGCACACAAAGTTTACAGATTCGGCAACACACACACCTCAAAGATGCTCCTCCCTTCCTCCCTCCACCCATTCATTTGGCTGGCATCAGCTTGTCTGTGCCATTTTTGCGCCCAAGCGGTGCCAAAGGCTGGACCGTCAGCACATGCAACGTGCACATTGCACGACCCTCATGTCCTTACATGACCCACATCACACTGAAGTCTGATGTTGCAGCCACCCTCCAAGCATTGTCCATCCGAAAAGCTACCGGCTGCTCTCAGGCATACCCTAGGTGCACACACGACACCTTTGCATGATGAGTGTGCAACTCCAACTGCCTACACAGCGCTGCCCCGCCTTCCAGGCCCTGTCACACCAACCAGGTCATGTCCCTCCTACTCCCCACCGGCTCCGTACACCAGCAAGGCCATGGGAGTGGGACTCAAGCCTTTAGCATGTAGTGGCATCATCTGGCACATGGCCCAGGTATCATCTCTCAGTGTGTCAATCTTCAATGTGCCCAGGTCCCCCTCTCCGGCATCACATGCGCACAGCACCTCATCATCAGCTCGTATGCCATTGACAGCCAGGTGCTCCTCACCCTCACCATAGACACAGCCATTGCCAGTTCCAACATTCAAGAAGGCATGAGATCCATTGATGAATGGCTGAACATCAGCCACCTGAGGCTGGACTTGTACAGGACTGAGGTAATCATCTGAGGATTGTCCCCTTACAGGTGGGTCAACTGCTTGTGTCCCACCCGCAAGAGCCCTGCACATGCACCCAGTGCCCATGCACACAAGATGGTGTCCATCATGGATTCGTCACTCACATTTGCCATGCTAATCACCAGCATCTGTACCTCAGGGTGCAACACACTCTGCATGATGCTCATGATCCACAGATAGATCCACTCCAGGTAAAGACAGACCATCCCCCAGGCCCACAACACCAGCCGTGTCAACTACTGCCCCGCCCTCTACGGAGCAAGTACATCCTAACTCCCGGGAAACTTGTCCACATCCAGGCTGCATGTGCACACCTCAGCTTCAACATCCCGCGCCCCAGCCACATCAACGTCCACCAGAGATAGCTGCAATGGATCACTGTGTGCTGCAGGATGACCTTCAGACTCCTCACCCACACTCAGGAGGCAGGCCACAACCCCAGACCCCAAACTAACCTTGGCCGTCTGTCATCCGAGACCCCGTTGTGCCAACTCTGTGCATCCAACCTTGCCCTGGACACCATTCTTCACATCCACCGTACTCCAGCATGCAGGACATAGTTCTCCCACCTGGCAAGACATACCTGCTACTCCCTCCACGGCAACATTCACATGAGCCATGACCTCTACGCCTTCAGGATACTCTTCCCAATTAGTCTGTCCGCACAGTAATGCATGCCCCCCCTTAGCAGCTTGAGGCCATCACGGGTGAGTATTGTGCTCCATGTCTGTATAGAATGATACATTGTGACCCATGTGTGTCCTGTCCCAGACTCAGATTCCAGGGTATGGATGGCTGGAGTTAGTTCAACACTCATGCATAGTTTGATATTTCCCCACACGTAGGTTGTGTACTCATGCAAAATGAATGCAACATGTAATTGTAGAAATTAAGATTTATTCTCGGTGGGGGGCCTGTTTAGTGTGGACAAATAGGTGCTATACAGTGTGCATGGAATCCAAAGTTCACAGGGGGAGATGGGATCCTTGTTATTTGGAGTCATCAGAGTCCAGACCACAGTGTTGGTCATCATTGGTCAGACTGTGACCAGCAAGTCCATGTGGCAGAGAATGTCATTGGATGAGGTGCTGCTGCTAAGCATGAGGGCCAGGTGCCAGGCCAGGTGACCTGGGAGATGTGGATGGTCCGCTGCCTCTCACGGTCTTTTCCGTGGACAACCCACCTTCCTTACGGGACCCTCAGATGCAGGCCTTGACGATGCTTGGGACTCTCCGTCAGACGAATCCTCCTCCTCCTCCCTCCCTGTGGCTGGTCTTCGCTAGGCCTGGGCGGTAAATTCCGTTCCGCTCGCGGAATTTGCGGAATTTGGGTAATTTCGCGTTCCGCGGAGAACGCGAAATTGCCCAAAAATCTGCTTTCCGCGACTTCGCGAAATTTTTTGCTTGTTCGCGTTCTCAATATGCGTGTTCGCGAGATATTTCACCCCGAGCACGCAAACAGCGATCGCAAACAGGAAAAAAGTATCGCGAACAAGCAATTCCGCGTGTTCGCGGAATTTCTGCGTGTTCGCGGAGATTTTTTACCGTTTCGCGGAGATTTGCGTAACGCGATTACGCAAATTCCGCCCACCCCTAGTCTTCGCCTGGTGGCACAGGGAGGGTTGCCCAAGTTGTCGGCGATCCGACGGAGTGAACGGCTTATGTCCGTTTGCACGACCAGGAGCTCAGCCAGTCTTGCCTCCATCCATCCTTGGTGTTGTTGTTGACAGGCGTGTTGCTCGGCCTGTTGGTTCTTAATCTCGTTGAGGGTCCCCACTACCTGGCTGATGCCCCTGGTGTCACGCCGGTATGTCTCCAGGATGTGGCGTATGTGTGACATACCGGTTCCCTCAGCTGGCTGGTCAGGTTCGCGCCTCCGCCTGCCTCCACTCCCACCACCCCTGCCCACACGCGCCTGGCCTGCCATTGTGGGCACATCGGGTCTACGGGACCCCTGAGGGATGGCATTTGCAGGGTTGGCTGCCTCCTCCTGGGTGGCCGGAGAAACTTGTCCCTCCAGGTCAGACTGGCTCAGTTGTTCTGTGCGGGTAGGTCTCCTGGGTGTCTCCTGGGATGTGGCAAGAATGGGGGTGGTGGTTGGCACAGATGTACCTGACGCAGGTGCTGCAGGGGCTTGGGCACCAGAGGGTCCAGGTTGGTTGGGGTCATCCACAGAGTGCTGAGAGTCGTCGCTGCCGGTGGGATCATCTTCCTGCCGAGCCTGGGCATGTGATTGTTTTCCCCCATTGTTGGGGGGAGATCCATGACGTTGCCCTGTGTGTGAGAGAGAGACAATGTTAATGCTGTTTCATGCGACATCCATGTTTCATACATGTTCTGGTTGCCACAGTTCCTCCAGGTAGTTGTATGTGCCTAGCATTCACATCAATGTTCACTTGTGGATGGGTATGTTGCAGGGGACTGATTGAAATGTTATCCAGGGTCTTTGACATGTCGCATTTGGCCTTGGATGCTTTTTTGGCTGTGGCTTGATCTTGTTGTGTCACATGTCCATTGTGAGAGTGTGTGACTCCATTGGCTGCCCCGGGGGTGTGTGCTTTTGTAAGGGGCGAGTGATCATCCCTCAGCCCGACGTTGTTCAACCTCCACATGACCCCCCTCACACAAGTGGCCCGCCACCACAACCTCAAAAACATCTCCTACGCCGACGACACCCAGCTCATCCTCTGCCTCACCAAGGACCCACACACCACCAAGACAAACATCCACGAGGGTCTGAGGGCCATCGCCGACTGGATGCGGAGCGGCCATCTGAAACTGAACTCGGACAAGACGGAGGTCCTCATCCTGGGACCCACACCCTCAGCCTGGGACGACTCCTGGTGGTCGATCGCTCTGGGGACATCACCGATACCCACCAAACATGCACGCAACCTAGGATTGATCCTCACATCCTCCCTCTCCATGTCCAAGCAGGTCAACGGCGTCTCCTCCTCCTGCTACGACACCCTACGCACGCTCCCCCGGATCTACTGGTGGATCCTGACTTAAACAAGTAGAACAGTGACACAGGCCCTCATCAGCAGCTGACTGGACTAGGCCACTGCACTCTACGCAGGACTCCCATCCACACACCAACGGCGGCTACAACGCTTCGGAAACGCCTGGGCACAACTGATCGTCAATGCCCCCCGCCACAGCCACATCACCCCCTCCTGAGAGACCTGCACTGGCTGCACATCGACAAGAGGATCACCTGTAAGCTCCTCAGCCACACACACAAGGCACTCCACACTGCTGGACAAGCCTACCTGCACATCAGACTCAGCTTCTACACCCCCACCCGCCAGCTCCGCTCCGGCATCCTCACCCTCACAGCTGTCCCCCGCATCCAATGTACACCCGCCTGCAGCAGACCCTTCTCCTACCTTGCCGCCAAGACCTGGAAGACCCTCCCAACCCACCTACGACTGACCAAAGACCTACTTGCCTTCAGGAGACTCCTCAAGACCTGGCTCTTCGAGCAGTGGTGGAACCCCCCCCCCCTCTGCGCCTTGAGACCCTGACAGGTAAGTAGCGCGCCTTACAAGTACCCTGATCGATTGTTGATTAATTGACGGTACCTGCTGGTGGGTGTGGTGTGATTTGGCAGTGGGTCTCCCAGGTGATGTATCTGTCCCACCATGGCGCATGCTGCCATGTCAGTGAGTGTGAGTTCCTGTCCTAGATTTCTGAGCTTGTTGTGTTTGTGTTCGAGTTTGCAGTTGTCACAGGAGGGCCTTGTGCTGCCTACTGTCAGTTTTTTGCCAGTCCCTGTGCATTGCGCATGGTGCATGGATATGTACCTGGGCCATATGGTCTGAGGGCAATGGTGTCTGTTTCTGAGTTGTACAATATGTTTAGTGATCCCCACCCTCCCAGCATCCCGGACATCCTGTCTTGGGTTTGTGGTTTGTGTAGGCTGGGACATGGCATGGCCTTGCTTTGTGAATGGGGCATACGCATGTTAGTGGCATGAGCGTTGTTTAGAGTGTGGTTGTGTCAGGTGAGTGCTTGGGGGTAGGTGAGTGCATTTGTTGTAGTTGGGGTGTGGATGCCATTCCCCCCATGTTACGTGAGTTGTTTGTGTACTCACCAGGCTCTCGAACTCCTTCGACTCTGTGTACTCCCACCGGCGGAAGCAGGGCCATCACCTTCTCCTCCCAGGGATAGTAATGTACCGGTCTGCGGAGCAGCCCACCTCCTGTGATGTTACTCTGGGCGTATTCCTCGTTCATTTTGCGCTTGACTGCCCTGCGCAGATCGTACCCCCTGGCTTGACATTCATTCTTGGTCCTTTTGATGGGTGCAACAGCATTCACCCGATCGACGATCCTCTGCCACAGGCTAGTTTTTTGGGATATGCTGGTCTGTGTGACCAATGTTCCAAAGAGCTGTGGCTCGACTCTGATGATTTTGTTGACAAGGATGTCCAGCTCCTCCCTTGTGAACTTTGGATTCTTGTCTGTGGGCATGGTGTGGGGTGTGGGTGTGGATGGTTGTGGGTGTGTGGGTGTGAATGTGTTGCTGTGTGTGAATGTGTAGAGGGGGTCTGTGTGAAGGAGGTTGTGTGAAGGTGTGTAAGTTAAGGTGTATGGGTGCAGTTGTTTGTGTGTGATGTCTGTCAGCAGTGGGTCTGTTGCAAAGGCTCATGGTTTGTGATTGTGGGCCCTTTTTATTGGTCCATTTGTGGGTGTGGCTGGGTTTGAACTTTTGGTGGGTGTGTTATATGAGGTGGTTGTGAGTTTGGGCCTCTGTTTGACTGGTTGGATGTGCCAGGTCAGTCTTTTAGTTGTTTTGTGTTCTGTAGACGTGTTTTGTGGTGTTGTGCGAGTCAAATTGACCCTCCTTGTGCTGTTTTACAGTGTCCTGGTTCAGTACGAGTCGTTTTTGCATATGTAAGGTGCGTCCATAGCTATGTTGTTGTACAGTGATCACATATGCAATGGTGTTGTACGATTCGTACATATGCGATGCTGGGGTACGGTGTTGGGGTACGGTGCGTCCAAGTACGGGGCTGGGGTGGGGGGTACGGGGCGTACATACGCGGGTGCTGGGGTGGGGGGTACGGCGCTTACATACGTGTGTGCTGGGGTACGGCGCGTACATGCGCGGGTGCTGGGGTGGGGGATACGGCACATACATATGCGTGTGCTGGGATACGGCACGTACATACGCGGGTGCTGGAGTGGGGGGGCACGGCGCGGACATACGTGGGTGCTGGGGTACGGCGCATACATACGCGGGTGCTGGGGTGGGGGGTACGGGGTGTACACACGCGGGTGCTGGGGTACGGCACGTACATGCGTGGGTGCTGGGGTGGGGGGGTACGACGCGTACATATGCGTGTGCTGGGATATGGCGCGTATAGGTGCGGGTGCTGGGGTGGGCGGGTACGGCACGTACATACGTGGGTGCTGGGGTACGGCGCGTACATGCGCAGGTGGGGTGGGGGGGCCGTACGACTCGTACCCCGGGCCCAAATGTACCCGGGGTAGGGGTCGTACAAAGTTTGCTCCGTACGGGACGTTTTCCATATGCTTGTGTATTCGGGACGCCGGTACGGATCGGACTTCAGTTTTACGACTCATACGTAATCTGTCCGGGGATGTCTCATAGACTTTTCCCGAAGCAATTCGTATGTATTTTTACGGTACGAATCGTACTTCGCCGTTTGTACGGGACTTGTACGACTCGTACGTAAAAAAATACGGATACGAGTCGTACGGGGAATAATTTTACCCGATCGGAATCGGCACCTTTATATCTTCTTTATGTTGCCTGATACACATCCTATACAGACTGATCAATGGACTGAGTGGTCTGATCAGATGAGCAGATCCCACGAGGTGTCACCCCCAGAACCTAACGGATATAATATTGCTTGGTTTAATGGGCAGTGAGCGGACAGAGCGAGCAGTTCTTGGAGCTGAATGGTGACGGATTGGCTGTTCACTATTTCTTTGCAGGAATTTACTTGGCAAAACTTGGTTTGCCTGATGTGGAATCACCTGTGGTCCTTTATGAACTGGCACATATGCTGTGTGTACTTAGTGGTCTCTTCATTCTTGGGAGACTGCATGCACTCTCATATTTTATGTCCCTTCCTGAACTCTTGAGATTTGGTATCTTTTCAATTATCCTATTAGATTTTAAACAAACTTGACTATAACCTGAGTTGTTGATGCATTTGTTTATCTTAAGTTTGATAAACTAAACTAAATTAACTTATTGACTGAGTTATCATGATTTGTTCCTCTTCAATTGAATGTGCATTTCAAATTTGTGACAAATGACCTGAGGAGATCATATTAGAGAGATCTCAGAACATCAAATACTAATGCTGTTGTTCTGCATTGCTTTAACAGAGCTCCAAGTGTGTATGATTTTGGCTTGTCTCAGTTTCTTCAGGAGATTTGGGCTTGCCGTGAAAACCTTTTAACTTTATAGTGTTGTCTTGAGAGTAATCAGCATGAGTCAGATTTCTAGTTTGTAATTCAGTCATCTAATTCCTGGTCCTCATTGGATGACTTTTGTAACTCTTTATATCCAACCCCTCTCGGCACTGTTCAAGATCCATCGGAGGACCAAGATGGAGAAAACTAATCATTGACAGAGAATAGAGACAAACATAATATGGATATATATATCTAAGAAAACAATAACTGATATGGGCCTAGTAACTCTACAGCAAGCATCTCTGACCCCTGTTCTGTCAGAGTCTCAGGACCATAAAAGACTCTGCACCATTGTTATTGCCGTGGGACTCTGAGTCTGGCGATTAAAACAACTTCAAACCAACCAGCGCTTCAATGTATCAGCACAGCGCTTCATGCTGTTTGAATCCTGGCATGTTTGGAGAAACACTGGCGCGCAGGCATTTTCATCAGGATTGAGCATCCTGAGTGGTGAAATTGATATCACAGCACCAACGAATGGCTTTGGCTTGAACCCCACCCGTGTGCCTGGGAGGAATAGAGGGAGAGGGCTGGTGACTGGACCAGGTTCTTTAATTCGGTGCTGCAGCACCGATGATCGCCTTCTTCCTGATCCCTAGCATGTCGCACAATAACATGCTCAGGCTGCACAGGCAGTGCGGGCTGACCCAGAGTACCGCCTTCTCAGGGACATGTCGCTAAGGTAACCGGACAATCCAGGAGACCCCAGCCGATGTCATTGCTGCTGCAATCTGCCCCCAGAGGGCAGCCTAGTTTAAAACCCACTGACACATCTGAGGGAGCACTGCCACAGCACTATTTTGGAGAGTTCCCTCTAGTCAGCAAATGCCCCCCAAGAAGGGCCTGTCCCCACAAGGAGCACCATGGGTGAGTGGGGGCCCAGGAGAGTAGTGCAGGCATCCAATCCTTCATTCACGGGCAACTCTGTTTCTTTTGTCCACGAGGATGAGCCCGGTTGGCCACGATGGGCTCCAGTCTCACCAGCATGTGGAGGCATTTGTCTTCTTTTACGTGGCAAGGTGGAAACCCCTGTTGTAGACCCCGAGAGTGGCGTAGAGGTGCCATTGAAAACTGAACAGCCTAATGTGAATCCAGTCTCTTTGGGAGCCCACAAAGTTACTGTATCAAGTCTAATTGGAGAGCAGGTGCTCCTGTGCCCTATGTTTTGTTCCTGATGTACTCATTTGCAAGATTACTGCAACATGTGATTGTCTCTAAAAATCCTGTTATATGGCCATTAGGGTCATTGTCGACATTGCTAAGTTAGCATGAGCTCTGCTGCCATCCTGCTGCTTTTGCACACGTTACTACATGACTTTATTTTGCAAGACTCTGTTTGTGCCTTTCACATGAGAACTGTCTGCTTTCTGCATTCTCTGGTTGTCCCTGGAGTTTAGTCAGAACACGATGTGCAAGGTCAATAAACATTCCCCTTGTTATTCTGTTCTGGTCAGTCCCTAGCACCTAGACAAAACATGCTAAACACAGCTGCACTGTTGGAAACTCATGCATTGATATTATAGGGATGCATGTTGTTCACACACACACTTGGAGAGAGACCTTTCCTTGCAGAAGAGCTATGCTGTTCCTATGATGTAAACCTTCCATCTAGGCTCTAAGGTATGGGGTCTGCTGACAAGGCCCAGAGATCTTCCTTTATATAATAAACCACAACTTTCCAAGGGGAGGGTGGTTAGGCCTTATTGTCCTTTTTCCACTGACTGTATATGATGACATCCCCCTTTATATTCTATTGCATTGTAACAATGCTAACTGTTTTAGGTTTATGCATTTTGCTGCTGGTAGTGGCTCCTATACTGCTTTATAGAGCATGATACTTAAAATAAACATTTTGAACTATACAGTGACTCTGACAATCCTTATTGTGGACAAGCTTGAGTGAGTGAGCAAAAAGGTATGTCTTGCTTCCATGATTCCTGAGAGAGTCGGGAGTGTTGTGTTCTGGGTTGTCTAATCATTTGTAGCTTTGTGATTATGTAGGAGAATGAATGAGACACTATAGCTAGTCAGTTTGGGGGTTTTGGGTACTAAGGTGGTAGGAAGGTACAACCCCTATGCACTGACGGACTGTTTTCCTGCCCATAGTTCTGTGTATGTGCAGATTCCCCGCAACATGGCGCCGCCAACGTTTGGTCTGGTTCTTATCTGTGAGACTCCTGAGTATTGCTTGTGCTTGTCCACAAACCCTTCACTTCCATTTCCAGAGACAGCTGTGACAGTGTAGCCTCCTATATTGTGACATTTTTCAAGCTTGAATTTTAAAAGGTCTTTCTTGTTTATGTTACCACGTTATTGTGCTGCCATGCATAGGTTGTTTTAATTTATTATTGGAAATGGCGATTGTTATTGGGCCTCCTAACCGCGCACCACTCAGGGCTTATTTGACCCAATATGGAGTACCTGATGCTGGTGTTCCGCTTATCTGTGTCGTAGAAGCGGATTCTGCATTCTGCTTCGAGGTATTATATTCTTGGGCCACCTTTCCGGCGGTCGATGGAACAGATAATTTGTTTCACGAGCATACTGCCAACACGACTCAACGGGATTATATACCTTACAGATCTCTTGAGGTTCCACTAACAGCTTGGCAACACCAAATATGGTTTAATTGTGCCCTTCCTCACCCTTTAACACCGGTCCGTTTAGGCCCCTCATCGATAGATATCTCACTGCTACAGTCACTGAGCTCCGCGTATTACATACTTCGTTAATACGTATACATAGGGCTGTTATTCAGTTCATGTCACGCAACTTCCAGGTGGGTCCACCTGGAGCTATTGAACAACCACCTGCACCTGGTGGTGTGACCATCAGTCCCTTAATGATTAATTCTGTGATGGGCAAGCGTCCGCAAAATAAGGATGAACTCCCTTATTGGCTTGCCGAGAAGTTTGGACAACTCAAAACTGTTTTTCCAAATACCACACCTGTGGAGAAACACAGGATTTTGACCAAGAGTCTGCTTAAAGCCCTGGTTCCCGAATTAGCTGATTGTAACACTTGGGATAAAGTGTTTGCAGCGGTGTATTCGATGTGTTTCAGCACTCCCTCGATGACCGTACTCCCTTCCATGATAAAGTGTGTTCAGGATGCACATGGGGCTGAAGCGGCCCTGGAGTTGGGAATGAGACTAGTGGGTGTGTTCAACATTGTTTGAGATATGGTCCTTGCTAATATTAAGAGTGATGCTGTAAGCTTACAAGTGGCGCAATGCTTGGAGGATATTGCAGATGCAGACAAACAGCGCAAATTGCCAATGATTATTGCTAAAGCTTATAAAACCTTAGGGCGCAATAGTCTGGGAATCAAACCTTTTACTCAAACGCAGACGCAGGCACAGACTCAACAAGAAGCCCAGACTGATAAAGATGGGCACCTGTTCTTTCCTAAAAAGAACTGGAGAAATAAAAAACAGGGGCAGCAACAGCAGAACCAGGGTTTGCGTGCTGGTTCACCATCACCTGAATCTTCTGAGCATACTTATGACTTGCGCGATCGTGCCAAAATTAAGACTCCTGATAGATTTCAAGTCCCTGATCAGCGCTCTCCTCATTCTTTACAGGACACATCGGACTCTCAAGTCGGCAGTAGGGAATGCCAAGATCGTGGAAAAGGTCTGACCTCACAGCAGGAACGAGATCAACCTCGTCAGTTTGACATTAAAGCCAAACAAAACGATCTGCCTCGTTTTAGACCACCGTATCAGAAGAAGAAAGTCGCCGCTTTAACAGCGAAGTATGCCTCAGACAGTGAGAACGGGTCTTCTAGATTGGACATGGGTGGTGACTCTGCTCGACAGCGCGGTGGAGGTTACCATAGCGGGGGAGGCACTGCGTCCCTGTCTAGAGGTGAGAGCAACTAATACATTCATTACAGTAGAAACAGCAGATACATGAGTTGCCACCCGGATAGACTCTATGAAATTGTCTTCCAAATTGAAGGTGATATACAGCGTACAATCACTACGGTTTTCTGGGAAAATCTAACCTCTTCATATGACATTCGGTTGGCAGACCCAGATTGACCACCACCGTTTGTGCTAGCCGCTCCTAGAGGCGAGTTTTCCATGTTACGTCCCTGAGGAACAGGCACAAGCTTACACATCTGAGTGGGCTTTGGCCCTAGCCCAGGCGGTGTGCCGTAATCAGGTGAGCTGAGATACAGATTCACCGGCACATGAGATCCCGTTACAGTGTATGCCACAGACACAGCTGCAATATCTAATCAAACGAGAAGCTAAGGCTCCCATTTGTGACATTCTAACTCAGTTGGAGTATCAAGGAGTGATTGAATCCTGCGTATCAGCGATGAATAATCGTCTTTTTCCAGTATCAAAACCTAATGGTTTGTATCGCATTGTATTAAATTATCGAAATTTGAATAGTCATTGTCGTACATTTGCAGTACAGAACACACATAGCTCTGTGCTAGTGAACAGTCTTATTCGTAAGAAATACAAAAGTACACTGGATATATCCAATGGTTTCTATTGCAACAACTTGGCTCCTGGGAGTGGTGACTTGACAGCATTTACTGCAGTTGGGAATCAGGAAAGATTTACACGTTTGCCTATGGGGTATAAAATAGCCCTGGGGCTTTCCCTCCACATGTAGTGTCTTTGTTAGACAGCATAGACCCTGATGCGTTCTCGTATGTTGATGATATGTATCTGACCGACAATGAACTGATACCACATCTTGTCCGTGTCGACCTCATTATTTTGTCATTTACCGACTATGGATACAAATTCAATTTTGCAAAATCACACATCACACATTTTGCGGTGCTCTTTTTGAGCTATGAGCTCAGTAATGAAGGTAGTGGGTTAGCCCCCCACTTTCTGGAGAAATGCACACAATTGTGACCTCATTCTACATTGAAAAAGCTACAGTCTTTGCTGGAATTTTTACATTTTGGGAGGACATACATTCCTGAATATACCCAGCGTATCAAACCGCTATATGCATTGATACAACCACCATATTCTTCTACCAGCTAGCTCCTGGAACATACCTCTATTCTACACTCTTTGCAATCAGATTTGCTTGCTACTAACTACTTGCTGACATGTGACAACACCACAAACCTGGCGTTCAATGAGAGAGACACAGTGCCTTTTGCATACAAATCACATTTATACACAGCGGCTGAAATGCGATTTTCGAATGTTGAAAATGTTTTGACAATGGTCCAAATGGCGATTCTGAAAGAACGCTCGCTGCCACAGGGAAAATGCATTCTCATGGTCATACCTCTCCCTGCTTTAGAAGTAGTGACTAAGGCAAGTGTACCAAACTCTAAGGCATTACATCCCCATCAGATACAATGCGCTACTTCTTTAACATCGGTTGATGTTATGTTCATCTTTGATGATCACCCTGCTCTTCAGACACAGGAGTTTTTACAGTATGAACATGTTCATCCACCTCTACGGTCGTTGCTTCCTTCTGATGAGTACAAATGTATCATCTATACCGATGGCTCGGCCAACCGGCCGTCGGTTCCAGAAACACTTATTCAGCGGCTTGCGCTATTGTGGCTGATTCAATTGTCAATCGAGAATTTAAGTCTTCCATAGTGCACACACAAGCACTTGGAGACTGTACAGCACAATTGGCGGAGCTGCATGCTCTCAAGTTTGCTGATCCTAATGTGAATACTCTTATTGTATGTAATTCTTACTACTGTGCCCAGTCTTTTAATGACAACTTAATCTTTTGGTCACAAAATGACTATAGAGACTCTAAAGGCAGCGCAATAAAGCATAAAATGCTTTGGGTTTGAGTGGCGGAACTTAAAAAACATCTCCCACTCACACAGATTATCCATACTCTTGGCCATCAGCGTGTGGGAGCACATGCTGTTAGTAGTTCTTTGGCTGATAAAGCAGCCAAATCTGCAGTAGCCGCATGTTCTATAGCAGTAGTTACAAGGTCCATGACTAAGATAGATAATGACAATTTGGCAGCGATTGCTGCTGCGAAGGATGGAACTGCTTATCCGCAGGGCTTCCCTTTGAAGTATTCTTATCATTTATCTCCTGAACAAGTTCCTTATGCTAAAATTCCATCAGTTGGGGATTGGCAGATTCCCAACAAGGACCGTAGACTTTGCAGTTCACGAAGGCATGGCTTCTGCACATGCCGGAGTGTCTGTGACAGTCTCTATTTTACATCAACGTTACTGGTGGCGTAGTTTATATAAACAGACCTGTAAGGATGTACTTTTGTGTGACATTTGTCAGCAAATCAAACCGTCTATGGTCCACACCCACCACAATCACAGCTATATATATCCAATCAGCCGTTTGGCTGTGTGTATCTTGATCACTGCAGTCTGTTTTCTTCTGATACTGCATATGAATATATTTTGGTTGCAGTTGATTCATGCACTAGATTCCTTTGGCCACAATGCAGTGCTGTCGCTCAAAATGTCATTAGAGATTTGCGTGTCTTTGTCGGGTTGTTTGCCTGTGGCGCCTTCAATTCCGACCAAGATCCAGCATTCGCCTCTAAGGAGTACAAGGATGCTATGATGTCAATGGGAGTGCTGATGCAGTTTTCATCCCCATACAGACCTGAGGGCAATTCCATAGCGGAGCGAATGAGCCGTGACTTAAAGCAATCTTTGATAGCTAGGATCTTAGGTACTGACAAAAACTGGCTGGCCCATTTGTATGGGGTTCAACGTGCCCTAAATAATCTCCCTAGAAGATCTCTGGGTGGGCGGACCCAATACAAAATGCTCTTTGGCATTAAAATGTTTGTGCCAGACCTTCATGGTCTAGACGTTGTGGCGGCTGCTGCAACCTTTGACGTAAATAATCATTCTACCATGTTACAGGACCTATGACAGCTATGAAACTGAACATTTACCCTCTTCCAATGATGCAGCACTGCTGATTCCGATTGCCTGCTGGCTTCCTAAGATTGGAGGTCTGGTACGAGAAAAGCTGGAGAACAAAAAATAATTTGGTCCCTCTTATCATGCACTGGTTCCAGTACTTGGACTGAAGGGTACTCGTACAGTCATTTAACCACCTTTACCTGCAAAGACAACAGATACATCTCAGTGAACAATGTCAAGTTACACCTTCTGGGCAATTGTGAATAGTGTCACACCTGCAGTTTCGTGCAAAGCTATTTCGATGAATCCGGTGACTTCATCCTCTTCCACTAATGACCATGTAGTTGAGAAAGAGATGGAAACTACTGTTGACCTTTCGCCTGTTCTGCCTCCATCCTCTTCCAACGAAGACGTTGAGTATACTTATCCTACAGATGAGTCCCACAGTGAAGTGCCAAACAGTTCTCAACAACATCACGCTGATGCTGCCCTACCACCTCCAATAAACATGGGTGAAAGTGGTTATTTTGGAGACCATGCCAGCTTCTCTTATGACTCATCCTCCTCGTCTTCCACTTTGGCACGTCTACCGACAAAATTAGGTTTTTTTCATCTCTTGGTTCAAAAAGCCTTACCTGGTTCCCCCGTGGACCTACATCTGGTTGGTACTTATCCTGATTTTCCTCTTCATGTGGATTGGATTTGTGACAGTATTTTTCTTACTGATCAATGGCCATTATTTGCCAGAACGCTCTGCTGTGAACTTGGTCCATGGAATTCTGGCACCTTATACATCATCCCATATCATGAAACCTGATCAAACTCTTGTGAACATTTCTGCTTTCCCTGTTGCAGATGGCATAGTTTGGAATAAAGAAGCTTTCGAAATTCACGGCCCGATGGAAGTCCTTAAGATACCATATGTGTTTCGCGTCTCCATAGGAGATGTGGTAACAAAGGACATGCATTCTGATGATTGGGATGTGCAAGCTGTACATTATTTTTTTTCTGATCTAAAGTATTATGCTGCTTTTGAAGCTGAAGATTTATATTTGAATTCGGACAATTATGCAGATTTTTTTCTGTTATCAACATTATCGGCATCATTTCTAAGCCTGGGCAAAGCACTACGCTACGCTCGCGTAGTTTGCGAACTTTGCGCAATTCGCTCTACGTGAATTGCACGTAGCACAGTGCAAACACGCGTAGCATAGTGCAGCTGTCATTTTTTGCTTGCTCGCGGTCCTCAACGTCAAGTTGGAGACCGCGAGCAAGCAAAATGACATCCGGGCAAGACTTTTTCCTCATTCGCGATCAGCAACATCAAGTTGCCGATTGCGATTGTGGAAAATAAACCTCCCGGCTAGATTCTCAATGCGGTGAGGTCAGGTTTCTCATTGCGAGTGGTCGCGTATGCTCGCGACCGCTCGCGATGAGAAACTACCAGTCCGTGTTGAGAAAGCTGCTGCTCGAGTAAAATCTACTCGAGCGGCAGAAAATTACAGCTCGCACTGTGCAAGATGCCGCTTTCAATGATTTCACAGTGCGGGATGGTTGTCTGAACTGTGCAATCATTGAAAACGGCATCTTGCACAGTGCGAACAGGGTACTACGCAGTTTGCGAAGTGCTACGCGTAGCTCGTGTAGTGTGAAGTGCACTTTGCATAGCTACGCGTAGTGCTACTTCGCGAACTATGCCCAGGGTTAATAATTTCTTACACAAAACAAACACGATACAACCTGTTTTTAATTTCACGCAATAGGAAAATTGCCCATTGGTTTTAGAACTCCCATACAGGTGAGTTCTAAAACCCTTAGAAATAAGTTCACCTAGTTCACAGATTATAACACGTCCAATCTGGAAAAATTTGAATATCCAATCCATCCCCTCAGTAACGGAATGTGACAATTGGTGCGCAAAAAGTAAATATACGATTGATGTATTACAAGCTTTGTTTCGAAATGACACTTTCTGAGATTGACCAATCTGGATGGTTGGTGTGGCACACAAGTTCAAGTGCATGTCAACTGCGTTCTTATAATGTAACACCAGGTTTCACACAGATTCGACCAGATCCTTGTTTTCCAAATTCACATTCGGTCACCACATACTCGGTGCGTAAATTGTGCCAACAATGGTTGAAATATTCGAATTTGTCGTCAGTAAAACAACACTTGTCACTCTTGTCGAGTGACATCAATTTGGCTGATTTAATCTAAGGTCCTAGAGCTCCTAGAACAAAAAGTTTTATCTATGCAGCTTACAATGAAGTTTGGAAACTTTCGCAGATGGAGGCAGCTTTTTGTCTGTGTCAAATTGATCAAGCAAATTTGGAAAAAGTCCTTGCTGTGTTCGACAATAGCATCAGTACACTGTCTTCACGCATTTACACCTTGGATAATATTGTTTCATCCATTATTGATATTGATCAGAATGATGTATCTGTGTTATATCATGGTCAAAATCAATTACGATCAGTTATGCAGTTTGCATGGACGTTACAGACTCTCAAAATGGGAAAAGTCCCTTTGGATTATTTAAATGTTTCTGCTTTGTTTTTACCTTTTAATCTGACTGATAAACAGAGATTTATGTCCATGAAAGACTTACATGCTATTATATATTGAATGATTGGAACCCTTGCCATTCTCTGTGGGGGAGACAGATTCAGTGGTTTGGTTAATTCATTGGGTTATATCTTCTAGCTGTTTCAGTTTAAATTATGTATGAAACATTTTTCGGTAGGCCGCTTTGAACCCCTGGGTAGTGTATTTCTCCATGAATTATGGTTCCTTTCTTTCACTTACAGATGTCAACAGGAGGATCAGAGTGTTTTCCTAACGGGGGAGGATTGCGATTCCACAGTAGGGCATTCCCTGGTTTGTAAACACAGTAGGTTAAACGGCGCTTGTAATGTATCTGCACCTAATCTTGCTTGTTTTTTTAAAGGAACTCCTGTCCCAGCAATAATTTCCACTTTTACCTTGCTTACTAATGTCAGTAATCTTATTTTGAACAATCACGACTGCTGTGGTTTACAGGCAGGACTCCTGTATTTAGTAACAATTTTAAAACGTGTTACTTGTTGTAGCAATGTGCTTTTTCCGCCCTGCATGGGAAAGTAGATAGCTCCATTTAGCCTTCCATTCCTATTTTGAAAAGTGATTTCAACAAATTAAGTAGGCTCGAAGCGCTATTGTTTCAACAAGAAGTGGCCCTCACTTCAGCTCGAGAGACCTTCGTAGTTGCAGGTGGCTAGAACACTAACCACCCACTTCACTTTGGGGAGCTTATACATCAAATATTTAATGCATCTGATACAAAAGGCCGTGCTCATTTTGTAAAACTTTTCGGATCCGGCCTTGTGACTTCTTTTCAGATGCTATTTGGAGTAATACCAGCTTTTATTCATTCTATCATTTCTAGTGTCTTCGAAGGGTTACCTTTGTTACTGGCGCTTGCTGGTGGAATTCTGATCCTTCTGCTCCTGCTACGCAATGGCTGCTCCTCTTATGGTAATGCACAAACCAGGCCAATTGCAACTGTACCGTGATCGAATGCAACAACTTTTTGGATGCTTGCCATTAGCAACGCTTAGCATGAGTTATGGATTAACTTTTCACTTTGCCTACTTCACTTGCGTGCAACCTGTGTTCTACTGTCAGCGGTGCCCCTTCTATCTGGCTTTGGATTTATGCCTCTCCAATACGTCATGTTGAGACCCAGATTTCTACCAGTTAATGGGGCCCTTAGTGGCCCATATGCAGGCTTGTTCTGGGGATGGCCATATGGCGTGTGCGGCTGCACTTGGGCTGAATGAGATATTTGCGCGGCTGCGCAGAACCTCTTGCAACGGAGTTTCATTGCTTATCACGCAATTTGTCTGGATATGCTCTTGGAAGCATCACATTACGAGGAGCATGTCTGCTCCTTCAACATACTTAACTGGATGGCATCCCTTTTATCTACTAACGATAGGAATGACCTTTTTGGAATGAATTGCATTCTTAAGTTCACGTACTTTGATGGATTTTCCACCCTCTTCTTAATCACATTTTCCTTGCAACAAGAACATTTTGAACGACATACATCATTTTTTTTTTTTTTTAAATCTAATTTGGTTTTTTCAAAAGCTTTGAAACTCTCCTTCAATTTGATCTCTGTTTTGGGCTTTTGTCTATATACTACGACATTACCAACTGGAGGGTGTTATGTGGCCGTTAGGGTCATTGTCGACATTGCTAAGTTAGCACAAGTTCTACTGCCATGATGCTGCTTTTGCGCACATTACTACAATACTTTATTTTGCAAGACTGTGTTTGTGCCTTTCACATGAGAACTGTCTGCTTTCTGCATTCTCTGCTTGTTACTGGAGTTTAGTCTGAACATGATGTGCAATAAACATGCCCCTTGCTATTCTGTTCCGGTCAGTCCCTAGCACCTAGACAAAAAATGCTAAACACAGCTGCACTGCTGGAAACTTGTGCCTTGATATTACCGGGATGCATGTTGTTCACACACACACTTGGAGAGAGACCTTTCCTTGGAGAAGAGCTATGCTGTTCCTATGATGTAAACCTTCCATCTAGGCTCTAAGGTATGGGGTCTGCTGACAAAGCCCAGAGATCTTCCTTTATATTACAAACCTCAACTTACCAAGGGGAGGATGGTTAGGCCTTATAGTCCCTTTTTCTCTGTCTGTAATGATGACATCCCCCCTTATATTCTTCTTGCTGCTGGTAGTGGCTCGCACACTGCGTCATAGAGCAAGATAGTTAAAATAAACATTTTGATCTATACAATGACTCTGACAATCCTTCTTGTGGACAAGAATGAGTGAGTGAGCAATTCCTGAGAGAGTCGGGGGTATTGTGTTCTAGGTTGTCTGTCTAATCATTTGTAGCTTCGTGAATATGTAGGAGAATGAATAAGACACTATAACTAGTCGGTTTTGGGATTTTGGGTACTGAGGTGGTAGGAAGGTACAACCCCTTTGCACCGATGTCCTGTTTTTCTGCGCATAGTTCTGTGTATGTGCAGAATCCCCGCAACAATCCAGCATTACTTGCAAGGTACTTATATGATTTTTTTTGTTTTGGCCTTGATGTGTTTACAATATAGTAATCTGTTTTTATAAGCCCAGTGTGGAGTGTATTTATTTTTGTGGTGTATTCATTGCATTACTGTGTGTGTGTTGCACAAATGCTTTACAAGTTGCCTCTGTAGATATGCCTGCCTACTCTGCACAAAGCTACCAGAGGGTGCGCACAGGTTATCTTTGGTGTGTATCTGACTTCCCCTGATGTGAGTGGTGGGTTCTGCCTGACTGAGGTGCATACCTTAGCCAAGCAGAAACCCCATTTATAACAGGGAATATGAACCATTAATGCACAGTGTTCGATCCATGTCAAATTTGTGACATATCTCTTTAGGAAACAGGAGAATATTTGGAAGGAAGAAAAGGTTCCATGCTCTCGAGGAGAGAGTGTGGAGGAGAGTAGTATCTGCCTCTTAATGTTACCCCCACTTTTTGCTGCTGTAACACTGTTTTTCGTCTGGCTGGGGCCCTGCTATTCAGGACCCCAGCCTAGCTACTTCCTCTTTAAATTGATTCCATGTACTTTAGGTACACTACAGATTGGATTCTTGGGCACCCTTATAAGTCCCTAGTATATGGTATATTATGTACCCAGGGCATAGGTACCCCAGAGGCCTACCAGGGGCTGAAGCATATATTATGCCACCCCTGGGAAGCCCTCCAAAATGACCCCACAGGTCTGCTACTGCAGCCTGGGTAAGGTGGTGCATGCACCCCTTACAGAGATATAGGTTCACTATATCTCACCTATCACTGCACATAGTAACCTATCAGTCATATGGCAGGCCTTATCAATCCTGAAAGCAGGGTGCTTGGTTATATGTGAGAGGATGACCAGGCATGAGCTGAGCCCCTCTGCAGCCTTCGGAATCCATCCTCCGGGGTTGTCAGTAGTGCAGCCTGACCATATACTCCTAAGTGCATTATAACCAAATGGTAAATGCTAACTTTGGACTGGCTGCACAGAAACATGTTGTGTTTGGTATCAAACACCTGGTGTGGAAGTATGATCCCACCCTTCTAGAGGGAGAGACTAGACAGCACCGGTATACCCGGTACCAAATTAAAAGAGCCCTGGCATGACAAAATGGATGCTGCTGATACAGACACGGGTCTGGCATCCTGCTGCTGACCAAAACTCCGACAGGGGAGGCATGGACAATAGGTTTCCTGTCACAGGGAGGAGTAACCACCTCTCAGACAGGCTGATGTGTATTGGGGCTGGGTGGGAGCACTCTGAGAGTGCTTTTGAAGTCCTGCACTGGGGGCACATTTGGTGTCCCTGTGCATAGTCCAACTCAAACCAGTTCAGGGGCTACCAGCCCCTGCTCTGGCGTGAAACTGGACAAAGGAAATGGGTGTAGCCACCCATCTTTCCAAACCCTCCCATAGGTATTTCCCCTGAGTTAGTCCAATCCCTTTTTTATGTATAAGTAAGGAACCCCTGGCAACAGGACTTTAGATATCCCTGGAAGAAACTCTGCAACTGAATCCTGGAACTTCGACGCTCTACTCAAGATTAGAGGACTGAAGAAATCTCCCTTGGGGTCAAGGAGTGACTCCCCTGCTTGGCAGGCACCAACAAAGCATTTGCCAGTCTGCATCTCCGAAGCTCCTGACAGACTCCGAAGCACCTGCAGCCCAGGAAGAGGATTCGCTGACTTGTCAGAGGCGGACCCGAATCCCCAGTAAAGCTGAGACCTGCAGCCCTCGTGAGTAACATGGAACCGGAACTCCTGGTCACCATGCACATTTGCAAGTGCATTGATATCTCGACATTTCTTGAAGTCGTGCTTTGGTTTACATGTAGCCCAAGCCCGAGCACCTTTTGCACTGAAGATTGTAGGCCTACGCTCCACGAGTGTTCCGTGAGCCCGCTTCTTTCATTTCCGCTTGTAGCTCCCTCATGATCCATCAACTGGTGGGTCCCTTTGAAGGCAACTCTGATTTTCCTTGGGCTTCCCCAGTTGCTCCAGATGTGCCCTGACTCCCCACCATGTGGTGAGTCCCGTGCAGACCTTGCTGGTCTGCACCAAAGCATCTTCCTCCTTTCTGCGTGGGTTGCTCTTGCCAAGGCTTGTTGTGTCCAATCTGGGCACCAATGCTGCAGTACTCGACATCCTTCGTGGGACAGCTCGAATACAGCTCCTGGTTGTCCTCGATGCCTCCTGGTCCTCGTGGCTGAAGTGTCAAGCTTCACCTTCTTCACCTGAAATCACCCGACATCGGTGGGCATTTGCCTATCGCCGTCCTGGTCACTGGCTAGTGACCCAGACTCTGTCCCCTCTGCTTTCAGGTTCTTCTCTTCTTCGATCCTGGCTTGGATCTCTTTGGACACTTTGCATCTTCCCGGCAGCAGCACTTCTTCGCCAGCTCCCATTGAAATCGACGGCGTGACCCGACATCAAAAGACACCTATGCACCCGGCTTCCCTGGGTGCGGTAATATGAGTACTCCGGTGCTCCCGTGGGTGCTAGCCCTAGAACTTCCTAAGTCCAAAAGGGTTTGGTCCTGACTCAATTCTAAGTGTCCCTAATCTTTAAAAATCTAACCGCAACTTTCCCCATAGAAGCTAACGGGAGCTCGCGGCTGTGTTCACACACTGCACACGGCCCCTGTGGGTCCCCTGTGTCACTACCTGGGGTGGTTCCTTGGGGTCCCAGCGATTCTACAGGCTCTAGGCCTTGTTTCTAGTTTAGTCATGGTTCTTTTACAACTATTTTAGTATATGGTTTGGCTCGCCCCTAGGGCCTGATGTATATTTGTGCTATTTTACTGTAATATTTGAAGTGTAACTTATGTGTTTTGACCTCTAGTCTCATAAAGAGAGTAGGAGGGTGTGTTTAGTAATAAATACATATATTTTATATATATACCTGGTGTGGATATCTTTCATTTAGGAACTTAAGAGATTATAGACTGGTAAAACAAGCTGATTTACATTCCTTCAAGACTTAGCCTGAAGGCTGCTCTCCATAGCTACCACTAGGATAGCTTTCAATAAAGGTTGTCTTTAACCTATCATCAATAAGGGATTGTTTGGACTGGTGAAAGGTGCCCACTATAACTAGTGGACAGCATTTACCAGACCAACTTCTCACAGAGTGGCTACCGCCAAGCATGGCGGACGCAATCTGAGTGAGCTCCGCTTCCGGTCCAAGTAATCCTGCCACGTCCTGCGGAGCTGGGACCAATCTAACCCCCAAACAGCAACCACAAGGCAGAGCAATGGCAGGGGGGCTAGCTGACCGCCTTTGAGGCTAAATGGTGGGCATTTCGACTGTGGTATGAGATGCCGACCGAGGCCTACCTGTGAGACTTGCCCTCGTGGCAGGGGACCCGGTGCTGGGCCGCAAGATCAATGCAGCATCTAGGACAACACACTAAGGAGGAGCGATCCTCTCTCCTGCTCCTGGACCCCCACTCCCTGTAATTGGGCCTGCGAGTACGCTGAAGGGCCTCTTCTGTGCACTGGCAGGAGGCACGGCGATGACGCGCCGCCCAGGGCCAGTGGCTCTGCAAAATGGTGGCTGCCCCGAGATGAGCTACCCCCACTGGCCTGAGGGACTGAAATGCTGACCCCTTCCCCTCCATACCAGGTAAGCACTCGGCGGAGGCCACATGTTATTGGTGGTGAGTGCGGGGATGAGTGACGAAGGAGCGCTGGCCAACTGTGTCGGAGCCCGAACTGTAACTGCAGCGGTGGCCAGGGCTGACTGGGTCTGACGAATCTTGTGCCCCTGTGTCTGGAGCGCTGCAGTGGCAGGCCACGGAGCAGGGGCTGCAGAGACCTCTTTTCCCCCTCCTGCTTCTAGATCCCTCCTCCCCTCCCGATCACAGCAGCGGGGACTTTGAAGCCTCTCCCCCCTCTGTGAATGAGGAGAAACTACTGCGGAGTGCTAATTTGGGCCTCGGCCCACAATGGGGGTGATCGGGTTGGCCAGTTGCTACCCTTGCGGTCCGTGGTGACGAAGTATCGGAGCATCCCCCTTCCCTCACTTGATGCACTCTGAGAGCTTCTGCGGACACTGGCATTGAGTGCAGAGGCGGGGGATTGTGAAGTGCTGAAGACTTGGCTGGGACCCGGCTTAGGTGAGGAGCGGGGACTGGGTCCTGACTAGACCTGCTGGAGTACGTGAGGCAACTAAAGGACCGGGGCCTGCGGGACACACCTGGAGGCAAGGTGAGCGGTGAGTGGCCCCAATCTGCAGATACTGGACTGCTATGCCTGCGGCCTGATGTTCTCCCCCCTCCTTTGGAAGATGCTAGTGCTGAGAGAGAGAGAGAGGCTAGGGTATTAGGGGACCCAGGGAGCTCAGCGGGGTGCCCTTATTGCAGCGAGAGTGAGAGCAAAAGACTCCTGCGGAGTGGAGAGCAACCCTTGGGACATAGGCCTCCCGGCCTTGCACCAGACCTTCCCCCATTCCCTGGTGCATGTTGGAAGCCGGGCAGTGGAGTGGGGGCCTGGGATACGACCTGAGCCCTCTCCTACACTGCAAGGTGTGGAGAATACCCGCTGGTAATGCTACTATAAAATGGAGGCCAGAGAGGGAATGGACTGCCTGCTAAACTACTGGCAAAGACCACGACACCATCCCTGATCCCTTAGACACACATAAGAGATGGCAAAGTACTGAGGAGACCCTGAGTTGTGGCCTGATCAGGACAAAATCCAGGAATAGATCTCTACTGTGGATGGGCTTACCGGAGGCGTATTGCTGACACGCCAAAGCTTACTCTCTGGGTGCGTGAGGGGCCCTAGGGGAGTTGAGGTGGCCGGATGCTGCGCCAATGAGGGCTCTATGGTTCTGGCTCCCGCTAGCTCTACCATGTTGGCCTGCATCCCTGCCACTGCATCGTAGGTGGGAAAACTAGAAACTCTGTCCCCACACCAAACTAGGGGCTCACAGTTACGAGTAGAGAGCAGCACTGGTTTACTAATCTGAACTGGGCTGACAGCAGATACGGCACACAGATCCATATACTGCTCATCCCGGCCTATGTGAAAGACCCTGCCTTGTAACAGTAACAACATCAGGTCTGGGCTGCAATACTCATCCTACGAGAATCCTAAACTGCATGCCAGCGGTGCACCAAACACTACTGCGGAATGGGGCGCACCAAAGGCAAACTCCCTCAGGCAACTGCCACAAGATCGCACCAGAAAGAAGACACTGACACTCAGCAATCTCTATCAAACTGTAATTCGCCTACGAAAATGGAATCACCCCCGGACAAGCTAGATCTCATCCTTCAAGGGGTGAGAGACTTGTGCAAATCCATCGAGCAGCAGATTGGCTCCCTTCACGATGGGCTTCACCCTCCTAAAGGCAGACCATGCTAAACTGGTCACCACCGTAAAAGACAACAAAGTGACATTGGAGGAGTTGGTATCACAGTACAAATAATAAGCAGCGCAACTCACACAATTGCAAAGACAAATGGCAGACCTTCAGGACAGAGTTGATGACGTAGAGGGCAGAAATCATCAGAACAATGTTCGCGTCATTGGTATGCCGGAGAATCCCCTCGGGCCGGCCAATGGCAGCGACCCGCCCCGACCCATGATCGCCCGAATGCTAAATTTCAGGAATTAGGGCATGCTGCTCAAAAGCACCAGAGAGAGGTCTCCGAACCAGTATGAGAATCAAGGAATATCATTATACCCTGACTACACAATGCTGGTGCAATGGAAAAGGTCCTCATACCAGGCTACCAAAATGAAGCTCAAAGCACTAGATCTTAAATATGCCTTTTTATTTCCAGCCAGATTGAATATAATGCACGATCAAAAGGCACACTTTTTTGACACTCCGAAGGAGGCTGACGAATGGCTGGAGATAATGTTCCCCCCGATGGCATCCGGGACTTCCTCACAAAGCATGCCTCAGAACCCCAAGTCTGTGACAAATATGCAACCACAACGCAATAAACAGGCCCACAAATCCCAGGCTAGGAAACCCACTCAGGAGCAAGCCCTGAAGGGTCATGAGGAAGCGATTGCAGCGGCAAGTACACTCAGAGACTCTCACCCCCGATCAACATCGGAACACTGGGAGGAAAACACTGTTCATTCTGACTCCGAAAATAGTTAAGCCCTATTTCGTACTGTGACTCAGATGATTTTCAAGGGTAATATATTGTTGTTTATTAGTGGGAGGGCCTGATGGGAGCAGACAGGACAATCCACAAAGGCAACTGGTAAGGTGACAGTTGATAGCGGCACACACATCCTTTCCAAGCTCTGGAAAACACACAATGTTAACTGTATTTGGACCGGGCAATATGGGCTCAGTAACGGTACATATCAACATGCAGGCCATAGGAAGCACCCACCAGCGTGCAAAAGCAACTTGTAATTTGTTCAATTTTCAACTGTTGTGATCCTAGTTTGGACCAGTGCAGTTCTAGCACTGGATCTAATATTTCAGGTTTACTCAAGGGAGTTTAAGGAAACTCGCTCACTTTACACATCAAGAGTTCTCTCATTGGCCTGGAGACCCTGGTCTACCACGCAAAGTGCTTACAAACACAGGACCATATGTTGGGGACCTATAATATAATTATCTGGAACGTACGGGGACTTGGTTCCATACCCGAACGTCATAGAATACATGCGTAGCTAAATAGTCGCAGGGCCCAGATAGAGGTCTTACAAGAGTCCCACCTTACTGATTCAGAGGTCATTAAATTGCACCAGAATTGAAAAGGCCAATACTTTTCCACATCATATTCCGCATTTGCAAGGGGGGCGACCATATGGGTCAGGAATGGAGTCCCGTTTGTGGCATTAGATATACGCGCTGATCCACAGGGTCGATACACACTAGTGTGGGGAACGCTGGATGATAAGCATGTGGTGATGGGCAGAATTTATGCCCCAAACTTTGAACAAGACAAATTTCTTGCAGGTCTTAATGTGGTACTGGTGGACTGGGTGGCTTATCCGTGGATACTAGGTTGTGATTACAAGGCGGTCATGGATACTGCTATGGACTGCTCTCATCCACTGATTCCAGGAGCGGTATTCATCAAACAAGCGGAGGCACTGCCCAGGTGGTTGGAGGGATGGGCAATAGGAGATGTCTGCCGTCTTAAAATCCCAAACAACAGGGAATACTCGTTCTTCTCCCCGACACACCAACTCCACATGAGAATAGACAGGATACTCTGCTCCATTCCCCTCGCTACGCAAGTAACACACACTGCCTACCTGGGGAAGAATTTATCCGATCACAACCCACTAGGGCTCATGCTCAGGTGGGGCAGGATCCCCACCCCAGTCCTCACTTGGAGAGTGTGGCCTCAGATGCTGGAGGACTTCGTCTTCTGGAACACAGTAGCGGTAGGCATCACAAACTACTTTGCAGAAAATGCAGATTCCGACTCCACACGACATGTAGAGTGGAGCGCTTTCAAAACTGTCTAACGGGATATAGCCATCAGCACCACTGCAGGGGCATGACAGGGGATACATAACAACCTTAAGCAGTTGAGAACACCATAAACACGCTAGAACAGGAAGCGGCAAAGGATCCCACCCGGGTAGCAGAGCTGCAGGAGGTGCACATTAAACATGCTAAATTACTAGAAAGCATTGGACTGATGGATTACAAAATGTGCACACAGATAAAACATACTGAGGCTGACAAGTCTGGGGTGCTTGCAATATATGGTATGGCCACACCAGAAGGGAAAACAGTACACACCCAGCAGAAAACAAATGAAGCATTTTATAAATACTATAAAACACTCTATCAAGCCCCACCGTGACAAGTAGACAAATCTATAGACGTCTTCCTGGATGACCTACACTTTCCCCAGCTAGACAACACTGCCAGGGAAGATTGTCAGGCCCCATTACAAGAGCTGAAATTAGAGAGGCTATTCGGGTGCTACCACTCAACAAGGCCCCAGGCCTAGATGGCCTACCTATAGAATTGTTCGACACCTTCTCGGATGCTCTGATTCCTCGCTTAGAATAGCTGTATCATGTTGGATACTGGGAACCTTCCTTCTACCTCAATGCAAACTCTAGTAGTGTCAATTACTAAGCCGGGTCACTCCGCTGCGGATATTTCAGGGGACTGCTCCCTCTCTCTATTTGCCAAGGAATACGAAATATTAAGTAAAATACTGGCACGCAGCTTACTCCTATACCTGCACAAACTAATACACGTGGACCAATGTGGGTTGGTGCCAGAGTGCAGCATGTCACTAAACATCAGAAGGCTTTATCATGTCATGGGGTCCATCTCAGCAGACACTCAGAATGCAGGCTGCATTAAACTAGACCTACGACAGGCCTTTGATACCCTTCAGTGGGATTACATGGTCAAATATTTGGGGAAATTTGGCATACCACTGGGGTACCTGAGATGGGTACAACTGCTATATATGGCGCCCACGGCACGGGTCCGTACCGGGAAACACATCTCACGTACATATCCAATAGGCAGAGGTACCCACCAAGGATGTCCACTATCACCCTTGTTATTTGTGCTTGCGCTAGAGCCCCTTGCCATTAAGCTGTGGGCGGAGGCAGAGCAAATAGGTATCAGGCTGGGCAACACCACGCATGAGTTATCAGCATATGCTGACAATATAATTATGTATGCCAAGGATCTGTTAATGACCTAGGACCGATGCCGTACATCTTTAGACAATTTGAATTGGTCTCGGGCCTGGCTACCAATGAGGCTAAATCTAAGACTTTCTTCTTTCACCCTGGCATACTCCCAGACATGTTGCAGTTTGGACA
Source organism: Triturus cristatus (assembly GCF_964204655.1). NCBI lineage: Eukaryota > Metazoa > Chordata > Amphibia > Caudata > Salamandridae > Triturus > Triturus cristatus. Next base: position 456,978,219 of record NC_140586.1, on the reverse strand, counting down.
GCTCTCTTTAACTGTAGCACAGCACATATTCAAATATTTAGGCATCAATATATACAGAGATCTGAAAGATCTAATAGAGGGCAACCTGACCAGAGCAATTAGGGCACTCCAATCCCAAACGGCCTTTTGGATCTCGCTACCGTTTTCTGTAACGGGTCGGGTGGCGATATCCAAAATGGTGGTTCTCCCACGAGTACTATATTTTTTTACGAACCTCCCAATGATAAACCCTGCCCCCATATTTAAGGCACTTGAAATGCTACTATCTGACTTTAACTGAGGGACTGGTCATCGGTGGGTGGGTCTTGACCAACTGCAACTGGAGAGAGACAAAGGGGGATTGTGTGCTCCTGACCTCCGTGCATATTGCTTTGCAAGCCAACTGCAGTGGCTCTCATTCTGGTTGATGGGTTGTAACCTGCATGAACTGGGTTATACAGCCCAGGATATTAATCGTAGGCTCCTACATACACTCCTGTTGCTTCGCTCGAGAATCCCCAAGGTTGGCCCGATGCTATTGCGCACAGCACTTATGTACTGGAGGAAAGCGCTACAGTACACGTGTGAGCATCCCCCATACTCAAACAACACGCCGCTACTAGGTATTCCTACACCCACAGGTCTAATTACGGAACACTCCTAGCTGGACCTCTCTTCTGTGCCGGGGTTCTCATGGATCACAAGAATTTTTTTAGGTAAAATGGGATCTCTGGCAATTTATATATGACACATTCAGTAATACTTGCCTACGTTAAGAGGCATTTGGCCCCTGCTAGCGACCTGGGAGCGACCCTTGACCCTGTTTACAGGCAGGTCGCTCCCCCATGCCGCACAGCACCACCTGTGTGCCCGTGTCCCTGTACTCGCTGCCACCGCTGCTGCCGTAAGTTCGAGGCCCCTCTGCCTCGGTTGTGTTTCCACTGCTAAATTGTTGTTGTACCGTTTTTGCTAAATTGTTGTTGTACTGTTTTTGCCCTCTGGGCCCCTTTTTGCCTTTGCCTTTTGTGCCCCTTTGCCTTTTGCCTCTTGTGCCCTTTTTTCTTCTGTGCCCCTGCTTTTTCACCCGTTTTCCCGCCGCTGCATCCCCTGTGGCCCCGCCCCCCTGCTCGCCCATTTGGCCCATCCCACTCCCGCCTCCCAGCTGCTCCTCCCTCTCAACTGCCCTTATTATGGTGGCCACTGTGCGGGCACGCCGCTTGAGCGCCAAAGGCATGCCAAAGGTCAGCCCGTCTACACTCGTCCGCGCCTGGACCATGCCCAGCGCCAGACCCCCTGGTCCCCAGGACTGCCACGACGACCGACGCCACTACGACGCCAGCACCCTCCACGCACTCATCTCCATACGATCACACACCTGCTTCCTGGCCGCCCCGAAGCGCACCCAAGGACCCTTCTCCTGCTGGAGCTGCAGCTTCACCAGCCTCCAAGCCGCCAAACAACCCACCAAGTCAGGATGCAACCACCTCAGATGCATACTACTTAACACCCGCTCCGTACGCAAACACGCCGTCGAACTCTGGGACCTGCTCGACAGATTCTCCCCAGACGTCACCTTCCTAACAAAGACCTGGTTGAACACCTCCTCGGCCCCCGACATCGCCATAGCCATCCCGAGCGGCTACAAGATCACCCGCAGAGACCGGACGAATGGAGCTGGAGGAGGAATCACCATCATTCACAAAAACACCTTCAGGATTTCGACCAGCACCGACGGTACCCTCAGCACCGCTGAACACCTGCACTTCCAGATCCACACCAATCTTAACACCACCCTCAGAGGAACCCTCGTCTATAGACCCCAGAACCCCGGCTACAGTTCAGAGACTCCATCGCTGACTACGTCAGCTCACACGCCCTCGCCTCCACAGACTACATCCTCCTTAGGGACCTGAATTCCACCTCAAGAACAACAACTACACCAACTACACCACCTTGATTGACAACCTCGCCAACCTCAGACAGCTTGTCACAACACACACCCACTCTGCCGGCCACACGCTTGACCCCATCTTCTCTGCAAGCTCTCACATCTCCTTCAGCCACACCACCAAACTCCATTGGACTGACCATCGCTGCATCCACTTCACTTTCCGGAAACCCACCACGCACCACTGCACCCAACAGATCCCTCACCGCTGCTGGAGCAAAGTCACAGAAACCAGCTAACCACCACCCTCGCCCAGAGCCCACACACTGACCCCACTGTCCCCGACACCGGCAACCTCAGACAGTGGATCGACGACTGGGCCAACACACTCGCCCGATCAAGAAACCCTCCAACAGACACACCAACAAGAAAGTTAGCTGGTTCACAATTACTACTATAACTCACGCGCCCGCAATCCACTGCTCATGACGTCACATATTACATCACTCATGACATGGTCAGTGGCATCACTCATGACATCACTGATGACATCATCCTTGTGATAGAGTGGCGGTCGTGCGAGTTATAGTTATCTGAACTAACTATAACGGGGGAATTTAATTGGTTTTTTACGAGTGAAATGTCCACCTAACTATAACCTGTGTGAAACCTATGGTTTTTTAAGTGAATTTGCAAGGTTTTTTAAATGCTAATTCCTAACTATAACGTGTGTGAAACCTATGCTAAGTTATGTATTTATTAATATATATATTTTTTTTTAAAGGTATTTCACCGTGCGCGCGCGTTAGGCGCACCGTGCGTGCACCCCACGATTTTTATAAAAAAATATAAAATGTTTATTTCACCCTTGGGGGTCTTTCTGTTTCCCCCTGACAAAGGCTAGGGGGTCAGGAACTCTCTTCCCTGCCCCCTTTTCACATTTTCCACCTTTTTTCCCCCTTTCCTTTTCAGTGCGAGAGACAAAATGGCGGCCGACTCTTCCTGATTTCGACCGATTCGAATGTTGACTGACATCTAACAACCAATCAGAATTTCGCTCGCGCACGGCACTGTGCGCGCACGTGCACGCACCGTGCACTCACGGTGCCCGTGTATAGATATTTATATGCTTTTAAATGCTATTTTCTCAGGAAATACTGAACAGATTGACACCAGACCTGCAAAAGGCACTTCCCTGACCTGAGGACTACCTCTCTGCCAAATTTCAAGTAATTCTGTTCAGCCGTTCGGGCTGTACCTTCGACTAAAGGTCCTATGGAAAAATGCATGGGGAAACGCGTTTTGGGACCCCCCTTTTTTCTCGGCCCCCGCTTGACGAATCGCCCCGAGACTTTCAGGGTAGGAGCTGAGCGGAGCGCCCCATTAAGTTTTGATAATTTTGCGAAGATTCTTCAACCGGTGCCAAAGTTATTCAAAATAGAATTTTGAGATATATATATATAATCTACTGGCGGTCGCCAGTAGATAGTTATAGTTAGGACCGAGTTCCCATAGGAAATCTGAAAATTCTATTTTAAATAACTTTGTCGCCGGTTGACTTATCTTCGTGAAATTTTCAAAACTAATGGGGCGTTCCGCTCAGCTCCCACCCTGAAAGTCTCAGGGGGATTCGTCAAGCGGGGGCTGAGAAAAAAGGAGGGTCCCAAAACGCGTTTTCCCCATGCATTTTCCCATAGGAACTTTAGTCGAAGGTACAGCCCGAACGGCTGAACAGAATTACTTGAAATTTGAATTTGTCAATCTGTTCAGTAGTTCCTGAGAAAATTGCAGTTAAAAGTACATAAATATCTATATGCGCGCACGGTGCTCTCACCGTGCGCGCACCAAATGTGCGTGAGCGTAATTCTGATTGGTGGTTAGATGTCAGTCAACATTCGAATCGGTCGAAATCAGGAAGTGTCGGACACCATTTTGTGTGTGGCAGTGAAAAAGAAAGGTGGAGAACGTGAAAAGGGGGCAGGGTAGAGAGTTCCTGACCCTCTAGCCTTTGTCAGGGGGTCCCTGAAGTACCCCGAAGGGTGAAAAAAACATTTTATTTTTTTTCAAAAAATCGCGGGGTGCGCGCACGGTGCGCGCACCCCCCAGCTACCATTTTGAGTTTTAGAGGCAGAAGAGAGCTAAAAACACAAGTGGAGAATGTGAAAAGGGGGCAGGGTAGAGAGTCCCGGACCCCCTAGGCCTTCTCAGGGCGGCAAAAAATTCATACAAAAATAGAATCAAAAATCAAGTTTAAGTGTTTAGATGTTGGTTGGCTGTAAAAAGAGCCGTTGTGTTCATTGAGTGTTTTTTTGTACCTACAAGTAAGTACCGATGCAGAGTCTAAAGTTCAAGAGGAAGACTCTGTTCCCTTCATCTGTGAAATGAACACCGTTTCCTCTATAAATGCCTTGCATGTTGTAACGCAAGTTGTTGTGGTATATAAAACCCATACCATAGTCTCTGAGGAAAGCAGAAACAGACTTATTGACATGCTTTTTTTGCTTTTTCAAACTGCGGGCAATATTGGTTGGACCAGTTCCACTTTTGCCTTTGGCATATATTAGAATATACAAAGGTTGTTTGTGGAAAAAGTGACATCAATTGCACAAAGGTGTCCTCAACAAGCATTTCCAGACCTACCCCAGTTAAAGTGCCTAGGTCATTTCCACCACAGTGCACAATTATAAGGTCAGGCTGTGGGAGATGTAGAAAGGATTTCACCAAAGGCATTAATTGGTGCCACTTTAACCCTCTCTGACCAATCCATTTAATGTCTACATTTGGCAAAGCAAGGTCTTTCACAATACATCTTTTTTCTGCATACTTTTCACTCCAGTAGACATAGCTATGACCTACAATCCCCACTGTGAACATCTTTCAAGGAGATCTGGGTGCACTCAGAAGGTGTCTTTCAGTAGAATGGCAATATGAAAAGAAAGATAGTTGTAAAATGTAGGCTTACATACTTTTTTTAAATAAAAAGAACTCATTGGCTGTTTCAGACCATTCAACACTAAAAACTAGGCTGTATGTTTAAATTTTTAAAAGCATGTTTTGTATTGGTTCAGAAAAATGTGTTCCCACAGAAGATGACTTTGGATATGCTGTTAGGTTTGATAAAGTCAAGCACTCTTGCTCTTTGGATTAGAAACATTGTGTGCTGAATTTCTGACCTCTCTGCTCACACCAGTGTTCCATGATCTGTTGCTATGGTAGCAGGCAGAAGTAATGTTGGGGGTAGGAATCATTTGGAAAGGGTTGAAATTTGCAACCAATAGAAATGTGTGTTTCCATTTAAAAAAATGTGGGAAGCAATGTGATTTGAAGTTAACATGTATATGTGTGAAAAAAGAGAGGGAAATTTTGCCATTTAGTGGTTTTGGTGAGAGGAGTACAGCTCAGAGATTCTGGCTCTGATAATCTGCTGTGTGAGTGGCACATTTCTTTCTCAACTAACTACTTTTAAAGGTGAGTTATGAATTTGAGAGGGGATGTATGTGGTGTATTTTGATATAAATATTAGAAATGTGTTTCTTCTTTTAAAGTTGTGTTTTACATTTTATGTTTTGGAAGATATTTAACTGCCTTGAACTTGTAAGATATTATGGAGTATGTCTTCACCATAAGTTAAGGTGTACTGGTATCACCCAGGAATACTGTTTTGTGCCTAGAATCACATCATGAGTCTGTGTGCACACAGGAATTGTTGTCAGAGATTTAATTTGTGTTGCTCTTGTTCTGTAAGACTTGCACTCGTAGGAAAGGGGCAGCTTGTTTTCTTGAACTGTGATGGTTAGCATTCAGCAGAAATCACTATCTCACAGATGAGAGGCAAATGCTAACACATTTGAAAACAACAGGGTAGATTTTCCTTCCACTCCTGCAATGGGTGTGGTAGTTCCTACATGTTCAAAACTCCAATTAACCCTCACCACAGGTGATCTTACATACATCTCTGCAGTCTTCATGCAGTTGTGCAAGCGTCCATGCAGATCTCTCTTGCACCTGACAATACACAGTCTCCAGAAACACACTCTTAGCACACAGGCAGCTGCTTCTCCTGCACTCCCATGCTTACTATTCAGCACTGTGTGGTATTTCAGATAGCAGTGTGTAATGCATAACACATTCAACATTACCAAGGCTCATTTCCTTTGCTCTAGTCTAATCACTCACCCAGGTTCCACATGCTCATGGTCTCAAGTAGCTGTTAGGACATGTGCTCTTTTCTGCCTCTCTAAACGATAAGGAAAATGTGTCAGGCTTTTACAGTAATTATCACTTGCTCTACCACAGTAGTAAATGTGCTTTGAGATTGCCAATCAAATATCGTTTTCTGCCTACAATCACACCATGAGTCTGTGTGCACACAGGAATTGTTGTCAGAAATGTAATTTGTGTTGCTCTTGTTCTGTAAGACTTGCACTCGTAGGAAAGGGGCAGCTTGTTTTCTTGAACTGTGATGGTTAGCATTCAGCACAAATCACTATCTCACAGATGAGAGGCAAATGCTAACACATTTGAAAACAACTGGGTAGATTTTCCTTCCACTCCTGCAATGGGTGAGGTAGTTCCTACATGTTCAAAACTCCAATTAACCCTTACCACAGGTGATCTTACATACATCTCTGCAGTCTTCATGCAGTTATGTAAGCGTCCATGCAGATCTCTCTTGCACCTGACAATACACAGTCTCCAGAAACACTCTTAGCACACAGGCAGCTGTTTCTCCTGCACTCCCATGCTTACTATTCAGCACTGTGAGGTATTTCAGATAACAGTGTGTAACGCTAACACATTCAACATCACCAAGGCTCATTTCCTTTGCTATAGTCTAATCACTCACCCAGGTTCCACATGCTCATGGTCTCAAGTAGCTGTTAGGACATGTGCTCTTTTCTGCCTCTCTAAACTATAAGGAAAATGTGTCAGGCTGTTACAGTAATTATCACTTGCTCTACCACAGTAGTAAATGTGCTTTGAAATTGCCAATCAAATATCGTTGTCTGCCTAGAATCACACCATGAGTCTGTGTGCACACAGGAATTGTTGTCAGATATTTAATTTGTGTTGCTCTTGTTCTGTAAGACTTGCACGCGTAGGAAAGGGGCAGCTCATATGATAGGATTTGAAAAGCTCAAAAAAGTAATATATTTAAATTACATAAAGGTATTTTTTTTTTAGTTTCCTTTAGGTATTGCTGAACAAAACTGAAATAAATTAAACATGCCTATAAAATCAAGAAAGAGAAAAGAACAGCAAAAATATCTATATTTGAAGACAACTGGACAACAGAAATTAGTGGAAGAACCTCATGTTGGAAAAAAGAAAAAGTCTTCTGGTAAGCAGACTAAGGATTTTTTTTTAAATATCCTCACACATAGAAAAAATGTACAAAGTATATCCACTGCAAATAGTGTTTCAAGAAGAAAACAACAAGACAATAGAAAGAAAATACTAAAACTAATGTACAATCAGAAGCAAGAAAGAATGACTTAAAAAGAAAAACAGAATTTCAAAACATTCGTAAAAAAATGTTTAAAAGAGTGGTGTTCAATTTGCTAAAGGATGTGAAAAAATATAGGAAGAAAGCAATATTTTATAAGAAAAAGAAACATATTGAATCAATTGTTGCAAAGACTTTGGTATTAAAAAGAAAACTATTCATTTTAATTTTGAACAGTATCCGTACATTAGATAAATTAGTGAATGTAATGAAGTCAAAAAGCAAAAGAAAAAGAGAAGTGAAAAAAAAAACTTTTGTAAAGTGTTCTTAGGAGAATGGAAGCATAGTTCAAGTACTGAACCATTTTTTAATGAAGAGAGTTATCTTCAAAGTAATAGTTTGCTACATGCAGTTGACACCAGTGGTCGAAGTTATGAAGTTAAAGATGGTTGTGTAATGGAAAAGGAGAAAATGGTTCCAAGAAATGAGGAAGAAGTGTTAGCTGATGAGGTTATGGGGAAACGTCCTAAAGCCCCAGTGTACACTTGGAATTGTAGTAGTATTTGTACTGTACGACAAGAATCTATTGATAAATTACGTGACTTTCTAAGAGAATATAGTAAAAAAAGTGTTAAACAGAAGATTAAGGTGCTTCAAAAACTAGATCAATGCAGAGTGAGAAAGAATACTGGTTTGCAAGGACATTCTCTGGCTTGTCTTTCTTGGAAAGTTTGTCAAAGTGTTTTTCACCATTTTAGGATGCTGGCAGTACATCATAATGAAATGAGAAAGTTTGTGAGAAGATTGTATTTTGCTAAAAGTCCAGCACTAAAGTTAAATGAGTTGAATAGTGCTCTGTTGCGTGGATCTGAATCAGATGTAGAGAAGGTTACTGATGATATTCAGTTTTGTTACTTTGGTCCAGAACAAGAAAGTGCAGGAAATGACACAGTTATTGAAGAAAATGTGGAAGAGAATGTAGAACCCACTGTTAGTAAAAAGTTTGAAGATCAAATGACAAAATTTACTATCATCTCTAATGAAAGACCAAATATTACTTGTATTTGTTGCCAGAGAAGCCATTATAAAACACAAACAAGGAATGTTGATCTCTATAAAAAAAGTGAAAAAGAAAATAATTATGAGTGGAAGGATTTTGCTACATATTTGTTTCTGGAAAATTGTTTTGATTTGGGTGAAGATCAGCGTATTTGTAAATACTGTTATAACAAGTTAGAAGAAAATAAAAGGCCAGCTAGAGCTGTACATAATAATTTAGATTTGGTTGATATTCCTGCAGAACTTAGTGATTTAAATACGTATGAGTCTATACTCATTCAATGTGTCCATCCGTTTCAGACTATAGTTCGTATGGAGCCCAAAACAGGTGAATTACCTCCTTCAGATTTACAAAGAGGTTTAAAAGGAAGAGTTGTCTATTTGCCATTAGATTTGAAAAAAAATAATGAAACAATTGATGCAGATAGTTTGGAAACTGAAACATTAGTTATTCTGGTTAATGGTGTACCTACAAAGAATAAGAAAATTTGGCAGGAGCTCGTAGATGTACGAAAAGTACAAAGAGCAAATTTATATTTGAAAAGAAATAATAAGTATTATGAATCAATTTATATGGATGAAGATGAAGATGTTTTACTAGCAGACACAGGAATACCAACTGGGCAAATTGAAAAAGTGGATAAGTCAAAAGAAGAAGAAATTTATGAACATTTCAGCATAAATCCTCTTCATTCTAAAGAAGTTATGGGAAACACTATTGATCTGTTTCAGATGAAAAAAGCAAAATGAACTCCCGTGAGTGTATGGGAGGAGAGCTTGGAAGCACGTTGTTTTCCCCAGCTGTTTCCCACAGGAAAAGGTGGACGATATGATGAACGTCCAGTACAGATTCCTGCTTCTGAGTATCAGACTAAAAGATTATATGCAGAAGATCCAAGATTTCGTCAAAGTATTCCTTATTTGTTGCATCTTTTATTTGAAAGTGACTTGTCTGCACTATCTTATGCAGTAAATCACATTTTAAAAACTGGAGTAGATCTACATATTGTGTCTGCAAAGGATTTTATGAACAAAGTGCAACAGCGAGATGATTATTTGGAATCTCAATTGATTAATCTGATGGCTTGTCAGCGTGGAACTAATGAATATTGGGACCGACGCCATGGAGTATTGAAATGTATGTTACGGAATTTAGGAACTCCTACATGGTTCCTTACCCTAAGCTGTGCTGAGTACGCTTGGGATGATTTACTGGATTTTCTTCGAGAGGCAAATTCAAATATTGAAAACGTCCAATACAAGACAGCAGGAGAATTGTGCTCATTGGATCCGGTTAATGTTCGCAGATATTTCAATCATAGATTTGAGGCTATGATGTCCTACATCTGCAATAAAAAAAATCCACCTCTTGGAGAAGTTGTGGATTTCTTTTGGAGAAAAGAGTACTACGCAAGAGGTGCTCCTCATATTCATATGCTGTTGTGGATCAAGGATGCCCCAAAATTTGGAACAGATTCTGATGATGCAGTTTTATCTTTCATTGAGGAATATGCAACATGTGCTATACCTAAAAGCACAGAAGAAAAAAACTTAAAAGAGAAAGTTTTACGTTTCCAAAGTCATCGGTGTGGAAAATACTGTCGATGAAAGTACAAGAGTAAAGATAAATTCTACACAAAGGTGCCAATCACGATCCGGTAAAAAATGTCCCCGTATGACTCGTATCGGGTCTTTTTACCGTACGAATCGTCCAAGTGCCGTACGAACTGGCAATCACGATTCGCATGGTAAAAAGTCCATACGAACCGCACTGGGAATCATTCCCCACACGTCCTCGGGTCGGAAAATGTGTCCGACACGTCCTCGGATGATTTACCTTACAAACGTGAAAAGCCAAGTCCGACCGAGGAATCACGATCCATCCCGTGCGTCCGAGCTTACAACCGTATGGAAAAAACACCGTCCGCACCGAACTCCTATAGCAACCATGGAGACATGTGCCCGCATACGCGCCCAACACTCCCCCCAGCCCCCGTACGTCCGACACGTACCCCCCGTGTATGTATACCCCCACCCGTCTAGGTACACCCCAGTACGTTCGAGTCGTACCCCCACCCCAGTACGTGTCGTACCACCGTCTATGTACACCCCAGTACGTTCCAGTCGTACCCCCACCCCAGTACGTGTCATACCCCCGTGTACCTACACCCCAGTACGTTCCAGTCGTACCCCCCACCCCAGTACGTGTCGTACCACCGTCTATGTACACCCCAGTACGTTCCAGTCGTACCCCCACCCCAGTACGTGTCATACCCCCGTGTACCTACACCCCAGTACGTTCCAGTCGTACCCCCACCCCAGTACGTGTCGTACCACCGTCTATGTACACCCCAGTATGTTCCAGTCATACCCCCACCCCAGTACGTGTCATACCCCCGTGTACCTACACCCCAGTACGTTCCAGTCGTACCCCCACCCCAGTACGTGTCGTACCACCGTCTATGTACACCCCAGTACGTTCCAGCCGTACCCCCCCCCAGTACGTGTCGTACCACCGTCTATGTACACCCCAGTACGTTCGAGCCCCACCCCCACCCCTGTACGTGCCGCACCACCGTGTACCTACACCCCAGTACGTTCCAGTCGTACCCCCACCCCAGTACGTGTCATACCCCCATGTACCTACACCCCAGTACGTTCCAGTCGTACCCCCACCCCAGTACGTGTCGTACCACCGTCTATGTACACCCCAGTACGTTTGAGCCCCACCCCCACCCCTGTACGTGTCGCACCACCGTGTACCTACACCCCAGTACGTTCCAGTCGTACCCCCACCCCAGTACGTGTCGTACCACCGTCTATGTACACCCCAGTACGTTCGAGCCCCACCCCCACCCCTGTACGTGTCGCACCACCGTGTACCTACACCCCAGTACGTTCCAGTCGTACCCCCACCCCAGTACGTGTCGTACCACCGTCTATGTACACCCCAGTACGTTTGAGCCCCACCCCCACCCCTGTACGTGTCGCACCACCGTGTACCTACACCCCAGTACGTTCCAGTCGTACCCCCACCCCAGTACGTGTCTTACCACCGTCTATGTACACCCCAGTACGTTCCAGTCGTACCCCCACCCCAGTACGTGTCATACCCCCGTGTACCTACACCCCAGTACATTCCAGTCGTACCCCCACCCCAGTACGTGTCGTACCACCGTCTATGTACACCCCAGTACGTTCCAGTCGTACCCCCACCCCAGTACGTGTCATACCCCCGTGTACCTACACCCCAGTACGTTCCAGTCGTACCCCCACCCCAGTACGTGTCGTACCACCGTCTATGTACACCCCAGTACGTTCGAGCCCCACCCCCACCCCTGTACGTGTCGCACCACCGTGTACCTACACCCCAGTACGTTCCAGTTGTACCCCCACCCCAGTACGTGTCATACCCCCGTGTACCTACACCCCAGTACGTTCCAGTCGTACCCCCACCCCAGTACGTGTCATACCACCGTCTATGTACACCCCAGTACGTTCGAGCCCCACCCCCACCCCTGTACGTGTCGCACCACCGTGTACCTACACCCCAGTACGTTCCAGTCGTACCCCCACCCCAGTACGTGTCGTACCACCGTCTATGTACACCCCAGTACGTTCCGGTCCTACCCCCAACACAACCTCCTAAGTACGGAGCGCACCCCAGGCCCCAACATCACAACCGCATGTAAGAGTCGTACCAACCCACACACAAGGACAGCACCGTACAACCAAATGGCCCATCTACACACCGTACACACGCTCAAAACGCACGTACACAACCAGGACAAAACAAAACAACACAAGAAGACACTATTCGAATGGCACAAAGCCACTAAACATGGCCAACAAACACTACAAATACACCTTCACTGACCTGCAACTGCCAAAGACAAACAGAGGGGCAAAACACCACCACTACTTATAACACACCCACCCAAAATTCAAACACTGCCACACCCACCCATGGACCAATAAAAAGGGCCCACACACACAAACCATGAGCCTTTGCAACAGACTCACTGCTGCCAGACACCACAGAACCATACAACAAGCTACACCACACCTTACACTTGCACACCTTCACACAACCACCCTCACAAACACCCCCTCATCACATTCACACACACACACACAACCATCCACACACCCCCCCAACATCCACACACCCCCCCCACCATCCCCACCCACACCCCTCACCATGCCCACTACCAAGAATCCAAAGTTCAGTAACCGAGAGTTGGAGGTCCTTGTTGATCAAATCCTCAGAGTCGAGCCACAGATCTTTGGAACATTGGTCAGAAACACCAGCCTGGCAGCAAAAACAGCCATGTGGCAGACCATCGTCGATGCTGTGAATGCTGTTGCGGACACCAGGAGGACCAGGCAGGAATGCCAGAACAGGTGGTACGATCTGCGGAGGAGGGTCAGAGCCAAGAGGCAGGAGGAACACGACCAGGCCAACGCCACCGGAGGAGGGCCCTCCCGCAGACCCGTACAGTACCATCCCTGGGAGGAGAGGGTGATGGCCATACTGCCGGTGGAGGCAGTCGAAGGATTAGAAGGACTCCGAGACCCGGGTGAGTACACAAACAACGCACCTCACATGGGGGGAACGGCATCCACAACCAAAATCACTAACAGGCCCGCAACCACCACAAGCCATCGCATTACTCAACCACACTCCATGAGCACGCACATGCCACTGCTGCCACCATGCCCCATGCACCTAGCTGGACAATGGCAAGTCACAGAAGACAACAACACATGACACGGTAACCCGGATGGCGGGAGGCTGGGCCCCAAAAATCACATAGTGCGACTCCAAAGCAGACAACAATGCACTCTGCCCATATGGCCTAGGTCACAGCCAGACAAACAGTGTGTCCCAACACAGGAATGACTTGCCAGCAAATGGCGGATGCCTTGCATCAACACATGGGGGTGAAGGCACTGTTTTGCACATGACAGCAGCTAATGAACAGCCAACATTGTGAAAGAGTGGCAGCACACACCACCACAGCAGCAGCGCACAGACACACATCACACCCAATGGGTGCCTGGAGATCAGAAACAAACTCACATCAACAAGCCAAGGGCCACTCAAAGATCTGCTAACAGTGTGTGCCCAGGAAGCTGGGCTGAGGTGACAGAGGGTGACACACAGAGGGAGGGAGAGGGTGACAGAGAGGGAGGGAGAGGGGGACAGAGAGGGAGGGAGAGGGGGACAGAGAGGGAGGGAGACACAGGGAGACGGACATAGGGAGGAGGCTGACACACAGAGGGAGGGAGAGGGTGACAGAGAGGGAGGGAGAGGGGGACAGAGAGGGAGGGAGAGGGGGACAGAGAGGGAGGGAGACACAGGGAGACGGACAGAGGGAGGAGGCTGACACACAGAGGGAGGGAGAGGGTGACAGAGAGGGAGGGAGAGGGGGACAGAGAGGGAGGGAGAGGGGGACAGAGAGGGAGGGAGACACAGGGAGACAGACAGAGGGAGGAGGCTGACACACAGAGGGAGGGAGAGGGTGACAGAGAGGGAGGGAGAGGGGGACAGAGAGGGAGGGAGAGGGGGACAGAGAGGGAGGGAGACACAGGGAGAGCAAATCAGCCGTGTGGTGTGTGGGAATGTCTGCTCGTCAGCAGGTAGACTGCGTGCATGTAGCCAAGGGTGGCCCGTGCCAGAACCCCCCCTCTTCTCCATGGCAAAACACAGGGCCATGTCACAACCTGTGCACGAGCACAATGACAGCTACCTGCATCACATAAGTGTGTGGAACAACTCCATGTGCACATGTACAGTGCTACACGGAAGGCGCCAATGCATGGCTCGCAACACCTGCCCACTCCACTGCTGACTGCAGTCACACTTGACGCAGCAAGTAAGACTGTGCCACACATAGTTAAAGGGGCCAAAGTGGTGCCCAAGGGACACACCCATACACAAGTGCACTGTGAGTGGAATGCAAGACAGATCCTAATTCCAAGAGGAAATGTGCCAACTTTGGAAATGATGAAACATGGATGTTGCATGGACCAAAATTAACATTGTCTCTCTCACACACAGGTCAACGTCGTGGTGCACCCCCCAACACTGGGGGGGAACACTCACAGGACCCGGATCTGCAGGAGCCCGATCCCACCGGCAGCGACCACTCTCACCACTCTGTGGACGACCCCGACCGACCTGGCCCCTCTGGTGTCCAACCGCCTGCAGCACCTGCGTCAGGTACAACTGTGCCAACCACCACCCCCACTCCTGCCACATCCCAGGAGACACCCAGGATCCCTGCCCCAACACCACAATGCAGCCAGGCTGGCCAGGAGGGACACGGTGTCCCGGGCACCCAGGAGGAGGCAGGCGACAACGCCAATGCCACCCCTCAGGGGTCCCGGAGACCCGATGTGCCCACAAGGGCAGGCCAGGCGCAAGTGGGCAGGGGTGGTGGGAGTGGAGGACGGCGGAGGCATGAGCCTGACCAGTTGGCTGGGGATCCGGTATTTTCCCATGTCCGTAACATCCTGGACTCATACCGGCAGGACACCACGGGCATGGCCCAGGTTGTGTCCACCCTCAATGAGATCAAGGGGAGCCTCGATGAGATAAAGACCCAGCAGGCCCAGCAACATGCGGAGCTACATGCCTGTCTACTGGTACACCAACGGAGGATGGAGGACAGACAGGCTGAGCAAGTGACCGCATTCCGGGGGATTCACGCTACACTCCGTCGGATGGCCGACAACATGGCCGACCCTCCCTGTGCCAGAAGGCGGAGAACATCACCACCCACAGGGAGGGATCAGCAGGAGGAGGAGGAGGAAACATCCGACGGAGCATCCCAGATGTCGTCACGGCCTGCTGGTGAGGTTCCCGCAGGAGGCCGGGTCGTCCACGGAAAGGACCGTGAGGGTCGGCGCTACATCACCATCTCCCAGGACACCTGGCCTGGCACCTGGCCCACTGGAGCAACAGCATCACAGCATCAAGAGACATTCTCTGCCACATGGCCCTGCTGGTCACTGGCTGACCAATGTTGACAAAGACTGTGGCATGGACTCTGAGGACATCCAATGGCAAGGACACCAACTCCCCTACTGAACTTTGGATTCCAAATTCCCGGAAAGACACTCACTTAGTTGTCCCCCCCCCCCCAATAATAAATCACACTATGAAGAGTAGATGCCTGCTGGTAGCATTATTACCTAACATGTGTCTTGTAAAGTCAAAACATGCCTGAGTCATCTTTTGTCTTCAACCACCCACACCCTGGGGCCTGAGTCTGGCACAGGACACATGGGTCACAGTGTATTAGGCAAGACAGACATGGAGCACCATACACACCCGTGATGGGCCCAACCAGCTGAGGGGGTTACCGAACAACCGTGCTGACACACACATTGAGTACAGCAACAGTCATGCGCAGAGGTCAGGGATCCAGTCCAGTGTCCTGGGGGGCACCCAGGTATGTGTAGACAGGTGGCAGAAACATGTCCTGCAAGCTTGAGTCCGGTGGATGCAGAGAATGGGGGCCTGGCCAACGTTGGATGCATGGGGATGGCACATGTCACAATACCCACACAGTCATGGACATCATGCCCAATACACAGTCTCAGCCCACACACACAGCTTGCATCTTGCCACTCGACACATTGACACATAGCCACAATCAGGGAATACCATGCCAGACAAGCAGGATGCACCGTGGCAACACACCAGCATTGACTGAGAAGAGGCACCTTGGAGGCATAGGGACACCTTTATTAGTCATGTATTCGGGATTGCAGAGGCAACTCGAAGTACACATGAACACATCATGTGGAGTAACATGTGTGTCCAACACTGGCACCCCCCTTCAGCAGCACACATGCGTGTTCGCCATGGAACTGGCACACAAGCGTCGGCTAACAGCTAAATACCCACAGCTGCACACGGAGAGCCTGCCATACACCATAGATCCGCGGATGTCGAAGTCCCGCACCATGTCAAGCCAATGCTAACCGAATGTGTCCGAGGGCAGTGTCACACACATTGATGCCATCATCACAATCCCCTATCCCATCACTGATGACTGTCAACCAGGCAGACCATCTATTCAGGTGTACACAGCTGCATGTCGTGTCCAATGGGGATGCGACATGGCTGCAGAGGAACCAAACACCGACAGGGGCAGTGTGCACACATCGTGAACAACTGCCACACCCAATACACCCCAGATGCATCCCTTACCCCATGGAGACTTCCAAACGTGTCCGTGCCTGTAACGCTGAGTCAGCCCACGATGTCATGTCCATGAGGAATAGCAGTGCCACAACAATGCAACCAGCAGACGGCATGCGCAGGTACCTGGGGAAGAGAGACACACAAGAAGTCAGCCACAAAAAGCACAGGCACTTGCATGTGCATTTACTCGACACATGTATGGATGACAACATGCTAGGTCACAATTATGACTGACGAAGTACAACCATCACTGGCACCATCACTCCAGTGACACACCCACACACACCTCTGACTCACGTGCCATACATGCAGGTGGAGACACACATCACAACGCATGCCACACGGGGACCAATGCGTGCACACTCAGACACTGGTACTCACCACTATGCAAAGAAGTCGCGTATGAGCCGAGTCCGGATGTCCTCTTGCGGCTCCACATCCTCCACATCACTAGCCCCATTGCCAAGCCCTTCGTCCTCCACGGGTGGATGTTCCTCGTCATGTTGATTCAGGATGAGTGGCACTGCTCTTTCAACTGCCATGTTGTGCAGCATGCAGCAGACCATGAAGATCTTGCAGACCTTCGCCGGGGCATATGGGAGTGCGCCGCCGGTCTTGTGGAGGCACCTGAATCGGCTCTTCAGCATGCCAAACGTCCTCTCTATCACTCGCCTTGTCCGGCCATGGGCGGTGTTGTAGCGGAGCTGGGCCGGCGTGATGGGGTTGCGGAGAGGTGTGAGCAGCCAAGGCATGTTGGGATAGCCAGCGTCCCCTACATGGAAAGCACATGGTCATCGTTAGAAGTGGTGAAGCGGTCGTGCTGGTAGGCTATACTGAATACAGGACAGACAGACTGTACCCACCAACAACACATGCCCGTTCGTTGCGCAGCTGCATCATCATATCAGGCATCCCGCTACGCCTCATGATGTAGGCATCGTGTGCTGATCCTGGAAAACGAGCACAGACATGTGAAATCACCATGTTGGACAGACACACCACAAGGGCATTGATGGAGTGGTAGTGCTTCCGATTGCGGTACGCCACCTCCCGTGCGTGTGGTGGTACCAAAGCTACATGTGTTCCATCTATGGACCCAATGACATGGGGCATCCCTCCCAGGGCATAGAATCTACGCTTGACCTCAGTCATCTGTTCAGGGGTTGGGAACTTGATGAAGTCATCCAGGTGAATCAACATGGCCTCTAAGAAATCATGCAGCACACCACTGAACGTGCTCTGGGACATGCCACCAACATGAGCTATGGTATTTTGAAAGGTACCCGTGGCAAGAAAATGTAGGGCAGCCATTACCTTCAGCTGGGGTGTCAGTGCCGTGGGATACCTGTGCTGCGGTTGCAGGTGTGGTGCCAGTCTCGCCGTCAACTCCAGAATCAACGGTTGGGTGAAGCGGTAGAGCCGGATGCTGTCATTATCCTGCATGGCAGCCAAGTCTGGAATTCTTCGGGCAAGAGGCGGCGCTCTGCAGTAATTTGGAAGTGACAACGAAGAGTGAGTGCACTACGATAACAACTCATGTGTACTGAGCACATGTTAATCTGGCAATACACACATGCTACATAGGGAGTCAGGTATGTGCTACATGGCCAGGACACGTATGGATGCAAGGTGACACTCCTTCAAAGACCCAGCTACACACGGAGATTGAGAACCTCCCCATGCCACGCCATGGGAATAGCTGTGTCCCAGTGCAAGTGAACAGCCAGACGCAACACAGGAGTGACATACGCCCACACATCAGCAGCAGTAGGATGCCGATTGCAGAGATTGGTAGCGGAACACTGGAGCCACAGGTCACATGACATTACACTAGGCCAGCCCACACACCTTGCCATGAAGGTGCACATGTCATGACTCACCACACATACCTTGTGAGGATGCTGACATGTCCTTGTCACGCTACTCCGTGTCCCATGCATACATGTGCACCTCACATCCGATACCACATGTGGCATGGTGTGCGGAACAGTGTGCAATGACAATCTACACACAGACACATGTTGGTTGCTGCAACGGCTGCAGCTTTTGAGGGTGCTCCAACATCAACCTGATGGGAAGCCCCCACACATACATGACATAGTCACATTGTGCACCGTGGGTAGTGACAAGTCAGGTGTCATAACCCCTGTACCGGGCATCAGGGAACACTTCCGTGTGTTGGTGTCCGTGCCATGCCAGTGACGCTCACCACAAGTGCGCAGTACGACATGCACACATGTCAAAGGAGTCAAGGGCATGCCTGGCACACATCGCACCATCACACAGTACATCTGTACACATCTCATCATACATCTGGTGCCTTCTCGACTCAGGAGTAATGTTCCACATCACAGGCCTTTCACACCTGTGCCCCACACATGTAGTGATGCACAGACGATGCCTCGATGTCAATTAATGGACAAGTATGTCCATCCATGGACAAGTATGTCCGCCCTATCCCTACCTGTGTGCCGCCTGTCACCACAGTGATACGCGAGCCCACCCATACTGATAGGGAGCGTACAGGCGTGTGTACGGCCCGTACCACTACGAGTACGCATACGCGAGGCCACACATACTGATAGGGAGCGTACAGGCGTGTGTACGCTCCCTATCAGTATGGGTGGCCTCGCGTATGCGTACTCGTAGTGATAGGGAGCGTACAGGCGTGTGTACGGCCCGTACCACTACGAGTACGCATACGCGAGGCCACCCATACTGATAGTGAACGTAGTCACGCGTGTACGGGCCGTTGCAATGCATTTGGGGTGCCCTAGGGCCCCGGAACGCACCGTACCTGTGTGTGGAGCTCAAAATTACATAGGGGACACATGAGGGACAAGTATTAAGGCCTACATGCATGCTGGTTGTCATGGAGACCAAGTTCAAAATTCGAATTTCTTCTGGAAGGTGAACAGCAGAAGTCAGTTGGAATAAAAATACTTTGTTGCAATGTGTTTGTGGAGCTGACATCATGCAGGAGAATGAAACCGATAGAGTACACACAGACTGCTAGGTTTGAAGGGATTGGTGGAAACATAGGATGCAAATGTGAGTGACCAATCACTCTGTACTCCTGTGCATGAGACAGGGCAGAAAGGCACATATAAGGCAGCCAGGTCCCATGAGGGAGTACTTGCCTGCACATCTTTGAATTTGTCGACCCAGCTGCTGCTACTGATTCCCTGGAACCATGTCAAGGGCTGTGGAGAGGTCACAGCCATTCACCCTGGAGGAGAACATGGCATTGCTGGATGTGATCCTCCCACAGTACCCCATGCTGTATGGGCGACCAGGGTATCAGGTGAGTGCATAGGCCACTGGCACAGACTGTCCCTATGTTGTGACTGTGACTTCTGGCATTGTTTCCTGGTGTGACACACATGCCATGTACTGTTGGGGGGGTCCCAGGGGGGGGATGCCTGATGTCTCCCAGCAGTGCCCTGAGACAGGAGGGGTGTGTGCCTATCACTAACAGCAGTGCCCTGAGACAGGAGGGGTGGGTACAGAGTGCTCCCAGCAGTGCCCTGAGACAGGAGGGGTGTGTGCCTATCACTAACAGCAGTGCCCTGAGACAGGAGGGGTGGGTACAGAGTGCTCCCAGCAGTGCCCTGAGACAGGAGGGGTGGGTACAGTGTGCTCCCAGCAGTGCCCTGAGACAGGAGGGGTGTGTGCCTATCACTACCAGCAGTGCCCTGAGACAGGAGGGGTGGGTGTGATGCACAGTGTGAGCCTTGATCATTGATTGTGACATTGCCATCATTCCACCTGTGTACCCACTATGGCACGTACTGCTTTTTCCCTCACCAGAGGATCATGTCCCTATGACAAAGGTGCAATGCGTTGGCTGCATGACATGCCTTGTTGTTACCAGCTAATTTGTTATCAAATGTCTCTCTGTGACATGTGGCTGGTGTATTGATGTGGTGTCACTTGTTCTTCCTCACAGGTAGGCGCCACTGCCAAGGAGCAGATCTGACTGACCGCCGTCAGTGCCATGAGGGGTGTGGATGGTCGGAGGCAGAGCCTGTCCCAGGTGAGGAAACGCTGGCAGGATATCCGGTGCTGGACGCGGAGGATTGCACGGGTCCTGCTGGAGGACTCACCTGAGAGCCACAAGAACCGTGGGCGCCGCCGTCTGAGCCACCTCCACAGGCGTGTGCTGCCGGTGGTCTTTCCAGACTTGGATAGGCGCTTACAGGCGAAGCAGCAGCCGGAAGGGGGTAGGTACATGTGTGTGTTGTGTGTCACCAGCATTTGTAAGGGCACAGTAGCATGAATTCACTGCCAGGGTTTAAAGGTGCTGTGCAGATCCATTTTGCCCCAGTATAGCGCTGCGCCCCTGCCACCCTTCCCCTCCTTGCAATGTGTTCCCTGGTCAGTGTGTAGTCACTCCTTCACAAGGTAATGTAGGCTGGCGCTTTGTCCACGAGAACTATGCCTGTAGCATCATGTGTGGGGGTGGTGTGTAACAGGTTTTGGGACCTTGGCTGTGCCCTGTCAAGTTCACTGCATGTGGGTTCCATGTCAGTTGGCACTGATGCTGACTCCAGACATGGGAGTTGGTCTCTCATGTGTCATGCCTTACAGCGCGCATGTCCTATGTAGTGGCCTGTGACATGATGTGCATGAGTGTGCGATACGCATAGTGCAGGGATGGTGGCGTGGGTTGCAGTCATTACCATTCAGGAGCATGGAGTTGCGTGGCCACTACTGTCCCCTGGGGCACCTTTTCATCGGTGTTGTATGTGTCATCATACACGTGGACACTCTCAGTGTCTACAGCGTAGGTTTTGCTCTGTGCCATTGTCCCCTGGCACCATGTATATAGACGTGCTATTTTGTACAGGTGTCCACTGTGCAGCCTGACCTGAATGTCCTTCTTCATACTCACAGTTGCTAGTGCCTGTGTGTCTTGTTATACTCATCTGAGGATGGGCACTGGTACCTCATTATTTGTACAGGCGCACCTTGGCTGTTTGGCGTCCAATCTTGCATGTTGCCTGCCCCTGTGTTTATCACCCAGACTATGAGATGTTGGTGCCACCTGTGTCTCAACTATTTGCCTCGTGTAGGGGGTGGTTGGGGCGGGCAAAGCCTATATGTCAAATCCAGATTTCTACTTGCTGGGTCTGGGCAGTGTGTGATGTTTGTCTGGTCACACACGCAAGGTGCAGTGACCGAGTCATGTTGTGCATGTTTTCAGCATTACCTATGCAGCATGTGTCTCAAGTTCATGGATATGGTCCCTGGTCATCGGTATTTTCGCCAACGCTGTGTGGTGCAGATGCAGTGCTGGATTGTCCCCAGGGCCTGGGTGCTATGTCAGACTCCGTTTCCTGTCTTTAGCTATTGTCTCATGCTCTCCATGGTATTTCAGTGGCATGGTGGCTCAACCAACTGTGTGTTTCATGCCCTACATCGGTACCTTGTTTAGTAGATGTTAGGGATCTTCCTTTTCAGGCTATGCAATGTTACCTATGTAGATTGACAGATGTGTACAGGTGTCTGATTAATTTCTGTCTCTCCACCCTGCCCACAGCATCGTCGGGGGACACAGAGGGAGACATGGACACAGACCAGGCGGAGGGACCGAGCACCAGTGCCAGCCGTGACATCGGGGCTGGCACATCGAGTGGGACAGAGGCGGAGGATAGTGCGGCCGAGGACCTGTCGACTGGCACATCAGAATACGAAGCTGACAGGTCCGAGGAGGATGTCTCCGAGTGGGCGGAGGCTGCACCAGCAGCTGACAGCGGAACAACACCTCGCACTGCCCCCTCAGTTCCCATCAGCCACCTCCCACTTGCTCGTGTCCCTTCCCAGCGTGCCCGGTCACCGCATGTCTCCTTCATGCCAGGCACCGCACCCCCTGCCCCTGTCTCCACTGCTGCCGCCAATGCTGAGTCTGTGGACATCCAGCGGCAACTGCAGGTTGGTCAGGCTGCGATCCTTAGTGTCCTCCATGCCCACGGGCAAACCCTCAACAACATCGAGGCATACTTGGAGGGCATTCATTCATCGCAGGCTGACCAACGCAACTTGCTGAGGTCCATAGACTCCACACTGACTGCAGCAGTGGGTCTCCTGCAGCGCGACCTCCCCCCACCTACCCCTGCCCCATCCACACTTCCCACTCCCATGCCTGTCCCACATACACCCAGACGTCGGCATGCACCCACATCAACAGACACAGGCACCACACCAGCAGGGAAGGTCCACCGCACTCCTCCTGACACGCACACACAGGGTGAGGTAGGCACACCCACTGGGTCGGGGGGCAAACGTGTGACACGCAGCCATAGTGGGAGTCCGCATTCCACCCAGTCCACTCCCTCCAAATCCCCTCCCCTCAGCTCTCCTGGCCACATCTCCCCCAAGGACCCCTTCATGGCCACTCTGTCCCTGAGCCCCACAGTGACACCACCCCACAAGCGGTCAAGGAAGTCCTCGGTCAGGGTGGTTGATTCTCCCCCCCTGTCTACGCCCTCCCCCGGTGGCGCTGCGACCCATCCCTCTGACCCCCCCCCTCCTTGGGGCCTGTGGATCCTTCGGGTGCAGGGGACTCCCTGGAGGACTTTGCAAAGGTGTGTAGTGCCATCCTGGCCTCCGCCTTTGGCCCTGCCCCACCCCCTGTGGTGGAGTCTTCCATCCCTGCACCCACAACGCCTCCCCTTTGCCCTGATGTCCCTGCGGTGCCTGTTGCTTCCCCCCCATGATGCCCTCACCCCTGTGGAAGACGATGGCATGTAACTGTGCAGGCAAGGTAGGGGACACGCATCCCACTGTGTCCCCCATCCAGCTGAGACTCATTGACTGCCCTATGGGCTTTGTGAATATTGAACTGCCTGCGATCCACGGGCATTGTGCTCATGCTGAATAAAGCTTTTCTTTTCATTATAACACTACTGCTATGCTGGTATTGGTGTTGGTGGGGCTGCTACATGGTTTTGGGTGGTGTTTATGTGTTGGGTGTGTGGGATATGTAGTAGTGTGCTGCTCATTGGAGGGACCCTGGGATCTGTGTGCCATCACAAGGTGTTAGCTGACTTTCTTTGTTCATGTAAGCAGTTACTGCATGGTGCAATTGTCCCAGGGTGTATTCCTTCCTCTGTGTACCCTGATATCTTCCCTGCAGGGTGTTCCCAATGTTTAGTGCAGAGCTGTGTCTACATGAGCTGTGTGTGTGACGGAGCCCTTCTACTTTGGCCATGCATGCAGGGCCATGTCTCCACCTGCAACATTCGTGGCATCCTTGGTGATCACTGTACTTGTGTGTGGAGTCTGTTGACATGAGTTCATGGGGACATGTTCCCTTGTAGGCAGTATGCACGTGGGTACTTCCAGCCTCACACACATGTGTTGCACACCTCCTGTCTCTGGGCACTGCTGGGAGTGATAGGCGCCCACCCCTCCTGTCTCTGGGCACTGCTGGGAGGACTCTGCACACACCCCTCCTGCGTCTGGGCACTGCTGGGAGGACTCTGCACACACACCTCCTGTCTCAGGGCACTGCTGGGAGTGATAGGCACACACCCCTTCTGTCTCAGGGCACTGCTGGGAGGACTCCACACCCACCCCTCCTGTCTCAGGGCACTGCTGGGAGGACTCCACACCCACCCCTCCTGTCTCAGGGCACTGCTGGGAGGACTCTGCACACACACCTCCTATTTCTGGATATGTACGCTTGGAACATACACGGTGGGGGTACGCTCCATGCATACGAGGGTGAGGGTACGGGTCGTACTTACACTGTTGGGGTGGGGGTACGCTCCATGCATACGAGGGTGAGGGTACGGGTCGTACTTACACTGTTGGGGTGGGGGTACGGTACGTACATACGCGGTTGGGGTGGGGGTACGCTCCATGCATATGCGGGTGAGGGTACGAGTCGTACTTACACTGTTGGGGTGGGGGTACGCTCCATGCATACGCGGGTGAGGGTACGGGTCGTACTTACACTGTTGGGGTGGGGGTACACTCCATGCATACGCGGGTGAGGGTACGGGTCGTACTTACACTGTTGGGGTGGGGGTACGCTCCATGCATACGCGGGTGAGGGTACGGGTCGTACTTACACTGTTGGGGTGGGGGTACGCTCCATGCATACGCGGGTGAGGGTACGGGTTGTACTTACACTGTTGGGGTGGGGGTACGCTCCATGCATACGAGGGTGAGGGTACGGGTCGTACTTACACTGTTGGGGTGGGGGTACGGTACGTACATACGCGGTTGGGGTGGGGGTACGCTCCATGCATACGCGGGTGAGGGTACGGGTCGTACTTACACTGTTGGGGTGGGGGTACGCTCCATGCATACGCGGGTGAGGGTACGGGTCGTACTTACACTGTTGGGGTGGGGGTACGCTCCATGCATACGTGGGTGAGGGTACGGGTCGTACTTACACTGTTGGGGTGGGGGTACGCTCCATGCATACGAGGGTGAGGGTACGGGTCGTACTTACACTGTTGGGGTGGGGGTACGGTACGTACATACGCGGTTGGGGTGGGGGTACGCTCCATGCATACGCGGGTGAGGGTACGGGTCGTACTTACACTGTTGGGGTGGGGTTACGCTCCATGCATACGCGGGTGAGGGTACGGGTCGTACTTACACTGTTGGGGTGGGGGTACGCTCCATGCATACGAGGGTGAGGGTACGAGTCGTACTTACACTGGTGGGGTGGGTGTACGTTCCATGCATAGGGGGGGTGGGGGTAGGGTCCGTACATCTCTGTCCCCACGCTATGTGATGCTTGTGCGGGCCGTACCCAGGCCTTTGCCACGTGGGTACGATCCGTCCCGCCATTGTTGGGGTGACGTGGGTGTGGGCGTGGTACGTCTCGTACCCACGCTCTTGAGGCGTGGGTACGGGACGTACCGGTCTGGTTGTGTTGCCGGTTCGCGTGGTGACGGACTTCCGTTGTGGCGGTCGCTGGCTTAGCTGGACACGCCCCCACCCCCTCGTAGTGACCAGGGCATGGGTGTCAGGTATGTCCTGGGCATGTGTGGTGTGTGACTTTGGTGGGGGTTTTGTGGCCTGCCCTGGTCCTGCCACCCCCACCCCCCCCCTTTCCCCCCTCCCTTAGTTGTTCTGACCTTCTGCGGCGTCTGCGTCGGAACCTGTAGAGGAGGTGGACTGCTATGAGGGCCGGGATGACACGTAGGTTCGGGTCCATGTCTGTCCGTCGCGTACGGGTCCTCCTTGTTTGCGTCGTCCTGTGTGTCCGTCGCGTACTGGTCCTCCTTGATCGCGGGGTCCTGTCTGTCCGTCGCGTACTGGTGGTCCTTGTTCGTGTCGTCCTGATTTCCCGGCAGTTTTTGGCAGCCGGAAAATATTCACCGTGCGGGATGACGTCGGTGCGAATCGTGATTCCTGGTTCGTGAATGGCAGGCTGCGAGCGTCCCGACGTCAGGTCGGCCCTTTCCCGGATCGCATTGGTAGGTTTATTTTGTTCGGTCGGGCTTTTTTACGAATCGTACGGAAATGGTGTTCCGTGCGAATCGTAATTCCTTGTTTGTAAATTTTGACGACCGGGTACGCGTCGGACGGAGAATTTGCTCCGTCCGACGGTTCGTACCCGGTTTTTACCGGATCGTGATCGGCACCATAATGTCGATTTGGATTTCCACAACTTGTTCTTTCAAAAGGAAGAGTAAACAGTTTTATGTCAGCTGTGCGACATACCATTACAAGAAAATCTCCGAAAAATACCTACAACCTAAGAAGAAAAGAAGAGTCAAAATATATAAATGACTACAACCCAGTCATTTTATCCATGTGGAATGCTAACATGGATATTCAGTATGTAGCTGACAATTCTATTGCTGTTGCTCGGTATGTCACATCTTACATCACTAAATCTGAGAAAACGGAATTGAAAGAAATGTAGGAAGAGATTTCTCACGAGAAGACTGTCAGTAAAAAGCTATACAGTTTCAGTTTAAAGATGTTATCGCATCGAGAAATTGGGTCATACGAATGCTCAGATAGGTTATCATCTGCAAGTCTGTACCCCAAATCCAGAAGAATAATTTGGGTAAGTTTAGGCCTTGCAGGAATGCGATATCGGGTACTGAAATCTATTCGAGAAATTGAATATTTAGCAGAGAACGAACCAGAAAGTACAGACATTTTGAAAACAAATATGTTGGACACATATTACACAAACAGAAGTCATCATCTTGAGAACATGTGTCTCTATGAAGTGCTGCAGAACTACATTTTTACACGGAATGCCACAGAAGACATCAACAAAGGAAAATATAAAGTCATTGGTGAGGAAGGATGTTTGCTGAAACAAACAAAAGGAAGTTTGATTAATCACAGGAAGCTGATTTGCACCACTACTGACAAAAAGGAATTTTACTACCTGGCACTTTTACAGCTGTTTAAACCATGGCGTTCAGTGGATGAATTACTTGGAGATTTTCAGAGCTATGAAGATTCCTTTAATGCATTTAAAGATAGCATAGAATGCAGTACTTTCACAAATTATGTACAAATGTTAAATGAAGAAATTGAACAAGAAGCTACAATTGCAGCTGAAGTAGCTAGAGACAGTTCTCAAGACAGTCAAAGTTCTGGTACGCTCAGTCAAGATCCCCTAGGACAACCAATCATAGAAAATGAAGCTGCAATAGCCATGACTGAAGTGGAAACAGCTATGAATCAAGCTCGGGAAGATTTAATAGACTTACCAAATTTGGAATAACAACTGAATGACGAACAACAACAAATGTATGAAGAAGTCACAAAACAAATTGATCATGGATTACTACATGAAAATAAAGAGTGCTCATGCACATCATTTGAACCAATCAGAATGTATGTGACTGGACAAGCTGGAACTGGAAAAAGTTTCTTAATTAAAGTAATTAGAAGCTACCTACAGAAAAAAACGGATTCAACTTTGTCTTGTGTTGTTACTGCTCCAACTGGGTTAGAAGCATATAACATAAAAGGAATTACTTTACATCGTTTGCTAATGTTACCAGTAGAGCATGAGAACAAAATAGAATACCACAAGCTAACAGGAGAAGCATGTTTTGAAGTTTCAAGAGTGTTGAAGAAAATGAAAGTTCTCATTATTGATGAGGTAAGAATGGTATCAAACTTAATGCTTGCCTTTGTGCATTTAAGAATGCAGCAAATTCTAAAGACAGACTATGACGTGTTATTTGGAGGAAAACATGTTATAGTTTTTGGGGATCTACTGCAGCTCACTCCAGTTAAAGGGCAACCAGTATTTAATACTCTTGCACATGAAGACACGAAAAAGTCATTAGGAAGTATAGGTAATGTGAATATTTGGTCATACTTTGAGTACAAAGAACTCATTACCAATATGCGGCAAGAAAATGATGATGATTATGCAAGTATTCTCAAAGATATCAGAATTGGACTACTCACAGAACATGGCAGAAAAGCTTTACAGAGTTGATTGCTATGTAATTTGTTTCCAACAGAACAAATAGTTCCAGAGAAAATATACAAGAAAATTGCAGAAAAAAATACTGTAATCTGCTTAATGCCAACACTACATGAATGCTCTATATTCAATGAAGAACTTTTGAAATTGGAAAATGAAGGGATTATGAAAATGGAAGCCATGGATAAAATACAGCATGAAGGAATAACTATTATATTGACAGGAAAATTGAAAACTAAATTGAATTCTCTAGAGAAAAACATATCGAAAAAGAATCTTTATGTATGTATGAACTGTCGAGTAATTTTGAGACGTAATTTGAATGTAGAAAAAGGTTTAGTGAATGGAGCTATGGGTAAAGTTGTGGGTTTTGTTAATTACCAGAAAAAAGATGGAATTGAATTTTTTAAAATAAAATTTGATCAGATTGAAGAGGTTAAAGACATTAATCATTGTTCAGTTCGTTTTTTGCTTGTGAAAGACTTATATGTACGTAGGAAGCAGTTTCCGTTTTCTCTAGCATACGCTGTAACTATTCACAAATCTCAAGGATTAACTGTAGATAGTGCTTTTGTAAATATTGGATCTAGTGTGTTTAAAGAGGGTATGGCATATGTTGCTTTGTCACGAGTGAAAAAATTATCTGGTTTATTCATGATAGACTTTGATGACTCAAAAGTTAGTACTGATGCAAATTGTGTAAAGGACTATAATAGATTAAGAAGAAGCTATGCTCCTCATTTAGGTCAGTATCCTGTGTTTGAAAAACGTGTTGTTTGTCGGAAAAGGAGAATTGAGAATATCTGTAATGAGGATGTACAGAAGAGAAAACAAAAGGAGAGTGATGTGATTGCAAGCAAAAAGAAAAAGGACAATGTTGAAGAGGTTGTTGGTTGTCATTTTGAAAATAGCTCTGATGTCAACTGCTACGCTAATGTAATGCTGAATGTTGTATTTTATCTTGAAAGTTTGCAAGAGCAGATAATACTAAATCATGAAAAAAGATTTTGTTCTCTGCTGAGTTTCCTTTATGAGAAGTTGAGTAACAATAAAACTAAAATAGAAAGTGCTTCTGATGTTAGAAATCTTTTAGATGTATGTTCTGGATGTACACAGTTTACACAAAATGTCCAGCAAGATGCACAGGAATTCTTAATGTATATGCTTATGGTACTGGAAGATGAAGGGGTAGAAATAGAAAATATGTTTGGTCTCTCTTATAAATGGGAACATTGTTGTGAAAACTGTATGAACACATGCAGCACTAATGTTGATTCTGAAAGGTTCATACATTTAACATTACCAGAGAGTAAATCAGTGACTTTTAGTAAATTAGTTAAAGATGCAAATCACAACATGGAATGTTCTCAATGTAAATCAGAAATGTTATCAACATTATTTTTAAAGAAATATGGACAGTATATAATTTTAATGATGCAACGTTGTAGAGCTGATGGAACAAAATTGGACACTTTAATAAAGAAGTTTGTAGGAAATCAATTATCAATATCAGGAAAGACTTTTGTTGCAGTTGCAATAATTTTCCATGATGGACCTTCTATAACTTCTGGTCATTACACAGTTTATCTACAATGTGAAAAAGGCTGGACACTGTGTAATGATTCTCAATTGATTTTCAAGCAACGTTTGCCTGCAGAATTACCAAATTCCTACTTAATTTTTCTAAAACCAAAATTTTAGATACAAATTGCAGCATCTGAAGAAACCATTATTTCGATTTTATAGGATTACCATTGGATATTTCACCTAAAAAGGATTTAAAAATTACCATTTGGCCTCATGGAAGGTAAATGTTTCTATTGTGGACTTCTTTGACAGATATTATTTTGGTGTATGTGCTTAAGCAACAAGATTTACAGATGTTATTTATTGCAAATAGTTATTGTTCTTAGAAGATATTTTTAATATATATGTTACATTTCTATCAAGGTATGTTTTACTGAGGATAGATTCAGGGCTTTTTTAAACAATCTTTCAGATTGTTTATTTTTTTGCCCGCTGGTAAGTGATGAATACAATTGATATCACTATTTTCAGTGAAATTCAATATATTCTGAAAACAGCAAAAAAAGGGCAAACAATTACTTTGTTAAATATGAAAATATGTGTACTGTATTCTAAAATGTATTGTTAAATATTACTACTTTTTTCTTTTTTTCAGATCTAGAAAGAAAATTTAGGAAATTGAATCCATTTTTCTTGTAATTAAAAAAAAACATTTATTTCTAATTAAGTTATTTTGTTGGTCAGGTAAGTTTAATATATCTGTATTTCTCACCCCTTCACTTTCATGCTCCCTTTTCTTCACTTCTCCTCACTCTTCTTTTCTCATTCCCCTTCCCTCTCTCTTCTTCCTTTACTGCTCTTTCATAACTCCCTCACTCCTTTTCTACTACTCCCCTAGGTTTACTGCCTCCATCACTATTTTTACAACCATGTTTCTCTCCCTGTCTCCATATGTCTCAGTCATTCTAACTGCCTTAATCCTTCTCAGTTCCTTGCTCTCTGTCTCTGTTTCTGTCTCTCTCCCTTTGTCTGTCTTACCCTTAATTTCCTTAACATCTCTGTTTTTACCACTCCTCCTCTCTCCATCACTCATTTTCCATCTATGTTAATTTTTTAACCTTCTCCGTCATTCTCCTTCCCTCACCTTCCCTAACTGTCACTATCCTTTACTCATAGTCACTCCTATTCTCCTACTTCACTTCCTCCTGTCTGTATCTCACACCCCTTCATCTTTTCGCATACTTTCCTTCACTCTCCCTCACTCTCCTTTGCTCATTGAAATCCTGACTCCCTTTCTCTCACTCCAGTTTCCTAAATTCCTCCATTCCCTCACTCCCCATCTCTCACTTTCCCTTACCCCCTTTTTTAATCCTCATACCCCTTATCTCACCATCACTCCACTTCTCTTACTTTCAATCCCTTTACCCTGCTGTTCTTCATCCGTTTCATCTGTTACTCCCTTTTCCTATCTCCGTCCCTTACTCCCCTTTTCTCACTCCCCCTCCATCACTCTCCATTACTCACTGTCATTCCCTTACTCATTCACTCTTCTTACCTGTATCCTCTACCCTTAATCCTTTTGTTGCAGTCAGTCTTTCACTTCCCTTTCATGACTGATCATACTTTCCTTTTCTCACTCATTCTGTCTGTCCTTTCCTCCTCTTCACTCAGTCATTTCAATCATTTCAATCATTCATGTATACACTACACATTCGTTCAATAAAATTACAACACAGTATATTAGGAATATAGCTCTTCTTGGAGAAGTGAAGTGAGTTCTGAAAATAACAGTTTTTTTGTCTTTTTTGTTTTGTATTTTTTTAAAGTTTTTTAACAATTTTGTATTTTTTTTATTTTTTTAGAGCACCAAAAAAAAACTGGTAATGAAAAACTGTTCAACAGGAACAAAAACAACAAATGAAATAAACTATGGGCTGGAGCATGTGTGCTGCTGTATTCTGTTTTCAATCAAGTTAATACTGCTCTCACCGTAGCAAAGAACAGCATTGCACACATTTCAATGTATGTGCACCTTCTGGAAAAGTGGGCGGATGTCCAGTGGCCTGGTACACGGTAAATCTGCGGCCGCAGATGATGTGCTCGGCTGAGCAGGTGGAGGGTTGTGCCTTAGGGCTCTAGTTGTCTCTCGAGCATAAGATACAGGATGCACTGTCTTGAAGTGCCTCACAATTGAATAAATACTAAATGAGTATTTCTTGCTGGGATCTCCTCTGGATAAGACAGTTCCACAAGTAGTGCATGTCACCTTCGGGGCATTCACCTTCTTTTGGCCCTCTGGAAAGGTGAAGAATTTCCATATGAAAGAGTCTTTTTGTTTCGTCTTCCTTGGTGGTACCACAAAGGTCTCCTCCTCACTCCCTGAAGTAGACTGCTGTTCTGCCATTTTCCAGTAAAATTTTACTAGAGTAGCTGTTCAGTCCTCATCCCAGGAAATAAGAATAAATAGTGAGGGGAGTGGGTGTGGTGTTTGAAGATTCTGGAACAGAAACTACTATGAACCAATGAAAAGTGTTGTTTCGTAATCACATGACTTGCCGTGCGTGCACAGTGCTCGCACGTATGCGCGCACAGTGCACGCACGGATCAGAAATGAATTACTTTTAACCCGATTTCTAAAACATGAAAAGGAGGCAGGGAAGACACTCCCTGACCCCCTAGACCTTCTCAGGGGGTCCCTAAAGGACCTCGTAAATAAAAAAAAACCATTTCCTTTAATTAAAAAAATTGACGGTGTGCGCACGGTGCTCGCACGCATGCGCGCACGGTGCACGCATGCATCAGAAATTAATTACTTTTAACCCGATTTCTAAAACATGAAAAGGAGGCAGGGAAGACACTCCCTGACCCCCTAGACCTTCTCAGGGGGTCCCTAAAGGACCTCGGAAATAAAAAAAAAAACATTTACTTTAATAAAAAAATTGCCTGTGCCCGCACGGAGCGTGAACGGAGCGCGCACGGTGCGCGCACCGTGATAAACCCTTAAAAAAACAAAAAACATTTTAAACTGCTTATAAGTTTATAGAAGATATTAACTATGCTGTTCAACTTTATCCAAATAAAAAAAAAGAGCTGAGCCATTCCATATTACAGGATACAGTCAATCTATAACTATATACATAGGTAGTTTATTGTAAAATAAATATATAAAAAATATAATAATACATACATAAATTAGCATTTAAAAAACCTTACAAATTCACTAAAAAAAACATAGGTTTCACACACGTTATAGTTAGAAATTAGCATTTAAAAAACCTTGCAAATTCACTTAAAAAAACATAGGTTTCACACACGTTATAGTTAGGAATTAGCATTTAAAAAACCTTGCAAATTCACTGAAAAAACCATAGGTTTCACACACGTTATAGTTAGCTAGACATTTCACTCGTACAAAACCATTGAAATTCCCCCGTTATAGTTAGTTCAGCTAACTATAACTCGCGCGACCGCAATCCACTGCTGATGACGTCACATATTACATCACTCATGACATGGTCAGTGACATCACTCATGACATCACTGATGACATCTCAAATGACATCACTGATGACATCACTGATGACATCATCCTTGTGTAAGAGTGGCAGACCTCCTCTTATCCTAATATAAACTTTGATACACACATTGAAAAATACAAACTAAAGTTTTTAAAACTATAGAGATACCAATACCAGTTAGAACAACCTATTCAGTAATTCCAAAATCTACATACGCATTCACTCATTCATCAACACTTCTATATAGTCACTCATACATGTACTCAGTCATCATATGTACTCATACACCTATACATCCTGTTACA
The DNA here is from genome assembly GCF_964204655.1 of Triturus cristatus. Lineage (NCBI taxonomy): Eukaryota > Metazoa > Chordata > Amphibia > Caudata > Salamandridae > Triturus > Triturus cristatus. Next base: position 456,944,848 of record NC_140586.1, on the reverse strand, counting down.
CACCTACACTCATACATAGAGTTACTCACACACATACTCACACATGCAAATAAACATCCATTTACTTGCATATACAGCTATACATACACCAATACAGTTACTTCTACAGAAATGTACACATACTTACTCTCTTAAACAATCACTTATAGAAACACATACTTATTTATACAGGAACTCTTTCAATCTCTCACTCTCATATATCCTCACTTATATACATCAATACTCACATATACTAGTTTAAAACATATGGACTTACTCATAACGACACTATTGAGACGGTCATTCACTCTCTTACTCACCCATACATACACTCATCCACCCATACTGTCCTGCTCACATACTGTCTTCAAAACACATACAAACAGTGAGTCACTCATTCATGCATCTATACGCTAAGTAACATCCCCCACTGAACCATACAGACACTCATACTGATACTCTAAAAACGAACTAATAACCCATATACACACTCATGTAGCTACTCACCAACCCATGCAGCCACTTATACACAATGTGAGACACTGATACAGATATTTAAATATTTAAACATTACTCACTAATACTTGTATTCACTAAGATACTGTTAATAAGTCAGTTATACAATTAATTTTACAAAAAAAAACATCCATTTAGGCACTTATTTACCCATTTATTCTTCCATTAACCTTTAGATATACATATATAAAAAATATTTATTTTTCAGAAAGACACATATTCACTGGATGATGTCATCATGAAGAACCGGGTATTTAGAACCTAGCGGCGTCAGGAGCACTCCCAAAGTCTTCGGGTTCACCTGTCTTAGAATACAGAGACACAGGATACTTCTTGGTGGCGTCAGAGATCGAATATATTGGCTGCAGCCAGTAACAGAAGTCCTATAAGTCATCACGGTATGAGTTCTCAGGAGACTGCTCAAATTTACAAAGCAAGTCATCCCTTTTTATGCCAGAAACATCACATTACAGACAAACACCCATTATTTTACAAATTTTCCAATCGCATGTAACCACACCAAAAGTATCGCATGACGGAAAAACCCACTTTTCAGTTGTCCGGCCCATGATCAATCATCGAACAATCCCAACATTCTTCTTTAGACAAGCCGGACAGACCCATGATAAAGAGACCACAACCCATATCGTAAATGGACCATAAAAGAAGAAACAGAAACAGATAGAAGTAGGATGGGGCATGTTTGTGTGCAATAAAACTTTACGAGATCCCGTGCTCTGACCCTTAATCAAGATCAGCTAGCGGGCGGGAACGGGTTTGGCAGGGTCAGCCTCAGGCAACGAGGTCAGTTCACTCAAGTCATGTAGGAGTCAGCACAAACTCGAGCTAAGGTGCGCCTGACCAAAAAGCTCGTTTAACCACAGTCATCGGCCTATGTGAGGGCAACCACAAAATGGCTACCATGCGCAAAATGGAACCCAGGGTTCGGAACAAAAACCCTAAATACGCAGTGAATCCATTAGTGTAATGTGACGAAAACACACGTACTATCCGAACTCACTAGTTACGGTTCGCTGTTACCAAAATCGTAACGGAACCATGATATTTATAGCGCAGATTCAGATTTCACGGAACCTCAGACCCTCCTTTTGCCCTTACATAGGCAATCTCAGTCTGCATCTGAATTGATGTCGATATTCATCAAATCATCAAGGTGCTGTTGAAGCATCATCTTATCTCTCTGTACCTTTCTCAAGACAGGCGGTCTCCTAACACAGGTAGTAGCACAAAGGCCACATATGGCAGGACCACACTGTACACAGAGACAACACAAGAAAAGAATCGCTAAAGCCACACCAACGATCGTCAGAATCCTCCATCCCCAAGCGGATAACAGTCCCCAAAACCATCCAGTTAACGACCAATCTCCTCCGTCCGTATGTATTGACTCGGAGATCTTGTGTAGCCTGGAGATGGCCTCGTAAACTGTCGGAGCATTATCTGGAATGAAAACGCAGCAACTCGATTGGATCACTTTACATACTCCATCTCGATCTGCAAGTATGACATCTAAAACCATACGATTCTGCAATGTCATAAGGCGATCCGCTTGAAGCGCAGCTGTCAAATTACTAAGGGCACCAGCAGTTTTGTTTATGGTGGATTCAACCACTCTCGTCAAATGCCGCAAGCTCCTACTGTTAACCATAGGTCCCCAAAACGGTAGGAAACCCTTAAAGAAGTCTCCTACTTCTTGTCCAGCGGTATCTTCCTGATCGAAGACACCCCTGACAACTCTCGTCTTGTGGTAATCTGTGGCAGCAGTATATGTAGGAGGCAACAAATATCCAACATAACACGTTCCCAAAAAATCAGGGGGCAACCATATATATGCTCTGTTGTAGCAAACAAAATACGTACCCTTGGCTGCCAAAAATGGCGGGGAAGACTGAGACGTAAAAACATACGTCTGAGTACAAACACTCTTCCCTAACTGAGCTTTCGGATTCCTGCCAATACCTTGCAGACAAAAATGACCTCGGTGGGGTACGATCCAAATCGGAGGTGACCTCTTTCGTCTCTGCTTTTCACTCAGGCTAACACTGTATCCAGTCGCGTTCCAGCCAACATAAGCTAGTAACTCGTCCTTGGGAATAGTCCTATACGTATCGATATCCCTACTCATATTCGCAATTCCCTTCACCAAGGCTTTATTACTCGAGTTATCTCTTATGGAACGCAGGGGATAGACTTCGATAGCATAAATGAACATCGTCTGGAAAGCCCATAAAGACCCATTCTGACTAAACGGCAGAACCAGATAGGGAATACCTCTATCCGAAGTATGTGGCATAAGACCACACACCCAACAATTAGTGATGTTTACTACCAACTGATGTTGATGCAGAAGCTGTACAAATGAGTTATTTGCAAATTCTGACCTTCTAATCTGCTCGTGTTCAGGTAAGATATGAAAAGAATGCAAAGAAGTAGTAATAGGAAAAGACGTAGGTTGGGAAGTGGGTGCAGAAGTCAATTGGGTAGAAAAAATAATCCAACCCACCAAAGCTAACGTCATGCTAAGAAACATCATAATACATGTAATCGGAAAACATTTGAGATGCATTATCCTTTTTTTTTTTTTTAGTCCTCATTTTGCAATACTTGTGTCAGGTTTCGATATGGCAACCAGTGCTGCTATTTCAACTTTCCTGGGCCAACAACTCGGAGTTTTTTACGACGGAGAGTTTTTCCTTGCAGCTGGAAACCAGTTATCACCTAGGCACAACAAAGGAGGCCAACGACCCTTGGTTGTTTAGAGTATTGCCTAGGTTAAAATCATTGGACTTATCTTTAGTCACTAGGATTAGAAAAATGCTCCCATATTTCCCAAAAGTTGCATTATCCTGCATAGTTTCGTCTTAAAGTTCGTTTTCTCAACAGCTCTCTTGACCTAAAAAAATTCCATTCTCTCACCGTGCTGTTCGCGGCGGTTGGTTTTCTTCTGCTAAGGAGTGCGTCTGTCAGTCCAGGGAACGCCCTAGGACCAACCAGAACCATCGACCTTGTGTCTACACGGCTGCAATCCCAAGTCTTTACACCGCGACCTTACAGCTGAACCCGGATGGTGGTTCGAAAAAAAGGAAAAAAAAGATCAACACAGTTCCTCGACTGAAAGAGTGCTGTTCTCAAAATGAAAGGAATTATTTGTTCTTTATTAGTCCATTGTCTCTAGACCGTAGGTTATAACGACTTTTACCAGGCTCTGTCTGACTTTGAAACAACAGTTCAGTTTCAGTGGTGTCCAATCTTAAAGGTGAAGGCACAGCTGCTTGCAAGACATCGTCATCTCCTTTCTCAGACCTTGTCCATACCAATTCAGCGTCACTAAAACGGTGTGAATTTCGGTAATGCCTCAGTTTCGGTGTCCGCGATACCTCCGTGGATCCACTGGTCGTACGGCAGTGGTAAGGGTACCCTCTTACAGTGTACGCCGTGGATCCAATTTCTTTTTCCGAATACTTTTACAGATGTCCTTGTAGACAACAACACCTGGTGAGGGCCCGTCCAACGGGGCTGATCGTTCTTAGTCCTCTGAAAATTCTTTACCAGGATCCAATCACCAGGATTAATAGTATGACCTGGGTCCACAGATGCTGGTGGCAAGCTATCATGAACCGCAATTTAGCCGTCAGGTCATACAAATAGTCCACCAACACAGGATAATCGATGTCACTAAATTTTGTTGGTCACGGCACTCCCGACACATTTGCCGGTCGACCAAAAACGATTTCATACGGACTAAGTCCAATTCGGGAATGCACTGTAGTTCTAGTTGACAAAAGTGCCAATGGCAAGGCATCGGGCCATTGGAGACCAGAACTCACCTGAATCTTGGCTAACTTCAGCTTCAGAGTGCCATTATAGTACTCCACTAAACCAGCTGATTGGGGATGATTCGCAGCGTGGAATTTCTGCTTTATGCCCAAACCCTCACATACTCTCTTCATGATCCTGCCCACAAACTCACTTCCATTATCACGCCACACCATCCTTGGCAATCCGAACCTAGGGAAATATTCTTTGAGCAAGACTTTAGCTGTGGACAAGGCAGTATTATCTTTTAGGGGGTATGCCTCTACCCATCTAGAAAAGGCACAAACAACTACAAGGACGTATTTCAAATTGTTGCATCTTTCCATGTGGATAAAATCCAATTGCAAAACCTCGAACGGATACGTCGGAGGCGCGAAGTGACCAGCTGGAGTTGGAGTTCCCTTACCAGGATTATACATCAGACACAGCATACAATTTTTGACCACATTCTCCGCACACTTGGGAATTCCTCCATTCTCCCACACTGGAGCCAACAGCTTACAAATCCCTTCCGCACTGATGTGAGACATCCCATGTGCCATCGTAACCACCGCAAGCACATACGCATCGGGTAACATCCATCTTTGGTGTTCCGACAACTCAACCCAACAACCAGTCAAATCCAATCTACCCGTATTTTCTCTCCACACGTTTTTCTCACTCTCCGTAGCTTTCGGCCTGAATCGATTTTACACTCTCAATTGTATCCTCAGACATTCCAGCCACACCAATCCATCTCGCAGGGCCTGCAACATACATTCGACCCATCACATTTTTCGCTGTTTCTTTCGCAACTTCGTCCGCAAATGCGTTACCACGGCCAACATCATCCGTAACCTTTCGTTGAGCACTACACTTCACAATTGCAACTTGCTTCGGCAGAGTAAGTGACTCAAGAAGCCCATTCACCAACTGTCCATGTTGGATTTTAGTCCCATGCGACGTAAGAAGTCCTCTCTCCTTCCACAAGCGTCCAAAACTGTGTGCTACACCAAACGCATACTGACTATCGGTATATACATTCACTCTCTTTCCTTCAAACAAGACACACGCTCTTGTTAATGCGATTAATTCCGCTGCTTGTGCTGAATTATAGCTCACTCGTGCAGTTTCAACAATTGTACTCAATGTCGTCACGGCATATGCCGCAGTCATATCACCATTCGGGAGCTTGTAGCATGACCCATCAACCCATAGCGTACCATCTGGATTTGAAAGAGGAGTATCTTTTAGATCAACTCTACCCTTCATTTCTCTTCTGTCCTAAGAAAGCAATCATGCTGTTCTTGACCATTCTTATCCACAGAAATCGGCAACAATGTCGCTGGATTTAATACGTTACACCGTTTAATGTGCACGTGACTGGCCAAAAGCGTCAACTCATAACCCGACAACCTTGCACTAGTAAGATGCTGAGTCTTTGTTCTGTTCAATAAAGTATCCACTGCATGTGGAACCATCACCACCAACGTATTATCCATCACCAACCCAGCAGACTGTCGGATGGAAACAGCCGCTGCTGCTGTAGCTCTCAAGCAACTCGGCAACGCTCTAGCTACCGGATCCAAAGTCGACGAGAAATACGCACATGGACGCTGCTTCTCACCAAACTGCTGCATCAAAACTGACAATGCACAACCCTCTCTCTCATGAACGTAGAGTTTAAAAGGCTTACTGTAGTCAGGAGTACCCAACACCGGAGCAGAACACAACGCGTCACGCAATTCAGAGAAACTTTTATGACAATCGTCATACCAGGGAAGAGGACTTGGTGTATCCTTACAATTCAAAGCCAACAAAGGTTTTGCCAACAAGGAAAAATTCGGAATCCTCTGTCTACAGTACGACGTGATACCCAAGAAAGCGTGTACCTCTCTCTGCGTACTAGGCACAGTCATTTGAGCAATCGGTTGGATTCGTTCTGGGGTCAACCTTCTTCCCTCCTTCGACAAGAGATGACCTAAGTAGGTCACTTCTTGGCGACAGTACTGTAACTTTGAAGGTGACACTTTATGATGCAAATCAGACAAATGTTGTAACAACGAAAGAGTAGTTTCTTTACAAGTTTCCTTATCATCAGCAGCCACTAACAGATCGTCAACACACTGAATAAGAGCAGCACCCGCAGGCAACACAAAAGTATCAAGCTGAGTTTTCAAAGCCTGACTATAGATGGACGGACTTTCGCAATAGCCTTGAGGAGCGCGCTTAAACCGGAAGCTTCGTCCTCCCAAAGAGAAGCCAAAAATATCTCTACTTTCTTCGGCGATTGGAATACTAATGAAAGCGTTCTTCAAGTCTATGACGGAGAACCAGGCAGCTGAAGCTGGAATCAAAGTCAACAAAGCAGTAATGTCCGGAACAACAGGAAACTGGGGCACAACAATCTTATTAACCTCTCGAAGGTCAATCACAAACCGATACTCAGGCTGCTGAGAAGAATCAGTACGCTTCAAGACAGGCAGAACAGGACTGTTACACACGTTACCTCTCGTCTCTTTAATCACATCTTTCTCAATTAAATCATAGATGATCGCTAAAAGCGCTCTTTCACCATCACTCGAAATCCGATATTGGGGAATACGTGGCAATCTAACATTCGATTTGAGCTTCACAACATATGGTGGAATCCCCAAAACACCCACATCATTAGGACCAGTAGCTCAAAGAGTATCAAGGAGACAACGCAATTCCAGTGGAAGCTGAGCTCTAGACAGATACATCGGAGAGGTCACTCTCTTACCCAATGTAAGGTGTACTCCCGAAGGAGAACAATACAATGTCGCGTGCAGTCTCTTTAACAAATCCAGACCCAACAAATTCTCACCACAACCTGTCGTTAGAATAAGGGGTGCTTCCAATTCACAAGGCCCAATAGAAAGAGACAAGGGACTAGAAACTGGATTACGAACCGGGGCGCCAGAAAATCCCACTGAAATATTCGTTAAGCCAGACAAAGGTGCGCCAGGGTGTTTAGAGTGCATGATAGAACTCTTCGCTGCACCAGTATCCAAAAGAAAAGGCTCTACCACACCCGATGTAACCACTGCAACATAAGGTCCATCCTGGTCTACTGGAACTGACACTACTCCCTCTCTTTGTCCTTGGCTGTCCTAGCAATCATTATAGCCCGTACCCTCACTCTCAACGTAGCAATCGTCAACATAATATTGCGGAGATCTGCCAGTCTGTACCTTCTGCTGATCAAAATAATTCATAGACGTCTGTGGGGGAAAAGAACGTTCGTTCTGAGGGAATGCTCCACGTCCTCTACCCCTAGACACCTGCTGGAAACTACCACAACCTCTTGGAGCCAACATACCGCTCGCACGTTGTTGTAAAACAGGGCACTCATTCTTATAATGACCTTCCTCTCTACAATACGCGCACTGATTCAGACCCAAAGGTGGTCTTGGAGGAAAATACTCAGGTTTCTGTGACAGTCTCTGAAACGATGGAGGTTTCTGAAACTGTAGACGTTGCTGTGATTCTTGCTGATTCGAGAGAGGCGGATACGCCTGCTGCAGAAGAACCTTCGTTTTTAAGTCTTTTGCCTTTTTCTCTAATCTATCTTTCTCATCCTTATCCCTATTCTCGTAGTACTGTGCAGTCGCCAATATCTGGGCCGACGAAGAGACAGCCCAAGAACTCTCGGAGTCTTTCAACTTATTACACAGTTCGGGAAGTAAATTAAAGACAAACTTATCTACAAACAATCTCTGGCCACCTTCCGTACTCATATCTTGACCGCTATGATCTATAAAAGTCTCTTCAAACCTGGTGAAGAAATCAGACACACTTTCGTCCTTCTTCTGCTTACATGCTGTCAACTTGTCCCAATTCACTCGCAACGCTGGCATCATCGTTTTCATCATATTAATAATTCTACCGGGTAAATCCGCAATTAGAGGCTCAGGTTTAGCTCCTCCTACCTGTCTAGCATCTGCAGCCGCAATATTCACCCATGTAACACCTAATTCTACCGTATGATCCTCATGGCGAATCTTCGTCCACAACGGTTGAGGGACTACATTACCCAATAACATATCCACATCAGCTAGATTCATAATGCATGCTTCGACTGTCTGGGACAACTCCTTATAATACCCCGCGGGATTCTTACGGGGGTCAGGTAAGGTTTGCTTAAGAGCCAAAACCTCAGCTCTCTTCCAAGGGACATGTATCCAAACTCGTTGGAAATGAGCCAAAATAGGTGGATTAGCGTTTGTGTCTCCCTCTCTCCAAACTGGAGGAACCTCTCTCATTGGATATTGTCGTACCTTCTTTCTAACTGAGGCATCAGGCTCAAACAATGGCTGGGGAGGAAGTGCAGACCTTTATGTAAGAAGTGTCACTACCGCATCCTCGACACCAGCTCCCACTATCGTCCCTTTGGCAAACTCACTCTGAATATCAAGCAGTCCAACAGGAGCCAACTCCAATTCATCATCTTCCCACTGTTCCCGAAGCAAAGTACACATCATATCAAAAACATACCGCTGCGTCGGCTCTTTCCACTGTAGGAACGTATTCAGAACCGCTCCCGGATCATACCTAGAAACATTCGTAACCCACCTACGAGCCAACGAATCCAACACTCCATGCTCCACAGAAGCAGGGAGCTGACTACTTCTCTGTCTGTCATCAGAAACGGGGGTCATGACTAGCGACCCAAATAGAGGAGTTAAGAAAGTAGTAACAGTGTCAGCTACTCGCCGACGAACGGAAGAGGAAGCAGTCATAAGAACAGGAGAAAAGGTACCTTGCGATGGCAAAGAAAAAGACGCAGAAGTGGAGGAAGTCGAAGGGACAGGAGCAGGAGGCAAAGCAGTCTGAGTCAAGGCAGGCAAAGGTAAAGTAGGCAACCCAGGAAGAGGGGGTGCCGGAGGAACCTGAACCAACTGTGGAACAGGAAAAGGGGGTTGCGGAGGGACTAAAGGCTGACCAGCAACCTGTTGTACAACAAGCGGTAATATCGGTGCAGTAGCACCTTGCACGTAGGTGAGGTGACTTTAACAAATAAGACATTAATGGATCCTTTTCGGCATCCTTAACAGGATTCACAGGAGGGGGTGACAAAACTGGATAACATTTGTCAATAGCCATATGATGTTGCCTATTTGACACCTCAATCGCTTTATCTTCGTCATCTTCTTTAAACTGCCTAGCAGCTTGCATTATCGATACACCCTTTTCTCTCTTATCCCTTTTACCTTGTTTTATCTCTCGTTGTCTGGCTTCTTTGCGCCAAAGGCGGAAGGAGTCGAACATTGCCGGCCGGGCTTTCTTCCTAAATAATTTCGCTTCCAAACTGTCTAAAATCTCTGTTTCAAAACTACCATTTTGGGGCCATCGTAAGACACCATCTTTCCTAGTGTAGCGGACCCATACTTCATTGAACGTAATGGGGCCCATGCCGTGTTTAGAGTAGAGCTCATAAGTCGGAGTTCCAACTGGAGGTATCGGACACGAGTCCTCCAATCGGAACTTCCTGTTATAACCACAACAAAACCAAGTACCAAATTTGCTACGATTAGGCATCTTCGCTCACTAATTGAGCTTCAAACTTCAAGGGGCTATCTCTACCGATACACTCGTAAATATACGAGACCCTCGGCTTTGGAAATTGCAATTTTCAAATCAAAACTAAGGACCACACAAACTAAGAACCAAACTAAGAACCAAGCAAAACCAAGAACCGATGAAACTAAGGACCAAGTAAAACTAAGAACCAAACAAATTAGTGGGAGCGACCCACTTATACTTAACCAAGTTGTCTGCTACGCCACCCAGAAGATCCGTCGATCGTCTCACCTTACGAAGTTTCACAAAAAGGGGGGGGGGGTCCAAGACAGGGCGACAGTCAGGGCAGCGGTCCTTACATAGCCATCAGTAGGGGGAAACCTCGTGGAAAAGACCTTCAGTCCACGTTTTCGACATGCAGGGGTCGCTGAAGTGGGGGCCCTCCTCCAGAGTTTCCTCACGAAGTTTCTCTCGATCCTCGGGCTTGGACCGGTACCACTTGATGTGGCCTAACGTTGGGCGCCAACTGAATAACCGGGTATTTAGAACCCAGCGGCGTCAGGGGCACTCCCAAACTCTTCGGGTTCACCTGTCTTAGAATACAGAGACACAGGATACTTCTTGGTGGCGTCAGAGCTCGAATTTATTGGCCGCAGCCAGTAACAGAAGTCCTAGAAGTCATCACGGTATGAGTTCTCAGGAGACTGCTCAAATTTACAAAGCAAGGTTTCAGGGGCGTTATAGTTAGCTGGACTTTTCACTCGTACAAAACCATTGAAATTCCCCCGTTATAGTTAGTTCAGCTAACTATAACTCGCGGGCCCGCAATGCACTGCTGATGACGTCACATATTACATCACTCATGACATAGTCAGTGACATCACTCATGACGTCACTCATGACATCACTGATGACATCTCAAATGACATCACTGATGACATCACTGATGACATCATCCAGTGAATGTGTGTTTTTCTGAAAATTACATATGTTTTATATATGTTTATCTCAAGGTCGATGGAAGAATAAATGGGTATATAAGTGTCTAAATGGATGATTTGTTTTTGAAAAATTGATTGTATAACTGACTGATTAAGTGTATCTCAGTGAATACATGGCTTAGTGAGTAATGTTTCAATATGTAAATATCTGTATCAGTCTCTCACTTTGTGTATAAGTGGCTGCATGGGTTGGTGAGTAGCTACATGAGTGTCTATATAGGTTATTAGTTGGTTTTTTGAGTATCAGTATGAGTGTCTGAGTGTCTGTATGATTCGGTGGGGGGTATTACGTAGTGCATAGGTGCATGAATGAGTGACTCACTGTTTGTATGTGTTGAAGACAGCATGTGTGTAGGACTGTATGGGTGGATGAGTGTGTGCGTGAGTGAATGACTGTCTCAATAGTGTCTTTATGAGTAACTACATATGTTTTAAACTAGTATATGTGACTATTGGTGTATATAAGTGAGTATCGGTGAGAGTGAGAGATTGAAAGAGTTCCTGTATGAATAAGTATGTGTTTCTATAAGTGAGTGTTTAAAAGACTAAGTATGTGTAAGTTTCTGTAGAAGTAAGTGTGGTGGCGTGTGTATAACTGTATATGCAAGTAAATGGATGTTTGATTCTTTATTAGCATGAGTGACTATGTGTGAGTAACTATGGATGAGTGGCGTTGTGTAACAGGATGTATAGGTGTATGAGTACATATGATGAGTGAGTACATGTATGAGTGACTGTATAGGACTGTTGGTGAATGAGTGGATGTGCATGTGGATCTTAGAATTACTGAAAATGTTGTTGTAACTGATATTGGTATGTCCACTGTTTTGAAATTTTTAGTTTCTATTTTTGAATGTGTGTATCAATGGTTATATTAGGGGAGAGGAGGTCTGCCACTCTATCACAAGGATGATGTCATCAGTGATGTCATTTGAGATGTCATCAGTGATGTCATGAGTGATGTCACTAACCATGTCATGAGTAATGTAATATGTGACGTCATCAGCAGTGCATTGCGGGCGCGCAAGTTGTATTTAGCTGAACTAAATATAACGGGGGAATTTCAATGGTTTTGTACGAGTGAAAAGTACAGCTAACTATAACGCCCCTGAAACCTATGGTTTTTTCAGTGAATTTCTAAGGTTTTTTAAATGCTAATTCCTAACTATAACGTGCCTGAAACCTATGGTTTTTTCAGTGAATTTCAAAGGTTTTTTAAATGCTAATTTCTAACTATGCCTACAGAGATAAAACATGTGAAGAAAGAAGAAAAAACGCACAGAAAGAAAAAAAAGAAATGCAGAGAGAAGCAACAGAGGTCCTCAAAGACGCAGAAAAGTGCAGGAAGAAGGATAATGTGCAGAAAGAACAAACAGAAGAGCAGAAAGAAGCCTTGTTGCAAAATCATCCTGTACCCTCAACTTTTTCAGACGGATACTGGTGGTAACTGAGTCTGACTAACCAGTCCTAGAGCCAGGGCTATGTTAAAAGACACTCAGAATACAGTGAAAACACCTACATACACTAGGGAACACTATGCGTTGGGGTCCCCCTGTGATCAGCATGACCCCCTTTGTAAGCCCCTAGTATATAATAGGGCAGGGGATTAAAACTACCTCTTAAAACGCGCCACAGGGCGCGTTTGAACACGTCACCTCAGGCCCCGTCCCCTCACTTCCCTACTCTGTAAACACGCCCTGTGGCCGCTTTTTAAGTTGGGAGATTAAGTCCCCTTGAATCCTGAGGGTCCCTACGGTCAAACTAGCCCACTAGGTACCTCCAGTAAGTGCCACAGAGATGCGTTGCATAGAGGTGTAAAAAGGGGCATGGCCTCAGAACACCTGTCTGCAACGCAACTCCCTGGCGCATACTGGAGATACCTGTTGGGCTAGTTGGCCCTCAGGGACCCTCAGTATTGAAGGGGAATTAATTCCCAAACTTACAACTGGCCAGGAGGAGCATTTGCAGAGTGCTGCAAGGAGTGGGCGTGGCCTCCGGCACGATGCCGGTCTTTTATTTATTTTATGTTTTTTAAGAAGGAGGGCTGTGTGGCCCCCCTTCTTTTTCTAATTTACTGGCCCTGTGGACTCCATCCCCCAGGACCTGCACCCTAATTTATTTTGTTGAAAAAAATAAATGTGGCCCTCCCAAGGCCTTAATCGGCCCCAGGGACCCCAACCCCCGGGTCATGGCCTTTTTTTTTTTTTATTCTTTAGGAGGGGGCTGCGTTGCCCCCCTCCTCTGGCCACTTATGGCCCCGGGGACCCCATCCCCCGGGGCAAGCCTTTGTTTTTTATTAATTAAAAAAATATATATTTATAGAAACACCTAGGACATGCTGGACAAACCGTATGTACCTATCACTATGACGATTTGCGTGATATTCATTAAAAGGCGACTATGCATACAATGAATCCATGTGGAATGTATTTACACCGCTAGTGAAGCTCTGACGTGTCTGACGCCCTACCGTGCCTAATCCCGGGGCCCCCGCCGGTGGGTACTCTCCAAGTAGACACCCTTGTCGTTTATTTATACAAACATGGGTGGCTATTGACAGGCACATTTAATATACACGCACACCAAGCCATTCAAAGGGGATTCGACAAAAATTTGACCAAACTATGCAAGAAACCCCCCTCACGGTTAATAAAACACACATCCACCGCCGGATGTGTAATACTTTTTATTTTACTCTCTGGAAAGGAGACAAACCTCACTTGAGAGTCACAGCGTGCTCCTGGCTGAGCCCAATGCTGTGTTACACCCACCAGTGCCTGCCAAGTGCCTCACACCTCTGTGTTGTATTCCAACAGCTAGTGCGTACGCTATGACACTCTCTAGCCCATGTGCACTGTAACACCACCCCGTGAATATGTCATGCCACACTTGCCTTTGCACGGGTTATATTGCCCCATCTAACGTGCCTTCCTCGATGCCTATCTTATAACGCACAGCGCTATGCCATACATATTACAATCTGGGATCCATATCTTTGTCACAGTGCATATTCAACATTACACTCCCCAGCACATATTTTATATTACAACTTTAGAGACTAGTTAGGTTACACAACACTGCCCTGTGCATATTACACTCCACGACGCATATCGCATAGCACTCGCTAGTGCCTGTGCTATCTCGCGCTGCTCTCCAATGAATCTGTCATTGCGCACAATGTATTGCATATTATATTTCACGCCCCGGTTCATCTTATATCACACTTTTTGGTGCATAGTTTATACCATATACTATATCTAGTTTTCATTTTCAATCGTGCTCTCAGGACTATGTTCTATATAACACTGCGTCCACCTACCCTTTTCACGCGCATTACATTTTGCGATGGGGGTGGAGGGTCAGGGGGTGTTTCTGCCAAGTGAGCCCGGAGTCACAGTCACAAACGTCCTCTTCTTCCTGAATAAAAGTAAGATTATGCTGCATACTTGTTCATATTTTAAGTAGTTCGCACAGACACACATTTTAAAAACAATAAAGTTCCTAATACCCACCTTCTCTGAACAGTTAGCTTGCTGCCCCATCCACCTCCTCCCTATCCTCTGTTGTCTGAATCCATGGACTAGCCTCCTCCCTCCTGCCATGCATGGTCTGATGTGCTGCCACTGCCATCCATTTAGCATGATGTACCAGTCCACTCCTCCTGCCGTCCATTGCCCAATTCTATGGCCCATCATTGACTCCCTGCTTAGCCTCTGTGCTTAGCTTGCTGCCCCTATTCTCCTTCCCCCTGCCCTCCGATGTCTTTTTGCATGCCCCTGCTCCATCCTTTTTGCCCACCATGTTCCATGGACCTGCCACTCCTATCTACTCTGAGTGTTCTGTTGAGCTGACACTCCCCTCCCACCTGCCTAGCATTGTCAGATGACTGTAACCTGTCCCTGCCACCTCCACCCTGCCTGTCCACATGCCATGGCCCTATCCCTTCCTCCTGTCCTCCATGGTCTATTTTACTGCCACACCCTTCTGCCCTCCCTGGTCTGTTGTGCTGCAACTGCTCCTCCTGCCTGCCCCGCGCGGTCTGTTGTGAGGCCCCTTCCCCTGAACTCTCTTGTCTGTGCCCAGGTCCTGACCCTCCCTTCTATCCTCCATGCTCCTTTGTGCATGCCCCTGCACCCTCCTTCTTGCCCATCATAGCCATTGTGCAGCCAGTAACCCTCCCGCTTGCCATGCATGGTCTTCTGTGCTGCCATGGCCCCTCCCACCTTCCCTGTGTGGTCAGCTAGCTGCCCCTGACCCCCTCCCACCTTCTCTCCATGGTCTGTGTGTATGCCAACATAGTCTCATTGTTGCTCTCCATGGTGTGTCTTGTTTCTAGTGCCCATACTGCCTGACCTCCATGGTCATCTTGCTGCTCCTGCCATGCCCCCTTGCCCCCAGCCCTCTGTTTCCATGTGCAGACCCCTATTCCCTCCCTCCTGGCTTGTCTGTTCCATTGTAATACCCCTGATCCGTCCCTCCTGCCCTTTATGGTCTGTTGTGCTGCAGATTTCTCTCCCGTCTGTCCATTATGGTCAGCTAGCTACCATTGCCTCTTTCCCCTCTGTTCTCTGTTGTCCATGTGCATGGTCCTGTCCCCTCCCTGGTGTTTTCTATGGATTGTTGTGCTGCACTCCCGTCCCGCATGCCCTGTGTGGTGTATTGTGCTGCTGCAAACCCTGATGCCTGCCCTGTAGGGTCAGTTTGGTGCACCTCTCCATGTCCCTCCTGTCCTCTGTTCTCCGAGTCCATGTCCCTACCCCAATTCCTCCTGCCTACCATGATCCAATGTACCATACTTGCGAATATTTTGAACTTGGTAAGAGGGAGATTTTGAAAAAAAATTGGGGTATTGATTTCCCCCTTTGAGTTACATTGAAAAAGAGGAGATTGTAGATAGGAGACAGATCAAATAAAGCCTATTTGAGCTTAAAAACATTGGACGTTTCCTGGCTGAAACGGGTCTGTTGGCATGTATGATTGTACTACCACTGCCTCTTCCTTCTGCCCACAATGGTCTATTATATTGCCACAGCCTCTCTTGTCAGTCCTGTATTGTTGGTTTGTTGCCCCTGCCCCCCTTTCCAGTGCCCTCCATAGTCTGTTGTGCTGCCACTGCCTTTCCTGCCTGCCCAGTGTGGTCAAATTGTTGCCTCTGCACTCTCCTACCTGCCTTCAATTTTCAGAGTCCGTGCCCCTGGCCTCTGCCTCTCAACAGAATCCCAATGAACAACTAGATTGCTAACATTCTATATTTATTACAAAAGTGTGGAACGCCTGACGTCATCTTGATGTAATCAAAACTGTAATACCTAGAGTATTTCCTTTAGAAATTACATATATGAGAGGGACTTATTTGCATCAAAATTATGGTTAGTGCTCTAAAAAACTAAAATGAGGACATATTTTCTGAGTTTTCAAATAGCGACAAAGAACTTTTAAATTATTTGTAATCTTTGTTTTTTATCCAGTTGACCACTTGATTAAATGTTGCACCAGGGCAGAGGATGTGGTGTTACTTCCAGAGCTGCAGACTTTGCAACTGGGGAACCAGGTTGGAGTTTCTGCTTCAGCTCAACATTCTGTGATTCTGGTCAAATCACTTAATCTCCCCATGTCTACAACCAAAATGAATTTGATCTTGTGTGATGTAACCAATGCTCATGTAAAGCACTCCAATACCTGACAAGTCTGCACTATATAAAACTGCAAATACACAAAAAATCCGTGTTTTGCACACTTCTGTCATTGTACTACATGTGGGCTACATCTGGGTGATATTTGTGCTGCATTTGGGCTCTTTTGTCTCTGGTGGCCATCTTGGGAGATTTATTTGTTATAAAGTTTCCTAATTTCCTCATTTACTGCAGTCTCCTCAGTAGGAAATGCTTTCAGTTTTTTACTTTGATTCCATCAAGAAGGTATTCAGATATGTCACATATTTGCCATAAATTCTGAATGTTAGCACTCTAGTTGCTCATTCGATCACTGTAGTAAAGCTACTGCTCACCACGGAAGTCTGCTGCTGGTATTAAAAGTTCATGTTTCAGTCTGCATATCAGAATTTTTTAATGAAATAGAAGAGGATTTGAGAAGTCAATCAAAATGTGCCCTAATTTTTCTTTCTTCAGCACTAATCATAATTTCTATGGCAAAATGAACCCCCTCATTGTGTTCCTTTTCAAATTAAATGTTTTAAGTGTTACCAGTTTACTCCAATCAAGATGGCTTCAGATGTGCCATACTTTTGTCATACGTAAGACAGTAAGCGCTCTAGTTGTTCTTAAGAACACTCTGGGACATTCTGTCATTGAGCTATACTTGGGCTACATCTGGGTGATAAGTGCATGTTTCAGTCTGCATGTCAGAATTTGTTTATGAAATAGAAGAGGATTTGAGAAGTCAAAATGTACCCTAATATTTCTTTCTGCAGAACTAATCATAATTTCTATGGGAAAATGAACCTCCTCATTTTGTTCCTTTGTAAATTAAATGTTTTAAGTGTTACCACTTTATTTCAATCAAGATGGCTTCAGGTGTGCCATACTTTTGTCATAAGTAAGACTGTTAGCGCTCTAGTTGTTCTTTAGAACACTCTGGGAAGCTGCAGTAGAACACAAAGGAATCAACTGACAGTCTCTGCCCTTGTTGGATGTACATGTTTTACTGAGAATGTCAGACTTCATTCTCACATGACTGAGAAAGATAATGTGAATTTAAAGAAAATATGCTCTCAGTTTAGCTTATAGATCACCTTCCAAACCTCTGTGGGAAAAGCATGAGAAAATAGTTTTCTCTCTAACATGATTCATGATATCACAGTAGAAGGCTTTTTCACATGGTAAAATCACCTTAGAACACACCACAATTCCTAGAATAAGTATGGTACCATCAACAAATGATTTATAATGTAACTAAAGTCTTGAAACCTTCTATTAACTGCAATGCTTTTTAATGAGGTGCTATCATGTATATTGGTCCCAAGATGGCTGACAACACTTCTTGGATGAAGTGCTGACAGCCAATCAGATCTCACGATGAGATGTGTGGTTAGGCTTCGCCCAGATATATATGTGATTTTACTTTTGATTTTCTCAGGAACTACTGAATGGATTTACACCATTTAAGCAAAAGGCACGAGTATGAACTGAGGACTACCTCTTTGCCAAACTTGGTGTAATTCCGTTCAGCACTTCGGGCTGTAGCTGCGTCAACAGGTCCTATGGGAAAAAGCATGGGGAAAACGCGTTTTGGGACCCCCTTATTTCTCGGCCCCCGCTTGACAAATCACAGTGAAGTTTTCAGGATAGGAGCGGACCGGAGCTGGCCAAAAGTTTGGAAACTTTCGCAAAGATTCATCAATCGGCGCCAACGTTATTCCAAATAGAATGTTGCGGATTTCCTATGGAAAATAGGTCCTAACTATAACTATCTACTGGCGACTACCAGTAGGTAATATTATAGATATATATATTTGTATATATATATATATATATATATATATATATTCACTGAAAAAAACATTGGTTTCAGGCACGTGATAGTAAGGAATTAGCATTTAAAAAACCTTGGAAATTCACTGAAAAAACCATAGGTTTCAGGGGCGTTATAGTTAGCTGGACTTTTCACTCATACAAAACCATTGAAATTCCCCCGTTATAGTTAGTTCAGCTAACTATAACTCGCGCGCCCGCAATGCACTGCTGATGACGTCACATATTACATCAGTCATGACATGATCAGTGACATCACTCATAACATCACTGATGACATCTCAAAAAAAAAAATCATAGGTTTCAGGGATTTTATAGTTAAGAATTAGCATTTAAAAAACCATAGGTTTCAGGGAAGTTATAGTTAGGATTTAGCATTTAAAAAACCTTAGAAAATGCACTGAAAAAACCATAGGTTTCAGAGACGTTATAGTTAGTTGGACATTTGACTCATATAAAACCAGAGAAATTCGCACTTCAACTAGAATGTTAAGAAAACCAAATCCCTAATTCTCGCAAACATAATACAAAATCAACACAAAGAACACATCCAATACTATTTCCAATCTTCA
This sequence comes from Triturus cristatus, assembly GCF_964204655.1. NCBI lineage: Eukaryota > Metazoa > Chordata > Amphibia > Caudata > Salamandridae > Triturus > Triturus cristatus. The sequence goes on along the minus strand of NC_140586.1, from coordinate 456,925,930 downwards.
AATCTTACCTTTACTTTGTAGTTTCTGTTCACATTTTGCAATACGCTTAATAATGTATCAAAAATTTCGCTTTGAAATCATCCAGTATGAATTCCTTAAAGTATATTTACACCTTCCCACTATGCCAAATGATGTATCTAAACTCTTTGTTTCAGAAAAGCCAAAGTATGAGTTGGGTAATTCATAAGGCAATCTCGGTTTCATTTCCAAGTGTGTATCGTTGCAGTGATTCCAACCATTATTATACTTTAAATAAACTGTATAATGTCCACTTATGGTAGTATTTCCAGCATGGAAAACAATAGCAACTGATGCAAAAGTTCTTCCAGAAATAGATACTTGGCTAGCAACAACATTTTTAATTTTGGTTTCCACTTTTCTTTCATTTTGCCTACAGCGTTGCAGCATTATAATCAAATATTTTCCATATCTTTGTAGGCATAATGTAGATAGCATTGTTGATTTACAATGAGAACAGATCATCTCGTGATCAGCTTCTTTTACTTATTTGGAAAATGGTACAGATTTGCATATGATTATGGGGCATATTATCAAGCACGGCGTTAACATTATCGCCGCTTTAGCGGCAGAAAACTGCCGCTAAAGTGGCAAAAATGGGCATGCCACAGAGAATTCCCATAGAAGCCCATGTTGACACCAGAACATGGGCTTCTATGGGAATTCTCACGGGCATATTATCAAGCCCATTATCGCCGCTTTATTGGCAGTTTTCTGCCGCTAAAGCGGCGATAATGTTAACACCGTTTCTTGATAATATGCCCCTATATTCTCTTACACAATTAACATCAGCACTAACCTTGTTCAAATCAATTAAATACAAACCAGACAACGTTCTAACTCGAGATAAAGCAACATATATATTCCCTCTTTAAACACAGTTCTTCCTACATTTACCAAAGCATTATCGACACTTAAACCTTGAGATTTATACATAGATGTTGCATATGCTAAACAGAAGGGAAACTGTTTTCTACGAACATACAAGTCTTTTACAAGCAAAAAAACGTACAGCACAACGCACAATCTGTCTTAACTCTGTAATGTGATCAAATTTAACTTTCAAGAATTCAATTCCATTTCTATTTTGATATTTCACAAAATCAACAACATTCCCCATTGGCTTTACATCAATCTGAAATAAGGTCGTGATGGAACTGTCAGTCGCACATCTGTTCCCTAGTAGCTAGAACAGTTTTCGGTGCCCATCCGGATAGAAAAACATCCCACTACCCAGGATGTGACTGGCCACAAGGCCCGGGAGAAGGGCACTTGTGGCTGTAACGTAATTTCTAACTGGGTACTATCTCGGCACTCTAGTGTAAAAAATCACAGTATCACACAGTATAGTGAGAGGTAAAGTGTAACACAGCAGTATTAGTACTCACAATCCTGACTGTCCCCCAATGTTCAAAATAAACAATACTGTACCAACAAATTTCGGTCATAACACATAGTTAATTTAATTTGCACGTAATTCTGAATTCCAATGTTTACAATATGAGTAAATAGTCCCTTTACAGTGCACCAGTTTCTACTACCGTGAAGACATTGTAATCATAACACATGTTATTCCATGCCTACATAGTTCATAATTACAATGTACAGTTTGCAATCAACACCGATGCACACGTAGTTCAAATTTACAATATTCTGATTACAAAGATGCATAAATGGTCCCTATGCAATGCACCAGTTCCTCGTGCAAACAAAAACAAGTAATAACGTATTCAAAGTTCAGTAGAATGGTGATCCAAAAACAGCCGACATGTGTTCCGCTACCGATGAAACTTTTTCAAGGCTGTTGAAGTAAGGTTATAGAACACTTAAAACTGATCAGAATGTACAAGTTAAATCACAAAAGTGGTTCAATAGTACCACGATGCTCATGTGTGTTAGTTCCAGTCACATATAAAGAAAGTGACCGAGCAAAGAATTTTGGTTTCAAAAAGTAGTGAAGTTTCCATGCATTCATTGGTACAGTGATATTCACCATAAACCCAATAGCTAGGCAAACCAGAAGGCAGGAAAATAGACCCCAAACTCAAAGTCACACACCAAACAATGTGAAGTAAGCAAGTAGTCAAGGAAGTGAGGTGGATGGAAAAGACCCAAGAAGCCCAAAATAAATCATAGTGACGTTCTAGAATACTAAATCAAGATGTGCAGAGTCTTGAAGTTTTACCTTCTTTAAATCATAGATTAGTACAAAAATTGTACCATGACATTGCAGTCCCAAGGAATATTCCTCTGCTGGGCCAGGATATGTGCCGAAAGCCTGTAGGTAAGTTGTTTCCAATCTGTCCGTGTTCTGAAATAGACACGTATGCGTGAGCCACTTAGGGACAACAAAATAATTTTGTGTCTGTACTCGGCCCGTCTCTTGGGACTGGCCCAATCACAAAGTAGTCCCTGACACCCCATTACCTTTAGTACGAACTCCCTATATTGAGACTAACATTCCCCATTGCTCCATTCACTAAACCTTCTTCTACATTCAGATTATGCCTCAAAATTATTTGACAGTTTAAACATACATCTACATTTTTTTCTGCAGTTTTTGATACAGACTTTTCCAGAGAATCCAATTTAGTCTGTAGTTTTTCTGAAAGAAGAATTGTTATTCCTTGATGCTTGATTTTATCAATATCTTCAATGTGAACTATTTCTTGATTTTCTAATTTCATAAGCCCTCTATTAAATGTATAACACTCTTCCACTCTTCCACTGTAGGCATTATGCAAACTACAGACTTTTTTTCTTTCAATTTCTTGTACATTACTTCTGCTGGTGTGTTTTCATGTATAAACAAGGGGCATATTATCAAGCCAGGTGATAAAATTATCGCTGCTTTAGCGGCAGAAAACTGCCGCTAAAACGGCGATAATGGGCTAGATAATATGCTCTATGGAATTCCAATTGAAACCCATGTTAGATGTGAAAGGACGTCTAACATGGGCTTCAATTGGAATTCCATAGAGCATATTATCAATCCCATTATCGCCGCTTTAGCGGCAGTTTTCTGCAGCTAAAGCGGCGATAATTGTATCGCCTGGCTTGTAAATAAAAATATGCCCCCAAGTTCTTTAGTAGACGACTTTCAAAAGCTTCTTTACCATGTTCGCTTAGAATACAAATTCTTGCATCTTTTAGAATATTTGCATAATTTTCATCTGTTGCTTGTCGCATATTCTGAGTGAGTTCTTTATAATCAAAATTTAACCACAGAGTCACATTTCCAATACTTTCCAGAGATTTCTTTGTGTCTTCATGTTGAAGAGTTTTAAACACTGGTTGTCCTTTTACAGGGGTTAGTTGTAGCAGATCTCCAAATGCAATTAAATATTTTCCTCCAAAGAGAACGTCGTAATCTGTTTGTAATACCTGTTGCAATCTTAAGTGTACTAAAGCAAGCATTAAGTTTGAGATCATGCTCACCTCATCAATAATTAATAGTTTCATTTTCTTCAGCACTCTTGACACTTCATGAGAAGCTTCTCCAGACAACTTCTGATAATTTATTATCATGCTCAACTGGTAACATCAGTAATCTATGCAAAGTAACTCCTTTAACATTGTGTGCAGCTAATCCAGTTGGAGCTGTTACCACAGAACATAAATGTGAACCAGTAGTTTTTTGAAGATAACTGGTCAAAACTTTAATTAAAAAACGTTTACCTGTCCCAGCTTGACCACTGATGTACATCAGAAGAGGTTTAAAAGATGAACACACACATTCTTTTTTCATGCATCAAACCATGATCTATCTGTTCTCTCACTTGTACATATATTACTTTCTGTTCAACAGTTTTCCAATGTAATATTCTCCTTGTGTGCTTGTTGCATTGCAATTTCATCTTCATACATAGCAATCGCTGCTTCCTTTTCCAGTATTGTTTGTCCAACAGGATCTTGACTACATTGACCACTACTTTGACTATCTTAAGAACTTTCATTAGCTATTTCAGCTGTAATCGTCTTTTTCTGTTCAATCTTCATCATTCAACATTTTTAAATATGTAGGGAAAATTGTACATGCAATGCTATCTTTACATACATTAAAAAAAGCTTCTAAGTAGTCACAGTCTCCAAGTAATTCACTTTCGCTACGCCATGGTTTAAAGAGTTGGAGAAGTGCTAAATAGTAAAATTCTCGCTTATCTGGAAGAATGTCTGTACTTTCTGGTTCATTTGCTGCTAAGTATTCAATTTCTTCTAATGATTTCAGCACTCTATTCCCTGAGCAGGCAAGACCTAAACTTACCCAAATGATTCCTCGTGACTTAAAATATAAACTTGAAGAGCACAAGCGGTCTGAACATTCATAGAATCCAATTTCTCTGTGGGAAAGCCTTTTCAAAGTAAAGCTATACAATTTTTTGCTAAGGCTTTACTCTTGGGCAATTTCTTCCCACATTTGTTTCATCTCTGATTTTTCTGATTTTGTTATGTACGCTGTAACATAACGTGCAACAGCAATTTAGTTATCTGCAACATACTGGATGTCCGAGTTATTGTGTGCCTTACAGAAGAAAAAAAAAGAATTTACTCTTCCTTTGCAAATGACTGGACGTGGAAAACCAAACCGACATTTGGTATAAAATTTCCTTTAGACTTGTATTTTCCTCTGCAGTACTTTCCACAATGGTGACTTTGGAAATGTAAAACTTGCTGTCTCAAGCTTCTATCTCCTTCTTCTCTCGGAATCTCACATGTCACATACTGTTCAATGAAAGACAATACTGTTTCATCGGAATCAGTTCCAAATTTAGGTGCATCCTTCACCCATAGTAGCGTATGTATATAAGGTCCACCTCTTGCTTGGTACTCCTTTCTACAAAAGAAATCGGTAGCTTCTCCAAGAGGTGGATTCTTTTTATTGCAGATAAAAGACATCATAGCTTGAAACCTATGATTAAAATGTCTGCACACATTTACAGGATCCAATGAACACAGTTCACCAGGAGTCTTTATTTCAACATTTTTAATATTGGAATTCACTTCTCTTAGAAACTCAAGCAAATTTTCCCATGCATACTCTGCACAGCAAAGTATGACAAACCATGTTGGTGTACCTAAGTTCTGTAACATACAATTGAGTTCTCCATGACGACGATACCAATACTCATTTGTTCCACGTTGACATGCCATCAAATTGATTAACTGCGCTTCTAAATTTTCATCTGTTTCTTGAACTTTCTCCACAAATTCTTTCGCAGAAAGAAGTGATTGATGAGTTCCAGTTTTAAGTATGTGGTTCACTGCATACGACAGAGAAGATAGATCACTTTCAAACAAAAGATGAAATATGTATGGACTGCACTGTCGAAATCTAGGATCATCAGAATATAATCTTGTTGACCGATATTCTGAAGCTGGAATCCATACAGGTCGGTCATCATATTGTCCACCTTCTATAGTAGGAAACTGCTGTGGAAAGCAACGAGCTTCCAAGCTCTTCTCCCATACACTCATTGGAGTTTCCTGTGTTTTTTCATTTGAAATAACTCAATGCTGCTTCCTATTACTTATTTTGAATGCAAAGGACATATTGTGTAATGTTCATAAAACTCTTCAGTCCTTGACTTGTCCACTTTCTCTATTTAACCACTTGACATTTCACATTCATCTTCTAAACTTATCACCTGTTCATCCACATTTACAGTTTTGTAATAAATATTGTTCTCCATAAGATATAAGGTAGCCTTTTCAACTTTATTAACATCCACAAATTCTTGCCATTTTTTCCGACTCTTTGTTGGTACACCATTTACTAGAATGACTACTGCCTCATTTTCCTCTTTCTCTCCAGCAACACCACTCTTCCTTTCAGCCCACTTTGCAAGTCTGTTGGTGGCAGTTTACCCGAATTATTGTTTGAAAAGGATGAACAGATTGAATTAGAACCGACTCATATGTACTCAATTCTGCCTGTTCCTCTGGAATAGCTACTAATTCAAAGTTATTATGTACTGCTCTAGCAGGCATTTTGTTCTCTTCTAATTTATTATAAAAATATTTACATATACGTTGATCATTACCTAACTCAAATCGACCTTCCACCAACAAGTAAGTTGCAAATTCTTCCCACTTACTGTTATTCTCCTTTTCACTTTTCAAATACAAATCAACATTCCTAGTTTGACTTTTATAATGAGTACGTCGACAACAAACACAAACATAGTTTGGTATTTCAGAGCACACTACATTAAACTTTCCAATGTCTTCTTCAAACTGATCAGTGCTAATCACTTTCCCATCTCCTTCAACATCTGTAATTGTCAAACTTTCACTTTCTACGGGCTGCTCTTCTGAACCAAAATATTGCATTTCAATATCATCACACTTTTTTTGAACATCTGATAAAGAACCATGTAAAAGAGCTGTATTCAGTTCACTTAAACATAATGCAGGACTTTTTACATAGTACAGTTTCCTTACAAACTTCTGCATTTCTGAATGATGTACTGCTAACATCCTCATGTGATGAAAAACACTTTTACACACTTTTCTTGAAAGACAAGCCAGAGAATGCCCATCCTTCTCAGTATATTTCCTTACATTACATGGATCATGTCCTTGCAACAACGTAATCTTCTGCTTAATACTTTCCTGTGTATATTCTCGTAGCAAATTTCGCATTATATCAATAGATTCCTGTGGAATACTACAAATACTGCTACAACCCCATTTATGAGCTTGTGTACATTTCCCTTGCACTTCTTCAGCTATTAACTCTTCTGCACTTTTACCAACCAATTCCTCTTTTGGAAGGGGACAACAATCCTGAACTTCGTAGCAACGATCTCCAGTATCAACTGCAAATGGTAAACTATTTTCCTGGAAGTAACTTTACTCATTAAAAAAAGGCTCATTAGTAGAAGTATGTTTCCAATGTCCACTAAAGATTTTGCAAAAGTTGGTTCTGTTCATAAGTCTTTTTCTTCTACTTTTCTCTTTCAACACTTTGATTACTTTATCCAACACTTTGATCCTCTTCAAAATCACACTGAATAACTTCTGGTTTAAAGTGAAAGCAGTATCCACTATACTTCCAATACGCTGTTCTGTGTGAATTGCAGCACTTTCTTTTTATATTTGCAGCATGTTTTCTTTAAATTCTGAATCACTCTAGTTCGAAAAAGTCTCTGACGAATTTCTTGAAATTGTTTTTGTCTCTGGGTAACAGATACTGTTTCTTTATCATGTTTTCTTTTCCTGGTATTTAAAATTGAAGTCTCCTTCTCCTTACTTGAAAGATTCTTCTTTTTCCTTTGTGTGATGATATTTTCATGAAATGTTCGTAATATTTTTTTCAGAAATTGTCTAGTGTTTTTACCAGAATAAACTGTTTGTGTAGTACTCTCATTTTTTTCTAATTGAAAATGTTTCGTTTTCTTCAAATATATATATTTTTTCTTGTCTTTTCTTCAGTTATTCTAGGCATTTTAATCATAACAAAATAATTTTCTGGGAAAAAAATAGATTCAATTATTTTTTACATCAGTTCAATATATTAAAATAATAACATACAATTACATAAGTTCTACTGACGGCTTCCAAAGGCAGTGCTGCAACGTGATGGAGCAGGACAGGGTAGCAGTAGGATGACGGGTAGTGGCATAGAACATACAGCAAGTATTTATTTAATTATTTACAGGCACCTTTACAATTTACATGTAACTGCTCTACCTAGTACTTTTCACCTCTCCACCACACCCCACCACCCCACAATACTCCCTCTGCTACCCACCATAGACAACTTTATAGATAGTATTTTAAAAAAATTGTATTCTATGTACTTAGGATGATATTATCAACCAAACGGCATACCATTATTAGCCTAACAATTTTATCTACAACTTCGCAAACATAACACTGCACCCAAAGCTTTAAGTGGGGGGGGGTCTGTGGGGGTCTGAGCACTGGCAGTTTATTTTTGGGGGCCTCGAAATGGATCTCTATGGGGCTCTATTTTCGGGCCTCGCAAAGGTAGTCCGTTGTTTTTTTTATTGGACTGTAGTGAGACAGTGAGAGCAAGCACATTACTCACTACTGACAAGTGGAGACATCATGCCAGGTGAGTCGCATTGTAGGAGAAAAGAAATCCTTTGAAGAGTGCCATTTTCTCTTACGATTTCCCTTCTCTTTTTGCAGCGCAGGAGCAATATCATGGTGTCGTGATTAGCAGAGAGACCACCAGGTGCGCAACACCCATTGCCCCGGACTCCCCAAGACAGCTTCCCAATCGCACACACAGAGCCGCATCCAAGTACTTCACAGGTCTACAAAAGACCATTTGCTTGTAAATGAGGCTCTGTTCTTTTTCACCCCTTTTTAGAGCCCCTACATCCCCACTCTGCCTATTATTGTAAAAATTAGCCTCCCCCGAAATATTACTCTTGTTGCGCCTTTGGAGACGACCACACACAGCCAAATCCAGCACAACCCTGCTCTCACCTTTCACAGTGTCTTGTTGTAGTGCTACGAAAACACACGCTTTGCCTGGCTCACTTAGGGGCATATTATCAAGAACGGCCTTAAAATTATATCTGCTTTAGCGGCAGGAAACTGCCGCTAAAGTGGAGATAATGAGCTTGATTATATGCCCTTGTGAATTCCCATAGAAGCCCAGCTTCACACCAGAACCTGGGCTGCTATGGGAATTCACAAGGGCATATTATCAAGCCCATTATTGCCGCTTTAGCGGCAGTTTCCTGCCGCTAAAGCAGCAATAATTTTAACGCCGTTCTTGATAATATGCCCCATTATGTTTCTAAATTAACGTCTTACATTGAAAAGCTGCTTTACATTTCTTTTGCTAGCTCAACCTTTGTTTAAAACACCACCAGAGAAGGGTGGTGAACTATGCTCCACAAAGAGCAACTCAAAGCTGTCTTGTTCTTTATCAGAAACATCTGCCTGTCAATAATTATCGCCAGCCTTTTCGGCCCCTTAAGAGGCTGGGTGGATGACTATAATACGCTGTATTTAGGATCGGGTCGGAGGGTGCACAGAAATAAGGACAGATAGTTGAATAAAGTGCGAGTAGATGGATGGCCAGATGGATGAATGGATAGCTAGATGGATAGATGTATGGATGTATGAATGGATGCATGGACCAGTACTTAGGATAGCCGGGTGGGCGGATAGATGCGTAGGATTGGTTCTGGGACAGATGTATGTATGGATATATGGGCGTATGACTGGATGGACGGCACAGTGCTTACCATAGACAAGTGGGCTGATAGATGCTTAGAATAAGTGCAGGAACAGGTGTATGTATGTATGTAGGTAGGAATGCATGGATGAATGAATGAATGCATGAAAGGAAACTTATAATGCGCAACTAAGCCCAAAGGCATCAAGGCGCCTAACACAAAAGAAATCAAAACAGACCAGGAACCGAAACTACGGGTAAGCCTTGGCAAAAAGCCATGTCTTTAATGCCTTCCTAAACATAGGGACAGTATCTTGAGTTTTAATTTCAGTAGGACAAGTATTCCACAGTTTAGGGGCTAAAGAGGAGAAAGCCCTCCCTCCCCATTTAACTCTTTGGAAACGGGGAACTGACAGCAGATGCTTTTTCCGAGAGCGAAGGTTTCTGCCTGGGACATAAGGTGATAGTAAGTCCTTAACCCCCTCAGCCCCCAGGCCAGATAGAGCCCCGTAAGTCATGCACAGGATCTTAAAGACGATCCTATCTTGGATCGGAAGCCAATGCAGACTCTTCCTGGTAGCAGTGGCCGAAGAGAACTTGGGAGCGTCAAGCACAAATTTGGCTGCCGCATTCTGGGCTGTTTGCAGATGTAACACAAGGCCCTTATTTACCCCGGCATAGAGAGCGTTGCAGTAGTCAAGCCGAGAGGCGACCAATGCAACAACAATCTGTTTGCGAGCATGTGGAGATAGATAGTGTCTGATCTTTCTAAGAATTCTGATAATACCCCAACAGGTAGCAACGGTCTTATTAACCTGCTGAGACAAGGAGAGAGCGGGATCAATCAGAACTCCCTGGTTACGGGCCAGATCCGTGGGTGAATTGAAAGATGGTTGGATGGCGCAGTGCTTAGGATGGATGGACGCAGGGCTTTAGGTGGCCCGGGGCTGAGCACCAGCAGTTATTTTCAGGAGGCCTCGAAAAGGGTCTCTATCGGGCTCTATTTTCAGCCCTCGCAAAGGTAGTCAGTTTTCTTTTTTTTTTTATTGGATGGCATTTTGCTCACTTCTGAGAAGTGGAGACATCATGCTAGCTGAGCCACGTTGTAGAAGGAAGGGAAATCCTTTAAAGAGCGTGTTTTCCTAACATAGGATAATTGGAGGGGATTTTCTTAAGCACACAATGCTAGTTATCTTGCTGTAGACCACGCCCCTACGCCCACACCCCTTTAACAGGTTTGCCCCACCCCTTTTAGAGCAGCCCCAGTTTTTTTACCACTTAAAGCCCTGACGGCACCATATTAACAAAGAAATGTTTCAAGCTTCCATTTAAATGTACAATGCCACCAACTTTCATAATTTGCCATCAACGAAGATTTGTTATCCACAGAAATGTTGTATGATTTGCGTCGCTGTCTGCTGGAACACTCATCACCAAAAGGTATTAAAACATGCAAATTTGCGGGTAAAACATATACCATACCATAAAGCGGATTATAAATGGGCCCAGTGCCACTACACCACCCTCATCCCGATTCTTGCTTAACCTTACGAAATCAAAGAAAGAGCCTCAACAAACCTGGTAGAGCCACTATACCAATACAGGGACTTAATTTCAACAAGTGTCTGCCGGAACGCTCAGCAACAAAAGGTATTAAAACATGCAAATTTCTGGATAAAACATATACCATGCCATAGAGCACTTTATAAATGGACCCACTGGCACTACATTACCTTTGCTAGCTACACATGTGCACGTTACAAATATCCGTGTTATAATCAGCAACATACCCACCTCTCTCACCCCACCCCTGCCCTTGCTTAACCTAACGAAATCAAACAACGAGCCCCAGCACTCCCATTTGCGCCACCATAGCCATACATACACTTAATTTCAACAGGACTCTGTCGGAACGCTCATCAGCAAAAGGTATTGAAACCTGCAATTTTGCAAGTAAAACATACACCATACCATAAGGCGGTTTATAAATACTCCCAGTACCACTACACCACCTCCACACTCGCCCTTGCTTAACTTTACGCAATAAAACAGAGCCCCAGCAAACCTGGAAGCGCCACTAACGCCATACAGAGGCTTAATTTCAACAGGTGTCTTCTGGAACGCTTATCAGCAAAAAGTATTCAAACATGCAAATTGGCGGGTAAAACATAAACCATCCCATAGCACGGTTTATAAATGGGCCCAGTGTCACTACACCACCTTTACTAGATAGACATCTGTATGTTAATAAAGTCCTTTAAACACTATGTGGAGTGTATAACTTTTGATATACCGTCCCTTTACTGTATGTAGGGCGGGACTGGGAACCAAAACTGGCCCTGACAAAGTGCTCGGCCGCCCCCCCCGGAGGGCTGGCGGTGCGGCCGAGCTCTTTGCCAGGGCCTGTTTTCGGCCGATTTTGTCACAGGGCTGCTTTGCTTCAAAAACTGCCTTGGAACAAAAACAGCCCCCAGGGGCCCAAAACTGGCTCCCACCCGTGCGGCGCACTGGCGGATTTCCCGGTGCCCGCTACGGCCAGACCAGCCCTGACTGTATGTATATTAAGGACATTAAATGGAATGAAAAAATTGACGAGTGTCTCAAAAGGGATAGTGAAGCTGAGCACCGGTAAAACCCGGACCACTTAAACACCTACGTATATTCAGCACAGGGACACAGCCTAACAATTAGTTCAATTATAATCACATGTAATTTACTAATGTCAAGAAAGTCATACAGAAAATATACCGAACATTTTCATTTCTTTTTTATACCTCACACATTTATAAAACAACTCTTCTACAGAGACACTCCCCAACCACTTCTATTTCATAAAAACAGACAATCATTAATACATTTACTACCATATATTTTAGTATATCTACCTTTTTATTATTCACTAGTCACAAAGTACTAAAACTATTAACTATACTGAAATGCAAACCAGAAACCATGTTCATATTATATCTCAATCTATGATCAAATGATTCAAACTATGCGTACATATAAAAGGAACGTATCACTTTTACTATCTTCATCTCTTCTCAATGTAATCTCCAAACACTGTAGACGGCCTCACAGTACAACAACCTACCTAGACTTATATTCAAATCTACCTCTCACTATCAAAAATGAGACCACAGCCTGTCCACATAACATTTCTGGGTTTGGTTTTATCGCTTTTAACCTAATAACACGTACATCTCATACCCCACCTTCACCACTACTTTCACAAAAAGTATAATTTGCAAACGTGGGACATTTTGTTTATCATGCCTGAATACATTAGCAAACCCAAATTAACGCTGTACCTCATTTTCAAAACCATACAGTCCTTTAAAGATGACAAACTACATTTCTTCTTTGTCAAAAATTCCTAAACATATATAAAGCACTTATTTAACAACAGGTCAAACTTTATGCATATTTTATAACCAATATGAAACACCACACTTTACTAACAGTATATTATTTTGAAATAAAAAATACTTTCAAACTTAAAAATATCACCTCAAATACTTAAGCACTGCTACAGAACACATAACACACCTTGTTCATTTCTACCTCACCTTTGTAGTTGGTATGCAGATTTCAAATGTCACACACGCATTAAATTCTTTCTTTGTCACACAGTACATGTAATGCACCGCTTTCATCAAGAATGGAACCAGTAATGGCACAATTTCTCTGTCGCTCCACATATAAATACATGTAAAGAACAAATCAGAATACTTCATTCCTTCATCGACATTCCAAAACGTATCTCCATTGGTTATTTTTGAATTTTCCATCTGAAATGCTACTTAATATTCCGCGCCACATACAGGTCAGAAGTTCAACCTATTTTATCATCACACTTTCTGGAACATTCTACGACACCTGCAGGTTAAATAGTCATGATTTTTTTAAACGGAACGTTTTTTTTCAGCATATTCTCGAACATTTAACAGCACCTGCGGGTTAAAAGTTCACCATTGTTTTAAGTTCCAAATGTACCTTCCAAATGCAAGTAGAACGTCTGGTTGAGCTGAGCACATTTCATCCTATCGTATGGACTCCACGTTTAGACTGCTCTTTATTAACCAATGACAAACATGCGTTTTCATGCAACTAATATGCACCCTAGTTTTTAGTACCCAATGCTGCTTATCTTCCAATCAGTTATCGTTTTCTGTGGAAAAATATTTCCCCATCTTTAAACATATCTCTTACTCTACGAAGAAACTGCATGTGCTACAGACATCTTTCCATACCTTCCAGCAATACCTTCAAAATGCTAGTGTGGATCGTAGTACACAGCTATGTTTTCTGGAGCAAGGGGTATGCAAAACAGAGACGTATTGACTTAGACATAGGTTTACAAAATGTCGACATTAAATGGTTTGCACAGAGAGGATTGAAGTGGCACTAATTGTTGCCTTTGGTTAAAACCTGTTTGCATCTCCAACACCCTGCCCTCATGATTGTGCATTGTGGTGGAAACGACCTAGGCACATTGACTGGGGTAAGTTTGGAGATGCTAATGAAGGACACCTTTCGGCAATTGATGTTGCTTTTGCCTCAAACTGTCTTTGTATATTCCAATATATGCCAAAGACAGAAGTGGAAATGCTCAAACCAATTTTGTCCTCAGATTGAAAAATCTAGGAAAAATGTCAACAAAGCTGTGTCTGCATACCTCAGAGACCATAGAATGGGGTCGATCTAAAACAACAACATACCTTTTGATAAGGATGATATCTACAGAAGTGATGGAGTACACTTCACAGATCAGGGAAATCGAGTTTTTCTGAACAACCTGAAGCTGTGCATCGACACTTATATGAAGCTCCAACGAATAAACACAAGGGCTCTTTTTACAGCCGCCATATAAATGACAACTTAGGCCCGCTATTTTAGTGCCAGGTAATGGCAACTCCCGCACCCTCGCCAAAATGTATTCTCCACACAGTTGTGGCGCGGCGGCCACACCATCTGACTTTGGAGCATAGAGCTCTCGCTTTGATCACCGACTCTAGCGACAGCTCAGGATAGCACCATGTGACTCTGAGCAATAGCTCACTTAATTTCCATGCCAGCCCCCAGCGCCTCCAGACCCTTACGAGTGAGTAGTTTGCACTTTACAAATACCGCATTGATTGGAAACAGCAGAATTGAACTTCACACTCCCTCTGTTGCACCCCCAATTACCCTACAGATGTCACACGGTTTAAAAAAAACTTGCTCCTAGTATGTATGCACACATGCTAACACTACTTAGACATGTGTGCCACAGCGGCCAGAAAACATGAGTTCAGAGCACAGGCCTCACGGTTTAATCCCCTGCTCCGGCAGCAGCTCAGCTCAGCACCATGTGAGTCTGGGTAATAGCTCACTTAATAACTCACATAATTTCCACGCCATCCTCCAGGGCCTTCAAACCCATAGCGGTGAGTAGTTTGCGCTTTACAAACACCATATTGATTTACCTTCGCACTCCCTGTATAACACCACCTAAGCACCATATACAAATTACCCTGTTCCAAACAAAACTTCCTCCTACTACGTATAAAATATCACTGACACTACTTGGACAGGTGTGGCACAGCGCCCAGAGCACATGATTTCACAGCATAGGACACACAGTTTGGGCTCGTGCTTTCATCTCCGAGTCCAGGAGCAGCTCAATTTAGCAGCATAACACTCTAGGCAATACCTCACTTAATTTCCGTACCCCGCACTTTCAGACCGGTAGGGGTCAGTAGTTCAGTGCCTTTATCCCCGTGTCCGGCAGCAGCTCAGCTTACACCCCCAGCACCATCAGACCGGTACGAGTGAGTAGTTTGCACTTTCCAAATACCAAATTGATTTGATACGTGCAAATTTATCTTCGCACTCACTGTATAACACCCCCTAAACACCATACACAACTTACAATATTTGAAACAAAAGTTCATCTGAGTAGGTATAACTACATGATGACACTACTTGCACAGATGTAGCACAGCGGCCAGAGCACATGACTTCACAGCATAGGACACACAGTTTGGACTCACACTTTCATCCCGAGTCCGGCAGCAGCTCAGCTTAGCAGCATGAGACTCTAGAAAATACCTCACATATTTTCCGTACCCCAGCACTTTCAAACCAGTAGGGGTTAGTATTTTGTCCTAGTAGGTATAAACACATTCTGACACTACTTCCACAGGTGTGGTGCAACAGAGAGGGCACCTGACTTTACAACATAAGACACACAGTTTGGGCTCACGCTTTAATCCCCGAGTCCCGCAGCAGCTCACCTTAGCAGCATCAGACTCTACACAATACCTCACTTAATTTCGGTACACAGCACTTTCAGACCGTTAGGGATGCGTAGTTCGCTTCGCACCCCCTCTATAGCACACCCTAAACACCCCACAGAGGTTACAGTAATATATATATTACCTACTGGCAGTCGCCAGTAGGTAGTTATAGTTAGGATCAATTTTCCATAGGAAATCGCATCATTCTATTTGGAATAACGTTGGCGTCGATTGATGAATCTTCCCAAAATTTTCCAAACTTTTGGCCAGCTCCAGTCCGCTCCTATCCTGAAAATTTCATGGTGATTCGTCAAGCGGGGGCCAAGAAAAATAGGGGGTCCCAAAACACGTTTTCCCCATACATTTTCCAATAGGACCTGTTGATGCAGCTACAGCCCGAAGTGCTGAACGGAATTACACCAAATTTGGCAAAGAGGTAGTCCTCAGTTCAGACTCATGCCTTTTGCTTAAATGGTGTAAATCCGTTCCGTAGTTCCTGGGAAAATCAAAAGTAAAATCACATATATATCTGGGCGGAGCCTAACCACACATCTCATCGTGAGATCTGATTGGCTGTCGGCACTTCATCCAAGAAGTGTTGGCAGCCATCTTGGGACCAATATACATGATAGCACCTCATTAAAAAGCATTGCAGTTAATAGAAGTTTTTAAGACTTTAGTTACATTATAAATCATGTGTTGATGGTACCATACTCATTTTAGGAATTGTGGTGTGCTCTAAGGTGATTTTACCATGTGAAAAAGCCTTCTGCTGTGATATCATGAATCATGTTTGAGAGAAAACTATTTTCTCATGCTTTTCCCACAGAGGTTTGGAAGGTGATCTATAAGCTAAACTGAGAGCTTATTTTCTGTAAATTCACATTATCTTTCTCAGTCATGTGAGAATGAAGTCTGACATTCTCAGTAAAACATGTACATCCGACAAGGGCAGAGACTGTCAGTTGATTTCTTTGTGTTCTACTGCAGCTTCCCAGAGTGTTCTAAAGAACAACTAGAGCGCTAACAGTCCTACTTATGACAAACGTATGGCACACCTGAAGCCATCTTGGTTGGAATAAAGTGGTAACTCTTAAAACATTTAATTTAAATAGGAACAAAATGAGGGGGTTCATTTTGCCATAGAAATAATGATTAGTGCGGCAGAAAGAAAAATTAGGGCACATTTTGAGTGACTTCTCAAATCCTCTTCGATTTCATTAAAAAATTCTGACATGCAGACTGAAACATGCACTTTCAATACCAGCAGCAGACTTCCCTGGTGAGCAGTAGCTTTACTACAGTGATCCAATAAGCAACTAGAGTGCTAACATTCTGAATTTATGGCAAATGTGTGACACATCTGAATGCCTTCTTGATGGAATCAAAGTAAAAAACTGAAAGTATTTTCTACTGAGGAGACTGTAGTAAATGAGAAAATTAGGAAACATCATAACAAATAAGTCTCCCAAAATGGCAACCTGAGACAAAGAGCCCAAATGTAGCCCAAATATCACCCAGATGTAGCCCAAGTATAGCCCAATGACAGAATGTCCCAGAGTGTTCTAACGAACAACTAGAGCACTAACAGTCTTACTTATGACATAAGTATGGCACACCTGAAGCCATCTTGATTGGAATAAAGTGGTAACACTTAAAACATTTAATTTACAAAGGAACAAAATGAGGGGGTTCATTTTGCCATAGAAATTATGATTAGTGCTGCAGACAGAAAAATTAGGGCACATTTTGACTTCTCAAATCCTCTTCTATTTCCTAAAATAATTCTGACATGCAGACTGAAACATGCACTTTGAACACCAGCAGCAGACTTCCCTGGTGGGCAGTAGCTTTACTACAGTGATCTAGTGAGCAACTAGAGTGCTAACATTCAGAATTTATGGCAAATGTGTGACACATCTGAATGCCTTCTTGATGGAACCAAAGTGAAAAACGGAAAGTATTTCCTACTGAGGAGACTGCAGTAAATGAGGAAATTATGAAACTTCATAACAAATAAATCTCCCAAGATGGCCACCAGAGACAAAAGAGCCCAAATGTAGCCCAAATATCACCCAGATGTAGCCCAGTATAGCCCAATGACAGAATGTCCCAGAGTGTTCTAACGAACAACTAGAGCGCTAACAGTCTTACTTATGACAAAAGTATGGCACACCTGAAGCCATCTTGATTGGAATAAAGTGGTAACACTTAAAACATTTAATTTACAAAGGAACAAAATGAGGGGGTTCATTTTGCCATAGAAATTATGATTAGTTCTGCAGAAAGAAAAATTAGGGCACATTTTGACTTCTCAAATCCTCTTCTATTTCATAAAAACATTCTGACATGCAGACTGAAACATGCACTTTGATTACCAGCAGCAGACTTCCCTGGTGAGCAGTAGTTTTACTACAGTGATCTAATGAGCAACTAGAGTGCTAACATTCAGAATGTATGGCAAATGTGTGACACATCTGAATGCCTTCTTGATGGAACCAAAATAAAAAACTGAAAGTATTCCCACTGAGGAGACTGCAGTAAATGAGGAAATTAGGAAACTTCATAACAAATAAATCTCCCAAGATGGCCACCAGAGACAAAAGAGCCCAAATGTAGCCCAAATATCAGCCAGATGTAGCCCAAGTATAGCCCAATGACAGAATGTCCCAGAGTGTTCTTAAGAACAAATAGAGCGCTTACTGTCTTACTTATTACAAAAGTATGGCACACCTGAAGCCATCTTTATTGGAATAAACTGGTAACACTTAAAACATTTAATTTAAAAAGGAACACAATTAGGGGGGTGATTTTGCCATAGAAATTATGATTAGTGCTGAAGAAAGAAAAATTAAGGCACATTTTGAGAGACTTCTCAAATCCTCTTCTATTTCATTAAAAAATTCTGATATGCAGACTGAAACATGCACTTTTAATACCAGCAGCAGACTTCCGTGGTGAGCAGTAGCTTTACTACAGTGATCTAATGAGCAACTAGAGTGCTAACATTCAGAATTTATAGCAAATGTGTGACATATCTGAATACCTTCTTGATGGAATCAAAGTAAAAAACTGAAAGCATTTCCTACTGAGAAGACTGCAGTAAATGAGGAAATTAGGAAACTTCATAACAAATACATCTACCAAGATGGCCACCAGGGACAAAAGAGCCCAAATGCAGCACAAATATCACCCAGATGTAGCCCACATGTAGCCCAATGACAGAAGTGTGCAAAACACTTATTTGTTGTGTATTTGCAGTTTTATATAGTGCAGACTTGTCAGGTATTGGAGTGCTTTACATGAGCATTGGTTACATCACACAAGATCAAATTCATTTTGGTTGTAGACATGGGGAGATTAAGTGATTTGACCAGAATCACAGAATGTTGAGCTGAAGCAGAAACTCCAACCTGGTTCCCCAGTTGCAAAGTCTGCAGCTCTGGAAGTAACACCACATCCTCTCCCCTAGGTGCAACATTTAATCAAGTGGTCAACTGGATAAAAAAACATAAAGATTACAAATAATTTAAAAGTTCTTTGTCGCTATTTGAAAACTCAGAAAATATGTCCTCATTTTAGTTTTTTAGAGCACTAACCATAATTTTGATGCAAATAAGACCCTCTCATATATGTAATTTCTAAAGGAAATACTCTAGGTATTACAGTTTTGATTACATCAAGATGACGTCAGGCGTTCCACACTTTTGTAATAAATATAGAATGTTAGCAATCTAGTTGTTCATTGGGATACTGTTGAGAGGCAGAGGCCAGGGGCACGGACTCTGAAAATTGAAGGCAGGTAGGAGAGTGCAGGAAGGGCAGTGGCAGCACAACAGACTATGGAGGGCAGTGGAAATGGGGGCAGGGGCAACACACCAACAATACAGGATTGGCAAGAGAGGCTGTGGCAATATAATAGTTCATTGTGGGCAGAAGGAAGAGGCAGTGGTAGTACAACCATACATGCAACCAGACCCGTTTCAGCCAGGAAGCGTCCAATGTTTGTAAGCTCAAATGGGCTTTATTTGATCTGTCTCCTGTCTACAATCTCCTCTTTTTCAATGTAACTCAAAGGGGAAAATCAATACCCCAGTTTTTTTTCAAAATCTCCCTCTTACCAAGTTCAGAATGTGTGCAAGTATGGTACATTGGATCATGGTAGGCAGGAGGAATTGGGGTAGGGACATGGACTGGGATAACAGAGGACAGGAGGGACATGGAGAGGTGCACCAAACTGACCCTACAGGGCAGGCATCAGGGTGTGCAACAGCACAATACACCACACAGCGCATGCGGGGCGGGAGTGCAGCACAACAATCCATAGAAAGCAATAGGGAGGGGACAGGACCATGCACATGGATAAAAGAGAACAGAGGGGAAAGAGGCAAGGGTAGCTAGCAGACCATAATGGACAGACAGTAGAGAAAGCTGCAGCATAACAGACCATAAAGGGCAGGAGGGACGGATCAGGGGCATTACAATGGAACAGACAAGCCAGGAGGGAGGGAATAGGGGTCTGCACATGGAAACAGAGGGCTGGGGGCAAGGGTGCAGGGCAGGAGCAGCAAGATGACCATGGAGGTCAGGCAGGATGGGCACTAGAAACAAGACACACCATGGAGAGCAACCATGAGGCTATGATGGCATACACACAGACCATGGAGAGAAGGTGGCAGGGGGTCAGGGGCAGCTAGCTGACCACAATGGGAAGGTGGGAGGGGCCATGGCAGCACAGAAGACCATGCATGGCAAGCGGGAGGGTTACTGGCAGCACAATGGCTATGATGGGCAAGAAGGAGGGTGCAGGGGCATGCACAAAGGACCATGGAGGATAGAAGGGAGGGTCAGGACCTGGGCACAGACAAGAGAGTTCAGGGGAAGGGGCCTCACAACAGACCGCGTGGGGCAGGCAGGAGGAGCAGTTGCAGCACAACAGACCAGGGAGGGCAGAAGGGTGTGACAGTAAAATGGACCATGGAGGACAGGAGGAAGGGGATAGGAGCATGGCATGTGGACAGGCAGGGTGGAGGTGGCAGGGACAGGTTACAGTCATCTGACAATGCTAGGCAGGTGGGGGGGAGTGGCAGATCAACAGAACATTCAGAGTAGATAGGAGTGGCAGGTCCATGGAACATGGTGGGCAAAAAGGATGGAGCAGGGGCATGCACAAAGACATCGGAGGGCAGGGGGAAGGAGAATAGGGGCATCAAGCTAAGCACAGAGGCTAAGCAGCAGGTCAATGATGGGCCATAGAATTGGGCAATGGAGGGCAGGAGGAGTGGACTGGTACATCATGCTAAATGGAGGGCAGTGGCAGCACATCAGACCATGCATGGCAGGAGGGAGGAGGCTAGTCCATGGATTCAGACAACAGAGAATAGGAAGGAGGTGGATGGGGCAGCAAGCTAACTGTACAGAGAAGGTGGGTATAAGGAACTTTATTGTTTTTAAAATGTGTGTCTGTGCGAACTACTTAAAATATGAACAAGTAGGCAGCATAATCTCACTATTATTCAGGAAGAAGAGGACGTTTGTGACTGTGACTCTGGGCTCACTTGGCAGAAACACCCCCTGACCCTCCACCCTCCATCCCAAAATGTAATGCCTGTGAAAAGGGTAGGTGGACGCAGTGTTATATAGAACATAGTCCTGAGAGCACGATTGAAAATGAAAACTAGATATAGTATATGGTATAAACTATGCACCAAAATGTGTGATATAGGATGAACCGGGGCGTGAAACATAATATGGAATACATTGTGCGCAATGACAGATTCATTGGAGAGCGCGAGATAGCACAGGCACTAGCGCGTGCTATGCGTTATGAGCCTTGGAGTGTAATATGCACAGGGCAGTGTTGTTTAACCTAACTAGTCTCTAAAGTTGTAATATAAAATATGTACTGGGGAGTGTAACGTTGCATATGCACTGTGACAAAGATATGGATCTCAGATTGTAATATGTATGGCATTGCGCTGTGCGTTATAACATAGGCATCGAAGAAGGCACGTTAGATGGGGCAATATAACCCGTGCGAAGGCAAGTGTGGCATGACATATTCACGGGGTGGTTTTACAGTGCACATGGGCTAGAGAGTGTCATAGCATACGCACTAGCTGGTGGAATACAACACAGAGGTGTGTGGCACTCGGCGGGCAATGGTGGGTGTAACACAGCATTGGGCTCAGCCAGGAGCACGCTGTGACTCTCAAGTGAGGTTTGTCTCCTTTCCAGAGAGTAAAATAAAAAGTATTACACATCCGGCGGTGGATGTGTGTTTTATTAACCGTGAGGGGGGTTTCTTGCATAGTTTGGTTGAATTTTTGTCGAATCCCCTTTGAATGGCTTGGTGTGCATGTGTATTAAATGTGCCCGTCAATAGCTACCCATGTTTGTATAAATAAACGACAAGGGTGTCTTCCGGGATTAGGCACGGTAGGGCATCAGACAAGTCAGAGCTTCACTAGTGGTGTAAATACATTCCACGTGGATTCATTGCATGCATAGTCGCCTTTTAATGAATATCACGCAAATCGTCATGGTGATAGGTACGTACGGTTTGTCCAGCATGTCCTAGGTGTGTCTATAAATATATATTTTTTTAAAATAATAAAAAACAGTGGCCGGCCTTGGGGATTGGGGTCAAAAAAATATAATTAGGAGACAGGCTCTGGGGGATGGGGTCATCAGGGCCAATAAATGAGAATAAGAAGGGGAACCACACAGCCCCCCTTCTTAAAAAATTAAAATAAATAAAAGACTGGCATCGTGCCGGAGGCCATACCCCCTCCGTGCAGCACTCTGCAAACGCGCCCCCAACAGGCATCTCCAGTATGCGCCAGGGAGCTGCGCTGCAGACAGGTGTTCGGAGGCCAAGCCCCTTTTTACACCTCTCTGCAACGCAGCTCTGTGGCGCTTACTGGAGGTACCTAGTGGTCTAGTTTGACCCTAGGGACCCTTAGGATTCAAGGGGACTTAATCTCTCAACTTAGAACAGCCACAGGGCGCGTTTACACAGTGGTGAAGGGAGGGGACGGGGCCTGAGGTGACGTGTGCAAACACGCACTATGGCACGTTTTAAATTGGGGATATAATTTCCCTTCAATACTGAGGGCCCCTGGGGGATAACTAGCCCACCAAGTGCTTCCAGTAAGCGCCACTGAGCTGCATTGCAGAGAGGTGGTCCAGGCCGTGCCACTTTTTACACCTCTCTGCAACGCAGCTCTGTGGCACTTACTGGAGGTACCTAGTGGGCTAGTTGGACCCTAGGGACCCTCAGGATTCAAATGAACTTAATCTCGCAACTAAAAACGGACACAGGGCGTGTTTACACAGTGGTGAAGGGAGGGGACGGGGCCTGAGTTAACGTGTGCAAAAACGCCCTGTGGCCTGTTTTAAGAGGTAGTTTTAATCCCCATGCCCTATTAAATACTAGGGGCTTACAGAAGAGGTCATGCTAATCACAGGGGGACCCCAACCCATAATGTTCCCTAGTGTATGTAGGTGTTTTCACTGTATTCTAAGTGTCTTTTAACATAGCACTGGCTCTAGGACTGGTTAGTCAGACTCAGTTACCACCAGTATCCGTCTGAAAAAGTTGAGGGTACAGGATGATTTTGCAACAAGGCTTCTTTCTGCTCTTCTTTTTGTTCTTTCTGCACGTTATCCTTCTTCCTGCACTTATCTTCGTATTTTAGGACTTCTTTTGTTTCTTTCTGTGCATTTTTTCTTCTTTCTTCACATGTCCTATCTCTGTAGGCATAGTTAGAAATTAGCATTTAAAAAACCTTTGAAATTCACAGAAAAAAACATAGGTTTCAGGCACGTTATAGTTAGGAATTAGCATTTAAAAAACCTCAGAAATTCACTGAAAAAACCATAGGTTTCAGGGGTGTTATAGTTAGCTTGAAAATTTTAGTCGCTATTTTTTAATGTGTGTATCAAAGGTTATATTAGGGTGAGAGGAGGTCTGCCACTCTATCACAAGGATGATGTCATCAGTGATGTCATTTGAGATGTCATCAGTGATGTCATGAGTGATGTCACTGACCATGTCATGAGTGATGTAATATGTGACGTCATCAGCAGTGCATTGCGGGCGCGCGAGTTATAGTTAGCTGAACTAACTATAACGGGGGAATTTCAATGGTTTTGTACAAGTGAAAAGTCCAGCTAACTATAACACCCCTGAAACCTATGGTTTTTTCAGTGAATTTCTGAGGTTTTTTAAATGCTAATTCCTAACTATAACGTGCCTGAAACCTATGGTTTTTTTTCTGTGAATATATATATACATTCACCTCCAATATTGTCGTTTTCCATGATTTGTGATACAGCGACACACAAACTCCTGAGATGCCGTCCTACATGCGTTTTTCCACCCTTTTAATTATTTTGTGTTTGTATATATAGATATTCACTGAAAAAACCATGGGTTTCACACAAGTTATAGTTAGGAATTAGCATTTAAAAAACCTTAGAAATTCAATGAAAAAACCAAAGGTTTCACACATTTTATAGTTAGCTGGACATTTCACTCGTAAAAAACCAATGAAATTCCCCCGTTATAGTTAGTTCAGCTAACTATAACTCGCGCGCCCGCAATGCACTACTGATGACGTCACATATTACATCACTCATGACATGGTCACTGACATCACTCATGACATCACTGATGACATCTCAAATGACATCACTGATGACATCACTGATGACATCATCCAGTGAATGTGTGTTTTTCTGAAAATTAAATATGTTTTATATATGTATATCTCAAGGTCAATGGAAGAATAAATGGGTATATAAGTGTCTAAATGGATGCTTTGTTTCTGAAAAATTTATTGTGTAACTGACTGATTAAGTGTATCATAGTGAATACATGGCTTACTGAGTAATGTTTAAATATGAAAATATCTGTATCAGTCTCTCACTTTGTGTATAAGTGGCTGCATGGGTTGGTGATTAGCTTCATGGGTGTCTATATAGGTTATTAGTTGTTTTTTTGAGTATCAGTCTGAGTGTCTGTATGGTTCAGTGGGGGGTATTACGTAGTGCATAGGTGCATGAATGAGTGATTCACTCTTTGTATGTGTTGAAGACAGCATGTGTGCAGGACTGTATGGGTGGATGAGTGTGTGTATGGGTGTGTTAGTGAGTGAATGACTGTCTCAATAGTGTCTTTATGAGTAACTACATATCTATTAAACTAGTATATGTGACTATTGGTGTATATAAGTGAGTATATGTGAGAGTGAGAGATTGAAAGAGTTCCTGTATGAATAAGTATGTGTTTCTATAAGTGATTGTTTTAAAGACTAAGTATGTGTAAGTTTCTGTAGAAGTAAGTGTGGTGGTGTGTGTATAACTGTATATGCAAGTAAATGTATGTTTGATTCTTTATTAGCATGAGTGACTATGTGTGTGAGTAACTCTATGGATGAGTGGCATTGTGTAACAGGATGTATAGGTGTATGAGTACATATGATGAGTGAGTACATGTATGAGTGACTGTATAGGACTGTTGGTGAATGAGTGGATGTGTATGTGGATCTTAGAATTACTGAAGAGGTTGTTGTAACTGGTATTGGTATGTCCATTGTTTTGAAAATTTTAGTCTCTATTTTTGAATGTGTGTATCAAAGGTTATATTAGGGGAAGAGGAGGTATGCCACTCTGTCACAAGGATGATGTCATCAGTGATGTCATCAGTGATGTCATTTGAGATGTCATCAGTGATGTCATGAGTGATGTCAGTGACCATGTCATGAGTGATGTAATATGTGACGTCATCAGTAGTGCATTGCGGGCGCGCGAGTTATAGTTAGCTGAACTAACTATAACGGGGGAATTTCATTGGTTTTTTACGAGTGAAATGTCCAGCTAACTATAACATGTGTGAAACCTTTGGTTTTTTCATTGAATTTCTAAGGTTTTTTAAATGCTAATTCCTAACTATAACGTGTGTGAAACCCATGGTTTTTTCAGTGAATTTGCAAGGTTTTTTAAATGCTAATTCTTTTTTTTTTTTTTTTTTTTTCAATTTTTTTAACATATTTTTATTTCAATTTTCCATCCTTTTTTAAAGACTATGGTTAAATTTTAAAACTTCTACAATATATTTTTTATTTTTTCCATTTTTTTAAACTAAACAGGTAAGATTTATTAGTATAACATAGTGGGTTTTTTTTCCCCTTTTTTAATTATTTTTTTTTATTATTTTTTTAACGTGCGCGTACGGTAAGCGCACGTCTTGCTTTTATAACGTAAAATTTCTACGCTGTTTGCGTTCATTTACGCAATTTGCGTAGACGTACGTCACGCGCGTGCAGCGCGTAACGCGTACGCTGCGTGCGCATGTTACGCGGAAGTGAAGGGGCGTGCCTGTTTTGCGCATGCGCGCGTGCGCGTGTCTTTTTTACGCGCATGCGTACTTTTGCCGTAAGCGCTCCGTAAGCGTAACGTAAGCGTAACGTACGCGCACGGTGGGTCATGTGATCAAGCAACACAACTTTTGATTGGTTGAAACTACTTTCAGTTCTAGAACTCTCCTACACCACACCCATTCCCCTCATTTCTGCTTGTGATCCCTTAGGAGAAGGAGCTGAGTTGTCTTTGTGATACGATGGCAGAACAGCAGAACTCTTCTGAGAGTGAGGCTAGCAGCACTACCTTGAGGCAGAGAAGGAGGAAACAAAAGAGCTCTTTCATTTTTTCCAGAGGGCAAGAAAAAGGTAAATGCACCCTTAGTGACTTGTAAGCTTTGTGGCCGTGTACTTTCAAGAGGGAATCCCAACAAGAAGTATTCCTTCGGGAATCACACCATGTTGAGACACCTTCAAGATGTACACGGTAGGACACATGCTCGACACACTGAAGGTAACCCTTCAGTAAGTCAACCAAGCACATCCACAGCAGCTCAGCCTGGTCCATCATCTGCAGGGCCGAGTCCATCTTCGGTAGGTCAGCTGAGCCCTTCATCTGTGGGGGGAGCATCTCCTTTTTCTCGTCCTCTGGAAACCGACCATCGGTTTGCGAGGGTTTTAATTCGGTGCGCCACTTGTCATGATCTAATTTGTCATAGGGAGACCAGTGTTGCCCTAGTGAACAATTTAATAGATCAGCACATTTGTCGTACCGACTAATATTCCCATTCTTTCTTTCCTCTGTCCCTGCATGAACACAACGGCTCTTTTAAGAGCCAACCTTACCTTTTAACTTTTTTTAATATATTTTTTGAAACTTTTTTTTATTTTATTTTTTTACCGTACGCGTA
Organism: Triturus cristatus; assembly: GCF_964204655.1. Lineage (NCBI taxonomy): Eukaryota > Metazoa > Chordata > Amphibia > Caudata > Salamandridae > Triturus > Triturus cristatus. The sequence continues at coordinate 456,899,196 of NC_140586.1, read as the reverse complement.
ATTTTTTTTTTTTTTTTTTAAAAACACTAAAAATCAATTATCACATTACAAGGTCCTTGAGAGACTACAATGATAAACTGAAAATGTGATTGTGGAGAAGTAGAAAAAAGGGACCATGAAATTTTTGACTTACCATACCCTCTCCAAAAATTATTTATTAATTAAAATTTAATTTTTATTGCTTTAAAAATGGTTCAAGTTTTCGAAAATGTTCTATCTCAATCTGAAAAAAAAGAAAAAAAGTATTAATATTTAATAAAACATTTTATAATACAGTACACATATTTACATATTTTCCCCAAAAAATGTTTTGCCTTTTTTTTGCTGTTTTCAGAATATATTGCATTTCACTATAAATTGTGAAAGCAATTGCATTCATCATTTAACAGCGGGCAAAAAAAAAATAACAATCTCAAAGATTGTTTTAAAAAAGCCCAGAATCTCTTCTCACTTAAACATAACATTATAGAAATCCATAATATTCTAAAAAAATATCATCTAATATCAATACTTATTTCTTTAAAATACCGTCTGACATTTTTGTTTCAGAAGTATAATCACAAAAATATATATCTCAAATAACTCCACAATACATCTGGTTCCATTTCCTTTAGGCCAAATAGTAATTTTAAAATTCTTTTTTGATTAAATTTCCAATGTTATTCCAATAAAATTCCAAAATTTAAATTGTACAGATCTCACCGATTCTCTGTAACATTTTGGTTTCCGAAAGATTAATTAATAATTAAATAAGTCCACAATACAATTGTTTACCTTTCCTCATGGCCAAATAGTAATTTAAAAAATCTTTTTTGAATAAATTTCCAATGGTAATCCAATAACATTCCAATATTTAAATTGTGCAGATGTTACCGATTTTCTCTAAATTTTTGGTTTTCGAAAGTTTCATTAAAAATTAAAAAAGTCCACATTACAATTGGTTACCTTTCCCTTAGGCCAAATGATAATTTGAAAAATCTTTTTTTTTTTAAATTCCAATGCTGATCCAAAAAAATGGTAAAATTGTTTTGTACAGATCTTGCCAAGTCTCTCTAAAATTTTGATTTCAGGAAGATTAGATAGGAATTTGCTAAATCAAAAGGCAAACGTTGCTTGAAAATCAATTTTGAATCATTACACAGTGTCCAGCCTTTTTCACATTTAAGATAAACTGTGTAATGTCCAGAAGTAACAGTAGGTCCTTCATGGAAAATTATTGCAACTGTTACAAAAGTTTTTCCTGAAATTGATAATTGCTGTCCTGTAAACTTCTTTATTAAAGTATCCAATTTTGAACCATCAGCTTTACATCGTTGCATCATTAAAATTACATACTGTCCGTATTCCTTTAAAATTAACGTTGAAAACATTTCAGATTGACACTCACCGCATTCCATGCTATGATTAGCATCTTTAACTAATTTAGCAAAAGTGACTGTTTTACTTTCTGGCAATGTTAAATAAATAAACCTTTCAGAATCAACATTAGAGCCACATGTATTGTAACAGTTTTCACAACTATGTTCCCATTTATAAGAGACACCAAACATATTTTCAATGGGAACCCCTTCTTCTTCCAGTACCTGAAGAAAAAACATCAAGAATTCCTGTGCGTCTTGCTGTACATTTTGAGAAAACTGTGTTCGTCCTGAACATACATCTAAAAGTTTTCTAATTTCAGTAGCACTTTCTATTTGAGTTTTATCATTACTCAGCTTTTGAAAAAGGAGACTCAACTCAGAACAGAATCTTTTTCTCTGATTTACTATTATCTGCTCTTGCACACTTTCCAGATAAAATGCAACATTCAGCACTACGTTAGAGTAGCAGTTGACACCAGAGCTATTTTCAAAATGAAAACCTACAACCTCTTCAACATTTTCCTTTTTCTTTTTGCTTGCAATTACATCACTCCTCTTTTTTTTCCTCCTCTCTACATCTTCATTACAGATATTCTCATTTCTCCTTTTACGAGAAACTACACGTTTCTCCAACACAGGATACTGACCTAAATGAGGAGCATAGGTTCTTCTTAATCTATTATACTCCTTTACACAATTTGTATCAGCACTAACTTTTGAGTCATCAAAGTCTATCATGAATAAACCAGATAATGTTTTCACTCGTGACAAAGCTACATAAGCCATACCTTCTTTGAACACAGTTGAACCAATGTTCACAAAAGCACAATCTACAGTCAATCCTTGAGACTTGTGAATAGTTACAGCATATGCTAGAGAAAACGGAAACTGCTTCCTACGTACATATAAGTCTTTCACAAGCATGAAACGAACTGAACAACGACAAATGTCTTTAACTTCTTCTATCTGATCAAATTTTATTTTTAAACATTCAATTCCATCTTTTTTCTGATAATTTATAAAACCCACAACTCTTCCCATAGCTCCATTAACTAAACCTTTTTCAACATCCAAATTTCTCCTTAAAAATACTCTACAGTTCATGCAAACATATAGATTTTTTTCTAATCCAGCTGTTTTGGAAATGTTCTTCTCTAGTGAATCCAATTTATTTTTCAGTGTGCCTGTTAATGTGATAGTAATTCTTCCATCCTCAATTTTGTCCACTGCTTCCAATTTCCTGATATCTTCCTTTTCCAATTTTAAAAGCTCCTCATTGAATATTGAGCATTCACGTAGAGTTGGCATTAAGCAGATGACACTTTTTTTTCTGCAATGTTCTTGTATATCTTCTCTGCAACTATTTCTTCCTTTGGAAATAAATTATGTAGCAGCCGACTCTGTAATGCTTTTTTGCCAACTTCTGTGAGTGGTCCAATTCTGATATCTTTCAGAATACTTCCATATTCTTCATCGTTTGCTTGCCTCATATTAGTAGTAAGTTCCTTGTACTCAAAGAAGGACCAAATATTTGCAATACCGATGCTTCCCAATGACTTCTTTGTGTCTTCATGTGTCACAGTATTAAACACTGGTTGTCCTTTAACTGGAGTAAGTTGTAGAAGATCCCCAAAAACTATGACATGTTTTCCACCAAATAACACGTCATAGTCTGTCCTTAGAATTTGCTGCATTCTTAAATGCACAAAGGCAAGCATTAAGTTTGATACCATGCTCACCTCATCAATAATGAGAACTTGCATCTTCTTCAATACTCTTGAAACTTCCAAGCATGCTTCTCCAGTTAGCTTGTTGTATTGTATTTTGTTCTCATGCTCCACTGGTAACATTAGCAAACGATGTAAGGTGATTCCTTTTATGTTATATGCTGCTAACCCAGTTGGAGCAGTAACCACACAAGACAAAGTAGAATCCGTTTTTTGATGTAGGTAGCTTCTGATGACTTTTATTAAGAAACTTTTTCCAGTTCCAGCTTGTCGGCTTACATACATCCTGATTGGATGAAATGATGTGCATGAGCACTCTTTTTTTTCATGTAGAAATCCGTGATCAATTTTGCTTCTGATCTCTTCATAAATTTGTTGCTGCTCTTCATTCAGTTGTCTTTCCAAATTTTGTAAGTCTATAAATTCTTCTTGAGCTTGATTCATAGCCGTTTCCTCTTCATTCATGGCTATTGATGCTTCATTTTCAACGATTGGTTGTCCTAGGGGATCTTGACTGAGTGTTCCTGAACTTTGGCTGTCTTGAGAACTGTCTCTAGCTACTTCAGCTGCAATTGTAGTTTCCTGTTCAATTTCTTCATTTAACATTTGCAGATAAGTTGAGAATGTACTGCATTGTATGCTGTCTTTGCAAGCATTAAAAGAATCTTCATAGCTTTGAAATTCTCCCAGTAGTTCATCCTCTGTACGCCATGGTTTAAACAGCTGTAAAAGAGCCAAGTAGTAAAATTCCTTTTTGTCAGTAGTGTCGCAACTCAGCTTCCTGTGATTTATCAAACTTCCTTTTGTTTGCTTCACCAAACATCCTTCCTCACCAATGACTTTATATTTTCCATTGTTGATGTCTTCTGCGGCTTTCCGTTAATAAATGTAGTTCTAAAGCACTTCATAGAGACACATGTTCTCCAGATGAGGACTTCTTTTTGGATAATATGTGTCCAACATGTTTGATTTCAAAATATCTGTACTTTCTGGGTCATTCTCGGCCAAATATTCAATTTCTCCAACAGATTTCAGTACTCGATTTCTCATTGCTGCAAGGCCTAAACTTGCCCAAATTATTCTTCTTGATTTCGAGTAGAGACTTGCAGAAGATAACCTATCTGAACATTCGTAGGATCCAATTTCTCGATGCGATAACATCTTTAAACTGAAACTGTACAGCTTCTTACTGACAGTCTTCTCGTGAGAAATCTCTTCCCACATTTCTTTCAATTCAGTTTTTTCAGATTTAGTAATGTAAGACGTTACATATCGAGCAACAGCAATGGAATTGTCAGCTACATACTGTATATCCATGTTAGCATTCCACATGGATAAAATGACTGGGTTGTAGTCATTTATATTTTTTGATTCTTCTTTTCTTTTAAGGTTGTAGGTATTCTTAGGTGATTTTCTTGTGATAGTATGTCTCACAGATGACATAAAACTGTTTACTCTTCCATTTGAAAGAACAGGTCTAGGAAATCCAAATCGACATTTAGTGTAGTATTTATCTTTGCTCTTGTATTTCCGTCGACAGTATTTTCCACACCGATGACTTTGGAAACGTAAAACTTGCTCCTTTAACTTTTTCTCTTCTGTGCTTTTTGGTATAGCACATGTTGCATATTCTTCAATGTAAGATAACACTGCTTCATCAGTATCTGTTCCAAACTTTGGGGCATCCTTGATCCACAACAGCATATGAATATGAGGAGCACCTCTTGCCTGGTACTCTTTTCTCCAAAAGAAATCCACTACTTCTCCAAGGGGTGGATTTTTTTTATTGCAGATGAAGGACATCATAGCCTCAAATCTATGATTGAAATATCTGCAAACATTAACCGGATCCAATGAGCACAGTTCTCCTGCTGTCTTGTATTCAATGTTTTTAATGTTTGAATTTGCCTCTCGTAGAAAATCCAGTAAATCATCCCAAGCGTACTCAGCACAGCTTAGGGTAAGGAACCATGTTGGTGTTCCTAAATGCCGTAACATGCATTTTAATTCACCATGGCGTCGGTACCAATATTCATTTGTCCCACGCTGACAAGCCATCAGATTGATCAGTTGTGTTTCCAAATGATCATCTCGGTGCTGCACTTTCTCCATAAAATCCTTAGCAGACACATTTTGTAAATGTACTCCACTTTTTAAAATGTGATTTACTGCATAAGATAGTGCAGACAAGTCGCTTTCAAATAAAAGATGGAACAAATAAGGAATACTTTGTCGAAATCTGGGATCTTCTGCATATAGTCTTGTAGTCCGATACTCAGAAGCTGGAATCTGTTCTGGACGTTCATCGTATCGTCCTCCTTTTTCTTTAGGAAACAGCTGGGGAAAACATCGAGCTTCCAAGCTCTCCTCCCATACACTCACGGGAGTTCCTTTTGCTTTCTTCATCTGAAACAGATCAATATTGTCTCCCAAAACTTCTTTTGAATGTAGAGGATGTATGCTAAAATGTTCATAAATTTCTTCTTCCTTTGACTTGTCCACTTTTTCAATTTGTCCAGTTGGTGTTTCTGTGTCTTCTTGTAAATCTTCTTCTTCTTCTTCTTCTATATAAATTGATTCATACCATTTGTTATTCCTTTTCAAATTCAAATTTGCTCTTTGTACTTTCAGTACATCTACCAGCTCCTGCCAAATCTTCTTATTCTTTGTAGGTACACCATTAACCAGAATAACTAATGGTTCAGTTTCCAAAGTATCTGCATCAATAGTTTCCATATTTTTTTTCAAATCCAAGGGCAAATACACCACTCTACCTTTTAAACCTCTCAGTAAATCTGAAGGAGGTAATTTACCAGTTTTGGGCTCCATACGTACTATGGTCTGGAACGGATGAACACATTGAATAAGTATAGACTCATATGTATTTAATTCAGAAAGTTCGGCAGGAATAGCATCCAATTCTAAATTATTATGTACAGATCTGGTTGGCATTCTATTTTCCTCTAACTTGTTGTAACAGTATTTACAAATACGCTGATCTTCACCCAATTCAAAACAATTTTCAAGAAATATATATGTGGCAAAATCCTTCCACTTATAATTATCTTCATTTTCACTCTTTCTGTAGAGATCAACATTCCTAGTTTGTTTTCTATAATGAGTTCTGCGGCAACAAATACAAGTTATATTTGGTCTTTCATTAGAGATTATTGCAAATTTTGTTATGTGATCATTAAATGTTTTACTTACAGAGGGTTCTACATTCTCTTCCACTTCTTCCTCATTTACTGTGTCCTTTTCTGCACTGTCTTGTTCAGGACCAAAGTAACAAAACTGAATTTCATCAACAACCTTCTCTACATCTGATACCGATCCACGGAACAGAGCCCTATTCAATTCATCTAACTTTATTGCTGGACTTTTAGCAAAATACAACCGTCTCACAAACTTTCTCATTTCAGTATGATGAACAGCCAGCATCCTAAAATGATGGAAAACACTATTACACACTTTTCTAGATAGACAAGCCAGAGAATGACCCTGCAAACCAGTATTCTCTCTCACTCTGCATGGATCTAGACTTTGAAGCACCTTAATCTTCTGTTTTACACTTTTTTTACTATATTCTCTTAGAAACTCACGAAATTTATCAATAGATTCCTGACGCACAGTGCAAATACTACTACAATTCCAAATGTACACTGGGGCTTTAGGACGTCTCCCCATAGCCTCATCCGCCATCACTTGTACCTCATCTCTTGGAACCATTATCTCCTTCTCCATTATGCAACCATTTTTCACTTCATAAGCACGACCTCTGGTGTCAACTGCATGCAGCAAACTATTACTTTGAAAATAACTCTCTTCATTAAAAAAAGGTTCACTACTTGAACTATGCATCCATTTTCCTAAAAACACTTTACAAAAGTTTGTTCTTTTCACCACTCTTTTCCTTTTGCTTTGTGATTTCAGTATATTAACCATTTTATCTAATGTACGCATCCTATTCAAAATTAAAATTAATAGTTTCCTTTTTAATTCTAATGCCTTTGCTGCAATGGCTTCAATTTCTTTTTTTCTCTTGTAATATTTTGCCTTTTTCTTATATTTCTTCACATCCTTTATCAAATTGGACATAACTCTTCTCTGAAACATTTTTCTACGTATCTCTTTAAACGCTGTTTTTCTGTTTAAGTTAATCTTTGTTATTGCAGAAGGTATATTTGCATTAACTAAATTCCCAATTTTTTCTTTTGAAAACATTCTTTCCAGTACAGACATTTTGTACATTTTTCCTTTTTTTGAAGATGTTCTTTAAAAAATCTTTTGTCTGCTTACCAGAAGACTTTCTCTTTTTCCCAACATGAGCATCTCCAACTAACTTAGGTCCTCCAGTTGTCTTCAAATATAGTTTTTTTTTGTGGTTTTTCGTTACTCTGGATTTTGTAGGCATCTTAAATTTTGTTCACTGCTCTTCAGCAATACCTGAAAAAAACTAACAAAAAATTCCTTTTTTATATTTAAATATATTACTACATTTTTTATGATCTTTTCAAATCTTAAAATACTAACTACCCCTTTCCTAGAAGTGAAAATCACAATAACACATTCACAAATTAAATATCTAAAAACAATTCCTGTGTGCACACAGAGTCATGCTTTGAAATTAGGCAAAAAACGAAATTTCTTTGCCAATTGGAAAGCACACATTCTACTACTTTTTTGGCAAGTAATAAGTACTTTTACAGTCTGACACATTTTGAATCCACTTTTCAGATTCTGATAAAAGCACATGTCCAAACTGCTTTTTGAGACCAGCACCATGTGTAACCTGGGTGACTGACTACACTCCAGCAAGGGCAACCAGCCTTAGTGATGCTAAATGTATTTGCATTACTAAGTGCAACCTCAAACCCCACTCGGTTGTGAATACTGTGCATGATTCCACAGGATAAGCAGCTGGGTGTATGCTAAGAGTCTGCTTCTGCATAAAAAAATAGCTCCCTCTTTCCATCTAATGCAAATGTAAAATCACCAGAGCAATACCAAACAGATTTCTGAGACCAGCAACATGTGTAACCTGGGTGACTGACTACACTCCAGCAAGGGCAACCAGCCTTACTGATGCTCAATGTATTTGCATTACTGACTGCAACCTCAAACCCTAAAAGTATTCCTCATTTATACCACTACACCTTAATTTATGGTGAAAACATAGTCTATATTATTTTACATGTTTTATTTGCATTATTAAGTGCAACCTCAAACCCCACTCAGTTGTGAATACTGTGCATAATTCCACAGGATAAGCAGCTGGGTGTGTGCTAAAAGTCTGCTTCTGCATAAACAAATAGCTCCCCCTTTCCTACTAATGCAACTGTAAAATTACCAGACCATAACGCAATAAATCTCTGCCTGTAATTCCTCTTTGCACACAGAGTCATGTTTTCATATTAGTCTGAAAACGTAATTTCTTTGCCAATTTGAAACCACACTTACTACTCTTTTTTTTGGCAAGTGATAAGTACTTTTACAGTCTGACACATTTTAAATCCACTTTTCAGATCCTTAAAAAAGCACATGTCCAAACTGCTTTTTCAGACCAGCAACATGTGTAACCTGGGTAACTGACTACACTCCAGCAAGGGCAACCAGCCTTAGTGATGCTGAATGTATTTGCATTACTGACTGCAACCTCAAACCCCACTCGGTTGTGAATACTGTGCATGATTCCACAGGATAAACAGCTGGCTGTGTGCTAAGAGTCTGCTTCTGCACAAAAAAATAGCTCCCCCTTTACATCTAATGCAAATGTAAAATCACCAGAGCAATACGCAATAAATCTCTGCCTGTAATTCCTCTTTGCACACAGAGTCATGTTTTCATATTAGTCAAAAAACAAAATTTCTTTGCCAATTTGAAAGCACACTTACTACTCTTTTTTTTGGCAAATGATAAGTACTTTTACAGTCTGACACATTATGAATCCACTTTTTAGATTTTAAAAAAGCACATGTCCAAACAACATTTTCAGACCAGCAACATGTGTAACCTGGGTGACTGAGTACACTCCAGCAAGGGCAACCAGCCTTAGTGAAGCTGAATGTATTTGCATTACTGACTGCAACCTCAAACCCCACTCGGTTGTGAATACTGTGCATGATTCCATAGGATAAGCAGCTGGTTGTGTGCTAAGAGTCTGCTTCTGCATAAAAAAATAACACCCCCTTTCCATCTAATGCAAATGTAAAATCACCAGAGCAATACCAAACAGCTTTCTGAGACCAGCAACATGTGTAACCTGGGTGACTGAGTACACTCCAGCAAGGGCAACCAGCCTTAGTGATGCTGAATGTATTTGCATTACTGACTGCAACCTCAAACCCCACTCGGTTGTGAATACTGGCATGATTCCACAGGATAAGCAGCTGGCTGTGTGCTAAGAGTCTGCTTCTGCACAAAAAAATAGCTCCCCCTTAACATCTAATGCAAATGTTAAATCACCAGAGCATAACGCAATAAATCTCTGCCTGTAATTCCTCTTTCCACACAGAGTCATGTTTTCATATTAGTCTGAAAACGTAATTTCTTTACCAATTTGAAACCACACTTACCACTCTTTTTTTTGGCAAGTGATAAATACTTTTACAGTCTGACACATTTTAAATCCACTTTTCAGATTCTTAAAAAAGCACATGTCCAAACTGCTTTTTCAGACCAGCAACATGTGTAACCTGGGTGACTGAGTACACTCCAGCAAGGGCAACCAGCCTTAGTGATGCTGAATGTATTTGCATTACTAAGAGCAACCTCAAACCCCACTCGGTTGTGAATACTGTGCATGATTCCACAGGATAAGCAGCTGGGTGTGTGCTAAGAGTCTGCTTCTGCATAAAAAAAATGCTCCCCCTTTACATCTAATGCAAATGTAAAATCACCAGAGCAATACGCAATAAATCTCTGCCTATAATTCCTATTTGCACACAGAGTCATGTTTTCATATTAGTCTGAAAACGTAATTTCTTTGCCAATTTGAAACCACACTTACTACTCTTTTTTTAGGCAAGTGATAAATACTTTTACAGTCTGACACATTTTAAATCCACTTTTCAGATTCTTAAAAAAGCACATGCCCAAACAACATTTTCAGACCAGCAACATGTGTAACCTGGGTGACTGAGTACACTCCAGCAAGAGCAACCAGCCTTAGTGATGCTGAATGTATTTGCATTACTGACTGCAACCTCAAACCCCACTCGGTTGTGAATACTGTGCATGATTCCACAGGAAAAGCAGCTGGCTGTGTGCTAAGAGTCTGCTTCTGCATAAAAAATAGCTCCCCCTTTCCTACTAATGCAAATGTAAAATCACCAGAGCAATACACAATAAATCTCTGCCTGTAATTCCTATTTGCACACAGAGTCATGTTTTCATATTAGTCAAAAAACGAAATTTCTTTGCCAATTTCAAAGCACACTTACTACTCTTTTTTTTGGCAAGTGATAAGTACTTTTACAGTCTGACACATTATGAATCCACTTTTCAGATTCTTAAAAAACAACATGTCCAAACAACATTTTCAGACCAGCAACATGTGTAACCTGGGTGACTGACTACACTCCAGCAAGGGAAACCAGCCTTAGTGATGCTGAATGTATTTGCATTACTGACTGAAACCTCAAACCCCACTCGGTTGTGAATACTATGCATGATTCCACAGGATATTCAGCTGGCTGTGTGCTAAGAGTCTGCTTCTGCAGAAAAAAATACCTCCCCCTTTCCATCTAATGCAAATGTAAAATCACCAGAGCAATACCAAACAGCTTTCTGAGACCAACAACATGTGTAGCCTGGGTGACTGACTACACTCCAGCAAGGGCAACCAGCCTTACTGATGCTGAATGTATTTGCATTACTGAGTGCAACCTCAAACCCTTAAAGTATTCCTTATTTATACCAGTACACCTTAATTTATCGTGAAAACATAGTCCATATTATTTTACATGTTCCTCACATTTAAATTTCTCCCAAAACAGAAAATGATAAACACAACTTCAACAAAACGAATTCCAATTCTATTATTAATTTCTTAATTTACCATATACATCCCCTCTCAAACTCTAAACTCACCTTTAAAATTAGTTAGTTGTGAAAGAAATGTGGCACTCAAACAGCAGATTATCAGAGCCAGGATCTCTGTTCTGTACACCTCTCTCCTCTCAGCAGAACCAGATAATGGCAAACTTTCCCTCTCTTTTTCCACACATATACATGTAAGTTTCAAATCTCAGTGCTTCCCCCTTTTTTTCAAATGTAATCACACATTTCTATTGGTTGAAAACCAACCCTTTTCCAAAAGTACCCTTCCCCCAACTTGACTTCTGCCTAGTACCCTTCCCCCAACTTGACTTCTGCCTGCTACCATAGCAACAGCTCTTGAAACACTGCTGTGCAGAGTTAGGTCAGAAGTTCACCAAACAATGTTTCATTTCCAAAGAGCAGGAGTGCTTGACTTTTCAAACCTAACAGCAAATCCATAGTACTGTTCTTTGGTAACACATTTTTCTGTACCAATACAAAACATGCTTCTATAAATTTACACATACAGCCTAGTTTTTATTCTATAATGGTATGAAACAGCCAATCAGTTTTAAAAAAATATATATATATATGTATTCCTCCATTTCCAAACTGTCTTTCATTTCTTTTTACCATTCTACTGAATTACACCTCCTGAGTGCATCCAGTTCTCCTTTGAAGATGTTCACAGTGTGGATTGTAGGGCACAGCTATGTCTTCTGGAGTGAAAAGTATGCAGAGAAAACAGGTATGGTGAGAGACCTTGCTTTGCCAAATGTAGAAATTAAATGGATTGGTCAGAGAGGGTTAAAGTGGCACCAATTGATGCCATTGGTGAAATCCTTCATGCAAATCCAACACCCTGACCTCATAATAGTGCACTGTGGTGGAAATGACCTAGGCACTTTGACTGGGGTAGGTCTGGAAATGCTTATGAAGGAGACCTTTGCACAACTGTTTTCACTTTTCCCTAAAACTGCCTTTGTGTTTTCTAACATATGCCAAAGGCAAAAATGGAACTGGTCCAATCATTTCTGTCCACAGATTGACAAAGCAAGAAAGCACGTCAACAAATCTGTTTCTGCTTTCCTCCGAGACTATGGTATGGGTTCCATTTACCACAACAACTTGCGTTACGACATGCAAGACATTTATAGAGGAGATGGTGTGCACTTCAATGATGAAGGGAACAGAGTCTTCCTCTTGAACCTTAGACTCTGCATCGGTACTTACTTGTAGGTACCAATAAAAAATCACTTCATAATCACAACGGCTCTTTTTAGAACCCCCTAATATCTAAACACTTAAATCTGCATTTCATTTCTTTTTTTATTTTTTTTTTACCGTACGCGTACGTTGAGCTTACCGTACGCGTACCCCGCGATTTTTTTTTAAATTAATAAATGTTTTTTTTGTACTTTTCTGTCCTTCTTTGACCCCCTTTTAAATGTTATGGGGTCTGTAACTCTATTCCTTGCCCCCTTTTCAAGTTATCACCCTTTTTTTCCTGAGTGAAACACACAAAATGGCGGCCGCCGCTTCCTGGTTTCGACCGATTCGAATGTTTACTAAGATCTAAGAGCCAATCAGAATCGCGCTCGCGCACGTCACCGTACGCGTACGGTAAGCGCACCGTAAGCGCACCGTAAGCTGGCTCAGATATATATATTGATTTAAAGGCTATTTTCTCAGAATCTACTGAACAGATTTACACCAAACCTACAAAAGGCACTTCCTTGACCTGAGGACTACCTCTCTGCCAAATTTCATTAAATTCTGTTCAGCCGTTCGGGCTGTAGCTCTGTCTAAAGGTCCTGTGGAAAAATGCATGGGAAAAACGCGTTTTGGGACCCCCCTTTTATCTCAGCCCCCGCTTGACGAATCCCCCCGAGACTTTCAGGGTAGGAGCGGAGCTCAACGCCCCACCTATTTTGAAAATTTCGCGAGGATTCGTCGACCGGCACCAAAGTTATTCAAAATAGAATGTTGCGGATTTCCTATGGTAAGAGGGTCCTAACTATAACTATCTACTGGCGACCGCCAGTAGATAATATATGTATATATATATATATAGTTAACTTATTATTATTAAAAAACAATTTTTAAAACTTTTACTAAAAATGTAAATGTCATTTACGATAATTAAACACAACCTTCACTTTAATTAAAATTAAATTAAATTGCTAGGTGGGTGTAGGAGAGTAGGATCTGCTTCACATGGTTACCCCCACTTTTTGCTGATGTTTCACTGTTTTTTGTCTTTAGTCTGTCTGGAGCCCTGCTATTCAGGACCCCAGCCTAGCTGCTTCCTCTCTAAATTGATTGCATGTACTTTAGGTACACTCCAGATTGGATTCTAGGTACCCTTGTGAATCCCTAGTATATGGTATACTATGTACCCAGGGCATAGGTACCCCAGAGGCCTACCACGGGCTGACGCATGTATTGTGCCACCCCTGGAAAGCCATGCAAAATGACACCACAGGTCTGCTACTGCAGCCTGGGTAAGGTGGTGCATGCACCCTTTACTGAGGTGGAGGTTCACTATACCTCACCTATCACTGCACCTAGTAACCTATCAGTCACCCCTATGGCAGGCCTTATCAATCCTGAAGGCAGGGTGCTTGGTTATATGTGAGAGGGTGCCCAAGCATGAGCTGAGCCCCTCCGCAGCTTTCGGAATCTCTCCTCCGGCGTTGTCAGTGGTGCAGCCTGACCATATACTCGTAAGTACATTATATCTAAAACGGTTAATGCTAACTTTGGACTCACTGCACGGAAACATGTTGTGTTTGGTGTCAAACACCTTGGAATCATACCCCCACATCAGTTCTTGGTGTGAGGATATGATATGATCCCACCCTTCTAGAGGGAGAGACATGGCAGTACTGGTATACCCGTTAGAAATCTAATAGAGCTCTGGCATCACAAAATGGATGCTGCAGCCACAGACACGGGTCTGGCCTCCTGCTGCTGACCGAAACTCCGGCAGGCGAGGCCTGGACAATAGGTTTCCTGTCAGAGGGAGGTTACCACCTCCCAGACAGGCATATGTGTATTGGGGCTGGGTGGGAGCAGTCTCTGAGTGCTTTGAAGTCCTGCACTGGGGGCACATTTTGTGCTCCTGAGCATAGTCCAGCTCAAACCAGTTCAGGGGCATCCAGCCTTTGCTCTGGTGCAAAACTGGACAAAGGAAATGGGTGTAGCCACCCCTCTTTCCAAACCCTCCCATAGGTGGGTCCCCAGAGCTAGTTCAACCCCTTCCTTAGGTATAAGTAAGGAACCTCTGTAACCAGAACTTTAGATATCCCTGGACAAAACTCTGAAGCTGAACCCTGGAACTTCGATGCTCCTCTAAAGACTAGAGGACTGAAGAAATCTCCCTTGGGGTCAAGGAGTGACTCCCCTGCTTTATAGGCACCAACAAAGCATTTTGCCGGTCTGCATCTCCGAAGCTCCTGCCGGACACCGAAGTATTTGCAGCCCAGGAAGAGGATTTACAGACATCACAGAGGCCAACCCAAGTCCCCAGCAAAGCTGAGACCCGCAGCCCTTGTGAGTAGCGTGGAACCAGAACTCCTGGTCACCATCCACTTTTAAAAGTGCATTAACTTCTTAACACATCTCCTGAAGTAATACTTGGGCTCACTTATAGCCCTCACCTCGAGCACAGAATCCACCAAAGATTGTTGGCCTAGTCATCCCGAGTGACCTGTGGGCCGCCATTTTGTGTTTTGTGTTGAGGTCCCTTTGCGATTCCTGGTCCTTCGACTGGTGGGGCCCTGAGGGGGTAACTTTGATTTTCCTTGAGCTTCTCTGGTTGCTCCAGATGTGCCCCAACTCCCTACCAAGTGGTGAGTCCCACAGACTTTGCTGGTCTGCACCGAAGCATCTTTCTTCTTTATGCGTGGGTTGCTGTTGCCAAGGCTTGTTGTGTCCAATATGGGCACGGTCACTGCAGCACTCGACATCTCTTGTGGGACAGCTTGAATCTAGCTCCTAGTCATCCTTGACACCTCCTGGTCCTCGTGGCTGAAGAGTCAAGCTTCACCTCCTTCACCTGAAATCACCCAACATTGGTGGGCATCCACCTATCGCCTTCCTGGTCACTGGCAAGTGACCCAGATTCTGTCCCCTCTGCTTTCAGGTTCTTCTTGACTCTGATCCAGGCTTGGATCTCTTCGGACACTTCGCATCTTCCCGGCAGCAGCACTTCTTTGCCAGCTCCGATTGAAATCGACAATGCGACCCAACACCATTTGACACCTATGCACCCGGCTTTCCTGGGTGAGGTAACTCGAGTACTCTGGTGCTTCCATGGGTGTTGACCCTAGAACTTCCTAAGTCCCAAAAGGTTTGGTCCTGACTCGGTTCTAAGTGTCCCTAATCTTTAAAAAATCTAACTGCGACTTTCCCCATAGAAGGTAACGGGAGCTCGCTGCTGTGTTCATACACTGCACACGGCCCCTGTAGGTCCCCTGTGTCACTACCTTGGGTGGTTCCTTGGGGTCCCAGTGATTCTACAGACTCTAGTCCATGTGTCTAGTTAAGTCATGGTTCTTATACCACTATTTTAGTATATGGTTTGGCTCGCCCCTAGGGCCTGATGTGTATTTGTGCTTATTACTGTCATATTTGAAGTGTAACTTATGTGTTTTGACCTCTAGTCTCATAAAGAGACTAGGAGGGTGTGTTTAGAAATAAATACATATATTTTATATATATACCTGGTGTGGTTCTTTCATTTAGGCACGCAAGAGATTATAGACTGGTAAAACAAGCTGCTTTACATTCCTTCAAGACTTAGCATGAAGGCTGCTCTCCATAGCTACCACTAGGATATTTCAATAAAGTTTGTCCTTAACATATAACCAATAAGGTGTTATTTGGACTGGTACAGGGTGCCCACTATAACTAGTGGACAGCATATACCAGGCCAACTTCTCACAGTGGGGCATTTAATTTTATTTATTTTTTAAACATATGGATATGTGCATATGTATCTATCATTCCCATAGAGGGCAAACCTACCCACAATGCAGCAGAGCCCTGGACAGGGTCAAAGTTGGGCAAAAAGTCTACATTTCATAGGGAAGAATGTGGGGCTGTGGATGGTTAATGATTTTGATGTAGTGTTATTTAAAAAAGTGAGTCTTCAAGTCTTTCCTAAATTGGAGTAGCATTGGGGCATTTCTGATGGATACAGGAATGTTGTTTTATAGATGAAAAAGGCCTGCTGTCTTGTTTTTATTTATTTTGATACTTCTTTGCCTGCAGTCTGATTGTCTCCTGACTACATGTGTACCGAGAGCCAGGTTTGTGCAGTATCTTTTTTGTTGTTCTTGGGAAATAACAGGGTTCTGTCTTGATTGGGTTGAGCATCAGGTAGGCACTGGTCATTGATGGTCTGGATGATTTGTGAGCAGTGTCTGAGGCATGGGATTTCTGAAGCAGAGGAGACTTCCAAGCAGAGTTGTATTTATATCGGCATATTGGTGAATCTTGAGGTTGCTATCTTTGAGTAGAGCACTAAGAGGGTCTATGTAAAGGCTGAAGATGATAGGAGATAGTATGGAACCCTGGGGGAACTCCACAGGTGGTAGGGATCTTTTTTGACTAGGAGATGCCCATATGGATAAAATAGTGTCCACTGGAAAAGTAGGAGAACCGGTGAAGGTAAATTCCATTTGAGATGCCAGTATACATATGAGGGAGGGATGGTTCAGTGTTTGGAAGGCAATTGAGAAGTCCAGCAGAATAGGAAGCAGGGGGTCATCTTCATCTGTGGTTGAAAGGCCATCTTCTATGAAGTGTAAGGTAGCAGCCATTATACTGCAACATGATCAGAAGCCAGCCTAATAGTTGTATAGGCGATGGTTAGCACTGATGCGATGTTAGAGTTGAACAAAGATTGCTTTTTCAAGAATCTTGCAAATTAATCGTAGGTGAGTGATAGGCTGGCAGCTGGCGAGGTCATAAGGGTCAAGTGAAACATTTTTGGGGGAGTGGAGGTTTGTGTCTATTGAGAGAGATTCTGTGAAGATGCCTTGAGTAAGGGATGAATTGAAAATGGTTAGTAGGGGTAAGAGAGTATCCACCAGGGAGAGCTTTGATGAAGGACAATGGAAAGAGATCACATTACATGATAGTGCTGGGGGGTAGTCCTAAATGGAACTTATTTAAAGGAATTTGAAGCCAAAATGAACAGAGTGATCTGTTTCTGTTGTGGAGCATACCAAGTTATATTTCATTCTCTTCCCATCTAGCCACAAATGGTAAGAGATCATATTTATGAGAAGTAACTTTGAGTGGGTTAAGTATGTCATGGAGCTCTGGAAGAGATGGGGCTTTGAAGGTTGTCCATTGTGGGCTTCTATAGCAAGAGCTGGTCATAAGAGATTAAGAAGACTTATTGTTGTCAATGTGCTGTCTGGTCTTCTATATATTTTCACTGAAGATTTTGATGCCATTGCACTTTTCTGTGGAGTGAGGCTTAGGTGGGCCTCTGCAGGGGATTGATGTACTGCTTGACTGTTTAGAACACAGTCCTGTTTCTGTTGATCACTTTTGCTGATTATGTATGATTATGTATCATTGATTCAAATGTATGAACTAAATTAATATATTTAAATTAATTAGTTATGTATTAAATCCATGTATTTAATGTATTTAAATATTTAGGGCCTCATGTAGGTAGCCAAATACCGGTCGGTAACGGCCGATTTTCGGTAAATATGCCGTTACCGACCGGTATTCAGACAAGTGAGATGTAGGAGTCCAAAACGACTTTTCGGTAAATATGAGGCGGTAAATACCGAATCATATTTACCGAATTCTAAAATACCGAATCAGATTTACCGAATACATACTTAACGAATCGGTAAATATGAAGTGGTAAATATGAAGTGGTAAAAATGAAAATGACATGTAGGAGCACTCGGTAATTAAGAAATCCAAGAAAATCGGTAAATAAGAGTCGGTAATTAACACGGATTGAAAGCAGGTGGTAACCATCAACAGTGCATATAAGCAATCCCAAAATGCAACAGCGTGGACAACATGGCCGCTATGTATGTCATTGCAAGGCGCCTACGTCTACAGGCATCAGGACTGAGGGTTTGGCGACGGGAGGAACGCATCTACAGACAGCGCATCACACTATTCCACCTGACTGATGCAGAGATACATGAGAGGTACAGGCTACACCCCGAAACCATCATGGACTTAATCAGGGACCTTCACCCACTCCTGGACCAGCCAATAAGAAGGGCGCACGCCATACCCCCACATGTGCAGGTGCTCTGCAGCCTACATCTGCTGGCATCCGGCAGTTATCAGGTGGTGATAGCTGCGGTGGGTGGTGTATCCCAGAGTTGCCTGTCACGTTTCTTCAGGAAGTTCCTGGATGCCATGATGCAGAGAATGCACCACTACATCAGCTTCCCCAACACACAGGCTGCACTGCAGAAAACAAAAACAGACTTTTATCACATGGCACAGTTCCCCCATGTCATCGGCTGTATTGATGGTACACACATCCCAATCTGTCCACCAGCTGACACAGAGCACATCTACAGGAACAGGAAGTCCACCCACTCCATCAATGTGCAGGTGATCTGTGATGCAGGGAACATCATCACAGATATTGTTGCAAAGTTTCCTGGGAGCACCCACGATTCGTACATCTTCCAGAATAGTGGGATCTACACACGACTGAGTGCCGGAGAATTTGGAGAGGGATACCTGCTAGGTGAGTAACAGTGACGCCCCTTGCAACCTGCAAATCATAGTGTAAAGAAGCATGTGACTGATGTTTCCCTTTAACTCATCTAGGCGACAGTGCATATGCATGCCGGTCATTCATCCTCACTCCCTACCTACACCCATCAACCCAGAGTGAGAGACGATACAACGTGGCACACAAAACAACACGCAATGTGGTGGAGCGCACGTTTGGACTACTGAAGAGCAGGTTCCGCTGCCTCCACAAGAGCGGAGGCGCACGCCAGTACACACCCATCACCTGCTGCAAGATTATTGCCACTTGTGCAATGCTGCACAACCTTGCCACGAAAAAAGGTACAGATGTGGAACTAACATATTTTGAGGACAACGAGGATGAGTCAGGCCAGCCACAGGGCAACGCAGCTAGAGTGCCAACTGCAATCGATGGGAGAGAGAGACGGACAGAGATCACATGCAACTATTTCTGAGTAAGTAAGGGGACACAGCCAGTTGTGATTAGTCATGACGTAGTTTTAATGTGGCACCACGCCATGAACACATGAACAAGCCAATCTGGCAATATACCATCTATACAAGGAGTATGTCCAGGGTTACGTCACCCATTGGGAAGTGGCTAAGCAGGGCCACATCAATGTTTGCGCATACGCGCTGCAGTGGTGGATGGCACGGCCTGTGCATCCTCACTAGAGCCAACCCCAAGCCGCCTGCTGCTCCTGCGTCCTTCTGGGACGGGGGGTGTGATGCTGCTCCTGCTGCTGGTGTCGATGCTCTCCGCAGCATCCCCTGCAGCAGTTGTCGACGCCTGACTAGTAAATAGCACCCCTAGTGCACTTGTCACCTGCACCATCCCCCGAGACAGGTTGCTGCAGCAGTGTGTTAGGCCCTCCTGCATCGTCACAGAGCGCCGGCACAGTAGAGAAGTCGCAGTTGCCAGACGGTTGAGTGCCCTGTTGGTAGTGTCCCTTCTCTGCCGTTCCCGGCGCCGTGCCTCGATGTCAGCATCTAATTTGCTGCACAACTGCTGGATTGACTGGGACATGTCCCGAATGCCCGCAGCCATGCCGCTGATGTTATTGTCCATGTTGACTAATGTAGTTTTCATCACCCGCATGTGCCTCTGGACTGTCATGACTGCCTTTGTTTGCAGGCGCTGTTGTTTCAACATTTGGCCCTCGAGACCCAAGAAGACACCATGGCCGTCAATGGGTGCTGGTGGACTCTGGACACGCGACCTGCGGCGCCCTCTTGCTCCCGTCTGTGCTGCCTGTGAGGTGTGGGGCACAGTGGCATGGCTCCCTTCCTGGGGCCTGGTGAGTTCTTCAGGGCCCATGCTGTCGTCTGACGAGGTGTCTAAGGCTCGTAGCCTGGCTGCTGTACGCCTCCTCATTCCCACACCTGCAAGCGGAGATGTGGCCGGTGATTCAAACATGAGTGGCGATGCTGGCTCTGGGTGAGGTGATGCTGGCTCTGGGTGAGGTGATGCTGGCTCTGGGTGAGGTGATGCTGGCTCTGGCTGCGGCGAGGCTGCCTGTGTTGGTGGTGCGGCTGCCAGTGGGCCTGCTCCCTGGTCTGAACTTGTGCTGGCTAGAGGTGATATTTGTGGCCGGTGTGCCGTCTCTCCTGCAGCATGCCCTGTCCTGCATGATGTCACATCTGTGGACAGAAATACAACATTGGCTCAGTGTCCCCGAAGGGCTGCATTGAAAGCGTCACAATAAATAATTTCACATTCAAAAATGTCCTCTGTCTCCTTGTGCCTCGAGTGCGTGACATGCCTTGTTGCCCTGTAACATTTACGTCATGGTTGGTGTTTCCCTGACTACATCTCCCGGAATGCATTGCCTGTCTGCACTGACACGTGTGGACTGCAGTGTGATTCTCGTTTCACAATGGGGGATGTGGGATAGGGATAGGGGGTGCTACATTGCTGTGCTTTCGTCTTACCTTGTTGTGTGGCGGCTCTGGCAGAGCTGTCGGCGTCCCCAAGACCCACGACGCTCTCTTGCTCGATTGTGGCCCCCACCAGCTCCTCCAGTTCGGTGAGGGCAGGTGCCCTGTTGGTTCCACCTCCAGTCTGGCTGGCCTCCTTCTGGATGTCGCCCATCTTCCTCTTGGTTACAATCCTCAGGTCATACCAGCGCTTCTTTAGGACCTCTATGTCCCTGTGGGTCACTCCCACAGCATTCACATGGGCCTGGATGGCCAGCCATATGTTGCGCTTTTCAGCCTCAGGCACTTGCAGGGATTGCCTTCCAAACAGCTTCTGGTGCTGCTTCACCACCTCCTCCACCAGCACCTGGAGTTCCTTGGGGCTAAATTTCAGCTTCCTCCCCCTTTCCCCTCCGTCTCTCTGTGTTCTCTGGCTGGACATGATGTTCGTTTTCCCGCTCGCACAGGCACCGGCTCCCTGCCTCTCCTCTGCACTCCAAGCCTCTCCAGGGTCGGCTAATTATGTACACCTGCCTGGGTGTGGCCACTTCCTGGTTGGGTGGGCTGTGGTTGCACAGGATTAGCTGTTTCGTCAAGTCATGTGATTTTATTTACCGATTCCGTACATACCGATTCGGTATTTTCCGATTCGGTAAATACCACCTCGGTATTTTCCGATTCGGTAAATGCCACCTCGGTATTTTCCGATTCGGTAAATACCACCTCGGTATTTTCCGATTCGGTAAATACCACCTCGGTATTTACCGATTCGTGATTACCGAATGTTACCGAATCGGTAACTGTTACCGAATTTTTACCTACATATAACTTACCGATTCTAATTTACCGATTCGGTACGGCTCGGTATTTAAGAAACGGTAAAATTTATTTACCTACATGAGGCCCTTAGTGAGCATTTATTTTGCAGCTGTAATATATGCCCACATTGTATTCATTTTAGGTTAAAAATAATTATTTTAATTTATTTTACATATATGCTTTTCACAAAAAAAATTTAAATATTTATCTTCCAAAAACAATAAACTTTAATAATGTTCTCTTTTCTTTCCTATAGGGAGATCTCCACAGCAGTGGAGGAGATCTCCATCAGGGCGGTACAGATCCCCACATATGTGTGTGAAAGTGACAAGGAGTAATATTATATTCATAAATTTGGCTCCACCATCTGGTTTCAGTGAGTGGAGACATGTAAGTCTGCACTTTGGAGCAAATTTACACTCAGAAATGTTGAATAGCCAAAGGTAGTAAATTTACTCCAAAGTGTAAAAGTAAATTTAGACATGTAGATGTACTTATGTGTGAATTTTCCTTTGTGAATACAGCCTTTAGTTGTTTCTAGATTCTGCCATAAGGGTACCATTGGTATTGCCTTCTCTTTCTTCTACAGCCAAACTTTGAAACTCCCTGTGCAGCTGTCCAGCTGCTATCCATTTTGTAAAGTATTACAAACCTGTTTTTTCCTCAAATACCACTCCTAAATCTAGACTTCTACAAGAGGGTCTGAATCATTTGAGCACCAGGACAGATTTTAAGTATTAGTGCACTTTATAAAACCTTTCACAAATTCACAGATATGTGTGCTTTTGGGGAAACATAGGAAAATTAACAAGAGGAAGCGGGCTCAGATCAAGGCCATCCTGGAATTTTTTTTGCTGTGCAGGTTGCTCAGAGCATATGATGGGTAATGACTGCCAATGATTGCCATTTCCCCCATTTGCCTGAGAAGTGACCATCAACGGCATGAGTCATTTCATTCTGCAACAAATAGCTGCAGATACTGTCTGACTCTTTTTTTTTTTGCTGTTCTTGATTCTTGATCTCTCATAGATTGTCTGAGGCTGTAAATTTAAGGACCTTTTAGTTTCTCATAATCCTAATATTTGGAAAAAGAAGTGAGGAACGGAATGTCTGAAATCAAGGGAATACGCGAATAAAATGAAGGCATATGCATGTGTTAGACCTGAAAGCCTTAGGGTCGTATTACCCAAACTTTTTGCCTGTCTCCCTCTATTTTTATGGCCTTGATTTTGCTGGCTTTAGGACTGCTAACCAGTGCTAAATTTCACATGCCCTCTCCATTAAACATGGTGATATTAGTTCATCCCCAATTGGCATATTTAAGTTAATTATAAATTCCTAGTTAAGTGCACTACATGTGTCCAGGGCCTGTAAAGTAAATGCTGCTAGTGGACTTGCAGAACTGATTGTGCTACCCACATAAGTAGCCCCTTAACCATGTCCCATGCCAGCCACTGCAGAGCCTGGTGTGCAGCTTCACACTGCCATGTCGACTTGGTAAGTAAACCCTCTTGCGAGGCCTAAAGCTTCCATTTTTATACGTATAAGTCATCCCTAAGGTTAGTGCTGTATAACCCACAGGGTATAAAGATAGAATATCGACGGGAAAATATCGACTAGCATTAATATCGTGGTAAGAATATCGACTGTGAAAAATATCGTAATAGAAAATATCTTTGTAAAAAATATCGTTTCTTGAGAATGACAAAAATATCGTCAAGAAAAAATATCGATGAACAGAATATCGTTGATCAAAATGTCGTTTCATATAATATCGACAGAAAAATATAAGTTGTTATAAAATTTATAAAAAAATATGTATTATGTTTTTAAAAAACTTACAAAACTCCTACTAGTAATAATATGTGTTAAAAAATATTTTCTACAAAAGAATTGTTAAAATTTTAGTAGCGGGTTATTGGTATTATAGGGGATAAGGGTGGGTAGTAATTTAAAATTTGTTTTTTACAAAATTTCTAAAATATAAAAATATTAGAAAATAATTAAGAAATCGAAATTTTAATTAGAAATTTCGATTTGTTCACGAAATTAAATTTGTAATTAAATTTTAAAATTCCCCAAAAAAATTTTAGGAGCGGGTTATTGGTATTATAGGGGATAAGGGTGGGTAGTAATTTAAAATTTGGTTTTTACAAAATTTCTAAAATATAACAATATTAGAAAATAATTAAGAAATCGAAATTTTAATTAGAAATTTCGAATTGTTCACCAAATTAAATTTGTAATAAAATTTTAAACTTCCAAAAAAAAATGTTAGGAGCGGGTTTTTGGTATTATAGGGGATTAGGGTGGGTAGTAATTTAAAAATGTCGTGTTTTAAAAGTGTAGAAAATATTAATAAATTAGAAATTTATCATGAAATCAAAATTTAACTTCGAAATTTTAAATTTTACATGAAATTTATTTCTTAATATTAATAAAAAATATTAAATTAATATTGAAGAAGCGTTATTTTGGTATTATAGGGTAATAGGGTATAAAAAAAATTTAGATAGAAAAATTTATATTGTTTACTAACCTGCACATTTCCTGACTTATGTTGGATTGGAGTTAGAATAGTAATTTGTTATGGTTTACTATCCAGCACTTTCCCTGACTTATGTTGGATTGGAATTAGAATAGTAATTTATTATGGTTTACTATCCAGCACTCTCCCTGACTTATGTTATGTTTGGAGTTAGAATAGTAATTTA
Organism: Triturus cristatus; assembly: GCF_964204655.1. Lineage (NCBI taxonomy): Eukaryota > Metazoa > Chordata > Amphibia > Caudata > Salamandridae > Triturus > Triturus cristatus. The sequence goes on along the minus strand of NC_140586.1, from coordinate 456,874,860 downwards.
TTATGGTTTACTATCCAGCACTCTCCCTGACTTATGTTATGTTTGGAGTTAGAATAGTAATTTTTTATGGTTTACTATCCAGCACTTTCCCTGACTTATGTTGGATTGGAGTTAGAATAGTAATTTATTATGGTTTACTGTCCAGCACTCTCCCTGACTTATGTTATGTTTGGAGTTAGAATAGTAATGTATTATGGTTTACTATCCAGCACTTTCTCTGACTTATGTTGGATTGGAGTTTGAATAGTAATTTATTATGGTTTACTATCCAGCACTCTCTCTGACTTATGTTATGTTTGGAGTTAGAATAGTAATTTATTATGGTTTACTATCCAGCACTTTCCCTGACTTATGTTGGATTGGAGTTTGAATAGTAATTTATTATGGTTTACTATCCAGCACTCTCTCTGACTTATGTTGGATTGGAGTTTGAATAGTAATTTATTATGGTTTACTATCCAGCACTTTCCCTGAGTTATGTTATGTTTGGAGTTAGAATAGTAATTTATTATGGTTTACTATCCAGCACTTTCCCTGACTTATGTTATTTTTGGAGTTAGAATAGTAATTTATTATGGTTTACTATCCAGCACTTTCCCTGACTTATGTTGGATTGGAGTTAGAATAGTAATTTATTATGGTTTACTATCCAGCACTTTCCCTGAGTTATGTTATGTTTGGAGTTAGAATAGTAATTTATTATGGTTTACTATCCAGCATTTTCCCTGACTTATGTTGGATTGGAGTTAGAATAGTAAATTATTATGGTTTACAATCCAGCACTTTCCCTGACTTATGTTGGATTGGAGTTAGATTAGTAAATTATTATGGTTTACAATCCAGCACTTTCCTTGACTTATGTTTTGTTTGGAGTTAGAATAGTTAATTATAATGGTTTACTATCCACCATTTACCCTGACTTACGTAGGATTGGAGTTAGAATAGTTAATTATTATGGTTTATTATCCAGCATTATCTATTTACTATTTTTAATAAGAATAATATATGTCATGTTGTAATATTCATTTCAACAATATAAATTAAAAACATTTTTATAACATTTTTACATACATATGACAAGTTTCTAAATTAAGAAATAACAATTTTTAGATCTTTTTTTTTATTCATAGTTTAATTTGTTACTGCAAAGATTTTGAACATTTTATAAAACATTTAACATAATTTTTGTTAACAAATTATATTGCAGTTTTGTACATAAATACAGTTTCAATTATGCATACATTAGTATATTACATTTTTAGATTTTTTATAAAAATTTAATATATTACATATTTTTTATGACATTGATTTTATCACGATATGTACATAACATAAATTTACATTTTTTAACATCTGAGAAAAATATTTAACAATGAAAAACATTTTTTAATATACAATAAACAATTAATATATAATTCTATTGAACATATTAATGTATATTTTACAATATTCATTTGTTTTTTAAGAATAAAAAGTAAATTATTACTAAACATGGTAAATTTATATTTAAAGGATGGATTTAGCTATTAGGTCTAAGTATGCTAGACCTTCTATACTTGGGTACAGTCTAGTTTTTTGCTGGAGATATTCGTACATATTTAATGTTTGTTTACTTAGTTTAGGGCCAATTTTAGAAAGGGATTGCTCTATTCTGAGTTCTTGGTAGCTTTGTTCTTTTTTAATGCTTTGGATTAGTTTGTGAAGTGTTGGTTGACTTCTTCCTAAAGTGGCTTGGAAGGCATTATGCCATCCTTCAACTGCGTTGTTAGTTTTAGCTTTCTGTGCTATTGTACTAGCATACACATTCCACCATGGAATTTGAAATTTAGGTTGTCTACGGTGGCCTGAACGATGTAATCTTCCAACCCAGGTATCTTCAAAATAGTTCAAGAAGGGAGTTAGTATTTTCTCATTGGTGCGGTAGAAAGGGCTGTCAATTAATAAATTGTAGTAGTTAGCTATTTCTGTTGTTGGTACATATGCCAATGCAATCAACTTTTTTATTTGATAAGCAAAGTGACTGTTTGTACAATATTCAATGCTTAAGGTAGATTTTTGTAAGTGCCTCCATATACTTTGGTTGTAGTGATAATAACAACCTTGTATTGAGGTATGGGGATATATCTTAAGGATAGCTTGAATCATGGCTATTTCAAAGTCAATTATAATTCTTTGAGGATAGTAATTATCTGTTAATTCTTTGATCTTTGTTAAAAGTTCAACGTAGGTAGTATTTGTTTTGTTTGGCAGCAGAGTATAAATTAGAGGGATATTTGTATCTTGGTATTCCCCATGGATGGTGTAAAGTTGATAGAAAGGTTTGGGACAAACTTTAAAAGTCCCGTCCATCATCCATGTTTGACATGATTTAAGTTTTTGCAAATTACTATTAGTAGCAAAAAGTAAAACTCGTTTGTCATGACTCTGGTTGTCATACATTAGGAATTTATCCTCATTATGTGTAATGGTATATTCAGGATATATTTTTATATCCTTAAAACTTTCTGGCGTTGGTGGAGTTGGATCTGAAGCACGTTTAGTTTTTGAAATTAATCTTTTTAAGTTGGGAATAGAAGGTAGCTGTCCTGTCACATGTTCTGGCACTTTGCTTAAAACATTTTTCAAAATACTAGTGCTTGTTTCTTGTGATCCTTTACTAGCATCTTTCAATGTTTCCAGTGCTTCTCTAACTTCCACTTCTGTTACATTTGGTGGGTGGTTATGCTCATGTACATTTACCACATTGTTATCAACAGTTGTTGCTCTACCATAGCATGCACTTGAGTAATATTTGCTACATTTCCAATGGGTCTTATTCGCTTTTACTCTTTCTTGGGTGTAGGTGTAACCCATGTAGTTCAGCATTAGTTTCCCTTTTTGCGAAGTAATGAAAGTAGCTCCAGTTGCCATGTCTAAGGTAGATCTGTGGAAAATATATATATGTATTTTTAAGAACATTGAAGACGATTTACAGAGATGTGTATAAGAGCAGGAAAAAGCGTGAACATATACTTACTATGTGGCTTCACTGGTAATTCTTTTATTCTTATTTCTCTTTCTGAATTTTCTTATTTTTAAGTTCTGTAGTAGTGTTAAAGAATAATTAAAAGACATGATTTAGTGTTATAGGTGTTTGATTTTACTTTCAGAATTGTTATACATACAGTGACTATACTTACTTGATGTAGTAGAAGATGTTGGTAGTGTAGTTGTAGATAGGTAAATAATTTTGTAGAGTCTGTGGAAAAAATAATCATTGTGTTACTTATAGTATTTGGATGATAGTAGTTGTTAACATATGAAGTAAATAGTACATTTACTTAGCAAGTTTAAATAATTTTTATCAGCTATCTAAGTAGACATGGATAAGGTAGTTTATAAATGTTTTTACATCTAATTTTTTGGTCGTTGTTGATAAGTTCAACATGTTTTGTTTTCACTCTAAAGAAGAACAGTTTTTAAATTAGGGAGTTTATCTACTTTTTGCTAAGTTCGAATGAAAAAAGCAATGGGATTTTACTTACTTGAAGTGTAGTATGACGTTTTGTAGTTGTAGTCGTAGTTTTGTATTCTCTTCTCTCAGCAAGGTAACCATTTTTCTCCAAGTTTGTGCCAAAAATGGTAAATTACGTTAAGTGTATAATTGTTTTTATATTAGTGAGTTAATTAATGGTAGCTTTTGATTGGTTCAATTCGTGAAATTTCAAAATCATTGGTCGAGAACGTAATTTCGAATTAGAAAACCGTTATTTTCGTAAGAGTTTGTTGCATCACTATTTGTTTGTTAAAGTACATTGTAAAAAGTTTTATATGTGCTTTTTTGTTTTATATGTAAATAGTTTATATGTAGAAAATAATGAAATGTGTTTCACATTTAGGCCATCGGAGTGTATGATAGTATCAGTAAATGTTTTTTTTTTTAACATATATTATATATTTTTATATCAATAAGTATTAGGAAAACTAAATAATTATATGTGTGAATAGTTTTGTAAAGTAAAATAGTTAAATCAAGTGAGTAAAATAAAAGAATCGTGCATATCGAGTTGGTAATAAAAAGACGATATTTTTTGTATATTTCTATAAGCAGATAGGTCGTCGATGTTAGTGTAGTCGATATAAATGTCTAAGGTAATGATATTTAAAATAAAGTCGATAATGTAGTAGTCGATATTTATGTTGTAGATATTAGTGTGAACGATATTAGGGTTGTCGATTAAAAAAAATCGATATTTGTGTGAATTCTTGTTTAAGTATAGGATGACGATATTAATGTAAGCGATATTTTAGTGACGATATTTATTTCTGACGATATTTATGTTAACGATATTCCATCATGGAACCAACCCACAGATCAGGGTGCAGTGTATTTAAAAGACAGGACATGTATTTTTAAACTTTGCATGTCTTGGTAGTGAAAACTCGCCATTTCATGTTCACTACTGCAAGGCCTATCTCGCCCCTAGGATAACATTGGGATTACCTTATTACATATTTTAAGTGTAACTCCCTATTGTAAAAAGATAGACTTTTCGAGTTTAATGGCACTAAACTCACAATTTAAAATCACAACTTATGGTAAAGTTGGATTTCAAATTCCAGTTGAAGAGATGCCACTTTTAGGAAGTTCCAACAAGCGCTGACCTCACTTCATGAGGGGCGTCTCCCAATTGCATTCAAGTGTGGAAAGATAATAAAATTGATCACTTTTCGTTTGATTTTTCTCAGTACTTTATTGAAGTAGTAAATTTGTTTCCAGTGTTTGCGTTCGTTATTGATTCATAACAATAATTCTTCATTGGATAATGTTATTTGCATTAACATCTACAATTGCCTAATGCATTTCGGGTGATTTGGCCTTCACCAGGGTCGTAATTCTGGAAAGTGATCAATTGTATTACTTTTCCACACTCAAGTGCAATTGGGAGATGCCCCTCAGTACACTTCTGGACCTGTGACAACTCTGCAGGAAGAAGAACTGCTGTGCTGCTGAAAGGACTGCCACTCTTCTGGACTGTTGCTTTGATGGACTCTGCCTTGCTATGCCCTTGCCTTGTTGAGTGTGAGAAGGACTGGACCTATATCACTTGAACCCAAGAGGCTTGCTGGCTTGCCTTCTGTTGCCTTATGTTTCAGGGACACAAAAAGACTTTGAACCTTACTGTTACAACCCTGGCTCTCATCTGCTTGTGAGCCTATCCTGAAAGGTGGTGCCATCCGTGTTCTGGATGTTTGGAAGGGAACCTAGGATTTTGCTCCAGTGAAACCGATGCATTCTCAGAACTGACTTATAATCGCTGGTGTTGCTGGAACCGGACCGTGCCATTGCATTCAGAACTACTGCATCACACTAAGAACCTAAAAAGAGGAGTGAAGAGGTTCTGCTCATAGGAGCAGAGGAGGTGGATATGTCCTCCTCAAAAAAATAGGTACTAAACATGGAAATCCACCCTCAGATAGTTTTAGAGTTGAATCCTCCCAGACTAAGTGTGTTCCCTACAATGGTGAGAAAAGCACACAGTTTTGTTAAGATACCTCTCACACACCAAAAGGGCCCTTGGTGTCATGCTTCATCATAGGGGTCTTCCCGCCCCGCTGCGGTACGGGCGTACTACGACCTACGACTACGTGAGAGCACAATTTTTTGTGAAAGACAAAATTATGAGTCATGTAGGAGTGTGAGTGGAAGGGTCAGGAGTGAATGAGAGAGTAAATTAAAAAATACCTGGCTCTTAGGATTAACAAACTTTGCTATTCCTTTGAGCTGGCATTATTGAAAGTGGGGAAACAAGATGGGAGGTATATGGCCTGTAACGAGCTGTCCCTCCTATGTCTGTCTCCATGTTTCGAAGCCCTCCCCTGTCTTCTTCTTCAGGACCAAGATGATCCCTTCTACACTCACTATATCTTAAGGAGCGATGTCTACAAGATGTATAAAAAGTAGTGTATGTACATGTACATGTATTATTTACTACATGATGAGCATGCTGAATAGTCATGCACAGTATACAATACCTAATTTGGTATACTACTTTGTGATTTGTTCCCTAAGAGGATAATGCCCCATGAGCCTTTTAAAATGGGTGGGAAGGGTGTCAATAGTCACACTTACTCCCAGGACACTGCCTCACTGTGTCAAGCTACCCCACGGCTCCGTCACACTCAGAACCACCAGTTCGCAACCAACGCATTGTTGCCACTGTGTGCAAAAGATAGACGCTTCGTCTCTACAGCATGGAGAAAACCACAACATCGCATTCGGAACCTGCAGACTTCTCAACCGACTCTGCGCTCACTGTCCTGGCTCATCGCGGCAGTTGAGTGGAGAAATTTAGCACAACACCACACCTGTGTGGGGCTCACCCAGGCATCTCACTGTTGTGACCAGGATCAGAGTACTTTTGCTCCGGGCCTGCATGTACCTGCATCAGGCCCACGCTCCATCTCGATCAGCCTGAACTCTTAACTATATCCTGGTCTAGCGTAACCAATTAACTCTTTCGGCTCTACTTGATTCTAAGTGCTATCTTTTGCATTTAATATTTAGAAATTCATATTTCTCCTTCTGCTTGATGGATTTTTGTCATTTGGTCTTGTTTCATTCATAAAATCATAATCTATTTTTCAAAACTTTTGTGGACTCATTTCATGGTGTTTTCACTTTGTTATTTTATGAAGTGTTGCACAAATACTTTACACATTGCCTCTTAAGATCAGCCTGAATGCTCTGTGCCTAGCTACCAGAGGGTGAGCACAGGATAATTTAGGTTGTGTTGTGACCTACACTGACTAGGATTATGGTTCCTGCTTGGACAGGGTGAATACCTCTGCCATTCAGAAACCCAATTTCTAACAGCATGGTTGAGCATTTTAATTACAGAAAAATGCAGGCATGTAGAATAATCAAGCTGCAAGATGGGCAAGGCCAAGCTCTCACTCTCATTGCTGCAAAGGAAAACAGCAACAGCAGCAGTAGGCTGTAATTAACAGATGACTCAAAGGATACCAAGTGTCTTTCTCAGTGATCTCTTAATGGTTCTTTCACACTCTCTTGGTGTTCATATTAAGTACCATAAAAACATCTAAGGAATCAAAAAGAAAAATACTATCTGATGGAATCACTGTTCCTTGTACTTCACATAATTAATAAGACAAACAATGATGTCACGGTACAATTGCTTGTGTAGTTTAATGGCCCATTTATGAAAGAACCAGAGTAGGTCTCTAGGAGAGGAACCAAAGATAGATTTTTTTTAATTAGCAATAAAAAGGGATATGTGAAATACAGTGAGATGAAAACTATTTTAATCAACTTAAAGCATTATCCATAATATGAATTTGCATTACAACTAATAAACCTAGGGATGCTTCACAGGTCCAAAATAGCTTCACTGATACTATTCATCACATATGAAGTCTCTTTATGTGTAGGTGGGGAAGTCACAATTATGAGTGAATGCAGGTTACTAGTTTCTTTTATCCAAATGTATTTGTGCAATGATAGATGGCTTTCACTGCATTCTATCTTTTGGGCAAATTTATAATAAGTGCGCATAAGAAGAGGGAGTGGCATAAAGCAGCCTGTCAGCGGCAATTGAAGTCACTGCTACAAGCACTGTACATTGAAATAAAAGTGAATGCATACAGTAAAGATCTATGTATCCTACTTTCACCTGCTGACTTCATCAAGATGGTAGGGTACAGCACTGAATGTATTTCTTAACAGATTACCAAAGTATGACTCAGATCTTTTATGTCTTTATATTTTTCATCACCAGGCTTTGTCCTACATACAGCAAGATAGAGGATGATGGAAAAGGGCAAAATAAGAAGGAAGAGAACGATAGGAAAATAGTGGCAAAGTGAGTAAGCAGTGAACGTACAACCCACAAAAGTGAGATAGATACACAAATTGTAGATTGTTGAAAGAAAGAGTCATGTCCTTGAACCAATATTAGACCGACTTGTAATTTGGCAATCTCAGAGTTCCATAATACCTATGGTTGGCTCCTAAACATTTCAGCACCTCCAACTACTTTTTCTTCAGCTTAGCAAGAGCTGCTTTTGTCATCGTCAAGTAGTGACTTCAGATAAGCTTTTCAACAAAATGTGCATCTGCCGCCTTTTGTAATGTATTTGTATAGCAGGTCCTTTTGGTGTTAAGTTAGAGACACCAAGTGGCTCTCGATGATGTGTAGAAAATACTTAGAATCTACTGGATGTGAAAGGCCCACTTTAGCAAATCACTGTCATATATGGCCTTATTTGGTTGCCTCCGAAATAATGAATTTTAGGTCAATGAATAATGGGTACATCTTTCCACAAGGATCATCATATTCGGAATTAGAGGTTGCTAGGGAATTCGAAATCAATGGGACTTCTCCTGCCTTTTGACAATCAAACAATAAACATAGTCCATGCAATAAAAAAAAACATTGGGATTGTATTTAATCAAATTCTGGTCCACTGATAACCATGTCAGAAACTTCATCTTCCACCAGATATCTAAACTAAGGAAATGAATCAATCATGTTTCTTACCGACCTGGACCGTAATATAAGTAGCTTTGTAACTCCTTAGGTATAAGACCAATGCCTAAGGGTTACGAAAACACTTCGGAAAAAGCCTCCTGGCATGCATTTTTGCTGAGGTGTAAGAAAAAATAACTATGTCTCATTGGCAAGAAAATACTTTACAAAACCTTTAATTGCCTAATGTCCAAGAAAAGACAAGTTGAAGTGAAGCAGATGTTCCCACAAATGTATCTACAATGTCATACTAAATTACTTGAAAAAGTAACCCCAAGCACACTACAGTAATACCTCTTCAGTTCAGAATAAAGAATATGGGGCTTATTTGCAAGCCCCTTGCGCCGCCAGTGCGTCACTTTTAACATGGGAAAACGTGACATACCGGTGGCCAAGGGGCTTGTGAATAAGCCTCTATGGGGCAGATTTACAAGCCCCCTGCGCCACCACTATGTCACTTTTCGTGTCGTTCTGGTGGCGCAGTGGGCTCCTTCATATTTACAAGGAGAGGAAAAGCCACCCTGGGTGATTTTTCCTCTCCTCGTAAATATGGCACGTTCACACGCAGCACTGTGCGTTGAAGAGGCGTTCCATGGGTGTTTCTGTGGGTGTTCCCACGCAACACCCATGGAACAAGACACATCTCCAGATTTACGAGAAGTCGTAAATCTGGAGATGCGTGTGGATGCTACGCCACCCTAGAGGTGGCGTAGCGAGGCGCAATGAGGAGAAATGTTTTCATTTCTCCTCGTCTTTTCCTCTTTCAATGCGTGCTGCATTCTACAGCACACATTGAAAGAGGAAAAAGCCTCTTGTGATTGTTTTTGTGCAGGAAGGTGTCCCTTGCTGCACAAAAACAATCTCCCCACGACGCAGGCATCCTTGCACCATGGTGCAAGGGTGCCTGCGCCGGCGCATGGCTGCAGTTTGTGCGCCAGCGTAGGGGAAGGACAGAGATGCGACATATTCTTGTAAATATGTCGCATCTCTGTGCTTTCCAAACTAACGCAGCACAGTGCAGCAAAATGACTTGCTGCACCGTGCTGCGTTACTTTGTTGTAAATCTGCCCCTATATTTTTAGGGCTGTAAATTAGCGCCTAGAGGTGGACTGTTTCTGAATAGTATGCTATCACTTAGATGCACCATTTGCAATATTATGCAATACAGAATTACGGACACTTTGTGGCAGTCCCGTAATTAGAATACTCCCACAGTTCAACGATGGAGTGAAAAACAATCCTGAAAAAGCACGTTTACTCGCGCTCCCCTTTTTAGATCCCTGCGTTGACCAAAAGGCAGCAAGGGGGATACGTATCTTGCTACAGTCGTGAAAGGGCGACACCATTTTCCACAGAACACGCAGCAAGGCAAACCTCGAGGCTGCCATGGAAATGAGTTATGGCATCGTTTTTCATTCCAATAGCTAACTATGAACTCAAATGCAACGGGACTGCACCAAACATATTTGAATTTAAATATGCGCCGAATCAAAAACTGCTGCCGTACATTTTCTCTTATTTAAAAATGATAGTTCTATTCATGTGTCAGCCTCATTACAATTTAGATGAAAAGAGCAGAATACGTTTGTGTTGTATTTCTGTTGTCATGCCGGGCGCTCTAATCGCATTGCGCTGAATAAATTTCCTTTAGGATTTGTGTTATTAACGTGTTCTCTCTCGATGGTATTTCTCCTCTTACAGTAGTGGCATGAAGAGGGAGCTGCAGCTCTTCCGAGGCACGGCTCTGCCTGGCTGCATCTTCCAGCTGCACTTGGCGAGCTCGAAGCTTTTCTCTCCCCGTTTCGGTCTGAATTCTTTTGATGCTGCGTCGGATACATTCAAATGCATCTTTTTAAGTGAAAATAATCAATGCAAATATGGGATGCGCTGCCATCGCCGGCTTGATTATCAATTGATGGCTCAGCCTCGGATGTGCGCGCGCCCATAGTCCGTCCTCGTGCGCCTGAGTTCTCCGCTGCCTGGCAGGCGCGCGGGGCGCTGCGTGCCTCGGGCACTCGAGAGGTGTTGATAGACAACCTGAGCCGCTAGCAACTTCCTTTCAATGAGCTCTTCTTGCATCTGGCTTCAAAAGGTAGGTTCATCCATTCGTTTTGAATGAACAAATCTTAATGAAGTTTACTCGGAATTAAACCCTTTTTTCACTGCTAACTCAAATATTAGCATTCCGCTGTCAGCGTTTCGATATGCCTTGTTCCTGTAATTAGACATTATGATTCTAGACTCTGCTAGCATCATGATCAGCAGAAGCAATCCCGTTGAAAAAGGTCAGCAATCAAATTGTGGAAGTGCTAAAATTAACCAGCCAGGCATCACATGTCAGACATTGGCCCCTCCCCTAGTGTTCACAACAGGGATCAGTGTTCTCTCTCCCACTGCTCCGAACTCAAACGATTTGTAAATGATGATGAGTTGAGTCAGATTCACGTGCACTGCATCCTATGATGATGACATGTTAAGCACATCGCTGCTGCAGGTGCACTGACTTACGGATCTATCTTACTGGCTAAGCTTAAGTGCTATTTATGTGAGTACATTTTGTTACTATTGGAAACTTAATGGTGAAAGGCCATCTGACGTGGTAGCCTGACGGAATACATATAATGTAAAGCTATTGGGATATTATACTAATGTTGCTGTTGTAACTCATATTGTATCTACTAATTTAACTTATAAAGTGCAGATTTTGCAGAAGTTTCACTAGAACTAAACACTAAAGAATAGCCCATGTGTGTACTCATGAAATAAGGACAAACAGCACGTTCTTTATTTAGAAAATCGATTCAATATGTGTGGAAAGTCATTAGATGCCTGCAAGGTGGACAATGGTGTGTAGGGTGCATACAATCTGATGTGAAATAGCTTAACTGTATTTGAGTGGGGTCGTTGGCTTTCATGTAACATCTCCTTAAAAGGACTGGAACAAGCATCTTTGTTCTTTTATATATAAAATATGCCACGTTCCAGAAGATTTATGCTGAAATCCTGCGATTTTTTTTTAATTCGCAAGTTTGTTAACTTCACAAAGTTTGTGATATTTTAAAATAAAATGCAGGAAAAAAATCTTAGGGAAGAAGTTTCGCAGAAAAAAACCGCAGCTAAAACTCCTTTTTTCTTGGAATATGTTCTCACAAAAAAAATACATTTAAGAAATAATTAAGCTGCAAATACAGTTTGCAAGAATTTTTCTCACGCTGGTAAATTTTGCAAGTTTGAGGAACTTCACTAACTTCAAGAGGTGCTTAGTTTTCCCATTTTTCAAAACTGGGAGTCAGTGCCAATCTTTCTTTTTAGTGGATCAGCCAAAATAGATAACCTATCAGAATGTTCAAATGAGACTCAACGTCACCTAAATTTTCCCCGATTTGAAGGATGTAGGTCAAGCTGTTGGTTTCTATAAATACCATTTCCTACCTCCTGTTAGGCTTCTATTAGGCTGCTGGACAGTGGGGTCTGCATTCTGTGGAGGTGTGCTTGTTTTATACTTTTACCCCTTGTGTTTGTAAGACACGTTTTTATTTGTGAAGGTGTTGATTACTTTTTAGTTGTTTATTTGCTTTCTTTATAGTTTGGAAGTCAATGTTTAGTTTAGCTTTGTTTCTCCACATGTATTCTAATTTCATTTACAATGGATAATGAGAAAAAAAGATAAAGGTTATTTGCTGGTACATTAGCCAAAGTTACTCTTAGAAAATATTCTTTTAGAGAATGGAGAGAAGGAGTATGTGGGCCCTCCATCTGTTCAGTTGATTATGCCAAGTGTAGCTTGTTAGGATGTTCCAAAAGTGATGCTGGCAGGTGATCAAGAATGACACAAGGGAGATGCTGGGAGTGGCTGAAGCAAGATGTTCTAAGGTGAGGGAAATGATGCGGGCAGGAGTCCCTTGAGGAGTCCCTTGAGGCGTTTCAGTAAGGAAGGGACATTGATGGACAGATTATAATAGGTGTTGGATCACTTTGATTTGCGCATATTAACCCACTTGAAGATACCATGGGGACGCATGCAAAGAGCGTAAGACTTTGGTCACAAGAGTCACCATTGGAGATCCATATTGCTTGGGAATAAAGTCAAAATCAGAACTGTGTGCAAATGTTATCCTCCCAAACCATCTTCCGTTAGAACAGAGACAGCTGAGGAGCAGTTTGTTTAGCAAAGGGTTTGTACTGGAGAGGTGTGCTTCCACTGCAAAATACTATTCTAAGACATAACTTGAAATGCTTTCCAAGTTTGAAAAGAAAACGTTTCTCCAACAATACGCCTGCGTCCAGGATATGCACATTTTTAGCACAAAACCATATCTACCTTTTTAGTAGATAGTGCTTTGTGTAAAAAATACTGGTTGCTGCATGGGATTTGCACATGTACCACTCATGGTAGGCTCTATTGATGCAAAGAAGTGCAAAGGAGCGTGTAACCCTACTTTGCATTACTTTCCAGCGCAAAAATGCATTTTGTACTGGAATGTAAACTGCAGTTCTACAGTTTGCACTAGTCTGCCTCACTTTTGTGACACTAATCTGCCTTAAAGTGCTGGTAATTCTGGGCGTTTATATTTAAGCTATGTGGGCGTCAGAAGGATGCTCTTAAAAAACTCTTCTGACACTCTTCTCGGCTCCATGAGAGAGCCTTTAATTTATATTGCAAATATTCTGGATATCAAAAGCAAGCTTTTAAAAATAAAGCCTGACAATGCTCTATTACAATGCCAGTCACATAAGTATTCTCGTGTAAATATTTATGGTAAATGTACCCATGGCAATTGTGGTGCTGAACACTTTTTTTCATACAGGAATTGATGTGGGTTTTTGTGCGTAAGTGTGTGTATCCACTGATGAGATGTGCTGAGTATCTTTTTCGTTTACTCTACTGTATGGAGGTAATCTGCTCCGACTGAAGAGTAGACACAGAGAGGCCCATTGTCAAAAGCTGTAAACCTAGGCTTATGCCCAAAATATTCATTTAGGCTATAGGAAGTCACATCAGGATACTTGGCAGGCCTATATGCATTTTCTTCTGTGGATTTCTTTGCAAGTGTGCACAGAAATCCACAGTGCTTCATCCTACTCGAGGACTGGGAAGGGCATTGTCAGATATCTGATTTGCCTTGGAAGACTGGCTAACCCCACACACATTTAAATTTGCTGCCAGTCCCTTGCTTAGATCCAACCCATTGTCACCCTGGAAATGGTTATAGAATTACTCTATTCAAAGGTTGGATTATCTCAATTTCCAGGGTGGGAAGGGGAACGGGTCAAATCCACAGTTTCTGTTTTCGCAGAATGAAAAAAAGAAAAAGAATGTGCTGCACAGGGGCTTCAATCTTTCTGTGTGTAATTCTACGAGGCAGGAATAAGCTTCGGCCTGAAAATCTCACCCAATATTTCCATTACTGATGCTATCAGCAGCACCATCATTAACGCCTCTTCTAAATGGAGAAGTATCCATGGTGTAGATCAAAGTCAGTAAGCATTTTGTTCCTCTGTGTGTCTGACAAAATGATTCAGACATGTAGAACTCATTCACTTTTTCTTAATCAGTTTCTGACACTAGACACGGAAAGGCTTTTCTGGCATTCAAAGCCGGGCTCGCAGCTTTAGTTAATACTATTTCCTAAATACACAACTATGAAGGCAGGTTGCTCTTTTATTTATTCTTATAAGTGTTGCGGGAAACCCAAACTAAATGGTGGACTGAAACTCCAATAAGTCATTGCTCCTATTGAGCTGAGGTCTGTCCTGAAAATACTCTGTGATGGTGAAGATCTCATACTACAATTCATTAGTAGTACAATTCATTAGTAACCTGTAGTATGAATCCTGTGGCGCATACCTTTCTGTATAATGTTTATTATTTTGATTAAATACAAACAAAGACGAACAAAATAAATGTAGTCACACATATTCCATACAATATATAAAAGGCATTATTTTAGTACGTCAATATAGCCATCAGAGCAAACTGTAATTTTGCACAACAAATAAGGTGTCAACCTTAGAAGTTTCCCTTTCCCTAGTCATGAAAAACTGAGATCTACTTATTATAACTAAAGATTTGTAAACCCAATGTTGCCAAATTTGTTAATATCCTTAAGACCATTATGAACATCAGTGTATTCTGGTACCTTGTTAGTTACTTAACAATCAATCAATGAAGGGGTGTTAAAATGCAAATACTCACCCGTGAGGGTCTCCAAAAGCGCTGGGCGGAGGTGGGGAGCAAATCCGTCTAACTGCTGGGGTCGTTGGAAGAGGCAGGTTGTGAGGTACTTCCTGAGCTAGGGTGGCATGGGAGATAGTCTGAGGTGGAGGGATAGGGTGTTCCAGGTCTTAACATTGTCATGAACAGATAAGTTTGTGTGTCTGCTCATCAAAGAAAGAAAACATGCAGGGGTCCTTATATCTTTCACCTGAGCTGATAAAGGAGAAGAGTTATAAAGAGGTCTGCGGGTTCATTGCAGTATACAAGAAATCTCAGCCAGTCCTGAGTCAAAGTGATGTGACCAGGTCCAAAACATACAGCCGTGTGTCCTTGGGCCAGAAGCATTATCATTGCTGTGTATACGCAGTTTTTGGTATCTTCTTCCCATACTCCAGCAGTGCTAGCAATTAGACAGAAGTAATGCTACCTCTATTTTAAGAGATACATCTTTGAACACTCTTACCCAGGAGTCAATCACTCTGTGGTATCCCAAGGAGAGCTGAACAAATCTACATCTCTTGCGCAGCATCACTGACATCTGTCATCTTCTCTAAATCTATATTAAGCCATACTCTTAGATGTGTAGTAAATCCTGTTTATACATTCAGAATTTGCTAATCTGTGCCTACTGTTCAGAGATACCTCATCTGTCTGAGAACAACAGTATACTTACTGGTAATCTGTGAGCATAAACTCCAGAACTGCACTCTACATACCCCAATGGCCCATAAATCTGAGGCATCTTCCCCCTGCAGAGTGCTATACAACCAAGAGACAAAGATGATGGCCTATGTGCCTCTGCACCCATGTCTATAATATAGTAATATAAGAGATATGACTCCATGCAAATGAGGGAACTCCCTCTCCTGATAGAGCAGGTGATACATGTGCACCAGTGCCATCAGGATTACAGAATGGGTCTCTGAAGTATCTGCTGCCCTTTCTGCAATACCGTTGTGTCCCCGGGTGGACAAAGCAGGCGCACATGGCAGTGTGCCCACCGAACACACTGTATATAATATGGCCCCCCATTCACCATGTACTGCTTACAAAAAGGTGTTCCAGTAAATATATTTTAAGAACTGACACATGTACTAATAGATAGGTTTGTAAAATTCTGGTTCAAGTAGGTTGTGATTCGACCTACCTCATGAATATTAATGAGGTAGGTCACAAGGTGCAACTCACATCAATTGGACGCCATCACAGGGATGGCGTCCTGCAAGGATCAGTAGACCACCATGTCCGTGATTACATTTTTAGGTCGAGCATCAGCGCGCATGCACTGTCTGCAAGACCTGCTGTAATCGGTAAAACCACTTTATTCCCGCCTCCCACTTAGGATTGGTCCATTCCAGTGTCGCTCTTCTTTGCTGCTTCCTGTCTTGTTCTGCAACCAATAGTTGACTTCCTTCTAAGGCTCAGGAGCACCGGTAAAGTACAGTGTACTTACGCTTGCCTTAGTTATCTCCTGGTTCTGAGAACTTTTTAACTTTATTGTTTTCATGCTTTTGGCCCGTGGCTGCTTCTGCCCCATTTTTATTCTGGTTAATGTTATAATCCCTCCCCCTTTTTAGCACATACAGCCCCAGCAGCAATCTTCTTTCAGCCCGTCGGTGCTTTTTTTCAATGTTGCCGTGGCCCTCTGCTCATCCATCTGCATCCATTTTTTAAAATAGCTATTGCCTCAATGAATCAATCAATCAGGTGTTTGTTAAGCGCAACTACTCACCCGTAAGGGTCTCAAGGCACTGGGGGTGGGGGCTGCAGGTTCCAGTCCATCAAGAAGGGTGTCTGTCGAAGAGCCAAGTTTTGAGGTTTCTTACGAAGATGGGAAGCGATGTTGTCTCTCTGAGGTGGAGCGGAAGGGCGTTCCAGGCTTTGGCCGCGGGGTAGGAGAAGGAGCGGCCTCCTGATCTGGTTTTTCTGGTGCGTGGGACCACTGTGTAGGAGAGCTGGGCTGATCGTAGGGTCCTTTGGGGTGCGTGGAATTTGAGTTGGCTGTTCAGGTATGCTGGTCTGGTGCTGTGGAGGGCCTTGTGTGCATGGGTGAGTATCTTGAAAGTGACTCTTGTCTCGATGGGGAGCCAGTGGAGTGTGCGCATGTGCTGGGAGATGTGGCAGTGTTTTGGCAGGTTGAGGACCAGTCTTCCGGCGGCATTCTGGATGTTATGTAGCTTGCGGGTAAGGTTTTTGTTCATTCCTGCGTAGAGTGCGTTGCAGTAGTCAAGTCTGCTGGTGACCAGGGCGTGAGTGACGGTCTATCTGTGTTTGAGGGGGATCCATTTGAAGGTCGTACGTAGGAGGTGGAGGGTGTGGAAGCAGGAGGCCGAGACTGAGTTTATCTGGCGGTCCATTTTTAGCTCGGAGTCCAGGATGATTCCCAGGTTGCGTGCGTGGTCTGTGGGGGTGGGTGGGTTTCCAAGGGCGTGGGGTCACCAGGTGTCATTCCAGGCATCGGGGTTTGGGTCCATGATGAGTACTTCTGTCTTGTTGGTGTTTAGTTGTAGGCAGCAGTTCTTCATCCATTTGGCGACGGCTTCCATGCCTTCTCGAAAGTTGTGTCTGGCGGTGTTGAGTTTGTTGGATAGGGAGAGGATGTCTGCGTATGACACAATGTTGAGTCCGTAGGTTCTGACGATGGGGGCGAGCGGAGCCATGTTGATGTTGAAGAGCATCGGGCTGAGGGAGGAGCCCTGGGGGACTCCGCAGGTGGTTGGTGTAGGGTCCAGGAGGAAGGGGGGAGTCTGCATTGTATTGTATTGTATTGGTGCTTATATAGCGCTCTGTCACCCCACGGGTATCCTGGCGCTCTGATAAAAACAAATAACACTGATGCTGAGGGATTAGGCGGGGCGGAACAGTCAGGCTACCGGAAAAAGCCAAGTCTTAAGGCTCTTTCTGAATTCCATTAAGGAGTCAATCTATCTGATCCTCAGTGGGAGCTCGTTCCACATCCGAGCACCCACCACACTAAAAGCCCTCCTGCCCAATTTGGCTCGTTTGAATCTTGGCTTTACCAGCAGATTGGCGCTATAGGAGAGCAGCTGTCTCTGGGGGAGATACCATGTAAATCTTTCTTGAAGAGGGACCGGGCCCATCCCATGTGTTGCTCTGTGGATCAGGCAAAGGGATTTGAAAAGGACCCTTTCCCTGACTGGCAACCAGTGGAGCTCTCTCAAAGCCTGAGTAGAAGAAGAGTCGTGCCTACGGTTTAGCGCAAGCTTCGCTGCGGCCGACTGGACTCTCTGCAGCCCCTGCAAGATGTATTGAGGGGCCCCTAAGTACAGAGAGTTACAATAATCCATTCTAATCAGTATCGTGCTCCTTACAATCAACGGTCGCATGTCCTCTGGCAACATCGGAAGAATCCGACGTAATAGCCGCAGTAACCCGAAGCACATGCTGGCTGTCTTACTTGCCTGCGAGTCGAGTTGGAGGTTTTTATCAAACAGGAACCCGAGGTTGGGTATTGTATTGGCCGGGGCTAATGAGGCCTCCTCCGGGGCAAGCCTAAACTCCACCGGCAGGTGTTGGATCAACCTTGCCGGTGAGAAATACAATACCTCCGTCTTTCCTCGATTAAACTGCAAGGAATTTCTCCGCAGCCAGTCTGTGGTCAGACGCATATAATTTTGGAATTGTTCCAAGGGGACCGCCTGTTTCCCCTCCAGCGAAAATGCCAGTTGCGTGTCGTCTGCGTAGTTGACTAACTCAACCCCAAACGCTTTGATAATCGAAAATAGTGGCTGTAAGTATATATTAAAAAGAATGGGACTGATACTGGTGCCCTGTGGTACCCCATAAACTATGGGGGATTTTCCAGAGGAGAACGGCCCCAAAGTTACCACCTGTTGTCTCCCCATCAGGTAAGACTGAAGCCACTGCAGTGCCCGGCCCTTTACCCCTATTCCTTCCAATCTCTCAAGCAGAAGTGGGTGACCTACTGTATCGAATGTGGCTGACATGTCCAAGAGCACCAGAACAGCGGTGCTCCCGTTGTCAGCCCGCATCCGCAAGTTATCCATCATGGTTATCAGGGCAGACTCTGTCCCGTGACCGGGACGGAAGCCAAACTGATCCCTGTCCAGCAGGTGATGTTCCTCCAAATAATCTGAGAGAGATCTGCTCACAGCCTTTTCCAAGATCATAATAGGAAAAGGAAGGAGGGAAATAGGCCAGAAGTTACCCGGGTTAGTTGGATCCAAGGCGGGCTTTTTGATAAGAGGGGACACCACCGCCTGCTTCCATCCCTTCGGGACTGAGCCTTCTTCCAAGGATTAGTTACAGATCTGACGTAGCCAAGGAAAAGTCAGGCGGCCGTATGACTTCCACACTTTCTGTGGCAAGGGGTCAAGAGGCGAGCCAGAAGAAATACTGTACACCATTGTGTCGAAAGTAAGGTCTGTAAAGTTGGGAAAAGTGACCAAGGAACATTGCTGGCCCAGGGTCCCCTTAGTTTCCTCTTTACCAAGGTCCTGAGCAGACACTTCATTGTCCTTGAGGAGGTCAACGATCTTTGCCACTTTATCCTCAAAGTGGATGGCAATCTCGTCACACAGCTTCTGTGAGGCCTCTACTTTGTTCTCCAGACATGTTGGAGCTGATATAGCTCTTACAATTCTAAAAAGTTCTTTAGTCCCATTGGGTGCTTGCACAATGGATTTAGCATAAAAATTAGCTTTGTTTTCCAGAATAAGCAGCTTGTATCTACTCTGTGCTGACTTTAATACTAGCTTGTCCCCGTCCAAGTACCCCTTCCTCCATTTCCTTTCGGCCTTTTTGCACTGTAGCTTTGACTGTCTCAATTCGTCATTATACCAGGGTGCTGACATTTTATTTCTAATTTTTAAATTTCTCAGCGGAATTAGTTGATCCAGAGCATCCGTAATAAAATCCTGATAGGTGTTGTAATTATCCTCAACCGTACTGGATACCTGGAATGGGCTCACTGCGGGTGGTGTTAAGAGAGCACCTGTCCTCGCTAATTTAGACCAATTCCTGCCTTTCCGAAACAACACTGCGATATTGGCTTGGCCTCGAAAATCAGCTAACCATATTTTGAAATGGATAAGGTAGTGGTCTGTCCAATTTTGGGGGACAATATTTAAAAGTTCCACCTCTGACTCATTTGCAAATAAAAGGTCGAGTATATGTCCTCCCCGGTGAGTCGGGGAGGTGACCAGTTGTCGGAGACTAAGATTATTACAGGTGTACTTCAAGTCTCTCAGCTGGTTTTTCGTACTTGCATTCTCCCACAAATTGAAGTCGCCCAAGACAACCATTTTAGAATGTCTTAAAGATAAGTTAGCGATGGTGTTCAGGAGGGGCTGCTGCAAAGTGTTACTCCCCGGAGGACGATAACAGAGCAGTCCTGTAAAAAGACTACCTCTAGCTTCCTGAAGCGAGAATCCCATCAATTCAATTCCATCTAGCTCATCCACTTGTAGCAGAGTGAAATTGAGTTCCTCTCTGAAAATCAGTCCCACCCCTCCTCCTTTACCCTCTTTCCTAGGTCTGTGTATGATTTTAAATCCGTCAGGACAGGCGAGGCCTATCTCTACGGCTGACTCTGCTCTAATCCATGTTTCAGTAAGAAACAGAGCATCAAGCTTCATATCATCAATCAATAAAGCAATTTCTATGTGATGTTTCACTAATGATCTGCTGTTTATCAGCCCCCAATTGAGGTAACTGGGAGTATTAGTGCGCCTATTTTCTGTGTCCAACCCAAGGTCAGCAGCATTAACATCAGCGGCAGTGTCTGCCCTGCTACCTATCTCCAGAAGCTGTTTTCTGGAATAAGTATGGTGTGCCTTGTTGACTTTACAGGCATCGTATATCGCCCCGGACTCGTCCGGGACGCGGACGGGCACAGACGGGCATGCCTCTGGCGCGCCTCTGGCGCGCCAACGGCGCGCCCGCGCGCTGCGCGCTTGAATTGGCCTGCTTAAGTAGTCTGCCGTCTGAACACTAGCGCGCACACCAATATGGCGCCCAAATTCTGTCCCCAACTGTCCCAAGATGGCGCTCGTAGAGGATGAAGGAGAGATATAGCCCCGCTCAAAGCAGCAGGTGAGTGGTTCGTTTTTTTTAAATGTGGTTATGCGGAGGAAGAGGCCGGTAAAGTTAAAATGAATGAACAATAAAAAGACCTTTTTCGGTCGATAGCACCAGCAGCAAATTGCCAGCCCCTAGTTGCCTGTAGTGACCCTCGTGTCTATCCGCGCAGCAAGTGACACGTCAAATCAAGTGTTAACTGCGCGCTTGCATTGGCCTGCTTAAGTAGTCTGCCGTCTGAACACTAGCGCGCACACCAATATGGCGCCCAAATTCTGTCCCCAACTGTCCCAAGATGGCGCTCGTAGAGGATGAAGGAGAGATATAGCCCCGCTCAAAGCAGCAGGTGAGTGGTTCGTTTTTTTTAAATGTGGTTATGCGGAGGAAGAGGCCGGTAAAGTTAAAATGAATGAACAATAAAAAGACCTTTTTCGGTCGATAGCACCAGCAGCAAATTGCCAGCCCCTAGTTGCCTGTAGTGACCCTCGTGTCTATCCGCGCAGCAAGTGACACGTCAAATCAAGTGTTAACTGCGCGCTTGCATTGGCCTGCTTAAGTAGTCTGCCGTCTGAACACTAGCGCGCACACCAATATGGCGCCCAAATACTGTCCCCAACTGTCCCAAGATGGCGCTCGTAGAGGATGAAGGAGAGATATAGCCCCGCTCAAAGCAGCAGGTGAGTGGTTTGTTTTTTTTAAATGTGGGTATGTGGAGGAAGAGGCCGGTAAAGTTAAAATGAATGAACAGTAAAAAGACCTTATTCGGTCGATAGCACCAGCAGCAAATTGCCAGCCCCTAGTTGCCTGTAGTGACCCCCGTGTCTATCCGCTCAGCAAGTGACACGTTAAATCAAGTGTTAACTGCGCGCTTGCATTGGCCTGCTTAAGTAGTCTGCCGTCTGAACACTAGCGCGCACACCAATATGGCGCCCAAATTCTGTCCCCACTGTCCCAAGATGGCGCTCGTAGAGGATGAAGGAGAGATAAAGCCCCGCTCAAAGCAGCAGGTGAGTGGTTCGTTTTTTTAAAATGTGGGTATGCGGAGGAAGACCCACTGCGTTCTGGCAGAGAGGAAAGAGCTGATCCAGTCGAGGGCCTTGTCCTGGATCCCTGCATCGTGAAGTCTGCATATTAGGGTGCAGTGGGAGACTGTGTCAAATGCCGCTGAGAGGTCAAGGAGGATGAGCGCTACTCTTTTTCCTTTGTCCAGTAGGGTGCGGATGTCATCTGTTGTGGCGAGGAGGGCGGTTTCCGTACGGTGGTGTTTCCTGCAGCCGGATTGGGAGGAGTCGAGGATGTTGTGCTCTTCGATAAAAGTGTTGAGTTGGCTTGATAGCTTTCTGGATGACTTTTACCGAGAACGGGAGTAGGGAGATGGGTCTGTAGTTTTTTAGGGCGGTGGGGTCTGCCAAGAGTTTCTTCAGGAGGGGGTTGACCTCGGTGTGTTTCCAGTCGGCGGAGAACGAGGCGGCCACCAGGGAGTGGTTGATAGTGTGGCGGTGCATGAGTGTAATGTAGTCGGCGGCTCTGTTGAAGATGTGGTTGGGGCAGGGGTCTGTGGGGGCCCCGGAGAGGATTGACTTCATTGTCTTCATTATGTCTTCAGTGGTGAGGGCTGTCCAGCTGTCAATCATTGACTTCAGGGTGTCAGGGGTGTTGGTAGGGGTTCCGTGTGTGGGCTGTCTTCGTCAAAGTTGTCGTAGATGCTTTGGATTTTGTGGTGAAAGAAGGTGCTGAGTTTGTCACAGAGGCCTTCTGAGGGAGGGATGTCGGTCGATTCGCTGGTGGGTTGGGCGAACTCCTTGATGATGTTGAAGAGTTCTTTGCTATTGTGTGCATGAGTGGAGATTCTGTCTTCAATCGCTTTTTCCTCGTTTTTCTGTTGAGTAGGGGGTGGGCGTTGTTAGCGGATTTAAAGTTGTTGTGGGCTTCAGTGGATATGGTGTTCCTCCAGGACTTTTCAAGGCGGTGGCAGGTGCATCTGGACTTTTGAAGTTCGCTGGTGAACCATCTGGCTTTCTTGGCTAGGGTGTTGTTGTTTTTCTTGATGGGGAATAGTGTTGGCGCTGTCGGAGATCCATCTGTGCAGGGTTCGGGCTACTGTGTTTGGGTCGTGGTTTTTCCACGATGGTTGGTGCAGAGTTGCTGAGTGAGGGGGTTAGCTGGTCATTGGTGATTCTGGTCCAGTTTCTTCATGGGAGCAGGTGCTGGTGTCTGTGGATGGTGGGTGTTCTGAAGGTGAAGTGGATGCATTGGTGGTCAGTCCATGTGAGTTCCGTGGTGTGGCTGAAGGTGGTGGAGTTTCCTGTTGTGAAGAGGGGGTCGGGGGGTGTCCTGCTGAGTGTGTGGGTTCCATCGCGATTTGGCAGAGTCCAATGTTGTGGAGGTTGTCCAGGAGGGATGTGGCGTTGGGGTCCAGTTGGTTATTGATGTGAGAGTTGAGGTCTCCCAGCAGGGTGTAGTTAGTGGATGCAATGGCATGCGGGGAGATGATGCCAGTGATGGAGTTGGTGAATGGTCCATGGGGTCCCGGGGGTCGGTAGATGAGGGTTCCTCAGAGGGTGGTGGTAGGGTTGGTCTGTATCTTGAAGTGTAGATGTTCCATCATGTCTGTGGGCTCGTCAGGGAGTGTGCTCCGGTGGAGGATTTGTAGACAATGGCGATTCCTCCTCCCGGGTGGGTGTGGCGATTCTTTCTGGTGATCTTGTATCCTTGGAGAATAGCAATGGTGATGTCCGGTCCCGAGGTGGTGTCGGTCCAGGTTTCGGTGAAGAAAGCTACATCCGGGATGGTGCTGTCAAGGAGGTCCCAGATTTTGGTGGCGTGTTTGTGTAGTGATCGGACGTTGAGGAGGATGCATTGCACGGTCTTCGGTTCGGGTGTGTTCTTGCAGTCGGGTTGTGCTGTGTCCGTGCTCCTGTCGGTGCTGCAGGTTTGTCGGCAGCGGTGAAAGCTGAAGGGTCCGTGGGTTTCGGGCAGCGAAGCTAGCTTGCAGTTGTTGTTGCGGCCTGGGTTGAGTTTGTGGAGTGCTGCAGGGCTCTAGCGTTGGCGGTGCTGAGGTCCAGGGTTCCTGGCGCTGGTCACAGTTGGGCGCAGACGGGCTTGCCTTTGGTACGCCTTTGGCACACCAGCGGTGCGCCTACTGCGCATGGTCCCATTAAGTAGGGGTCAGGGAGAGCTAGACCGCTGGGAGGCGGGAGCGGGGAGGATAGCTGGATTGGTCGCGCTGGTCGTGCGGGGGGAGGGGCCACAGCGGCAGAAGTGGTGGGGCAAAGAAAACGGACAGGAACGGAAAGGGAGAGAGAAAGGAGGCTATGGAAATAAGTAGAATGAGGCAAGAAGGTAGAAAGAGTGCAAAAGGTGCAGAACAGAGAAAGACAGTGGGAGGAAGAAAAACGAGTGAAAACGGAGAGGAGAGCCGAGTGAGACAAAGGAGAGCAGGGGTCTAATGGACCACCAGGGAGGCTAAGTAAATAAGTGGAATAAGGAGAAAAGGTAGAAAAAGTGCTAAAGAACAGAACAGAGAGAAACAGGGAGAAAGAAAATTAGTGAAAAAAGGAGAGGAGAGCGGAGGGAGACAAGGAGACAGAGGTCCACTGAACCACCAGGGATGAGGCGCAGGTGATCCAGCGGGTGGAGGAGGGCCTCGAACACCAGCAACACTCAAGACTGCAGGGGCTTGGAGAGAGCCTCACTGAATGGTGGAGCTGCGAGGGTGGGAGAGCAATTTCACTTCGTATTTTTATTTTTTTATTTAACTGGCTTGCCCTAATAGAATGTTCTCGTTTGATATGACTTGTAGTCCCTTTTCTGTTTTCTCTGGGTGTGCCGCACCAGCTCTTTACCTGCTTGCACACACGTCCTCGTACTTTGGCAGTTTGTAAAAGAATTGATAAAAGAATTGATATACATAACAAACATGGAGATTTCCCAGAGAGAAGACACCCTTTATACACAAGGGAGAAGCAGGTGATACATAAATGAGGAAATGCTAAATGCATATTTGCGTCCTCCACGCTTAGAGCACAAATCACTTTTGACCTTGCATTTTTCTTGTCCAGCACTTGACCTTTAAATGGCTAAGCTTTAACATTTCAATGTCTCATCACTCAGACCTCAAACTGTACTAAAAGAAACACACTCTTTGAATTTGGTATAATTGTTTGTTAGAATACCATTCTTCTATGCAACTCCCTATTCTACCGCCTCCTCAATATCATCCCATGTGCGTATCCAATGCTTCTACACATCTTCAAACCCATGCCTTTAGGTTATTTGTGAGAGTTTGACTTATTTGCATTGTAAATGACAATGCCTTGTATGTATGGGTTGTTTTTCTGAATAGATAAATAAAAGGCATGGGGGCATATTATCAAGCACCGCGTTAAAATTATTGCCGCTTTAGCAGCAGAATACTGCCGCTAAAGCGGCGATAATGGGCTTGATAATATGCGGCAGAGAATTCCAATAGAAGCCCATGTTGACACCAGAACATAGGCTTCTATGTTAATTCTCAAGGGCATATTATCAAGTCCATTATCGCCGCTTTAGTGGTAGTTTTCTGCCGCTAAAGCGGCAATAATTTTAACGCAGTTTCTTGATAATATGCCCCATAGTTATTTACAATGCCAATAGCTTAAACTCTCGCAAATGCAAGACCTATTGCATTGTAAATGCATTGTAAATGCTTGTTTTTAGTGCAGCCCGTTCTCCTCATAGAAAAAAGTGTGGCATTTAAAATAAGTGTGCCCTTTCTATTTTAAGTATGAGAGTTGTCAGTGTTCCCCTGGATCACTACCTATTCCCCGATAAACATTTTTTTTTAAATACACAAGGCAGAAGGAGTCCCAAGGGGAATTTTTCACTTTTGTTGTGTAAGGGTTTACATTCCAGTTGGGAGTCGGTAAGTTTTCAATCTTTGATGAATAAATTGCAGTCAGAAAACATTGATGCATTGCAAACCTATAACATGTCCCTTTCAAATACAAATTGTTATCGGGTTACAATTCAATTTTAGGGATGAATACAATTAAAAAAACATTTTTGCTGTTGCAAACTTCGTAAAAAGTGTTTGTGACCATAAAAATGTGTTGTATATCTGGTCCCTAACCTTTATAATTCTGAAGAATTTTGACAGGCAGAACCCCATGATTATTAACTTGAAGGCCTTCCATAGAGACCAGAAATGAAAACAAATCTTTTGTTTAATTAAATAAATTCCACTATTGTTTCCTTTAGTACAGTTCCAAAGACTGCACACTGCAGTTCCAACATGCGAAAGCTTCGTGTTAAATTATGTGCTGTATAGTCTGATATTTTGATCCAAAGTGGCACTGAGCAATGATCTGGTAGAGTTCATGCAGAATGTTCAACATGCACAGTATATGTGTTTACATCCCTTAAGCCTAAGCAGTCATTTACTTTAAATAACATGTTGTGGGCTGCTGAGTACAATGAATTCCAATGAGTATTATGGTACCTTTTTGTCATTTGTCAACAAGCTCATGAAATTCCATCATTTTCAACGAAGTTTTGGCAGATGCCAATAAAAGCTTAGGGCAATGTCCCCTCTCTCTAAGCAGGAGTCCAAGACTAGGGCAATCGTTCTTGGGTCCAAAAAATAGTTAGATATGAGTTACCCAAAATACCCTCAAGTATCAAGGAGCAGCCTCAATATCTACGATCATGGATAGTGGGCCGAATTGTGTGCCCTCCTTAATAAACACAGTCTCTCCTCCAGCGTATACTGAGAAGGAAGCAAAACACCTATTACTGGTAAATTTACCTGCAAACTGCTGCTCAGAGTTGCGGGTAGATGTGCTTCTTAGAGTAGTGCAATATCTATAGAAGGGTATCAATAGGCAAGGATTTGCTTTGACATCTGAGAGCTATTTAGGATTCTGACATTCCATGGGAGCAGATGATCACTCTGCCTGCCCTTTTATTCTGCATCCTTTCCTTGGTAAATCATGTGCCACAACTCCGTGCGACATTTGACTCAATAATCAAGACTTGCAACCTGGGATTCTGTTGTACCTATATAAACTTGTAGACTGCACACTGAATACCTTTCACTCCACCCCTCATCGACATTGAGTGAGCTGATTCCTGGCAGCAGAAAGGAATAACCAAACCTGTTGATAGGTAATGTCCACCCCACCCTTCATACAGTGAGCTCAAGTTACTAAGTGTTAAAAAGTTAAAAACATCAAAGAGCATTCAAATACAGAATAATTCAGCAAACCAAACCAAATGCAGAATAATTCATCAAATTATTTTTGTAGTACCAAAGGCAAACTGGAGATTCTCCCTATTGTGGCAGTACATTACTCTGAGCACTTTACCACTACTAAAGTGTTTGTGCTCTCTGCTCTAAGCATGGTAATATTGGCTCATAACCAAATGGCATAGCAGGGCCACTGCGATTATGTGATTGTGCGGCTGCAGCGATTGTCTCACAATTATAGATTCTCCGCATTTGCCAAATAATCCACCATGAGCCACATAATCTGCAGATTTTAACCAAAATAACTGTTGCAAACTCAAACGGTTCAAAAGTTGCTAAGCTGGACTAGCCACCTTTCTGTAGCTTATTGCTATATTTGGTTATTAAAATGGTACTAATGAGGTGCAACCAATGGCCAGACAGTGTTACCAAGTTTAAAAATGTAAAAGTAATACAATTACAAAATGTGGCACGTTATGTCGCATAATTTGCCTTTTCTTGACACATAATTTTCTCAACCCTGCCACATAATTTGGCCCTCTCCTGCTGCATAATTTCAGTGGTCCTACTTAGAAGTCCCTGGTAAAGTGATACTATAACTGGCCAGGGCCTGTAAATAAAATGCTACTAGTGGGCCTGCATCACTGATTGTGCTACCCACTTAAGTAACTCTTTAAACATTTCTCAGGCCTGCCAATGCAGAACATGTGCGTACTGTTTAAACTGCCATTTCGATCTTCCAAAATAAACCTCTTGCCAGGCCCAAACCTTCTTCTTTAATGCATATGTCACCCTAGGGTATGCCCTGGACTGCCCAGAGGGCAGGGTGCAATGTATTTATGTAACAGGACACATGCTTTTAACTTTAACATGTACTAGTAGTGAAAAAGTCTTCAATTCATTTTTCACTATTGTAAAGCCTAGAACTCTTATAGGATAACATAATGATTACCATATTACATCTTATAAATGTAATACCCAAATGGAAAGATATCACTGCTTCAAGTTTGGTGTCTCTGGAATCCAAATTTAAAATCCTAACTTTTGGTGAAATCAGATTGTAAATCAAAATTCAGAAAATGCCACTGGTAGAAAGTTGGCATGCTCTTGCCTCAGCTTTTGGTGCCTGCAGCATGTCACTTATATGAATGGGTGAAGTTGGCAGTTGGACTTTGTGCATTCCTCCTAGACAGCCACACACAATGGAAGATTAGGTGTGACTGAGTGAGTGGGACATCGCTGGCAGGATGGGAGGGAGGAGATGGGAAAAGCCTCACTTACACCTGAATGGGATGTGTCATGTCCCTATATAAAGGACTACATACCCCCTGTAGTTCGTGTGGAGCTATTGCTGGCAAGGTGGAGCATCTTAGAACTTTAAAGGCATGCCTCTGGAAGCTTCTCCCCACTTCAAAGGCACAACTGTGTATACAAGAAGGACATCAGACACCACCACTTCAGTACACTTCTGGACCTGTGGATACTATGCCAGGAAGAAGGACTGATCTGCTGCTGAAGGACTACCACTTTAATGGACTGTACTCTGCAGAACACCTGCTTTGCTCTGCTGACCTGCTGCTCGCTGCCCTCTTGCCTGGGTGAGAATGACTGGACCTGCATCTGTTGAACCCAGGACCCAAAGTGACTTCAAGGGCTAGTTGGCTAGCCTCCTGATCTCAAACCTCAGGGACATTACAGGATTCCAACCATCTTGTACCTCCACAGGGACTCTGACATCTGTGAGTCTGCCCTGCAAAGTGGTGCCATCCCAGTCCTGGACCCTTAGAAGGTCCTAAGGTGTTTGCTAGCGGAACAGATGCATCTTCTCTGCTAACCGGCGCATCCTCCAGGAGAACAAACGCATGTCCTCGGCTGTGTGGTGCAACCCCGTGCAGAATGGACACATTGTTGCAAAGATTTGCATCACCCACTGCAGCTTTTTGGAACAGATGCATCACCTCGGTGACGAAGAACATCCAATCCCAGGTTCTCGCATCCCTTGTCGAAGGCAGTCTCAACAATGCAGCTGTACTCTGCATCGCAGCCTTGCAGCTCCTTGGAACCGACGCATCGCTAGCTACGCGCAGCATCCCTGCTAACGGATTTTGCATCATAAACCCCATCGACGGGATCCTCAACAACGATGCAACAGGACCTCACACTGCTGTCTCACACTGCTGCCTTGCCCCGTCCCAGGACTGATGCATCACTTCGGCTGCACATGCATCTTCGACTCGGATCCATGCAATGCTCTGCAACAAGGATTTATGGTACTCAGTTCAGCAGGTCTACCTGGGTCTCTGTAGCCGGCCTGTGCTCCATATTAGTTGACTTTGTCCCAGTCCAGCCAATAGCACTTCATGCTTTTTGTCACTATTTTCATTATATACTTTGAAATTCCAATATCTCCAGTTATACTAATTGGATGTTTTTCATTTTGGTCTTGTTTTATTGATTAAAAATTACTCTTTTTCTAATTCTCTTGTTTTCTCCTTTTGTAGTGTATTGTCAATGTTTTACTTCTTGAAGTGTTGCCCAAATACTCTACATATTGCTTCTAAGTTAAGCTTGACTACTCTGTGCCAAGATGATGAGTACAGTTTAATTTGTGGTTTGCTTGTCCCTTACACTGATGATTATTGTGGTTGCTTACACCCCAGTCAACCAACAAAAACAATGTCTTACAGTAGTCTTCAGCAATTATTCTGGAGCATGCTTCTGTCCATGTTCTTGAGACAGGAGGATGTCCCTGGTTTCATGTTAGAATGACATGGTGGGATCCCATTGTGTGCTTTTTCAGAAAAGCAGTCACCAGTTGAGGATCTGTAAGTATATGTGCCCTACTATGTACAATGGTATTAAGGAAGCTGGTACAGATTGGCATACAGTATGTTAGTCTATCCTCATGGATTGCCAGTTGAAGGTTTGGAAAGATGGAGATGGTATCACTCTTGATTGTCAGGTAGTGTGTCTTCCTTCTCTATAATTCCAAATGCATGCTACTATTTATTTTGCTAGTGCGCCAAGCAAACATTGAGGCACCAACAGCCTTTGAGCACGCTTCATACTGAACATGGAAGATATATGATACCTAGCAAATAGAGTTGTGAGGAGCAGTTCAACATCTGTACATTCTCAGAATAGCTGTTGATTCTGGCATGTCACAATACACAAGTAGTTCCTTCATGACCACACCTCTCGGTCTTTACTTGGAGTGGAACTTTT
The DNA here is from genome assembly GCF_964204655.1 of Triturus cristatus. NCBI lineage: Eukaryota > Metazoa > Chordata > Amphibia > Caudata > Salamandridae > Triturus > Triturus cristatus. The sequence continues at coordinate 456,844,604 of NC_140586.1, read as the reverse complement.
TCAATCTTAAGGAGTTTTTCATTTTTGTATAGGCATGTCATCTTCAATGTCAGTGATACAGTGTTGTTTCATATCTATGCAGTTGTTCAGCTGAAATAAGCCCTCTTTCATGTGATCCATTTGGACTATGAAATAGTTAATTTAACAATCTATTGTGGTAACGATTTTCTGAACATTCAAGAGTAACTTTTTTGACATGGGTATCATCTGTTACCATAGAATCTGTATAGCTTTGGTATCCATTTGGGAATGTAGTACACTCTATGCTGTTATAGTGGCAGGCCCAGAATGTAAGTTTAAATTGGTTTGTTTCTAGTTTCCTTAGCCATAGTTACATTGTGTCCACAGCTGATATGTTGACTTCTGAATGCAGCAACTTTAAAAGGCCCAGCCACTCCCAAGCTCAGATACGTTCCACACTTAGGTTACACTATGTCTGTACATTGCTGAAAAGGGAGGTTGTACAGTCTCTGCTTATTTGGAGTACCCTGCAGCTACTTCTAGAGGGGCAGCAATGGAGTGATATGCAAGACTATCTACTTCTGCATAGTTTCAGGTGCGCTAAGACAGTCCCAATGTGGTTGAAATGTTCAACTAAGGTGCAGAGATATAATGTCACAGTGTATGTGGTTAACAATACCCTGTTAAGAGTGGTCTAGCAGCCTGGTCCTGAGGAATCAAACAGCCTGTGGAACAGATCCCTTGGTAAAAGGGAAAAAGTTAATCACTAATATTTGCAGTGTGTACAGTGCAGGATATGTCTCAACTGTGGTCACTCTCCCTGTCAATGGCTTCAGGGTGCAAGAACTGGGTGGGCATGGGGCCAGATCCACATGCAATGCTTTTACATCAAACCCCCACACAGACCAGCCACTATGCTGTTTGGAAGTGATGATGCAAATAGGCCTACTCGGTCACCTGACAAGGCCTGCAGGCTGCAGGCTCTGTCAGACCGTCTGCAATGCTCAGCAAAGCCGCCATGAAGGCAATCACATCGTACACCTCTGGCATAGCCAAAACTCAATTCACTTCTTTCCCTTGAGATCTATTTTTTAGCAATCGATGTAACCCCAGAGGTGCATCAAGGTACAAGGTTTCAGATTTGCTTATACCTTCAAAGGTGATGCAAAGTGAAGTAAAGGGGTGAAAAACAATGCATCGCTATTTCATTTTCAGAGCAAAAGATGTTTTGCACTGGCAAGGGGCCCTTTTTTATCACAAAAACCACTTTGTGTTGCTCTGCTTTGCTATGCGTTAAGGGGGAGTAACCAAATGATTACAGTGCAAACACCCATAGTTTTTTAAGCAAAGCCTGATCTACTATAAAAGCCTCAGCGTTGAGTAAAACAACTAATGTCTCCTTAAAGCAGGCACTAAGAAAGATTAATGTTTTAATTTCTCAAAGCAACACCATCCACTGTTTGGGTGATATAGTTCACAACACACATCCAGTGTGTGGAATCTTTCTATGTTTGTCTAGTTGTAGGAATGTCATTGATAAGGGTATGCTTACTTTATAAATCTTGTGCTAAGGAGTACACATTGACCTCTGTGAAGCTGTCTGTGGCAAAAGGCAGCCTTCAAGAGTAGACAGCAGCAGCAGGTCAATATAGATATGGTTCTGTACTATGTTTCCCCCTATGCAATACAGTAAAGCACATCTGATTGCTGTGCTGTGTTGCATGAAATATTAGTATATCTGCCCCAACAGTTCATGGCCCTCCTTCAGGCTAGCCTTATCAATGTGGTCTCTACCCTGCAGCAACCCTGATGACAGTGCTAGATCCTCCTGTCAGCAGCCATCAAGGCCACCGCCATATAGGTAAGTGCAGCAATGCTCACTCTAGTCACAAGCAATGAAGGAGCACCAACACCTTTTCATCGTGCAGAAAAATTCAGGTACTTATATATGAAACACCTCCACAGGATTTTGCTAGATAATGAGTTCGGGCAATGGAGTTCAAGAGCAATGCAGCCATCTTGCAGCTCGCTCCTATTGCACCCCCAGAATGGGCCTCATATCGGGCATTTAGTGCATCTCACTGAGAAAAACAAAAAAAGTTATGGCTGTACGGGTGAGTAAAATTCAGCCACAGTTAAATACTCGGCGCTGCTGAAGCTCTGTGTACTGCTGAGTTGTGGTAACATATCTTTAAAGAAATGTATCTTAAAGAAACTTTTGTTCTAGGTTATTTTCAACTGAATTATTTAACTTTGTGTTATTTCAAATGGCCTCATCATGATTTATGGCTGAACGTTTTAATATGAGTCTTCACATCCATTACACCCACAAATCAGTTAATGCTAGAATGCATAACGAACAGGCCATGTTACAACGCATGCAATACATCACATGCCATTACAACACCGTTGTTACAACGACTGTGTTGTTACATCGCATACCATTACAACACAAGTCATTAAAATGACTTGCTGTAGAGGGCGCTGGTTGTTGGAATAGTATAATTTACTATTCCAACTTTAGTCTGTGCAACAGTAGGGAAGGAGATGGATTTTAAATCCAACACCTTCTGCCCCTTACAGCAAGTCGTTGTAACGACTTGCGTTGTAATGGTTTGGGATGTAACAACACAGTCATTGTAACAACTGTGTTGTAATGGCATGCGATGCATCGCATGCAATGTAAACAATGTTTCCCATGCAGAAGTCGCCCCAGTGTGCTACAACTCTGACAACAATTAAATACTGTTTATTCCCCGTTTTGGACAGGTTCAGATCCAAAATATATGCATGTAGCAGAATACTGCTGTATTCAATTAGTCATCGCAGTATGATCAGTTACTACTGCATGCGTATGTAAAACATGTTTAACTACCGCTCTGCTCTGACTTTGTTTTAGATCCCTACAGTGAAACATTTCTCACAAAGGAAGGATAGTTTTTTATTAGTGAATTCCCACAGAGGGACAATGACATCTGCAGCTTCTGAAGTGAAAATGTAAGGTACACCTGAAATACACACAACATACTGTGTGAAACATAACAATACGTTAAATACAGAGTGACTCTGTGGGCCAGGCCAAATATATCACTCAAACATTTGTGTTTATCATAAATAATTGACCTTAAGAGGGCAAAGGACATTGAGAAATAAAGGCATAACCTTTCAACTCTGAATAGTCACCACACTGATACTTTACAGCCATAAAAGCATTCATCATGGATAGAAATGCTGACAGTGAAACTTACTAGTTTGATTTGAGTACAACGTCTGCATCTCACCTTTCTCAACTCCCCCCAGCTGTCCTATATCACTTTCAAACCTCTCATGAAATGAAACTAAACATCAGAAAAGGAAATTCTGCCCCCTGGTCTTCCTGGCTTATCAGTGACTTTTAATATTATTGACCATGATACTGCCCTTAAACTTCAAAATGACAGAATGGGTATCAAGGAAAAAGTACTTAACAGTTCGGGTGTGCTCTAATAGACAGACCACAGTGCATCAAAATTGTAAATTTATCTTCAAACATATTAAAATCTCACACAGAGACCATAGAGGCACCATACGTACCCCTCTACTTTTCAAACTATGTGCATAACCAGTATGAGATGTCTTCTTAAAACTGGCAATATCTTATTGTATGTCAACAGTCTTTGTTTAAATAGCCTTAGTCCCTTAAAGTCCTCCATGAAGGACATTATAAACAGGGTGAAAAAAACTGACTTTTGTTGTTAAAGAAGACTTACCTTGGATATCTATTACAAAACATCACTTCTCCAGTGGTAATAGGAGTGTAAAAAATCAACTCTACCAAAGCTGGGTACTCTCAGATACAGAAACCTCTCCACCCTTGTAAGAAATTGGGTTATTAGTAGAGGGCATGCTAGAATTTAGGTTTCTAGTTGGCAGAGATATGCACTCTGTCTAAGTAGGGGCCACGATCCTGATCAGGGTAAGTCAGATTCACACCCTAAATTACCTGTGCTCACCTTCTGACACAGAGCAGTCATGCTTTTGGATGGAGGATGCGTCATCATCGAAGACCCGGTGCAAGGACCAAAGGAGGCGATGTGTTGTCATCAATCTGTCTGGGTGTAGGCAATGCATATGTTCCGATCCGCACAGTCATAGATTCTTCATTGGTGAACCCATTACACTGAAGGCAATGTGTAGCCGTCACGCCACGCTGCTGGCAATGCAATGCATTTTTCCTCAGTGGCAGCGGAGATGCATCATCATCGAGGGGAAATGCTTTTTAAACAAACATCCAGAAAACACAATTCCAAGGACCCAGGACTGGGCAATCACCACTTGGCAGAGCAGTACTCACAGTTGACCGAGTCCAAAAGCTGTAGCAGGGTTGTTGGAAGTCTTTTATGTCCCTGAGACATCATATCAGGAGGCAAGCCAGCAACCCCTAAGGGTCACTTTGGTTCTGGGGATGTAGAGATGCAGGCCCAGTCATTTTCACTCCCAGGCAAGGAGGGCATTGGGCAGCATGGCAGGCATAGCAAAGCAGGAGTCCAGCAATGTCCTGCAGAGTCCAGCAAAGTGACAGTCCTTTCAGCAACACAGCTGTCCGTCTTCCTGGCAGAATGTCCTCAGGTCCAGAAGTGGACTGAGTTGGGGGTGTCAGTAGATCAGTACTTATATCCAGTTGTGCATTTGAAGTGGGGGAGACTTCAAAGATAGGCCTTTGAAGTGCACAAGGTACCTGCCTTCCCTGCCCTGGGTGCAGACTCATTACAAGGGGTATGCAGCTCTTTGTGTGAGGACAGGCACAGTCCTATTTAGGTGCAAGTGTCAGCTCCTCTGTCCATCCTGCCCAGGATGGCCTAACAGCGTGGTGATGGCCCACCAGGATGTGAATTGCCAATCAGGCACACCTTAGCCCTCTTTGTGTATGGATGTCTAAAGGGAATTACAGATTCCAGAAAAGACTTAAAATTTAGCATAGCTGTATTTGTAGTGGTTTCATTTTTAGGACCAGTTGTCGTAATTCATTCTTCGCATTCCTCATGAGGGTGCCTACCAGTCTTGAATGGCAAAGGAATGTGAACTATGCTTGTATAGAATGTAGCAGCACAACTTCTGATACCAAATATAGAGCAACTGAAAAGCAAACACTCAGAGGCCTTCGCTTAGATAAAATGTAGCAACAGACAAAGCTGATACCCACTACAAACAGATGTAGACATTAACACGAGCCGTTAAAGCTTAACTCACTAAGCATGATGAAACAGTAATTAAATTTGCAGTGTTCTGATTATTTCAAACAGACGTAACATGAGTGAGATTTACATAGAAGTGATATGAGATGTCCAAAGAGAAGGGAAGAGCGTTATTACAAACAAACTAAACCGGCCACTCAAGGAGCAGCTGATAACATATAAAAGTAGTGGGGTTCCCCATCGCATCCCAAAACACATTTATATTAAAAAGAATTCAAAATAAAAACACTTACATGCATTAAAATTACACAAAAAAAATAATAAATCCACTGACCTGTGCTGCGTCCTCTGTGTCCTTGCAGTACTTGGCTCTGACGGTTCCAGTGGAAGCAGAAACTTCCCTTACCAATCCAAATGCTCCTCTCATGCTGCATGAGAGCAGAACCTGGATTGGATGGAGCGTCCTTTAGGCCCTGTAGGCCTGTGCTTGGTCTGCTATCAGCTGTCTAAGACAGCTGGGTTGAGACCTGCGAAGTGTGCATGTCATTTTGGCTGGCTCAAGAGAGCCAGTCAAACTGACTGGGGTACCTTTACAGTGTCAGGCCAGCCACTTCACCAGTCCTCAGAACAGCAGAGGACACAATCCTCTTTCATCCCAGCTCCTGGGCAGGCTGACGGCTGCAGGGTGCTTTGTGAATGATAAAATGGCAATGAAATCATTTCATTGCCATTTTATTGTTCACATTGCTTTAGCACGGCTGGCAGCGGGAAAGGCAATGCTCCCCCGCCCTCATGAAGAAACTGCCGCTACGGCCCCTAGATATTGATATCTCACATGCAGTGCAATAACCAAGCAAAAAAAATCCAGGCAGACATGCTGAGGGCAACTTTTCTCAAAAAATCAAATGAATGCAAAAAATGCCAAACTAAGGTTCATCCGTACATTGCCAACCCCTTGTTATTACTTCCACAGATAAAAGAATGACAGTAATAATCTTGACAACAAACCGTGCTTACAGAAGAAAGAACCAAGGCAGACTTGGTGAAGTATCAACAAAAACAAGCAATGGTAAATGCATAAGGTTTCGCCTATGTGATTAATAATATTGATTTTTCCTAAGTTTTATCTTGATGAGCAGTTGTGCAAAACAAGTTAAAGAAACTCCATAAAAGTGTTATGACTTGTTTACTGAGAAAGGCAGTAAATGATGGTAATATTAAAGGGTGGGTAAAAAAAGAGCAGGGAGGAGCACGTGGCCGGTTAAAAGCTGGGCGGGGATGGTGGGTTAAAATTCTATGCCTGTAACTTACAAATGCCTGTAAAGGCAAAAAGCAAATCACCTCCAAAAGAAAGAAAACTCAGCAAGGGAGGGGCCTCTGTAACCTGACCAGAGGAGGTAACCCAAGACACTCAGGAAAGTATGCTGTGTCCCAGCATCAGATGTAATGCCATAGCATAGAAAGAGATGAAGTGCACTGTTGGAGAGTGGTAGTGAAGGAATACATGGAGAAGAGGAATATGGGGGAGGAGAGAGCTAAAAAAGACTATCATAAAGTCCGCCATCGGCGCTCGAGTCGGCCCTTATGGGACATTGCATACCAGTTGTTTCCTTCCACAAGCCATGAACATTAAGAACTTTAGTCCAAATAAATAAAGCAGGAAACAACTCACAAAATAAACTGCTTCACTTAATGATTCCTATGACTGGAACATAAGGGTGTCACCTGGTAAAGTTTTCGTTGACAAACATAGCAACATTACCCATTTAAGTATAGGACTCACGATTTGAAGCAAAAATGGCTTTATTTTAACAATTTTCTACTTAAAACTTCTTCCACGTCAATGCCAAGCAATGGGGAAATTAAATCCACTTATCTGTTCCAAAGTGTTGCACATTACACTGCCGTTCAGACAAGGCGTCTGCAAAGCTTCTAACTTCACAGTATTCAGAAAGCACTACTCTCGACATGACCACTCAAATGCGCATTGAAGCAACAGTGCTGGCATTTCTAGATATTTTGTACGCTTCATTATTAAGCACTTAGGTTGCTCTGACCTAGGCAGCACAATGCAAAAATTAAATAAACTAACAAGATTTTTCCTCTTACCTGACATCTCTAGCACATCGCACTCCTTGCTTTGAATGAGTCATGTGAGCCGCTTTCAGCTGACACAGAGCACATGATGTGACCGACTGAGGCAGCCATGACAGTGAGGGCAAAAGGATATTTTGAGGGAGTTGACATTGATGAATGATGTTGTGCTGGCCTTTGTGGTAAATATTTCATTACCGGTACTATTTTTTATGCGGTAAAGTCTATGAGGAATAACTCAGTAAATATAAGAGGCAGAATCCGTGGTATTAGAGGTTTAAAAAGGCTTTATTCCTATACAAAGGAATGTAATTCGAATTACAGGCTTCTATTCCATCACCACGAAAGTTCAGGAAGGAAGGGCATACATTATTGACAGGTAATCATTTTTATAAGAATTACATTATAGTGTAACAGATGCAGGAGGCGTAACAGCTGATAAGAGAGATAAAATATGCATACGTAACCAAAAAAGGCGTAAACATGGGTGTAACTAAAATACGTCATTAAACATGATGTCACAAATGGGTGGATCCATAAGAGAATCCTGCAATGTCAGCAGAAATATTTGGCAGAGATGCGTGCGCAGCCGCATGACGTGTGATTGACGTGCAACTAGAGGGTGAAGGGGACTTGACATTTAGCTCTACATGTGGAGACAGAAGTCTGAGGGTTATGTCAACCTAATCCCAAATCATATCTAATATCCTATGTTTAAAGAACTGTGTTATCCAAAAGGAAAGGTCTCTTCGGACGGAATCTATTCTATACTGACTGTTAGTGCGTGTACGGGCGTCTAAGTGTCTACATGAGATGCGAGGGGGCAGGAATCTTCCATGGTAACGGGGCTATGAATTACTTGCACGAGGACAGTGAGGCCTGGCCCTTTGCACGGTAGCTAGAGGAATGTTTACCTAAACTACTAGACAGGAATGCATCGGATGAGGAGCGAAGCAGATAATCTTGAAGGCGAAATACAGTTTTTGGCAGGCAACTGGCTGGGTCAGGCACCGTTAGCCGCGCAGGGAGTAGGACAAAGTTCATGGATACAGAGGCTGGCTCAGACTGGAGCTTTCAGAGGCAGAAGGCAGGAAAAGGCTTGATGACAGAATTCAGGGCCTACTCGCCTGAATCTGTAAAATGTGGAAAGTGAACCACATAAAGTCGGTGGCCTTTCATACTTAGGAATGGAGTATCTGACCCATTCATGGCGGATCTGAAAGAGGACATGTTAACGGTGGACGCACATGTATTTGCGTCTTCAAAACTGGAACTGGAGGGAACATACATGTACTTATAGCATGCACATGGAGCCGTTGGGGTCTACGATAGGGGACATAACTGATCACAAAATTCATATTTCCTCATTCCCTCCTTGTCCCCTACGGACCCTCAGGAGATATCGATCTTCATCAATCCATCGATCTGTTCATATAGCATCATTTGTTCTTCTTTCTTCTTCCGGGATCTTGAATGAAAACTTGGAGGTGGAATACACGATGTGGCACACAGGCCACAAATCGCTGGCCCACATTGTAGACATAAGCAGCAACTGAATAGTATGAGAAAGCCAATACCTAGGAAGGATAGGATTCTCCATCCCCAGGCTGACAACACGCCCCAGAACCAACCGGACCAAGTCCAGGTGCCTGGACTCTGGTGTATCTGGCTTATAATCTTATGAAGGCGGGTTATGGCTTTATATACTGACGGCAAATTTTCTGGTATGAAAATGCAGCAACTTGATCCGATGACCCTACAAGCTCCGCCCCTATCGGCCAGGATGACGTCAAGGACAAGACGATTTTGAAGTACAACAATCCGCATAGCAGACTGCTCTTCTGTTAAATTGCCTAAGGCGGAAATAGTTTCGTTCACTACTGCTTCAAGGGTTCTGGTTAATCTACGTATCAGCTTACTATTAGTGACTGTACCTATATATGGAAAGAAACCTTTATTGAAATCTGTGTATTTTTCCCATGCTGTTTCAGTGTAATCGACAATTGGGAGATCTCTCTGTTGTCTATTGTGTACTAAATGGGTATTTCTGTGATAATCAGGCGGGGCTAGGAAAACAGGTGGCAGAAGGAATGCTATGTAACAGGTACCATCCCAATCTAGAGGTAGACATATATATGCGGTCTGGCCACATATGAAGTAGGAATGATGGGAAGCTCTAAATGTAGACTTGCCTTGATCACTGAATTTTATTACAGTGGTGCATTTACTATGGCCCATATGTATGGAACCATTCTTTCTTATACATAATTCCCCTTTTACTGGGAATACTGACATGGCGGGCAAGATTGGTGTAGCTTCAGATTCAACGTTCAGGATCATGAGGTTAAGTGTAAAATTACCTAATCCATATACTTCATTTTCTAGATCAGTTCCTGTTCTTTTGGGAAGTCCCTCCTTGTTAGGGTAGCAGACTTTAAGCAAAACTAGGTTCAGGTTTCCCCATACCCAGTTGTCTTGGTAAACTACGGAATTTGAATCTAAGGAATTAATCAAACTAAACCATGCTCCACAGGAGCCATTGTGTGTGAACGGATATGGAAAGAGGGGCAAAACTCCCTTATAGTTTTGATAGGGAGGGAGTCGGCCACATATCCAACAATTTGTGGCATTGCTGGTCTGATGGGAATGATGTAACATACTAATGAATGTGTTGTTGCGCAGCGCAAATCTATAGGACAACTCATGCGGAGGTAATTCACTAAAAGAATGTTCTGCAGTTATATTGTAAGCACGTTTAAGAATAGGGTAATACATATGCAATAGTATGCTGAAAATAATGATCAGAAGACTTAGAAAAAACAAAATTAATAATGTTACTGTGCAGTGACTACGAAGTGATTTACAATACGCATGTTTTTTCAGCTGCATCTGTTGATTTCTTTCTCTATTCCGGTCTAGAGGATACATGTCAGAGACAAATTCAACCGATTCACCTTGGAGAGGACTTAAACAATCAAATTGTCTGACTTGCTAGACCTCAATTTTAGTTTGTACAGTTCTTGTTTTGACTTCTCAACCAAGGGGAGCTTTGAGTCTGTCTGTGAGGGAATACAAGGTTGAGTATTCACGCTGGATGGTAGTCCATAAAATTTCTTGATATGACTCGAGTGCAACCACCCTTTGCGACCCTCAATCTTCACGGCAGTCCTTGTAGTCAGTAGAACCAACTTAGGCGACTTCCACCTAGGATCCAGTTGGGTCTTCCGGTCGAAATTCCTGACCAAAACCAGGTCACCAGGAACCACGTCATGGGGCTTCCCCTCAGTATTATCGGGAAAAGCTGCGGCTACCTGTGAACGACAAGATTGTAGTGCAGACATCAAGGAAGCCAGGTAATCTGTCAGCATATTACAGTCAACATCAGTTATTTTGCGAGGTATAGGCGTCCCCCACATATTTGGTGGTCTACCGAAGATCACCTCATACGGGGATAGCCCTGTTCGAGAATGTGCTACCATTCTCATGTAAAAGAGCGCAACTGGTAAGGCTACTATCCAATCGACACCCTTTTCTCTACATATTTTGGACAATCTAATTTTCAGGGTTTGATTATGACGTTCCACGAGACCTGCTGCCTCGGGATGTCGGACACAGTGGAATTTCCATTGGTAGCCTAACAAAAGGGAAACGTGTTTCATTAGTTCGGATGAGAACGGCTGGCCGTTATCTGAGTAGACAACACGTGGTAAACCGTACCGTGGGAGGAATTCTCGAACTAACTGTTTGGCAGTAGTCGGAGCAGTGTAATCTGAAACCGGGTATGCTTCTGTCCAACGGGAAAGAGCACAAACAACTACGAGAACATATTTGAATCCTCGACATCGTTCCATCTGGATATAATCCATCTGGAGGACTTCAAAAGCATGATCGGGAGGTTGAAATCCACCCTGCTCTACGGGGATGCTTTTACCTGGATTAAACTGACAACATATCATACAGGTACGAACTTTCTGTTTAGCTGCTGCTCGCAAGTGTTTGTTGAACCAAATGTGTTGAATGCTGTCTAGCATAGCTTTTTCTCCTAGGTGCGCTGGACTATGTATTGTATTAATGATGACTTGAACCATAGAGTCGGGAAGAAACCATATAGATTTTTCCTTCGTCATCCATCCTTGATCCGTTTGGATCCCTCCTAATTCAGTCAATTTCTTTATTTCTTCTAGTGTAGCATGTGTCTGTATGTCAATTACATCAAGGGCGGGATCCTTAACTGTCATGCAATGTGTTGGTGTCGGAACTATTGTCTTTGTCATGTCAGTTGTGTGAGTCTGATTCTGAGCCGTCTGTTTAGCTGTTCTGTCAGCTAGGTCATTACCCTGAGAAATGATATCGGTAACTTTTGTATGGGCTTTGCATTTCATAATCGATATTGCAATAGGTAGATGAATCGCGTCTAATAGGGTTTGAATGAGGGGTCCGTGTTGGATGTGGGCACCGTGAGAAGTTAAATAACCTCTCTCTCGCCACAGTACGCCGAAGTCATGGACGACTCCGAATGCATAACGTGAATCTGTGTATATGTTGACTTTCTTATTTTTGGCTTGAATACAGGCTTGTGTCAGAGCGATGAGCTCTGCTGCTTGAGCTGACAAAATGTTAATACAGTTTGTTTCAATGACTTCAGTGTCTGTTGTGACTGCGTAAGCGGCCACTAACTCTCCTGTACTTGTTCTCATACATGACCCATCTACATACAATGTCAAGTCTGGATCTGACAAAGGGATATCTGTCAAGTCTTGTCTGGGTTTCGTTGTGATAGTAATGACTTCGACACAATCATGTGCCAATGGATCTGTTCCGCCCACTGGTAACAGTGTGGCAGGGTTTAATGTATTACAACGTCTGATTTCTATATGTGGCTGAAATAATGTCAGTTCGTAACCGGTGAGTCTCGCTATAGTCAAGTGTTGTGTTTGTGTGCGGTTCAAGAGAACCTCTACTGCATGTGGTACTTGTACTGTCAATTGATGTCCTAACACTATGGCATCGCTTTGTCTGATTGCTAAAGCTGTTGCTGCCACTGATTTCAGGCACGCAGGAAGAGCCTGAGCTACTGGATCCAATGTACTAGAGAAATAAGCACATGGTTTGTGTGATCCTGCTTGTTCCTGAGTGAGTACTGACAGGGCAGTACCTTCGCGTTCTGTAACAAAGAGTGTAAACTGTTTACTGTAACATGGTGTTGCTAAAACAGGTGCTTGGCATAAAGCTTTCTTTAAGCTTTCAAAGGCATGTGTATGTTCTGGAGTCCAAGGGAGGACAGTCGATGTGGCTGCCTCCTGTGTTGTCAACTGGATGAGTGGTTTTGCTAGAAATGCATATTGAGGGATCCACTGCCTACAGTATGAAGTGAGGCCTATAAAAGCCCGCACCTCCTTTTGTGTCTTGGGTGGTGGCATGTTAGCGATTAACTGGATGCGGTCGGGTGTAAGCTGCCTTCCCTCCTTGGACAGTGAGTGCCCAAGGTAAACAACTCGCTGGACACAGAATTGCAGCTTAGAAGGGGACACCTTATGCCCCTTGTCGGCCAGAAATTTCAAAACCGTCAGTGACGCATTTTCACATTCAGGTTCGCTTCGGGCGGTGATCAGCAGATCATCGACATATTGAAGCAAGGCAGTGTTAACTGGCATGTGGATACTGTCAAGTTCTCGTTTCAGTGCTTGGCTATAGATGCTGGGGCTTTCTGTAAATCCTTGAGGTGCGCGTGTGAATTTAAAACTTCGTCCATTTAAACTGAATCCGAACAGATATTGACTTTCCGGATCTATTGGGACGCTAAAGAAAGCATTCTTGAGGTCAGTTACAGTGAAGAACGTTGCTTCCGAGTCAATAGCGGTTAATAATGAAGAGATATCTGGGACCACAGGGTATTGTGGTACAATACATTTATTTAATTCGCGCAGATCAATAACTAATCGATATACTGCTGGTGCTTTTGGATCCGTTCTTTTAAGAATCGGAATTATCGGGGAATTACATACATTGGAGTCGGTTTCGACAACCACTCCTTGTGTAATGAGCTCGTCAATGATTTGCAGCAAAGCCACAACAGCATCGGGTGGTAATTTGTATTGTCGCATTCGTGGTAGTATTACTCCTGTTTTTAGTGTGACACGATATGGTGTAATATTCATGCAACCAACATCAGTGGGGCCTTGTGCCCATAAATGTGTAGGTAAAGTTTGTAGTCGGTGATCCATGTCTCTGGACACGTAGTGACCTTTGAAGTCACGTAGAAATAGTCGTACTCCTTCCGGAGAACAACATATTATAGCTCCTAGAGCTTTCAATGTTTTTATACCTAACAAGTTTTCTGGACATGATTTAGTAAGCAATAAATCTGTAGTACGTGTCAATGGACCAATCGTAAGTGGAAGAGGCTGTGTAACTTCATTAATTATAGGTTTTCCTGAGAATCCAAGGGAAATATTTTGCGAGCCTGAGAGGGGTGCCCCTGGAACTTCACTGTGTCTTATAGTTGTTCTGCTTGCCCCTGTATCAAGTAAAAACTTTCTGTCTTCCCCTAATAGTTCACTATGTACATAAGGTCCCTCTTGGTCTACAGGAACCTCAATAAGGGGTAAGCCAACTTCCCTCTCTAGGCTATCTCATGAGTATCGCTGATAATCGGGATAATCTGCTTGTGCATACTGATACATTTGTTGTGTTGTCGCTTGTGTTGCAGCAATAGGCTGCGCTTGCGGTGGTGCTACGTTCTGTGGTGCAGCTATTTGTTGCGGAGCTAGTTGTTGCGGAGCTAACCTAGGTTGTGCATGCTGAGGGATTGGTTGTTGATTCTGATCCTGTCTAGGTGGACGTGGTCTCTCCTGGGTTCTACCTGTAGCAATATTATGTTTCAGGACTGGACAATCGTGTATATAATGACCTTGTTGTTTACAATAGTTGCATGTCCCTTTCGTAGGACCTGCGGGATCAACCTTTTGATGACCATTAGCTGGTACTGACTGAGCAACAAGCATTTTCATTTTTGTATCTTTCATACGTCTTTGTTCGTGTTCTTGTTCTTCTTTAATTCTATTGTGGTGATATTGTAACATCTGTAACATCTGTGATGGGGTATTTCCTTGCCAGGTACTTTCAAATTTCAATACTCTATTCTTAACTTGCAGGAGGGAATTTTCAACTAATTTTGTCACAAACAGATGTGGATATGACTCACTACTGGCTTTTATACCACTATTTATACCAAAACATTTTTCAAATCGGGAATAGAAATCACTAGTGTCTTCATCTGGTTTTTGTGTACAGGCTGAGATTGCACCCCAGTCTTCCTTTTTCGTAGTTAATAAACGTGGCAGTACCTGCACTAGTAGTCCTGCTAGTGCTGTAGTCTTTTCCCCAAGTCCTGCTCCTGCAGCTCGGGCCCTTTCTTCGTTTTCTAATGCTGTCCAATCTATCTTTTGGTCTCCCACCTCCCATTCCTTTTCTTTAAGTTTCTCATAAACACCGGTGGGTAATAGGACTTTTAATATCTTCATAATGTCGGGATAGGTATACTCTCCCATGAGTAACATGTCTTTTATTTCACGGTGGAAACCTGCTGGATCCTTGTCATGGCTGGGTACTACTTTCTTCATTTCTAATAATTCTAGTTTAGTTATAGGCGTGTATACAAACACGCGTGTAAAGTTATTACCGTCACCTCTGATTGGGTGTACTTCGCGTAACGGGTTCTGTCTATCTATGTGATACATTTTTCTTCCCATAATGGGAACTGGAACGTGTTCTGGGCATACGAAATTTAAATATTGATTTCGGAATTCTAAAATTTCCCTAATCAAATCAGTACCTGACCCTCTCCATATATTCGTGAGTAGTTCTGTCAATATGTCAGGTAAGGGTCCTGGATCGGAGTGTTGGCTTTTATATAATATAAGGAGGTGTTGAATCATGTATATACTAGCTAAACGCTGTTCGTATGGGTCAAGATTCAGAAACGTGTGTGCAAGTACATCATCATTGTAGTCGCTGGGACTGTCAGCCCATAGTACTGCTGACCTGGCTAATTCTTGTTCGTCCATGGAATCGAGCATATGGTACCCCCTTCGATCTCGGAGTAATTTATCCGCGGCTTGGAATAGGTGTTCGGGGGATTTGGTATTTAACATAGGATTTGGAAAATGTCTATTATATTCTGGACGTATTGGACGTATCTGATCATTAAAACCTCTAGTATTATTATGGGGTCTTCCTCTACCTACATAAGCTATCGTTTCTATTTGTACTGATTCTTGCTCCTCCTCCTCTTCTGATTCTACTCTGTCTGTTTCTCGTCTTTCTTTATGTATTCGTTCTACTTCTTTGCGGATCTTTCGACACATGGCGATTATACACGCCTGTCTATCATGTTTCTCTTCTGATATGTTCTGACCCCATTTGACAAGTCTTTGCATGGTATCGTGATCTGCCCCGGGCCTGTCTTGATTCCTAATTACACAATTTATGAAAAAACGTAGTAGTTGTCTTTGTACGTCCACTTTCTGGTATTCCATAGCTTCGTTGAGACTTTCTGAACCTCGCCCTGTTTGGACAAAGCGATATATATTATCTAGGTGTTCAACCATTCCTGGTATCGTCATTAAATATAATGTAGCTCGTCGTATACGTAGTGATGATATGAGCAATTTGTCCTGTCTACCTGGCACTGGATCATATCTACAATCCACAAGTTGTTCTTTAAACATGTCGGAGGTCGCTAGTTGGGGTGTACGTTGGAGTGCTAAATCTCTAAGGGTCAGTTTATTTCGCGGCGGGGTGGCAAACATGTCTGTCGTACCTCCTGTAGCACCTTCTGAAGCGCTGGGCACGAAAGGATTCGTTGGACGTAGGATAGAGATTGTGGATGCGGGAAAGACTGTAGAAACGGACGGACCCGTGGGAACTTGTATAGGAGTTTGTAGTTGCGGGGATACAGACGGATGCTCTTGGTGTTGAACACCATCGGCAAGCGGTGTGGGTGGCATAGCATTAACATACTCGGGAGCTACGTCGTCTAAATAGGAAGAAAGGAAAACGTCCTTTGCTGTTTTGGGATGTGTTTTGGGATGTGCTTTTATCGGGAGTAATGGAGGAGTTAAGTCTTTTGGTATTTCCGGGATAGCCTTAGGTAACCCTTCGGTCAGAAGAGGATACATACCATTCATAAGAGTGTTTCTTTGTCTATCTATTTGTTCTGAGTTTACTCGGGTACCTTCCTCAAGTAATAGATTTTCTCGGGTTTTATTTGAATTCTCTCTACCTTTCTCTTCCTGTCTGAGCGCTTTTTCTGTACGTCTGTATGATTCTTTACGCCATAATTCAATGGCATCTTTCTGCGACTGTCTGGCTTTCTTTTTCCATAATTCTTCTTCTACTCTCATGATGCAATCTGCATCCCAGGTCCCAGCTGTGGGCCATCTCTGATTTTCTGGCAAATCCTTGGTGTAGTCCACCCATAAATCAAGAAATAATACGGCATCTAGGCCATGCTTATGATACATAAAGTATCCTGGAGTGTCCCTAGGTGGAATGGGAACAGCTTCTTCGAGTACCCCTTTTCTAGTTTTGATCTGTCTTAGTTTCGAAAAGAGCGGCATTTTTAGATCTTATTATTAGAACACACTTAATACAGTAAACACAATAATGAACAGTCATTCACACCACAATGTATAGAACGTATTAAAACATTTTAACATTTAACATTTTTAACGAGCGATGATACCTAATAGAAAACTAGTTACTGACATAATACTGACACTAGGTAATACTTATTTATATGCAAGACATACTATATATACTGCTAAACAGTACAGATACACTGCTGAAACAGTGCAGACCGGATTTGTGTACCCAAACCCGTCTTGACCGGCACAGACTATGTGCACGTAAAATGCCTCCCCGGTAATGGTACTCACCGGGTAGCTCGGAACGGAAGGCCTCGGAACGGAACTGAAACTGGACCGGACTGGACTCGACTCGACTGGACTCGGAACTTCGGAACCTGGTGGGTCTCTGTATACCTCGGATCTTGCTCTCTCAGCTAGGCTCTGGTCGGGATACTTCGCACTTCTCACCGCCTCGTCTGGGTGTTGATCGCAGCCTCAGTTGCCCCCGCTTGGCCGGAGGGAGATACAGGAAATCCTGCGGGTACGCGTTTTTGTCCGTTCAGCTGTGGCAGGAGACCGGGCCTGCAACGCACCGCCGGCGCGTGAGATGAGAAAGTGTCC
This sequence comes from Triturus cristatus, assembly GCF_964204655.1. NCBI lineage: Eukaryota > Metazoa > Chordata > Amphibia > Caudata > Salamandridae > Triturus > Triturus cristatus. Next base: position 456,827,125 of record NC_140586.1, on the reverse strand, counting down.
CTGTTCGGGCGCCAATTTATGTGGTAAATATTTCATTACCGGTACTATTTTTTATGCGGTAAAGTCTATGAGGAATAACTCAGTAAATATAAGAGGCAGAATCCGTGGTATTAGAGGTTTAAAAAGGCTTTATTCCTATACAAAGGAATGTAATTCGAATTACAGGCTTCTATTCCATCACCACGAAAGTTCAGGAAGGAAGGGCATACATTATTGACAGGTAATCATTTTTATAAGAATTACATTATAGTGTAACAGATGCAGGAGGCGTAACAGCTGATAAGAGAGATAAAATATGCATACGTAACCAAAAAAGGCGTAAACATGGGTGTAACTAAAATACGTCATTAAACATGATGTCACAAATGGGTGGATCCATAAGAGAATCCTGCAATGTCAGCAGAAATATTTGGCAGAGATGCGTGCGCAGCCGCATGACGTGTGATTGACGTGCAACTAGAGGGTGAAGGGGACTTGACATTTAGCTCTACATGTGGAGACAGAAGTCTGAGGGTTATGTCAACCTAATCCCAAATCATATCTAATATCCTATGTTTAAAGAACTGTGTTATCCAAAAGGAAAGGTCTCTTCGGACGGAATCTATTCTATACTGACTGTTAGTGCGTGTACGGGCGTCTAAGTGTCTACATGAGATGCGAGGGGGCAGGAATCTTCCATGGTAACGGGGCTATGAATTACTTGCACGAGGACAGTGAGGCCTGGCCCTTTGCACGGTAGCTAGAGGAATGTTTACCTAAACTACTAGACAGGAATGCATCGGATGAGGAGCGAAGCAGATAATCTTGAAGGCGAAATACAGTTTTTGGCAGGCAACTGGCTGGGTCAGGCACCGTTAGCCGCGCAGGGAGTAGGACAAAGTTCATGGATACAGAGGCTGGCTCAGACTGGAGCTTTCAGAGGCAGAAGGCAGGAAAAGGCTTGATGACAGAATTCAGGGCCTACTCGCCTGAATCTGTAAAATGTGGAAAGTGAACCACATAAAGTCGGTGGCCTTTCATACTTAGGAATGGAGTATCTGACCCATTCATGGCGGATCTGAAAGAGGACATGTTAACGGTGGACGCACATGTATTTGCGTCTTCAAAACTGGAACTGGAGGGAACATACATGTACTTATAGCATGCACATGGAGCCGTTGGGGTCTACGATAGGGGACATAACTGATCACAAAATTCATATTTCCTCACCTTGTGGATTCCTCCATGCCCTTTTTGCACTCCTACAGATGGCTTGGTAAGCGGACGCATTGGTAATGCATCAGTTTCGCCTATATGGTGTATACAAATAATCATTGTCCGGGAGAAGGAAAGAGCGACCTGACAGATAACAATGGAGAGGATGTGGTGCAGCGGCCAGAGCTGCTGACTGAAGAGCTGGGGATCCCGATTCAAGTCTCGGCGGTGCCGCACAACATTCTGTGATTCTATGCAAATCATGTAATGTCTCCTGGTGATAAATTGTTATATAGATATGCTGCAATAGTAAAAGGCAAAACCTTGTGAAAATCTAGTTCCACCAAAGTGGATGCTAAGAGTATTTTGGTGGCAGGAAACTGATAAGAGATTAGTAACAAGCATTGGTAAATTCAGGAAAATATGGTACAGCCTATTGAAATAGAGGAAAGGTAAGTGACATGCACAGGAACCAATGAGAAGCCAGGAAAGAGAGAAGGTGGGATGTAAATCCCTTTTAAGTCTATATTAAAAACAATATATGTCTGCGCTGTGCAGGAAAAACCTAAAACTGAAGGAGACAATCACCAAGCGGAACCACAGTGAAAAGGAGCTAATATGTCAAAATAAGTCGCATGACTAAGGACTATAGCCCTGATTGATAAATGACAGAAACATGAAAGGTTATATATCATTCTTTATTCATTACTTCACAGAATTAACAAGTCAAGGTCCTGTGAAGAGCCCAAAAGCAATGAGAGGTTCAAAACATATCAACAATCGGCTCTAGGTATACTTTAGTTAAAGTATAAACCAAATGTAGGCACTCCTACAATAGACATTGGAGGCCTACACAAATGGAGTGTGCAGTAGAACCCCCAGGGGATGATTTGAACAGGTGTACAATAGAAGCTCCAGCACTTTGTAAATGATAAGACTGGTTTAACTTCAATTTCTTTTATTACATATATGGAGTATTGAATGCATTCAGTTCACTCAGATTGGAAGTATTATTTTTTATGTGATTTTGTGAAAGTAAAGTTTTTCAGATAAGGGCTGTATATAATGTGTTTTATACTTTAATGTTGTCTGAAGGATATGTCTAAGTGTTTGTGAATGTGAAAATACTAAAAATGTTCTAAATAAAAATAAAAAAAAATAAAACTTAAGTTAAATATATTACTTGATCCTACTGTAAGGGAGTTTTGACTAAATAATTATCAGTTCGGGTATACTCTTGGAATACAATATATTAGTGGCCCATCCTGGCTGATCAAGGGACCCAACCCCTTTGTACGTGAACTTTCTAAAAGTGGCAGTTTCAGACTTGCAACTTAGAATCCAACTTTATAATCAGTTGTGATTTGACACCAAACTCAATATATCTATCTTTCCCAATTGGAAATTACATTTATAAAATGTAGTAAGGTAATCCCAATGTTAACCTATGGGAGAGACAGGCGTCGCAGTAGTGAAAAACAAATATAAAAGTTTTCACTCCCTGGGCATGTAAAGCTTAAAAGTACATGTCCGACTTTTTAAATACACTGCACCTTGCCCTTGTGGTTGTCCAGGGCCTACCTTAGGGGTGATATATATGTATTAAAAAGGAAGGGCCTGACAAGAGGGTTAAGTAGCCAGGTTGAAATGGCAGGTTAAAACTGAACACCCAGGCTCTGCAGTGGTAGGCCTGAAAGCTACATGAGTGGGTGGCACAATCAGTGCTGCAGGCCCACTAGTAGCACTTAATTTACAGGCCTTGGGCACATGCAGTGCATTTTACTAGGGATGCATAATTAAATAAAATATGGAAATTGTGGATATGCCAATGTTTCCACATTTTAGGGAGATAACACGGTCACTTTAGCACTGTTTAGCATGGAAAAGTGCACAGAGCCCTAAAGCTAACAAAAAGAGGTCGGAAAAAAGAGTAGGAGAACGGCAAAATGTTTGGGGTGACCCTGCAAAAAGGACCAGGTCCAAAAGGGTCCAAAAGGGTGAGAAACCCTTCTCTAGCAACAACTAAAGTCCTTGCTAAGGTTAAAAGAGGATACATACCATTCATAAGAGTGTTTCTTTGTCTATCTATTTGTTCTGAGTTTACTCGGGTACCTTCCTCAAGTAGCAGATTTTCTCGGGTTTTATTTGAATTCTCTCTACCTTTCTCTTCCTGTCTGAGCGCTTTTTCTGTACGTCTGTATGATTCTTTACGCCATAATTCAATGGCATCTTTCTGCGACTGTCTGGCTTTCTTTTTCCATAATTCTTCTTCTACTCTCATGATGCAATCTGCATCCCAGGTCCCAGCTGTGGGCCATCTCTGATTTTCTGGCAAATCCTTGGTGTAGTCCACCCATAAATCAAGAAATAATACGGCATCTAGGCCATGCTTATGATACATAAAGTATCCTGGAGTGTCCCTAGGTGGAATGGGAACAGCTTCTTCGAGTACCCCTTTTCTAGTTTTGATCTGTCTTAGTTTCGAAAAGAGCGGCATTTTTAGATCTTATTATTAGAACACACTTAATACAGTAAACACAATAATGAACAGTCATTCACACCACAATGTATAGAACGTATTAAAACATTTTAACATTTAACATTTTTAACGAGCGATGATACCTAATAGAAAACTAGTTACTGACATAATACTGACACTAGGTAATACTTATTTATATGCAAGACATACTATATATACTGCTAAACAGTACAGATACACTGCTGAAACAGTGCAGACCGGATTTGTGTACCCAAACCCGTCTTGACCGGCACAGACTATGTGCACGTAAAATGCCTCCCCGGTAATGGTACTCACCGGGTAGCTCGGAACGGAAGGCCTCGGAACGGAACTGAAACTGGACCGGACTGGACTCGACTCGACTGGACTCGGAACTTCGGAACCTGGTGGGTCTCTGTATACCTCGGATCTTGCTCTCTCAGCTAGGCTCTGGTCGGGATACTTCGCACTTCTCACCGCCTCGTCTGGGTGTTGATCGCAGCCTCAGTTGCCCCCGCTTGGCCGGAGGGAGATACAGGAAATCCTGCGGGTACGCGTTTTTGTCCGTTCAGCTGTGGCAGGAGACCGGGCCTGCAACGCACCGCCGGCGCGTGAGATGAGAAAGTGTCCCTGTTCGGGCGCCAATTTATGTGGTAAATATTTCATTACCGGTACTATTTTTTATGCGGTAAAGTCTATGAGGAATAACTCAGTAAATATAAGAGGCAGAATCCGTGGTATTAGAGGTTTAAAAAGGCTTTATTCCTATACAAAGGAATTTAATTCGAATTACAGGCTTCTATTCCATCACCACGAAAGTTCAGGAAGGAAGGGCATACATTATTGACAGGTAATCATTTTTATAAGAATTACATTATAGTGTAACAGATGCAGGAGGCGTAACAGCTGATAAGAGAGATAAAATATGCATACGTAACCAAAAAAGGCGTAAACATGGGTGTAACTAAAATACGTCATTAAACATGATGTCACAAATGGGTGGATCCATAAGAGAATCCTGCAATGTCAGCAGAAATATTTGGCAGAGATGCGTGCGCAGCCGCATGACGTGTGATTGACGTGCAACTAGAGGGTGAAGGGGACTTGACATTTAGCTCTACATGTGGAGACAGAAGTCTGAGGGTTATGTCAACCTAATCCCAAATCATATCTAATATCCTATGTTTAAAGAACTGTGTTATCCAAAAGGAAAGGTCTCTTCGGACGGAATCTATTCTATACTGACTGTTAGTGCGTGTACGGGCGTCTAAGTGTCTACATGAGATGCGAGGGGGCAGGAATCTTCCATGGTAACGGGGCTATGAATTACTTGCACGAGGACAGTGAGGCCTGGCCCTTTGCACGGTAGCTAGAGGAATGTTTACCTAAACTACTAGACAGGAATGCATCGGATGAGGAGCGAAGCAGATAATCTTGAAGGCGAAATACAGTTTTTGGCAGGCAACTGGCTGGGTCAGGCACCGTTAGCCGCGCAGGGAGTAGGACAAAGTTCATGGATACAGAGGCTGGCTCAGACTGGAGCTTTCAGAGGCAGAAGGCAGGAAAAGGCTTGATGACAGAATTCAGGGCCTACTCGCCTGAATCTGTAAAATGTGGAAAGTGAACCACATAAAGTCGGTGGCCTTTCATACTTAGGAATGGAGTATCTGACCCATTCATGGCGGATCTGAAAGAGGACATGTTAACGGTGGACGCACATGTATTTGCGTCTTCAAAACTGGAACTGGAGGGAACATACATGTACTTATAGCATGCACATGGAGCCGTTGGGGTCTACGATAGGGGACATAACTGATCACAAAATTCATATTTCCTCACCTTGTGGATTCCTCCATGCCCTTTTTGCACTCCTACAGATGGCTTGGTAAGCGGACGCATTGGTAATGCATCAGTTTCGCCTATATGGTGTATACAAATAATCATTGTCCGGGAGAAGGAAAGAGCGACCTGACAGATAACAATGGAGAGGATGTGGTGCAGCGGCCAGAGCTGCTGACTGAAGAGCTGGGGATCCCGATTCAAGTCTCGGCGGTGCCGCACAACATTCTGTGATTCTATGCAAATCATGTAATGTCTCCTGGTGATAAATTGTTATATAGATATGCTGCAATAGTAAAAGGCAAAACCTTGTGAAAATCTAGTTCCACCAAAGTGGATGCTAAGAGTATTTTGGTGGCAGGAAACTGATAAGAGATTAGTAACAAGCATTGGTAAATTCAGGAAAATATGGTACAGCCTATTGAAATAGAGGAAAGGTAAGTGACATGCACAGGAACCAATGAGAAGCCAGGAAAGAGAGAAGGTGGGATGTAAATCCCTTTTAAGTCTATATTAAAAACAATATATGTCTGCGCTGTGCAGGAAAAACCTAAAACTGAAGGAGACAATCACCAAGCGGAACCACAGTGAAAAGGAGCTAATATGTCAAAATAAGTCGCATGACTAAGGACTATAGCCCTGATTGATAAATGACAGAAACATGAAAGGTTATATATCATTCTTTATTCATTACTTCACAGAATTAACAAGTCAAGGTCCTGTGAAGAGCCCAAAAGCAATGAGAGGTTCAAAACATATCAACAATCGGCTCTAGGTATACTTTAGTTAAAGTATAAACCAAATGTAGGCACTCCTACAATAGACATTGGAGGCCTACACAAATGGAGTGTGCAGTAGAACCCCCAGGGGATGATTTGAACAGGTGTACAATAGAAGCTCCAGCACTTTGTAAATGATAAGACTGGTTTAACTTCAATTTCTTTTATTACATATATGGAGTATTGAATGCATTCAGTTCACTCAGATTGGAAGTATTATTTTTTATGTGATTTTGTGAAAGTAAAGTTTTTCAGATAAGGGCTGTATATAATGTGTTTTATACTTTAATGTTGTCTGAAGGATATGTCTAAGTGTTTGTGAATGTGAAAATACTAAAAATGTTCTAAATAAAAATAAAAAAAAATAAAACTTAAGTTAAATATATTACTTGATCCTACTGTAAGGGAGTTTTGACTAAATAATTATCAGTTCGGGTATACTCTTGGAATACAATATATTAGTGGCCCATCCTGGCTGATCAAGGGACCCAACCCCTTTGTACGTGAACTTTCTAAAAGTGGCAGTTTCAGACTTGCAACTTAGAATCCAACTTTATAATCAGTTGTGATTTGACACCAAACTCAATATATCTATCTTTCCCAATTGGAAATTACATTTATAAAATGTAGTAAGGTAATCCCAATGTTAACCTATGGGAGAGACAGGCGTCGCAGTAGTGAAAAACAAATATAAAAGTTTTCACTCCCTGGGCATGTAAAGCTTAAAAGTACATGTCCGACTTTTTAAATACACTGCACCTTGCCCTTGTGGTTGTCCAGGGCCTACCTTAGGGGTGATATATATGTATTAAAAAGGAAGGGCCTGACAAGAGGGTTAAGTAGCCAGGTTGAAATGGCAGGTTAAAACTGAACACCCAGGCTCTGCAGTGGTAGGCCTGAAAGCTACATGAGTGGGTGGCACAATCAGTGCTGCAGGCCCACTAGTAGCACTTAATTTACAGGCCTTGGGCACATGCAGTGCATTTTACTAGGGATGCATAATTAAATAAAATATGGAAATTGTGGATATGCCAATGTTTCCACATTTTAGGGAGATAACACGGTCACTTTAGCACTGTTTAGCATGGAAAAGTGCACAGAGCCCTAAAGCTAACAAAAAGAGGTCGGAAAAAAGAGTAGGAGAACGGCAAAATGTTTGGGGTGACCCTGCAAAAAGGACCAGGTCCAAAAGGGTGAGAAACCCTTCTCTAGCAACAACTAAAGTCCTTGCTAAGGTTAAAATACAAATGTCACTAAATTAGACTGTGCTTAACCCTCTGGTTGCTTCGGACAGAAGCAGTAAGGCTTAAGTTTGAGGCACTGTGTAAAGTATTTATTCAGCACATAAACAGTTAAACACAATACAACAAAAATACCAAACCAATGCAGAACAGTAGAGTAAATTGTAATACATATAACAAAATCAAAATGATACAAATACAATCAGTAGAACCAGAGATGTGCAATTTTAAAATTTTAGGCTGGTGTAGTGGCTAAAAGCACAAATTCCCACTCCCAGGGAAAGGTCATGAGTTCAGGCCAACCATGATGGAGTGTGGGCCAGATACAAGGACCAAGTTAGTCCCACAGAAAACAATTCCTTCTCAACGTCTGGTGTGAAGAGTGCAGAACTTCAGTATTTCTGTCTTTCTTTTAGAGTTCACTGTGATGCCAGCCAAAGGCCCAGCACCCGATGAGGCTCCTCTTGGAGATCAGGGACTCTAGCAGTGGCTAGCAGGGCTCAGACAGGTCTAGTTGAATTCCCAGGCAGGTCAAGTTGCAGCTGATCAACTCGGTGGTTGAAGGGAGGCCCCTGGAGCTTGTTGTGTCCCTGTAGCTCTGAACATGAGGTCAGCTAACTGACCCTTGGAGTCACTCAGGTAACGTGGGATGAAGAGAGCAGGCACTGTCTTCGTTCACAAAGAGCAGGGCAGGCCTCAAGCAGGAGGACAGTCCTCTGGGGAACAATGCAGGCCTCCAACAGCAGGTTATAAAAACAAGGAAAACCCATGGGATTTAAAAAACGAGGGGTGTGTAGTATTATAACAGAGAAATGCCTGCTTATGGTAAAGCATGGCACTGGGATAAAAATAAGCCTCTTCCAGCATGACTGTCTGTATCCCCATGATGCCTGGAGTGCAAAGAAGGCTACTAGTACCCTTATTTATAAGCTTTGCGCATGCATCATTCTCTGATTCTTCCGCTCGCTATCAGGCTTATATTTGGCCCCAATGTCGATGTTAGATTTCTGGTTGGCTAGGGCATGCGGCTAAGCCAGGCAGAAACCACCACTCTAGTTAGGGCAAGGGAGTTACACACCGAAGATAACCCCTGCTCACCCCCTTGGTAGCTTGGCAGAGCAGCCAGGTTTATCCCAGCGGCAATGTATATAGCGTTTATGCAACACACACACAGCAGCGACACACTAGGCACACCATAAAAGAAACTCCACACAAGGTTATATAAAAATAGCATAATCACATATAAACACACTGTGCCACCTGGCACTAGGTATTACTTTACAGGGGATTATATACATTAGAGGGCCAATCGCGCCACTGTCATCACCATTAGAACCCACCATTAGTGAAAATCACAACCAGTAACTACTGGTAACATTGCATGTAGTATACACACATTATGCACACATCACCTTAGGGCCCTACACCCCACCAAAACACCATGTGACCTCCAGGCCAACTGGCCTCGGGGGCTCATCTGGGCTGTCACGTAATGCCCTCTGTCCAAAGGTTAGGGCTTTGGTCTGCCACCAGGCTGCCAATGCAGCAGGGCAACGGGCCCGAACAGGCTGGTACCAAAAATGCAGGCGAGGATGCAGCTCACCCATGTCCCCTTATAACACCAAAATGCCCTCCACGTTGCAGCTGCCACGATCTGGCAGTGCAGCTGTGTAAATTGTAACAGGCACCAACAGTGCCTTGGGAGCCCCTTTCACCGGGACTCCTCTTTGTAGGTAAGCAGCAGGCACCCACAGTGTGCCCTCCCAGCCCCACACACCGGGGCTTCACTGGTTGCTGCAAAATGGTCAGGACAGATGTGGTCACAGGGGGAGCCTGTCAGGCTCTGTCTCTAATGGCAGGCATGCAGGTCTCTCCTCCTCAGCACGAGGAACCCTGCCCACCGTCAGACACCCAAACACCTGACTCCCAACCTACTTCTCTCAGGTAACTGGCCACCAAGCAGGACTTCAGTGGAGAGCTTGCGAGACCCCGCTTCTTCTGGGCACCACATGCGGGGATCGTCTCAGCACGGATCGAAGTCTCCGTCGACCCCGTCTCCTTGGCACCACATGTGAGGCTCTCACCAGCCCACAGGAGCCCCGCCCTCCTCCAGGCACAAGCTTGCCTGACTTCTGGTGGCCCTGTCCGCACAGATTGGTTTCCCGTGTGTGGCACGGCTCCACCCACAACACAACCAGGCAGCCCGCCTGGCCTCCTGGACACCATGATTTCACATAGCGAAAAAGTCTCTGTTGATTTCACCATTTTCAGTTCACAGCGCCCGCCTCACTGTGGCAGATGGAGCCCCCTCTGGGGCTCAAACACCAGGCCCATGTTACCCTGTACTGGGTAGGCCACCAGCGCTGCCTCCCACAGGGGCACTCCTCCACAGGCCAGGTTAGAGCCCCTCTCCTTGGGCTCAGGCAATAACAATGTAGCGCTCACGAGGGGCTAAGCCTAATGTTCCCTCGGGCAGAGTTGGGCACAGGCAGGCCAGCATGTAGGGAACCCCCAGGAGACAGTAGTTGGGTCCCATGGTGGTTCCTCCTGATGCCCAGCAGTCCTTCAGCTCCAAGCATGTACAACAGCACCCTTTCATGGGGTCACAGCCCCAATACTTATGCCAGCTATGTTCTTTGTTCTTCCCCTGCTCAGGGTTCTTCGCCTGGTCCAAACCAGTTCTGTAGGTCCTGACCCCAGAGACACCACAGGGGGGCAGAGCCAGCATTGTGTGCGGCAGGCACTGTCCTATTCAGGCCCAGGTGCTACTCCTTCCACCACTCCAAATGCAGATGGCCCATATCAGCCTAGAGCTGACTCACCCAGCCCCTCTGGAACCACTGCAACTCCCCATCCCCTGTTACTCCAGAGCCAGACATGCAATCCACATCAGGCAGACACAAAGACACATAGCACACAGAAATGCCCACTTCGAAAAGTGGCATTTCTAAAATAGTGATATGAAATCTGCGAACACCATTACGCAGCATTTGATACCACTATTCAAACCAAACCAAACTTGATCACGCTGCTCCTCACATATCAGGAATTACCACTGAAACACCGATCAGGGAATCCCCAATGCATTCCTATGAGAGGGCAGCCTCACAGTAGTGAGAAACCAAAATGGCTGTTTGTCACTACCAGGACATGCCACATAGTAAAGGCACATGCCTTACCTTTTACCTACAGCACACCCTGCCCATAGGGCTAGCTAGGGCCTACCTTAGGGGTGACTGATATGTAGTGAAAGGGGAGTCACAGACGTGGCACCCACTTAATGTGCCACGTCACAGCGGCAGTAAACGGCACGCGTAGGCCCTGCAATGGCAGAGGCCTGAGACAGGTTTGAAAGGCTACTTTGTGTCTGGAGCAAGCAGCGCTGTTAGCCCACCAGTAGCGTTTAATTTACTGGCCCCGGGTACATGGGATACCACTTTACTGGGGACTGATAGATAAATTAAATATGCCAAACATGTGCAGACCAATCTTACCATGTTTATCATTGAGAGCACATGCAATTTACACTGGATATCAGTGATAAAGGGCCATATGTAGGTAAGACGTGTTTTGCGATTCTCAAATTGCGATTTTTAGGGAATTGCAATTAGAGAATCGCAAAACGCAATGTAGGTAGGATTAGCAAAATATTTTGCGATTCCCACCTATTCCTTATTTGCGAATCGCAAATTGAGATTCACAAATAAGGAATACCTTGCCATTCATTCCTATGGGCTAGAAGGCCCATAGGAATGAATAGGAAGACATTCTCAATTTGCGATTCTCAATTAGAGAATCGCAAATTGAGAATGCAATTTCAAGGTTGCAAGGGTGTCAATAGGACACCCTTTTGCACCCCTGAAATAAACATGTGTGCACATGTGGTGCACATGCATGCGCTAAGAGCATGCATGTGCGCCACATGGCACTTTGAAAAATGCGGAAAAAATGCATTTTTCAAAGAAATCGCAAATTACCACCAACCTGAAGTTGGTGGTAATTTGCGATTCCTTAAGCCAAAATCGCACAACTTGGGTGCTTCCTACATTGCATTTAAGGAATCGCAATTTGGGATTCCTTAAATGCATTTGCAAAATAAGGAATCGCAAATTTTGCGATTCCTTATTTTGCGTGTGGGTTTTTGTGTGCTACATAGCACACTGCCCAAATAGAGCCAACCTTAGGGGTGACTTATATGTCTTAAAAAGGGAGGTTTAGGTCTGGAAAAAGGTTTATTTTGCCAGGTCGAATTGTCAGTTTAAATCTGCACTACAGGCTGCAGTGGCAAGCTTGAGACATGTTTTAAACGGCTAATTTAGTGGGTGACACAATGAGTGCTGCAAGCCCAGTAGAAGAATGCAATTTATAGGCCCTGGGTACATGTAGTACATAAACTAGGGACTTATAAGTAAATTGCATGTACCTATCAGTTGTAAGCCAATTATACCATGTTTTAGACAGTGAGCAGAAGCACTTTAGCACTCATAAGCAGTGGTAAAGTGCACAGAGTCCTAATACCAACGTAAATGAATTCAAACAACAGGAGGGGTGAAGGCAAAAAGTTTGGGAGTGAACCTGCAGAGAGGGGAAAAATCCAACATCCCTCAACTTATTTTACTCTAGAAATTCACTTTCCACACATATCAGACTGTCAAACCCATTCCTCACTTTCAGTAGGGATCTAAACAATAGGTTCTTAAAGACCTCACCTGAATTGTTATAGACACTGTGAATTACTGTGTGTCTGTCAATTCTGTGGTTTTATTTTCTCCCACGTTAAGTGTATTACTAACCCTGCATGCCAATGTGAATTGCATATTTTCACTATGTTTTATTTTTATTGTCACACTACCATAAAGCACTCAGCTGCTCTCTCGTAGATCTGCTAGTTTCTCGACCCTGCCATATAAAGAAATAAAAACTAAGATATAATTATTAAGTCATATATCTTTTGTTCAAAGGTTTAGCGCTTTAACCTCTTCTGTGCCCAAGATAGTCTCGTCATGGAGCACGGTCGCGCTGTGCCCATGACGAGACTATCTCGTCATGAACCCCACCCGCTAATGTAACGCCCGGCACAGGAGGGGGAAAGGGCGTGGCACAGAAGGGGTTAATCACATCCGTACCAAAGAGTTGATGTGGTATGTAATGTTTACATTGTGATGTTTGCCATGGTGGACATTACTTTGCAAACTTTTACAATGCAGGTAAGATGAAGTAGGGTCTTTTTTAAATGTTTTACATAGCAGGCCTTTACAATGCAGATAAGTATTTTCTTAATTACATTTTTATACCACTTAAAAAAGAGAGGATTTAATGGTTAAGGGACGGAATATAAGGGGTTCAGGGGTGTGTGTAAGTAAAGCTGGTAAGAGGTTTTAGAGTTCAGGGATGGGTACAAGTATAGAGGTTTGGGTATTTTAGGATACGGGTGTTAAGCGTAAAGATAGGTAAGGGTACAACGGTAAGTGAAGGTAATGGAGTTAAGGAGATTTTAGGGTTCAGCGGTGGCTAGAGGTACAAATCTTTAAAGGTTCAGGGGCAGTGAGAGGTAAATGTAGTGTGCGCATGCTGTACCCTTAAATCTTACACCTCAAAAGCAAGCCCACTGGTGGGATGGATCAAGGATGGTGTTATCCTCAATTTCTTGAGGGAATATGTCCCAATATAAGGTGAAAATCAATATATCAAGTAATACAGTCAAATAGAAAAGAAAGGACCCAACAAGTGAGCTCTGGGGTCAGAAATGGAAATGTATAAAGATGTATTACAAAAATGTACAAAGCTATAATATAGGATAAATAAATGCAAAGGTTGCTGGTATACATAGATATCTAATGCCAGAAAGGCCATATGTAGTTACATTGGCACAATCAGGGAACATTTTAAGTTCCAAATGTGCAGCAAAATCAATAAGAAATCAGATAGCATCCCTAGTAGCATAAGAAACACTTCCTGAGAGTTCTGGCTCACCCCCGATATTGAGGGTTTATATGGGAATTTTTCACATAGAAATGCATGAAAATTACAGCATCACTGTGGTGTGAGCAAAAAGACAGCCTTACAACCTAAGTACTAACCCACTACATGAGTGTTGATTCAGCCCCCACTAACCCAATATCATCTGGAGGTGTAAGAAGAAACTAGTTACATAAACAACTGTGAACCACTGTAAATGAACCCTGTGCAAGCGGAAGGTCATTGGAGAAATACTGCAATACTGAGCCCATACTGGAGATTTGGCAGCAAGCCTGATCTTTACCGAGAAATTATGCTTTTTGTGATTTGGTGAAAATCTGTTCAGCTGTTTGAGATAAATTGAGCTTGAACATTTATAGATATCTAGCAAGGGAAAAAATGACAAACAAAGCATTCTGATTGGTTTGTCTAGTGGAACTGGTTCAAGTCCAGTGACACCGAGTGCTGTGATTGACTTGCACCATGAAGAGAAATGTTGAGCCCATCATTTTAGGACACTTGTACTTGGTTCCCATGTCCTACAAAATTAAACATGTAAGGGGCAGGGTAGGAGTACTCTGACCCCCGTCCCCCTGGAACTCCCCTGGGGTCAAAGTGGAAAAAAGTATGCATCACATCACACTTCTGGTACCTTTGTAGTACTTAGGAAGGGGCCCTGCAACAGTTTGCGGGAGTACCCAAAATTACCGTAGGACAAATTAAATAAAAAACGAATTGGGTGGGTGCCCGTGGGTTGCTGAGTGACCGTGGTGGTTTACCATAAATGGGGTGTTGCCCACCAGCACATAACCCCAGGCGCACATATCTGAAGGCCAGGCACAGCAGGGATTGATCACAATCAGGGGGTGGTCACCTATGGGGAGGTTTCGCACACATGGAGGGCTTTGTGTCCAGGGCCCAGCCGAAGGATGTTGGACAACTGTGGTTTTTGGGCACCAGTGGGGAGTTGGATGCAGGGTCTGGCCACAGACCATGAGCCAGGCACATATGCAGGTAATAGTTACTTCAGTTAACTGTAACTGGTGCATTTCACTGTTTTTGAGGTTAAAATTTAACAATTTAACTTCACCTAACTATAACACCACTTTAACCTTTGCTTTTTTAGTGAATATACAAAAGAATATATGTAAAAAAGAAATATAAATATCAAGCATTTTAACACCTGATATTCGTTGTTGTGACTGTAGGTACTGCATCAGCACCTCCTTCAATATCTTTCATGTTTAATTTTTTGCATGAAGTGTCTAGTTGAAAATTAGCCTATCATTTACTCCCTTCTTATTAATATATGACAGCTTTCAGGAACCTTCAGAAACTTTGTAATTGCTGCGTACTTGTACTAAAATCTAGTTGTATTCCTTATACTTGTCTGAGTAGTTAATTTACGTTATTTGCACCATATGGTGATCTCAAAGACATAAACATATTAGCATAAGTACTGTGAAAATATTCTGTGATTTTATTTTATTTTTTATTTCCACATTAACTTTTTCAATATCGACGTGAGGATATTCGGTGTCAGTTGTTTGGTGTTCATATATACTCGTTCGCCCAGGATTACTGCAAATTGTTCTGTATATCATTTCTTATCACTTGGTCTCTCGCGAAGCAACCATTTCAAATCAATCCATGGTGTTTGGCAACTTTGAACGATTATGGAAATATTTTGATCATTTGGCTAAATGCCTTCAGATGGAAGCTGGGCATGATTTAGGAGGAATCTAAGTCTGATTTAACACGTGAGCCAGTGTTTTTTTCTGTGAAGGAGGCTAAACTGCTGGGTTTTTTTAATTGGTAGCAGAATAAACTGGCTTTGTTTCTAGGCTGAATAGTTGATGCTTTGCCCATCTTAGCTGTCCCTAAACTGAGTTCAAAGACCTGGCCTCCTCGATAATTTGGCAGAAAATCAGTTAGGTGGTTGAGACAGCCTCTTATGTTTAATGACAATCCGTTCCTACTTTTAACACCTTTATACAATGTGGCCCCATCTTGACCGCCTCGACCATGAAAAGCATCCACTCGGAGGCCCCCACAGACCCCTGCTCACCACTCATCTACCACAGTGCAGGCACCGCCATCGCACCCGTACTACAATGCACCATCAACACCACCTTTAAAACTGGCTCCTTCCCCAACGATCGGTAGCGCGCAGAAGTCAGGCCCCTGCTGAAGAAACCCTCAGCAGACCCAACGGACCTTAAGAACTACCGGCCCATCTCGCTCCTCCCCTTTACGGCGAAATTCCCAGAGAAGACTGTCAATACAGAACTGACGGGTTCATCAAAGACCATGTCATCCTCAACCCCTCTCAATCCGGATTCTGCAGCTACCACAGCACTAAGTCAGTCCCACTTGTCGACACAGATGACATTCGCTCCCTTCTCGACCAAGGACACACCGCAGCCCTGATTCTACTCAACCTGTCAGCAGCATTCAACACCGTCTCCCACCGCACACTCGCAGCCAGACTACATGACGCCGGCATACAAGGAACCGCCCTCGACTGGATCTGATCAACTGCGGAGTCCCGCAGGGATCATCTCTCAGCCCAACCCTCTTCAACATCTACATGGCCCCCCTTGCCGCCATCGTCCGACAGCATGGTCTCAACATAGTGTCCTATGCTGATAACACCCATCTCATCCTCTCCCTCACCAAGGACCCCACCACCACCAGACTCAACTTCCAGAAAGGAATGCAGGACGTCGCAGCTTGGATGAGTTACTGCTGCCTGAAGCTCAACTCGGAGAAGACAGAGGTCCTCATCTTCGGAACCACCCCATCGGCATGGGACAACTCCTGGTGGCCCGCCGCCCTCAGCACCTCCCGACCCCCATGGGCCATGCTAGAAACCTCAGCATCGTAGTCGACTCCTGTCTCTCCATGAACAGACAAGTCAACACCGTCAAGTCCAGCTGTTTCAACACCCTCTGCATCCTACGCAAAACCTTCAAGTGGAACCCCCCCGAGGCAAGGAAGACAGTCACCCACACCCTCACCACCAGCAGGCTGGACTAAGGAAACGACCTCTATGCCGGCATAAACAAGTCTCTACTCCGCAAGCTCTAGACAATACAGAACACCGCCGCCAGACTCATCCTCGGTATCCCGAGACACAATCACATCAGTCAACACCTACGAAAGCTCCACTGGCTCCCCATCGAGAAGAGAGTCACTTTCAAGATACTCACCCACGTCTACAAATACCTACATAACACCATACCTCAATACCTCAATGACAGATTCACCCTCCAAGTACCCAAAAGAAACCTTCGCTCCACTAACCCTTTTCCTCACCGAAACCCCACACATCCACAGAGCCAGAGCAGGGGGGGAAGATCCTTCTCATACATAGTGCCAAGGCCTGGAACGAGCTCCAGACGTGCCCCCTCCCTGAGGACCTTCAGGAAGGCACTGTCTGTTCAATTGAACAAAACTGCTGACCCTGCCCCAACGCCCCCAGGGCATTGAGACCCTCACGGGTGAGTAGCGCGCTTTAAAAAAAACCTGATTGATTGATTGACATTGTACTAAAAAAGTGACTTCTATTGCAGCATTTATTGATGCAATTTTACATTTTTAGGAATGTATTTAGGAACCGTTTATGTTCACATACAAATGTTGAAACTCTGAAATATTATTGACTTCTCGATGTGCATTTACTTGGCCTAATTTTGAATCAATATAGGTTTTAATTTTAGACTAAGATTTGCCATATTTTAATTAAATATATTATCATTTTCTACCTTCAAAAAGAATACTAGAATACACAACGTTTATACATTTACTTTAGTAGGTTTCTGTATCGAAAATGAAGCAGGCACATATTGTCAGCTGGACAGCATTTTACTGACCCAATTGGTTTGCAGGCTAGAGCAGCCAGAATGAAAACTGACAAAAATAAGTTTTAAAGCAGTAAGCAATAAAGGGCCTTTGGAGTGATCTTTAACTCCCAGCCCATAATTAAAAAATATGCTGTCAATGTTTGAAGAACAGAGCATTGGACAATGAACCGTATGATTATTTATGGAAAAAGACCAGGTCTAATTTTGATCAATGCAAATATGACTCGGAACAAATATTGATATCACTAATCTAAAATTGGTGCAGAGTAGAGGCAGATGTATGCAACATATCAGTGCTAAATTATATAGAATGTGGCGTAACGGCCAGAGCTACCGACTTTGGAGGTGGGAAACAGGTTCGAGTCTTAGCGTGGGCTCAACCTCCTGTTGTTGTGGGAAAATCACATAACCTACCCGTGCCTACAATAAAATGTATGTTTCCTTGTGTAATGTAAATGGTGCTAATGTAATACGCTCCAATACCTACTGGCAGAGTTTGCGCTATATAAAAACTACAACAAAAAAAAGGATATGATGTGCGGTTCTCTCGGTAGAGGTATTGTGCAGTTTTAAATATAGGCAGAGAGCCAACATTCTCTAACATTTTCGCCACTATTACAAACTGCCCAATGTACAGAACTAGAGAGCTCCCTTTTGAGAGCGCGGTACTAACCATCATTTAGCACAGTTGTTTTAAATTACATATTTTATGGCTTTCTGTATTGTTTGGTAGTCTCCCTGGAAATGTCCAAACTGCTGTGCCTCAAGCTGGGTATATGTTTTTCAGCAAAACGGTCACATCTCCGCTGCAAATACTTTCCACCTTTTAACTGTTGAAGGCTCCTTCCAGTTTGGCTATAAACTTGCAGTCGATAACTCACTTGAGCAACTCTATCAGATAAGTTACATTTCACTCAAATTGAGTATGCCTCGCGGCAGCCAGCAGAACGCAGTAAACAGTTAGCCTTCTATAATGCACTGCCCTCGTGTTCATCAATCTCATCTCATGCTTCCCTGAAGAGAGCAACACAGAAAAAAACACGCACGTGCCACTTATTGCGGTTGTTAACGACCCTACAAAACACTCCACCATGTACTGCAGCCTATTTGTATTATTTTTGAAATATTTGTTACAATTTCTTCGGATATGAAAATAAGAGACACACGTTAGAGAGCATTACAATTGAAGATAATGTGCTGTTCTGAAAACTGCATTTAAGACACTTTCTTTATTGGGTAAGGCATATTAGTGGCTGCCAAATAACAATTAAAACAATTGAGGAGATTGCATTTCACTTACATAAAAATGACTAATGGTCAGAGAAAAATGGCAATTTTAGGTGCATATTATCAAGAACGGCGTTAAAATTATCGCCGCTTTAGCGGCAGGAAACTGCCGCTAAAGCGGTGATAATGGGCTTGATAATATGCCCTTGAGAATTCCAATAGAAGCCCAGGTTCTGGTGTGAACATGGGCATCTATTGGAATTCTCTAGGGCATATTATCAAGCCCATTATCGCCGCTTTAGCGGCAGTTTCCTGCCGCTAAAGCAGTGATAATTTTAACACCGTTCTTGATAATATGCCCCTTCGTTTTTTATGAACAAATAAATAAGTCTTGATAGGAGAGCATGTGGCTTAATGGCTAGAGCGGTCGACCACAAACCTGGGGAACCAGGGTCGAGTCTCGGCAGAGACTCTCAACATCCTGTGATTCTGGGAAAATAACTTATTCTCCCTGCGCCTAAAAAAATGAGCGCTATATTATCAAGAACCTCGATAACATTATTGCTGCTTTAGCGGCAGGAAACTGCCGCTAAAGCGGCGATAAGGGGCTTGATAATATGCCTTCGAGAATTCCAATTGAAGGCCAGGTTCTGGTGTGAAGGACATCAAACCTGAGCTTCTATTGGAATTCCCGAGGGCATATTATCAAGCCCCTTATGGCCGTTTTAGCGGCAGGAAATAAAGCGGCGATAATGTTATCGCCGTTCATTGATAATATGGCCCCAAATGTGTCAGTCTGTAACCCAACTGGTGCTCGTGTAAAGCACTCTGATACCTTATCCCTTCGGGTCGAGTTTGTGCAATATAAAACTCCCCAAAAATAGGAAAAAATATAACTATCAGATGTTCAGTTAGCATTTCTTCTGTTGACCTTTGGTCAATCAAGGATCATTCTGAAGTGCAGGATGCCTTCTCGGGAAGTTTGCTATGATTGCAATAAACTGGGTGAGGATTCCTTGACAATCAAGCTTGTCTTTAGAGCATTGTATCCTTGTAATATAGCTGTCACTTACTGTATTTATTGTTTCTAGCACATGAAAAAAATTATTATAGAAAAATGAGGTGAAGTTGTTGTTTACCGAGAAGGGGTACTTCTCTTGAGTGAGAGTTTATGTTTGCAAAATGTGTTGTCTCGAACTTTGAAGCTCATACATTGATCTCATGGATACACTTACATGAACAAAAGCAATATTTAAACAGCAGGGATATCACCTTTGTAACTTTGGCTTTATCTTTGCTGCTTTTGACATTCGTTTTCCAAATCCTAATAAATGCAGTATGGTACCTGATGGATGAAGCGGTATAGCTGGCCTTATGATTGATTGAACTGGTTTGGTCATGGATATCGGATGGTGGTTTGCTTCTTCCTCGTGTTTTAATTGGTTCACAGTTCATATGAAATTAGGATGACCACCTACCTCCACGTTATTATAGTTGCTTTTTCCAATCATGACCTTTTATGTGATAAACTAATGAATTTTGGGTGTGACAGTTTTGCTTTCCTCCATTCAACTAATCTGACCAATTGAAGTCCTTGGCTTAGGCAGGAAAAGCTCAGAGCCAGCACTTTGAATTTTCCGCTCTCCAAGTCCAACTATCACTCAGATACTTTTTGTGCCTCTGCCTGGTCATGATTTTCTTGTTGGGACTTAGACTCTGAATACGAGGTCTTTTTCTTCCAGTGGGACAAGGCAGCATGCTGTACCTGAGTAGGGCTCCGGGAGGCCAGATGCCTTCTCGCAGAGGATACACTGAGACAGATTTGTCGCTGTGAAGTTGCTCCCAGCAAAACAAACCAATTTTTTCATCTTGGGGAGGTCATGCCTTCACCAGATCGTGTCTGGAGGTTGGTCGTGGTCCTTAGGAATTTGGAATTGTTCTAAGTAGCAAAACCTTGGCTAGGGTAATCCCTTTTTTCCTTAAGCAATTGCAAAACTTCAGGGGATGCTCGTAGAACTTTTGGCTTTGGTCCAGTAAAGGCCTTGAGCAGTTGCCATTGCAGGTACAGTTGTGACTGGGCAACTAGGAGTCCAGGAAAAAAGTAGTTTACTAGCTTTTTGTGTCACTGTAGCCAGAAAGGAGGTCAGCACAGAGACCCTTAGAGTATCCACCCATGTTCAGGGAGCAAGAGTGAGCAGATCTAGACCAGGGTTCCCCTCACCTTAAAGCAAGCAAGGTCCAGTCCTCTTCTGATTCTCCACAAGACCACAACATGCTCTGAGGAGGGCTTCTTGAGGTGCCACCATTGTGGGTTGCTCTAGTCAGTGAGTGGGAGAGACTATTGTCTCTTCAATAATGAATATAGCATAAATGTTCCTAGGGGTAACCCACCCACTTTTTCAGTAGTTTTTGTTTGCTGAATTAAAAACAATCCCACAGTGCACCTTACTTCCATAATTCAAGGTGGGCAACCCATCTTTCCTTGTGCAGAGCCATTGTGTCCAACCAGAGGTGCGGCTAGGGAGCTGACAGTCTTCTCCACTCCACTCCATACTACATTTGTGGACAGCTTCTCTCCTACTAGGTTTGGAGTTAGCCTGGCTAGTCTGAGCCTGGGGAACAAAGGCTTGCCTTCTTCTTGGTCTCTCTTTTCATTTGCATGTAGAAGGGCGGGCCTCATTTTGGTCCCTTTTAAGTTAATGATGCTCCTGGGCCCATCCCAACTTTCCTTCCTGCAAGTGGGATAAAAACACCTCACACCCAGGCTAACGTCTTCCCTGTGGGAGCAGTTTTCACACCTCATTGTCATGGAGGCCCTGACAGGTGATTTGTCCCAGCCTATCTTGGTCTCAGGCAGTAAAAGTATAACTTTCTAAAAGTTACTTTCCCTTCATGTTTAATAAAAATCTAACTTCTCCAAGGAATTGGATGTTTAATAAATATGCCAAATAGACTTAGAATGACTATTCTATCCTTTTCCTGTCAAACATTACAGAGTGAAATTTAACATCTGTACTTGTAATGTTGTGGGATTCATAGCCCTGCCAGTAAAATTAGCTTCTAAGAGCTAGTCACTGGAATAACATGTCAACTTTAATTGTGCACATGTTCCACTTTTGAATTTCAGGCACCCTGCCTTGTGGGCAACAAGATGTACTTAGGGGTGGCATTAATATTTAAAAGTAGAGTTTCCTGCCTTTAACCCCTTCGGTGCTCATGACGAGCTGGACTCGTCATGGCACACAGTGGGCGAGTGCTCATGACACGTCCAGCTCGTCATGGCACACAGCACCGGAAATCCCTCTGGTGCGGGCACCAGAGGGATTCCCTTTTCTCCCCTAAAGACTCGGGAGCTGGGGAAGAACTTCCCCAGCTCCCGAGGACCCCCCCCCCTGGTTTCCCTGAAATGACGATCGGCGCGCACGACACACTGATGTAATTTCAGTAAAACTGAAACTGAAATGAGCCAAGAGGCTCATTTCAGTTTCAGTTTCTACATGTTCAAGGGGCTATCTCAGCCCCCTGAGCACGTAGAAACTCAGGAGAGGTATCGTTGGAAATGGGAGAATATCCCCTTTCCAATGGTACCCCTCCCTAGTGGATTCCTGTTTGGGGATCGCCCCAGGAAGGCGATCCCCAAGCAGGGATCCCCCCACTAGGCACCAGGGAGGGGAGAGCGGCCCCTTGGGCAAGGGCCTTTGCTCCCCCCATAAATATATTGGCATGATTAGTGTTTCTACCCCCTCGGGGGGTAGATGGGGCAGTAGCCTCCAATCTTCCCCCACGAGGGGGTAGAAAGGCCACGAGACAGCAGCGATTTTTCATGGGATATGTATTAGGGGTGGGGGCTGCCCTAAACAGGCATGCCGATGCCCACACACCCCCGGCTACAAAATTAGAGTCTTTCTGCCCCTCTGGGGGGCAGAAAGCCCACTAGATACCACAGATTATAATTAGAGGTGGGGGCTGCCCAATATGGGCATGCCAATGCCTCCACCCCCGCCACAAAGGTACAGTCTTTCTGCCCCTCCTGGGGGGCAGATGGGGGCAGCAGCCCCCTATATGCCCCCGGGGGGCAGAAAGCCCACTAGATACCAGGGATTTTTTTGAATTATATTTTGGGGTAGGGGCTGCCCAATATGGGCATGCCAATGCCCCCACTCCACCTGACGCAAAGGTACAGTCTTTCTGCCCCTCCTGGGGGGGCAGAAGGGAGCAGTAGCCCCCAATCGGCCCCCCGGGGGGCAGAAAGCCCACTAGGCACCAGCGTTTTTTTCCCTGATAAATGTAGGGGTGGGGGTTGCCCAAGATGGGCATGCCGATGCCCCCACGCCTCCCCACATGAAATTCCAGTCTTTCTGCCCCCCCGGTGGTTCAGAAAGCACCCTAGAAGACAGGGATAATTTATTTTATAGGCCCGGGGTGGGGGCTGCCCAGAATGGGCATGCAAATGCCCCCACCCTACCCCCAAAGAAAAAAAAAGACTTTCTGCCCCCCAAGGAGGCAGATGGGGGCAATAGCCCCTGATCTGCCCCCCTCGGGAGGGGGCAGAAAGCCTACTAAGCACCAGGGATTTTTTTTTTATGTAGGTAGGGGTGGGGGCTGCCCAGAATGGGCATGTCAAAGTCCCCACCCAAAAAAAAATGCTACAGTCTTTCTGCCCCCCTGGGAGGCAGATGGGGCAATAGCCTCTTATCTGCACCCCCCGGGGGGGCAGAAAGCCCACTAGTCACCAGGGATTTTTGTTTTATAAAGTTCGGGGTGGGGGCTGCCAAGAATGGACATGCCAATGCCCCCACCCACCCCAAAAAAGATGCCACCGTCTTTCTGCCCCTCCCAGGAGGTAGATGGGGGCAGTAGCCCCTGTTCTGCCCCCCAGGGGGTAGAAAGCCCACTATGTGCCAGCGATTATGCTGGCTTTTTTATACACAGTGGTGGGGGCTGACCAGAATGGGCATCCCAATGCCCCTGACCCTCCAAAAGATAGCCACAATCTTTCTGCAATAGACATGATTTCCCACTCCCCAGGAGAGCAGAAAGCCCACTAGGCAATGACTTTTTTTCAGAATTTGCCTACCTGTGGAATTTGGCTCCAAGGTCTGCTGCCACCATAGGAAACCTATACATTTTTTAAAACTAGACACCCAGGGGAACCCAGGATAGGCTGACTTGACTGGCTCTCACCAGGTTCTGTTACCCAGAATCCCTTGCAAACCTAAAAATGTGTTCCAAAAAACACATTTTCCTCACATTTCTGTGGTGGAAAGTTCTGGAATCTGTGTGGATCCATAAAATTCTACCATCCCGCGTTCCCCAAAGTCTTCAGAGAAACATGGTACCTCACTTTTGTGGGTAGGACTAGTGGCCGCGACAGAAAATGGCCCAAAACGCAACGTGGACACACCACATTTTGACAGTGATAACGGACCCTTTTTTGCAAAGTGCCTAGCTGTAGGTTTTGAACCCTAACTCTGCCGGCACCTAGGGAAACCTAGCAAACCTATACATTTTTTAAAACTAGATACCCAGGGGAAACCAGGATGGGGTGACTTGACTGGCTCTCACCAGGTTCTATTACCCAGATTCCTTTGCAAACCGAAAAATTTGTCCCAAAAAACAATTTTTCCTCACATTTCTGTGGTGGAAAGTTCTGGAATCTGCGTGGATGTACAAAATTCCACCAACCCCACATCTCCCAAAGTCTTCCATGAAAAATGGTACCTCACTTGTATAAGTAGGCATAGTGCCCGTGACAGGAAATGGCCCAAACACAACGCGGACACACACCACCTTTTCACAGTAAAAACTGGCCCTTTTTTTGCAAAGTGCCGAGCTGTAGATTTTGAACCCTAACTCTGCTAGCACCTAGAGAAACCTAGAAAACCTATACATTTTTCAAACTAGACACCCACGAGAATCCAGGATGGGGTGACTTGACTGGCTCTCACCAGGATCTGTTACCCAGAATCCCTGGAAAATGTTTTTTTTTACAAATGTTTTAGGTTTGCAAGGGATTCTGGATAACAGAACCTGGTGAGAGCCATCAAATCACCCCTTCCTGGATTCCCCTGGATGTCTAGTTTTCAAAAAGGTATAGGTTTGCTAGGTTTCCCTAGGTGCCGGCAGAGATAGGGTTCAAAACCTACAGCTAGGCACTTTGCAAAAAAGGGTCAGTGTTCACTGTGATAATGTGGTGTGTCCACGTGCGTTTTGGGCCGTTTCCTGTCATGGGCACTAGGCCCACCCACGCAAGTGAGGTACCATTTTTCTTGAAAGACTTTGGGGGATGCCGGGTGGGTGGAATTTTGTGGATCAACGCAGATTCCAGAACTTTCCACTACAGAAATGTGAGGAAAATTTGGTTTTTGGACAAATTTTTAGGTTTGCAAGAGATTCTGGTTAACAGAACCTAGTGAGAGCCAGTCAAGTCACCCCATCCTGTATTCCCCTGGGTGTCTAGTTTTAAAAAATGTATAGGTTTGCTAGGTTTCCCTAGGTGCCGGCAGAGTTAGGGTTCAAAACCTACAGCTAGGCACTTTGCAAATAAAGGGTCAGTTTTCACTTTGAAAATGTGGTGTGTCCACGTTGCGTTTTGTGCCGTTTTTCTGTCGCGGGCACTAGGCCTACCCATGCAAGTGAGGTACCATTTTTCTCAGAAGACTTTTGGGAACGCGGGGTGGGTGAAAATTTGTGGATCCACCCATACAAGTGAGGTACCATTTTTATTGAGAGACTTAGGGTAACACAGAATTGTAGAGCAACTGTTATTACCTTTTGACTTTTGATGCATTTCTGCCTTCCAAATGAAAGACAATGTGTAAAAAGAAGTCATTTTGAAAAATGACCTATAATTCTCATGCTAGTATGGGTACTCACAAATTCCGAAATGTGAAAATATATACTTTCTAAACTCTATATTTTGTTCCTATTTCAGAAATACATAGGTGTCTTTCATACCGATTTTTCCATGTATATACTTTCCCAAATGAATTGCTCTATACCCGGTACATAATAAAAAACCATTGCAAGACACTGCTCAGTTATTGGCTAAGTGTTCATCGGGGTCTTGGTGAACCTACAAGTCCTATTCATCCCCACAACCAGAAAGGTCCAGTGGATGTAACGGTATATTGCTTTCAAACAGCTCTCATAATTTGAAGAAGTTACAGGTGAAAACGTTGGCACAAATGGCTGTTTTTTTCAACTAATTTTCAATTTTGCTATATTCAACTGTTAGTTTCTATAAAGAAACCTTGAAGGATCTACACAAATGACCCCTTGCTGAATTCAGAATTGTGACTAGCTTTCCAGGATCCATTATTGCTTTCATACCCATTTATACCATTAACTGGAAGAAGGTTGAATGCACAAAAAATAGCAAAAATAGGCTATGTCCCACAAAAATGCCAAAACTGCGTAAAACATTTTGATTTTCTGACAAAAGTCTGCTTGTTCCTGAAAGCTGGGAAGATGGTGATTTCAGCACCACAACTCCTTTTTTGATACCATTTGCAGGGAGAAAAACAGACGCTTTCATCTTTAGTCCTTTTTTCCCATTTTTCCTAAAAAAAACTAAATGTTGCTGTATTTTGGCTAATTTCTGAGTCCACTCCAGGAGAATCCACAAACCTTGGGTACCTTTAGAATTCTCATGATGTTGGAAGAAAGGATGCAAATTTGGCGTGGATTCCTTATTTGGTCAAAATGTTACGGGGGCCTAAACGCGAACTACCCCAAATAGCCAAAAAAGGGCTTAGCACAGGGGGGAAAAGGCCTAGCAGCGAAGGGTTTAATAGAGGGTTATTTTGACAGGTTTGACAGCAGGTGTTTAGGCTTCTGAAATCTGGCTACATTTGGTAGGCCTGATGCCATGCTTTACAGGCCAACTTTTTGGATGCCACAATAGGTGCTGTAGTTCACAGGTGGCATTGGCATTAACTTCCAGACAGTTAATATATTTTCTATACCATACTCTAGGGGCTTAAAGGCAAATTAAATATATCAATCAGGGGTACACCAATTTAACCATGTTTATTCCTCTGCTAAGCAAGTGTAATCACAATGGTTTGCCTGGAATCCAGTGCAGTTTTAGTGTGCTACATCAATTAAATATGTAATCTCAAAATATACATAACACTAGCAAATGTTATATTGCCCGTGATCAAAATCCCCATATGCTGTAGAACACAGGATCAACAATAAAATATAAATCTGGGCACAGCCCCCCCCCCCGATTTTTAGGATGTGGCCTATCAGCTAGAGCAGTGGACCTTGAAGCTGGGGCACAGGATTCAAGCATCGGCAGGGAGACTCAACAGCATGTGATACTGAGCAAATCGCTAAAGGCCACATTACAAGTCTAGTGGTCAAAGGACCACCAAACTCATGTTGACGCGGCATTGGCAGATCAAGCCACCGCCGCATCGACGGTCCAACCGCCCGATTACAACTCGGGCAGTCGGATCGCACAAGGACCACTGGCTCCTCCAAGGAACCGCTGTTCCCTGGCAAAGGAGCGGCGGTAGGAGGCTGTAATATGCTTGATGGGACCACCACGGTCCCGCCAAGCATATTATGAGTTTCCTCTCAGTCAGGCTTTTCATGGCGGTTCCGCTGCCATTAAAAGCCTGGCAGAGAGAGTAGGGCCCCCTGTGCCTCAAATATATGTGGATGGACAAGGGGGGATAACATGTGCCCCCCTGTGTGCATCCACATATGTTCCTGCACGGCATGGAATTTCAAGTCCATGCCATACAGGAACCTTGTGAGGTGTTGCCACTGTGGTGCCTTTTTAAAAGGGGACAGCAGGGAGATCCTCCAAGCTGACCACCTGTCAGACCACTGAAAAGTAGTAATCTGGAGGGCCGGCTACGACGACCTTCAGCGGAGCAGTGGCACAGCGGTTTGCACTGCCGCGTCACCGCTCTGCTAAAAGGCCAAATTTGACCTTTAATCTCCGAATGTGGCCATCTGTAACGCAACTGGTGCTCATGTAAAGCACTCTGATACCTTCGGGTCCCTTTTGCACTAAATAAAACTCGCCAAAAAAGTATCATAAATCTTGATGCCCTTCTTGGCTTTTTAAACTACCAGAAAAAGCTGGAGCATACACTTTCTAACTTGGTCAGCCAGTGCTTCTTAACCTCAAGTGGAATGACTCTAAACATATATAAAACTTTTGGGAGAGTAAGCATTTTAAAGACATTATATTTCCCCACCAATGACAGATGCAAGTTGCTAGCTCTGACTTGTTCAGATCTGATCTTAGAGATCTGTGAGCTAGATTTAGCTCAACCAGCTTTTCGATGGTAGATGTTATCCTCACTGGGAAACAACCTTTACAATGCAGTCATTACATCGCACTACCTTTACATAGCAGTCATTACATCGCAACATCCTTTACATCACATGTCATTACAATGCAGACATTACATTGCATGTCACTACAACGCATGTCATTACAACGCATGTCACTACAATGCAGGCATTACATCGCAAGTCATTACAATGCATACCATTACAACACATAGTCCCCGTACACTATTCAACACTTACCCTACTCTTGCACTCACTGGAGTTAGAATAGTAATTTCTACCCCTACACTATCCAACACTTACCCTACTGTTTCACTCACAGGAGTTAGAATAGTAATTTTTACCCCTACACTATCCAACACTTACCCTACTGTTGCACTCACTGGAGTTAGAATAGTAATTATTACCCCTATACTATCCAACTCTTACCTTAAATGCAATGTAATGGTATGCATTATGATGGTATGCGTTGTAAAGGTATAATGCAATGTAATAGAATACATTGTAAAGGTAGTTTCTGGAAATGCGATGCAATGGCATGAGATGTAAAAGAATGCCTTGTAAAGGATGTTGCGATGTAAAAGCTGCGTTGTAAAGGCATGCGTTGTAAATGTATGCTTTGTAACATCATACATTCTCCTCACTCCTAGGTAGGTTGCATTCTCTACCAGCTGCTGATCCCCCAGATTAATTCCTCTAGAGCAAACTTCCTAGGTCTTGACCTCATAAAGGTGATACCCCACTATTGAACTAAACTTCTCAATTGCAGCCAGACCTTTAAAAGGATCGGGTTTTACTACTACAATGTCATCCGCATAGACCAAAACCTTGTAATCCACCTTCATTACAGAAATTGGCTGAATCCCAATATTGTTCTCCAGTTATGAGATAAAGGTATCTATGTAGAGTGAAAATTGCAGTGGTCAGCACGGGCACCCTTGTCTTGTCCCTCTCATAATTAAGATTGTGTCTGAATCTAACCCCATCATCTCAAGCCTGGCTTTGGGAGCCGTGTGTAATCCCCGATGGCTTCAATAGGATTTCTTCTTAAATCCTCCCAAAGATATCCTCAACAGACTCGGTCATAGGCCTTTTTGGCATCCAACATTATTAATCCCATAGGTGTCTTTGTTGCCTCGGCTATATTAAACCAGTTGCTTACCCTTCATGCATGCTCCGTTGATCCCTGACCTGGGATAAAGCCATGTTGGTGGGGAGAGACCACGTTCGTTTATCTATATATTAGCATATACTTTGGCATCTACATTTATCAAAGATATAAGCCTATAAGACATTCGGTTTAGGAGAGACTTGCTGTCTTTCCTGAACACAATAATGTTAGAAGCCTCCTAAGAGGAGGGACCTCACCCTCCCTCGGTGCCCTTAAAGGATAGCAGTCATATCTTCTAGGAGCTCCTGGAGAAAGGTTCTATAGAATTCCAGAGGAATTCTGCCTGGTCCAGTGGCTTTTCCCAAGGCCAGATATCTAGTAAATTCAGCTACCTCTTTGGGAGAATCAGCAGTTCAAAAGAAGCCTGCTCATCATCGTTCAATATGTTCCCACTTACTGTACTAAGACATTTTTTATAGCTATATGACCGTGTGCATATATCCTCTGAATAAAGATCTTCATAGATTTTGGTCTTATGCCCCTGATTATCTACAATAGCATCAAACACTTTTTTTGAATCTTTTTGTGTAATGTGCCAATAGCCTGCCAGTGTTTTCCACATATTCATGGGGAATATGCACAATATAAACCATGCCTAGGCACGGTATATATGAGCTTACAATGGGGTCTGATGCTAAGATCTGCTTTCTGTGAAACATGGAAAGAAGCTACTACAAGAAACCAGCTTTAAAATAGTGGATGGGGCATTTAAGGTGTTGCGGCTGTTAAAGAAGAGAGTTGGCATTACTAGGTTTAATTGCTATATACCCTTATTTAGCTCTCCTGCCTTATCTGTAATATTTCATAATATGGGCAGAAGACATGAACTAAGTCATTTCTCAAGACTTAGAGATTTTTATTATGTATGGTGACCGGCTATGCTTTTGTTGAGCTACAAGAAATGTTTGGCTTGAAAAGAGTGACAGTTTTTAAATATCTTCAGATTAGAGACTTCATTAATTAGTGGAATAAGAAAAAAGTCTTGCTTACAAAATTCCCCATCATCAAAGTCGTAGACTGTGGAGTCATAATTGGTCATATTTATAGTCTATTAATTCAGGCCCTGCCAGGCGATTTAGAGCTCCGGAATCCTAAGTAAGAAGGAAGGATGGGTCTGGAAGGGCTGGTACTCCAGGGCTTTTTGATATCCACAAAAAGACACTCCTAACTGCAGGACTACAAAGCCAGCACTTTAAAATGTAATTTGATTTATATTATACCCTGGGTAAGCTATTTAGATGGAGCAAGAGCCATGACTCCAAATGTCATAGGTGCGGAATAGAACAAGCAGAAATTGTGCATATGTTTTATACATGCACAAGTCTAAACAGCCATATTCAAGAAGTGGGGAGTTTTATCAGGATGGTTCTTAAGAAACAGTTTAATATTAGTAATTACCCCCCAAGTGATGCTGCTAGGATTTAGTGAATACTGTAGGATTTTCAGAAGATGAAACTTAACTGATCTTTGTGACAACAGAAGTAATCCACATGTGCATAGCCTTGGGATGGATAAACCCTGACCCTCCAATTTTCTCAGAATGGAGGACATGGTATTTAGCCATATAGAAAAGGGCTTATACAAGAGCAAGGGTCAGAAAGCAGGATTACAGGAAGATCTAACCTAGTCCCCATTAAATGATTGGATTGAGTGTTTTAATTAGGGGCCCTATATCAAGGATAGGGTATGACGTAGGGATCTTACATCAATAAAGAACTTCATGGTATGTTTTAAGCTGTGATAAGAAATGTGCTTATGCTTTAGGCAGCAGAGTTATTGCTCTGATCCATTATGTATATTTTGAGATATTGCATGTATTCCATTTACCACTTGGGATATCCTATGCGTTCATTAGTCTTTGTGTATTTATCCCATGGGTGGCGTAAAGAGTCATTGCACTTCAGTAGTCTTTTGGGTGGAATTTTATTCTGTCACTTTGTACTGTACACTTAGAACATTCTGACATTAAAACCGTGGAAAATGGAGTAATTGTACTGATGACATTTTAGATGGCCATTTTGCAGTTTTTTTAAGTATCCTGCTGTCATCAGTAGGTGGAATATGATTATGTATCAACTCCTGAATTTATAAAACTCAATAAAAATATATTTTTTTAAAACACTAACAAATGTTGCATTTATGTAACTTCTATGAAATATTAATAACGTAAATTGTATTTACTATCACTTCTCGCTGTTGATCCTTTTTTGCAGACTAGCCAGTGAAATACAAAATGATTTTCTCATGATGACAGTTAGCTTTGGCTCTCTCTCTTTAGAAACATAATATGAAGACTAGATCTGTTATATATTGGGAATTTATTATTTTCAGTAGGTTGCTCGAAAATTGTGGGTTGATGACTAATTTCCACTTTTGTGATATCAGTGAAATGCACAATTACTCAACGATGTACAATAACTGTCACCTGCAGAATGGCATAATAGACTGTCTACTAAATTAGCATCTGTCCACCTTCACCTACCTGGCCCAGGTCTCAGGGACTTCATAGAAGAAGAAAAACTTCATGGGAGTAATAGAATATTGGGCACTGTCATTGGGCCCTGCCATCAACACATCATCTCTTCCTGCAATCCTAGGTCCCTCGGGGGTAAAGTTACATACATTTTATTTGTGTTATCTACTAAGGGTGTCATTTGGAGTTTGGGTGATGGGACACTCAGACCCAAACGTGACGGATATTCTGTACTCCATAATACAAGTTGCATAGGATATAATGTACTTGCAATACGGCAAATAGGATATCCGTCACGCTTGAGATGGAAGATTGAATTCACCAAATTCTAAAGGGGATATTCTCAAGGACTTATCGCAGAGTTAGCGGCACTTTACCTCAACCAAAGTGGTGATAAATAAATCGCCCTGTTCACAAGCTGGTGCTAACCACCTATATCACCAGTTTACCTGCAATAGCAGCCGCAAAAAACATTGCCACAGATGACACCAGCAACTAACTCTAATTAGATGCAGAGTAGGTGTTCTCGTGCAAAAAGCCGCAACAACACCACTTCGCAACATTCTCAGCGGCCAGCCAGATCGGCGATAAGATCACAAAGCATGTGATTAGGCATTTAGCAGCAGGGATTTAACACCTGCTCCTACCTGGTGTTAAGTCGGATGACAACCTGCACCCTCAAAGGGAGCCCAGCCCAGAGCCACACCTGAAGAACAACAGATGCCATGGAGCTACTAATCATGCAGCTCGGACACCCAAGAGGGCCACAACACCCACCTCCACCACACACAGCCCCGCCCATCCTGGGCCCTACCCCGGGCACCCCCCCACCTTGGACAAAGATACTTCACATCAACTTTATGAAATCATGAACAAAACAATTTGCCTTATGTCGCACAATTACAGCAATTGACATTCATGTGTGGTCAGAAAATGGAGAATCATTTATTCATCAATTCCAAACAAAATATTTAATTCAAATTTAACTCAAAACAACTATTTGGAAGAGTCATGGCGGATCTTCACTGGACAATCTGTAAGTCACTCTTGAAGTGTGTTATCTTTCTTATATTTGCATTTTGCACTTTCCCGAGGCCAGCTCCGTTTTCGTGCCCACTTTGGACATACCTCGCGCTAATCGCGGTCAGCGTTCTAGTCCCTGCACACCGTCATCATTCTAACTCTACTTAATTGGGTTCAGTTCTGGCATGCAGTGCTTTGGAAAAAGGCTTAGTTTGTTTTCCTGCTTATTTTACATTGTTTTAAAAAGTAGTGCTCTCTTTATAACGCTATTTGGGGAATTTGGAGGGAACATTTATACCTATATTGTGAACATTGTTTTTTAATGAAATTGCTCTGATTATTTTAAAAATAAAGCTTGGAGTGTGTTATGTTTCTTATATTTGCATTTTGCACTTTCCCGAGGCAAGCTCTGTTTTTGCGCCCATTTTCGACGTGCCTCGCGCTAATCGCGGTCAGTGTTCTAGTCGCTGCACGGCGTCATCATTCTTACTCTACTTAATGGCCTTTACTCTGATGTCACTGAGACTTGGTTGGATGTTTTTTCTAAACCCATTGTTGCCTTGGCCACTCCCCTGGCTATAAATTTCATCGGGCAGAACGCCCGGTCGGTAGGGGAGGTGGACTGGCAATTTCGCATAGGGCTAATTGGGCTCTACATAGTGAAATATCTAGTCTCTGGGGTGATTGTGAGGCCCGGGACTTCAGCATGTAGCTCTCTGACCACTTCACCCTAGGTGGTTCCCTCATATATCGTCCCCCTGGCCCGGTTGGCGCCTTCTGTAAATCTTGTGGGGATGCGGTGGCAGAGCGAGCATTGGTGATGTAAACCTCCACCTCGACCAACCCGAAGCGAGTGACTCTGCTGTCTTTCTTGACTCTCTTCACTTGGCTCAGCTTTCTCAATGGGTTAGCCATCCTACCCATCAAGGGGGCCACACCATAGATCCTATTTACACGAACTTTCCCATCCGGGTTGTCAAGCCCCTGCCTGTCTCCTTGTCGGACCACTTCCCTATATTTTTCTCCCTGGAAGTTACACGGCCCATATGGCCCACCCGCTGCCACCGTCGACCGACTTATAGCAAAATTGACCCTATCCAGTTTATTAGTTCCTTGGCTGCCTCCCGGGCCCTCTCTTCATGAAGACCTTGAGGGCAATGTGTCCAGATTTTCGGACTGGATTGGTGATTCGGTGTTTGCTCTATCCGCATCGCATCGGCCTAAGTTGACAAGAGAGTCCCCTTCCAAGCCCTGTTTTTCTCCTGAGTTGAAAGCCTTGAAACATGACTGCAAAGTATTGGGGATGGTGTGTCGCTCCAGTGGTTACTGTTCTAAAGCTAAATTCGCACTTAGAGTCTAACAAAAAAGCTATTATGCTGCCATTGTGGTACCTAGAGGCCGATACTACACTTCGCCTATCGACCTGGCGAACAATAATTCTAAATAAATTTTCGCGATCGTGCAAAGCTTTATTTCCCCCAGTGCTCAGGCCCACGTTGCGCCAGTTTTGGAGTCCTGGTGCAACATTCTCTCGGACAAAATATGCAGTATACAAGATACTTTTGCAGCCCCTACCAGGGTGGTTGCAGTCGCCCCATTGGGGGCACTGGCTGCCGGCCCTGCAAATTCGTTCTCCACTTTTACGCCAATAAATTTGTCCTGCTCGCTTGCAATCCTTAAGGCTTTGAAGTCAGGCTCTCCTAATGACGCTTGTTCTGCCAGACTCCTGGCTGCTGCAGACATCATCAATCTCGAAGTCAATTTAATGGTTAACGTGTCTCTTCGGGAGGCCGTAGTCCCGGTGTCTTGGAAGCAGGCACTAATTCCTCCTCTTCTTAAGAAGCCATCTCTTGACCCACTGCTACCCGGTAACTACCACCCTATCACGCTTTTGCCAAGTTTGGCTAAGGTTTGCGAGAAGGTGGTTACAAATCAACTTACCAATCATGTGGAGGCATCGGGTCTGTTGCACCCAGCACAATCTGGTTTCCGGCCTTCGTACAGCACAGAGTCGGCATTGCTAGAGGTGTTAGAGGCGATCCGGAAGTGCCTGTACGCCGGCGGGAGAGGAGCTCTGGTTATGCTGGATCTCTCTGCGGCATTCGACACAGTGCCCCACTCCTTGCTCCTTGATCGTCTCTCGGAGAGAGGCATATCAGGGTCAGTGCTGCGTTGGATCAGGTCTTTCCTGGAAGCAGGTCTGGCTTCCTCCGTTTGCCTCAATTGTCCCACAGGGGTCATCCCTTAGCCCCCTTCGTTTCAACATCTATGTTGCTCCACTGGTTTATCTAGCAGAATCATTAGGGGCTAAGGTGATGGCCTACGTTGACGACACTCAGCTTCTGTTCTCTTGGGATAGGGACGATGATTCAGTCCTTGCCGTGAAACACTGCCTGTCCTCTGTTTTTCACTGGCTTGCTCAGGCGCAGCTGAAGTGTAATGAAAGATAGTCTGAGGTTCTCTTATACGGTTCATTTCCCTCCAACTTCAGAGAGAGGCTGTGGCCCCCTGGCTACCCCCTGCCTGGCGCAGGGAGAAATGCTGCAAAAAATCTGGCCGTATGGTTGAACGAAAATTTGAACTTTTCAACACAGGTCAAGAAACTAGCTGGGACCTGTTTTGGCACATTGAATGCGTTGAGGAAGTTTCTCCATTTTCTTCCTAGACCTGCCAAAGAAACGGTGGTCTGTGCCCTGATCCTGGACGATGCTAACGCACTCTTTGTGGGTATCCCTGGCTACCTCCTAAAGAAACTGCAAGTAGTCCAAAACTCAGCTGCTAGAATCCTACTGGGTCTGTCTAATAGGTGTAGTGTGCGCGCCCACTTGCGCTCCCTGCACTGGCTCCCAGTGGAGTCTCGAATAAAATTTAAAATGCTGACCATTGCCCATAGGGCCCTCTATGGCTCAGGCCCTATATATCTACAGAAGAGATTTGCCCTTTATAGCCCAGGGAGACAGCTGCGTTCCTCCTCTCAATTACTGATGCAGACCCCTAGATTCAACCGTCATAGGCTTGGCGGGAGCTCTTTGGTTCGGAAAGCTGTCTTGGCCTGGAACGCACTGCCATTGGCATTGCGTGGCATCCAGGATCCTATGATCTTTAAGAAAAAATTAAAAACCCTTCTTTTCTAGTTACTGTTTAGCTTTAGCTTCCTTTTTCCACAGCACGTGCCGGGACACTCCTTGAGTAGCCGTGCGCGGTACAAATAAATATAACATAGCATAACATATCAGCCTCGAAGACAAAATTCAAGACAAGAAGGTGTGACATTTTACTTGGGGGTGAGTCCCAATTGACAGCTCCACCTCTGTGAGCCTGACATTGTGGTTGAGATAGTTGCTGGTAGACCTGTGCTCCTACGTGTCTTCAGCAATGTGAGTATGGTGTCCAACTTCTTGCCATGTGGATCAATGTGATCCATCAAAACAGGCTGTGTCCACACAGTTGAGTGTGAGTAGGTATGAGAAGAGATGTTCTGTTGTCACATGTGATGGGGGACACTACTTTGGGCCTGCTACTGAATTTGACTTTTTTACACACAGCTCTATTTAATACATGGATGTGGGGCTACATTGGGGGGGTTGCGAGATTGTTGTTCATGAGCAATGAGGCCACAGCTAGTTCACACCTTCACAGTCATCTAATTGGCCATGTGGGTCAGGCTCAAACATGCACATTGATGTAATTTCCCAGGGTGTACCTTTTTGTGCAATCGATGTCCATACTTTCATCCATACTTTTATACTTGATTGAACATAGACATGACACATCTGATTTGGAATGTTTTATTCACACTCTGTGGTGTGTCGGAGCTGGAGCAGTACATGGCCATGCAAACTACACATTACATGGTTGCCCACTGGAGGGCCAACCAGAGTCCTCTGGGGAATGATAAGTTAATCGGAAGAGGAATAGTTCAGTCCGCAGCCTGATTGCTGTGTCATTGGTAACCAGAGCAGATGTGGCAGTCCATGTCGGGGTCCTGGTGAATGTCGCAGAGTGTTTCGGGGGACAGTGGAAGATGTTGTTCCAGGGCATGATGCAGAGGGATGAACCAAGGAGGAACAGGCCATATGGCGTGAATGAATGCTACAACCTCTTTCGCACAGAGTCATTACCATCGACATCTTAGTCCTCTGATATGTCTTCTGTGTCAGGTGTGTCAGGTGTGTGTGGTGGTGTTATGGCTGCCTCGCTCGCTGTCTCTGGCACATCAGGGGGCAGAGGTGGTATGGCTGCCTCACTGGGTGCAACTGGCACATCAGGGGGTGGAGGTGGTATGGCTGCCTCACTGGGTGCCACTGGCACATCAGGGGGCGGAGGTGTGTGTGTCAAAGTTCCTGCAGCAGTCATCTGGGACAGGCTCTGTGGCAGCAATGGCAAGATGAGGTTCTGCAGGACATGGAAGATTCCAGGTACATCTCACTGGTGTACATCCGTGGCAGCCATCCTTCCAGCCTGCATCCGCTCCATTTTCTCCATTGTCCTCCGCATGTGTCCCACCTCCCGGCTGACATCG
Source organism: Triturus cristatus (assembly GCF_964204655.1). Lineage (NCBI taxonomy): Eukaryota > Metazoa > Chordata > Amphibia > Caudata > Salamandridae > Triturus > Triturus cristatus. Next base: position 456,790,020 of record NC_140586.1, on the reverse strand, counting down.
CTGGAGCTTGTCTGACTAGACAGTTCTTGTATCCGAGTAATGGCTCCAGCGAGGTCAGCCAAGGTGTGTTGTAGAGCATGGTACAGACTGTGGGTGTCCGTTAGGGACAGTAAGTGGTCCCTGATGGGACTCATACACCCACATATGGCATCAAGTTTGGATGCCATGAGGTCAAAACCCACCCACACCTGTTCAGCCAGCCCCCTCTGGCAGTCTAACACACGGCGTTGGAATGCCAGATGTTTTTTCGCGAGGTGCTGGGAGCCAGCCGTGGTGGTGGGTGCTTCCTGCAGTGTGGGCTGTGCAGGGGGTGGGGTCACCTCGATGCAGCTGGGCGGCCCTGCTCCTGGAGGTGGGGTGTGGAGGTCGTCCACGAGCCATTGGACGGTGTAGGGGCAGATGGCCAGGTTGTCCTCATCATCATCACTGAAGAGCTGTCTGGCCTGCTCTGCAGGAGGTGTTGATTGTCCCTCTGCAATGTAAATGGGAGGTGCAGGTTAACAGTGTGTTCCATGTATGTTGACGCATTGTACATGTTTACATTCAGACTGCATGACAATGTACATTGTGACTGTTTTGGTGGAGCTGGCTATTTGATGGGAGACAGTGGACATTTCAACTACATGACGGATGTGAGGTTGTACTCGTACATTATCATCTCAGAGTTTCCTGCTATGGCAGATGTTATTTGCCACTTTGTACGCACAAGCTGCACCAGTTGTGTCCTCTGTTCTGTAGTGAAAGTGTTGCACTTTGTACCACATTGTCGAAAATGTTGATGTGCTGTGATTGCTATGTGTGTGTGCTGCATTATGGAAGAGTCGCCCCTGCAGCCTGATTTAGCAGCCCCTTATCCCTTTGAGGCAGTGTGCCTTTGACTTGTGTGCTTTTACGGTGCTGAGATGTTGTTGACTTGGGTCATTTGTGCTCTTGACGGTTTGTGTACTCTTGTGCATTGTTTGTCTGCAGATGTGTTGTTGACGTCAGGGGTTGAATGTGCACGTGGATGTGTCAGAGTGTGACCTGCTCCTTTGAGGATGTGATCCACACTGAGCCACCTCAGTGTTGTGTCGTGCACCATGTCATGTATTTTGACTGCAGCCATGCTATTGGTCATGCAGTGTCACTTGCATTGTCAGTGTGGCTCACAGAGCCACTGCTTTGTTGGATTTGGCACATGTGCAAGGGTAGGTTGTAAGATTGGTGATAGGGAGGGGGTCCCCTTTGTGCACATAGTGGACGGGGACCTACATGGTGTTTCTATGTGTGCTGCAGTGTGCCATGGGTATTAGGGACATGTTCCACAATCATTGTGGGTGTGCAGTGTGCTACACATAATTGTGCATGTGTGACATTGTGCCCATCTCCCCTGTTCTCCAAGTCCCTGGTCGTTACTCACCCTGTTGCTGTTCGGTCAGGTCATATCGAGCTGTGTCCGGACTACCAACTCCTTGCACCGTCTCCATACTGATGACTGTGGCCACCATTTCCTCTAGCTCATCCAGCTCCTCCTGTGGTGCAGGACTCCCACCTCCAGTCGCCGTTGCTGCCTTACTGTTGGCAGCGAGTTTCTCCTTGGTTTTGCTATTCACATCATACCAGTGCCTCTTGACCTCCTCCACTGACCTCCTCGACACTCCGACTGCATTCACGTTGTTCACGATGGACTGCCATATTTCCATTTGTGTTGCCAATGACACAGTGGAGGTGACGAACAGTTGTTGGTAGTGTTCTATCACCTCCGTGACGATGATTCGGTTTTCCTGTGGACTGAACCCATTCTTCCTCTTCCTCTTCTCCTTGCCTTTACTCGACCACGGGGTTCCTGGCTGGTCCTCCATGGGGCTTGTGGGGTTCGAGTTGTCCTCTGCACTTGGTCCGGGGGCATCCATGTTGCTACAGAGTTTTTTTTGCTTTGGGTGTGTTTTTTTGTTGCTTTTATAGTGCACTTTCCCGCATGACGCGTGGGAATTGCAGGCCTGTCGCTGGTTGTCGCTGATTTTTGTATCACGATTTGGGGCATCGCAACTTTTTTCACATTCGTGTTTCGCATTTTTTCGGCCTCGCGTTGAGTTTATCATGGTCATTTGGCTCGTTATCGTGAGACTATCGTATGGTGCCGCTGGGTTGAGAATACAACGTTAACACAATGTTATTTTCCCACAACAGACTGCGATATGCAAAGTTGCGTTAAGCTAATTTTGCGATGATTATCACACGTTCTTGAGACTATCCCCCCAAATTAGGCATTAACTGGCACATGCATCAACAATGCCATTTGCGATTCCTGAATAGCGAAAAATAAGGATTCGCTAATAAGGAATAGCAAAAGGCTATGCATGTAGAAATTGCTTACAAAATAGCGATTTCTAAACATTCCTTAATTGCTACTCGCAAATTGCGAGTCGCAATTAAGGAATACCTCCCCATTGAATCCTATGGGCGTAGAGGCCCATAGGAATGAATGGGAGGACTTTCTCAATTTGCTAATCTCAATTAGAGAATCGCAAATTGCTCATGCTATTTCAAGGGTGCCAGGGCGTCAAAAAGGACACCCTGTTGCACCCCTAAAATCTGCATATGAATACATCTTGCACACACACATGCCCCAAGGGCATGTGTGTGTGTGTAAAATGGAACTTTGAAAAATGCACTTTAGTGCATTTTTCAAAGTTTTTGCAAATTACCATGAAGTTCAACTCCATGGTAATTTGCTCCCCCTATTAGCGAAATCGCTAATTTTTAAACTTTCATGCATTGCATTTAAGGAATCTCAATTTGGGATTCCTTAAATGCAATCGCAATTTAAGGAATCGCTATTTAGAGATTCCTTAAATAGCGATTTTTGCATTTGGGATGATGCATCCCAAATGCAAAAATACCGATCACAAAGGGGCAGATTCTGCTAATCTGACCGTTTGCGAGCAGGTTTCTCGTTGATGCATGTGGCCCTAAGTCTTTTGTACAAAAAAGAGTTAAAAGCTCCAAAGCAGATCCTCACATATCCTCAAGTCTGAAGGGAATTTCTGTGCATGTGAGGGTCGATGTCAGCGTGAACCTTCAGCCGAGTGTATGGGATGTGCTCTGTTCTCCTGTAACGTGAGTAGGGAGAACCGTGCTCAGGGTTTGGTATGGAATAAAACCATCAGCTTAATTAAGTCAAGGGAATCTTTAATTGTCATTATAACTCATTGCCAGCTCCCAGATACCCCCAGGGCGCAGTGCTGTATAATTGATAGATTGATTGATGAAGCTGATATCTAGCATGCTCCTCGTTACACAAGCTGGAACTTGGTAAAGTACACTTTCGAAAGACTGCATGCAGCTGTGTATATGAGCTTAAGCAAGCCCTGAGAGAGTGACATTCTTACCCATTACATTGTCTTTCAGGATGGGGCTGAGGGCAATTATTGAGGTGGGTGGGTGTAGTATCTACTCTATCCACACTTGTACGCCCCTCACAACTGGGTGTGGGTGATTCCTAATGACCACAGCTTTAACCTCTAGCAGTGGCGGCCGGCTCAGGTAGGCCTGGTGCTGCGGGGCAAGACACGGCAGGGGGAGAGTCGACAGAATATGCATTATTTAATTATACCTATTCTGTTGTCTGTCAACTTCCAGCCCCTCCCACCCTGCCCCCTCGTCTCACCGCATTTTCCTGTGCCGGCCGGCGCTGACTACCAGCTGTGCCAACAAGTGTTCGTAGTCAGAGGAATACAATCACTGACATCAATACTCTGAGCAGTTCTAGGGGCAGCTAGTGGTTCCATGGTGACCTCCTCTGTCCTACACAACCTCACACAATCATGCAAACTGTCCCCCGCCTTCCAACCAAGGTGCCTTACCATTGTGAGTTTCTGTAAAGGCGGCATGGTTTGTATGGGTGCTGTCACCTCCAGATCGCAGACTGCTGCTCAGTTGAATACTTTAAAGGTAACGAGTGATGCAGAGAAGTAGTCACATATATGAAATACGATGATATTTCTTCATCCACAAGTAGATTCCAGTGTGGTAATTTCTTGTGCGCTGGAGATGGGTGACATGAGTTTGCCCTCAGTGACTATGGTTTACTTGATAAAAATCAGGGGAAATGTGAATACATCTTTGAGGAACACAAGGCCTCAAAGCTACTTTAAACAGTTATGTGTGCACGGCCTGGAAAACTACCTAGTCACTCATCTTATAATTATTAATTCATTTTAATGAAAACTTTTTTGCCCCATGACTACTGCCAGTTTGGAGAGAGTTGACATGCAAATTAGATTGGCCTCCATTACTTATTTATCCATTGCATTTAGAGTGAATAATAGGAGTACTTTGCGCTTATGTTGCTCGTTACTAAATAGGATGTTCAGGGAAAATGCCGCTAGCAAGCCACAATTAAACAGGGTACCATGAGCCAATGATTTTAATTCTGTTTTCTAAATGTGCAACTCCAAAGCAGAGCCTCATCAATGATACAAAAGCTGCTTCTTTCGCAGAAAATCAGTTTTGCGATCTGGCGAATGTTAAAAATGTTTGCTCCTGCAGGAAAAGCCTCCTTCTACCTCAAGGGGTTAAGAACTGAACCAGATACGTAATTGACTGGCTCGTGTACTGACAGGCTTTGATATCCTCCTCATTTTTGTGTCCAGGGCACAAGACTGACGTTCCTTTATACCTTTGGAATTCTTCAGCGGGTGGAAAGTGCTCGGTAATGACTGAAATTAACCCGAGGCTTTATCCTTCTAGTTTTCCTTCCTGAAACTTAATTGAAGTTTTGGTTCTAAGTAGAATTTTATGCAAATACGAGAGTTCTCATATGAAAATAAGTAAAATCTAAAAAATGTGTGTGTTCCTATATATATTTATATATATATATATATATATATATATATATATATATATATATATATATATATATATATATATATATATATATATATATATATATATATATATATATATATATATATATATATATATATATATATATATATATATATATACTAGAAACGTCCTGTTCCACCAAAGTAAAAGGTGGAAAACGCAGGCACGGACCTCCCCACTCCGTATTAAGGAAAATAACGGACTCTCACTCCAGAATTGCAAATGATGCTGTGCAATTTATTGTAGCATGACTAAATGCTAGGACCAGTGTCCTCCATGACCCGTTTCGCTCCTCGTGGGAGCTTGATCACATGATATATATATATTGGTTTTTTTTGCAAGGGCGTCCGTTGCATTTTTTGGATTTTTAAATGGAACGTTTCCTTTAAGATGGACTGCAGTGAAGCTTACGAGGGAAAATAAATTGAGTGGAATTGCACCTTTAAATGGTTGGTCTGGCGATACCAGGCATGGTTATCTGACATTGTGTCAGAGGTGTTATCTGTTGAAGACGAAATGAGTAAGAGCAGGTCCAAACAGAAAAGCAATTGTTACTTGACTTCTGTCTGTTTATTTGGGTTAGTATGAATTATTTCTCATGGTTTGTAAACATTATTTGCACACAGTGTTTACAAGAGGCAGCTCTTACAACGTATCTACAGATTTGTTACTAGTTAGAAGCACGTAGAATGTTCCACTTTTTCTTAACGTTGTTTAGAAAGAAAGTTTGATATCCGCAAGATGTCAAACTCTTCGGCAAAAAAAAAGTAAAAACTAACCTTGTTTTCACCCTCAGGGATACAAATGAAGCATCACTCTCTTGAAATCCAATGAGGCCACTTGACAAAGCTAAAAAGTAAGTGGAACTCGTGCTTGGAAAAAAATGAAACATTTTATGGCTAAATTATGCACAAACCACAAAGGTGCAGCCACCAAAATCAAAAATATACTACTTGCATATCAGTAATGTTCATTATTACAGTGCTTTTACCTCACCCCACAGTTTAAGCTACGAGGTTTGTTTATCTTCACCAAGGCCTCATGTGACTGCATTGAATCATTTTATAAACCCCAGTCTCCGTTCCTTAATCCTCAAAGAGCACCTCCTCCCTATTCAAGAAAGGCCTATTGGGAGAGGTACCTCCAAAGATGCCCTGCCAGCACCAAGCCTGCCTGCTGTCAATGGCAAAGCACATGGGAGAACATGGGAGTGAAGATTAAGTAAAGGAAGGTGGCTAGGAAACGTAATCGGAACAATGAAGTTCATATCATCAGGGTTGATTTAGTCAATTGGGAGAGGATGTGGTCTGACGGCTAGAGCGGCTGACTTTGGTGCTGGAAACCAAGGTTCGAGCCTCGGGGTCACGTCCACATCCTGTGATTCTGGGGTAATCCCTAAGGGCCATATTCACAAGGAGTTATCGTCAAATTAGCGGCACTTTATCGCAGCCAAAGTCGTGATAAATTTACCACCCCATTCAAAAGCTGGTGCTAACAGCCCACATCACCAGTTTACCCTTGATAGCAGCTGCAAAAAACATTGCCACAGAGGACCCCCGCAACTATCGCTAATGAGATGCAGAGTGGTCTTTCCCGTGCCAAAACCCGCAACTACACCACTCCTCAACATTTGTAACGACCAGACAGATCTGCGATAAGAACACAAAAACAGCAATAAGGCGCGTTAGCACCAAGAAATCTACACCTGCTCTGACCTGGTGTTAAGTCGAACGGCAGCCTACACCACAAAAGGGAGACCAGCCCAGGGCCACATCGGAAGGGCAACAAATGCCATGGAGCAACTCATCATGCGGCCCGGACACCCAAGAGGGCCACAACACCCACCGACACCACACCCAGACCTGCAACACCCCCCCCCCCAGGACCACCCCCAACCCCGGAATAAGAAATTGCACACCAACACCACGAATACCAATACAAACATTTTGCCCGATGTTGCACAAGCAGGAAAATCAACAGATCTGCGTGGCCAGAAAATGGAGACACAGTCAAACAGCAATGCAATCAACCAACACAAAACACCATACAAACAAAAGCCGAGGCAACCCTTAGGATGAGTCCTAGTGGCCCCTCACTGGACAGTCCTTAGCACACAGCCTGGAAGACCAAACCCAAGAGAAGAAGGTGTGCCATAAGTCTACGAAATGAAAGAGAGGGAGAGAGCGAGGGAGAGAGACAGAGTGAGATTGCAAAAGCAGCGCAAGGCCTCTCGGCCATCTGGCTCCACATGCCAACATACATGTGTGTGTGTATTGCCATCCGTACACCATGAGCCCAAGGCCATGTCCCAATCTGAGCGCCAAAGCCACATCACATTCCGAAAACGCAAGTAGTAGTCAGACAAAAATCCAGGATGAAAGCTCCATTGTACCAATGCAGAAGGAGGGAGGACACCTGCACCTCTGACCTTGGACTAGAACACGCCTGGAATACCCTGAGAGAGATGCCATGGCAGACGGGGACGACTCCCACACCACGCATTACGCAAATGAACTATCCAACTCATCCACAACCCCACACACAGAAGCCCCTGGCTGTGGTACCCCCGAATGGGATGTCCTTGACACACACGGAAACAGAAAGCCACTCTCCCCAATGTTGCACACACATTCGAATCATTGCTCAGAGCTGTGGCATATCCTCCACACAACTGCTGTAGTTCAGAAGAGTGCCGGTTCCACGAGACGCACCAACGCAATGGCAGGCCACACCGGGCACATGCACAACCCCCTTCACGTGGAACAGTAACATGAACGTATGCTGCATTTACTGGGCCCACTGCCACTGGCAGTGCTGCGGATCAGTTACTGGCACAGCTTCGGCATTGCCTACGTCACATGCGCCCAGCCCTGGTTCCACTGCCGAACATTCACATTCGAGTGTCCCATGGATGTCTGCCTATCCAACACAACTGTTGATGAATTGGACTATGACCTGTGTCTGCGCCCCCTGTTGGATCACGATCAGGAGTGTAACCGAGACAGCCGTACATGGGATGCCCTGACATACTGCGTATGTATTGGTAGTTGTGCTTGGGAGATTGCACAATTCCTTGTGTGCACTGACCACTTCGAAGCACTCCCCTATTGGGCTGTGTTGCGGATCAGTGAAACGGCGTGGGCTGAGCCCACCTGCCCGGACCACGTAATGGATTGGCTCACCCTGGTGTTCCTTGAACACAACAACAGCGTACTATTGGAACACATTGCACATGAAGCTGCACGAGCATACATGGACGAGAAACTACATTCCTGCAGCCATATCCGATTGCCACCCACAGCACATGTCCCAACAACCTGTTGCATCGTGGGGAATGCCCACATATCCCACAACAGAGGACACGTCTGCCTTCGTCCGGGCTCTGGATGTTTGTGCGTGAAACAACACGTGTGTACACACACATGTGCGAGGTGATGCAGGACCATGACCAGTGCAACACAGCGTTGTTTGGTAACATTGCCAATTCAAACACACTGCTGGGGGAGAACACACACATGGCAATGTAGCATGACATGTGAACCTGACGGACCCTCACACATGATCACCAACAGCAGAGCAGACAATCGGTGCACTCCAGAGGTAGAGCAATATGCAGATCCCATGGGCAGTGAGTCGTGCCCCCTCACACGGGGCAATGGGCAGATGCAAAAAAAAAACATGACTCGTTCAGCACGGCACTGTGGGCTAAGAGCATTGCCATCCATGATGAATGTTGCCCATTTTAGCCCCAACATATCGTGAACCTCGAAATGTACCCATTCTGCGTGTAAGTGTCTCAAGCATGTCCCTGCCTGTTGTGGTCATTGCTTTGTCCGTACTGACATGCACATGCCAATAAAGTCAATGCAACTCCTCTGGTGTCTAACTGTGAGATGTGTTGTTTGGAACGTCCACTCGTGTGCCACAATGATCATCGTCCCTACACAGGTAGGAACTGACTGACGCATGTGCAATGGGGGGGTGTCCCTTTGGCAAGCTCCACCTCTGTGAGCCAGACAGTGTTATTGGATAGGTGCTGGATGACATGTGCACTTACGTGACTACAGCAATGTGAGTATGGTGTCCAACCTCTGATCTTGTGGAGCAATGTCATATATCACAACAGAATGTGTACACACAGATGTGTGTGAGTAGGTATGTGATGTGAATTTCTGGTGTCACATATGGTTTAGGACACCACTCAAGGCCTGCTTTCGTTTGGGTCAGTCCTACACACAGCCCTATTCAATACATGGACGTGTGCCTACGTTGGGGGCTGTGAGATTGTTGTTGATGTGCAATGGGAACACAGCTAGTACTCACCTTCACAGTCATCCAATTGGCCATGTGTCTCAGGGATACACATGCGTATAGATGTCAGTTAGCAGGGTGTACCTTCATGTGCAATCATTGTCCCTACTTCCAGCCATGCTTCCATACATGAGTGAACATAGTGATGACACATCTGTGTGATTCAGATTGTTTTATTCACATTCAGGTGATTGCGGGAACTGGGGCTGTACACGGCCATCCAAGCCCACATCATATGAAAGCCCAGTGGTGGGCCAACCAGAGTCCTTTGGGGATTGCACAGTGATTAGGAAAAGGGAGTGTGCAGTCCGCAGCAGGATTGCTGTGTAATTGTCCAGCGGTGACAAAATGGCAGTCCGTGTCAGGGTCCGGGTGAATGTCGCTGAGTGTTCCGGGGGTCAGTAGGAGGTATTTCCCAGGGAATGATGCATAGGTCATGACCAGGCAGGGGCAGGCCATATGGCTGTGATAGATGCTACTGCCTCCTTCCTCACACAGTAGTTCACATTCCCTACTCACTCCCCTGATACAGGTTCTGTGTCCGGTGTGTCCGGTGTGTCAGGTGTGTAAGGCGGGGTGATAGCTGCATCACTGTGTGCCACGGACACATCAGACTGCGCAGATGCTGGGGCAGCATCACTGTGTGCCACAGACACATCAGGGGTCAGAGCTGTGTGTGTTGATGTTCCCGCTGCAGTCATCTGGGAAAGGCTCAGTGGCAGCAATGGCAAGATGAAGTACTGCAGGGCATTGAAGTTCCCAGCAACTACTCGCTGGTGTCCAGCCGTAGCAGACATCCTTCCAGCATGCATCTGCTCCATGGTCTCCTTTGACCTCCGCAGCTGTGCCATCTATGTGCTGTCATCGCTGGTGCCTGTATGACCAGACAGTTCTTGTATTCAATTCATGACACCAGCGAGGTGAGCCAAGGTCTGTGACGGAGCATGGTGCGTACAGGGGGTGTCCAATAGGGACTGCTCGTGGTCCCTGATGGGACTCAGACACCCATGTATGGCATCGAGTTTGGCTGCCACGAGCTCGAAACCCACCCGCAGCTGATCAGCCAACTCCACCTGGCAACCCAACACATGCTGTTGGAATTCCATGTATTGATTGGTCGGGGGGTCCTGGGAGACAGCTGTGGTGGTGTGTGTTTCCTGCTATGGGGTCTTTGCAGGTGGTAGGGTCACCTCGAAGCAGCTGGTCTGCCTTGCTCCTGGGGGTGGGCCGCTGAGGCTGTCCATTATCTGTTGGAGGGTGTCATGACATATGTGCAGGTTGTCCTCCTCCTCATAACTGATGGGAGGTGTGGTTTGCTCTGCAGGAGGTGTTGCTTGTCCCTCTACAATATAAAGGGGAGATGCAGGTTAACAGACTTTCACATGTATGCTGCAGATTTTCAGATGTTTACATTCAGACTGCATGCTAAAGTACATTATGAATGTTTTAGGGGAGCTGGCTATTTAATGGCAGTGAATGTGTTTTTCGACTAAATGACGGATGTGTGGTAGTACCCGTACATTGTCATCACACAATGTCAGCCAATGCCAAATGTGAGTGGCCAGTCACTACACACGAGCGTAACCTGTTGTGAGCTCTGTCCTGTGGTGCTGGTGTTGCACTTTGTGCCACATTGGCATTATTGCTGATGTTCTGTGATTGCTATGTGTGTGTGCTGCATTGTGATGGAGTTGCCCCTGCAGCTCTGATTACTTGTAGCCTTCTCCCTTTGAGGCGGGGTGCCTTTGAATTGTGTACTTTTCGGGGCCTGATTTGCTTTGTACTTGGGTCATATGTGCTCTCGGACCGATTTTGTGGCCTGCTGCATTGTTCGTCTGCTGCGTGTTTTGTAGGGCATGGGTTGTGGGTACACGTGGACATATCAGAGTGTGACCTGCTCCTTTGCGGATGTGATCAGCACTGAGCTACCTCCATGTCGATTTGTGGGCCATGTCATTTGTTTTGGCAGCTGCAATGCTGTCGGACATGCAGTGTTACTTGCATACTCAGTGTGGGTCACAGAGCCGCTGCTTTGCTGTATTCATCACATTTGCATGGGTAGGGTGTGATATTGGTGATAGGGGGTCCCTTTGTGCACTTTGTGGAAGGGGGCCTACTTGGCATTTCTATGTATGCTGCAGTGTGCCATGCCAATCAGGGACATGTTCCACGGTCATTGTGGGTGTGCAGTGTGCTACGCATACTTGTGCATGAGTGCCGTCGTGCCCATCTCCCCCCGCCCCCACCCGTCCCTGGTGGTTACTCACCCTGTTGGGTCAGGTCGTATTGTGCTGTGTCCAGGCCCCCCAATCCTGCTTCCGTCTCCTCACTGCTGACTGTGGCCACCATTTGCTCCAGCTCATCCAGCTCCTCCTGTGTCACTGGCAGCCCACCTCCAGTCGTCATTGCTGCCTCCCTGTTGGCGGCGAGTTTATGTTTGGTCTGCCTTTTCAGATCATAGCAGCCCCTCTTGACCTCCTCCAGTGACCTCCACAACACTCCGACTGCATTTACGTTGCTGACGATGGCCTGCTATATTTTGGTTTGGGTTGCCATTGCCGAAGTGGAGGTGCCAAACAGTTGTTGATGGTGTTGGGTCACCTCCGTGACGATGGTCCGGTCTTCCTGCGGACTGAACCCCTTCTTCCTCTTCCTCTTGTCCTTGTCCTTCCCCGAAGGCGGAGTTCCTGGCTGGTCCTCCGTGGGGCTTGTGGTGTTCGGCTTGTCCTCTGCACTCGGTCCGGGTGTATCCATGTTGCTACACAGTTTGAATTGTTTTTTGGCTTTTTTTTGTTGCTTTTATAGTGCATTTTCCCACCAGACACGTGGGATTTGCAGGCCTGTGGCTGGTCTTCGCTGATTTGTGTACCGTGATTGGCCTCATCGCATGTTTTTTGGCGTTCGTGTATAGCGTTTTTGCGGCGTGGCATTGATTTTGAGGTGGACATTTGCATGTTATCTGGTGTCTATCGCATGGTACCGCTGTGTTGTGAATTCCTCGTTGAGACAGGGTTATTTTCCCGCGATGGGCTGCGGTATGGAAAGTTGCATTACGCTACTCATGCATAGTTATTACGCGTTCTTGTGAATATACCCCTAAATCTCCCCGTGCCTACCAAAAAAAATGAATGTGTTCTTGTGTAACGTAAAAAAAATTAATGTGTCCTTGTGGAACGTAACCGGTGCTCATGTAAAGCGCTCCACTACCTTCGGGTTGAGTTCGCACTGTATAAATCTGCAACAAAAAAAAGTGCAATCAGGCTGATCTGACAGGTCAGTATGTGGGCTGTTTGAGGGCATGTTTTATACATTGCTGGGACAGCTTACTGTTGATTTCCCTGATATTAAAACAATATTAAATCCATACAATCTTCGGTACCTTGCAAAACACTCATACATCCTGACTCCACAAGTTCAAAAGTGCCTCAATTTCCAAACATGGACATCATTTTTAAATACTTAATTCACGAATGGGGGTCACGTTTATTTTGGTGCCTCACCCTATTTTCTATCCCAGTCTGTCCCTGCATAACATAGAATATAGACTATCTAATACATTTTTAAAAAGGAAGCACTTACCAGAAAACCAACCTTGAGCAATGGATCCCCTCTACTCTCTAAACAGACTCCAGGCTGTTCCTCAGTACTTAAAGAGTTATGCTGATTTCTTTAAAGTTAGACACAAAAACCCAGTGCATTAATTTCCTTAAAAACACACTCATGATACTTCCTGGAAGAGGAAATGTACAGAGGAAAATCTTAGTGAAGCAAGCCACTGCTGAACTTTAGGTTAAAAACGTGCACATCCTCCAGCCAGACATCACAGCTTCATTACCATTGTTGATGAGAAAGGACCCAGGGTTTCTCAACCCTTGATAAGTTTTAAATAATTTTTGTGTCTCATCAATGGCATGCCCTATTGGCCGCTCTATGCCCATACGGTTCTTTGATCATATTTACATTTGTTTACATTTTTATTAATTATTTAACTTTGGCCTTCAGGATTGTGATATATGGATAGGCAGACCCATAAAACAGAGCGACCTTTGAAGGTATTAAATCTTTGAGGCCTTTCACTGGATTGGGAACACATGCTGGGGAAGGCTGGGGCTATGGGCATTCATAATTAAAAGATTGATTCAATCTAGTCATGTGGTGCCTGGGTAAAGTTGGACTTACCTCATATTGGCTAATTGATATGGATATCTGTAAAGTGTACAAATACCCTGGAATAGGGACCGGTAGGCAGCCTATGATACTGATCAACCAAGCATGACTAATATAATAGAGTTTTGCTCACACAGAGCGAGCATCTAACTTACACCTAAACTGATCCTCCAACAACCTGAGTGAAATGATTAGTGAGTAGTCCCAATCGCAGAATAAGCCAATAGATGTGTATAGGCTGTTTGTGCATGGAATGTGTTTTATAAGGAGAAAAGTTGAAAATACAAGAAATAATACAGAGAATGTTGAAATTACACAGGTAAAGTTACTGAAATAGACACAAAGCAGCCTCTTCAATATCATTAGTTTCGTGTTTATTTACTCAGAAGGATATACTGTACATAGTTGCATGAATTTACTGCTAATTTCTTAGCATAGTATGTATCCTCACACTATTTCTTTTTTGTACAAATTGTGCCTCATCCATTTTGGACGTGAGGATGCATTTTGAATCATAAAATATAGTGTAAAAGTGTTCAATACATGAGCAACAGCTGCTCATGCCCTGTCCTCTCATACTATTCCAATGCTCCTGCCCTAGGATTATTACCCAAACCATGTGCCAATTACATGACACAGCATAATGTTGTAATCTCTGGTATTTTGCTTTTTGCTGATAACTGGAAAGCGAACTTGCAGAATATATGCAATATTATGCAGGTATAAAAGGAACTTCACCTGGACATACCCTTAATGTATTAAAAACTGCATATCAAACATACAAAGATAGGAGGAATGCTTGTAAACAGTCTTAGCATTGGCAAGCTCTCTGATTAGCATTCAAACCCACCGTTTTTCCTCCTGCTGTACCACTCTACTCAGAAGACCGCCAAGTGCAAATCAAGACTGACCCTGCACTCCATGGGAACAGTCCATGGGAACAGTCCATCGCAAAAGGCCAGGTGGTGTACCCTTTAGAGGAGACCACAGGCTAAATAAGGCTATGGAAGAATGTGGTAAATCTGCCTGATTAGTGCTGCATTCTTGGGGCTTTTTGGTGACATGGGAATATACTCCAGGAAAAAGGCGAAGCAATGGAGAATTATCTTTGGGAATCAGTGCAGTATAACATGTTTTCCTGGTTATTCTCCATTTAATAAGGGAAAACGTATAAAATGTAATAATATTTCAAAATTATGTATTTTAATTTAAAAAAAAGAAAAAATTAAAAATACCTATTTACTATACAAACTAAACAATAGTAGAAAAAGTTCTGAACTTTGAAGGAGACTGGTTTACTATTCCAACATAAAATACAGTAGGGAATGTATTATTTTGAGGGGACTTATTTACCATTCCCATTTCAACGTAAGCAAATACAGGTAAAGTATTGGAATTTGGAAGGGTAAAATTGACTATTCCCAATCCAATCCGAACCATAGTAGGTAATGCGTTCGACAATGGAGAGGTTTGATTTACTATTTTCACTCAAACGTAAGCAAAAACAGGGACAGTATTGGACTTCAGAGTGGTTAGGTTTTCTAATCCTACTTCAATTTAAGCAACGGTGTAAAAATTGCTGGACTTTGGAGGGTATGTATTTACTTTTTCAACTCCAACGTAAGCAAAGAGCAGGGAAAGTGTTGTACTTTGGAGGGGTTCAATTTGCTATTCCCACTCAAATTTGAACAACAGAATGGAAAGTGTTGGGGGCATATTATCAAGACAGGCGATAAAATTATTGCCACTTTAATGGCAGAAAACTGCTGCTAAAACGGCGATAATGGGCTTGATAATATGCTCTATGGAATTTCAATTGAAGCCCATGTTAGATGTAAAGGACATCTAACTTGAGCTTCAATTGGAATTCCATAGAGCATATTGTCTAGCCCGTTATCGCCATTTTAGAGGCAGTTTTCTGCCGCTAAAGCGGCGATAATTTGATCGCTTGTCTTGATAATATGCCCCTTGGTCTTTAGAGGAGTTTGATATACTATTCTCACTCAAATGTAAGCAAAAGTAGGGAAAGTGTTCGACTTTGGGGAGGTTTGATTTACTTGTCCCACTCCAATGCAAGCTAAAGCAGGAAAAGTATTGGCATTTTGAGGGGTTAGATACACTAGTCCAACTACCAAACATTTTTTTAAAACCATTTAAGTAAAAAAAACAAAGGAACAATACTTCACTATTTTTCAAATACAAAAAATATCTTCATTGTAGATAAATAAATTAAATTAAATCCAATTTAAAAAACGCATACTTCAAATTATACAGCAAAAAACAATATAAAAAAGTTTGAATATTTAAAATAAATACATGTGCATCTCTCCTACTCAAAGATGTACCAGAAAACAATTAAAATATTTTAAATTTTTCTGTAAATAAAACAATATTAATGTTATATCATTTATTAAACATTAACACACTTATTAAAAAGTAAAGCAAATAAATATATAATTTTTCTAAATGTAATAATAAAATTAACTGATCAATGAATTAATAGTTAATTACTAAAATAAGAATGAATTGATAAAATGATTTACGTAATGCATTATAAATGAATAATGTAATGAACATACATCATTCATTGAAAAAAAGATTAATAATGTCTATTTAAGACAACATCCCAACCAAATACCCAACAAACCCAACAACCTGCTACCAAATTAAAAATTACTAATAAAATTAACAAAATATAATATATACCTAAAAAATTATCTTATTACCTTCTGCATTTTGTTCCACAATATTCTAGAGTTGATAATATTTTTGAAATTATATTCTTGTTTGACAATTTGTTTCCTATAATATTTGGGCCTAGTACCCCAGAAATATATTTTTGACCTGAGACTTGGAACTTGAAAGTATTTTGCTCTTTAAGGATAATATTCTCGTTTAGCTAGGCCAGCTGTGAGCGGAGATAATTAAAATAAAAGATCCATGTGAACACACATTGAATGGTGGATGCTAGTCGATAGCCTTCTGAGAATAAACCAACATACCTTTGGAACTCAGGGGCAAAAAGAAACAATTTGAGTGCCTTCTGGATCCATTGACATGTTTTGAAATTACAACTGGTTCTGAATCCGTTTTTTGTACTTAGGGACCGATTACGATGTCGGTCGGAAAGACTCCGAATGGGATTCAGATTTTCCTAACCCATGTCGAAACCTATGTTTCCGACCGACTCAGAACCATTTCCGACTGACCGATTACGATGGTAAGGTAATCTTTGGTATTTCCGACTAGGTTCCGACCGGCATTCAGAGACTCAGAATCCGTCGGAACCAAATCGAACAGGTCTATGAACTTCGTTTCCGACCGACGTATTACGATGTCGGATTCAGACACCCTTTCCGAATCGGTGTGTCTGACACAAAACGACTGTCGGAAACTGAATTGGGGGCCCGGTAGCAGGCCCCCTTTCACCCAGGAGGCCTTCTGTTGGGGCCCATGGGGGTACCCATGGGACCCCTTTTTACAACCATGCAGTGTGGCAGGTACCATGGGGTGCCCGCCACAGGGTGCACGGTTTTCTGCAACCACCTATTTTTTCAATGGGAGCCTGTGCTGTTGGTCGGAACCCAGGCTCCCATTGAAGCCAATGGGAGCCCAACCGAATTGTGTTCGGAAACAACGTAATTGGTTGGTTGGACTTCCCGAAACTGAGTCAGTCGAAAACTATTACGATAAAGAGTCGGTCGGAATGCGTTCCGATCTACATAATAATGAGGCCCTTAATGTCCACTACGCATTACTTGATCAGGTAGAGAATGTTCACTCCAGCTTGGCATGAATGAATTGTTTGTTGCACGAAATGGAAAATGCCCCAGGTTCTGCATAATACTGGGTTACTCCATTATTAATATTGATGATCTCAAACATACAAGACGCATATTTAAATCTGTGCCATGGCCTCTAGTGATATTTATTTCCCTTTCCGTAATTATCATATATCCTTCTAATACATGACAATTTATCCCCTGATTTATTTCGAAACACTTTAACAAGTGTGTTATTTCCTCAAAAAGGGAAAATGTAATTCTAAGAATCTGGAGGTATGGTGGAATGAAACTGGATATTTATATTGCTCAGAGTATTTTTCATACAAACCTGTTGTTGCTTAACAAATTATAGTTGACAGATTATTCAAATTAATCATACTGGATGTGATGGAGTGCAAAACTCCTCTCACCACGACATCAGATTTCTCAGAAGTGCATCTTTATTTTCTTCTTTTGATTTCAGGACCTTCATTGTCGCCTTTCCTTCTCCTTTTCTCACCCTTTCAAAATTAATTGGCAAGTGTCCCTTCTATTACCTAGTTGCCTGCACACTCTTTTATTTTCAATCACCTTTCTTTTATCCTTCACTCTCATTGTAATCACTTTTAGATGCCCCATTCAAAATACTGAATGAATGCTTTATTGTTCAGTTCATTAAACCTTACAGTATGACACAATTTAATCACCATATAGCACATAATGAATAAATAGCATTTTTTTAAAACGTCTTGAAACAATTAAAAACCTTCATGATATATTCAAAGCTTCAAGGTAGGAGCAAGTTCTAAGGGCACCAATCTACAGTTATTACATTTTATAAATCTTATTGCACTTATTTTGACCCACTGCGCCTAGGGTTCCCCATTTATGCTGCCGTTGATTAAGCCACATTTTGATTTGTGCAAAATAGTCAGTCACTCAGAAAACTTTATTTTGCATCAATTAAAATGCATAAAAGTACATAAAAAAAGACTTTTTATTGCTCGGTCATCACTACTGAGAGCTCTACATATGAGTTAAAATTGTAGTTATTAAAATCCACTTGACTATTTAATTGTACAATCAAAATCATACTTAAATATACCAGATTTCGGCCAAGATAATAATTCATCTGTGCCCCTTCTTATACAAATTAAATGCTATATTTAATACAGAACACTCTCCTACTAAAAATTACAAGTTTTGTAAGGGTCGACAGCATTTTAGAGCTGCTCAGAGAAATGCTGCAACTGTTGCATCATTTCTCTGGGAAGCTCTAAGACACTGCTGATACTTGCAAAAATAGTCAATAAAGTGCAACGTGCCTTGATGGAAATCTCTGTCATCCTCATACTATATAATAATCATAAATAAAACCAACATTTTTGGGGGACAAATTTGTCCCCCAATTCCATCAATGTCAAAACTGAAGCTTTATGCTGACGAAATAATGCTCCTGATTAAGCCAAAAAAGGAAATCCAAACTAGAGTTTTTCAATTGTTTGAGGCTTTTGAGACATTAGGGGGATATGGCATTAACAAAAATAAAACTGAAATTATTCAATGTGGCGGGGTGACCAGTGATCTACACATAGATATTCGATTTTGTATTAATCCTAACCCGAAAAGATATCTCGGGGTGTATTTTTCGAATGTAGTCTCCGACCTGTACCACTTGAATTATGTGCCATTAATTCGGAAAAGTCAAGCTCTGCTGTTGCGCTGGAGCTCTCTTCCCATTTAGATTTTAGGGAGAGTTGCACTTATTAAAATGTCAGTCTTACCTCTTTTTAATTTTTTATTTTCGACTATTCCATGTACTTTATCAAGCTTGTTTTTTACTAAAATAGAGTAAATGTTTACCACTTTTCTATGGGCAAAGAAATCTTCACGCATTGCACTAAGCACCTTATACGAGAAGGAGGAACAAGGAGGACTAGCGCTTCCAGATCTCAAGGATTACTATTATGCATATTTTGCACAATATTTATCGAGATTTAAGCCTCCTCCACAAGTACATTTTTTTATTAATAGTTTTTTGGATCTTATGCTTAAAGAAAATCAGATTCAATCACCGCTTGCAATTTATAAATCCCCTAAACTGGTTAGGTACAAGTGCCTCCATTGGGTATTCAAAAGACGACAAGCACTGTTTAAGAGATATTCTATCCCGGCCATTAACTCAGGTATTCTTTTGGAGGGGATACTCCCCTTAGTAGGGATCATATCCTCTACCGAACTTACGTTAAAATGGGCTATGATAGGATTCCGCCAAGTAGGTGATTTTCTGCAAAATGGTCAATGGTTATCTAAGCATTAAATTTTACAACGTGCTCCGAATGATTTTGTTCTATTGGGATCTTATAACATGTTATACAAATTCTTCTCAGATTTAGATATTTCCCAATTGAATAGGTCAAGCCAGTTAGTCAATGATCTACTATTAGTAGCATCTGACAGGAAACCTGGTGAATGGAAACAATGCTTAACCTCGGTTAAGAGTTTGGATCTTGCACAGAAAGCAATCAAAAATGGTCTGATCAGGAGGATGTTCAAATTTCTATGAATGTTTGGATGACGATTAATAGATTAAATTTTAACACACTTAGAGGTGCAAATTGGCGTAGGATGCTTTTTTTCAGTAAATGGCTAGTATATCACACACCTTCTGTTTTGCAGAACATGTACCCTAATTCTTCAGCTCATTGTTTCAGATGTATTAGTCACCCGGCAGCTAATTGGACTAATACTATGTTACAGTGCTCACAAATTCAAACATTTTGGGAAGATGTCTGTGGTTTTCTTGCAATTGAATGTGATTTACAATGTTTAAGATATGATAAACTGATCCTTATTGGTTATGACCCAGATCTTCTACTCCCAGACCAGATGGTAAAATTGGTATATATCACAATGGCAGTAGCTAGATCCCTTTTATTACAGAAATGGCGAACAGATTTAGTCCCCTTACTAATGGAATGGGTCAATAAGATGCGGGCGGTTAAGTGAAGCGAACGCATATACGCTATGAGAATAGGGGGTCTCAAAAAATTCACGAAAATATGGTCTTCCTGTTTTGACTAAAAAGTTTTGGGATCCATCATTATTATCATTTTGATATAAATTGGTGTTGCAAGAACCGGTGAGTTTGGAGGTAGGATTGGGTCTAGTTTTATGTACATGGACAGATATCCTTGGGGGATTTTATCGGCGGTTGAGCCCTGGTTTTAGAGATCCTTTCCTAAATCTGGATGTATTTTACTTCTTGTATATGCAATGTGTTTTGAATTTCGTGTTGATATTTTTTATTTTTTCATGTATCAGATGTGTAAAGGTAATTTGCTTTTGGACTTCAATAAAAAAAATAAAAAATAAAAAAAATAAAACCAACTTTTAGTGCCTTCAATCATATGCCAAAGCTAATTATAAGGGCACCAATCTACAGTTTTCACATATCATAAGCCTTGTTTCCCTTGTTTAATGTCATTCCACCTAGACTATGGTACTGCATTGTTATTGGTTAGACACCAACTTAGTTTGTGCGAGATAATTATTAAAATGTGATGTGCCTTTGATAGAATCCCTTCTCATCATTATACTATTTATTGATCATAGTTAGAACCATCATATTCGTATGTACCCCCATAAACAGTTGGTTTGCACAAACAACGTATCGGCCCTAGTCCCATAGTTTGCTCCCTAAAATAGCACAGGTGGACCTGCATGCGGACTCAAGC